>NC_079971.1:7557696-10082696 GCF_029852145.1 Microplitis mediator
ACTGCCCCTGCAACTACACAAAGTCCCTCATACGATGCCGTCTTGTATGAACACGTCATCGTAATCAGGGCTCGACGTTGCAGGGCCCTGAGAGCCTTCCATTCCTCCACCCCACATAGGTCACTCCAACCTGCTGCCGCATAAGTGACAACGGGCAGGAAGTAGCCCCTGTAGATAGTGGACATAACCGGAAAGCGCAGTCCCCATTCAGTCCGTGCGAGACGGCGTAAACGACCAAAAGTTTTGTCTAATTTCGCGCGCCTTGTCTTTATGTGTGTTGTTGGTTTGAGGTCCTGGTCGAAGTGTACCCCTAAGTATCTAACGCTCTTTTTGAAAGCTATTTTTGTTTTACCTATTACGATTTTCGGTGGCTTTGAATCATACTTGGGCTTTTTCTGTCTTTTCGCTTCATAGGGGTACGGACCTTTGTCCTTGCGTGGACCGCGTCGGGTGTAATCTCTTTTAAGGAATATCGCTTCGGTCTTGGACTCCGACAGCGTGAGTTTCGCGGAACGACACCATTCCAGTATCGAATCTACAGTCCCTTGTGCTTTCCTTTCGATGTCCACTCGTGAAGTTCCCTCTATGATGACGAGGAGGTCGTCAGCATAGGCTACAAATTTACTCCCGTGATCTGATGATTCTAATTCCTTAAGTAGGTCGTCGAACATAATGTTCCAAAATAGTGGCCCCAAGACTGATCCCTGTGGACATCCCCTAGTTGGCTTTTTCTTTTCCCACCCGAATCCCCATGAAAGTCCTACTGTCCTGTCCTCAAAGTAACTCTGTACTACCTTATAAACATTTTTGGGGCATTCCCGCTTCTTCAATCCCTCGAGCACTCGCGGCCACCACACGTTGTCAAATGCGCCAGATATATCGAAGAGAAGTCCGATTGCCAGATTCTCTGTTGTCGAATCTAGCAAGCGGCGCATCTCAACGATCGCATCTTCAGTCGACCTTTTGGCCATGAAACCAAATTGTTGACTGGAGATATTATCCCCAGCTAAGACTGTGGTGGTGAGTCTCGACTTTATCAATCTCTCAAATACCTTCCCGATAACCGAAAGTAAACAAATTGGCCTATAAGATTTTGGGTCGCTCGCGTCTTTGTCACTGCTCTTAAGGAGCATGATAATCCCACCCTCTTTCCATGCGGTAGGGAAAACCCCTAGCTCTAGGCACCTATTATATAAGTCTAAAAATTCCCTAGATAAAATGACTCCCGCCCTTTTGATTACCTCGTTTTCCACTAAGTCTGGTCCGGGTGCTTTCTTATTTTTAAGGGTTTTCAAAATTCTGTATAGTTCGCGCGGGGTGAATGAGTCGGCGTCCGCGGTGTCTGGTGGCGTCTCTGAGTTTTCCCGGGTTGCTTTCTGTTCCTCTGTCTCTTCGTCTGGTTTGTCGTCTACAATGTGTGTGTTGAGAAAGCAGCTAGCTGTGTCCTTAAAGCTTTCTGTGGATCGCCCGTCACGCCGGAGTGTGGTGAGCACTCTGTTAACTCGGTGTTTGTCTGCCTGGAGCTTGTAAACGATGCCCCAGTGCTCCTTGTTACCGTTCGACGTGACAAACTCTCGCCAGCTGTTTTCTCTCTGTCTCTTAACGTGTTTAGAGTATGTCTTGCAAAGTCGTAAGTAAGTCTCTTTAAGTTCTGTCTTTTTCCCTTCGTCTGTCTCCCTCTGAAATCCCCTTCTGGCTTTGTAAACCACTCTCTTTTCCTTTGTCAGTTCCCTGGTCCACCACGGGTATGATTTTACGTGCGGCTTCTTCCGCGGGATGGCAAATTCACATGACTCTATGATGGTTTTAGTGAGTGCATCGGTATACCTTTCCACGTCCTCGACCGTTTCCAGCGCTAGGCCCTCAAGATTCACTCTTGCGAGTTCTGGTAGTTTCTCGCGGAACTTCTCCCAGTCGGCCAACGCAAGGTTGAACCGCTTAGGATCCGCCCCATCGAGACCCTCCCGATCTCTTGGAATTCCTAGGCTGATATCGATCGCATAGTGGTCGGTACATTGCACCCACTCGCGTTTGATGGACCAGTCCCGTACGTACCGTGCAAGTTTTGGGGTGGCTAGGGTAACATCTATGTATGACTCTCCTGTTGTCGAAGCGTAAGTTGGTCCCTCCCTTTTTACGTTTAAGATCTCTAACCCATTGTCATCTATGAAGTCCTCTAATTTTTCCCCCTTATCATTTGTTTCTGGGCCCCATCTAATTGATCTAGCGTTCGCGTCCATCCCAAATAAAACTTTATTTCCCCTTAGTGCCTGTGCTACCTTTCCTAATTGCGTGATGTGAACCTCTATTTCGTCTCGACACTGGAAGTATGACGATACCACATAGAAAGAAATGCCTGGACCCACAATTTGAGCACATACGCAGTGCGCGGTGCTTAGTTGCGAAATGTGTATCATTTTGTACCTTGGGTTAGTTAGACAAATGGCCGCAAATGGCCTTTCCCCGGTTGTGGCAGCAATTTGTACATTGCTGCCAAAACCGGGTATTTTAAAACATTTATTACTTGCAACTGCGTATGGCTCTTGCAAAAGAAGGACATCAATACGTTCCTCCTCCCACAAGGCACCTGTTTCCAGTGTTCCCGCCTTATCATTCCGCAAATTCAACTGCAAGACTCGAAGACCTTCTGCGTTGAATCCTCTCTCACCTCCTTCTCTCTCTACTGTTGTCGGAATTGGGGGGGGTTGAATTTCGTTTACCGTACCGAGCCCTTCTGTTGTTTCCTCTCCTGTTGCGAGCCCACCGTGGGCATAGTTACTCGACCCCGGACACGTACGTCGGCTTGTGTCCCGCGAACAATTTGTACCGTTTACTACTGAATCTACTTTAAGTGTTGTGTCCCGTTTCGCGTTTACTAATTTACTCGGTCGCGTGATTTTACCCGTGCGCGTCCGCGATTCCCGATTCTCGTGCCGACGATTAACGGAAGTACCAGGGGGCTTAGCGATCAAATTTCCAACCATAACAACCCGGCTTGCCACTCTGGCACTTCTTCGAACGAGCGTGTTGTTGATCGTCGTCGATGATGATGATGGTGATGTCCAGGTGTCTTCCATTGGTTTGGTTGTTTGTTTTAAGACCACCATGGGATTCCCCTCCCATGCGGACCGATCCCGCATATCCGAATGCCGGTCCAATGCGGATAATTTTACATGAGAGGAGAAAGCCATGGTTATTATTTTGCTGTTTGAGTCGCTAAACTCTTTGTTGTACCTGTAGGGAAGAAAGTTTGCTGTGGCTGCTACCTGTGAAAGAGAAAAGCGTGATTAGTGTTTTGGGGAGGGAAGGATAGGGTTAAGTTTTGTCTGTGAGCTGATACTTAGACGAGTTTCCCCTGAGAAATTTTTATACGTATTGCTTTCGCAATTCTATGATAATCAAAAATTTTTGCAGGGCCCGGGCCTATTGGAGGTGGCATCAGTCCACTGTCGACATATAATAGCTTTTGACTATCATTGCATTCAAAAAAATCGATTAAAGTGAAAAAAACTGCCTCAGGTCCAGGGACCATAAGACAGTAAATCCACATATAATCAATTAAAATCGATTAAAGTGAAAAATTTCGCCTTATGTTGCAGGACATAAAGCTAGTTAATCACTTCTATATTCAAAATCGATTAAAGTGAAATGCCTGCCCCCGAAGGGAGCAGGCCTTATGTTTCACTATAATATATTCAACAATCATTCAAGTTTTTCCATATGTTTTGAGTGATTGGAATCACCTTTAGGGTTTGGCAGCGTTGGGCTGCTCACCCAAGCCGATATACGTTCTGTTCTGCCCCAATAGAACATACTTGCACATCAGCTGATACATTCCACTTCATTACTTCCTGCTCGTAGTTTCCGTAACAGAGGTCCACAGCGTTGTACAAGTACAAATTATAACATGCTCATTTTCGGATTGGGGCGGCCTAGAAGCCTCCGAAGTAAACATGCGCCGTTTCTCCTAAGTTACTTTCACCAGAATTATTTGCGTGGAAGCAATAAAGTAGAATGCCTTTCCTGACCCATGTCTCTCCTATTCAACTTGGGAGCTGTTCTTCCTAAGGAAGAGACTTGGGACGGCTGAGAGTACCCGCTCAGGCCTGTGTAACCCTGATGGGTCCACAGGATCGTGGTACTTGAGGTTTTTAAGCCTCTAGGCGTATAGTTAAAATACTAGCTCAGGTCTGTGTAACTTTCTTGAGTCCACAGAATCGTAGTACTTTTTGCTATCGCATGTGTAGCCACTCCGGCTTGTGTAACGCCTAGGCCCACAAGATCGGACTACACTATCACTTTAAGAACCATTTAAAGTATCTTTTTAAGGAATTAGTTAATGCACAAGAACGCCAGTTTTGTATGAACATTGTAGTTCATTCATTAATAATACATATATGCGCGCGCGCATACGCACACACACACCTCAAATGTATTCTTCTCTGGCCCCGACGTTTTTGGGGAGAGTTGTTTTGCCCTCTCAAGAGTTTTTTTTAAACTCTTGTTCTTATTTAGTATCGGAAATAATATTCGAAAGTCATAAGTCGCTTAGACGAAGTAAACGACATGACGTCTTAGTTTATTTCTTTGATACACTGTTTACATCAAAGTGCGCGCATACGCATACGCACACACACACATATATAGGTATTTTATACCTTTTCGATATATATATGTATATATACATATATATTTTCTATTATTTATCTATCTAGATCCCTTAGATAGTTAAGTGGACTCTTAGAGCCTTCCACTTTCTTGGACGTCTTGCAACATCAATAAATCCCTTTGGATCGGCAGTGACGTCGTTAGTTTCCCTTTCGGTACTCGTGGTGGCAACCACGAAGAGGAGACGTTTGCTTGTCCGGCCCATATTGGCCACTTTTGGACCATGCCACCAGAAAATAGGGACAGAGGAGGTCTCATTAATCCATTCATGCGCGTCACTAATTAGATGACGAGGCATTTGGTTACCTTAAGAGAGTCATAGTTACTCCCGCCGTTTACGAGCGCTTAAATGAATTTCTTCACATTGACATTCATCGCACTGGGCAGAAATCACATTGTGTCAACACCCGCAAGGGCCATCACAATGCTTTGTTTTAATTAGACAGTCGGACCTCCCTGGACCGTGCCAGTTCTGAGTTGAACGTTAAATGACGGCCGAAAAGAATTATAACAGTACTTTCGCACCATTATAATCTCATAGCAAGAAAGATCCATGAGAGACCAAGGCACGGGACCGAGCTCAACTCCTGGTGCGTGAACACCAATCATTTCGCCCAGGCCCGGCACGTCAGTCAACTCACTTCCCTATCAAGCCCGACACGCCCCGTTCCTCAGAGCCAATCCTTATTCCGAAGTTACGGATCCATTTTGCCGACTTCCCTTACCTTCATTATCCTATCGACTAGAGGCTCTTAACCTTGGAGACCTGCTGCGGATATGGGTACGAACCGGCGCGACACCTCCACGTGTCCCTCTCCTGGATTTTCAAGGTCCGAGAGGAAGATCCGGACACCGCCGCAACTGCGGTGCTCTTCGCGTTCCAAACCCTATCTCCTTGCTAAAAGTTTCCAGGGAACTTGAACGCTTATACAGAAAAGAAAACTCTTTCCGGACTTCCTGTCGACGTCTCCAGGTCATTTTGGGTTGCCCCGACGAACACTCTTGCGAGTGAACGAATTGTTTACGGTTCCGCTGCCGGGTTCCGGAATAGAAACCGGATTCCCTTTCGCCCAATAGGTGTGTTTTTATTTTATTATTATTTATAACACCATATTATTATAAGATTTCTCTTAGGGCTTAGGATCGACTGACTCGTGTTCAACTGCTGTTCACACGAAACCCTTCTCCACGTCAGTCCTCCAGGGCCTCGCTGGAGTATTTGCTACTACCACCAAGATCTGCACCGATGGCGGCTCCAGGCAGGCTCACGCCCAGACCCTTCTGCGCACACCACCGCGACCCTCCTACTTGTCAGAGCTTCATAACATATATAAAATATACGTTTCACTTGCTACTGACAGTGAAGTATAGGCATAACGCTTCAGCGCCATCCATTTTCAGGGCTAGTTGCTTCGGCAGGTGAGTTGTTACACACTCCTTAGCGGATTCCGACTTCCATGGCCACCGTCCTGCTGTCTTAAGCAACCAACGCCTTTCATGGTATCCCATAAGCGTTAATTTAGGCGCCTTAACTTCACGTTTGGTTCATCCCACAGCGCCAGTTCTGCTTACCAAAAATGGCCCACTTGGCACTTTGATCCGAAATCTCATGGCTTCATAATTTAAGCAAGCCAGAGATCTCACCCATTTAAAGTTTGAGAATAGGTTGAGATCGTTTCGATCCCAAGACCTCTAATCATTCGCTTTACCAGATGAGACTCAAAATTATAAATGCCAGCTATCCTGAGGGAAACTTCGGAGGGAACCAGCTACTAGATGGTTCGATTAGTCTTTCGCCCCTATACCCAGTTCAGACGATCGATTTGCACGTCAGAATCGCTACGGACCTCCATCAGGGTTTCCCCTGACTTCATCCTGACCAGGCATAGTTCACCATCTTTCGGGTCCCAACGTGTACGCTCTAGGTACGCCCTTTC
This sequence comes from Microplitis mediator, assembly GCF_029852145.1. Lineage (NCBI taxonomy): Eukaryota > Metazoa > Arthropoda > Insecta > Hymenoptera > Braconidae > Microplitis > Microplitis mediator. Next base: position 7,564,302 of record NC_079971.1, read on the forward strand.
TCAATGAGAATAGAACGTCCTGAGAATGCGGGATTACATCGTAACGTAACCCATCTTCTCTCAATTGTCTTAAGACAATCTATACTTTCATTACGCCTTTAGGTTTGGTTTATATAAATATATCCCAATGACTTGCGTACATGTTAGACTCCTTGGTCCGTGTTTCAAGACGGGTCCTGTAAGTACCCAAAGCAGTAGCATCGCTAACCGGTAAATAAGCCAGTTAAAGACATTACCAGCTAACAGCAGACTTTTCCCAGCGACGGCGCTAAGTCCGCACTACCAAGAGAAAATCACGCTTGCGGCAAGTCTAACGCAAATAATTGCGGCTCAATACCATATGAATACTGTCAAACAGTCTATCAGGACACCAAAGGTCTTCAGTATAATAAAATACTAAAGGCAACCATCTGGACCATAGATAGACATCCAACAGGTTGCGACGTTCTACTAGAGGAGAAGTGCACGCCGACGAAATTAGCAAAAATAACACAAGCAAGTATAATCTAGTGACCACAAGGATTCTATTATCACATCATAGCTTGCATTAATACTAAAAACGCTGACGATGAATCTCCCCATTCGATCTTTTGGGTTTCACAGGTTTACCCCTGAACGGTTTCACGTACTCTTGAACTCTCTCTTCAAAGTTCTTTTCAACTTTCCCTCACGGTACTTGTTCGCTATCGGTCTCGTAACAATATTTAGCCTTAGATGGAGTTTACCACCCACTTAGAGCTGCACTCTCAAGCAACCCGACTCTAAGGAGAGAATCACCCGAAACAATTTCCAGTCACTACGGGCCTGGCACCCTCTATGGGTAAATGGCCCCATTCAAGATGGACTTGGACATGATAATAAATCTCGGGTTAAATGATTCCTCCTAAACACTACATCTCCCAATGGCATAACCATAGGATTTAGTGCTGGGCTAATTCCTGTTCACTCGCCGTTACTAAGGAAATCCTTGTTAGTTTCTTTTCCTCCGCTTATTAATATGCTTAAATTCAGCGGGTAGTCTCACTTAATCTGAGGTCGTCAATTTAGTTTAAAGAATCAATGAAAATAGTAACGACTGTTTTCGGTTTGGTGATATAATTCGTAAACTCAAAAATCAGTCGAACTTGAAAATAATAGCAATTCACTGATTCAAGTACAAATAATAATTTCAAACGACATCATCTTGTTTATAATCAAACTGGTGATGAACGTTCAATGTATACTTTATCGCTAGTACATTAAATGTAAGCAGTTTTTATATAATAAACGACCCTCAGCCAAGTGTGGTCCGGGAATTGGATCCGTGGACCGCAATGTGCGTTCGAAGTGTCGATGTTCGTGTGTCCTGCAGTTCACAAGTTGACGCGCAATTAGCTGCGTTCTTCATCGATTTACGAGCCAAGTGATCCACCGTTCAGGATAATTATCTTTTTAGAAAATTTTTATATTTTCTTTTTATTGCTTGTTAACATAATTTTGATACTTTGACAAAATGTCTTTTACATTAGAAACATATTATCCTATTCTAATGTAAAATTGCCATCTATACATCAGATGTATATGGCAACGAAACTTTGTAAATATAATTCAGTCATGGCGAATATTCATTTAAAAACCTTATCTATACAATATGCACGAAACATTTAGAGTATAGACTAGTGTAGGTTACCGTGACTATTTGTAATGAGTATAATCAAACACAAAGTTTCTGAAGATACTTTTGTATAAGTATTCTTTCGATATACTTTTTATTTTGCGTACGTTAGCACTTTTGAAAGTAATATTTACAAGTATATATATTACAATTACAATATTTGTATTGTATATTATACGTTAATGATCCTTCCGCAGGTTCACCTACGGAAACCTTGTTACGACTTTTACTTCCTCTAAATAATCAAGTTTGGTCATCTTTCCAACAACATCGGCAATGCCGAAACATTGCCGCGCATCAGTCCGAAGACCTCACTAAATCATTCAATCGGTAGTAGCGACGGGCGGTGTGTACAAAGGGCAGGGACGTAATCAACACGAGCTTATGACTCGTGCTTACTGGGAATTCCTCGTTCATGGGGAATAATTGCAAGCCCCAATCCCTAGCACGAAAGAGGTTCAGCGGGTTACCCGGGCCTTTCGGCCAGGGAAGACACGTTGATTCTTTCAGTGTAGCGCGCGTGCGGCCCAGAACATCTAAGGGCATCACAGACCTGTTATTGCTCAATCTCGTGCGGCTAGAAGCCGCCTGTCCCTCTAAGAAGATATTTATTTACGTTGGTAGTAAAAATCACTTGATCCGAAAACCAAGTAAATCTTTCAAGATACCAAAAACGCCTATTTAGCAGGCTAGAGTCTCGTTCGTTATCGGAATTAACCAGACAAATCGCTCCACCAACTAAGAACGGCCATGCACCACCACCCACCGAATCAAGAAAGAGCTATCAATCTGTCAATCCTTCCGGTGTCCGGGCCTGGTGAGGTTTCCCGTGTTGAGTCAAATTAAGCCGCAGGCTCCACTCCTGGTGGTGCCCTTCCGTCAATTCCTTTAAGTTTCAGCTTTGCAACCATACTTCCCCCGGAACCCAAAAGCTTTGGTTTCCCGGAAGCTGCCCGCCGAGTCATCGGAGGAACATCGGCGGATCGCTAGCTGGCATCGTTTATGGTTAGAACTAGGGCGGTATCTGATCGCCTTCGAACCTCTAACTTTCGTTCTTGATTAATGAAAACATTTTTGGCAAATGCTTTCGCTTCTGTTCGTCTTGCGACGATCCAAGAATTTCACCTCTAACGTCGCAATACGAATGCCCCCATCTGTCCCTATTAATCATTACCTCGGTATTCCGAAAACCAACAAAATAGAACCGAGGTCCTATTCTATTATTCCATGCACACAGTATTCAGGCGAAGTAAGCCTGCTTTAAGCACTCTAATTTGTTCAAAGTAAACGTACCGGCCTACCTCGACACTCAATTAAGAGCACCGCGATAGGATTAAATTGGACCGCCAAGTTTAACCTTAGCTAAATCCACCGGTAGGACGTTCCATAACATGTCAGTTAACACCGCGAGCGATGAACCAACAGTATGAAACACAGATTCAACTACGAGCTTTTTAACCGCAACAACTTTAATATACGCTATTGGAGCTGGAATTACCGCGGCTGCTGGCACCAGACTTGCCCTCCAATGGATCCTCATTAAAGGATTTAAAGTGTATTCATTCCGATTACGGGGCCTCGGATGAGTCCCGTATCGTTATTTTTCGTCACTACCTCCCCGTGCCGGGAGTGGGTAATTTGCGCGCCTGCTGCCTTCCTTGGATGTGGTAGCCGTTTCTCAGGCTCCCTCTCCGGAATCGAACCCTGATTCCCCGTTACCCGTTACAACCATGGTAGGCGCAGAACCTACCATCGACAGTTGATAAGGCAGACATTTGAAAGATTCGTCGTCGGTACTAGACCATACGATCAGCAGAAAGTTATTCAGAGTCACCAAAAGTAACGATGGACAAGCCACCGATTGGTTTTGATCTAATAAAAGCGTTCCTTCCATCTCTGGTCGGAACTCTGGTTTGCATGTATTAGCTCTAGAATTACCACAGTTATCCAAGTAAATGTGGGTACGATCTAAGGAACCATAACTGATTTAATGAGCCATTCGCGGTTTCACCTTAATACGGCATGTACTGAGACATGCATGGCTTAATCTTTGAGACAAGCATATGACTACTGGCAGGATCAACCAGGGAGCTTCGTATATGTTTTATTTTTAAAACATCAGAATTACTCCTCTTTCACTTTATACATACATAATAGTCTTTATAAAATACTATTAGTTGTTAAAGCGGTGCTGTTTGTAAGCGTTTGCTTCAAATCAACACTTTAAATTTTTGATTCTACATTATTTATTCGCAACATTGAATAATAATTTTATTTTTCAAACATCCTCTCTCTTTTTCAATTTTACTCTCGCTAGATGTTTTATTATCAGAACGACTTGGTTAGAAATATACACGCAAACGTGATATTTTATTCTTGCTCGGAAACAAGTGAATCAATACTCAGTTTCATATTTGTACACTATTTTTAAGTTATACATAATATTACATAAACGCCGTAGCGATTTACCACATATAGAGTCATTCAGTCATAGACATCGACCCGTGGCAATGATGCGTTGATATTGAGTATCTTGCCGTAGCCAGTCTCCGTCAGCGCTTACTAGTACTGCTTCGACCGACTACTCTTTCATACTAGTACGAGCCGGCGTCTAAAAAAGTTGCTAGCGCGGGCTAACTGCTAGCCGCGTCAGCGGCGGCGGATAGTTCGGTATCTCCCTGTATCTAAATTACATGTTGGTACTTGTAATATTTTTCAATATAAAATTTTTTTTTTTTTAATTGAAGTGTATATAGATGATATTATTATTATTTTTTTTTTATTATAATTTTATTGTTTTGATAAATATATTCATTTACTTTATTTTTTTTAATTGAACATAACATAATTTTAAAATATATACTATAAAAATAATAATAAATATTATCGTTTGTGGAAAATAACTAATTCTTATTATTTATTCTATAAATTTAATAAATTATTTTTTGAAAAATTTTTATTTTAAATATCATATACAATTGATACATTGATTATTATTTATTACAATAAATATTGTTTAGTTCTTTTTTGTTTTAATTGAACATAAATTAATTTTAAAATATATTATTATAATAATAATAAATATTATCGGTTATGTAAAATCATCAATTCTTATCATTTATTCTATAAAAATTATTAATAAATGAATTCAATAAATTATTTTTTAAAAAATTTGTATTTCAAGTATCGTATACATTTGGTATATGGATTATTATTTATTACAATAAATGTTATTTATTTATTTTTTTTTAATTGAACATGAATTAATTTTAAAATATATTATAATAATAATAATAAATATTATCAATTATATAAAATAACTAATTCTTATCATTTATTCCATAAAAATTATAAATTTAATCAATTATTTTTTCTTTTAACATAACTATATAATAATTCTAAAATAATTTAATATATTATAATAATAATGAAAAAAATATTATCGGTTATATGAAATAACTAATCATTATCATTTATTCTATAAAAATTATAAATAAATAAATTTTATAAATCTTTTTTTTTTAATTTTATTATTAGTACAGTATACATTTGATATATTGATAGCACTCAATTTATACAATTTTATATATAAACCATGATGAAAACATCGTTTGAAAAATATTGAAACAAATAACATTATATTTATTCGCTATTCTGTAAACAAAACAGTTAATTGAGATAATGTCTGTTAGTAAAAATCTTTCTTATTATATTTTATATAAATCCTTTTTTTTAAACACATTTATTTTAATTATTGCTATAAAGATAAACGTAGTGAACATAATTTTGTACATATTTTAATACAATATACTTAAAATTTAAATATTTTACTACTTTTTTTTTAAACATTTTTATATTTTAATTGATTGTTTATTCAATTACGAATTATGATAAAAAAATAATGTTCCAAGTAATAAATACTTCACTATCTCGATTAATTTTCGTATTTTTGAAACAACATTTCACTAAAGATTTGTATGCTATTTAAATGACAAGATATCCCCATTGCTATCAAATTATACTGTCATGAAAATTTTTTAATTAATATAATTATCATTGTTTATTTATTTCTTTTTTTTTTATTTTTCGAAAAAAAAAATGGCTTAATCTGGTTATATGTGCAGTTAAATTTAAAAATTCTATAATAATCATACAAATATATCTTATACTTGAATATTATTATCTTTTTACATTCAGCAGTCGGCTTGAGTTATGTCAAGTTCTGGAGTTGAGCTCTTAATATCAAGTACTTTCGTAGTAATGATTTTTTTAATTTTGACGATTTTTTTTTTTTTAACTTTTTCATTAATTTTTTTCTATAGTAAAAACATTTCCTATAAAAATATGAACAGTACATTTTTTTCGTAAAACATTCTCAGCTTTGCGATAAAAATATTCATTTTTCATTATTAGTAATGGAAGACTCTCACAACTTTAATTAAAGTGAAAAAAAGTCATTTTTCGGGCCTTGCGACAATTTTTACTTCAAATTTGATATTTTTTTCTGAAAACTGAGAATTTTTTACAAAAAAAATGTCATTTTGGCGATGGGGTTATTTTTTGTTTGAACGTACAATTTTATTTTTATTAATTAATTTGTAGACCTATGAGTAAGCACCGGGTCTTTAAAAAGTATAACTTGCAGTAAAACAGCAGCACTCTCTAGACGTACAATGTAGTATATGTTATGCGAATTTTTTGGCGATAAATTCAAATATCGAGACTTGGAAAATTTCTATGTAAATATTTTACCGTTTAAATAAAATCATAAAATTAATTATTACTATTTTATAATTTATTTATGTAATTGTGAAGTAAAAATTGTCGCAAGGCCAGAAAAAACACTTTTTTCACTTAATTAAAGTTTTGAGAGTCTTCCATTACTTATAATAAAAAATGAATATTTTTATCGAAAAGCTGAGAATTTTTTACGAAAAAAATGTACTGTTCATATTTTCATAGGAAATGTTTTTGCTGTAGAAAAAAATTAATGGAAAAAGTTAAAAAAAAAATCGTCATAATTCAAAAAATCATTACTACGAAAGTACTTAATATTAAGAGCTCAACTCTTTAGGGAATCTTTATTCTGATGTAAAGAATCACTCCACAAAATTTGAACAAAATCCGCGAAGGTCACACTCCAAAAAAAATTTTATTTGGTAAAAAATATTTTCTGCATAACAATACAATTTCTCAACATTAAAATCATTTTTAGACATTTAAAATAAAATTTTTTGTATACTTTCAAACAGGAATTTAATTTGATGATGATTATTATTATTATTCTTATTATTATTAATATTTTCAGTACTTTTTAAAATATTAATTAGAAAATAAAATAAAATTATATCATGCCAAAAAAAAAAGGATAGATTCATATATATCATGTTCTTTTGTTTTATTTGAAAAAAAAAGAACAATCGAAAATCGATAAAATTTATTAAAATAAAATTTAAAAAAATATACTTTTTATCATTAAAATCATAATAATACATAGCTATAAACCTTCTTTGAAATACGCAGAATTTTGTGATGTAAATTTCATGTCAAAATATTCAATAGTTTTTACGTGATTAACTATATTCAATTAACATAACAGTATAAATTATTTTATAATATAAAAACTTATATATATTGTAAAAAAAAAAAAATTAATTATTATAGTTTGATATTTATTTCATTTTTATTATTTATTGTGTTTTTCTTTATAATAAAATTTATCTTGAGAATTGACTCAAGACCAATGAATTTTTATAATTATTAAAAAGATTTTATTGATATTATTTGTCCTTATCTAATCATACTAAAAAGTCACAATTAAAATTAATTTACAAATTTATTTGTCACTTTTATTCATTTTTTCATAATTATTTAAGCTCTTAAATTTTACATTTTATTAATTAATTAATAATCAAATAATAAATAAAATTCATTATTATATTTATGAAACTTCAAATGGCTTGGTAAACTGCGGTAGTACTTGAACTAGGCTTCAAACGTAGTTGGCTATGGCAATTGCTTAATGTCTAACAAACAGAACTAAAGTATATATTGAATGCTATTATCAATAAACTAATAATCTCTACACCAAATAAAATCTTTTGAATTTAATCAATTTTTAACTATATTATACACATTTTTTTTTCCCCGAATTTTTCTAAGATAAATAATAGTATATCTATATCTATATATATATATATATATATATATATATATATTTATAATTGGGGGCAATATTCAGATCTCAGCCAATAAATAAATAAACAAATGCTCAGGTTATTCAAGATCTTCAATTTATTTGATGTCTAAATTATATCAAATTCCGCTACGTTTCGTTGACAATCTCTATTCAAAGAAGCCTGATGAAGTTGAGATTGTCAACGAAACGTAGCGGAATTTGATATAATTTAGACATCAAATAAATTGAAGATCTTGAATAACCTGAGCATTTGTTTATTTATATATATATATTTTTTTTTTTTTGTTCATTTTGATATTAATAGTATTTTTTCTTCTTCCTATACTTATCTTAAATATTTACGAATAAATAGCAAAATTCAACTGCTTTTACTAACCAATTTATATTTAGATACCAGCATTATCAACTACTTCACTGTGTTCATTCTATTGTATTTTTAATATTAAATTATCATCAAACATGAAATCTTGACTTGGTATTATATTATAATTGTTATTATTATTTTTATAAAATCAAAATACGTATAACATTCGGCTGTAATAAATCGAAAACTTTCTTAAAGCGCTATGCTATGTTAAACATCTTCTATACTCACGAGTCAATGGCGGGAGTATGCCTACCTTACTTGATACCCACTACTATCAACAATTTGCCTCAACCAAGTAATAACGATTATCCAACATAGTTTTATTTCTTATCAATATTTTTATTATTCTAACTTGTTACATACAAATTAATAAACTATAATTATAATATACTTATTATTTTCTTAAATATTTTACAATTTAATTTGATTCTTAATTTTATTTATTTTTTTTTTTAATTATTAAATAACTTATCATCAATGCATCCATCTTTATTAATTTTTTCTTCGTTGATCATATTTTTTAATATTAAAGTTTTATTTTATATGCACCAAATTTTTACAAACTTGATAGATTACGGATATATAGAATACACTTGTGTTTTGATTGTAGTTAGCTTCGATTTAAAATTAACAACTTCAATCAAGTTATAATAATACTATACTAACATATGCCTTAAACAATATCTTTGAAATTTAATATATATATTAGACTGGGCCAAAAAAAATTGACTATTTTTTTTTTTCATAGCTATATCGAAAACATTATTCAGAATGACAAAAAAAAAATTTCATGAAAGTTTGAGCCCTTAATATTAATTTAAAGAGGTCTATCATCGCTATTTTTAATTTTAATTCATAATTTGATGTTTTACGTCAGAACTGCTAAAAAATTGGAGTAAAAAAAATTCATTACCACTTATTCTGATGTAAAATTAAATTCCCTACAAAAAAGGTCTGATTAAAAATTTTTGTCAGACAAGCCGTTTCCGATTAATTAAGCTTAATAAATTCATATATTTTTTCGATTTAACATTTTTACTTTTGAATTTTGTAACTGACGAATCAAGAAATATCTAAAAAAGATCATGACAGATTCTTAAAGGAAATTTAATGCTCGACAAAAAAGGCCTCTTAACATTTTTTGCTAAATTCACTCCTTCGAAAGTTATTCAAGGTTGAATTTGAGTCAAAACGATGTCAATAACGTAAATAACTTTCAAAGGAGTGAATTTAGCAAAATATGTTAAGAGGCCTTTTTTGTAGAGCCTTAAATTTCCTTCGAAAATCTGTCATGTTCTTTATTAGATATTTCTTGATTCGTCAGTTACAAAATTCAAAAGTAAAAATGTTAAATCGAAAAAATATATGAATTTATTAAGCTTAATTAATCGGAAACGGCTTGTCTGACAAAAATTTTTAATCAGACCTTTTTTGTAGGGAATTTAATTTTACATCAGAATAAGTGGTAATGAATTTTTTTTACTCCAATGTTTTAGCAGTTCTGACGTAAAACATCAAATTATGAATTAAAATTAAAAATAGCGATGATCGACCTCTTAAAATTAATATTAAGGGCTCAAACTTTCATGAAATTTTTTTTTTGTCATTCTGAGTAATATTTTCGATATAGCTATGGAAAAAAAAAATAGTCAATTTTTTTGGCCCAGTCTAATATATATATATTAGACTGTTTCAAATTAAGCGACTATTTTTTTTTTTTTTGAAGAACTTTGAAAAATCGAAAGGGTATGTTAAAATATGTTGACAGTTAAGATATGAGCTCTTAATATTGATATTTAGAGGTGGCTGTTTATAATTTTCGGTTTTTCATTTAGTAACATGGTAAAAAATACATAACTTCCGAAAAAATCAAGATACAGAAAATTTCTTCCCAAACATTTTGTAGCAAATTTACCGACCTACAAAAAAGGTCTTTTATGATTTTTGCATAAATTCAACCATTCACAAGATAACCGACGTCAAAGTTTGATACAATTCGAAGAACTTGTTTTTGCTCGTTCTGAATTTTATACCATGTCGACTAATGAGAATTCAGCAATTCTTAATATAGTTTTTTGTAGGAAATTGAATGCTCTACAAAAAAAGTCTCTTATCATTTTTTGATAAATCCATCTGTTCAAAAGTTATTGGAGCATGAAATCAAGTTAGAGTAAATTTTTAGATCTTTTTACTTTTCCGGCGAAACTATCGGACTTATTATAAAATGTCATAGGATATTTTTTGTAGACGACTTTATTATCTAGGAATTATCATTGATAAAGTTTTTTGGAATTCTGCATTGTTTTCTAGTTATTTCCATTTTATTGCCAAGCACCGAAAAAAAAATAATTCTTATCGATTTTAAGAGCTTGGCAATAAAATGGAAATAACTAGAAAACAATGCAGAATTCCAAAAAACTTTATCAATGATAATTCCTAGATAATAAAGTCGTCTACAAAAAATATCCTATGACATTTTATAATAAGTCCGATAGTTTCGCCGGAAAAGTAAAAAGATCTAAAAATTTACTCTAACTTGATTTCATGCTCCAATAACTTTTGAACAGATGGATTTATCAAAAAATGATAAGAGACTTTTTTTGTAGAGCATTCAATTTCCTACAAAAAACTATATTAAGAATTGCTGAATTCTCATTAGTCGACATGGTATAAAATTCAGAACGAGCAAAAACAAGTTCTTCGAATTGTATCAAACTTTGACGTCGGTTATCTTGTGAATGGTTGAATTTATGCAAAAATCATAAAAGACCTTTTTTGTAGGTCGGTAAATTTGCTACAAAATGTTTGGGAAGAAATTTTCTGTATCTTGATTTTTTCGGAAGTTATGTATTTTTTACCATGTTACTAAATGAAAAACCGAAAATTATAAACAGCCACCTCTAAATATCAATATTAAGAGCTCATATCTTAACTGTCAACATATTTTAACATACCCTTTCGATTTTTCAAAGTTCTTCAAAAAAAAAAAAATAGTCGCTTAATATGAAACAGTCTAATATATATATATATATACATACTTTGGACCTTGTACTTTTTTTTTTAAAATACATTTATTAAACTTTTTTTTCAAATACAAAACTTTTTTTTTTTTATTTTTCAAACTTAATACATAACACTCATCTTTTTACTATTCATCATGAAAATCAACATACACACAACATTATGATGAGTAAAATAGTGTATTCCCATTAAAATTCTTATTTATTCATATTCGATTATTTTTTACTTAAATTAGTCATTGTTAACCATTTAAAATAAATAAATCACTCATTATTATTAATTTTTATCAAATTCTTTATTCCTATTTCATAATGATATCTGAGATATTTAGTACATAGAATCTATAATATTTATTTATTTCGGTGTATTTAATATTTAATTTTAAAGAGCTTATGCTAACAATTATAATAAACATAAAATTTATTCGGTTTTTTTTTAAATTTATTAACAAGATTCAAATATTATAGCAGTATCTATTATAATATAATAAACATAAATATTATAAATAAAAATTGTTTCCATTCATATCTTGTGACAAAAACTAACAGACTCTTAAAAAGTTAAGAAATTATGATTACTCAATAAATAGTATAATAGTTATTGTTTTTTTTTTTTTTATTATTATATTCCTTTTATTACATCATTTATGATCATAAAGTTGATCTAAAATTACTAATTAATAGCATAAAATTTATACTCTTTATTTTTATTCTTGAACATATTTAAAAAATACATAAATTAAAAAAAAAATTAATTGTCATCCAACAATTATGTTTAAAATAAATCATTATTTAACTAAATAATATAACTTATATTTATTTGTTTCCATTTCAGGAACGACAAAAAACATCGTGACATTAATTATGATAGTCGTTAAAAAGTTACTTAATTTATTTTCAACTCGTTTATTTCAAATTTTATATCTTTGTTAATACTTCTAATATTCATTAGCTTGTAAATTACTTGGTAGTTCTCAGCAGTACTTGTGTACTCATTTTTCACAGATAAATTTAATGTCTTTTCATTTATTTTTTTTTTCTCTTCATTTCCATACTCAATAAATAAAACTTTTTTTACACACAAAAAAATAATGTAAATACAAATATCTATTCTTTGAAAAATTTTTATAACATTAAATTAATCATTAATTTCATTGACTTCATTTTTATTCTTTAAAAATTTCACCTGCATCCTTAAAAATAATAATTAATTTCGTTATACTCAATATCAAACTCTAAAAAATCATAAAATTCACATTTACTTATTTTATATCGATTTTTATATTTTTAATCTTTAATATATTTATTAGGGTGGTTTATTTGGAACGACTATTTTTTTTTTCACCCCCATTTTAAAATGTTGTAGTAAACATTAAAAAAAAATAAAAAATTTCCTGCATTTGATTTTGAAGTTTTCACATTTAAACTACATAGGAAATTTAGGATTTTTTTTGGTTCAATTCTCTATAGTTCAGCTGCATTTTAAGTCTTAAAAGTCTCTGTAGTAATTTTACTGAGACTCTAATTGTTTTTTCTTAATTGGTTCTGAAAATCATTTTTTTTTTAATGATAATTTGGATTTTTAGTTGATATTGAGGATAACAATTTTTTAGGAAATTTTTTTCTCTACAAATAAGATCCTTTTAGTTAAGTTGCTCAAGATCTTTGTTAACGTGATATAGGGATTTTTTTATATTTGACCCAATTACTTTTAATTTTAATTTTAAATCAGTAAATAATTTTCTTTTTAATAATTTAACCCATTAATGGAAATACGAAGAATTAAATTTTATAAGCTTCAGAAAAATTTTTGACAAATATTTTATTTACAAAGTAATAAAATTCTTATATCACGTTAACGACGAGTTTGAGCAACTTAACTAAAAAGACCTTTTTTTGTAGAGAAGTTGTCTACATTTTTACTGTAAATTTTGTTATTTAGTCAATATCAACCAAAAACCCAAATTATCATTAAAAAAAAAAATGATTTTCAGAACCAATAAAGAAAAAGCAATTAGAGTCTCAGTAAAATTACTACAGAGACTTGAAGTGTAGCTGAGCTATAGGGATTTGAAAAAAAATCTATCTTTTCCATGGGATTTTACATGGGAAAACTTTGAAATCTAATGTAAAATACTCAAAATTAAAATTAAGGATTAAAACTTGCAAATAATTTTTTTTTTTTCAATGTTTACAATAATATTTTGAAGTTGGAGTTCCAAATAAACCAACCTAATATTTATACTATTATTAATCACATTTATGTTTTATTAAACATCGTTTATACTCGAGCGTCAACGGCTCAAATGAAACTACTATTATACTTTATACTCATCACTACTCACGCTTTGCCTCGACGTATTGATACATGTACAATTTTTTTTGTTTTCTTTATAATATTTTTCTGATTATTTTCATTACTCTCTAAATTATTACACATAAATAATCAATATATTTCCTTTTTTTTTTTAATCATATTTTACAATATTTTAAATTAATTATTACAACGTATTGCTTACGTTTATCTAAAAGTAAAAAATATAGATCATTATATTATTTGTTTAGATGTAATTATAGATTTATTTGATGGTGCACATCATTAACATACTTAATTAACAAAAACCCCCACTCTGTCCACAATGTTTTTTTGCTTTCTCAAACTAAAAGGTAAGACTTGTGGTGGTTTGGCTTAGGTCTCACAACCTGTTATTTAGGATGTGTTCGTTAAACACGCCTCCGTGAAACATCTAAACGTGATGCACAAATCTAATCACTCTACTATAGCAGCTTAAACACATTAACTTGTAAAGTTTTGGTACTAAGAACCCCATCGAAAAAATTTATATGGAAATTCTAAATCGATTTTTCGTATTCATGATTTCCATCTAGTTTTCTTTTATACAGAAATAAGGATACCTATCTAGCAATAAACATGAATTTTTTTAATCAATTGCAACAATTTATACCCAATATCAAAATATCTGTAAAAATTAAATAAATATATGTACTACATAGTAATTATTTTTTTTTTTTTATTAACATTGCATTGAAATTACATTTACATTTTTAATACCTTAATATTTTGCCAAATAGATTGCTAATATTATTCATATTTTATATAAAGATGAAACACAATAAATAAATTTTGTTTCAAGCAAAGTCTTCTGACACGAAAATAATTAAGACAATTTCGTAAAATACTTTTTTTTTTCTTCGATAAAAATTCCTAAGATCTTATAACTTCCTTTTTTTTTTTTTTTTTTTTTTTTAAATTTCCTAGCGGTATTAATTATAAATTTAGCTTTCACAATTGCTGTTCTAATACAACTTTATTATAATTTTACCATCACATGTCTTATTTTCTTGAAATATTTTCTACAAATCTTAACAATTTTAAATCCACTTTAATATATTAATATATGTATACTCTCTAGAAATTAATTAGTGAAATTTAGTGTGAATTAGTGAATATGCACTGGAAACCAGCCATACGTATATCACTGGTGGTTTTAGTGGTATACTTTTAGCTGGATAAATATATATAGTGACTTTCCACTAATTCGCATTGAATTCACGATTTTATTTTTAGAGAGTATATTATCAACTGTATGTTTTTATCAATAGCTTTTTTTATTTAACGATGAACAAGATTGGTCGGTAAATGTAAGATTAATAGTTACTCAAAAATTTTGTCACTTCACTATGGCAGTTAAAACATTTAAATAACGTTTTAGTAATAATAAGAACTTCATACAAAAACAAAAAAAAAATCAAACAAATGTCGTGGGCATTTATTATTAACAATTAAAAGACATGCATTTTGAGAATAACTTCAAGTACTTGGCAAATACAATTGTGTTTTCTCTTAGCGCAAACACAAAAATCAATATATCCTTTGAGTTATTAGAATGATTTCATTTGCATTTGAGAGCTTGGGAAATTTTATAAAATTTTAAATAAATTTTATTACAAACTGTCATTGAATTCCCCATTAATACGATAGTAAAGAACAATTCAAAAATAAAAATCGTCATTATAGTTCTTGATTTCGTTTCAATTTAACAATTTGATCTGTTTTATCAAAAAAAAAAAACACTAAAATAAAAATATATAATTTTTAAATGTTACTTTTTTTTTTTTTAAAGTTGAATAAGGTAATAAATTTTATTTATCTAGTTATTTATATTTATATTTATGTAATAATAATCATTGGGTCAAATAAAATATTGAATTTTGTAACTATCAAAATATGAATATCTTCTACAAATTTATTTTTATAT
Organism: Microplitis mediator; assembly: GCF_029852145.1. Classification (NCBI taxonomy): domain Eukaryota; kingdom Metazoa; phylum Arthropoda; class Insecta; order Hymenoptera; family Braconidae; genus Microplitis; species Microplitis mediator. The sequence goes on from NC_079971.1 coordinate 7,579,822, forward strand.
ATACGTGTTATATTATTATTATTATTTTCTTTTTTTTTTCATTAGTATGTTCAACAGAGTATTTAAAAAAGTCAAGTAAACTCGTTGTCTTTACTGCCTGTCCCCCTGTTTGGTTACAATTTTATAGTCTGCGGGGCCAGACATCAATTACAACGAGTGTATGAAAAACGATTCTCTCATGAATCAAATACTTAATTTAGCAGCTCCATTTCATTTACTACATATTGAAGTAACTACTACTACAATGTTTTATTACAATATTGTGGTTGGGAGAATTATCATTTTTTTTTCCGTGTAAAAAAAAAAATTTATTTAGAAACAAATTATATATTTATTATAAATTATATTTTAGGTTTTGTTGTAAATTTTATTTTATTTTCATTAAAATCAATTTCAGACCAGAGTTTAATTTGACCAAGATTATCATCTTCATTCATTTTTCTTTCACCTGGTCCGTATATATGAAGGTAATTTAATTTGATAGTACTTGGATTAACCGGTTTCCATTCAATACCAACATCAGGAGTTCTAATAATAAATAGATTATTATGATTATTATTATTATTATTATTATTATTATTATTATTATTATTATTATTATTATTATTATTATTATTATTATTATTATTATTATTAAAGTATTGATATTAAAAGTAAAAATAATATTTAACGCACCCATAAGTCGCGAAAGAGATCCAAAAATCCAAGAGTTCTCGTTGCATCGAACGATCTTCCCAAGTAGTAGTTGGATTTTTCGCTGGTGATGCGATAATAAAGTACAAGTCATCACCATGTGCGACACCTATAAAATAACTAATGTCAATAAAGTTTATATTTTTTTATTTTTATTGATAATTTCTACCCCAGTCTTTTTTTGTCCTAGTCATAACATGAGAAACGCTCTCTGCGCCTTTGTACGTGAAGTAATAATAAAATACGGGATTCTTATTTTGTTTAGCCATAAGCTTAGCAGCTTTTATGCTATCTGCGGTGTAAAGTCGATCACCGATCATATGGATAATTGACATTGCCGTACTATCATCAATTGGTTTATCACCAATATAGTGGCGTCGGATTTTTTTCCCTACTTCCACTTGTTTAGAAAGAGGAATAGTATAATTATAATCGAGGATAAAAGGTGCTAAAGCATCCCACCTTGCGTCTAGTTCTTTCAACAATTTCTCATTAGCACAGAACTCTATTAAAATATAATAATTATGTTACTTATTAGTCTATAAAATTACATATAATATAATAGAGAAGTTGCATGTTTTGTAACGAAAAATTGAGAGAATAGTATTATAATGATTGATTTCTCGATTAATTTTTAAATTAAAAACTGTTTTTTAAAAATTTAAACTCAAACGCTAGTAACGTCATTATGTTGGTTCCGACGTGTCATTACATAGAGAGATGAAAAACCCATGTTACCCTATCAGAATCATAACAAAAAAAAAGAAAATATAAGCTCCAAAAGACGTAATTACGTCATTACCAACTATAAGTCGTTTTTTTGCGCCAAAATTTATTGATTTTTTATAATTAGTTAAAAAAAAAAAAAAATGATTAAAACTAATTCTTAAAAAGTTGTTTGTTCATCTATAAATAAATTTGTAATGATTAAAAATTCATGCAACTTTTCTATTATAAAATGTTTATTATTAAATTGATGAACATTTAAAATTCACCAGCGCCAGGATAAAGTCCTTCTTCGGAAACGACACCGGTAATCCAGGGGGCGTCATAAACTTCGTTATTATTAATTATATCAATTGGATATGATGTAATAAATGGTGATTCAGATGTTGATTTCTCAACTACAGGACCAAATGGAGTCATTGGATTGTATAACCAAGGCATAAAATGCATTACAGTGAGCGATATTTGACTTGCAGGACGAGCCCTGAGACATTTTACCATTTCTTCAGTATTTGAAGAAGGACATCCAACGATCATCGCTACTTTTCTTGCTTTTTCTGCTGATTCTTCTGTAATGCCCCAGGAATTTAACGCAGTCCCACTGAAAGATATTCCTCCTGTAGTTAAAATTAAAAAATAATGTTTACTAATTAATGTATTTATTATTTTTACTTATTTCATTTGTATCAAAAAAAATTTTCTTACTTTTGAATAATCCTCTGCTCAAATACGTTAAATAATGGTAGTGTACACTCACTCCACCTGCACTCAATCCAAAGAGAGAAATATTTTCAGAATCACCACCAAAAGCATCGATATTTTCATTAACCCAGCGAATGGCCATGCTTTGATCTTTAAGACCCATATTTCCCGAAATGTTATCATCTCCAGTGCTCAAGAAACCTAGAAGAAAATATTATAAACATAAAGTTTATTAATAGGAAGTTTTACAGCAGACAGTGAGCAAGTACAAACCAAGAGGACCAACACGGTAACTGAAAGACACAAAAATAATATCTCGGTCCATAAGATAGTCAGGTCTTGTGAATTGGCCATCATTGGCTTCCATATGCCACTGGAAAGCTCCACCGTGAATCCAAACGACAACTGGCATTTTTTTAGTTGACTCAATTACAGGCTTGTAAATATTCAGGTACAAGCAATCTTCTGCTCCTATAATTCTTTCTCTTGAATCGATCTGCTCGTGAATATACTGCATGCAAGGTGATCCCGTCTTGATCGCTACTAAATCTCCAGTCCATGGCTTTAATTTTTGAGGTGGCTACATGACATTTTATTTATTTAAATTGTGAATTTTCAATTAATATTACTAATAAAGCAAAAATATACTCACTTTGAATCGCAGATCTTCAATTGGCACTCTAGCATATGGAATCCCTTCAAAGGCCATGTACTTTCGTCCATTCTGGGAGTAATCATAAAACCCTTTGATACCTCCCAATGGAGTTACAACCCGAGGTCCATCTACTGTCTTGTCAACGTCCAAAGTCGCCAATCCCACTGTTACCAAGCATAATAAAATAATACTTTCCATTTACAAATAATTTAAGAACCAACTACTTCCTATCAAAAACTATTCACCACTAAAGCAATAAAAAATATTTCTCCACTTTTACTCACACACTTATTTCCATCATTTACTTTTGCTGCTATTAATCATCGTATCACATCCGGTGCTACAGAAAAATCCAGTTAATTAGATTGATGACATTTCCTATTAAACGCTCTTTTCATTATCAGCCTGGGGTGATATTATTCATTTCATAGACATCTTTTTATTTTTTTCATTAATTTTTAATTTATCATTACTCTTTGACTTTCATTATCGTAGTTATTATTATAAGTGCAATTATCTTTAATTAAAAGTTTTATGTATTATTTAATTAATTAATTATACATAAAAAATTATTCATATTAATTTAAGGAAAAATAATTTTACAATCGCTGAAAATGATGAAAAGTATCCTCCACTGAAAGAAAAAGAAAAAAAAATCTTTTCCCAACCATAATTACTTCATTTTTCGTTTGGATAATACCGAGTAAATACTTTTTCAATCTTAGTAAATATAAACTTCAACCGAATATTATTTTCTAAATTTTTAAATTATTTGAAGAAAATATACTTGGTTGGAGTACATCTTCACTAAGATTAAACAAATATGTACTCGGTATTATACAAGCACACATACATTGGAAAAAAGTTTTTTTTTTCAGTGCCTGAAGAAGTTGATGTCTACTGACAGTAGAGTTTTCACTTGATCTTTCAACCGACAACAGCCTTCTTGTTCTTAGATTAGTCTTTATCGAGCAATTAAAACCTAAGTCAGCTCGAATTTCAGGCGCATCTCCAGCCCGTTAACCATTTTAAATTATTGTGACATAAAAACTGCAAATATCCACAAGTATGCATCAAATACTAATAATGCTTTTTTTTTACTTTTAACATTCGTTTTTTTTCATCGATAATAAGTATTTACAATAAAAGTACATTACAACAATATTAGTTATAATATCATTCGGTTTGACGATTCCTGCAGGTTTTGAAGTTATTTACAACCCAGTATAGTAAAAAACGTCAGAAGTATGGTACTATACGCCATACCCGCCATACTATTTAGGGTGGGCCGAAAATCCGATTTTTTTGAATTTTTATTATTAATACCAAAAATATTTTTTTTTGTACAAAAAAAAAATTTTCGGAAAATAAAATAAATTTTAGGTCGATATATTAGGCTCGCCAAATCCCATTAAAGTTAGAAATTGTTTAAAATTTTTTTTCCAACTTATTTCGATCGGAAATTTAATTTTCTACAAAAAAAGTCCTATAATAAAATTACGTAAAGTTGATAGTTAATGAGATAATTGTAATTTTGTTCTAAAAAATACAATTTTTCAAGATATTATCACTTTTTCAGGGTAAAATATGAATTTTATCATATAAATTTCATGGGAAATTAAATTTCTTACAAAGTTGGCCTCCTGGTAAAAACTTGAAATTTATAGTTATTCAGAAACTGGCAGTTTTATGTTTAGATAGTCACATTTCTCGTTATTTGGTGGCTATCATCAAGAATTGCTATTATCTTTGTAACTATCAACTTTGAATAAGCTTTTATTAGGTCTATTTTGTAAAAAATAGAATTTCCTATGAAATTTTTATAATAAAATTTATTTTTTACCCTGAAAAAGTAATAATATCTTGACAAATTTCATTTTTTAGAGCAAAATTGCAATTATCTCAGTAACTATCAATTTTACGTAATTTTGTTATAGGACCTTTTTTGTAGAGAATTAAATTTCCGATCAAAATAAGTTAGAAAAAAAATTTTAAACAACTCTTAACTTTAGCGGGATTTGGCGAGCCTAAGATATCCACCTAAAATTTTTTTTGTTTTCCGACTAATTTTTTTTTTGTACAAAGAAAAATATTTTTGGTATTAATAATGAAAATTCAGAAAAAGCGGATTTTCGGCCCACCCTAATACTTATGGTACTCAATACAATAGTGTTTACGGGTATGGTAATCAACGCAATATATTTTTTTCCGTGCGGAAAATCAGGGTTCGAATCTCGATCAATTCAAGTGATTTGTAATTATAGAAACTGACACTAACACAATACACATCTATTAAAAATAGTAACAATAATAATTATAATAATAATAATAAAAAGTTGTAAAATTAATGAAAGTTTTATTTTATTTAATTCCATTCTAATATAGTAAAATTTACTATATTGGATAGTACGTTTTACTAAATATATGGTCAAGCTTACTAATGCAGTTTATATTCATTAGCATACTCAAATAATAAATATTACTTAATATAAATAAAAATTTAACTCTCAAGATACTAAAAATTAATGATTCTGAAGTTAGCAGACAGTTCAAAATTTTCGAATTTTTATTTGAACGACTTAATTTAAAAAAAAACTAAAACTAAAAAAATGCACATGTAGAAAATTTGATAAACTACAGGTGCAATTTTTTTAAATATTTTTTTTTTAATAATTTATTGTTTGAAAAAAAATCCAAAAATTATTGGACGTCGGCTAACTTGAGTATAATTAAAAATTACATAATTTCAATAGTGTTTGAACGTTTGAAGTTCACAAAATGAATTTAGTAATTTTAACTCATATTGTAAAGTGAAGTTCCCTATATTTTTTTGTCCATGTATATATATTTAAATTGACATAAATTTATTGTTAGCATTTTTAGGAAAAACTCATATTTGTGGAAAAATGAATCATATTTACAAGCGCATTTTATAGCTAATATGGTCTACAAGAATTTATTGGCATACTTTTATCGTACGGCATTTTAATGTTTGTTTTTTTTTAATCCTTCTTAGTTATCGTCCCTATTGGGCCATGTGCTATTTACTGCTGTAAAATTGTACGGCTTACACACGCAGTTGTCTAGAGATGCGTAAATTACTATTTTTAGAATTTGAAATAAACACGCGCTTTAAATAATGGAGTTAGTTCTTTTTTTGTCCGTTTATAATGTGCTGCCAATTTAAAATCCATTCTTGCCGCCAATTTTCGGCGGGTCCGGCACAGTCTGGCACGCTTTGGAACATTACAAACAAAACAATTCAGCACAAAACACAAAAGCCGTAAAAAGAGAGGTTATATGCGTTGTTATTTATGTTTATACGTCTGTGGTATGTAATTTCGACGGTAATAAATAATAAATAGCAATATTAGGTATTAAATAATAATTTATTACTTTTTTTTTATAGTTACTTGTTAATGATAAAAATTATTAGAGATGGATTTGCCGGCAACGCAATTAATAAATGAGGACGATGATGATACCTCGTCCCAGTCATTTAATTCATCACAAACTACTCCTAAGAGAGTTCACCAGGTATTATATATTTATTTTAAAATAATTTTTCTAATTTGTTAGTGAAATAAAATTTATTTTATAAAAAAAAATTTTATATTCAGGTCGCTAATTTGTGTATTGGGGACAAAAAGTTTCCAGTTTTTAGAGGCATTAATAAAGTTGGTCGTAATCCTGGATGTGACATCTGTATTAATGATTTAGTAAGTAAATATGCTTCATTATTTTTATTAATCATTTCTTTTTCATTATAAAATACACTCGTTTACACGTACAAAAAATCGTAACTATAAGTTATTTAAAATCATTAGTGGGTTATTTAGTATTCAATTTTTTTTCCATCAACTTTGTCTTCATTGAAGTCAATACTAGACCAGAGTTTAATGTATCCAAAGTTACCATCTTTGTCCATTTCACGTTTACCTGGTCCTTTGATATGGAGGTAGACCAATTTTTCATGAGCTGCATCAACAGGTGTCCAGTCGAGTCCAACATCAGGAGTTCTAAATAATTATATGTATAATTAAAATTATTATCCATCATATATTATTATTGAGTTGACAGTCATAGTGTCAATTAACATACCCAGTGGTGGCGTAGGATACCCAGAAGTCCAAGAGTTCTCTCTGCATTGCACGATCTTCGCCAGTTGTAGTAGGGTCCATGAATGGAGATCCAACAATGTAGTAAGGATCATCACCGTGTGCAACACCTGAAATTTAATTATTAAGAAATGTAAAGAAAGACTTATAAGTTGGTTTGATAATTCTTACCCCAGTCTTCGTTTGTTCTGGTCATAGAATAACTTAAACTGTCAGCTCCGTGGTAGGTGAAGTAGTAGTAACGGACAGGACTCTTGTTTGCTTTAGCCATCAATTTGGCAGCTTTAACACCTCCCACAACGTACAGACGATCACCAATCATGTGGACGAGAGACATAGCAGTGGTTTTGTCAATTGGTTTGTCACCCATGTAGTGATGTCTGATTCTACGGGCAACTTCTGAGTGCTTGGAGAGAGGAATTGTGTAATTGAAGTCAAGGATGAAGGGTGCTAAGGTGTCCCATCTGGCGTCCAATTCTTTCAAGAGTACTGGGTCAGCACAGAAATCTATTGAGAAGTCATAAACCATATTATTGAAGTGCAGTAGTAACTTATTGTTTAAATTGAATTGATGTGTGAGACTAACCAGCACCAGGGTAAAGTCCTTCTTCAGGAACGACACCAGTGATCCATGGAACGTCATAAGCTTCGCCACTGCTGATAATGTCAGCTGGGATTTTGGTAATGAATGGTGACTCGGCTGTTGTTTTTTCAACTACTGGACCAAACGGAGTCATTGGATTGAACTCGAAAGGCATAAAGTCCATGTCTGTACGTGCTATCTGGCGGTATGGACGAGTCTTAAGACATTTTACCATCTCTTCTGTGTTTGAAGTTGGGCATCCAACTGTCATCGCGACTTTCTTTGCTTTCTCAGGAGCTCCTTCGGTGATAGCCCAGCAGTTCAATGCATTTCCACTGAAGGACAATCCTCCTACACAACCAAAAAATATTTATTATTTTATTAATGTTAATTTATTTTATTTTCTTATTAAAAAATTTACTTACGTTTGAATAGTCCTCTACTCAAAGGCGTTAAGTAATGGTAGTGCACACTGACTCCACCAGCACTCAATCCAAAGAGGGAAATATTTTCAGAATCACCACCCAAACCTTCGATATTTTCTTTAACCCAGCGGATGGCCATGTTTTGATCTTTAAGACCCATGTTTCCGGAAATGTGTTCATCTCCAGTGCTCAAGAAACCTAGAAGAAAATATTATTATAAGTATAAAATTTATTGTGACGAAGTTATACAGGAGACAGTGATAAAGCACGAACCAAGAGGACCAACACGGTAGCTGAATGTAACCAAAATAACATCTCGGTCCATAATATAGTCAGGTCTTGTGAATTGGCCATCTTTGGCTTCCATATGCCATTGGAAAGCTCCACCGTGAATCCAAACGATAACTGGCATTTTTTTAGTTGTCTCAGTTACAGGCTTGTAAACATTCAGGTACAAACAATCTTCTGAACCAACGATTCTCTCCTTAGCATCGATTGGTGTGTGAATGTACTGCGTGCAAGGTGGTCCGGTTTTGATGGCTACTACATCTCCAGTCCATGGTCTCAATTTTTGAGGAGGCTATGCAATATTCAATTTATTTAGCTGGTGAATTTTGAAATCAATGTTACCAATAAAGCAAAAATACTCACTCGGAATCGGAGATCTCCAAGTGGCGGTCTTGCGTATGGAATACCTTCAAAGGCCATGTACTTTCGTCCATTCTGGGAGTAATCATAGAAACCTCGGATTCCTCCCGCTGGAGTTTCGAATCTTGGTCCATCTGGAGTCTTGTCGACGTCCAAAGTTGCCAATGCCAGCGGCACTAAACACAATAGAATAGCAGTCTTCATCCTTAACGATTCGGAAATCGTCTATGCTTCTGTGAATTTTTTTTCAGTATTTATAGCTGTATCGTCTGGTTAATGACACAATATTTTTGATAGTATTTATCTTCCCTACGTTTAATCAAGTTAATAATATTTTTTTTTAAATTGTTTATGCATTTTATAACTAGGATTGTCGGTTTTTTTTGACATAATCGTTTCTTATATTTAGACCTGGTATAATTATTAACTTATAAACATATTTTTACAAATTTATCACTACTCTTTAACCTTTTCGATTATACTTAATATCAATTATTTAACTAGTAACATATTTTTTTTGGAATTTTTATAAACTTATCACTGCTCTTTAACCTCCTTGATTATTTAAATATTCATTATGTATTAACAATATTATCATATTAGTTTATTTATCCCACAATTTTAAAAATATTTTTAATATGAAAATTTTATTTTCAGACTGTTTCGAAAAATCACGCAGAAATTGAAATTAAGAAAAATTTCTATTATATTTGTGATTTACGTTCATCAAATAAAACCCGAATCAATAATGTATGTATCAAAAAATACTTTTAACAAAATAAATTATTAAAGTGAATTTATTTTTAAATTATTTTAGGAAATATTGCGACCAGATCGTTTTTATCAAATAGTTGATGGTTCAAGATTAACCTTCGGAGTAATTAATGCCCAGTTTTTATTGCTCAGAGACAACAATGACTCAATTATTGTACCAGAAACACCAGCACCTGGCCTTAAAATTCGTTATGATGGTAACAAGTCATCAATTACAGACAGCGATGATTCTGTAATTCTTGGAACTCAAGAGGCTAAAGATGATGGTGTCTTTGCTAAACCATCATTACCAATTCGTAGTCCTAGTTCACGAGATGCTCGTGGTAATAAAATACGTAAACAATTAAATACCAGCATCCATGATATTGAAACACAGAAATTTGATCAATCGAATGAAAATAATGACCCAGCTATTTTTGATTGTGAAACACAAAAAATAAATAATTCTACATCAGACCTAGATAATGTTAATTCTATTTATGATGTAAACACACAGCAATTGGATGATGATAAAGTTAAAAAAGAAATTTTTGAATTGGAAACACAAAAATTAGATGCTGATAAAGTGGATGCTGATGAATCAGATATTTATTGTATGAGTACGCAGCCAATCAGTAGGGCGGATCATAACAACCGTATGTATGATTTGGAGACACAAAAAATTGATTCAAAAGCTGATGAGGCTTCAAGTCTTTATGATTTAGCAACGCAAAGAATGAATGCAGACGATGAAGATGATGATATATATAATTGTGAAACACAGCGTATTAATAAACAGTTTGAAATTACAATAAGTAAATTTAAGAAGGTAATAAAACAATTTATTAATAAAATAATTTTATAATTTTATTTGTTAACAATTTATTGGTTTTTTTGTTTATTATAGAATCGAATTCCCAGTAAAAGCATCAGCGTTCAGAAGGAAGCAACTTTGGTTTTACAAAAGAATGATGATAAGAAAGCTGATGAAGGCGGTAAGAAGCTACAAAACGTAAGTACATCAATCGTCGAGGACTCGGATACTGATGACGAGCTGCTCGATGATGAAAATAATAAATTAAAGCAAAGTTGTTCTTCGGTTCATCAAAGTAATGGAAAAATAAATTCGGAAATTATTAATAATGATGTCTGTAAAAAAGCTAATAATAATCTACCTTCGACATCAACCAATGCACAGTCTCATATTATTGCTGAGACAGATGATGAATCTGAAACGGATGATGAGGAAGTGTTAGTTAATGTAAAAAATAATGAACAAAGTAATAATAATAATAATAATAATAATAATAATAATAATAATAATAATAATAATAATAATAATAAGGCTGGTAGTGGATCGGAAACAGATGATGAAGAAGCGTTGGTTAATTCACATAGTAATGAACAAAGTAAAACAAAAAATGATAAGATGGATGACGATTCAGAAACAGATGATGAAAATTATCTCGAATCGTTGCAATCTACAAAACCAAAATCTTCTAATACTGCTAGTATTGATGTAAATAATTTAATGATTGGAAAAGTTGATGATAATAATTTAGAAAATAATGCATGTCCAAGTCCAGTGCTTGTTGATTTTTCTAAAATTCAACAACCTGGTATGGGAACAAATGATAATGATGATGAAACAGATGATGATGAAATTTATATGACACCTAATCAGTTGGTGTCACCTCGACAAAAAGAATCATCAAAAATTCAAAAAGAACCGTCGGGTCTTGAACGATATGATACACCACCGACTACAGTAACAACTGAACCAACGAATTTAAATTTACCGCGGAACAGTGAAGTTGATTGTGATCCTGATGCACTTACGCAAATTATTCCGTCATTGAAAAATAATGCATGTGAAAAAATGAATAAATCAATTACAAATAATAATGATAATAAAGTTTGCGAGGATTTGGCGTCAACTCAATTAATAAATGTACAAAGTGATGATAAATTTGCTGAAGGAAATGATGATGAGACTGATGATGAAGAATTATACCAACATCTGCCTCTTAATAAACAAGTAGTTGATAAAAATAATAAAGTATCAGTTAATAATAATAATAATAATAGGCATGTTAATGAAGTTATCGATGAGTTAGCAGCAACGCAGATTGTTGATTTTTCAAATAAAAATTGTAAGAATCATGAAGAGGATACTCAAAAAATTAGTGAAACACAACACGATGATCTAGAGCCAACTCAAATTGTTGATTTCCAATCATCTGTTTCCACGAGGCATCAAACGGATAAGCAATCGAGTGATAAAATTGAAAATAATGATGATGATTTAGATGATTTAAATAATGCACCAACACAGATAATAAATTTTGATAATAAATCAAAAAAACCTAATGATAGATTTGATAGTAGTGATTCAGACGATGATAGATCAATTAGTCCAATTAAAAATCGTCGGAGCTCACGTAAAGCAGCATCTTCTACTCCCATTTCTTCATCAGTTACTAGGAAAAAAAGTTTATCTGGTTTAAAAAATCTTCGAGTTAATCTCGATAAAATATCAAATCTGCAGTCAAATGATTCAGTTACTGATAAACAAAATACCAATTTACAGTCGGATAATAAAAAAATTAATCATAATAAAAAAACAGAATTAAATGATGATAATAATTTACACGATGATAGTATAGCTAAAAATTTAGATGCAATGTTTGGTGGTAGTAATGATGATGAACTTGAGGATCCAATGCCGCTTCCAACTCAGCAGCTTGAGGAAATTTTAAGTGATGTACCTGAAAAATCATGTAATGTTAATAATTTTCAGAAATCCAATAGTCAAAATAATAAAAAAAATTTACGAAACAATAAAAAAATTTGTGAACCTCGGGTGGATTCACGTGCATCGACACCTGATACACAAGAGGTTTACTTTGCTAGTTTGTCTTCCAAGAAGAAGAAGAAAAGTAATTTAATTATTGATAGTCAGGGAAGTTCTGATTCACAATCGACTAGTAATCGTCAACGTAACCTGACGAAGGAGGTCGTTTACGCTCCAGGTACTGCTGGATTTTCAAATGGAGTCGCGGTGAACAGTGATGAGTCCGTTGGAGCATTGGAATCACCGACAAAAAAACTCAAACCAAATGCCAAAAGTAATTAAAGTATTTTTATTTTAAGAGCATTCTCAGACAGTGAGCCCCCCCCCCTCCACTTTTTAAAAATATGCAATGACTTTCAACTGTCAAAAAAAGTTAAAACCTTATTTGAAAAAAGAGCAACGTAGTAGTAATTTCGCCGAGGTATAGATTTAAAAAAAAATTACTTCCAGTTGATATCAATTGGGAGTTAAACGAGTTAATTGTTAAATAAATTTCAGTAAAATCTTCATGTCAATTTTATAATTCGAATTTTAAAATTTTGTTGGCTAAAATTTATTCAACAAATTTTGTTTAATTCCTAATTGATATCAACTATAAGTAATTTTTTTTTAAATCTATACCTCGGCGAAATTACTACTACGTTGCTCTTTTTTCAAATAAGGTTTTCAATTTTTTTAAATCAATTGATAAAATTTTGATACGCTTATGATGGTTGAAAGTCATTGAAAATTTTCAAAAAGTGGCGGGCGCTGTCTGAGAATGCCCTTAGTATTATTTAATTTCTAATTGAATAATTAATCAATTTCTTTATGATTTAGATGGAGAAAAAGGTGTAAATTCTGATAATGAAAGTAAGAAAACGATCGATCCAGTTAATGAAGATGATTTTTTTGCAGGCTTACCCAAAGTTCGTATAGCTGGTACTGATTCTTATCCAGGTAGTCCCATTAGTTCATCAGATAGTGAGGATGATTATTCGATATCTCAAGTTTCTAAGATACTTGAAAAACAAAAAGCTGAAATAAAAGCAAGGGAAGGTGACGATAGTGATGGCGATGAGGGTATTTTTTATAATTTACAAAAAAAATCTGACCAATCCAAATCAAAAATAACTGGTATGGATAATCCATTACCTAAAATAAAAAATTTTGATGATAGTGATTCTTCATCGGATAGTGAAGTTGATTTTGCCCGTTTAAAACAACTGGCAGATCGACTTCTTGACGCTAATGATAAAGAAAAAATTTTGACAGGTCTCAAGGGAGTTGGAAGTAACAATAAAAAAGATGTAAAACAAAATAAAAAAGAACTCAATGTGAAAGCTACTACTTCCGACGTCACTGACAAGAAACCATTAAGAAAACGTGCATTTCCAAAAAAATTTACTGACGGAACATTTGCTACTGATAAAAATACTTTGGACGATGATGATCAAGATAAAGTTGCGGTACCTGCGAAGCGTTCTCGTAAAACTCGAAAAATCTCCGAGTCTAATACATCTACAGCATCAGTTAGTTCAACTACAGAAGCGCAAAAGTCTCAAATTGAAAAGAAAAACAATACTACTGCTAAAAAATCAAAGAAAGCGGATGTTGATGAAATAAATTTGCTTAATCTATCAGTCAATTTAGGTCCTAAAGAACAAAAAGCTCAAGTAGAGCCAAAGAAAAAGGCTGCTGCTAAACGACCAAATAAAACAGCTATTGATAGAATTAATTTGCAAAATACATCAGCAAGTTCTAGTAGTGAAGAAAAATCAGTTGAATTGGAGACCACAAAAAAGACTGGGGCTAAACGATCAAAGAAAGTTGATCAAGAACAAACCAATTTGCTTGATTCTTCTACTTCGTCAACAGTGTCCTCAAGTAGTACATTGAACAGTACAACTAGATCAAAAAGATCAGTAGCCAGTAGTATGATGGATTCTCCATCTACTTCTGCTCGTTCAAGACACAGCGTTCGTCCAGCTGATAAAATGCAATATAAAATAATGTTCACTGGTCTTAGTTATGAAGATTATGAATCAGCGATTCAAAGACTTGGTAAGTTTTATATTTACTTTATAAATTTAAGTCAGAAAATAATTTATATCTGTGTAATTTTTTTTTTTTTTGTTAGGTGGATTGATAACTAATGATCCAATGACAGGAACAATTTTAGTAACAGATAAAGTTCGCAGAACTTTGAAATTTATTTGCGCTATTTCACGCAGTGTTCCTATAGTATCTGAGGAATGGATAAGCGCAAGTATTGCAAATAATAAATTCGTTGATACTAACAAGTATATTCTGAACGATAAAGCTGCTGAAGCTAAATTTCGATTTAATTTACAACAGAGTTTGATTAAATCTAAAGATAATAAACTACTGCATAATACTACGTTCATTATAACAGCTGGCGTAAATCAACCGAGCGTTAATGAACTCAAAAGTAATAAATTATATTTTTGTAATATTGTAACATAAATATTTATTGATAAGTTTAAATTTATATATTTATAAATTGTTACAGATATGATACAAGTTTCGGGAGGCAAAGCTTTAATACGAGCTCCCAAAACATGGTCACCAAATACATATATTATCAGTTGTCATGAAGATGTTCCGAAATTGAAAAAATTAATATCAAATATACCAAAAAATATTGTAGTTCCGGTTGTTACTACTGAATTTTTGCTAATTGGTATTCTTCAACAAAAATTAAATATAGAGGAACATAAGCTCAGTTTTTAAAAGTAATACCATTAATTCAAAAAATTGGGCTTAAGTGTAATATAATTATATTTTTATAATATGAAAATTAATATTTATATAATTAATTTAGTATAAGAAAAAAAGAAATTATTATTACACTTAAATATTATTTTAAAATTAATATTAAACTTACATTATTTTTATAAATCACATATATTAAATTATATTAAATATAAATTACTTATAATTAAATTTATGTAATGTAAGAGACCCAGTACTCGATCAGGGAACTAGTACCTGATCACTCATGCATTTGTATATCTATATTTACTAAATATAAATATACAAATACATGGAGTCTTTGAGTACTATTACCCTGATCGAGTACTAGGTTTTTTTACCTTGTTTGTTAAACTATTATTCATAAATAAATATTTTTTTTGTTCGTTTTATTTACATAATTAATGAAATGTAAAAAAATAAAAATTAATGTTTATTAAAATTGAAATTTAAAAATATCTGGAATTCATTTATTATGAAATTAATTAACATGATAAATTATATATTATAGTGTAAATTTTATATGTAATTAAGGTAAAGTACTCGATCGCCAGCCTGCGACTTTATTTTATTAATTAAATATTTTTGAGACATAATTATTTATTTTCTTACTGAAGAGATGGATTTATTGTTAAATCAGTTGTTTTTAGTTTGTTTAATTATTATTTTAACGAAAGATCAAAGGTGTATGCTGATTACTGATGATTTTGTTCCAAATTTACTTATTGTTTATTTTTTAATATATTTTATCAATAATCAGGGTAACGAGATCATCGGCGGTACACCCGAAAAAAGTATATTCAAGTAGCACACGGCTTTGTGACATCTATAAGATAGCAGTTTTGTGGCTGTTTTTTGACCTGTTGATAAAGGACCAATTGGTTGACCAATCAATCAGAAATTTATGCCACCGAAAAATTATATATTTGAAAAACGACCACAAGAGACGACAAAAAGTAAATTCCAAATAATTGTCATAAGTCATCTAAACGATTTTTTAATAGAAATTATTTTTTTAAGACGGGAAACAGAAGATTAATTTTCTACGACTCCTAGGACCAACATGTATATGTCTTATTGATATAAAAAGAACTTGGCTTTGAGACAAAAATAAATTTATTTTGTCCTTTTAAAAGACATCTTTATGACATCTTAAAGTTGTCTCTGTGCTATTTAGATATATCCAAATCCATCAGAAAATTATTTATCATATATTATGTATTGTTGGCTTAGTTGTCCCACTACTGAGTTTTCCCGACTTTCCCCTATTTTTATTTTTTTATACTTGTATTAATTTTTTAAAAATCCCTCAGATGTTTTTACGTTTATTAAATTTAATATGCTACTATTTTATAACTAAATTCTTCACTGAAACTTCAAAATTACCGTAGCGGTCCCGCTATTGGTCACACTACTCTATAAAGATTTAAATAAAATTTGCTGTTTAAAATCTATAATAAAAATTTTAAGCGTTTTTTGGCATATAATTTATAAAAAATAATTTTTAAACGGAACTGGGATGATTATATTTGAATTATAAAATTTTTCGCGCGCTTTTTTGAACGTGGGGTAAATTTTCATCCAAGGTCTTCGATGTTTAGATTTTTAATTCTTTGTTGTTCGCTTATTCAAGCGCTAGTAATGTACATTTCTTTTCATTTTCTTCAATAGCCTTCAGTTTTTGTTTTACTTCAGCAGATAGTGGTTGGTCCTGTATTTGATAAATTAAAAATTAATTATTTATTACAATAAATATCCAGTAATAGTTAAATAAACTATTGATTTGTATCATATTAATTAAATCAACGATGAATCAGTTTCAAAATGTTCACAACGACCTTAATTCCACGTGTCCAACTGTGGTGATAACAAATAGGAAGTCAGCTCCTGATACAAAAGTATGAAATATTTAAAATGTTTGTTTGTAATTTTATTTATTGAGTAGTGAATTAATATAAGTGGTTAATATAAAATTATAGATAGCTAATTTGTCTTTCAATGGAGAAATTTACCATTTACAATTGGGAAACACTACCATCGGTCGTTCCCACAAGAATGATGTCCATTTGAATGATGGTGTAAGTTAGACAAAGAATATTAATTAATTAATTAATTAATGTATTAATGTTTCAATAATAATTACTATTTTTTATAGTCAGTGTCGGCGTTTCATTCAAACGTGGAGGTGAGAAATGCGGGTATATTCATAACGGATTTAAATTCTACAAACTCAACGTTCATTGATAATGTATGTAATTATTTTTAATTATGACGGTCCGGGGATGAAAAAATAGATGATGTATGTAATTTATTAGTTTTTAAATAGATATCAATTAATTATATTTTTTTTTGCTTCAGAAAAAAATTTTGCCTCGAAGGAGATACCAGCTTACTCATGGCTCAGTGTTAAAACTTGGACATGTTGAAGGGATGGTTGAAATTTTCGGGTACAGCATAATAATAAGAAGCATGTCACTTGTACCCAATTTATCTACAAGTATGGAGACAGAAAGAATCAGAGAATCCGACAGTTTTGAGGTGGGATTTAATTTATCATCGGACATTGAAATTGTTCATGAAAGATCTGGTATGGAAGTTATCGAGGAAGTCTCAGTAAATGCTGGTATTGATATAGATGATGGTGATAATCGTGATAATGGTGTTAAAGATGATGATGATAATGGTGGTGGCAAAGATGAAAAGAATAATGGTAATGATAATAATGTGGATGGCCCACAAGACGGTGGTAATAATAATAGCAATGATAACGCAGGTATAATTGATGTTAGTGATACTAGTGATAATGGGGTTGATGCTGATGGTACCGAAGCTGATGAAAATAATAATAATAATAATGATGAGGATAATGCTGATGATGATGATGATAGTGGTACAAAAGAAGATGAAAGTAAAGATAATGATAACACAGGTATAATTGATGTTGGTGATACTAGTGATAATGGGGTTGATGATGATGGTACCGAAGCTGATGAAAATAATAATAATAATAATAATAATGATGAGGATAATGTGACCAACGGTAATGATGTGGTTGGTCTACAAGATTATGAAAACGATAATAATGATGATAATGGTAATGGTACAAAAGATGATGAAAATAAAGATAATGATAACACAGGTATAATTGATGTTGGTGATACTAGTGATAATGGGGTTGATGATGATGGTACCGAAGCTGATGAAAATAATAATAATGATAATGATAATAACGATGAGGATAATGATAATGATGTGGATAGTCTACAAGATGGAGATAATAGTAGTAATGATGATAATGATAGTGCTAAAATAGATGATGAAAATAAAGATAATGATAACACAGGTATAATTGATGATGGTGATACCAGTGATAATGGGGTTGATGATGATGGTACCGAAGCTGATGAAAATGATAATAATGGTAATGATAATAACGATGAGGATAATAATAGTAATGATGAAAACGATAGTGGTAAAACAGATGATGAAAATAAAGATAATGATGACACAGTTATAATTGATGTTGGTGATATTAGTGATAACGAGGTTGATGACGATAGTGCCGAAGACAATGAAAGTGATAATAATAATAATGATGATGGTGGTGGTAGTGATGATGATGATGGTGTCAAAGAAAATGATAATAGTGATGAAAATAATAATGATAGTGACGATGATGAGGATGGTGTTAATGACAGAAATAATACTGGACATCGTTATTATTTACGTAAAAGAGGAACGGAGAAACATGTGTCGTTCGATAAACTTTTGCGTGCAAGGAAAAAAAAGTAGATTTAAAGAAATATGTACAACAGCCCTTTTTAAAAAATGAGGCATTCATTTTTTTTTTTTTTTTTTTTTTTTTTTTTTTTTTTTTTTTTTTTTCAATTTTCTTAAAAAATATTTAATTAATTATATTTTCATATAAATATTCTACTAATTTAATTGTAAATAGAAAAAGCTGGTCTTTACTTTTACTATAAGTTTTTTATACCAAAAATAAGTAGACTATTTTATTTTTAAGCGCTAGTATGCAACCAGTATTGATTGTAATAATAAATTTAATCACGTTGAGTGTTGCCTGACTAAAATGTGTTTATTTCTAATTTATATATTTAATTAATGGTCAACTAAACTTCATTTTTATTGTAGTAAATTATAAGTCCCATTGAGGAAAAAACGACTAAACATTTAACAACTACAAGTAATGTTTACAAAAGTCATGCTGATAATATTTACTTACTTTTCATACTTTTTCAATTTTATGTTTGTTGTCTAAGGTCACGTTTATTAAAGCTTTTCTTTATTGTATTATTTAATCCAATTACGAAATCTCATTTATTCAATATCTACGTCATCATAAATTTTTTACAACAGGATTGTATTATAACACTAATTTGAATTTAAAAAAATAATTTTTTCCTAATTTTCTTAAGTTTAATTAAATTAAATATAAATAAATAAAAAAATAAAACATCATTTTTATTCATTTTTTGTTTGTTTTTATTGAGGTAATACTTTTACTCATACACTTATTTTGACAGGGAAAAAAAAAAAAAAAAAATTATTAAAAATAATTAAATTTGACTTATTTACTATCACACATAAAAAAATGTAAATACTCCAAAGCAGTGAATAATATTAATTATCATTATAATTAAACATTAGAGAATGATTTTAAACATTTGTTTAAAAAAAATATACAATCGTCCGTGACAATTTATAATTATGTTGCACACTAAGTGTCTATAAATATTCCTCCGAAGTCTAAATACAATGAGAAAAAAATAATAATAATAAGTCGTAGTTTATATAACTTATGTTTACTTCACACAAAGAACGTTGAACTCGGGAGTAATGGATAATAATAGATGTATATTTATTAAAAATGACTCGTGAATAAATGCTATGTCCAGGTAATCTTCGTATCGTTGATGAATCAGCTCGTGCCTATTATTTTTATATTAATTGAATACCAGCTGAATTTTCATTAATACGAAAAATATGAACACACAAATGAACACGACTGCAACAGATAAAAAAAAAATATATATCAATTTACTACGTCGCAATTTCATGACCTTGGCAGCCATTTTAAAGACAGCGTCATAACAATTTTATCAATAAATAATAATAACATTGATATACAGAAATAAATAAATAGAGTTAAGAAAATTACCTTTTTATGCCTTGGCTTTATTGACATTACGTTTATTCATCTCAGTATTGTGTAACTTTGTTACGATTTTTCTAGAATGTCCGTTTGGATCAAAATGATTTGTGTGCTCGCTTACTTCCCGTTTACTCCTTTGTTTACCACCGTTTTTAGAAAATATGTACTTGTCGTAATCGTAATTGAAATGCTCGTATTCGTCAGTGAATGTTGCTGGATCAGACATAATTCACAATTTATCAATACAATTCACAAAGAAAAATTTGCGTTTTAAACTATCGCTTGATAACTGTCACTTGTAGTTGCTTTTCAGATACTGTTTGGCTGCGCATCAGTTCAATCGGTTTTATATAAACCGCGCTACAGTCAGGCATGCGCAGTAATAAACATGCGCGCAGTTTTTAATTCAGTAAAAATTTTCAAATAAACTTTAAAATTCAATTTTCAATGAAAGATTTGTATTTTTTTTATTTAAAATAATTGTTTGACATTAAGGTTTTTTTTTATATTCATGTTATTTTCATAATAAATTAAGATTTTAATAGTTTTTTAAATAAATTATATCGTGTAGAAAGAACTGGAAGGTACGGTTACGCGGATTCTGCGCATGTCGATAAGTGAAATGCGTCGTAGCTCATCGAGATTGTTAGTATTACTACGCGAATTTTCTAGAATATATTTTAATATAACATCTATACTATGAGGGTCGATATCTACGAGTACATGTATTAACTGGTACATAATAAAATAAATAAAAATAATAGTAAAGTAGAATGATTAGAGATAAAATACGATCAACGTGAGAGAAATCTTTGGTATATAGTAGAAAAATACACGACAATATTTTAATTCAGGTTACACTTTTTTAAAAAAAAATTACTTTTTACTCAATGTAAACATTTATTAGCCGTACATGTACATGTATATATCTATAAAAAAAAAAAAAAAATTACGTCCCGTAACTCTAAATACATAAATTATTGAGTCAGTTTATTTTTACAATTGTTTCACGACTGATAGTTGATAATGTATGAGTCATGAGACAAAATAATTGATATAAATAAAAGGACATTGAGAAATGATGAGAATTTATTTTTTTTTTAAATTAAAGTAAATAAAAATTATACTATCAAATGATAACGATAAATATTTATACGGTATTAACATTTTGTTTGTATTTTTATCGTTATCATTGACGTAAAGCTTTGAGAAATTTTTTTTTTTTTGTGATTTTGTTTTTGTTGTCTCAAAATTTCTTTGTTGAGACTTTGTATTTATAAAAGCTTACTTTCTTTTTGCATTCAATAATTAAAATTACTTTTTAGGGTTGAAAGGAGTTCAAACTAAATGGAGGCTTGTTTACAAACAACTGATAAGTATTTTTAGTTATAATCTAAATGCGGAAGTACTTAATGATGGTAAAGTATGTTTTGATTAGTTCAATGTATTATTTTGAGACCAAGGTCAACAAGCTTCAAGGAATTACAGTATGAATCTCAATATTATTTTCAATGACCTCTATTAATATACTTCGATGTTTTTGTATTTTACTAATTAATTTAATTCATTTCTCTTTTTTTTTTTTTTTTTACATTAATAATTATGTTTCAAACAGGCCATTTGTAATCAGTAATTAGTAAGATATTTCATTATGTACTATAGTGACAAATATATATATATATATATATGTGTATGTGTGTGTTTGTGTCTTGTGCTTTCATTTCAAGGCAGTTTATTAGTCACTACTGTAATGTTTTTTTTAAATATTTTTATAAAAATATTTTGAAAATTAAAAAAAAAAAATTAGATAAGGATAATTTTTTTTTTTATGATTACGTTCAATGACAATAAATGAATAATTAAGTATAATCAAATTAATTTACCAGATGGCACATTATTAAAAATATATGTGTATGAATATATATACATATATGTACATATCAACAGTTGATAGTGATATTTGCTAATATGGTCATGAATTTCGTAATATTGCTATTTAAATGAGAAGCATTAAGTATGAGACACTTTAAAAATTACAGTTAACTGGTTTTTTTTTTTTTTTTTTTTATAGTAAAAACAATACAAATGAACTAATGGAAAAGTTACAAAATTTAATGCTTAATGTTAATTAATACCACATGCGTCGCCGTTCCGTCTAAAATCTGAGTTGGCGTAGATATAATTGTTTGATTTTAAAATAGCAGCTACGAAACTGTAAGCTTGATAGTTATCTTGAGATACTGCATGTCCTAAATCTTTTAACCCCTCAATCACGGATTTTGATATGCCAGATTCGTAATTGAGTGTCATTGGTAAAAGTTGATGATGAATTCTCGAAGCATCGATGGCTTCTTTTATTGTATTACCCATCCATAAAATACGAGCTATTGCCTAATAATCACGTCAATGATCGATAATTAATTAAAAATTTATTTCATTTTAATGTATTTACTGAAACTTTGATTGGTGAACTTACGCAAGCTAAAGAAGAAATAATTCTAGTGCCACCAGACGCAGCAATTACCATTTTTACATTTCCATCTGTGTTTACAAAAATTGATGGTGCCATTGATGATAAAGGTCTTTTCCCAGGTTGTATTGAATTTTGTTTGCTTGAGCCTGGAAGCCCGAAGAAATTTACAACTGATGGAATTGAAAAATCATTCATGCCGTTGTTGAATAAAATTCCTGTTTGTTCTCCCACTAGGAAACTACCGAAGCTATAATAAAAATCCAGTAATTTTGTGAAAGAAATTGTTAATAAAAGCAAAAGATGTAGAGTAAATATTACGGAGCGTTAATGGAACTTGTAATTGATACAGCATCTCCAGTAGGTGATAAAACTACTAAGTGAGCAGTACCATGATCTTCAAGAAGTTGAGTACCACCTTCGTAGTGTGCAGCATCATTCCATGTTCTTGAGTTATTTATTCGGGCCTTTATCGCTCGTGCATAATCTCTTGATGTTAGATTCTTTGTTAACTATAGATATAAAAAAAATATTATTTCAATATTTAACGACTCAGCCGATACTGAATGGTAATTTTAATTGATGTATGATTAATACCTCTGTCAGATCATTGTAATCAGGATCGCCTAATTTACTTCTGATAGCATAGGCAAATTTAAAAGTCTCAATCATTCTATGATATGTTTCAATAGTATTTTCATCGCTATTTATACTGTTTGGTGTAAATTTAAATTCATCAAAAATATTCATAATAAATACAAGCAGTGCGCCGCTGCTTGGAAAATTTGATGTAAATAATTTAATTCCATTAGACAGTTCAGTTTCCAGTGGGTCTTGCCATATAGCCGAGTAATTACGTAAATCTTCCATCGTTAAAATCCCACCTTGTTTTTTTAAATCTTCAACTAGAGTTTGTCCCAGTGTTCCATTGTAAAATTCATTAGCACCTTTTTCTGCAATCACCTTAAATGTGTCACAAAGTTTGTCAGGTTTAATAAGACTCCCTGGTGTTTTAAACTCTTTTGTCGTTTCATTCACAAACAAGGAACTGTAAAAAAAAAAAAAAAATAACGATTATAAATTATTGATCCTAATCTGTCTACAAACAAAGATAAATTAAAAATTAATTTTTACCTTAATGTCGGGTCATTTCTAATACTCGCTTCATATTGTAATAAATCATTTAGTTGTATTTGCGATAGTGTCCATCCTCTTTCACACAATTCAATAGCATCTGTAAATAAATCAGCCCATGGTAATTTACCAAATCGTTGGTGTGCTGCCCAGTAACCAGCGATTTCTCCAGGTACTGTCACAGCAAGTGGTCCCTTAAATGAAGCCGTTCTACTTTTATTTCTAAACATATCTTCATGAGCTGCCAGGGGTGCTCGATCTCGAGCATTCAAATAATAAGCTCTTTTCGTAGCTCGTTCATAAATTGTCATAACAAATCCACCACCAATTCCCATGCTCTGCATGAAGCCAAGACCATTGCAAAGTGATGCGGCAATCACAGCATCAACTGCTGAACCATTTCTTGCTAATGTTCTCCTGCAATTGAACATAACTAGCTTTAAAATATAAAATAGTTAAAAATAATTATAATTTACCTTCCTATCTCTGCACAGTAAGCATCATCAACGCATACCGCACCACTCTTAAATTCTCTTAATTTACCTGCATTTAAAGGTGTAGGTATTTTCAAATTGAAGTTCTTATCATCACCTTCTATAGTTTCAATACTAGATAAAATTAATGTAGATGTTATTGCAGCCACTACAATCATAATAGCGAGGAATTTTAATGGTATTTTGTCAGCTGTTATATTCTAAATAAACACAAAAGTAATTAGTAAACAATTTAATTGATAATTAAAATATTCTAAATTTAAATTGTAAAGTGATCGTACTTGAAGTTAAGAACGTAAATTGAACTTTTCAAGACGTAAATGATCATTTGATCATACAATCGTATTTCAAACGTATTCGACGTCCGAAAACGTAAATAAGACTTTCGTAATCGCGAATCGTAGATAGAATTTTTTCAAACTTGAAAAAATTTTTTAGAAACTTGAAAATGAGAAATTAAAGTTCTCAGCAGCCGTAGGAAAACGTGTCGCTTTTTAGAGACTTACACTGAGAGAAAAAATTACTATCACTTAGAATAGATTTTGTTGACTCAATAATTTTTTTTAAATGATTTCTTTAAGAAATTATATACTTTTCACAAGTAGGATTTCTTGAGAGAAGAAAAGTACTAAATTTCACATGTTTGGATAAATCTAAAAATTATTAAACTTAAATAAAATAATATTTTTATATTATATATTCTTGTCTCAAGAAAAATGTCTCAGCAAGAGTATTTTTTTTTGTTTCTGTGTACAGACTACAGGGTAGAGGTACCATTTATGGCCACTGCTCCATTTTTGGATATTTGATACTTTATTTTAATTAATGAAAAAGTATAAAATAAAATTTCCTAGTAATAGTGTGATGAAAATATCTGTGTTTATATTTTAAAATTTAATTATGGCATCGCGTCTTTTACTAATTATTTTACTTAAATTTTTCAAGTGTCCAAAACTGGTCTTAAAGTGGCCAAAAGCGGTGCCTCTCTACCCTATGAAAGCTACAGATGCCAATAAATAAAAATTCTTAGCAGCTGTAAAGAAATTTTTGGAAACTTCTAGGAGATTTTTTGACTTTCAGCCTCTAGATAGTCTGTTAGTTTCTAAAAATCACAAGAAAATAAACCATCTAGAGAATAATCTTCTCAAAGGTCACAAATTTTTTACCGCTGCTGAGAACTTATTTTAAGGTCTCTAGAAAATTCTAGACAACTTCTTATTTTCTAGTTTCTAGAAAATTTTTTCAAGTTTTAATAGATTTTATCGACGATTCACGATTACGTAAGCTTTATTTACGTTTTCGAACGTTGAGTATACGTTTGAAATACGTTTTTATGATCATTTACGTCTTTAAAAGTTCAATTTATGTTCTAACGTCAAAAACGTTCGATCTACAATTTAAATTTTCACTCAAATAATTATTTATTTAAATATATATCAGTTAATTAATTATTAAATATTTTATTACCTTCTCTCTAGTAGTCATTATCTTGAAAATTACACAAAATATTTTTTAAATCAACATTTTGCTATAAATCCTTCGAACTCTTCAATAATATTTATAATTTATATCAATTATTTCTATTTTCTCTCGTTCTTATACTTTATAAATTCATTATTATTGATGAATAAATTAATTATTATTATCTATTCGCTGATATAACTATGCAAATAAATTTATACTTGTGTTAGAATCACCACTACATACAAATATGTAAAACGGTCAAAGTTTAATGATCTTCTATAATTAAATTACTAACTACAGTGCAATTTATTCACAATCGTCAGTCATTTAGTATTGTTATAAAACTGCTATTAATTATATCCTTCAAGATATTATTTATAATAAAACCTGTAAATCTCATAATAAACTCAAGTAAGAACTTTTATTTATTTAAAAACCAATTTAGGATTTTATTTTTTTTTTATAGAGATTATATTGCTTACTACACATGAATTTGTAAACTTTTAATCAAGATAAAAATGAATATTTGAGATAACAATACTCAAAGTAGACAATCTAATATTTTTTTATAGTCCAGTGTTCCATAATAGCGTCTATTGTAACCATCCAAAATTAATAAGAACAAAATTTTCAATTCAATACATTATGAAAAAAAAAAATGATTGTAATTTTATAACAAGTACTTTAAATTTGATTCATAATAAAAGTGTATTGAATCACAATACATGTAAATATTCAATACTTTATAGTAATGAAAATTAATATCGCGATTTGTTGATGTTTGTATTATTTTTGTTATCTTAAGCAAGTCAGTCCTAAGCAACGCACTTGGCTTTTATTTGTGACATCTATAAATAGGAGTTTTGAGGACGTTTTTTTGACCTTTCGATAAAGCACCAAAATTTTGACAAAACAATCAGAAATTTAAAAAAAAAAAATATCTACTTAAGGGAATTCTCAGACACTACCCCCTCCCCACTTGATAAAAATTTTAAATGCTCTTGAACTGTCATAACCGTATTAAAATGTTATTAATCAATTAACAATAAAATTAAAGCATTAATTGAAAAAAGGACAACGCCGTTACAAATTTTTCCGAGATATAATATAATATATAATATAAATTTAAAAAAAAATAAATAACTTATCAATTGTTATCAATTAAGAGTTAAACGAAATTTGTTAAATAAATTTTAGTTAAATCTTCATGTCAATATTATAATTCGAAATGTCATATTTAGAGGGCTAAAGTATACTTACAAAATTCCGTTTAGCTCTTAATTGATAACAACTGTAAGTAATTTTTTTCAAATCTATATCTTGGCAAAGTTGAAACTACGCTGTCCATTTTTCAATCAATGATTTAATTTTTTTTTAATTAATTAATAAAATTTTAATACCGCTATGACAGTCGAAAGATTGAATATTTTTAAAAGTGGGGGCACTGTCTTAGAATGTCCTTAAAAGACGTGACACAAACGGTGGCAAAAAGTTAATTACAGGTAATTATAAAACTCATCTGAACTACTTGTCAATTAAAATGACTTTTTTAAGACGGGAGAAAGAAGACAAATTTTCTATTACTCCTCGGACCAATATTTGTATGTCTTATAGGTGTAAAAAGAACTTGGCTTTAATACAAAAAAAAATTTGTCTTGGTCTTTTTTAAGAAATTTTTATGAGATAAAATTTATCCCTATGTTACTTGGGATATAATTAAAAATTTTTATTATTATAAAATAACGAATACTATAAAGATAATAATATAAATTACAACATAATTAATAAATATTTTATTTATTAGGATTGAGTTTTAAAAATTGCCAAGTGATTTTACAAAAATGACATACTGCATTTGAAAAACCAGGTAATACAGTATTTAAAGATAATTTTTTGTATTTATTAGCTTCAAGCCGGTGATGACATAACAAAAACCAACGTCTTATTGAAATTAAATAAACTGTTTACTTTTGATATTTACTTTTAACTCAAACGAATATAAAAATTAATGATCAATGTCAAACGATAGCTATTTCTCTATAGATAATATTTTTTTTTACCTTTAAGTTTACGTTTGCTTACAATAATATAATACTGCGTTTTAATTCTTATATTCTTTTATAAATTGTTTACAAAACTTGAAACTAAAAATTAATGACAAGTAGTGTGATTTTAAAATAGAATTTCACTTTCTACTTTGTGATAAAATTATGATAGAAATATTTAAGTGAGGAACAAAAATTTGAATAAGAAATTAGTTATTAGTAACAGCAATAAATAATCACGTGTCAAAAAATAATGGCTCTTGAAAAGAAAGTTTAATTATAAATGAACTTTTTTTTTAGTTTCAACGACGTAAAAAAATATAAAATACTTTTAGAAAATTTATATTTTGATTTAAATTGTAAAAAAAAAAACGAATTATAAAAAAAAACAAGTTTTAATATTTAAGTCACTTGATTAATTTTAGAGTATTCTCTTTAAAACTTATGTAAAGTTTAAAGTCGGATGTTTACAATTATTGACTCACTTGATTATAAATTTCCGTAACTTTCTGAGCTTTGAAAATATTTTGGAAGAAAAAGAAAAAATTATAAAAGAATAGAATGTAGAAAAAAGTTTTATTCAATCCACTTATTGAGAATAATCCGGTTTAGCTTTCGTAACGTATCTACAAAAAACTGTTCGAGTGATATATTTGTTACATAATTTTGTGTAGATAATGAGTATGCAAATTAATCATCATATTTATTTGTAAATTTGTATATGTAACATTTTAAATTTATAAATTAAGTTAATTTTTTTTTATTTTCAAAACGTCTTGGGTTGATTAAATAAAAAACGTTAATAAAAATTAATTGAATGGCGAATTTAATAGAAAGAAAAATAGATAACAACTTTATTTAAAATTTCAGTCAATACCACGGACATCCCCGTCCCTTCTGTAATCGGCATTGCCATAAATAGTACCATTTATTTGTTCAATAGCACACACGACGCTGCCTCGACCTCTGTACCGCGCTGTTTCGTGGCCAAGTTTTTTTAATCCATCAATGACAGATTTTAATACACCAAATTGATAGCCAGCTGTCATTGGAAACAGTTGATGATGAATTCTCGGAGCGTCAATTGCTTCTTTTATTGTATTATTCATCCACAGAGTTCGTGCCATCACCTAAAAAATATCTTTATTAATTAATTTTGTATTTAATATTAAATAATTTTTTGGTATAAAATATTTACAAAAGCTGCTGATGTAGTGATTTTAGTACCACCACATGAACCAATGACCATACGAATATCACCGTTATGATCTACAAGAACTGATGGCACCATTGAAGACAAAGGCCTTTTACCGGCTTCGATTGCATTCTGTTTATTGTTACCAGGTAGACCGAAGTAATTGACTACAGAAGGTATTGAAAAATCATCCATGCCGCTGTTGAGCAAAATTCCAGTTCTTTCGCTGACTAAACCACTGCCAAAGCTGAAACGATTATTAATAATAGTTAGTTTAAATTCACTCCTCGATCAAGATTTATTGATATAAAGCTTACAAAGTGTTGAGAGTACTAGTGATTGATACAGCATCGCCAGATGGTGATAAAACGGATATTTGCGCAGTACCATGATCTTCAAGGAGGCCAGTACCACCTTCGTAGTGTGCAGCATCATTCCATGTTCTTGAGTCATTTATTCGGGCCTTTATCGCTCGTGCATAATCTCTTGATGTTAGATTCTTTGTTAACTATATATATAAAAAAAATATTCTTTCAATATTTAACGACTCAACCGATACTAAACGGTAATTTTAATTGATGTATTATTAATACCTCTGTCAGATCATTGTAATCAGGATCGCCCAGTTTACTTCTGACAGCATAGGCAAATTTAAAAGTTTCAAGCATTCTATGATATGTTTCAATAGTATTTTCAACACCATTTATACTGTTTGGTGTAAATTTAAATTCATCAAAAATATTCATAACAAATACAAGCAGTGCGCCGCTGCTTGGAAAATTTGATGCAAATAATTTAATTCCATTAGACAATTCAGTTTCCAGTGGGTCTTGCCATATAGCCGTGTAATTACGTAAATCTTCCATCGTTAAAATCCCACCTTGTTTTTTTAAATCTTCAACTAGAGTTTGTCCCAGTGTTCCATTGTAAAATTCATTAGCACCTTTTTCTGCAATCACCTTAAATGTGTCACAAAGTTTGTCAGGTTTAATAAGACTCCCTGGTGTTTTAAACTTTTTTGTCGTTTCATTCACAAACAAGGACCTGTAAAAGAAAAAAAATAACGAACATCAATTGTTGATCCTAATCTATCTACAAACAAAGATAAATTAAAAATTAATTTTTACCTCAATGTCGGATCATTTTCAATACTCGCTTGATTTTGAAATAAATCATTCCACTG
This sequence comes from Microplitis mediator, assembly GCF_029852145.1. Lineage (NCBI taxonomy): Eukaryota > Metazoa > Arthropoda > Insecta > Hymenoptera > Braconidae > Microplitis > Microplitis mediator. The sequence continues at coordinate 7,609,891 of NC_079971.1, forward strand.
AGCTTGTGATAGCGTCCATCCTTTTTCACACAATTCAATAGCATCTGTAAATAAATCAGCCCATGGTAATTTACCAAACCGTTGGTGTGCTGCCCAATAACCAGCAATTTCTCCAGGCACTGCCACAGCAAGTGGTCCAGTGAATGTTGCTTTTTCACCTTTATTTCTAAACATATCTTCATGAGCTGCCAGAGGTGCTCTATCTCGAGCATTTAAATAATAAGCTTTTTTCGTCGCTCTATCATAAATTGTCATAACAAATGCACCACCAAGTCCCATATTCTGCATATTACCCATACCATTGCAAAGGGACGCAGCGATTGCAGCATCAACTGCTGAACCATTTCTTAGTAATGTTCTCCTACAATTGATCATAATTAGCTTACAAATATAAAATAGTTAAAAATAATTATAATTTACCTTCCTATCTCTGCACAGTAAGCGTCATCAACACATACCGCACCACCACCTTTAAATTTTCTTAGTTTACTCGACGATGGTTTTTGCGGTACTTCAACATCAGGTACTTTTTCAACGTCGTCATTATTTTCATCTATTTTATTACCTCCCTTAGAAATTAATACAGCCGCTATTACTATAACTATTATAACAAGTACCACCGAACCAGCAATTATTTTCCAACGTCTCGATCTCCATCTGTAATTATTTGAATTTTAAAATAAATCTTTGAAAAAAAAAAAAATTCAAATCACCCGCGCTAAATCTGTTATATGATTCGTTCAGTTTATCAGCTGTTTTCTATATTTTATATATTATTTACTTTGTTAACTTGGTAATAAAAAGTAAATTTATTAATCATCTGATAATCTTCCACTTTCAGTCAACATATATACACTTTGGACCATAACATCGTGATAGTACAAGTCATAAATATTTATTTAAGTGTCAAGTTCTCTGGTTTTATTCATCAAGAAGTTTTACATTCAAGTAATTAATTAATTAACCAAATAATTAATTTATTAAGTAAATAAAGAAATAGCGCAAGAAGAAATAACAATAATTATTTTTAAATTAAATTTAAAAGATTTTCTAACCTCAACGGTGATAACAATAAAGTTATTTTTGTTTTTGTCGTACGTATTTTAATTGTAAGTAATTTTTATTTATTTATTATAAATAATTTAAACATATGATTAAGAAATAAGTGAAAGTTAATAATAGAAAGTGATGGGAATATTTTATTATTTGAATCAATTTGAATTACAATACAATCACAGAAAATAATTGAATCCCCACTCACATTGTATTATTATTATTATTGACAAAAAAATCGCTTGTATCTTTACTGTCTACAGAATAAATTAATTGTACAGCTGCTTGGTCATTACGTTGATTAAATAAAGTACTACTCATATTACAACAACAATAATAATCATCACTTTTGTCATAATCATCAATATCACAATTTATATTTTTATTATCATCGTTATATTTTGCTCGTGAACTCTCAATTTCTATTGGCAAAGTCATCCGTCTTCTACGAACGTTAGTAGACTTCACCTTTGATCGTTTCCAACATTCCATAATACAAACAGACAATTTATTATCAAGTACGGCAATTTTTATTGATGATTCCATTTAAATCTATTACTATTATTATTATTATGATTATTTTTTTTATTTAAACCTATTTATATTTATTTTTATTTGTTAATTACTTTACACATTGTGAGTATTTTTTTAATGTTTTCATAGACAACATTTTTGTAGGAAGACGAGTTTATACTGATTTAGTTGATGTAGAAAAATCAATTCAAGCACGCGCAATTCAATTCAACTATTTTATCATTGAAATTCTGTTAGACACTCAAATATACAGAAATAAAATCACAAAAAGGCAAATTATCTAATGATAGAATAAATAAATTATAAAATTTTAACACTCATGAAAAAATTTCACTCATCCTCTGGTTCATACTCAAAGAAATCAATATGACTAAAAAGTAAATGACAATTTTTAAATTATTGTTCTCTGAGACAAATCAACATTTTAAAAAAACGAAATTTTCTAGATGTCATTGATTAGAAAAGTTTTGGATTAGAGTTTAATCCTGAGGGGGATTGTTCTGGGTGAAGATGTTTTGGAGTAAATCAGAGTTCAAGGATAGTTTTATGTTGCGATAAGTTAAGAGACCAAGTACCCGATCACTCATGTATTTGTATATCAATATTTACTAAATTTGACTAAATATTGATATACAAACACATGGAGTGATCTAGTACTAGTTCCCTGATCAGATACTAGGTCTTTTACCTTAGAGATATTTTAAGTGAAGAATTGTTATGGAGTTGTCTGTGCATAGAAAGATTCTGGATCGACTTATTATCATGCCATTTTGAAGCATAATTTAACAATCAATACTAATATTTTATGATTGCATAAAAAAGAACACGCTATAATAATTACACCATAAATTCAGTATTGGTAACATAAACAAAAATATTTATTAATCAATAATGATCATCAAAATTTATGTTTATTAATTTTTTTGCGCTTTATAAATAAGAAAATAAATGTAGGGTAGAGGGGGGCAAAATGGGCCCCTTAAGGAAGATAATTATAATATCATTAATTTTTTTTACGCGTTTACTTCTATTTAAACTCTTGATACTTATTTTCATTTCATTATGCTGCTTCCAGTAAAATTTAAAAATTGAAAATTAGGGGCAAAGTGGGCCCTCAAAAAAATTTCGGATTTGATATTTTTTATTCTTTACACGTGTGATATTTGCAAATAACTATAAAACAATTGTATTATAATAATTAAAAAAATCATTTTAATAGTCTGTTGCGATATAACTCTAAAACGTAATTTTATTATCTTTAACATTCTTAATAAATTATATTTAATGAACAGTTTTGGTGGTTTATTTCAGCCCTCATTATATAAGAAATTTTGATAAGCTTATTATCCGTCCGAATTTATTTGCGTATAGAAAATTTTAAGGGGCCCACTTTGCCCCCATATTTTTTGAAGTTTTGAAAATTTTAAGGGGCTAACTTTGCCCCTTCCTCCCCTAATTTTTGTATTTTTATATCAATATTTATTAATCAACGATAAAATGACTTAATATTTATAGAAATTTATTTTTGCTTAAGACATTATGACTCATTAATATTTTTGTCGTGGATACTTGGCCAAGTTACCTTTAAAAATATTTATTGATACAAATTTCGTAATTTTGAATAATGATTTATTATTTTAAGTGCAAAATGTATTTAAAATATTTTATTTTTCGATTTGATGAAAAATGATAAATTGTAAATATTAAAATAATTAAAATCTTGCTGATTTTTAAACGATTCATAAATTTTTTTTTTTTTTAAATAATAACTATGTAATATTGATAAACTTGTGATACTTGAAAAAAAAATTACATACATGAAATTGTATTTTTTATTAAATTAATGTTAATTTTATTTGTGATAATACAAAAGGAATTTTTTTTTTTAGTCAATTGTGTTCTAACAATAAAAATTTATTTTTATCGAGTTATCGGGACTTTTGAATTACCAGGAAAAAATAATTTACATTTATTCATTCAATATTACGGTAACACGAAACAGGAATTTAACTGAACTTTTAAATTTCAACAAAAAGTTTTATCCGGTCCATTGAAAGATTTTTTTATATTAAAAAAAAAAACGATTTTATAGAATTATTTTTTACCTTAAGAAAAAAATTAATTTTCATGTCGAATTGCTCAATAAAAATCTTAACTGATAATAAAGATAATTATTTTTATTAATTTTTTTTTCTTATTGTCTTATAATAAAATTTTATCTTAAATAACGAAAACTGTTGAATTTAATTAAATAGACTTATTTTTAAATTTATCAAGTTTACTATTTATTAATTTATTGTACTAATGTTAGCATATCTGTGATAAAAATACTTTAAATAAATTAAATTTATATATTTATTAGCGTAAATTTTTTAAAGTCAACAAATGATTATTAGTCAAAAATAAACTTTATAAAAAAAACCTCTGAAAAATATTTATCAATATTAATATTTGAAAAAAAAACTTGCATTTATTCACATTTAAAAAAAATAATAATAATGTTTTAGATAAATACAAGGTAATACTTAGTTGCATTTATATCTATTATAAATCACGTATAATTTATTCTCATAAAAAATTCAACGAAACAGTAAAAAAAATTAATGTGTTCATGAATAATGAGAAATAATTGTTATCAAGAGTAATTTTATTGTTCATGTTGAGTGTTAAGTCTTTAAAAATTATACGGAGTAAAAATAAACCGTCATAATATTTTTTTTACTATTTTTTTAATATTGAAAATAAAAAGTATTTATAGTTTCCTCAAAACTTACAATTATTTTATTACTAATTAAATTTAATATTAACGTAATTAAGTATTAATTATTTATAGAAAATAATTTAAATTTCCCGGCAATAATTGTATGACTAATAAACAATTATGTAAAGAATTATATCAACTGTACGTGGCAATTAAATTATTAAATAATTTTTTTATTTAGTCATTTATTTGTTGTTTTAAAATTATAATAATTAATGTTTAGAGAACAAGTAAATAAAAATAGTAATGAACTATTTAAATATTTTTTATCAGGGCAATATTATTTTTTTTCGACAATTGCAAAGGAAAATAATGACCTTCAACATTAGATCACTTTCAAGTGCTACTCATTGGAAATGTTACCAGTACTGAATTTATTGTACTGTAATTATTATTAACACGCTACATTACATTAATTTTTTTATATGGATTATAAAAATGATCAACGTGATAGCAATTTTAGATTTAGTGGCTCGTAGTAAAAATAATTTTTTTCAAAAATTTAAAAAGTTATAACTTTATTTAATTTATCAGTTATTATTTAAATAAATTATAAAAGTAATAATGTAAAATGAAGTTGAAGTAAAAACTTACTTTGAGTTTTGAGTATTAATTGTAATACTTTCTATTTGATGCTTCATGATTTTAAAAGTAAATAAAAATTGATGATGATAAATAATTAATAAATTTAATGTATGAATAAAAAAATGATTATTTATATATAATAGTTTAATTATTGACAGTTAAGAGTACTTTAAGCTTGACTGATTGCTTGCTCACGCAATACTGCTGGAAAGTTGTGAACACATGTTGATTCATCTACAACTAAACACTAAATCAGTACTGTAGGTTGTTGTATATACTTGTGTATACTCCTAATACAGCTTCTCGTCGTCGAGATTGTCCTTATATTTTGTTGTAAGAGCAAGAATTTTTCAGGTATAAAATGTACAATGAGTGGGGAAAGAAAATAAATATGAGTGAAGACGATAAAAAAAATTAATACGACAAGACGGGGCAGTAAACTCGAGTTGTGATCGAATAACGGAATTTTTAAATTCTCTTCATGATACTTTTATTTAATTATTAAACTGTTATTGTTATTAATATTCGGATTATATTTCAATTGTTATACTTTACCTAGTAGATTTATTAACACTCGGCATTGTAATTTAATCTTTTAAATATACGATTTAAATTGTTTATTAAATATTAATTATTATTAACACACAAAATTTTATAATAATTATGCATAAATTTATTAACTAATTTCGAGAGGTAAAATTTAGTAAACATTAAAATTTTTTTTAATTTTCATAAATAGAAAACTTTTATTCAATATTTTAATTTTGATGATTTAAAACTACTGACGCGTTTCTTTGTAAACTGTAATTGAACATAACTTTAAAACTTGAACTATTAATGTTATCGTAGACGTAACTTGGTGATAATTATTTATTATCACATAAAAAACAATGTAATGTAAGCCTTGAATTATAATAATTATTCATTGAATTTAAATAAAGTAGGACACAATTTTAAAAATAAAATTGGATTTTGTGTTATGTCGGATAAAGGAAGAGACAAAGTAATAGAGAAAAAAAAGATGATAATGGGAAGTGGTTTAATGACGCTACTAGGTCTCTAGTTCCGTTTATTCTTCATTACATCAACGTACACTTCCCCATATAACTTTATAAAAAAAAAAAAAAAAGAAAAAATGTACAGATTGGCATAAAAATTCTCAGCCAGTGAGAAAATACAGTATCGATTACAATTATATGATTATTTATAATGTAATTAAATGTAATAATTTATTATAAAAAATTCATATTTAAACATCTATAAATCAGATTTTTAAATAAATTAATTAATTTTAGGCTCAACAATTTTTAAAATTTTAATTTACAACAAAAAAATTTAAGCCGTTATAATTTATTTACTTGACAGTATTTATATTATTCATATATTTTGAAATTTATAATTAACAAAAAAACGTTTTCGTCAATTCCAACGGCTACTATATTTTTGTTTATTTAATTTCATATATATTTGTATAGCATACATCAGTTGAACGATTGTCATACGAGATAATTAATAGTCAACGTTTATAATTAATTAATTGATCAATTAAGTTGTTAACATATCATATATTTTTATTGTCTCACATAAAATATATAATTTAATCGAGACATTTGATCACCATGTTAATTATTTAATTTTATAATAATAATTATCATTACATATTATTTTTTTTTGAATACTAATGAACTTTTACTGTCAATTCACACATTTTGCTCATACTACCACACGTAAAATACATATATACATTAAATAAAAACATATATACATAAACGCTATAACAAATCACATACATTTATATTGTATATTATATTATTTTAAATTTAATTTTTTTCGATCCAACAAACATTGAGGACGAAAACTTTTTTATTCAAGGTCTCTTTTTAAAATAATCAAATTAATTTTTTTATACGTATTTTTATATTTTTATTATCGATTGATTTGTTTTACAATTTTCTGATTGTGTGTTATCAATACGTATATAGTATATATTTTTTAATTTATTTATAAATGTCATGGATTAAAAGTACAAAAATATAATTGTGTATATTCGGGATATGTTATTCTTTAATTCACAAAGTCAATGATTAATTACTCTTCGGTTTATTTTAATTATTATTTGCTTTTAATAATCTTTTATTTAAGTATAAATAATAATATGTATTAATTATAATAATAATAATAGAAGTAGTAGACCAAAAGATAATTGAAAGTAAATAATTAAGATGACAAAGTTGTAAGAAGTGGTCTTAATTTAATATTATCATTATTTTCATTTATTTTTTTTTCATCATTAATAATTTGCGTTCGCATTTTTTCTTTCCGTCTTTTCCTACATTTTTTTACAACTTCATTATCTATTTCTTGTTTACTATTATCATTACCACTATCACTATTTTCATCTTCATCTTCTTCTTCTTCTTCTTCTTCTTCATTTTCTTCATTTTCGTCACATTCTTCTGTTTCTTTTTTTTCGTCAACTTTTTCTCCTTCACCTCTTTCTTCAACAAAATTTTCTTCATTTTTTTCTACAAATTCTTTTTCACTATTATCATCTTCGTTTATATCATTCGATCCTTTTTCTTCAATACTACCCCAACTTGACTCACTTTCACTTTTTTCTTCACTATTTTTTCGCTCAACTTTTGGCTTTTCATCATTTTTATTATTTATGCTTTGAGTTTCTTGTGCCTGTAAAAGATTAAATGAAAACAGAAATCAACCGTGAAATATTTACTGTTACCAAAGAACAATTAAAATTTTTACTTACGAGTGAAATTATTTTGGACGGTAATGTTGATGTTGTTGTTGTTGCAGTTGTATCTGTCGTATCACTACTTTCACTATTATTACTAGCGCGTAATCCGTTAAATAATATTCCTAATGGCACATGACGAATAGCTAAAGAGTAAACATAAATATAAAAAATTAAATAGACAGTAATTGGATTTTAAAATTTAAATATATTCTTTAATCTAATAAAATAAATATACCTATTGGCCAATTGTCAATAGAGTTTTTGAGGTTTCCTTTAGCAGCTCTATGAGCTATTCCCGTTGTCCAAATACTACTAGCATCACTGCTTCCTGTACTACTATCACTTCCAGTACTAATATGACGCCAGCGTCTCTCTATTTAAATATAATTTACGTCTACATTAATATTTACATGTATGTTTAATATTTACACATTAAATATATTTATACGATCATGTTTTTTTTTTATACTTTGACTATTAAATGGTAAATCGTATTTTTCAATCAATATTTACACATGAATCACAATAAGTATCTTAAAAATATTAGAAAGAAATTGTAAAAATTTTTTTTTAAGATACTCCATTTTACCCAAAAATGAAAAAAAAAAAAAAAAATATTTATCGTATTGAGGATAAAGAAAATATATTTTTTCTCAATAGCATTTTCATTGAGCCCGAGCATCTCATATGAATTTATTTCCAAATAGAATTCGTAGTGAAACTATTAATTTTATAAAAAAATTTTAGGAAATTTAATTTGCTATAAAAAAAGCTCTGAGTCTTATTAACGTATCTCTGATAGATTTAAAGTTGTAAAGAAAATAATTAAGGGATCAATTTATTTAAAGATATGTCGAAATTTATTTTATTATTTTAAATTGTGATTTCGTCAAAATAATTAAAATTACTAGATAAAAATATCATGAAACACTGTTTGTAAAAAACTGACTGTTTGTAGTAAACAAACGCTCAGCAAAGTGGCCGAAGTTATATATTAACGTATATTTATATACAAATATATAAACTTTGAGTAACTTACTGTCAGTTACAATAGTACCGAAATTTCCTGAGGCGATGCAAGATCGTTTGAGAACTGGACTACCACCACCATCTGGTATTTCTACACTATGTGTGCGTGTTATAAGTATTATTGGACTTCTCTTTGATGTATCTATAGAATCACGAAATAATGATGATTCTCTTATTGTACTTGTGGAATCACGATAACCCATTAGACTTGCTGTACTTGCACTTGTTCTTACTAGTCTATTGCTCTCGCCTTTATTATAAAAATAAAATATTTTTATCACAAAAATCGTTACAGAATTTTTAATAATTAAAAAATAAATAAAACAGAAAAAAAATATATGGTTCCTTTAGAAAACTATAGCTAAGATTATTGGGAAGATAATTACTTGATTCACTTGTAGGTACCCGTAGTGTATTACAAGATGCAGCGGGTTGTAAACGATTGCAATTAAATGCCCCAATATTACCACTTTCGAAACCACCACCAGCTCTTGAATTTGTTCCTAAATTAAGTAAAGCTTCGCTTAGACGACGTTGAAGTGGCGGAAACGGAAACAGAGAGACTGGTCCACTTCCTGATGGCCGACGTGAACCTGCAACACTTGGGGTCCTTGCTTGAATTTCCTGAAATTTAATTTAAAAAATATATAATACATAAATAGCCAATAACCGATAAAAATTATTTTTCTGTCTTTTGAAAAGTACATTTGATTTTAAAAAATACAAAAATTATTATACCTGCTGCAATTCCGATTTGGTCACTTTTTTTCGCCAATAATTCTGGACAGAACGTCGTATTGTTCGTGACTTGAGGCCGTATAATAAACCGTTAATCGGCGGTGAACTAGCAAGTAAAAGTGAGGCCAAGGACGCGAATCTTGGATGTAAGTGAAGACGGCTATGACTTGCTGCAGTGCAAGCTTCCCATAGGATGATACCGCAGTAGGGGAAATAAAGTAGATAGACTGATCCAACTAATTGCATCACCTTTAAGGATATTGACGGAATATTTTTATTATTTTAGATATCGAAACATCAATCATACTTATCAACCCCTACCAAATTTATTGACTTATCACTTAAATAATAATTGCAGTTGTAAATAACAAAAGTAATAAAAAAAAGTTCTTGTATAACTTACAAATAATAAAAATAATAAAAATTTATTTAACGAAATTTCCCGCACGGAAATATATATATATATATATATATATATATATATATATATATATATATATATATATATATATATATATACGAAAAATCTATGAAACATGTTGTTTTTGCGCGTGAACATATATTTGTGATACATGCATATATGTTGATATATATGCCAACATAGATATCTCTGTATAGATGTCAACATATATGTGAAGATATAAGCGAAACTTATAGAACATACACTGTAAAAAATCACCGGGGTAAGTCCAAGCAATGTAGGTGTTAAAATTATCGTTGTTAAATTTACGCCTGAAAGCGGTGTGAAAATAACGCCGCTATCGGTGTAAATATTCTAGACCGGTGTAAATATAACGCCGCCACCGGTGTAGATATTCTTTGCCGGTGTTAAAATATTTTACTTTGTGAATATTTTTACTTACTCGATTACTATACTTGTTAATAAATGATATTTTTTATTAATTTTCATAAAGAACTGACATTTTTTGGGTTTTATAATCTTTAAAGTTGATACTCCAAGCGGATGCAATTTACCCCGCTATTACACCGGCATTACTTCGCTTTTACACCTGTTACCCCGCTTTTACACCAGTATTACTCCCTTTTACACCGGTTACCCCACTTTAACACCGGTATTTTTAACACCGGTGTAATTTCATTTTTACACCTGGCGGAGTTAAAACGAGTCCATTTTTAACACCGCTCTTTTTACAGTGTATTTATTTTTTGCACGCATATATGTAATATATGTGGCATATAATTTTCACATATATTTTTTTACACGGGTTAAAAGGAAAAAAATAAAAAAGAAAAAAAATAATAATAAATAAAAATGTATTTTATTTAAAAATTATTAAAAATTAAATTGATAACACAAATAAAAAATCTACTCTATAAAAAATATAATTTTATAAATTACTATTACTAACAGTACTAGCCGCACTATGAAATTTAGGTGGCCCACCAGCAGAAGGTGAAGTAACAGTTGGTATAAAAAATGGATTTCTTTGATGTGTTATTGTAACTTGTGCACTCAATGTCACTTCATAAATAGCACTTGCTATTCGGTGTCGGTGATATCTTGCAATTCCGAGTACCCGAATATTACAAGCTGTTATAAGTATTGCCGGTAATACTAAACCAACAAATAAATAAACACTTGTATAAATAACACCAGCAATAGTCCATGTTTCATTAGTAAAAGCTGGAATACAGCATCCAAAATCTTGGCTGTATTTGTATGGCGCAATTAAACCCGAAAATGGTGGTAGACATAAAATAAATGCACCAATCCACGCTCCAACTAATCCCAGGATTACTCTCCGCGGTGATACCACTGCTGTGTAATGAAGAGGAGCTGCTATTGCGTAATATCTGGATTAAAATTTAATAAATAATAATTATAATAATAATATCAACCACAATGAATCGTCAAGTGTCAATTTATAAAATAAATTTTTTTAAATTTGTTAATACCTATCACAATTTAGTCCAGTAACGGTCCACAAAGCAACTGGATGAAGTAAAGTAAGCAGAAAACCATGTACTGCACACCAAGAACCGGGAATTGTCCAAGGACCGGTTGTAAATACTAGTAATACAAAACAGAGTGCAAATTCAACAGCTCCGAGATGAATTAATAGAAGAGTATTAGAAGTTTGTTGTTGGATCTGTTTTATAATAAAATTAAATAAATAAATAAAGAAGCTGGCTCTATTTAATATTAAACGATATATTTATTAACATTAACCTGCTTGCCGAGGCCAAGGACAACTAACAGGACATAAGCATTAAGAAGGAGACCAAGAGCGGAAACAAGGACAATAGGAATTCCAAAGGCCCAAGGGCCCATTCCTCTACTTCCTCCAGCACGATGATGCGACTCAACGCAATCTTTCATCCATTTTATTCATTAATATTATCCTTAAACAAATTAACATCCATTTTGTTAATTGAAATTGTCCTGAAATTACTCTAAGACAAATAAATAAATAGTTAAAGTGGCATACACGCGATAAAGTGACAGGGTTACTGTTGACAATCATATAAAACTTTATTTCTTATGTTGTTTAATTTGAACTCTGGCTGTCAGATTGTATACTTTTCAAATGGTTTTGGTATGACTTGGTATTCATATTGTCAACTGATGAATATTGACAGCCGAACTATTTTTTTAACTCTACTGCTATCGATGTCGATAAAGCTTGCTTGCATTTACAAGTAAAAGTATATTGTTTTCAAGTAATTACGTTACACCGTCGATACGCTAGTTCCATTATCGACTATTAATAGACAATAGACTTGTCAACGTACATACGTACATATATTTATGTATATGTATGGATATATATTGGAGTCTCTTCGCGTTCAATTCGCGCACGCGCTTATTAGAATTAATAATGAGACACTCGATGTGTATATATATATATATATATATACAAGGGTTGTGAAAGCATATTCTATCTATCTCCACTAACTGAGCAAATTCATTGGCCTAATAAATTAAACTATATTGTAAATAATATTACTTTGCAAATGTAAAATATAATTTTGTTATATTACGGTTGAAGTAGAGCGCGGAATTAGAGAATTTACATCTTGTTTAATATAATAAATTTATGTTAAACGTTCTACTATTGCGTGTAGATGTGTATCATAAACAATATCCTAAAAAATCAATTAAAAATACATAATATAAAATAGGGTAAAAATAATTTATCAATTAAAATAACAAGTTTTGATAAATTTTAACTGATTTAAGTTAACTTCGAATGGAAAGATACTTTGATTAATTTTTATTGTATCACATTCTTCTATCGATTGCATAAATATAACGTAATTCAGAATTAAAAATAAACGGATTAAATAAATAAAAGGTCTTAATTGAAATGTACGCGGGAGTAAAAATACCCGTAAAAATACAAACGGGTATTTTTTATTTATTTATTTATTTGCAGTTGAAGCACTGTAAAAAATTAGCGGAGTGAACGCGGATTAAATACGAAGTAGATGCGGAACGGATGACTGTTTATATTTGTTTAATCCCCTCGGAGTGAAATTCACTCCGAAGGGGAATTTATTTCGACATTAAAATGCTGAATCGGATTGAATTCAGAATTAAATAAAATCCGTAATCACTCCGAATTCACTCCCGATTTTTTACAGTGTGAGGCTGATTCAGTAAAAAAAATTTTTCTATATATTTTATTTTAATTAATTTTTATTTTTTATAAATTATGGTTTTATAAAAATTTTCAATGAAATGAAATCTTGTTCATTTCTCTTATCCGCTTTGGTAGATATCTTATTCAAGTGTTCAATTACACCTGACTGAATTTAAGCTCGATATATACATATATATATATATATATATATATATATATATATATATGTGTGTGTCTATAAAAATATTATAAAGATATAGAAGATTTCAATTGGATAGAAAATTATCAAAGTGAAAAATTATTTTTATTGGATAGTTAATGTCTTTGATGTTATTTTTTTGCTTTTACTCTTCTCAAGTTAATAAAATTTTTTTTTTTTTTTAATAAAAAATAATTGAATTATTTCTATTTAAAAAAGTGTTGTAAGTACGTATATTATTCATTTTACAGCATGGATACTTTTATAAGCCATTTACTTTTTACTTTTAATTTCAAAATTTTCTGTACCCATAAATTTCTATTTGTAATATAAAATATTCTTATGAACGATAAAAAATTTATTTTTCAATAAGCAATTATTTCATTAGTTATTAAATTTTTATTTTAAATAGAAATTACTTCTATTGAAAATTAGAAAATAAACGAGTAATTTATTAGTTTTCTATTAAAAATTTTGTAACACTGCCAGAGAGACCACGATAACTATTAAATCATCTCTAGTGCTATAGAATAGGGTTGTAAATACTTAACGCGTTATTTCGTTTAATGCATCAGAATTTTTAGTCATCGATTTTTAATTGTTGATATCAAAAATTACTATAAATATTAAATAAGTCATTATAAATTTATTTTTTGATAAACTATCCTTAAGTTTTTATTTTTAATTGAAATTATTTTTCTGGTTCTAAAAATACACAATTTAATTCTAACAAATGTCCATCAAATTAAAATTATTTTAATATTTTTAATTAAATTAAATTTTTTTTTTAAATATTTCAATATTTATTGGAACAATAAATCGAATAAAAAAAATTTACAGTGAAGACTAAAAAATAAGCAAGTAACAGTGGATTGCATACTAAATTTAGCTTAAAAAAGTTTTTTTATTAATATATTGCGTAAACCTACAACATAAGTTATTAAATGTGATAAAATATTTAAAGTGACGAACAGCTTTTAGCTTGATAAAATTTTACTTCTTTTAAACCCAAGACAATGCATTATTAACATAAAACGTGATGTGTTTTAGTGACTAAACAGAAAATTTCAAGGGATTGGATTAAACTTACTTTCCCTTGTGTACAAATAAATTTTTATTTGTTTTTTCTCTTACGGGGAGAAGAAAATATAGGGAGCTTTATTGAAAAATATAAATTAAAATTACTAAATTCACATTGTAAACTTCAAATACTATTGAAACTGAGTAATTTTTAATATCTTGAGAATCAAACTTTTATTTATATTTAGTCATTTTTATTATTTACGTACACTAGTAAATGTAAACTGCATTAGTAAACTTTACCGTTTTTTAAAATGAAATTTACTATCCAATATCAAAAATTTTACTATACTAGAATGGAATCAAATAAAATAAAATTCTTATTAGTTTTTCAAATCTCTATTATGATTAGTGGCATGTGTATCAGGGATGGTGTCAATTTTGATATTTAAAAATCACTTGACTTGACCCAGATTCGAACCCTGATCTCCTGCGTGCAAATCTTGTCGTCAGTCCGTCGTTTTTATGTCTCTTGAAAGAAATTTTTAAACTTGTAATACATATTCGTCTACGCTATCCCTACCAATTGTTAATTATATCGTTCTGCTTTCGGAAAATTACTAACCGTTTGGTAATTTTTAGTTGCTGTATAGTACTTAATACTACACTATTCACCTGATTTACAGAATTTACTAAACAGATTGTAATTTTTGCATATTGTAGAGTATTTAATGCATATGTTTAGTGAGTTTTTATATTTTTACAGAATAAAAATGATTAAATCGTATAAACAAATGTATTACTCAACGTTTAGTAAAAATTTAATATTTTCTTCAGAAAAAAAAATTAATATTATAATATTGTCGAGATTCGTTTTCTCCCTGTATATCATTAATAAATTTCTAAAGAAGGATATCGTATGGAATTCGCACGTATGTGATATAGTAGCTGAATCATTTCTCTATCGAAACATGACTGGGGTTGTAGCAAAATCGATCGCCCTGAATGGCTTGAAAGCTTGTTCAGTGCCATTAATAGTTTCGATTTACTACATAAAATTTTATCAGCATCTTAAAAAAATTTTTTTTTCCTATAGAATGAAAAAAATATATTGTCTACTAAATAAATTTATTAATTGTGCGATAAAATAAGTATTTATTATTAAATTAATTGAATTGCTGAAGTTTACTTCTATTTTAACTAAAAAATTTTTTTTCCATTCTAAAAAAAATCAAGTATTTTAAATTTAATATTTTTTTACTATGACGTCAAAAGTTACTTGAGTTTTTCTTTCTTTTTCATAAATGTGTTTCCGGACATTGGAAATTTATAACAAGCAATTTCCTCTGAGATTTTGTCGACCACAAAAAATTTTTTTATTTTATTTTGGTTACCGATATTTTTTATATGGACAGAAAAAAACATTTTTTATTTTCTAATAGATAATTAAATAAACATTCGCACAATTAGTTACAGTTATCGGTCATGATATTAATTAAATTTAATACAGGATTATATTACATAATTATTATGAAAATCTTTCATGAATGTGAAGTTAATAATAAATTTATATCAATATCAGCATAGTCGTGCTCGTTAGAAGATTTTAATTAATTTGTGGTATAATATTCTCGGTCTCAACTCATTTTTCGAAGGTCTTGTTATGATTAATTGTTATATGCCAAAAAGTAAATTTAATCTTTATCAAATCTGTTATCAGCGATTAATTAAAACCAACTATTAATTCAGATATATTTTTAGATACGGATAATTAATTTTATATATATACATATATATATGGGATATAACGCGGATTGTGGACATGATAGCGTCTACAATTCTAAACGGATTTGAATGAAACTTACCACTTTTTTTTTTGTAAAAATCTAGGTAAAGTTCGAAGATGACCCAAATCGGTCAGTCAGTTCAAAAATTGTGGATGTTTAAAGTTTTTCAAATTAAAAAAAAAAATCGTTTATTGTCAATTTCTCTTCAAATAACTGTTGAATAAAATGAGATAGCTTATTTCCGTTAAATTCATCTGAACGCTCATGAAATTATTTTAATTTTTTATCATTTAATTTACCATTTTGTTAACTTTTTCGAATAGATTAATGACTGAAATTTTTTGAAAAAAATTGAAAAGAAAAAAATTTTTTTACGGCTTTAACTCTCAATATCTTTTGAATTCTAAGTTGCAGGTTAACTTCGTTGATTGCATTTTTTGGCTAATAAAATAAGTTTTAAATCACACTAATATGACTTTATCTAAAAATGTATCGTTCATTCATTATAACGTTCAAAAACGACTAGTGCATCATCATTCGAGATATTTTAAACCTTTTTTTATTAGCTTCTATTTCTGTTACTCAACTTGTCATTTCTTTACATATTTTAATGGCATCGGAATTCACAAAAATTTGTTTTTTGATGAAAGTAGTTGTCGGCTCAAAGAGCTTGAAAACAGCGGGAAGTTTTGGGGCTAGCCCGCAGGGCCAACTGTTCCCTAGATTTTTTTATTAACGTTACCTCATTTTTTCACACATTTACGTATATAATCTTATTGCGAAAATTTATATCAAAAGGGGATTAAATATAAATTTTTTCGTACACTCAAATTTTATTTTTCTATAAATTAAGTGGTTTTCTGATAAATGAAGCAAAAGTTCCAGTATACAAATTTGTTCCAGTTTGTTTAGAAATTTACTATTTACTCAGAGGGTCTGTCTTACCTGTAATCTTATAGCTCAAGAGCAAATGTAATGTAGATTGTGGCAAAAACGCCTAATTATCTTCAGAAAGTAATCATCATTAATTTTTTTTTCTCCAAAAACTTAATTAAATTGTACTTATTAATTAACATTTCAATCTAATAAGTAAAGTATGATGAATAATGATTATATAATTAAAACGCTCCACTTTTTTAACAAAACTGTATTTTAAATTTTAATATTTTAAAATATCCGGCAAACACGCAGAAGGGTGACTCCATTTTATTTCATATTTAAAACTCTTAATTAATTAAAAAATTAAAATTCTTCAATCATTTTTTTTTTTTTTTGTAATGATAGAAGTACAAATTCACTCATATTTTGCTATATATTTTTATATATAAAAATAATTGAAAAATGATTTCTTTTTTTCCAATTTGTTTTTTTCACTGAATTAATAAAACAATAAATATTCTGAAAACGAAAATGAATTACGTGCTAATTTTATTAGTTTTTAGGACTTATAGGAAAATTAAATTATTTTTGTTTCTTTTAGAAAATGGTTGCGAAATTGTTTTTTGAGATATAAAATATTTTTATTCATAAATTTTCACAAAAAATAGGAGGAACTCAAAAAAAAAAAGCTTTATTATCATCAATGGAAGGTATTTTAGGGTCGCTCCAACTTTATTTGAAAATAAAAAATTTACGAATTAATGTTGTTATATTCTTTGTTTCGATTTGCTGTTGTTTTATTCATAAATAAAGTGAAAAAACTGATAAAGAAAAAATAACGGATATTTAAAATTTAAATATAAAAGGTATAATAATGTAATCATTTAATATCGTTTTATTTTTCAGCGTCAACAATATATTATGCAAATCGTCGTATTTCTACTTTATTTAATAAGTAGATAAGGTAAGAGACCCAGTACCCGATCACTCATGTATTTGTTTATCTATATTTACTAAATTTTACTAAATATATCTATATATAAATACATGGAGTGATCGGGTACTAGTTCCCTGATCGGGTACTAGGTCTTTTACCTTACATCTTTTAAAAATAATTTCGCATTGATTTCGTAATTTTTTCCATAATGCGCTGAAGTAGAATATTCGCAAAAAAAAAATTAGAATCACAATTTAAATTTTTGATTTGTTATTATAGAGCTAAAAATTGATGACATTACATCTGTATAGTTATTTATTTTTCCTTTAATTAATTTTTTGTCTCAAAACTGATTGAAAAATAAAAAAAAAATCTGTCTATCGGTTGACCCTGCGGGCCAGCCCCAAAACTTCCCGCTCCTTGAGCTCGAAAACATTGTTGTGAGTACATTTTCGAGCTCTTCGAGCTCGAAAATACTATTGTATCCCATTCTTTTCGAAAAAAACCGTTTTTAGCATTTCTTTCTCCCATGATATCTCACGAACGAATCGACTGATTTCAATGGTTGAGGCGGCAATCGGCGTGTTTTATTGAGTTCTAGAGCTGATCAAATTTTGAAATTGTTTGGTTAAGTCGTTTCAAAGATATTCGCAAAAAACCGTTTTTTGGCATTTGTTTTACCCACGATATCTCACGAACGAATGAACCGATTTTGATGGTTGAGGCGGCAATCGACGCGTTTTATTGAGTTCTAGAGCTGATTAGATTTTGAAGTTGATCGTATAAGTCGTTTCTGAGAAATCAATAAAAAACTAAAATAAAAAAAAAATTTTAATTCTTATTCTTTCTATAACTTGTAAACTACATGACCGATTTACCCCAAAATCTAATCAAGACTAAGTTTTGGTGAGCTCTTTCGATCGCCACCAAGTACGTTCAAATCGGTTCATCCGTTCCAAAGATATCGTCGGACAAAAAAAAGTTCACACACACACACACACACACACACACACACACACACACACGGACGTCCACCCGGGAATAGTCAGAATAGTTTCCTAGGACCTCAAAACGTCGACATCTGATGAAAACTCGATTTTCGAAAATCGGACCGAAACCAATAACTTCCCTTTTTTGAAAATTTGCAATTTTCTTAGCGGGAAGTTAAAAAAAGGTTTTTTAATTAATTTCAAGAGTTTGAATTTTTAAAATATGAAAACAATTATTAACTTAAGACTGCGATAGCGCATTTTTCAATTTAAAAATTTGTAGAACTCATTAAAAAGTCAAGATTTGTTAATAATTTTTTATTACACTGTAAAAAAGCTGTGTGAAAAGAAAGTCACGCCAGTGTAGCGGTGCTACATAGCGGTGTTAAATAATCTAACCGGTATTAAAACGGTGTACATGCGGAGTAAATTAATTCCGATCGGAGCATAAGGATGCAAATATGAGTGTTTTAAGATCTACGAAACAAAATAATAATAAAATTTTGTTAGAATTACGAAATCATCGTTAATGGAGTTAAAAACAATTTTATTACCTATAAACTAAGAAATTATATATGTCACTTTTATTAAATAGAACAAATTGCATAAGTTTTTCATCACTTATCAAATTAAATATTTAGGAAAAATATTATAATTATTTTTATTATAACTCTGATGTATTTTATAAAATAATAGCTGATTTAATGATGATATATTAATCACTGGCAATTTCATTTTATTATTCTCGCTGATTTCGTTAGTAAAAAGACTTGAATCATAAAAAGTTACTTCCCATATTTTATAGAATAATATTAACCTGTAATTGTGGAAAAATATTCTTCGAATTTCGATATAAATTGATAAATCTGTCGTGTCATTAATTTTCGAAACATTAAAAAAATTTTGTTTTTAACTTAAAATATAATTCAACTTCTCATACTTGGAAAATTAAACTACTTTTCTTTTAACACCAGGATAGCGTGGACTTACACCGATTTTTTTTTACAGTGTATGATTACTTAATCCGCTGAGTAAAGTATGCTGTTAAAAACAATTAAACTAAAGCCGCAACAAATTTTTCTACGGCCATAAATGAGCTCCATTCTGCATATTTAGTACGAAAAAAATTGCAGGTTAATTTTTAAAAATTGAATGTTCATTTTATCTGATTTATTTTATAATTTATATATAAATATAAATACTATAATTTCATTGGCTGTTACTCTTTAAAAAATAAAAGAAAAACAGTTTCGTAATGATGGCTTTCGATACGTAACTATGTAACTAATCTTGATAATGCATCCATAAGTAAAAATTGGCCTACTTATTATACCAGCTCATTCATAATACGTTTTTCTCTAGAGGTCATAAAAAATTGAAATAATTTTATACGATTACATAAATTCAATCAATAATTTATATAAAGTATTTTTAATCAATACTTGTATATAAATGATCAGTGACATTCAAAATTGGTTAAAAAAAAAAAAATTATATTTGGAAACTAATAAAGGTAAATTAAATTGTTCAATGACATTTAGTTTAATTTTGAAAATTCTATGGCTTTTTATTATTTTTGTAAAGTTAGTAACTTGTAATTTGCTACTATAATATAAATTTTATATTTCTGTATTTTAATAGTTAATTTTAGATATCAATTTTTTTTTTTTTAAATTTGCTTTCAAATTTTGTTGTAAAAGATGTACTTTCGTAATCTCTAGTGTGAATACTGGGTTTAAAAGTTGATAAGAGTGATTTTCAATGCGAAGTAGTATCGCTACGACAAGAGTCGGCGGAAGAGTGCGCATAAATCTTGGTACAAAAGAAGTTGAAACTGGTGTAGATGACGATCATGACAGTGAAATAGATATTAAAAGTCGTGATGAAGAGAAAAATGTAAATAAAAAAAAAAAAGACGTATACATAAAACATGACGATAATGGTAACGTAAGATTAGTAGTCGACGAAAGAGAGGACAACAATGAAGATTTATTATATATTCAAAAATTTATATACGATTGTCTTGTTTATGTATGTGGATTCATTATTTTTCTCATAATTATAACTGCTGTTATTGCCATTGGTTATTGTTGTTATCTCTTTTGAAAAAATATTTTTAATAATAAAAAAAAAAAAAATTGAAAAATCCAAGCGTGCACAACTCATTTGCCTATTTAAAAAATTAAAAAAAAAATATAAATAATAATAATAATATGTAAGTATAACGAAAAGGACAAACTTTCATATATTCGATAATAATACAAAAAAATGTTTGGAAAGTCCAAAAGTGCATGCTTCAAATGCTCATGCTGTAATATAAAAGCTAATCTTTAAAACAAAACAAATTTAAATAATAAATAAACTGACTGCTGGTTAATTTTTTTTATAGGGGGGCTATATAGTAGATACACGACTAAAATAGATAATAGTAAAAAAAAAACGACAGAAAGATATATGGACGATAAATTTAAAAAAAAAATCACAGAAAATTCATCGAATTTTACTAATATTTTTTAAATAGAAAAGAGTTGGTTGCTGAAATTCAAAAGGATTCATCCCAAGGATGATGAATGACAACTTCTACAACAAGAACTAGGTTGATTCATTGTTCCTGACGGCTTAAATCCAGGCGACTCACAGACATCCTAACGGACGTTACTATAATAAACTTTTTAACTGAATTTTTCTTTAATTATAAACAATTACATTTAATAAACAAATCAAGCATCGCATTGATCAGACCTTAAAGTTTCCAAAAATCATAAACAAGTACACAATCAACTAATCTTTTGAGTTTTTGAAATTACTTCGTGCGAGCGTTTTGCGAAACGATAGCTATTCGACAGTAAAGCCCACCTAAAATGCTTCGCATTTGAGGCGTGCGAAAAAAAATTGGAGTGTAAAAAAGTGATTGATAGATTGTGCTCCTACATGATAAAAAAATTATATAATAATAATAGTAGTAATAAAAATGGCAGCTAAATTTTTTTCATAAATTGACAATTTTTAATTTTTATGAAGGATTTGGATAGTGATTTTCAAAATTGTACTTCTATTAAAGAATTCAAGTGTAAAAAGTTCGTTGGTTGTATATTTTTGTAGTTATTGTGTTTACCAATATCCGTAAATATTGACGGACATCAGAGATTTTTTTTCCATTTTTTTTTTTTTTTTTTTTTTTTTTCAATTATTATTATTATTATTGGAAAAATGACTTAAAATTGTGTTTGTTTTAGTCATTAATAAATTACCATTTATATTATATGAATTTTGTTCTAGTTGAGCATATTTGAACGAGTGTAATTGTTTTTTTTGTGAGCGATTTAGCTGGGACCGAGTAATCTTTATATTAGTAGAACACATCCCATTGCTTCGCAATTGAATTGTGCAAAAAAACATCTTCAGCGTTTTCGTAGTATATATATTTTATCGAATTTCGGTAATAATACTAATTATTTATCATGCCTCGTTAAATTGAAGGTCAAATCACTAATTAAGACCAGGTTCATTTAGTTTTTTTTTAATTATTTATGTGATTTTATCGAATAATCCCATAATAGAAGTTATAAATATAAATTGATGCATAATTTGTTGTGACCCAATTATTCGTGGTATTTCTCATAATTATTTTGACTCACGGTTCATATATCTGACCTATCGACTTATATATTTCGTATAGATTATCGTCTGGTTCGTTTTCAAATAAATTTTGTTTAAATTATAAATGACAAGAGTTTTACTTCAGAAAATAAATTGATTCAAAACACGCAAGTAATTATTTTATACTTAAATTATTATATGATATTTTGAGATAATTTATATAAATTACCTTTTGATTTAAATGAACTACTTTTCATTAAATATTATTTTTAATATCTCATTAAATTATTGTGTAAAAAAAAAAATACTAGATATGCAGACAATTAAAAATCCTGACGTTGCTCAATTTTTCTATTAAACTATTTTTTTTTTTTACATACATTTAACTCTTGGTATAGGCAAAAAAAATTTTTTTTCTATGTAATTATAAAATACCTTTCTTAATTAAAATAATAAAGAAATTAATTAAGAGTCGGAAGTAATTATAATTACTTATTCTCAATTAATTGTTATTTCTTTTATGTTGTTATTATTATTATTATTATTTTTATTTATTTATTTATTTGTTTATTTATCCATTTCTATTATTGTGTAAGAGATGAGTTAGCCTTGTCACAATTAATGATAGAGTGACGTGAAGGAACAGGAGTCAGATAATAAACACGAGTACTCATTTTTCCCCTTAATTTGTTTTACGTACATTAATTATTCGATTACCTATCGGAGTTCTCTGGTTTCCTGGACAACTATTGAATGTCAACATATCAAATATTATAATGGAATGAATAAAATATTTTACGTCAAGTGAATATTTTAATTTAAAAAAAAAAACAAAAAAAAAAATTAATGAATTAAAATAATTTAGTCGAGAAAGGAAAAGCTGCGTTGAGGGAGAAAGAGCTTACTCAGGATTTAAAAGCCTGACATTATATAAAATTATAAAATAAATATGATAATTTATAGGGGTGATAAAAATCATAAAATCATTTTTTTTATTATTGTTTTTTTTTTAGATGTAAATATGTATTGTTTATTTTTATAGACCGTGACTCAGGAACTTTATTGATCTCGTGCCGAATTGAAACTGGACGACTAAAATATCGATTTTAACGGTCATGTCCTAGTTTTTTTTCAAGTCAAAACCTTAGGATTGTATATACTGATTGTTTTTAAAATTTTTTTATTTTCTTAAATCATGTCGGGATTTTTTAGTTTCGTCTTATTCTTTTAACGTCTAATGTAAGTGTACGGAAAGTATATAGTTGGTCTAGTCTAGTCTACATGTTCCCGTATCGTATCGTATTCCTCCTATGCAATACTTCCACAGGTACATTTGAACGCAAGACTAAATCCTTTATGTCAGAACAAACCTACAGATCTTGTGAAGAAAGTACTTGAGTACTTTGCAGGAAATTAAAAGCCAGGAAATAAAAAAAAAATTTCTTTTTCCATTAAAAAGAAATTTATTTTTTTATTGAGATAATTCATTTGCCAGATGAATTTATTTATTTTTTAATTTCAATAATTTTATTATTGATTTTCATTTTATATAGGCTAATTTTTTATTCATAATTATAGTTTACTAAATTTTTTATTACTACTAAATTATTAAAACCCATCATGTTTAAAGAAAAAAAAAATAAAATAAAGAAGGGGAGAAACTTTCCCCATTTTTTGACAAGTAATTTATAGGCCATCATAGAATTTTAATAAATCGAAGGGGAGTATTTACACTCAAGTTAACTTTGACGTTTCGCACTATATTTTAAAATTAAATTTTCCTTTTTGTTTTTACCCATGTAAATTTTTTACTCGAAGAAAAGAATTTTATTTTTTTATTATTTCTTTAACTTTTCTTTTACTTTTATTACCTGAACAATCCAATTTCATTTATATCGATTTCAATAACTTACAAAGAAAAAAATAAATATAATAATATATTAAAAATGTATTACTGTCTACTATTTGTAATTTATTATTATTTCATGTCCTTGACATAATAATTCAACAAGACCTCAAGTAAAGTCTCCCTATGAGTTTTCAATATCGTTACTTTTATCGATTATTTCAAACGGATAATGACTGGCCATTTTTTTCATAGCCCTAAATATATTTTTTACCTGTGTTACAAAATGTTTGTCATCAATAAATCAAAAAAAATATTTTGAATTTAAAATAAAAATATTTAATAATTTTGTCGGCTTAAATTTAATTTAACAAAATGAAAGGTAAAGTTTATCGATGAAAAGTATAACGAGAGTTTTCAAAGCAAACTAATAGTTTAGATTTTATCGATTACTTTGTCTCTGTATTATTTTGTCAGCTTTTTTATTCGCTTTTCTCTTTCACCCTCACTTGGTATTTGTGCGTGTTCATGAAATTTCATTAGATCGCTCGAAGCTCACACGCGATGAATTTGTGTCTCATTGCCGAACAAATAGTGGCAATATAAACTCTATAACAATGTGTGGGTGAATATAGATCACAGGACCGTTATAGAAAATTTTATATCCAATAAACTTCCCCTTGGTGCTCGTAAATTACCATAATCGGTACCAAAAGTTCTGTACAGGCTTTAATTGATTTAACTATTTTTTTTTTATTTATATTAAATTTTATTTAAGGATATAATATCTGGTTTATTTACTGTAAATAACTCCTGCAGTCAACTATTACGTAATTTTTATTTTATCCTTGTCATTTACAATTTTAATAATTCACGGAGTAGTTTAATAACATTTCAATTGCAGGATAATGTCCAGAAACATTTATTCAATTTCATTATTTTTAATGTTTATTAATTTTATTTAAACTATGAAATGTTTAAAGTTGGTTCTTACTTCAAAATAAACTTTGTTTTTAATTTTTTATTTAAAATTTTAATAAAAATATTCAGGTGAACTTTCGCTTTTCAAATTTAATCCATATGATTTTCTCTTATAATAAAATAGAAAGAAGTTTATGAATCCTGAGGGATGTAGATGTAAAATACAGTTTCTATTGAAAATTTATTCTTTGTATAAAAAAAAAAAAATTATCATTATAATATAGCCGTGGAAAATGATCGATAATACGGTAAAGTGAAATATCCTTTATGTTTATTGCATTCATAAACATATATTTTAGATAAATATTGCTAATATATAAAAGTACTGCATTAAATAAAAAAAAAATTATTAAAACAATAAACAGTAGAAGTGAATGAATTTATACTCATTTAGGGTGAAAATAATTTATTTGACCAATTTCTGGTTATTATTTTAATAACCAAATATTTTATTTGCAAATTCAAGAAATATTTGATGTTATTCAATCTTTTTTGATTTGAAATTTTTATTTCACGTACAATTAAAATTAATAAAAAAAACAACGAAAAAAATGCTGATTAAAAAAAAATAAGATAAAACGGACAGATTTTCATTAAAAACTTTTCTACACTTTAATTACAATATTCTGAACAAAAAAAAGAAAATTTCTAACAAACTTTCGTACGACAATTTATTTTGGTTTTGTTAATTTGCATTTTTACATACCAAGTTTATATTATTGTACGTTTTATAAATTTACCGTGAATTATTGTTGTTATTATTATTTCAAACTATAACGAGATTTAGCACCTGTATTTTTTATAAAAAATTTACATAAGAATTTATCCTCGTAAATTCCAATAATTTCTCATGAATTTTTATGAATTTTATTGATGGAAGTTTAAGTTTTGTGATAAAAAAAATATAAAACATTTTTATAAAAATGCGATAAATTTTAATATGAAGAAATAAAATATTTATTTTCACAGTAAAATAAAAAATTCAAAAATGGTATCTTAGTAAGTATACAATAAAAAAACATTATGTTAGAATCAACATAATCTGTGTGTTAGAAACGGTCCACACAATATTTGTGTTATTTTTTAACACAGACTATTTGTATTAACAATTCAACATTAAATTACGATAATACAAGAAGTTAATTCAACAATTTTTAAATATCAGTGGCGGCACAAAAAACATGTTAACTTTTAATTTGTATATTATTTTCAGGTTGTAAAAAGTGATAACAATTATTATTTAACATTCAATTAATTTTTGACAGTTAGCAATTTTGTTATACGAGTCAAGATTTAAATAAAATCACGTAATATTTCATAGAAGTTGTGAGTAGTATAAATTAATGAATTTCTTTTAAAAACACAAAAACACATTTTTAGTTAGCGATAAATAATTTTTAAAATTAGGGTAGAGGTACCGTTTTTGGCCACCGTAGGGCCAGTTTTGGACACTTGAAAAATTTAAATGAAGTAAAAGATGCATAACACAATTAATTCCTCGAATACGCAGATACTTTAATCGCACTATTACAATGGAATTTTTAAAAATACGTTTTCATGAATTATAATAAAGTATTAAATATTCAAAAATGTAGCAGTGCCCACAAATGGTACTTCTACCCTACGTTTAAGAAGGGAGCAGTAGCCACAATTGATACTTCTACAATATATGAAATAATTCGTAATAATACCTAAATCTTTCGGTTTTAGTATGATAAACATTCCAGCTTTTAGTAAATGGTGAGATTAATATATTAATAATAAGAATTTTCATGTTAAATTGACATTTATGAAATGTCGATTTTACTTCCATTTTTCTAAGAATTCTTCCATGACTATCGATTGAGTTTCCAACATAAATTTTGTGTCACTTTCAAAGTAAATGTTGATAATTTAGATTTTTGTACTAAAGAACACTGTTAAAGTGTTGAATAGTAGATCGATTTAAAATTTTAAAGTGACTCAGTGACATATGTTGATTAAACACAAAATAATCAACAAAGAATTTAAAACGGACTGTTTTTAACACAGATACACAATATTTTTTACTGTGTAGATATTTATTCAAGTAAAAAATAACTTCCTAATAACAAATATTTACCCAAGTACAAGTTAATTTTTAAAATTATTTTTTTTATTTATTCTAGGGGCAAAATAATTTAAATCTACAGAGATCAAAATCCCGCAATCTAAAATTTATTTATATAATTTCATTTGCAGTCATATGAAATAAATTAACTACGCATATAATACAGGAAATAATTAATTTAATTAAAATAATAGATCTCTAATCGCCACAATAATTTCAATGAGATATGATCTGCTTCTTTAATTATTTAGTTCTGTAAGAATCTACAACGACCAATAGTCGAATAAGCAAATTATAAAACTAAAAAATTTAAGTTTTGATTTTTAAAGAGATCTGGAATTTAAAAAAAAAAAAATCAAATTTAAAATCTGCATAAATTTAATAAATCAATAGAAATTAATTTATGGAATTATTTGATAAAATTATATTTACATTTTGATTTACATTGTCAAAAATTGTCGAAGTAAACGCTGATTGAATGCGAAATAATAACGGAGCTGATGATTTTTTATTTATTTAATTCCCTCGGAGGAAAATTAATTCCGAAAGAAAATTTTATTTTATTATTCATAAAAAAACTGCACAAAGTGAAATACGATGAGTAAAAATTATTAATACTCATATAATTTATCCATTTCAACATAAAAACTCCGTAATTACAGTGGATGCAGATTCAAATAAAATTCACATTCACTCCGAAATCACAGCGCTGATAATAAAAACTCTCTACTTTGTACGCAGTCATTTTTTTTTTTTACTTCGAATTAACTTAAAAAATTTCATAGTATAATTAGGTCTCATTAATTCTAAATTATTTTTTTCTCGAGTTTTAAAAATTTTAAATAATAAAATAAAATACTGTAGTTTTGAGTAGTTGACCCTACTATCGTATAAGTTGATACTCTGATGCGATAATAAAACTTTAGAACAAAAATTTGTAAAAAAAAATATATATATATACGTGTATAAAATATTTCTTGGCACAGCACAATGTCTATCTGATCCCAGTCGCCAGACTGAGACGCCCTAATGTCTGGCCAAGAGATGCAGTTTCTTTTATATATGTGCCAAAGTATAATATCCCATTCCAAAAATTTAGTTTTGTTTTATTTTACCGTTCTTTCACCCAGTACAAGCTTTAACCCTTGGCTATAAAAATACTCTACTCTATACTTTCTAGCTATCAATATAACCATGTCATATTTATTTTATTTGCAAAACCATACTATAAGAAACACTATCGTAATAAATGATTTAAATTTTTTCATTTTGAGCTTGCGAGACTCAATAAATTTATAAAACTATATATTTTTTTTTATCTCTTATAGTTTATTTATTCTAGTCATACCAGTCAATAAAGAGAAATAAAAAAAAAAAAAAAAAAAAAACATTGCTGGAAATTTAAATAAATTGTGTCATCACGATAACGTCAGTAACATGATCAGGAAATGGGATTCGTTGAACTAAAAAGCGCGAAATGTGTTTATAGACTATTTTATTATTTTATTTACTGTAAAACAGATAATTTCAATCAATTATCAATCAAATAAATAAATTTTTTTACAAAAAAAACAACGAATTTTAAAAATAATTAAAAATGAGCTCCGTAAATATTTAAGTAGAATTAACATTTATTTTTTTTGCGTATAAATAAAACTCATTTTCACTAGATCGTCTAAAAGAAAAGGTTGTAGACCTTACTACTTAATTATTAACGCGTCGTACATCGATTGTGTCTGCTTGGCTTCGTAAACTCATTTCTTCACTAGTATATCCATATCCGCATTGTTATTATTTGAATTCGAATGAATGTAATAAAAATAACAAAAGAAATTTTAAATTATAAATATTATACTATTACTCACTTTGTAGTGATTCCATTGATTTGTTTCAAACATTTTAATTTTTTTCTTGAACTTTTTAGCATAATCATCATTAGTTATTTATCAATTTTATCAAAATTTTTTTGTTGTTGTTTGTAAAATTTTTTTTATTTTTAAAAACACTAGAAAAAAATCACAGTAAAAAATATTTTTTATAAAAGTATATTAGTTTTATCCGTTAAAAAAAAAAATGTTAAAAGAGGGTTGAAAGTGTAAGTTAAAAAATTTTAATGATAGATAAACACCAAGCGACGAGTGTGGTTTGTCGAGGTTTGACGAAGAAGACCACCGGTGAACGTTGAATAGCCCCTTTGATACCACGTGCTGATGTCAAATCGGAAACGACGCCGACGCGTCGGAACGATGTTGAAGCGTCGCGCGCAATTTGAGCGGTGTGTGAGAAGAAAATATTTTTTATATCTTTTTAATGCACTCACATATCAGCTACCTGTATTATATAATTTTTTTTTTTTACTTTTGAAGTAAAGTGTGCTAGTAGTGATACGATGTAGCAACTGCTTGTATTGAACATTCCAACAAATCCTACACTTTAATTCAATCCCTTTGACGCCTGTAAATTTTATTTTTTTTTTCTTTCATTCTGTTATGCATTTTTATCCTGAATATACTTATATTTCTTCATCCTGAAATATGATATGTAATTATATGAAATATTTATGAAAAATTAAAATTTTTACAATTTTGTAAAGGGGCAAAATAGGATACCCCAAAATTTTATAAAAAAAGTTTATTATTTAAAATGTTTTTTAAACAATTTAAAATTACTTTTGTAAATATAATTGAGCATTATTTTAAATTTTGTTTTTACTGTTTCCAAAAAATTTTTTATTTGTAAAAAAAATAGTATAAAATCAATTTGATTTTTTTCCTTACCAATTTACAAGAAAAGAACTACCAGTCAAATTACCTAAGATGTGTTTCAATAATCAACTTGAAAATAGTTATAATTTTTATAATTTTGAAGTTTAGTTAACTTTTAATAATTTTTTAATCTATTACTTTAAGGGCATTCTCAGACAGTGCCCCCCACTTTGTAAAAATATGCAATGACTTTGAACTGTCATAACCGTATTAAAATTTTATTAATTAATTAAAACGAAATTAAAACCTTAATTGAAAAAAGGACAACGTAGTCGTAATTTCGTTGCGATATAGAATTTAAAAAAAATTACTTACAATTGATATCAATTGGGAGTTAAACGAAATTTGTTGAATAAATTTTAGCCAACAAAATTTAAAAATTCGAATCATAAAATTGACATGACGATTTTACTGAAATTTATTTAACGAATTTTGTTCAACTGCTAATTGATATCAAGTTTAAATAATTTTTTTTTAAATCTATATATCGGTGAAATTACGACTACGTTGTCCTTTTTTCAATTAATGCTTTAATTTTTTTTTAATTAATTGATAAAAATTTGATACGCTTATGACAGTTGAAAGTCATTGAAAATTTTTAAAAAGTGGGGGGCATTGTCTGAGAATAGCCTTAAGGATATTTTGGAGGTACAATCGGAGACAAAAGTACATGAAAATGTAATTTAACGAACATCTTTACAAATATTGCATATAAAAAACAGAATTTATCATCATAAATTAGCATTTAATATCAAGTTGCTGAAATAACACAAAATTTTTCGTTTTTACTTATATTTTTGATAAAATTCTTAATATTTGTAATCATTAGTCGAAAACTTTTGACAGTGAATATGCCTTGAATCAAACTTTAAATAAAAAAATACATAACTTTTTTTTATCTGAAGTGAATGATGTAAATTATTTTTAAATATTTCATGAAAAATTAGAAAACAAACATCGGCCTGGACAGCATTAACTATTTTTTTTTTTATAAATGATTTAAATAAAACAAGTGTTATTTTTGTATAGTGAAACGTGACAACATCACAAAGTTTTAATAGTTGGTAGTAGTAACTTCCTTCAACTTCACGGCAACTAGAGCATGCGTACGCGCATTGCGCATTGACGCGATTGTTTATTATTTACAATAATGATAGTATTTGAGGTTACTGTGTCTTACGTTGAAACGTGCGTTTATTTTTTATTTAAAAATTGTACGTTTAAGTTTGTTATTTTTGACAAATACTTAGAAAAATATTATAATTATGTATCAATTAGTTATAATATTATTAATGATAAAGTCAGTGCTATTCTAAAGTTATCATCATTGGTACGTTCGGATGTATTTTATTGATATTTAAATTTATGCGGCAACTTAGAGCAAAATTCGATTACGCTATAGTCATGTTTAGTTTATTGTCTCCGTCATGTTGGCGATGTTGACATATTTTCACAGTAAATGACATTCTGGCTTCAATAGTAGCATTAATTTATTCGATTTTAATTTTTCTTTTCATAAACAATTTTGTAAGTGCTATGTATTATTTGCCCATGCGTTTCTTACATACTTAATCTACTAGTTTGCAAATTTTCAAATTATTCTTACTATTTTTTCAATACTATTTTTCTACTTGAAGTAGCTCGATAGTACATTTACTATTTGATTACGAGTAAATTTGTTGTTAGTAAAAACTGGTATAACTTTTGAACGGTTTAGGTGGAAAATTTTGAATTTTTTGAGAAGCCTTGGGAAACTTCCCCAAATAATCTGTAATTTTTTAAAATAAATACAGAATATTTTAATATGTCTCCCAAATATTCTTTTTTAAAAATATCTTCTTTGGAATTAAAACTTAAATCTTTTACTTTGAAGTTTATAATAAATAGTGATTAACAAATAAAAAATTAACAATTTAAAGCAGGTAGTTGAAAGTTTTCAAAAATCTAAAGTGTCAGTCAAAAAATGTTAATAACTTTTGTTTTATGATTAAAACTATAGAAAATATTTTTTCTTCCTTTGCATCCAATAATTATGTGAAATGTCATTTTTCGTTAGGTAAATTACTTATAAGAAAATTAAATTTAATCAAATTTATTTAATTTTCAGAAATTTTTATTTTTTGTCTTTTTTAAAGGGTACCCCATTTGCCCGCAAAACATGAAAATTTTTTTGTTAACGGCAGCTGAAAATTTTTTCTATTCACTTTGAATATTGTTAAAAAAAAAAAGATTTGACTTAATATCTCTTAAGTAACCCGTTTTGAACCTCTTTCCCTTTCTCTTCTATATGTAATTAATTTTTATTATTTAAAGGAAAAGTTGACATGATGAAAAACTTAATTTTAACAAGAGAAACTCATCGTTTGACGGTAGATCAACGTATATTTTATGAAACAAATGGTTATTTGGTAATACCACAATTGATATCAAATGATTTATTGGAAAAATGTAAACAAAGATTTGATGACATTGTTGATGGAAAAGTCGATCGTGGTATGATGACAGTAATGCGTGATGTAATTGATCGAAAATCAGTCAATAAAATTCAAGATATTAATCATGATTCAATATTTCGTTCTTATATTGAGAACAAGAAAATTTTAGATACCGTTGAAATATTTACTGGCCCTAATATTATTGCAATGCACAGTATGCTTATTGCTAAACCTCCTGATTCTGGACTTGATAGCAGCAGGTATTTCTTAAAATTGTTTTTTCAGAAAAAAATTATGATTATTTACTACGATGGTTCGTTTGGAACAATTATTTTTTTTTTCGCTCCAACTTTATAATGTTGTCGTAAACATTGAATAAAAAATTGCCTGCAAGTTTCAACCCTTAATTTTACTTTTAAATACATTATATTTGATTTTGAAGTTTGGCCATTTAAAATATGCCTATTTACATAGGAAAGTTAGGATTTTTTTTTTCAATTCTCCATAGCTTAGCCGTATTTCAAGTTATCGGGTGGTCGTTTGCGGCATTTTGTAAGCAATTTAATACTCTTCAAAAGTCTTCATAGTAATTTTTTGGAGACTCTAATTGTTTTTTCTATTTGGTTCTGAAGATGATTTTTTTTGATGATAATTTGGGTTTTTAGTTGATATTGATTAAGTAACGGAATTGACGGTAAAAATGCAGATAACGATTTTTCAGAAAATTTGATTCTCTACAAAAAAATTTACTAATCTATGAGGTATAAGTTCTTCGTTCACGGGATATAGGGATTGTATTAATCTCATAAATAAAATATTTATTAAAAAAGTCGAATTAATGCCTTTTAATTTAAATTTCAAATCAGTAAACAATTTTTAACTTCCCGCTAAGAAAAGTGAAAATTTTCAAAAAAAAAAAAAAAAGGAAGTTATTGGTTTCGGTCCGATTTTCAAAATTCGAATTTCTAACAGATCTTGACGTTTTGAGATTCTAGGAAGCTATTGTGACTAATTTCAAGATGATGTCCGAGTATATGTATGTGTGCACGTACGTACATTTGTATGTAAATATGTAGAGAACAAAATTTCTAAAAAAGAAGCTAGAGCAAAGATAATGGCTAATAGTTCAAAGATGCCAAGGGACCAACTTTACTCAGGTTATGAAGCCTTGTCACCGGGGCTACTAAGTCAGGACAACTTGGAAGGATCAATTTGGAAGGACTGTCAGCCAAATCAGCGCGGCGACGATTCGCTTGGTAACCTTACATTAGTCAATGAAGAACTCAATATGCCGGACGAAGATTGCACAATGATGGAACAAAGTACTGGAACAATTGCTGCTAGTGAAAACTATATAAAACAACTAGTTGAAATTGCTATCCAGAAAATACTGGAGAATTTCGAAAAGAGAATCATGGAAAAAATCGTGACAATGCTAGAAGTAGCGAAACATGCCCAGATGATCTATGCGGCGTTGAAAGAGGCGGAGAACTTCGGTAACGAGGACTCGAGTGAAGCATGACCATAAAATCTATGAAAATCTGCCAACGAAACACCAGGAGCCTCTGGCAGAGATGGCAGTCTGTTCCCTTTTTCCTTAATTAGGGAGGAAGGTATAGGCATACTAATACTATAAGAAACCTGGCTAAAAGATTCTCACAAATTTCAACTACCTGGGTATAACATCATAAGAAAAGGCAGAATTACAGAAACGCTTGGTGGAGGTATTATGTGTATCGTCCGCAATGATATCGAGTATCAACAAGTGGAAGATATATCAAGTTAAACGACAAATTAGAGTACATTATATTTTGAATGGAAGCTAGCAACAAAAATTATCAAACAGCAAATAAATACAGACCACCCGGTAATGGAGCAGCCCTCAGCATAATATGTGGGGACTTAAATGGACAGAGCAATGTTTGGAGAAGTCATATAACTACTCAACAAGGCAAGTTATTGGAAGAAGCTTCAGAGGATTCAACGTTAATCACAGCGTCAAGATATTAACAAGCCACGTCGAATGACACCTTGACGATCAAAATCGGTTCATCCGTTCAAGAGTTAGAGATATTTACATACACTCAGACATCGTCTTGAAATTGGTCAGAGTAGCTTTCTAGAACCTCAAAACGTCAAGATCTGATAGAAATTCGAGTTTCGAAAATCGGAGCGAAACAAATAACTTCCCGAATTTTTGAAAATTTTCAATTTTCTTAGCGGGACGTTAAAAAAAAAACTCTGATGATAGCCCGAGCCACGTGCATGCCAAACGGCTGCCTCAGCCGCTCTGGAAAAATTATATTATTTCACAAAAACAAGTTTTTGATAAAAAAAAAAAACTGTCAACTGGCAATTGTGAACTGTACATATAAAATGTTAAAGTTCAAATGATACGGATTATTTGATGATGGTTGCGATTATTATAAAACATTTTTTACGCATAACAGTTTTCCTCATATGGAGGAAACAAAGTATACACATTTGAATACTTTGTGTTGCAAATTGTAAGATGATTTCTCAATTACTATCAATTTATTACATTTTTTTTTCTTTTTTTTTTTAAATTTAATTTAATCATAAATAATAATTTATTAATGATAATGTAATTTATAACTTAAACAACGAAAGATGATGATATGAAAAGGTGAAAAAATTATATTTATTTTATTTATTGATTTTTACTTGTATCACATTGGATGCCTCGCACTGCTCTAATTATTTTTTACAAGACTCTCTCTACTTTTTTCGATTCTAGTCCCTTTTTACTTTTTATTGCTCCCAGTTAATTTTTTGCGGCTGTGGCCCAACTTCTGCTTATGACTGTACTGCATCATTACGGTGATGCCCTAACACCTCCCTCGTGCAATGGAGGTGTAGTAGCGTAGGAAAACCACAGAGAAAACCTAGCCAGTACAGCTTTCGGTTTGGGTGAAGCTCCAGTGGTCGATAACGTTCCCACTTTACCGATCACTAGATCTTCATCCCGCGCCTAACGGTCAGAGACCTTCGTTCGAACCCGACGCGTGGCTAAGCGGTCACCCAGCCAAATAGTAATCATGCTCAATGCTACTTAACTTTGGTGATCGCCCGAGCCACGTGCGTGCCGAACGGCTGCCTCAGCCGCTCTGGAAAAATTATATTATTTCACAAAAACAAGTTTTTGATAAAAAAAAAAATGCCAACTGGCAACCAGAATGTATTTAATTTAATTTATTTAATTTATTTATTTATCAACTTATTTAAAAGAATAATTTTACAGAATACAAGTTTATTAATAGTAAATGTAAATAAGCATAAATAATAATGACTCTAGGAAAATACCTTTCAGAGCCATTTAATAAAAGAAAGATTCATCATAACATATTCATTTCATATATAATTTAATAATTTTAACTATTTTTCTCTAATACCATTAAATGCCTATAGCATAATTTCTTAAAAATACTCAAACTATCAGCTGATGTTATATTTTTAGGCAGCGAATTCCAAAATTTAATACCAGTTATTAGAAATTATTTCTGATAGTGATTACTATGACATGGTGGTACCCATAATGTATTAGTTTTATTTGGATCTACTCTCAATAAATACATATCATGTTTGAATATTAATTTATCCGCAAAAAGCCCTATGTTGGTAGATTTTTCTAAAGACGTTCTAAAAATTTTGTAAATTCTGTAAATTCATAATTAATACAATGTATATTTTCAAATAATGATGTAGCAGTGAGATTAAAAAATTATTCAATCAGCTGCAAAATGTAGCTAACAGAATAAGATAATGTGAAATGCATAAGTTATTGGTCATTAAAACCTTATTCAGTAGTTTTCTTGATTTTGTTCAAATGTTCAAGGCTATCAAGTTATTAGAAGAATTAGTCTAAATATTTAGTTAATGGTCGATAATTGAAGCTTATTGAAACAAATTTTAAAGAACTTTTTACAGAAATTGTTTATAAGTTTTAGTTTTAAAGTTATATAAACTTTATTCGTGAAAAAACGATTTTTCTGAAAACCCTTGCGAATTCGGTTACACCAAAAAAGTATCTAAAAAATACCTGGTATTTAAGTATGATTTCGGTATGTTTTCGATAGAATTCTAAAATTATACTCAAATTGTACTCATCCATAATAATAATTTAGGTATGTTTTTGAACAATTTATACCGAAGTTATACTAAGATAAAAAAATAATTTCTCAGATATCGATATATTTAATGTATTTAATTGTATTAGTTGAATAATTTATTTATGTTTTTTTAATAAATAATTAAAAAAAAAAAGGGATAATTAACTGAGGTTTCGAACTTGTGACTTCTCAATTGATAGTCTCGTGACGTTCTCATGGCGCTGTCACAGGTCTTGATGAAACGGAAATGTTTTTTATTTTTATTTATGGTTTGATTTTTTTATGCATTATATTCGTGTTAATTATCTATGCTATTATTGCAATAGAATCAAATAAATAATAAATTAATGATAATTGTATGTCTATCAAACATAAACAGAAATATTTCTTATAACAGTGAAATTTTTTTTTTATTTTGGTTAAAAAAAAAAAAAAAAAAAAAGTAAATAAGTATTTACTACTAAAAAGATTCATAATACTAAACACTCAATTGAAATAGTATTTTTATAATTTTCTATGTATTCAATAAATTTATTTACTTCAAACTTCAAAGAAACATTTTTACTTCTTCCTAGGTAAAGACTTATATAGAAAGATATTGTCTTCAACCTCTCTGATTTCGGTATAATTTGAGTATAAATCGTGCTTGACATAGATATTTTTTCAGTATCATTTAAGTATGAAAAATTCAAAAACATACTCAAAACATGAGATGATTTGAGTATAATCTGGGTATGAATTGGGTTTAATTCTTAAAATATACCGAAATATTTATCAATTTCTACTATACCGGAAATGAACCCAAAAGAAACTTAAATTTTCGGTATAAACGAATTCGCTAAGGAAATCGTAAAAATTTTAAACAGCCATAACTTCTAAAGAAATTAACCGATTCACCCCATCTTCGAACTTGATGAAAACAATTATCTATAGAACAAGTGTAGAAAATTTTATTAGGATCCGACAAGAATTGTAGGCGCTATCGTGATGACAAATCTGGTTATATTCATTAGGCGTACAGGTACGTACCCTAAAAAAGTACTTTCGAAACATCGTAAGTAACAAAAGACCTACGTTTAAAATATAAAATAGTGATGAAACTTGAAAATCATTTTGTTCAATATCAAATAAAAGTGACGGAATTGAATTATAATATGAAATGCATAAGTTATGAGGGATTAAAACCACATGCAGTAATTTTCTTGAGTTGATTTAAACTTTTATGGCTATCAAATTATTGTAAGAAATAGTCAAAACATAAAGTTTATGGTAAAAAATTAAAGCTTACTAAACAAGCTTTAAGATACTTTTTACAGAAATTGTTTATGACTTTTAGTTTTAAAGTTATATGAACTTTAACAGTGAAAAACTAATTTTTTCATAAAATTCTTCGAAAAATCGACCATGTGGAGAAAATACGATAGCTAGATTTTTGAAAAATCTACCTAAAAAAAAGAATTGAAAATGGTCTATTCCGATATTCCAAAAACAGTTAGATTTGTATTCATTTCACTTTACTATTCTTCATTATTGTGATGATAAAAAAATAGATATAGTTAAAAAATAAAGTTATTTCACTGTCTTCATACTGTAAGGATACCAATCATGACTATGATGACAAGTACTTAAGTGAAATAAATGTAAATATTATTTTCGATATTTTAGTGTTATTGATTTATAAAGGTTTTTGGAATATTGGAATGGACCATTTTCAATTATTTATCTTTATCAAAAACTTGTTTTTGTGAAATAATATAATTTTTCCAGCTTTTCATTACACATTATCTTATTCTGTTCGCTAAATTTTACAGCTCATTAAATAATTTTTTAATCTCACTGCTACATCATTATTTGAAAATATACATTTTATCAATTATGAATTCACAGAGTTTACAAAATTTTCAAAACGTCTTTAGAAAAATCTACTTTCCGTTTTGGCTGCCAAATAGCATTTTTTAAATCAAAAACTTGTTTTTGTGAAATAATATATCTCTTCCAGCTTTTCATATCATTATCTTTCGTTGTTTGAGTTATAAATTACGTTATCATTAATAAATTATTATTTATGATTAAACTAAATTAAAAAAACTAAAAAAAATATAATAAATTGATTGTAATTGAGAAATCATCTTACAATTGCAACAAAAAGTATTCAAATGTGTAAACTTTTTTTCCTCCATATGAGGAAAACTGTAAGTGTAAAAAATGTTTGATAATAATCGTAATCATCATCAAGTAATCCGTATCATTTGAACTGTAAGATTTTATATGTACAGATCATAATTTATTATTGTGATATTCTTCTATATGACCATGAAAATTCAGTATAAATACATGAATTTACCCTTTCCGAAATCAGTGAGACGAAAAGTCTATTTTTTTCGAGTATCTTTGAAGTGACTCATCCGATCAATTTCAAAACTCAATCAGCTACTGAATTCAAAAAAACGCGCCGATTGCCACCTCAAACGTCAAAATTGGTTGATTAGTTCAAAAGATATCGGCGCTGAAAAGTTAAAAAAATAACATATAATGTTATTTTTTCCAGATAAATCAAAATATAATGTGCTAAAATATGTCTGAAATCATACCAACTCTTTCTCTTTATAGTCTCTTCCGATCATCAGATAATGTCATATGACTTGTTCCTTAGTTTTGAACATATCTTCATCAAAAAATTGAAAAACCCAGTCTTTAATGTTTTTCTC
Source organism: Microplitis mediator (assembly GCF_029852145.1). Lineage (NCBI taxonomy): Eukaryota > Metazoa > Arthropoda > Insecta > Hymenoptera > Braconidae > Microplitis > Microplitis mediator. The sequence continues at coordinate 7,649,316 of NC_079971.1, forward strand.
GGATATTCCATATATTATTGCTCTGAGCTAAGTCAAAACTCATTCAAATCTTGATTTTGATCACTGACATTGATTTCTGCCTCAACACATTTATTTCAGAGAACATAATCGATAATAAAAATTTAAAAGCCGCTTCTTCATTAATGATTTTCGATTCTTAACTTTTCAAACTCTAGCATAAAACGTAACTTGTTAGAGCTTGAAAAGCTCATAAAAAAATGATTCCATGTAATAGCATTTTCGAGCTCGAAGAGCTCGAAAATCTATTCAGAGTGATGTTTTCAAGCTCCTTGAGCTCGAAAACAGCGGGAAGTTTTGGGGCTGGCCCGCAGGGTCATTCGACGTCCAGATTTTTTGGTATTTGATCATATCACGCGATTATGAGATTATATCATTTTGCACTACAATGATAAGCTTAATTAACATACTTTCTTGTATGACGCTATTATGACATCATAGTTATTTCATTATATAAAATTTTGTTTGCATCAATATCATCAATTTCAAGCACTTTTTTATAATCTATTACTTATTTCGAACATAGCACTATATAAAAATTGAAATTATCTTTTGTTCGTTATTTTTGCAACACTCATATAAATTATTTTGTTAAAATGGATTTTTTCCAAGTTTGCCTAAGTTCTGTTCAAGCGATTTGTTTGCTTTAATATACTATATATGGAAGGAAAATAGAGAAAAAAAGTACACTAAAAAAAAAAAATCTGTGCTGCGAATTACCGTCAATTCGATCAAACACGACGTCTTTCACTCAAAATTCAGCGTAATTGTTTTCAAAACCAATACAGAAAAAACAATTATGGTCTCAGTAAAATTACTATGTATACTTTTGAAGAGTATTGAATTACCTACAAAATGCCGCAAACGGCGGCCTGATAACTTGAAATGCGGCTAAGTTAGAGACAATTGAAAAAAAAAAATCCCAACATTCCTATGTACTTTAAATGAAAAAAACTCTAAAATGAAATGTAAAAAATTTTAAATTAAAATTAAGGGCTGAAATTTGCAAATAATTTATTTTTCAATGTTTACAACAACATTTTTAAGTGGGAGTGAAAAAAAAATAGTCGTTCCAAATGAACCACCCTATTATTTATGTTCTGTCTGGTATTAGTAGTATAGGGCATTACTGGGGAGACATGTCTGGCCCTAACCCTGCGGCCCTTTGCGCCGGACCTAGGAAATTTTTTTCGCGGGGGAAGGGTGAGGGGTCTCGTGACGTCAGAGGGAATTCCATTTGTCGGCGTGGGGCTGTAATGAGTTGTGAAAATATTTTAAGGAGATGGTCGGAGACAACTGAATGCAGGTGTGTAAGGATTTAGGAAAGATGATTGTTGGGAGATCGGATTCAATGAAATGTAGGTGTTTAGATGGAAAACTATAATGTAGGAGCGTAAATTTGAATAAGAATAGATTTTGATGTAATTTTTTTTATTTATCATTTTCTTCACACGCACATTCATATTCTTTTTCTATTTTATCTAAATTAAATAACTACAACATTATAAAAAGAATAAACAGTTAATACTTACAATATAATTTTTCTCTAAGCTGCTTCAAATCACGCATAAACTCATCAACACAACACGTTCTTTTACAATTACACTGAGTAAATGTAAACTTAACTTGACACAATTAATCGAAATAGAGCTGATGAAAAACTGTACAAAATCTGACACGGAAAAAAATAAATAGTAAATGCAACATGATGCAGTCTTGGTAAATAAACATGATGAAATCATGTTGCATCCACATGATTTGTCATGTTTCGGCTACATGATAATCATGTTGCGGTAACATGAGAAAATCATGTGGCAGCTACAACTAAATATTTATGCTTCAGAAAAATTATTTATTATCAAGCAACTAGATTTTTTCGGATTTATAATATTGCAGATGAAAATTAGAGTAAATTATCAAATTAAATCATTTGTAAATGATATTTCTGCTTAAAGGGTTAGGGGTAGTCAGGATTTTCAAAAAATCGATTTTTTGCTTGATTGTTGCTTGATTATAAATAATTTTTCTGAAGCATAAATATTTAGTTGTTGCAGCTTAATTTTATGCTATTAAGGCTACATGAAAATCATGTTGCTGCCACATGACTTTTCTCATGCTACCACAACATGATTGTCATGTAGCCGAAACATGACAAATCATGTTGCTGCCACATGATTTTCTCATGTTACCGCAACATGATTATCATGTAGCCCAAACATGACAAATCATGTGGATGCAACATGATTTCATCATGTTTATTTACCAAGACTGCATCATGTTGCATTTACTATTTATTTTTTTCCGTGTAACATGAAATCTAATGTGTATTAAACATCCCTACTACAATTGTTAAGAGAAATAACAATAATAATAATAATATTTAAAAGTTGAGGTGCTTAAATGAAATAGTGAAAAGGACCAAGTTTCACTACGTCCACGGTCAAGTGGTATCAATTCATCTCTTAACAATGAGAGCAAAACTCACCATTGTTAATTTTGAACACTACAGACCACACTTCAAAATATTTTAGGCATATTGTCAAAACTATAGAATGTAAAATAAAGCCTGTGACTGAAAGTGTAAACCCTGTCAAGATGACAAATGGAATGCTATAGCTTCTTTTCAAGATAAAGTGTTCAACACAAATTCCACAAAGTCGTTTTGAGTCGAAATTCAAGAATCGATTTAATCGTAACAGTTTCCAATCACTTTGATGTTTCATTTACTGCCTAAAAAGACGCCTGTTTTGACCGTGCATGATGAAGCATAAGAATAAATACGATGAAACCAGGCCTGAAATAAAAATAATAATAACTATCTTTAAAAATACCTAGCGAGCGTTTAAAAATTTACAAAAAAATTTTTCTTATTTATAAAATATTTAGTAAAGTGTATTTTCTTCATCAGTTGGTTTAATTATAAATTCAAATTTATTATACTGCCCGCCATGGTAAAGAAGATATAAAGTATCTTGTTCAATGAATTTATGTAGTGCTTCCAATGATGCGGGATCCTTTTGAAAAACTGCAGTAGTACGCTGAGGTAAATAAATGCAGAACGCCATTGAGAGCAGCGACAATACTATCATCGAATTTCGTTGAAACAGATTTGAAGTCAGTAACACTGTATTCCTTATTTACGATCCGTTCTGACACTTTTTTGGTAAAATTTCTTTCAGAGTTGCAGCACTGTTTATTGGTGAAAGATCCATGATTCAATCTGCAAAATAGTATAAATTTATATTAAAATTTACAACTTGTAACAATGTATACATGAATATATATCATATAATAATAAAGCTACTTACATTTCTATGTAATAATTGAAATTGATGTGACCAAAATCGAGTATACTTCACACTTCCTGTCGAGACTACACTTAAAACTTTTCAAATTAAATTTTTAGTCGTAGAAGAGAAGAATGATGTGAAACGAAGACTGAAGATGTGATTGAATTATAGTGATAAAAGTTTCAAACCAGTAATTAAAATAATTAACGCATATCCGAAGAATGAAATACAATTAAACACGAGTGAATGGGCAAAAATATGTGACTCAATTGATAAAATTACGAATTACTTTGATGAAGTAAAGTCAGCAACTTTTCGTAATAAATAGAAAAAAATAGTGTGTCAAATCCTAAAAATTGCATCATCCAAATTCAAAGGAGAGCGCTGCATTATATTAATACATCAAGGTACACGGATTTTCCTGCTCTGGTCCACTGCTGACAGACTGAAATCAATCTACAAAAGGGTCAACTACTGGCTAAATTACCTAGAAGCACTACCTATTCAAGAATACATAAACGACGCTGAAAAAATGTCTCGAGATACATCTTAAGCAATTTATTAAAAAATTCAAGTGACACCCCTGACACTACAAAGGTAATAAAGTATCTTCAAACGAATTTTGTTGAGTTATTCAAATACAGCGAAAACTCACTTTTTTTAAAACTAACATCAGCGGTCTCAGCTTCTCATTTTTCTGGGAACTACTATGTTTCCATGAAGAATTCATACAAAAAATTATTATTCAAATAGAGTACAAATAAACGTTCAGTTTCGCACAGTATTACCACGATATCAGTATAGTAGAAAAAGACACTGTTTACCAAAATATTATTAATAATACAGGTATAACATACATAATTACTTATTATGCAATTCATAATTCAATACTGTACGAGGGTCAACCCCATGATTAATCCATCTACAAAATTACCTATAAAATATGATGTTGATTCTACTATTCATAACATATCAAAATATATTTTGAAAAATCTGGTCCTAAATACCAGAGATGTTCCAAACACTTCGACAGTCATAAATTATCTAGAATAGCTATTTTCGATACGTAGGATTAAAAAGAGGGTTTGCGGCATGCTTGGATTGGCGACACAAGTCTTGGGTTATGCCGCATTCTCAACGAGAACGAGTACATACATCTTTCTCGCACGAGCGAAGCGAGTGCGAGAGAGATGTAGGTACGAGTTCTCGTTGTGAATGTAACATATCCCTAGACGAGTGTTGACAATACATGCATACCGTATCCCTCTTTTTAATCCTTTGTATCGAACAATATTTTTTATAACGACTGCCTTTAAAGTTCAATCGAGAGGAATTCAATCATTTAAAGAATAAAAAATTACCTTCTAAATATAAACAATTGTACAAGTGTAAATAATAACAATCTATTCATGTTTTATTTTTCAATTGAATTCTATCAAATAGTTTATTAATTTTATTAATTAAAATCTGTGACTGTTTTTAATAATGTGAAAATTTTTAATGAACGATTAATAATATGATAATATTATTTTCACAATACAAACACACAAGTTATGATATTCAATAAGAATAAGAAACATATGATCACTATGCAGGTTTCCAATTGTCGTCTTTCTATCTGCGCATGTGCGAATTTCAGGATAAATGCGACAGTAGGAGTATATGGAGAAAAAAGTATCACTATCTTTTTCTAACTCGAGTGAACGACGGTTGCTTGGTAATTTGTATACATTTCCTATAGGCAATTACTTTTCAGCACAGTAAAATCATGCTGAAAAGTCCAACAGCTGATTTTTCGACATCGTTCTATAGTTCCGTCAAGTTATCGAGAGAAAGACCTATTTTACTCGCGCCACACGACGCTCGAATATTGAACTTTAAATGCAGCAGTTATAAAAATACATTTTGATGAAATGTTTAAATTTAACGAAATATTTACTTCAATAGAAGAAAATATTTCCGACCATGGATTTTCATTCATCCGGGAACTAATTTATTTCCATAACGATTTGGCTCAACTCATCAAAGAAATCGATTTAAAACCAACACAACGCTCAACCCTGGACTACTACCACGTCAACTACTCCATGGATGATGAAGTCACCATTGTATAAATATCATTATAAGCTTATAATATTAAATTATACGACTTGAATAAAATTTATGTTTTTATAAGTATGCATGTGCGTGTGAAGAAAATGATAAATAAAAATAAAATTAAATCAAAATCTGTTCTTACTCAAATTCACGCTCCTACATTGGGTTTCTATCTAAACACCTACATTCCATTGAATCCGATCTCCCGACAATCATCTCTCTTAAATCCTTACACACCTGCATTCAATTATCCCCAATTTTCTACGCCGAATCTTGTCAAAAAATTTTGACACCTACAGTCCATTAAACCCGATTTCCCAACACTAATCTCACCTAAATCCTTTCACACCTACATTCAATTAAAATTTTCTACGCCCATCTCGTCAAAAAATTTTGACACCTATAGTCCACTAAACCCGATTTTCCTCACTCATCTCCTTAAAATATTTTTACAACTCATTAGGGCCCCACGCCGACAAAAGGATTTCCCTCTGAAGTCACGAGACCCCTTTCCCCCTCACCCCTCCCTCGCGGGAAAACCCCCTAAGTCTGGTGCCAGGGGCCGCAGGGCGCGAGCCAGACATGTCTCCTCAGTTATGCCCTATACTGCTGTTATCAAATAAATGCGTTGAATTTAAAAAAAAATGCTTAATGAATTTCATTAAAAATTATTTTTTTTTTTAGACATCCACCTCATCAAGATTTATATTATTTTCCATTCCGACCAGCAGACTCAATAGTCGCTGCATGGACGGCTATAGAATCTTGTGATACTTTAAATGGTTGTCTTTTCGTAGCACCTGGGTCCCATATTCCTCAAAAACTGTATCCACATACTTACCCAAAAAATAATAACGCAATTAACAAATTTTATCATGGTATTTATGTAAGAATTAATTAAATTAATTGGTTTAAATAATTCAATACACATATGTATTTATTTTTACTACAAATGGGATTAATATTTTTTAATGACAGGATTTACCAGAATCTATAAGATGGATTGATTTGGAAATGGAACCCGGTGATACTGTATTTTTTCATCCGTTATTAATTCACGGTTCAGGTGTTAATAAATCAAATCGTACGCGAAAAGCTATATCCTGTCATTACGCATCTGCTGAATGTCAATATATTGACGTAAGTAACATTAATTGAAAATAGATTTTAAATAAAATTAAAAAGGTGAGTAAAAATATTGATTTAAAATAATTATAAATAGTTCTTTTTTCGAGCCCCCTCTGAAAACTTTACTTATGCCGACAAAAAATTTCAGTCTTTTTTAACTTTTGGAGGTCCATTAATTAATTACAAGTTTCCTTTATAATAAAGTAAAATTTTATTTCAATTTATTGGTCAATAATTCTTTTAAATTATTAAATTATCTACAAAAAATTATACTGACCAGAGTTTGTTAGTTTATTATTTTGTTACGTAGAGTCCTAAAGTTAGTTCAGTACAAAAAGTAGGGTTTAATTACGTTCAGAAACTAAGCCATCAGTTGTAAAAAAAAAAAACTTGAGGTCAATTTTAAAGGATTTTTCATGCTCTTCAAAATCATTTCATAACGTTTTATTGTGTTATCAATCGTTCAAATGTTATTGACTTTTAAATTAATTTAAGTACGTGAAAAATTATTTTGAAATATATGTTAGAGTTAAACTATTGATTATAGAAATTAAAACTTTTATTGAAATTTTTAAAGATATTTTATACTTTACGAAATAGATCAATAAATAAATAAATCAAAATGTTATAGGATTTTTTTTGTAGATCATTTCATTTCCTACAAATTATCTCCTATCAAGTTTCCGAAATTTTTGGTTCTTTAGTTATTTGCCTTAAAAGTAAGTAACTAAAATCGACCGGAATACGATTTCTTGGAACGAATCAACATTTAGATGCAAATAACTTAAGTGCTTTCAGGAATTTAGATAATTTTGTAGAATATAAGTTGTAGGAAGTGAAGTGATCTACAAAAAAGGCCTTATAACATTTTAAGAAGTCTGATAGTTTCTTCGAAAAAGTCAAATAATACTAAATTTTACTATGAATCCATCTTCAAATAATTTTTGAAAAATTAAATTTATCGAAAAATGATAAGAGGCCTTTTGTGTAGAGCGTTCAATTTTCAACAAAAAGATTCATTGATTTTTTCGATACACTGATTTCCTGGTGAGTGATAAAATTCAAAATTTCAAAAAAAAGAAATCGAAAATTGCGATGAGGCGGTTGTTAATATTAATATTAAGAGCTCAAACTTTGACAGTATATTTTTTTCGTCATCTCGAACAATATTTTCCGTATAATTTTTTTAAAAATAAAAATAGGCGATTTTTTTGACAGTAATGTATACCACTTACTTCAGTACTAAAAATCTTATGAAAAAATTTTTTTTGAAAATATTAGTATTTAGTTCTTCTTCTGTGATTATTTAATACAAAGCTTAACAAACTCTACATTCTATAATAAATTTTTGTCCTTACTGTCATTCACTTACCGTAACTTTATCATTTCTATTTTGTAAGCTTTTATAAGTATACAAATATAATATTGTTTTACAAATAAAAGCTTTATAAAAATATTATTTACAAGACAACCTTCAACATTTTATTTATTCTTTAAAGAATAAAATAGAACAGTCTCTATTTTTTGACCCATTTAAATATATTTATCAATTTTTTGTCTGAAGGTACGAGGGACTGTTCAAGAACCTATTCGTAATGAAGTATTAGAGTTGGTACGAAAACGATATCCAGGTGCGAACATTGACTACGATGAAATTTGGCGCATCAAATCTTCGATAGTTCGTGGAATTCGCTCTTCACTCTAAAGAAATATAAAAAAAAAAACAACGAAGCAAACGATTGAAAGTATTTGTTCATCATAATTATTGACAATTGAATATTTAAAAAAATAGTGTTAAATAAAAATTTATATTTTCTAACGGACCCGGAAAATCTTGAAGTAAACCCATATTAAATAGTCTAACTGTGCGAAAAAATTTTAATTTTTATCTAATTAAATTTAATTTTAAACCAAAAGTAAACTTTAAAACTAAATTGATTTTAGCTCATGAAATTAAGTTTTAAAATTAAAGTTTGTTCGAGTTTGATTTAAATCAGAATTAATCTTGGATGTAACTTTTGTTTTAAAGCTCTTGATTTAATAATTTAAAATCAGTTTATTTTAACTCTTGGAAACTGATTTGATAATGGTTTAATTTTAGATTTTTTTCACACGTTTATAAGCTCTTATCTGAGTTTAAAACTTGAAAATTTAAATTGTATTTATTCTTCAACTTAAATTCAACCCATTTTAGACGATTTTAAATATTCAATATGACTAACGAGCCATTTGTAATTACAGCAGAACCTCGCTATAAGACTACGCGTTATAAGACTCTTCCCCTCAATTCGTTAAAATTCGCTCGGAACGCTTCCCCCAACAACAACTCAATAAAAGTTTTGCGCCGAAACCTCGCTATAAGACTAACGACCAGTACGACTAAAATCGAAATAAAATGTACAAACATAAAGACTGTAGATTAAATAGTGTATTTTCATAAAGAATACTTAAAATTTCGTGGTATCACTGAATTAATTAACAGAAAAGAACGACAAAATTCTGTTTATTTATGATTATATATAAAATAGATTCACTGTATAATAGAGTAGAGTTGAACCGATTACATAAATAAAACGCAACACGGCGATAGTCTTATAGCGAGGTTTGGGCACAAACGCTGTTGAGCACAATAGTGGGGGTCAATTCTAAGAATATTTTCCCCTACAGCCCGAGCTAGTCTTATAACGAGGTCCTACTGTATAATAAAGTATTAAAAATAAGCAAAAAGAAAAAAAAACTACAAAAAGTTTTTTAGATACATTTTCAATAGCTTTTTTCTGTCAGTATTTAATTTTTTTTTTTAAAGGAAAATAAAATTTTCAATGTCTGCTACTTTCATCATCAGGGTACGGAAGTTTGTGCTCAACAATAAGAATAAAAGAAAAAAAATTCGCGTAAGTTTCTTAAAGAAATTTCTTAAAGATATATTCAAATGTCGAGTGTCATTAAAGCCGTCGAAATTAAGGTTGTGAAAAAAATATGTCAATAATACAATCAGCAAGATAATTAGCAAGACAATTGTCTTGCTCGTTGTCTTGCTAATTGTCTTGCTGGTGGTCTTGCTAATTGTCTTACTGCTTGTCTTGCTGGTGGTCTTGCTAATTGAATCGTTTATTTGAGAAACCCCATAAGTCATGTTTTTAAAGAAATTGGGTTTTTTGCATTTTTAGGTTCTTTGGATGTATCTCCATAGAAATCAATCAAAATATGCATCAAATCAGCGTTTGAAAAAAAATTAACGGGGTGACAGCAATTTCATTTAATTGAGAAACCCCATACGCTAATGACTCAAATAAACATATGCAGTTTTAGTTTTACAGAAATAATTTTTTTTGTTTTTTTATTTAAAACTCACGCTTTTTTTGGAAATTAATTTCAAATGTTGTTTTATTATTGACTGTTATATGACTAATTAAAATGTTTAAATTAATTATAATTTTTTGTAATTTCTGAGTTTCAGAGTTCAAATACATATTTAATACGTCATTTTATCAGTGTAATAAATGATTTGAGTGGAAGCATTTAGAAAAACAATGATAATATAACTTTTTTTTCCGTTTGGTTGAGAAACCCCATAAGTCAATCAACTTTAAATAATTTTTTTAAGTAGTTTCAGTTAAAAAATTAAATTTTTCTTGTTGGAATCTTTTTCAGAGACGCTAAAATTATTGTATTCAATTATATATTTATTATCTTAATGTCAAGTTTTTCCAAAAAAATGTTTTTTGTGTTTCCTGAAAAATTTTGTTTTCTTGACTTATGGGGTTTCTCAAATAAACGATTCAATTATCTTGCTGATTGTCTTATTGACATATTTTTTTCACAACCTCAATTTCAACATTCTTTTATGGTATTCGATATTTGAATATATCTTTTAATTTAATTATCGTGAATTTGCTCGCGATCGTAATTTTGATACCGAGAAATTGGGGCGAATTCTTTTCTTTTATTCTTATTATTACACACAAACTTCTGTATCTTGTTCATCATTAAGGATTACTTATGTTAAATGATGAGGAATCATCAATAGGATAAAGATAAATTGAGGATAAATAATGAAACTGTAGAAAAAGATGTAATGACGTCCTTGTCGTCGTTATTATTGTTATTATGAGTAATTGATATCAAATGAAGTTCATTATTTTGATTATTAACACTATTGCCTGGTAATATTGTTATATAACAATGTTTTGAATCCGGATCTTTGTATGTGTTTTCGTGTCTTACACTAGCACTTGATGTGCGACATACAGCTAAACATATTTGAAAACGATCAAGATTTCGTAAACGTAATTTAACAACGTCTTCTATTTTACGTGTCTTCTGTACATCGTGACGCCCAGATAAACCATGATAATCTTTTTTTGTTCTTCTCTGTAACATTTACATTATCATAAATATTTTTCTCTTATATATATTTATTTATGCGAGGTAAAAGACCCTAAACTCGATAAGTACCATTAGACGCTCACTTTAACTGATTAATGCGTTTTTATAAGAAAAATTTTCAAGTGAAAAAACTATCATTGATAAATAAATATTTGTGGATATAAATATATTAGAATATGACATATTACAGTACTTTATAATTTTTAATCATTTTAAATTACGTGCCTGTTTTTAAAATCGCGCTCAGCCGGCCATTTTTTACTTTAACGTTCATTCGTTAGATTAAATTCATTAACAATTGTTATAATTATACGTTATTATATATATATATATATATATTTAAAAAAAAATAATAATAATTTTAATGGTGGTAATAATAGTAATAATAATAATAATATGGTTGGATGCTATGGTAGCACGACTTGTAATCCGCGGATAAAATATCCGCGACAAAATATCCGGAGACATTTTATCCGATAGACAAAATATCCCCAGACTAAATATTCAAGAGACAAAAAATCCGTGACAAAATATGCTGTCGATAAATCTTATTCAGAAAAATATATTTTAAGTGAAAAAATAATTCATGGTTTTCGATAAACGGGTACTGTAACATTCCAAGCATATGTGTTGACCTATTTCCAAAATAATACCCACCCAAAATCTGTGAAAAAAGGGCACAGTACGATTTCAAGCATATGTGTTGATCTATTTAAATATCAGACACTCAAATTTTATGTGCAAATACACTTATCCAAAAAATTAAAGGAACAAGAAAATTTTATAAATTTTTTAGTGATTTTTGGAAGGCTGTATTTTCGTGAAAAATGATCGCATCGAAAAAATAAAAAAAGTAAATTGAAGCTTGAAATCTCTAGTTTGAAGATCTTCCAGCAAAATATTTTTTTGAGCCACAGTTTTTGCGGAATCATAAGAAAAAAGTCAAGACAAAATTTTTCTAAATTTTTTGGTTTTGTTTTTTAGGTCTACGGGGCCGGGAAAAATTTTTTCAAAAAAACGAATTCATTGCTCGTTTAGGAAATTTATTCAGCTACAATTTGCTTTTTTTTGTTTCTCTGTACGACAATTTGCTGCTGAGATATCAGCCTTAAAATAAAAAAGTTTTTTGGATAAGTGTATATTAAACGTTTCTGATAAAAGAGTACCGTACTATTTATATGAAAACTATTTATGTTATAAGATATTTTGTCAGGGATATTTTGTCTATCGGATAAAATGTCTTCGGATATTTTGTCGCGGATATTTTGTCTTCGGATAATAAGTGACGGTACCGGATGCTATAGATATAGATAATTGTTAAATAATGTGTAAGGGAGATATGTAACCTAGCCCTCGGAACTTGGCCAACAGGCCATTTTGAATAAATAAATAAATAAATAAAAATATATATATTTATTATTAGTGAAAATTAAGTAAGTTAATATATTTTGTAAAATACTTTCCAAATCAACAAACTTATAATTCAATTGATATTGTCTTTGAGCGAGTATAGGGCCATGTGTTGATCGAGTAACGGTACATCACAACTTTAAGTAAGCGAATATGGGTCCACCCAACTCCCTTATTTTAAAAAATTAATAATAATTAACTGTCAAAATTATTCTTAAAATAAAAATTTTATTCTAATATTTGAGTTTGAATGTAGCAGACATCAGACAAATTTAAAATTATTAATAAATAGAGTAAATAATTAATAAAATTAAATTTTAAAAAATGCGCAATTAAAAAATTTTGAAACTAATAAGTGCATTTTTTATAAATTTTATTTTTTAAATTATTTACTCTATTTATTTATAATTTTCAATTTGTCTGATGTCTGTTACATTCACACTCATTCTAATATTTAAAACTAAAAAAAATTTCTAGAAAAAAAAAAAAAAGATTTTTCATTTTATATTATTTATCAGTTTATATCGAGTGATTTAATCTCACGCCGATGAAAAGTAAGCGGGTAATGGATCTTTTACCTTACAATAACTAATAAAATAATATATGTATATTTACTTTTGCTGGATGTAAGCAACATGCAACACAATATTCATAAACAGCACAGCATCCTTGAGGATTACAAGTTTCACAGCTGTAACGTTCACGTTTAATTAATGATTTATTACCATTGTCGGATATTTTTTCTTGATCATTTTTACAACAGCCTGTTGATAAAAGTTCTTGTCGTTTACAAACAAACCCACGTTCATCGACTATCAATGATTTACCCTATTGAAAATAATAATAATTATAATTATATGTTTATACAACTTTGTTTATTTTTAATATTAATAAAAGTTATTTTTTTAAATTACTCGACGGTATTTTTATTTTAAAATTATTTCATCGAAGTAACATTCTCTCGAGACAAAATAAATAAATTTGTTTTTAATTTTAATTTCTTTTCATGGAACGTATAACACTCAAGAACGAAACAAAGAGGGATTGTGGTACCCCGGCTGCAAGGTATATCGAGATGGGCCACCCCAATTGTTTAATAAACAACTCAAGTGACTAAGGCGACCATGAGACCGGGACATCGTCACCGGCGACGGGATGTTTATATTCTCATTTTACTCGTCAATGAGAGAAGACCATTAAGTTTACATATTCTTTTGTATAATTTAAAATATATACATAAGTATTCCATTTTAAATAATACAAAATATCTAATAAATGTTCAAACGGCTCACTTAAAAAAATCAGTATCCGAAATTTTCGGAAATAAATTATAATATTGTATACATTTATACAAAAATAACTCAATTAAATTAATATATTTTTTCAAGTATTAGAAATAAAATATTGATATACTTGCCAAAGTATAATTTTATGTACTGACTTTATAAATAATACCAATAAGTTAAAAATAATTTATTGGGAAGTGATACATATTATTCTAGTTGAATAACTTTGTATATTAAATATAAAAATTTTTTAATTAGATTCATACATTCTAAAAAAACTAAAGTTTGAAATATTAGAATTATATAAATTTTGAAATTCATATTTGTATTCAAATATTGATATAAGATTAAAATCTCAATTACTGACATTTCATTGAATTTAATTATTGACTTGACTTTATTTGACATCTTTAAAAGTTGTGAAAGGATTTATTTAATTATAAATGCTTGAGAGCATGCAATATTCTACAAAATGTGGTTATATATAATACACTAGATTAGAATAATAATTCTATCTTATTAAGTGTAAAAACAATGGATTAGTTTTGCACGCCTCAGACGCGATAGCGGAACAGTATTATAATAAATATACCTTTATTTTTTACTATAATATATATATCTATTACATTATTTTTTTGAGAATTAAAATTTTTAATATGTGAATAATTAAAATTGAGAAATTAACATTCGTGTTAATCATTAAATATTGATACAAGATAAAAGACTTAATTATTTACATTTGATTAAACTTAAATATTTACTTGACTTCAACATGTCTTTAAGCTATAGATATTTTTATAGAATTATTTAATTATGTCAAATCTCAGGGCATTTACTTTTAGTTTATAATTTAATATATTTGACAGAAAAAAAAAAAAAAAAAACTGAATGACATAAGGTTCTGAAATTAACAAAAAAACTTATAATTCTATAGAGATTATATAGCATATGAATAATTGGTACATTCGTCAATCTATAGAATTCTCTACATTTATTAATAAACATTTAATATTTTTTCCATAGTGTTAATAATTGAGACTTTTAATATTTATTTTCGTTTGATATTTGAGGTAAAAGACCTAAAACCCAATCAGGGACTAGTACCCGATCATTCCATGTATTTTTATATCTTTATTTATGAATATAGATGTATAAAGACATGTATGAGTGTAATGTAGCAGACATCAGACAAATTTTAAATTATAAATAAATAGAGTAAATAATTTAAAAAATAATATTTATAAAAAATGCACTTAATAATTTGTAAATTTTTTAAATTTTATTTTATTAATTATTTACTCTATTTATTAATAATTTTAAATTTGTCTGATGTCTGCTATATTCACATTCATAGACATGGAGTAATCGCCGGGCACTGGTCCCTGGTCGGGTTTTAGGTCTTTTACTTCATAAATCTACGAAAAGTTTATTTATGACATTAAAAAACCGACTTTTGTAATATTCTTTCTAATAATCTAGTATAATATAACCGAACAAAACCTTAAGGAAGAACAGGCTGCTATGGATACTAACCACGTGCAAAAATTACGTGTTGAATGAGCCCGAGTACAGAATTTTTATGCTAGTCAAGGAAGTTTTTACAGAAGATTATTTTCGAAAGTTCATACGAAAAATTTAAATTCGAAGTCATGAAATATTTACACAAATATATCCGAACAATAATACATATTAATACATGGTGATCACAGATTTCTGAAACTCAAATTTCCTGACTTTTCCAGGTCTTTCAGTAAAATAATTAAAAAATTCCCTGACCATATGTGGTTATATTACATCATTAGAAATATTTATTTAATTCAAAATAAAATGGTATAAGTCAGTTCAATAAATAATCAATCATTGTCGTTCATAGGTTTTTTTTTATTTTTGATTTGAAATCTGTTTTTATATAACTTACTCTGTAATAAAATACAAATAAACTTTTCATTTTCACTAAAATTAATTTTATAAATAACGTTTGATAGAATATTAATAAAATATTATTAAGAAAGCGAATAATAAATATAGTGAAACTTATTAGTTCAATACTTATGTATACTTTTAATGATCCTGGAGTTAGCAGACAATAAAAACTTTTCGGATTGTTTTTCCAACAAATCGATTACAAAAAAATAAAAACGAAAAATATGCACATGTAGAAAATTTAAAAAACTACCGGTGGAATTTTTTCAAATTTTTTTTTTTTATAATTTACCGTCTAAAAGAAAATCCAAAAATTATTAGACGTCGGCTAACTTCAGTATCATATACTTTGAATGTTGTTGGTTTTTTTAATTCATCAATATGCATGCTAATAGCTTGAAGATCCTGACGATTGGTTTCTACTAAGACTTTTTTTTCTAGTAGCCTTTTTAATTCTAACTGCTTCATTTTTTCGCAATCGGAGTCAATTTCTACAAACTTTTTTTCAAGATGGTATCACAATCATCATCCTAAAGTTAGCAGACAATTAAAAATTTTCGGAGTTTTTTTCAACAAATTAATTACAAAAAAATAAAAACTAAAAATATGCACATGTAGAAAATTTAAACACTACAGGTGCAATTTTTTCAAATTTTGTTTTTTTTATAATTTACCGTCTAAAAGAAAATCAAAAAATTATTAGACGTCGGCCAACTTCAGTATCATATTACAATCGCATTCGCACCGCGCCATTTTTTAAAATGTTTTGACAGAAAAAAAATCTATCGGATTTTTTCAGTAAAAAAAAAAAAGAAAGTTACAATTTTCCCAGCATGGTGACGAAATTCTCTGACTTGTCCAGTATATTTATAATTCCCTGACATTTCCAGGTTTTCCATAAATTTCGCTATCATATATGAAGTATTTACACAAATAAATTTGAACAATAATACATATTACATATAAACAATTTATGAATTAAGAAATCACAGTAATTTAGTCATAAAGAATTTGTAAAAGTTGTTAAATACAGACAACATAAATAAATAATTAATTTATGAGTGTGAATGTAGCAGACATCAGACAAATTTAAAACTATGAATAAATAGAGAAACTAATTTTAAAAATAATATTTATAAAAAATGCACTTACTAATTTTTAAATTTTTTAAATGCGCCTTTTTTAAAAAATTTTATTTTATTAATTATTTACTCTATTTATTAATAATTTTAAATTTGTCTGATGTCTGCTTCATTCACACTCATAATAATTTTAGAATATAAATTTAAAAGTATTACCTGAACCGAATTACGACAATTTTTTGTAACATTATCAGTATCATTGGTATTAACAAGTGGTTGATGATTAGAATCAATAATACCATCATCAGAAGCAACAATAAGTGGCCATGGAATATTTTTACCAGATGTATCATCATCTAAATCATCATCAAGTGGTACATCTTCATTGTCAACAATCATATTGTCATCATCATCAAATTGTACTTTTGATACTCCCATTTTCTAATAAAACATTTATTGTAAATATATTTTAATAAATAAACAGAAAATAATGTTTAATTATTATAATAAAACTTACATCATGAGATAATAGTGATATTGCACAGTAAGTTAATGAAAGACCAAAAATTAAAGCAAGTACTATCCTACGACGAAGAAGACGTACTATACTTCCACAAGTTATTAGCATACTTACATTAATATTAATTATTTATTTTATTGGTAAAAACAAAAAGGTTATTTATGTGTAAAAAAAAATAAATTATTATTATTGAATAAATGCAAATTTAAAAAATGCATCACGAAATGTGTGTGCACTCATTTTTGATGTTTTTTTATTGCGACTATTGTTTGTACTTGAAAAATATTTATAATTAACTTCAAATGTACTTTTTATATTATTTGATGATAACATTTAGATAATTAATCATTTATTTTTAGTGTTTATTTTTAATTCGAGTATGACAGAATCAGTGACAATTTTTATTTGAGGTTAAGTTTTATTTTTATTGATTATTTTTTATTGGTTGATGTAACCGCCAATGAAAATAAGACCGCGAATAAAATTGTAATTTGAATTTAAAATTTAATAGAGGTCGTACGAATTTTTTATCATCGAAAATTTATTTACAGATGAAAGACTAACTTTTTAAGAATATGTTTTAGTCATTTTTTTTTATTTAAATTAACATTTTTTATAAAATAATTATAAAAAATGAATTAATTTTGGTGCAAAAAAAAACGACTTATGATTGGTTATGACGTCATTGCATCTCTTGGAGTTGAGAACCAATGAAAATCACGCTGTTCTCTTGTATTTCCAATATTGAGAACCTCTGTATCCAGGTCACCTGTCATAATAGATTAGTAAAACTACCTAAAAAAATAACTACAGTCGGACCTCGTTATAAGACTATCGTTCTGTTTTTTTCATAAACCAGGTATCGCGATAGTTTGAGAGAGAAACTAATAGTCTTATATCGAGGTCCTACTGTATTGTCAAGTAACTTTTTTATGATATCTTGAGGGTAGCAGACAATTAACAACATTCGGACTTTTTTCCAACAAATTAATTGCAAAAACAAAAAAAAAAAAGAAAATTTGGAAAATCCAAAAGTGCGCGACTCATAATGCTCATTTATTATGAAATAATAGAATAATCATAAAAAATGGCGGGAAGCACGAATAAATTTAAAATATATAAAATTTTCTTTCCTTAAATATTTTTTTTTTTTTTTTTTTAAATTATATTAGTATTTTTTATATAATTATGAAAGAACCTACTCAAAATATCTCGATTAATAACAAAAGCAAAAAAAATATATGTAAATAAAAAAAGATTGAACTGAAACAATTCAGGCTTACCAATTAGCAAAAAAAAAAAAAACAGCTACACTAGGATGGTAATTCGCAAGCGCCCCTGGTGGGATAAATGTACGTATAATGTATAGGTATAGATATATCGGCATCCATGTTAATTTTACATCGATATATATAGATATAGTTATACAGCCTTTTTATTCTTTTATTAATTGTTATTAAACGACACTGAATTACCTAGCCAGTAGCAATAGGGGATCTACAAATCTTTCAAAGAATTAAAAAAAAAAAAATTTGATTCAGTTACTGCATTTTTTCGTAAGTTATTGTGTCTACGGGTTTCATACTTGACGGACAGGAAATTTTTTTAGACTATTTTGATGTTTTTTCCTTTTTTATTGAACTAAATAAATTTTTGAAAAGTATGAAACTAATATCCATTAAATTATCTTCAAAATAGTATGCAACATATCTCAATTCCGTAAACTAACAAGGGTATAATAATTGAAATAGTTGCCGAAGTGAGGCGAATTAAATTTTTCGATCATAAAGCACATCTCAGATGCTTCGCATCATGAGTCGTGCAATAAAAATCTGCAGATGTGGAAAATGAAAAAAGTGATAGGTGCAATTTTTCAAATATTTTGTTTTATAATATAACTTATTTTTAAAAAATTCATAAATTTTTAGACATCGGCTAACTTCAGTATCATATTTTTTTTAAATCACTGCAATATAATTTTTTATAAACTCAATTATGGGAATTTATTGATGAAGACTTTACAAAGCAACTTTTCAACATTTACCAAAAGCAGATTTCGATTTTTTAAAATATTTTATCATCTCTCCGTGCGATGGCGCGTCGAAACCGATTTGATTACAAAACATACAACTTCTCTATTATATTATTGTTATTATTATTATTATTGCTTAATTAGGGGTAATAAATAAATTATAAATAAAATATACAGGAAATATGGTAAAATGGTCCGTGTAATTATTCATAAATTAAAATTACAAGGGACAAAATAACTTTTTAATACCAAAAACTTTTTAATTATAAGCAGCCTTAAAAATTTTAATTCAAATAATTTAATTGAAATTTTTGTCGAATAAGTGGGTCAAAGGTTCGTTTCAAGACGAGATTTCTGTCCCCAGGTTAATAATATGATATCCTTACAAATAAAAGCCGCAGAATATGTTACTATCATCACCAACTTATCTTGATTGGTTGAAGTGTCTTAATCGCTGATTCAAAACAATTCAATTTTAATACTAAGGTAAGACACCCAATACCCAATCAGAGAACTATTACCCGATCACTCATGTATTTGTATATCTATATTTACTCAATTTTAATAAATACATCTACATAAATACATGGAGTGATCGAGTACTAGTTCCCTAATCAGGTACTAGGTCTTTTTACCTTATATAGATATAGGTACATTTATCAAGGATTAACTGTATTTCAATTTGTACAGATATTTTGAAATAGTTTTGAAATATCGAATTGTTTAGCTTTGATAGTCTTAATCGAATTAAAAAAAATATTATTTAAATATATTTAATTAAACTACGAAAATTAAGATTATAATTTTAAAAGTATTCGTAATTCATTACAATTTACGATTGAAGTTTAGAAATCACCAGCAAGTGATTTAATATAATTATTTCCGAGTTGTAGTAATACTTGACAAAATACGAAGCTTTGAAATGCTATGTAATAAAATTAAACTACAGGTCTAGCGTGACCAAAACTATGTGTCATTCCTTGAATATAGAAGTGTTTTATGTTACGACTAAAAAATTTGAAAAAAGTTTCGTTAAAATATGGATAGTTAACTACGATTAGAATTTTTTAAAAAGAAAATCTCAAATTACATTATTTATTTCAAATTCTTTTTGTTATTTTGTTTTGCAGTTATTTTTTCTTTAATTTTCTTCCAGCTCGAAAAAAGTTTTATTTATATTGATCTAAAAAATTTTAAGAAACCGAAAATAATTAAAAAACAAGTAATTTAAAAAAATTTTATTTTTAGATCAAATCAGAATCTACAATATCGATTAACTTTAAATTTTCATGGAATCCCAGTTTTGAAAAGTCTTTTTGAATGCTAAATTAAAGATCTGAGTCGGTCAATCATACATACACATGCACAAGTACAGAACTCGAATCCCGGGTTAAAATATTTGGTCGAAAATATACGCCGAAACGACTAAATTTGACCAATCCCGTACGGAAAAAGTGTACTATATATATATATATATATATATATATATATATATATATATATATATATATGTATATATCCGATAGATATACGGGTAAAATTGAATATATGTCTCATATATGTGGCATATATTCAAATTTGCCCGAATATATATGGATACATACTTTTTCCGTAAGGGAAAATCTTGCTGAAGCCGTAAAATTTTATCGAAAGTTGGTCGAAAACACGCTGAAATTTTATTATTCTTAATAAACAGGCCGAAGATTGGCCGATAAATTGAGTCGGCCTATTTTTGGTTTTTTTAGGCCCAATTATCGGTCTAGCTAATTTTCAGCCTTGTGTTCACTACCTGAGCCTTCTTTCGGTCGAGAAAAAATTTTATTAGTTTCGCTTGAAATTTTTTTACCCTGGACATTATCTGGATATTATAGTCAAAATAGCTTCCTAGGACTTTAACGTCTTATGGAAACTCGACTTTCAAAAATCATACCAAAATCAACCCTATCCAAAAATTCCCATAGAATCCACTCAACTGCGACAAAAACCGCATAGAATCCTACAGACTGTATTGGTTTCTATGCGGTTTTTGTCGCAGTTGAGTGGATTCTATGGGAATTTTTGGATAGGGAATATCTGGTACCGTAATATTTGGCTTGCGAACAAATGAGAAAAGAATATTAAATATTATTAAGAAATGAAAATTTATGTGTGAAATAGTAAAATAACAAAATAGAAAATACTTGAAATAGTATTAAGCCTTTTTTACATCAATTTTTCTAGAAATTTTGTATGCCAAGTATAATAAAATTTATTTTATGGTTATTTTCTCGTGTTTATTTTGTCGTGGATATTTTATTCGTGGTTATTAAAGCGTGTCACCCAATATCTTCACGGAAAAAAAAAACTTTAAAAATTACTATTTGAAATTATAACCCGGAACCCGGTTGTCAATATGGGGAATTTTAACATTCAAATAGAAAATTTTATAATACGTTTCGTCTATTTTCTAAGTATCAGATACGATTTTTAAAGTTCAAGTAGTAATTTTTCTTACATAGACAATAAATTTTCATACTTATCCTGTGATTATTCACGTTTGGATCATAAACGAAAAAATTACTATTTAGAACGATGGTATTTACTAATCACTTTATCATTATATTACTTGTCACTCTCAATTTATATAGTTCATTTTTTTCCGTGTTCTCAATTTATTTTTTTTAATTTAAAATTTTCTTAGCGGTAATTAAAAATTTAATTTCTACTTTTTTTTCTATTCAAGTATGTAATTTAGTACCGTCTGACTCATTTTAAAGTTAAAACGCAATACATACATGACAAGGCCATCATATAAATCTTATATTTAAAAAATATAACTACAAATTTTATTACTCTATTGTATATATATATATAGCAGGAGACATTCTGGATTCCGCAGTTGAAGTTCTGGGTTAATAAGTAATGAGACTTTAAATTACGATAGTTGTTTCTATTTTTCGAAATGAATTGTTATGTTTTAAAATTAAAAACAATACAAGTTAGAAAATTTTAAGTGATTTTTATTCTTTTTTTTTTTTTTTTTTCAATCAATAATACGATCTCCGTGAATATGCCGATGTTTTATTGAATTCATTTCAATATTTTAATTAAAAAACGACTGTCGTGTTATTCAACATTATTTGACTAAAACTGACGTGTAAATTGAGTAGAAAAAAACCATAAAAACAAATTAATCTAATAATTAATATAAGTACATACATGTAATATATTATCAACAAATGTTATAATTATAAATAATTAAAGAAAAATGGGAATGAAAGTGTTAGGTTGGGTTATTTGCGGGATACTTTTCATGGCATTTTTATCAATATTCGCAGTACTATGTTTTATGATGCCTTCATTCGAAACAAAAAGTAATATGGAGCGATTAAGCGATCCATCTGATATACAATTGAAAGCATCACTTAAGTGTGAACCTAAATTTAAGAAAGAAAAATTTTTGATACAATCAAACTATTCATATCCACGATTACCTGATATTATATCGCCGCCTTATCATAAACCTGAAAAAAAAACTTCAACGACTAAAACTACAAGCACGACAAAAAAAACCGTAGTGTTTTGGGAGGATAATATTTTAGCAAATTTCCAAAATTTGACTAACAATATTCGAGGACAAAATTGGACATTTTCTGATGATACTCATCCATCAATACCTCATTCGATCAAAACAGAAGATCGCCCAGTGATCAAGTATAAAAAAAATAAAATTTTTCAAGAAACACAAGATATTGTAAGTAATCTTACAAATAAAAATGAAAATTTGAAAATTAATTCTACTTCCACCGAGTCTCCTACTACAACAAATAATTTATCTCAAACAAATATACCGCTAAAAATGGAATTAGAAAATCCTAGAAATGACAATTTCTGGTTACTTCCAAAAGAACAAAAATTAATGAGAATTAATGATAATGATTCGTAATTGTAAAATTATATATATTAATGTAAAAAAGGTAATTATAATAGTTATTATATATATTTTTTTTAATTTATTTTTAATCGCATACAAATAAATTTTTCGTAGCCAATTTTTAAAATTAAATTTGTCTAATTAGTTTACAATATATATTGTAATATATACTTACTCTTAAAATTACAATCAAATGAAAAAATAATCATAAGTATAATTATACATAATTGCAATTTATTTTTTTTACAATTATGGACGTTCTCGCGTGACTCGTGAGTCAAATGAGGGCTACCTGTTTCAAATTTAATTCCGACGCTATTAAATTTTTGAAAATATCTCAATAATTTATAAATTTTTTTGAACTATCAAGAATATTTATGTAACAGTCATTGTAAATAATGTAAATTTCTTAATTAGTCAATACTTTGATTCAGATTTTTTTCGTCATAATAAAACAGGCAATATCGCAATTTTTAAATCCCAACACATACATATCTATGTCAATATACGATTCAAACACATTATGGATAATAATAATACGAAATAATTATTATAATGTGAGAAATGATTATGGATGTTTTATGATCTCCTTTGTCTATGTTTACAAACGTATTTTTTTTATTGTGCGCTGTTGTCGGTTTTTAAAATGGCCAACAACGTGACGTCATAATTTCAGTTTTACTAACTGCAATTATTATTAAATAATTCAAATTATCGATAACACTATTTTTTTACAGCAATTATATCATTAGCATAAATTAAAGAATATTTTAAATCATTATTTGTCCCTGATGTGTCTATTCCAATAATATTTTTTTTATAAAGTTGAAACATGAAAAGTTATAGTTTTTTCCATCAGGCTACTCTGTGTTAAAACTTTGATTTTCAATCGTTAATAACTTTTTTAAATGATCGATAACATAGGGGAGGGTGGGGCAGAACGGCCCCCCTGAAATTTTGATATCAAAAAAAAATTTTTTTTTTCGCCTAATTACTATAAATCCGATATGTTTGCGCATTTTTACCCCAACGCATGATATTTGGGGCAAAATGAACAAGGAAAATTCTGAAAAAGTGATTTTTTCATATTTTTATCGTCAAATTAAAAAAAAATTATTATAATTCCACATTTCTAGCCCTACGCATAACACCTTGGGCAAAATGGACCAGACGAAACATCCGTAAAAATTATTTTTTCATATTTTTCGGCCGTTTCTCTATGTAAGAGGCAAATTTGGTCACTAAAAATATATATAAAAAAAATTTTTTTTTTTAGTTGATAAATTTTTGAAATAAAGTATAACTATAGAATTGTTTTTTTTTTTTTTTTTTTTATTAAATAACAATTAGTAATTAAGGTAATCGAGAGTGAACGATTCATTACAACTTAAAAAATTTTTTTCGAGTAATATAAAACCAAAAATAGTTGTCAAGAGAAAGAAATACATCCTTAATGATGAAAACAATTTAAAAAACAAAAAAAAACAAAAAAAAAAAAAATTTTGTTATCATTTTTTGGAGGGGGGCCGCTCTGCCCCACAAAAAAAAAAATTTTTTTCAGAATTTTGGCAAAATGTCCATAAATTTGTTCGAAATAGGACAAAAGTAAAGTGATCTTATGGTTGAAAGCCACAAAAAGTAATAATTGGCTTAGGGGGGCCGCTCTGCCCCACCTTCCCCTACTCGGAAATTTTCAAAAACGATAATTATTGATTCGTTCTTACCAAAAATATAAAATTTGAAATTTTATCTAATAGTAAGCCTCACCCCATACGAAAAAAATATATATCCGGGCAAATTTGGAATATGTCACATATATGCAACATACAATATATAAATATATGCCTCATATATGCGGATTTGCCCGAATATATCCGGATATATATTTTTTTCGTATGGGACGCAAGAACGCCCTTTCAATGTACTTGTATTCGTGTAAAATTTATTAAAATCTTTGAATAGTTCATTATGAACTACCTGTCCGCTGGATTTTTAAGACTTTTTCCAAATTTTACTTCTTTTCTTGTTATACTTTTAATGTTTTTCTTTTTCATCTATTACAATTGGAAATTTCGAAATTCCCTTAGTTGTCCCGCTATTAGATTCGTTACCTTGTATATAATAATTTATTAGTTCTGCTTTCACAAAAAAAAAAAAAAATTAATATTTTAAAATTTGTAGTTTCACAACCAAAGAACTTTTCCTTTGTTGTCGCTGCTGGAAGTCATACTTTGAGTCCTTTGAATATAGTCAACGATGCAATATTGTAACCACTTCACAATAAAAATCAAAAAATCATATAGATATACATAAAGAGAATAATATTTTTTCTTTAGTGAAAAAAAACTCTCTTTTTCTATATATAGTTTATTTATTTTGACAAGAATAGTTTTCGCTATTATTTGCTTATCGTTTTTCTTATGATTCATGAATAAAATATGTACTGCATTTAAATAATATTATTATTATAAAATGATGCTTGGTATACATTACTGATAAATATTTATTTTTGTCATAAGAAAAATGTTTCCATTAGAATTAGAATATGTAATAATACTAAAAATATACATATACTATTAAATAATTCTTTAGTGTAGAGATATATTTTTTTTTTTTAAATTATGTGGCAGTAAGATTAAATTTAAATGTTGATAATCAATATAAAATTTGAAGAATATTGAATAAAATAAAAAAAGCTTTATGATAGAGTGAAGTTATTGATACATTTACTTTGTAATTTACTTATACTTTTACCTTAGACGAAGTCGCACGTATACTTTATTTTGATTTAAAAAAAATTAATTATGTGAGAAAATTGTTTTTACTTGAATTTTTTATACTTTTTATTACCCTAGTACAATATTTGGAACTTGAGGGAAAAATGTTTTCAACATGTGGTTGACACGTTTAAAACATTTGTGCCGATCGTGAGACATCTTTCCGAGTTTTAACTCTCAGAAACTGTTCATACAAAAGGTTTTTTTTCATTTATTATAGCTAAGGCGATTGAAAAATTTTTAAAGTTTTTATTTTTGTTATAAACTTTTTTTTTATTTAAAAAATAATATTGAACTAAAAAAATATTTGTACTATCAAGTAATATAATTTATTGTTAAAATTATAATAGTTTGCAATAATAATGATTTGTTTACAATTGTGACTAAAACTGGCAAAAAAAAAATTAGTATATGGTTTGTAATAGATGACAGGTCAAAATCCACATAAATACTTTGTATGTATTGTCGATGCACAATGGTCTAAAGGTTTTATTTTCTGGAAAACTTAAACAGAGTTTCTTTGTGTTTGAAATGTTTCAAACACATTGCGCTTGTTTCTTATTAGTTGTCAATGACTTTTATTGCTCGTTTGAAAAGTACCAGAGCCGGGTCAAAAAGTAACTCGATGCTATATTGTTGCTGTAGTCTATAAAAAAAATATACTTACATACATAAGTTTATTTAAGCATCGGAGAATTTCCTCATGTTAACTAATAATATCAATTATACTACTTTACTTTATTTTTGCGAATAATTGTTACAATGTTTCTTAACAAACTAAAAAATTTAATTGTAAATGTTTTATAAAAAATATGTAACTTTTTTAATTTTATATTATTTTACATTACATTTATTCAAATATTTTATGTCTCCAAAATGTTTAAATCATATAATTTTTTAAATTAATTTTATCGACTTTTGAAATTTTTCTTCATCATTAATATTTATAAAAAATAAAATTAATTTCATTTATCAATTAATTGTAGCCCAAATAAATTACGCACATAATTTAAGAATAATAATATATCTAATTTAATTTGAACCCTTCCCGATAATCCGTTTCGAGGAGTATTGGTGTGAACTGTTTGGGGATTAAACCAATCGCAGTTCTTAGTAAGGCTGTGTGAGTAACGTTTCAATCATAGTAGCGCATGCATGCGCCCCCTTCTACTATTTTTCCTGCCCCTTCTCAACTAAACAGGCTAGCGCTCTCTCATTTTAAAATGAAAACGTATGATTCAAATTAAGAGTAGAGACTCAAGGTCAACTGGAAAAGAGTTAAACTTTTTTTGTAGATAGCATGTGTAGATGTTTCAATTCTCGGCGTAATGGTAACTGTGACCTATATATTTGTTCCCGGAGAGCTATATATATATGTATATATTAGGGCGGTCCTTATTTTGAACATTTCCGAATGTTTATGCTCCCAGAGGCTTATGTGGTCCGAAATAAATAAAAAAAAATATCCTCAAAGTTTCAGGGCTCTATCTCAATTTTAACCCGTGCCGCACAGCAATGTAAGTTTCCCATTTAAATAACACGGGGTTTGTGGCATTGAACGATTAAGTTTTTATTCCGGCTAAAGTAATTGTTCGAAAAATTTGAAACTCTGTAGACTTTATCCTCATATTAGCAGCTACTCCTCAGAATTTTTACAGATTTTCAGCTACTATAATTTTGGGGGTACAGCATGATGAAAAAAAAGAAAAAAATTATTTTTTTTATTTTTAGCTAAAATTTTTTTCAAATAACATATCAAATCACGCTGCATCCTTTACAGAAGTTCTTCCTTTTTTTCATTCTTGCACCCAAGTGGGTGAACGGCATATCTTTGTTGCACTAATACAGTAATCAGGAGCATTTTTTTTCAATTACAACAGTAAAAATTCCCTTAAAGTTTAAGCTCTTAATTCTAACGGGAAGAGTTACCGCAAAATTTTTTTTGTGATTTTTTCAAGAAATCTTTTTGTTTATGTTATTTGACAATGTGTCTTTTTCAAAAATACATAATGCATTCAATTGATATCTGAGATCGGTATATCAATGCTACTAATCATATTATGTCTCAGTTTAACAGTTGATAAATATTATCAATAAATTAAATTTCTTCCAATATTCGCTTAAATAAGTTGGTCACCTTTAAGTTTATTATTTGTTTTAAGCAATAAATAATAAACAAAAGGTTGATAGTTTTGTGCATTATAATATCGAAATAATTATTTGTTTACAATTTTCTAACTATAATAAATTATTAATAAAATAGATCTCTTTTATAAATAAATATAATAAACTTAACAAATCACAAAAACAAAATTTGCGACACGTGGTTCCGTTGGAATTAAGAGCTCAAACTTTAAGGGAATTTTTTTCTGCCGTAATTAAAACCGTTTGTGAGGTAATCGTAATAAATTTAAAGAATCCTTTTAAGGAACACTTTACTGCACACTAATGCAAAGTTTCTGAGTACTGTATTAGTGCAACAAAGATATACCGTTCACCCACTTATAGGTGCAAGAATGAAAAAAAGTAAGAACTTCTGATAAGGATGCAGAGTGATTTGATATGTTATTTGAAAAAAATTTTAGCTAAAAATAAAAAAAAATAATTTTTTTCTTTTTTTTCATCATGCTGTACCCCCAAAATTATAGTAGCTGAAAATCTGTAAAAATTCTGAGGAGTAGCTGCTAATATGAGGATAAAGTCTACAGAGTTTCAAATTTTTCGAACAATTACTTTAGCCGGAATAAAAACTTAATCGTTCAATGCCAAAAACCCCGTGTTATTTAAATGGGAAACTTACATCGCTGTGCGGCACGGGTTAAAATTGAGATAGAGACCTGAAACTTTGAGGATATTTTTTTTTTTTATTTCGAACCACATAAGCCTCTGGGAGCATAAAAATTCGAAAATGTCCAAAATAAGGACCACCCTAGTATATATACTTCTATATATACTACTACATTCAACCCTTACATCTATTTTACTCCTACGCTCTTTTTCTACTAGTCATTTTAACCTTGTCCCAATTATTAAATATTCCCAGGATCATGACAAAGATCCAATTTTTACTGATTTGTTTTTTTCTTTTAGCTAACAACTCTTATGGCTCTGTTTAGAAAATCTCATAGAATCCAATAGTTTCTCATAAATTCCGATAGAGATTTTATAACAATGAATGAATTATATGAGAAGTGCTACAGTTAAGTGTAGGGCCTTATACATACAGCTATAAGAATCTATCGGATTTTTTAAGCAGGGAGAAGCCATGCAATGTATTAATGATATACATGCCTTTACGGCTTTCTATCTAATCCTAATAATATACACGTCGTCATTAGTATCTCTTTGCTACCCCCTGTTTGAACATATAGTGAATAATGGGTGGCTAGGCATTAGTAGAAACGTGTGTACTCATACAATGGTATTAGTGGTTATTAAATCTCGCTACCACGGGACGCTAGTAGTACTTCAACGCTGACAATATATAGGTCTACTATTGTTGTTGGCTAGATTGGGTTCGCCCAAGGTCTTTGTATATCTTTATATTTTTATTTAATAACAAAAAAAAAACGAGGAAGAACCGTCAGTAAAAAACACCCTCAGCGCTTTCGCGCTTGAAGTGTGCAAAAGAAAAAAACAATATAGGGGTCAAAGTGCGTCGTAATCACATCTATTTTCTCAATGAACACATGCTTGTAATTACACATCACATGTCATATTAGGTAATATTTTTTTCTGTTGATGTTCTCTGCTTTAGTCTATTGGCCTGGAAATCAGATTATCCTCCCATTTTCTTTTTACCCCACTTTACTTACTCTCTAAAAATGATTTAGTGAAATTCTCTACGAATCAGTGGATAGTCATTATTTTTCCAGCTATAAGTATACCACTAATTCAACCAGTGGTATATTTATAGCTGGTTCCCCGAGCACATTCACTAATTCACAGTGAAATTCATTTTTAGAGAGTACCATGTGTACGGCTGTGGACCGACTTGTGCTTCTATACTGCATTATTAAGTGATACCCTACACCTCATCTTGCGGTGGAAGTGTAGCGGCATGGAGAAATCACAGAGAAAACCCATGCCAGTACAGAAAGTATGGGCGAAGCTCTAGTGATCGATAAAATTCCGATTTTACCGGTCGCTAGATCTTCATCTCGCGTCCCGCACCTCCCTGCTTAATTAATCTGATAAATTCTTATAGCTGTATACCTAAGGTCTATACATAATTGTATCACTTCTCATAGAACTCATTCATTCTTATAAAATCTTTATGGGAATTTATGAGAATCTATTGGATCCTATGATATTTTTTAAACAGGTCTAGCGCCCAAGGACTTCCGAGTCTAATGCGTGGCTAAACGCCCTGCTTAAAAAGTCCGATAGATTCTTATAGCTGTATGTATAAGGCCCTATACTTATCTATAGCACTTCTCATAGAACTCATTCGTTCTTATAAAATTTCTATAGGAATTTATGAGAATCTAATGGATTCTATGAGATTTTCTAAGCAGGGCGGCCACCCAGCCAAGCAACATATATGCATAATGCTGCTTACCTTAAGGTGATCGCCCGAGCCATACTCGTACCAAACGGCTGTCACTGCCACTTTGTTTAGGCCATATGTATGCGAAAAAATTTTATGCAAATTTGTTATGAGACTAACGATTCTTGGGATCTTAACATAATATAGAATTTGATAATATTATTCTAAAATCACATTGTCAGGGCCCGAGTCAAAATTAAAACACTAATTCGAGCCTCAAAAACCTCATTTCTTTTGATGTTGTACCTACCGCTGAATGTGAAATACTATTTTGACCCTCACTATACTCAAACTAGGGTATGGAGGCCGAAATTCGTGTTTTAGAATAATATTTTCAACCTCCAAAACCTAAGATCGCTTTAAAACCCTATTTTTCGGTACTTCAGCCTACTAAGAGTATAAGTAGGTTAATTTTACGATTTCATGGAACATAGAATTTCGTCAATCTACAATTGTTGATCAACAATGTAAGGAAAAACATATAAAAAATATGTTTTTTACATAAACTTTTTATATTTCTTTTTCTATGTTGTTGATTAACAGAAAAACATATTTTTATATAATTTTTTGATATTTTGATAATTATATTTTTTATAAATTTAAAATATAGGGGAGGGTGGGGCAGAGTGGCCCCCATGGGGCAGAGCGGCCCCCCTGAAATTTTGACCAAAAAAAAATTTTTTTTTTTTTCGACTAATTACTATAAATCCGATATGTTTGCGCATTTTTACCCCTACGCATAACATTTGGGGCAAAATGGACAAGCCTAAAATTTTGAAAAAGTGATTTTTTCATATTTTTATCGTCAAATTAAAAAAAAATTATCATAATTCCACATTTCTAGCCCTACGCATAACACCTGGGGCAAAATGGACCAGCCGAAACTTTCGAAAAAATTATTTTTTCATATTTTTCGGCCGTTTCTCTATGTAAGAGGCAAATTTGGTCACTAAAAATTCATAAAAATTAAATTTTTTTTTTTAGGTGATAAATTTTTGAAATAAAGTAAAATTATAGAATCGATTTTTTTTTTTATTAAATAACAATTAGTAATTAAGGTAATCGAGAGTGAACGATTTTTTACGCTTTAAAAAATTTTTTTCGAGTAATATAAAACCAAAAATAGTTGTCAAGAGAAAGAAATACATCCTTAATGATGAAAACAATTTAAAAACAAAAAAACGAAAAAAAAAATTTTTTTTATCACTTTTTGAAGGGGCGCCGCTCTGCCCCACAAAAAAAAAAAATTTTTTTTCAGAATTTTTGCAAAATGTCCATAAATTTGTTCGAAATAGGACAAAAGTAAAGTGATCTTATGGTTGAAAGCCACAAAAAATAATAATTGGCTTAGGGGGGCCGCTCTGCCCCACCCTCCCCTATTACGAATATATTTTTTTATCTCACCATACCTATATTTTTGTTATATTTACAAATATATTTTTATACATGTATTTTTTACATATTCTAAGATATATTTTTAATACATTTTTGAATATGAAAAATATATTTTTTCTATAAATTTTTTTCATGGGGGTACATGGCCATATATAGAGCCTATATATTTTTTAAATAATTTTATACATAACTATATAACCAAAATTACACATATCACAATTACTTACACGCAGGATTATATAGCACACGAAAAAAAAATAAGAAATTTTTTTGTTATTACTAATAATAGATTTTCAATTATATTTTGCTGTTTCAAAAGTGAGTTATTCTTACAATCTCATATAGCACAAGTAAACTTAGCAGTCACTGTCGGTAGCGTAGCCTAGTCGTTAAAGCGTCGGTCTTTCGTTCGTTAGGTCCCGGGTTCGAATCCCACTGAATCGTGTGCGTTCGGTTGATATTTATAGCGTTTTTTCCCTAAATTAAAAATTTCTACTCGGTTAGAAATTAATATGATCGAAAATCTGATGCATCATCAAAAAAAAAAAAAAAAAAAAAAAAAAAAAAAAAAAAAATACAGAAATGGCTCAATTTTCGCGTCTTCTCTTTCTAAAGTAATTTGATAATTTTAGTTATATTTTGTTCAAATTTCTGAAAATTATAATTAATAAATAAAAAAATAATTTTAAAATTTTAAATTTTTCCCGCTCCCGGCAGCCATTTTGATTTCCATTCCTTCTCCTTTCCCTTCTTTCCCCGCACCTGATTCAAATTGTAGGCTTTGGAGGGTCATTTTAGGGTTCTGTAATACTAATTTCAGCCTAAACTTGGTAAAAGCGGACAAAAATACCAAGTTTAGGCTGAAATTAAGGTTTCGTTGTACAGCTTGGGCTTATCTAAAAAACTAATTTCAGCCTCCTTACCCTCGAGTAGAATTTGGAGGCTGAATCTAGTTTTTTAATTTTGACTCGGGGGGCCAGGTCTGGCAACCAAGCATGGGCCAGGGTTGGCAACCAGGCTTGGCCCGAGATTATTATTTCGGACTTTTATCAAGGCTGGGTCAAGACTGGCTTACAAGCTTGGCCAAGGGTTTCACAGTCAGCCCAAGTCTGGGCCAAGCCTGCACGGAAAAAAAATAACTGTTGCTGCAACAGGACATGGCCCTATTGAGAAATTGTTATTATTGGTTTATGCTCTGTAATAATATGCAATGCTTATTTGACGTTGCATAGTTAGTTAATTGTGATCTTATTAAACCTTTATTTTATGTAGATAAATTCGGGCACCGATGCTTATTGCGCCTCAAGTAAGTTGATATTTATTTAACTAATAAATTTTCTTGGTTTATTGTGCAACGGTTACTGTGTATTTCTTACTATTGCATATAAGATATTCATGGGTTCTAATTATTATTTATCATTTTATTTA
Source organism: Microplitis mediator (assembly GCF_029852145.1). NCBI lineage: Eukaryota > Metazoa > Arthropoda > Insecta > Hymenoptera > Braconidae > Microplitis > Microplitis mediator. The sequence goes on from NC_079971.1 coordinate 7,682,553, forward strand.
CTGCCTTTTGTGTCAATCATAGTTTTTTATCACTTGTTTTTATAAATAATTATCAGTTCATTTTATAGTTATTATTTTAATTATTAGATGATCAATATTAGTTGGATTGGTTGATGTTCGGAGGGAATGCGGAAATACTAAGGGGTTCTAATAATTTATTATAAAATAAGCGATATAGTTATAAGTATATCACTTGGTATATTTATAACTGTGAAACAGTGAAAAGTCACTGTTTCAGATTTAGAGAGTAAGGTGGCATTTATTTGAAGGTGATACTGTTTAGACCGGAAAGTATTAGGTGATTATCACTTATGTGACCTTATCGGGATGGTGGCTCAGTTCGGTAGCTGATTTGTTATTTCTTCATAGAGTAATAAAAAAAAGATTTATAGTGTTTTCTTGCTACACCGACATGTTCTGACAACTCATCTGACCTTCAATATTTTTAGTTTTTTATTATTTGATTATACGTCATTTTTGTATTTTGACATGTTACGCTGTAACAGAATACTGATATTTTTATGATTTTGCCTTTTTTACCAATTTTTTTTTTAGTATTAAGTACATTTACATCAATTGAACCGATTTATCAATTATTTTTTTGCAGTATGTTAAATCTTAACTTGACATTATTTAGTGATTTCAAACTTTTTTCTAGAGTAATACCATATATATATTACTCAGTTCGGACGTGTACTTCTGTGTATTTTTTACTTTGTGTAAGTACCTGAATGGAATTTTTTTTTGTATGGAAATGATAAATAGAAGTTGCAAATTAAATCATCAATCTCCTGAGGAGAGGTAATGTATTTTTATGAGAATACATGAGATCGAGAGGTGAAAAAGAGAAAATCACTTCAATAAAGAAGATGTTGAAATCATAATTTCCAGTGAAAAGGTAAATGTAATATCAGTGTAAGGATCGTTCGAACGAGGATGGACAAGTCTCACAACAACATTCTTCAAAAGATGTATAGGATTTTCGAGGCATGAAGGTCACCTTAGTGTTGAGGTTAAAATCACGCCTTTTGTAGCTTTTCATATAAATCATGCAAACAGCGGGTAGTTAACTCACCCTTTGTTTTGCACGCGTCACCTTATTAGATTTGTTTTGTCTTTGTGTTTGAGTTTTTATTTTCGTAATGAGCTATGCAGGTATTCTTGAATGAATGTATAGAAATTGTTGTTCTATGTTTATTTTTAAGATATAATAGTGTGTTAAAGATTTAAAAATATTTTAAAGCGTTTCAAGTTAACTTCAATTTTTTTCTTGTTAATGTTTTATGCAGATTTTTTTTTTTTCGATTGAATTATACTCTTAAAATTTTCCAGGAAATATCATCCAGTATAAAAAAAATCATAACTAACAATTATGAAAGTAAGTCTTTGTTCTTGAAATTGCGTAAAAATGAGATCGTAAAAAGTATAAGTACTGCTCTACCGAGAAATAGAATAAAAAAAAAAAATTAATGATATCTAAATGTGACCATTTTTTACACTTAAAAATAGAGGGAGCCATACTTAAACATAATTAACACTAATAATTTTATGTGATAATTAATATTTAAAATAATTTTTAAAAATATTGAGTCGGATGTATACAATTTTTATTTCATATATTAGAATGTATTTCAATACTCCGCTCTCGTTTACGACCAAGTTGATTGTGTCGCATTACGTCATCGTAAATATTCTCGAGCTTAGAATAGTTCTATTTACTCGAATAATTTATCGAACAAAACAGGTGGCTTGACCCGAGAAACTGGAGCTGGGTTCTGACGGTCGAACTTTGTTTTGGTGTTGGGTGCTATTGCTTTTTCGAATACGTATTAATTTAATTATTTTAAGAAACTACGAGTTTGGTTGTAAAATAATCATATTTGTCTCGTAAATTTCTGTTCCCGCGGAGAATTCGAGAGAATCAAAAAGGATTCAAAAAGTTTAATTCTAACTAATTCTTTTTAATTCTAAAACAAAATTCAATTTTTGTTCCTGCGGAGAATTTGAGAGAATAAAAAAGGATATAAAAAAGTTTAATTCTAACTGATTCTTTTTAATTCTAAAATAATATTCAATTTCAAAAGAATTAAAAAGGATTGAATATTTTTAATCTTAACTTGTCCTTTTTCATTCTAAAAAAATATTGCGATTTCTGTTCGCGCTGAGGATTCGAAAGAATAAAAGAGGATACGAAAAAGTTTAATTCTAACTAATTCTGTTTAATTCTAAATTAATGTTGCGATTTCTGTTCTCGTGGTGGATTCAAGAGTATAAAGAAGCATTCAAAAAGTTTAATTCTAACTAATTCTATATAATTTAAAAAAAATATTGCAATTTTTGTCCCCGCCGAGAATTCGAGAGAATAAAAGAGGATACGAAAAAGTTTAATTCTAACTAATTTTTTTAAATTTTAAATTAATAACAAAAAAATAATTTTCTTTTTCACTTTAAAAAAAAAAAATAATATTAAATAGTAATTATTTATTTATTGAAATTTTATTTTGGGAAAGAAAAGAAATGATAATTTTATATTCTTTTATGGAGAAATTTTTGGAAAAAAAAGTAATTAAAAGAGAAAAAGGCAATGGGAAAAAAATGTAAGCGTGAACGTGAGACGCTCGCCAACCGACAATCCGGCGGGAGAGAGTAAGTGAGCGAAAGATAGTTCTTGGATATGGACACTTATAGTAGAAGTGTTAAAAGCCGATGCAGCGGACGTTATCGCCCACAGCTACCACGTGAACTTTAGGTAGCAGAGTGGAAAGTACCTACTGGTCGTGGCGCAGTATACCCTGCACCACGTTCTATATTTATATAAGTAGTACGCTTATTCCGGGTCTTATGACCACATTTATCGCATACCCCAGAGAGGAAAGTACCACGGGCCCAGGCTTGGCCCAACTTTGTAGAACCTTGGGCCAGGCTTGTAAACCAGTCTTGGCCCAGCCTTGGTAGAAGCCTGGAATGATAATCTCGGGCCAAGCCTGGTTACCAGACCTGGCCCATGCTTGGTTGCCAGACCTGGCCCAGGCTTCCAGGAAACGAATAAATTTAATTTAAAAAAATTTATTATTATTAACCTCGTAGAATTCATGATCATTAACGTTTTAATTATCTAAGGGAGGTAAATGATGTGAAAAAAACTCGGTGGAAATTCTGCTGGACTCTGGGCGCGAACTGCCGTCCTTCTAATTACTGGGTCCAAACGGTAGCTACTGAACGAACCTACTAACGTTGAACTGGTACATTTATATGATCTACTTATATAAACCATAGGTATATCCAAACTTGGATAATCCTACCTTGGCCCAAGTCTGGGTTGTCATTGGACGGCCAAGGCTAGGTTACCCAGTTTTGGCCCAAGCCTGGGCCAATATAGGTGTGCCAAAGCTAGGTTCCCCAGTGCTGGGCCAAGTAGGGGCCCGTTGTTCAACTCTGGCAGCTCCTGTATGGGCCGATGCGTAATTTCCTAAGTTTAAATGAGGATTTCCTTAATAGAATTGATTGTTATGACCAGAGTAGAGATCACGAAAAAAATAATAATGAGATAAAAACGAAATTATTTATAAATAATAAACAACGTAGAAATAACTAATAAAAATACTGACACCCCTTGAATAAAGGTATGCATATGTATATAAAAAGATACATATATATATTTTTATTGGTTAGCAAATTTATACAAACAAAGAACTTAAAAACAATAATTAAAGCAGTATGTATACACATATGTATATGCGTATTGAGGTTTATCATGTTATGACGCGAGTGGAGAACAAAGAAATCCAAATATCAAATTTCATCGTACTCCGATATAAGAAACAATTGCGGTACATAAGCAGTGGTATTGTCACCACAGCAGCCCCACTCCCGGAAGGAGGGGGACAACACGCGTAACGGTGGGATCTGGAGCGGTGAGAACTGTGTGCGTTCTTCTATATTCGGGTGTAATTTTTATTTATTGAGAGTAACGATACGAGTATTATTATTATTACGGTAACAAACACTCGAACACATCAAAATTGCAATTATAACTTGTATCACCTGACGAGGTAAACTCTGAACACGCCTCACAAAAAAACCGATTCCCCATGAATACATTCATCACGTTTATAAAAACCCTAAGCCGTAGTCGTAACTGAGCTAAGGTTTTGATAATTAAATACTGCTAATATACTAAACCTCTTGGTAGGAAATTATATATAACACGTATGTATATATTAGGGTGATCCAAAAAATAACAAATTTTTTTTTTTTTCTTCCAAACAGGTTCAAAAGTTTCATTTAGATAAAAAAAGACGCCTGTAAAAATTAGAGCTCTTAATATTAACATTAAGAGCTTCCTCATCGCACTTTTCTATTTCCCATAAGAATAACATGGGAAAAATTTTTTTTACGTCTTCTGATTTTTATAAGTAGCTAACGATGCGTCATAGGAATAAATGGCAGGCATATTTGTGTAGGGAATTGAATGCTCTACAAAAAAATATTCCTATCATTTTTTGAGGAATCTATTTGTTCAAAAGTTATTTGAGGTTGAAGTCGAATTCATATTAAATTTTGAGATTTTCTACTTTTCCGGCGAAACTATCAGACTTATTACAAAATATCATCTGACCTTTTTTGTAGACAATTTTATTCCCTAAAAGTTATTTCTAATAAAGTTTTTTCGAATTCCGCATTGTTTTCTAGTTATTTTTATTTTAATGTCATGCTCATAAAAAAATAGTCTTCTGATTGATTTTAAGAGCTTGACATTAAAATAAAAATAACTAGAAAACAATGCGGAATTTGAAAAAACTTTATTAGAAATAACTTTTAGGGAATAAAATTGTCTACAAAAAAGGTCAGATGATATTTTGTAATAAGTCTGATAGTTTCGCCGGAAAAGTAGAAAATCTCAAAATTTAATATGAATTCGACTTCAACCTCAAATAACTTTTGAACAAATAGATTCCTTAAAAAATGATAAGAATCTTTTTTTGTACAGCATTCAATTCCCTACAAAAATATGCCTGCCATTTATTCCTATGACGCATCGTTAGCTACTTATAAAAATCAGAAGACGTAAAAAAAATTTTTCCCATGTTATTCTTATGGGAAATAGAAAAGTGCGATGAGGAAGCTCTTAATGTTAATATTAAGAGCTCTAATTTTCACAGGCATCTTTTTTTATCTAAATGAAACTTTTGAACCTGTTTGGAAGAAAAAAAAAAAGTTTGTTATTTTTTGGATCGCCCTAGTATATATATATATATATATATATGAATATATGTATATATTGGCCATTGTAACGCTGGGTTGTCTTACAGAATGATACTCTGAAAGATTTCTTCACGTCTTCCCAGCACGTCCACGTGTTGACATTCTGTTTAATCCATTCCTTTTTACTGGCAATTGCAATTTTTAGTAGGTCGATACGCTCGTCAAATTCCAGTTCTTGTTCTACGCAGGTCTCTGTGAATGATTGCAACCATTGTTTTGGTTGTGTATCTGCTGTATATTTTAAATTATTAACTCTTATCAATGTTTCCATTGATTTTATCTTGTCTGCTCTTTTCTTCATATTATCTTCTCTGGTATAACACGTAGTGTTTACTGTGTTATATCCCTGGTGACCTTGATATTGGGTAGCTTGTCCTGGTCTGTATGTGTTATGCATTTCTGGTCTATTATATGCATATTGATGGGATTGCGTGTGTTGCTGTGAATATCTGTTGTAATTATTCATGGGCACGTTTTCACACTCACGTGACCTCATCTCATTTTGTGTCCTCGGATATATTTTGGTAGAGTTCTGAATTCCCTCTAGGTCTTCTGTATTATCCCATAGCTGTGCATCTTTTACTATGTAGTTGACTATGAAGTTATCCCAATATCCAGTATCTCCTTTTTTTATTCCTAGTTCTTTTTCTAGTAGCTCTACGTGTTTCTTACTTGTTATCTTGGGCATTGATTCTATAATCTCAATGCGAGCTGTCAGGTTTCTTTCGTTCTTTACTCTGTTCTTTGTCCAGTTGATCACATCAGCCATCATCTTGCACCATATTGCGTTATCGATTTGTAGTTCCTCGTTTTGTTTTACGTTGGACATGAATATATCTCTTTTGTATTTATCTAGACTCCATACTTTTTCGTCTCTGGTTAATGTTGTGACGTTCAGTGGTTGAGTCTCAATCTCTTCACCTGTTGGAACTGCATACAATACAACTTCTTCGCAGTCTTCTTCTTCTGCAGTTTGTACAAAATCATACTGATCTGCTGACATCCAATCGTCTTGCCTTATGAGTGTAAGCGGTTTTAACAATTTTTTGTCCTCCGTAATTACTGGGATTTTTCTTCGTGCACCTCGATTTATATATATGTATATATGGGGCATTCCACGCCAATTCAACCACTTTTGAACTCGACCCCTTTAATTTGGCTGAAAATTTTTTCTCTTTTTCTACCCTATCAAAAAAGTTTCTCATAATTTTTTCAAATTTTTTCACCCAACCGAAAAAAAGTTATAAATTTTTGAAAAAAATGGCTTTTTTTATTTTAAATAGCTATAACTTTTTCAAAATTCGACTGATTGGAACGTTTTTTTTTCAAAATTTTTGTTTTTAAATGTAATTTTTGAAAAAAAAAATTATTGCAACCGATCTTCATTGTTTTTTTGTAGATTTTTTGAAAAAATCAAAAATTTGACGATAAACTTTTATACTTTTTTAATTTTTTGACGCAACCATCAACTTTATCGGAAAATTTTACAGGACATTTTTTGTAGAGCATTTTATTTCCTACAACTTATCTCAGAGAAAATTATCGATATTTCTCATAAGTAAGTCGTATGTTATTTGCAATTAACTGGAAATTCTCTTAAATAATTTAAATTTTGTTGCTTAAAATTAATTATATTCAATTTTCAGTTAATTGCGAATAACTTACGACTTGTGAGAAATATCAAAAATTTTTTCTGAGATAAGTTGTAGGAAATAAAAAGCTCTACAAAAAATGTCCTGTAATATTTTCCGATAAAGTTGATGGTTGCGTCAAAAAATGTAAAAATTTATCGTCAATCTAACTTTAACTTTGAATATCTTTTGATGAAGTAAAAATATCGAAAAATTATAAGGGACCTTTTTTATAGAGCGTCAAATTTCCCATAAGAATAAGTCTTGAACATTTAAAAGTATTGGTCCCATCGTGATCTACAAAATTCCAAAGCTTAAAGAATAAATTTTCCCATGTTATTTAAATGGGAAATAGAAAATTGCGATGCGGCAGTTGTTAATATTAATATTAAGAGCTTAAACTTTCACAGTATTTTTTTTTCGTCATTTCCAACAATATTTTCGATATAATGAAGAAACAAAAAATTAGTCGATTTTTTTGAATCAGTCTAATATATACACTGTAAAAAATTCGCGGAGTGAATGCGGATTAAATCCGCAGTGAATGCGGAGTGAATGCGGAGTGAATGAATTTTTAATTATTCACTCCTCTCGGAGTGAAATTCACTCCGCAGGGGAGTTTCTGCAGAGTAGATAATTTTTTATTAATTTAATCCCTCCAGAGTGAAATTCACTCTGGAGCGGAGTTTTGAAAATATTATTAATAAATTATAACTCCACTCAATAAAATCGAAGTAAAAATTCGCGTATTACAGTCTTGATCAGCTGATATGCACACACATACGCACATACATATTTAGGCACACACGCGCACTCGCACACACACACACGCACACATTTGTACACACACGCACACATTTGCACACACGCACACAAACACCTGCACACACCCAAACACACACATGCACGCAAACACACACTCGCACACACACACACACACATTGTTTAGCAGTTTAATATAAATTAGTATAAATTTATTTAAGTATTAAAACTCCGGACCGGAGTGAATTGGGAGTGAAATAAAATCCGCGTCGCTCCGAGATCACTCCGCTAAAAAAAAACTCCCAATTCACTCCGCATGCGGAGTGATTTTTTTCAAAACTCCGGAACTCCGAGTGGCGGAGTGAATGCGGAGTGAATTCGGATTTAATTTCACTCCGAATTCACTACGGATTCACTCCGGATTTTTTACAGTGTATATTTATTTATTTATATTTAATTTTAAAAATTTTTGACATTATCGTCACTGACTGTATGAGCAATCAACACTTTATACTTTCATTAAAATAAACAAATTGTACGTCCCATACGAAGCTACCGATGTTCCGAAAAAAACCGTTGATCGGCCAAAGGATGGTTACTAATGCTCGGCCAAGCATCGACGTCTTGTATCGGCCTATAGCCGGTTAACCATCGATCGCCGCCCTATGCATATCTCGTTGATTTGCGATCATCGGCCTTTCCTCGACCGATGATTTTATAAATATCTGACTGCACATGCGCACTAAATATCACGTCAGCATTTTTTTTAATAAGTAATAAAGGAACCACAAAAAAAACGTTTTAACGTATATTTTAGAAATAAATTTATCGGTTTTATTAAAGGTGATTTTATAAATTTTAGCACTATGTCTGAGCGCGTAAAAAGATATCGAGTAATAAAGGAAGTGATGAACAATAAAAAACTACAAAACAACATATTTCTTAAGTTGAGTAGTAGTGCGTGTGTGTGAACACGTGAGCCTGTTTATAAAGTACTACGCATAACCTCAAAATTCTAATTTAACATTTTTTTTATTTATTCAAAGTGTTCGTGTGTCGATGTAACTTGTTGCTAATAATTAACGGCTAAATAATTAGCTAGTAATAATAAATAATTTCGATGGCAAAGAAAAAATAAATAAATAGATAAATCACTGATAATTATTAAAAAATAAATAAACGGCGCAATAAAATTACAAAAATAATTTCCAGACATAATGTAAGTATTTTTGTCATTCATTATTAATTTCAAAATAATGAATTGCGATATTTAATTTTTTTCTTTCCTAAATATTGAAAATTCTATGATTGTAAATGTCGCAGGAATTTTTTATTGCTAAGATCCTTAAACTTTAATCATTTTGAGTGAATCAATAATTATTTTACTGGTTCTCACTGTCATTTATTTTTAATTATTTTCATCGATTCTTAAATTTTTTTATCGAATTGACGTTCCATAATTGAGTGTTTATTACGTATTTAATTATATTATCTATTACAGTTCAATTATTATCTAATATTCAGATGTTTTTTTAATGGTTTAAATTAATTTCTTTCATATTAGATGGCTGATGGTGATAATGGAAGCAATGAACTAAGGAAATATGCCGTGGTTTGTTTTTTACCGAGTAGGAATGATGGTCTAGATGAAATAAATTTGGTGCCGTATTCTTGGCTCGATGACAAACTTATGTGTGCTTATCATTAATTTTGGTTCGACCAACGGGTTCAATTGCTTAAGAGGTTAGTTGAATTTGTTTAAATCCTAGATTTAATTAAATTTATATATTGAATAATAATCATTTTAAATTCCAGAGGTCGTTCACGAAAAATTTGGAGACTCTGAACAAAGTAAGACTTTATCAACTAGACTTAGTACCTTCTTGGCAAACGCAGGTGATAGAAATGGAAGTCGGGCGCAACGCACAAAAAATTAATTTAAGATAACGTTTATTTAAATCATTAGCACTTACTACTCTATTACTTCTAATTATGATTATTTCATACTATTATTATACTATTATAATAATTAATATTAGGTAATATTACTACTTATAACTATTATTATGTACTCTTTACTATTACTTATTGTTGTGTTGCAATATTATTTTTAATTATTGTATTCTTATAACTTTAAACTATGAATATTATAATCTTATAATACCAATTATTTCACATTTAAAATAATCAATAAAACTTCTGTTTCAAATAATTGTTAATGTGAATGATTGAGATCGAGATAGATTAATTATAATCGACGCAGCAATAAGTGTTCTCCGAACACTTACAACGGTTAAGATGGATGTCAACGACGTTTATGTTAGTGTGTCATCAATGGTTTTAGATTCCGAAATTTTCAATTAGTGCTTGGTGAGCACTCGCCACAACGTATAGCCAATACTTAGTTACTATGTTCGGCTGAGTTCCGGTTATTACGCTTGATCGATCTCCAATTGTTATACTTGGCCGGAACTTGGATACTATGCTTGGCTGATGTCCAGTTTTTTATGCTTGGCCGTAAATCGTATACTATGATTGGCCGTGAATCGTATACTATGCTTGGCCGTGAATCATATACTATGCTTGGCCTTAGTTCGTATACTATGCTCGGCCGATGGTAAATCGCCTATATCGGCATGGCGTTAACATCCGATGCTCATCCAGTCTTGGTCCAACGATATTTTCTGATTCTCGGCCGATGCTTAAGGATAAGTGGCCAGTCTTGGCCCAAGGCTGGGCCGATCCTCATTTCTTGTATGGGGTATTCGAAAAACAATTTTTTATATATAAGCTGTATTTCAAAGATATAATGTTATTTTAAATCAAATATATAATGTTAAAAAAAAAAAATTAAGTTACTATTTCTGATTGAATCAGACAAAACTTACATTTTATTCGACTGGAAATCATTTATAAAATATTATAAAAACCACAATATTTCACAAGAAATTGTCTTTCGGATAAAACTTGAAAAAAGTCATACATCATATAATTTTTAAATTTGAATAAAATCTTTCAAGTTCTTACGAGTCATGTCAATCAAGGCTTGCCTTATTAAGTCATCAAAATTCTATTAGAAAAAGCTCTGCATTCTTCCATGTCATACTTCTTTCAATCTCATCAAATTTAAAATAAAAATTGTATTTAGTATTTTCTGATGAAATGTGATAACTACTTTATGATACTGATTAAAAAAAAAAAGTGTTCATTGAGATTCTGTAAGAAGGGGATAATATCAGAATTCACGCCCTCGATTCTTATGAAAAGTATCCATTCGAATTAACTTATATAAACTGATAAAAGTAAAAACACTTATTCAATTGCATAAGTTTTTCGGGATTCCGAGCTATAAAATCTTATAATAAATACATCGTATTCATTTTTATAAAAATAGAGTATGTATAGAATAGTTTATTTTACACCTTGGGCAGTAAATAAGAAAGCCTCAGATCACATGTTTGTTGACCTCGGCTTCGCCTCGGCCGAGTATACTCGAATCCTATCAGTGATAATGTAATGTTAACATAATATTTTTAGTAGCATTCATCTGTCTTACATTTTATTAAGTTAATAATATATAACTAACAGAAACTTTTATTTGAAAATAAGCTTGTAATAATAAAATAGCTCTATTATTAATTGCTATTTCTTGCCGTTAATTATAATTTCTATTGTATCGAGTTTGAGGTAGTCTTATTGTTAACTAGGTATAGATTTACATGTATAGTAGAGGTAAGTGTATAATTTATGTTTGCATTATTGATGAACAGCTAAAATGAGATAGTTATGATAAACAGCCAGCCAGCAACTTTATACTATTCTATTTTTATATTTGTCAAATTATGTATTAAAGTTCTAAGGGTAAACTGACCATAATGAAAGTGATAAGCTATATATAGGGGCGAGTCACTATTAAAACAGTTGTTGTCTAGAAGGGTTCAAATAATGATGGACAAACTAGTCTGTAAATAAGTTCTCATATTGTATTTAGTATCTTAATGAGACTACATAAATTGCCTTATTGAGGGACTCAATGAAAATTGAAAAATAAAGTTGTGTGTATCTACCAATCTTCAGTAATCTTTCCGCATTATGCATTTTTATTCAAGTAAAAGATATAATAAAATCATCAGTCGTTGTCTCATTTTAGATTAAGAGAGTTTACTCGCGACCTGTAGCGTGTGCTATTGCTTACTCTCCCACTTGCTATTGCTTCCTCTTTTGCACGTCTCGAACCCGAAGCGGAAAGGTTGTGCTTTACTACCGATTCGTCAAGATCACGCAATTTCCTCACATTAAACTGTATATATCATTTTTATATCATATTTACATGTTATGAAAAACAAATTAGTATAAAGAAGGAACACTATAATGAATAAGCCGGACACTTTTTTTAAGTAGTCCGATCCGTATTATTATAAAAAAAATTGGTCTATCGGTTGACCCTGTGGGCCAGCCTCAAAACTTCCCGCTGTTTTCGAGCTCTTTGAGCTCGAAAATACTTTTGTATGCCATTGTTTTCAAAAAAATCGTTCTTTAGCATTTCTATCTCCCGTGATATCTCGCGATCGAATTAACCGATTTTGATGGTTGAGGCGGCAATCGACGTGTTTTATTGAGTTTTAGAGCTGATTAGATTTTGAAACTGTTTGGTTGAGTCGTTTCAAAGATATTCGCAAAAAACCGTTTTATGGCATTTCTTTCTCCCGCGATATCTCACGAACGAATCAATCGATTTTGATGGTTGAGGCAGCAATCGACGTGTTTTATTGAGTTCTAGAGCTGATTAGATTTTGAAGTCGATCGTTCAAGTCGTATCTGAGAAATCAATAAAAAACTAAAAAAAAAAAAAAAATTTTCGTAATTCGCCAATATTTTCGAGTCTACTTGATCAAATGATCTGAAATTTTCAGGAAAGTTGAGGGCCAACAAGCTCTTTCGATTGCCACCTCAACCATCCAAATCGATTCATTATTTAAAAAGTTACAAAGAGTTTACACACACACACACACACACACACACACACACACACACACACACACACACACACACACACACACACACACACACACACACACACACACACACACACACACACACATATACAGACACTCGGACATCGTTCTGAAAATAGTCAGAATAGCTTCCTAGGACCTCAAAACGTCGACATCTGATGAAATTTCGATTTTCGCAAACAATAACTTCCGAATTTTTCGAATATCGTCGATTTTCTCAGCGGGAAGTTAAAAAGTTGAATAAAAAAATTTATCGTGGACATTCATCAGTATGTAGTTCAAAAAACGGTCGTGGTACGGATATCACGAGATTGACTTGACGAAACGACGTAATTATTTTTTTCACAATTTTTAGAATTATACAGAGAATACACTGTAAAAAATCACCGGAGTAAGTCCAAACGGTGTAGGTGTTAAAATTATCAGTGTTAAATTTACCCCCGAAAGCGGTGTGAAAATAACGCCGCCACCGGTGTAAATATTTTAGACCGGTGTTAAAATAACGCCGTCACCGGTGTAAATATTCTAGACCGGTGTTAAAATAATGCCGAGACCGGTGTAAATATTCTAGACCGGTGTTAAAATAACGCCGTCGCCGGTGTAGATATAAAGATATTCTTTACCAGCCCTGATTAAAAAAATGTATTTGACAGGATTAAAAAGGATTAAAATTTTAATACTCTCAAATCCTGCTAAATACTGTAAATCCTTTTTCAAAATTCACGATTAATCATATTAAATACTTTTTAATACTAAAATAATCGAAATGAGTAGAAGGATTTGAAAGGATTTAACTAGCATTTGAAATTTCTAGTTCTATTGAATACTTTTTGATCCTGAAATAAAGTTTTTATTTCAATATCTTTTTAGGATATAAAAGGATTCAACTAGCATTTGAAATTTCTAATGCTACCGAATACTTTTTAATCCTGAAATAATATTTTTATTTCGTTATCTTTTTAGGATATAAAAGGATTCAACCAGTATTTAAAATTTTTAATGCTATTGAATACTTTTTAATCCTGAAATAATGTTTTTATTTCGTTATCTTTTTAGGATATAAAAGGATTCAACTAGCATTTAAAATTTCTAATGCTATCGAATACTTTTTAATCCTGAAATAATTTTTTTATTTAATTATCTTTTTAAGATATAGAAGGATTTAACCAGTGTTTGAAATTTCTAATGCTACCAAATACTTTTTAATCCTGAAATAATGTTTTTATTTCATAACCTTTTTAGGATATAGAAGGATTGAACCAGTATTTAAAATTTCTTATGCTACCGAATACTTTTTAATCCTGAAATAATTTTTTTATTTCGTTATCTTTTTAGGATATAGAAGGATTGAACCAGTATTTAAAATTTCTTATGCTACCGAATACTTTTTAATCCTGAAATAATTTTTATATTTCGTCATCTTTTTAGGATTAAAAAGTATTTAACAGTTTAAATCATTTCAAATCCTGTTAAATCATGTTTTCAGGATTAAATAGTATTTAACAGAATTAAAAAATTTGAATCATCTTAAATCCTTCTGAATCATATTTTTAGGATTCGATAGCATTCATAAGGATATAAATTTTTTTAATCCTGTCAAATACTTTTGTTTAATCAGGGAGTGTTAAAATATTTTACTTTGTGAATATTTTTACTTACTCGATCATTATACTTGTTAATAAATGATATTCTTTATTAATTTTCATAAAGAACTGACATTTTTTGTGTTTTATAATCTTTAAAGTTAATAATCTAAGCGGACGCAATTTACCCTGCCTTTACACCGGTTATCCCGCTTTTACACCGATGTTACTCCGTTTTTACACCGGTTACCCCGCCTTTACACCGATTTTACTCCAATTTTACTCCGCTTTTACACCGGTTACCCCGATTTAACACCGGTATTTTTAACACCGGTGTAATTTTATTTTAACACCGGGCGGAGTTAAAATGAGTCCATTTTTAACACCGCTCTTTTTACAGTGTAAGTTTCCTTTCGAAAATCACTATATTGTAGTTCATCCCGTTTTCTTTTTAATCATAAATCATTACTTTTAAAACCGGCAATTTTACAAGTAAACAAACACACACTGCAGCTATTGATGTTAGGAATGCTTTCCTTACCCGATAAAAAATGTTTAGATCCAAGCATATATGATTGAATCCAAACAGTCAGATATGCTTGGATCCAAATTTTGGCGTGATCAAAGCGGATCCAAACAGATCTGACAATATCCAAAGAGATCTCACTATATCTAAGTATATCCAAGGAGATCACACTATATCTAAGTATATCCAAACAGATCTTCAAATATCCAAAGAGATCCAAGCAGATCTCAAAATGTCCAAAGAGATCCAAATAGATCTCACTATATCCACACTGTAAAAAAAGATTCCTGATGTCAAACCAGATTCGTTTGGCTCAAGTACTCCGTGCGTTTGGATACAGCCAAGCGCGTCAAGCGATTGAGTCTACCGCCCTCTACGTTTGTCAGTATATTTTGCTTCAACTGAGAGTTTCTTGAGGGAAGGTACAAAGTCGTTTGAACTAACTCTATAGTATTTGATATAACTCAATAACTTTTTTCATTTAAAAAAAAATAGAAATTAGTTCAAGTCATTGAAACTGTTGATACAATAATGATTTTTGTTTTATATAAAATAATTAAAAATTTCACTCAAAGTAAATTGTAAGGTGATTGAAAGTATGAATTTTCAGTTAAGTCAAAATTTTATTAAAGCAAATGAATTTTAGTGTTGAAAGTAATATTTTTGTAGGTCCGTTGAAACTGTCTTTGCAATTGATTCAATAAAAAATCGAATTTAAGTCCAAGGTAAGTCCAAGTTTATATATAAATACATATATAAACTTTTCAACCAAATGTATTTCCTGACTCAGCTCGTCGAGCTGAGTTTAGAGGTAGCGAAATTTTTCGAAAATTCCATCATGAGGACAAATACAATAGTTAGATTTTTATGAAATCTACTAAAAATGCCGTGCGTTGGCCGATGTCTGGCTGCCGTTGCTCGGCCAAGCATTGGCAATTAGTAATGGTCCAAACCTGGTTAATTACCAGCAGCCGTTTAATTTTTTATCAAGATAGTGTAATCATATCGAAATGAATTTTTAATAAAATTTTTGAATGTATATGTTACGGTATTACTGATTTCATATCAGAATGTGACTTTCCATAGAGGAAACGCCAGTCGTACAACGCTGCCTATGGCTGTCTATCAAACCTTATTTGATTTTCATAATTATTATAAACTCAACTAAATATTATAAAACTAACTTTCATATAACATTTATTAACTTTCGTGGCCTGATTTACCCGCTACAATCGTAAGTACGAATAAATACGTACATATTTAAATTCGCGTACTGGGTTAATTCTCAGGAACACCCTGTATCAATCTGTAGTTTATAATTTCTATCTTTCTCTTTTATATTTATTCAACTATCCACCCAGTGGCTAGTTGAACAAATATAGTAATATCCGACTGAAATAAATCCTTTTGAAAAAACGAGAGTCGAGAAATAACATCGGAGTAATATTTAATTACTTCGAAACATAATAATAACTGTTTTATGACGTCGACATAAAATAGTCAAAAAACCAACATATTAAAAAATATATAAAACATATTCCTACCTGGTCATTATTTTCATTTAATTTATATAAAATAATAAAGTTCACTACCTCGAAATAACCAGACAAACTAAAATAAATTCAAAAAATATAGATGTATTAAAAATTTAGATATTCATTAAATAATAAATCAAATCTGAGATAAACCAGGAATAACTTCGCAACAATAATAATTATTGTAAAAAAAAAAATTGCGAACATATTAAGTGCTGTATTTCGATATCTTTCAGATGCTGAAAATTAAAACCTGACTAAAAATTATTGTGATACCGGAAAAGGAAATCATCACTTGGAGCTAGTATTGTAACAGAGAATCCTTCTGCGGCGCGACTCAGTGCACGTGATCAATTCATGACCTAGGATCATCGCGTCATATCAGTCTTTTGAATTTCAAAATACAGTAACCCCAGCAAAAGTAAAGTATAAGCCACGAGCGCTTACTCGCCACCTATTGTACATCAAACGTCCTACTCTGTTTTCCTCATACCTATCCATCCGTAACAACGAGTGACAATAGTCACACACACTGAAGTTTTATACACTCGCATTATATCGATACTAGTACTATATATACTACTGTCTATCATATAGCACAAAGAACACGTGCGTAGTACTATGCACTTTATTAAAATTGATTAAAACCCAAATTATTAATTATTAAAAAGTATAACTATTATTGAATAAATAATTATTAAAAAATTAGTTAAAATCTTTGAGTATCTGGATTCAACCAGTTTATAATTTAAATTATTAAGGTAAAAATTCTATTACACCTCGTGGGTGTAACCTACAGTTTATTTATTTGCATTTTAATTTACATTTCATTGCATTTAATTTATTCGATTACTTGAGGAAAATAAAATCCGCTATTAACAAAACATGACCTGAGGAAAATAAAATTATATAATTAAATAACAAAAATAAATAATTTACTGGTCAATAATCTGTAAGTATTGAATTCATTTACTCATCGATATATGCGAATGGTAGCCAAACCTTTCTCATTACACGTTTAATATTATTCACACATAATAAATTTCAACCTACATTTTACAGTTTCATTCAATTGCCATCTCCGAGTTAATCCCGCGTCATATATAAATATATCTCGTATACCATATAACTTCGTGCGAATCTACGTCACACAATAGGCGATTTGTATTATTTATTTAACTGGACATTTAAGGAATCGACAATAAAAATTATACTGTTATTTACGACACCTGAGTAAATAAATCAGATACGGTTTATTCGAAACGAAATACTAAGTGATATTACATAAACAGAAATAAAAACTCTCCTAAAATACTATCGCGAATTGTACACGACTCGACTTATTTACGTAAACATGGGACATAGAAACGTTAACGCGAGTAATATAATATTACTCATCAATCCTTTCCGTCACATGTTAATGCAAACGTACAAATACGCGAAACAGACGCTAATCAAGAAACACTGAGTATCAACCGCGGACGCCGCTCTCTATCTGCATCTATACCGTCGCCGTTAGATTTAAATAATTTAACACAGATAATTGATCGACATATCACGACCAGCGATGCGACTATAAGACAGCTCAGTTTGCAAATAGAAGAGTGCATACAAGATCGAAATCACGTAAACAGAGCGTTATCACAACTTCAAGAAAGTATGACCCACCTGAATAATAACCTGGTGGAAACTAATAAGACTGTAGCAATATATTCACGAGTCACCACCTTCGTTATAAGAAGAGCTCGTATGCGTGGAGATTTGGGACCTAAAGACATACGATTGTTTGACGAAGTCACCGCTGAGGGATCACCTGAAATCTCAAGAAATTCTGCGGACATTACCGCTGACAAAGTTCGTGAACTTGCGGGAAGCGTGTCAGCGCGCAACACGCGACCTACTTCTCACCCGGCACCCTCCGCCGCTACCACCCTCTCCTCACCAATCTCATCTAGACGCCAACTCTAGCTACCGTCAACAACCTCGGACGGACTGCCCACATACATTATGCAATCACTCTATGTGTGTGTGTCCGATTGTAATAACCAGCGGAATTTCGCCAAAAATATCACCACCGCTGAAGCCACTCTACTTCAACGTGGACTCACATGTCCCAACGCCACCCTCAAAGCACGGGAATATTTACGAGCTTTGACTGATTTGGGAAAAGAAATGGGACCCACTGAAGCTGAACATCTTACTCTAGCCAAAACTGCAATGGATCAAGCAGAAGGATATTGGGTTTGTCAATACCACCGTACATGGAATTGCTGGACAGACTTTGCCCGATCATATACAGAATACTTCATCCAAGGGAAAACCGACCTTGACATCAGCCAGGAAATAATGACTTAGTACCAGCAACCACGTAATGACCCTCATACATTCATCAAAGAAGCCATGATAAAATATCAAGAAATGGCTCGAGCACCCACCGAGGAAGACTGGTCATCCGTGCTAGATTATCGTATAAGATACAAGCACAGCTTGATTCTCTAGCACCGTATACTTGTACGTACTCTCAGCTGAACTCAGCTGTAAGAACTGCTGTACAAAGACTGGCTCAGCGAGCTAAGGCAGCAGCTGAAACAAGAAACTTATCTCGGTATACCAGAAGATTAACCGAAGATCCATCATCACCTGATTCTGAGGAATTTGACTCACCAGAGGGTAGTATCAGCAGATTATCCAAATACTACACACCTCTAGAAAAGACACGGCTTAACCGACGTGTTCAGTTTTCTGATAGATCTGGACCAGCTAGAAGACCTCAACAACGGGACTCCAGCCCGTCCGTCTCATCCACCTATGTCTGTATGAATTGTGGGGATAAGGGGAAACACTCTGTGAAGAATTGAGTTAAGGACGTTCATTCGCTTCGCTAGAGTCAAATGAGTACTAAATTTTTATGAAATTTATTTAGCACTTGAAAAAATTTTCAATATATATTAAAAATATTACAATGATTTATCGATTTTATTAATGTATATCAAATATTTTTCAAGTATTTATTTGCAAATATCAGTAAATTTAAATTGATGACTGATTTGACTCAATGTTAACAGCTAAATAAATTTGGCAACAACGCTTCTCTCAGCTGGCAAACACACATATACCCTGTAGAGTCTAAGTAATGTCATTTTGTTGACAAATTAAAGAATTCTTTTGGATTATGAATTAACTCATTATCAACTTTTCAGTAACGGAACTATCTAAGTTGATTATATATTTCGTTTAACGTTATTAAAATAATTTTTTGGAGATTGTATACTTGTTCCTTACAGCTCTGATTATAATCTATGTAATATTTTGACACTTTCAATGTGTGTATATGTGTATGTGTAGCTTTCGGTGCAGTACGCTGTTGCCAGTTTTCAATATGGTGGAAAGTTCACCTAAATTATTTTCAGTATCTCAGTTTACAAAATTAATAATTAATTAAAACATTCGATAACACTAACTTTTTATAACACATCTCTAAACTATATATTTCAAAGAATATTTTAAAACAATATTTATTATGGTATCTACTTAAATAATATAAGTATGTATAACAGGGCTATGCTGCTACTCTGGTCGTCCTTTTTAAGGGCGCCACTGGAAGTAATAACGGCCTCCCAGAGCCGGATCTTAGATCATCAGGGTCGTTGTAAATTAATTAATTTGTAAGAGAAGGAAGAGGAAGGATAATTTATAACTATTAACACTTTATTTAAATAATAATTTTAACCTTTCCCTAGCGGATCCGTTTACACCGAAAACACTGAAGTCACACCGTGTAAATGTGAAAAAATTACATCATATTTACACTGGTGTAACACGGTGTGTTACAGTGAGAATTTAGTGTAAGTCCAGTGGCAATATAAAATAACTGATTTACACGATGATTACACCGAGTTCCCCCTCTAAAATTAAGCAGCCTGGGTTACACCGAATCTACACTGAAATTTTACCGTAAATTTAAAAATGCATGTGTACACCCTATCTACACTGGAATCTCGCGGTAAATGTTTTTAGACCTCTCTCAATTCAAAGACAATGATTGAAATGATTGAAGTGAAACGAAAATATTGTTTCTCTCATTGATTAATTACGTTTTTAAGAAAAAAAACGTCGAGATATATTTTTTTTCAGGCTCAATAAAGTTATTGAATTTGAAGATATATCATTGCTTATTGCATAAATTTTGAAAATATACAACGTTTAATATAGTTTTATAAAATTCTGCTGGATTATGTGAGATTCATAAAATTTAATTTTTGACTGAAAAGTGTGTCATTAGATTTCCGAACATATGAAGTTAAACAAATTTTTTACTATAATAATAGCAACGATAACTTAAAATTTGTGCTTAGCTTGTGTTAATGTTTATTCCGTAGAAATTCAGTGTTCATACGGTGTTAATCAAGTGTTAAAACTCAGTGTAATACAAGTGTAAACTACAGTTAAATTTTTCACAAATCCACCGTGCAAATTGATCGTTTTTTAGGTGAAAACTGAGTGTAAACGCAATTATACCCACTTTACACTGTTACACACCGTGTAAACGGATCCGCTAGGGTTATTTATATGACTTTATAAACCTTTTTTATATCTTGTAACACTTATAAACCTTATTAACCTTTTTGACCTTATTAAACCTTATAACTACCGTCAACTACCTTTGACGTTTTAAAACTTATTTAAGCCAACTACCTTTGGCATCACACACACTCTCACACTGAGTCCCCTGGACTTATTATACACACACACGCGACTCAACTAAACCTTAACTTAATCTTCCACGCGGTCACCAAGACCCTCTACGTGGCTAAAACCTTATTTTTATTTTCGCGTGGTCCCCTGGACCCTCTACGCGACTTTTACCTTAACCATTAATTCATTCACGCGGTCACCTTGACCCTCAACGTGATTTTAACACTAACAATTTTAAAATCGCTAACACTATTTTCACTTTTAACCCACACATTCTTTTGACAATTTTCCTTTTACCAATATCAAAATCCTTCGATTCAATTCACTGTTTAAAATTACAAATCAATTAGTATACAACCAATTAACCGTCCTTCATTAACAATAAAATTAATTAATTAAAATTTAGTTTAAAGATATTATTAATAATTAATTAATTTTTAATCCATTGTCTCACTATTACTTTTATTTCCATTTTAGTAATTATCTGTAACCACAATAAATTTACGTCAGAAATCCCAATACCACGTTCACCCGATTCTCACTCGATTTTTCAAAGTATGCGTCACTGACTACTTTTGACTTTCCTTGATTCTTTTCTGTTCTGTTCAGACACTTGATTTTCTTTTATTGTTATTAACTTTAATTACGATAATTTATTAATTACTATTATTTAATAATTTCAATTAATGATTAATTAAATTTTATCTCAGACTTTTCGCGTCTGTTAACTTTGTCTTATTTAGTTATTTAACGGTCTCTTTATAAAGTTCAATTTATTTATTTAATTAATTACTTATTTTTAATTATTTATTTTAATTAATTAATTTTTATTTAACGCGGACTCGACCACGAAATTTCTGGCTTGTGTTGTCACACAATAGGCCTAGAATTTTCTACGACGCAATAATTCCGGCAATGGCCTGGAATCATGAACGACGCACTGGATCCGGCTGAAGGGCCTGGATCTGGTTAGACAAACGTCTGGCTTAAATTAATTTTAACAAAATTTACACTAATTAATCTATTACGGGCCTAGACGCGGATTACCCTGACGAACGACTAAGTATTTACGTGAATTATATTAATATTCTGGCTTGGGCCTAGAACAATTAATTTCATCAATTAATACCTGATTTTATTTTTGATGTTTTCCGGTGGCTTTGTCTCCGTCTGGTGGTTCGTCCCGTCGGGTTTCTTTGGCTCTCCGTCTCGTTCGTCAAAGTTCTAAATTTACTTGTACTCTACTGCGTTAATTCAGCGTCTCAATCGTCGGTGGTCTGTCCGGTTGTATGTGTACGTCTTGATGGCTACCCGGCCCTGCCGGTTCTGTGTTTGCACGTCTTGATGGCTACCCGGCCCTGCCGGTTCTGCCTTTTACGTCTTGATAGCTTCCCGGCCCTGCCGGTTCTGTTTTTCCTCTGCTGCTGTCTTGCGTTTTTAATAATTTTGCTCGAGTATCTTCGGTGGCTATCGGAAAACCACTCCTCCACTAATTTATGATTGGGCCTAGCGTAAGAGTATTTTCAATCAGCGCGCCCGGCGACAAGTCGAAAAACTCATTAAATTGCTCGGTTGGGGTTGCGGGTAGGATAAATGACCATCAGCGAAAAATCGCGATTTCGGTCAATAAAATAACTCATTTTTCCCTGTTACATATGAAATTTAAAACAAAAAAAAAAATCTGATCTGCCATAAGACTGTATGTTAAAAATTTAATTTTCAATCGTTAATAACTTTTCATAATGATCCATAACGAGCTTCCAAATTTTTAGAAAAAATTAGTATATACTTAAACTTATCAAAACTAAAAAATAAAAATTTTTATCTACTATCAAGTCTCATGGATGAACGTCCTTAACCCGTGTATAGATCAGTGCTTAAAATATGGCACAATCGGAGTAATGACGCAGGATTGCACATGCAGTCTAAAGAACAAGTAACTGGTATGCGGGATACCAGACGAACAAAATACGAATTTTGATCGGCGTCGAAAGGGAGGTGATGCCTTCGCGATTCTTCGACGCCGATCCATGAACCGATCGTCATCAATGACCGCTGTGACAAGCAATTCGTGAGACAACCATACCCGCTCTCCCCTATCCTAGATAACCTAGGTTAAGAGAAAAGTCTCTTGTCTACTCTGTTTAGAAAATCTCATAAAATCCAATAGATTTTCATAAATTCCCATACAGATTTTATAACAATGAATCAGTTCTATGAGAAGTGCTATAGTTAAATATGGGCCTTATACTGTTACGACTAAAATTTTGGTCATAAAATAAAATAAATTAATTAAAAAAAGGAGAAAAAAGAGGATTAGTGGTATCTAACAATTTTATGGTCGTAAACTCAGTTTATAATTATGACATAATAGGGGGTAAAGATTGGGAGCAGATGAAAACGCCGCTGATCTGCGAGGGACCCCTGCTCGTAAATATCTTGTATCACTAAAGATCGAATACACAGTAAAAAATATTGTGTATTTGTGTCGAAAACGGTTTGTGTTAAACTAACACAAAGTTTGTGTCACTTTTTGTAACATAAAAAATGTGTTATACACTCTTTATTAACACATTTTGTGTGTTACTGTGGATTCTTTGCGCCCTCTTGTGGCGATATTTTAACATAATCTTTGTGTTAAAAATGGGTTACACAAAGTTTGTGTCGAAATTTCAACACAAATTTTGTGTCAACCGTTTTTAACACACAAACTGTGTTGATTTTACACAATATTTTTTACTGTGTAAGTTTAAACTCTTGAATAAACTATCGTAATTTATCAGTACCCGCTCTCTTGACTCTACAAAAATGGATTCTCTTTACTTTACGACACCCGTAATCACAAAAATAACCAAAACCCTATTTTTCTAGTCAAGGTCAAATTCAAAATCGACGTGACTACATTCCCTTGATAATGCCCGGAGGGGAACTCAGATTCCGGGTGACTATTGTCAAATTCACCTCAGACCGACCTCCTATATTTTTTTTTCAGATATCATCCCCTGGTAGAATAACTTTTGTTGAACTTTTCTGTCATCAAGGTTGTGTCTATAATTACTCCTGAGCAGTTTTATTCATGGGAATCGTACGGTTTTCATTCAATAATACTACATTATCTGGAATAATCCAAATCATTTTTCAATAAGCTCCATATTCTATTTCGACATAATAAGTGATCGGCTATATTGGATTAAAAGAATGTGAATAATATCCTCTCTTATTTACTGTCCATCAACATGTCGAGATTAATCTTATCGAATTTATATCATCATGTAGTAGCTCGCTTGTCACCGTTCTCGTTATAACTCTGAATGTAGCTCAATGAAATTCTATTAGTCATTGATTATAAAGTTGAATCCAAGGTATCCCTATGAATAATCAAATTTCCTTATAAATGAATTACATCAGAATTCAAGTATCAATTAAGCATATCCGGTATAAAACGCTTCTAAACTATGCGAGGAAAATGCAGTGCGTTTAATATAAAAAAAGGTATTCGTTCGATATAATTGAATATTTTTCATTTCAAATTTATAAACAATGTTAATATATTTAAATAATTAATATTTAATAAAATATTAATTAAACATCAGTTTATCAAAACGAATAAAATATTTTTAGTTTTCTCCATAGCGTAAAAGCTAATTGAATCAAATTGGAATTTCATTACGACTAGGCGAGTGGTTGAAAAAATACAATTAAAAAAAAATTTCTTCACAATTTTTGTAGACACTTACTGACGATGAAGCCCACTCGTAAACTTGATTGTTACGTGCATGTGAAGTTTCGTTTTACACGTGTAATATTGAAACACTTCATCCTGCAGGTCTATAAGTAATTCAATCACACAACAATTTATTATCGTTGGTGCCTCAGGCCACTCCAAAATACCGTTTTATAATTAAATAACCATGCTATCCTAAACGTCAAATTCCGAAAAATGTGCTCACGCGAAAATCTAGACATAATTTAATTAAGTTCATTTACCTCACCCTCATCAGTCAACTGAGATGGGTCGATTCAATATTACTTTTTTTGAACTTTCTGCTATGAAAACTGAAAATCAAAAGAAAAAATGAGTTATTTTTTCATATCACTGTAGTTCAAAATACGGTTTATGCATAAAATCGAATATTTGAATAATATCACCAATTTCAATTAAAAATTGATTAAAGACCAGGGCAGCCATCCATTACTAATATTCTTTGATCTTCTGTTATAATAATCAGCCGGTTATCTGAGTTGTAGTAAACTGAATTTCCAAGGATCATCGGATATTATCTACGTAAGATCCCCGGCAATGTAATTACAGTATTGACATAGCCAGAGCACAGTTGGAAGATTACAGTCTGGAGTCTTTATCAATACACAAAAGCGTGTTAAGTCACAAGTTAAATGCAATATGCTCCGGGATAGAATCAATTATTAATTAAATTTTGATTACAATTTAATAATATTTTTTTATTTCAAATAAACAAATATTCAACTGTAAGTAAATAAAATATTTTAGGAAGAGTTTTTGTAAAATGTTAATTTTTTTTCAAATCATCTGCTCTGAAACTTCAACTTTCAATATTTGTTTAGCCAGTCGAAACAATCCAATTTAAGGCTAATGCAGTGACAAGCTGATATATACTGCAGTCGCAAATTCAATAAATAAGCGGGATCAAAGCAGCTATTTTCATCCCTAAGGACAAAAGCAATTTTGATTTTATAAATAAATAAATTGGTACTTAATTTCGAGCAGATTTTATGAAAATTATAATGAGGAACACAGGCTAAAACATGAATGAAGGCATGGGGGATGTCAGCTGTTACAAACTAGAAGACACAATCACAATGCAGTCCCTTGTCTTAAGTCGAAGCACTGAAGCCATTTACTTGGGTAACGGGGAGTTCGTTATTCGATGCAGGAAATGTCTACAGGTGTGAAAACATGTGGTTAGGAGTGGCTAAATCTATAGATAATAATAACAAACAGAATAGAACTTACAGTTGTTGGTTTATTTGGTGATAAATCTGGATACGTCCGTAGATAGACTGCGTATGATACGCCGGTTGATGTCTACGACGAGACGACTTTTGTAGTTCAAATGTGTTAAAATTTTTGGAAAGGAAAAAAAAATAATGAATACACTAATTATGATATAACGAAAAAGAAAAATACTCGATAATACAAAAAATGGAAATCCGCCTGAATAAATTAAATCAAACTAAAGATATTGAATTACGGTTGATGGAATTGTAATTTTTTTAAATCCGATAAACGGGAATTTTACCCCATTTCATGAAGTTAAATTTTCTGTTACTCAAATCTTTAATTAGTTAATTGAATTTCTTCTGAATTAATTGGGCTAATTATCTGAGCTAGCTGTGCTAACTGTTATGGTGATTAAGACTTTTAATGCCGATGGTTCAACTACTGTGTTTAAGAATCTGACTAACAAACAGACATCAATTGTGTACTGAGAAATGTGATTTCTAATCTTATCAACTACTATATCAATGTGATATGTGTATTCTAATCTAATTAATTACTCTACTCTACTGTACTTCTAACTGACCACTGGGGCTGGGTGTCTTTTTTTACAGGAGGCTTCCTTCATTAGAAATAATAGGGGTGGTAGATGATTGTTAAGACTAAATATTTAGTTATGAAATAAAATAAGGAGATCAATAAAGATGAGAAAATAAAAGGGACCGTGTTGGTATCTGACAATGTCAAATACAACGCGTATCATAAACATCAGAGTTTAGGACCACATCATGAAAGAGGGTAGACATCCAGAGCGGTCGATAATGAGAGCTAGAAGGCTTAATCTCGAACACCCCGTCGTACCATCTTCCTGTGCGTACAATTATACCCACAAATTTTAAAACGATCTGTCGTTCTTCTCTAAATACCTACCCTACCAAGCTGGTAGCTCTAAATAAGGTTTTTACGACCCCCAATTATCATATGAACTTCGGTCTCCTTCAATGAAGGTTAAACACGAAACCAACGTGACAAAATACCCTTGACAACAAGCGAAAAGATAGTTATAAACCAGGACTCCGGTAGGGAGCAGCCGCAGATTCCGAATGATTTTTGTCAAGTTCACATCAGCCAAAATTCTATTCGGGTATATACCCTAGATTCCGCGTGACTTTTTTCAAGTTCACATCAGTCCAAATTTGTATTCGGGTATATTATCCCGTCAAGCTAAATTCATTGAAATCTATATTCAAAATCATACTTCAATAATTACTCTTGAGAAGCTCATGATTCTTCCTTAACATAATCTTCAATTTTAAACGTAACTTCGAACGAAAAGAACTTAACAAATAAAATTGAATTAAGTTAATAAACCTAATATACTATTTTATCCAAAGTTTCGAAGGCTAAACGCTTCATACTTACGGATTAAAATGCAGGGAATACAATGTTGCATTAAATTGTTCTCGAACGTATGATAAGCAAAATAAATTAAACAAAATTCTCTGACTGATATCATGCACACGAATTAAATATAAATTTACTCGAGGGCTTTATATTATAGAAGAGAAGTTAATTGAAAATGCATGGGCTCATTCGCAACATATAGCCAAACGAAGTTCTTGCTTCTATAATATATATCATATTTTGCAGTTAAAATTTGGTATAATCGCATATAAGCATGAAAATGTATTTAAAGTACAAAGTAACAAGAGACAGTGCTTCCAATTGAAGCTGACCTAGTTCGAAAAAATTTTCATGAAGATTTAAGGCGACATTCAACAGGCGCTAGCTAGGAGGAGGAATCTATGGTATTTCAATAAGTTACCTTACTGACGTATATCAGGTATGCTTAGCATTCCAAGAAATACATATTGGAAAAATTATAAAAGCCAGGGTTTTCGAGGAAAAATGTCTCGGATTTTCACTGCACTTAATGGAGTTGATATTTCTCTGCTACTCTGAACAACTTTTTTATTAGAAAGATATGAGTTTCCTTGAAGTTTCTTGTTTTTATAATATCCCCGGGAAAAAAACTTTAGATCTGTCTAGATCAAATTAAATCAAGTCTGATCAAATTTTACGTACGAATAGGCATGAACAGATCTGATTTGATCTGTTCAGATCAAAGTAGATCTAAGCTAATATAACTTTCTGCTGAAAAATAAGCCTATCTAGATCTGAACAAATCCAATTTGATCTGGGCAGATATAGACAAAATGCAGATCTAAACTTTTTTTCCCGGTTCTTTAATGATACTTTAAGAATATGCTGTGAAATTTTTACGCAATATTTATTGAAAATAGAAAAAGTTATAACGATTAATGTAAAACTCTTCTGATTATCTAAAATAAAAAAAACAAAAAAAAAATTTATTCATGTTCAGGATGCTTGTGGTAATTGCAGGAAAGATATTGTATATATTATAAAAAATGACGTGAAAATCGAATTTACCAGAGAACAGATGCTTAAAATCGTGTATTTATAAAACTTAAAATGAGCATTATTACTACGCAACATCACGGTAAAACAGGTCAATTTATTAAATAAATGAATTGATAAATTCCATTCCCGGATATTACCCGGAGCTCGAGCGTATATATTTCAAATCTACCTACGCAGCATCATTTCTACCCTTACTTTTTCAAGCATGCGTCAAAAACCCCTATATACTGCTGCGAGATTTTCCGTTTTCTATAGACATTTGACGGTGAATAGTAAATATGTATATGTAAACACGTATATATGTTATCACATCCGTCCGGTAGCGAATTAAGCGGACTACTTCTCCATTTGTTCGCTTTTTCACAATATTTTTGCACATTTTTATTTACCATTCTACTATAATATTCCGCAATACATTTACTAACGCATACATTTTTCGCGAAAAATACCCTTTATATGGTTGAATTTAATTTTTCGAATACCTAAATCTAAATGAATTTTAGTCTCTTTATCTATTACTAGCACTTGAAATTACGTGATAAACAATAACTAAATAAAATTAAAAGCTTTACGAGAAAGTTCTCGAATGTGAAAATATGTTATGGATCGCAATGTTAAAGGTTAAAATAAACGTCCAAATTGAAATTGTGAGAACTGGCATGTGCTTTGAATTAATTTTTTTTCATATATATAAGAGCAATTGTGTATTACAGTCGTCAAATATTTGACATGCAGTAAAATGCTGATATTTTCGGGTAAAAAATATTGATGTGTATATATGCTAATATGATCAATACTGGGTTGAATAATAAAAATATGTATAAAAAAAAATTCCAAAATTAATTACTTGGTTGTACGGGGATTATTTTGTACGATAAAAAAAAAATATGAATACTTTGTTTTTCAACAAATCATTAATTTTATTTACTTTTTTTAGATCTGGATTATTTTTTATAAATATGAAAAAATTTTTATTGAATATTTACTTTAAATAGCACTGAGACAGTGTTACATCCACAACACTCTTCCTCTAAAACTAAAAAAAATATTATTTACCAAGAATAATTAAATATATTCGGCTAAGAAACAGAACGACAATTATTTTCATTTCATCATAAAGAGAGCAACATCTATAATCACTGATAGGTCGGCACTAATGGACAGACATAAGCCTACGCACTCAGGCTGTGCCGAATTTTCGGCCTGTGAGTAAAACCCGTGTACGCTAGCGTATAATCCCTATCGATCCTCACAATCTCATCAACCAGTAGCTTAAGCTCTCCGTGATAAAAGATATCATAATATGATTTATCTAAACACATGACATAAGGCTACCAAATATATTTATAAAATATATATCGTGTTATAAATACGATCTACATATTATGGTAAAAAAAAGTCGTTGATTTAAGTATCTTCGGTGTTTGTCTATGTATGAAAATAAAATGAGCAGTAGAAACAAATTTCCGGTGGCTGGACGATTCTTCATGATCTAATAGAAAATTTACTTTATATTTTATACTTTGAATACGTATAAAGAAAAATAAATATGTAGTTACAACGATAATTATGAAATCAATACTTTTATTGCAGAGAGAGGTTTAAAGTGTAGCTAGCAGAAAAGTTTTAGCGGTAGCTGCTGAAATAAAAGCTTTAGTGAAAAAAATTTGTAAATTGATTAAAACATCTCAGATGTAGTCGGTTAAAAGAAGTAACATTCGTAGGTAACATAACTCCTGAAAAAAAAAATGAAGGCAACTATCCTGACAATATTTCTCCCAGTGACTCAAGTTGCGCGAGTTATTGCTAAATAAACGATAAAAAAAACGACCCTTCTTTATTTTTGGAATATTTCAGGCTTGCTTAACGTCGCAACAAAGCATTGGCAAAAATATTAAAGCCAGGGCTCACGAGACGAGTTATAATGACTAGAAATCTATATCATATTTCAAATTAAAAATTTAAAACAATCGTAAATAATTAAATTAATACCTACCTCGTTATAAGACTCTCTTTCTCGATTGTTAAAAATTGTCTGGAATGCTTCCCCACCGATTATCACCTTATTGATATTCAGGGTCCCATCCTCGTTATGATACTAACTTAAAGAAAGTACATAATACAGCAAATCTATCTTTTACAAAACAAAACATCGATAGTCTTGTAGCGAAGTTTAGACGCACAACTCTTTTAAGCATGATAGTGGGAGAACTCGAATTCGAAGAGTTTTTTTTTTCCTATCATTCCGACTTCTTATAACGTGGTTAGAAGTATTATAACGTGGTTGAACTGGGTATATAATTGAAAGGAGGAAGGAGATATTTTCTTTCTCATATTTACGAAGTGAATAAAAGAAACCTATCCCCTCAAAAATAATAAGGACAAAACTGTTACAACTTATTAAATTTATAAAGAAAAAAAAACCCTTAAGTAAGATCACTACCATCCACAGTAACATCAGTAAGAGGAAAATATTCATATGCTTATGATAAACTCAACAGTAGAGACAGAAATCATTCGGCTCACGGTAAAAATAAGTAAACAAGGTACCAGTCGAAAAGGTGTCATTTTCCGGAACATCGTCAACGTACCTGTCTTTCAACCCTTATTAAAATAGAAGAAAAGCTAACTCCCTTTTTATTTCTATCTAATAAATTCAGTATTTATATACTTAGACCGCAAATTACCTAGCTGGCTGGCTCTCAAATATTTGCTTGCCATAGCGGGCTTTTACGATTACATTATTGTTTTCAATTGTACTATCTATAATATTTTTGTTATAATTAAACACTTATATGATATTTTACATTCAAATTTGAGTATAAATCAACATAATCATGAAAATCAATACTTCCACCTGGGAGAGAAAGACTTTAGCTCACGGAGAAGAAAAAACACCGACCTCGTTCTAAAATAAACAATGAAGATACAGTGCTTGCGCGACTGACCTAACAATAAAAATCCTCAAGTACGGGCGCCACATTCCACAGGTGCCTGTCAAAGGAAGAAATTTACAGTCTTATAGTATAAACCCAACAAAAAAGAATAAGACCACAGTAGTTTAAAACGAGAGTAACAAATAGATGAGTACTGTGACCATTTAACTTAACCCATCTGATCCACATAAAAAGCAGATACGATTCTGCGATTAACTCTGATTTAATTTTGTTTTTTTTTAACTTCCCGCTGAGAAAATCGACGATTTTCAAAAAATTCGGGAAGTTATTGGTTTCACCCCGATTTTCAAAAACCGGGTTTTCATCATATGTCGACATTTGAAACTGCTAGGATGCTATTCTGACATTTTCAGAGCGATGTCTGTATGTATGTATGTATGTATGTGTGTGTGTGTGTGTGTGTGTGTGTGTGTGTGTGTGTGTGTGTGTGTGTGTGTGTGTGTGTGTGTGTGTGTGTGTGTGTGTGTGTGTGTGTGTGTGTGTGTGTGTGTGTGTGTGTGTGTGTGTGTGTGTGTGTGTGTGTGTGTGTGTGTGTGTGGATGTAAACCTCTCATATCTTTTTGATGAATGAACCGATTTAGATGGTTCTTGCGGCATTCGAAAGATATTTTCTGAACTTAGATTTTCAAAAAAATTTTAGACCATTTAGTCAAATAAACTCTGAGATATTTAAGAAATACGAAAAAAAAAAAATTTTTGTTTTTTGTTTTTTTTGGATATTGTGAAAACTGTTGGATCGATCAATTCCAAAATCTAATCAGCTCTAGAACTCGATAAAAGCTTTCGATTGCCACCAAGAACGTCTCAATCAGATAATCCGTTCAAAAGATATCGTCGACGAAAGAAACAGTATAAAACGGTTTTTTGCAAATATCGTCGGGACGACTAAACCAATCATTTCCAAAATTTCATCAGCTTTATACCTCAATAAAACGCACCGATTGCCACCTCAACCGTCTTGATCGGATAATCCGTTTAAGAGATATCGTCGACGAAAGAAAGAAAAAAATTCTTTTTTTTTTCGTTTTTCGTGAATATTTCGGAAACTATGGGATCGGTCAATTCCAAAATCCTATCAGCTCAAGAACTCGATAAAATCATTCGATTGCTGCCAAGAACGTCCCAATCAGATAATCCGTTCGAGAGATATCGTCAACGGGATAATAAATGTTAAATCAATATCTGCTTTTTTCATTGAATAACATAATAATTACTGAACAAAAATACTCAAAACTAATATGTTCTTCTTTATATAAGTCATTGGAAGTGATTGCCTAAAAATCGTCATGTTCGCTCGTATCAGGATATACTTACACGATATAGATACAACGTATCACGTAAATACTTATTTTTGAGCTAATTATTGAACATAATTGTGAACAAATATAAAAAATGCTTATTCATTTATTATTTTAGATTCTAAATTTTTAAACTTTCATATAAAACGTAACCCTGTTGAGCTTGAAAAGCTCATAAAAAAGGGAAACAAAGGTAACTTCGAGCTCGAAAATGTATTCACAACAATGTTTTAGAGATCAAGGAGCTCGAAAAAAGCGGGAAGGTTTAGGGCTGGCCCGCAGGGTCAACCGATAGACAGATTTTTTTTTTTTTTTTTCAGTGATAATTATTTATTTTAAACAAATTATTCCTCTGAATTAATACATATTCGATTAAAATTTTATTTAAAAAATTAAAATGTATGTACAGAAAAGTATGTTCAGAAATCGAAACGATATCGTTTATTTATAGAAACAAGTGTTTTTTAATTATTGAATTATTGAAGCGGTGTTATGATTTGCAAATTATTGAATTACTCAAAGATAAAATAAATGTAAGTGTCAACGATCAGTATGTATGAATTAAGATTAAAGATTTCGAATAAAAAAAAACAATGATCGAGAGAGAAAGAGAGACGGGAAGATTAAAAACTCGTATCTATCTCATTTTCGACACACCTGCATAGTTTCACAGAACTCGAAGACAATCGTATCCCATAGTCGTTAAATTTTTTAATACCATTAGACCATGAAAGAAACCAAGTGAAATTTGGGCCACAGGCCTTCATACCGAACCTTTTTTTATGGAGGATTCTGCCTATTCCCTTTACTAACCTCTACCTCTCGAGCGATTAAATCAGCGTTAGAAGGTTACTGCCTCCAAGAATAGATGCTATCTTGCTGAGAAATACTACTAAATTTTCGTCTTTATTACATTAGATGAGAAGATTAGACTCTCACTTTTTTTTGGTCAAAACAAACCCAATAAGCTTGACAAAAATTTTCTCAACTGTTACATCGAATAAACGAGTCAATAAATGGCATAGTAATATTGAAATTTGGTCACATGACCAACAAAATTCTTATCCTTATCGCGAGTTTAATTTAGTCAGCCATCTAATTGCTTTTCTAGGTGAAACTCTGGCCAACTGAGAACTAATCACATTAATACTTAAATAAAATTATGTGACGGCAAAAGTTTTGCATTCACTCGGTAAATCTCTTTAATTAGGAAATCGATTAGTTGTTCTGTTTTATAGTCACCAATGAAATTTTGATAATTCAAGTGATATCACTTTATACTATTATAAGATAATAATAATTTTCTTTAAGTTAAATATCAAATTGAAAAAATAATTATCAATCCGGTTGAGCTCTAAAATTCGATCAGTAAAAAATTGTGTGCTTAAAGAATTTTGTTGTGATTTATTGTCACTAAGAACACAATTAATATTTTGTGCAGTTGTTAATTTCGAGTGAATCATTCATGTGTTAAAGGAGGATAGGGATATAATAATTTATAATTATCAACATCTGTTATTTGAAATATCAGTAAGATTTTTAATATTTTGTATACCCCTGTTTGACCCTGCGGGCCAGCCCCAAAATTTCCCACTATTTTCGAGCTCAAGGAGCTCGAAAACATTAGTATGAATATATTTTCGAGCTTTGCGAGTTAGAAAACGATATTACATGCAATTATTTT
This sequence comes from Microplitis mediator, assembly GCF_029852145.1. Lineage (NCBI taxonomy): Eukaryota > Metazoa > Arthropoda > Insecta > Hymenoptera > Braconidae > Microplitis > Microplitis mediator. The sequence goes on from NC_079971.1 coordinate 7,716,924, forward strand.
TTTATGAGCTTTAGAAGCTCTAACAAGCATCGTTGTATATTAAAGTTTGAAAATTTAGAAATCGAAAATCATTAATGAATAAGCGGTTTTTAAATTTTGATTCCTGATTATATTCAATAAAACAAATGTATTGAGGTAGAAATCAATTTCAATGATCGAAATCAAGATTTAAATGAGTTTTGACTCAGGTCAGAATATATGAAATAAACGAGAAAAATAGTAAAAACTATTTTTTTTTGTGTCACGATCAAAGTGAGTGAAGGCGACGGATGAAAGGGTTATTTTTAATTTACTATTTAATATCGGAATACCGAATTACCTTGTTCTGTGACTCAGCCAAGGAGTTCGATTGAACGTCACTTGGTTAGTGTGAGAACACATAAGCGATTGGGCACTGATTATTAATCTATAAATTATGGTATAAAATTATTTTTAATCTGTCGTCCAACCAAGGAATTTGAGGTCACGTGGCTGATATAAGAATGTTATAATTTTATACCGTTTTACAACTTAGTTATCTATTCGTACTGAGCGGATGTACTATAGACCGTCCCGCTCAATGACCTGCGTGGCGTTAGGGTAGGTCCGGGATTTCTGAGCGAGAGGGTGTTGAGTCGGTGAATATGGGCCCTCGAGAAGACCGTGTTATTTCTCTGTCTTACTTCTAGTTCACTATGACTTAAATTACCAGCACTTGAATGCCGAAGAAAAAGGACATCAAATAAAGAGACAAATGTATAAAAAAAAAAACATGTGTGGTTTATTGTTTGCTTAAATTTTACAGGAAAATATTGTTATTTTGAACTTACCCAGAAGGGTTGATACACTTGTACACACTCACTCCAAATTCACCAATCTGAATTTTCGCGCACAAATATATTACGATGTTTATGATAGTCTTATTTAATTCGGATTCACAGGTCAAATCTATCTCACACGAATGCACTGCACGTTACACAGATGAACCGGCTTTGTTTTCGAGTGAGTTTATGATGATTTTGGGTTTTATTAAATGAATCAACTATTCCCGAACAAGGACTCCGGTTGCCTAGGCGAGAGACGTCACGTGAAGGAGTTTAGTTAATTTCAGTGCGAACTTAAAAGATTTTAATCTATCCAACCGAGGAGTCCGGATGCCTAAGCGTAGGACTTCACGAGGAAAGGTTTCAAGAATAAAATTCAAACCGCGGTGTTGACGAATTTAGATTTCTTTTCCGTAGAAAATGATTTTAATATATTTAAGTTTGAAATAATAGAATCGAATTCCGATTGTCGATCTAGGACCCCCGGTTTCCTATAGGCGTGGAGCGGCACGAGAATGAACGTTCGAATCCTCAGTGAGTCTTACTCGTGGACTTAGATAGATCCGACAAGGGTTTTCGTTATGGTGGTAATGACTAAATTTGATTGTTTTTCCTAGGTTTATATATGAAAGGTTTGAAAGAAAAGTGGGGTCGAAAATGCCTCGTGTATGAAACAGAGAATGGGTTAAAGACAAAAAGTAAAAGTAATATAGAAGGGTTTGATATATGGTGACGTTTATTACCAATATTTTAAGTGGTTCTGAGAAATGCAATCAAAAATTTGAGAGAAAAATTCTTCTATGGTCGAAAAGGGGAAAGTGAGGTTTCGCGGGGAACCGTGGGATTTTTCAAAAACAACGTCTCTATAAAATATATGATAACGTTTATTACGAATATTTCAAGTACTTCTGAGAAATGTAATTAAAAAGAAAAAAATAATAATATTTGAGACGAAATTTTCGATGATAGAAAAGAGGAAAGAGAGGATCCACGGAGACCGTGGGACCTATTGGTAACAGATGCCTTAGCTGGAAAAGTCGTAAAAATTTGAGTCGAACTAAAACAAGGAAATGCTTTGATAAATTTATTAAGACTTTTACGACGACATTTATGATGACGAGGGACTCGCGGCCGCGAAAGACTCCGAGAAAGCCTTGCGTGGGACATCTGGAAAACATTGAATCAATGGGCTCTTCCTAAGTATAAGGATCCGACTGTAGTGGTGCAGTTGTGCATAGAGGGAAGGAAACATACTATTTTTCTATTTGTTTGTTCCTACTCTTGTCTCTCTCACACTTCTGTGACTTGAGCATTCATACTCACATACTTTTTCTGTGGGAATTCAGAGCAAACCCAAAAATGAGCTAGATGAATATATGTGTGTAGAACGATTTGAAATTTCAAATCGTCATGAATTGTCTTTAATCGTAAAATAATATTGCGATTTCTGGTCCCGCATGAAGATCAAAGACGATTCGTGACGATTAAAAATTTCAAATCGTCATAAATCGTCTTTAATCGTAAAATAATAAATAGCAATTTTTGGTCCTGCATGAAGATTAAAAACGATTTAAAACGATTAAAAATGTAATCGTTTTTAATCCTCTTTAATCATCAATGGACGATTTATGATGATTTAAGACGATTAAAATAGTTTTAATCGTCACAAATAATTTTCTTTAATCAGGGAAACCCATGAAAAATAATCAAATTCAGTCATTTACAAAGTTCGTTTTCTACAGACGAGAAATCTCTGCCAGTCAGCTCCGCGACTTAAAATTTTATTCTTAAACTCTTTCCTCGTGACTGTCCTACGCTTAGGTATCCGGACTGCTAGGTTGGATACCTAGAATAAAATCATTTGAGTTCGCGACGAAGTGATCCACTAAATACGACTAAACCCCTTCACGTGATCTCCACCTCCTATAGGCAATCTAATCCTTGTTCGGAAGTAGTCGATTCTTTTAACAAATTTTAATAGTTCTATAAAATTACCCGAAAGCAAAGCCGGTCTATCTGTGGAGCGTGCGGTGCGTTCATATGGAAAGATTCAACTTGTGAATCATGAATAAATACAATTCAATAATTGTCATAAAACATTGTAAAACTCCTGTGTACACAAAATTTAAACTGGTGAATTTAGAGTGAGTGAATGAACAGGTACATCAACCCTCAAGGGTAAGTTCATTATAATAATATTTTTGTAAAATTTAAGCAAACAATTTACTATACATATTTTTTTTTATACATTTGTCTCTTTATTTGCTGTCCTTTTTCTCCAGCATTCAAGTGCTAGTAATTTAAGTCATAGTAAACTAAAAGTAAGACAGAGAAAGAACACGGTCTCCTCGAGGGCCCATATTCACCAACATCCCTCTCACTCAGAAATCCCGGACCTACCCTAACGCCACGCAGGTCATTGAACGGGACGATCTTGTAACGGGGTAAATTGGGTTACTTTATCGACCAAAATCGTAATTTGTCACTGATGGTCACCTACCCTACCTGCAACCCCAAACGAGCGCTCGATTAAGTTTTTCGACTTGCCGCCGGGCGCGCTAATTGAAAATACTCTTACGCTAGGCCCAATCATAATTAATTAAGGGAGGAGTTTTCCGATCATTGTCGAAAATAATCGAGCGGAATTAATAAAACTACAAGACAGTACCGAAAAAGGACAGTAGTGACCGGAACAACCAGACTGAACAGACGTTCAAGACAGAGTCGGCAGGCCTGGGTGACGACCTAGACGTACCCAGGGACAGAGTCAATAGGATCGGGCAACCATCTAGACGCCCAAAGTTACAACCGGGAAGCACCGAGCCGGGAGGACCGAGTAACCAGGAGATAATACACGGACTACCCGGGAAAAAATGATCAGACATGAACAGGCCTGATCAGACATGAAAAATGACCAGGCCTGATCAGGCATGTTCAGGTCTGATCAGGTATGTTCATGTCTGTTCATGCCCATCCGGGTAAAAAAATTATATATGAAAAATGGCCCTCTATAATTATATATAATTATGTATAACTATATTCAATTATACATGTATATAATTATTGCTATAAAAATTAAAAAAAAAAAAAATTCGGGCGTGTGCAGGATTTGAACCGTGGACCTTGCGCTCGAAAGTGTAACTCGCTACCCACTGACCTAAGAGATTTAGTTGACAAGTAAGTTTCGTATGAACTTCAAGTAATAAAAATCTTATACGTGATAGATTCTTGGTCAACAAAATTTTAGATCTATGAGCAGACATGAACAGCCATGAACAGACATGAACATATATGACCAGGCATGGACAGGTATGCTCAGGCCTGAGCGTATTTAACGCTTCAGACATGAACAGGCATGGACAGGTATGAACAGGCATGATCAGACCTGACTGTATTTAACGCTTCAGACATGAACAGGCATAATCAGGCATGGACAGGTATGAACAGGCATGATCAGACCTGACTGTATTTAACGCTTAAGACATGAACAGGCATGATCAGGCATGGACAGGCATAGACAGGTATGATCAGGCCTGATCATGTCTAATTTCAGGCCTAATCATACATGAACAGGCATGATCAGGTCTAATTTCAGGCCTGATCATACATGAACAGGCATGGTCAGGTCTGATCATTTTTTCCCGGGTAAGACAATTACACGGACCAGGACGATTACCGAATTAGGACAACTAATACTGGAAAATCGACGGTGTAAGAATCAACGTAAATCGTAATAGGTATTTTATAGAATATTCCCAGAATATTTATTAACTGAATACGCAGTTATACGTCGTGTCCGCGAAGTATTGTCGTGTCTATTAACGTGTAAATAATTAATCGGAACCGGATTCAACAGTAATTAGCTTTGTTATTTCCAGGCAGGTTGTATAAAGCATCGCCGGAAAATTCTTCTGGAATTTTACAGGCAGGTTGTGTAAAGCATCGCCGGAAAAGCAATTGCGATCTAGTCAGAATTAACTAGTCACTAATATTAGGATAAATTAATTATAAATAATTTAAGTAATTAAATAAAATTGATTAATAAATTATGAACGTTAAATGTGTCGTGAAGTAAAACGTGTTCAAGTTTTGAGTATTGGATATGGAGTCAGTGAATAAAATATTAAGCGGCAAAATAAAAAAAATCCTAAAACCGGTTTAACAAAATTGTTGATAAAAGAAAGGTTAACGTTTATAAGAAATTAATTGTTAATTGATTAGTGATTTCAAAGTGTAGTAATTATTTATATGGGAATTAATTTTAGTCAGAAAATAAGTAATTAATTTTTATATTGTAAAGTGTGTGAATGTGGATAGTGTAATTATGAAATTTATGGATAAGTAAATAAGGTTTTATCACGTAAAGGGTCAAGGTGACCGCGTGAATTTGTTGTAAAGGTTTTATATCGCGTAGAGGGTCCAGGGGACCGCGCGGGAAAATATAAGGTTTTAGACACGTAGAGGGTCTTGTCGACCACGTTAGTTTAGGTTTAGTTAAGTCGCGTGTGTGTATTAATAGTCCAGTGGACTTAGTTAAGGTGTGTGTGTTATAGCCAAAGGTAGTTGGCTTTATTAATTATTGTTTAAGATTGTCAAAGGTACTTGACGTTAGGTTTATAAGGTTTAATAAGGTAATAAGGTTTATAAGGTTTATAAAATAAAGGTATAAAATATTGTCAAGGTTAAATAAATATGTAACAGGGTAAAATAGATTCCAATGGCTATTTATTAAGATCTAAATTTGGATTTGTCCACGGTCGATAACGGGCCCTAATTATAATTCGGTTTATTAAATTGAGTGATTCGACATGTCACCGGGTGTCGCTAATCAGTGAGACCCGAACATCCGCCCCTCTCTTTTGCTAATTAATTTAGTAGGGATGAGTTTTCCGGGGGTGAATCGAAGAGTTATAAGGGAGTGCCGTGCCAAAAATCGAGAGAGTTCGTTGGACATCCAGAGAGTCAGTCGGACGACCGAAGGCGATAGACACCTAAGTGAAGACAAGAGTTAGTGAACGACAAAAGTGATCAGACACATTGTAATACAAGGTTATCTATCATATTACGAACGAAATAATAAAAGTGTGACGGAAGCAAAAATACGAGGACGAAATCCGGACAACGGAAACCTGGAAAAGAACACCACTAACATCGAGCGATTGATAGCAGCCCGGAGCAGATCATCACTTTAAGTTCCAAGGATTGCTGAAATAAAATTTGAGGTAAATTATAATTAATTCAGGCCTCTGATTAATTTTATTAATCTGGCAAATTAATTATATTATATTACTTAATATCTTTCCGTTGATCTCGCGTAAAGAAACGGATAGTTCAGGCTCTCCAGCCGTTCAATCTCGTGTTCTCAAAAGTTCTATCGCGTCTCGTTTGGTCGCCATTAAGTGTTCAAAACTCTGTAGTATTTATTCAAGGCTCCACAGCCAGAATAAAATAAAGTTATCGCGTAAATAATCCGGTAATTAATAGTATATTGCATAGTTAGGATACTAAGATAGTCTTTATGTGGCGAGTGCAATGTTTTCAGCACGAGTCGTAGGGTTACATACGCGGGCCGAAGGCCCGTGTCCGTGACCCGGAGACGTGTGCTGAAATCATTGCGCTTGTCGGATAAAGACTATCTGAGTGTCCTACTATGCACTATATTTTATTCAACAATTGCCTGATTTACGTGATTAATGACAATCTGCGAAGCGAAGTCTGTGGCTATTTAGCGACACGGTGCACCAACAAAATTACAACAAACCATCGGTTTTAAAATTCAGAATTCATATTTAATTGATTTTAAATTTACTCGGATGTTTTAATTATTAATTTTAATATTTATTAACAAATAAATACAACACAACCACGCAGTATAACCTACTCCCCATATGATGAATTGAAGTAACCATATTTAGTGTACTAGCCGTTCAACATGGATTTTGACAAAAAACTTTAAGTCGTTCAACGAGTTCTTACAATGTTTAATAGATGGAGCTCAGTTAAAAATCTTGAGATGCGTGGTGAAAAGTCATTTCACCACTCACTTTTCACAACTTCGGTGAAAACCGAGGACATCTATTTTGATTTTACTCAACTTCTTTGCACCGGTCGGTAAACAGCCGTTTAGGGTTCGCAACGCAGATGTCATAAAGCGCGCAAATCAGGCCTGCGTTGAATAAAATTATTAATTTATTCCAGGCTCTCCAGCCGTTATAAATTAATTTATTAATTTATCTTAAGGTTAATACAGGCTGGAATTTATTCCGTCGGCCGCATTAATTCTGAGATTCATCAATTCAATTAATTTACTCGAATTAACGTCAATAAAATCGGGAACCGCGTGACGCCAATTCACCGGCCGAAAATTCTAGTCAACCCGAAATCAAATTCTAGTCATTACGTGATTATTAAATTAATTTTAAGTTAATTAAAATATCTAAAAACTAAATAAAAGATACTAGAGTTTGGGTAAATTAAATTGTGAGTAAAATTGAGAAAACGGATTATTTTAAAAGTGAAATAAATTTATTGTGAAAATTGTTAGTGGAAAATTAGGAATTGAAAATAATAATTGTATAAAATTTGTGGCAAATTAATTATAAAATTTTAATCCGAGAAAGTTAATTAGGAAAATTTATAAGTGAAAAAAAGATTAATTAATTTATAAATTATATTAAACAAAAAAATAAATTAATTAATTGGAAAGGACAGTAAGTCATAGAAAGAAAGAATTTATATTGAGTATTGGAAATTATGAAGTGTTGAAAAATAAAGTGAGAAAGTTAATGAGTAGAGTCACTTAGTTATAGAGTCAAGTTAGAGTAAAGAAACTGTGTCTGTGATGTAAGTCCGGTGGACAAAAATATAAGTTAGGTTTAGGATATGTCCGGTGGACACTAGAAATAAGAAAATGCGGGTTAACGTCCTGTGGACGGTTTTTTAAAAGTAGGATTTAAGGAAAATAAGGTTTAACGTCCGGTGGACGGTTTTTTATAAAGGTGTATTAAGGTTAAAGGTTTAACGTCCGGTGGACGGTTTTTTTAAAGAGAGTGTGTGTGTGTGTGTTACGTCCGGGAGACGCTTAAAATACGTGTGTGTGTGAGAGTGTGAAAAACGTCTAGGAGACGAAATTAGTTTGTCATAAGATTTAGTTTGTCATAAGCATAGTTTGTCATAAGTATATTAATTGTTATAAAAAGGATTAAATAAATAATAAGCAAGGTGCTTAAGGTTATTAAAGTTGAAAGTAAAGTTTAAATAAAATTATTTCAGCCTGTTCACTACCCTGATTAAAAAAGTGAATTGAAAAGTATTGAAAATTATCTCAATTCTTTTCAATCCCTCGGCGGTTTTGGAAAGTATTGAATGGAATTGAAATTTTGATCGTTTGAATACTTTCCAATTCCAAAGTGGAATTCGAAAGTATTGAAAAGAATTCAATCTTTCATCATTTCAATTCAGGTATTGAGAAGGATTCGGAAAGATTCAAAAATTTCAATTCATTTCAATTTTTTTCAATCCCACTCATGACCCGAAATGTGAAATTATTTAGGTATTGAGAAGAATTCAGAAAGATTCAAAAATTTCAATTCATTTCAATCTTTTTCAATCCCACACTTGATCCGAAATATCGGATTATTTAGGTATTGAGAAGGATTCGGAAAGATTCGAAAATTTCAATTCATTTCAATCTTTTTCAATCCCACACTTGATCCGAAATATCGGACTATTTAGGTATTGAGAAGGATTCAGAAAGATTCAAAAATTTCAATTCATTTCAATCTTTTTCAATCCCACACTTGATCGAAATATCGGATTATTTAGGTATTGAGAAGGATTCGGAAAGATTCAAAAATTTCAATTCATTTCAATCTTTTTCAATTCCACACATGACCCGAAATGTGATATTATTTAGGTATTGAGAAGGATTCAGAAAGATTCAAAAATTTCAATTCATTTCAATCTTTTTCAATCCCACACTTGATCCGAAATGTCGGATTATTTAGGTATTGAGAAGGATTCAGAAAGATTAAAAATATCAATTCATTTGAATCTTTTTCAATTCCTCGGAAGTTCAGAAATTCTTTTATTATTTTGGGATTGAAAAGTATTCATTTTATGTCAAAATGAATACCTTGGGGTATAGAAAGTATTCGAAAGGATTCATTTCTCATCATTTTCAATACTTTTCAATTCACTTTTTTAATCAGGGTATTCCTCTCCTCTCTCACAAAATTATAAAAATTACGAACGACCCTGAGAATCAAAAAATTACATTAACATCCGGTTCTGGAAGGCCGAGTCCATCTTCCAGTGGCGCCCTAATATTCGACCATAATACTTAGGTGAGACCAGACTTGGCAAGCTAATCACTCTGTCATAAATAAAGGTTAAAATTGTTAAAAGTGAAATGAATGAATTAATTATAAATTATCCTTCCTCTTCCTTCTCTTACAAATCAATTTTACAACGACCCTGACGATCTACGATCCGGCTCTGGGAGGCCGTTATTACTTCTAGTGACGCCCTTTGTAAGGACGACCAGAGTAACAGTTTGCTGTTATAATCTATAGTACATCCGCTCGGTATGAATAGACAAATAAGTTGTAAAACGGTATAAAATTATAATATTCTTATATCAGCCACGTGACCTCAAATTCCTTGGTTGGACGACAGAATACAAATAATTCCATACTCTAATTTATAGATTAATAATTGGTGCCCGATCGCTCATGTGTTCTCACACTAACCCCGTGAAGTTCAATCGAACTCCTCGGCTGAGTTACAGAACGAGGTAATTCAGTATTTTGATATTAAATAATAAATTTAAAATAAATCTTTCGCCCGTCGCCTTTACTCACTCCGATCGTGACTCTAATAAGAAAACTCAAGTAGCATCTGGTAGAACCGCCGCTAAATTGGCTAGTATTTGTAGTACAACAAGGTGTTAGCTATAATGCTAACGGCACAGAAATAATTATCACGACAATAAAACATTTACGAAAGGTTGTATTCACGATGCAATAACTCAAGCAGTTAATAGTTTTCAAAAGACTCAGTTTTACACTAATTAGCCATGATTATTTTGCTTCCCATTCATAACTCATTCGAACATCAACTCTTGGTGTCCTTAACTTTTCTTGCGTGTAATAGTAAATTAGTTATTGAATGTTAATGTACATATATTTGTAAAATAAGAAAATAATTGATTAAATAATCAATTATTTATAGCTTTTGGGTTATCCTAATTAAGATAAATTATTTAATCTATGCTAAGTGTATATATTAGTCGATTCAAATTGTTTTGAGTCGTTTTATATAATTTTTCTTGATCAGAATAATTACCCATGGCAAAATGCTGTCGAACTAGATGGACTTACGTAGATATCCAAAATGAAATAAATTGGATCTTTGTAAATCTACGTAAGTCCAATCTATTTTTTCACAGGTATTGAAACAATAATTTTAAAAAACGAATTTGATTAATTGCTGTAAGAAAAAAAAATTATCGAGGTAAAGATATTCACTACTTCTTAAATCACATTTTAAAAATTATTATTTTTTAACTTCCCGTTAGGAAAATCGACAATCTTTGAAAATTTTTTGACATTTTCAGAGAGATGTGTGTGTGTGTGTTTGTGTGTGTAAGCGCGCGTTTGTGTGTGTAAATGTAAGCCTCATATCTTTTAATGAATGAACCGATCTAGATGGTTCTTGCGACATTCGAAAGAGTTCTTATGAATTTAGATCCCCAGCGAATTCTAGATCATTTAGTCAAATAGATTCTGAAATATTTGAGAAATACGAAAAAAAAAAAAATTTTTGTTCCGTATTTTTTCATATTTCGAAAACTGATTGAGCTTCTTTAGGCTCTACAACTGATAATATATTAAACTCAAACCTCTGCACACAGTAAAAAATATTGTGTAAAATCAACACAGTTTGTGTGTTAAAAACGGTTGACACAAAATTTGTGTTGAAATTTCGACACAAACTTTGTGTAACCCCTTTCTAACACAAAGATTATGTTAAAATATTGACACAAGAGGGCGCAAAGAATCTTTCACTTTCTAAGTGTTGATTTTAACACAAAATAAATGTTAAATAATTTTATTTATTCTAATCAACTGTTTCATACCTATAAAATAATTTTTTTTTATTTTCTCAACTGCAGTTGATAATATTTATTAAAAATTTTTTTTTTTTTTTTATTATCTAAATTTTAATGAATCAACAGTTACCGAATGTAAATAATTGTAGGTAAAATTTTAAATAATTAAACCAAAAAACAAATTATAGGTTTTAGAAATGAAGCAGCAAATTAAAAAATATTATTGTCTTTATTATTCAATAATATTTATTATATTTTCACATTAGATTATAAGAAATAATTAGTTATAATAATAGAGTGATCTTCATTAAACCTATGCAGTTCCCAACTTTTAGTACTGGTTAGAACGTAGTACGAGGATCGTATCTAGTCTAGCGTCGTTTGAATCGACAAAGAAAAAATCCAAATTATTCAAGTTCGGGAATACCCCGTGAGCTGCAATGAACAATAACTTTATAATAATAGACGATTAAAATTGAAATTTGAAAGTTTCTGAAAATGAAGATTAACCTTTTAAAACAAAGTCGTTAAACGTAACCGGCAAATTTAGTTTGGCCCAAACTTTAGTGTTATTCCACTCCAGAATAAACATGACAGTCACTTTTTGATTTCGATTTACATCAAAATTTTCAATGTTAGATGAATTACCACTCATCTAAAAAAAATAAAACTTACGTCAAAATAAATTCAAATATTGCATACTTGGTATAGAAGAAAAAAAAAATTAATAAAAAAAAAAAATCAATAACCAGCAGTTAACAAATTCAGAAATTTTTATTTATAATAATCACAAATTTTACAGAGAATATTTTTTTAATATCTGCTATTAAGAGTACTTTATTTTATAAAAACAAATTTTAAGGTTATCTTAGAAGAAAGAAAGGTTATCTACAGTATTCAAAAATTTAAATAATAAATAAATAATGACTCACCGTTGATTACATCAATTTTTGTGTTCGTATTATAAACTCACTTTATTGTTAATTTTTAGATTAAATAACTTTATCAAGTAAAGAACCGACGCACTGTTAACACAAAGTTAATGTTATATTGATGGAGATTTTGACACAAACTTTGTGTTAATTCCACAGTAACACACAAAATGTGTTAGTAAAGAGTGTATCACACATTTTTTATGTTACAAAATAAAGTGACACAAACTTTGTGTTAGTTTAACACACTACAATTTTTAACACATACCGTTTTTGACACAAATACACAATATTTTTTACTGCGTGCCCTGTTATGACAAAACGACGTATCTCGAGATACAAAGCTAAAAGGTTTATTCAGTGTCACTTAATAATAGGGTATTATCAAAATTTTACTAATTTAATTAATTATGCCAATAATATTGATCAAATGTGCGTATAAAAGAAATGAGAAAAAAAAGGTATCTTTTTTGCATTGGAAATTTTATTTTTCGAGTTACAGCGTTTTGTCATAACAATTTCATCTATTTATCAAAATAAGCACTAGTTTCTTACGATACAAAAAATGTATCTCGAGTTACAACGTTTTGTCATAACAGAAATTAATTTTCTGTTAAATTGTACTCAAATTCTGTTTAAACTTCAAACGCTATTTTCTCGAAACTATAATTTTTGAGATACATCGTTTTGTCATGACAGGGCAGGGCCTATCCTTGATTTGTGATATTATTTCAATATAGACGTTTAAATAACTGATTCGAAAATTTTGAATTTCTGTTTTTGGAGGATATGTTGTCTTCGATAATTCTTGAATCGAATCTTGAGCGAGCGATTCCAAATAAATTTTTTTAAGAGTCCCTGATTAAAAATATTGATTGAAAAGAATTGAGAAGCGGTCACTCCATGCAAACTGTATATCTATATATACAAACAAAAAAATTGAAATCAATTGAAATTATTGAAAAGAATTCGAATTTCATCACTTTTAATTCTTTTCAATCAATATTTTTAAACAGGGGTAAGATAATAACGAGGATTTTCAAATTGAATATTAAAGGCCCTTGTCGTTTTGCAATGATTTATTTCCATGTAATTACTCGCAATTGTGCGGATGAGTTTTTCAGTTCCTGGACGTAAGCGGTGAAGTAGTGGTCTTTCTGATTGGAATAGCTTATTAAAGTCATTGAGAAGTTCTAAAGTATAAGGCATAAACTCTAAATAGATTCTGGTAAATTCATTATTAAGTGCTTGAACAATGTCATCCGTAACTTTGCTTGGATCTTACATCGCCTCAAGGAGAAAATAAGATTTTAACGCTTCATATTGTTCAAGTGTTCAGTCTACACGAGATTGTAATGAAAGCCAACGCGTATTTGATGAACTCAAAATTTTATGCAATTCAACTCCAAAGAACTCTTGAAATTCTTTAAATTTAGATTGTCGTTTAGAGCTTCGACTAAAGTGTGCTCCTATACTTCTCAATGTGTCTTCTACGGAACGCGGCAGTTTTAAGCAAGCATAGGAAGCTACCAAATGAATCATATGACAGCTACATTTCACGCAAGTAATATTAGATACTTTTTCTTTCAGATGGCTAAATACAGAATTGTGTTCACCTACCATACTATTTGTGGTATCTGATGCAAAACCAACGAAATTTGTGGAAGGTATTTGTCGAGTATTTAACCAATTTAATAAAGCATCACGAAGATCTTTTCCTTTGCCTGATTCTGTTTCATATGTATCGAGAAATTTCGATTCAACTTTATCATTAACATCATTACACATAATTACTGCAAGAGCACATTGCTTTTTACTGCTAATATCAGTAGCTGCGTCCATTATAATACTGAAAAAAGTCCCAGGTATTTTTAATTTGTTTATTAAATTATTAGCACAGTCTGGTCCTAATAATTTAGTTACTGTATTTGTAGCTTTTGTTCGACCTAAAGTTACTTTTCGTGCAATATTTGAATCTGGATATATGTCAGCCATAAAAGGTATCAAGCTATCTGCCAAAGAAAATGGAAGGTTGTGTTGAGCGAGAAAAGCACAAACTTTAATTTCTGCTCTTTTTATCAGCTGATCGGCCTTTGTAAAGACCAATAACTTTTCAATTGGTTTTATCTTTGATGTTGCATTAACATTTGCTTTGTATTTATTTGTTTTTAAATGCCCTTCTAGTGCTGATTTGTGATTAGTTAATGGGGTTTCACAAATTTTACAATAAGCCACAGTTTCATTGTTTACGACCTTTTTTAGTAACCACTTGTTGAACTGTGAATTTTCAAACCATTTGTCATTAAACTTGTATGTAGATTTTTTAGATAATTTAGGTAGTGTCTCATCTGTATCATCAGAGTTTGATATTTTATTTTCATCATTGCGAGGACTACTATTATAACTATCAACACATGAAGTAGACGATGGAGGTATTAAAAATCTCTTCATCTTGTTTAAAATCGATTGAAACCCTCGCAAATTTGAATCACGGTGGAAACACCGTAGATCCACCGTGGTTACACGGTGGATTGACCACTGTGTATACACGGTGTTTCCACCGTGATTACGCGGTGTATCCACCGTGATTCCACGGTGGCTTTGTGCTATTTCACCACCATGGTTCCACGGTGTATCCACCGCGTAATCACAGTGGTAAAATAGAACAAACCCACCGTGTTTCCACCGTGATTCAAATCTGCTAGGGAAACGATTGGTTACATATTTATCTATCAACTATGAAACAAATAAAGAAAAAGCATATTAAATATAAAATAAAATATCTATTAAAGTTTATTTCGAATTATTTTAAATAACTACATCATGTAGAAAAATAATGTATTTAAAAAGTCATTCACTTACTTTAAATAGCGAAAAAATATTGTTATTTTTGTATGTTAAATGTAACTTGGGACATATAAATGAACACTGAGCACTAACTATACTATGTGTGATTTAGTCTTATAAAAATATACATAAATCAGAATATTAACAGGAGCGCTATCTCTATTACGTGAAAATCACTAATAGATTGTTGAAAACAGTTAAGCGGGTTTTATAAAGTTTCGAATGCTGCCGTAAATATTGCAATGTTTGTTCGTTTTTTTTAAGATTTTTTTTTTATTTTTACCTGTTTTGTAATTCTTGAAAAGTTACTTAAATATGACTAAAATTATTTTTTACATACATGTTACATGAACTGATCAAAAGTTACGTAAAATGTAAAAAATGTAAACTTCTGGCAACACTAAAGAGAATGCACCTCGGGTGTCGTCGCTTTTTACTCCCACTCTAGATGTTTTATGTGCTAAATGTTCTCCCACTTTTCTGTGCGCATGCGCAGTTCATAAATTTTCGGTAGTGGGGGCAATTTCCGAGGTGCATTCTCTTACCGGGACCACTTTATCTGAGATATTTTTTTCCGTAACGACTTGAATAATTTTTTTTAGGGATGGTGCTAGTATTTATTATTGACAACGAACAAATAAAATTATTATCATAACTAAATTAATTATAAATTATTCAACTACGTTTACGTATTTAAATATATAATTATATCATGTAAGTTAGTTAATTAATAAATAATAATAATAATAGATTTATTGAAATTAGCAAATTGCTACTTGTTACATATCTTTGTACATTATCACAATAACAATTAAATATTACAATGTAATTTAATATGCGTTTTTAGAGATCGTTTGAAACGGTCCAGTGTTATTTTATCTTTAATATTATTTGGCAAGTCATTATACCATTGAAATCCTCTATAAGTAACCGATTTTTCAGCAGTATAAGTTCGGGTATTATTAATGTTTAACATAAAGCTTTTCCGGGTGCAATAATTGTGTTTGTTACTATTCAATTTAATTTTTTCATTTAGGTAAGATAAAATACCTAAATTAAAATTTTTCTTTTATAAAATAAGTTTTTTTCATCTATGGCAATAAATTTATTATAATAATAATTATCAGAGAGCGAATGCGATAAATAATGATTGAAAGCGAATGCAACTAGAATGAAAATCACGAATAAAAATTGACACGTGGTCGGTAGCGGTTAAAGCGAAGCACGCGGTAATTAAATTATATTTAATTATACGCGAGCAAATATATACTCAATAAATATAGTCGCCCTATTATACGAGCTAATTATTGAGAATATTGTAGTTATAATTCAGCGGAATTAAACTCAAGAACAATTAGTAAATAGTAAAGAAGCGTAGCGATAGTAAAGCGCGTGGCGATACGTAAAACGGCACGAAGTAGAAATTCTACTGTAGAATCGTAAAGCCCCAGGCGAAGTAGTTGAACAAAAGATAGCGAATGCATGTAACTCAAGAACTCAAAAGGGGTGAAGCGGCCTCTATTAGGCACCAAACCAAGTGAGTACCACCTTCTTCGTGGGTTTTGAGACTAGTACTCCAACTGTTAGCAGTACTCACTTTATAATGCTTAGCATTATTGTAAATATGGCAATTCTGTGGTTGCAGGAAAATCAATAGGTACCTCTGCGGGCGAGACCAACTCTTTAGGCTGTCTAAAAAGTTTAAGGGATACCAGCTCGTACATAAGACTATCACTAGCATATAGTGATAATCACTTAGTGATGATGACTGAGGGCAATCTTTTATAATTGCTGTCTTAGATCCAAGTGAAAATAAGTGGAAGAAACCCTTTTAGGGTATTGAGAAGAAGTTGCATCTCACCACTAATCTGCAACCTAAAAACCAATACAGGGAATTGGTACCATGAGGGGCCTGTTCCAAGCCCCACTTCGACCAGAGAGTCTCTTTATTTCCTGAGATGGTAGGAGTGATGGGCCCAAGTGAGTTTGGACTCGTGATGGCTACAGGTGAGGCACCCACATGCACTGCATGCCTAAAGGGTAAGCTAATGTGAGCTTATGCTCACATTTTGCTTTTATAATATTATGGTAGATAGGGTTTAACGCAGCGCGTATATGCCCAAAAGGGTGAGGAAATGGCCTCCGGTCGGCGGAGGTGGACTTAGGTCCCGTTACATTAATTAATGTAACTCAAGAACGGCTTGAACAATTTCAATAAAACTTGCAGAAATCGAAACAGCATGTGAATGTCCGTAAAATAGACTATATATTATAACAAAAAATCGTATGGTAGCCATAGAAAATTATTAATATTAAAAGGCATGAATTATTTTTGTTTTCGACTGCCATCCTGAAAGGACTTTAGATTGTCAACAGTTTATATGTCAGAGACCCACAGTTTCTAATTTTGGCACATAATATAATCCTCACATTCTTATGAATCCACCATCACTGGTATTTATTTAGGAAACCGACTCCGCGAGAGGTTGCAATGGAGTCAAAGATAACTATAGTCTCGTTTTTTCACCACGAGGCCGACAGATTTGCTTTGGCAAAAATGTTTCTCACATTCTTACGAATCCGCCGTTATCGGTATTTTTTTTCGGAAACCAATTCCGACGGGGTTGCGGTAGGGTCAAACATATTTATACTCCCATTTTTTTACTTTGAGATTTACCGAGTTGAACGTTGGCACAAATACTTCTCATATTCTTATGAATCTGCGATCATCGGTATTTATTTCAGAAACCAATTCCAACAAAAACAGTCTACTACAATTATTTTTACTGTTTGTAGGTAAGTATTGGCTAAAATCTGTTCAATTACGTTAAAGTCGGGTTCCAGGTTCAAACAGTCATAAATTTGCCCAAGTAATAATTTTTCTGAATATGTTCCATATAGGTTGCCTAACTCTTCGTCGAGATCCAGAGTGAACTCTTAATGTAAATAAGTCGATAAATAATTAGATTCAGATCTCCCAACTCGATTTTTGATAGGTAACTTAATGCGCTTTTGTCATAAATTTTAAAGGGCCTACAGCCAGCCTATCCATGGACATCCGCATCGAACTTAAAGATGTCACATAATTAACACACTTCCTTAGATGCATGTAGACTAGCCAACCCTACTAATGTCCAAATGTTTCACATATAAACTCCTAAAAAACTATCAAAGTCAGTCACTCGGTATTACGGAGTAACCCTTGACGGTTCAAGATCCACCCAAGTCAGTCGATACAAAGGTGTAATCTTTCAACATAACAGTAATTTATTATGCTACGTGAAAATAGTTTTTGGACGTAACAATTCCACTGGAAAAGAAATCCCGGCTAAGCCGTGCAGTGCTCTAAGGCTAATTAAAACAAACATTTATAATAGCCATAATAATATTTAAAAATTAATAATATTTATAAATTAAATCGCCGCTTATAAATTCAATTTGGTGAATTGTGTGAGGGTGTTATATCAATGATTAATATATCTCGTCACATCCAGAGGTAAATCAACTTGCATTTCATTCACTTTTAGTACACTTATATGAAAAAACACAACTTTTTAATTTAAATATGAAATAGATACATCCTTTTTCATAAATCTATTTCTTTTATTGAGTGTGCCCTCCGTATTCCAACATTCAGAAAGTCAGGCACTTCTTGAAGGTTAATAATGACCAACTGACATATCCCTTCTCGCTCTAAAAATTCCGGACCTATCCTAAGCCACGCAGGTCCATAAACGAGATAGTCTATTGTATGATCACTTCCCTGCTTTAAAAATCCGATAGATTCTTATAGCTGTATGTATAAGGCCCTATACTTAACTATAGCACTTCTCATAGAACTCATTCATTCTTATAAAATCTCTATGGGAATTTATAAGAATCTATAGGATTCTATGCGATTTTCTAACCAGGGTTGGTACAAAATAGACATAGATAATAAATTCTTTATTCATACCGAACATTTGATACATTCTCATACTAGTCATGTGACGGTCTTTTGGACTCCTTGGTTGAGTGATAGAATAAAATAACCTAATATTTAATTACTAAATAATTAACTAATAAAACATAACCTTCGCTCGACGCCTTCACTCTTTCCGATCGTGATATTAGCTTTGATCCCATTAAAACAATCTTCAAAAGAAAGCGTATTACGTAAAAGTATCAAAAAAAATTCAAAAAAGAAATTTCTTACCTCAATTTTACTGTCACAGAAAAATTTCCCTTATATCTTGAAGATTTGAAAGAAATTCCATTGCAGTTATAGTTTTAGTTATGAAACAATTGGAAGAACGAATTTTTATAAATTGATTAGGAATAGATTGTGACCAATAAATTGTAAACTATTATTCGAGATCACCAATAAATATTATTGTCTTGTCTTCGATTTGTTATCCATTGACTGTTGATCCCACTGATGACATTTCAATGATATGAAACAAGAGTTATTGGGGTAAGGACGCGGAGCAGCCTATAAACTTGCGAATTCTTGAATTCCGAGTGCGTCAATAAAACCGGGATTGAAGGATATAGGTCGAGAATTAAAAGTATAACGGGTATGGTAAAGTTTTCAAAAATTTTATATCTTTTACCTTTGGCTTCTATTATTAATTACCGTACACTAAATGGTTAAATAAAGTAATATTTATTTAATTTTAACTTACTAAAGCAAATTTTGCCTTCAATAGATTTAACCATTCGGAATATCAATTATCTACATAAAAAAATGTGTCAAATTATAGAAACAGCAATAAACGAAATGATATACACATACATATTAAACCACATATAAATTTTACAGTAGACCACTAGTATGAGCAAATAGTAATTTATATCCCGCTTTATTAATAGCAAATTCGATCTTTGGGTAACTAGATTGAATGATCTTATAGTTATTAAATATATATTAATTAAAAAAAAGGCACTAGGTAAACGCAGATATTCTTTTGTTAATATTGTGGAGATCGTCATCTAAACTCCCCCAGGCTATTAAATTCTCGCTTTATAAAAAAATAATAACAACTAATGAGGTCAAAAGATGGTAAAGGAAAGAGTAATTTTAATCATGTGATGAAAAAAATTTATAATTTTCCATATGTTAGTCAGATAACTCTCCAGAATATTTTCATCTATGAGTTCCTGCATTTGAAGTCAAGAAGAATTTTTAGTCTGCAGGTATCCCAGGAAAAATAATTCAGATCTAAGGAAATCCGATTAAATCAACGTAAATTTGCTATTTTAAGTTGTAGATCTACATTGACATCAATAAATCTACTTAAATCGAAATTTTTAATTCTGACAGTTTGATCATTGACCTTCTTATCAGTGTAAATCTGCATAAATTTTTATAGATTTAAAAATGAACAAAATTCGATCTACACATATGTAAAATGTAATGACGTACTTAGACCTCAATAAATCTGAATTATAGTTTCTAAGGCAACAGTAATCAAGTTTGTGTTTTTACCTTAAAACCCGACTGTCAAAACATATTACAATAGAATGGTGTGATAAAGTAATATAATTAACTTGTTATCTTGTCATAATAGAATTTGTATAATAAGCAATAACTGGCAATCATGAATCGATGTAAGAATTGTTTTTATTGATATGTGCACGTGGAACTTTATGTTGTAATGGAAAAATACAGATTTGGACTTTTGCTCTCACTCACACATCCTAATATTAGTAGTGAGGAATATATTGATGAGATTATTATATTGTGAAATTTGATTTATTCAGTACGTGATTAATTCGAATAACATTTTATTGTATAATTATATGAGACTATGACATTGTATTGGTCTTTGACTGTTCATTTCATATTGAGATTCATATTCTTTCTCTACTATGGCTTTTACCCCTTGGGGAGATCATTGATGTGCATTACATTATCTTAACGTTGCTCACAAGTATACCTAGGCTGAAAGCTCATGAGAACAAAAAATGTTGTAGATCGAGAATTTCACTTCTCTACTACAGAAGTTAAAGTTTTCTAACTTCAAATTGTTATTTTTTTGTATTTTCTTTGTGATTGGTGTTTTTAGTCTGTACGTTACAATATGATATTTTTGCAAAAAAAAAAAAAAATGGATATTAATTCTTCATTATGAAAGAAATATATAAAAACCAAGATATTAAATTCCAAAAAAAAAAGTATTATATAGATTTGTTTAAAAAAAATATTAATTTCTTTAGTTAAAATTTAACAACTTTTTTTAATTGAAAAAAAAAAAAAAAAAAAATTAATGTCATTTTTCATATTGTTTTTCTTGTATTTAATAGTTGAATATAATAATCGAAAAATAACGATAAGAGTTTGTAAAAAATTTCTACACGTGCTGCAAAAAAAATTGTGTAATAATTGTTGTCTGTAAGAAATAAAAATATCTGATTATGAGGAATAATTAGTTTGCATTTAACATGGCGTTTGTAGAAAAAAAAAAAAATATTCGCAAGATAACCTCCAGTTGTACGCAAGCTTTCACATAAAATGTGACTCACCAAATCTATACAAACACATTATCTCAAAAAAGGGACTTGTGTTGTTTATCGCTTGGAACTTTAGCCTCGATCGAAGTAATGACGATAAAATATAAAAGACCGGAAATCTACTAACATATTAATGATACTCGATGAGTATTTAAACTTTACACAATTACAGATAAGAAATTTACTATAAAAGAGCTTTGACGTTCTTCAACAGTAGCAGTATTGAAAATTTATTGCTGATGTGCACATCTTTGTAAAGTATATTTATATCATAAAGAAGCTAACGGTAATTTCAATTGATAATTCTCAACAGTGCTATTTTACTTTGAAAGGTATTTACTAAAGCGTGCATCAAAGAAATTCGTAAGTATTATTCATTGTATTAATTTAATTATCAGTTCAATATTGACTAATTATTTATGCTCTATTTAACATCTTTTTGTTATTAATATTAATTTATGAATTTGTGCTAAATTCCTAAAACTCATGTTCTCGATATATAAAAATTTTTAATTCAAACCCGAATACATAGTAAATTTTTACAAATTTACGATCTTAATGCGCTTAATTTTTGGAAGTTTTGAAGATTCAAAGACTCTTATAAATATTTTGTAATTTTTACTCTACATTTGGTAATAAATAATAAAAGCGATGCATTCGATGATTGAAATTAGTATTTTATACGGAAATATATGAAATATTAATAGATTTTCAAGACTTGTTTGATTCGCATATAAAGCGAAGTTCTTATCTTCAGGAAATTGCAGGTTTGAAATTCGAAAATAATCTTGGAACAACTAACGATAAATGTTTTCCCATGATAATAAAAATAAAAGATGGGGTCACATTTATAAACCTTCGTATGTTTTTAGGATTAAATGATCAAAGTTGGAAATACTTCATCATAGACGTTGTCATGACCTGTAAATCTAAATCTTATTAGAATAAGAATATTGTAATGCACATATATTTTCCCCCTCTCCAAAGGGTTGAATGCTATTGATCATCACATAAAAGGGCGCGCGCGTACCACCTTCAATTCAGTTTCCAGATAACATCTGAATTGCGCGGGTAAATTCAGTAGTATACTACAACAGGTGATAGTATAGACAACAGGTGATTCAAACTGTCGCGTTTAACTCTGAATTCACAGATGATTTTAGTTTCTTCATTTATTTTTCGAATATCGGAATCATTAAAATAATCTCAATAGAATTTTTCAATTTCGAGAGCTTCACAATAGTTTGTAATTCAATAAATGTGGTGAATATTGATATTAAAATTAAAATTTAAAGTTTATTATTTTTTAATTGACTTATTTCTCATAATTAATTAAATAAATGATTGCTTAAAAATTAGTGTTGTTAATCATGGCAGAAAAAAAACCTGCAAAATTTAAAATAAAAACTTTTCAAAACTCAAATCATTTACCAATTGTGACAAAAATGTCTTTCATTCGAGTTTGGTCTTCTAAAAAGTAAGCATAATTTTAATTTATGAATTAAACAATTATTTAATTTCTAACTTCCCATTGAGAAAATCGGCGATTTTCAAAAAATTCGGAAAGTTATTGGTTTTACCCCGGTTTTAAAAAATCGGGTTTTCATCATATGTTGACGTTTGAAGGTGTTACGATGCTATTCTGACAGTCAGAGCGATGTCTGTATGTGTGTGTGTGTGTGTGTGTGCGTGGATGTAAACCTCTCATATCTTTTTAATGAATGAACCGATTTAGATGGTTCTTGCGGCATTCAAAATATTCTTTCTAAACTTAGATTTTCAGAAAATTTTAGATCATTTAGTCTAATAGACTCTGAGACATTTAAAAAATACGAAAAAACAAAATTTTTTTTTCGTTTTTTTTTTTTTTTTGGATATTTTGAAAACTGTCGGATTGATCAATTCCAAAATCTAATCAGCTCTAGAACTTGATAAAAGCTTTCGATTGCCGCCAAGAACGTCTCAATTGGATAATCTGTTCGAAAGATATCGTCGACGAAAGAAATAATAGAAAACGGTTTTTTGCAAATATCGTCGAAACGACTGAACCAATCATTCACAAAATTTTATCAGCTCTAGACCTCAATAAAACGCGCCGATTGCCACCTCAACCGTCTCAATCGGATAATCCGTTCGAGAGATATCGTCGACAAAAGGATGGAAAAAAATCGTTTTTTTTTTCGTTTTATTTAGGTATTTTGAAAACTGTTGGATCGATCAATTCTAAAATCTAATCAGCTCTAGAACTCGACAAAAGCATTCGATTGCTGCAGCTAGCTCTTAGAGCTCGAAAACAGCGGGAAGTTTGGGGGCTAGTCTGCAAGGCCAACCGATGCCCAGATTTTTTTCATATAAATAACGATGAAGAAAGAACATTTTTAACAGAACATAGTTTTTGAATTTCCTGCTACGAAAATTAGAAAATTTTTTTAAAAAGAGCAGCTATTGTTTCCTGGCCAATTTTTGGAAATTTTCAAATAATGGATTATACACTGTAAAAAATCATCGGGGTAAGTCCAAGCGGTGTAGGTGTTAAAATTATCGGTGTTAAATTTACCCCTGAAAGCGGTGTGGAAATAACGCCGCCACCGGTGTAAATATTCTGTACCGGTGTTAAAATAACGCCGCCGCCGGTGTAAATATTCTAGACCGGTGTTAAAATAACGCCGCCGCCGGTGTAGATATTCTTTACCGGTGTTAAAATATTTTATTTTGTGAATATTTTTACTTACTCGATCACTATACTAGTTAATAAATGATATTTTTTATTAATTTTCATAAAGAACTGACATTTTTGTGTTTTATAATCTTTACAGTTAATACTCCAGCGGACGCAGTTTACCCAGCTTTTACACCGGTATTACACCGCTTTTACACCTGTTACCCCGCTTTTACACCGGTATTACTCCGCTTTTACACCTGTTACCCCGCTTTTACACCGGTATTGCTCTGTAATAAATTTGCGTAGTGACTGCGAATTAAATGCAAATTGAATGCGGAGTGGATGATTTTTTTATCTCTACACGGAGAAAAAAATATCGTGACTAACACGATACAATATTCTGACTATCACGATGATCGTTTAGATAGTTACCTGACAGTTGGTCCGAGGACAATTAATCTGCGACAATTGATTGAGTATAAGTCGCCGTCGAAAATTTCGGTTTGAAATGATAGTGCGTAGTAACAGCAAGAGATCTGACTCATTTTCTAAGAGTAGGGGTTAAAATTGACGGTGATTCCTTTTCTGGGAGAACTATAAATATGTAAACACAAATGTGTGCAATGGAACTGAAAAAATTATCCAGTGAAATTAATTCACACCAGAATCAAGAACTTTAAAGATAAACTACCATCAAATTTTATATTATTCGGCCAGTTGTTGCTCAGATCAATTCAACCAATCGCTTGGATGAATTGTCGCTAGGATCAATTCAATTATCCGTGGATCAATTGTCTTCGGTTCAACGGTCGTGTCACCGTTTAAATATTTAAAAAAATCTAATCAGCTCTAAAACTCAATAAAACGCGTCGATTGCCACCTTAACCGTCTCAATCGGTCAATTCGTTTGAGAGATATCGTTGGAGGGAAAAATGGTAAAAAAACGTTCTTTTTGAAAACAATGGCATCCAAAAGTATTTTCGAGCTCGAAGAGCTCGAAAACGTATTCACAACAATGTTTTTGTGGAGCTCAAAAATAGCGGGAAGTTTTAGGGCTGGCTCGCAGGGTCAACCGATAGACCAATTTTTTTTCTTATCTTTTGAAGGCGCCCGTCCACAAACTAATCAACTACTAAACTGAGCCCCTACCGCGTAAAGGTTGTGTAGATAAAAAACATATAAGGTTTTCCGGTCTAAAAGTTCACAGATACCTTTCCGACAGTCTCTAGAAACTTACACAATTTATTAATAAATTAAAGAAGTAATAATTAACCGATCTTAACACGCATCGTAAAAGATTGAATGTTAATGGTGCGATATCATACTTTGCGGTTCGAAATGGAAAAGCTGGGGGAAAATAGGGGATGGAATATTCAAAAATATTGATGTTAGCTGATCAGATTCAGGTAAAAGAATTTTCTTATAATAACTACTACACTGATAGAAGGATTTCTTAGCATTTAAAAAATATTTCTTAGTATTTAAGAAATGGTTCCTTAAATACTAAGAAATCCTTCTATCAGTGTAGATGTGTTCGTATCAAAGGCTGGTGAAAATATGAGACTACTCCTGTAAGGTGCTCTTGCTTTTATATTTTCTCGCTAGGGCGATGGTCACGTGCTGAAAGGGTTCTGCAATAAAGAACCCTAATGTTTTTCAATGTATTCTCAGCGCTTTGTTGTCACAAGTTGAGTTTGACTATTGTCTTTACTATATCCCTTGATAAGCTTTATCCTAATCAGTTGGCGGCTTTTCATTGAGAGTGTTGATTTTGTTCGTTCATTTTTATATTGTTAAATAAAAATCTCTTTCTTCTCAAAAATCTACTATTTGAATAGTTTTTTAAAAAATTTTTATCACTATTTCATCTAGACGCACATGATAATAAAAATTTGTTGTTTTTCTATTTAAATATATGCCCAAAAATAAGATACTTGCGTTTCCGCTTTCGAAAATTAAATAACTAATACTTTTTCAAAGTGCATCTCGTGATATGGAATTCGCGTGTTCGTTTTTTAAAATTGTCTTATATAATTTTTACCTTTCCTATCGATTTTTATACTTGATAGCTACCTTTCTTTTTTATGTTACCACTAACTTAAATATAATTCTACCCATTTATTTTACATTATGATTGGTTAGTTTTTTCAATTGATAGTTTGATAGTTATTTATACACGAAAATGTAACTTGCACTGCTCATAAAAAATGGTGTGGATAATAAAAAAAAATTTTCAAAACAAAAGGAAAGTTT
The DNA here is from genome assembly GCF_029852145.1 of Microplitis mediator. Taxonomy (NCBI): domain Eukaryota; kingdom Metazoa; phylum Arthropoda; class Insecta; order Hymenoptera; family Braconidae; genus Microplitis; species Microplitis mediator. The sequence goes on from NC_079971.1 coordinate 7,743,024, forward strand.
TCTGTGAAAAACAGAGAAAATTGATGTATGTAGTCACATGCGTGATGAATTACTTTTATTGAAGGGGGGTAGGGGTCAATAAAAAAGGTTTCTAAATATAAAAAGGAAATGATATTATTCGAAGTGTAAAATATATGCAATCGTAATAATTGTTATCATTTTTCAGTTCTGAAAATCTGAGCAACATAACTTGCTTTTGACGAATATTGTTTTTGAGCCAAATTTTTATGTCAGGCCGTTGGGCCATAAGTGGGCCATCGCGCTTCAGCCTTCCCCATATATCTTCACTATAATTTTAAAATTTTTCCTGAGATTTCATTGTTAATCATTATCTAAACATTGAACTAATTTTTTTGATCATTGTATTTAAATAATGTCATGCAAATAGTGACTCTTCAAGGACTTTACTATATCACAACTAACCCTTATTCAGGGAAACCAAATCTATTTTATACAATAAACTTATATTATACCTCATAATATAATAATTCAGTATAATCATATTATTAATGAACAAGCTAGACATTTGAAGTGTTGTCCTGGTCCGAAAATTTCCAAACAGATTTCTACAGTGATGCCACTTGCAGAACCACCTATTGTTTTCATGGAATAATATTATTCGCTGCTGAAAATCTTATTTATATCAAAATAATGCTGACATATTTTCCACAAAACTTATTATCTACCACTTTCCCTTCCCTACCACGTTAGATTCATTATTCTGATTTTATTCCGTATTTCGTATTACCGCAGGTATACGTCATATTTAAGATTAGATTCAATACTTGATAAAATAAATTTGAATTGATTATATTGATACATCAATATTGTTCGTTCTTAAATCCTCACTTCTGTAAATAAATCGGGATAACATCATTTTTTGTAGGTAGCAGAGCTTGTTATCTTTAAAACGATAATTCATATCTGGAACGAAAGAACGGTATTTTGATTATGCCTGTTATGCACAATACCTTAGAAGCTATGAGCACTAATTTTTGCTTTTCCTATCGATTTTATTTTTACTAGAGATATTATATTACTTCGGTTAATACAGTAGGACCTCGTTATAAGAGTACGCGTTTTAAGACTCTTCCCCTCAATTTATTGAAACTCGCTCGGAACGCTTCCCCCACCAACAACTCAATAAAAGTGCTGCGCCGAAACCTCGCTATGAGACTAACGACAATGACTGAAATCGAGATGAAATGTACAAACATAAAGATTTTCGATTAGATAATTTATTTTCATAAAGAATACTTAAAATTTCGTGGTATCACTGAATTAATTAACAGAAAAGAACGACAAAATTCTGTTTATTTATGATTATATATAAAATAGATACACTGTATAATAGAGTAGAGTTGAACCGAATATAGAAATAAAACGCAAAACGGCGATAGTCTTATAGCGAGGTTTGGGTGCAAACGCTGTTAAGCACAATAGTGGGGGTACCTCGATTCCCAGAATTGTTACCCCTACAGCCACGAGTTAGTCTTATAACGAGGTCCTACTGTACAATAAAAGAGAAGATATTAGTATGTGCAATTGAATAAAAGAGAGATTACTATTTTTTCTGAAGGTACTAAAAACGGTAATGTCGAAACAATTAAACTCCTGCAGAAAAACTCGCTTTAGTATGTTTACCACCTCTCATATAAGCATCGTTTAAAGAAAAATATTTATGTTTATGATAACCTTGACAATAAAGATAAAAACCATGCCGTTCACCAACAAACATCACAAGAGGAAAAATAATACAACTATTCCTTTACCATTATAGGAACCATTCCTATAATATTATGAGAATAGTTCTCATACTATTATAAAAACCATTCCTATAATAATATGCGAATAGTTCTCATACTATTATAGAAACCATTCCTATAATGTTATGGGAATGATTCCTATAATTTATGGGAATGGTTCCTATAATTTATAGGAATAATTCCTATATATTATAGGAATGATTCCCATAATATTATAGAAAGTATTCCTATCAATTATAGGGACCATTCTTATAATTAGAGGAACCATTCCTATAACGTTATGGGTATCATTCCTATAATTATAGGAACTATTCCTATAATTATGGGAAACATTTTTATATTTATAGGAACTGCTCCCATAATTTATAGTCGTAATTCCTATGATGGTATAGGAAAAAATTTCACAAAATTATGGGAACAGTTTCCATAATTTTCTTTCCGTGTACTTGATTCTCTTAACAGGCGCATTTACTTTTTTCTCTCTCACACCCAAGTGAACAAACGGTCTTATCTTTGTTGCATTGATACAGTAATCAGGAAGTTTGGCTAAGTTTTCCTCTTAAACAAACGAATATTATCGAAAAATTAAAGCGCACTTCGCTAGATTAGACAGTGGTGCAGCTTGCTCTCTTCTTTTGAAACATTTATTTTGATGAATTCAGAACTTTAAGAACTGTTAGATGTTTAAATAAATCATTTGTAGTAAGAAAATATAACGCTCGTTTACTAAGATAAAATGGTCTTGACCAAAGCTGTTCGAATCCATTGAAATTTAAAGTTTGTAATATTATTTAGTCACACTTTACCCTGCAAATTATTATCTACATATAATATATCGCACAAATAAACTTAACTAACGAGAGTTATTCATGAAAAAATAATATTTTTCAATAATTATTATAATATTTTATATTGTTTAAATCTAATACTAATTATAATATTCCAACAACTTATGCCCATTGTAATATATATATATATATATATTTATTTCTTTGTTACAAAGTTCGTAACTTTTGGTTTGTCTTTGCTTCGCCACCTTCTACATGCAATATATTATAGAATTTAATTAGCTAAAATCAGTCGTTTGCATATCTTCCTTTCTCTCTCTCTCTCTATATATATATATATATATATATATATATATATGTTTAATTCGGTCTTCGGGGACTTCAAGATGGCGGCTATGTATTATATATATATGGATGCTATTTACCATCCTGATGTGTGTATTGCTATTAGTTTTGTTTTAACTTGCGTATTTTTTATTATATTTTCGAATATATATATATGTCTGACTTTGAAGACCGTATCTGATACATATCAGTCTTTGAGGACATTTATCAAAGATAGTTAGACTTTGAGGACATTGATTATTTTTAATCAATCCTTACTTTTTTCTGACTTCTCTGTTAAAACTATCGGATTTATTACAAAAAGTCGTAGTTTATATATTCCTTTCGTAGAGCATTCCATTCTTTGTTATAAAATTGATTAGCTTTTTCGGTATTCAGATTAAATAATGAGTTCTATACTACCAAAAGTAAAAACTTAATACCTAATCTTATTTAAACGCAAAATGAAGAATTGCCATCAGGAAGTACTTCCCGTCGGTATTAACAGTTTTAACCTTAAAGGTTCTCCTCTCAATCCTACCAACACTTCTGGAAGGTCCTCAGAAGTGTTGGTGATTTCAGTCTTCAGTGAAAGGGAATTTCAGTCCTGAAATTCAATAAATAATGAATTGTTGATTTTTCTGAATCAGTCTAGTAGTTATAAGTTGTTATACCCTGATATATTAAGTCAATGGGATATTCGACTTATTTCTTTACAATGATGCTTGATTTCGAATAAATTATACCATAGTATCTTCTATTCTCGATCTGTAAAGTTAAATTTTTTTCAACGAGGAATTTTGAGCCATGTGTATCAGGTTTAGAAAACCTAAATCTAGTTTTCGGTTCTGGGGACGTGACAATTGAATATATTAGACTTTGGGGGCTTTTCACAACACATCTCTGGCTTTGAGGACTTGAAACTATATATCGCATAGTTTGAGGACATCGACAAATACTCTTGACTTCGGGGACTTTTCACTACATATCTCTGACTTTGAGGACTTGAAACTATATATCGCATAGTTTGAGGACATCGACAAATACTCTTGACTTCGGGGACTTTTCACTACATATCTTTGCCTTTGAGGACTTGAAACTATATATCACATAGTTTGAGGACTTTGACAAATACTCTTGACTTCGGTGACTTTGTTCATTGTATCTATCAGAGTTTCTAAAAAAAAAAAACGATTTTTATTGTTCTAGGTCTCATAGTCTTAAAAGTTTCTTTGGGACCTAACAAAATCCTCCTCAAAAATCAGCTCGATATCTCGAAAATTGAGCTGGCGGTTTACAAGTTCATTTTCCCATATAAAATACATGTAAAAAATTTTTTTTTAGTTTTTCAAGGAAAAATCAGAGAACAAATTTTTTTTTCAATTTTTAATTTCATTCCCTTATAGGAAATTAGATTTCCTACAAAAATGTCTTCAATAGTCATGCTCGTAATTACAATATAAAACAAATAACAAGCCCCCAAAGTTAAAAAAAAGCATGATAAAATAATAATTTTTTGCATTACAATAGATTTCATATAGAAGATTGCAAATAAAAATTAGAAGAAAAGAATACCATCAATTAATAACAAAAAAGTAAAAACAATAATTATACATAAAAAAAATTTTTTTTTTCACTTTAGGGGCTTGTTACTTTTTTTATATTGTAGTTACAAGCATGACTATTCAATACATTTTTGTAAGGAATTTAATTTCCTATAAGAGTACAAAATTCAGAATTGAAAAAAAATTTTTTTCTTCGATTTTTCCTCGACAAATTAAAAAAAAAATTTTTACATGTTTGTTATATAGGAAAATGAACTTGTGAACCGTTAGCTCAATATTTGAGATATCAAGCTAATTTATTAGGAGGATTTTTTTAAGGTCCCAAAGAAACTTTTGAGACTGTGATACGTAGAAAAAAAAATAATTATTTTTAGGCACACCCTAGTATCTATAATATATTTTTTTACGATTCTGAAACTTTAGAAAGTGGGTCTGTAAGAAATGATGATTAGTCGATTTTTTTGAATCAGTCTCATATCTGTAGTTATTTGAACATTATCAAACAACATCATTTTTTTCTTAGCTGTTTTTTTCTACTCCTACAATTTATTTATCTCTAAAGATAAAACTACGTTTAATATAAAGACTTTAATATTTCACATGTTTATATTCGTTAAATTTTAATCAAAAAATTATCGATTTCATTTGGCACAGTCTAATATTCATTCACATTAATGCTTGATACAGAAAGAATTATACGATAGTAACTTCTGTTCCTGATCTATAAAGTTAAACATTTTTAGTTTTAGGAATTTTGAGCCATGTGTATCATGTTTTAAAAACTTAAATGTAATATTTGGTTTTGAGGACGTGAAAATTGAACATATTGGACTTTGGGGACTTTTAGCTAAATATCTGTTATTTTGAGGACTTGAACCTATATATCACACAGTTTGAGGACTTGAAACTATATATCACATAGTTTGAGGACTTTAAGAGATATTCCTGACTTTGGGGACTTTTCATTACATATTTCCGACTTTGAAGACTGGGAATAAAATATCTTATATTTAACGAAGTCAAAAATAAACCTCATATGTTCAGAGGATGTAAACAAAATATCTCTTTATTTGAACACGTTCGACACTATATTTTCGACTGTAAAAATACTTTTAGGTCATAGTTTTTTTATAATTAATTAATTTTTTTTTTCATCAATTTAATTACTCGATTTTTTCAAATTTATTTTGATATATTCGATTCAAAAATCGTTAAGTTTTTCATTAAAATTCAAGTAGCATAAATATGTCAAATTTTGATGATTTCAGTAGGAAAAATAGCTGACAAAAGCATAAAATTATTAAAGCTTGAACGTTTTTTCGTTTTCTTGATGGACTAAAGCTCCTTAAATTGCCATGTGCAAAAGCTTGAAAGTCATTTCGAAGTAAAAAATAGTAAAAATAATGACACTTATGATGTTTATCAACCAGCTTAAAAATAGCTGGTCTTAAAACTACTTGGCTTTAGATAAGATTTAAGATTCCAAAATAGACTTCAACTGGAAAATATTTGCAAACGATATCTCAAATATTTTAACAGGTAAAATAAATATTAGCTTTAAGTTGACTACACGGTAACAATTATAATGATAGCATTCCATTCAAAACTAAATAGTTAGCTTTTTGAAAGCAAACAGAATACCTAATGTCCAACCAAAAGTTGACATTTATACCTGTAAATGTTAACTTCATCGTAACAGCAATTTGTCAACTTTTCGATTACATATTGTAACGTTTTATTGACAAATAGCAATTAGATTTTTGATACCAAAAAAGGTAACAAATTGACAGCTTTTTTGTGTTGACATATAAAAATCAGAATATCTTTTTGTTAACGAGTATTTTTATGTTGACTTAATGCTAGCAAATTGTTAAACTTTTTAGGGCTTGTGAATAGGATATATATTAGTGGAACTACATGTATATGTACTTGCAAGTACATAAATAAACAAAGTGCTTGGCATATTTTATCGCAAACTGAAAAAATTACTTTTTTGATTTGATTTATTTCATAAAATAAACAAGCACAAACGATTTCTCATTTTTGAATAAAATATGGAATGCACCAGTGTTTCACTTATCTACTAATTCTTAGTTGTTCACTCGATCTATACAAATATATACACTATATCACATATACACACATATACACACATTAATACACATTATATGATGTAAATGTATTTTACAATTTTTACATACAGTCAAAAGTTATTTTAAGGTATCGGTTACTTTTTTGAGCGCACTTTAATTTATAACGATTGAGATGTTAAACATGCGAATGACAACATTAAAAAAATGGCAGCGTGAATATGATAGTCATCAAAAAGGTAACTTTTTGCTGTCTAAACAGAGCTAAGATTAAAATTCAACAAAATGTTCACCTAAAATAGTTAATAAAAAACATTAATAACTCAACGTTATCTTTCAAATAACGTAAAAAAGTTAACATATAGTTAACATTTCTGGATAACAAATTGTCAGCATAAAAATTGTATCCCTATTTATCCCCTAACAAGCATCATTTATTACGTTATTTTATGATGACTATCTGCTAACATTTTTTTTATTACAGACTGTTAACATGTTTTTGGTTACTTTTTAAGATAACTTCAAAAAGTTGACTTTTTAAAAATTCTATTTGTCATTATTTTAGTAACATTTTGAAATAACGGAAAGCTCGCTAATAGCACAGTTTGCTTGAGCAAAAGTTTTGTTGAATTTTTCTTCAAATTTCCGCCAACTTCAGACTTTTCCATTTTTTACGACAATTTGTATGCAACTTTCTATTGAATTTGACGTAAATTTACCGCCCGAATTAAAATGCAAATTCACTTAAGCTTTTGACTAGAAAAAAGTTGTCGTTAATTTTCAGGCAAATTTTATGTCAATTTATCGTTAATTTAACTTGACAAATTTTTAAGTATATTGTTACCCTCAAATTGTGAACAATTTTATGTATAAATTTGCTTCCCTTCTGAAATGATAAGAATGAACATTACCGACTGTGTTTTATCGTAAAAACGAACCCTTAAATTAAAGAAAAATAACTGCAAATTTTTATTTTCAACTTTTGCTGTGAAATTGTCTGCAAATTCAGGCAGCAGATTCCAGGTAATTTCAACATAAAATTAGCTCCAATTTCAAGCTAAAGTGGCTATTAGGGTTGACTTGGAATAAGTAACTAAAAGCTGACAAAAAGTGAGCCTGGCAACTTAGGATGGTGTTTTTGGACCTGCCACCCCGAAGCACTGTGACGCCTACCAGATACCTCAGAAAATTTAACTTTATAATAAACTATTTAGAAATAGAGTCAATAATTAAAAAAAAAAGATGTATGGATATGGAGTGGACTGATTAAAATAATGTTTAAGTGAACAAATTTCAATGTAATTATTATGAATAATCTTTATAAATAGTATTAATATAAACAACAAAAAATCAATTATTAATAAATAGAGTGCGTCATTTCGAGCAACCTCTTTTTTTTCTAAGTGCATGCAGAAAAAATCATAGTTTAACACACAAAAGAAATTTTTCGCACAAGAAAAAAAATTCTATTTCGATTACAGACCTAGCTCATTGAGAAATGCGATTTCCCATTTAAATAATACGGGAAAATTTTTTTTTATGATCTGAGTGTTTTTAAATCGTTAAAAGGATCAATATATCGAATAGACTAACATATGTATTTGTAGGAACTTTAACGATCTACAAAAAAGGTATCATCATTTTTCAATAAATCTATCTGATCGAAAGTTATTGGAGCTCTAAGTCAATTTATTGAAAATTTCGAGATTTTTTTACTGTTCCGATGAATCTATCAGACTTATCACAAAATGTCGTAGACCTTTTTATGTCGACAATTTTTATGCGAGATCCGAAATAACTTTACTAAGAATAATTTATAGAGAACAAAATTGTCAACAAAAAATACATACTTGACTTCGAACTCTAATAACTTTTGAACAGATGGATTTATCAACACAGGAAAAGAGACTTTTTTTGCAAAGCATCGTTTTCCCTACAAAAATTTGTATTAGTCTATTCGATCTATTAATCTGTTAACGAGTTAAAAATAGTCAAAGCTTAAAATAAAATTTTTCCGTGTTATTTAAATGGGAAGTCAAATTTTTCAATGAGCTAGGTCAGTGATTGACATAGAATTTTATTTCTTGCTCGAAAAATTTGTTTTCGTGTTGGACTATGATTTTTTTTCACATGTACTAAAGAAAAAAATAATGTTGCTCCAAAATGACGCACCCTATCAATTAATGTAAACATAAATGAAAATCAATTTTATCATGCTGCACGCACACAAAATTCAGACACGCACATTTACTGCAGACAGAAACATGACAATATCATGACAATATGAATATTCATTCATATTTTCTATGAATTAATGTTTGATTTTTTTTTGTTAATAATTACAACATTTACAAATATCAGTCATAATCAAGATACTACGAACTGTTCACTTACATTACAATTTCATCATTATATTTGACAATTCATATAGTTTTTTTGTTTTTTTTACTTTTTTCGACTAATTCATTCTGAATTTGAATTTTCCCAGGTATATAGAGAGCATCTCAGTGCGCTGGGCGGAGTATCCAAACACACTAATTGCTTTCAACTCTATTAATTAAGACTATTAAAAATTAACATATTAAATACAATAAAATATGAATTAAATTGTATGCTAAAAAAAGTTAATTAATCCTTTGTAGGCAGTAGTTTCAGCGAAGTAATATATAAATAGAACACGTAAGCAGACACGAGTTACAATGAACTAATGAACCAATTTTTAAGTTATTTGTCATGACGGCCCTAAATTATTTGCATTTAACTAAATAAAAAGATTTATTGCAAGTTTTGTCTCTACGTATTCGTTGAAAAATTGTACTGCGAATAGAGTATTATAAATGTTTTCAAATAATTAAACTCGATTTCCTTGAGTAGGTTTAAATCAATTTTAATCCAAATCGATTTCATTTGTGATATTCATTTGAAAATTACTAGCAGTTACTACTTTATTTCCATCAGGTTTCTAAACGGAATTCTAAAATTATAGGTTGTAGAAATAAATTTAAAAAAATAGTAGATAATAAGTAAAATTAAAAAACAAGAGATTAACTGGCTTTATATTTAAATACCTGAATTTTGTTCTATTGTTAAAGTTATATTGAGAAAGTATATAGGCGTTGTACGATTTGAGAAAAGATTATACCTGGAAATATGTTAGTTTTCTTAAATCAAGATGTCGAGTACACGAAGTGAGTCTTTAAATTCTAATAGTATCTGAAAATTAGCTGGAACTATTAAGAAAAATAATCTCGGTGAATTCAAAATCTTCAAAGATTTCATTTGACGTTTCTCGAATCTGCATTTTCATTTAGCTAGACCCCCTTAGCTAATCTGAAGTTCCTTCTGAATGAAAGGATTTATTATTTATTCGAACACAAAATAAAATTTAATAATTGTACGATCCATCTGCCTGATTTTTATGATTCCCCAGTTGATACGGTGACCTTAAATGATTGGATTTTGGATTAAATTGAATTTTTGTAACAAAATGACACATTGGTAATTCAAATTTCACATGACGTTTCTCTTAATGTTCACGAATATTTTCTGGTTACCATTATTTTTTTTTCAATTGCGTATAGTATCATTTCTAAAAAAAAATTGATCTAGTCACATTCAAACTGTGTGGCAAAATTCATGTTTACTAACTCGTTTCTAACCCTTAAGTTCTTTGGGAAAATGCTGTTATTAGCAGATCCATAAAAAGGGATGGGCCTAATTAATAACTAGTTGGTACGAGTGTCGTACTCATTCATGAGAATTAAGCATTAATCCTAACGCAAAGTTTGACTTATAGTTTTAAAATATGAAAAATAACACGATTAATTACCCTAATAGCCACTTTAGCATAAAATTGACAGTAATTTGACAATTGAAATTCTAAGAAATTTGCCGCCCGGATTTGCCGATGATTTGACAGCGAAAGTTGGAAGAAAAAATTTGCGGAAATTTCTCGTTTATTTAGAAATAACTTTTTTTTTATTAGAAAAAAAAGTTGGAAATGTTCATACTTACCATTCCAAATGGTGAGCAAATTGATGAATAAAAATCTCTACAATTTGAGATTAAAAAAATACTTTACAATTTTTCAAGTCAAATTAACGATAAACTGATATGAAAATTTACCTGAAAATTGAAAATTACTCTTTTCTAGTCAACTTTTCAAATGAATTTACATTCTAATTCAGGTAGTAAATTTACGCCAAATTGTATCGTAAGTTGCATACAAGTTGTCATCAAAAACGGAAAAATTCACAGAAACTTTTGGAAAGTACACTTTTGCTGAGTAAACTGTGCTGTTAGGGTAGTTTATAAAATATCCAATGAATGATCACAACTTATGAATAGCATTAATAATAGCAAATTTGAAATATGAAAGATTGCAAATTATAGTAAAAAGATATCCTCATAGCAATTTTGATTGAAAGTTAACGAAAATCTTCCCTTTCTCAACTTAACGTCAAGATGATTGCAAGTAAGTGACGTGAAAGTTTAATGACGCCAACTTGTTATCAATTTTAAAGTAACTGCTGCTCTAAATTATTTTTTTGCAAGGAGCTTGTTGGTAAATTTATGTGCTTACTTGCTTCAGATTGTAACAGTGAATTTATGTTGACCTGCAATTAAAGATACGGTCGTATTGTTGTCAATAGTTTGGTGAAATTATTTCAAAGGATTATTTTCTTAGATATCCAGGTTTCTTCAACAGAAATTTGTTTTAGTCTGTCGTTAAGTTTAAATCGACTTTTAAGTACAAATGACCCTAAGTTTGACTGTAGGTCGTCATAATTGACTATTGCAATCTGAAGGATATGGGCACAAAAATTTATCAACAAACAGCTTACAACTAAAAATTTTAGAGCAGCAGTTACTTTAAAATCTTGCTCTTGAACTTTTGCTGATAATTTGCCGTCCAATATCTGCAGTGCACTTCGGGAAAGTCGGGTTTTCAAATTAATGACAATTTTCAGCCAAAGTAGCCATATGGGTATCTAGATAGCTACCCTGATAGCCAAGTTGGCCGCAACTTGTCGACAACCTACTGCCGCAACCTGCTGCCAAGTTGGCCGCAAAAGTTGGCATTTCCATAAGTTGACGGCAACTTTCCGAGAAACTTGTCGACAACTTTCAGCTCGTGTAACTGTTGCCGACAAGTTGCTCAGAAACTTGGTGACAGGTTGCGGCAGTAGATTGTCGCCAAGTTTCTGAGCAACTTGTAGCAAACTCGTAGTCAATAGTTATACAAGCTGAAAGTTGTCGACATCTTGTTGTCAAGTTGGTCGCAACTCAGGTACATCAACTTTCTGATCAGAAACTCTGGCTATCAGGGTAAGGATACTCGGTAAAAGTTTGCTTCTAATTTGCCTGCTAGTATCAATCGTAAATTTCTGGCCAACTGAATTTGGAGTTTGCTAAATCAATTTAGCTTTATTTTGACAGTAAGTATACGCCAACTTTTGTTATTTAGTTTTGTAACTACCATATAAGTGCATCATTCAGCGTCAATAAACCGAAAATTTATTGTTTGTTTCGCTTGGCTATTCAAGTGGCTATTGGAGTATTTCTTTTTTACCAACGGACAATACATCAAAATTTTGTGAGTATCCTAATAGCTCCCCCGATAGCCAAGCTGGTAGCAATGTACTGCAGCAACTTGTCATTAAGTTGGCCGTGAATTGCCCATTCCATAAATTGACGGCAACCTGTTGCCAATGTTCTAAGAAAAGTGGAGGCAAAATTTGGCATTCCATTAGTCGTCGGAACGTTATCTTCAATTTTCTCAGAAAGTTGGCAACAGGTTGCAGCAGTAGATTGTCTTTAACTTTCTGGAAACGTTGGTAATAATTTGCAGTCACTAGTTACAACAGCTATCGACAAGTTCTCGTTAAGTTACATGGATGATAAGTGTTTGTAAATCTATATTGTCATAACCTGACGTCAAGATGATTGCAAATGGTTAATTTGCACATTAAATAACACCAACTTGTGTTTAATATGAAAATAACTTTGACTCTTGAATTTGTTTAGAAGCAATACGATGACAAATTTCTGTGTCGACAAGTCTTCAGATCAACCTGCAGTCAAAGTGAGGTCTTATCGTACTTAATAGTATGCCAGCCTAAAGCTTAGGTAAACTTGACAGCAGATTAACGATAATTTTGCCGAGCAAACCTGTCCAGGTAGTCAGGATAGCTCAACAGAAGTTTGCTTCCATTTCACTACCTAATATCGGTAGTAGATTTCAGTCATATTAAATTCCTAGTTTGGCAAAAAAATTTCCTCTCATTCAACGGCGAGAGTACGTTAAAATTTGTCGTTCAGTTTTTTAACAACAATCTGAGAGCAACATACAGAGCAAATTGACAGAAAGTTGAGCTCACTTCTTGCCGTCGAATTCAGATAACAGATTTTAGTCAAGTTGATTTATGAAGATGACGACAGTTTGCGGCTGAAGTACCCTAATAGCCACTTTAGCTTGAAATTAACAGTAATTTGATGTTGAAATTGCCTGAAATATGCTGCCGGAATTTGCCGAGAATTTCACAGCAAAAGTTAAAAATAAAAATTTGCGGTTAATTTTACTTCAATTTAAAGGTGACTTTTTTACGAAAAAAAAAGTCGGTAGTGTTCATTTTTACTATTGCAGAAGGTAAGCAAATTTACCCAAAATTGACGACAATTTTTTTCAAGTCAACTATTGAAGTGAATTTGCATTCGGATTCGGGCAGTAAATTCACGTCAAATTGAATAGCAAGTTGAATACAAATTGTCGTAAAAAACGGAAAAGTCCTAAGTTGACAGAAATTTGACGAAAATTTCAAGGAAACTTTTGTAAAGTAAACTTTTGCTGAAGCACACTGTGTTATTAGGGTAGCTACCTGAGTTGGCTACCTTGGAAATTCCATCAGAACTAAGCATAAGTTTTGGCGATCGGTGAGACATCTTAAGGATTAAATAGGCAATAACTTTACTGGCTACAGTGACTTCAAGTCAACAAACTCTTGTAACTCCAAGTTATAAATTGATTAAATCATTTCCGGTTATGAGAACCACCATTTTGGCGTCACGACTTTTGCGTCTTCAGTTTTTGATCAAAACTCTTGGCCATTATTTTAAAATCGCAAGTTGCTAATCATTATTTAAAACATGTATAATCTTATACGTGAATCTGAATTCAAATTTCGTATCACTACGAAAAATGACTGGCAAAAAATGAAAAAAAGAAAATTGAAAGACAGAAGTTCTGATGATTCAATTCATGGTTATTTAGAATGCTCGAGTGGTAAATTTTGTCTTTATTCAATTAATGTAGTGTGTTCTATAAAATATATGTTTCTTTAAATACTAATTTTCGTGAAATGTTCATTTCTGTTGTTGTTTTAAGTAAGCTGAATAAACTTTGATCAATCTTAGACGAACTTTCTTATCAATTTTCAGATGATTCACTACTGCTAAATGAAATAAAAAATAATCTAACTGCAAATATTCCTAAAGTAAACTTGGAGCGAATTTCTAATAATCATTCAACACAACCTGAAACTAAAAAAATAAAGATCATGGAAAGTAAACAAATATTGGAGAAAATAAATGTATTAAGCCTGTGCAAATTATCAAAGGAAGTCATTGCAACAGACTCTTTGACAAGTGAGAAAGATAATGTAATATCCAGTACTCCAAACACTTCTACTTTTCATGAATCGGATTCGGAGTCATTGAATACTACTTCTAAAATGACCAAAAATATGTCTCTAATTTCTCCAATAAATCCTCCAAATACAACGTCATTTATAAAAATATTTAATGATAACGCTGAAAAAACTCAAAATGGTTCTAATTTACTTGATGGTAACAAGTTTGCTACAGAAAATAATGATATTTTTGATGAAAATCAAAATTGTCTAGAAAAAATGTCCAATTCGAAAGATCCGTTCATGATTAATTGTGAGAATTCGACTTACAATTTTTCAGCTAAAGTCAACCAGACAAACTTTTTAGGTATATTACAAGGTTGCTATATTAAATAAAATTTGAGTTTAAATGCGTGTGTACAGTTTATCTGTGTAGTATTTATATTATTTACATCATCATTCGTTCCTATCAACTAACTATATACATTTTTATTCAACTATAATGGTTCATAGAGATTAAAGATCAGAAAATTTTATGGTTTCAAGTTCTCATAATTGATAAATCGTGAATATTAAAGTCAATTAAAGAATTGCAATTCATCATTTTTTTTATTTTTACTGAATTGTTTATGAATCGTTTAATTAGAAAATTTCTAAATTTATTTAGATGTAATTTATTAAGAATATCATTATTTTGTATAGATATCATTCAAATCGATTAGTCAATTAATAATTAGCTGGTAACAATATAATATGATCTCGAGTCAATGTTGATAGATTTAATTAGTTACTGCTAATTGAAATAAATTTATAGAAAAATATTATTTATGATGGTCGTTAATTATGAGATATACTAAAATACGTTAATTAAATAAATTCAAAAATCCGGCTGTTAATTAATTCATAATAGTTTAAATTGTTCTACAGTAAAAATAAAATGCTTTGGAGCTTGTCGAGTTTTGATTGAGAGAGAAATATGTTTATTAGTTTGCATTATTTTCTGATTAAAATTTTTTTTGTTACATTGGTTTAAATTTATATTGTAGATATCGTAGAAAGTTCTGAATGGGATCGAGAGACTTGTCAAAGGTATTTTTTAATTTCTTATATGTAGGAATGATTAAAATTTGATTTTATATGAAATGATAATTACCTAAGAATATTTTATCGCAGGATGTTTCAAGAGTCAGAAATTTTAGATTTATCTGATGAACAAATGCGTTGTTTGAAAGTTATTGAAGAAGAATTTGATTCAAGCAGGTTAGAAAGTGGGCCACAAGTACAATTTGAACAAAACGAGTTAGATGAGAGACATGAATTAAATGAAGTAAATGAATTAGAAGAAGACGATCAATCAAATGAGAATGAGTATCAGATATGCGAGTATCAGATTTGTGAGTATGAATTTGAGAATGAATCAAATAATTCACACAACACTGCCACTACATCTGAGCAGTTGGACTCGGACTCAGATAAATTACAGGATAGAATACATGAATTGAAAGCAAAAAAACAGGAGATACTAAAAGAAATCCATGAGAAATGCAACGGTAACTTATTTGCTATACGCACTCTCATATTTGTAGTGAAAATAATTGGAGCAATTTTTCCTGTTCAATATTTATAACTGTATTCTATATATTTTGATATTCATTATTTACAGATTCAGATCCAGATTACATCCCTGAAGAAGAAAATAATTTCTCTGCCAGTGAAAGTTTTAACGTAGTTTTAACAGATAACCGAGAAGAAAAAGAAACTGCACTAGTGCAAAATGCTACAATAGTTATCGAGGAAAATATTATTGCCAAAGGTTTTGATGTTTCCTTACCGTTGCCGCAAGCTACAACTTCTGAAGTGACTAGACCAAAAGTTTATGTCAGTGCCTCAAAATCTGGCCCTAAGAAACACGCTTGTCTTTTTTGCGGAAAGTTATTCTTCAAAATTGCTCGACATCTCGAAGTTCATAAGGATGAAGAAGAAGTTAAAAAATTTCTCCTTTTAAAACCAAATGATCAAGTAAGACTCGATTTGATTAGAAAACTTCGACACGCTGGTGATTATAAGCATAATACTAATATTAATCCTGCTGCTAAAAATCATGAACGAATTGTGATTCGACGTCCGAAAGTTGGAGTTACGAAAAATCCTTCTGATTTTGCTTACTGTCCAAGTTGTCAAGTATCTGTTAGTAAAAGTACACTTTCTACACATTTTGTTCATTGTACTGGACAAACTGGAAAATCTCGGCGAGTTATTAAAAAAATGTCTAAGATTTATGAAAATGACTTCCATCCTGAAACAAGTAAGAAACTTCGCTCTCTTCTTGTTTGCATGCACGTAGACGAAGTTTCAAAAACTATAAAATTTGACGATTTATTAATAAAATTTGGCAATACGCTTTGCGAAAAATATAAATTAGCGCAACACGATGAAATGATACGCAATAGACTTCGTCTTCTAGCTAGATTATTGGTAACGGTAAAAAAAGTTGAAATGGCAAAAATCAAAGATCAAAAAGAGAAAAAACTTCGAGTTTCTAAACCTAGTATCACAGATATGATTTCTTTATTTGATCCAGAAAAGGTTCAAATTTGTCTCAAAGCAGTCAACATCATCGCAGGAATTGATACTAAAACTTATAATGCAAGAGCTCCATCTGTTGCTTCGTTAGTTGGAACTCTATTAAAACAGCTAGGAGATTTTTTGATAGCTGAAAATATCATGGATAAGCAAAAAAATAAAAATGATGACGTGAAAGACTTTTTACATGTTATAAACCGGAAATGGGCAGATGTTATAAATAAAAATGTCGAAGAAGCACAATCAAAACAAAAAAGAAAGAAGAAAGAAGAATTACCGTCGACAGATGACATAAATAAATTAATGGACCATTTAGTTAAGTTACAATCACAAGCTTATGACGAATTGGTAAAAAAATTCTCTGCTGACAGCTACGATCTCTTAGCTAAGACAACACTTATACGAGTGCAATTATTTAATAGGCGAAGACCGGGAGAAACGGAAAGGATCTTACTGGAAGATTTTGAAATGTACGATAGACTTAGCGAAGACACTCATAAAGATATAATGAAAACTTTGTCAGATAAAGCTAGAGAATTTTGCAAGAAATATGTAAGATTTTCGATCAGAGGCAAAAAAAATCGGCAAGTTTCCGTTATACTAGATGAAGTGATGTTTGATTCAATTAATTTATTGATCAAGAATCGTCTTAATGCTGGTATTCACCCACAAAATCCTTTTGTTTTTGGACTACCAGGTTTTTCATCAGAAAAACATAAGTATTTAAGAGCCTGCACATTAATGCGTAAATTTTCTGAAGATTGCAAAGCTGAGTTTCCCAAAAAATTACGTGCAACTAAACTACGGAAGCATATTGCGACATATCTTGTCAATCACAATATTAACAATGTGGAGCGCTCAAAAATTGCTAGTCATCTTGGACATAGTATGGGAGTTCATGAAAATTATTATCATTTGATTAATGTTGCCGAGGAAATTTGCCAATTGCCACAAGTACTGGAGGATGCTTGTGGGCTAAATAATAATAACATGACTAATGATAAAAATAGTGCTGAATCCTCTGATAATGATTTAGATTCTGATTCTGATTCAGATTCTGATTTGAGTGACGCAGACCGTGAGAAAAAAAATTGTTCACTGACATTAGAGTCAGAAAAACTCGACACTAATGAAGGTATTTTTAGTTATTTAGTTTATGTGATTCTATGTTTTTATCGTTATTTTAAATTAATTAATCAAACTATATTTTCTAAAAATTTCAAAATCTAGAGTCAAATCTAGAAATAAGTATTCCATGCCGAAGAATGGTTTGGAGCAATTTGGAAATAACTGCGTTGAAGGAGCATTTTGGGGACAAAATTAAGAGCCGGACCTATCCCAATTCTAAGGAAATGAATGCTGTTCGGATGACTGATCCACGACTCAAGAAACGTGAAGTTCCAGCTATTCGATCATGGTTCAGCAACTTTTATAAAAAATTGAAAAAAAATAGTCAATAGTTATTATTTTCTCAATAATTGTTGCTGGTTGACATCCATCGATAAAATAATTTTCTATTGCTTGTTGCTTAAAGTTCTATTAAATTTAAATTTACTTTTTGTACTTTGGTCAGAGATTTAAAAAATTAATCATAAATAGGGACAAGATTTTTGCCTTATTTTTTAAATGAACAGTTAAAATTTTTGATATTACGGAGAAAATATTGGACTTAGTAAGAAAAGTATTAAACAAAAGTTGTAGGAAATTTACTTTTATTAAGAAAATGACTTATGATTTTCATAAACGATTAATATTTTCACAGTAATTCCAAAATTAAGATTCATAATAAATGATTCAAAATTTTGTTAATTATGAAAATCTTAATTTTGAAATAACGGTGAAAATATTGATCGTACAAAAAAATCATAAGAGACATTTTTTTAATAAAATTAAATTTCCCACAACTTATGTTCGAAAACTTTTTTCATAAGACCAATATTTTTCCAGTAATATCAAAAATTTTACACCACTAATTGTTAATTATTTTTAAATTAACGCAAAAACCCTGGCCCTAATCATAAATTTTAAAGTTTGTGTACTCTTCACAAAAATACTTTACTATTGCAATAATTTATGCCAAAAAGTATTTGTGTTCATTACTTTGTATGATCATACGAGTGTTTCGTACTTTTTCAAATAATAATCTTAATTCTAATACACTGTTTCTATGTTTATTTGAAAATATATTTTACTTCTATTTTACCAAATCGTTTTACGTGAGTTAATCGGTATGATGCAGGTGGATAATTTCAAGATAATTTATTAACACCATGATTACTTTATTTCTGTAATCTAAGATATAAACAAGCTCAACAGATGTTACTCGATAATAGTAATTTCTCAATTTATTTCTGATTTCTGAAAATGACCTAGTATTCATAGTGTTAAAAAAAATAAATTTCATTTTTTATTCTAAAAGCTCCAGATGTAATAAGTGTACTTTTTCTTACTTATATAGAACTATGATCATCAATACTTTATTATAAATTTTTTCTTCCATTTATTATTTTAATTTACATTTAAATGATAATTATTATGTACTACTTTCTAGCTATTGTTTCACGTTGCCAGCTAATAATTAAAAAAAAAAGGAATATATTTGAGTACATAACGTTTTCTATCAGTAAAGTTCAAAGTGTAAATATAACTACAATACATCAGTTAATCTCCTATATTCAAAACATAATTTTAGAAATTAATTAACAATGATGGATAATTATTATTGATCAATTGTCAATTAAAAACTTATATATTTTCAAACACACTCAAAAATTTTACATAGATAACCAGATATTTGTTTAAATTCAACTGATCAATAACTCGAATCAAAAAATTATTGAGCCACGCAGAGTATTAAAGCTTTCTTGAGAAAACTGATAAAAATTATGTGCATAATAAAAAAACATCATTTTTATGCAATATATTAGTCAAGAGTAAGATTTGCAACATAAGTCATTTGTCCTCGAAGTCCGACTTAAATAGTATGAACGGTAGGTTCATGAGAATCTAGCTTTATGAAAAAGGTTTAAGAAACTTGAGAACTTGCTTTATAGTGTATTGTTTAAAAAAATCGATGGATTGAAACACATGATATTAAGATTTCGATAATTATACTAGAAATAATTCTTTCTATTTGCAATGCTGAAATACAATCCGAAGATATACGACTTTGATTTTCCTAGAAATTTGATATAAAGTTT
Source organism: Microplitis mediator (assembly GCF_029852145.1). Taxonomy (NCBI): domain Eukaryota; kingdom Metazoa; phylum Arthropoda; class Insecta; order Hymenoptera; family Braconidae; genus Microplitis; species Microplitis mediator. The sequence continues at coordinate 7,762,968 of NC_079971.1, forward strand.
TTATATCGATGTTCATTGTTGAAAATTTCCGAAAAATTTTCACTCAGATTGAGAATTGTACAGTCAAAATTCTGAAATTAATTTTTATAACAGATAATAAATCTACATATTAAATGAGACACATAACAATTTACGAAAACATAACTCAATTTTAATTTATTCAATAACACAAGCATAAAAAGGTAACAGGAATTTTCAGTAAATTTAGTATGAATTTATTTTTTTAAGGTTAATTAAATACTCGTAAAGAAGAAGGCAATCTTGACCATCTTTAAAATCAAGTTTAATGATCAGCTTCCCAAGAACCTTTACTCTGATTGAGAAATCTAATTTGGAATGATTTGAGATGACGTAACTCTTAATCATTTTGAATTATTTCAAATTGTCTCAATTATTTTGCTTTCCACCATAACTTTTGAAACGAACCGTTTTAAATCATATTAAATTAAAAAATGACGAAACATAATTTTATAATTTGAAATTATTTAAAATGATAAAAATTCTCGAATCATTTCGAATTGAATTGTAAGAAAAAAAGGTATTGAAATTTCTGGTACGTTGGTAAATTTAAAATCATTTGAAATGACTGAACTTCTAAATCATGTTTTATTAAATTTAACGAGAAAACAACATCACAATCTCTGGCTCCTCGGATGATTTAGAATTATTTGAACTCTCGAATCGTTTAAAATTAATTTGAATGAGGAAATAATATCGCAATTTCTAGCATGATTCAAAATATTTCGAAGGTGAGATTTCTAAATCATTTTGAATTATTTTAAATTATGACTTTCGAATATAATACAATACGGATTTGTTGAGATTTTTCATATAATTCCAAATTAGACTTCTTAATTACTGCAATCAATTAATCATTAGTCTTATCAACTAGATCAATTCGAACTGAAAAGCTAGGAAGTAGAATTGGCACAAAAACTTTTTATTGACTTAAGTTATTTATTAAACTGATCTCGTAAAAACTAAAAGGAAAAAAACCAAACAGAAAGAATTTTTTTACTTGTTGATTTCTTACAACAAAAAAGACATGCCTGAAAAAAATCTTGGTTTTGAAACAATTTAAAGATGCCATAAATCTGATTATTAATATGTCCATAAAAAATTCATGCGATGGTCCTCGAAGTCCATGATAAATAAAAAATCTTGGAAGCACTTTGGGGACGGTCCTCGAAATCCGAATTATTCATGAAAAACTTTGGGGACTGTCCTCAAAGTCAAGAAATGTCCTCGAACTCCGTATTATTCATGACAAAATGTCCTCAAAGACCGAGTTATACATATATATATATATATATATATATATATATATATATATATATATATATATATATATATATATATATATATATATATATTGAAGTACCATAAATGTTTCTCATTAGCTCATTACTCTGACTTTTCATCTAATTGATTATAGTATAATCTAATTTTATTGGTCAGTGTATCATACATCTCTATCATGTAAATTGTAACACTTCGACATACTTTTTCCATTTTTTTTAAGACATAGATTTCAATTGTTTTTATTCAATAATTATTCAAATAGACATTATTAATAATATCTGAAACATATTATTTGCAAGAAAATATGAATTTCATGTAGAATGAAATTTTATCAAGACAATTATAGGCGTTAAGTGTTAAAATAGCAAACTAAGTATCCGTTAAATTATAATACTTTTTTTTATGACGAATGATTTTAATTATTAATGCGTTTCAATTGTTAAATGCTATTTAAATATTTTGTTATGCATTTTTCCCCAACTGCAGCGATATCAGTTAAAATTTCTTCCGAGCACAACATTAAATTTATAAAAAATTAAAAAAATGTGTATTTACAACACATTCCTGACCTATCAAAAAGATTACGAGTTATATCATCGCTTTTACGATAAATATGTATAAACATAAGAACGTAAACAAACAACCCAATAGTATTTTCTACATAAATTTGCTCAACTATAAAGATAAGAAATCCATCAACAAATAAGTAACTATTGAAAAAATTATCCGTTGAATCATCTCTGCACTTTTTTGATTACACTGAAATGAGTGGAATTGCATACTCGTAAAAAGTTAAATTATTAATAAATAATTCCAACCCAGTATACAGTCGATTAATTGTTTTGTATAAATCTTCAAAACCACAATAAATTTCGAAAAAAATAATCAATTGGCCTAATTTTTTAACTTCCGCTAAGAAAATTGAAAATTTTCAAAAATTCGGGAAGTTATTAGTTTCGGTCCGATTTTCGAAAATCGAATTTCTAACGGATCTTGACGTTTTGATTTCTAGGAAACTATTCTGACTAATTTCAAGATGATGTCCGAGTGTATGTATTTATGTATGTACGTACGTATGTATGTATGTATGTAAGTATCTGTAACTTTTGAACGGATGAACCGATTTTGAATCAATTTTTTTTGACAGAAATCGATAGAAATAATCTAAATGGAATGTTACATGAACTGAAATGGGTTCCCCCTGTGAGGACCTGTTTTTTAAGCGTTTTTTAGGAATTTTTTTTTTGACAACCTATGAAAAGATTTGAAGAATCGAAAATCATTAATGAAGAAGCAGTTTTAAATTTTTATTCGCGATTATGTTCAATGAAATAATTGTATTGAGGCAGAAATCACTGTCAGTGATCAAAATCAAGATTTAAATAAGTTTTGACTCATGTCAAAGCAATAATATATAAAATATCCGAGAAAAATGTTAAAAACTGTGTTTCTTCAATTTTTTTGTTGATAATATGATTTAAACTAAAAAACAAGTTAGATGACATTATATGATGATCAAAAGAGACCACACGGAAAGATTAGAACCCGACTGGTTACTGTTCTGCACCCGACTCAGTACGGTGCTGGAAAAAAATTCACGATTTTGGTGCACCACCACACTGATTACTGTGCGGGACCTGACTGAGTCGTGTGCGCATATCACTCAGTCAGGTCCCGCACAGTAATCAGTGTGGAGCTGCACCACAATCGAGCATTTTTTTCCAGCACCGTACTGAGTCGGGTGCGGAACAGTAACCAGTAGGGTTCCAATTTTTCCGTGCATAAAGAGGAAAAGTTTGTATAATTTCAGACACATAAAAACTATTGTTTAAAAAGAACTATCCAATTAATCTTGACAAACCAAAGAGCGATCGAAAGAGGAAAAAAAATAGAGGATACGTCTTTTAGGGTTTTTCCGAAGAAGTTTAGGGGGTGAACAATCCCTAAGTCCATCTACATTGACCAACATGAAAACATCAATATTTTTATTAGCATTTGTTTTAATTCATCGAAAATTATTATTTCATACATTTTTAGCAACGAGGACATAATTATAATATTATTTTCTTATATTTTACTTACCTTCTTATTTTCAATTCTACGTGGAAGATATGCCAGGTCGTCACCCCCGATTTTGCCGCCGCTGAAGTATGTTTTTCTATTTAAAATTCTAGAATACTCTTCAAACACTCGGACATCATTTTTAAAATAGTCAGAATAGCTTCCTAGGACCTCAAAACGTCGACATCTATAATTTAAAATAATGATTAAAATAAAAAAATAATAGCATAATCAAAGTAATAATAAAAAAATAAAATATTAATAATTATTATGAGCGATTAAAGTATGCACTTTTGCATTTTTTTTTTTTTTTTTATAAAAATTTTGTCGAGGGTATGGAAATAAATTTTTCTATTTTTTTAGAAACTATATATTCATACTCGCTTCGTCAAATTAACCGTCATAATGGTCATAATATAATATGTACTTCCAGTTCATGATTTAAACTACAGACAGGTGATTTCTTTATTTTCCTTAATATATTAATTACTCTAAGACAGAACATTGACAATATATATCCTATCACAAAACAGTTGCATATAGTTTTACTACAAACTACCCTATGCTATTGCTTGAATTCATAATCCAGTACATTGGACAAATCATAAAAAGAAAATAGTATATTATTTATTATTTTTTTTTTTTTTTCTGTCAACTTGTTATTAATATTTAAAACTATCGTATCCTATAGAAACCATGCAATACAATCTATATTCTAGTATTGTAACCCTTTCTTTACATGTGTCAATTGTATGTAGCTAAATATTCCGAGACATATGATGCTTACTATTGAAATACTTTATTGATATTTTCATACGAAAATACTGTGTTTTTCGTTAAATATATGTTGTAGATATTCAAGGATAAGATTGTAGATTGATAGGAAGCTTGTGTTGAGTCACGCACCCCTCTTGTGTTTGGCAAAAGTAGCGTGACATCTACTTTCACTAGCTATATTGAAGGGACTTTACTCCTAATTTACAAATAAATAGTGTGGTTTGAATTGTAGTGTAGTTTGCACGTGACAACTCTTGAAGGGATGTCTTTTTATGCATTATGATGTAGTCTCTAGGTAACAGAGTTTAGTACCTTATCTATAAAAAAAACATGCGATTCTACGTATAAAAGTATACTAATTTATTAATATAACATTGCTATTGAAGTTTTTCAGGAAATATCAAACAAAAACATTTTCTTTCTATTAGTAGGTATTTTTGACTCATTAATTTGTCATGATTTTGATATGGATAGTAAAATCATATAATTTCAAAAAGAACAAAAATTTTATAGGGGAGGGAGGGGCAAAAGGGGGTATTTAAGGAAATACCAAGTTTTCGAGGACTTAAACACGCTAAATCTTTTTTTTTTAATGATTTTCAAAGTAAATAGAAGAAATTTTCAGTTACCGTTGAAAAAAAAAATTTTTCATTTCTGCGGGCAAAATGGGGTACCCCCTAAAAAAGGTAAAAAAAAAAAATTTCTGGATTTTAAACGAATTTGATTAAGTTGAATTTTTTTTTTAAGTAATTTACATGAACAAAAATTATATTTTACATGTTTATTGGATACAAAAGAAGAAAAAACATTTTTAATAGTTTTTATCATAAAACAAACATCGTTAATATTTTTCAACTGACAATTGATTTTTGAAAAAGTTTACCAAAAAAAATTCAAAGTAACGCTTAATTATATTAACAGGAGTGATTTTGGAATGTTTAAAAACCATTTAAAATATAAAATTTGTTTTTATAAAATTTTGGGGGTACCCCGTTTTGCCTACCTTACCCCCTTTTGCCCCCTCCCTCCCCCTATAGGGGTAATGAAATCACTTTTTTGAATAAATATTATTTCATATTTTCAATTTTTGTTCAACGGCGGGGCATCGCGCCCTTTACCTCACCTTAACTCTATTGCACAATTCGATCGTGAAGCGGAGAGGTTGGGCTCTACTGTTAACATGCCAAAGTCACGCGATTCACGCACATTAAATCATGTTTATTATTCTTTTAATACACTAACACATCATAAAAAGCACATCAATATGAAGAGGAAACTCTAATAAACAAATCTTTTGCTTTCATTAAGTTGTACGATTCGAATTATTGTAAATAAAAGTCCAATAAAAAAATTTGATCGTCGCTGTCTCTTAGTCTGTGATAAAAAAATGTCTGTAAATAGGATATTTCGAAAACAGCTTGACGAAACGACCAAATTTTTTTTTTCACTTTCTTCAAAATCATGCAGAGTTGGGTTCTTTCGAAAGTCACTATTACATTCCTTTTCGTTTTTTTTTTATAATAAATAATTATTGTTAAAACCATGGGTTTCGTATGTAATCAAAAATATACTGCAGCCATTTATCATTGACTATTTTCGCTGTAACATGTACTCCACCCGGCAATAGCACTGTTATCAAAATTTCTATAAAAAAAAACTGGACAAAGGTTCATCCTGCGGGCCAACTCCAAACTTTTCGCTGCAGCGAAAATGTTTTCAGTTCAAAAAGCTCGAAAATATTAAAATGAATACATTTTCGAGCTTCCGAATATCTCTGAAACGACTTTATCAATCAATTTTAAACTCAAATCAGGTCTAGAACTTGAAAAAACACTCTGATCGCAGCAAGAATCAATTCAATCGATTAATTTGTTCAAGACATATCGTTAGAGAAAAAAATGTTAAAAACAATTTTTTTTAAATGTCTATAAGTTTATAGTTATGTCACAACGGGGGTAGAGATCGGGAGCAGATGACAACAGTGCTAATCCACCAACACTCTTGAACCAAGTGTGTTACAAGTGTATTATTTTAATACATATTAAATGTGTTCTATGTTTAAGGCCATAAGCAAAACTATAGTTTTTTGTAGTCATTTAAAACACGTTTCACGGTGTATTAAATATCTATAGATTGCTTATGGCGTCTCAATGTTATTTGGGAAGTGTGTTAATTTTGACTACACACTTGGTTTTAGAGTGAAAGGACCCCTGTTCATCAACATCACGTATTTTACTAGAGATCCGTCAAATTAATACTCGTGAACAGACCGTCCTAATTTCTCACTACCAGCCCCCTTTACGCAAAAAAAAAAAAACGAATTCTCCTTACTAAGTCGGGTACTTTACGATCTTCATAACAACAAAGATAACAAAATCCCTATTTTTCTAGTCAAGGTCAAACGTGAAACTGACGTGACTAAATATCCTCAAGAATACATGGAAGACAGTATATATAAACGCAAACTCCGGTAAAAAGATGCGCTCAGATTTCGGGTGACTTCTGTGAAGTTCATGTCAGACTATTTTTCCATTTTACTTAAGTATTATTCCTAGTCAACATATCCTTATCAAAGTATTTTATAAGCTAGGTCGTCTTTTAACAATTTCATTTGGAATTAGGGAATTCTTCGGTTTTAAGTAATTTCAAAAGAGAAAGGGATTTAATATAGTTCGCGGTTGCTTTGACAAGTAAGCGTAAGTGTAGCATTAGTTATCTGTACGAAATCAGATACTCTCTAATTTCACAAGTGACAAAAAAATCCCAGTCGCTAAAACAAGATATAGTACCTCCCTAGTTCTAAACCTTTGATATCTGCTCGGTCAGTTTTAGGTCAGCATCTCTATCAATATCTGCAGTTAAATAAAAAGGAAACAATCATTGATAAGCTGTAAGTACGAGTTATTTCATTTAAAAACCTCTGACCTACTGGTTATAATGGTCAACGAGTTCAATAAATTAAACTGACTATCAAAAGCAAAACGAGGTCTCCGTTCTCAGTGGAACAATCGATATATATATATATATATATATATATATATATATATATATACACTTATCCAAAAAATTTAAAGGAACAAGAAAATTTTATAAATTTTTTAGTGATTTTTGGAAGGCCGTATTTTGGTGAAAAATGATCGCATCGAAAAAATAAAAAAAGCAAATTGAAGCTTGAAATCTCTAGTTTGAAGATCTTCCAGCAAAATATTTTTTTGAGCCACGGTTTTTGCGGAATCATAAGAAAAAGGTCGAGACAAAATTTTTCTAAATTTTTTGGTTTCGTTTTTTAGGTCTACGGGGCCGGGAAAAATTTTTTCAAAAAAACAAATTCATGGCTCGTTTAGGAAATTTATTCAGCTACAATTTGCTTTTTTTTGTTTCTCTGTACGACAATTTGCTGCTGAGATATCAGCATCAGCTGAGATATCAGCCTTTAAATGAAAAAGGAGCCTTTTGTCTTTGATTATTGATATCTCAGCAAGTAATGGTCACACAGTAATTTAAAGGGCAGTTTAATAAACTTGAATAAATCCCCTACAAGCTACATTTTCGATTTTTTCAAAAAAAAATTTTTTTTCATCCTTGATATCCATTTGAAAAACCCACAAAAAATGACCATTTTCTGGTTTTTTAGTCAACTCATCGCTACTCTGCAAATATTGATAAAAAAAATAATGTTGCCAGGTAATTTTACAGCTTAATGTACCCCCAAAAACCCTGGAAATTTTCAGATTGATCCATTGAACCGTTTGTCCGGTCCGATTGCTCAAAGTTTTGCAAAACAATTAAAGGAACAAGTTTTGTTCCTTAAATTGTGTAATCATTACCAAAATGAAAAAATTATTTTTTTCGGATTTTCTTTCATTTTTGCGTTAGTTATTCAGTAAATGTAAGGTCAAGAGGAAAAAAAAAAATTTTCCAAAAAACGAGACCAAACAAGAATTTTTTTACATTTTCTTTTTTTACGTTTCATTCGGGGGGTTATTTCTTTTTTCGTTTTTCGGAAAAAATTTTTTTTTTTTCCTCTTGACCTTACATTTACTGAATAACTAACGCAAAAATGGAAGAAAATCCGAAAAAAATTAATTTTTCCATTTTGGTAATGATTACACAATTTAAGGAACAAAACTTGTTCCTTTAATTGTTTTGCAAAACTTTGAGCAATCGGACCGGACAAACGGTTCAATGGATCAATCTGAAAATTTCCAGGGTTTTTGGGGGTACATTAAGCTGTAAAATTACCTGGCAACATTATTTTTTTTATCAATATTTGCAGAGTAGCGATGAGTTGACTAAAAAACCAGAAAATGGTCATTTTTTGTGGGTTTTTAAAATGGATATCAAGGATGAAAAAAAATTTTTTTTTGAAAAAATCGAAAATGTAGCTTGTAGGGAATTTATTCAAGTTTATTAAACTGCCCTTTAAATTACTGTGTGACCATTACTTGCTGAGATATCAATAATCAAAGACAAAAGGCTCTTTTTTCATTTAAAGGCTGATATCTCAGCAGCAAATTGTCGTACAGAGAAACAAAAAAAAGCAAATTGTAGCTGAATAAATTTCCTAAACGAGCCATGAATTCGTTTTTTTGAAAAAATTTTTCCCGGCCCCGTAGACCTAAAAAACAAAACTAAAAAATTTAGAAAAATTTTGTCTCGACTTTTTTCTTATGATTCCGCAAAAACCGTGGCTCAAAAAAATATTTTGCTGGAAGATCTTTAAACTAGAGATTTCAAGCTTCAATTTGCTTTTTTTATTTTTTCGATGCGATGATTTTTCACGAAACTACAGCCTTCCAAAAATCACTAAAAAATTTATAAAATTTTCTTGTTCCTTTAATTTTTTGGATAAGTGTATATATATATATAAATTGCGATTTAATCAACCAAATCAACAGTTTAAATTATTATTTATTTTTTTTCTTATTTCATTATTTTGTTGACAAGAAGTACTTGACTACGCCCAATAGATTTTACCTTTCTCTGGTACCTATGTACGTGTATGCACGATGACCGTGAACGGACAGAGATCGACAGATGGGACAACGTTGTATCTATCTGTCCCTTTCTCTCTGTCATCTTTTCTCAACCTAGCTATGATACCTAGGAGTATACTCATCTTGCATCCACATCTACCTGCATACTTATCGTGACCATACATTTACAAGAGAACATGTGTGTGTGTGTGTGTGTGTGTGTGTGTGTGTGTGTGTGTGTGTGTGTGTGTGTGTATGTGTGTGTGTGTGTATGTGTGTGTGTGTGTGTGTGTGTGTGTGTGTGTGTGTATAAGCATAGTACCAAATAGATGATTATGAAATCACCATCCACTCTAGCTGGGACGCGTGTGCACTGGGCCTTTGATGATTCCGCGGTGAACAGATTTTACGAGCTAAATGATTGAGGTTACTTATAACTTAAATTCAATATCTCGAGTCATGTTTTGATTTTCAAACCTCGGAAATTATTGCTCAATAGGTTTACTCAGTTGTTTTTGTCATATAAGATGACCTCCAAATTCGGAATATACGGGGATCATATTTTTGTCTATTTTGAGATGTATCTAGACACCCTTTTACTAATACTGGACCTATAGCGTAGATTGCTCAACATGCTTACGCATTTGTTTTTCACATACAAACCCGGAACACTTACGCATCATGTTTTTGACGCATCTCAATTCCCTCAACCCGGAAACTATAGCTAACAATACACCTACAGCATAGATTACTCATTTGTTTGTCACAAAAGATGACCACCGAATCCGGAACCCTTACGTAATGCTTCATTAGATCACCACATCGATGAGCTAAACCAGGAAGAACTCCATAGGAACCATACACTGCCCCCAACCAATTCTAGAGTATATAAGCTGCCGAAAAACTAATGAAGTCAGTCAATCGCTAATCTGTTGTAAACTCTGCCGGATCTCGAGTCAATCGGTAACCTGTTGTAATCTATGCCGGTTCTCGGTCCGAAATTCTATCAACTTAAAGATTAGTTCTAAATGGCCACGTCCGATTAGTACCGCGAATCAGAGTCTGAAATTTTAATCGTTCTCCACGTGACGGTCCACCACCTAGGCAATCGGACTACTTGGCCAAATACTTAAATTTTAAACTTGTTAAAATCTCGGTCGATTCGACTCACCCAAATCAGGATCATCGGTCTCGTGACGGTCCACAGCCTAGGAATCCGGACTCCTAGATCTAGATCCTAAATTAAAATAAAATAATTCGCATTCGTATTCGATAGATTGGGGAGTGCATCATCTCGGTACCCCAGTAGCTTCGAGTCCGAATAGTGCATTTAATTCCGCTGAATTAAATTCACGAAGCCACAGTGCCGTGTCCCAGCGTAACTAAAAATAAAAATAAACTGTACAATTTCGCGATCATAAATTCAAATTGGTGAACTGTGAGAGAGTGTGATCAGCGAAAATTGTAAACCACTTCAAGCTGAGTGGTAAGCCTAATTAAATTTTGTTGAAAGTATAAGACACCTATGTAAATCAACATATAAGAATATACAATTCTTTTCCTTTTATAAAAAATATATTTTTTTCTTATTTATACCTCTTACTCTAACATTCATAAGTGAACGGGTACAGAAAGAGACAGGCGTAAAGAATAGGGACTTTTCGAGGGCCCACATTCACCTACCTACTTTCCATTCATTCTAATATCCCGGACCTATCCTAAACCACGCAAGTCAACAATCGGGATAGTCTATCGTACTTCCGCTCGGTACGAAATAGACTTATTTAGTATTCAAAAATATTACCGAATATTTAACATTCTCACACTAGCCACGTGACAGTCTTTTTTTTGGCTCCTTGCTTGAGTAATAGAAGAAATACTTCGGGTAGTTTTCTACTTAATAATTAATTAAAAATAACCCTTCGCCCGTCGCCTTCACTCTCTCTCTGATCGTGACATCAGGTAAATAGTTTAAGTATACCATGCTCAACAAAGAGAGGCTGCATTTATGTATGTTGCGTAAAAATAATCTTTGGACCTAACAAATGCAATACACAACTTTTTTTGAGCTTGAAGAGCTTAAAAAAAACAAACGCATTCAAGAGTATTTTCGAGCTCGAACAGCTCAAAAATTTATTCACAATAATGGTTTCGATCTCAAGCAGTTTAAAAGTAGCGGAAAGTTTTGTGGCTGACCCGCAGGGCCAACCGTTGTTCAGATTTTTTTTTAATTTTTAGTTGTTATTTTTTATGAATTTTTTTCAGATTTCTTTGGGTACTGTATTGGGGACTTGTTAATTTTTTTATTTTAATTATTATTTAAAATTATTTTTTTCGGTTTTAAGTAAAGAAGAATCACATCGTAAACAAATATTGCGTTTTATATTACAGATTAATTTATTAGTTCCTTCAGAAAGAAAACGAGTTTCGATAATAAATAAGAGTGAATTAATTAGTACAAATATAACATAAACGTTTGAGGTGTTCACTATTGGATTTTCAAATCGTTTTTCTCTGTTACTCTTCCGTAGTTAACTATACGACTAAAGTTGACTTTACAAGAAACCCTCAGAAAAAACCGAGCGTCCCAGTCGGTCAGTTCCAACGGTTACCTCCTGCTTACTAGTGGAGTCTTAATATTACATAAAAATACTTAAGCTGTAAAAATTATTATCATTACATTTAAAAAAATCTGTCTATCGGTTGACCCTGCGGGCCAGCCCCAAAACTTCCCGCTGTTTTCGAGCTCCTCGAGCTCGAAAACATTGTTGTGGATACATTTTCGAGCTCTTCGAGCTCGAAAATACTTTAGTGTGTCATTGTTTTTAAAAAAAACCGATTTTAGCATTTCGTTCTCCCACGATATCTCAGGAATGAATTGACCGATTTGTATGGTTGCCGCGGCAATCGGCGTATTTTATTGAGTTCTAGAGCTGATAAAATGTTGAAATTGTTTGGTTCAGTTGTTTCGAAGATATTCGCAAAAAACTGTTTTTTACCATTTCTTTCTCCCGCGATAACTCTCGAACGAATTATCTGATTTTGATGATTGAGGCGGCAATCGACGTGTTTTATTGAGTTCTAGAGCTGATTAGATTTTAAAGTTGATCGTATAAGTCGTTTCTGAGAAATCAATAAAAAACTAAAATAAAAAAAAATTTTTAATTCTTATTCTTTGTATAACTTGTAAACTACATGACCGATTTACCCCAAAATCTAATCAAGACTAAGTTTTGGTGAGCTCTTTCGATTGCCACTAAGTACGTTCAAATCGGTTCATCCGTTCCAAAGATATCGTCGGACAAAAAAAAGTTCACACACACACACACACACACACACACACACGGACGTCCACCCGGGAATAGTCAGAATAGTTTCCTAGGACCTCAAAACGTCGACATCTGATGAAAACTCGATTTTCGAAAATCGGACCGAAACCAATAACTTCCCTTTTTTGAAAATTTGCAATTTTCTTAGCGGGAAGTTAAAAATATATACATGTTCTTATTTCCATATAACATAACAGTAATTTCTTTTAATCAAATTTGACCTAAATAAACAAACTAATATATATTTTTTTATGCTTCGAGATTATATAACTATAAAAATTACCTTTGAAACTTTATTATTATCGTACTACGTATGATGCATAATTTTTTACGACGCTATATTACGTTTGGGAGATACAGATTATGATAAAAAAATGTAGTTGAGAAGCCACTTTATTTATATATCAGTGTAGTATGGATTAAAATAACTAAATATATAATAGTATCTGACCATAAAATTTTACTGATTTCTTCAAATGAGGTTTTTTCAGAAAATGATCTACACTTATCCAAAAAATTAAAGGAACAAGAAAATTTTATAAATTTTTTAGTGATTTTTGGAAGGCTGTATTTTCGTGAAAAATGATCGCATCGAAAAAATTAAAAAAGCAAATTGAAGCTTGAAATCTCTAGTTTGAAGATCGTCCAGCAAAATATTTTTTTGAGCCACGGTTTTTGCGGAATCATAAGAAAAAGGTCGAGACAAAATTTTTCTAAATTTTTTGGTTTCGTTTTTTAGGTCTACGGGGCCGGGAAAAATTTTTTCAAAAAAACAAATTCATGGCTCGTTTAGGAAATTTATTCAGCTACAATTTGCTTTTTTTTGTTTCTCTGTACGACAATTTGCTGCTGAGATATCAGCATCAGCTGAGATATCAGCCTTTAAATGAAAAAGGAGCCTTTTGTCTTTGATTATTGATATCTCAGCAAGTAATGGTCACACAGTAATTTAAAGGGCAGTTTAATAAACTTGAATAAATCCCCTACAAGCTACATTTTCGATTTTTTCAAAAAAAAATTTTTTTTCATCCTTGATATCCATTTGAAAAACCCACAAAAAATGACCATTTTCTGGTTTTTTAGTCAACTCATCGCTACTCTGCAAATATTGATAAAAAAAATAATGTTGCCAGGTAATTTTACAGCTTAATGTACCCCCAAAAACCCTGGAAATTTTCAGATTGATCCATTGAACCGTTTGTCCGGTCCGATTGCTCAAAGTTTTGCAAAACAATTAAAGGAACAAGTTTTGTTCCTTAAATTGTGTAATCATTACCAAAATGAAAAAATTATTTTTTTCGGATTTTCTTTCATTTTTGCGTTAGTTATTCAGTAAATGTAAGGTCAAGAGGAAAAAAAAAAATTTTCCAAAAAACGAGACCAAACAAGAATTTTTTTACATTTTCTTTTTTTACGTTTCATTCGGGGGGTTATTTCTTTTTTCGTTTTTCGGAAAAAATTTTTTTTTTTTCCTCTTGACCTTACATTTACTGAATAACTAACGCAAAAATGGAAGAAAATCCGAAAAAAATTAATTTTTCCATTTTGGTAATGATTACACAATTTAAGGAACAAAACTTGTTCCTTTAATTGTTTTGCAAAACTTTGAGCAATCGGACCGGACAAACGGTTCAATGGATCAATCTGAAAATTTCCAGGGTTTTTGGGGGTACATTAAGCTGTAAAATTACCTGGCAACATTATTTTTTTTATCAATATTTGCAGAGTAGCGATGAGTTGACTAAAAAACCAGAAAATGGTCATTTTTTGTGGGTTTTTAAAATGGATATCAAGGATGAAAAAAAATTTTTTTTTGAAAAAATCGAAAATGTAGCTTGTAGGGAATTTATTCAAGTTTATTAAACTGCCCTTTAAATTACTGTGTGACCATTACTTGCTGAGATATCAATAATCAAAGACAAAAGGCTCTTTTTTCATTTAAAGGCTGATATCTCAGCAGCAAATTGTCGTACAGAGAAACAAAAAAAAGCAAATTGTAGCTGAATAAATTTCCTAAACGAGCCATGAATTCGTTTTTTTGAAAAAATTTTTCCCGGCCCCGTAGACCTAAAAAACAAAACTAAAAAATTTAGAAAAATTTTGTCTCGACTTTTTTCTTATGATTCCGCAAAAACCGTGGCTCAAAAAAATATTTTGCTGGAAGATCTTTAAACTAGAGATTTCAAGCTTCAATTTGCTTTTTTTATTTTTTCGATGCGATGATTTTTCACGAAACTACAGCCTTCCAAAAATCACTAAAAAATTTATAAAATTTTCTTGTTCCTTTAATTTTTTGGATAAGTGTATATATATATATAAATTGCGATTTAATCAACCAAATCAACAGTTTAAATTATTATTTATTTTTTTTCTTATTTCATTATTTTGTTGACAAGAAGTACTTGACTACGCCCAATAGATTTTACCTTTCTCTGGTACCTATGTACGTGTATGCACGATGACCGTGAACGGACAGAGATCGACAGATGGGACAACGTTGTATCTATCTGTCCCTTTCTCTCTGTCATCTTTTCTCAACCTAGCTATGATACCTAGGAGTATACTCATCTTGCATCCACATCTACCTGCATACTTATCGTGACCATACATTTACAAGAGAACATGTGTGTGTGTGTGTGTGTGTGTGTGTGTGTGTGTGTGTGTGTGTGTGTGTGTGTGTATGTGTGTGTGTGTGTATGTGTGTGTGTGTGTGTGTGTGTGTGTGTGTGTATAAGCATAGTACCAAATAGATGATTATGAAATCACCATCCACTCTAGCTGGGACGCGTGTGCACTGGGCCTTTGATGATTCCGCGGTGAACAGATTTTACGAGCTAAATGATTGAGGTTACTTATAACTTAAATTCAATATCTCGAGTCATGTTTTGATTTTCAAACCTCGGAAATTATTGCTCAATAGGTTTACTCAGTTGTTTTTGTCATATAAGATGACCTCCAAATTCGGAATATACGGGGATCATATTTTTGTCTATTTTGAGATGTATCTAGACACCCTTTTACTAATACTGGACCTATAGCGTAGATTGCTCAACATGCTTACGCATTTGTTTTTCACATACAAACCCGGAACACTTACGCATCATGTTTTTGACGCATCTCAATTCCCTCAACCCGGAAACTATAGCTAACAATACACCTACAGCATAGATTACTCATTTGTTTGTCACAAAAGATGACCACCGAATCCGGAACCCTTACGTAATGCTTCATTAGATCACCACATCGATGAGCTAAACCAGGAAGAACTCCATAGGAACCATACACTGCCCCCAACCAATTCTAGAGTATATAAGCTGCCGAAAAACTAATGAAGTCAGTCAATCGCTAATCTGTTGTAAACTCTGCCGGATCTCGAGTCAATCGGTAACCTGTTGTAATCTATGCCGGTTCTCGGTCCGAAATTCTATCAACTTAAAGATTAGTTCTAAATGGCCACGTCCGATTAGTACCGCGAATCAGAGTCTGAAATTTTAATCGTTCTCCACGTGACGGTCCACCACCTAGGCAATCGGACTACTTGGCCAAATACTTAAATTTTAAACTTGTTAAAATCTCGGTCGATTCGACTCACCCAAATCAGGATCATCGGTCTCGTGACGGTCCACAGCCTAGGAATCCGGACTCCTAGATCTAGATCCTAAATTAAAATAAAATAATTCGCATTCGTATTCGATAGATTGGGGAGTGCATCATCTCGGTACCCCAGTAGCTTCGAGTCCGAATAGTGCATTTAATTCCGCTGAATTAAATTCACGAAGCCACAGTGCCGTGTCCCAGCGTAACTAAAAATAAAAATAAACTGTACAATTTCGCGATCATAAATTCAAATTGGTGAACTGTGAGAGAGTGTGATCAGCGAAAATTGTAAACCACTTCAAGCTGAGTGGTAAGCCTAATTAAATTTTGTTGAAAGTATAAGACACCTATGTAAATCAACATATAAGAATATACAATTCTTTTCCTTTTATAAAAAATATATTTTTTTCTTATTTATACCTCTTACTCTAACATTCATAAGTGAACGGGTACAGAAAGAGACAGGCGTAAAGAATAGGGACTTTTCGAGGGCCCACATTCACCTACCTACTTTCCATTCATTCTAATATCCCGGACCTATCCTAAACCACGCAAGTCAACAATCGGGATAGTCTATCGTACTTCCGCTCGGTACGAAATAGACTTATTTAGTATTCAAAAATATTACCGAATATTTAACATTCTCACACTAGCCACGTGACAGTCTTTTTTTTGGCTCCTTGCTTGAGTAATAGAAGAAATACTTCGGGTAGTTTTCTACTTAATAATTAATTAAAAATAACCCTTCGCCCGTCGCCTTCACTCTCTCTCTGATCGTGACATCAGGTAAATAGTTTAAGTATACCATGCTCAACAAAGAGAGGCTGCATTTATGTATGTTGCGTAAAAATAATCTTTGGACCTAACAAATGCAATACACAACTTTTTTTGAGCTTGAAGAGCTTAAAAAAAACAAACGCATTCAAGAGTATTTTCGAGCTCGAACAGCTCAAAAATTTATTCACAATAATGGTTTCGATCTCAAGCAGTTTAAAAGTAGCGGAAAGTTTTGTGGCTGACCCGCAGGGCCAACCGTTGTTCAGATTTTTTTTTAATTTTTAGTTGTTATTTTTTATGAATTTTTTTCAGATTTCTTTGGGTACTGTATTGGGGACTTGTTAATTTTTTTATTTTAATTATTATTTAAAATTATTTTTTTCGGTTTTAAGTAAAGAAGAATCACATCGTAAACAAATATTGCGTTTTATATTACAGATTAATTTATTAGTTCCTTCAGAAAGAAAACGAGTTTCGATAATAAATAAGAGTGAATTAATTAGTACAAATATAACATAAACGTTTGAGGTGTTCACTATTGGATTTTCAAATCGTTTTTCTCTGTTACTCTTCCGTAGTTAACTATACGACTAAAGTTGACTTTACAAGAAACCCTCAGAAAAAACCGAGCGTCCCAGTCGGTCAGTTCCAACGGTTACCTCCTGCTTACTAGTGGAGTCTTAATATTACATAAAAATACTTAAGCTGTAAAAATTATTATCATTACATTTAAAAAAATCTGTCTATCGGTTGACCCTGCGGGCCAGCCCCAAAACTTCCCGCTGTTTTCGAGCTCCTCGAGCTCGAAAACATTGTTGTGGATACATTTTCGAGCTCTTCGAGCTCGAAAATACTTTAGTGTGTCATTGTTTTTAAAAAAAACCGATTTTAGCATTTCGTTCTCCCACGATATCTCAGGAATGAATTGACCGATTTGTATGGTTGCCGCGGCAATCGGCGTATTTTATTGAGTTCTAGAGCTGATAAAATGTTGAAATTGTTTGGTTCAGTTGTTTCGAAGATATTCGCAAAAAACTGTTTTTTACCATTTCTTTCTCCCGCGATAACTCTCGAACGAATTATCTGATTTTGATGATTGAGGCGGCAATCGACGTGTTTTATTGAGTTCTAGAGCTGATTAGATTTTAAAGTTGATCGTATAAGTCGTTTCTGAGAAATCAATAAAAAACTAAAATAAAAAAAAATTTTTAATTCTTATTCTTTGTATAACTTGTAAACTACATGACCGATTTACCCCAAAATCTAATCAAGACTAAGTTTTGGTGAGCTCTTTCGATTGCCACTAAGTACGTTCAAATCGGTTCATCCGTTCCAAAGATATCGTCGGACAAAAAAAAGTTCACACACACACACACACACACACACACACACGGACGTCCACCCGGGAATAGTCAGAATAGTTTCCTAGGACCTCAAAACGTCGACATCTGATGAAAACTCGATTTTCGAAAATCGGACCGAAACCAATAACTTCCCTTTTTTGAAAATTTGCAATTTTCTTAGCGGGAAGTTAAAAATATATACATGTTCTTATTTCCATATAACATAACAGTAATTTCTTTTAATCAAATTTGACCTAAATAAACAAACTAATATATATTTTTTTATGCTTCGAGATTATATAACTATAAAAATTACCTTTGAAACTTTATTATTATCGTACTACGTATGATGCATAATTTTTTACGACGCTATATTACGTTTGGGAGATACAGATTATGATAAAAAAATGTAGTTGAGAAGCCACTTTATTTATATATCAGTGTAGTATGGATTAAAATAACTAAATATATAATAGTATCTGACCATAAAATTTTACTGATTTCTTCAAATGAGGTTTTTTCAGAAAATGATCTACACTTATCCAAAAAATTAAAGGAACAAGAAAATTTTATAAATTTTTTAGTGATTTTTGGAAGGCTGTATTTTCGTGAAAAATGATCGCATCGAAAAAATTAAAAAAGCAAATTGAAGCTTGAAATCTCTAGTTTGAAGATCGTCCAGCAAAATATTTTTTTGAGCCACGGTTTTTGCGGAATCATAAGAAAAAGGTCGAGACAAAATTTTTCTAAATTTTTTGGTTTCGTTTTTTAGGTCTACGGGGCCGGGAAAAATTTTTTCAAAAAAACAAATTCATGGCTCGTTTAGGAAATTTATTCAGCTACAATTTGCTTTTTTTTGTTTCTCTGTACGACAATTTGCTGCTGAGATATCAGCATCAGCTGAGATATCAGCCTTTAAATGAAAAAGGAGCCTTTTGTCTTTGATTATTGATATCTCAGCAAGTAATGGTCACACAGTAATTTAAAGGGCAGTTTAATAAACTTGAATAAATCCCCTACAAGCTACATTTTCGATTTTTTCAAAAAAAAATTTTTTTTCATCCTTGATATCCATTTGAAAAACCCACAAAAAATGACCATTTTCTGGTTTTTTA
Organism: Microplitis mediator; assembly: GCF_029852145.1. NCBI lineage: Eukaryota > Metazoa > Arthropoda > Insecta > Hymenoptera > Braconidae > Microplitis > Microplitis mediator. Next base: position 7,782,245 of record NC_079971.1, read on the forward strand.
GTCAACTCATCGCTACTCTGCAAATATTGATAAAAAAAATAATGTTGCCAGGTAATTTTACAGCTTAATGTACCCCCAAAAACCCTGGAAATTTTCAGATTGATCCATTGAACCGTTTGTCCGGTCCGATTGCTCAAAGTTTTGCAAAACAATTAAAGGAACAAGTTTTGTTCCTTAAATTGTGTAATCATTACCAAAATGAAAAAATTATTTTTTTCGGATTTTCTTTCATTTTTGCGTTAGTTATTCAGTAAATGTAAGGTCAAGAGGAAAAAAAAAAATTTTCCAAAAAACGAGACCAAACAAGAATTTTTTTACATTTTCTTTTTTTACGTTTCATTCGGGGGGTTATTTCTTTTTTCGTTTTTCGGAAAAAATTTTTTTTTTTTCCTCTTGACCTTACATTTACTGAATAACTAACGCAAAAATGGAAGAAAATCCGAAAAAAATTAATTTTTCCATTTTGGTAATGATTACACAATTTAAGGAACAAAACTTGTTCCTTTAATTGTTTTGCAAAACTTTGAGCAATCGGACCGGACAAACGGTTCAATGGATCAATCTGAAAATTTCCAGGGTTTTTGGGGGTACATTAAGCTGTAAAATTACCTGGCAACATTATTTTTTTTATCAATATTTGCAGAGTAGCGATGAGTTGACTAAAAAACCAGAAAATGGTCATTTTTTGTGGGTTTTTAAAATGGATATCAAGGATGAAAAAAAATTTTTTTTTGAAAAAATCGAAAATGTAGCTTGTAGGGAATTTATTCAAGTTTATTAAACTGCCCTTTAAATTACTGTGTGACCATTACTTGCTGAGATATCAATAATCAAAGACAAAAGGCTCTTTTTTCATTTAAAGGCTGATATCTCAGCAGCAAATTGTCGTACAGAGAAACAAAAAAAAGCAAATTGTAGCTGAATAAATTTCCTAAACGAGCCATGAATTCGTTTTTTTGAAAAAATTTTTCCCGGCCCCGTAGACCTAAAAAACGAAACCAAAAAATTTAGAAAAATTTTGTCTCGACCTTTTTCTTATGATTCCGCAAAAACCGTGGCTCAAAAAAATATTTTGCTGGAAGATCTTTAAACTAGAGATTTCAAGCTTCAATTTGCTTTTTTAATTTTTTCGATGCGATCATTTTTCACGAAAATACAGCCTTCCAAAAATCACTAAAAAATTTATAAAATTTTCTTGTTCCTTTAATTTTTTGGATAAGTGTATATATACACACATTGGCATAAGACAAACTGCTTTTTATTATAACTAACTATAAATGTTCATTTTTATACTTGCATGTTATCATAATAGTCGGTTTAATGTAGTGCCATTTTGTCTTAGACCTAGGCTGTTTTTTATTGAGAAAATCTAAAGATTCCGAGTATGAACAATACTGATTGTTTAATGTACATTGATTTTCAGATGGAAAACGAGATTAATTTAGAGTATCTTATAATTCTAATAATCAATTAGTGAAACTTACAGCAAAGTAGCGGGTATTATAAATATACCACTCATTCAACCAGTGGTATAGATACTTATAGCTGGTTAACAGTAGTTTTACGGCTAGAATTGTAATGCAACAGTTATTAAAAAAATGAATTTATTTACATAAAAAGTTTACACCCAAAACATAACAAAGCAATCGATACTTTATCCCAGAGAGTAAATGTTAACCGTGTACTTACATAAAAACCCTAACTATTAGGGCAATCATCTTGCTCTGAATTGTTCAAAAGTACACTGGCATGAATAACATTAATATGATACTGTTAGAATAGAGAGTGAAATAGAGACAAAGATGAACAGATAGAAAATTATCTGTCTCTCTCTCTTCACCTACACATCTGCACCGTGATGGCCGGTTCCTTACGTAAGATCTCAGCGATGACATTTTCCAGATGTTAACCGCGAACTCCTTTTTAAGTATTTTCTTCGCGGCTGTGCAATCTAAAATTAAGACTTATGTCTCCGTATTCTGCTCAGACTCCAAATTTTACTACCGGAGCACTTAATGAAAAGCATCTGCCATCGGTGAGTACCACGGTCCTTCACAAATTTCCGTTTTCTCATTTTCCATAGTTGTAGATATTAAGAGTCTTATACAGTACAACCTAGTTATAAGTTACCTTTATATGACACCTTTAAGAAGTCATTATAAAACTTCTTGAGGACGCCTTCAAAAAGACATCGTAAAGCAGTCATTCCGACTTGAATGCTGTCTGAGCATTCAATAAACTGACATATTGTTCTCTTCTTCCAAAAGTAAAGCTTATTTCCTACTCCACTGAAAAAGTTAAATTAAGAGCTAAAAACGTTTATTCTATTGACATGAGCTGAAATTCTCATGAACATTTAAAAAATTCATGAATTAAGTTAATAATTCTGAAAAAGTTATTAAAAAAATTTTTAAATCCATACGCATTGGGATTCGGCAAAGAATATCTTCCAAACGGTTAGAGAAATCAATGAAACACATCCGACCTTCCTTGTAGAGCGTTAAATTTTCTACAAAAACATGCCACGCTCATTTGACAATAATTATTTTTCATTGAGGTAGAAAATTATTTTAAAAAAATTGTTTTTTAACAAATTCTTCAAACTTTGATCTCGAATTTCCTTTAAATGGTGAAAGTTATCGCTGAAACACACTGATTCTCTTTTTAAAGCATTAAATTTTCTACAAACTCATGTATAAGGATTTGCTAAAACCAATAATGAATAACGAGATATGGTCTTTTACATAAGGGACTAAAGAAAAAATGGAAAACTGTCATGAAAAGGATCTTCCTATTAATATTAAGAGCTGAAATTTGGTGAGCACTTTCTAGAGGTTCCTATAAGAACTAATATTTCAGGGTTAAAAGTAAAAAAAGAAATATTTGATTTTTTTGAATCACCTTAACGTACATACTTAATTAACTTATAAAAGGACTGCAGAAACAATCTCTTTCGCGACAACCGAAAAACTTTGTTAGTGGAACTGGAATAGGGGTATCATTTCGAAACGAGTGAAAAAAATAGAGGGGAGGAAACTTATAGCCGAGTAACTTATAACTACACTGAAAAAAATAATCGCTAGCTGCTAACGATTTTTAATCGTTAGCTGCAAGCGATTATTTCGCTAGCAGGCACCAATTAAAAATCGCTTGCTGGAAGCGATTTTTTCGCTAGCTGCTAACGATTTTTTGGCTATGTATACATATATATATATATATATATATATATATATATATAGCTAATAACACCGAACGGTGTGTAAGATAAAATTCACACCGAGTTAAAAATACACTGTCCGAGCTACTAGCGAAAAAATTGTTAGCAGCTAGCGAAAAAATCGCTTCCAGCAAGCGATTTTTAATCGCTGCCTGCTAGCGAAAAAAATGCTAGCGGCTAGCGAAATAATCGCTTGCAGATAACGATTAAAACTCGCTAGCTGCTAAAGAAAAAATCGCTAGCAGCTAGCGATTATTTTTTTCAGTGTAGGTTGTACTGTACACTGTAAAAAATTTTGAGTCCACGGTATGGTGTGAATGATTTGGTGTTAAAATTTTCAACACTCCTGGTGAGAAAGTTACACTATGCACGGTTTTAAATTTTGAACCGTGTGAATTAGAACGGTCATACTATCAATGGTGTAAATGTATGAGTCATTTATTTAAAACTCTCGATAACTTTCACATTAGTTATTTAGTTTTTTATTTTTAAATAATCTACATCAATAACAATAATAATGTAATAATGCTGTAACCTATATATTATTCGATAATTTTTAACTACAGATTATACTATCGGACAATATTCGAGCTAATAACACCGAGTGGTGTGAAATAAAATACTCATACCATGTTAAAATTACACCACTTGATATTTTATACTAAAAAAATTTTACTCCGTCTATTTACACCGAGCAGTCCGTGTAAAGTCTTCGGGGACCATTTTCACACCAAAAATTTTTAACAGTGTAGAGAGTAAAAGTCAATCTTAATATAGTAAGCGAGTATATAAATTTACTCGAACAACAAATCTACTACTTTTCGCGCTTAGTTCGGAATGTCAGTGAAAAAGTTCAGGAAAGTAGAAATAAACAACAGGGAAAACGTTTCTCTCGTCAGACTAAAGTCTCATTGGATTTAACAGTCCAAAATGAGGTTAATTATTAGAATAAAAAACTTAACAAAATGTTGATGGTTATAAAAAACAATTGCAACAATTTTTAATCATGCATATGTATGTATGTATGATTTAATTAATTGCATGGTTGATTTTAAAATTACAAGGCAATAAAAATTTTATGTGATTATCAACTGTATCACGTATGATCCATTTACTATACAAATGTTTGACCAATTACATACTAACGATACGAGCTTCTCTATAAATATTAAAATGGTTAGGTCGAATTAATATGGGCGTTTTGTTTGATTTGAAGAATTAGTTGCAATTAAAAATATTAAGGAACTCGATTTCACATTGTACGTTGATTTAATGCCAAGTAAAGCGTATGTGTGTGAAGGGTTAAAATTGAGTTTATTTTGCTGAATCCACCGCTATATGCCAACTCTGCAGCGGATGATAGTTTTTTCACATGTTTTCAGCGTAAATCCTACGCTAAATAACTGAGTTGATTAATTTAAACTGAGTTTAAATAATCCTTCACGATTTGCACCATTGGACTCTATAGACACTGACACTAAAAGTTTGTGCAGAAAAGTTTGAACAGAGTTAGTTGGCAGCCCAACGTTATCTTTTTTTCTCGGTGTGCGTCATAAAGGTGATGTGTTCTAATTAACATAAATTTATCTCTACTCGTTGATAAGGTTTTTATTGATATAAATTATAAACTTGTAAATCAAAATTCCATCTTTACGTATTAATACCATACTTAGATCTTTCTATTTATGTTATTTTTATTAATACTTTTATTCAAACGATTGTACTTATTTTGTATTCCGTCTTATCGACATTGTGGGCAATTAACTTAACTGAATTTCAGATTAGACAATTTTCACTGTAAAAAAAGTTACAAAGTGGTTAAATGATGAAACATCGCATGCGTACTTTGTTTGCATGTTTGCGTCACTACTATACGAATTAAAATAATAAAATATTCGCAAAGAAAAGTCTGTAGCTTGCGAGCAGTTAAATATAATATATGGTGTCATAAAACATCTGTCAAAATCGATATAGCAAGTAGCACTTTTACTTTTTTAAAACTTTCACGTGATATCTGGTAACAATGCAGATGTTATTTTATTGTTAAAATTAGATTTGAAACTTTGTTTTATTTATAATAATATATACTGTAAATTTTTTCTCCCTAAATTTTTGTATCCAATTACAAGTTTACAATAACAATTAAAAGTTTTTTATAAGGCGTGCATAAAAAACTCGTTAACTATTAAGTTATGTCGCAGCTTATATTTGTAAATTTTTTCCACTTATGTATGATTATACTCGATACTACCTGTACTCCTAAAAAACTCTCACTTTAAAAGTTTAATAAAGTAAGGGGATCGTCATACGCTATTGCATGTGTAGGGGTGGGAATAAGGTTCACTACACAAGCTCGCCGTGGAAATAAATAGAGGATTCTTAGTTGGTGAGGGTTAGTCTGATAGATATAATCCTGTGAAGTAGAACGTTTTATTGCTACTTAAGTTTCATTTTATTGGATACCAGTATTTCATTTTAATAGTGAAAATTTTAATAGCTTTTTTTTTTTTTGTATCTATTACTTCTGTTTGATCGAGAAAAATCGTTTTGAACAGACTCGACTTAGTTAACTGACTTGTGATATATAATTGATACATTCATGTCTTCTTACAATCAAGATTGTTGGAAATACCAAAAATATATTTTGACAAAGGTTAGAAAACATATTTATTTTTTATTCATTTTAATTTCTGTTATTTTTAACAAATATTATTATTATTATTGCTCTAATGCGCGCATCGTAAATAACTTAGCTTCTTGTTAAAAATACAAAAAAAAAAATGAGCAAATATCGAAGTCATTGATCTTAAACTACCAAAAAGATGTATTTTAATAGAAAAAATATGCGTGATAAAATACAAAGTTTTTCCTTTGTAAGAGGCACATTTAAGGATTAACAGATTAGATTTTTCTGTTTGTTACACTATTTTACTATGTAAGCATGAATGTTATCTACATTGCCTGATAAACTTATAAAAAGCCGGATTGACAATTTTTTTTTTTTTTTTTTTTTTTTTTTATAAACACTCATTATAATAAATTAATATTATTACGAGCTTAGAAAATCAAATAAAAATTTTATTGAAGAAGTTAACAGTTTACATTAAAATCTTCTTACCGGAATAGAAAATAATTTTCTAATTGGTCATAAACAAGTCATTGAATAAAATTTAATAATGAACTTAAATGCCGGTAAGAAAATAGAGCATATTTTAAAAAAATACTTAAAAAAATTATTACTTAAGTAATAAAGTATTATATGGACAATAGTTATTTTAAAGTAATATTATCGAGTTTATAAAATTTTTGTTGATGCTATAAAAAGTTTATATTTTTTATTGTAAATGAACACATGGATTTATTTACTTTACTGTGTACCTTGAAGTCTACTGTACACACAGTTTATTTTACCGTCAATACCATTTGACCCTACAATGTATCTTCATTTGCGTTAGTAAAAACGGATAGGGTAGCTTTTTATTAACTGTGTTTTTAATAAAAATATTCCGTTATTAAATTTTTTTTTAATATGTAGTTATTTATTTGAATGTTTCATCTCAACCACTGTAACAATCGTTACATATGGATCGCGATTTAACCATTTAATTAATTTTTTTAAAATTTTTGACTTTATAAACAAAAAGTACAATGCCACACCCAAAATCTTTGCGTTGAGATCATCTCAGGTACCTATGTAAGTGCATGCACGATGAGTAAGAAAACAGAGATCGACCGATGTGACAATTTACCTTTCTCTTTCTCTCCATCAAAAGGGCAGAGCCTATGCTCAAACCCAACTACGTCATCTAGCCGTATACTCATCTTGCATCCACACTTACCTGCGTACACCTATTCACAATACATTTATAAGAGAGTATGTATGTGTGCGTACGGGCGTAGTACCCAAAAGTATGTATAGCTGCGACTCAGCCGGACACCTGCACGTGTGCACCGGACCTCTAATTGACTCAACGGTCATAAAAATTTTACGACCATCTAATTTACATATTTCGAAATCACTGCATACGTTCCCATGCTATGACTAAACGGATCTACGCACTTAGCCATTTGTTTTTCTATTAGAGCACTTACTCATCCGTTGTTGTTGACAAAACGATATCATCCGATGTCCATATATGGACTTTTCTAAATTTTTAGAAAGTTATTCCCGGAATCATGTACTTACTCATCATGTTAATGAGATGGACCCAATGATTGCACCAAAAATCTATGACTTTCCCTTCAAAACTAGAGTATATAAACTGCCGAAAATCTAACGAAGGCAGTCAATCGCTAATCAGAATTAAACTCTGCCGGATCTCGAGTCGATCAAAAATAATCTCTCCGAAGCTCTCCAGATTTTAATAAAGTACCGATTAGTTCTAACGGCTTAAGTCCGGTTAGTACCGCGAATCAGAGGTAAAATTTTAATCGTTGTCCACGTGACGGTCCACCGCCTAGGCAATCGGACTCCTTGGCCAAATACTTAAATTTTAGAAACTCGCGAAAATCACGGTCGATTCGACTCACCCAAATCAGGATCATCGGTCTCGTGACGGTCTATAGCCTAGGAATCCAGACTCCTAGATCGAAATCCTAAAACAAATTTCAATATCCGCCTTCGTATTCGGTAGATAGGGGAGTGTATCCGCTTGGCACCCCAGTAGCTCCGAGTCCGGATAGTGCAGTAATTCCGCTGAGGTAAAATCACGACGCCACAGTGCAGTGTTCCGGCGAATTAAATAAAACAATTTCGCGATCATAAATTCAAATCGGTGAATTGAGAGAGAGTGTGATCAGCGCAAATTTGTGAACCACCTCCAGCTGAGTGGTAAGTCAAAAATATATATATATACATATTGTTAAACCTATAACATACCCAATGTAAACCTTATTATAATTTTTTACCAGAATATACAGATTCTTTTCTTTTTTTTAATCAAATATATCTTTCTCTTATTTATACCTCTCACTCTAACATTCGTAAGTTAACGGGTACAGTAAGAGACAGACGTAAAGGAACAGGGACTTCTCGAGGGCCCATATTCACCTACCTACTTCCCTCTCGCTTTAAAATCCCTGACCTACCCTAAAGCCACGCAGGTCAACGATCGGGATTGTCTATCGTACTTCCGCTCGGTACGAAATAGACTTATTTAGTATACAAAAACTTGCCAAATATTAAACATTCTCACACTAGCCACGTGACGGTCCTATTAGGCTCCTTGGTTGAGTAATAGAATAAATATTTTGGGTAGTTTTACTAAATAATTAATTAAATAAAACCCTTCGCCCGTCGCCTTCACTCTCTCCGATCGTGACAGTCGAAAAATTTGGTGACAGCGGTGGGATACGCTGGTGAATCGTTCTTTTATTAAAAAGTTCATAAATTTTTATTCGATTCTTATAATTTTAATCAATCAAAAACAAACGTCCTGCCTTGTTGGAATTTCCGAGTTAAATTTCAACTTGTAATTTTTAAGTTTTAAATTCTCAAATTTTAATCTTCAAAAAACCTTATAAATTTTATACATTCAATAAATTCTCAAATTTAAAAATTCTATATTTAAAATTTTTAAAATTCATATCAACAATATTTTCTACTTTTCAAAAAGAAATCTCTTTATCAATTTCTTTACAAATTAAACAACTACATTAAACTCTCAAAACAAAATTTTTCTTTTTGACATTTCAAAGTAAAACAAAAACTGATTTAATTTTCTTAACTCAGTCATTAAACTATTTTTCTCAAAATCACAACCAAAAATTATTATTTCAATTTTTAAAATCATTTTTTTTCCATCGCAGAAAATTCAAAAATATTCAACACGTCAAAACTAATTCGAAATCTTTTCAAAATCATAAAATTTTAAAACTTTCAACCTTTACCTGAAACATTCCTTTTTTTCTTTATACTAATCTTTATTTTACTTTTTTAAATAAAATCCTGGAATAAAATTCCAAATTATTCCCAAGAAACTTTTCTGAATTTCTCTGAAATTAAAATCTTAATTTTTCGATTCTTAAAACTATTTGCGATTTTATTTTTTTTGAAAATCTTCTTTTATTTTTATTTCAAAATCAAACGTTATTTGAGGAAGTTTTATACTTTCAGTTTCAATATTTCAAAGCTTCTTACAAATTATTGTTACCTACAATCTTTTTAGCCACACATATCATTAACACTACACGTTTTATGCCCAACTCATCTACACTAAAACGCAATAAACAATCAAAAATCAAATTTCACATTGAAAGATTAGTAGCAATTATAGAAGACGCACCATCGTGCCCTTTTATAAAGAAATATTTGCTTTCTAATAGATCAAAAAGTTTTATTAATTACAAACTTATACCAGTCGATATACCTAAAAGATTTTTGAAATTTAATTACAAGCTAGCGCCTCTTGACCCGCGTATGCAAATATTAGACGAAAACTCTATCTATTACAGATAAATTCAATTATTAAATTTAACGTCAGTTCAGTGAAAATAAATTTGTGATTTTTCTAAGGATAAGTCGATTCTTTCATTTCATAGTACTACCGGGTTTTACGTGCAATAAACTCGCTACTTTTTCGCACCCGAAATTGCAAATTATTTTTGGCAAATCTTGGAACATTTATTACTCACTCATTACTCATCTCATTAATCGAGGTTGCTTAGAAGACCGCAGACTTATTGTCGGATTTTATTCAACCTTTCATCGATTGCTTAGAAGACCGCAGACTTTTTGTCGGATTTTATTCAATCTTTCATCGAATCAATTGGGAGACCGCAGACTTCTTGTCGGATTCCAGGCGATTCATTCATTATTCACTCATCCACTCATTTTCAAGAAGCCATAAAAGTTTGTAATATTTCGTAAGATCAGTTATTAAAGTACCTCACTCATTAATTGATCAGTGGAACAATTTTGAAGTGTATCTTGTACGTACAGCCTGGAAATATCTAATGAGAACCAGAAAACGCGCCGGAAGAAAATATCAGTTACGAAAACTAGTTGCAATATACCATAGGGGGGAATTACCATACACTCCCGTGACTATACCACTATCCTTACAAAATCCAGCAAATAATTCACAAAATCAGGAAATAAATCATCTAAATCCGGAAGAGAAAAATAATCATAGTTCCATAAAATAAACTTATTTAATTTTTATTTTTGACACACAATTTAAACAATTTGACACACAACACCTACATCTGAATAATTAAAATACTTCCAACACTAATATATTTACAATAAACAAATTATAAATTTAATACAAGGCTATCTAAAATTTGGTAACAATTAATTAGTAAATATTTTTCTGTCGGCGCGACCTTTCACTTGCGTCTGACTATTGCAAATCTAGCTTTCCTTGTCAATTCCCTACTACTTACTAGGATTCTCATTCCTACTATTTCTTTACTCTTATAACCTTCTCCCATATAATTAATCGAAATGTCGGATCATGAAGGAGACGATCACCAAGATCCTCTACCAGCCGGAAATAATCCGCCCCCGCGAATTGACAATAATAGGTTGGGCCGACGAGGCAATAATAATGAAGTCAACCAACAACTCAATAATATCACCCGGCATGCAAATATAACGGATCAAATGATCACGTCCCTCGGGGAAAGTATGACGCTACATCAAGCGTTAATGCAAGTCCCAACTTTTGATGGTAAAAACATGCCTTTACAAGCGTTCTTACAAGACGTAGAAAACGGTCTTACAATTGTACCAGAAAATCTTGAAAACACTTATTTTAACGGAGTTAAGTCCAAACTTAAGGAAACAGCCAGAGACGCGATCGCGGATAAAACAATTAATACAATGAATACTCTTAGAGACGCGCTTAAAGAATATTTTGCCACCAAGAAAACGTATCCACAATACTGCGCGGATATCCAAGCTATTAGACTCAAACAAAACGAATCAATTCTCAGTTACTACACTCGAATAAAGAAAATTCGCGCTAACGCAGTAACCGCTTTGAACGAAAGCTTTAATAACGATGCCGAGGTAACCGCGATGAAGAAAATGCTAGATGGCTTAGCCCTCGAGTCATTTAAACGTGGATTACCAGACGATTTAATATACGGAGTAAGTGTACAAAATCCTGGCACTCTCGATGATGCATATAAGATCGCATTACGGCTTGAGGAAGACCTGAGAGGTAGCTCTCACCGTAATTCTAATTATTTGGCCTACGCGCAATCCGAATCCGTAAATCTTGATCTACCGCGCAGAACTCGAACAGTAAGTTTTCAAGACGAAGAACGTCGAAATACAATACCGTTCAGATTCACTCGCGAAGACCATACTAGATCTTCTAATTCATATAGTAGATCTCCGGTGCGAGATACAACACCACCACGTGACAAACGTAACTATCCTGAGCGTAGCAATTCGCCTTATCGTTCACGAAGTCGATCACCTGGAAGTTATTATCCATACTATCCTCCACCGGGCTACTTCCCTCCAATGCCATACCTACCTCCCATGCCATATCAATACCCACCTCCTGGAGCATATCCACCTCCAGTACCATACAATACGCCATATTATCAAAATTATTCTCCTCAGGATAACAATCAGAACAATTCTAACAATAATTACGGTAATAATAACCCCAATAATTACAATAATCGTAACAACTACGATAACAATAATCAAAGATATGGTAATAATGGTTATAATAACTATAACAGAAATAATTACGGGAATTACAACACCAATAATAACCCGCAAAATCAGCAAAATAATTCGAGACCTACTTCTCCCGCGCCATCTAAAGATTCTTTAAACTCCAACGCAGTTCGACGGAACGACGCGACGTCGAACAGCGCGAACCTCACGGAAACGCGTCCATCATCAATCAGATTTCTGACCGTCGAAGATTCGTAATGTGGTCTGAAGTCCAGGGTAGAGGACCAGTCGTTACTCTAAAAGCCCCGGAGTTGCGAAACGGCAGAGCTCGTTTCTTAGTCGACACGGGTGCTGATATAAATGTAATTAGAAAAGACGCACTGGCCCCTCGCACAGTAATCGATACCTGGGACTCAGTTTCCATAAAGGGAATCACTACTGAACGACTCGACACTTTAGGAACCACCGAAATTACATTCTTCACAAATCCCGAGAAATTTCACGTTCTCGAGACCCCTTTACCCATTCCAACTGATGGAATTATCGGCATAGACTTTCTAACTAAGGAAAAGGTTGAAATATCTTTTCATCACAATACCATAGTCGCAGATTCCGAACCCGTACACCCAATTCCGCTCGAAAATACTAAGGGTGAACCATTTGATACACCTTCGATAACTATGTTTCGGAGTGAAGATGAACCCTCAGTATTTTTGTTAAAAGCCAGAACTCGAACAGTAATACCAATTAATCTTCGTAAGACAGATCTAAAAACCGGATTTTTACCTCGCGTCGAAACCCGCGAAAACATTTTCATTGGTAACGCTTTAGTCACGAATAATGACAGTACTTGTTATGTTTATGCGATTAATGCCTATGAAGACGATATAGAACTCGTCATACCACCACAAGAAATAATTCCCTTTGAATGCGATGGCAGCTCAGAAGATTTCTTCGACGATTCTGAAGATAGTGAAATACCGGAAGACGGTCAAGATAGATTCGAGCGCATATGTGCTAGTCTCCGACTTGATCATTTAAATATGTTGGAAAGGGAGCATGTGCATGAGCTTATCAGGGAATTCCCAATGCTCTTTCACCTTCCTGGAGATGATCTTCCAGCTACAACAATGATGACACACTCCATTCCAACAGTTGACGAAATTCCTATATCAGTGCGTCAGTATCGTTTTCCACCTGTACATAAGGAAGAAATCGCTCGACAAGTAAATAAATTATTAAACGGCGGTGTAATAGCTGAATCTGTCTCTCCATATAATTCACCTCTTTGGATAGTCCCAAAGAAGCCAGATTCAAAAGGTAATAAGCGCTGGCGTATGGTAATCGACTTTAGGCAACTAAACGAGAAAACCATAGGCGATGCTTATCCTCTTCCGAATATAGTTGAGATTCTTGATAGACTAGGAGGAGCAAAATATTTTTCAGTTTTTGACTTGGCCAGTGGATTTCATCAAATTAAAATGAATCCAAAAGACCAACCGAAAACTGCATTCAGTACACCAAATGGTCATTATGAATATAACAGAATGCCATTTGGGCTGAAAAACGCTCCAGCTACTTTTCAACGACTTATGGACAGAGTTCTGTTAGGTCTACAGGACGTTGAGCTATTTGTATATCTCGACGACGTCGTTATTTTCGCGTCATCACTCGAAGAACACGGCGTACGTGTCCGACGACTCTTCAATCGACTAGAACAAGCCAATCTGGTCTTACAATCAGATAAGTGCGAATTTTTAAACCTTGAAGTTGCATATCTTGGTCATATTATTGGCAATGGCGGTGTACGTCCAGACCCAAAGAAGACCGAAGCCATCGAGAAGTTTCCAAGACCAAAAACAGTCACGAACATCAGACAATTTCTTGGACTAGCTGGATATTATCGTCGCTTCATTGAAAACTTCTCAGGCCGTGCGAAACCATTGACAGAACTATTGAAGAAAGATAACCCATTCAACTGGACCTCAGCTCAACAAGAAAGTTTTGACGATCTACGCAAAGCATTATGTACATCTCCAGTCTTGCAATATCCTGACTTTTCTCAACCATTTATTCTTACTACTGACGCTTCAGACCTCGCTATTGGCGCCGTGTTAAGCCAAGGTAAAATTGGTGAGGACAGACCAATTGCTTACCTATCAAGACTCCTCAAAAACGCAGAGCGAAATTATACAACAACTGAAAAAGAATGTTTAGCAGTTATTTACGGTATTTTACATTTTCGACCGTACCTATATGGACGAAGATTCACTCTCGTCTGTGATCACGAACCTTTAAAATGGATCGACTCTGTCAAGCCACCAGTACAACGGCTAGTTCGATGGAGAACCAGGTTAAGAGAGTACGAATATGTCTTCTATTATAAACCAGGAAGATTGAATGTAAATGCAGACGCATTATCACGAAATCCTGTTGTTATGCCTATAATTCCCACAGGAAAATCTGAAACAGCTGCGAGACAGTCCAGTTCAATTGCCAAACACTTAGAACGACTACGATCATCCGCTATAAAAGCAGCAGAAACAAATGCCAGTACTATAGGTGAGAGAGTGAGGATGCGAAGAATAGCAAGTAATCCCTCGCTAGCACATCCACCTCCTATTAGGCGTGCCAAAACTATTGCTGATATTCCAGTACCAGAAAAACGTAAACCTGGTCGACCTCGAAAACCACCGGACATTGTTCAATCAAGTGATCCGACACCACCGGTACCGCATGCTAGAGATAGTGCTTTTCCAAGCCTCGCTAGTAATCGCGTACCACCTTCTAAAAATTCTGAAAAACCAGGACCACTATCTACAAAAACTCGAACAGCTGACTATCAATTGACATACGTAAATAATCAGCAAGGCGAAGAAACACCTGCGCTATCTGAACCAATACAAAACTCACTGCCTAGAAATGTTATTGAAGTGTCACCTGGACCATCCTCGGGAAATGAAACCTATTACTGGGACCCACGTGCTGAAGATCCGACTTACGAATCGCCCCTTCCAACTAGAAAACCCGAAGCACAATCCCACAGACCATCTAACATAACCTTTCGACACCCTGTAGGACGATCAACCCCTGCAGTTACGTCAGAAGGATCAACAACAGACTCAGAAAGAGATGAAATAATACCACGAGGGACAGCAAGCAGACATTGGGCTAATCTACCTAATCTACCTAATCTACCAACTATCGATGAAATTAATTCAAGTACAGATACAGATGAAGAAGTACAACAACCACAACCGAGACGAAGGAAATCTGTAGCTGATACTGTTCCTTGCGAATTATTTTATCCAGGAATGAAGAATAACGAAAGTAAAATATCCTTACACACAACGAACGAAAATCTGACATACTTCAGAGATAATTACTTGCATTTTATCTCTGCTGACTGTGAACTTACAACCATCACATCACGACTACTGATAGAAACAGACAAGATAGATCTACAAGATCTGAAGTTAAAGAAGCCGAAAATTAACCAAGTACTGATAACACCGCATGGTAAACACAAAATTCTTAGTGCAGTGATAAAGAAAAATCACTTTGATTCATTTTCCATACAAGAACTAAAAGACGTGCTAAAAACCGTCAAAAATGTACTGAACCACTACGGCATTAAAACTTTGCGGATCTCAAAACCAGGAGATATGCTTGAAGGCTTAAGCCAGTCACTTGTCACTGACGTTCTCAAGGAATGCCTAGATGACTGTGAATGTTCACTCACCATTTGCCATGGAAGTGTAACTATACCAGACGAAGATGTCCGCCAAGACATCATCGCGGAATATCACGAGAGCCTAACAGGTGGTCATAAGGGTATCACTAAAACATATCGACGAATTCGTGAACGTTTTTATTGGCCAAATATGAGAGATGATATCACAGAGTTTATTCGTACGTGCAGAAGTTGCCAAGAACAGAAGTTAGTCCGAATCAAGACTAAAGAACCAATGATCATCACAGACACTCCTGCAGAACCCTTCGACAAAATCTCAATAGACACAGTGGGGCCATTACCTCAAACACCATCAGGTAATATGCATATCCTCACTGTGCAAGACAACCTCACAAAGTATTGCGTAGCAGTACCAATACCAAACATAAAGGCTGAAACAATTGCAGACGCACTCGCTCGTCATGTGATTATTCAGTTTGGGTCACCTCGCGTAATATTAAGCGATCAAGGTAGATCATTTGTTGGTAAAATATTTCACCACTTAGCCAAACTTTTCAAAATTAAACAAGTAACTACCTCAGGGTACCATCCACAAACTAATGGATCCCTCGAGCGTAGTCACATAGTATTGGCAGAATTTATCAAGCATTACGTGGATAAATATGAAGACTGGGACAAACTCGTCCCCTTTGCAATGTTTTCATATAATATCGCCGTACACGAATCCACTAATTTTACCCCTTTCGAACTTATATACGGTAAAAGAGCGCGCATACCCAGTTCTTTTCCACCTCCTGATAAAACCGAGACTTACGGAACTTACTTACATGACTTAGTCAACCGTATGGATGACATGAGACATTTCGCGGCATCAAATTTAATTAAATCTAAACACCGCTCTAAACGTTACTACGACGCTCACCTGAACCCCAGTACTTTGAATGTTGGAGATCAGGTTTATGCTATAAAAGAACCTCGAAAAGGTAAATTTGATTCGCATTATAAAGGCCCGTATATTATAGCTGAATTGTTAGATAATAATACAGCTATAATAGAAGATGAAAAGGGCAAACGTTCTCTTAAACACATAGATAAGTTGAAAATCTGTAACACTAGAGATTCTACTAATACTAACACTGACACTCAATCTGATTAACATACTATTATTTGTTTTCCTCTTTTCTAATCGTTAATTTTGAGTTTTAAGTTACTATAGGTATTGTAGTGCAACCATTGACGATTGAACAGTATGGAGTTAATAAAGTTTATACTTCAGATAGCGTCAACAGTTCCAACAACGATCACGGCATACCAATTAAAATCAATAATAGTAGAAATCGTCAACTTCATCGACGTAACCTCAAAATCACATTTGAATCTAACGATGATATTATTTCTTTTCATGATTTACCTACAATAACCATCATAAAAGGAAATAAGACGAATAATCTCAAATTCTGAAAAAGAGAAATCATCAATTTAACAAATGGAATGAATATATAACAATATGAGTAACATTCGTAACTAACCATAAGATGGGACAAATATACATCAATTAAGCTTTTAAATAATATATAACTATAGCAACTCAGAAAATGAAATCTGATACTATGCATATATTTGTCTTATTCTATTGTTATAATACTCATATACATACATAGTAATATTGACATAATAATTTCAAACATACACGTAACATATTCAAATACTCATACTTACGACGATACTTGATTAACAACTAACAAATAGTTCATATTATGTTATAACCATATGAAGACACGCATAATTATTCATAAGTTTGTGTAAGTGAATAAGATATTAATCTAAATCATAAATCATGTATAAAAATGAACACGATAACAAGCAAAACAAACAGACAATAGGTCAAAAAATTTGAGATTTATGCGCGAAATAAATAAGTTTGAACCGTTAGTCATTGTTTAAAAATGATATGCTATTATGTCAATATATATTAAAGGTGAAGGGTAATATAAGTAAATGGTAAAAAGGTAATATAAAACAGAAAAGAAAAAAAAAAAAATATATATATATATTTGTAACAATATAATCATATAATTCACAATTAACGGTAATGGATAGATAAGTAAGAATCATTGCATAAAGCATAATTTAAAACTCGCTACTTGAATTTTCGAATCATAAATGAATAACGCAAGGTACCGAAATAACGCGTTAGGTAGATTGTAAGAGAAACGCATCAGCATAAACAAGAAAATTATGTAACTTACTCTATTATCGTTTCTTTAGGTTCAATATTCATTATTTCGATCAATAATTTAGTATGATCCTTCAATCTAATCGAAGTGAAGAACTCTACGTTAAACGTAGTCTCGTTACAAATTTCTACGCGTATGTAGTACAACGTTTATGTCAAACATATATACATGCACTTATCCGTTTTCAAATTAATAATATTCCAGTGAAATGCTTTTAGACTCGAAAGCCAGTAAACAATTTTTTATTATGAATAATAAATCGAATAACCAATAGACCCAAGGATAAGTACATGTGTAAATGCGTGTTGTATAAGAACAATCATATATGTAATTACTATAAAAAGAGAATATATACGTCGTTTATACGAAAAATTGTAAGCAATCATCGATACGAGTGCAACAGAACATCAGCAGCCATTATGAACAGACCCACAATCAAAAGAGTGAATTTTCTAGGGAGACAACCGGTCGTTTTCCTTCCTCAGTGCATGAGAAAAGCACCAAACAATTTAAAACGAGAACACATGTTAGTCATTTGTGATATTTCACGTCACAACTGAAAGAGGAATATTGTAAATTCATGACACCACTGAGAACACGATTGCCAATTTAACTTTTTTGACCATTTATCTAAATCTCCAATCGTTCATAACGACTATGAGCCATCAGCTTTGGATTATCTGTTTAACACACCATCTAATCGTCAGAATATTCAAGATGCTGTGCATACTACAGTACATAAGTGACCACGATTGAACACTTAGACTACACCAAAAATAGTAATGTAAAAGATTAACTTCTTTAATGTCTAGACAGAACCATAACTGATCTAGAAATAAACAAGCGATACCAGTACTGTTAGTTAACGATTGAAAAACAGACTGTAGACACTACATCAAGGCAGAAAACTACAAACGCATGAAACTGCCTTACACTCTCACAAGTAAGTGACCTATTTGCAAACTCAAAACCTAAATCGTTCCAGCATTGTCACGTAGGATTGAGTAAGATCCAATATGTATACTGGAAGTCCTTAGAATAAAATCAAGGGCTTACATTCCATACCATATCTGAGCTTACTTCAGGTCCATTACCATTGGGAATCTACAGAATATATAAAAATCTCTGGCCTGGGAACCCTGTCCTCTAAAGAATTGGATGTGTTAACCTGGTCAGCTCTGCAGATTCTGATCTGGAAATCCCTCTTTAACCACAACCTACTATTGGACTCAATACAACGCAATTGTTTAGCAGCAACCACCTGATTTTACGGATGGAGAAATATTCAACCAACGATACATCTAAAAATTTATCCAGGGCAATTCTCATGTTAGATGGAATAGAAGGCAACGACCTAAGTTTACCATGAAAATGTACTCTTCAAATCAAAACAGGGAAATACTCACAGCAGCAACCCAACAAAGAAGACAGAAAGACATCCAACTATTGAACATCTGCCAGACCTCATCAAAATACGTATTGTTAATGTGTTGAAGAAGAATAGTTTTCAATGTAAGTTAAACCGCAATCCATATTGACCAATTACTTCAATTCCTATTTAAGCAAGATTTGCATAAATTGAAGTCATCGAGGGCGATGACGACTCTGGGGGTAGAGGTGTAACAATCGTTACATATGGATCGCGATTTAACCATTTAATTAATTTTTTTAAAATTTTTGACTTTATAAACAAAAAGTACAATGCCACACCCAAAATCTTTGCGTTGAGATCATCTCAGGTACCTATGTAAGTGCATGCACGATGAGTAAGAAAACAGAGATCGACCGATGTGACAATTTACCTTTCTCTTTCTCTCCATCAAAAGGGCAGAGCCTATGCTCAAACCCAACTACGTCATCTAGCCGTATACTCATCTTGCATCCACACTTACCTGCGTACACCTATTCACAATACATTTATAAGAGAGTATGTATGTGTGCGTACGGGCGTAGTACCCAAAAGTATGTATAGCTGCGACTCAGCCGGACACCTGCACGTGTGCACCGGACCTCTAATTGACTCAACGGTCATAAAAATTTTACGACCATCTAATTTACATATTTCGAAATCACTGCATACGTTCCCATGCTATGACTAAACGGATCTACGCACTTAGCCATTTGTTTTTCTATTAGAGCACTTACTCATCCGTTGTTGTTGACAAAACGATATCATCCGATGTCCATATATGGACTTTTCTAAATTTTTAGAAAGTTATTCCCGGAATCATGTACTTACTCATCATGTTAATGAGATGGACCCAATGATTGCACCAAAAATCTATGACTTTCCCTTCAAAACTAGAGTATATAAACTGCCGAAAATCTAACGAAGGCAGTCAATCGCTAATCAGAATTAAACTCTGCCGGATCTCGAGTCGATCAAAAATAATCTCTCCGAAGCTCTCCAGATTTTAATAAAGTACCGATTAGTTCTAACGGCTTAAGTCCGGTTAGTACCGCGAATCAGAGGTAAAATTTTAATCGTTGTCCACGTGACGGTCCACCGCCTAGGCAATCGGACTCCTTGGCCAAATACTTAAATTTTAGAAACTCGCGAAAATCACGGTCGATTCGACTCACCCAAATCAGGATCATCGGTCTCGTGACGGTCTATAGCCTAGGAATCCAGACTCCTAGATCGAAATCCTAAAACAAATTTCAATATCCGCCTTCGTATTCGGTAGATAGGGGAGTGTATCCGCTTGGCACCCCAGTAGCTCCGAGTCCGGATAGTGCAGTAATTCCGCTGAGGTAAAATCACGACGCCACAGTGCAGTGTTCCGGCGAATTAAATAAAACAATTTCGCGATCATAAATTCAAATCGGTGAATTGAGAGAGAGTGTGATCAGCGCAAATTTGTGAACCACCTCCAGCTGAGTGGTAAGTCAAAAATATATATATATACATATTGTTAAACCTATAACATACCCAATGTAAACCTTATTATAATTTTTTACCAGAATATACAGATTCTTTTCTTTTTTTTAATCAAATATATCTTTCTCTTATTTATACCTCTCACTCTAACATTCGTAAGTTAACGGGTACAGTAAGAGACAGACGTAAAGGAACAGGGACTTCTCGAGGGCCCATATTCACCTACCTACTTCCCTCTCGCTTTAAAATCCCTGACCTACCCTAAAGCCACGCAGGTCAACGATCGGGATTGTCTATCGTACTTCCGCTCGGTACGAAATAGACTTATTTAGTATACAAAAACTTGCCAAATATTAAACATTCTCACACTAGCCACGTGACGGTCCTATTAGGCTCCTTGGTTGAGTAATAGAATAAATATTTTGGGTAGTTTTACTAAATAATTAATTAAATAAAACCCTTCGCCCGTCGCCTTCACTCTCTCCGATCGTGACACCACAAAGCAATTGATAGTATCATATTTCACTTGTCGAGGTCAAAGGTTCAAAAGGGAAAAGAAAATCAAAACTTTTCTCATCCATACCTCCATTGATAATAACGTACTAAAAGAAAAGACAGGCTTGTTTCCAAGTCGTAAA
Organism: Microplitis mediator; assembly: GCF_029852145.1. Classification (NCBI taxonomy): domain Eukaryota; kingdom Metazoa; phylum Arthropoda; class Insecta; order Hymenoptera; family Braconidae; genus Microplitis; species Microplitis mediator. The sequence goes on from NC_079971.1 coordinate 7,803,553, forward strand.
ATTTTTACGATTCAAGAAAAGGTCAATGCATAGCGGTACATAAACACCATAGGACAGATTTCTTTTATTGATACAGACTCCGCCTAACCTGCTTTATTTACAAGGTTAAAAGCTGTACTGGCTGGCGCCACTATTAGAAGTACAGGCAATAGACACTAGTATATAAAATCAAGTAAAGAAAACAGTTTATGGTTACACTGAAAAAATAACAATTCGGTACATAGGATTCAAACGAGGGTTTGCGGTGTACTTGTATTGGCGACACAAGTCTTGAATTATAACACATTCTCAACGAGAGCGAGTACATACATCTTTCTCTCACGGGCGAAGCGAGTATACCGGATTTCTTGTTTTAATAATACGTGTCGAATAATTTTTAACTTCACTCTGAGAAAATCGACGATTTTCGAAAAATTCGGGAAGTTATTGTTTTCAACCTGATTTCTGATAATGAAAATTTCATCAGATGTCGACGTTTTGAGATTCTAGGAAGCTATTCTGACTATTTTCAGAATGATGTCCAAAGTATCTGTATGTGTGTGCGCGCGCGAATGTGTGTGTGTTTGGTATGTGAGTGAGTGTGTGTACACTTTTCATAATTTTTCATTGAATTAACCGACTTAGATGGTTCTTGCGGCAATCGCAAGAACTTATTAGACATCAACTTTCTTGAAAATTTCAGATCATTTGATCAAATAGACTCTAAGAAAATTAAAAAATACGGAAAAAAAATCTGGGCAGCCGTTGGCCCTACGAGCCAACCCGAAAACTTCCCGCTGTTTCCGAGCTCAATGAGCTCGAAAACGTTAGGGTGAACACATTTTCAAGCTCGAAAATACTTTTGCATGCGTTTGTTTTTTATGAGCTTCTCAAGCTCTAACAAGTTACGTTCAATGTTAAAGTTTGAAAATTTATGAATCGGAAATCATTAATAAACACGCGTTTTAGCAATATTTATTCCAAATTATGTTCAATAAAATAAGTATATTCCGGCAGAAATCAATTTAAGTGATCAAAGTAAAAATTGAAATAAGTTTTTACTCAGATCGAAGCTTTAATATATAAAACATATAAAAAAATGTTGAAAACGGTGTTTTTTCAATTTTTCTGTTGTTAATATGATTTGAACTCAAGAACGAGTTACATTACTGTGTGAAGTGATCAAAAGAGACCATAAAGACGAAGAGTTGGCATGATTTTGAACACATTTTAGTACATGATATTGTGATTTATCCGGGAGATATAACATAAAATTTTATTTTTCGAACTTTCCGGCGCCCATATCATTTTTAACGAATCAACCAATTTTGACGTTCAATGTGACGATCGACGCATTTTATTGAGTTCTAGAGCTGATTAGATTTTGAAATTAATCAATCCAGTCATTTCTGAGAAATTTCCAAAAAACTAAAAAAAAAATTTTTTTTTTCTTATTTTTTCTACATCTTAGAGCGTAATTGATTGATCGATCTGAAATTTTTTTAGGAAAGTTCACGGTCAACAAGCTCTTACGATTGCCACGAGAGCTATCTTAATCGGTAAATTCGTTCGAGAGAAATTTTAATGTGGAAATCAATCGATTAGTTCAAAAGATATCGACGACGAAACGTTTAAAGAAAAACATTTTATGTCGTTTTTCCCAGATAGATTTTAATATAATATGTATAAAATCATACCAATTTGTCTTTATAATCTTTTTTTATCACCACATAATGTAATGCAATTCGTTCTTCAGCTTAAATAATATTACCAACAAAAAAAATTGAAAAACCCCTCTTTTAACATTTTTCTCGGATAATTTATATATTAATGATCTGAACTAGTCGAAAGTCATTGAAATCCTTATTTTAATTACTGACATTGATTTCCACCTGATGACATTTATTTGTAGAACATAATCGTGAAGAAAAATTTTAAGAACGCTTGTTTATTAAGTATTTTCGATGTCTTGAGTTTTTCATGTTCAATACAAAACGTACAGTTTTCAAGTTTGAAAATACCCATGTAATCAAAGGTATTGCGTAGTTAAAAATATTGAAAATTACTAACTATTAATAGTTCAAAGAGCTCGAAAACAGCGGGAAGTTTTGGTATGGCACGCAGGGTCAACAGATTTATAGATTTTTTTATAACGACTGCGTTTGAAGTTTAATTGAGAAAGTTTTAATTAATTAAAAAAAAAAATTATTATTTTTTTTTCCAAAAATATAAAATTTTACAAAGGAATTTACAATGTATTTGATCCATAAGATATTTATGTTTTGTTTTTCACTTTAGTTCTTGATTTATTTATAAATCACATAAAAAAAAAGAAATTTAGTAACATCAATTTTTTAAAATATACTAATCAATACAAAACATTATTTTTATTTTAGTCTATTTTTTCAAGTTTCATGTTTGCGGGAAAATAAAAAAGGTGATATTGGTGTACAGAGAGATGCTTTTCTCAATCTCTTTTTGTATAGCATGTACGACAGTCACTCCCCGATTTGTGTATAGTTCGTATAGCAAATTACTGTTTAGCACAGTAAAACCATGCTGAAAAGTGAAACTGCTGATCATTCGATATCGTTCTATAGTTTCGTCAATTATCGAGAAAAAGACCTATTTTACTCGCGCCATTCGATGCGCGGATAATGAACTTTGAACGCAGGAGTTTTAAAAAAGTATTTTTCCTACCGGAATCCCAAGTATTTTCGATTCAGTTTTCCTACAGTAAGTAAACGTATTCTTATTGTAAGCAACCTGGTGTAATTCCCACAGAAGTACTAAGTTTTATTGTGGGACTGAAGCTTTATACTAAAATATTATAGCAAATACGGTGGCGTTTCCTGCGCTTACATACTTATCCTATAGCAATTTCTGTTTCTTGCATCTTTATCTCATGTTATTATGAGGTAGATATAAGAATGCAAGTGTTAACAAATATTAAAATAAGGCGTGCAATATTCTTTTTTATAATTATTGAATTATTGATTAATATAAGTTTATTTTTTGTCCCAATCGTTGATCATACATCTATTATAATAAAAAATGCTCTTATTTACATAAATCCATGCATGTCAATAAAGTAAGGTTAAGTTGATAGTATTTTAACTGTGGTTTTATGCCTACAGTAATACCAAGTTTTCTTACCGTCAGTATACGTATTGCTCTTCGAAATAAACTTTGGTATTCTTACCACAAGAATATCAGTATTGCTACTAGAACAAAAATTTACCGGGAGGAACAAACTTTTTGTTTCGGGATAGAAATGCGCTGGTCATTAGAAAGAAATTTTGACTGGAAAAAAAAAAAAAACGGTATGACTTTCAGAAAACCTCATATTCGTTTTGTTCATTATATTTTAAGATCAACAATCTCTCAACAAACGACAGTTTTGTTACAGCGCTAACTTTTTTCCTCAGCGTGAGAATAAACTGATTTAAGAGAGAAAAAAATACTTTAACGCTCCAACTACTTCTGACCGACCCTAAACCCTACGAGAATTAATGTACAGAACAAACGACGCATTCGTCTATTTAGTAAAAAGAAATCCGATTAACTCTACGACTTCTCTAAATAACTATAGTGAACAGTATTAATTAAGTGACAGAAGGGTTTTTATAATAAGTCGATGTATGTTAGTAAAAACCAAAAAACATAAACAAAATAGTGTGATAAATTACAAACACAGTATATAATTACCAGAAATAAAAAATGTTAGCAATTCATGTAATATAGGCCGTTTTTACATTAGATGTAAATTTTAAGATTTGAATTAACTCGATGATTCGTTCATTTTAAGGATGTTGTACTCATTTCCGTACGAAAAAATACATATTCCGGCAAAATAGTATAAATGCGGCTTATATGTTTAGTATTGTTGTATATATGCTATTTTGCTGGTATATATTTCCGAATATTTATTTTTTCACATGGGTTTATTCATTTTTATAGAGAATACGTTATTTTATTCACAACAAATCTTTATTACAAATCATTGTATGTATTTATAGCCATTTCATATAGGGGTATTGTTGTCACTAGCTGGGCATTAAAATCCCCGCGTAATCCGCGTTACTTCTATTTTTAGCTCAGAAAATACTACGGCTCCTGCTCACATATCGAATAATAGCGTACTTGTTATGCAAATATATGCATTTATTATTTTTTTCCGTGATTCGCCGGGACTAGCTTAATGCTTACCTACCAAGTCGTGCACACTTACTCTTTTTAAATGTATTTTCTAACACTTATCTTATTGCGTATCCGGAAGCCGATGAGTATTTACATTTCAATAAAAATTCTTTGTTCCAAACAAATTGTATTTCTTCGTTTTTCTTAGAGGCTTAAGCCACTGCGTACACTCTAAGGTGTACATCTCCAACGCTCTTCATGAAACTCACAACAATGCCCCCTCTTCTTGCCTTTTATCTCTTTTGCCACAAATCTTCAGCTCTAAAAACATATAGGTGACCTAGTTGTTATTATATTCATTACCGCTTATTTCAATAAAAAATATTACAAGTGTTTATGTACGCTTATTTTTTTTTTCATCGTCGCTGTATATTCTCCTGAATTTAACTGGAATATTAAATCACAGCGGCTCTCTTTGCTAATATGTAATTTAGATATAAATGAAGCTGTAATTCTTTATTTGATACCATAAGTCGATGATTTAACGTTGGAAATTCAGATATGGTGTTGAAATTTAACACCGCCGAACTTAACACCTACACCGCTTGGACTTACCCCGGTGATTTTTTACAGTGTATAACAAAGATGAATAGAGTCATATGGAGCAAGTGTGCGCTGTGGATAAGTGTGCGCGAACCCATTCATTTCGTACTGAAATGCATAGGTTTACGCACTCTTACCCATTGCGCACACTTGCCCCATATGACTTTAAGTTCAATATATGAATATGAAGAAAAACATATTGCGTTGCATTTACTTGGAACACGGGCCTCAATCTCTCGTCAACTTAAATACCTAAGATCATAATATTTGATCCATACTAGGTTTCTTTTTCTCAAGTAAACATATATATATTTTGAACTCAACGTAAATGATATATATACTACTTAGATATAACGTTGTTCAAAATAATGTTTCGAACAAAATATTTAGTAAAAAGAAATGGTTAATATAATATATATAAGAATAAAGATTGAACTTCGTATAGAGAACCCAACATTTAAGTAGCTATTATAGTCAGTTAACGCCACTATACACTGTACAATATAACCAGAGCAAGTCCAAATGTCAAAATTTTCGATGTTAAATTTCAACACCGAAAGCGGTGTTAAAATAACGCCTCCGCTGGTGTAAATATTCTTTACCGGTGTTAAAGAAACTTTCCGATGATAAAATATTTTAGTTCGTGAATATTTTTACTTACTCGATCACTACAGTTAAACAATATACGTGTGTATGCGTGCGTACACGGAGAGAAAAGAATAGTAATGATTACTATGCTACATAGTAACCAGACTCATTTTTTGTAAAATGGTAAATAATGCTATATAGAATAGGACTCATTACCATTTTTCTGGTAATGATTACTATGTTACATTGAAACAACTAAAATGGTAAAAATCGCTATCTAGCATGGGAACCAGGGCTATGTAGAATGGTACTCAATCCCATGCTGAAATAGCTGTCGTTACAGTTTAATAAGTGAGACAAGGAAGTAAACATGCGCGGACGTTTACGCAGTAACCTATGTGTATGTGTATGCATGTGTATGTCCGATGTATATTACTAAATATTTTAATTTATTTAATTATTATTTATCTGTTATCAAAAAATGATATTTCATTTTGAGCAATATCTTAATTATTTCAATAGATTAATTCAATTTCTACATATATTTATTTATAGTAACCTGAGTTATTTGTTTTGTCATAACCTTATTTACTAAAAATAAAATAAATAAAACATCGTAAACGTTACTAGGTAACATTGTAGTCATGTCCATTAACATAGCTCTCTTGTCAATGTAAAATGGTTATCAGTCCTATGCTAGCATAGCCACCGTTACTACGTAGAATGGGGAGGGATTACTCTACCTGGTGATTCTCGACGCTAAAAAATCCTCGTTTCTATGTAACACAGTAATGGTTACCATTCTAAATAGGAATTAGAACTATTTTTTTCTCTCCATGTATGTGTGAGTGAATGAGTGTACGTGCGTGGGCATGTTCGCATGTATTTGTACGTATATCCGTTGTCGAATGTGTGGTAGTGAATGCGTGTGTGCATGTGAGTGCATGCGTGCGCGTGTATGAGTGTAGTGCGTGTGTGTGAGTGTGTATGTGTGTGGTAAAAAAACATTTTTGATCGGCGTTGACTCTCCAATAATTCACATAATTATACTAATTACGAATTCAAGACTATTCTTGATGCTGCAACAGGGCTGATCTTGCAACTGTAATAGGGTGGGTCTTGTTTACCCCGCTTTTACACCGATTTAACACCGCTCTTTTTACAGTGTAGATGCTTTTAGCCAGTAACTATTCAATGGAAAATACTTCTACTATAAGATCTAGTCCGTGACTCTGCTCCTAAGCCGAATCTGCACGACGAAATAAACGATAATTTATTCGAACAGATAGTCAATTTGACTCATCAATTTTGCAGTTTTATTCCGATTTCACAAATCATGAACCATTTTAATAGTTAACCTACTGCACAAAACCAAGTGTTACAAATGTATTATTTTTTCTCACGTTAAATGGGTACCATGTTTAAGGGCCATAAGTAAAACTATAGATTTTGTAGTCACTTAAAATATATTTTGCGATGTACTAACTATCTGTAGATTGCTTATAGTGTTTCAATGTTATTTGATAAATATGTTGATTGCGACCAGATAGACTTAGTCTTAGGGTGAGTCAAGTTCGTGTTTCATCAATTTAATTTGAACATCGATCCACCTTGATAATTGCGAAGACCTACATTAAAACAGTAACTAACACCACTTGGATAACCTGGCCGTTCCATTCTATCTGGCAATCAGTACTAATCGTGGCAGCAATTATCACTAGCCACTCATATCATCAATCTGAATAAATAAAATTATAATAAACAGCTGCGAGGCCTGAGATCTTATTTTTTTTATTGTATCTGTATACTGTCATTCCTGAGCTCATGTAAATACCAATTACATCTAAATAACTTATCGATCGGATGCATCTAATAATTCTGCTACTAAAATAGTTATTTTATAGAGTTATTGAAAGAAAACGTTGTCTTCTTCCCCACTAAATGTTTTAATTAATTATGTATATTTTGACGACAGAACAAAATTACAATAATTGCCCTCCGGATATAATAGAGCATAATTTAATTCCTATTATTCTTCCCCTTTTGTTAATTGCCGTCTTTATATAATATTTGTATACAAAAACATATTTTATAATACAATTGCTGAAACAACTGTCAACCCTTGTCTATAACTTTTAAGAAAAATATTATTTTCTAAAGCCGCGAAGGCTACTGCACTTTTCTATATACATTAGTCAACAAAGGGTGCTCAATTGTATTTGTTAGTAATTGCAACTCGGTCATAAAACACGAACTTCATGAAAAGCCACGTCACAGCAAACACGCATGCCACTACTCTGAGTAATAATAATAAAAGGACGCAGGGTTTTTTTTAATATAGTCTGGTATGAAACTTCGAGCAGATTCCACGTCACTTTTAGTTTTTCATACCGAGCAAAGTTTTGCTTCATTGTTAAACAGACCAAAGTTGGCTTTAAATTGATTTTTGATATTATCGAAAATTGGACTAATTTATTATTTAAATACAACTTCTAATATATTGTTTTATATATCTATAATTCAAAAATAACACCCGAGAGTAAAAATAATCTTTCTGATGCATGTTATATTTCGTGGTAAAATTTTATTTACAACAATAGTTTCAATTGATCGTTTTAGTATTTTTTATTGTGTATTATTTGTTCGAACCTTTACCGGATGTGTCAATTACTGAACTTTTAATTATTAATAGTACTCTCTTAAGAATACGAAAAAAAACAATAAACCTTCGTGTAATCACAATTTAATTAACAAACTTTTAATTACAAACAATATTTAAATAGATTCTGAAGTTCTAGCTATTTTTTTATAAAATTTAAAACCAACGTGACTTTGTTTAAAAGTAATTTACTTTTAAAATTTGAAAGTGTAATCAAGTGTTTTTCTCATAAGTGCAAATAAAATAACAATTGTAAAATAGAAAAACATTGAAAAATTTTCGCTGTTCTATCAAACAATAGTGAGCAAAAATGTTCACTTCGAAATATGAATTCTCCATTAAAAAGCAGTCTTTGCCGAGCTTAAATTCACCGTGAGTATTTTTTTCCATCAAAATTTGTACTAACATAATCATGATTCGAAATGTAAGTAATGTTACTATAAAATCTATAAATAGATAAAATTATTTCATTTTAAAATAAAAATACTTTAAACATAAAAAAGTATTTGCTGTTATTGTAACCTATAGTTGGTGAGAAGAAATGTTCGGACCGCCTTATAATCCCCTTCTCTTTCTATCATTTTATGTACCACGTATATTTAATCCCCACCATACACACACTTACCACGCCTCTCAATTACGTATATAAAAATGTAAAAAATAAGAACAATACTGCTTTATCTTTTACATTGAAATGAAAAATAATAAATATAAGTACAATGTATTAATCTATATATTATACTCAACTACAATTTCATAATTTGATAATTAAGTTTTATCTCATATATTATATTGATAATCATTGAGATTGTTAAACAACATTCAAGCCCTGATTATATATAAGAATATTTATTATGATAATTGTTGGAAATTTGTACATAGTTATCGTGAATTACAACAAATCAATTTATAAAACAAACTAAAAATTATCTTTATTAAAAATGTACTCTCGATGATGTGTCGTTACTCTAGACTTAGACTGACATTCTTTAAACATTATTTAACAGTGAAATCTAACAATTTTTCCTCTTTTTCTGAATTATAGATGTGTATGTTCAAGATATATACAGTCTACGCTTGTTATTATAAGCAATCGTCAGGGGTTGTAGGGGAAAAAATTCTTGAAAAAATCCGAGATTCGGGCTCCCTCTCCATCTTAGTTCTCAACGCACGTTCTTGTGTACGTTATGTATGTGAATCGTTGCAAGCCGCTTGTCATATGCAACAACTAAAATTGCGTCAAAAATCAAAATAATCAGTGATAAATTCTGAACAAATCAAAGATAGTGGCATACAGATGCTACTCAATTGAAATACTAAAATGCATTTGCAAGCATTTACTATTTAAAAAAAAATTTTTTAACAACATATCAGTTAACGAGCGTCACGATATGATATTTGAGCGATCGAGCGAATGGGGAAACTTCAAAGACGTAACGAGAAGCGCGACGGGGAAAGTTGCTCATGTGACAATCGATATACACAAATCAACACTTAACAATAGATTAATTAATTTTTTTATGTATTCAGAATAACAACTTGCGCCATTAAGAGCACATCCAACAAGTTGCAGAGAACCACGTTGGATTTTCTTTGAACTCCTGAATAAGGGTATTCTAGCCTAAATGATAACAGTGAGAAAGCGGTAAAAAGAAAGAGATGAGTAGAAATTTGTCCACCTCTCTTTCGGTTCCTACGCACAGCTGCACTGCTGCCGGTCGCGTATCTAGCGCTCATGAACCTGACATCCACAAGTCTCCGTAAGAATCTCTTGTCACACATCTTGATGCACTTAAAACATCATAAACAAGTCAACCTAAAAATATTACCATGTTCTGATTAAATTCGATATCCGACACGATGACCTTAGCGGACTTGAGTTTGACTCATCTGCCGCGAACGAATCCCATGGTCCCCTGCAAGCCTCTCTTTTTCCCTTTTGCTTCATAGTTGGAATTGTAATCTTTTTTGTTATTAAGACTAAAAAATTTAGTTGCAAAATAAACTGAAGAGATGAATAAAAATAAGAGAAAGTAAAAGGGACCGTAGGTACTGACGATATCAAGTTTGACGCGTATCATAAAAATCAGAGTTTATGACCACATCACGAAAAAGGGTAAAAATCCAGAACGATTGACATTGAGAGCTATTGTAAAAGGGGAGCCTACTGCCGATCACTTCGAACTGTTCCATCTCCCTGTGCATACATTAGCACCCACGATGTTTAAAATAATCCTTCATTCCATTTCTAAAAATACCTACCCTGCTGAGCTGGTAGCTCTAAATAAGACTTTTATGACCACAATTATCATATAAATTTCCACCACCTTCAGCGAAGGCCAAACGCGGAACCACCGTAACAAACTACCCTTGACAACATGCGAAAAAGATAGTGTATAAACCAGAACTCCGGTACAGGAACTACCGCAGATTTTAAGTGACTTTTGTCAAGCTCACATCAAAATTTTTATTGAAATCTTCTATGTATCTCATTCAATAATTCTAAATTGTAAACTCAAATAAAATTTGAACAAATAAAATCGAACGAAATTAATAAACCGCACCACACGGAAAAAACAATATAGTAGTGGCAACTCTCTGGGATAGTACTGAGTACTCTCTGTAAACGAAAATTTCAGACAGGACTGTATGCTATCTAGACTGTATCCATTGATGTCTGGGATAGTACTCAGTATATAAAAAAATAAATCTTCTAAACATAAACCATCAACTTTACTACATAAAAATAATCTTTTAAACGTAACGTAATTTATGCTATGTGAAAATCATCTTTAAACATAAATATAATTTGTGCCACGTAAAAATAATCCTTGGACGTAACACTTGTACTTTAGATATTTGAATACTAAAAAACACTTGATGTTTTTCCGATCTGGCGAGTATCGACAATTTTGCTTTGTTTTATACACACTTTTTAAGGCAAAAAGGCGAGGTTCGATCTGTCTATTTAGTTCTAATGCAACCTGTTCACCAGTACAGGAAACTGGTACCACAAGGGGCTTCTTCAAACCCACTTCGACCAAAGTCTCTTCTTTTCCTGACATGGTAGGAGTGAGTGGCCCACAGAGATATGGGCTCGTGGTGGCTGTGGTTAGATACCACGCGCAATGAGGAGTTTTGATTATACCTCCAGTTAACGTCCACCCTCAGTCACTTGATTATATTTTTCGATTAAGAATGTCGTCTAGAGTGGAGGTAGGGGCTACGCAAAAAGTGTATACATAAAATGGTAAGGAAACGGCCTCCCCTAAAATGGAGCTGGACTTCGGTCCCATCACACTAATTTTTTTCCAAACTATGTAGCTGTCATCGTATATTGGGCTTAAAAACATTTGTTCGTGATGAATCCCACGATCATTCGTGAGCCTCCTCTTCCCTCTTTTCTTTCATAGATTGGATTATTTTACTTGTACTCTAGATATTTCAGCTCCCCGAAACACTTGATATTTTTATTAATCATGCAGTTGTCATTATATATTTTATTCGAAATCGTTCGTTTCCGGTGGTTCTCACAGTCCCCCGAAAGCCTCACCTCTTCTCTTCTCCATGTGCTAGTGTCAGAACAGTTCACATTCACGCCTTTAGATTAAATCCGATAATGGGTTCTACCAACTTTTTTACTGATGAGTTTGTATCAGATGACCCGAAAATAAAAAACAACTACTTAACTTCCTGTAGATTACATTGTTACGTCCAGACAGACATAACATGTATCAGTCTCTTAATTTTGAATCAATAAGACACTGAAGTCCTTTACTCGGGTCACGGGAGCTACGTTATTTGGTGTTGAGCATGGATAGGAAAGAGGAGAGTGTATATGTTTCGTAAAATTGAAATAATAATAGTCAGGATTTACAGATGCTGTCGTATTTATTTTCTAGATAGTTGCTCAGGTGTAGACTAAAGTAGATGATAATCGCTGTGATCGTTGTTAGCTGAAAAGTGCAATTGAACACCCCCCGAGTAAGAACATGAAATAGCCTCATCACCGCTGCAACAGCGCCGTACGGGCTCTCGTACCCGCAACATCGCCGCACCCATAAATTTGTAACAAAATAATGAAATTATAATCGCCGCAACACCACCGCAACACGATTGCACTATAATAATATTTTCTGAGAAACTTCCCGAATTCCGCAACACCGCTGCAACAAGTTTATGATGAAATAAAAGTATGATTGCCACAACACTGCCACACCACAGCCGCAAAGCTCGACAAACGAATCATATATATTTTATTATTTTTGAAATGATTTTCTAAGTCGCATACCATCATGTGACTTATTTTTTTATTAATAAATAATTATACTTCTTAAATTAATAATTCATTTATGCCCCTTTTTAGATATAATTCATGTATACTCCTTTTTATATAGCGTTCAACTATGTTGCGGCGGTGATACAGCGATATTGTGGTGACAGTCCAGATTATAAATTAACAGCGTGCCGCTGTGTTGCAGCGGTGTTGTGGCTATGACGGCATACGGAGAGAAAAGAATAGTAATGATTACTATGCTACATAGTAACCAGACTCATTTTTTGTAAAATGGTAAATAATGCTATATAGAATAGGACTCATTACCATTTTTCTGGTAATGATTACTATGTTACATTGAAACAACTAAAATGGTAAAAATCGCTATCTAGCATGGGAATAAGGGCTATATAGAATGGTACTCAGTTCCATGTTGGAATAACTGTCGTTACAGTTTAATGAGTGCGTTTAGGCAAGAACTAAAAATAATTGGTTTATAAATTGATTCGAGTTTAGTAATAGATTGTATTGTCGCTATCAGATTTGTAGCTTTTCGAAGTGGACTGTATGCGTGAGTCTGGTGTTGATGAATACTCAGCGTGATGATAAGCACAGCGACAGATGTGATGATACAGAGCGATGGCTTGTAGTCTCGTACAAGCTCCTTTAAATCTCGTACGTTCTCGTTCAAACTCGTACTAACTCGTTCAATTCTCCTAATTTCTCGTTCGCAGTGATCAAGCAGCAGCTGCTGGGAATAATATGTCGTTAATGGTTTGCTCGGATGTTAGAAAGGTAGCTGCAGATCAGCTTAGGAGTCAGAAGATAATGTTACAGGTTTCGCGAGCCATGAACTGGCGTTGCGAGAAGCTCAAGCCGAATCATCAGGTCAGAAATAGAGTAGACAGGTACGGGAGTGCAAAAATATCTTGAGATGCTTGTCTCGACCAGACGGATCATGATGCGACCGAATAAGTTAAGGAACTGATGTTGTCTGCTAGAACATCTGACGGATCACAAGGTGGAGCCCCGGTCGCAGATGAACCGGGATCAGACTCAGGAAGACCTTGTGACAGACTGAGAGAGGTCAGATGCGGACTAGCCAGACGAGAATCCAGTAGGTATCTCTCGAAATGTCCGATCTAGCCGATTCACCATAACCGCTGACGGATCACCAGGCGGTGTCCCGGTCGCCGAGAACCAGGGACCGTTCTGAGTAAGGCCTTGGTAAGAACTGGGGGTAGGTCAGCCATTATGATGCAATCGGTAAGGAGAGAATACCCGAAAGGAATCTCCCGAATAGATATGGTCCGCTATAACCACTGACGAATCACAAGGCGGTATCCCGGTCGCCGAGAACCAGGAATCATGCCAAGAAGGCCTTGTGAGAACAGTTAAAGGTCAGTCGTTATAGCGCGACCCCATAAGAATATCAGAGTAATGTCAATATGCCGAAGAGACTAGTAATTGAATCTGTGTACATACCGAAAGGTAACCCAGGTTATGATTTACTTAACCTGAATCGAGTGATTGAGATCTGGTAGACTGTGACGAGCCGATCTGGATATCAAGCTCAGACCAGAGCGGACTTGTGTGATGCGGCTCACTGATGATCGAGACCTACTGCTTGCCCCGGATGCTGTACACTTGCTCGTTGATGATCGTACCAAAAGTTCAGAGAGACTGCTGGTGAAAACGGCAACGAATAGATCCAGACCGCGAGTATGCTGAAAAAAAAATTCAAGAACTGGTTTCGAAGTTTCTTGATTTTACATTTTCCTGTGAGCGTGAGAAAGTCCTGTAAACTTATTTATAATAAAAATTGCTATGTATAAAAAAAAGGAATGAAATCTGGCGACCAAATGTTCGCGTAGACGAGCTGCGTATGCGAGCGAAAGGCTCGCGCTGTGTACAGAAAGGATCAACTTTGATGGCCCAGAACCCGGGACAGTCACAAAAGTAGGTACACGGGCGATATTGTGAGCAGCGCAGAGCTAAAATATTTAGTTTGAAGAGGAAGAATTATATTTTCGAATATTCTATTTTATTTTGGAAATGCACATTTGTTAATTTTTTTTGTAACAATTATTTAGTTTATTTTTTCATGTAGCAATTTTTAACAAAGTGAAACCGGTAACCTATGTGTATGTGTATGCATGTATATGTGCGATGTATATTACTAAATATATAAATTATTATTTATCTGTTATCAAAAAATGATATTTCGTTTTGAGCAATATCTTAATTAATTCAATTTCTACATATATCTATTTATAGTAACCTGAGTTATTTGTTTTGTCATCATTTTATTTACTAAAATTAAAATAAATAAAACATCGTAAACGTTACTAGGTAACATTATAGTCATGTCTATTTACATAGTTCTCTCGTCAATGTAGAATGGTAATCAGTCCTATGCTAGCATAGCCACCGTTACTATATGTAGAATGAGGGGGATTACTCTGCCCGGTGACTCTCGATGCTAAAAAATCCTCGTTTCTATGTAACATGGTAATGGTTACCATTCTACATAGGAATTAGAACTATTTTTTTCTCTCCGTGCAGAGAATAAGAATTTAGCGTGCAGCGATTTTATCCTCCAAACGGGTGTGATGCAACGGTGTTGCGGCCGAAGATGAAAATTTAATGTTTTAAACGTCAAATTTTATTTTTACTCGGGTCCGCAGTCTTAGGACACTGTTGTCTTGGTGCCGAGTAGTGTGGAGACAGTTGCGTTGTTGTTTATTTTATTTAAATGTAACTTCTGATGTCTCCCTAACCACTGTCATTGAGTTTCTAATTTGTCTTCATGTTCGAGCTCGAATGAAAGATTTATATTATAATGAAAATAATCATTGGAATTTAAAAATGGCACGATGAGTCTTCCTAACAAATTACCGATAGTTGATGCCAAATTGTTAAAATTAAAAAATTAATAATGTAGTTTAGGACAATTTTGAATTCCCAATTTCCTCGATAGAAACGAACAAAAGATTGGAGCACAAAGGTAACAGAAGTTATTCAAAAAGAATAAATTTATAATTTATAAAAATGCACTCAAAAGAAACGAAAAAATGCTCAAAAGAACGATAAATTTATAAGTAATTACAGAAAATGACTTTCTGATATTGAAAGAATGGTGATATAATAAAGACCGAGTAAGTAATAGTATATTGCATAGTTAGGTCACTAAGACAGTCTTTATGTGCTGGAATCATTGCGCTCGCCGGATAAAGACTATCTGCCCATACGAAAAAAATATATATCCGGATATATCCGTCCAATCTGCATATATGAGACATACATTTTTATATATGTCGTTTATATGCAGATTGGCCCGGATATATCCGGATATATATTTTTTTCGTATGCGAAGTCCGTGCTGTCCGATGCGAAGTCCGTGGCTGTTTAGCGACACGGTGCACTCCCGAAATTACAACAAACCATCGACTATAAAAAAATGGCACAACAACAACCATGTGATACAGCACTCTACATATGATGAATTGAAGTAGCCATATTTAGTGTACTAGCCGTTCAACTTACATTTTAACTAAAAACTTCAAATTGTTCAAAGAGTTCTTATGATGCTTAATAGATGAAGCTCAGTTAAAAATCTTGAGACGCGTGGTGAAATGTCATTTCAACACTCACGTTTTACAACGCCGGTGGAAGTCGAGGACATTTACTTTGACTTTACTCAACTTCTTTGCACTGGTCGATAAACAGCCGTTTAGGGCTCGCAACGCAGACGTAATAAAGCATGCAAATCAGGCCTACGTTGAATAAATAAGTTTTTTTTTTATAAAAATGTAGATAGAGTGATAGCTTACGGCTCCCTTATGTACCCTCACAGCTGGGTAGCTACTGGGAGGAAATTTCTGGGCATAAAGGGAGTAAGCGCGGAAGTCGTATTAGAATTTCTCAAAAATTATATACGGACATAGGCGGCCTGATTTTCGGAAAACCAATGCGTATTAGACTTGCCACGGATGGGTGGAAGCCTTGGCCCCCTGATAAAGGAAATAGCAGCACAAGTCCCTTGAAACTAAAAAAGTACAAATTATGAGGGGGAGGGAATTAGGCGCATCACAAATGTATGCTTGCTAATATTCTTGAAAAAGCAGATTGATGATGTACTGAGAGACGGAGTAAACCAAGGAGGTGGTTGGGTGGAGGGATTGATAGGTGAAGTTCTTCTGTGTATTAGGTCCTAAGCATAATAAGAGAAATATATAAGTCAAGTGGACAATAAATCCGAGGGATAAGATGGGTAAGGCCGGGGGAGTAAGGGGCTGACTATCAGTTATCAGTTATTTCGTTATCGTTACGAAGACAAAGAGTCGCGGCTACCAGGGCCAGCAGGCTTCGAAGCGTGAGGTCAGAAGCCAGCAACAGCTAAAACTGATATTTCTTACTCTGGACGCTCCGACTTTACCAAAAATGCTTTATTGTAATTCTCGTTTCCGTTTGGATAATGGGTCTTGGTGGTTGCACAGCTGCCTCTTGATGAGTAACGCGACTTCTTTTATTTGGAAAATTGGTACAGAGGCGATATCACGATTTACTTATCTTGCCATGGAAACTTGAAGTAGCTCTTATCGAAAGTTAGAACAAAACGTTTTGTTCGTAGAAAAACATTAGGATACGTACTGAGTCTAAATTTTACAAGCACCGGATACAAGTGTGCCACGGTAAACATAAGGTAGCAGTTTGTTGGCTCTCTGCGGATAAAGACACGCAGCCGAGAGTCTCCGGGTACTGTCATAGTTTGATCTTTATTACGATTCTTGGAAAAACAGAAGATCGGCTCATGCGGTTGTACACGTGTGGCCCAATTAGATATTCTTTCATCAACTTTTCATTGTGAGCTATCGCGAGACAAAGAAACGGGACTTACTAACTGAGAGCTTCTTGTGAAGAGCCCAAATTTTATTTACTAGGAAATAATATTCTTTTACCCGTAGAATACTTTTCATCCTTTCTGTGACGTAACAACATGCTTATTCCATTTTTTTTATTCCCACACATCTGGTATTTTCAGCCCCACTTTTGCTCAAAAACCTATGTAAACTCAGGAAAAATAATCAAATTCAGTCGTAACTTTCTAACGAATAATTTTTGCTCGTTCAAGTCAATATCTTCGAACGAGAAACTCTTGCCAGTTCGATCGCAGCCTTTAAGTTTAAACGCGCGTTCAAATCTCCAAGTAGATAGAGTCACTGATTTAGATTCTAAAATTCGTTCTTGTGACGGTCCACGTCTAGGTAATCGGACTTCTAGATCAATAGACGAAATTCGATTCTTCTATTACATGTTAATTCATGTTCAAAGACAGGGGAGTGCATCCTCTCGGTACCTTTATTAGCTCTGAATAAATAACAAATCTCGGGCCGCAGTACAGTGCCCCAGTACGAATAAAACTAAACATTTATAAAATAATTAACAATTTCAATCGATAATTTCTTGTGAATTGTGAGAGAGTGCGATCATCGATTATAAACCACTTCAAATCCGGTGGTAAGTTAATTTGTATTTTATCTAGTTTAAGTACACTTGTACCAACATCTTTGTCATTCAAACATAGAAATATACACATCAATTTTTTTTAAATCTCTTTCTTTATTGAATATACCCTTCTCGCTCCCACATACGCAAAGCCAGAGGGTACACCATTACGACTGAAAGAGACGGACACCAAAGAACAGGAACTTTATGAGGACCCATATAATATAGTATGGAAATATTCGTATATATATTTGAAAATACATATATAAATACAGTCGAATCGCGTTATAAGTCCCCCTACAAGGGTGTAGGGGAATATAATTCTAATAATTCCTGTACCCCCACTTCTGCTCAGCAGTTGAACGCCGTAACTCACACTTCCCCTACTTTGAAAGCGTGTGAGTGTGTACATGATTATTTTTGTAGTCATAGAGGGGGAATGTCTTCCAAGAAATATAAGTCGGTGGAATTATAACGAGCGGCCTTATAACGCGACTGGACTGTATATTGTGATCACGATTTAAAATGTAACAGAGCATACAAAAAATATGAAAATACATAATAGAGAACATAGTATGTACGTATATACCTAAACATAAATACCAATACAATTAAGAATATAGTATGGAAGTATCCATATCTATAAAGATTTACACTCGGATAAATCATTTGCCGCACCAGCACTTCTCCTTTGTAACAATCGTTACATATGGATCGCGATTTAACCATTTAATTCAAATTTTTTCAGTATTTTTATTCGTTTCCCATTTTATAAACAAGAAATTCTTGATTACGCGCAAAACTCTGTGGTGATAAATTTTACCATTTCTCAGGTAACTATGTAAGTTCATGCACGATGAACGAGAACAGGCAGAGATCGACAGATAGGACAATATTGTATATACCTGTCTCTCTCTCTCTCTCTCTGTCCCTCTACTATCTTTTCTCAAACCCAACTATGATACCTAGGAGTAAACTCATCTTGCATCCACACCTACCTGCGTACATCTAGTGACAATACATTTACAAGAGAGTGTGTATGTGTGTGTATGAGCATAGTACCTAACAGATGACTGAAATAATGATGAAATCACCGTCCACTTTATCTGGGACACGTGCACGTGTGTTCTGGGCCTCTAATGATTCAGCGGTAATAAAAATTTTACGGGCTTAATGATTTACCTTACTTATAGCTTAAATTCGATATCTCGAGTCATATCTTGGTTTCCAAACCTCAGAAATTATTACTAATACCGGATCTATAACGCGGATTGCTCAACAGGCTTACTCATTTGTTTGTCACATTGGATGACCTTCGAATCCGGAACACTTACGCATCATGTTTTTGTCTATTTTGAGACGTATCTAGACTCTCTAATCCCGGAAATTATTACTAATACTAGACCTACAGCGTGGATTACTCAATTATTTTTGTAACATAGGATGACCTCCGAATCCGGAACCCTTACGTAACGCTTTATTAGATCACCACTCCGATGAGCCAGATCAGAAAAATCCATAGGAACCGTACACTTCCCCCAACCAATTCTAGAGTATATAAGCTGCCAAAAATCCAACAAAGGCAGTCAATCGTTAATCTGTAGTAATCTCTGCCGGTTCTTGGTCTGAAATTTCACCAGTTCCAAGTAAAGATTAGTTCTAAACGGCTAAGTCCGATTAGTACTGCGAATCAGAGTCTAAAATTTTAATCGTTGTCTACGTGATAGGCCACCACCTAGGCAATCGGACTGCTTGGCCGAATACTTAAATTTAAAACTTGCTGAAATCTCGGTCGATTCGACTCACCCAAATCAGGATCATCGGTCTCGTGAGGGTCTACAGCATAGGAATCCAGACTCTTAGATCGAAATCCTAAATCCAATTCAAATATTCGCATTCGTATTCGATAGATAGGGAGGTACATCCTCTCGGAACCCCAGTAGCTTCAAGTCCGAATAATGTATTTAATTCCGCTGAATTACAATCCCTAAGCCACAGTGCAGGGTCCCAGCGAATTTAATAATAACACTTCCGCGATCATAAATTCAAATTGGTGAACTGTGAGAGAGTGTGATCAGCAAAAATTGTAAACCACTTCAAGCTGAGTGGTAAGTCTAATTATATTTTGTTAAACTATAACACACCTATGTAAAACAATATTATTATTTCATATAAGAATATACAATTCTTTTCCTTTTTAAATCTCTTTAATTTATGTATACCTTTCACTCTAACATTCATAAGTCAACAGGTACAGAAAGAGACAGGCGTCAATAACAGGGACTTCTCGAGGGCCCATATTCATCTACCATATTCCCTCTCGCTTTAATATCCCGGACCTACCCTAAAGCCACGCAGGTCAACAATCGGGATAGTCTATCGTACTTCCACTCGGTACGAAATAGACTTATTTAGTATCCAAGAGTATTACCAGATATTTAACATTCTCACACTAGCCACGTGACGTTCCTATTAGGCTTCTTGGTTGAGTCATAGAATAAATATTTTGGGTAGTTTTCTACTAAATAATTAATTAGTAATAAACCTTCGTCCGTTGCCTTCACTCTCTCCGATCGTGACACCGTCGAATGTCCTGAGAAGAAAAGAAAAAGGAGGGACTCAATTTCACGGGTTAACAGCGCACCACCGCTATTCTTCAATTTTTTTTTATATTTCCTTCTGAGACCCGACCTTGTTTTGAAAATGTGGGCTATGAAAACTTTTCGATGACATTAATTTCATCATTCAATATTTATTGACGAGCGTTACCTTTTTCTCTATTTTTCCAACTAAGGGCCCTCGTTTTTAATTACCAGACGACTTATTGTGGGATCAAACTTAAGTTATAAACTGTTGCTATACTACCTTATAAAAAGCTTTATAATGCCATCAAGTGTCAGTAATTCTTCGCCAAAGAGTTAAACAATAATAAGCATGACAGTATATCTCAGAATTTATTATTTTTATTATACTTTTATAAATGTCGGAGCTCATTTTCTCGCCGAGAGAATTCTCCTTCAAATTTCCATCACGTTAAGGAGGCCACTTCTCGTACCGAGTGGTAGCTCCCATCATCACCCCTCAGATGTCCCCCATCTATCGACTTGGAGGTCGAGCCAAAAATGACACGTGCGACTATACTAGCAAGGACATAATTATTTTTACAAGTGAACCAAGGCTCTTACTTCCTGAACTTTCCTACATTCATTTCTATGACTTCTTAACCTCTCGAAGGGGACCTATCCTTCTCAGGAAATCGCAAATTAAACCATAACCCGGCATATTTAAACCTGCCATGAATTACTGTACGCGGAAAATCCAGCAGAACCTTATATACTTATAATACATAATTTAGATGTTATTACACTAAGCAATACCTCTCCCGTTATGTTACAACAAATATAATTCAAGGTAGTTTTTTTTGCTTCATTAAATTTTATAACTCTCGTAACCTTCAGCTCGCTCACGAACACTAAAGGTGCACGAGAGGAGAAGTAAGTTACACGTCACCAGAAAAATAAAACTTAAACATTAAGTTATTTTTGCATTCCTATTTAATTATAACAAGATCAAGGACAAAGGCCCCCAACTTATGACACCTCCTCAATTTTAGACTATATGAGCTCACGCTTTTATTCAGTCCAGTTAAGTCTAAACGTTAGTCGCGACTTAGAATCTCTGGTCGTTTCTTTCAAAAACTTACTCGGCAATAACTTTTACCAATCAGTCACTATTAAACCACGCAATCAGTCTAAAAAGTACTAACCGAGTAGAAAATGGATGCGGAAGCTCTACCTTGGTCATCATACGATTTTGCGTAACTGAACCCTCTTCCAACCAACATTAAATCAATTGTACAACAAGGGCTGAATAAAAATTACAATCAACTGTAAGTTCTCAAGTTTTCTTAAGAATTATTTCTAACTGAATATCATTTCCTACTTGTTACTGCAACGACGAGGTCTCTGTCAGTCGAGTAAAGGACTTAAGTAATATCTTGACTCAAAATAAGAGAATGCGCATGAGGTTTGTCTTCATTTTGCATGTTAGACGTAACAAAGGAGTTTTCTAAAGCCAAAAGGGTGTATAAAAATATAAGGAATTAATAACGCGATATTTTGGTTGCCGTTCCAAATAAAAAAATATGGAAATCGGTAGGTCATTGCTACCGGTTATTTTGTCAAGAGAATATCAAATTATGTAATAGTACACGGAGAGAATTTTCGTACGAATATTGCCATGTCGTTTATTCTAAAAATTACTCTAAATCGAGTAATCTTGGGCCATTAATGGGTAATTACGACTTTTTACTTTTTACTTATAAAATTTTACTCTTCTAATGAGTAAAAATCAATCAGATGAATTTTTACTCACAATTACGAGTAAAAATTCCCCCCTAGCCACTTTTTTAATAAACACTCTCTAACTCAATTGCACACCTCAATCGCGAAAGTGTTGAGTGTGCTTTACTGTCACTCTCTCGTTCTCGGCCCTTTCACTGACTATAAATCCTCTTTACTTTCTTTATAGTACATCAAAGTTGTTAATGATATATACCAAGGATATAATCAAGGAACATCTTTCAATGCAATCCTTATTTGAATTCATGAAGTGATTAATTGTAAAAAAATGATTTAGTTCGAAGCCCTCAGTGCGTCAATTGTGGTGTTCGGACTCGTCTAAACACGGTAACTTTCGAAAAACAAGACTTATGAACTTAGTTTTTTTTTATCTGTGTATTTTTTATCACAAGAACCATTTCAAAAATTACTATCTGAATCCTTTTTGTTTTGGTGTAATTAATAAAAAACGTGAAAACTTTTTATTCGTAAAAAATTTAGCTGCTATTTTTACTGTTGTTATTATTTTTTTCATTGTTCCTCTCTATCAACTAATGGTGGCAGCACTAGCGTATCAATATGTTTGAAAATAAAAGCGACATCTAAGACAAAAAGGCTGGATATTTAGAAAAAAATGTTAGTAAAAAAATATTAAACTGAAAATAAGAAATAAAAAAATCAAATTGATAATTTGTGAGTTGAATAAAAGTTCATAATAAAAAAAATACATTAATATTGTATAATAAAAGTAATGATTAAAAATAAATTGAGTGATTGAGGTGTGCACTTTTGGATTTTCCAACATTTTTTGTTTATTCATAGGTTATGATAAAAAGTTGATGATTCATTTTATAAAATTTATATTGAATCAAAATAAAAATTACCATTAATTGGCTGAAATTTCTATAAAAAATCTAAAATTATCTAATCGCATTAAAATATGACTTGAATCGAATTGAATTTAATTTAGTTGGTTTAACCGGGCACTCAGCTTGTGTTAGCCATTGTACCCGAGCCCAGTAAGGACAATTTTATAGTTATCGGAGAGGATCGCGGTCCTGGTGATCATTGTCATTAGGCCTTGTTTTATTACGTCCACCTAACAACGAACTTGCTAAGCCCATTGTCCTTCCAACAACTATTTATCATTTGACTACTGTAGATACTATTGTTTGTGAGTTTATAGGTGGAGGAGACATAGTTTTTATTTCGGTGATTCTGCGCCCCGAGTCCAAGGAAACACGTCGCGGGATACAGCCGCTGTCAGCAGTCCCCACTAGTTCAGGAAGAACTGGGACCTGGCGTTACCTAAGCCCACTGTCGTTCTCCGGTCACTATGAGTCCTAGCCTTCAACTACCGCGGCCATCATACGTCGTGTCCTTGGCATCGGGGGGTCTTGTCATCCGAAATTATGTCTCCTAAGAAGTTAATGTGGGTGTTACTATGGTCCATCCTTCAGAGCCTACTGTGTAGCATAAGGCACTTATACAATGGAGGATGCCTGTTATCCAAGGGCAACGTTGGTAGTGAAGGACTCCCTCTATCACTGCTTTGACACGAAGGCTTACACTAAAGCTAGAGGTTCTGCGAATGTTTATGGGCCTCTGCCGCCACCAATGCTCGGCATGCCTATACAGGTGTTCTTCTTTGATAAGAAGCCCTACCCGCTAGCCTAGTCATAGAAGCAGCAGAGCCCTGCAGATTCGATCGAGTTTTTGTGTTCCGCTATCATTTTGGAATGAAGTCGGCGCCACTTCAATTTGGTCGAAAAATTGTCGGTATTCCACCACCAGGGAGCTGCCAATGTAATGCACATAAATAGTATTGTGAAAATAAAATTCATTGGTGCATGCCGGGATCGAACCTGGTCCTACGCTTTGGTAAGCAAGTACCTTGTTCGATAGACTATTGCCAGCCCCATTTAAAAAAAAAAATATGACTTACAGTAAATATTAAAAAAAAAATCTGGGCGTCAGTTGACCCTGCGGGCCAGCCCCAAAACTTCCCGCTGTTTTCGAGCTCAAGGAGCTTGAAAACATCACTGTGAATTTATTTTCGAGCTCTTCGAGCTCGAAAATGCTATTACATGGAATCATTTTTTTATGAGCTTTTCAAGCTCTAACAAGTTACGTTTCATGTGTCACGATCGGAGTGAGTGAAGGCGACGGGCGAAAGGATTATTTTATTTATTATTTAATATCGGAATACCGAATTACCTTGTTCTGTGACTCAGCCAAGGAGTTCGATTGAACGTCACTTGGTTAGTGTGAGAACTTATGAGTGATTGGGTACCGATCATTAAATTATAAGTTATAATATGAAATTATTTTATTCTGTCATCCAACCAAGGAATTGGCGTCACGTGGCTGATATAAGAATGTATTAATTTCTTATCATTTTATAACTTATTTTTCTATTCGTACCGAGCGGATGTACTATAGACCGTCCCGTTCAATGACCTGCGTGGCGTTAGGATAGGTCCGGGATTTTTGAGCGAGAGGGATATTGGGTCGGTGAATATGGGCCCTCGAGAAGACCATGTTCTTTCTCCGTCTTACTTAGGGTTTACTATGACTTAATTTACTAGCACTTGAATGCTGGAGAAAAAAAACAGTAAATAAAAAGACGAATGTATGAAAAGAAAAACATGTGTAGTATATTGACAAGTTAAATCTTACATGTAAATATTATAATTTAAGACTTACCCAGAAGGGTTGATATACCTGCACACACACTCACTCCAAATTCACCAGTTTGAATTTGTGTACACAGGAGTTTACAATATTTTATGACAGTTTTTAATTGAGATTCACAGGTTGAATCTATTCACATGAACGCACTGCACGCTGAACCGAAAGGTCGGCTTTGCTGTCGAGTGAATTTATGATGATATATATAAATATATATATTTCCTTTTAGGGTTTTATTAAAGGATTAACTATTCTCGAACAAGGACTCCGATTGCCTAGGCGGTGGACGTCCCGTGAGGGAGTTTAGTTAATTCTAATGCAAACTCAAAAGATTTTATCTTAGGTATCCAACCTAGAAGTCCAGATGCCTAGGCGAAGGACCTCACGAGGAAAGGTTTTAAAAATAAAATTTAAGTCGCGAAATTATAATTTAAAATAAAAGAATCGAAACTCGGTTATCGATCTAGGACCTCTGATTGCCTAGGCGTAGAGCGTCACGAGAGCGAATTTTGAAATCGACTCAGTGAGTCTTACTCGCGGATTTAGATATAGAAGCAATGACTTTTGATTTTTAATTTTAATTCCGATTATTGGTCTAGGACCTCTGATTGCCTAGGCGTAGAGCGTCACAAGAGCGAACGTTGGAATCTTACTCGCGGATAGATCCGACAAGGGTTTTAGTTGCGGCGGTAATGACTGAATTTGAGTATTTTTCCTGGGTTTATGTATGAAAAGGTTTGAAAGAAAAGTAGG
The DNA here is from genome assembly GCF_029852145.1 of Microplitis mediator. Classification (NCBI taxonomy): domain Eukaryota; kingdom Metazoa; phylum Arthropoda; class Insecta; order Hymenoptera; family Braconidae; genus Microplitis; species Microplitis mediator. The sequence continues at coordinate 7,829,090 of NC_079971.1, forward strand.
ACCGAAGATGAAATAAAGAATGGGTTAAAGAAAGAGGAAAAATTATATATAAGGGTTTGATTTTTGGGCAGCTGAGCACACACACACACACACACACACACACACATACACTCGGACATCATTCTGAAAATAGTCAGAATAGCTTCCTAGGACCTCAAAACGTCGACATCTGATGAAAACTCGACTTTCGAAAATCGGGGTGAAAACAATAACTTCCCAATTTTGCGAAAATCGTCGATTTTCTTAGCGGAAAGTTAAAAGAAATACTTATATTGTGATGAAAAACGAAATTTTTTATTTTTAAAATAAATGTTAATCTAGAGATAACGAGATCGTCTTTTTTTCCAAATATACGTTTGTGTGCGTAACATGTAAGTTACTACGAGCGAATCAAAACACATTCAGCCCTTTCCCGAAAGTGTGAATCGAAATGAATCAGTGTGAGCTCTCCGGGGGTAGCGCCAATCAAAGTTCGTTGTTAAGGCTGTGTGAGTAACGGTTTAATCGTGTGAGTAACAGTTTAATCGTAGTAGTGCATGCATGCGCCCCGTTCTACTATTTTTTCTGCCCCTTCTCTTCTCAACAGACTAGCGCTCCCTCGCTCTAAGACGAAGACGTACGATTCAAATTGAGAGTAGGGACTCAAGGTCAACCGGGAAAGAATTAATAGAAGCCGAGATTAACCAAAGATTAACGTACTGAATTAATACACTGCAGTTTAGAGGAAAAAATATTTTAATAGATTCGAAATTTTATTCGAGTTACAAGTAATTTGTTATCTTAAAATTAATGGGTTTAAAAAAATGGCAGATTGGGAAGTAAAAATTAATACACGTAGAGTAAGAATTGGTAGGTTAAGATGAAATATTCACAATAACTGATTAAATATGGGATTCCAACAGAGTATAAAATCATATAATTATACCACTTTATCTGCTGTTAAAAATTACTCAATAGTAGAGTAAAATATAGACTAGCGATATTAATGGTTCAATGAAAAATATTAAAAGTTGAAATAAAAAATACCAATATTTTGGAATGGCCCAGGATTACTCGAAGTTGCAGAGTAATTTTCATCAAAAAATTCTCTCCGTGTATCAACTCTATACTCAGAAAAATTGAACAGTCATTCTTTTGAGGATCTTCAAAATAAAATTTGATGATCATTGGAATTAATTATAGGATTCAGGTCAAGTACTTGTTATTTATGTAAAGAAAAACATTCTTCATTGGTTATTTTACTATCGCGGCTAACAGACTACATCATTCATACTAGTGACATGTAAGCATTATTGTGGTGATGCTCGCAAGCGCAGACTATTCGGCTCCTTTGTATAATTCACTACACATAACCTTCGCTCTACTTTCCTAATAATTACAAAGCATAGTTTATACTAAAGACGATAATGAAAATAACGATAACAATTATATCACATATTTCGAACTCTATTTGCTCCCGGGAAAAAATCATCAGGCCTAATCATGCCTGAATATTAGCCAGCCATGAGCATGCATGATCATGCTTGGTCAGGCATGATTGTGCTTTTTCATGCATGATCACGCATGCTCATGGCAGGCCAATATTCAGACATGATCAGGCCTAAGCAAGCACAATCCCTCAAATTATTGAAAAAAAATAAAAACAATGATAAGTAAATTTGAAATTAACTTATTTTGTTAGTATTATTGTGTAATTAGTGTTTACTTGTTGAAAAGTACTTTTGAAATTTTACCCGGGACGGGTCTCGAACCCACAACCGTCATGTTAAGAAGCGGGTCAGCTGTCCACTAGGCTGACCTATCTAATTCAGTTTATGACGATTTTTAACATCTTTTGAAACCTTAGGGTTAAAAAAAATAAAAAATTATTTGAACTCAATCTTGATTGGGTTATTAAATTTTTTTTGAATAACGAATAAAAAGAATTGTTATTATAAATTACAAGCGAATTTAACAATTACATTAATCTTAATTATTAATTGAAAAAAAAACAATTATATTAAGTTTCATTATCAATTCGGCAAGAATTTATTAATTCAATTCTTCAATTAATTCGAAAAAACAGTCTTAAATAAAAATCATTTAAATTATTTTTCGGAAAAAAAGATTGGTTTTAGTTATTAATTGACCCAAAAATGATAAATTAAATATAATTTAATTTTCGATTTAAAAAATGATAATTTTAACTACTATCGTCAAAATAAAAATAAAAAATTTTATTTTTGGAATATCTCCGAACGCAGCCTACCGATCAAGCTCAATTTTTCACAGCTTCTAGAACCCAATAAAACGCGTAGATTTCCACCTCAACCGTCTCAATCGGTCAATTTGTTTGAGAGATATCGTTGGAGAGGAAACTGTAAAAAAACGCTTTTTTTTTTAAACAATGTATTCACAATCATTTTTTGAGCTCAAGGAGCTCGAAAACATCGGGAAGTTTTGGGGCTGGCCCGCAGAGTCAACCGATAGACCGATTTTTTTATTTCTCATTTTGCAGGAAAGTTTTTCAAGAATTTGTAGTGAAACAATTGTTAATAACAATTTTGATGGTCCCTTGGATAAAAGCAATAATATAAGTACCTTGTCAATTAATGTTTGTGACAACAATTTAAATTATATAGTAATCCTATAACGGATGCATTGTTTATTTGTTTATAATGAGACGAATAATCGTAAATGTATTCAATTAAAACCGTTAATAAAAATATTGAATTCTTATGTAATAATTATAATTATACTTCTTATATTGATATGATGAATAATATAATAAATATTAGATAGTAAGATATTACACTATGTTTCTTGAAGACCCTTTATTCTTGCATAAATACACGTAACATTCAGAGAGACGGATGCTCACCGCCAAAATTATCACGCCTTTTACCTTTTTCTCTTGATTTTCCGAATACTCTTAAGGACCGGAAAAAAGTCGAGAGTCTACTGTAATTTAATGTAGAACACTAGTCCAGCCTATAGCTTTCTTTTATGGAATATTTACACTTTGTCATAACCTTGCAGTTGTCTATTTGTGATAATATTAGCTCTTATTTTAATTGCTTCAAATAACTAATTATTAATTATTTATTAAAAGTAATGGATAACAGTATAATGGATAATAGTAGCTAAAAGTTTATCAGAATATTTAGACACCACCTTTTGAAGTTTGCGATTTCGAAACATCTATTCTGAATTATTTCCCTTAGAATTTAAATCAATACACTTTATTCTATGTAATTACTTAGTTATTGTATGTCATTTCTTTAATGGAAATTTTATCTTTCTATCTGTGAAAGAAATTGCGTGACAGCATATTCGATAAAGATATTGTTACGTCCAGTTTCATCAATATTTTTACAATAAGATATGTAGATATACGGTCACATTTTTTGAATCATAGTTCTCAAACTATTTATTTGAAACGGAGACTTCATTATAGTTTTTATGATAAAATAGTGTAATTAGACAGCATGATATCACGATTACCGAAATTGTGTATGGAGTCACTTATAATATTATCAATAAATTGTATGGGTAGAATATTTCACTGATTTTACACATTTTTATTGAATTTTTTTGTTGGTTTTAATAGTGGCTAAAGCCAAATCTTTTCATAAATGTGTAATACTTCTCGTACCTTTCCTACTCGTGATAGCTTTAAGAGACAGAGAGAGAAAAAAAAAGAGAGGGAGAGAGAGATACAAAATCTCAGTGCATAAATGACGGCGAACTAAAGCATGAGTTCCTTCCTGAATCACTGAATATCAATACCAATTCTAATCACTTATATTGTGGCTATTATACTTCCAAATAGGTCCCCCCACCGATTTGTCTAAAAAAGCCGCAAATTTTGGCTCTTAACATATAAAACTCAAGACACATGAAAGTTGCCGGCGAGATCGTTGAGACAATAATTAGTTATGATACGTGCACACAGATGGCGCTCGTTACAATCGTGTATCCGTTGGTTTATCATCTATCAATAACTTAGTAAAATTAAATTTACTTAATAATTAATTTTATTTAAACCGTAAGAAAGACGGTAGCGTGTAGGTCCAACCCATTTATAATTTTATGGTAACTTCAGTTTTAGGTATGAGGCAGGGTGTGATGGAAGTGCCTCACTGACGATTCCACCATCACATCCGGGATGAAACCTAATATTGTTCGGGGTCTAATGAAATAATTTCGTTAAAGATTGTTAGTTGGTGGATTGACGGTTATATTACACTAAAATTCGCACGGTTATCTATTAATTAGTCAACCAATTAATTAATTCATAATTGTTAGTGTGTACCCGTGTCGAGTCACATAAATTTCCAACGTCAAAATTGCTGCTAATACGGCTTCGGCGGTAAAAATCATGGCCGTACATCTTTATTCACATATAAAAATACGGTTTCTGTGAAATTTCTGAGTCATTTCGAAGAGGGACCTAAATGGAAGAAAAACTTATATTGTTACTGAGGAGGATTCTCGAGTTGTAGCTGGTTGGCTATACTGTAAAAGCAAAAGACAAAAAGGTCTAAACAGACAATCGACTCACTTTCTTAGTTTTGATCACCATCAAGGATGAATTTCTTTACTAATCCGACCATAACTATAGATCCACTCTACTCTATTTATCTACTTTACACTAATCGCGTCACCACCCTTCATTATTCCCAACAATAGAAAATAAGAGTTCTGAAGGTCCATCCAGCAGATATTATAACGAAAAATTTACATCATGTGTTGAATATTTAACATATAGTATAAACTCGGATGACCATAGAAATCAATGATTGATTGAGATGAAGATTTTTACCTCGAGAATAAGGAAAAAAAGACCCCTCATGTTGAATGCTCATGTTTGATCGTGACCTTAACTATAAGATCCCTCATAAAGACTTACACCATATTCGACAGGAGTCAACAAGTGGGATCTGCAACTTCTTAACAAGTTTGACGGAAAGTGGGAACTTCCACTTTAAAAACAAAGGGGAACTTATGTCAACTTTCACAGGTCACTTGACGTTGAATACGTTCCTTTGAAATAGGGATAGGATCGGTGAAATGACAACTAGAGGCATCGCTTACATCTGTGAATCAGCCTTGCAATAAACACAATGACCGCTGAATTTGTATGACTATAGACACAGGCATTACAGCAGTCTCCTTTCATTCTTTATAGCTCAAACGATATCTTTGGAATCATTTAGTAGTAAAGCGTAACGTTTTTATTTTAAAATCTACTTCATATTAATAAATAGTTAAACAATTTTTTAAAGTACAAGTTTATTTTATACTTATAAATTATAGCTAAGAGTTTGGAAGAGAATGTTACGGCTAAAATTTTGGTACAAATATATCTAACAAAAAACTATTTATAACATTATTACAAAAGAATTACGCCCAAAGTATAACAAAAAAAAATCAATACTTTATCCCAGAGAGTCAAGTATAATTAAATAAAACCCGTAACTAGGGGATATAGCTCACGATTACCTTAAGAATGATAAAGATCTGAAATAGGCTTATCATACGCGATTTATATTAGAGAGCAGTATGCTGATTTCTTTCTGTGACCGATTCGGTGGGACCAATAACTTATTGCAATGAATAAATTCTCTTACTTTTAAAGAAGGGTACAGACATTAAAAAATATTTAACAATCCCCCTCTTTTGCTGGAAAGAGCCAAACCCCAAACTTACGCCACTAACTACCCTTTGAACACTTCTACAAAAATATATAAACCAAAATTCCTGCAAGAAAGCAGCTCAGAAATCAAAATACCTCAGAAAAACCCATGGCAACCTTTCTCTAATCAACGTTTTTTTTACACCCCGTCGACACATACTTCATAGAGAACCTGTTTTTAGAGAGGGTTTCTTAAGCGATTTTAAATGGTTAAAGGAGTTGTGATTTAAAAAATTTCCCTTCTTCATTTTTCTAAGGTGGTCATTATATAATTGAATTCTTGAAACACCGGGGCGTAGTGTCTCATAAAATACCCATCTCCTGTTAAAAACACACAAAAGATCGTTAATTCTTTGGGTTATAGAATGAAAAAATTGTTTCCACTGTGAAGGTTACCGCCCATGATCAGTTCTTCCTTCAGAACAGATGCTAACGATCACATTAACTTCACAGACTGAAGAGTTGTGATTTCTATCTTGTAACCAAAGAAACTCAAATCCAGCCGCTTTTTCAACAAGTCATGTGAAACCTATAAATATTCAGTCTGTTCTTTGAGAAAAATCTTACCCTCACTACGTCCCCTATGATGCCTACGCATAAAAAAGCTCTTATTCTCAACGTAGTTCAGTTTGACTTCGGAACTTGGGGCCACTACGTCGTTTTATTTACTACTGCAATCTATTCCGTCACTGATATAATCGGAGTTTCAATTACAGTTTCAATTTATCAAATAGTATTAAGACATTTTGATCTAATATGATTGCTTAACAATACTGTAAGAGTATAAAATTGACTGATGCCTACCATCAAACTTATCAGTGGTGAGCAATAATTCATCAAAACATTTCTTTATTTCTAACATCTCATTTCAATTAGATTAACTGTATTAGTTTTCTATTACATCATAGCTCCATCAATTAATACAATTGACCGCAATTACTCGTAATTTAATTATTGCTTGTGAAAACCAAAAATATAATTCCATGAAACTTCTAGCATACTTTTATTTGTAGTTTTATTATAAAAAAAATTATATAAATTGAACTGGATTTATTTTTACCAAACTGTACTTTTGTTTTATAGAAAATTTCGTGTAAGTTAATATTTTCTGATAAAAGTAGAAAATCATTGCAACAAAATGATTATTTTATGTGAGAAACTTAAAAATAAATCCAACTGTTATCAAATAAACATAAAAAAAATTGTGAGTATGATTTATTATTATTATTATTTTTGCTTTTTTAATACTAACTCATGTACATATGTCACCAAACGACTACTGACAACTAAATTATATGTTCTGAATAAATAATTTATCTACTACTAAAAATGAAGCAAAGAACATTTTGAACAGTTATAAAATGACATTAGGAAACAGCTTAATTTTTAATAATCTTAAATAGATGTTATGAAATTAAATCATATCGTCTAATCGTATTACTAAAAATTATTTTATATAAGAAGTTTAAATGATTTGTTATAAAAATTCAAGACTTCTGTGATTTAGTGTTTTTTGAATGAAAACTTGTAGGCAACTATGCAGTATTACATTGTAGGTATAGACATGTCTGTTCCGTCTACAATGAATATATACATTACATTCGTCTACAAATTGCTACTAAATTTGCTTTTTGTCAAAATGACTAACAATATTTTTTGTTGCAACGTCTGCTTTGTAAGTTCAATATTCAAACGCTGTGTAGCGTGCGAAAAATATCCGATTCTTTACTCTTAGCTACACATTTTACTTTACCGTGCATGTTTGGCAAGAGAATTGTTAATCAAAATTTTTTACTTTACTTGTCCAAACAATAGAGAAATGCCACTAACAATAATGTTATTCATCTGTTTTATCTAAGTTACCATAAATAACGACTTAATGATTGATTGAGGCTTCAAACTATAAGAAACAAACAAAAAAATAAGAGTTTGTATGATCATAAATAATCAATTAAAAGGTTTTAATACAGCAAAAAGCTGATAACAATATAATAAAGCAATAAATTAATTATAACCTATAAAACAGCTGTAGGTATAATGATTTATTACATTATTAGAGTAATCCCACAACAGGTTTCATAATAGTTAATAAAATAATCATCAGCGAAGCACAGTGAGTTTCCGTCACCCTGGTAAATAATTGAAGTATTATGGCCAAAAAGAGAGATCACAAAAATGTGTCACATTAGGGTAATTGGTATGATTCAATTAGCTCATCATTCCCCTAATGTAATAGAGATCAGTTTGATTAATTGTGTACACGGAAAAGAAATTCCAGCTAAATTTAAGATGCTAACATCGTAATTTTTCTTATTGACCATTGTAACGATGGACGCAACATGAAGAAATTATTCTTCACCTGATGGGAATTTTAATATACACATACAACTTTTTCTATGACTACAGTAAAATTTACAATGGTTACATTAATTTTTGATGTAATCATTGTCAACTTTACTATGGCCATAGTAATATTGGCATGTATTTATTTCAATTCATGCAGTTGGTCATCATGGCCTGGCTTTACTATGTTCTCCCAAAAATAATAATTCCTCCTTGTACTTTTAAAATCAAAATTTTTACATTACAGTATCGTAAATTTCATTGGAAATAATGCTACCTACCAATAACACAAAGTGCTCTTTTAAAACATAATCGTTAATTTCTTTTAAACGGTAAAGATTAGGTTAACGATTTTCAACAAAATTCATTAGAAGAATGAATTAAAACTATTAGAAAAAAAAATAAACAGAAACTGAAAAATTACCCCGGTAAAATTAATTATATATAATTATATAGAATTATATATATAACACCGCGAAAATAACCCCAAATGATTATATATATGAACATATAACCTTACATAATTATACCATCTTCTTATGCGTACAATTTTACCTACAAATTCAATACGTTCCATCTCTAAATATCTGTTACATCTTGGAGTCGTGTCGGCTTGTGATACGCCAGCGCGAATTATTTGAATTGGACGTGACTGTAGATCCTCGGATACATGGGTAGTTCTCGAAAGCTCGTAATAACTCGGTCGTTTATTAGAGAGTAAATATGTTTGATTTATTCAAATAAAATAGAATAGTCGAAGAACTTGGTTGAAAATACACTTGAGTTTTACAATTACTATTGACAAATAACTTCGAGTCAAAAGAATAATATAATTTAATTAAACCGGGAGTTTACTTGCATGTTCTATACCGCACTACTATAATTTCTGGATGGTGTGAGAGTATGTAAGAGTACGAGTGAGAAAAGAGTGATGCATTGGGCATCGGATTTTTATATCTTTACGCGAGCCAACACCCTAGAGAAAAGTGGGATAAGGTTTTAGGGCCTTATTCCCAAAAAGAGGGAGCTTCGTTATCATCGTTCGACGCGGATGCTGTTGCGTCAGCAGTCGGACGATGTTTTTCAATGTTTTCACTTTTTCGTGGAAAAACTAATTTCACTTTTTTATTCTTTTAACAGTCATTATTTGTCGTACAATTATTCTTATCTATTTTTATTCATTAACATTCTTTTAGAGAAATCGTCGGTGATGAATAAATATTCTAATGCATTAAAAATATCTTATCTATTTGACTATTTTTAGATGCATACTTATTAATATACATTATAAAGAAAATATATTATTATTAATAATTCTATTATTTAAATATATCGATTTGGCGGGTCTCAGGTCGGTCTCTTATTATTTAAGATTTAAAAATTGGCAGAGCTATCTGATGAGCAGGCTGGGACGTAACACATCTACCCTGTTAAGCTAGCAGCTCTGGATATGAATTATACTGACCACAATTATCATAAATTTCCCAATCCTTATTGAAGGTTAATCTCAAGTTGACGTGATAAAATACCCTTGACAACAACCGAAAAAGACAGTATATAAACCAGGACTTCGGTACGGAACGTACCGCTGATTCTGAGTAACTTTTGTCTAGCTCACATCAAAACTTCTATTCGGGCATATTATCCCGTTGAACTAAATTCATTAAAATCTTCTATGTTGAGAAATTATATTTCAATAATCATTCTTGAGACATTCAAATTTCTTATTCAATAATTCAAAAACGTAACTTCAAGTAAAAATATTAAAAAATAAATCGCAGCAAAATTAATGAACCGAACTTGTAAGAACTTTGCAAATATAATTACCGATTCTCATATAAGCGAGTGATACTAATAATTTCGAGTATAGTGTTGGCTATCAGTGTGGACTCATAAAAGACTCGCAAGTGATTAAGCAAATAAGATTTACTAAAAACACCTCCAAAAACTACTAACATCTGTAAGGTCAACTCGGGTCAACCTCTCAGTAAACAGTCTATTTAATAATTAAAGTAACGATCAAATAATAAACTGTAAGTAATCGTTAATTTATTTAAAAAAACTCTACTCTATTAGTTCTAATGATCATCAAGTTCTCTATCCCTCTCTAAAATTATCTTCGACCATCAAAGTAAGACGAGGTCTTCATCCCTAGGTAAATAAATTACGTACTATGACCTACAAAGAGAGGCCGCAAAAATTTATGTTGCATAAAAAAAATCTTCAAAACGTAAACATCATTTTTGCTACGCAAGAAAATCTTTGAACGTAAACACAAATTATACTACGTGAAAATAATTCTTGGACGTAACAGTTGTAACGGCTGCTACATTCAGAAATTTTATTTTTTTTTCAAAATAATCTCAAAAGATTAGTCCAGTATCGAACACTAAAATAATTTTAAATAAACTAAATATAAACCCATAGCTGCACATGAAAATTTATGTAGCCGTCCCTTTTCAAATTTAGGAAAAAACACTGTAATCTTTTCTTCAATTTTAAATCTTAAAATAAACTATACCACCCAACTCAGGTACACCTTTACGTTTTCCAGGAATTTAGAGCAAAGCTAGTGTAAAATATCAAATTTATGGCTTCCTGCATGAGTATCGCTTGGCGACAGAGTGGCGCCAGAGCCATCAGCCTTTAGAATAGTCTTAGCTATTTCCCGAGAGGACTAACGTGTACGTGGGCTTAAAACTTTCAGGCTGGTCCGCGTCTTTTCGTATGGGAATAGTTATACCACCACCACAAGTTTTTTCTCACGTGAAGACCATATAAAAAGGCCTCAGACTTTAGCTCATCAGTTCTTTTGGGCATCAAACTTTGAACCATACTGAACTCCAGACACTAGTCGATGTTTGTGTCTAAAGGATTGATATCCTAATTGAGTATTCGATTACGTGAGCCCAAGTCGTTAGGTCGGAAAGGACAGATGATTAAGGACTCATTGTCCATACGATGATTAAGGAATCGCCGTAAGGAACGAATAATTGGTATATTATTTTTCTACTAGCTTCAGAAGTATATTCAACGCGATATTAGCTAAAAAGCATCCGATCACGTGAGCCTAAACCTGTTTAGGGTAAGTTTTTAAGCAATTACAAACCGTTATCTTGTATTTTCCATTTACCTTGAAATTAAATATAAACTATAAACATGAATTAAAACATTTTCTTTTACATTTACTATTTTGAATATTATCATTTGTTACCCTATTTTTGTATTCTGAGTATGTTTGCTCCTCAATAAATAAATACTCGTAAACATAAAACTTGGAAACATTATTTCTTGAACAATTTACTTGGGAATAGAATACTAGTTCCATGGGGCTTTTCGTCAACTCATCTTCCTTTTATCCCTTATTTTTCTACCTGTTCAGGCGCTCAGACAGATAGTTCACAGTAGGGGATACACAATCTTACGTTCACCGCTCGACGTTTGATTGTGAAATTAAATCAGTCACACATAGATTGGAAATCGCTTTGGGTTATTAATGTTGTCTTCAATAATATTGTGTAGGCGTGAATTAAACTTAAAAAAGAATTAACTGGGCATTTGGTCACGTGAGCCCAGGTCATGTGAGCTGGATTTGCAAAAAAAAAATCTGTCAATCGGTTGACCCTGCGGGCCAGCCCCAAAACTTCCGGCTGTTTTCGAGCTCTTTGAGCTCGAAAACATTGTTGTGAACACATTTTCGATCTCGAAAATACTTTTGTTTGCTATTGTTTTCGAAAAAAACCGTTTTCTAGCATTTCGTTCTTTCACGATATCTCGCGAACGAATTAACCGATTTTGATGGTTGAGGCGGCAATCGACTTATTTTATTGAGTTCTAGAGCTGATTAGATTTCGGAGTCGACCCTTTAAGTCGTTTCTGAGAAATCAATAAAAATCTAAAAAAAAATTTTTTTTTCGTAATTCACCAATATTTTCGAGTCTACTCGATCAAATGATCTGAAATTTTCAGGAAAGTTGAAGGTCGACAAGCTCTTTCGATTACCGCCTTAACCATTCGAATCGGTTCATTAGTTAAAAGATTATAAAGAGTTTACATACATGCACACATACACACACATTCACCCATACGGACAGACACTCGGACATCAATCTGAAGTAGTTAGAACAGCTTCCTAGGACCTCAAAACGTCGACATCTTATAAAAACTCGATTTTCGAAAATCGGGGTGAAAGCAATAACTTTCCAAATTTTTCGAAAATCATCGATTATTTTAGCGGGAAGTTAAAAATTTGCAAATGAAAACATTGCAAATCGTTTTAAATCCCTTCTTTTAATAAGGCCGTAGAATCAGTCCTTGATCAATGTAAGTACCCTTTTATTTAACTTTTTATACGAAATTCGTGCCTAGGCCCATCACGATCTCTGATTGTGACACAGTTTGTTGGATAATTAATTGAATAAATACATGCCAGGACTAGTTGATAGTTGGGATGTTGGAAAAATACGCATATTCAAATATATAACAATATCTTTATTCGTCACAGCACATAATATTACTGGGTTACATAATTAGAATCGTTGGCTTAAATTAGTTAATACTGATGAATATTTGAGCTCATGAATACGTGGATAATTTGAATAAAAATTGAGTCATTGAGCTCGAGTATTCAATTAAAATGAATTGAAGTAATTATTTTGAGTTTATCTGAACGCTGAGTTGAGTAATAAACAATTATTGATCATTATGATAATATGAATGATTATAAAATAGAGTCTACTAATTATGTGAGCACTTGTAATAATTACTTAAATAATAATTAACCACCTGTAATGGTCTTCTGATGAATAACCTCTTTAAAAACGTGGCCATTGATCGCTGGAATTCTTGAGTTCTTGGTCAATTTTATTTATGAGCTCTGGTGCTTCAAATTATGTAAACAATTATATAATTATGGAGCTTTATGAGTTCTTGATATTATTTTATTATCTATTTTAATTAATTTCTCGAGTTAAGTACAAAAATAATTGATTGCTGTGAACACGTGTTTTTACTCGGATGTATGTTGCGAAAGATAATGGCATCGGTTTTCTTGCCACAAGCAGGGTACCCAGACTTTTTCTTCCGAGCGTAGCCGACCATCGGCGCTGAAATCGCCCGAAGTCACCGCGATAAATTTAAATGATAATAACCAAACAAATTTTTTTATAAACAATTCATTAAGAATTTCTTGATTATTTTTTTTAAATATTCATTTTTCATTAAACAAATAATTAATTTAGGGAATAAATGGAGATAAAGGCCCTAGGGGTATAAGCATGGTGAATTTGCCCCCGAAAGGTATCGGCTTGATACTGCGGGGATTTTTAGGTACTAATAAGATATTAAGATCCTGAGAATTTCAGCTTTTGAAACCAATCGGTCTTCGAGAAAAAGCCAAATATGTAAAAATCAGATAAAATGAATATTCTCAGAGACTATTTTATCGATTGACTTATACTCGGGGTATGTTTTGGGGGTCGATAGTAGCTCCTCGGAAAAAAATTGGGAGCTTGATCGGTCGACAACAACCTCGAAAAAAATGACTTTTTAGTTTTAATTTCGACTTTTCACGATGTTACGGTTCTGGTACAATTATGAAATAATTTTTTTTTGGATTCCTCATCCAATTTCCTATAGACTTAAGTGCTTTTAAAATTTTTAAAAAAGGTACGCCATATAGAAAAAAAAATAAAAACCACTTTTTAAGCAAATATTTACTTTATTTATATGTTTAAAGTGTGAATCATTATTTTTCTAGTTTGTATATGTTCTTGAATGTTATTTACAAAAATCATCTCTGCATCAGCAGTTAAATTTTGTCATATCATATAATATCAACTAAAATATTATAAACATTATACACATATAAAACAGGAAATAGATTTTAGTTTGTAAATTATAAATACATAACAACAAATGAAAGATATACTTGAGGAAAAAAATGTATAATCATATTTTATCAATCTTCATCACTATTCTCTTCAATCACAGGTGAAATACTAGCTTCTCATCTGATAAACGATAATCCTCCATTTTATTCAGTAATGTTGAATCGCATTCAACAGCAAAATTTTCCATCATATTACTTAATTCTACAGATGAAATTAAAGTCCAGTTAGAATAAACTCTGATCAAACTTAGAGATTCATCATAGAATCGTCTGTTTATTAAATGATTTCGACAGCATCGATTTCCATCTGGTATGAAGACTCGTCGCTTAATGAATGACTGCATTCGGGCTTTTTGAGGAATAATAATTAAGTCACTAGTATTACCGCAAAGACAACAGTATCGATGAGTTGAAATAGTTCTTTTCATACGAATCTCAACGTACTCTGTACAATCGGTAAGAGTAATGTTGACACTAAAGGAAGGATCATCTGAACTTGACTGAGACAATGTCATGTGTGACAGACTAGACTCCGTTCGTTCTAACATTCCACTAACGATAGATTCAGATCCATCTTCAGCATCAAAAACCACCGGTTCAACTTTTCTTTTTTTATACATCTCTACACGACATTTACCACAAACAATATCACCAGTAAAAAATTCACCATCAAATACTGCAGAAAACTCATCAATGTCTTGTTCTGTTAATAAAGTTTTAGGAGTTCCCGGAACTTTCTTTACTATTTTTGAGCAAATGCAACACTTATCATTGATTGTTTTATTTGGAGTCATTTCATTAGCTTAATAAATAAAATGTGAACAGACAATCTCTCAGATTCAGATCATAAACAACACTTTTGTCAGCTGTTGTATATACGACCAAATTCAATGACTAAAAGCGACAATTTGAAAATAATTTTAATATTACTGCAAAAAAAAACTACATAATTAATTAAAAAGTGGTTTTTATTGTTTTTCTATATGGCGTACCTTTTTTAAAAATTTTAAAAGCACTTAAGTCTATAGGAAATTGGATGAGGAATCCAAAAAAAATTATTTCATAATTGTACCAGAACCGTAACATCGTGAAAAGTCGAAATTAAAACTAAAAAGTCATTTTTTTCGAGGTTGTTGTCGACCGATCAAGCTCCCAATTTTTTTCCGAGGAGCTACTACCGACCCCCAAAACATACCCCGAGTATAAGTCAATCGATAAAATAGTCTCTGAGAATATTCATTTTATCTGATTTTTACATATTTGGCTTTTTCTCGAAGACCGATTGGTTTCAAAAGCTGAAACTCTCAGGATCTTAATATCTTATTAGTACCTACAAATCCCCGCAGTATCAAGCCGATACCTTTCGGGGGCAAATTCACCATGCTTATACCCCTAGGGCCTTTTATAGAGGAATACATAACTCATGTATTAGTTTTAAATAAAAATAAAGTTCTTAAATTATGATCAAATCATACTATTTCTCAGTCATCAATATCACTCTTAAGTTCCCAATATCTATTCAAAGTATTGTTACGTCCAGGATGACGAACACGAGTTATTCAGTCCCTCAATTTTGAGTCAAAGCACTTAAGCCATTTACTCGGGTAGCGGGGACCTCGCTATTTAGTGTCGAGTATGTCAATATGCGAAAATATAATGTACGAGGTGAATGGATGTGTCTTATCACTAGATAAATGAACAAATAATTAAATTTACAGTTGGTTTATTCAATATAATAGGTTGTCAGGATACAATATTTGGCTGAGCTGGAGACCAGATTGTTGATTGAGATTCGATTTGTATCGAATTGTTGTTGGTCGAAATTCGATTCGAAATGAAATGTTGTCAGGTGGCTTGATGGTTGGTTATGGTTCTTGAATATTGAGAATTGTTGATGTAAATGAGCAAAGGGGTTTACTTATACTGGGTAATAGACAATCTGTCTGAATATACTTTTTAATATGACGAAATTTATTTAAATGTGAATAATAAAAATTAAAGCCGCAATAATATTCAACAGAAATAATTTAATTATTTAAATTATTTATAATATTGAATAAAAGAACTAAAAATCGAAATTATATTTATTTAAAATAATTCTATTTAAACTGTATAAATTTTGAATTTAATTTTTAACGACTCGAGCAAAGAAATAAATATTCAATATTCAAAATAATAAGATTTTACGTAATCAAGAGCTTGATAATTAATGGGCATTGAGGATCGAATTGCGGCAGCTTTTATAGGCGCAATTATGGACGAGGGGTAACACGCGTGACCTAGATTTTATTTTGTTACCGAAAACTAATGTTACTGGAAAGAGTTGAATACTAGCGGGGTATGGTGTAAAAAAAAGGCGTACGTGATCATCTCGGGTAGAAGCTTCTAGAACAATGACTCATACCCAAAGAATATATCCGATCCCCATGTTATGAGATAGGGATTATTTTAGTTTGTTAATTACGGATTATTAATTAGATTTAAAGCATAGGTATTTATTGATTATTAATCCCTTCATTATTATCTTTCGATTGATTATAGTTATTTCTTTCTATCACTATCGGTGTAGATGTTATACTTATTTTTAATTATTGTGGGGTAATTATGGGGTGATTTGGAATTATTATTAGTTCGGCTAAACAAGCTGGACAATCGGATTACAATGATATTTTTAATTTGTCATTATTTTAATTAGTTATCGAATTATTTAAAGTGGAAATTATCGATATATTCGTATGTGTTAGTGAGAAAAGTCACGCGATAAAAGACCTTGAAAACACATGCGGTGACAAAAGATGAGTCATGAGATATGCTTTGGAAGAAATTTATACATCTGAATCAATGATATTTGATAATTTTTTGTTTTACATAATTATTACAGGTCATCCGTTAAGATTGAAATTTGAGTATTTAGCAATTAATAATTCATTTTTTTCTAATCTATCGATGGGTCAAAGTTATCTATTGCTTTCGTTAGTGGTTTAGAAGTTATGCCTGTTTTGATTTTAAATATTCAATAATTTGCAATTATTATTAATCTTGTCAGTAAAAGGACACTAATGAATTATTATTGTATCATTGGTTAATCCGTATTTTATTTATTAGTTGAGTTATTAAAGGCAGAAGTTATGCTCTTACGTATGTATTAGTGAAAGACAATGGGAAGCGGAATAGTAGATTCCTTGACTGACCTCTGATGTTTTGTTAGTTAGTATATAAGTTTTTATCTAATCTCGCATTCTATTTTTCTTTACCCACTGGTTTATTATAATTCTCTCATGTTGTTATAGATAGGTGGCTATGAATTTGGTTATTATCTGTAGGATGTTAAAATATTATTATTATAGTTATATGCTCCGCCGAGATATATTATGGTTGTCCGATGATATGTAATTAGTTAATTGTTATCTTATTTATTTCCTCGTCAGTACGTTGGGATATTGCGTCTCAAAATTTTTGCTATGTATTTCATTAGTAATTTCCGGTGTAGGGTGTTTCCTCTCTACATCAACAAATTCTGGCCACTCATCTGACCTTGAATATTTTAGTTTTTAATTTATAATTTTTCTTTTATTTATCTAATTTTACGTCATTTCCGTATTTTGACATGTTACGCCGTTGCAGTATTCAATTAAATTCTTTGCCGTAATCATATCATCACCAGCCTCATCTCTTCGTAGGCTATCCTAATAAAAAATCATTTACAAGCCATGAGATTTTGCTAGGTTTCAAGCTCAACCTATCAATGACTAATATTTTCTATAATAATTATGACTTTAACTTTATAGGATATTTTTCCCAGGCTTAACGATAATGCTTAGAGTTTGTCATATCTCATATGTTATAAACATAAAGTGGCACGGTAGTCAAATATCACAGCGATGTTCACTCAAATATGAGATTTATTAACCATTAATAAATCTATATTTGGACAAACAAATATTTATTTCAGCCAAATAATGCTGAAAAACTGTTTCAAATAAATTCATTTATTAGTATCAAATAAATACTTTTATCAGTGTATTTGAGATACAGCTTTTATACATATACGTATACGTCAAAATTACACTATGGTGGTAATTACAAATGCGAAAAACTATTGCATACTTATTATTATAACTTTTTTAGTAAAATCGTGTAATGTTTGTAAATAATCTTTGTAAACATATGTAGTTTCATTGATGTAAGTAACTGTTTTGCCAGCGTGAGGATCCGTATATAGTCGTCCCGACGAAAGCTTGGGATTTTTTCCCACCACGGTTCCTTCCCCTACTCTTTCAATGTTGGTTTTGGTGGCTTCGGCACATGCACATATTTAATGGCGCATGCGCTCATTCTAATATTATGGTGGTAGGGGAAGACACTGGTGGGGAAAAAATCCCAAGCTATCGTTGGGATTACTATAGCTCTAAATTGGCTATACGATGGATCGTTTTCGGTTGCCTAAATCATTGAGTTTGCACAATAGTCATGTTAGAGATTCATATAATCTCAAAATAAGGATACGATTGTCATTTTGATGATCCACTGGGAAGAAACTCTGTATAGCTAAATTAGCTGTATCATTAAGTAAGATGAGTATACAGCGTATAGCAAGAACAACGATACGTTATCTCACTCTGACAATACTTTTCTCTACATATCGGTCGCAAGACCGTCAGTGGACCGTCTTGTGACCGAAACCCAAAGTGACAGTCATTCCGCATCACAAGTCCCCACTAATAACCTCGAACACATAGGTATACATCATTACGTCAGTCAGTAAAAGAAATTTCATTCTTTAAAGTATGTATATAACCAAAACTAACCATAATATTTTCTATGATAGTGTCGGATGAAATAATAAAGTGATATAGTGTAAGCATCAGACATTCGTCGTTTCACCACCGCCATCCAACGCTGTTAAATTGAACTTCTGAGGCAGGGATTACATAAAATTAAATTTTTCTTAGTTTTTAAACTATTTATCATTATTCTTATTATTATTATTTATGGCATATGTATTAATTATGTATTAAAGTTGGTGTCAATTTTAATACGTCAAAATTACTCGACTTCACCGAGATGCGAACCCTGATCCCCCGCGTGCGAATCCTGTCCTCAGTCTGTCGGTCAGATGTCTCCTTCAAACGAAGGTTTCTGAACTTGTAATGCATATTCGTCCTCACTATCCCTGCCATTTTTTAATTTTATCGATCTGTTGTAGAAAAATTACAAATCATTTAGTAATTTTTAGTTACTATATGAAAAATTGCTAAAGCGGCAGAGACAGCTGTTCGGTTCGCGTGTCGCTCGGGCGATCACCAAAGTTAAGCAGCATCGAGCATGGTTGCTGCATGGTAGGGTGACCGCTTAGTCATTCGTTGAAACGATCACTGAAACCTCACCCGTTCCGACTGTACTACCAATGGGTTTTCTCTGTGGTTTTTTCTTGCCACTATACTCCCACCGCAAAAGTGGGGTGTAGGACATCACATACTGATACAGTACAGAAGCATAAGTCGGTCCACAGCCGCACAATAGAGGCAAGGAAAAAGGAGAAGTAAGCAACAATTGACTTTAATCAATCAGCTCTGAAAATGTTACCATTTATAACACGCACAATTTTCATGGCTTTCGTAACTTGCAAAGTAAGTGCTACGCTGCCGCACTAAACTGAATCAAATAATAAGAAAATCTGAGAGTACAACGTAGTGAAGAATAAATGCAATACTTAAGGTAGTTGTCGGGTGATGGGCATAGTGTCAGAAAGTTCTAAAATTATTTATACTTATTAAGGGTATTAAGATACATTTACCATTAAAATTTGAAGTCGATTGACCATCTCTAATTCGGAATATTTATAATCGAAGTTCGGATCATTGCGAGCAATCAGGAGTATGCGTTTCAAGTCACGTTTGTGGTTCTAATAAAAAAACTTACAGTCAGAAATTTTTGAAAAACTAACAGAAAATTAATGAATTTGTCCTGAATTTATTTAAAAAAAAAATAAAATATTCACCATCTCATTGTTGAGATATAGCAACGCAAAGTTCAACAATAAATGATAAAATATACATGTCGGTGCATTGGAAAAATACAATCTAACAACGCTGAACGCGAGTATACATAGCATTATTTGAGCGGTACATTTAAACATATACTCAGTACACTATACAGCAACTGGCAGAGCATATGCGACGTTGTCAAATTTCAATTTAAGAAAATGTTCAATAGTATTTGTGTATACGTATATATGAGTAGTGTGTAGGTAAACTTCTCATGGGTACAGTATCAAACAAAAGCAATTTCTTGTTTTAACTACCACCTAACCTACTCTTACCGCGTATATGACATAACTTTTTGACAATATTGTAGCAGGACAACTACCTTAAGTAGTAACGCAATTTTCATTGCACTTCAGTCATTCACTAGTTACTCACCCGCACTGATATGGAAACTTTGTTATAACTATTAAGACACCAATAAACTTAAAGATAAAACAATACATATCTCTGTTCATTCTCCTTTTAGCCACTTGAAATTTCCACCTAAATTTATTTAAAATGATTTAACCCGTCACTTTGTATTGTTTATTCTTTTTCTGATTTATCACACTTGAATATTATAATTAAATCATGAAAATATAACACGTATTAAAAAATAATGTCGACACTTACATAAATTTTATCGACTATTTTATTGTTACGCTTGTAACAATAACTTTGGATCATAACTTTATCGGATTGAAAGTGGTTATAACTTACTACCAAGTTAATGCGCGTAATACTAGAGTTTTATCTTGAGTAAACGTTTATTACGAAGTCTGCTAGGGACATACGGTCAACAGTAAATTTATGCCTATTCTTATCGGAGCATTATCATCAATTCCCCTCCTTTCCCATGTTGTTTTGTCTTATATTAGTTATATCAATTACCTCATACATCTGTAATTCCTTACCTTATTATAGTTATTTACGAACTTCAAGAGTAAACACTATTTAAAAAATAAAAAAATGAATAATGAACTGATAACGTAATTACCGAAATGTTATCTTTTCTTTTGGAATTTTAATGCAGAAAAGGTCATTATTTTTTACTTTCTAAACCTTGACTCACTGATTCATAAAAGTATAAATGATAAAAATAAATATTACTAATAACTTGCACACTCTTTTGAGAACAATTAGTATACTCTTATCTAAATTAGTCACGATGATCTAATCAATATCAGTATTTGTAAATAATATCACGATTTCCGTTGAACTCTGCATTATAGAAAAAAAATGTATATTGAAAAGAAGGCCATTCGGCGGCCAAAATGGAAGAGATTTTTCATAATATATTTATTATTGAACCGTTAAAAGGTTTAATGATTGTAAACAACATTAAAAATTCATAACAAGAAGTTTGAATCACAATAGTTTAAATAAATTATTAAAATTAAAGTATTAACTTGAAAAACTGGTGTAAAAAATTGATAGTTACATCCAGATAAACTAAAAAAAAAACGTTTGTCGGAGAATTCCGAAAACTTCAAATACGCACTACTTCTAAACTTACTGACCGGATTAACTCATTTTCGAACTTGATTAACGAAATCACCCAAAGAATAAGTATTGTTACGACTAGGGTAGAGAACACAAAAAAATAATAAGATAAAAAAAACTATTTATAAAATATAGTAAAACATAAGAAATAATTAATAAATATACTAAAACCTTTAGAATGAAGGTATATATATACAGAAATTCGTATACTAGAATATAAAACTAAATAAAAATCATCCATATATATGTATATAAAAAAAATACATATATGTTTTGTCATGGTCAGCTAATTTATACCCGATCATACAACAAAAAAAGAACATAAAAATAATAGTTAACACAGCATGCACACATATATGTATCTGTGTATTAATGCGTACAGAGTAATACCATATTCAAATCTACAAAGTACACTTACTCTTGGTTAAAGCGTAGCCCACACCGACACTTCTCTTTTTAACGCAGAAGAGATAGGGGCAAGAGAAGAGCCCCAATTTCACGGGTAAAACTAAAACACACCAGTATTAGTTCTCTAATTTCTTATTTCTCTATTTACATTCGAGACCCACAGTCGCGTAATTTATGAGCTATAAACCCTCGGTCCTGACATCATGCTTGCCGTCCACCAAGAGCTCTCGTTTTAATTACCAAGCGACTCTTGTACCACCTCTGGTTCTGAGCAGTACCCCTTAGATGGCACCCCTCCATTCGCTAACTTGGAGATTAAAGTTCAAGTCGAGATGACGTGTGTCGTCAAGGATAAGTCTATATTTGGCCAACCAAGGTGACCGCTTCCAGAACCTTCTTACGCTACAATTGTATAATTTTTTTTACCTTCCAAGGGAATGCTAAACTCTTCAGATAACTTGCCTCCGTAATAGAAATATTTTATATAAAATGAACTACCGAATAATTAGAAGATATACACGGAGAAAAAAATATTGTTCCTCGAGCGATCTAAAGTATAGCAACTCGTAGATCGTTACCACAAAAATATGTATACTTATGGTAACAATACCGTATTGTTTCTGTAACTATCTATTAGATAGCTGTGAGCCCTATGCGACTTTCCGTAGTCGCCACCTCACACGTCACCACCTAACCTATTTAAGCATCCATTTTCGTGTCTATTTTGTGTATCGGGTATAATTGTTGCTAGCAGACGCTTAATCAATAAATTATTTTATTTAATCAAAATTATTTATTTATCATTTATTTATTAATGATGAAGATTTTTAAACATCTCATATCATTTGCAACTCTCATGACGTCAGATAGGGCTCAGAACGATACGGTATAGGTCTCAGAGCTATCTACCGTATTGTTGTCAGAACGATACAGTAGATCGTTGCAGTAACATTCTAGTAGATAACTTTTTCGTATTGTTACTGTAGCTATACAGTATACTTCTCAGAACAATATTTTTTTCTCCGTGTAATTTAAATATTAATTATTTTTTCTTTCACCTTGGTTTAACCTTTATTTAGCCTCGGCTACTACACGTGCAGAATAGAACCGCAAGAGGAGAAGTGCGTTAGAAGTCACTGGAAACAAAAAAAACTAGATGCTGGTACAGTTTACATCTTTATTTTTGTACAAGAGCAAGAACAACGGTCCATGATTTATGACATTCCCCCTCGATTTTCGGTCTATATAAACTCGCGGTTTTTCGGTCTAATTGTCAGTCAGTCAGTCGATCCGGTCTAGCCCAGTTGAGTCTAAGCCTCTGTCGCGATTTAACATCTTCGCTCGTCTCTTTTAAAAAGTTATTCAGTGAACCTCTCAACGATTCAACTATTATTAATCCACGCAGTCAGCCTAGAGGTTCTAATCAAATAGAATTTAAACGTGGAATCTCTACCTGGGTCACCATACGGTTTGCATTAACTAAATGATCTTCCAACCAACAACAACTTAATTGTACAACAGAAGCTGAATAAAATTCATACAATCAATTGTAAGTTATCAAGTTCTTGTTTATTATTTTAAAACAATTCTTCATACGGATTACTATTTCATACTCGTTACCGTAACGACGAGGTCTCCGTCGCCCGAGTAAAGGACTTAAGTGTCAACTCAAAATAAGAGACTGTATATGAATATTTGCATGTTAGACGTAACAGTATGCTAAGTTTAATCAAGATCGGTTGAAAACTCTGGCTAGCATCCGTGTGACATAACTTTTTATATCCCCCATATATATACATATATATATACATTCACTTTTGAACGAACGGTATTTTTGGAACCTACTTGACGAGTTATGATGGACTGTGGAAAAACCCTTCAAAAAATTCACCATAAAGACAAATACAAAATTTAGATTTCTATGAAATGTGAAATCTATTAAAAATAAGAATAGTGTGTTTTATAATTTTCATCATTTTTAAGTTTCGAGTCGTAAAAAATAAAAAAACTTTAATCAATGATAAAAAATAAAAAAAGCGGGCAGAGGCAGCCGAGCGGTTCTCGTGTGGCTCGGGCGATCACCCAAGTTAAGCAGCATCGAGCATGATCGCTACTTGGTTGGGTGACCGCTTAGCCACGCGTTGAGCTCGATCAGAGGTCTCTGACCGTTAGGCGCGGGATGAGGATCTAGTGATCGGTAAAATGGGAATTGCCAAACCGAACTGTACTGGCAATGGTTTTCTCTGTGGTTTCCCTTGCCTCTATACTCCCACAGCCAAGGTGGGGGGGGGGGGGGGTAGGGTATCACCGTAGTGGTACAGTACAGTATGAGCACAAGTCGGGCCACAGCCACACAATGAAAGCAGAAAAAGGAAGCAGTTGCGATGTAAAGGCAAAAAGTGTAAAAGGTCGTTAATGCGGCTATACACTGGAACAATAAAAAAAAAAAAAAATAGAAAATAAAAACGTCATTATTGAATATTAAATTTAATGGTTCTGATTAAAGTGAAGGAAAATGAGCATCAAGAATTTTCATGGCTATTTCGATACCAAAAAAACACGTAGCGTTAGCAGGAATAGCTCGTATCATAATGGGCATTACTCCTCGATAAAGTACCCAAGGGCCTTCTTCACGTAAAATTTCCGGAAGTAAAGATCTCATCCCACGAGGATATCGGTCTATTGATGATATTTGTAAGCGGGACTTTAATACATCTGCAGGCATAGCAACAACCCAATTAATCATTCCAGCAAATCCTCCAGCAAATATTGAGTGCCACATGACAGTCTATAATTAAATTTAACTTGATTTGTGATAATCATAATGATATGAATATTTTATATTCAATTATGTTAATTACTTCTTTAAAATGATAAGTGAACAATCTCATTATGATATCATAAACACTGAAATACACACCACTAGCAGGTAGGTCACGCAATATTGTAGCACAAGTACCTACATAAAGATTTTTTATGCCCCCGCCATGAAAAAGTTTTATAGCGCAATCTATAAATCCAGTAAAAGCTTCCTTTCTTCCAGTCTGATAGACCAATAAAATAAAAAGCTTTTTAAATTAAATTGTTTTTATTAGTACTTTTCATATGATTATTTATTATCTAAATGCAAATGGAAAATTTTCATGACAATTTTTTATCTACCATTATTCGATATGCCTCTGAACATCATTTTATTTATCGTAAGTAAATATGATTCACAAGCTCACTCTTATTCGTTCAAGTACTGTTGAAAGAATTAAATAAATAAAAAACGAAGTTAATTAATTGAACCATATATACACAGAAAAAACAGTTAACTTGATTCACGAAAATTATAGTTTTCCGAATTTTCTTTCGCGATTCAATAAAAATAAAACTCTTGATTCAAAAACTTTCTTTTGGTTTAAGATAGTAAATTCTATTGCTTCAAAAAAATTTTATTTTTGAAGCGAAATTGATAATTTCTTGGTTACCGAAAGGTCGAAACACCAACTGTCTAGATTTTAGAATTTCAAAAAAGACCTAAGAAAATGTAAATATTCTACCAATCAAAAATCCCTAATTATGTAGTTAACCAATAAAATTTAACTAACTCTTGAATTGAAAACTAACCTTAAGTTTATTACAAGTAGTTTAGTATATCTGGACTTACAGAGATCTATGTCGACCTACAATGATTTTCGATCATCTATGTAAATCTGAACAATTTTTTTCCGCGGTCTTAAGTTGAAACTAAACTTAAAAGCAGTCCATGGGTGTTCGGAATCAATTAATGATTTTTCTTTGTTAATAGAATAATTTTGAACATGTAAATTACTTTTTAAAAGTTATAGCGATCACTTGTAATAATTGAGTTACGCATGTCAGTAAGCACGTCTATTAGGACACGAAATGATCTTTAGATGTGATCAGTCCATTGTTTAATTAGAAAGTATAGTCCGATGTATTCTATTATTATCATATGAATTGTCACGGCCGATACGTTCAATTTGTACTCTTACAAATCGTTTTTTTTTTTCTCATTTTCTTTATTTCTAACGTACACGGGAAACGATTTTTTTCCGAGAATTATGTCGCATAGGCAGCACCCAGCAAAGTCACAAAACAGTAACATAAAAACGATACGTTCTGAGTAAACCTTCTTTTTTGTTCCTACATATAATAAATTATCAAAGTAATAATCAGCAGTATATATTGTACAAGAGAGTCTCTGTCCACTTGGTACGTGGAACCTTAAGACCTCTTGTATCTAGACCTTTTTTTTACTACGCCGACTTACTGACACTGGCAGTCGTACCGGACAATATAACTACCTAAACGCTGTCAACGCTTTGTTATTAACTCATATTGTACAAATGGGATACATGTTTCTCAGGTTTTCTTTTTTGTAGATTTCATCATTTTTATACTTAACGTACTTTTTAAATTTATGTATCAGTTTCTGTTTAAGAATCTAAGCATAAGCGCGGTAACCTGTTCTTTGATTTTTTTCGTTAATCCATAGACCACCCAATTCATGTGCACCTGAATGTGATTCTTGGAAACTAAAGAAAGTCAATAGAAACCATCGAATTTATGGCTTCCTGCGCGAGCACTGCTCGGCGACAGAGTCATCGGCCTTCTTTGTAGTCAAATCTATTTTCCGGGAATCGCATGTGTGAATGGGTCTAGAACTTTTGGGCGGGTCCGAGTCTTTTCTATGGGAAAAAAGTTACCACCACTTTCCACATATAAAACCCTATAAAAAGACCACGGACTTTAGCTCATCAGTTCTTTTGGAAATCAAACTCTGAACCATACTGAACTCCGGACACTTGACGGTGTTCGTGGCTAGAGGATTGATATCCCGATTGAGCATTCGGTCACGCGAGCCCAAGTAATTGGATCAGTCCTTGATCGTCGTAAGCACTCGTATAACCGGCATATTATTTTTCTACTAGCTTCAGAAGCATAATCAATGCGATATTAGTATATAGCATCCGATCACTTGAGTCGAGATCTTACGATTGGTCCTTGATGATCGTTGTAAGTCGTGAACTAATATTAACCGTTGAGCACCGTTACAGCATTGATTATCTTCATATTATTTTAATCCATTTAATTTCATTTCATTTTAATATTGAATTGTGCCACGATAAACGTGAAGAATTAAAGAATATTTTACCGCGAAAATACGCGGAGATTTGACATAAGATTTTACCGCGAAAATATGCGAAGAATTCGAATACACTGAAATTTATTTTATTTACTTCATTTTATTTTAATCTACGAAGATTTAGAAACGCACACATTCAAACCAATGCAATAAATCATACTATACTACATAAATAAATCAATCATTTAGAATCACATTTTATAACCGCGAGAACGCATTGTGAATAAGTGTCCTGTGTTACTGCTGAAAGTCCTGACGCCTCACCTAAACCTGTTTAGAGTAAGTTTTTAAAGATTGTAACCATTATTTGGTATTTCCTAATATATCTTGAAACATATTGTAAACCATATGCATGAAACATTTTATTTTACACTGACTATTTTGAATATCACTACACGGAAAAAAAAAAATAGTAGTGGCTACTCTCTGGGATAGTACTGAGTACTTTCTGTAAAAAAAAAGTTTTAGACAGTACTGTATGCTATCTAGACTGTATCCACTACTGTCTAGACTATATCCACTACTGTCCGGGATAGTACTCAGTACTTTCCAGAGAGTAGTGGATACAGTCTAGATAGCATACAGTACTGTCTAAAATTTTTTTTTTACAGAAAGTACTCAATACTATCCCAGAGAGTAGCCACTACTATTTTTTTTTTTCCGTGTATTTGTAACCATTTTTGTATTTTAAGTATGTTTGATCCTCAATAAATAACTAGGGGAGAGTGGGATCAATTTAACCAAAAATACTTTAACAGTTTTTTTTTTTTTGATGAATAAAAGCAAAATGATAACTTTTTTTTTTACGAAATTATACTTCATTATTTAGACTATCATTTCTCATAAGCACATAACTTAACAAATGATGAAAATTTTTAATAAATACGAAATTGTACAACTACATCAAATGGTTCAATCGTCCCCTTTGCGGGGGCAATTGAACCACTAGTTGGGGACAATTGAACCAAGAGTATTAGAACCACAAACGAATGACTTTATGAATAATTTACTATTCATTACAGCTTAAAACTGAAATTACAATACTTCTAATAATATTGATTACATTATATAACATTATATGTTATAACAATCACTTTTACAACTTCTGTCAATGTAATTATTTTTTTTCTTGGTTAGTTTAGCTTTTTGTCACATTCAGTCAAGATGCGCGCGCATGTCTGATGCTCACAGTGTGGTTCGTGTGGTTCAACCGTCCCCGAAAGTACTGGTTCAATTGACCCCGTATGATTTTATTGAAATAATTAGTTTAAAAAAAATGTTCAAGAACTATTTTACTAGATGTAAAGTTAGAAATTTATGACTTATATATGAAAGAAGGTATTACAACAAAAATTTTAAGATTACATTTGAAAATTAAAAACTTATTAAACAATTTGTCAAGAGCTGAAAAAAAAGTTCAGATGCCTAAAAACACAAAAACTTGAATTTTTTTAAATTAAATCATCATATTGGTTCCAAATTTTGGTCAGACTAAGGTTTAGTTCATTAAAATATAATTCTCAGACAATTTTACTTTAACAATAAGATACTAGCTTCACGAGGCTTTTCGGCAGCCCACCTTCTTTTTATCCCTTATTTTCTACCTGTTTAGCCGCTCAGACAGATAGTTCACAGTAAGGGGTACACAATCTTACGTCTACCGCTCCACGTTTTATTGTGAAATTAAATCAGTCAGATCATAGATTGGATATCGCTTTGGGTTATTATCAATATTGTCTTCAACAATATTGTGTAGGCGCGATTTGAATATAAAATAGAATAAACTGAGCATTTGGTCACTCGATTCCAGGTCATAGAATCGGTCCTTGATCAATGTGAGTACCCTTTTATTCAATACTTTTATACGAAATTCGTGCCTACGCCCATCATGATCTCTAATCGGGACAGAATCAAGTGATCAGTCTAATTTACATATTGTATTCATAGAAAAAATTCAATTTAATTTGCTGCTGCATTATTTTCTGTTAAATTTATTATATTTACCAAACGGTAAAGTATATTTGTATAGTTCAAATGTCCTTTAATGTTAAATTATAAAAGTTCTTACTTTTTTTGTACTTTTGTTTTTTAGTTACAGTACTTATGAATTTACTATGTAATTTAGGTGACACGGCCAAATAACCGACGACAAAATAACTGACAACAAAATAACCACGACAAAACAACTTGTGACAAAATGATTAACGATAAAATAACTGCGACAAAATACCTAAATCTTATTCAGAAAAATATATTTTACGTGAAAAAATATTAATCGTTCTCGATAAACGGGTACCGTACCATTTCATGCATATGTGTTAACCTATTTCCTAAATAATACAAACCCAAAATCAGTGAACAAAGGGCACAGTACGATTTCAAGCGCATGTGTTAATCTATCTTTAATGTCACACACTCAAATTTTATTCACTAAAGTATTCTTTATGGGCAAAATATATTAAACATTTCTGATAAAAAGGTACCGTATCATTTCAAACATATATTCGCCTAATTTCATAATCATACACACCTAACATCCTTAAAAAAAGGGCACAGTACGATTCCAAGCGTATGCGGTGATTTATCTATAATAACACACTCAAATTTTATTCACAAAAGTATAACTTACGTGCGAATATATTAAACATTTCTGATAATCGGGTATCGTCCCACTTCAAGCATATATGTTGGCCTATTTTAATAACAATACACACTCAAAATGTGTGAACAAAGGGCGAATTACGATTGCAAAGTTATATGCTCGTTAGTTTTTATAATTAACGCACACACAAATCAATTCCATTAGTAAAAAAAAAATGTTTTAAACCTATTCAAATTGCAACAAGCATACTTTCGTTTCATAACATTGATTTTATTTTATAAATTTGTTATAAATTGAATATAAATTTCGTTCCATCTTACTATTTTTATAGAAGTTATTCTATTTTTTAAATCATAGAAATTAAAAAAAAAACATTGTTGTGATTTGAATTAGAATAAGGTTTTTAACAACAAATAGTGAAAAAAAAAAGTAAAAAATTAGAATCGACTTCACTTTAGAAGAACTTAACATTTTTTTTTTTAAACCATTTCATTTTATAAATTTACTATGAATTGTATATAAATTTAGTCTAGATAAGCTAATAAAAAATAGATAAGCTCTTCTATTAAAAGCTTTGTATATATTCCACTTTTACACCGTAATAGATTAGTTTGTGCAAAGTTATTCATTTCAGGTCAATTTGTTGTGGATATTGTCGCGGTTATTTTGTCGCCGATCATTTTCTCAAAAGTTATTTTATATTTTGTGACGGAACCGTAATTTTATTATAAGAATCTGATTGATTCCCCCTGTATTATCGCTATCACCCAACGCACTTTTTGCATTTCCAACGATTGATTGTTGTAACGAGACCGAAGTATGCCTCCTTTTTACAGGAAACCGTTTCCTCACCTATTCAGGTGTACACGCGTTGCGTACATCCCTACCTCCACCCCAGAAGACAATGCTAGTCAAAAAATGTAATCGAGTGACGACTGAGGGTGACGTTAACCGGTGGTATAATAAAAAATCCTCATTGTGCGTGGTATCTAATCTCAGCCACCACGAGTCCATACCTCTCTTGAGCCAAACACTTCTACCATCTCAAGAAATAAAGAGACTCTGGTCGAAGTGAACTTGGAAAGGCCCCTCGTGGTACTAGTCCCCTGTAATGGTGATCTAAATACTGGTGATCTAAGTACATCTCAGGTTGCATTTTCAACGAGTTTAAATGCCTTGTTGTTTATAGTATCTTTACTTAATATATTTAAATCATTTTTATATAGATTTAAATCATAAAAAAACATCTAGCCTTTCAGAAGCAATAAAAAAAATTTTCCATTTACCAACAGTTTTATTATTTATATGACCACTTAATAAATATTAGTTGCATAATTGAACTCAAAATTAGCATATTATTGCCATTTAAAATGTTAACAGGTTTAAATTTTATGTTCTTACTTGCATTTGTAATAAGCATTTTATACGCTCTCCCGGTACACTCAACGGAATGGTGGTAAGCCCACTAAACGTTCCCGCCAAAAATAATTGAGATGCTGCCAAATCTTCGTTACGTTGGTTAGGTTTTGCTACTAGCTGTTTTCCTAAACTAAAACTGAAAAAACTAATACCAAATATTGGGACAATTCCAACTAATGGTGCCATCATTCCCTATACATTGATTTCATTCAATAAAAAAAAGGGCATTAATTAATAATTAATGTTACTCTATTACCTCTATACCCAAAATATTAGTTTGTTAATTCGAAAAACTATATTTACTTTGTATAATCCTGAAGGTCCTTCTCGACTAATTATCTTAAAAATTGCATCCCACGTATTTCTATATTCATTTGGTTTTGATTGCATTCTAACTTTTATTGTATCCAACGGATGTCCGAATAAAGTTGTACATAAACCACCAAAACCACCCGCTAGGATATGATTCATCTGTAATTACTTCATCAATATGCAACGACGTAATAAAATTTATAAAATAAAAACTTGTTCTATCTTTCTACTCACCGATTAAATATTTTCCAGGTGGGCGATCTTGCAATATTTTTTTCCCGTCTTGCTCGACAGTTAAATTTTTCGTATTTAACGTCATGTTTTATTTGAGACTTGTAAGTTAATTTCAAGCATTTATTTATTTACATTAAATTTTAATTTAACATATAGTTCTTTCAAAATTCATATTTTTTTATCTAACATACAAGTAAATAGCATTTTTAATTCTCTTTCAATGTATACCGAATAAAATTAATTTCAGAATAAATATAATTAAAAAAAAAAAAAAAATAGGTGATAAGAATGGAATTTAAAAAAAAAAATGACTTGGATTATTTTTTCCATAGGTCATATTACTTCATACTTGAATTTCGATACCTCAGTAGTCTGAGCTTCATTGTATTAAAATAAGCAATTTAAATAAAGCTTAATAATCATTTTCACAGACGTATTATATTTCACGAATCAATATCAAAAATAATAATTCCTATATATTATTTTATTTTGACACTCAGATTTTTGTTACTTAATGTGAATAAATTCAAGTTGTATAAAAATATACATATAATTTTATCTATTTAAATTTCAATTATCGGCAGGTGTATTTTATACTCTATATTATAATATAAATTAAAAAGTATAGACTACGAATATACTCCATGATTTTAAAAATTTCATAAAAATTAATTCAAAATATTATCAACGCGATTATTAAACAAATAAATTATTTCATATTCAAATTCAAACATCTAATATTTTCAATATTCCCCAAAAACAATATAACTTAAAATTTTGTTGAAACATATACACTAGTCTTTTTTTCTCTTGATTACTCCGTATTTATTCAAATTATAAGTTTATTTCCTTAAAAAGTTTTCTGTTTTTTAAATTAAAACAAAAAATTTTTACCATATAAACGCACATTTCAGTTAATGAAACAAAGTTTAAAAATTAATTTTTTTCTCGTTAATTGCTTTTGTAAATGTACATAAATTTACTCTCAAGTATCATATTTCGTGAGAAACAAAAAAAAGATCAAATTACATCTTTAAAAAAATGTCTACGATTCATTCGTACAAAAAAAAAAACACAATCAAATTAAATGACGCATATATAACACTATTAATTTTATTTTATTTGTAACGAACTCTTCAAACGCGGAGCGGTTGCTAAAGACCTCAAACACGAATCAAATAGGTTTGCTCTATATGACACTAAGGTCACCTGAGATCTAATAATTCTTTGATTTTTTTGAAAACGATAAATTATAAAAATTAATTATACGGAAAAATTGCACATATAGTTTTGCACGCCTCGAACGCAAAGCGCTGAGGTTGTGCTTTATAATCGACTTGTCAAGGTCACGCGATTTTCTCACATTAAACTGTATATATTTTTTTCATCTCATACTTACACGTTTCAAAAAACACATTAATATAAAGAGGAAACGCTAATGAATAAGCCTCATACTTCCATTAAGTTGCCCGATACGAATTATTATAAAAATAGTTCAATAAAAAAAATTAATAGTGGACGTGAGTTAGTCTGTGGCACGGATATCTCGAGAACGACTTGACGAAATGACTTAATTTTATTTTCTCTATCTTTAGAATTATGCAAAGAAGATTTTTTCGAAAATCACTACTCTAGCCCTTCTCGTTTTTTTTTTTTTATAACGAATCATTTCTGTTAAAACCGGCATTTTTACATGTAAACAAACACACACAGCAGCCATTTTGATTGGGAATGTTTTTCTTTCCTTCTCTGACTTTTTTTTTATTGACTGTAATTTTATTGTACATTTATGATGACAATTTCAATATACAAAGCGCGGGTAGTTCAAATTTGTATTTTTATTTTTGCTATTAGTTAGTTAATATCTTTTTCAGTGGGTAAATAAGAATTGCCAGTATTGTTTACACATGCATATTCTGTTTTTTTTTTTTAATTGATTTGTTAAAAATTATTTATTGTCAACTAACTGAAGGATTATTGGCTCTATTCTCATTTTTCTAATTTCAAGGTTATGCGATACACTTATTTTAAATGATCTCCATCAATTATATATTGCTCTCATATACTATAAAAAGTAGACTTACCTCAAAAAGACACCAATTAACACCTCATTTTTTTCCAAGTTGATCTAAACGGACTATTACAAAAAGTCCAATAAAAGCATTTTCCTTGGACGCCTGTTGATCTGTCTGTGTGTAAGCCGCAGTCACTTACAAAGTCTTAATCAATTAACCTGAATTTTTTTTATGCGCTTTAGATTCATGAAGTATTGAATCTTTTTGAATATATATCACTTGTGCAATCCATTTAGTTTTATTAAATGAATTTATTACTTACTGCTTAATTTGATGGCTTAACATAAACTCTGCAGCCATTTTTTCATTAGCTAATTGTTGCTTTCTATCAAGTAGTGGCACTAGCATTATCGTCACAGTAGTGGAAAAAAAAAATGGCGAAGTATATAAAAAGCCGGTCATTTTGAAAAAAGAAAAACTGTGACGATAAATATTAGAAATATACATATTTTAATATTAAAATGGATCAAAAATAAATTTAAAAATTTTCATATTAAAATCAATCATTCATCGAATTCTTCATTAATTAGCGTATATGTTATTGATTATTTTAAGCAAATTTGTTTTGTTAATAAAATAAAAATATTTTTTTAATAGATTGTTTGAATAATTTCAGGTGATTTATTGAATGAAAAATTATTAAATAAAAAATTAAAATCTTTGCATTCTTTTTTTATGTTTTAATAAATTACTTTAATTACAACATGGACGTTTCGAGTTTGCAGTTTTAAAATTTCCAAATTTTTTTTTTTATATTTTATTTACGATAATATAATCGTGAACAAAATAAGTCTTAAGCTTACGAGATATTTTTCTAATCACTTATTACTGACCGTTTAATTAAATTGTAAGAATAATTAAATACCCGATTATTAAAAATTCAATATCAATTTTTTTGATGATCCTGAAGTTAGAATAGACAATTAAAATTTTTCAAATTTTTTTTTTCAACAAATCAATTACAAAAATAAAAATCTAAAAATATGCACAAGTAGAAAATTTAAAAAACTATTGGTGCAATTTTTTTAAATATTTTTTTTTTTATAATTTATCGTTTTTAAAAAAATCTAAAAATTACTAGACGTCGACTAACTTCAGTATTAAATTTTTTTATGAGTGTAAATGTAGCAGACACAAGACAATTTTTGAATTACATATAAAAAAATTAAACAATTAAATTGATTTGATAAAAAAAAATGCATGCCCTTTTTTTAATTTTTTTCTTAAAAAAATTTTATTTTATTATTTTAAAATGTAAAAAATTGTCTGATGTCCGCCAACTATACTGTCATAATTTTTTTGACTTCATAAAAATTGAGTTGTTTAAAAATTATTGAAATACTTAAAAAATTTTCAGCTCAATAGAGTCTTGAAAAGTTTAATTTTATTGCACAAAAAAAAAATTCTTCAAAGTAATCAAAAACATCTAATTGCATCATAAGTAGATAGGTGACGCTACTAACAGTTGTTTATTATGTTTTTTTTTTGTTTCAATTTATAAGACGCCGTGAGAAATCGAGTGATGACTCAGTACACGTTATGAAGTCATGGAGGATGGAACGCTCTCGCTTCCGAGACAACTTATCACGCAAGTGAATAATCAGAATCTCCATAAATTAAATTAACTCATTACCTGCAATTAGTCATCGTTAAATAACAGTCATGAATCGTAACAAAATGCCTAACATTTCATTGAACTATTGGCACCGTACTATTGACTTTATTAAAAAAAAAGTATCCTTCGACCGATATATGCGTCAAGTGGGTTCATATTTTTATATGTATATATTTATTTAAATTAAATGAAATTAATTTTTGACATTACAAACTCATTCATCAGAATGCGATTATTAATATATATGTAAAAAATAAATCCATACATTTCATTTATCCTTAAATGTTTCAGGCAAAAAAAAAACTTGAGCGTATCGGAATATCTCGTAGAAGAATAAATCGTTGTTTGGATCAACTCGAGTCTCAACCAATTGTGGTTGCCAAAAAAATAAAATTTCATGGTTCTCGCTATTTTCAACGGTTAGTTTACACTCTAAGATCTTCTATGACTAATAAAAAAAATTTTAATAACTTACTAACCTATGAAAAAAAAAAAAAAAAAAAAACGGATTTAGAAAATAAACCAGGTTATATTTTTTTTTTATATTTATTAAGTATATAACCATGACAACAATGACATTAAATTTCTTTATATCAAGTTAGTTTAGAAACTGTAATTTGAGATAAAAAAAATACTCAACTTTTGAAGTAATACAATTGTTATTAATTACAGTAAATTTATTCAATTTTAGTCTTCAGCCATAGTTTACTTGGTATAAAAAATTTAAAGCATGTTGAATTGTGCTTAGTAAACAGCTCTTTGACTAAAACTAACTTATAATATTTCATATCAGCAAAAATCTACTCAGACAGTTGCTAAATTAGAACTCGAAAGCAAAAATAATTGAAAAAAAAAAATCTAAGAAATCATTTATCATTTTCGCAAATTAACGCCTCAGATATAGTAATTATTAAAGTAAATTAGGCTCATCAAAAAAAATTTCAAAAATTAACAACCAGATGCACGGTTACAAAATATATAGTAATAGTTACCATGGAAGATGTCCAATTAAATTTTTACTACAGGGGTGAAGTGAGAATGACTGCTTCCCCGGGTAAAAATATCTGACTGAAAAGGCTAAATTTGGTCAAAATCTCGCTGAAGCCATAGAATTTTATTGTCAAAGGTCCAAAGTTAACCAAATTTTTTAGCCTAGCTAGTTTTCAGCTTTGCGTTTACTACCTGGACCTTTTTCTGGCTAAGTAAAGATTTTATTATTATTTTGGCTTGAAAATTTTTTACCCGGGACCTCTTGGATTTTTTTAAGGGGGTTCGAGCGAATCTTATGTGAAAAAAATCTGGAAAACCGTTGACCCTGCGGACTAACCCCTAAACTTCCCGCTGTTTTCGAGGCCTTTGAGCTCGAAAAAAGTTATGTCTTGCTCTGTGCTACAAAAATTTAAAAAATAAAAACAATTAGAAAAATTAGAGTAACTCTTATTTTTCGAATTTTTCGTCGCCGATATCTTTTGAACTAACCAACCGATATTTCAGCATTGTTCAAGAATTCTGATGTTATTCGAAAAAACAATTGTTTTAAATTTTTTTCTTAGCGATATCTCTCCAAAAAATCATTCGATTTTGTTGATTGAGGTAGCATTCGATGCGGATTTTAGAGCTTTAGGTCTAAATAAATTTTGGAATCGATCTATAAAACATGACAAAAGTTATCTGAAAAAAACATTTTTTCAAAACTTTTATCGTCGGAATAACTTGAAACGCTTCGAATGCCGCTATCAATACTTTTTAAACATATAAATTTATATCAAAAAAGTAAGAAGTATAAGACAGGCACTTTAATATATTTCACTTGCTAGTAGATAGAACCAAATATTTATTTAACAATTAAACATTATTGGACCCGACAACTAATCGTATAATACGGACGGTTAATAATAAGTGATATAACAAGGAGAAGGGTAAGAATGGCTAGATGGCGTCACGTTGGGTCCTCTCGGAAGGTCCCGTCGGAATGCCTCTTCTTCATCTACCTCGACGTCCTTCGCGCCCTTCTCTAGTGGGGGTGAACCTTGTCACAGGCTAGGGGTAGCTACTGACATCCGTGGCGACAGGTCTCAAGATGCCTAATGAGCAAAAACATTGAATATTTAAATATTGTGAGCTATTAAACAATTTTTTTGCAATAAATTTTTATAGATATTTCATTATTTAGCATAAAAAATAAAAATTACAAACAAACGATTCGTATTACTTAAAAATTACAAAAGTTATTAACAAACAATGACTTGTAGTTAACAATTTATTTTCTTTTTAATCTTATATGCTTTGGACTTGAAATACATTTTATAAAAATAGTGCAAAGATTAAATTTTTTAAATATTAACAAAAAAAATATTTAACTTCTGTCTTCAAAATTTTAAACATTTTTTAATAAACTCTTGACTTGTCTCCAAAGCTGATTGATCGATTGTGCACAGTCTGGTTCCGAAGTCAGTGATGAGTCAAGGAGTTTTGAGCAAATCTATTGGGAAAATTGATTTTCCGACGTGGAGATTTCAAATTCGGTAGTTGTCACAAAAGATATTTTACATACTCAGCTTCTCCAAATCTAAATATGATTCATCGCCCAGTTTCTTGCTTTTAAAAATAACGTTTTTGAACCTTCTAATACACAGGTTTTTATGGTAGAAGAGGGTTGATTATGACTTATTCTACTTTTTCACCATTAAATTACCACTTTTAAAGATACAAAAATCAAGAATAATAACATTTAACATATAACATACTTATACTTTGTTATAATAGGTTTACAATACTTTTTTACCTTTCCAATTATTTAAATAATTCATGTTAAATTTTTTTCTTTCCACCTTCGTTTATTGAGAGGGGGGGGGGGGGGTCAGGCTAAATCGTGAAAAAAACGCTTTTTTTATAAATTTGTTTAGGCGTATGGATTGAGCTAATTTATTAAAAACTTTTGAACATTATTAAATATATATTCAACAACATTAGGTAATTTTTTCATGTAAAAGTATCGGCAAACAAGCCGGTGACGGAGCTTTTTCCAGAACGTCTTTAAAAAAAGATGATTTGCGGTGAGCAATGTATCTCAGCTGGAAATTATCTGAAATAAAAAACCATTGAAATTTAGTCGAAGCATTATTAAAACCTCCCCCCAACGTTCCCTGATTATTTTTTTTTTTTTCATTTTTTCATTTTTCAATAGCGATTTAAAGTAAAAACTGCTATTTTTAAAAATTTGCGCTGTTTTGGAGCTGGAAAACCCCCTTGATGTAAAAAAAAATTCTAAAACTCAACGTTGGGGGGAGGTATTTTATACGTAGAAAGTGTGTACCAAGTTTGAAATAAATTGGTAATGTAGTTTTTAAATAGCAGTGCTCACGGACTGTACTCAATCCATATGCCTAAAAAAAATTCATAAAAAAAGCGTTTTTTTCACGATTTAGCCCGAACCCCCCTCTTAAAGTCCGACACACATGACGGAAAATGCTGGAAATATTGCATGGGCAGTCGATAGAAAAAAAAATATAAATATAAATATAAATATAAATATATAGCCCCGATAATCACTTGAGCTAAATTTTACATGAAATAATACGCATATATATATTAGGGTGTTTCAAAAAAAACCAACAATTTTTTTTTTTTCTATGGTGTGCAAAAATTGAAAGTATAACTAAAAATACAAATTTTGGCACCAATCCGGGCTCTTAATAATGATATTAAGGTTTGCCTCAATCCATTTTTCCATTTTCCATTTGAATAACATGGGGAAAAAAATTTTTTTTTTTTAGAATTTTCTAGCTCCCAAACTAATTAACGGATTTTTATGCACAATAGATTTTTTTGTAGGAAATTGAACGCTCTACAAAAAAAGTCTCTTATCATTTTTTGATAAATCCCACTGTTCAAAAGTTATGTAAGCCTTAAGTCAAATTTATAGTAAATTTTGAAATTTTTGTACTTTTCCGGCGAAACTATCACTCTTATCAAAAATTGTCATTAGAAGTCTTTTTAGATAATTTTATACCTTACAAATTATTATCAATAAAGTTTTTCGAAATTTCGCATTGTTCACAAGTTATTCCCATTTCAATGTTAAGTTCTTAAAAAAATAGATTTCTGATTGATTTTAAGAGCTTGACATGGAAATGAGAATAACTTGTGAACAATGCGAAATTTCGAAAAACTTTATTGATAATAATTTGTAAGGTATAAAATTATCTAAAAAGACTTCTAATGACAATTTTTGATAAGAGTGATAGTTTCGCCGGAAAAGTACAAAAATTTCAAAATTTACTATAAATTTGACTTAAGGCTTACATAACTTTTGAACAGTGGGATTTATCAAAAAATGATAAGAGACTTTTTTTGTAGAGCGTTCAATTTCCTACAAAAAAATCTATTGTGCATAAAAATCCGTTAATTAGTTTGGGAGCTAGAAAATTCTAAAAAAAAAAAATTTTTTTTCCCATGTTATTTAAACGAAAAATAGAAAAATGGATTGAGGCAAACCTTAATATCATTATTAAGAGCCCAGATTGGTGCTAAAATTTTCATTTTTAGTTATACTTTCAATTTTTGTACACCATAAAAAAAAAAAAAAAATTGTTGGTTTTTTTTGAAACACCCTAATATATATATATATATATATATATATATATATATATATATATATATATATATATATATATATATATATATATATTGTTTTACGTCAAAGTGAGTTCAATTGATTAACAGGAAATACATAAGATAAATATAATATAATATAGCATGCAAAATATATAAATTTCATAGCTGCCACATCTTTTTATCAAGATATCACAAGTTTTTCTAATTATATAGAAATTAATTATTAATTTATAACCTTGTTATATTTTTATAAATTAAATTATAAATTTTAATAGTCACTAGTAATTACAAAAACTAAAAAAAAATTTCACACTACTTCGACTCGTTAGTTCCGCTCGAACTTCCTCAAGTGACTCTTCTGCATACTGCGCGTTAGATGTATATAAAGTATCACAGTATGCGCGCGGCTTCACATTACTCGATTATAACTGAAAAACAAAAAAAAAAAAAACAAAACCTAACCTTTAAATTTATTGTTAACGATATATTTTAAACTGATTGACCGAATGAAATAATTATTCTGGTAAACAAAAAAGTTTATCAAGACAAGGAAGTGATGTAATTTTTTTGATTAATCACACCTTAAGAATAAAAATCATAGAGATAGAGGGAAATTTGTTATTATAACTTTTAAAATTTTGACGAAGAAACCTTTTAAGTGAATTAATCGATTAGTGCAAATCTTTCGCCATTTAATGAGATTTCTTGAGTTTTAAAAATTAATTTTTAGTCAATTTAAAATTTTTTCGAAAGCTCAGTTTTTATATCACGGATTCGATTTTCAAAAATTGGCCTCAAATTGATCATTTCGCTTTATTGCCAGACTCTTTTATTGCGAAGCATTAGATAGCGCTTTATGATCACAAAATTTTTTTCAATTTTCATGGCATGAAATTCAAAAAAATAAAGTATATAAAATATAAAAAAAAAAAAATTCCTCACAAAATTTTTTCTAAGATTGTAAATTGAGTACTAGAAAAAAAAATGAAGGGTCGAAGAAAGAGGATGAAAAAAAAACTAACTCATAACTTAGAAGAAAAAAAAAATTAACCAATACGTCTATAAATAAAATTTATCCCGAGAATTTTATGACCTTGTATTGAATAACAGGATCGCATTTATTCTCTTAGAATTTTATCTTTCGGCATTTTTTAAATTCAAAATCATAATATTTAAAATTCTAGGGGCATATTAATCCTTGGAAACAATTCCTTCTATACACATTACTAGTACCTGTAGGTTTCTTGAGATCGTCATAGTGGGGGTTAAGCTTCAATACCCAGTAAAACAATAGAACCAGGTAAAGAAAACAGTGTAGGAAAAAAAAAAAAGTAACAGACCAACCACAAGGTTTCTATGCTGCGCATGTGACTCTTGGAGGGGGAATAAATAAAAGTCGTTTGTTTCGTATCTGAGTCTTTAGTTTTCATCTTTTTTCTCATTATTATTGTTATTGTTATTATTATTATTAGTATTACTATTGTTATTATTAAACTCATCATTATTATTATTATGTTCCGTGTATATAAAGCTTCGTTTGTTGGAATTCCCCACCACTTAACAACAAACATGTGCTTCTAAGCTACGAATGAATATATATATAAAGCGTTAAAGTCTATAGTTAAGTAACCGAGGGTCTAGATCACGGTAAAAGAATCTACAACCCCCTCCAAGAGATTTAAGCCTCTCTCCTACATTCTTCATTTTCTTAAACCTACGATGTATTTGAAATACTCAGTTGGCATTTAGTGCCGGAGATGTTAACTACGTCTACCTGAAGTATTATATCACTATGAGTTAATTATTATTTATTGCAATAAACTGTGATCCAGTGAACTGATTTATCTTAATTGTTAATAAATTAAACTTTTTAAAATTAATTTAGTGTTATTTATTTAATTTTAATTTTAATAAATAAAATTTTAAATGCATAATTAAAATTTAGTTAATAAAAATGTCTTATCCAAATAATTATGACGCAGTATTTTATACTGGTATTTCAAATGATTTTAAAAATGAAAATAAAGATAATAAAAATGACAACAATAGTGACAACATTATAATTAATAGCAATGAAATAGTCAATGATGATGATGACGATAATAAAAAATTTTTAAAAATTGGTGATGAAAAAATAAAAACTGAAACAATTGACATAAAACCGTCAATTGACAGTAAGGATTTTAAATTAAAAGTTATTGAATTTCATAGTGATATTGAATATAAAAAAAGATTTAAAAAAATAACATTATTGCCAATTAAACGTACAAGTTTCAAAGACATACCGTGGTCAATGGATCCACGAAAAATACGTCAGTGTATGAGAGAGTGCCTTGAATTATTATTAAAAATAGTACCTAAATATGATGATACTGTGAATTGTGATAGTTATTATTCGTTTTTAAAATCACGAACTCAAATTAAAATTACATTATTTAAAACAAGTGCTAAAGAAAACATTGTTGTGAGTGGAGAAAGAACTAAAATAATTGAACTAAATATTGCAGCGAAAGAAAAAATTTTAATAGACAATTTGGAAAATTTCAATGACACAAGTACTTTGGATCTTGAACGGTCAAAAAGGTAGATCGTAATTGTAAATTCATATTTGATTATTTTCATAGAATTTTAAGTGTTTTAGTTATTTTGAGTAATACGGTTTTTTTTTTATCAAGTTGTGGTAATTTGTACTTTTTTTTTAATCTTTGAAAATAAAGGAAATTTTCAAGGTCATAGGGCAATATAATCCTGTTTATTTAGTTTTACCTTAAAAAAATATTATCTTTGGGTATTTTAAGCGGATTATACGAAAATTTTATGATGAGGTCTCCGATAATAAAAAAATTTTTTTTTTTCTTTGCTTAAAGAATTAAAAAATTTACAATTGCAACAGAGGGTATATAAATATTTGGGCAAAGGGGCGGTAGTTTTTTTTAAGTATCCTCTGTTCAAAATTAAAAAATTTTGAATCTTCTTACATATGGGAAATTTTTTATTTAAATAGAAATTGAATATGGATCAACAAAAAATTTGTCTTTTTTATAGAATTGAATCAAAATTTTAATTACAGACAATCAATTTAAGTTTGGTTTCATATAACGTCAAAGAAAGTTGAAAATGAAAATTATTTTACTATTTTATTATACAAAACTATTACTACTTTTTAGTTTTTCTATTTATTTATCTTTAAATGTCACTGATTTATCATATAAATAAGAAATCTTAAATAACCAAAAGTACGTTTTCTTCTTAAAAATCAACTCTGAAAAGTATTTCATTTAAAATTATTTGGATATCTAGGTTATTTTTATAAAAAAATTTTTCGTGATTTTTTTTAAAGAATTTTCTTTTAAATCGCTTATTTGGCTTAAATTATTGAAAAATTAACAAGAATGCTTAAATGAATAAAGTGGATTGAATGATTTCGTGTTATTAATCGAAATTCGGATTCGCTCCCTGCAAAGTTATTGCAGGTGAAACTAAATCGATGCCAACGTGAGCTACGGATAATTTCGGTACTTAAGGAGGATATTTTATTGTTTTGGCGTATTAAATACACGTGTTAATTGAAATTTTTTTTTTCAATTAAAAACTAAAATGAGCTATCGTGGTTGCTGCGATTTTGACTGCAAACATACGAGCAGGAAGAACGATTGTAAATTTTATAAATTCCCGGTTGCTTCTTGGAAATAATATCAAAGAAAAAAATGTACAGCTAGAGTAAGAAGGGAAAACTACTACCATAACCTCTATTTTAATCATAAAAGTAACACTGAAAATCACAGACATACAAAAATTAATACGTTTTTTTTTATTGACAGTTAATTATTATTATTAAACAATAATAATTATTAAACAAAAAATAAACTACTCAAAGTAGGCTGCTCTGAATGTTTACTACGTAAAATCAACTAGCTCATTTATGTTTTGATATTTTATTTAAATTATTATAAGTGTTAAAGATTATTACAGTAAATAATGCGTGTTTCAATTCAAGACATTTGTCAATTTCTTAGAGTAACACCTCAAAGTAAACATTTTACCGGCGATGAAAATATAATTAATCACGGACACTTGTTGAACTTTGGTAAGGTTAGGGAGGACGGTAATTGTTTAAAAATTATTACTTTTTGTCTTCAATCATCAAGTATTTGAGATGATCTGGATAAAATGAATGATTAAGTTCTCAAAGGTGGAAGGATCGTGGATATGAGTTTTTCTTGTTAAGTTGGTTTGATGGTTCATGTGAGCACGTGGTAGCTAAACTGTTTTATTTATACCAGCAAGCATCAAAACGGTCAAACTTTTCTTCTTGATCCATTTAATTTTTCAAAGTAACCACGTTTGCAATTTTCGAGGAACATGAAAAAATAAACACTGCTATTTTTAGAAGCACGACTTTTACAACCATACAAACAATATATGTTACTTTTACTTGTTTTGATGGAAATTCCATGTTTATAAATTGAAAACTTTTTTTTAATTAAACGAAAACAATTTTTTAATTCATAGAAACACAATAATTTTAGAGTAGTTATAGCTTTAGCCGCCAGCTGGCGTATCAGAATTCTAAATTTCCCAATAGAAAAAGCATATTTACTATAACAAATCTTACTAAGTCTTTAGTAAATTTTCTCAGGACTTAGTTCGGCCGAACATGCCTAATGTCAGTATGAGCATCAGGCCCATACTGCTTGGCGGTATCCACAAAGATTCTGGCAGATAACCCTATTTAATATTGTACACCTTGCACGCGAAGCGGAGAGGTAATGTTCTACTGCCGCCAAACTTAAAAGCCGAGTTGTCGTCAACTTACATCATCTCCCATTAGTTTTATGTAGCACTTGAATAAGAAAAAAAAATGCACCGATGTCA
Organism: Microplitis mediator; assembly: GCF_029852145.1. Classification (NCBI taxonomy): domain Eukaryota; kingdom Metazoa; phylum Arthropoda; class Insecta; order Hymenoptera; family Braconidae; genus Microplitis; species Microplitis mediator. The sequence goes on from NC_079971.1 coordinate 7,873,841, forward strand.
AGAGGACATTCCGATAAACAATTTCAATATAATTTAAATTTTTCTTGTTGAGTATATTATTTAAAAAAAGTTAATCGAAAAAAAATTTTATTTGGACGTCAATTGGTCTGTTTATTGGAACGTTCGGATGTAAACACGACATCTCACGAGCCATTCACTGCACTGAAAAAAATAGTATATTACACACCTAAGGCAGTAAAGTAAGAAAAGTCTCAGATCACATGTTTGTTGACCTCGGCTTCACCTCGGCCAACAATTACATGTGATCTGAGACTTTTCTTATTTTACTGGCCTAAGTATGTAATCTACTATTGATATAATAACAAAAGTCAGGATTACGCAGCTATTTGTTATCATAGCAAAACTATCTTGGTTAACGCAACGAAGTGACATTTGTTGTGGTAGGTAAAGTGAAGTTGCTGTTGTAACAAATGATGTGGTGAGGAAAAATTTTTCGAATACGCCTAGAATTTTGTGCTTTAATTAGGTGAACAATATCATTAAGAATTTATCGCGAGTTTTGGATTTTTGACATAAATTGCATTTGTAAATGATAGCTAAAATATTAAACGCTATTTATTTTGAAAAATATACCAATATGTCTAAGTATAGTTAAAGGCGGGCGCCTTGAAGAAGTGATTTTCTTGACTCAAGAGAATATATCGAGAAGCGACAATATCTTAGGTAAAGTAAAATTTTCTCGAGTCAAGAAATCTTTATAAAACCTTATTTAATATTTAGCTCAACGCATGTCTTTTGTTATAACAACTTCACTTTACTTACCATAACAAATGTTACTTCGTTGCTTTGACCAAGATGTATTTGTTATCTTAACAAATAACTGCGTAATACTGACTTTTTATAAGATAGCAAATTTTTTTTCAGTGTGGATTAACTTGTTTTATTTATTTTTTTTATTATCTTTAGATTTTTATCTAGTTGATCCCTTTCGATTTTCACTATCGTAATCTTTATCGTTTTTTTTTTTTTATAATTAATTAAAAAGTAATGACCGAGGCTAAATTTTTCTGAATAACCCACTATATATTTGTTTTTTCCATTGGTGCTACCTCTGATGGATATTTTTGCAAACCTCATTTTGATCTCCTCAAATTGTATGCCTCAAACGCAAAACGGGGACTCAATATTTTTTTTCTATATATGAGTCATTTCACCAAATAGAAAAAAATGAAAAAAGAGGTGTGCAAAAAAGCCGTCAGGATGCAGCACCGGTCGAACGCCCAAAACAAAATATATATATTTATAAAGCTCTATTTCATCTGCTGTTACATCAATAAACAATTTTCTTCGTGCTTATTAACCTTTCGTCCGTCGCGATATCAGGGAATCCGCGCCTTTTTTTTTTAATGATACACAGAAAAAAATAATATCTTGGCGCAAGAAATTTTTTGTATTATAAATTGAAAACAAAAATTTTCTTGAGACAAGAAAAATTTTCTCGGTTCAAAAAATTTTTTCTTGCTCTAAAAAAATTTATTTTCGCTCCAAGAAATTTTAAGTTTTCAATTTCATAATTCAAAAAATTTCTTGAGGCAAGTAAAAATTTTTTTGGGACAAATAAAAATTTCTTGCACTAAGAAATCCTTTTTTTCTGTGTAAATTTAGAAAAATCAACCATTACTTTCCTAAACCGATTCAGCAATTCGTGTATTAATGTCTTACGATTCGATATAAAAACTTTCTATAATTTTAGTTGCTTTAATTTTTTTTTTTTTCTAAATTAATATTAATGCGAATGAATCGTAAAATTGCGGCGATTCTCACCGAGCGACTAATGATGTTCGGCAAAGGATACGCGATGGACGAAAAGTTAAGAAAATATTTCATTCATTAATTATATTGAGTACTTTTGCTATAATTTTATTTAATTTTCAATTTACTATAATTGTTTTTCAAACATGACAAAAATTTTATGAAATTTAAATAATGAGTAATTAGAAATTTTAATGAAGAGAAAATTATCATGACAATATGAGGAAAACTTCAAAAGCAACAGAAAAACTGAATCTCCATTAAATATTAGTCCGGAAACATACAAACATCTAATGTGGATTTAATCTACTTGTAATTTCATGCGAAATATTAATATTTGTACATAAACTTTATTATTTATTATTTCTACCTGTAGTTGATTTCTTAATGATAATTGTAATAATTATTTTTGTTTAAATATATCAATATATCACCTCTATTAAAACTACGAGTTCAATGCCTGTTCAGACAGTCGAAAGTCGAAACAAGCCAATGTCAGACCAATGCAATTTAGCAGGTTAAAGATCGTCGATTTCTTTTCAAGGGCAATAAACTATAGAAATTTCTACCCACCTAATTTGTTCCGGACTGAATTTTCGCCCTGCGACACTCAAGTTTGTTTATTGTAAACCTCAAAACTAACCAGCTAAATTGAAAGTTTAATTCATACACTTGCTATTGGTCGTAAATTATCTGGTTTGGATTCGCTCCAGGCATCCCAACTTCAAGTTTCAATGCAGGTAATATAAAAAGTATAATGCGCGGCGTAGGATAAAATATGATTTCACCATTAGTGTGATGTCGGTCCTCACCATGACTCGAACAATCAACCTTACCCTCTTTTGAAACCACCTTGTTTCATCCCTTGTTACACAATATACTATTTTGACATGAAAATAATATTTTATTTATCATGTGGAGATGTATTCAATCGTTTTTTTGTGTTTTGTCTACAAAATCAATAAGACAATATTTTAACGTGCCTAATTTATGATACATATTTTACTATTTATAACTTTCAACTCATTTATGTCATGTACTTGAAGATCAGAAAGTTTTTCGCGCAACAAATGAAAAAAATTTATGCAATACTGTTTAAAGGTGACTTAAGGGGTAATAGAGGATGGCTGCAGTTTTCGGCGGACATACTAGTATTAGTACCAATACAAAACATTTCAGAAATCTAGACCCAGTAGATTTTTTACTTTTCATTTCGTCCTTCTATTTCCCTTCCGCGAAAAACGTTCCGGTCTCCAGGTACATTTTATGTCCATGAATATTCAGACTAATTGGTAATAAATTATTGTTACTAATAAGTTATTGACTATACCACTAAAATTCTTAATTAATTAATTGGTCTATTTTATTTCCTGCACGGAAAGAATTTTCGTATGAATATTGCCATGTTATTTATTCTAAAAATTACTCTAAATCGAGTACTCTTGGGCCATTACGACTTTTTACTTTTGAGTTACGGAATTTTACTCTTTTAATGAGTAAAAATCGAACAGATCAATTTTTACTCACAATTACGAGTGAAAATTACACCTAGCGGCTGTCTAAATAAATTCTCTCTAATTCAATTTCTACTCGTAGGTTATGATAAAAAAATTGATGATCCAATTTATAAAATTTATATTAAATTACAATATAAATTACAATTAATAGGCTGAAAATTCTATAAAAAATCTGAAAATCATCTCATTGCCTTAGAATATGACTCAAAATAAATGGGGCATTCCATGCCAAATCACCGAGTTTTTTTTTTCGACCCCTTTCGATTTGGCTAAAAATTTGGTATTATTTTCTACCCTACCAATAACATTTTTCTGAATTTTTTAAGATTTTTTTACCCAACCCAAAAAAAGTTACGAATTTAAAAAAAAACGCCCTTTTTTTTTAAATTGCTATAACTTTGGCACAAATTGACCTTTTGGCACTTTTTTTTTTGTTTATTCTTGTTTTTGAATGTAGTTTTTAGAAAAAAATTCAAAAAAATTTTCAGAAGTAAAGAACAATAAAATATTTTAGTTTTTTCAAGAAAACCGTCATTTTTTCGAAGTTCGACACTTTGGATTTTCAATTTTTTTGTCTCAAAAAAAACTTCAACTAAAACCGTATTTAACCCCACTATTCCCATTTTGTGCCCACTTATTCTTCTAATTTTTTTTTTTCGATTGAAAAAAAAAAGTTTTTTCAAATTTTGCTTATTTTCTTAAACTTTGCACTAAAACGATTTTGGTTGGCTTTTATAACCTCAAAAGTAAAAAAAAATTAAACTAAAAAAAACATAAACTGTATTAATAAAAGTAAAATTATTTTATTTAAGTATAGTGTTTTATAATTTATACAACCTCAATATTCTAATTACTTGCGTTGATTCAGCGATTGTTTCCTCGGTTTCTTGATCACACGGTGTTGTTTGGACTTTTGTGATGAAGAAAAGGAGTTTACCTCCATAACAGAATTCAATAACGGTGTGATTTGATGAATTTTTTGTGTTGTTGGTATCGGTTTAGCACTTTTGAAACGTTCTTTCAATTGTTCTTTCATGGAATTATACTCTTCAATTTTTGAGAACTTAATATTTATATTTGGTAAGTTAATTAAGCACCACTCAAATAATTGTATCGGTGTTAATATCTGTAGATGAGGTGGCAACTGTAGACTAGCACGTGCGGCCATTCGTTTTAAGGTTCCACCTATCCCATCACATGGCCCTTTGCCGTGTGCCGTAGCGAAGAAATTCCACTCGACTGTTATTGCAAAATCTCCCTTATAATGAGATAAATTAACAAAATGTTTAAAATTCTTATATTGTTGAGGCGCGCCGTCTGAGAAAAAAAAGATTTTACAAACGTCAGAAGACAGAGATTTAATGAAATCAATGATGATCTGTGATTACCCATGCACATAACACTATTGACAATACGAACAGTTGGTAAAAAATTCGTTAAATAAAAAAGTTTTTAAAGCAACTATTTCGCGGAAAAAGACAAAACTAAAAAAAGAATTAAAAAATTGAGAACACTTTACCTAAAAAAAATATTTGAAGTTAACAAAAATAATTTTACTTTTATTAATACAGTTTATGTTTTTTATAGTTTAATTTTTTTTTACTTTTGAGGTTATAAAAGCCAACCAAAATCGTTTTAGTGCAAAGTTTAAGAAAATAAGCAAAATTTGAAAAAACTTTTTTTTTTTCAATCGAAAAAAAAAAAATTAGAAGAATAAGTGGGCACAAAATGGGAATAGTGGGGTTAAATACGGTTTTAGTTGAAGTTTTTTTTGAGACAAAAAAATTGAAAATCCAAAGTGTCGAACTTCGAAAAAATGACGGTTTTCTTGAAAAAACTAAAATATTTTATTGTTCTGTACTTCTGAAAATTTTTTTGAATTTTTTTCTAAAAACTACATTTAAAAACAAGAATAAACAAACAAAAAAAAGTGCCAAAAGGTCAATTTGTGTCAAAGTTATAGCAATTTGAAAAAAAAGAGCGTTTTTTTTTAAATTCGTAACTTTTTTTGGGTTGGGTAAAAAAATCTTAAATTCAGAAAAATGTTATTGGTAGGGTAGAAAATAATACCAAATTTTTAGCCAAATCGAAAGGGGTCGAAAAAAAAACTCGGTGATTTGGCATGGAATGCCCCAAATATTTTGAAAAAGAATAAAAAAAAATTACTCGTATTGTGTTGGAAAAGGAAAGATACAAATTTTTTTTTAATTTTAAAATAAATATTAACTTATAGAGAGATACAGAGATCCTCTTTTTTCCAAGCCTACGTTTGTGTGCGTAACATGTAAGTTGTTGCGAGCAAAATAAAAGACATTTAATTGAAGCCGATATTAACCAAAGATTAACGGATACTACTGAAATATTACTCTGCAGTTTAGAGTAAAAATTACTTGCATAGATAAGAAAATTTTTTCGAGTTACAAGCAGTTTTTCATCATAAAATTAATGGATTTAAAAGAATGGTATATTGGGGAGTAAAAATTAATCGCATGAAGTAAAAATTAATAGATTAAAATGAGACATTCACAATAATTGATTAAATATAGGACTTAAACAAGGTATGAAATCATATAATTATACCACTTTATCTGCTGTTAAAAAATTACTCAATAATAGAGTAAAACATAGTCTAGCAACGTTAACATTTAAACAAAAAATACCAATTTTTACCAGAATTACTCGAAATTACTGAGTAAATTTTATCAAAAAATTCTTTCCATGTTTACACAAACAATTAAAAAAGTTAACAACAAATTTTTATGTTCTATATCACAACAATAAAATTAATTGAACTTTTCTTCCGCAAAAAGTTACTGTATTAACTTATAAGTTCGCTGATTATTGATCAACTAACTTAATACATTTTTAAACAGTTAACAACTAATTTCATTTTCAGAATAAGTTTTTTTTTTATGAACGTCGCATATAGTATTAAAATAAACTTTTTTATTAAATATTCTTCGAAACAATAGTCCCTATCCACATGCACAGATAAAAAAAAATAATACTACATAACAATAAATATTTTATTGAAAAAAATGTACATTTATATGTCCAATAATAAATTATTCGAGCAATATACACTAATGAATATTAAATAACATGCAGTTTTTTTTTATTCTTACAGACCGAATAGCAGTAAAAATGAAAAAATTAGCAAGGCAAATAATGAAACTTCTGAAGATATCGAAGATGAATCTGAACGTACGGAAGTATCTTTAGATCAAGACATATCTGAAAGTTTAAGTAGTGTATTTGATAATTATGAAGATATTAGTGAACCAGAAAATTTAAATGAATCTACAGAAAATTTAAATGAAACGACAGAAGATCTAACTAAAACTTCCAAAAATCTTACTGAGTCAATAGATGTTACTAAGCCTATAGAAAAAAATATAAATGATAAATCAATTACTGATTGCCCAGAATTATTAGATGAAGCTGTAGGATTAGCACCAAATGTGCCTTGTAAAACTAAAAAATTTGTTTTTAACTTGAAAAAGAAACGATTTGGTGGGTCTCACAATGAAAAATCTAGCGTTGATGATTTATCAGTAAAAAATGTACCTGACGTAGAAAAAAACTCAGTATCATTGAAAGAATCATTGAATTCTAAGTTCAAAATAAAAGTTAAAATAACACATGATAAAACGACAAACGAGTCACAATATTTTTTAATTCAAAATAATAATAATAATAATAATAATAATAATAATAATTACATTAATAATAATAATGATGATAATGATGAAAATAGTAATCACAATATATCAGATTTGAATGAAACTGATAAAATCGACAACAATTTCACTAATGCCGAATCGTCAGAAAAAACTATGTCACCTGAGAAAAATTCATCAAGTCCAGAAGTAATTGGTAAGCGACGTATATCACGAGTTAATAATTCAACAGTTAAAAATAAAAATAAAGAAATTCAAGATAAACTTAAACGATTGAGAAAAAAAGTTAAAGTTGATAATAACAAGAAATTTACTGGAAAATTTAAATTAATTAAATCAAGTGCAACATATATTAAAAAGCCGCAAGTAAATATTAATAATAATACTACTAATAATAATAACAATATTAATGATATAATAATAGATGCTGGAAAGAGATTGATAATAGAAACACCAACGAATTATGATCGAAAGGAATATTATACAAGTAATCTATCTGATGTTTCATATTGGGTAAAAAGAAAATTTGTGCGTACAAGTGGTAAACTTGAAGCTAGTTTTGGTGAACCAATTGATGAAAATGAGCGAGAAGAAAACGTTAAACTTATTGCTGAATCAGAGCAAGCAGCACGTGTGAGAAATTCACGTCGTTCTGTTGATTCAGGTATTTCAATACGTGATACATCGCCAGCCGATTTGCCGATACGTGACGACGAAATCATAGACATGAGGTCACGTAGAGAAAAGTCTGTGGAGAGGAGGTCAAGATCGAGACGCGGTAGTTCAGGTGATCGACATTCGTCGAGATCTAAAAGTGGACAATCGGAAAGAAGAACAAATGATTTATTGAAACGTATTGGAAAATATAATAAATATGGAGTTAATGAAAAACCTAAAACTACTAATACTGAGCAAATAAGAGAAAAATTTTTACAAGCTTGCAGTGACAGGGATAGTAGATTCAGTAGAGATCGTCCGAGAGATAGAAGTACTAGATCCGATCGAGAGCGTTCGAGAGAGAGAATTTTGAGATCTGATAGAAGTTTTTCCGAGGAACGAGGGTCGAGGTCTAAAAGAGACTATTCGAAGGAAAAAAGAACAAGATGTCAAAGAAGCCAATCGGAAGAAAGAAGACCGAGTTCTAGACAACACACTAAAGAAAGAAGATCGAAATCAAAAGATGATCTTTCAGTAAGTGATAATTCAGATGCTGATGAAAGTAAATTTTGTCGTATTTTCAAACAATTAGAAGTAATAGCTCGTGATGAGGCTAATTATTTCAAGAGCCTTCAAATTAATATGCGTAAACGTAAAAGTTTGCGCCAAAGACATGATAGTAACAACTCAGCAATTTGTTCTACTTCTAACGTTGATTGTAGTCCAATTAAAATATCTAGGATATCGTGTGAAAATAACTCAAATCATAAATCAAATGTCACTATAACAAATTCACCTGAAAATATTCGTGTAGTATCTAGTCCAGGCTTACCATCTTTATCACCGCTTCCATGCGATGGAAATAAAGATAAAAATGTTGATATTATAAGTAATAAAGCAGATGAATCTTGTAAACTAGGTAATGATACACTAAATTTACCTGTAATTAATATTATTACCAACGTTGTGAGTGAGATTACCAATCTTAATGACACCAATCAAGACTCTTTGCCTAATTGTGATGATTCTTCTACTCCAGCACAAGTGACTGACAATATAACATCTGAAAATCAATGTGATGTAGAAAATCAAAACAATCTGCTCGAAATACTCAAGATGATTGATGTTGATTTAGAAGAATTCGAATCAACTTGTAAAGAATCTATTGAATCTTATAATTCATTGAATCAACAACAGCAAGACTTATCACTACCCAACAACATACAACTAGTGAAATCATCAGCTTCATCTAAACAGCCAGATGTATTAGAACAAGTACAGTCATCAGTACAGTCAGAATCATCATTGAAATTACAGTCATCTAACAATAAAAGTAACAGTAAACCCAACGTGGAAACTGAGTCAAATGAAATTGGCTTGGCGCTTGATAATGTTTCAATTGATATAAAACAAGAAATACTATCACCTGAAGCTGTAGCCAGTACAGATGTCGAGAGCACATCAAAAGAAGATAATTCAGTGGCAGCTGAAGAAAACCCAACGGAACAAAATCAACTAATAGATAATTTAATCGACTCAGTTGCTGGTCAGCTGACAGAAACTACGTCAACATCTTCAGTGCCATGGATCCGAGCATTTAGACCTACAGAGCTTGGTGCTAGATCAGATTGTTTTACTCCAGCGCCATCAGAAATACCAATAAATCAACAAAATATATCAGCACCTCAACCAAATATACTGACACCTCAACAGAATTTACCGATACCTCAAGAGAATTTAACGATAACAGAATCTCAAAGATGTCAGTATCCAGCTGGAAGTTATCTTCCTCCTCAAGTGCCATTTACACGAAAAACAGTCAATAAAAGAAAAAATAAAAGTAACCAACCCAATAAAATTAGTAATAATAATTTACGTATTTCTTCTGAATTATCATACCCTAATACGTTTTACAATTCAAATGAGATGAATCAATTACCTTCACCATCATCATCATCATTAACATTAGCAACAACATCATCAACAGCAACAACAATAACAACAACAGCAACATCATCATCATCATCAACAGCAACACCAACAACAACATTATCATCAACAGCAACTGCGGCATCAACAAATTCAGTAGTGACAACGACAGCAACAATAACAACAGTATCAGCATCAACATCCATAAACAATACAAGATTACCAACAAACGTGATATCAAGTAATACAGCGTTAACATTAGATACGATTATCCTACATGCTAGGTTAGCTTTACATGAGTATAATATTTTACATTCGATGGGAAACCAACCATCAACATCACCAGTAAATATAAATGCACAACAAGTAAAGAGAGACATGATAAAACACGTTACGGAAGTTGTTCAACTTTTAAATCACTTGAGTTTTGAAATTCATTTATCTGATAAGTGTTCAATTATTGATGTAGTTGCTGACTATAGTGCAAAAGTAAATAAACAAATAAGACCTGATCACATAGCGCTCATATACGATTTATATAAAATCAACGTTCTACCAGGTGTTCCGAATGTAAATCAACCACCACCACCACCTTCGTATGACCAATCAGTGCAATATTCTAATGCATCAAGATCAACTGTTACGCAAACAAATAATCAAATATTACCGAATTTACAGCAATTGTATCAACAACAACAGCAACAACAACAGCAACAACAACAACAACAACAACAACAACAACAACAACAACGGTCGCAGTCAATACAGCACTTGTCAATGTATGAGATACAACAACTACAATATCAATTGCAAAAACAAGAACAGCAATTACTACAACGACAGCTATTGTTGCAAAAACAACAAAATCCAAGACAGCAACAAGCCCAGCAATATCAAATACCACAGCAGCAACAATTTCAACAATATAGAAATCAACAAACGCAACAATATCAAAATATGCAACTGCAACAACAAGGACAACAATGTCAAATACAACAGCAACCGACACATTTATATAACATTTTACAATCACAACAGCCACATCAACAAATACAACAATTCGTAAATCAGCCATTACAACAACAACAGATGCGGCAATATGTGAATCAGCCATTGCAACAACAATTTCAACCACAACATCAAGTTCCCCAACAATATCAAAATCAGTCATTTCAACAACAATCTCCCCAACAATACCAAAATCAGTCATTTCAACAACAACAACAGCGACGAACTAAAAAATTTAGAAATTTGCAGTCACAACAGCATCAAACTCACCCACAACAACAAATGCAACAACATCAAATTCAGTCGCAACAACAACAAGTGCAACAATACCAAATTCAGTCGCAACAACAATTGCAACAAAATCAAACCCAATCGCAACAACAACAAGCGCAACAACAACAAGCGCAACAATATCAAACTCAGTCGCAACAACTACAACAACACCGACGACGAAATCCAACTCTACAAGGTAAATATTTTATTCGACCACGAATTTTTTAACACCGACTAATTCTTATATTTTTTTTTTTTTTTTAGGATTGCTTAGTAACTCTACAGTTTACTCTTCAACAGCTGAAAATTCATCGGATTATTCAACGTCAGTGACTGGAAATGTATCAGAATATCCAATAGCAAATATTGGAAATACATCAGTATATCCAATAACAGGTACATGTGAATATTCAGCAACTAATACTTCAATGAATTACCCAATCGACGTAAATCTACTGGGTAATCAAACAAGAACAGTATCTGGTAATACAGCTGTCGGTGTTACGACAAATAACCATCCGGCATATCAATCTTCAATGTCTATAAATGCTCAACGATATCCGTCACCAATGTCTTCAACTTCTCACTATCAACCATCGATGCCAATCAATGTATCTGGATGTTCTCCTGTTAATCTAATTAGATCTGCATCTAAATCCCCTGTTTCAGTAAGATCACCAGCGTCTGGGCAAGTATTATCTCAAATTCAATCTTCATCTCCAGTTCAAAATGCAGCTTTACTTCGGACACAATCTCCTAATCAAATTCGGCCTCTAATTCAAACTCCAGCTTCAATTCAAGCTCAATTACAAATGCAAACTCCATCACAAAATCAAATTTCATTTCGAGCACATGCTCCCTCACAAATGCAAACTCAAATTCAAAATCAAGCTCTAGTTCAAGTACAAGCTCCAGTACAAAATCAAGCTTTACTTCAAATACAAGCTCAGCAACAAATGCAACTACAAGCTCCAGTACAAAATCAAGCTTTAGTTCAAATACAAGCTCAGCAACAAATGCAATTACAAGCTCCAGTACAAAATCAAGCTTTAGTTCAAGTGCAAGCTCCGCAGCGAATACAACTACGAGCTCCAGTACAAAATCAAACTTTATTTCGAGCTCAAGGTCCTCTACAAATGCAAGCTCCAACTCAAACTTTAGCTTCGCTTCGAGCACAAGCTCCAACACACTCTCCAAATTCTGCCCAAGTACAAAATTTACCTCAAGCTCAAACTTCAACGTCTTTATCAAATCAAACAATTAATCATCAGCAAGTCAATAATTCATATTGTAATCAAACTCAAACTGATATAAATAATCAGTTTTACCCAAAAAATAACTATCCATATTTATCTAGTGATCAGCATAGTATATATATTCAACAGACACAAGATTACAATATTTTAAATACACAAAACATGAGTTTATACAGACAACAAATGACAGGTGCACATGTTTTACCGCAAAACGCACAAACTGTCTATTCAAATGTTAATCAATATCAAGTGAGTCAACCGTCTGCTACTATTGTCAGTCAGAGTATAACAGCGACAATGGAAACTGGTGTAACTCAAGCTAACGCAGCAATAGCACCAGCAGTAACATCATCAAGAGTCAACAATACTCATGATGAAAGTATCAATCTGTTAACACAAAATAATATCAATAATAGTCCAACTGGTGGTGCTGATAATTTATCTAAAAATAACGGTAGTAAAGTTAAAGTCGTTAGTGTGCAAAATGTTACGATTGAAAATAAAATTTCAATACCAATTAGTAAAAATAAAAAAGTTGACAGACAAGCTACAGTTATAAGAACTCAAGCAACAACATTTGGCAGTAGCCAAGTTTCAGTGGTTGAATCACAATCTGTTATTGATAGTCAAACAATGAAGATTGATAATCAAACAACTGTTAGTACACACGCTTCTGCTGTCAGTAATAAATTTCCAATTACTGATAATCATGTTCCAGTTATTGATAATAATGTTCCATCTTCAGTTATTGGTAATCAAGTTCAAGTTCCAATGACTGATAGTCAACCTGACATTAGATCGCAATCTCTTGGTGAAACTCAAGCATCAATGATTAAAAGTAAATCTACTGTTATTGATAATCAATCTTCAGTTCAAAATAATAGTAATGAAATTATATCAAATAAAGAAACAGAAATTGCTCATGTTAAATCAGGTGGTAATAAAGAACAATTTATTCCGAATATTCTTTTTATCATTCCTCCAGGATATATAGTGCAAACACCACCTGTTGTAAATCAAAGTGCAGGAGTTATAAATTTAATCGCTCAAAACATTAATTCAATAGCTCAAGTTGAAAATTCAATTGTTGAAAATAAAAATCCACCAACTCAAGCTCAAAATTCAACAAGTGAAACTCAAACTTCAACACAGAATTCGAATATTGATCATTTATCTAAATTATGTGAAGATATTATAATGAGTGTTGATGATAATCAATCACAATCATTACCAACAACTATTACAAAACCACCAACTTCACAAAACAAGTGTGCAGACATTAAAATACTTTCAAGCAATGAATCATCTAGAGTACCAGCAACTAGTAAAGAGATGGCTAATGATAGATTGCCATTGAAGAAACGTTTAAGTCACGATTATAGTTCACATCAGTGTTCACCACCTAAAAAACCAATGCGTCGATTAGAAACTGATAACATTACTCCAGCTAATGATATTGAAGTTGCAACTCCAGTATCAACTGAAAAAAATTGTGACATCGCTGCTACTTTAAATGAGTTATCAGAATCATCAGAAACGTCAAGTGAAAATCAAGATACCGGTAGTAGTATTTCAAAAGAAGAAGATAAAACTGACAATAAAAATAATTCAATAGAAAAAATAACCGAAACTAGACGTCCTCAAGTATTAACAATTATTCCAGAAAATGAGCTTGTCCTTTTGACTGAATCGGATGAAGAAATTGTTGGTGAAAAAAAAATAATTGATAACGTTGAAGACAATGAAGGAAAAAATGCGGAGAATCAAATAAAGGAGACGATTAATGATTCTGATCAAGTTCATGAACAAGTTGCTGATCATCAAACAAATGAAAAAATGATAGAAATCGATGAAGATGATGATGATGATGATGATGAAGATAATAATGGTTCAAGTGACAAAAGCAATTTAAATAAATCTGATAAATCGGAAAATGAAATAAGTGTTGAAGAGCAATTGAATTTAGAAAATGAAGTATCTAGTTCAACAGAAATAGATACTGCGGAGGGAAATAAAAATTTAAATACTAATAAAAAGCCTGATGATTTAATACCCTTGGAAAATGATGTCTCGACAAGTATTGATGATAAAGTTGTTGATGAGTTTAATCATCAGAGAAAGGAGATTGAATTAGTAACACTTGATAGCGAAGATGAGGAGACTGATAAAGAAGCTGATATTGAAACAGAAAAAGAAGATAATGATGAAGATGATGATGATAATAATAAATCTGATGGATTTTCTTCTGGTGTTCCTTCAACGCAAGACAAAATTGAAGAAGAACAATTTAAATACACACAGTCGTCAATTGATGAAGAATTAGATTGTTTTGCTATTGCTGCTAATTCAGCAATAGTTGATGATGATGTTGTTGTTGATGATAAAAAATTATTATCGGTTATTAATATTCCTAGTGATGATCCTGTGGACGATGAACGCTCAAAAACACCACTAATAATGGGTGTTTGCAGCATTACTCAAAATGATTTTGAAACCATTGATAAATCAGTGCCACAAATGATAATGGAGGATATTGTCGATGTTACTGATCAAGAAATAAAAGCTTGTTTATCAGATAACGAAGAGGATATTATTAAAATGGAAAAAGATATTCAACATATCGCTATTGATCTCGATTGATAAAATATGAATAGGGTAGAGGTACCATTTGTGGTCACGGCCCCATTTTTGGACATTTAATACTTTATTTCCATTAATGAAAGTGTAAAATAAAATTTCCATTTCAATAGTGGAGTAAGAGAATCTTTAAACATATTTATAAAGTTAATTATGTTATTACATCTTTTGCAAATTATTTTATTTAAATTTTTCAAGTGTCCAAAACTGACCGTAAAGTGACCAAAAACGATACCTCTACTCTGTATTTATTTATTTACTTATTTTAATGTTTAAAAGAAAAAAAAATTATCAACTATTTAAAGCAAAGACTGTGACATAGTTAAGTATTATAAATTATTTTGTTTAATTATTATTATTATTATTAAGTAGTTAAATTAAAACTCACATTTATTTAAATAATTAACTTGAGGATTTTATTTTCTCGTAATTATCCAAAGTTTAAATAATAAGTAAAATTAGTTAATTTGTTTTTATTATTTTTAATAATTATTTTTATTATTTTTTTACGCAAATTTATAAGTTTGTTACTTTAGTTAGAAAGTGTACTAAATAAAAAAAACTATATGTATTTTTTTATATGATAAAATAATTAAACGTTGGGCCGAATTAAACATTTAATTTATTGATAATCACCTTACATTTAATGATTATTACTTGATTAATTCTTTATTAGATTATTAAATAACTCTTTCTATTAATTTACTGAATAGTTGAATTAATGTTGATTAATTATTTTTTATGATGATTTGGCGGTGGTGCTTCATAACCAATTCCAGGGACTGCATTACGTTCTGGGTTGTGGAAGAAGGAGTGCTTTCCATCGCCCCAAGGAAAAGGCTAGTTAATTAATATTAAAATTTATTATTTAGTACTTGTTATTTTAATTAATAATTTAGAAATGTCTGTTCAAAAGAAGATACGTCCACCATCAAAAAATTTCAGGTAAATAAAAAAAAAAAAGTTGTTACTACACTGAGCAGAAAAAGGACTACAAAAAGTATGTACTTTCTTGATTCAATAATTATTTTACTTTAAAAATTTATTTATTGCGAAAAGAAAATTGATATTTATTTATTACTACACGGAAAAAATGAACTTCATAATTTGAGAAACGATAGGTAATATATAATATAATATAATAAATAATATAATAAAAAAGTGATCCGTAAATACTATCATTTTAAATAGTAATTCTTTCATTTATAATTAAAACGTGAATAATTATGGCATCAGTATTAAAATTTATTATATATGTAAGAAAAAATAATTTCTGAACTTTAAAAATCGTAACTAAATTAAAAAAATTTGACACATTATAAAATTTGTTGTTTGGAATTTTTAAATTTCATACATTGATGTCTAGGGTCCGGGTTATAAGTTCTTATACAGTAATTTATTAAGTTTATTTTTTCCTGTGTAATTACAGTCGACTACTCGTCATAAGCCTCTTCCCCTCACTCGGCAGTTACTGAGTACAAACATCGTCCCCCATTTAACTTCTCAAAATTATAAACAAAGAATAAGAAAAAGTAGACAAATTAATGATGAAAATTTACTATCTATGTTTCGCGAAGAATAATTGAATCGTTATTAAGTAGAATATAACTCATTATAATCATGAATTATATTTGAAGCTACTGCTACAATTGAAAAGTTCGATTGTGAATTTTTCATCAATTAAATAATTATTATTATTGTTACTGTAATTAACTTTTTTTCATCATAATTATTGTTACGTTCTGGCTTCAATTGAATTTAAATAAAAAATTAAGAAAATTTTTTTTTAAGTTTCATAAATTTTTTTTAAGTATCACAAATAAATCGATAAATCATTACATTGTTGGCGGAATTATTTCTTTTCAATGCCAACAATGTAACGGAAATCTCTCGCGATAAGAGAATCGCCGTGGCTCGCGAATAGTCTAAACTCATGACGAAGCATGAGACCCAGGCTTCGACGACGTTCTCTAAGGTAACCCGAGATGCGACGTTGGACGATTTATAATTTTGTAATTTTTTTGTACTGGATCTGCGGAGGCAGAACAGTCAGTCAGCCGACGAATATCTAAGGCCCCGGACCTTTGTCTGGTGACCGACTGACATGAAATTTAATGTTTTATTTAAAAATATACTTAAATTCATTTTAAATTTTTTATTGTTTGAATTTAAAACTCTTCAAATAGAATTAAAACTATGAGAATCGGATGGTGACATCAGAGGAGATCTATATCAACTTTCCAATGATGTCTACCTGAGAAATATTTAATTCTTATTTAATTAAATAATAAATAATATAAATTAACATTTAGTCAGAATGTTACAATTATTATTAGTGTAAAAAGATAAGTATTTATTTGAACACTCAAAAAATCGAGATAGTGGCGTATGTAACAAAACGTAAATATAACGTTTAAAATTATATAAATAAAGAAAGCCTATGACGGGTAGTCTAGAATAAAACTAAACGCACGATAGTGAGGATACTGAGATCCCAAGAAAAATTTTCCCCTACGTTCCCTACACCAGACTTATGAAGGGTAATCGACTGTATTTAATTTTGTTTTTTGTTGGCCTTGTTATTGGCGAAAACTATTTGAATAAATAAACTGTGACGTTCCTGTTAGGTTTCTAATTAAAAAAAAAAAAATATACAATTAATATTTTAGTAATGTATAATAAGTTTTGGTCACTGATGAAGAAAAATTCTTAAGTTAATTTTAATTTTATATTATTTCAATTGAAAACCCTTCAGATAAAATTAAAAATCTATGAGAATTGAACAGTAGACATCACAAGAGATTTATCGACTGTCCAACGATAACAATCTGGACAATAATTAATTAATTAATAAATTAAATACATTTTCATCTAGCCAGAATGTTACCAAACAAATAACTTCTGCAATCGAAAATATTTTTCTGTTAAAAGTATTCTTTTCGCTCAGTGTAGGTCAAATATAGATTTGAAAAATATTTATAGTATAATTTTAATAGAAGGGATTATTCTTACTACACACAGTAAATAAGGATTCGTGAAAGTATAAAAAAAAGCGAGTGTTAATTCAACACACTGCTATTATCTTACTTGACCAGCTTTAATCGATTGATTTTTTACCACAAAAAAATATGATTCTAAAGTTAAAGAAAATTAAAAAATATATAGGTGCAATTTTTTTGAATATATATATTTTGCACAACTCATGATGCGAAGCATCAGAGAGTGCTTTACGATCGAAAAATTGTTTTCGCCTCACGTCAACAATTTTTTTTTATAATTTGTCGTTTTTGAAAAAATCTAAAATTTGTTAGATGTCAGCTAACTTCAGTATCATAAAAAAATCTGATTTTATTCGAAAGTAACACTTTAAATGTTACTTCCAAATCATTACACAATAAATGTTAAAAATAGTCTCGACCATCACATAAAATTCTTAGAAAATTTTTACTTTCAACATATACGTGTAATTTTTTTTTACACTCTCGATGTTAAAATAACATCCCTGATTAGAAATACGATTTGTGACGACTAAAAACAATTATAAATTTCATCATCATTAATCGTCTTTAATACTCATAATTGTCATGGTTTTTCACATTTAATCGTCTCTCAGTGTTACAATTCTACTCTTAACATCTCTACTCAAGGAAAGTGGCTACAACTCCACTCACTCACAATTTTACTCAGCCTCAACTCTACTCACAGTTTTTTTTACTCAGGTTCAACTCTACTCAGTTATATCTTTACTCAGCTAAAACTCTACTCACAAAGAATGGCTATTTTATCGATAGGCTAAAATACGTGAGTAGAGTTGTAGCTGAGTAAAGATATAACTGAGTAGAGTTAAACCTGAGTAAAAAAACTGTGAGTAGAGTTGATGCTGAGTAAAGTTGTGAGTGAGTAGAATTGTAGCCACTTTCCTTGAGTAGAGATGTTGTGAGTAGAATTGTAACACTGCAGTCATGAATCGTTTTTAATCTTCATACTGGACCAGAAATTGCAATATTATTTTACGATTTGAGACGATTCATGACGACTAAAAATTTAATCGTTTTTAATCGTCAATTGATGATTCATGGCGATTTTAAACGATTAAAACCTTTTTAATCGTCAGTAATCATATTTTTTAATCAGCGATAATACTGAAGTTATAATTTTTTGAATTTTTTCAAAACGATAAATTACAAAAAAAAAATTGCACCTAGTTTGTATAATTTTTTCCATGTGCATATTTTTAGTTTTTTTTTTCTCATTGATTCGTTGAAAAAAAAAAGTTCCAAAATTATTAATTGTCTGTTAGCTTCATGGTCATAAAATAACACAGAAACAAGTGCAAACCGTTCATTTTACACACGATATATATCGATTTTGACGAATCCTTTTTTACTGCGCAGTCTGAAAACAGGAACTGATTTTATTTAATCGAGAGAGTACATAGAAATAAAATATTAAATATATAAGTATATCTCTTTGAACAAACACTTCGATTATGTTTATATTTATTTATATTTATTATTTTACCTTGTTCATGATGTACATGTAATCATATGGAATATATTCTGGTCTTTGTATTGTTTCTTCTTCCTCTTTAGTTAACATATAAGAATTAATCATACCCAAAACAACAGATGGTAAAGCTACGAAGAATGTGAGATTCCTCCATAATTTTTCTGACTCTGAAAATAAAATGAATATAAATGAGATTATGTTATTGGAAAAACTTTCAAGTGGCCGCCGGAGTGTTTAATTTTTTAAATGAATATTAACTGCATGTTAATGAAATAAATCATTTGGAATCAGATAAAACTTTTTAACTCACGTATAAATTTTTTAAAATTAATTTCTATCTAATTTAGTTTATTTTAATATTATAAAATTTTTGATTTTGCTGCAGTCAATTTCATTTTAAGATATTATGTAATAGCTTTAGAAATAAAACTGTTGGATTCGTTGTTAAGATAATAATCAAATAGAAATATATATATAAATATATTTATTCGAAAGTGATATTGTAAAAAAATTTATTTTCTTGTTAATAATTAAATGTTAAAATTTATTTTAAAAATGTAAGAAAAATGTGCAATGTATTGATGTGTACTAAAAAAAAAAAAAAATGAAATATTAAATTAAAATAAAGTGATAAATATATAATATAAAAATTTAGATAAATTATTTACTCTCGACATTTTTTGGTCGGTGATAACCAGGCACAAATGACATATCAGTAACATAATTGCGAGCTAAAACACGGCCCGTAAACGCAAGTTTCGACGCCATTTTTTCAACTGAGCTCCAGAACAAGAACACTCTGAACTGCGTAACTCAATGGAAAAATAGGTAAATGAACGTAGGCGTAGAATTTGCGAGAGTGTATCGAATCATTCGATTCATACTTTGAGCCTTTCGATTAATCGATGTTGAAACGAGGCAGAATCCAGGGTGCGCTGTATGCTCTGTCACGATTCGTACGAGCGATTAAAGCGACACCGCGTAGAATGTAATATCTACGTTATTTCGCGGGATTATTTAAATATACAGCTTGGAGTGTTAGTGCTTGGTCAATTACAGTATCTTTTAGATTAGATCCAAAGACCAGGCATTAAAGTACTAATGCTCCAAGCTGTATATATATATAAATATATATATGTATAGGGGAAGGGGGGGAGCAAAACGGGGTACCCCCAAAATTTTATAAACAAAAATTTATTATTTAAATGTTTTTTAAGCATTCTAAAATCACTTTTGTAAATATAATGGAGCATTGTTTTAATATTTTTTGTTAAACTTTTTCAAAAATCGAGTGTCAGTCGAAAAATGTTAATGGCTTTTGTTTTATGATAAAAACTAATAAAAAATTTTTTTTCTTCCTTTGCATCCAATAATTGTGTAAAATGTAATTTTTCTTTATGTAAATTACTTACAAAAAAATTAAATTTTATTTAATATGCAGAATTATTTTTTTTTATCTTTTTAAAGGGGTACCCACAGTAAAAAATTTTGTGTATTTGTGTCGAAAACGGTTTGTGTTAAAAATTGTATTGTGTTAAACTAACACAAAGTTTGTGTCACTTTTTTTTGTAACATAAAAAAAGTGTTGTACACTCTTTATTAACACATTTTGTGTGTTACTCTGGAATACTTTGCGCCCTCTTGTGGCGATATTTCAACATTATCTTTGTGTTAAAAAGGGGTTACACAAAGTTTGTGTCGAAATTTCAACACAAATTTTGTGTCAACCGTTTTTAACACACAAACTGTGTTGATTTTACACAATATTTTTTACTGTGGCCCCATTTTGCCCGCAAAAGTAAAAATTTTTTTTTGTTTCAATGGCAGCTGAAATTTTTGTTTATTTACTTTGAATATCATTAAAAACAAAAAGATTTAACGTATTTGAGTCCTCGAAACCTTAGTATTTTCTTAAGTACCCCGCTTCCCCCCCCCCTGCCCCTACATATACCCACAACTCCTAATTCCGTTAAATATTCGTCAGACTTATGGTAATTTTTAAAATATTTGCTTTTTCTATGTATTGTATTTTATTATCGATCCAAGAAAAAAAAAAGGTGAGAATCGTAGGAAATTGAAAATCCTCTGGATATAGTACCCACAGCTTTTACTTCCATTAAATATTTATAAGACTTAGAGCCAGTTTTTCAAACTGAGTTTATTTTTAATCCGGGTTTTAAATAATTTAAACCCGGATTAGCAATAAACTCGGTTTGGAAAACTGGCTCTTATGGTAATTAGATTGATTGAAAAAAAAAAAGTTGAAAGTAGTAGAATGAATTTGGCAAATGAATATTTCTAGTTATTTGTTGTCATAGTTACGGCCTTTATAGTAAATTAAAAAAATTAATTATATTTCCCTGGTGACCACGTCAAATTTTTTTTTAATTTCAATTTAACATGGAAGGATTGGATTCTAAAAGTCTTTCAATCATAAAAAAAACAAAAGTTATTACTATGTGGCAAGGGGGTCAAACAAAAGCGAGCATAAGGGAAGAAACCGGTTGCTCTGTCAAATCTATAACTAAGTGGGTGAAAGATTTTTGTGAATTTGGAATGGCCGGTTTATTAGCCGATAAAAGAAAGACTAACAAAGGACCAAGGAAAACGACAGAGGCAGAAGACCAAGCCCTGTACGATGCTGCATTAGCTAACAATTTCGGCAATGCTAAAAAATATGCCGCAAAGTGCTCGTTGAATATAAGCGCAAAAACTGTTCAACGAAGGCTTCATGAAAAAGGTTTTATGAGCTGCAAAACATTGAAGAAAGTTTATCTCACCGATGACAACCGTAGAAAAAGGGTGGAGCACTGCAAGAAGTATACAGGGTGGAGTGACAAAGAATGGGATAAAGTCATTTGGTCAGATGAGACGGTAAAATAAATTAATACAATGATTTGCCTCATTATTTTTTTGTAGTACTAAGTAATAAGAATTAATTATATAACGAATAAAAAATTTCAACTTCTGCTATTTGTAGAGTTTCAAAACAACGACGGACAGCAGCGCGACAGTATGGCAGAAAAAAAATAGCCGGACAGCACCCGAAAATGTTATACCGATTGCTCGATCAAATCAAGTATCGTCAAGATATTGGGGTTGTATGACGTCCAAAGGGTTGATGTCATTGGTAGAGCTCGATTTGCCTTTCAACTCCGAGAAGTATATAGATCTTTTGGAGAACACTATGTACCCGGCAGCAAGAACTGTTTTTCCAGTAGAGGATTACGAGACTATTATCTTTATGCAAGATAATAGTCCCGTACATACGGCTAGAATTGTTAATGAATGGTTTGAAGAGCACCCAGATATTGAGCTTTATCCACATCCACCGTCTTCACCTGATTTGAATCCTCTTGAAAATATTTGGGGTAAATATATATAAACAAAAACTATGACGAAATTTAAAAAATTATAAACAAACAAAAATTTAAAATTGGATTGCAATTAAAATTATTATTTTTCTAACTGATGATAAATATATATCTTTTTATTAATGATGATTGTTTTAGGATTGGTCAAGAAAAACTGCAACCCAACAGACAAGCTCAACAACAAAGACGATTTGTGCGATTACGCTACAATAGTCTGGAATCAATTAGCAGAGCGGCCAGATTATTGTCAAAATATTGTTCATTCGATGAAAAAACGAATGTTAGACATCATAAATAATAACGGATATTGGATAAAATATTAATTTATAAAATTTCTTTGTATCTGCTGAGTTCCGTTTCCATAAAATTCTAGACTGCTTTTGTTTTGATTTTTTTTTTTTTTTATTGAGATGAAAATACAATGGAAACTGAAATTTAAATAACTGAGAATGGGTTGAATTTTGTCAAAATAAAAAAAAAAGATTTGACCGCAGTCAATTAAATATCTAATATTACTCATGTGAATTACAAATATTATTATTATTGTTAGTAATATTCATTTAATTGGTACTATTTACGCTAATACAATTGTTTTTATTAACAGTAGTCATTTTTGGCGATACTGTAAATTCAGTTATTATTTTAATTAACAGTTCGCGTAGTCTCTAATTGATTTTTTAATCCAAGTGAATATGGTTCTAGACCAATTGAATCAAGAAGTAAACTAACAGCAGTAGAAAATGCATCAACTTGTTTTCAATATTCTGTTTCTAATGTCGGTAGTGCGGCAGTAATTACTGCAGTAATATTTACTAATATTTTTTTCCGTGTAATCCTAACGAGTAAATAATATATTAATAATAATTAATACACCAATTTTTTACATATAGTGAAACCTAAATTTACAATTAACCTTCTCAATAAGACAATTTATAGATAAATTGAGAAAAATATAGATATCCCGAACTGGGAATCAAACCCAGATACCCAGACCATGCCAGTATAAATTATATAAACGATTATTGAATTATTCAACTATTATAAACAGTTTAGAGTTTGATTAATTTCGAAATAAATACAGGCAGTCACCAAAAAAGTTTTCAAAAAGTTGAAAATTATTTCAAATCTATAAAAATTAAATAAATTATCTAGTAGAATGGTGTTAATTCCATTTAGTTGCTCTAAAACTATCTTCTTTCAAATTTACTTAGTAATGGAGTACTTAAAGCTCAATAACTTTTTAATCGTTAGGATTACGAAAAAACTATTTCAATACTTTTTTGTAGAGAATTAAATTTCCTACAAGAACGATTGATAGAAAATATAGAAAAAAAATTTCTTCGTAGTTTTACCGCATGAAAACAAAAAAAAAATTTTTTACGTGTTATTTAAATGACAAAATACAACTTTATTGAGCTTCGTGGAGAATTGAGATATAAAGCTGCGCTTTAGAGGAAATTTTTTTTATACCTTAGAAAAGCTTTTGGAATGATAGCCAAGAGACTTTTTTTTTTTGGACCACTCCAATGTATATGTCTTAATATTATATTATATTCTATTCTATTTCATTTTAGTACATTACATTTTTGGGAATTTCCAAACGATTTACTGAATTAGGGCCTGGTCACTTAAGTAACTCTAGAATTTTTTATTCTCTAAGATCATAAAATTCTAAGATCTTGGGAAAAACACACAGTCTGGGAAACTTACTTTCTCCAAGTCTGTCATTTTATTTAAATAATAGAATTGGTATAAATTGTAAGCTCTTTATTTTGTAAACCTAAAATCCTTATAAATACTTCAATTGTTATAATATTATGGAAACTCTCGTACCTAAGTTAGAAAATAGTTGAGCCGATTAGAGACCCCAATAAAACTGGGACACTAAAGTCGGCAAAAAGGCAAGTCGTCCCGTATCGTAAAACATCATATACGATGGGAGGAACCGTTCATCACGTCGGGTAGCCGTACAGCTGCAGAGTGGACGAAGCCAGTGGTTAAGAGGAAACTCGATCCTGCTGGAGGGAGTCGCTCACGTGACGTCCGGTGGGCCAGCCTCTAGGATGGGCCCAATCCCCCACTCAAAACCATCCGCGTGGACTTACCGTAGTTTTAAGTTATGCTAGGGTAGAAGAATCTTGTAAGTTGAATCGAAAAGACGCAACTTGTAGACTTGACGAAAAGAATATAAACTCCCTGATTAGAAAAAATGTTTTGGAATGATTCAAAACAATTTGAAATGATTTAATATAATATACACCAAGTTGGCCGTAAAAATTGTCGTTTCCATAAGTTGACAGCAACTGGTCGCCAACTTTCTGGGAAAGTTGGTAGCAGGAGTTGGCAGTCCATTAGTTGACGTAAAATTGCCTTACATTTTCAGCAGCAGTAGATTGTCGCCAGTTTGCTGCCACCTTGGCTATCAGAGTATACGTTTCGCGATTCCGGCTATGCGCTGTATACTTATCTTACGTCGTATAGCTCGCCTAGTCAATTCAGCTATACAGAGGTTCCTCACAGTGGATCATCAAAATGATGATCGTATCCTTATTTTAAGAGTTGTATGAATCTCTGACCCTAGTATCCTACAGATAATACTTACAAATAACCACCTAAATAGCCAATTTACAGCTATACGAATCCTCACGCTGCCAAAATAGTTACTTATATCAATGAAACTACATCCCTATCCAAAACATCCCATAGAATCCATTAGAATGAGTCAAAAGCCGCTTAAAAACCAATACAAGTCTATATATTTGAAATTATAACCCGGAGCCCGGTTGTCAATATGGGGAATTTTAACATTCAAATAGTAAAGTTTATAATACGTGTCGTCTATTTTCTAAGTATCAGTTACGATTTAAAAAGTTCAAATAGTAATTTTTCTTACATAGACAATAAATTTTCATACTTATCCTGTAATTATTCACGTTTGAATCATAAACGAAAAAATTACTATTTAGAATGATGGTATTTACTGATCACTTTATCATTATATTACTTGTCATTCTCAATTTATATAGTTCATTTTTTTCCGTGTATAGACTATTAAATGAACACGCGAGCATTCTTAAGGCTCGGTCGTACCTAACGAAATCCTAGATTTAAGAATTCTTATTACCTTTTGAATATTTATGGGACTCGGAAGATGAAAATCTTTCAAGGAAGTTCGTCTTCTGCTTTTAGTCGGAAGCTAAGAAAATTGCTGTTATGATAATTATTTAATAAATAATTAGAATTCTTAAATTCAAGATTTCGTTAGGTACAGCTCAGCCTTAAGGCTGGGCCGTACTAAACGAATTTTTGAATTTTATTTTTCTTTTAATTTATAAATCAATTGTTACTACAGAAATTTTTATAGCTTCCGAAAAAATGTGTAAGACAAACTTTTTCGGAAGGTTTTCATCACTCGAGTGACGTAATTATTCTAAACGTAATTAGAAAAGTAAAATTCGAAAATTCGGTTAGTACTGCCTACCCTTAAATAAGGTAACCAAATTGTGATTCTCATGATACGTCATTTGAAGCTACACTGGACGATCAAGATCATTATGACAATATTTTTCTCTCCGTGTAACTTTTTTTTTGTTTGTGCCTTTGTACACTCGTTGTCATTAATGCCTGGTCCCCTGCATTATGGAGAGTATATAGTCTCCATAACCAGAGCCTTACGAGTTCGGTCTCCTGTATATATAGTCTCCATACCCTGCATGGCTAAGATTCTGTAGTCTGGGGGACCAGGCATTAATGACAACGAGTGTAGGCTGGCTTCGTAAATCATATCCATTGGCCATCTAGGGTTCAGGTTTGTAAGTTGTCCTTTCCTATAGGATGGTAATATAGTTTTAGTTTTCCTCTGCAAGTAAATTGCTAAGGTATTTACCGTATTTACAAACAGTTCCAAAACAGATGGTTTTTCGATACAACCCCTGATAGCCAGACTTTCTGATCAGAAAGTTGGTGCCAATTAGTTGTGATCAAGTTGACGACAAGTTGTCGACAACTTTCAGCTTTTGTAGCTGTTGACTACAAGTTGTTACAAACTTTCCTAAAAAGTTGGCGACAATCTACTGCTGCAACCTGTTGCCAAATTTCTGAGAAAATTGAAGGCAACATTCCGTCAACTAATGCCAACTTTTGCCACCAACTTTCTCAGAAAGTTGCGATCCACTAATGGAAAGGCCAATTTTTGCGACCAACTTGACTATCAAGATAAAAGTTGACATTCCTAAATAGCACACTTGACTTTATGACATCTATAAGATAGAAGTTTTGAGGCTGTTGTTTGACTTATCGATAAAGCACCAAAATGTTGACAAATCAATCAGAAATTCATGTCACCGTAAAAATACCTGCTTAAAAAACTTGACACAAGTGACGACAAAAAGTAAATTGCAAATAATGGTAAAATGAGTCATCTAAACAATTTTTTAATTAAAATGACTTTTTTAGGGCGGAAAAAAAACACAAATTTCCTATGACTTCTAGGACCAACATCTGTATGTCTCTTTTAAATAAAAAAAAACTTGACTTTGAGACAAAAAAATATATTTGTCTTGTCTTTTTAAAAGACATCTTAAAGTTGTTCTGTGTTACTTGGGTTAGGCCACTTGAATAAGCGATAGTACCAGCAGGGCTGAATTTAAAAACTAGAATTTCAAAATTAAAGAATTCAAACGTGACGACAATTAAATTATTTTGAACTGGAGACTGAGTAATAACATTAACCAGTTGTCCCTACATTCACCCAATTGATAATTAAACTAATTTTTAATTTTTTAATTCAAAAAAAAATTAAATAAATTAAAAAAAAAAAGTATTTGCAAGCTATATTTAATTTAAGTCATCGATAAACTAAAAAACTACATAACCAATAAATACTAAATTATCATTTACTTTATTTACGTCTCTTATACGTACATTTCATCTCATATGTCAAATACATATATATATTAACACATTACTTTATTTTTACCTACAGTATTTATTTACAATCATACTTTGTACCTGTAACGCGCTAATTATTTATTAACTAATTATTATTAACTAAAATCATTTTGTAATTTAAAAGTAATAACAAATCATAATTGTTATGTCATAACTTCAATGGAATGTTGTCATTTGTCTTGTGTCATAATACTTACTTCTGAACACATAACAACAAAGTATTTTAAAGTAAAATTTATTAATAAGTAACATGATAATTATTTATCAATTAATAAACGTCAGTATTAAAAGTATTTTAAATATTATAAAATTGATAATAAATCAAGTTTACTTACAAAGTTCGAAATTATAACAGGTTAGTTTTGTAATCTCACCTGTTGATTGTTATTGTTTATTATTTATGTTTACATTTGCTTATTTTTTATAAACGTGAATTTGGCTGACAATTGGCAATTTTTTAAATTTTTAAATAAATAAATAAAATGTAAGAAGAATGGAAATTTAAAAAACCGTTCTTAGATAATTGAAAAACTAGTACGCGCATTTTTTTCAAATTCATTATTCTAATTTATTTATTTATTTAAAATTTATAAATTTTCTCGTGTCTGCTACAGACACACTCATAATTTTTTTTGATTGCTAATGATTACGTTTTTTTCTTAAAAGATTGAATGGGAAACACGAATAATAAAATAAATAAATACTCGCGACGTAATTATAGCAGTCAGGTAAGACCAACAAAAAAGTTAACATACATTTTCTTTATATATTTATTTGAATATGTTATTTATATATTTATTATTTTTTCTAGTGTAGTCTCAGTAGTATTATCAGCGGAGGTTGTACAGGAACGACAGAATCTATTTATGAAGAATACAGACCATTATCACGTATCTCACGACGAACGTTTGTATTTTTTAAAATATTTAATTAATTAGTTTGTATTATAGTATAGATTAAGGATGTTTATTTAATTAGTATCTTTTCTGTTTGGTTTTAAATCAACTGACAGCATCCAATCTCATATTTTTTTATGGTGATATTTTTTAATCCCATTGTTTATGTTGTCAGTCTATATATTTTATTGTTAAAGAGAAAAAATTTTTTGTTTTTTTTACTATTGACTTTTTAATTATAATTTAAATATCGTTAGAATTTGATCAATTTTTTAAAAATTAAATACCTTATTGTTTTTTTCCTAATATAGTATTTTAAATGTATAATAATGTTTTTTTCTTTACTAATTGTTAATTACTATCGATAATTATCTTTTGTAAAAAAAATTTTCAATTATTAACTTTGGTGGACTCAAGTTTTGAAAAAAATAAATTTACTGAACAATTAGCTAAGTATGAATTTGTAGACACGGAAATTTAATTTTTTTTAAATCGTAGTAAATAAATTAATGTCAATAATAAAAAGAATAGAATTTGATTTAAAAAATAGAACACTATTTAGTTCTATAAACTCGTTTCGATCACATCTTAGACAAATTCAAATGTAACTAGAAAATTTTTAATGAAAAAAATATTTACTTAAAAAAAAATTCAGATTGTGTACTGCACTTGAAATAATTGAATAATAATTATAATTATAAATGATTTAACTTGATATTAATATTTATTAACATAGAAATTATTTATAAATAGATGGACTGAAGGAACATTAAATGATCCATTGAGTTCATCAAAAACAGTATGGCCTGTACCAAAATTTGAAGCGATATTTTTACCAGAATTTAAAGTTCGAGAGCATCCAATTAATAATGATTACAATTTTATTAAATTCATCGCCAAAGGAGCTTACGGACGTGTATTTAAAGTCGAAGATAAAGTTACTGGAAATATTTATGCTTTAAAAGTTATCAGCAAATCAAGAATAATTGAAGAAAATGCAGTTGAACAAGTCAAACAAGAAGTAAAAATTATTTTACCAAGATTGTTATATTTTTTATGAATGTTAATCTAGCAGACATCAGAAAAATTTAAAATTATAAATAAATAAAGTAAATAATTAATAAAATTAAATTAAAAAAATACGCGCATTTAAAAAATTTTGAAATTAATAACTGCAATTTTTATAAATAATATTTTTTAAATTATTTACTCTATTTATTTATAATTTAAAATTTGTCTGATATCTGCTACATTCACACTCATATATTTTTTAATATATTTCTAAATTATTCATATATTTTAGGTGGCTATTCAAAAAGCAGTCAGCCATCATCCATTTATTGTTCATTCCTGCCATCACTGGCAAGGCAGAAAAACTTTATATATGTGTAATTATATATGATTTTTATGGTTTTATTTCCGATATTATATAATTATAATTAATTATTAGTATTATTATTACAGTAACAGAATATGTCAATTGTGGTGAACTTTATTATCTAATTCGCGAGTATGAAAAATTACCAGAAGAAGTTGTTAGAATTTATGTTGCTGAATTGGCATTAGCTATAGGTAATAATTTAATATATATTATTAATTACATATTAAATATTCTTAAAATAATATAAAATTTAATTACGTAGATTTTCTTCACAATGCTGGTATTGTACATAGAGATTTAAAATCTACAAATGTATTATTAGATAATGAAGGACACGCGGTACTGATTGATTTCGGCTTAGCTAAATGGTTGCGTCCATTACATCGTACTAATACATTTTGTGGTACTCAAGAATATATGGGTAATTAATCACATATATTTTATTCCGTTAGTATATAAACAAACGCATTTATATCTTAAGAATAAATAGGTCTACATAAATTACAACTAATATCATTATCCGATCACAGCTCGACCAAAGAATGTAATGTAATTTATAATCTATATTATTAAGGGAAGAAGAGAAATTTCGTTTTCGCCATATCTATATGATAGAATAAGTTAATGTTATTAAATTTGGTATCGTTAGAAAGGTCTTGACTTAGATTTATTCCTTTTCATGGTTTCAACTCTTTTTAATTGCCAAGTATCGAGATAAATAAATTTATCTATATTATTCGAATTATATTTAAATTACGCGGGAAAAAAGACAGTCGTATTTATTTTATTTAAATAAATTAATATTTTAATTATTCTGTCACTGAATATAACTGAATATATATAACTATTATATATATAGTGAAGAGAAAATAAAAAAAATTTAGTCTATGCCATGTCTTCTGTGATAATAAAAATTAAAAAAATTTAGTTTGGTATTAGTGAAAAAAGATATATTAAACGACTAATAAATAAAAATTTGACCGTGTGTAGATTTTTTTGTCAATAATCCCTTGATTATACAATCATCGAAATCAATAAATTTGCACGTTAATGATGAGATTTGTTTCATTAAATTCCAATAATAATAGAAATACATAAAAGATTCAAGAGATTCAAATCATATTTAATAAATTTAGTAGTAATACTTGGGCAGTCACATAGTGACTGTAGGTTGCTCGTTTATTTATTATAGACCCAAAAGGCCAATAACTAGGTCACTAAATTAACTACAAAGTTACATGATATAAATAATTACTGTCTTATTAATTAATAACACCAAAGTAAATGAAGTATGAAGAAATAGTAAACATTGACTATCATTATTTATTTATTTATTTACTTAACGCCAATCAGCTTTACACTAATGAATATACAATGATAAAAACATATATGAGTAGATAAGAAAACAAAATAAATGACATAAAATAAATCAAAAGAAAAATAAACTATAAAAAAAACATTTAGTAGTCAATATTGCAGAAGTAGCCTCTTGATAAGGCTGAGAATGAGGCACCTGTATTGCCAAAAAAGTTAATGCCCGGGCAGTGGCGATTGACTAGCCTTGCTATTCTATTAAGTGACCCATAAACTACGTAAATTTTATTTTATTTGACGGTATTGAGTAGTCGTCACATTCTAAGACCAGATCTAGAGCTGAAAAGACCGAACAGATTGAGCATCTTAAACAAGTTGATTAGACTGTTAATAACTTTATAGAAGAATGTCAAATTTGCAATTTCCCTTCGACTATACAGGCTGCTGATTTTGAATTGGGAACTAATTATTTTTAATTAATCTAATGAGATCAAATAACATCTTTCAAATAATAGTTACAATTATACATAATTATGACTACGGAGTAAAACTAGTATGGAAGCTAGGGCACTAGTTAGCAACAGCTGATTAAATTTGAGGATATCAAGCAGCCGGCTCTCATCATGCCAAATATTATTACTAATTGTGACACGTCTAAACTAAAGAGATGACTGTGAAATGTTTTAGCGAACAATTGTAGGATAAAACACTAAATACCCAAGTAGCTCAGAGACAACTTTAAGATTTCATAAAGATGTCTTTTAAAAGGACAAGACAAATTTTTTTTATCTCAAATCCAAGTTTTTTTTATATAAATAAGACATAAAGAAGTTGGCCCTAGGAGTCATAGAAACTTCGTGTTCTTTTTGCCATCCTACAAAAGTAATTTCAATTAAACAATCGTTTAGATGATTTCTTTGATAATTATTTTTTGTAATTTACTTTTTGTCGTCACTTGTGTCAAGTCTTTTAAGCAGATATTTTTTTGGTGATATAAATTTCTGATCGCTTTGTCAGCATTTTGGTGCCTTATTGCTAAGTCAAAAAACAGCCTCAAAACTTCTATCTTACAGATGTTACAAAGCTGTGTGCTACTTAGGTAGGTTCTAGAGTTACGAACAGGTACTGAGAGTGGTAGATTTTAAAGGATTCGTGGACAGTCAATAAAATTACTACATAGAACTACATGTTAAAGATAATATTTCCTAGTACCGTGATGGGATAGTAACTTTATTTGGTAGGGTTGTAATTTGGTCAGACCTGTTTATAGTAGAGATATAAAGGCGGCATGCTCAAACATTAAACTAATAAATAAATAAATTTATTGTTTTTAAAATTTAAAGCTCCTGAAATAGTACGTAGAGAGTATTATGGCCATGAAGTTGATTGGTGGTCTTTAGGAGTTCTTACATGTGTTCTTCTTACTAATAAGGTTTGTAAATTATTATAAAAAATTATTTATTATTAATTATAACAGGTAATTGAATATAACTTTTGAATCTGTATAATTGATAATTTATAAATATTTAATTATTAGTTTTTAAATTTAAATATTTGGCGGTTAATTTACGCTTCAAGTGTCTCACCAGTATAATAAAATCAACTCTGCCAATCATATGACTCCGTGGCGCAACGGTAGCGCGTCTGACTCCAGATCAGAAGGTTGCGTGTTCAAATCACGTCGGGGTCAAATACTTTTTTAAATTTTTTTATTTTGTTATCAATAATTATTTTTTCTCGCAATAAATAGTTTATCTAAACATCTATTAATTAAAGAAAAAAATAGATATTGATAAACATTTTAATTGCGCATTTATCTCAAAACATTAAATGAAATTGATGTATTGGTTATTATTATTACTACTGTTTCATGCGGAAAAAGTCGGCTTTGTCATAAAGGCAACTTAAAACAGACTCAATATTACAACAAAAAAAATCGGAACTAGTCTAAATATGAACTAGTGCGAACAAAATTCAAATAAATATTGCCAGCAAACTATAACAACTGAATTCGGGTACTTTGTATGAAAGGGAAAATACTAATAATACATGCAGAAAAAAAGTACACAATACTTGTGATCGGCAGTATTTGGTAATCAGTGATGTTCAAGTAGATTAACAAAATCTAAATAATTTGAGCATGAACTGTCAAAATTACATGTAAAACTTAACTCGTTTTATCAAATAATGTCTTCGCTTTCTAGATATATGCAATATATAGACATAAAAAATGTACATATCTACTAGTAACATCCGGGACTTTGATATATAAAAAAACGATAATTAAATTACAAGAATTGAAAATATAAAAATTACAAAGATACAAATATTTATGATATTGAAGTTAGCCGACGTCTAATAATTCTTGGATTTTCTTTTAGATGGTAATCTATAAAAAAAAAAATTTTGAAAAAATTGCACTGGTAGTTTTTTAAATTTTCTACATGTGCATATTTTTAGTTTTCATTTTTTTGTAATTGATTTGTTGAAAAAAAAATCCGAAAATTTTTAATTGTCTGCTAACTTCAGGATCATAAATATTCGATTAGCTTAGAAACATTATTCTGTAAATCTGTTATGACTCGAGTCTTCAATGACTCGAGAAAAAAAAGAAAGTTTTTTTTGCATGTTGCCCTTTATATTAAATAAATTATTAGAATGCAAACAAAGGCACACATTGTCTTACAGTAAGCCACAGGACATCCACGTAAAAATCTATACAGAAATTTATGCTGGAATCCTATAGGTAACCCTATGGGAATCCATCCAAAAATGCTATGTAGGAATCTAAGCTTGATTCCCACGTGGATTTTTTTGATGAGATTGAATTATAAAATTACAATGACATTCTTAAATTAGAATGTATTAAGTACAAAATATTACAGTAAGTTCGGTACTTAATATATAAATGGATTTTTAAATTATGTATTGAATTCACCATTTAAATTTATAGTGTTCACTTCAAAATTCGAAATAATGAATTATTTAAATTTACTACAAGAGTACACTTAAACTATGTACATAAAATCATTTAGACATCTGCTTTTATTAAAGTTCTTGCATTTTTTTTTACAAAAAATCATTTTAGTAGCCCAGTTCCATTTACTTAAAAAAAGGTAGTTCTTAATTACTAATTACTGGGTTGCTTCGTCATCTTTATTGAGTCTCCTCCAGGTCAATTATTAGTAAATCGTTTTTATAACCCATTAAACTCAATCAACCATCTTGCAATAAAATGCATTAAATATATTTTAATTCCAAAATTAATTAACGTAAACTTGTTTAGATTAATCATAATTTAACATTAACCTTTAGAAAATTTTGTATATTATTTTTATAAAAGTTAATTAATATTTCAAAACTTTTGTCATTTTTTAAATAATATATTTTAAAATGTTTACTATCGGTGCTGAATTAATCAATAAAAAAATTAGCCCATATACAAATAATTATTATCAACTGTAAATAATTTTTTTTTTAAATCTATCTAGGCGAAATTGTAACTGCGTTGCCCTTTTTTTAATTAATGCTTAAACTTTTTTTGAACTAATTATCAAAATTTTAATACGGTCATTACAATTGAAACTCATTGAATATTTAAAAAAAGTGGGAAGCACTGTCTGATAATGACTCCAAACATAATCCTTTATATTAAAATAGATGGGTCGAAAATAGTTATGAAGTAAACTGAGTATCGAATTATCGCAAAAATGTGGTCCACGATTCCTTATTGGTTGAAATTTAGAAGCGCAATTAAAATTTTAGTAATTATTAAAATTGATGAAGTAGATGGAAATATTCTAAAAATACAAAAAAAAAAAAAAAAAAGGAACGCTCCCGGGTGGGCTCGAACCACCAACCTTTCGGTTAACAGCCGAACGCGCTAGCCAATTGCGCCACGGAAGCATCTGTCGAATGATGATTTTCTTTTCAATAACATTTTATTGTTAATTAAGAACAGTTATTTAAAGTATTCGAATATTATTGCAAAATATAATCGTGACATTTTACCAACTCGCCTTTGGCCCCATGGAACTCGTTGCCTTTCTGGTTGTTACCTGATTAATCGAAGCGATTGCAAGTATCCCATGAATTAAACTTGCAATAAGCATTATTCAGAAACTGTTGAGAAATTTTTCGGTACGTTTATATAGTATGTACTCAGTTTGTATATACA
This sequence comes from Microplitis mediator, assembly GCF_029852145.1. Taxonomy (NCBI): domain Eukaryota; kingdom Metazoa; phylum Arthropoda; class Insecta; order Hymenoptera; family Braconidae; genus Microplitis; species Microplitis mediator. Next base: position 7,909,172 of record NC_079971.1, read on the forward strand.
TACCATGTACTTATAACTCAAACGACCTGAGTGCTTGCTTTTAAATGAACAAAAAAACGACTTTTTTTCCCACATACGCATCCCATATTTATTGATGCAACGAAGAATCATGTCTGTAGTACTTACGTATCGTCAATTACATTCTCTTATTACTTTCCTTGTATGTTCTCTCTTACATTACATTGTATGATGATAATATATGTGATACTATATAATAGTAAGTCGACGGGAAGTATTCGATTATTGACTATATACTTGATAAAGCTATTTTTTTTTTTTTTTTTTATACTCATACTTAATACTTATTTATAATTTAAAAATTTATCATATCCTTCTTCATATATTTATTTTTTCTTCAACTAAAAATATATAATTTAATAATTTAAAGTTTTATAAAAATATCGGAATTTAGGATGGAAGTTTAATTGGAAAGGTTAAATAAAAACATTAAATTCATTTTTTTAATAATAATTAGAAATCATTATTATTATAGTAACGATGTTGATAGCAATAATACAAATCAATAATAATTATAAAATTAAATAATATTATTGGTACCGTCACTAAACGTATTAATAATAAAAATCATCATATCAATAATTAATAATAAAAATAATAATATTAATAATAATAATAATAATAATAATAATAATAAAAATAATGACACGTAAGCTAGAGAAACGTAAGAAAAAAATTAAATCCTACATGAGTGCATCGTGGGAATTGAAAAAAATAAAATGAAGGATTGGGATATACAAACATGGATTCGGAATTTCATAAGGATAAAGGACACTGTGAAAGAAAGGGAGGGGGGACGTGTAGTAATGTCAAATATAAATGGAGAGAGTTATTAATGTAATTAATAAATTGGTGAGTGAGTAAATGAGCAAGTAAGTAAGTTAACGATAAAAGGTGAGATGATAAAAAAAAAAATAAAATAAAATAAAAACAATGTAAGGAGAGCTTATCGTCGCGATGAACAGCAATCGATAATTGTTCAGCGCGACGAAATTTAAATCACGGCGTCCCGAGTGGTTCGAGCTCGAATTAAGAGAAAAAATGTTTTTTTTTTTTTATTAATAATAATATAATTATTTAATAAAAAAAAATGTATTATGTCTCTTCGAGGTCGCAGCGCGCTAGGGAACGTGATGACTCTTCGATTATTACATTTAAATCCATCGTATTTTGGCCCCTCACCATCTCTCTCCTTATTCCAACAGCCGGCGTTATCTCGATTATTCTTATATCATCATTACATTCAGTCATTTAAACATACATTCAACATCGTTCAAGCATACTAATTCGATTATTCTAGCCCATTCTTTTTTTCTCTTTCGCTCATTCGCGTTTTCTCTCTCGCTCTCTTCTTTTATTTTGTTTGTTTTTTTTTTTTTTTATTTTATTAAAAGAGATGGGTCAATGAATGTAGACCAGAATACGTCTGATCCTCGTCGAACTATTAAACTTGATATACTCAGTTTTCCTTCAATTCTTGAGGTTTTGGCAATTCCTCGGGTTTTGGATCGATTTTTTTAGTTTCAGCAGCCTTGGGTTCCACTAATTTTTCTTTCTTCTCATCAGATTTATCTTCCTCACTGGATTTTTCTTCAGAACTTGAAGAGTCCTCAGCCTTGACAGGTTCAATTGTTTCTTTTACAGCATCAGCTGCACCAGATTTAGCAATTATCGTTTCAGCAACAGGTACTGCTTTAGGTTGTGACGTCTCAGCTACAACAACTGGTTCAGATGCTTGTGGTTGTTCTGCGGCAGCTTGTTCACTAGCGATTGGTGCACTTTTAACTTGAGCAGCTGGTTCTACGGCTTTAATTTCACTGGATTGTTCTTTTTCTTTCTCAGCCTCAATAGTAATGGGTGCAGCAGCAGCAGCAGCAGCATCAGCTGGAACAACGGCTGGCTCTAATGCCTTAACACTGGGTTCATCTTTAATTTCTTCAGGTTTCTTTTCTTCTTTGGCTGCTTCAACTGCTTCAACTTTTGTTTCAGCTGCAAGTAAAGCTGGTTCTTCTTTTTTGTCTTCTAATTTTTTTTCTGGCACATCAGAGGCAGCAGCACCTTCAGTACTGAATGCAGGTGCAGCAGATGCTGAAACGGATGTTGCAGCCGATCCTGAGGCAGCCGATCCTGCGGCAGCAGCAGATGGAGATTCATCTTCAGTACCACGAGTTACTCGGTCAGTCTTGTCATCAGCTTTAGCTTCTTTCTTAATTTCTTCTTTCTTTTCCTCTTCTTTTTTCTCTTCAACAATTGCTGGCTCTATTTTTGATTCCTTAGCAGCTTCAGGTTGAGCAGGCGCTAATGCTTCTGGAATAGCAGCTGCTGATTTTACAGCTGGTTCAGATGCAATTTCACTAGCAACTGGTTTTGAAATATCTGCTGATTTTTCCTCGTTCTTTGGTTCAACAGTTTCTTCCTGTGGTGCACTTTTACCAATTGGTGCAATTGCCTCTGGCTGTAAAACAAAAATAACTCAGTTAATTTATTTAATAAATTAAAATTTTATAAACATCCTAAATATTTATATAAAAATTATAATTTACCTTGCTTTCAACTGGAGCTGCTGGTACGGGGGCAGAAATTGGAGCTGGAGCTTCAACAGGTGTAATGCTTTCAGCAACAGGCTCTGAAGCCAATGTTTTCAATTGTTCTTCCTTCTTTTCCGGTACTTCTGTTTTCTTCTCTTCAATGATTATTTTCTCTTCAGCTGGTTTAGCTTCTTCTTTCTTTTCTTCTTTCTTTTCCGGCAATGCTTCAGGCTTGTCAGCGAGTCTCGCTTGCTGGTGTTGGTGAGAAGCATCATGAGCTTCATGAGCTTCATGAGCTTTGTGTGCCTCAGGAGTTTCATTTTCTTTGTGTTCAGTAACAACTGGTGCTGTTTCAACAGTCTCTCGCCTTAACACGTGTTGTACCGAACTCTTTTCCAATGGTACCACTGGTAGTGGGTCTGATGAACCAGGCTCAGCGACTGGCATCACCATAACAGTTTTTACTGCCAGGGCACATACAAATGCTGCCAAAATAACCTTCATTTTGATTTATATCTAAACAAAGAACAAAAAAAATATATTATTATTATTATTCCAACTATTACTTAAAATTTAAAGTTATAAAATATAAAGATTTATATTAACAGATGATTGATGTTACTAAACGGACGTTGGGCACGAGACAAGGGACAATAAGTTGAAGAGAGAGTTTGATTCAATATCTGAAATAAGGGGAGGTCGTTGACGAGGATAAGTGACATTGAACTGAATGCTTTTAACATGTCGAGAGTATTATATAGAGTTAATGACAGGATGCGACATTCATTTTAACACTCTTCATATCTGTCAAATCGTTATCAAAATTAAAATTCGTTTCTTCTTTATTAAAAAATAAAAAATTTTTAAATTGTACTTATTTTTTAAACAATAAAAAAGGGAACGATAAGTGAGTTTATAACGCGCACAGGACGTAATAAAAGGAAATGGCATTGATTATGTTAAGAGATCCCTCTATTACTTCATCAACTGTATCAAAGTTGTTATAAGAACGAACAAGAGTTAAAAAAAAAAAAAATCAACGTGTCTCTTGCTTATATCTTTCTTTAGTAGTCAAATTATTCATACTATTGTAACTGTAATTGTAATAGTACCTTATTATTATTTTTTTTATAAATTAAAAATATTGTTTTCGTGAGTATTTTGTAATGTCGCGGTAAAATTAAATTAGTGGACAAAAATTTTTATTTAAAACGACTGATTAATTTTCACGAGTTATTATAATAATAATAATTATTTAAAAAAGTTGTTGCATTATTGTATGATGACAAGAGAATAGGAAACAGTACAGTAGCAGTAGCAGGTCAAGTTATTGCTAAATTCACAAGACCCATATTACGAAACCCTTTTTTAATCTCTTTATAAGGAGTTACTTAAATTCACTTGCAATTTAGTATAATTATTTACACAAAGAATTTAAATTTAATTTAAAAAAAAAACATTATTTTCTATTTTTCTTTTTTTTTTTTTAAATGAATTTTGATTAGTAATAAATAATAAATACTCACTTTTAAATCCTGTTGGAGGAAATAAAAAACTTGATCCTTGATTTTTCACGAAAGAAACTCCTCCAAACTAATTAAGCGATGAAAATATATAAAACAAGTTCAAGTTTAATAATAATATTTTTAAAAAATGAATATGCGCGTACGCGTTTACAATAATTGAATAGGAACCTGATTGAGGGACCGTAGCAGGCGATCGTGAGGAAGATTGGGTCGTGTGTCGAGTCAGAATCGACGAACCGCGGTTTATATACCCCAGTCTGTAGCTACCCAACAACTCTTCGGGTCGTACCGAGGGACCCCGAAGCTTCCTCCCGCTTCTCCTCCCTTTACTCCTACATCTACTTCAGGGGACCAGCAACAGTACCAGCCAACAGGAACATCAGCAGATCCAACAGCAACAGAAACTTCTCCCTCTTTTACTCGTCTCTTTATAGCGTCTCTTCAACAACGTCTTTCTTACCTATATTCCATCTTCTTTCTCTCATTGCTTGCTTTTTTTAAATATATTTTTTACATCTCTCTTTAATCTCGAGTCTTTAGTTCTTGGTCTCTAGTCCTCAATCCTCGATCCTCGTTCCATCCATATGAAATTCGTGCTGCCTAAATCGGCATCGGATATGCTCGGTCATTGTAGGACCAAGTGAACAACAATATCACCGAATCTTCAGCTGTGATTAATTATTTGTAAAAGCTCTTCTTGATGCTTCTGCTTTTAGGTGATTCTCTTGTCCTGATAATACAAATCTTTCCATCACCTAAAATTATTTGTTTATTTTTATTATTTTACTCCCCATATAGAGACATATTACATCAGTCAATTGATAGTTTAAGTAATGGAAAAATTTCTTCACTTTAAAAAATATCAACGGCTTGTTTTTTTCCGTAGCCGTTGGATCTTACAGATAATAAAAAAGAACAACAAAAGTTGGCTAAACTTTTTTTTATTCTTATTTTAAATCTAGTCTTCTCGTATTACTAACGGTTTAGAATAAAATACTAGACGAATGGAAGCTGTCGGATAAATCAACGGCGCTTGCTTGAATTTTTTCACTATTAATTTATGGCATAAATTTTATTTACAAGATTATTTTAAATAAAAAAAAAATACGCGTAAATAATAAAATGCTTATTAATAGTGACCTACTTAAAGTTCTCATGATCATAGATTATAGACGCTAGTATAAAAAAAAACAACAACAACAAAATTATTATATATAATTATATTTAATTGACATACGTAGGTGTTGTTTCCTTTAAATTTATTAATTTATTTTAACAGTTTGTAAAATTAAAGTTAACTAGTTTTTTTTTTTTTTTTTTTTCGTTAAAATACTTAAAAATACATTGCGAGAAAAAATAACTTTTAGGAGAAAAATATTATATTTATTTTTATTAAAAAATCATGTTATTGGAAATTTTAATTCGAATATCTTTTTTAGTGGAAAATTTGAAAATTTCATTTAAAATCCCGCACAAAAAAATAAACAAATAACATATATGTCCCCTATAGCCGATACATCGATGCATATATGTCACATATATATTTTTTCGTGTGGGATCATTTTCTTAATCGAAGAAATCTGAGCACAGCTCGAGATATGCTGATCTTTTTTTTTGTTTGGAGTACTGTAAATAAACTTCGATTTTCTTCTGTTTTCAACTTAAATATAGAATTAATAATGTAATAATTTTTATTGATTTGCTACCTCAAAAAATATCGTTTTTACAAAAGTTAATTTTTTTTCAGTGTATAATTCATTTATTAAATAGTATATCTGTTATAGATACTTGGTACGTTATAAATTATCACTAATTTTATTTAACACAAACGGTTTTCGATTACTTAGCATCTTATTTCATACGTCATTAAATATCACAAGACAATGATAAAAAAAAATCTAAACAACAAATAAAAAAAAAAAGTTTTTAAATGTATTTATAAAGTTACTTATATTAATAGACTTTTTTAAATATAATAACTTCCGTGATATTTAAATATGAGTATATTTGTTTAATAGGTGATTTATTTATTTATTTTTTATATTTTTTTTTATTATTCTAAGTTAATAGTTTCGTATAACCAGTGATTGCTAACCGTTACGTCCCGTTAGTAAGATTGCAATATAGAGGCGGACAAGGATAAAAAGACTTAAAACTTTTTATTTTTAAGACGTGGCATTAATTTTATTTAAAAAATTTTAAAGTTAATCATGGCTGTTATTAAATAATAAGCATACTAATATAAATTAGTTACAGCTTTTTATTTTTTCTAAATAATAATAATAATACAAGTGGATAATATAGTTAGTAGCTGTATTGTAAAAAAACATAGTTTAAAAGTACTTATATAAAAATACAAATATGTTTATAAATACAGTATTTAATAAATAAAATACTATTTGCAAATACTTTATTACATGCAGATAATTTTTTAGTAAAAATTACCCATAAAGTTTGATACTGTGAAAACATCTAGTCAGCAACTAGATTTTTACTATGACGTTATATTATAGTATATTAGTAGAAATGACACTTCATATAGGGGGGGGGGCAAAACGGGATACTTAAGGGAATACTAAGATTTCGAGGACTTAAATACGCTAAATCTTTTTTTTTAATGATATTCAAATTAAATAGAAAAAATTTTCAGTTGCTGTTAAAAAAAAAATTTCATTTTTGCGGGCAAAATGGGATACCTTCTAAAAAAAGTGAAAAAAAAAAATATCTGAATAATAAATAAATTTTTTTATAATTAATTTACAAAAAAAAAATTATATTTTACATAATTATTGAATACAAAGGAAGAAAAAAAAATTTTTAATAGTTTTTATCATAAATCAAGTCATTAATATTTTTCGACTGACACTCGATTTTTGAAAAAGCTTAATAAAAAAAAATATAAAATAATGCTCAATTATATTTACAAAATTGATTTTGGAATGTTTGAAAAACATTTAGAAAAAAATTTTGTTTTTATAAAATTTAAGGGGTACCCCGTTTTACCCTACCTTGCTTTGCCCTCCCCCTCTCCCGATCTCTATATGTTATCAAGTTCTATATTTTACAATGTGCATAGGAAAAATTTAGGTATTTACTACTTGTGCCCAAACAGTTTAGCTAATTTTTACTAAAAATTTTATATTTTTGGAAAACATTTTTAATAATTTATTAAAAGTATTTTATTAAATTTACTTATAAGAAATATATTATTAAAAGTATGTGGATACACGGGTGCTAAAAAATATATTGAAGAAAAAAATTTTTGAGGATAATTTATTAAAAGTGTTATATTTTAATATATATTGGTAATAGTAATAATAATGGGTTTTGTTTACACGACTTTGTCTTGTGCAAAAAAAAAAGTAATACCAGGTATTAATTTATGGAAAATGATGTGAAAAAATTTTGAACAAAACAGACAATTTATAAATTTTAAATGAATCAATAAATTGAATAAAAGAATGAAATTGAAAAAAGGCGTGTACTGATTTTTTATTGATTCAAATACGCATTTTTAAATTTTTATTCTATTTACATTTTATTTATTTATTCAAAAATTTAAAAAATTGACACTTGTTAGTTACATTCACACTCATTGGAATTTAAATTTGTCGGTATTTTTAAAATTTTAAGTACCCAATTTTTAAAATAAAATACTGATTTTGTCCATCTTTGGTCTTTATCAAAGTAATCCAGATGTCTATTTAAATGTTTATATTTTTGAACTAATGATATTTTTGGAACCTTCATGGGAAGAAATTCATATTTGGCTTCTATATAATCCACCTAAAAATATTCAAATGTAATATTTTTTACTTAAATATGTAAAAAAACCATAGCTGTAGAATCCATCCCCTCCTCAGTGAATCAATTTTTTTTAACTTACATTCTCTGCAATTTATTTTTTAAGATACGAGCTCTAATATTGACTGAATGGCATATGTAACTGAATTGAGGAATATAACACCTTGCATTAAAAAAAAAAAAAATTAAACCTACACGGCGAAAATTATCTAACAAATTTTACTCGTTTATTGAGAGTAAAACGAGGCCAAGATGAATAATTACTCTTCTGTTTCCAGATATTGTTCAGTTACAGAGTGACAAATTCTGAATTTTCAGTAAATTTTAACTGAAAAAGAGTAAAAAATAAAACAAAGGGTTCTAGTTTTAATTTTTTTCTTATTTCTTTTATTTTTGCCCCAGGTTTACCCTAAAACGTAGGGTAAATTTTACCAAAAAATCATCTCTGTATATACATAATAATAACTACTATATAAATATTATTTAAAAATAAACATTATGCTGGAGAAAAATATTTGAAATTGATTACACTTAGATGGCTGTTAGCCTTATGATCTTTTACAGTCGAGTGACCAATACAAGGTCACACTTAGCTTATACGCGCTCTCTTCTAATGCATTCCCTTGCATTGGCTCGTGCTTCTTCTGCAGTACATTGAACGTACATACTTATTTTTATTTTTAATACTCATACAATATTTTCACACACAACTACATGCATCCATAAATATATACATATATACATTAGTATGTAATACATGGGAATATGTTAATGTAATTAATATTTAAACGGAGAAATAAAATTATTACACCTGAATAATATAAAACCTTTAGGTTTGTAGATTCAACATTTCCTTCTGTGGTTATTAAATTTTTTTTTTTGCTTCGTCACATTATTATTTTTCTGCATTTGTAGAAAATAAACATTATATCTCTCATGCAATTACATTATTTTATTTTTAGTTTTATTCATATTTATATATATATTTTAATGATCTAAACTATTTTAAGAATAATTTTAAATTTATATAATGATCCTCTTAAGTTTAAATTAATCTCAAGACACAATCCGGTTTTCCTTGTATCGTTGAGTGAGTTTGTGTTAGAACGCACCCTTCAAAGTTCGGTCACACGATATTTTTTATATCAAGTTTTTTTTTTCAAAGTCTATTTTTAGTATACGTATACTTATGGGTAGATATTATATTTAACATGAAACAGATTTTCAAATCCATTTAGAAAAATCCCTGAAAAATAAATTTTCCAGATGAAAAGAAAAAATAAGTGATCTTTTCATGTCTAACTGAAATACGAGAAGTCGTACGTTAAGTAAAAAACTGATATATATTATTAGATAAAAAAATAAAAATCATATCAGTATTTGTTTGTGTATTTAAAAAAAATATTTTCACACGATAATGAATTTAAATTTAGATAAAAAAAAATTTGTATAAATATTTTATTTCAAATAAAATAAAAATTTCGTTACGAAGGACATTAGTCCTATAGAAAGACTTTAATATGATATGGTGTGGATAAAGAGAATTATATGGCACCTATACGTAGAGCATTGAGAATCCGAGGTGAAGAAGAAGAGGAAAAAGAAAAGAGAAGGACCTTGGGCTCCTTGTGGTGTATAATGACAACGTTAGACGAACATTTGCGTTAAAATGCCATAATATTGCTGGCACGAAGTACATTGCAGATGCGGATCTTTCTCACTTTCTGATTAGACCGTAGATGTTATGCTAAAAATGGCCAACAAAATAACAACAGAAACATACTAATTGAGACCTCACTATTTCCTATCATGGATTATTCAATTCTATTAGGTCATCGACACGTTGTAAGATAAATTATTAATAAAAATTGTCACTGGATTGAATAAATTCCATAGGGTATTAATATTATTGTGTTTATCATCATAAATAAAAAATATGGTGACAATTATAAATTTTGACAAATGACCATAGTGATGTGAAAAACGAATGAATATCATTGGAGGCGCCCGACATCACCAGCAGCACTAAACCCAACGGCGAAGATGATGATAAAGAGTATGCGGGGAAAGGGTTTTTAAGAGAAGCAGCGTCCGGCTACTAAGACTAAGTTAGGATGAGGATAGCAACGATTATCTTAACGATCCCTTGCAGCAAAACCTGAACAGCAACTCGTTCCGGCTCGTTCCGTCCCTACTCTTATATATACTATGGTACGCCATATATACCATCGCTCTACCACTATCTCCTCATGGATAGGATGCAACTCTTCTTCTTCTTCTTCTTCTTCTTCATATTCTTATTATTTGGTTTTCAAAGTCATGAAACTTGTCTTTTCTTAACTAAAATTAAAGTCACTGACTTAAACAAAGTGAAGAAAATCACTCCCTTACATCAAACGATATATAATTGTCGACAAAGCACTCAAACAGTTGACAAAATTATAAATTTAAAAAATATATAAATAATAAATTTAAAACTTGAACTTGATGAATTGAAACAAACAACCAGAGAGTGCAACGACTGGACGATGAAGCTATGCATGCTCCTTTGAAGTTAAATTACAAGAAACTCCGCGGGCAAGGACGCACTAGCGCGGTCGATGTACGATCGAAAGTTTTGTATACATATGTATGATATATATATATGGGATATAAGTTGGAGAAGTAGTTGTCAGTAAGGTTTTAAGATTTTGTCGGTGAGTGTATGCAGGTGTACAGGTGTATAATGCGTTACACAGGTATTACAGGTATTATCTGTATTACATGTATTACGAGTATTATACGGACGTACGTGCGACCTCGAGAAAAACATGTCTGTATTATCTTCTTTGTCTCTTTTCTCTTAAAAATTTTTTTCTTTGCCATAGATGCTTTTAATATTATTTCATAAATATCAGTTATCTCTAATAATAACACAAGAGTCAATACCCGATCGGTACTTAAGATTTGATCAATAGTATAGTGTAATATTTTTAAGCAAGAAATGAATCGATGAAAGAAAAATTTATTGAATTAGAATTTAATATTCACAATTTTTTAAGTTTTAAAATATAAAAATTAATTTTTTGAATTTTGTCTAAATTCTGACTTTAAATATTTTAGCAGAAGTAACTTTGACGCTTGTAAATATAAAAAAATTGACATTATTTATTATGAGAATTTTTTCTGATCGAAAAGAGAGTATTCAAAAAGTTTAGAAGTGATTCATAATTTTTAAACTTTTTCGAGTCAAAAATAAAAAGCCAATGAAGCGATTGAAACAAAAATTAAAAAAAAAAAGTATTTTTATAGTTCTACTTGTAGACTTTCATGCTGTTTGCCAAAACTCCATGTTTTTAAGTAACATGAAAATTTAAAATAATTATTCACTATAAAAATAATAGCAAAGTTAAAATGTATTGTATGTAACGTCAGTAAATTTAATCCACAAGGACGTTAGAAAAAAAATTGTGGACACTTGAAAAGTGATGAACTTGACAAATGAAGACCTATATTTGTCAGTAGTAGAATGACATTCATCAAGAGGCGCCAAGAGGGTCAAACGCTCCATGTATCGTACATACATATTTAATCTACGCATTTAATATTACTTTTGAGAAAAAATTATGCACATCACGCGCGAGACAAGGAGATCCACGATCCTCCATTCATAGTTCTCACTTCCATCTGACGTCCGGCCGAGTATCAAGTATTATTTACTACAAACATTACCATTACTTGTATCATTATTATTATAATATGCGTCATATATTAATAGATAATTACACTTATCACAAAATATATCGCGATACAGGTGTCAAGGCAATCAGGCATGACGCAAGAATAGAAATCGCACATTAAACTATTTCAAATAAAACATTTTATAAAAATTTTATTTATATAAATTTTTATCTACATTGTTATTCAAGTCTTATAACAAAATGTATATTTTATATCCGGGTGTTATTGTCTAAATTTGGCTATCGAGGTCAGTAAACAAGGTTTATCACGTATATTTTTCCAAGGTATTAAATTTAAATTCAATTCAAAAGAATAACAACTTGCTAATCGTGTTTGATTAATCATTATTTACGAAAAAAATATGTCTATCAGTTTTGATGTCCGATAGCTTCAAACTCTTACAAAACTCATAGTAAAAGTAATTAATATATACATGTATATATCATAGATTACTTTATATGTGATTTATTACACTATTTATTTATGAATAAAGTAATTAAAAAAAAAAAAAAAATTATCAATAGTCACGAGGCTTTGAACTACGCATTAAAATAAGTTTCGATGGATACGAATGAGGAAAAATAAGAAGAAGTTGAAGAACACGTGATTTAAATTCATTATTGGTGTAACTCTTGTTGAGTCACACGTTTTTTTTTATTTTATTTTTTTTTCCGGTTCTGATTATGTTTGAGATAAATCGTGACGTTACTGGGGATGTGAGGAGGTCATAGGATTTTAAACATATTATCATGTGCACAAATAAAAGTAAGATTTAAAAGGAGAACTAAGATGAAATCTACCATAATGTTAAGGCGGTAAATAATCGAGGACCGAATAAAAGATTGACGGAATAGAAAAACGAGAAAAACTAATGCCGCCTAAGAAAACAGGATTAGTAGTCAGAGTATTTTATGCAAGGCGTCAACTCAGACGCGATGCCTTTTCTTTGCTATCTTTTCAATGTCGTCTTGAATGGTATCATGAACTCCAGAATAACGTGAGAAACCTCACACAACGTAGATAATCAGAATTTAATTAATTATTTATTTATTTATATATTTATATACTAATTCTTTATTTTTTATTATTAAATTTTTTTTTACTGTTGTACTTCAACGAGATGCTGGTCCCGCATTCATATTCATTCATATTTAATTTCCGGCCGAATTCCATCAGGCAATTATTCAATACTTAGTTATCTAATTCAATTCTCGACACCTCGAAAGAATTACATTGTCGTAAGGACTTTTAACTTACACTCTAATTTGTTTAATATTACATACTTATATTTTTACATTTTATTATTTATTTAATTTTTAGTCAAAAAAACTTTTGTTTTTATTTTTACAACTTTTTTTTGTAAGCATTTTATTTTACGTTTTTTAATTGCATTTAATAAATAAATTAAGTTATTAAAATATATCAAAATTATATATTTAGAAAGAACTGAGGCATGATGATCCACAACTTTTTTTTTTTTTACTCCAATTTCATAAAATTTACATATACAACTTTCAGAGTAATCCGAAGTACCGGGAGTACAAAGAAGCAGCTAAAAAATTAAAATTTTTTTTTTGTAAAAATTTTAATAAATTATTACAGATTTATTCAATATAAGTAAAATGAAAGTATTACAGTAATTACCACCAGTAAAAAAAATTATTAAAAAAACAATATTTTTTTGGATCGTTCCGTCATTCCCCAGAATTTTTTTTTTCTGTTAAAATTATTTTAAAATGTCGACGTATTTATTTAAATCAGTTAATTACTTGCTTAAGTTTTCATCGTGTCCAGTCCCCTCTAATTCATAAACTATCATACTCTACAGAAAATAAAAATAAAAATTACTTCTAATTATGGACAATAATAAACATAATTTAGTAATAAAGTATATTATTTAAATTAAATGTTTGAATGGACGTACACAGAAAAAAATAATTACTCGGCACAAAAGATTTTTCTCCCCCAAAGAAATTATTTGCATTATAAATTGAAATAAAAAATTTCTTTGAGTCAAGAAATAATTTTTACTCCTAAGAAAATGTTTGTTTTGATTTTATAATGGAAAATATTTCTTGCGCCAATAAATCCTTTTTTTTCTGTGCATGTATTGCATATTGAAGTCCTACACCTATGTTTGATAGCTTGTCTGCAAAGTATCATGACAACGATGACACGTCTCGAAAGAAAGTTCTCGAAGGCAATTTCCTAATGGCTGTGGACTGGCTTAGCATTGAATTCAATTGAATAATGACCTGAGGACGGAAAGGGGACGCGAAAGGCTGATGCCGCCCAATCATTACCCATCATATCATCCGAGGTGATTATTGCTGTGCCGCGGTTTTTACGCCTTATTATTGTTATTCACGCCCGGATTATATTTGAAACAACTGTTAGCTCAACCCGAACTAATTCGTTTATCATCATTTAATTATCATTAAAATATCTCAACATTAATCATTTTGTATAATTTAAAACTAAATAGTGTACAAACCCAATTTTTAATTAACTATTTTAACAAGACCATGGGATCATGGTCTTGGATGGCAATTATCATTTGAATCATTAATGAGCCAATCATTTTAAATAAACCGTGATATTGTTAATAATATTATACTTAAAAAAAAGGTTACAATGACTCGCATCTAAAATCTGACGCAATATTTAATATATAACCGTCAGTAAAAAGTCAAGAAAAAGAAAAAAAAATATAATTTTGTTATAATATTTAATGACGACACTATTTCTAGTAGACATTAAAATTAATTTGTATTGCAATCACGCGGTTTGCCATCCAGTCATAAAGATATGCTTAAACGTTCTCTTCATCTTTATAATTATTTCATGCAATATATCTCTTTGCCTTGACAATGCAATAACGTTAATCACGATGGCGCCCACATTAATGAATTCGCCGTAACAAATATGAATTTTAAATAACAAATACAAGTTTATTGTACAATCATTTTGTTTTTTTTTTAAATACTACGCGTAATTATGTTGGTAATTATCAGTTGTTAGTTTATGATTTAGTATTAGACATGATTCAGAGATTTTTTTAAATTTTTACTATTTGTAAAATTTATACAATTCAAGTTTACTGCCCGGGCAAAGTGGTCAAAATTTCACTGATTAAAAACTCCGATTTAATCTGTATGAAACTTAATCGGATTTTTATCAGATTCAACCAGAAAATAATAAACTTATTTTCCGATTAAAAGTCAATCGTTAATTTCTGATTATATTGAATTCGAATTTTCCGATCGAAGTTTTTAATCAGGGTTTTCTTGAAAACAACTTTTCTTATTTTTTCTAAGTGCATATTTTCATTTGTTATTTTCCTCAAATAAAGCTGAACGTAACCAACCCTCTTTCTCGCATTCAAAAAAATTCATGGAACTATCTTTATTGCACACTCACAATAAATAAAAATTTAAATCCAATTTTTCTCAAAGACGAATCATAATTTTCGAGAAAATGAAATATTCATTTCCTTGTTATGCCTCAAAAAAGTTTAAAAATTTTTATTTTCTAAAATTTAAATAGCTGTACAGCTGCCCAATTTCAAAACACAGTGATTGACAAATTTTTCGAAATCGATTTTTTAGTATTTTTAAAAAATTTAATTTTTGTCAGTTACTGTGTTTTGAAATTGGGCAGCCGTGTAACCCCTCAAGGAAAAATGAAACACCGTCAATTTACCTTATCCGGTCCTAAAAAAAAAAGAAAAAATTTTTTTTAAGTTTTTCAAAACAACTTAGTGTATCATTTTGTTCTGAGTTTTTCTACATATATGTAAGTCATATTGTAACGAGAGTTAATGCTCCCTGTGGTTTTATTTATTAGATTATTAATAGGCAACTCATGGCCACTGCCCTCATAAATCCCAAGGATTCTTAATGTTCTATCCTCACACCCTCGACCTTCGATTCTTACTATATATTTGAAGTCGACGAATACTTATTCTCTCGTACTATACGGTTATGCATCGGATGAACATCGTCAATACTAATCTTATTATACATATATAGATATGTGTATGTGTGTGTATATTTCTCCAAGTAAAGCATCTCTAAATCCCAAAGGAGAGAATCAAAGAAGACGAGGACATTATATTATGAAAAACAAAAATAAAAAACACAAAAACAAGCAAAAGGGATTGAACGAACAAGCTGAGAAGCAGGTTTAGCTTTTTGCGAGAGCTTCGATGAGCGAACGCATCGTACACGCGAGTCCCTATACGGTAGATACGCAGTGTAGATATATATGTACGTATTTAATATTATGGATGGTGAAGAAGTCAAGAAGGGTAAAGAGAAGTTAAGTCTAAGGTATACCATAGCTACTAACGAAAACAACGAGTTTAAATCTCTCCTTTTATTATTTTTATAATGTTTCTGAATGGCGCGTGAGAAGAGTTCAGAAAACTTGAAATATTTTTACATTTGACGTTTTTCTTGCGGCATTCAACTGGACTCAAAAAGACCTCAACGAATTTTCATGCCGATTAATTTTATAATCTAATTAAGCTTGAATCTCGATCAAGTTTACTCAGTAATTTATAAAATGTCAACGAGAAGTATGATATTATATAACATATATTTTTATAAGATCCTTAAAAAGAAAGCAATTTTTAGCTTCCATGCAACAGAAAGTTTTTAGACCCATCGGATTAGTCGGCTGTCACATTTTTTTAACTGCAGCAGTTAGATAACTAACTAAGGCAGGATAGTGAACATATGTCTATATTTTTATGAGAATTTTGTTGTGATTTATCGTAGGGCTCTTGTGTTAAAACTTAATGGCCGGAATATCTAAACGAAAACTATCGTAGAAATTATTTTTTAACGACTCGATTTACGATTTAGTTTCAAGTTAAAAACAAGTTGAGATTTTGTTTTTAGTCTTCGTTAAAAGAAAAGTATCAGATTGAGTCAGTAAAATTAAAATTAATATTTATAAAACTTTTTAAATTCATATAAAAAATAAAAAATACAAATTACCGTAATTTGGACAAAGAAATATACCAAAAATATCGTTAAAATTAAATCGTGTAACATATTTATCTTTTACGCTGTTATTTACAATAGTTTATATACATATGCATATGGATTTTTTTTGATAAGATAATCTCCGAAAAATAAATATAAGTATTGACGATAAAATGTTTGTAAACATCGTCAATAAATATTTTAGTTACTAAAGTTTTATTTTTTTTAATATATACCATAAAATGACTCACATACAGATAGTAAACATTCTTAAATTGACGTTGATTTTTTCTTTTAAAGACTATGACAAACAATAAAATTTTATAAAAAAAATCTAGAATAATTAATTGGACTGTAAAGTAGAGAAAAATGTCTAAAAATGATACCTGTCAAATAATAATTTAAAAACCTCCTGCAGGCTAGAAACTAACGAGTTTTAATACCTCAGGGACTTAAAAGCTGAGGGTATGGATCCGAAACCAAAACCCGTAATATTTCATACAGATTGTTGTGATATACAGCCCACATGCTTACAGTCGAAAAATTATTTATTTCAACAACAACAAAAGCAAATAAAATAAAAGGACAATTCCTAAAGAGATTATACCGATTAATTCAGACAAGGATCTATTGTTAAAATTTATAATAAATATATTTTTTGTTGTTGTTATTTTCCGCTGCGAACTCGGACCCGGCCCAAGGAAAACAGTTTAACTCCTAGTTAGTAACATATATAGTTTACTATACTTGTCGATGGTTGGTTCGAGATATAAATAGACCTGTGCTACCAATCACCCACCGGGGGATGCTGCAGTAAGAAGACAACTTTGTAATGATGGCTGAGTTGAATTGCTCTACCTTTATACCTTATACCTAGTCTACAGGAGCTCGAATATATATACGACCAACTTGCCCAAGGATATACTCAGGACAGAGAAAAAGATATATATATATATATATATATATATATATATATATATATATAATACTTAACTCTTAACCGAGTCGTTGGACTCTCAAGTTTAAAAATAAACCAACAAGAATTTCCTGTATAAGTTTACTTACACGCGCATTACTATTTTAATGTTTACTTTACAACATGAGAAAATATTAAATGAACAAGTTGCCGGCTTGTTTTCATCCGCCACAGCAAGTAGTCCTTAAAGTATACCCAAGTATTTTCTTGGAATATATTTTATATCTTGAATTATTTCTGACCCAGGTCAGGGCAGACAGCAACTCGATGACGTACAAAATTATTTTTATTACGTCATGTATAATTTCAAATACAATAAATTGATTATTTTATAATTTTATATTAAAAAAATATATATATATTTAATAATATATAAGTGACAAGGTCAATTGATGAACGCACTTTATTTATCGGTAATTCAGAGAAATACAAAGAAATAACAAATAAGTGAAAACATGACAGTAAAATAAAACTTGGTATCATCAAGTTCTCTAGAATTATTTAATCCTTGTTGTTCTTATTTGTATTGTATAGATAGTTTTTATAGTAAAAAGATCAGGTACTCGTCAAACTATACGCTTAAGCTAAGCAAAAGCCAGTTGAAGCTGAATAAAATAATATAAAAAAGGTTGATGGATACTTAGCTGCTCGCGTGTGCAACTTTCTCACTCTTCTTATTCACTCGCGGTATTCGCGAGCTCTCCTGGGGCTCACTGAGTCTTTCTATTTATAGATCCTGGCTATTATCTACGGTGTGTGAGTACCAACCAACCAACTTACCTACCTACCTTCCTCACGAACGATGCGAAACACCGAGGAATAACTCGGTGTAATCCTGCAGGTGCGATTCCTTGTTTTTACATTCATTATTTTACGTTATTATTTTTATTTATTTTAAACTTACATTGTTGCACACAACATACGTTATAGTCCACTGAGAAAAAAATTTACTAACATTTGATGAATTATTTGTATTAAATATTCTACTATATTTATTAAATGTTAGTCTACATAAATTAAATATTTATCTTTTACGTTGACTAAATATTACTAAATTCATAATAACATTTGATAGGCCGCTGTTCAATATTTAGTATAAGAAAAAAATTTTTTAATGCCAAGTTTCGTCAAACGCAATACGTATTAAATTCAACAATATGAATAGAACAACATATTTGTATTTTTTCGAGGATATTTCGTCTCTTCGAAAATATTCTACATCTACTATTCTTATTGAATGACTTGCTGAAGGTTTAAAGAGACGAAATATCCTCGAAAAAATACAAATATGTTATTCCATTCATATTGTTGAATTTAATATGTATTTTTTTTGACCAATCTTAGCATTAAAAACTTTTTTTCTATATTTTACAACAATGGTCGATGAAACTATCAAATAATTTAGCAAAAGTTTATTAATATTTCATAAACTACGCTGAGAGAACAATTTATTTGAGCCAAATAAGATTTGTTTCAGGCAAATAAATCCCATATTTAAATGGACCCAATTAATATTTATTTGAGACACAGATATGGTTCATTTGAATGAAATAATGATTTGTTTATAGTTAACAAATCTTCATTTGGAATATTTTTTCAATCAAGATTTGTTAACTATAAACAAATATATATTTGAATGAAATAAATGATTTTGTTCAGTCAAATAAATCTATTTATTTGGCTCAAATAAATTGTTCTCTCAGTGTATCGTATTGATTATTGATATGTGAGATTTGTACAGTATTCAGACGCTGTATCCTTTAACCTAACATATTGGCTGATAGACGTGTTACAGTTAATAAATGGTTTTCATGTTTGTTTAAATAATAATTAAAGATAAAAAATAAATTACTATGGAAGAATTATTAAAAAAATGGGACATAAAAATTATTTTCAATTTTGATAGTAGTGTGCATATTTACTAATATTTGATAAACTGTTTATCAATATTTCATAAACACATTTAATAATATTTAACAAACCGTTTATTAACATTTGATAATGGTTTACTTGGAAACAATCTAAGTAAACCGTTTACTAAATATTGATAAATTTTATTAATATTTGATAAGCTGTGCTCTCAGTTTCGGTGAATTATGATTTAAAAGAAAAATCTTTAATTCTTCTATTAAAATAATAATTTTGTTAGTTTATTAAAAAAATTAGAAATCTTTAAATACATTTTTTTTATGTGAATTATTTATTTTGATCTTCAATAGATCGGAGTTTAAAAAAAAAAATTCTCAAGCGGCAGAGTTCCCGATGTGATATTATTTGAATTAGTTGATAATTAATTATATATTGTATAAATATTTATCAATAGTCTTTAGAAATTGATAAGAATTTGTAAGAAGTGGGGGTAGTGTTTTGACTTTTGCCGCTAGATGGGTCTATTTAATGCTTTCTCGCAAGGACTCGTCATACACTATGTTTTGTATATATAAAAGTTTTAAACGTGAATTATACGTACTTGCTTCGGCAGTACATATACTAAAATTGGAACGATACAGAGAAGATTAGCATGGCCCCTGCGCAAGGATGACACGCAAAATCGTGAAGCGTTCCACATTTTTTATAAATTCTAGTATTTAATTAATTTTTTTTTATTATTATTTACTTGTAATAAAATATCCATTTAATTTATACTTTTCATACATAATTTTCTATTCAATTTATTCCAATAATTATATCGAGAAATTTATAATTAAATTTTATTAAAAAAATATATAAAAAAAAAATCGTAAAATTAAAAAAATTTCCTTACATTCACGAATAAAATTTTTTAAGTTAAAAAATATCATCAATGAGAGAAAAAAAATTAATTACCACAAGATAATAAATAATAGTTATTAATAATTTTCTTAGTAATAAAAATTAATAAATTGAATAATGACAATGAATATTTATCAATCGCTTATCAGATAAAAGTAATGACGCATAATTAAATCCTCTTGCTTAATAAAAAATAGTATTAATTTATTATTCATCAACTTAGTCAATTATTTAATTATATATCGATCCCCTCTTATTTTAAAAAATAAATAATTTCATAAACTGTATAAACAGTTTTCAACAACAAAAATAAAATTCTAAGGAAACGGAAGCAATCAGTTTTTTTAAAACTCTTTTAAAATCCATAGGACTTATTGTAAGTATACCAACCGGACCAGTCTATACAGCACGCAATCTCGTATTGCTGGTTTATAAATAGCCTTGAAGCCGTGAGAGAAGATTATACGTGCATCTAATGCTCGACCGTAAGATTATTCCTGGCGCCTGAAGGAGGATTCGCCATAGTCCTTATTATTCTTACTCTCTAATAACCAACTTGGCTAATATAACGTTCGTTAATACATACTCACCACAAACGACCACGGTTCTTTACCACCACTGCCAACATCACCATCACCATCATCATCATCATCACCGCTACCATCATCGCTACCTTACCTTCTTTATTTTCTTCTTAGTCTCCAACTATTTTTCTACCTTTCGGCGTCTGAATTTTCTAGCTATTTAATATATCTGCCACTCTGATATTTCCGCATTCTACATCTACGAACATTTAACGTTCTACTATTTAATGGACGTCTACTGAATCTTTGAATAAAATTAACAGGCGATAATAATGTCAAGAAAAGTTACTAGTGGCTACCGATATAGTTGTCTTTGTTATCATTATCACGGAATTTTAGATAATCGTCTTTCTTTGAGTGGGAAAAAATGGTGACGAAAGATTACATCAAGATGGTTTTGTGGATTCTTAGCAAGGACTCTCACAACAAGCTCTTTGTATGTGTATATATATTTAAATACACCGTACAGCTATAAAATATAACCAGAAAACCAGAGGATCAACGAACAAGCTCATGATAGATCAAGTTAACAGAGGAAGAAGAGTCGGGCATGATAAACAACCTGATACCGGCGCCAGGAATAGAAAATCCAAGTTAACATCAACTCAGCCAACGACATAATGTCAATGTACTCAATACAGCAAGGTAGACGAGAACAAGTCTGATTATATTACGATACCATCAACACCTATATTAAATATTATTTTTATCATTTAATATTATTGTTATTAGCTGGTTTATTTAATTCACGTACAAATGTTACGATTAATTACAAAGCCATAAAGATTTTTCACTGATGATTACATACACACACATATATACATGTATATATGTATATATTTATTGTATACGCTGAATATTCATGAGATAAAGCCAAAGGGCATAGAGAAATAAAGATTGTATATAGCATACAAGACAACTTACGACGTCTATCTTGTCTGCTTCCTCTTTATTCCGTGACATCCGCTTGACGCATCTTAGCTATTTCTCAATTTTACCAATAATTTATTTAAACAAGATTTTATTTCAATAAATTATGCAATAAAAAAATTTTTGCACTTGTGTTAATGATAGTTTGTTTTAAAAATTTTTTATTTAACATTTAACATTTATGTGCACTGTAAAAAATTTGCGGAGTGAACGCAGATGAAATCCGGAGTGAATGTGGAAACGATGACTGTTTTCTTATTTAATCCCCTTGGAGTGAAATTCAGTCCGAAGGGGAGTTTATTTTAATATTGAAACTTCGGTTCGGAGTTAATAAACTCTCTAAACATGAATTAGTGAATATTCACTTATTTCACTTATTCATGTTTAGAGAGAACTGTTTTTAATAAAATTGTTTTTTTAAACTAAAAAAATTTTATTTAATACGAAATTAACATTTTCTTAATGTTAATTTCAGATCAACACAAAACTAATGCTAATTCGTTAGAGTTAATATGTGAAAAGTGTTTAATTAACACTTGTCACGTGGAAAAAATATTTTTTTCTTTCTTAATGCGATAACTACAACACTGTATGTATATATAACATTTCAATGATGTTGGTTGTAGTAATTAATTCTGGTTAGTATTACAGAAAAAAATTGTTTCTTATTCAAACATAATCAAAGTTTTATACTTTGTTCAAATGATAAACTGGAAAAATCAGGAGTGGATACGGAGTGATTAGGCGTTTTATAGAAAAGGAATTTTATTTAAATCCGTATTTATTCCGAATCAGAGTTTTTATATTAAAATAAAATCTCTTTAGGAGTGAATTTTACTCCGAACCGTAGTTTCAATATTGAAATAAACTCCCCTTCGGACTGAATTTCACTCCAAGGGGATTAAATAAATACAGTCATCCGCTCCACATTTACTTCGGATTTAATCTGTATTTACTCCTCAAATTTTTCACAGTGTGACAACAGCATACAATTTTCACTTAATAAAAGAAATAAAAATTTTTCGCTCAAGATATGCTGATCGTTTTTTTTTTTTTTTTTTTGGATAGTGTAAACAAATTTCGGTTCCTTTATTAAAAGAAACGATTTAAAACGATTAGAAAAAAAAAATTTTAAATACTTTTTAATGCTTTTTGAATACTTTGAATACTTTTGAATCGTCTTTCTTATAGGCATTTAACATTGCAAATCGTTTCGAATCGTTTCTTTCAATCACACGGAAAGAAATTTTTCGCGGATACCACTATGCTGTATGGTCGATTCCACCATACTGTATGGTAGCAAGGATTTTTTCATTCGTTTAAAAATTGTATGTATAGATGATTTGACCATACGGGAATGGTAACATTCACAATAATCATGGCGTATGAGTCTATGCCAGTATGGGCGTCAGGCCCATACTGCTTGGTGGTATCTACAATGCTTCTGGCAGATAACCCTATTCAATATTGTAAAATTACGTATGCTTATATTGCAGTAGTACCAAAGTTAATTGAAGTCAAAACATAGGTTATGTGTGGTTATAGATTGAAATTTATTATCTATGAATATTATAAATTATAAGATTAAACCCAATATTTATAAGTAGAGAAATATATAAGAACATAATATTAATGATAAATCTATGTTATTAATATTAATTATTTTCAATATAAACTATATGATTTTTTTTATTCCCGATTGAAATCAATTTATACCAATTAAAAATTCTCGATGGGATTCAGCGGAAATGAACATATGATAAAAATGATCTGAAATATATTGATTGCTTTAAATAATAAAAATATATCTTTTAGAAAAATTAATTTTTAAATTATGAGGCATTATTTCTTGTAAAATTTAAAGGATAAATAAAGAAATAAACTATTAATAGTTTTCCTGGAGGAAATTTTTCGGACTTTTCTCTGAGAAACTCTGAAAAAGTCTTTAGAACTTTGAAAAAGTTATTAGAACTGTAGGACTGAGTTTTTCAGAGAAAATTCCGAAAAATTTCCACCAGGGATAATTTCTTTTTCAAATTTATTTATTTATGATTTCTTTTTTAATTTCATTAATGTACAGCATTATTGACGTTAATAAAGATTATATAAAAAAATTAGCAACTACATTTACGCAGTATTGATGGTAATCCGATACTGTATTGGCTACTCCACAAAGATCTATTGTGACGCAGCCTAGTGGCATTGCCGTTTCTTCAATGTAGTATGGGACTCAAGCCCATACTGATATTGTCTATCCCGCTATACAGACATGTAAACTACGCAAAGATTTTTGTACTATACAGTATAGTAGATAACGCCATACTTATGGTACTGGCTATAATACTATAATAAGAGTATGGCGATAAGCACCATACATTTCTTTCCGTGGCAGGGTTCCCTTCTCTCTAAATCTGAAACAGTGAATATTCACTGTTTCACAGTTATAAGTATACCAAGTGGTATACTTATAACTGTGAAATAGTGTATATGCACTATTATTCAGTGGTTTTCACTGTTTCAGATTTAGAGAGTTCTGTTAAGAAGATTATTTTCGAACTTCGATATGAAATTAATAATTGTAATAATTTTTATTGATTTCTTATTGAAATTACGCAGAAAATTGAGACTTAGTCCACGTTTTTCTCTTAAACAAATAAACATATTTTAAAAATGAAAACGTAGATTTACGTGTCAAAAAAAAATCGTTGAAAAAGCGTTGACTATTCTAAACTTTTAAAACAGCGACACAATGACGAACTTTTTTCAAACGATTCTTAAACTCCTGAAAATACAACGAAGAATACTATTGGCTCAATACTATAAATTAACGTTTTTAGAATCTTTTGTAAACTTTTTTCGATTGTCCATCGAAAATGATATCCTTTATGACTTTTTTTTTTCAGTGAAAAATACGTCCAGAAAAAGCTGATTTTCAACTATCTCTGAAATTTTTTTTTACCATATTTTAGAAGTAATAAGTCAATAATTAATTTTTCTTTTGAATTTTCAAAAGTTTAAAAAAAGTTCATGATTTTGTCACGTTTTGAAGTTTAGAATAGTCAATGCTTTTTTAAGTTTTTTTCAACAATTTCTT
This sequence comes from Microplitis mediator, assembly GCF_029852145.1. Taxonomy (NCBI): domain Eukaryota; kingdom Metazoa; phylum Arthropoda; class Insecta; order Hymenoptera; family Braconidae; genus Microplitis; species Microplitis mediator. Next base: position 7,934,115 of record NC_079971.1, read on the forward strand.
TTCCCCAAGAATCTAGCAGTTGCTACATTATAGAGTAATGCATCAAACCTCGTTCTTAATTTTGCCTTTAGATGTTTTGTTTAAGAAAAAAAGCTTGATCAACAATTACTTTTTTTAGTGTACTATATTATTTTCAATTTAATAAATTAATTTAACACTATTTCATATCTCAATATCAAATTATGATGATTCTAATATAAGATTTAAAATTTTTTTGCTCAGTGTCAAAACAACAAAACAATAAAATGAAAATTTGTGTAACATTTAGCATTTACGATGTGCAAAAATGAATCGTTAAATTATAAAAAAATTTATTTTAAATTAAAAAAAATTTTATGTTATTATTTTACCTAAAAGGATTATATTTAAATATCACTATAATTAACAATTTTTTAAACTCATTATTTGTGTTAATCTTTGCAAAAAAAATTTCACTGTATATATATATGTATATTTTGTTGATAAACAAGAGCAGCCATGTGAAAAAATTATTATCTGTTAAAAGAATAATTAAAAGCCCTTGTGGAATATTCACGAGACCATGACTTTGCCCTTGTACTTTTTTTTAACTTATTCATGAGTGATCCTCAGGTTGTTGGGAACTTCACCCTTCTTTGCTAATAATTTAACAAAGAGATTGTACTTACATTTATCGTGTAAGAAATCTCACGTGTTTATTTAACAATACCAACTTTGAAGCTTAAACTATTATAGAAGACATGTACTGGAATAGCTTTTATTTTTATATTTAAATGTACAAATGTTTATACGACGGCGTCGTTTGACAATTTTATTTGGTTTAAAAATAATAAAAATTATTTGAGTACTTCAGTTTATTTAAGTGTTTTTAATATTTCAAGGAGACGGCTTGAGTTTATGGATCATTGAGTTTTTCATTTTTTTTTATCGAGTGTTTGCGGACTCGAGAGGTACAATCCAATCCAAGTTTTGTAGAAGTAAGAAAGAAGAGGTTTAGCTTTAGCTTCACTTTGCTAGTAAGAGAGACTGAGTTACTTCAAGTGATATTGAAGTTAAAGAGACTCTTTAATATGAAGCTTAACAACGGATAAGGAGCGATCTCTTTGCGTTAAGTGGGGATGAAACACATTTAATCTTTCATCGCGTAATATTTAATCCTTTCTACTTATACCGTTACGAGTCTCGGTCAAGGTCAGTGTCCAGACTAGACACCTGTTTTGCATTTAATTATACTCAGTATATTTATTATGTTAATATGTCTTCCGTTGATGGAACGGAATTGAGAATTCGGTTCAATATTTCATATATAAAGATATATCTACGATATTATTTTTACTAATATATAATTACATATATACATTTTATTGCAGAAAAATATTGTTAAGATTTATTTATATTTGTTGTTACAAATTTCTACGATAGAACCCGGGGCAAAATGAGACACGATCTTAGCGACAGAAATAAAAATTTGATGTAAAAATATTTACTGACAATTAAGAGAAATTGGGGCAAATTGGCCTCAAGGATAAACCGGCCGATATTTTTAATAACAAGAATATTTTTTTTAGTTAATTTCTTAAATTACAGGAAACTGATGCGAAACGAAACTCGGGTAAAATGCACTCAAATAAAGAAAAAAAATGTTGGAAAATCCAAAAGTGCACACCTCAATCGCTCAATTTATTTTTAATCATTACTTTTATTATTATATAATATTAATATATTTTTTTTTTATTATGAACTTTTATTCAACTTACAAATTATCAATTGGATTTTTTTATTTTTATTTCTTATTTTCAGTTTAATATTTTTTTACTAACATTTTTTTCTAAATATCCCGCTTTGTTTTGTCTTAAATGTCGCTTTTTTTTTCAAACATATTGATACGCTAGTGCTGCCACCAGTAGTTGATAGAGAGAAACAATGAAAAAAATAATAACAACAGTAAAAATAGCAGCTAAATTTTTCACGAAGAATCAGTTTTCACGTTTTTTATTAATTACACCAAAACAAAAAGGATTCAGATAGTAATTTTTGAAAGGGTTCTTGTGATCAGAAATACACAGATAATAAAAAAAAAACTAAGTCGATAAATCTTGTTTTTCGAAAGTTATCGTGTTTAGACGAGTCCGAACACCACAATTGACGCACTGAGAACTTCGGACTGAATCATTTTTTTTTAATTAATCACATCATTAATCAAATAAGGATTGCATTGAAAAATGTTTCTTAATAAATTTCCTTTAAAATGGTATATATCATTAACAACTTTGGTGTACTATAAAGAAAGTAGAGAGGATTTAAAGTCAGTGAAAGGGCCGAGAGTGAGAGAGTGACAGTAAAGCACACCTAACGCTTTCGCGATTGAGGTGTGCAATAACGCTTTCGCGATTGAGGTGTGCAAAAATTGAGTGGTTGAACTGCCTATAGTGGCCAACTTGCCCCATCTTATCGAAAACGCTGTAAATAAAAAATTTTGATTTAAAAAAAGTGTCTTATCTTACGAGAGGTTCGCTTTATAATTGAAATAATTTAAAGAAATAAATTAATTTTGAATTAAATATTTGAAAAAATTAAGTAAATTTAGTCGAAAATAAATTTTAATGTTTTAAGTAAACAAGTTCGTCTCTAGCCCCCTTAAAACTTGCCTTCTAAAAAATTCTTTACATATTTATATACTACAAGAATGTTAAAAATTTTGTTTACAGATTCGAGAATAATTAAGCTTTGTTTTCATATTGAAAATTATTCATAAAATATTACATTAAAAATAAAAAAATTTAAATAAGTTGACTTGCAGTAAAGTACCAGTATTTAGCCCACTCTGCTCTACGATAAAAATAATAAATTAGTGGATTAAAAATAACTGGTTTCACACGAAATTCATCGAATTAGTGCTAAAATAAATAATCGTTGTTTATTAATAAATTTATAATTAATGACAATGTGGAATTTATTAAATACAAATTCTAATATTGAAAAGAAATAATAATTATTTGTGCAAAGAAAATCGTTATTCATTGCAATAATTTGTTCCATAAAATTTTTTGGTAAAATATTAATAATAATGTGAGTTATTGAAGGTTTATTAGCATATTTAAAAATTATAAATTTTTAAATAAATTTTTTTTTTAATTTTGACTATGAATTATGATTTAAAAGAAAAATGTTTAATTCTTCTATTAAAATAATAATTTTGTTAGTTTATTAAAAAAATTAGAAATCTTTAAATACATTTTTTTTATATGAATTATTTATTTTGATCTTCAATAGATCGGAGTTTAAAAAAAAAATTATCGAGCGACAAAGTTCCCGGTGTGATATTATTTGAATTAGTTGATAATTAATTATATATTGTATAAATATTTATCAATAGTCTTTAGAAATTGATAAGAATTTGTAAGAAGTGGGGGTAGTGTTTTGACTTTTGCCGCTAGATGGGTCTATTTAATGCTTTCTCGCAAGGACTCGTCATACACTATGTTTTGTATATATAAAAGTTTTAAACGTGAGTTATACGTACTTGCTTCGGCAGTACATATACTAAAATTGGAACGATACAGAGAAGATTAGCATGGCCCCTGCGCAAGGATGACACGCAAAATCGTGAAGCGTTCCACATTTTTTATAAATTCTAGTATTTAATCAACTTTTTTTTATTTTTATTTATTTGTAATAAAATATCCATTTAATTTATACTTTTCATACATAATTTTCTATTTTATTTCTTTCAATAATTATATCGAGAAATTTATAATTAAATTTTATTAAAAAAATATATAAAAAAAAAACTCGTAAAATTAAAAAAATTTCCTTACATTCACGAATAATATTTTTTAATTTAAAAAGTATCATCAATGAGAGAAAAAAAATTAATTACCACAAGATAATAAATAATAGTTATTAATAATTTTCTTAGTAATACAAATTAATAAATTGAATAATGACAATGGATATTTATCAGTCGCTTATCAGATAATAGTAATGACGCATAATTAAATCCTCTTGCTTAATAAAAAATAATATTAATTTTTTATTCATCAACTTAGTCAATTATTTAATTATACATCAATCATCCAACAGCAATTATTTTTTTCATACGTTTAATATTGAATTTATTTTTATTTCCAGTTTCCAATCACATTAACTGAAAAGAGTATAGAAGATAACGGTAGATCAATAACTCCAGGAGCATTACCAGAAGATGTAGAAATTTCAAAAGGTGCTGAAGATCTTTTAAAAAAATTACTCCAACCAGATCCTAGAGCTCGGTTACGATCGCTATTCGCGTTACAACGAATTGCTTTTTTTATGGGACATGATATCCAAAGTTTTATGTCGAAAAAAGTTTGTAGTTCACATTTAACCATTTAAATAATTATTAAATTATTAATATTTATAAATTAATGTTTACAGATTTCACCTTTTAAATTACTCGGCAGACAAATGGGCCACAGCGTACAATTACATGAGACTGAGTGCAATGGTATTTTAAATGGCTTACAATCTTCCAATGGCAATGTCGGTCATAAAACCAATTAATTAATTAATTAAACCAACTAATTAACTAAAATGGTCATTAATGTTCTTTCAATAATTTTTTTAGGCGCCAATTTAAAATAATAACTTACGATCAATGTTGCCAATTACTAATACAATAATATTATTTAATATTATAGTAATATTATGTAATTGAATTATTTGTTACATGTAATTTCAACTTTCTATATAATATTATAAAGTCAATTACAAATGATAAATGTGCTTATGAATCTCAGGAATAAATATCGAATATTTATTTTAATTTATACAAATGTAACTTAAGATAAATATTTGTTTAATTTATGAACATACTTATTTTAAGTACGTCGACATATTTATTTAATATTTAGTTAAATTTATTTTCTCTAAATATATACAATATTTTATTGTAAAATTATAAGTTTACTTGTAAATTCCTAAAATTATTTATAGAATTTAAAAAAATTTTTTAACAAAATGAAAAATCACTTAAATTATTAATAATTGATAAATAAAATAATTTTAAATTTAATTTCCATTATTGTCATCAATTAATTCATAATATTAGACTATAATTAACAAGATTCGATAATTGTTAGTTTACACTGGCTCTATATACATAAATTGAAATTCCATCCCTAGAATCATAAGGGCATATAAAAAAACTTCAAAATTAATTTTTATACTTCAAGATAAAAAGTACAATTAGCGAAAAAAAATTAGTGTTCAGTATCACAATTTGAATAAATAAAAAAAAATAAAAATTAAGATTCCATCGGAGTATATCCATAAAGATGTAAAAATCTACGAACACGATGAAGAACAATACCAGGACGTATAATTTTATATTTATTCGGGACAGTTAAATCAACAATTGTCGAACCAGCCCGATACTTTTCATCAAGTTTACGCTTATCAGGTATCGTATAAAAAATTCCATCAATTGATGGCCATAACTCAGAAAATTCTTCAGCAGTAAGACTACTCTTCTCATTACTACGATTAGCGCTCGTTAACGCCAAAGGTGCATTCAATATTTTAGCAAGACTACGTACAAATTTACTGTCCGTAACACGGACTCCAATAGTATCTATCCCGGGATTAAGTTTTGGATTCAACGTAGGCTTACGTTTTATAACAATAGTGACTTGTCCTGGTAATAATGCCAGTAAAAGATTAGCTGGTATATGCTCTACTTCACCCCAATATTTTATATCAGTGATACTGTTGACCGCAATCGCAAACGGTTTGCTTTTATCCCGTCCTTTTATTTCATATAATTTTTCAACACACTCGGTGTCTTGTGCCAATGCTGCTAGACCATATATCGTGTCTGTAGGTACAGCTATTACTTTTTTCTCTTTCAGTAGTTTAATTCCCACGGCTAGAGATCTATCACCACCAATGAACCAATGTTTTGCCCGCGGAGGTAAGTACTCCATTAGTTTAGTTACTTGATTAACTGTTACTTTTATCGGCGGTAAATATTTAACTTCTGCTATTGACCTTACACTTTCGTAACTCCACTGAGACTGTAATAAAAAATATTATTAGTATGTAATTAATTTTATAGCAAATAAATTTATATTGAACAGAAAAATTACTAGTAAAATTCTCAAAATTTCTTAAAAATAATTATAATTATCTATATTATTAATAGAATAAGGAAAGTTTTGTTCCAGCCATATCTACATGATAGAATTAATTAGTAAATTTGGTATTGTTGAAAAGGTCCTGAGTTAAATTTGTGCCTTTTCATGGTTTGAACTCTTTTTAAGTGCCAAGTCTCGAGATAAACAAATTTATCTTTATTATTTGAATTACGCGGGAAAAAAAGTCGTATTTATTATCTTTAAATAAATTAATATTTTAATTATTGACAGTGAATATGACTGAATATAAATAACTATTATCAATGTACACAGAAAAAAAGATTTTTTGTTAAAAAAAATTTTTACTCACTTCAAGAAAATTTTCACTTGTCCCAAGATGTTTTTTTCAATATAAATTGAAAATAAAAATGTTTTCTTGTTCAGAAAAAATTTTTTTCTTCAATTTATAATGCAAAATATTTCTTGCACCAAGAAATTCTTTTTTTCTGTGTAATTAATAGAGAATAAGAAAAATTTAGTCCATGCCAAGTCTTCTATGATAATAAAAATTAAACAAATTTAATTTTGTATCTAATAAAAATAATTTGGCCGTGTGGATTTTTTTTCAAGAATTCCATGATCCGAAATCAATAAGTTTGCGAATTAATAATGAGATTTGTCTTATTAGATATGAATGATAATAAAAATAAAAAAAAGTGCTTTAGAGTAAATTTAAGAGTAAAGGATTTAATAAACAATTAAATTCAAATCATATATAGTAAATTTGCCAGCAATATTTTGGACCATCACGTAGTGACAGCAGGTTGCTCGTTTTATTTAATTAATTGAGTTGGTCGAACACCTCCCATGTAAAAAAAATTTTATTTACAATGAGTTTAGATTTAAATTTCATCATGAAACTCAGATTGTGACACAAATATGACTTTCATAATGAATTTGTATCAACAACTATAAACACGACAAAATTATGACTCGATCAAATTTTTACCCACGTAATCTAAAGTTCATTCACTAAATTAATTTTACAATCGAAACTGATTTATGTAAATTAAGTACTTGATAGAAGAAATTTATTGATAATTTCTGATTGAAATTTTACAAAAGGTTTAAAATATAGTAAAAATTCAGTCAAGTTTCTATCGAAGTCATCCCAAGTCCAATTCAAAGACGTAAAAAATTAATTTTAGAATTTATACGAATGTACTAGACGAAAAGTTGAAACAAACTCGTGATAAAAGTAATATTTGTGTCACGATTTGAGTTTCGTGATGAAATCCAGATTTAAATTAATTACCAAAAAAAATTTTATTTACACGGGATTGATCGATTGATATTTTTTTTTTTTCTTTTCATTACACTTTGAAATCAATGAGTTAAAAAAAATGTCTGTTTATATTTCATTTTTTTTCTTTAAAAAATAATCCAAATAAATTATAAAATTCTCCCATAAGCTTAATAATTAAATTTATGAAATTAATCTAATAAAAATTGTAAGATTAAAAATCATCAATAATAAATCCTGATAATTATCAATTAATTATTTGTCTACAAATAAAAAAATTGAGACATATTTATTGTTACCTCAACTAGAACTTTATTTTATTATTATTAAAATAAAAATAAATTATACCTTTATGTTAATTAATTGACGGCGTATGACAAACTGCAACATTTGGATAAAATTGTGATGAAGTAATAAAGTTAATTACTGTTTAATTAAATATATATAAATGATAAATTACTGGGGACTATCATTTAGTCCAATCATTTTTAGTTTATTCGTCGGTACGTATCTATAATAAAAAATAATAAATAATTATTATGTTGTACTATGCAATTGCAATATTCAGTAAGTATTACCTCATAAATAATTGTTTATTTTTTTTTTTATTAAATTATTCCACTTCAATTACGACCTAAATATACAGAAAATTATACAGTATTTTCTGATAAAACAATTATTTAAATGACAATTTAAAATTAATTAATGACAATTTTATAATTGTTTAATAAATAATGTCGAAAATGTCAACATGCACGTGGTTTTACTTGGAAACTTGTTATTTTTTATTGTTCGGTCTAGGTTAGAGTCATGAAAACTGGGATTTAATATCAAGAACGTTTTCATGACAATGAAAGCAACAGATAACTTTTTAAATTTAAATGGACAATTTCTATACTTATGCGCGCCAATATTTCGAAATAATTTTTTTTAATGATTAATAATTTGTTTAAAAATAAAAAAAAATTCAATATTATATTTATATGTTGAAAATGTATGAGCGTGAGTGTAGCCTACATGAAAAAATTTATACATTTAAAAAATGCGCAGTGATTTTTGAATTATTTAAATACGCATTTATAAATTGCACGACTCTTAATGCGAAGCATTAGAGTGTGCTTTACGATCGAAATTTTTATTCTACTTACATTTTATTTATAATTTCAAAAATTGCCAATCGTCAGCTACATTCACACTCATTGAAAATGTATCGATATTATTTAATGAATGAAGGTACTTGTATATTTTTATGTATAATTTACATGAGAATGCTCCTGTAAGTATATATACTCAAGCTACACAAGTAACTGACATCATCTTAACGTCAGGTTTAAATCTCCTTTCAGTTTATTCTGTTTATCACGCGGTGAGTAATTACAGATAAGGCGTCGCAATAACTATTTTAGATTTTTTTATACTTTTAAAATTAAAAAAATGTAACGAGATTAAAATATCAATTTTCTATTATACAATTCAAATATTCAAACTAACAGGTAATAATTATAATGATAAGTGATTTGTTATCAGTACAGTTATATTCATTTGTTATGAAAACTTTGTTGGGGTTCCCAGAAGTCCCTTGTTATATTAATACGCAATTATTTAATATACATTACTAAGCAATTTAATTATTACAGTATAATAGAATATAAATGCATAAAAAAATAATTTGTATTTTTAAATTCCAGATTTAATACAAAGTACAGGTACTAAAACAATATTTTATAAAACTTTTATTTTAATGCAAGAGATATTTGAAATGGTAACTTGATATTCATTGTTGAGTGTGAATATACTTTTAAAATTCTTGGAACGATTGCATAAACATTTTAGATGAAAATTTCATTGTAAGTTTTAAAAATTAATTATTATTATTATTATTTATATTATTAAGAGAATAAGAAAACTTTCATTCCGGCCATATCTATATGATATAATCAGTTAATAAAAAAAAATTAATATTTTAAAACAATGAAATAGAATATTTACACGAAAAAAAGAGAAGTTGAAAAATTGCTCATATCTGAGTATTTATTACAGTTTCGTATAGTAGTAAAGCGCTGCGACTGAAACTGTAAAAATCACATTTGTTCTCCAGGCATAACAAATATTACAGTTTCAAACTCGATATTGTCCAGCTCTCTATAGTAAACAGATTTTATAATTTTAAATTTTATTCTAAAATTAGTTAAAATTACATTTTCGATCGTTAATATTACTATTCGGTTCTTCTTAAGGGGTAACGGTAATCGATTTTAAATTTAATTTACGGACAAACACTAGAAACCTAAAATAGAGAGTCTTTAGCGTTTTTTAAAACCTTAACAGAGGGCTAGAAATTTCGTATTTTCAAAAATTCTAATTCGTCTCCAAGAAAAATTGTTTTAAAATTATCATTTACTCAACGAGTGCAACAAAGATAGTCCCGTTTATTTTTCTGAGTGTGAGAAAGAGGTCCGGTAGCGTATCCCCTTAAGATATAGAATTTAAAAATTACAGTGTGAGCTGTGATTTTTCTCACATCATTCATCATTCTCGACAATTGATAACTCACAGTGTAATTTTTATGTTATGAATAAATAAGAGGTATTATTTCAGAAAGCAAAAAAAACATCACCAATAAATCTTAATTTTTACAGTTTCACCTATCAACTATTAATTTTTAAATAAAGCAAGAATTCAAAGTAAAAAGTAAATAATGCTTTAAAGATTTATTTAACTAAAATTACTTTTTAAACTGTAAAATTTTCTGCTTAAAACTGTATTAATTTTATTACAATAACAAATTTCTAAAATTACAGTTTAAGCTTTAATGTTTAAAGATTTTTGCCCCGAAGGCCTTTTTCACTGTAGAAACTGTAATTTTTCAAATTCTTTTTTTTCCGAGTACTATTGCTAAGAATGCTATGGATGGAAGAGAATAATCATAGAATTCATGACCATTTCTATGATTATTTTCCGATATCAAAATTTTGGAAATTGCTACTGATAGCAAGTGGCAAGTAGCAAATTCAACTCCGCCGTCTTTCTTACGGCATTTAATTAATATTTAATGTTATTAAATTTGGTATCGTTAAAAAGGTATAGAATTGAATGTGTGCCTTTCCATGGTTTGAACTCTTTCTTATTGCAAACTTTCGAGATAAATCAATTTGTCTGTTTCATTCGAATTACATTTTAATTACGGGAAAGAAAAGATAGTCGCATTTATTTTCCTTAAATAAATTAATATTTTAAATATTCGGTCACTGAATGTGACAGAATATATATAACTATTATATACATAATTAAGGAGGTTCGAAACCAATTATCTTTTTAGGGGATCTCGTAGATTTTCTATTGTATTTTTGCATAATTAAAACTCCTACACATCAAAATTTTATTGATAGAATATATTATAAATTAAATTAGTTTTAAGAATTAACACAATATATTTTTATTATTATTGCATTAAATCATAAAAAAAAAATTTTTTTTTAATTAAATAATTTTTTTTTAATAAAATAAGTGATTAAAATTCGATCGTAAAGCACTATTTAATGCTTCGCATTATGAGTCGTGCAAAATAAACGCGGAAGTACGGTAACAGCGCGCTAGTTTTTAGTAATTTTTATGTGTACTATTGTGGGCACAAGGTTTATTACTAGCTGGAGCTCGGGGGCCAGAGCCATTGTCCAAAAGATATTCGTTCGATGCGAAATCTCCGAGATGCGACAAGTTGTCGAGTAAACAATCTCGTCGAAAAGAACTATCTATGACTAAACCAAAAGTTTAAAATTTCAAATCTGTAACAGTACAAATTTACGAAACAGAAAATTATCGAAAGAAAATTGTAAAATATAAATCACATCGAAATATGATTTACATAAAATAATTAGTAATAGAATAATAAATACTTGAATTGAAATAAATGAAAACATTCATTGTCATCGAAACAGAGTATATATAAAGTTCTATTATCTACAGATCGATTAAGTTCTACATTACCAACTTCCGTGGACAGTCAATAACACCAAAAACTATAATACCGACGACAGTTAATTGTACTCTTTATTGTTAGCAAAAAACAAAATCTGTTTTGAAAACAGATTGCTGTAATTAAAAAAGAACTAATTAATTAAATTTGTAAATTAATTGTGTAAGTTTATTTTAAATTAATAATTTAAAGATAAACCCTGGTACACTGTAAATACATTTTTTTTTGTTTTTTTTTTTTTTAGTTGCGATTTCATGTGTTTTAAAAAATAATATCATATATCTAACCATCTCTTCACATACAAATGTGCACTGAGTGTGCCAATACCCTTATTTTAATTCAACTAACTATGTGTTCAAGTTTATTATTTAATTTCCATTTTTTAATTATGTTTAATTATAAGCACGAACATTTGGTCTTGAAAAATGTTTACATAAAAGAATTTTTATAATAATTTTTTAATGTTCAATTTTTTTATGTATCTGATTTATTGAGAAAAAAAAATATCTACAGAATTTTGTATTGATCATTTCTTATGCGATAGAAATTGTTATAATAAAAATTATCTTCTCTATAAATCTAATTGAATTTTTTCATTATTTAAACAAATCAATTAGTTAGATATATGATATTATTTTTTAAAACACATGAAATCGCAACTAAAAAAAAAAAACAAAAAAAAATAGTATATTACACATCGAGGGAAGTAAAGTAAGAAATGTCTCAGATCACATGTAATTGTTGGCCGAGGCGAAGCCGAGGTCAACAAACATGTGATCTGAGGCTTTCTTATTTACTTCCCGAGGAGTGTATGCTATTTTTCTCCTCGATGGAGGCGGAAAGCGGCAACTTCGTTTTGCACAGCGGGACGAAAGTTGACGCTTTCCGCCCGTCGAGGAGAAAATGTATTTACAGTTTACCAGGGTTTATCTTTAAATTATTAATTTAAAATAAACTTACACAATTAATCTACAAATTTAATTAATTAGTTCTTTTTTAATTACAGCAATCTGTTTTCAAAACAGATTTTGTTTTTTGCTAACAATAAAGAGTACAATTAACTGTCGTCGGTATTATAGTTTTTGGTGTTATTGACTGTCCACGGAAGTTGGTAATATAGAACTTAATCGATCTGTAGATAATAGAACTTTATATATACTCTGTTTCGATGACAATGAATGTTTTCATTTATTTCAATTCAAGTATTTATTATTCTATTACTAATTATTTTATGTAAATCATATTTCGATGTGATTTATATTTTACAATTTTCTTTCGATAATTTTCTGTTTCGTAAATTTATACTGTTACAGATTTGAAGTTTTAAACTTTTGGTTTAGTTATCGATAGTTCTTTTCGACGAGATTGTCTACTCGACAACTTGTCGCATCTCGGAGATTTCGCATCGAACGAATATCTTTTGGAGCTTTTGGACAATGGCTCTGGCCCCCCTCTGGCCCCCTGGAGCTCAGGTCCGACACCAATGATTATTAGTTATTCAAATTTCCCGCGGTCGTCATTTTACGCTGTTGCCGTCGTTTCTTATACATATTTACACACCTTTAGTACCGTTTACCTGCCAAAGCCACTATAACCCAAACTTCATAATGGTCCATCGTTCTTACCTGTGTTGGGAGCATGCGCTGACAAACTTTCAGCTTTTATAAAATAACGAAGGTCTGGGGTTCACGGGCTCTTGTTCTGTTAGCTTCACGACACATGTGACGTCATTAACTTAAATTCGCCTCTTATTTTATTAATAATTGAATAACAAACCCATGATTAAACTTAAAAAAAATATTAATGTGTTCAGAAATGTTTATTTATTTGATACTGAATAATTTATAGCGATGGTATTGTAGCGAAACTATAGCACTTTAAAAAATTATTCCCATTTACGCCCGTGTATGAGGACGAATTTTGAAAATTTATTTCTCGAAAATAGTGTAGTGAATCGATTTGAAATTTTAACAGTGATATTTCTTTTTATAACTCTTTCGGTGAAAAAAATTTCAGAATTTTGGTATTATATCGAAAATCGGTCTCGAACCTCCTTAAGAGAAAATAAAAAAAATCTAGTCTATGCCATATCTTCAATGATAATAAAAATTTTAAAAATTTAATTTGGTATTAGTGAAAAAAGATATATTAGACAACTAATAAATGAAAATTTGACCGTGTCTAGATTGTTTTTCAAGAATCCCATGATCATAAAATCATCGAAATCAATAAAAGTTTGCGAGTTAATGATGAAATTCGTCTCATTAAGTTTCAATGATAATACAAATAAACAAAAGATTCTCGAGTTGATTTCACAGTATACTGTTCGAATCCCAGAAAGATACTGAATACTTTGTCATCGATAGCAAATTAATAATTAGTGAACAATCTACATATATGTATATATATAAATACATTTCAATGAATGGTAATGCCATATAAAATCTGTATGGGAATTTATGAGAATCTATTGGATTCTATGAGATCTTCTAAAGAGGGTGAACAGTAAAATCAAAACATTATTTTTTTTAGTTTTAATAATTGTTTTTAAACCTATATGTATATAATATATGATCATACCCTGATTAAGAAAAATGATTTAATCTATGCTAAGTGCATATTTAATAAATTAGTCGATTCAAATTGTTTTAAATCATTTCAAATAATTTTTTTTAATCAGGGTATCTAAGTATATATATATGGCCAGGCATGAACTTTTTTTTCCTGGGTAGAGATGTTGATAAACAGTTAAATTCAAATCATATTTTATAAATTTGGCAGTAATACTCGGGCAGTCACGTAGTGGCTACAGGTTGCTCGTTATTATTATTAATATTATTATTATTATTTTTTTTATTTTTACTCAATTGGCATTTTTAAATTGAAATACAGTTAAAGCAACCGTCAGGGATTGTAGGCCGTAACTAACAGCAAAAACTCAAATTTTCCATCACAAATAAGGTGAGAAATCGTATGTATTCTTAGGGAGACTGATAGGACATCTCAACCCGTGTGTTTGGTCGTCTTCCTGCGGCTTGGGTAGGCAATCTAACGCGTGGGTAAAAATGTCATACTTTTCTCTCTAGATGCGCACGGTATGATTATTTTAATTTTTATTATTATATTATTTTTAATTATTTTCAGTGTGACATTGAGTTTAAATGAAAGCAGTAATTAATTTCAAGTTCTGAAAATCATAATGCCAGAAACAATAGAATCATCTGGTTTTGAAGCATCAAAACTTCTATCACTGATGTCAACGTCCCGAAAAAAATTTAAAGAAGAGTTTAAAAATTATGATAAATCTAGCGTCGAGAAGCTTTACTCCGCTATTTCAAAAGAGATTTTCAGAACAATCTCAACCGCAAATTTTAAAGACTTTGAAAAATTAATTAAATTAACTGAGTATATAAAAAATAGTGGAGATAATTTAGCGCAAGATCATTTTCATCGCAGTATTTATGAGCCTATGAAAAATTCAAATTTTATTATTGTAGCCTGCAAATATAATCAAGTGAGTGTCTTAGAATATTTGTTTGACAACCCAAAAGTTATTAATCTGTTTAAAAATGATGATAAAAATTTTTTAAAACCCGATGATATTGATGAAGAACGTCATAATGCGTTTTATTATGCAGTCCGTTCCGGAAACTGCAAACTTATTGAAACACTTATTAATAAGTGGCCTCATCAATATTGTCCATTAGAAGCAGAAAATTGTTGTTACTTACTAGCTCAATCATACGAGGAATTAAAATTAAAATTTATCACTTTATCCGATGATGTAAAAATTTATGTTGAAAGCTTCTTAATTGATTATCGTTTTTATTTTGATAGTTCCAAAAATAAAAGTGAAATCATTAAAATTTCTCATGGAGATATTAAGCAAAGAATTGATTTGATCCTTGACAATATTAAATTACTAGTACGTGAATATTCAGATGTAAATGAAAAATTTTATTACATTACAAGATTTATTTCACAAAATATTCATATTTTAAAACGTCAATTGAAGTCAATGTACAATAAATTACCTTGGGAAGAAATAGAATTTTGTATGATTGCTTTTATTAGCAACGAACAAAAATATGAAACACAAAGTAAAGTAATTTACAATTATTTTTTAACCAAAGAAAAATTACTGGATTATTTATACAAATTTGGAGTTGCACTAGAGAACGAAAAAAATAATATCGATAAATTAAGTGTTAAAGAATTGACTATTCTTCCAAATGTTCAGCGCAAAAATATTGTTACTCTTATTATTGAAAAGCATCCAGAGTTTAAAGATCTGTATGATGAGTATCAGCATCTTAGAGATACACATTCTCTTGAAGTGATAAATGAATACTTAGATTTAGCATTATCAGCAAATCCTAAAGAACGTGAAGGGCAATTGATAATCATCAGGGCTCTTCAAATAATGGGAGAACATTTAAAAAATACGCTAGAGTCACCGAACATGTCACTAATTATCAGTGATATGTTGCTGTCATCATTACCAATAAATACCCGCAAATTAATAAATGATCTACGCAATTCATTATCACATCGTTTTTCAGCACCACAAAGATTACAATTGGAAACAAATGCCGATAATTATTTTTTTACGAATCTTCAACAAGACGTTAAAGTGATGAATAGAATTGTAGTTAGTGTACTTTACCAAACACGATTTCAACATATTGCCGCAATATTAAAAAAAATTATCAATTGTCAGGATGCTGATCAAGTTCGACGTGTACTTGAAATATTTCATTTTGATTTTAAAAAATGGCTTACTTATAATAAAGATGATGAAAGTCAACAAATAACGGAATGGATTGAAGAATTGAATTGTCTTATTCATGAAGATAATAAAGTAGGAAAAAAGTTATTGGATGATATAAAAAGAATAATTACTACGGAATTTACAAGTAAAAACAATGAATTTGATGTTTTCGCTAAAATGGGGATGATAGATAATATACGTAGTATGATGAATAAAAAACATATTGATGCTAATGCTCTGAGAGGATTTAAATTCAGGTCGGAAGAAATGTTATCAAGTATGCCTTCAAATATGAGCAATAAAAGTGGCGAAAAAATAAAAACGTTATTTTTTATGCTTTTTGGAATGATTCAATCAACATTGTCTTCTGATGATTTTTTTAGAGCATATGAAATAATGAACAAGATTATGTATAGATTAGGATCTGACACAAAGGGTATGCAGTGGGTTGAAGAATTTCGTGATAAAATTGGAAAACAATATGATAATTTAAATAATAAAAACGAGGAATTTAACTATGGGAATAAAAAACAAAACAAAATTAATAAATTAAATGAAGATTATATTGATAAAATTTCTATGCTGCAAAGTATTTTTAATGATAATCAATTAAATAATTTTTCTGTTTTTAAAAATAATAAAAAATTACAAGTCACTGTTGAAATGCTTTTATTGGATGTTTTGTCTATCTTGAATGAACCGAATATTAATATTTTAACTGGAAATAGACTATTTTTAGATAATAACTCACCAATATTGATTGGGAAAAATTTACGCAATCATTTAGCTCACGGTAATGATATTGTCAAGATAATGCAGTTCGATCCGACGATAGCTGTTTTTCTGAATGCTAAAAAATTAATAGCAGGCAATGTCATAGAGAGCAAACGGAAAGTTGGTAAAGTCACGCCGAGTAATTTAGAAAACTTAAAAAAAAAATATGAACAAGAGATCAGTATTATTGACAATCAAAAAGATATGTTTCGAGCATTAGAGCAAGGTGATTTAGAGAAACTAAAGGAGACACTGAAAAGAGGAGCTGATATAAATGGTAAAAGTTGTAATTCATGGACTGCTTTACATTATGCAGCTAAAGGCCCCAACATTGAAGTTGTAAAATTTGTTCTTGATAAAAATGTAAGCCCACAAATGACAAACGGTTTTAATCAAAGTGTATTGCATGTAGCTGCTGAGTACGGACGAAAATTGGCTGTCGAATTGCTTATAAAAAATAAGTGTAATGTCAATGCTTTGGACGATGAAGGGCAATCACCGTTGCACAAAGCCGCTGAAAATGGTCACGAAGAAATAGTTAAAATTTTGATGAAAAATAATGCCGACACTAGTATTCAAAATAGTTATGGCTATTCAGCATTACACAATGCGGTATTAAATAATCATAAAAGTGTCGTTGAAATTTTATTGAAGAGAGAACGTCATGTAAATTTAAATGAAGCTGCTGGAGGTTTTACTATGTTGCATTTAGCTGCGGAATTAGGGCATACTGACATAGTTGAGTATTTAGTTAAATATAATGCAAATGTTAACAAAAGAACGCATCAAAATGCTACACCTTTACATGGAGCAGCACTTAATGGTCATCTGGATGTTGTTAAAGTATTAATTTCTCATGGTGCTGATATTCATGCTGTTACTGTTAGTGAATTGACAGCGTTGCACAATGCTGTTGAAACGAATCGCGAAGAAATAGTTGAACTTTTACTGCAACGCGGCGCTAATGTTAATGCACGTGGCCCAGTTGATAATTTCGCAGCTATAAATTATACCGCTGAAAAGGGATACTCAAATATGCTGAAATTATTAATTAAATATAATGCAGAAGTAAATATATCGACTTCTGATGGAAGAACACCATTACATATTGCAGCATTCAATGGCCATGTAGATATTATTGATATTTTAATAAAGAATAGAATTTCAATTGATTTTCAAAGTAAAGATGGTAGTACTCCTTTATGCTTTGCTTCAGCTCAAGGTCATGATCATGTACTTAAATTTCTATTAAAAAACGGTGCTTCGACTGAAATTCGAAATTTTCAAAATTTAACATCATTACATATTGCAGCACTCCAAGGACATAAGAAGTGTGTTGAAGTATTGCTAGATTGGAAAGCTGATATTCGTGCTAGAACAGTTGGCGGAAAAACAGCACTGCATTTAAGTTCACAGAGTGGACATCTCGATACAACAGAATTATTAATAACCAGAGGTGCAAATATTAATGAAAAAGACTCTCTAGGACTGACAGCATTGCATGACGCATCATGTTCTGGAGAAGTTAAAATTGTTGAAATATTAATCAAAGCTGGCGCAAATATTAATTTGCTAGATTTCAGTGGCAGTTCGCCTTTGAAATTGGCTATTTTACAAGGTCACACAGAAATTGTTGAATATTTTATTAACAATGAATTAGATATTAATTATGAACAACTAAATTATGAATCACTTGAAATCGCTTTAAATCATAATTATCAAGCGATTGCTAAAATGATTATCGAAAAAAATACATCAATAAATTTTAGAAATGAACAAGGTCATTCTCTGCTTTATACCGCGGCAAAAAATAACCAAATTGACATCATTAAATTATTGCTAAAACTCGGAGCTCGAGTAAAAATCGGTAATAGTGACGTTATAGTTTCAGCAGTTTTTTCTGGGCATAAAAATGCCGTGCACACTTTGATTACTCATGGGAATATAAATATAAATGAAAAATTAAAGGAAAATATGTCATTGTTACAACTTGCCGTTATAAATGATCATAAAAATATTGCTGAGCTTTTGTTAGAAAAAGGAGCTGATGTAAATGCTGTTTGTCCTGATGGAACATCACTACATCTAGCGGCATCGAAAGGTCATTACGAAATGATAAAACTATTACTGGATAACAATGCAGATTCCAGTATAAAAGATGATAAAAACCGTACCGCTATAGAGATGGCTTTGAACGATTCACATGATCATATTAGAAGTTTTAAAATATTATTTGAACATAAAAAAATAGATGTAAACTATAGATGTAATAATGATGAAGAGTGGACGTTGCTACACATCGCTGCTCAGGCAGGTAGTTTACCGATAACAGAATATTTGATTGAAAAAGGAGCTGATATAAACTTACAAAACAAACATTTTTCAAAACCCGTTCACATTGCAGCCCGTGAAGGACATAAACATCTCGTCGAATATTATATAAATAAAAACATCGACTTATATGATCGTGGTGCAGCTGGTTGGACGTTATTGCACTATGCTTCTTTCGGGAAAGGAAAAGATGTTATTAATTATTTATTTGATAAAAATTTCGATGTTAATATCATTGATCTTAGAGGTCAAACGCCATTGCACGTTGCATCGGAATACGGTTCCAAAGATATTGTTGAAATTTTATTAAGAAATGGTGCTAGTTATGATTCTCTTGATATATTTAAAAAGAAACCATCACAAATAGCTGGAGATACAAGTATAGTTGATTTGTTTAAGTGTATTGATAAATTATTCAAAGCAGTTAAACAAAATAATGTTAAAGAGACAGAATTTTGTGTTAAACAAAAAGCTATAATTAATACAATTAATAGTGATCGAGTAACGGCTTTGCACTATTCTGCTTGGAAAGGCTACACAGAAATAGTTGAAATATTGTTAAATAATGAAGCTAATCCTAATATTGTCAATAAAAATGACAGTACGCCATTACACTATGCCGCGAAATTTGGATACCCGGAAATCGTAAAAATTTTATTAAATAATGGAGCTATTTATAATGCGAAAACCAAAAAAGGTAATACTCCATTAGAATTAGCGACACATCCAGAAATCATTAAGTTATTAAAATTAATTAATCGATCATTCATCAGCGTTGAAAATGGAAGTATTAAAATTATTGATGAATTAAAAAACGTTGATAGTTTGGATACATTGAAATCAATTATGAATGCCCAAAACAGTGAGGGTAAAACACTGATAGTTACGGCTATTAATAGAAAATTTATAGGAACTGATGATTTGAAAGAAATTTCTCTAGGTGATTGTATGTATTGGACAAGTGAATTTAATAAGATGATGATTCACGAAAAGTATCAAGAGGCTCTGAATTTATGTAATAGTGTTTTGGAAAGAAGAAAAAAAATTTTAGGTTCTGACGATCCAGGTATTTTAGATATTAAATATAGTATCGCTTTAATTATTTACAAACAACAAAATTATCAAAAAGCTCTGGATATGTGTACTGAAATATACGAGAAACAGAAACAAATTTTAGGCCCAGGTGATAGCTATAGTTTGAGAACAAATTGCATAATGGCTATGGCGTTGCATAGACTTGGAAGAAATCCTGAAGCTTTAGTTTTATTTGAAGAAACGTACGAGAAACAAAAAAAAATATTGAGCCCGAACGATGAAGAATTAATTAAAACTCAAATTCAAATGGGTCTAGTTCTAATGAATTTACAAAAATATGATCAAGCATTACTTTGTTACAAAAACGCACTTGAAAAAATTCGTAAAACCGATGTATATAATATTCTCGTAATTCAAAATAATATTGCACTGGTTTACAATCTGCAAAATAAATATGATGAAGCACTCGAAATGTATCAAAATGTCTATGAATTAAGAAGAAAACTTTTAGGGCCGAATCATTCTGACACTTTAAGAGCGATGTTTAATAAAATTCTAGTACTAGCAGCTCAAGAAAAATATAGTGATGCATTAGCAGCTCTTGAAAAACTTTTGACTTCGCAAACTAAGGCATTAGGACCAAATCATATTGATACTTTGACGACTAAATTAAAAATCGGTGACATTTATTTTCATCAAAGAAAGTTCTTTAATGCTTTCGAAACTTATACAAGCATTAAAGAACCAATGACATCTATTCTAGGATCAAATCACCCTCAATTGATATTATTGAAAGGAAAAATTGAAGGAATTCAAATGTCTTATCAATCATCTGGTGATGCTCGTTTCTTGAATTATTGTAAAAAAAATACAGAAATCAGTGAAGTCGTCAAGTGCAAAGAGTCTGTTGATACTTTATTAAAAAGTGGTTTCAATATAAATGCTAAAGATAGTAGTGGTCTAACTTTACTGCATTATGCGGTAAATAATGAAGATGAAAGTATTGTCAAATTTTTATTAAAAAATAACGCAGATTGCTGCGCAATTTCTAGTAAGGGTAATACTGCATTACATTTTGCAGTGATAAAAAATAACAGAAATATAGTTAGCGTCTTACTGGAACATGCTAAACGAATAATGAAAAATTGTGAATTACATGAGTTTATTAACAGTAAAACTAAAAAGGGTGGTATGACGTGTATGCATGTTGCAGCACAAAAAGGCTTTGAAGATATTGTGGTAATTTTATTAAAATACGGAGCGATTTATGATGGAAAAAATTTAACTGATAAAAAAACTCCATACGATCTTTGTAATAATGATAGTATAAAAATATTGTTAAACTTAATTGACGACTTTTTTAAGGATGCTAAAAATGGAAATGACTTACTTGTTATTAAACTACGAAGACTTGATGTTGAAAAATATACAGCGATTCTCAATGCCCGTAATACTAATAGCGAAACATTAATAAACGTTGCACTTTCTCAGAAACACAAAATTTTAGCTCGTAAGTTATTAGAAACTCTTAAAAATAAATTTTAAATTTTATACAACCGTAAGTTTTTATAATTATCTGTAACGATGCTGAAGTGGCAGGCATCAAAAAATTTTATCATTTTCAATAAACAGAATAAATACTGACAAGTAAAAACTTTTAAAAATGCCTATGAAGAATTTTATTGTGTATATTTTTTAAAAAATTTTACGACGACAATTAATTAATTAATAATTAAGTTAACTTGGTAATTAAAAACTCATAAATTGTCAGATGTCAGCAACTTCCAGTATCATTTATCTGTAAGGTAAAAGACCTGGTAGTACTCGATCACTCCATGTATTCGTATAACTATATTTATAAATATATGAATAATCAAATACTAGTTTCCTGATCAGGTGCTGAGTCTCTTACCTTGTCTGTTTATTATATAAATGATGTATGCAACTGTATAACTAAATAAAATTGACTTATATTTTTCTTTTAACAAAACCGTTATTTTATAATGTACTTGTTTAAATTATTATTGATTACCGACACATTAAAAATTTCAAAAGTGAAAAAAATTAATTTACCTCAAACAAAAATGTATAAATTATTCTCAGGTGAGAAATAAGGTTTGTTTTATCAAAATAAATATTTCAAGATTATTTATAATGGAGTCTTCCGAAAGGGTAAGTCGTTGTCGGCAATAGTCGAAAACTTTCGGCCTGTAATCCAACGGCGTGAGATTAGACTGATTTTCAAAGAGTGGGGATACAATGAACGTCAACTTAAAGTCGTCCCAACCAAAAAGTCGCCGTTCCACTAGTTTATTATTATACTTAGTATGACGTTTTTCCTATAACCTACTGTCCATTTTAGGACGACTTTTTCGTCGGGGTTGGACTACTAACTCTTTGGAAAAATTTTATATTTGTTATAAAATTTAATGTTTTTATGGGATATTGAAATTAGTGATCATAATAATTTTGATAATATCTAAAACAATGAGTGTGATCGAAATTATCGAAATAAGTAGTGACGAAGATGATGACGCTTCTACATTAGTAGATGTTTCGCTTGAAAAAACTGATGGTATGTCATAATACTTGATAACTGATGATTTATTTTATGATACCGAATTTAGCCGAGGTCTAATAATTTTTTATTTTTTTTCTAAACTAAATTATAAAAAAAAAAAAAAACATTTTAAATGATTGCACCAATAGTTTTTTTAAATTTCTACATACAAACTCCAAAAATTTTTAATTGTTTACTAACTTGAGCATCATTTCATTATGCTGAAGGTAACAGACATCAAAAAATGTGTTTATACTAAAATGAAAAAAAATTAGTTACTGATAAGAAAAAATTATTAAAGATGCATCCAAAGAATTTTTAGTAATTTTTTTTTTTTCCATTTGTAATAATTTAGTCTAATGACAAGTGATTTATTCATGAAAACATTGGAACTGTCAAATGTTTGCTACTATCAAAATCATCGTGATTTAAATACTGAAATAACACGTATATAAATTTACGTGGCATTTATTTATATATTTAAATGTGTTTTAGATATTGATGTGCAACAATACAATGATGGAAGAATAACAAAGACTCAGTCACAATATAATGACGTTAATAATACAGAAATTATTGACAGTCTATATTTGATAAAGAAACTATTAAATAGTAATACAGAGGTTATTAACAGTCTCATTGAACAAAACAACGTTTTATCTTCCACCAATGGTTCAATTTCACAAGCTAACGATGAAAATTTAGAATTGTATGCTAAACGGTATAAAAATAATATTGTAGATTCGCTCAGTCATATAAAGATTGTGAAAATTGAATCATTGAATGTACAAGAAAATTTGACTGCGGATATCATAGACAGTCATAATGATAACGATGTACAGGAAGTAATTCCTGACAGTAACAGACAAAATTTGAATATTGGGAACATGAATAAAATAAGCTTAAAAGATATTGAAGAGACAACAAATGATATTTGTCATCACGAATCGTCTAATGTGATTGAAACTTCAGTTAAAAATAAATTTCCATTATTTAAATGGAAAGATTTGAAAGAAATTTCAAATAATAAACTCCAAACTAAAATCATTTCTGATTATACATTAAAAATATTAAAAAAATATCTTCCATTGGTTCGACTTGATAGGATCTCAGTACCTGAAAGCAATATAAATTCTTCAAGTAACGCAGAAAACAATATAACTCCTTCGAGTAGCGAAGAAAACAACATAATTTCTATAAGTAACGTAGAAAACAATATCATTCCTTCAAGTAACGTAGAGAACAATATAATTCCTTCGAATAACGCAGAAAACGATATAATTTCTGTAAATACCGAAGAAAACAATATAACTTCAAGTAACGCAGAAAACAACACGATTTCTTCAAGTAACGCAGAAAACGTTATGATTCCTATTAGTAACGCAGAAAACAACATAATTCCTTCAAGTAACGCAGAAAATAATTGTTATTGCAAAGAATGTAATCTTTCTTTTGCTTCAAAAAGTAAGTATTTATAACGTTTAAAATTGATTAAAAAAAAAAAGGTATTTTTATTGATTACTTATAAACTAACGTTTCAGAAAAATTAAAATCTCATAAACAATATCGTCACAATGGAAGAAAACTTTACAACTGTGAACAATGTGATTATGCAAATAATTATAAATCGAAATTCGTACGTCACAAAAAAACGCATACTAGAGAACGTCCATATCAGTGTTTTTGTTGTTCGTCTACTTTTACGTACAGAAACGCTTTCAAATCACATCTGTTTACTCATATTGATAAAAATTTATCATGTGATATTTGTCATGAGAAATTCACAACAGCAAATTCACTAATAACGCACATAATTTATTATCATTCGTTTTCTCCATCTGTTAGGGCGCGGCAATGTAAAGTTTGTCGAGAATTATTCCCAAATCGATATAGTTTAAAGATTCACATTAAAACCCATAAAAATAGAAGTTTATTCAAATGTAATATTTGTTGTTACACAACAAAATCCTTACAAATTTTATTGAAACACGTAAAAAAACACGTAAGCAATAAAATTATTTGTAATGATTGCGGGAGATCGCTTGCAAATAAAAATAAATTTGAACGACATTGGTATTTACGTCATAATTTTGCTAATTAATTAAAAGTATATTATGAATGTACTCATTGCTATAATCGTATTACTTATGTACGATATGATCATTTTATTCGCCACATTATCAATATTCATGGCGTAGAATATCTAGAGCAAGATAAAATTTAGCTGCTTAAAATTTGCCAAAAAGTTATTGTAGATGTGACCGGTTGATTTAAATTTATAAATAATATCAGATTTTATTTTGTTTTTTACTTCTAAGTCACAATTTAACGAACTTAAACAAAAAATTTAAGTTGATAATTAAAAATAAAAAACTAAAAGTAGGAAAAAATTTATAATTATCGGAGTTTATTGCTTTATTATTTACAATTAAACATTTAATATTTTAGTGTTTTATCAAAAAAGTTAATTTTTGTTAATTACTTATACATTATAATTTTAATGATCTGTAAATTTTATGGATTAAAATATAATCATAATGAAATGACCAGTTTTCTTTCAGTTTCGTTTCAGTCTAATAAAATAACCGCAACTAATTAATCGACTTGTTATATATTTATTATTTTTATGTATTTGAACAATTGTAATTAATATCGCGTGCAAAATGGTAAAAGGGCGCATTGCTACAGATTATTTAGTAGGGATTCATGCTAAGAGGGAGCAGTCAATGACTCAAACAAACATATGCAGTTTTAGTTTTACAGAAATATTGTTTTTTTTTTTTTATTTAAAATTCGCGCTTTTTTGGGAAATTAATTTCAAATGTTGTTTTACTGTTGTCTGTTATGTGACTAATTAAAATGCTTAAATTAATTATAATTTTTTGTAATTTCTGAGTTTCAGAGTTCAAATACATATTCAATACTTCATTTATCAGTGTAATAAATGATTTGAGTGGAAACATTTAAAAAAACAATGATTTCATAACTTCTTAACTTCCCGCTAGAAAATTGCAATTTTCGAAAAATTCGGGAAGTTATGTTTACACCCCGATTTGCGAAAATCGAAATTCCATCAGATGTCGACGTTTTGAGGTCCTAGGAAGCTATTCTGACTATTTTTAGAATGATGTCCGAGTGCCTGTATCTATATGTGTATGTGTATATATGTAAACTAGACTGTGCCAAATGAAATCGATTTTTTTTTCGGTCCTATACGAAAATTAGGTTGTCTCACTAGAAAAAAAAAGTCCTGCAAAAATTTCAGCTCGATGTGTCTATTTTTCAGTTAGCGCTCGCGTAAATAAGAATTTTCTAATAAAATTTTTTTTTATCCCAACTTAATATTTTACAACTCATTAAATATAATTGATTAAAAAATGGCCACGGTGCCATTTTGTAGGGGATCCAATTCTCCACAAAAGTAACTTTTGATCGAATGAAAAACATCAGCCAATTTTTTTCTGCAGCCATTTGAACCTAATTTTTTTTCAAAATTTCCATTTATATTTATTATTAAACGCTTAGAAAACAATGTTGCTATGTATGAAACTTATTGAATTCAATTTCTCTAGGAACCTTTATGATCCCAAGGAATAGTTTTCATACTTGTAAAAATAAAACTAACATCAAACTATTGATATTAACGATATTTCTAACAATATTTTTTCTTCGTTTTGACATTTTTCGCATTTAATCTTTCTAGTAATTTTGTTTTGCATTAGAATATCGTTCGTAGTTGTGATTTTGAGATTCTCATACTGCTGATCAAAAATTATTACTTTATTGATAAAAATATACATTGTTTATGATAATAAAATACCCATAAAAATTCAATTAAAGAAAAAAGTGATGTTCTAATGTGCAGAAAATTTTCTTTCAATTCTGTTACTAGTTTTTAAGAGTTTATGGTATGTCAGGAGACCCTATTGCGAATATAAACTGTACTTGCCCCAAACTAATTAATTAATTAGTTAATTAATTAATAAATATACAGTATACTGATTGCAGTCGAAGACAGTAACCATTGCTGCCGTTAGAGTAATTCTTACGGTTTTGAAAGAAATTTCGTTATTTTGTATACTGACCGCATTAGTGTCCTGCGCAGCAATGGTTACTGTTTTTTTTTCTCCGTGTATATGATTATATAAAAACTTTTTTCATCGGGTCATATATAAAATGCTGATAATTAATTTTAATTCATTAATAATTTAGTAAACAAAAATGGATCCACCGACTAGTTTTTTAGAATAAAAGATTTAAAAATGACGTTTGTAAAGTTCTTATACACGGACTCTTATGGCGGACAAGATTCCGTCATGACTTATTTGATTTTTTTTCGTTATTAACCTCTCAAGTTGAAGAAATAAAAAACCACATGCCATAAACTTGAATATTTTTAGAATATGATAAGATTTTGATAATATAGTGTTACCGTTGTAATTATTTACATAATTCAAGTTAAACTTTATTATTTAATCTCGTTCATCGACAGAAATACATATTATTGAGGGTTTAGCAACGTCGCGGAGGCAGTTAAGAGAAAAAACAAAGATAGAAATACATTAATAAGAGAGACGAAATTGGAAATAAATTTTTCCCGCTTCAATTTGAATATCGATGTGTAAGAAGTTAGAACGCGCTGTTGCCAAATCTTTTTATTAAATCATATGAGTAAAAAATAACCAAGTAATTTCATTACTTTCTTTAATGAAATAAGTAATAAATATTAATTTATGAATTTCTTATGTTATTATAAATTAAAATAATGAATTTTTATAACTATTAGGAGAATTTAGCAAACGAAAAAATTCAAACACTACTTTGACACACTAGTTTCAGTCGAACCTCCTTAATCTTAAAATTAAATTTTTTGAAATTTGGGTTGTATTTTTAATATTATTTATTTATTTTTATATCTATATAACAGAAAGGATAGGAAATGGAAATAAAGAGAACAATTTTTTTTATTGTTTTTTTTTATTTATTCTAAATATCTTTCTTCTTCCTACAAATTTATCATAATCGAAATATGTAACAATTTTTTCGCAACAGTCATATGGTAGTACATTTTTGAATAAAGAATAAACAAACTTTTTATGTTTTTCCAGTAATAAACTGAAGTTAATGGCATATCGTATCCTAAGTTTTAGAATAGGAAAGTATATAAAATATTTTTCTTTGTAATCATCTATATCTAACGCTCTAAGATCTTCATTTAATCCAAACTTTATTAATTTGTCCGAATCCACCGTGAGAATATGATAAAAAGTAATATTACTATTACCAATTTTCTCACGTTTCAATTCATCCACAACTCCTTGAATTCTTTTTTTTATTTGTTCAATTCTATCTTCATGTTCTTTTTCTGTGACTTGAAGATTAATTGGACTTGTAGTCAAGTCTTGATAACTCATACCGTCTGGTCTCGTAGGTAAACCTATAAAATCTCTCGAATATTTTTCAGCTATCAAGTCGTAAATAAGTTCTTTACATTCGAGCTTGCGCTTTGTTTTATACTCTGTGTCATTGGCAATCTCTGGAGTTAAATCTGTACGTTGTTCATTAAAACGAGCAGTACAGACGAAAACGTCACTTATATAAAAGAAATTGAAATCGGTGCGATACAGAAGATAGTTGACTATTTCTCTATACCCGTGCCAAATACAGGAAAGGAGAAGATTATAGCTACCATCTGATACCTTGCTGCTAGCTCCTGCATCAATTAGTAGTTTGATGATTTCTAATTTTTTATCGGCTAAACTATACTGTGACTTACAGTAATGTATATATAGACCGTTTCGGTTTTTGAAAAGTTGTTTTATTACTATCACTTTACCGTCATCAGAATCGTAGCTTACAAGAGCTCCGTTATTCAATAAGAGCTCAACCATTGGAATATTATGGTCTAATACAGCATCTGACAATGGAGATAGACCAGTATTGCTTAAAATATTTACATCTGCTCCATATTGCAATAATAATTTTGCCATAGGTATAGAATTACGAATAACTGTGTGGTGTAATAAAGTTAAATCTTCATCGCCATATCGCGATCTAGATTCATCTTCATTCCAATATCGTCGAGAACCGCCAATCATACATCCTTGGATTCCAAAAAGATTTAAATGAAGTCGTTTATTAACAGCCATACTTGCGCCATAGTCCAATAACAATTGAGTAATTTTGATATTAAGACAAATAACCGAAATATGAATCGGATGAACATCATCGTTTGTTGAAATAACAGAAGCATTATTTTTTAGTAATAATTTCACGTATTTAAGATTTTCTGATTGGCAAGCGAAATGTAGGGGCGTAAATCCAACATACCAAGGTCCTGTACATCTTGCATTCACATCTGCACCATTACGTAGAAGATAATCCATAATCTTGAGATATCCATGTTTAGTCGCAACGTGAAGAGGAGTCATCCCATTTCTAATCCTTGCATTTACATTAGCACCTTTACTCACAAGTTTTCTAACAACTTTAAGCTGTCCCAATCGAACAGCATCGTGGAGCAGAGTGTTCGAAGAACGATCCAATTTTTTATGACTCATTTTAATGCAATTTTTAGCCAATAACTCAGCCGCCTTTACACGTTTGCGCCTCACCGCCATTTTGAGAATATTATATTCACCACGTAGAATGGGAAGTTGTAACACTTTAGTTGATTTCAATAATTTTTTACACTTTTTAATATCACTTTCGAAAATTGCAGACATTAAGTGGCCTCTTGTAATTGATGACATTTCGATCAATATCGTTTTGATAGTTATTGGACCGAAATAAAAACTCAAATTCTGAACAAGAAATTTTTTTTATCAAGTATGGACGATAGAGTTGTCACTTAGTCAAAAATTTATTTTTTAGTTTCTCAGTAATTTAACAAGCTTTGCATTTACTTCAAAATCACTTTATTTAAAAGACGTATAACTTTTAAAAGGCCGCACTAAAATATCAATAACTTGAATTCTTCTAATCTTATGACACAACAATAAATTAAATACTTTCAACGTAATGTGTTTGAAAGACGTAATGTGTATAAAGACGTTTAATTACACAAGTTTGTTGCTTTACAGTAACTGAGCACTCTGTATTTTAAAAATCACTTATTCGGAAGACGTCCGACTTTTGAATGAACTGTGATTCCCAGTAGGAGAATAGATCTCGGAAACTGTCCCCACTACCGAACATTTATGAAGTGCGCATGCGTCCAGAAAAGTGGGAGAGCATTTATCACATAAGACATCGAGAGTGGGAGTAAAACCCGACGACACTCGAACTTCAAAGTCCAATCTCTTGTCGGGAAGACAATACCCTCCGTATAGCTCAGACTTAAGCTGTTAATTTCAAAATATTTAATGTACATGTAATCGGAAAAAAAGAGAAAGATAGAAGATGTTAATCCACAGACAGACTTATTGTCACGTCTACTGTTACTATTGTTCTTAAATTCATAATAGAGCTTGTATATTTACTACTAAATACCTGGGGTAGACATCAGTTACCCATAAAACGATTACCCAGATCTCGGATTTCTGGGTTAAAGATATTCTGGGTTACAGAATTTATGGGTATTAGAAATCCTACCAAAAACAGATTCTCTGTATAAAGTCGCGCCAAGTACATGTTTAAAATTTTTTAAAAGTAAAAACAAATTATTTTTTACAAAAAAATCTGTCTATCGGTTGACCCTGCGGACTACCCCTAACACTTTCCGCTGTTTTCGAGCTCAAGGAGCTCGAAAACGTTGTTGTGAATACATTTACGAGCTCTTCGAGCTTTTGTATGCCATTGTTTTCGGCGCGTTTTATCAAATTCTGAAGCTGATTAGATTTTGAAGTCGATCGTTCAATTCGTTTCTGAGAAATCACTTCATAATTCGCCAATATTTTCGAGTCTACTTGATCAAATGATCTGAAATTTTCAGAAAAGTTGACGGCCAACAAGCTCTTTCGATTGCCACCGTGACCATCCAAATCTGTTGTAACCGTGCAGCAGCGAGTTAAGACGTGAGAGTGTGGCTCTCTCGCTTCATTTATTTCCTCCCCCTCTCTCTCTTCTTGCTCTAAGGGTCAAGTGCAGTAGTCTAGTCTCTGCGTTAGAATTTGGGGATGATTTCGCGCAGCATAGGACCGCAAATTAGTCCTGCGCATAATTAGGTGGGGTCAACGCAGGTTGGTGGCCCAGAGAACTGACCCAAGACGATTGATCAAGAAGACGACACTTAATCTATAACAGATACTGGCACATGGCACTCCAGGGCCGTTAGCCAATCAAGGAAAAAAAAAAAAAAAAAAAAAAAGACGACACTTAAGTTCGAGAGCTGTAACTGATCGGTCTTATCCACTTTACACTCTCTAAATTTGTCTACTATATATATTTCTTTTCCGACCATTATTGTATATAAGATATAGTGAGTTTAAGTTAACTCGAGTTCGGTTAGCGAAGACGCACCGACGCACAATTCTTTCTGCTCAAGTAATTAATTATTAGAACTTGTCTTTGATATATTAAAATAAATTTATTCAACTTATTAGAAGTGATACGAAACCTTCCGCTTGAGTCTTTCATAATTTATTTGAATTAAAATTTAACTTGAAAATTGAGATACGTGGTGTTGCTTTGATACAGCAAATTAATATTATACCTAAAGTTCGTCTATCTGATCAATTAAATAAAACCAAGTGTATAAAGTGAGTGATGTGGTTTTCTTCGTGTGCAACAACCTGCCAACGCGGATCCCAGGAGCCAGAGGAAACCTATTGGACACCAACATCACCAGGACCAAGCAGAGAAGAATCATCAACCAGCATCTTCAGTAAGCAGACCAAGATTTTGATAAGTTCTCAACAAATTACAAGTATATCAAAATATAGATTTTCATTTTCTCTCTCTCTCTTCAACGTGATTAATTATTCCTCATTTATTCTCACTCGTTACCAATAAATTCCCGCGCGTTTCGAGTCGACGAATTCCTTTGAATTATTTGTAAATATATATAATATTACATTAGCTTTAAGTCAAAGGGGAAACTGTATATAAATTGAGATCGTGGTTAAATAAAGTATAAGTTTGATTGTTATTTCTTGATTAAATTTAATTATCACCAGTGTCACGTAGAATAAGAATTTTCTTTCAGCCGCGTGTCCGGTCAGGACGAGTACCTGCTTCCTGAGAGCATTTCCCGTCTTTTGGAACCAGAATTTTAGAATAAAATAAGTCTAATTAATAGTAGTAAATTTAAGTAAAATCAGTAATTTCGGGAAATTTATTTGACTGTGGTTCTTGGCTATCTGGACACGCAGTAGCCAGGGCCCACCGTTATACTGTTCAGTATAATACATACACTCGGACATCATTCTGAAAATAGTCAGAATAGCTTTCTAGGACCTCAAAACGTCGACATCTGATGAAAACTCAATTTTCGAAAATCGGAGTAAATACAATAACTTCCTGAATTTTCGAAAATTTACAATTTTGTTAACGGAAAGTTAAAAAAAAGTCAAATCGAAATAATACCAAGCACCTAATATGATTCAAAGTCATGGTAAACATTTTCATAAAATTAAAAAGAAAATTGTATTAAATTTCAATGTACTTGGTGTACTCACAAAATAGTAAAAAAAAGACCATTTTTGATTTTATTAGAAATTAATTTCGCTTGAGTACACGGAAAAAAAATTCTAGTTAAATTTACAATACTAACATCGTAATTTGTCCTATTAATTATTGTATTGGTGGACTAGACTTTTCACATCGTAATTTTTACGATGTAGGGTTGGAAATTTCATTTAAGAAATAATACTTCAGACAAACAATACGAAGTCTTAAGCTCTTTAATATAAATTACGATGTAACATCGTAAAATTTGAAGAGAAATTTTAAATAAAAGATTAAAATAATAATCGGTCGGCAGTTGGATTCGAACCCGAGTCCTTTCGAGTGCGAAGTGTCCGACGCCTTGGACCACTCGGCCACTGAAGGGCCTACACTATATGATGTTTTTAAGATCCATATAAACGACTTGCGGAGGACCCAGTTACTATTTAAAAAGTACGATGTAACATCGTACTTTTTATAGCTTCCATCGTATTATAACAGAGGCAGCACTGTAATATTTATTTTGTAAAAAAAGTAAATAGAAATATTAAATGTACGAATAAATATAGTTTTTAAATTGTAATTTTTATTTATTTTTTTTTACGATGTTAAATTGTAATTTTTGCAGTAATTTTTAATCCTAAAAGTCTTTGTTAAAAATACGATGTTAAATAGTAAAAAATATAACCCACATAATAAATTTTGAAATAAAACATTTAAAAATTGACAGTAATAAAAGTCTAGTCCGAGATTACGATGTTAACATCGTAAATTTCGGTAGAATTTTTTTTCCGTGTACGCATGTAGTAACGCACACCAAGTACATTGAAATTTTGTCATACAATTTTTTTTGAAATTTTATGAAAATGTTTACCATGTCTTTGAATTATATGAGGTTACTTGGTATTTTTTCAATTTAACTTTTTTTTTGTAAAAAATAATTTGTTGCACGCCTCGAATTTTTACTTTTAAAAAATTTTAAACGCCCATACAAAGTCGCCGTTAATGGAAAAAAAGCCGTAGATCGGCCGAAGTCTAACTTCCGTCACTCAGCCAAGCATTGGCAATTAGTAATGGCCCAAACCTGGTTGATTACTAGCAGCCGTTCAATTTTATTAAACGACGCTGCCGATGGCTGGCCAATTAATGGCTACTTACTCTCTTAACATGAATCAGTGAAAATTTCATTAATTACGGTAGTGAAGCTATATTCACTTCATAATCAGTGTATTTAAATAACAAATTAATGAATTCCCACTAATAAATTTGGTGCTATAATTTTTAATAGCAAATTAGTGATTTTCATTACTGAACTAGCGATATTTTCACAATTTCTACAAGTGAAACTGTTATTCACTTCTTAATTTGTGAATTTTACAATTTCATTAGTAACTTTAAATATAGCAAATAATTAAATATTTTACTAGATATAAATATAATTAATAATTATGGTGCTATTTTTAAAAATTTCAATAAGAAACTTTCAAAATAAAAAAAAATAGGAGTACAGCCCGATGAAAAAATATTTTATACAATTATATATAAATTGGATAGAAAAAATGGCCCGATCCAATTGTATACAATTTGTATAGAAATTGTATACAGTTCTATACAAATTGTATACAATTATATAGACTTGGATACATTTTGTATAGAATTGTATACAATTTTTATACAGTTGTATACAATTGGATCGGGCCATTTTTTGTATATAATTTTATACAATTGTATAAAATCTTTTTTCATCGGGAGAACAATAATAGTTTGAGTCCAGCAATCACCGGGATTTTTTCACCAATCAAAATCATGTATACTTCCTTTAAGTAGTGATTCTAATGCATTGATCACTTCGGATCTAATTACAAGTGTCTTATATTTTTTTTCGCGATATTATATTTTTTTTCACCGATCGATGAAATCGGTGGATTCCCATATTCACTTATCAAATCAGTGAATTCTAATATTCACATATTCATTTAGTGAATATTCACTAATTCTGCGTGGTTCAATTGTCGCATTGACAATTAGTGAATATTCACTTGAAATTAGTGAAAAATCACTAATTCATATTTAGAGAGAAGTTTTATTTTTGACTCGGATAAACATGAATATGTGAACTAAGTGAATATTTACTAATTTAGAGTGCCAATCGAACCACTTTTTGGAATTAGTGGTTCGATTTGCACTTGGAATTAGTGAATATTCACTTATTTTC
Source organism: Microplitis mediator (assembly GCF_029852145.1). Classification (NCBI taxonomy): domain Eukaryota; kingdom Metazoa; phylum Arthropoda; class Insecta; order Hymenoptera; family Braconidae; genus Microplitis; species Microplitis mediator. The sequence continues at coordinate 7,968,778 of NC_079971.1, forward strand.
ACTAATTCATGTTTAGAGAGTAAGACTCACTTATTTTCTAAAATTATTTAACAGTGTGACCTATGACATCCTTTTTTCCTGTTTTCTAAAATAAATGCCTTGAATTTATACAGCACTTAGGCTACATGACATCAAAGATGTCCTGTGATCGAACCAAGTACTTAAGATCATAAAAATCCACTAGCAACTGGTTTATTTTTCGTTTAATATAAAATATACAATTTAAATTTACCCTTTAACGTCGCTTTTAAAAGAAAAAATAAAAAACATTATTCTAACGAGAATAATTATTCTTATTTCTCCGAATATTTAAAAATATTAAGGGAAAACAATAATTTTAAAAAATTCATATTATTTATCTCAATCATAAATTTGTCATTTATGGTCTTTTCACACTTAAGGTGTAAATATTTAAGTACCTATATAATAAAATCCAGTAGTTATCTGATGAAAAGTGACAAAGTCTCAGTCATTATAGGATTAAAAACATTTAAGGTAAATAAGTGAGGGTTCATTTACAAACTATTATAAGGTGTCAATTTTTACCTGCGTAATTAGTCTGTCTGCCGTAATCTTTGTCCTTTATAATACAGACAGTCTCCTTTGAGTTACCATTTAAATTTTGTATCTACTAATGAGATTTAAACGAGTTTTGTAAAATTCTTCTGATCAATGAACTTGCAATTGGTGTCCTCCCTTTCTTAATTTGGGTCTTTAAACGAAAAGAACTTGCTGCTTATTTAAAGTACAGCCAGCACCCTGATATAGTTTAGTTGTCCTGGCAAAATAATTTTCGAATTTGATTGCACGTACCACTTGAAAGTGATGAAGATCGCGTCAACCCGTATAGGTTTTTTACAGAGTATATATAGAAGGCTATATCTGCAAATTTGGAGACTTATTTACGTGGCTATCGATAAGTGCTGAAAAATATCAATCATATATTTCAAAAATTTGATAGTGTACGCTTTTTCCATAAGCTCATTATATACCGTTTTGATCTTAGAAACAAAATAAAAATAAATTTTTCCCAGGTTGCCCTCACACCTTCGTTCATTAGAATAAATTTATTCGGTCATAAATTATTTCTTATAACAATAGTGTAATACTTTAAATGTAAGTCTTAAACTCCCTTCACAAAGAGGATTTATGTCAAACGGACAATTGAAAAGTGTGAAGTCTTCATATATCCATTGAACTTATTGTCTAGACATTATATGGCGTCATAGATTTAAAATCCTGGGACCCTTCGTATCTACGTATATATATATATATATATATATATATATATATATATAGGTGATTTGTTTTGAACGACTATTTTTTTTTCACTCCCACTTGAAAATATTGTTATAGACATAAAAAAAAATTCCCTGCAAGTTTCAGCCCTTAATTTTAATTTTAAGTACTTAAGTTAAAAACGAGATAATTTAATTATCATCAAATGTATTTGCCACTCTATTCATTTAGTATGTTCGCACGCTTCCGAAGAGCTTCTATCAAATATTGATTTTATGTTACGGGAAACTTTTTTTTTCGATTGAAAATAAAAAATATAAAGGAAAGCACAAAAGTCGGCACAAAATGGGAATAGCGGGGTTAAATACTGTCTTGGTTGAAGTTTTTTTTTAGACAAAAAAATTAAGAATCGAAGGTTTCGGACTTCGAAAAAATGACGGTTTTATTGAAAAAACTGAAATATTTCATATATAGTGACTTCTGAAAATTTTTTGTATTTTTTTCTGAAAACTACATTTAAAAACACAAATTTTGAAAAAAAAAAAGTGCCGAAAGATTAATTTGTGAGAAAGTTATGGCAATTTAAAAAAAAAGAGCGGTTTTTTTCAAAAATTCGTAACTTTTTTTGGGATGGGTAAAAAAATCTGAAAAAATCCAGAAAAATATCTTTGGTAGGATAAAAAATGATAAAAAAGTTTCTGCGAAACCGAAGAGGGTCGGGTCAAAACCTCGGTGATTTGACATGGAATGCCCCATATCTATCTTGAACTTCTATCCATTCTGCAACTTTTGAGCCCGGTCCGGTAGTGGGCCTTCCATAATTACTATTTTTTATCGATTTTTGAAAATTGGAAAAATTTTTTTTTCGCTATAAGTTATTATCAGTACACACAAAAAAAAAAAATTCTCGACTGAAGGTAAATATTCTTGATTCAAGAAAATTTTTTTGGAGACCTAAATTTTCTCAGATAAAGTAGAAATCTTCTCCAACCAAGACGAATTCTCTTGGCTCAAGAAAATCTTGACTTGGTTCCCAAAAACGTTTGTCTTCAAAAATATTTTCTTGACTCAAGATATCTGTTTTTTCTGTGTACCGATTTTTGACTCTGTACACTTGTTTTTCTTGCATATTATAAATTGACACACACACACACACACACACACATACAGACATCGCTCTGAAAATGTCAGAATAGCGTCCTAGCACCTTCAAATGTCGACATATGATGAAAACCCGGTTTTTGAAAATCGGGGTGAAACCAATAACTTCCCAATTTTTTGAAAATCGTCGATTTTCTCAGCGGGAAGTTAAAAAAAAATTGCATCTGTGACTTTTTACTTTTCTACGTGCGCACATTTTTATTATTAAATTACTCATTAAATCTTTTAAAATTTTTGCATTCATTACTCGGCGGAAATGTCTTCTAAAATCTTTTAAATACTCTAAAATTTTTTAAGAGAATTCAACTTTAGATAAAGTCCCATTCAAACTCATAAAACTCGTAGATGTTTTTACATAAATAGAATTGATGAGAATTTGAGAGACTTTTACGTTCCAGGATATTCTGTATAAACTCTCATTAAGAGTAAAGTAGTAAATACTTATAAAAACTCACAAAGAAATTATCTATATTCAATCTTATAGAAGTTTCTAACGATTTAACTTATAGTATCTCATAACATAAAAATTCTCATTTATTCCCATGAAAATTGTATAAGATATATCGCTTAAGATAATGAACAAAATAAAAACCCACAAATTCTCATAAAGAGTTTTATGAGCAAATTTTTCGTTTCTCATAGAAAATTTTGTAGCTCATAAAGTCTCATAGAAAAATATGTTTTTTTTATGAGAATCTATGAGTTTGATTCAACAGGGATATTTTTTTTACTCGGTACTATTCAAACAAAAAATATTCTTAAATGAAGTATTTATAGTTGGGAAAAGTTTTTTTTTTCTTTCAGTAGAGGATACTTTTCATCATTTTCAGTGATTGTAAAATTATTTTTTTTTAAATTGATATAAATATTTTTTTATGTATCATTAATTGATTAAATAAAACATAAAACTTTTAATTAAAGATAATTGCACTTATAATAATAATTACGATAATGAAAGTCAAAGAGTAATAATAAATTAAAAATTAATGAAAAAAATAAAAAGATGTCTATGAAATGAATAATATATAACTTCAATCTTTTTGTTTTTTTATTTCATAGGCTAATGTTCAATTCTTTCTTATAGCGTTAAGTACTTTATGCTTTATTTATAGTAAAAATTAACTAAAAAAAAAATATTTTATCTTTTGTGCCCTTTGCAGAAATAACAAAGAAATTTTATTTTTTACAAATTAATAAAATTCATTATTTTTTTTAAATGTAAATTTATATCTCAAGTGTTAAGCGAGTCGGGGTCATCACCCTGGTGGTTTAGAAACACGGTGGGTTTGTTCCATTTTACCACTGTGATTACGCGGTGGATACACGGTGGAACCACGGTGATGAAATGGAACAAACCCACCGTGTAACTACGGTGGATCCACGGTCTTTACACTTCCACGATGTTTCCGCCGTGATTAAAATCTGCGAGAGCAGTCTTTGAAAAATCTGAAGCAAGACTTGGATGTAAGATAATTTTTCGTGGTTAAAAAAATAAAAACCAAGCAATCAACTATTCGATCTTCTGAATTCAAAATTTAAGGATTTGACAAGACATTGAATAGACAAATGATGATTAGTTTCAAAAAGATATTTTATTCAAACAATTATTACAAAATAAAACAATCAGGACCAGTGTGTCCACATGCTAGTGGGGTCAGATTCTGTGAAATAGTGCAGCATTTACAAATGTGGGATTATTATCTCTCCCTGAGTGGCACTTCCGATAACCGAGTAATTGAATACGCATACCAACACCACGAACACTTTGTAAATCTTACAGTCGTAAAAAATGGATATTACATGTCGCCAAGTCTTCCCAGCTTCTCAACAAAGCTCGAGGACCAAGCGATCCTCGACTACGAGTTTCCTCAGGGCAAAGAGGGCCAGCGAATGTTCAACGAAGGAATTTACTCCAAGCAGATCAACTAATTATTCCCACAAATAGTAGTCATTAATATTAATCATCAATATCACATACTATACAATGCTAATTTACTTTTATGAATAAATAATTATCCAATACAGTAAAATTTAATTTAATTTAATTAATTAATTAAGGAAGTAAGTAAATGAAGTATAAAAAAAATTAATTAATCAAATAAGAGACCTAGACGTAGATCTAGACCATTCTACTAATTTCTAGGATCAATATTCGTTGAATATTTATTTATTTTAATTACTCTATTGTTTCATTAACTCGGCAAATTGAAGCGTAACTTCACGTAATCAGTCTGTGATTTATAAATAATTAATTATTATTATTATTAATAGTCGAGTAAAACTTAAATCAAATAATATTTTATCCAAGTGGAAAAATATTATCATTAGTCATCATCATTTGCGTTCGTAATTTCATCGTAAATATGTCTGCTGGCAACAATGATGGAAAGTCATAATTTTCAAGAGCCACTTTGTCTTCAAATTGACGTCAATTCGGAAATTTAGCTCAATATGGGCGTGGGTCCAGTTTTGGAGGACAAAATGCCAGCAAGACTTAGAAATCAAAATTCGCTGTCAATTTTCTCTTTGATAGAAAATCTAACCGGCAAACTCAGTAGGGGAGGGTGGGGCAAAGTGGGCCCCGTAAGCTAGAAATGGGATTACCTTTACTTTTTTTTACTCGTTACACTCCTTTATAGGCCCTTGTTTGTTATTTAACATTGATAAGCTGTGTCCATTAAAATTGAAAAATCGAAAATTAGGGGCAAAGTGGGCCCCCATCTAAAAAAATTGTGTGAGACAAATTTATTGCTCGTTTTACTTTTTTTAAATTCTTCACTTTGAAAATGTTATGAATAAGCTGTGTTCATAATAAATTACGAATTTTAAAATATGGGGCAAAGTGGGCAAAAATGGGTAAGCCATAAATAAACTAATAAGTAATAAATGAATAGTCGTAAAAAAGTGAAGGTGACTTATTATGAGCCTCGTTCATAAAAAATTTCAGAGTGCTCACTTTGCTCTCAAATTTTAGGCGGGCCACTTTTCCCAAAAATTTTGGTGGCTTTCCAAATTTTAGGGAGGCCTACTTTGCCCCAAGGGGCCCACTTTGCCCCACCCTCCCCTATTCAGGTTTTCCAAAATCTACGTCTGCTATCGGATGTCAAAATCTCAGCAAAGGTTACAAATTAAAATTTACAGTCAACTTGCTGTCAATTTTCACTCATGTGTTGAGTATTCGAAACTTCAAAACGTGACACAAAGACGAACTTTTTTTAAACTTTTTAAAATTAAAGAGAAAAATTAATAAATCTCCCAACATATATATTGAGATATACTGAAACAAAAAACGTTCAGAAATAGTTCGAAATCACTTCTTTCTGAAGGTATTTTGAACTGAAAAATGTTCATTTGTGGTATTAAGTCGATTGTTTTTATTCTGTGTATTTTTAAAAGTTCGAAAATCGTTTAAAAAAAGCTCGTCATGGTGTAACGTTTCGAAGTTTCGAATAGTCACTTTTTTATTCATTTTTCAGCAATTTTTTTTACACGGGTTGGATAATAAAACCGCAGCAAACGTGGCAAATTGAAATTTAGTCAACTTGTCGTCAATTTGCACTCATATTGTAGTCTGAAGACTAAACAACAAAAATTGATGTTTATTTTGTGATAAATCTGATCAGCAAATTCAGGATTCAAGTTTCCCAAAATTACCATCTGCTATCGGATGTTAAATTGCCACCAAAAATTAAAAATTGTCATCATCTTGCTGTCAATTTGCATTTACATCACAAAGCATACTTAGCTGAACTGAGCAAATTTGTTCATGAGTTCAGCCGAATACGCCCTCAGTAAAAAAAACTAAACAAGGTTTCTTTAAAGCTTTGAAGTATACAATCTGTATATAAAAATTTTGTACGAAATAAAATATTTAATTCTCAGTCTTACAGATTTTTTTTCACTGATACATTAATTGATTTTATAAAATAAAGAATCATAATGTAGCCTATAAATTTTATTAGGATGGGGATGAAAATTTGGGGAGGGTCGGAAACAACTGAACCATAATATGGATCGGTATAATTAAATTGAACAGAGCTCGGATAGCTCAACTAGAAGAGAACTTGGCGCGTAACCGACATGGTCTGGGATCGATTCCCAGTGCAGACTGTCCATGATTTTCCCAATTTAATTACAAGCTTTTCATTAAGAAATATTATTCCTTATCCTGCATAATCCCCCCATATTATAATTCTTCTTCTAACAAACGCGTCGCGATTTTGCGTGTCGATTGACAGACAATATTCCCCTTCCAATGAGGAATTTTCGAAATTAAATTTACTAACAAATTGAAGATGGAAAATTTATGCAGAGAACCAGATAGTAAGACTTTTCCTGGTCAAGTTGCTATCAAGTTGATATCTAAATTGTTTATTTTAGGGTGCGTTCTACTAAGCGTTCACAATACTGATCAAGAACTGGGTCTCTTACCTCAAGTCGTCGGAAATAGTCGGAAATTTTCGGCTTTTGTAATCTAACGGCGTCACGCGTGAGGCTAGACTAATTTCCAAAAAGTGGGATAAAAATTAACTTCAACTTACTCTTTCGAAAAATTTTATATTTTTATGAAATTTAGTGTTTCCGTAGGATATTAAAATTTCTGATGATAATAATTGTGATAATATCTAATGCAATAAAACAATGAGTGTAATCGAAATCATCGAAATAAGTGGTGACGAAGATGATATTCATGACGCTTCTACAATAGTAGATATGCCGCTTGGAGAAACTGATGGTATGTCATAATACTTGATAACTGATAATTCATTAATGATACTAAAGTTTGCCGACGTCTAATAATTTTTGAAATGTTTTCGGAACGATAAATTATAACATAAATTATTTACGAAATTGCACTTGTAGTTTTTTAAATTTTCTACAAGTGCATATTTTGAGTTTGTTTGTTTTGTTAATTGTCTGTTAACTTTAAAATCATTATTTATTATGCTAAAGGTAACAGACATTAAAAAATTTTTTTTTTTTATAAGTAAAAATAAATTAGTTACTGATAAGAAGAAATCATTAAAAATGCATCTGAATAATTTTTAGTATTTTTTTTTTATATATTAGTAATAATTTAGTGTACTGACAAGTGACTCATTGATGACAACATTGTCGCGTGGTCATATACACACTAAGTAAAAAAAACAAACTTCTTCCAAGTATCTGTATTCCAAGTACTACCCATCGAGATATATATTTTTCAATCTCCGGAGTGTATTTCTGAACACACCCTTGGAATTGTCAGATGTCGGCTACTTCAGCATTATGACGATTTAAATACTCAAGTAATGTAAATAAAATTGCGTTGCATTTATTTATATATTTAAATCTGTTTTAGATATTGATGTGCAACAATACAGTGATGGAAGAACAACAAAGAGTCAGTCACAATATAAAGACGTTAATAATCCAGAAGTTATTGACAGTCAATATTTGATAAATAAACTAATAAATAGCAATACGAAGATTATTAACAGCCTCATCGAACAAAACAAATTTTTATCTTCCACCAATGGTTTAATTTCACATGCTGATGATGACAATTTAGATTTGTATGCTAATCGGAATAAAAATAATATTGTAGATTCGCTCAGTCATATAAAGATTGTGAGGATTGAATCATTGAATGCACAAGAAAATTTGACTGCGGATATTATAGACAGTCATAATGATAACGATGTACAGGAAATAATTCCTGACAGTAACATACAAAATTTGGGTAATGGGAACATGAATGAAATAAACTTAAGAAATATTGAAGAGACAACAAATGATATTTGTCATCCAGAATCGTCTAATGTGATTGAAACTTCAATTAAAAACGAATTTTCATTATTTAAATATGAAGATTTTGAAGAAATTTCAAAAAGTAGACACCAAACTGAAATGATTTCTCAATATTCATTGAACAAATTAAAAAAATATCTTTCAAGAGTTAGACTTGACAGGACTTCAGTACCTGATAACAATACAATTTCTTTAAGCGACGCAGAGAACAACATAACTCCTTCGAGTAACGAAGAAAACAACATAATTTCTATAACTAACTTCGAAAACAATTTAATACCATCAAGTAACGTAGAAAACGATACGATTTCTTCAAGTATCACAGAAAATAATATAATTTCTTCCAGTAACGCAGAAAATAATTGTTATTGCAAAGAATGTAATCGTTTTTTCGCTTCAGAAAGTAAATATTTATGACGTTTTAAATCATTTAAAAAAAAAAAAAATTATTTTTATTGATTACTTATAAATTAATGTTTCAGAAAAATTTGAATCTCATAAACGGTATCGTCACAATGGAAGAAAACTTTACAACTGTGAACAATGTGATTATGCAAGTAATATAAAATTTAATTTGATATATCACAAAAGAACGCATACTAGCGAACGTCCATATCAATGTTTTTGTTGTTCGTTTACTTTACGTACAAAAACGCTCTCAAATCACATCTGTTTACTCATATTGATAAAAATTTATCATGTGATATTTGTCATGAGAAATTCACAAAAGCAAATTCACTAATAAGGCACATAATTTATTATCATTCGTTTTCTCCATCTGTTAGAGCGCGGCAATGTAAAGTTTGTCGAGAATTATTCCCAGATCGATATAGTTTAAAGATTCACACTGAAACACATAAAAATGGAAGTTTATTCAAATGTCATATTTGTTGTTACACAACAAAATTCTCACAAAGTATATGGGCACATATAGACAAACACGTAAGCAATAAAATTATTTGTAATGATTGCGGGAGATCGCTTGCAAATAAAAATAAATTTGAACAACATTGGTATTTACGTCATAATTTTGCTAATTAATTAAGAGTATATTATAAATGGACTCACTGCCATAATCATCGTACTTATGTACGACTTGATCATTTTATTCGTCACATTATCAATATTCATGGCGTAGAATATCTAGAGCAAGATAAAATTTAGGTGCTTAAAATTTACCAAAAAGTTATTGTAGATGTGACCGGTTGATTTAAATTTATAAATAATATCAGTTTTGATTTTGTTTTTTACTTCTAAGTCACAATTTAACGAAACTAAACAAAAAATTTAAGTTGATAATTAAAAATAAAAAACTAAAAGTAGGAAAAAATTTATAATTATCGGAGTTTATTGCTTCATCATTTACAATTAAACATTTTAAATTTTAGTGTTTCATCAAAAAAGTTAATTTTTGTTTATTACTTATACATTATAATTTTAATGATCTCTAAATTTTATGCGGATTAAAATATAATCATAATGAAACGACCAGTTTTCTTTCAGTTTCGTTTCAGTCTAATAAAATAACCGTAACCAATTAATCGACTTGTTATATATTTATTATTTTTTAAAAATAAAGTCATTTATTATTATGTATTTGAATGATTGTAATTAATATCGCGCGCCAAAAGGTAAAATGTCGCGTTGCTATAGATTTTTTAGTAGGGATTCATGCTAAGAGGGAGCAGTGAATGACTCAAATAAACATATGCAGTTTTAGTTTTACAGAAATATATTTTTTTTTTTTTATTTAAAATTCGCGCTTTTTTTGGAAATTAATTTCAAATGTTGTTTTACTGTTGACTGTTATATGACTAATTAAAATGTTCATTTAATTATAATTTTTTGTAATTTCTGAGTTTCAGAGTTCAAATACATTTTTAATACTTCATTTTATCAGTCTAATAAATGATTTGAGTGGAAACATTTAAAAAAAACAATGATTTTATAACTTTTTTTCCGTTTGGTTGAGAAACTCCATAAGTCAATCAACTTTAAATAGTTTTTTTAAGTAGTTTCAGTTCAAAAATTAAATTTTTCTTGTTGGAATCTTTTTCAGAGACGCTAACATTATTGTATTTAATTATTTATTTATTATTTTAATGTCAAGTTTTTACAAAAAAATGTTTTTTTTGTTTCCTGAAAAATTTTGTTTTCTTGACCTACGGGGTTTCGCAAATAAACGATTCAATTGTGATGATAAATAATTTGTTGTCAGTACACAGTTATATTTATTTGTAATGAAAACTTGGCAGGGATTCCCAGAAGTCCCTTGTTATATTAATACACAATTATGTAATATAAATTACTAAGCAATTTAACTATTATAATAGAATGTAAATGCATAAAAAAATAATATATATTTTTAAATTATAGATTTAATATAAAGTGCTGATACTATAACATTATTTTTTAAAGTTTTTATTTTCATGCAAGAGATATTTGAAACGGTAACTTGATATTCATTGTTGAGTGTAAATATACTTTTAAAATTCTTGGAACGATTGCATAAACATTTTAGATAAAAATTTAATTGTAAGTTTCAAAAATTAATTATTATTATTGTTATTTATATAATTAAGAGAATAAGAAAAATTTCGTTTCGGCTGAATCTATATGATAGCCTCTACTAAAAGAAACGATTTAAAACGATTAGAAAAGAAAAAGGTAATTATATAGAAGTGGGGCTCCCCTGTTTTTTGGCCATAAAAAATCGAAAAATAGAGTTTTTCACAAATTTTTTTTTTTCATTTTGTTCTACTCTTCGGCGGATTTATGATAAAAATTAAATCAATACCCAAAAAATTCAATTTCATAAAGATTTTGGCGATTGAAAAGTCAAAAATTTTAATTTTTGATTTTCAATCGATTATTTGAGCATTTAAACTTTTTTTTTTTTATAATTTCTATTTTTTTTCTTGTTGCACATAGAAAAAAGAATAATTTGAAAAAAAAGTATCCCAATAACTCATTTTTTCAAATTTTTAAAGCATTTTATCGTTTTTGATTTTATTCCATTTTTAAAATTATTTATTAAATTACATATTTGGTCATGAATATTTGTATAATTGACATATTAATTTTTTTTTTATCTGCTCTCCCTGTTTAAAAATATTGATTGAAAAAAATTAAAAGTGATGAAATTCGAATTCTTTTCAATAATTTCAATTGATTTCAATTTTTTTGTTTGTATATATAGATATACAGTTTGCATCGAGTGACCGCTTCTCAATTATTTTCAATCAATATTTTAAACCAGGGCTACTTTTGACTGGTTTCACGATAATTTTTTTGTAAATTATTAAAATTAAAAAAATTTCAACAACAATAACTTGTTTAAATGTATAAATTAAATAAAAAATTCCAATATTTACAAGTAAATAAAAAAAATTTTAACATTAATAATCAATAAATTTTTAAAATAATAAAAAATTTTCATTTAAATTTTCAAATTTTATCAAAAGAAAAATTTTAAATAATACTTTCTAATGCTTTTAACTACTTTGAATACTTTTGAATCGCCCTTCTTATGGGCATTTGACATTGCAAATCGTTTTTTTTTAACAGGAAGAATTAGTTAATGTTATTGAAATTGGTATCATTAGATAAGTCATGACTTGAATTTGTGCCTTTTCATGGTTTCAACTCATTTTTTTTTTTATTGCCGTTTCGAAATAAATCAACTTATCTATATCATTCGAATCACATTCAAATTACGCGGGTAAAAAAGACGATTGTATTTATTTTCTTTAAATAAATTACTATTTTTATTATTCTGTCACTAAATATGACTGAATATATATAACTATTCTATATATAATTAAGAGAAAATAAGAAAAATTTAGTCTGTGCCATGTCTTTAGTAAAATTTAGTAAATATATTTATATATATATACAAATACATGAGTGATCGGATACTCGTTCCTTGATCGGGTACTGGGTCTCTTACCTCAAGTTGTCGGAAGTAGTCGGAAATTTTCGGCGTTCGTAATCTAACGACGCCCGGTGTGAGGTTAGACTAATTTCCGAAAAGTGGGATAAAAATTAACGTCAACTTACTCATTGGAAAAATTTTATATCTTTTATGAAATTCATGTTTTCGTGAGATATTTAAATTATTGATGATAATAATTGTGATATCTAATTTAATAAAACAATGAGTGTAATTGAAGTAATCGAAATAAGTAGCGACGAAGATGATAATCATGACGCTTCTACAATAGTAGATATGCCGCTTGGAAAAACTGATGGTATGTCACAATACTTGATAACTGATAATTCATTTATGATACTAAAGTTTGCCAACGTCTAATAATTTTTGAAATTTTTTCGGAACGATAAATTATAACATAAATTATTTACAAAATTGCACTTGTAGTTTTTTTAATTTTCTACAAGTGCATATTTTGAGTTTGTTTGTTTTGTTAATTGTCTGTTAACTTTAAAATCATTATTTATTATGCTGAAGGTAACAGACATTAAAAAATTTTTTTTTTTTTATAAGTAAAAATAAATTAGTTACTAATAAGAAGAAATCATTAAAAATGCATCTGAATAATTTTTAGTAATCTTTTTTTATATATTAGTAATAATTTAGTCTACAGATAAGTGACTTATTGATGAAAATATTGTCGCGTGGTCATATACACACTAAGTAAAAAAAACAAACTTCTTCCAAATATCTGTATTCCAAGTACTACCCATCGAGATATATATTTTTCAATCTCCGGAGTGTATTTCTGAACACACCCTTGGAATTGTCAGATGTCGGCTACTTCAGCATTATGACGATTTAAATACTCAAGTAATGTAAATAAAATTGTGTGGCATTTATTTATATATTTAAATCTGTTTTAGATATTGATGTGCAACAATACAGTGATGGAAGAACAACAAAGAGTCAGTCACAATATAAAGACGTTAATAATCCAGAAGTTATTGACAGTCAATATTTGATAAATAAACTAATAAATAGCAATACGAAGATTATTAACAGCCTCATCGAACAAAACAAATTTTTATCTTCCACCAATGGTTTAATTTCACATGCTGATGATGACAATTTAGATTTGTATGCTAATCGGAATAAAAATAATATTGTAGATTCGCTCAGTCATGTAAAGATTGTGAGGATTGAATCATTGAATGCACAAGAAAATTTGACTGCGGATATTATAGACAGTCATAATGATAACGATGTACAGGAAATAATTCCTGGCAGTAACATACAAAATTTGGGTAATGGGAACATGAATGAAATAAACTTGAAAAATATTGAAGAGACAACAAATGATATTTGTCATCCAGAATCATCTAATGTGATTGAAACTTCAATTAAAAATGAATTTTCATTATTTAAATATGAAGATTTTGAAGAAATTTCAAAAAGTAGACACCAAACTGAAATGATTTCTCAATATTCATTGAACAAATTAAAAAAATATCTTCCAATAGTTAGACTTGACAGGACTTCAGTACCTGAAAACAATATAATTTCTTTAAGCAACGCAGAGAACAACATAACTCCTTCGAGTAACGAAGAAAATAATGTAACTTCTTCAAGTGACGCAAAAAACAACACGATTTCTTCAAGTAACGCAGAAAATAGTATAACTTCTTCGAGTTACGCAGAAAATAATTATTATTGCAAAGAATGTAACTGCTTTTTTGGTTCAGCAAGTAAATATTTATAACTTTTTAAATTAATTAAAAAAAAAAGTTATTTTTATTGATTACTTATAAATTAATGTTTCAGAAAAATTTGAATCTCATAAACGGTATCGTCACAATGGAAGAAAACTTTTCAACTGTGAACAATGTGATTATGCAAGTAATATAAAATTTAATTTGATATATCACAAAAGAACGCATACTAGCGAACGTCCATATCAATGTTTTTGTTGTTCGTTTACTTTTACGTACAAAAACGCTCTCAAATCACATCTGTTTACTCATATTGATAAAAATTTATCATGTGATATTTGTCATGAGAAATTCACAGAAGCAAATTCACTAATAACGCACATAATTTATTATCATTCGTTTTCTCCATCTGTTAGGGCGCGGCAATGTAAAGTTTGTCGAGAATTATTCCCAGATCGATATAGTTTACAGATTCACACTGAAACCCATAAAAATAGAAGTTTATTCAAATGTCATATTTGTTGTTACACAACAAAATCCTTACAAATTTTATTGATACACGTAAAAAAACACGTAAGACAAAAAATCATTTGTAATGATTGCGATAAGTCGTTTGCAAATAAAAATGAATTTCTACAACATTGGTATATTGTTCATAAAATTTCTAATAAATCAAGAGTATATAAGTGTACTCACTGCCATAATCATCGTACTTATGTACGACATGATCATTTTATTCGCCACGTTATCAAAACTCATGGAGTAGAATATCTAGAGCATTATAAAATTTAGATGCTCAAAATTTGAAAATTATTATAGATATGACGGGTTGATTTCAGTTTATAAATAACATCAGTTTTAAGTTTTTCACTTTCAAAAAGTGCATTCTAAAGAAAACTAAAAAATTCAATGCTGATCATTAAAAGTAAAAAATGACAATAGGAAAAAGTTAACAATCGTTGGAGTTTATTGCTTTCGTATTTACAATTAAATATTTTATATTTTATTTTCTCACCAAAAAAGTTTATTTTTGGTAATTACTTATATATTGTAATTTCAACGATCTGTGAATTTTATAAATCAAAATATAATGATAATTAAACTACCAGTTTTTCTGTCTAATGAAATAAACATAAATTAATCAACTTGCTATATGTTTTTTTTTTTTTTAATACTTCTCACATAATGGAGATATTTGTTTCAACAAGTGACATGTATTTTTTTAAAACTAAAGACATTTATTATATATTTAACACATTGTAATTAATATAATTAAAATATAAGAAAATATACCAGATCACTTTTTACAAATAATTTACTAATTAAACAAATTGAAAGTGATTGAGGAAGAGCTCGTGTTAAAAATATTCGTTCCAAAAAGAATTAAAAAAAGTTCGGCATGTGGAACTTCGAAGCTTGCGATATATCAGAACTTCGAGGCGAACTTTTGTAATTTTTATAGTAAAAAAAATATGATCTAATAAAATGATTCCATACACGAAGTTTGAGTCAAGAAAGAACGTTTTTAAAATATATTTCCCAGAACTTATTTTAACTACATTTACCCTCGTTCCGAAAAAGTTCCGATTAAAAACCAATAATCGGATAAGAATCACAACAAGTTCCAAATTGTCAGGTTTTTGCACTTTTTCGGAATCAGGGTACAATCTAGTAAAAATTTTTTTTCATAAATATAATTAAAAAACTTTTTTTTCAGTCAAACTTCGCTCATATAAAATTCTAGACAAACTTTTTGTTTTTTTGTACCATCAACTAAACCATTTTATTAAGCAACAAAAAATTTTCATTTTTAGTCAATAACTTATGACTTTCGGATATTTTTGTTTCCATTTCATTGTTTATATTTATTTTCAATGATATGATAGTAAAGTTAGCAGACATTTGAAGTTAACAAAAAATTTTTTTGACAGATAAATAATGAAAAAAACAAATTTCTAAAAAAATGCACATGTCGGAAATTCACTAAACTATACGTGCAATTTTTCAAAATATTTTTTTTGTTATTTATTTTTTTGTTAAAAAAAATCAAAAAATTTTTAAATGTCCGCTAACTTTATTGTCATTTCAATGATACTGAAGTTAGCCGACGTCTAATAATTTTTGGACTTTTTTTTAGACGGAAATTATAAAAAAAAAAATATTTAAAAAAATTGCACCTGTAGTTTTTGAAATTTTCTACATGTGCATATTTTTATTTTATTTTTTTGCAATTGATTTATTGAAAAACGAAAATTCAAAAATTTTTAAATGTCTGCTAACTTCAGGATCATTATTTTCATCCAACTGTATAATAGATTTTATTTCCTTTTATAAATTTAAAAGTGGCGCTGTGAGAAGTTTTATTACTCCATTTTTGTGTTGACAGAAGACGACCACGTGTGCGTTAAAAAATTTTTAAACTTTCAAAAAGTTATAAATAATTGATTTAATTAAATAAATTAGTATCAAATGTTTAAGAGACTTAAAATTGGTTTATATAAATAACAATTTTTAATAAATTATCAAAAGAATAGTCTGGATTTTTTAGTGAAGGCTTGACAGGGTTATGATTGTTCGAATGTAAACAAAGAAATTGAGTGTGAATGTAGCAGACATAAAACAATTCATGAATTGTAAATAAATAAATTAATTGATTTAAAGAATGGAATTGAAAAAATCGCGTACTGATTCTCGAATTATGTAAATACGCATTTTTCGAATCTTTTTCTACTCACATTTTATTCATTGATTCAAAAAGTTAAAAAATTTCTAACAGTCAGTTACATTTATACAAAGAAACAGTGATTTCATAAAGTGGCTTTTTATAATAACTTCGTATCTCCGCTCCAATTAGTTACAAGACGTAATTACAGTAAAAAATCAGTGCCGTTGTGTAAAATTGGATGTTTTTGTATAATTATTGAAACAGTAATTAATGATTGCCAATGAGGCAAAAGTATGACACTGAAGTTAGCTGACATTTCTTTATTGTTGGACTTTTTTTTTCAAAACGATAAATCATAAAAAAAAGATTTTTGAAAATTGCGTCTATAGTTTTCTTAATTTTCTACATGTGCTTATTTTTGGTTTTTTTTTTTTTGTCAATGATTTGTTGAAAAAAAATTTAGAAAACGTTAATTGTTCGCTAACTTTAGGATCATTATCTTCAAGGTCATGTAAAAATCAGTTATTGACACCGTAAAAAGTATGACGTTTAAAAATTTTTAATTTTTGAAATATTTACAGGACGTTAAGTAAATATTTAAATTAAATAAACTGTCAATAATTGGATCTATTATTTTATAATTCGAAATATAATAGATTGTAAAATCAAAATGAATATAAGTGATAATATTGATAATATCAAAATTGAATTTAATGAGAATTCGGCGATTTTAGACCACGAATGTCATGAAACAACAGGTATATTTATTAATTATAAAAATTGAATAAATAATTTAAAATATTTATTATTTCGAAAAGGTTTTATTAATTATTATATAACTTGTTTCAGTTGTTGATAAGAAAAATATGGAAGAATTGAACGCAACAATAATTAATGCTCCAATTGTGAAAGATACAATGAAATTTTTCGAAAATAGTTCAAACTCACAAGTTGAAAATAATTATAATTATTGTTCAGTAATTGATTTAGATGAGAGACCTTTAGATCTAAGCTATAAAATTTGGATGAATCAAAACAATTCTTTGTCTTCCGTAAATTCTGATCAGGCAAATTTACTGCTAACTGATGATTTTGTTATTTATAATAAAAATGAAGACCACGACAAAAATAACGATTTTTCGAGTTATCTTAAGATTTCAAAAGCTGGATCGTCAAGTAGAAGAAACAATTTATGGGCAGAAACTGCAGGTGGAAATGATAATGAAAAACAGAATATAATATACGATATTGACAAAGAAAATTTCAATTGTAATGACCAAACTGATGGAAGTAATAAAACTATTGCCGAGCAAAATCAGTTAAAAAAATGTATTGATATGGATGCATCATTGACGTCAGTTAAAAATACTTCACTTGCAAAGAAACTTTTAGTTTCAAATGATGATTTAAAAGATATTCGAATTTCGTCAATAGAAACTCGTATAAGTAATCAGAAACAAATTAATGTTGAAGATAATACAAATTCTTTTGAAAGTTCTCGTTATGTTCCAAATATCTCAAAGTCTTCTCTTCCTTCTGCTCTGCTTGAAAGAATCGAAGTGCCTGGAAAAGTTATTGAAACTTCAAATTCAGTTGCGAAGTCTGATAAAATAAAATTAACAGAAGTATCATTTCAAAGTGAAACTAATAAACCAGTTGATTCAGAGAGTAAGTTTTCATTATTTTTTACATTATTTTTAAAAAAATTCAGTACAATAATTATCGTTTCGCATTGCAGAACATATGCACAATCATGCTGAAAAAACGTACGAGTGTGATATTTGTCAGAAAAAATTTAAGAGAGCTGGTGCCCTAACATCTCATTTTAAAAAGCACACAGGTGGGCATACAGAAAGACATTCAGGTAAAATTCATTCCGCAAATACCGCAAAGGATCCAATCACGTGCGATATTTGTAAAAAAACGTTTGGAGCATTATCTTGTTTAAAGCAACATATGATTTCTCATTTTGACGAAAGACCGTATGAGTGTAATATTTGTCAATATAAATTTAAGAGAGCTGGTAACCTGACATCTCATTTCGGAACGCACATAGTTAAACATACAGCAAGGCAATCATGTGAAATTCCCCCAAGAGAATTCCCGCGTATTCATACTGCAAGAGATCCAATCACGTGCCATATTTGTAGAAAAACGTTTGAACATAGGTGTCGTTTAAAAGAACATATGATTACTCATTCTGAAGAAAGACCGTATGAGTGTCATATTTGTCACAGTAAATTTAAGAGAGCTGGTGACCTGAAATCTCATTTGGGAACGCACATAGTTAGACACAGCAAGGCATTCATGTAGAAGTTGTTCAAGGGAATTCACGCATATTCATTATCTCAAATTGCACTTCAAGTTCACTCAGAAGAAAGATAAAATGTGGAATTTGTAAAAGGATTTCATTCATTTGCACTTCGTAAATCAACACATGGAACTTCACAAGCCTTGTCCACCCGCTGAGGTATTAATATGCCAATTTTGCCATGAAAGTTACAAAGATCAATTTAGTTTACGAAATCATACTCAAACTCACAGTCGAGAAAAATTTTATAAATGCAACGTGTGCTGTTACAAGAGAAAAGAATCACTTGCCTTAAAAGAATATGCCAGCAATCGAACGAATAATAAATTATAGGGCTGTACATCTAAACCGGCTTAACCGGTTAAAAAAGTTAACCAGGTTAATTAGCTAGTTAGCTGGTCAGCTTAGCTAATTTAACCGGTTAACTTCATTAGCTTGGCTAAGCAGCCAAAGGCTTAACCGGTTAACTTAAATTAGCTAGGCTAATTAGCTGAGGGTTTAACCGGTTAAATGGTTCATTTTTTTTTTTTCATCTATTCGCTACTTTATCTTAGAAAATGTATAGGAAATATCATATTTCTTTAATTTTAGACCGAAAAAGCTATAACAAAAAATTTATACTATTAGTTCAAACAAAATCACTCCAATTTTTCGAATCATTCAATTAAAAATATATCGCGTTACTATAGCCAAAAGAACGTATGTCAAAAAAAATTTTATTTCCGTTTTTTTCTGGATATATTTTGTTGTAACATTCCCAAGTTTATCCGAAAAAAAAAATTTTTTAATACGCCTTTTTGGTTCTACAGAGCCAAAAGGGCGTATATTTTGAGATACGCCCGTTTGGCATTAGTAACGCGATTTATTTTTAGTTAAATAATTCGAAAAATTGTAGAGAATTTTTTTTGAACTAATAGTATAAATTTTTTGTTATAGCTTTTTCGGTCTAAAATTAAAGAAATATGATATTTCCTATACATTTTCTAAGATAAAGTAGCGAATAGATGAAAAAAAAAAATGAACCATTTAACCGGTTAAACCCTCAGCTAATTAGCCTAGCTAATTTAAGTTAACCGGTTAAGCCTTTGGCTGCTTGGCCAAGCTAATGAAGTTGACCGGTTAAATTAGCTAAGCTGACCAGCTAACCAGCTAACCAGCTAATTAACCTGGTTAACTTTTTTAACTGGTTAAGCCGGTTTAGATGTACAGCCCTAATAAATTATATATTTGTTACAAATGTGGGCATTCATTTTATGACACAAAATTTTGAAGACAACACATGAATCAGGATCATATTAAAAACACCCAGGCATCAAAAAGAAAGGGACAAAAAATAAATTCAAATTTGTTTACTTTATTTAAATGATAATACAAAAATGTAGACATCTGTGATAATAATTTATAGACATATATCAACAATCGTTGAAATACAATTTTAAACGTCAGCCAGAGAACTAACGAGTAGATAAAAAATTATGATACTGAAGTTAGCCGTCGTCTAATCATTTTTTTGGTTTTTTTCAAGACGATAAATTATACAAAACAAATCATTTAAAATAATTGCACCAATAGTTTTTTTAATTTCCCACATGTGTACATATTTTTTTTATTTATTTATCTTTTTTGAAATTTGTTTTTTAAAAATAAAATCCAAAACTTTTAAATTTATATACTAACTTCAGGATCATTTTATTATACTGAAAGTAACAGACATTAAAAAATTTATTCTCACTTAAGTAATAATAAATTAGTTACTGATAAGAAGAAATTATTAAAAATGCACCCGAAGTGTTTTTAGTAATTTTTTTTTACATTCGAAATAATTTCGTCTCATGACAAGTGATTTCTTCATGAAAAAATTAAATGGTCAAGTGTCTGCGACTATCAGAATCATGATGATTTAAATACTGAAATAACGTAAATAATATTGTATGCCATTCATTTAAAATTTAAATCTGTTATAAAAATTGATGTACATCAATACATTGATGCAAAAATAATAAAGATTTAGTCACAACATAAAGTCGCTAATTATACATAAATTATTGACAGTCAATCCTTATAATATTATAAGTCTCCGATATTATTTATATTTTCTGAAAATAAAGATACAGTATTGATGAGTAATCTCAGTTTCTGTTGATTTTAATGGACAAGGAGAAAAGAATTTCTTGGAGCAAAAAATTTTTTACTTGCCTTAAAGAGATTTTCACTTGTCTCAATACATTTTTTGCATTATAAATTGAAAACTGAAATTTTTTTAGGCGAGAAAAAAATTTTTGTGCTAAAATATTTATTCTAATCCTAAGAAAATTTTTGTTTTCAATTTATAATGCAAAATATTTCATACGCTAAGAAGCTCTATTTTTCTGTGTAATATATTTGCATAGGAATTACTGGACGATTGGTTTTGAATCCAATTTCTGAATAGTTTATTTAATCTTAATTAATTTATGAAACAGGAGTCAAACTTTATTATAAAGTCTATTAATAATTTTATTATTGCAACGATTAAATAATTTTATCAAGCAACAAATAATTTTCATTTTTAGTCAATGACTTATGACTTCCGATATATTTTTTTTCATTTCATTGTTTATATTTTTTTTATCCAACTTTATAATTTATTTTATTATTATTTTATTTATAAATTTAAAAGTGGCGCGGTGAGAAGTTTTATTACTCCATGTTGGTGTTGACAGAAGACTGACCATATGTACGTTAAAAAATTTTTAAACTTTCAAAAAAGTTATAAAAAATTGATTTAATCAAATAAATTATTATCAAATGTTTAAGAGACTTAAAATTGGTTTAAATAAATAAGAATTTTTAATAAATTATCGAAAGAACAGTCTGGATTTTTTATTAGTGAAGACTTGACAGGGTTATGATTGTTCAAATGTAAACAAAGAAATTGAGTGTGAAGTAGCAGACAAAACAATTTATGAATTGTAAATAAACAAATTAATTGATTTAACGAATGGAATTGAAAAAATCGCGTACTGATTCTCCAATTATGTAAATACGCATTTTTCGAATCTTTTTCTACTCAGATTTTATTCATTGATTCAAAAAGTTAAAAAATTTCTAACAGTCAGTTACATTTATACAAAGAAACAGTGATTTCATAAAGTGGCTTTTTATAATAACTTCGTATCTCCGCTCCAATTAGTTACAAGACGTAATTACCGTAAAAAATCAGTGCCGTTGTGTAAATTTACATGTTTTTGTATAATTATTGAAACAGTAATTAATGATTGCCATTGAGGGAAAAATATGACACCGAAGTTAGCTGACATTTCTTTATTGTTGGACTTTTTTTTTCGAAACGATAAATCATAAAAAAAATATTTTTGAAAATTGCATCTATAGTTTTCTTAATTTTCTACATGTGCTTATTTTTGATTTTTTTTTCTTGTCAATGATTTGTTGAAAAAAAATTTAGAAAACGTTAATTGTTCGCTAACTTCAGGATCATTATCTTCAAGGTCATGTAATAGTCACAGTTATTGACACCGTAAAAAGTATGACGTTTAAAAATTTTTAATTTTTGAAATATTTAGAGGACGTTAAGTAAATATTTAAATTAAATAAACTGTCAATAATTGGATCTATTACTGTATAATTTGAAATATAATAGATTGTCATATCAAAATGAATATAATTGATAATGTTGACAATATCAAAATTGAATTTAATGAGAATTCAACGATTTTAGACCACGAATATCATGAAACAACAGGTATATTTATTAAATGATACTGAAGTTAGCAGACCTCTAATAACTTGTGGATTTTTTTTTAGACGATAAAACATAAAAAAAAAATATTTGAAAAAATTGCACCTGTAGTTTTTTAAATTTTCTCCGTGTGCATATTTTTATTTCATTTTTTTGCAATTGATTTGTTGAAAAACAAAAATTCAAAAATTTTTATATGTCTGCTAACTTCAGGATCATATTTATTAATTATAAAAATTGAATAATTAATTTATAATATTCGATATGTCGATAATGTTTTATTAATCCTTATATAACTTGTTTCAGTAGCTGTTAAGACAAATATGGAAGATTTAGACGCAACAATAATTGAGAGTGCTTTAAATCGAAACACTAAAACTTGGATAAGTCAAAACGATTCTTTGTCTTCCGTAAATTTTGATCAGGCAAATTTGCTGCTAACTGATAATTTTTTAATTTCCAATGAAAAGGAACACTACGACAAAAATAACGATTTGTTGAGTTGCATTAAGATTACAAAAGTTGAATCATTAAGTAGAAGAAATAATTTATGGACAGAAACTGCAGATGAAAATAATTATGGAGAACAGGATATAATATACGATATTAAAAAAGAAAATTTCGATTATGATGACAAAACTGATAAAAGTAATAAAACTATTGACGAGCAAAATCAGTTTAAAAAATGTATGGACATGGCTGCATCATCAACGTTAGTCAAAAATATTTCACTTGCAGATGAACTTTTAGTTTCAAATGATGATTTAAAAAATATTCGAATTTCGTCCATAGAAACTCGTATAAGTAATCAGAAACAGATTAAAGTTGAAGATGATACAAATTGTTTTGAAAGTTTTCATCATATACCAAATATTTCAAAGTCTTTTCTTCCTTTTGTTCTGCTTCAAAGAATTGAAGTGCCCGGAAAAGTTATGGAACCTTCAAATTTAGTTGCGAAGACTAATGAAAAAAAATTGACAGAAGTATCATTTCAAGGTGAAACTAATAAACCAGTTGATTCAGAGAGTAAGTTTTTATTATTTTTTACATCGTTTTTAAAAAAATTTCGTACAAAAATTATCGTTTCGCATTACAGAACCATTACAAAATAATAAACCGTATCGTATTGTTGGTGGACAATCTTGCAAGGAATGTGGTTACTTAGCCCGCGGTAAATACCACTTGAATATTCATATGCGAAAACACAGTGATGAGAAATCTATGCAGTGTCCAGAATGTCCACTTAAAACTGCTTATAAATCTCATTTGATACTTCACATGCGTCGGTTTCATCTAGATCAAATGGTTAGTTGTAAGCTTTGTGAGTCTAAGTTCATAACAGCTTATGATCTGAGAAAACATATGCGCATTCATACTGGAAACAAGTGCGATATTTGTGAAAAATCGTTTAGACAATTATATCATTTAAAACAACATATGATTTCTCATTCTGAAGAGAGACCGTATGAGTGTAATATTTGTCACAATAAATTTAAGAGAGTTGATAACCTGAAAAATCATTTAGGAACGCACATAGTTAAATACACAGCAAGGCAATCAAGTGAAATTCCCCCAAAAGAATTACCGCGTATTCATACTGCAAAAGATCCAATCACGTGCGATATTTGTAAAAAAACGTTTGGAGCATTATTTCTTTTAAGACGACATATGATTTCTCATTCAGAAGAAAGACCGTATGAGTGTAATATTTGTCACAATAAATTTAAGAGAGTTGATTACCTGAGAACTCATTTAGGAACGCACATAGATAAATATACAACAAGGCAATCATGTGAAGTTCCCTCAAGAGAATTTCCGCGTATTCATACTGCAAAAGATCTAATCACGTGCCATATTTGTAAAAAAACGTTTGGACAAAGGTTTCGTTTAAAACGACACATGATTTCTCATTCTGAAGAAAGACCGCATGAGTGTAATATTTGTCAGAAAAAATTTAAGAGAGCTGGTGACCTGACATCTCATTTGGGACGAGCACATATTTAAACACAACAATACATCAGATTCACTTGCGTTAATAGAATATGCCGACGAGCATACGAATAATAAATTATGTATTTGTTTTAAATGTGGGTATTCATTTAAAGGCATTAAGATTTTAAGACAACGCAAGAATCAGGATCATGTTGAAAACACGCAGGCATTAAAAAGAAAAGGACCAAAAATAAATTCAAATTTATTTACTTTATTTAAATGATAATACAAAAATGTGTATATTTGTGATAATAATTAATGAAGTACATCAACAATCGTTGAAATACAATTTGAAACGTCAGCCAGAGAACTAACGAGTAGATAAAAACTTTTGATACTGAAGTGAGCCGACGTCTAATAATTACTTTTTTTCTTTCTTCAAGACGATAAATTACACAAAGAAAAAAGCATTTAAAATAATTGCACCAATAGTTTTTTTAATTTCCCACATGTGTACATATTTTTTTTATTTATTTATCTTTTTTGAAATTTGTTTTTTTAAAATAAAATCCAAAACTTTTAAATTTATATACTAACTTTATTATACTGAAAGTAACAGACATTAAAAAATTTGTTTTCACTTAAGTAAAAAAAATTAGTTACTGATAAGAAGAAATTATTAAAAATGCACCCGAAGTGTTTTTGGCAATTTTTATTTACATTTGTAATAATTCAGTCTAATGACAAGTGACTGATAAATGAAAACATTGAATATTCAAATGTCTGCTACTATCAGCATCATAATGATTTGAATACAGAAATAACGTAAATAATATCGCATGGCATTTATTTATAATTTAAAGCTGTTGTAGAAACTGATGTACATCAATACGGTGATGCAAAAATATGAAGATTCAGTCACAACTTAAAGATGCTAATAATTCCGAAATTATTGACAGTCAATATTTGATAAATAAACTGTTATATAGTAATACATATTCATTGATAACAGTCTCATTGAACAAAACGAATTTATATCTTCCACCAATGGTTCAATTTCACAAGCTAAAGATGAAAATTTATAGTTGTATGCTAATCGGCATGGAAATAAGGTTGTACATACGCTTAGTCGTATAAAGATTGTGAGGATTGAATCATTCAATGCACAACAAAATTTGGCAGCAGATATTATACAGTCATAGTTATAACGTTGCATAGGAAGTAATTTGTCGAGAACTATTACCAGATCGATATAGTTTAAAGAATCACATTGAAACCCATGAAAGTAGAAGGTTTATCTAATGTAATACTTGTTGTTATACAATGAAATTCTCAGGAAGTATATGGGCACACATAGGCAAACACATAAGCAATATAATCATTTGTAATGTTCGCGGTAGATCATTTGCAATTAGAAATGAATTTAAACGACATTGGCATCATTGTAATTTTTTAATAAATTAAGGGTATATAAGTGTACTTATGGCCATATTCGTATTACTTATGTACGATATGATCATTTTATTTACCACATTGTCAATATTCATGGAGTACAATATCTAGAGCAAGATAAACTTAAGCTGCTTAAAATTTAACGAAAAATTATCATTGATGTGACCGGTTGATTTAAATTTATAAATAATATCTGTTTTGATTTTTTTTTTACTTCAAAGTCACAATGTAAAGAAAACTATGAAAATATTTTTAAGTTGATAATTGAGCAAAAAAAACAATGAAAAGTAGGAAAAAGTAGACAATCATCGGAGTTTATTGCTTTGTCATTTACAAGTAAATATTTCACATTTAATTTTTACACCAACAACTTGTATTTTTGGTCATTACTTATCTATTATTATTTCGAAGATCTGTACATTTTATGGATCAAAATATAATAATAATTAAACTACCAGTTTTTTTGGTAGCGGATGAAGTCTCCGATATTATTTATATTTTCTGAAAATTAAGATACAGTATTGATGAGTAATCTCAGTTTCTGTTGATTTTAATGGACAAGGAGAAAAGAATTTCTTGGAGCAAAAAATTTTTTACTTGCCTTAAAGAGATTTTCACTTGTCTCAATACATTTTTTGCATTATAAATTGAAAACTGAAAATTTTTTAGGCGAGAAAAAAATTTTTGTGCTAAGAAATTTATTCTAATCCTAAGAAAATTTTTGTTTTCAATTTATAATGCAAAATATTTCATAAATTTAAAAATGGCGCGGTGAGAAGTTTTATTACTCCATGTTGGTGTTGACAGAAGACAGACCATATGTACGTTAAAAAATTTTTAAACTTTCAAAAAAGTTATAAAAAATTGATTTAATCAAATAAATTATTATCAAATGTTTAAGAGACTTAAAATTGGTTTAAATAAATAAGAATTTTTAATAAATTATCGAAAGAACAGTCTGGATTTTTTTTTAGTGAAGACTTGACAGGGTTATGATTGTTCAAATGTAAACAAAGAAATTGAGTGTGAAGTAGCAGACAAAACAATTTATGAATTGTAAATAAACAAATTAATTGATTTAAAGAATGGAATTGAAAAAATCGCGTACTGATTCTCCAATTATGTAAATACGCATTTTTCGAATCTTTTTCTACTCACATTTTATTCATTGATTCAAAAAGTTAAAAAATTTCTAACAGTCAGTTACATTCATACAAAGAAACAGTGATTTCATAAAGTGGCTTTTTATAATAACTTCGTATCTCCGCTCCAATTAGTTACAAGACGTAATTACCGTAAAAAATCAGTGCCGTTGTGTAAATTTACATGTTTTTGTATAATTATTGAAACAGTAATTAATGATTGCCATTGAGGGAAAAGTATGACACTGAAGTTAGCTGACATTTCTTGATTGTTGGACTTTTTTTTTCGAAACGATAAATCATAAAAAAAATATTTTTGAAAATTGCATCTATAGTTTTCTTAATTTTCTACATGTGCTTATTTTTGATTTTTTTTTCTTGTCAATGATTTGTTGAAAAAAAATTTAGAAAACGTTAATTGTTCGCTAACTTCAGGATCATTATCTTCAAGGTCATGTAATAGTCACAGTTATTGACACCGTAAAAAGTATGACGTTTAAAAATTTTTAATTTTTGAAATATTTAGAGGACGTTAAGTAAATATTTAAATTAAATAAACTGTCAATAATTGGATCTATTACTGTATAATTTGAAATATAATAGATTGTCATATCAAAATGAATATAATTGATAATGTTGACAATATCAAAATTGAATTTAATGAGAATTCAACGATTTTAGACCACGAATATCATGAAACAACAGGTATATTTATTAAATGATACTGAAGTTAGCAGACCTCTAATAACTTGTGGATTTTTTTTTAGACGATAAAACATAAAAAAAAAATATTTGAAAAAATTGCACCTGTAGTTTTTTAAATTTTCTCCGTGTGCATATTTTTATTTCATTTTTTTGCAATTGATTTGTTGAAAAACAAAAATTCAAAAATTTTTATATGTCTGCTAACTTCAGGATCATATTTATTAATTATAAAAATTGAATAATTAATTTATAATATTCGATATGTCGATAATGTTTTATTAATCCTTATATAACTTGTTTCAGTAGCTGTTAAGACAAATATGGAAGATTTAGACGCAACAATAATTGAGAGTGCTTTAAATCGAAACACTAAAACTTGGATAAGTCAAAACGATTCTTTGTCTTCCGTAAATTTTGATCAGGCAAATTTGCTGCTAACTGATAATTTTTTAATTTCCAATGAAAAGGAACACCACGACAAAAATAACGATTTGTTGAGTTGCATTAAGATTACAAAAGTTGAATCATTAAGTAGAAGAAATAATTTATGGACAGAAACTGCAGATGAAAATAATTATGAAGAACAGGATATAATATACGATACTAAAAAAGAAAATTTCGATTATGATGACAAAACTGATAAAAGTAATAAAACTATTGACGCGCAAAATCAGTTTAAAAAATGTATGGACATGGCTACATCATCGACGTTAATCAAAAATATTTCACTTGCAGATGAACTTTTAGTTTCAAATGATGATTTAAAAAATATTCGAATTCCGTCCATAGAAACTCGTATAAGTAATCAGAAACAGATTAAAGTTGAAGATGATACAAATTGTTTTGAAAGTTTTCATCATATACCAAATATTTCAAAGTCTTTTCTTCCTTTCGTTCTGCTTGAAAGAATTGAAGTGCCCGGAAAAGTTGTGGAACCTTCAAATTTAGTTGCGAAGACTAATGAAAAAAAATTGACAGAAGTATCATTTCAAGGTGAAACTAATAAACCCGTTGATTCAGAGAGTAAGTTTTTATTATTTTTTACATTGTTTTTAAAAAAATTTCGTACAAAAATTATCGTTTCGCATTACAGAGCCATTGCAAAAGAATAAATCGTGTCGTGTGGTTGGTAGACAAACTTGTAAGGAATGTGGCTACTTAGCCCGCAGTAAATACCACTTGAATGTTCATATGGGAAAACATAAGCATGAGAAATCTATGCAGTGTCCAGAATGTTCATTTAAAACTTCTTATAAATCTAGTTTGATACTTCACATGCGTCGGTTTCATCAAGATCAAATGGTTAGTTGTGAGCTTTGTGATTCTAAGTTCATAACAGCAAATGATCTGAGAGAACATGTGCGCAATCATACTGAAAACAAGTGCGATATTTGTGAAAAATCGTTTAGACGATTATGTAATTTAAAAGCACATATGATTTCTCATTCTGAAGAGAGACCGTATGAGTGTAATATTTGTCACAATAAATTTAAGAGAGCTAATACTCTGACATCTCATTTGGGAACGCACGTAGTCAAACAGACAGCAAGGATTTCACGTAAAATTTGGTCAAGAGAACGCACACGTATTCATACTGCAAAAGATCCAATCGCGTGCCATATTTGTAAAAAAACGTTTGGAGCATTACGTCATTTAAAACGACATATGATTTCTCATTCAGAAGAAAGACCGTATGAGTGTAATATTTGTCACTATAAATTTAAGAGAGCTAGTGACCTGACATCTCATTTGGGAACGCACATAGTTAGACACAGCAAGGCATTCATGTAAAATTTGTTCAAGGGAATTCACGCATATTCATTATCTCAAATTGCACTTCAATTGCACTTCAAGTTCACTCAGAAGAAAGATAAAATGTGGAATTTGTAAAAGGATTTCATTCAATTGCACTTCGTAAATCAACACATGGAACTTCACAAGCCTTGTCCCCACAGCGATGTATTAAAGTGTAAATTTTGCTATGAAAGTTACAGTTATAAATTTAGTTTACGAACTCATACTAAAACTCACAAACGAGGAAAACTTATAAATGCAACATATGCTGTTATAAAACAATAGATTCACTTGCGTCAATAAAATATACCAATAAAACGATCGTACGAATAATAAATCATATATTTTTTACAAAGGTGATCATTTATTTGAAGACATAAAGTTTATGAAGATATAAGACAACACATGATTCAGGATCATATTTATATTACTTTATTTAAATGATAACACAAAAATGTATACATCTGTGATAATAATTTATAGACATACATCAACAATCGTTAAAATACAATTAGAAACGTCAGCCGGAGATCTAACGAGAAGATAAAAAATTATGGTCCAGCCCTGGTGGAAATTTTTCGTACTTTTCTCTGAAAAAGTCTTTAGAACTTTAGAACAGAGTTTTGCAGAGAAAATTCCGAAAAATTTACACCGGGTGGAGTTAGCCGACGTCTAATAATTTGACAAGTGATTTAGTCATGAAAACATTGAAATTGTCAGATGTCTGTTACTATTAGCATCATAATGATTTTAATACAGAAATAACGTAAATAATATTGTATGGCATTCATTGAATATTTAAATCTGTTGTAGAAATTGATGTACATCAACACAGTGATGCAAAAATATGAAGATTCAGTCACAACTTAAAGATGCTAATAATTCCGAAATTATTGACAGTCAATATTTGATAAATAAACTGTTATATAGTAATACATATTCATTGATAACAGTCTCATTGAACAAAACGAATTTATATCTTCCACCAATAGGTCAATTTCACAAGCTAAAGATGAAAATTTATAGTTGTATGCTAATCGGCATGGAAATAAGGTTGTACATTCGCTTAGTTGTATAAAAATTCCCGATGAAAAAAGTTTTTATGCAATTGTATAAAATTATATACAAAAAATGGCTCGATCCAATTGTATACAACTGTATAAAAATTGTATACAATTCTATACAAAATGTATACAAGTCTATATAATTATATACAATTTTGTACAAATTATATACAATTTTATATAATTGCAATATATAGAATTGTATATAATTTTATAGAATTATATACAATTTGTATAGAATTATATACAATTGGATCGGGCCATTTTTTCTGTCCAATTTATATATAGTCTATATATAATTATATATAGTCTATGTATAATTATATATAGTCTATATATAATTGTATAAAATCTTTTTTCATCAGGTTGTGAAAATTGAATCATTGAATGCACAACAAAATTTGGCAGCAGATATTATAGACAGTCCTAATGATAACGATGCACAGGAAGTAATTTATCGAGAATTATTCCCAGATCGATATAGTTTAAAGATTTACATTGAAACCCATAAAAATGGAAGTTTATTCAAATGTAATACTTGTTGTTATACAACAAATTCCTCACGAAGTTTATTAATAAAAAAACATATGAGCAATGACATTATTTGTAATGATTGGGGTAGATCGTTTACAAATAAAACTGAATTTCAACGACATTGGCATCATTGTCGTAATTTTTCTGATAAATCATGAGTATATAAGTGTACTCTTTGCCATAATCGTATTACTTATTTACGATATGATCATTTTATTCGCCCCATTATCAATATTAATGAAGTAGAGTATCTAGAGCAAGATAAAATTTAGCTGCTCAAAATTTACCAAAAAATTATTGTAGATGTGATTTGTTGGTTTAAATTTATGAATGATATCAGTTTCTATTTCTTTTTACTTCTAAATCACAATTTAAAGAAAACTAATAAAAAATATTAAGTTGATAATTAAAAAAGAAATAAAAAGTAGGAAGAAGTTAATAATCATAGAAGCTTATGGTTTTATTATTTACAATTAAATATTTTTTAACTTATTTTTTCATAAAAAAAGTTTATTTTTGGTACTTGTACATTATAATTTTAATGATCTGTAAATTTTATCGATCAAAATATAATAATTAAACTAACAATTTTTTCGTCTAATAAAATAAACAACAAATTGATCGACTTGTTACGTATATATTATTTTTAATACCTTTCACATAATAAAAAAATTTATTTAAAAAAACAACGTATTAAATAAGACGTTTCAAAAGACGACGTAGTAACGAAGTATTTTTTTTAAATTAAAGTTATTTGTTATATATTTAAAAGATTATAATCAATAAATTTTTGTAAGATAATAATTTATAAGATTATTTCTTTATTGATAATTGACTAATTAAAAAAATTTTAAGTGACAAAGGAACCGTACAATCAGTATTTTTGTAAATTTATTTATTGCTGATGAAGAGTCTCCGGTAATGTTTATTTTTTTGAACATTTAGAAATAGTATTGATGAGTAATTACAGTTTTTGTTGATTTTAATGTAATATTTGCTTGTGAATTACTGGGCGATTGGTTTTAACACACAGTAAAAGAATGATATGATACTGAAGTCAGCCGACGTCTAACAGTTTTTGGATTTTTTTAAAATGATGAATTATAAAAAAAAAAAAATTTGAAAAAATTGCACCTATAGCTTTTTTAATTTTCTACATGTGCATATTTTTAGTTTTTTTTTTTTTTCAATTTTATTGTTTAGAAAAGAATCAAAAAGTTTTTAATTGTCTGCTAACTTCAGAATCGTAAGAATGATACTGAAGTTAGCAGACGTCTAATAATTTTTGGATTTTTTTTTTATACGATAAACCGTAAAAAAAAAATATTTGAAAAAATTGCACCGGTAGTTTTTTTAATTTTCTACATGTGCATATTTTTATTTTATTTTTTTGCAATTGATTTGTTGAAAAACGAAAATTCAAAAAGTATTAAATGTCTGCTGACTTCAGGATCATGTATTGATGAGTAATTACAGTTTTTGTTGATTTTAATGTAATATTTGCTTGTGAATTACTGGGTGATTGGTTTTAATACACAGTAAAAGATTAAAATTTTTAGTCATTCACTTATGATTTTCTGATATTTTTGTTTTTATTTCTGTTATGTCCAAATAATTTTTTTTTTATGTTAATAATTATTTAAAATAATTATTCCTGAGCTCCTCTTTGAAAAGCGCGCGACAACGCAGCGTCAGCTTTTTCACCTTTTTATGCGGCAAAGAATAGTGGGAAGACACCTGCAATAAGTTTAACGAATAAATAATAAACTGTCGTCACTTTCCACCAATGACGATAATTAAAAATTCCCCATCAATTGTCAAAGCAAAGTTTATAAAAAGCCTGAGCACCCATAGCTCAGGGCTAGTCGGTTCTTAAAACTTACGGTCCGCGAATATTCGAACGTCGAAATTTCGTGCACTCTTATTGCAGGATTCCGCCCTAGGCGTTGAAAAGTCAATAAGAGGATTTTTAATATTTTCAATATAAACCTTATTGCAGGAATCCGTTTCGGCGTTGAATAATCAATAAGGCATTTCTTAATTTATCTAGACTAATTCTTATTGCAGGAATCCGCTACGGCGTCGAAATAATCAATAAGAAATAGTCAAAGATCGTGAATTTATCACTAACCTTACTGCAGGAATCCGCCCTAGGCGTAGAATAATCAGTAAGGCATTTAAAACTAAAATCTTTTGTATCCAATTATTGCAGGAATCCGTTTCGGCGTTGAATAATTAGTAATTGAATTCAAACTATTATTAAAAATCCTCAAATATTGATCTAAAATTCGATCTGACGTAACTGTAGTAATCGTTCGTCTAATACAATATTTGCCGGATTTTAAAAATCATCCGGTACGATCGAACCAGTGACGCAAATCACGTGAATTTGCGATTCCATCTCGTGCCGAGTTAATTTGCGCATAAAACCACTTTTCGGGTGCGTAAAAGGACGCATTAAATATAAATTAAAATCTTAATAAAATAATTGTCAAGGATAAATAATCCTGTAATATAAGTAAACTTAAAAATTGTGAAAACTAGAGTGAATAAGTGACGTTTAGTTGAAAACGTTGTAATTTGAACCATCAAAATAAAGACAAAGTTCATCACTCCAACCTTGCGGTTTTCATTCGAGAGTAGTACATAAGGTCTTATCCTATAACCCAGCCGCGCCCACTCAACCCAAATCTTAGGAGGAAGGTCAAGCGAGCTGCAACGTTCTGGAGGGGTAAAATCTGCCGTACTAGAAGAAGTTACATCGAAAGGTAGGTGAAAGAACTATTTTTCTATCATCATAAAATACTTTTGGCTTAAACAAGAGCACCAGTCTCTTTGAAGACGTTTGGGTTCTTAATTTTCGAAAAGATCCACTATAAATAATAAATTATAGGAAGATAATTTCTTCCTCGTATTCTTTATTGTTGTCCGCACCCTCCAACCCGCTTGTCCAAAATTACTATCGCTACCAAAGGGAGAAATCCCGGATAAATAATTAAAAATTAAGCGGCGGACATAACATTTCATTGTTTATATTTTTTTTTATCCAACTTTATAATTTATTTTATTTTTATTTTTATAAATTTAAAAGTGGCGCTGTGAGAAGTTTCGTTACTCCATTGTTGTGTTGACAGAAGACAGATCATATGTGCAGTAAAAAATTTTAAAAAATTCAAAACATTATAAATAAGTGATTGAATCAAATAAATTATTATTAAATGTATGTGAGACTAGAAATAAATAAAAATTTTTAATAAATTATCAGAAGAATAGTCTGGATTTTTTTTGAGTGACAGCTTGACAGGGTTATGATTGTTCAAATGTAAACAAAGAAAATGATTGTGAATTCAGCAGACATGAGATAAATTCATGAACTTTAAATTAATAAATTTAATTACTTTAAATACTAAAAATTAAAAAATGAGCATATGGGTTTTTCATTGATCTAAATACGTATTTTTTAATTTTTATTCTACTGACATTTTATTTGTTTATTCAAAAATTTAAAAAATTCCCACTTGTCAATTACATTCACTCTCAAAAATTGAATCTATAGTTTTTTTACATTTTCTACAGTGCATAGTTTTGGTTTTTTTGTTTTGTAAATGAATTGTTGAAAAAAAAAATTAAAAAATTGTTCATTGTCTGCTAGCTTCAGGGTCATGTAAAAGTCACAGTTATTGACACCGTAGAAAGCATGAAATTTAAAAATTTTTAAATATTCAAAGGACGTTAAGTAATTATTTAAATTAAAAATAAAGTGACAATAAGTGGATCTATTACTTAATAATTTAAAATATTATAAATTGTAATATAAAAATGAATATAAATAATGACATTGATGCTATCAAAATTGAATATAATGAAAATTCAACAATTCTAGACCTCGAATATCATGAAACAACAGGTATATTATTATTAAAATTTATCAATTATAAAAATTGAATAAATAATTTAAAATATTTATTACGTCGATAAGGTTTTATTAATTATTATATAACTTGTTTCAGTTGTTGACAAGAAAAATATGGAAGATTTGGACACAAAAATAATTAATGCTCCAGTTGTGAAAGATACAATGGAATTGTTTGAAAATAATTTAAACCCACAAGTTGACAATAATTATAATTATTGTTCAGTAATTAATTTATACGAGAGTGATTTACATCCAAGCAACAAAACTTGGATAACTCGAAACAATTCTTTGTCTTCCGTAAATTCTGATCAGGCAAGTTTGCTAACTGATGATTTTTTTATTTCTACTGAAAATGAACACCACGACAAAAATTATGATTTGTTGAGTTACATTAAGATTACAAAAGTTGAGTCGTTAAGTGGAAGAAATAATTCATGGACAGAAACTGTAGATGAAAATAATAATGAAGAACAGAATATCATATACGATATAAAAAAAGAAAATTTTGATTACAATGACAAAACTGATGGAAGTGATAAAACTATTGTCGAAGAAAATCAGTTTAAAAAATGTATGGACATGGCTGCATCATCAACGTTAGTCAAAAATATTTCACTTGCAGATGAACTTTTAGTTTCAAATGATGATTTAAAAAATATTCGAATTTCGTCCATAGAAACTCGTATAAGTAATCAGAAACAGATTAAAGTTGAAGATAATAAAAATTCTTTTGAAAGTTCTCATCATATTTCAAATATTCTAAATTGTTTTCTTCCTTCTGTTCTGCTCGAAAGAATTGAAGTGCCTGGAAAAGTTATTGAAACTTCAAATTCAGTTGCGAAGACTAATGAAATAAAATTAACAGAAACATCATTTAAAAGTAAAACTAATAAACCAGTTGATTCAGAAAGTAAGTATTATTTACCCGAGTCAAAAAACAAATTCGAATTTAAGTCTCAAAGTTCTCAATGAAGTTTTTGAGGATCAATTTAGAAATTGAAGATTTACAATAGTATAAAAAGTTACCCTAGTTAGTCCTCAAAGTAGTAGTTACGACCAATTTTACCACTTTGAGGACCAAACTAGAGTAACATAATCTGGATTAAAACTTCGAAATACTCAAAACATAAGGGAATAATTTTATCCGCATTTTGATCTCAAAAGTCTCATTCGACGTCTTCTCTCCCCTCTCCTTGTCCACAAATAAAATTACCTCTCCTCTGTTTTCATGAACGCAATATTGCTGTTAAATATTACAACAGCATAATTAGATGTCAAAATAAAATGGAATGAGTGTCAAAACTGCTGTAGTGTTTCAGTTTGAGCGCTTTTCAATTAAAAAATACAATAGCAATATACCCCCCAGTTTCATCCCAAATTTTCGGATGCACTTTTTAGCTATAATACTTAACATAATCGTTCAAAACTTTACAGATTGATTATTTGGTGGTTAATCTAGATCCTGTCGATATTCTTTTAATTTTTATAAACAAAAAAAATTACAGATTCATTATCACCAGGAATCTATAATGCAAATTATTAATTATTCGGACTTAGACTTCATAATTCTCATTGAGGATTTTGAGTGCTAAAGTCAAGCTACTATCTGGGCGGCAAATAAAACATTAAAGGAATTGAGGCTTTTGAGCACTAAACTAGAATTTATTTTTTGACTTGGGATATTACTTTTACATTATTTAAAAAATAATTCCGTACAATAATTATGATTTCGCATTACAGAACCATTACAAAATAATAAACCGTATCGTGTTGTTGGTGAACAATCTTGCAAGGAATGTGGTTACTTAGCCCTCAGTAAACACGAATTGAATCGTCACGAGCAAAAACATAGTGATGAGAAACCTATACAGTGTCCAGAATGTCCATTTAAGACTCCTTATAAAGGTAATTTGACCGTTCACATGCGTCGGGTTCATTCAAATCAAATGGTTAGTACTAAGCTTTGTGATTCTAAGTTCATGAGAGCAAATGATCTGAGAGAACAGATGCGCATTCATACTGCAAAAGATCCAATCACGTGCCATATTTGTAAAAAAACGTTTGGACAAAGGTTTCGTTTAAAACGACATATGATTTCTCATTCTGAAGAAAGACCGCATGAGTGTAATATTTGTCACAATAAATTTAAGAGAGCTGATGCTCTGACATCTCATTTGGAAACCCACCTCGTTGATCATACAGCATACAGCGAACATACAGCAAAGTATCAATGTAAAATTTGTTTAAGGGAATTCACGCGTATCAATTATCTCAATTTGCATTTAAGAGGTCACTCTGACAAAAGACATAAATGTGAAATTTGTAAACGAGAGTTCTTTCATTTGCACTATCTAAATCAGCACACGGAACTTCACAAGCCTTGTCCACCCGGTGAGGTATTAAAGTGCCAATTTTGCCATGAAAGTTACAATGATCAATTCAGTTTACGAAATCATACTAAAACTCACAAACAAGGGAAAATTTATAAATGCAGAATATGCTGTTACAAAACAACAGAATCACTTGGATTAATAGAACATGCCAATGACCATACGAATAATAAATTATGTATTTGTGACAAATGTGGGCATTCATTTGAAGACAAAAAGTATTTAAGACAACACTTGATTCAGGATCATCTTGAAAGCAAACAGGCATCAAAAAGAAAACGACAAAAAATAAATTAAAATTTATTTGCTTTATTTAAGCGATCAATGTGTACATTTGTGATAATAATTTATTGACATATATCGACAATTGTCGAATTACAATTTTAGCAAAATATAATCAGAACGAAATAAAAAAGAAACGTCAACCAAAGAACTAACGAGTAGATAAAAAATATATTTTGATGTAAATACTGTGTGGAGTATCACAGAATTTTGATTTGATTTTTTTTTTTTTTTAGATCTGTACACTTGAAGATTTTTTATTATGTTCTATAATTAATTTCGCCAATTAATTTTTGTTAAATAGAAATATAACTTTTTAAATTACAATGATAGTATTATTATTATTATAATTGAATTCATTTTACTGATTACTTAAACAGATTATTATTTTCAGTTAAGATAACAGACCCAATATCTATCTCAGAATTTAAAAGTAAAAATAGGATAAAATAAAAATTTTCCAAACATTATGAATTGATTTTTTTAATGTTAATTTTATTTTCAATTTGATCATCATTAAAATTATGTTTAAATTTAAATAAATATGTATCAAAAATGATGATGGTCACAAGAAAATTTAAAATTGTCACGTTGGGTTTGTGATACAATAATCGTAAATTAACAGTTTGCCAAAAAAATAAATACAGTTTTAAAAAGAAATAATTCTATACTAATAAATGGAGCCGATTTTTGTGTTCTGTTATACTGCGAAAACTACTGAACCGATTCGAATAATACTCATACCATAAGATGCAACGTGTTTTGAAGAAGGTTTTAGTATATGATATGTTGGTGATTACTTATCCGGAACATATTTTTTTGACTTAGAAATAATGAATTTTTATTGTGACTAAATTTATTCTATATGATACTGAAGTCAGCCCACGTCGAATAATTTTTGAATTCTTTTTAAAACGATAAATTATTTTTAAAAAAACATTTCAGAACATTGCACATGTAGGTTGTCTAATTCTCTAGATGTGCATATTTTTAGTTTCTTTTTTTTTTTAATTAAATTGTGGAAAAAAAATCTGAAAATTTTTAGTTGTCTGGTAACTTTAGTATCATTATTCTATTTGATTGTCATTTGTTTAAAATATTACCCCTATTTTCTATATATTTATATATTTACTTTCTGTCATATTTTTTTTAATTTCGCGCCATTTACTAGCCGACTGTTCTATACAATTATTTACTTGTCAAATTTTTTTTTTTACTTACTTTTGTTTCTACGCTAAAATTAATTTATAAATAAAAATAAGAAAAGTATTTTTAAAATTAAATTCTTCCATTTGTCGACTTATTTATCACTTAATTTTCAGTAATTACTGAAGTTAAATAAATATAGCACTGATAATTAAATCAGACTTTAATTGTCATAATTTATATATATAATTTTATAGTTGGATTAGCGAGACTGCGTTTCGGATATTTTCGGTTTTTACCTCCATCATTTAAATTTAATATCAATGGCTTGCACTTTGATGGTCGGGGTAAAAGACCGAAAATTTCCGAAACGCAAACTCTCGCTAATCCGATCTTAATTTACTGTAAAATAAAAAGTAGAGGTAGCGCCTAAACTAACTGTCATTGCAATGTTGATAATTATTAGCTGCAATTAAAAAATGTCGCAATTAAAATTAAATTGTGGGTCAATTATTGACAGTAATTGTCTTGATCAATCTGCAATTGAAAGAAACAATAATTCTAGTGACGGTCATTTAATTATGGCAATAATAAAATTTCGTAAATTACAAAATAAAAATAATGAAACCCAACCTCCGATATTGGTAATTAAATTGATTTACAATTTTTCGTGCTTGTGTGTTACCAGTATAAAACTGAATCCAATAAATTTATTTATAGATATTTTATTAATTAATACGCGGCTTGAGTAAATGCAATGGAATACCGAGAGAATATAATTCTTCGTCAGTCATTGATGTCAAGTTTGGATAATAATGGAAAATAGCTTCCCAACAAATGTCTGTGAGTTTGGGAATCCTGAGCCAAGTTGAGTGCAAAGTAGAAATACAAAATCCCTAAATGAATTATCATCATTAATTACTCCAACATCAATAGCTTTGACAATTAACAATTACATATAAATTAAATAATTACTTGTTCCATATCATAATCGTAAATATATCCGCCAAATGTGAATAATTTTCCAGCAGGAGAAACTGTCATTGAATTATTTTCAACAAAATGAGGTAAGACTGTACCAAATCTTTCGAGACACGTCCATTTTAAACTTGTGAGATTCAATCTCCAGATACTATTAAAGACATTATCGTCATAGCCTCCTCCAGATATTATAACATTCATTTCACCAGAATCTGGGTCAGTATAACTCGTCACCCCGAAATCTTCTCTTGCAGCTGGATACTGCGGTGTGTGATTTTCATCACCATGAGTGTCTACTATTTTCCAGCAGCACTTTTCCAAATCAAACGCCGGAATTCTCTAAAATATTACATTTTGTATGAATATTTATTTTCAAAATTAAATTTATCAGCGCAATAGAACTTACGATAAAAGAAAGTAAATCTAATCCGGGATCATCAGCAGTACCACCAAATATATAAATCATTTTGTTACCGTAAACTAATGAATGACCTACTCTACCAACTGGTTCATTGGCATCAAGTCCTCGACAGATATAGACAACTTCCCATACACCATTTTCTATATTTAATTTATATACATCAGGAAAGAATTTAAAACCTCTCACGATTCCGACAGTATACAAATATTTCCCATGACGAATTAAATCAAGTGCAAATGATGAAATTGGAACTTGTCCATCTGTCTCTTGGACATATACATTTTCGGTATTTAAATCACAAATATGTAATCGAGACTTACGACTTGAAACTTTGTTATTAGAAGGTACTTCTATTGTCCAAATAACTAAATAATTTGATTCAAATAGAGTACCGAAAATGAAATCATTATCATCTGGTAAATTACGTTCATTTCTCATTAATCTCCATTGCTGTCTTAGTAAATTGAACACCCAGATACCTCGAAATTCAGGTTTTGTTGAAAAGAGTGAAAGAACATTTGGGGGATCTCGATTATTCATCACAGTCGAATCTTTACCATTATAAATATATACATTTTTGTCATCACATCGAATTTTTGATATAATTCTTCCTTTAGGTTGTACATCACTAGTTGGAAAATGTTCAGTGAACACATGCGGCTTGAATGCGAATATTTTCATAGTAATTATTAAACTTTTTTATGAATTTTTAGGATAATAAATGAAATTAAAATCTTCACGCAATTTTTGTTGATAAATTAAAATCTTATTTGTAGAAAATTATTTTATTTTTTAGTGTATTACTTGAAAGGTTAACTTGTTTATAAGCATGAGAACGCTTATGATTATCTCGACAGCAGCGACCTCAGTAAAATTAGTCCGCCGATAAGCAGGACAATAAATTTTCAGACAGTGCCCTCCCCGCTACTATTTTTTAAAAATATCCAATGAAAATTGATAATGTATTTAACTAAATTTAAGTAGTGAAGTTTAAGTATTCCTCAAGGTTTTATGGCAATTAATTTTTTTGTTACTGATAATAAAACTCTTTATATTCCCTACTGGATGCTATTTCTTCCTTAAGGCTGGGCCGCACCTAACAAAGTTCTGAATTTAAGAATTCTAATTATTTATTAAATAATTATTATAACAGCAATTTTCTTAGCTTCCGACTAAAAGCTGAAGACGAACTTACTCGGAAGATTTTCATCATCCGAGTCCCATAAATGTTCAAAAAGTAATTAGAATTCTTAAATTCAGGATTTCGTTAGGCGATTTTCTTTATTTATTTTGATAATCGGCAAAATCTGTTAACTAGTTTTGAAATTATGGCTATTGAAGATTTTTGATTCAATTTAATTTGCTTTTATTTCTAATCATTTTAAATCGTTTTTTTAAATAATTTTTATTATTTTATCTTAAGTCCCCGCTGAAATTTGGATAATTAACTATGACGGCGAGTTAACTTCAAACTGTGGCCGTATTCTGAATTGAACTTGATTCAATTTGATTTTAAGGCTGGGCCGAAGAATTCTAATTATTTATTAAATAATTATCATAACAGCAATTTTCTTAGCTTCCGACTAAAAGCCGAAGACGAACTTCCTCGGAAGATTTTCATCATCCGATGAGTCCCATAAATATTCAAAAAGTAATTAGAATTCTTAAATTCAGGACTTCGTTGGTGCGGCCCAGCCTTAAGGGGGAAAGCCACTGTGAAATTTCATAAAAAAAAATTTGGTTTTTTTTTATAAAATCAAAGTTTATATATTCAAAAATATGTATCTAAAGTTTTATATGAAAATTCCGAATGTTTTTCGAGTTATAGTCATTTTTGTGACAGCGTGTCAACTGACCGTTGCATCGACTAAAAACTTTAAACGCGTTTCTTCGAAACTACTTTTTTTGAACTGGTGGCATCTGTAATTTGCATAAATATCTACCGATTCGCAACTTTTTTTTCCCCGTATTCGTCTATTCAGTAGCTAAAATTGCACGTAGGGGATTTTGAAAATTTTGATTTTTAAGATTTTTTAAGGTTGTTTGAATAAAAAAAATCTGTCTATCGGTTAACCCTGCGGGCCAGCCCTAAAACTTCCCGCTGTTTTCGAGCTCCTTGAGCTCAAAGAGCTAGAAAAAATTGTTGTAGATACATTTCAGAGCTCTTCGAGCTCGAAAATACTTTTGTCTACCATTGTTTTCGAAAAGACCGATTTTTAGCATTTCTTTTTCCCGCGATAACTCTCGAACGAATTATCCGATTGAGATGGCTAAGGCGGCAATCGACGCGTTTTATTGAGTTCTAATAGGGCACAAAAGATAAAATTTTTTTTTTTAGATAATTTTTACCATGAATAAAGAATCAAGTACTTAACGCCATAAAAAATAATGGAACATTAGCCTATGAAATAAAAGAACAAAAAGATTTAAGTTATATTAAGTATTTATTATAAAATATATATACATAAAATCTAATCAAACTTAACAAATTTTATCGTTACTACAATTTTTTATAAAATTGTCTAATTCTTTATCATTAAGAAATGATGCAATTGTTTCGCAACAATCATACGGTAAATGATTGGAAAATAAATCAAACATTATTTTGCTACTCCTTACAATTGAAGTACTTCTTTTGACGGCAGTATTCCAACGATTTTCAATCATGTTATGATAGTAACGCGAAGTAGCTAAATAATCTTTCAGACATAAATTCCGAAAATCTTTATGAAATGAAAGTCTTACTAATTCCGTCATTTTACAAGTCAATAGATGCGATAAAGAAATTTTAGTATTTCCAATCGTTGTTTGTTTTACATATCTGATTTCTTCTTTAAAGTATTTTTCAATAGATTTGACTTTGTCGAAGTGTTTTGAAGAGTGTATTGCTGATAATAACTCTTGTTTTAGTGGAAAACCCATCATGTGTCTACTTAAAATTTGGCAAAATAATGATGTTTTCAATCTACAAAAATTACTGAGAAGAGCTGCAATGAATTGTTCATCATGTTCATCATTTGGGGAGATAGCTTCCCCTCTAAATTCTGTAACTTTAATTGTTGCAACATCAATGTTCCGCCAATCAAAACTGATATTACCAAGTATATGGTAAGTCATCCTGAGCCGTCCATACATACACATGTAGAAAAGAAGTGAATTAAAAGATCCATTCGATCGAAATCTCGCATTGAGGTCAGCTTTGGCAGCGATTAAAAGTTCGAATACTTCCGATCTATCATGCTCAGAATAAAATTCTTGTTTATTATAATAAATAGATTGATTATAGGCATTTACGACTATGTAAAACAATACTGGCTCACCATAAATATCTCGATCGTTGGGATTTGCACCTTTCGCCAAAAATGATTTAACCAGCTCGAGATCATTTGCTTCAACAGCATGCATCAATGATGTTTTATTTGACCTCGTATTTAAATGAATATCAGCTCCACGCTCCAACAATAATGCTGTCATTTCTTTGTATTGTCGAGCAATCGAGTAGTGTAACAGCGTTAAATCCATGTCCTTCCAAAAAATTGATTGGTCCCATTTATTATGAAAGAATTTATTGTTATATCGTAGATTTACGTCTGCGCCATGGTCCAAAAGCAACGCCGCTACTTCAACATGGTTCTTAAATACTGCGATGTGGATTGGATGGTGAACATCGGAGCATTTCGGGGTAACACTTGCTCCATATTTCAATAGGACTTTGACACACTTAATTTTATTACTGAAACATGCAATATGTAGCGGCGTATATCCATTTTTGGTTGGTCCATTTAATACTGAATCAAGACGTGCTCCGTTATTAATAAGAAGTTCAATGATCTCGGGATATCCATACGCTGCTGCCACGTGGAGTGGAGAACGGCCGTTTCGTCCTAAATCATTAACATCTGCACCTTGACGAATCCGCAGCTTGACCAGTTTAATATCGCCAACACGGGCAGCGTTTTT
The DNA here is from genome assembly GCF_029852145.1 of Microplitis mediator. Classification (NCBI taxonomy): domain Eukaryota; kingdom Metazoa; phylum Arthropoda; class Insecta; order Hymenoptera; family Braconidae; genus Microplitis; species Microplitis mediator. The sequence continues at coordinate 8,013,045 of NC_079971.1, forward strand.
AAGTGATCCTCCAACTAAACAATTACTTTTAACAATTAATTCAACTCTGTTTTTTCTCACCGATTCCGCAATTTTTCCCAGTTCGAATGCCGGCCTTGGAATACATTTTTTACTTGAGACTACCAAAACTTCTGATTTATTTAAAGTTTCTGTTGAATTGCAATGCTCGTCTTCATTTCGAACTTGATTACTTGAAGTAATATCACTGCTTCTAACACTCGACATATTTTTAATAATAAGTTTTATACAATAGACGATATACGCACAGGTTTAATTTTTTACGAATGAAAAACACGTGGTCTTTAATTGATCGAAATGTGCTCGGCTGTAGTCTACAATGTACTGTGGTTTGAGGCAAGTACTATAGTCTCAGTAAGTATTATAGTCCCAGTAAGAGAAGACACGTCGGAAATTGCCCCCACTACCGAACATTTATGATCTGCGCATGCACTCAGAAAAGTGGGAGAATATTTAGAACATAAAACATCTAGAGTGGGAGTAAAAATCGACGATACTGGCACATGGCACTGAAGGGCCGTTAGCCAATAAAGGGAAAAAAAAAAAAAAAAAATCGACGATACCCGCGGTGCATTCTCTTGGTGGGATGACAATAACGTATGGTTCAGATACAATCCTGGCCATTAATCCTTGCGCGGTAGCATAGAATCGGGAATAAAAAAATATCTCAAAATAAAAACATGTATAATTTTTTTATACAAATAAAAAATATAAAAATAAAAAATTGTAAAAAAAAACATTCAATATTTAAAAATATATGTATATTAATACAATGTAAAATTATAAATATGTATTGTAAAATATTAAATCAAAAAAAGTCCTTATAAAAAAATCTCTAGATTTATAAATCACTAAAAAAAAATTACTATAAAAAAAAAATTCTACAAATAAACATTTGCATCAGTAAACATGCATACAAAAAAATTATGTAAAAATGAATATCTCTATAAAATATGACATCTATAATTAAATATATGAATAAAGTATAACCTCTACAAATGAAATCATTTCACCACGTGCTAATAATAATAACAATAATTTTATTACATCCTTTAATAAAACATTATCATCAAAAGATTATTAAAAAACTTAAAAAGATGATGGAAAATCGAATCTTGATACACTTACTGATGAAGGTATACATGTATAAAAACATAAAAAAAATATATTTTTTATGTTTCCATAATTATATTTTTTATGTACTCTAAGATATATTTTTAGTATATTTAAAATACATTTAAAATATATAAAATATATACGAAAATCGGCCAAAAGTTAGCTATTTAAAATATATTTTTTATACATATTTTAACATATGTATTTTTTTTATAAATGTTTTTCATGGGGATTATTTTATTGCCCAAGTCTAGACTATAAAACAACATTAAATAAATTAATAATATGGCCATCGTAAATTTTCAATTGAGATAGTTGTGTTAAAAATTAGAAAATTCATTTTTATTTTAGATTAAAAATTTTGTAATAAATTTGAAATTTAAAGATATTGATACTCCATAACTATGATCTTTAATCGAATTTAAAGATCACTTTTCCTTTCTTAACTTCCCGCTTAGAAAATTGTAAATTTTTTTTTTTTTTTTGAGCGAGTGCTTTCAGACTAACACAGATTTCAATTCATTTAACATTCAGTCTAGTTAATAGAAATAACTTTTCATGAGAATTATAATTATCTAATCAATAATCGATTCAGGTATGTACACAGAAAAAAAAAAATTCTCGACTGAAGGTAAATATTCTTGATTCAAGAAATCTTTTTCGGAGACCTAAATTTCCTCAGATAAAGAAGAAATCTTCTTCGACCAAGACGAATTTTTTTTAACCAAGACAAATTCTCTTGGCTCAAGAAAATCTTGACTTGGTTCCCGAAAACGTTTGTCTTCAAAAATATTTTCTTGACTCAAGATAACTTTTTTTTCTGTATAGAATTTAACATAAAATATTATGCTTCTCAAAACAATCTATTGAAATGCAGTACTACTTTACAACTATTTCATCGAGAAATATAATTAAGCTAAAGTATCTATATAAATTTGATTGCTTTATTGGCAGGGTTTGGAGTATAGGGTGGGGACAATCGGATCGATTGTAGCGCCTGCAGTGGACGAAATACGCGTTAAATCGCACTTGTCTTGTGAATAGTTAAATGAAAGCAATGTTAAAAAATAAGAACAAGTAGTTGTTGTGTTGTTAATTGCAAAAATACTGACAGAAATAGTAATTGCAAGTTTTATACATTTCCATCCATGATATTTATCTTTGGCTAAAAATTATTACGGGGAATTTTTTAAATTACAAATTTTTAACCCAAAGTATTTTTAATTGTTGAGTTTTAAAATTTAAAATTACGAATAATTTAAATCACTTCAATTTCTTTACTTAATGCAAATTAATAATTTTAACTTTGAAAAAATTATAATTATAATTATTTTAACTCATTTGTTATTATGACTATTATTGTTGTTATTATTATTATTACAAGCTAACCTTATGTCGTTCAAAGTAATATTTATTTTGTATTTATTAAAATTTTTTATACTTATTTTTTTCAGTACAATCTACTCTATATTTTTCCACCTTTCAAATGTGGTATCACACATATATTTCGCAATCTTTAAAAATTTTAATTATTTGTTTATAAAAACTTTCCGTATTCTCTCTGTGCTTTTTGAGGATGATTTAATGCGGTCGACAGATGTCGTTTTCGTCGCGCACCTTGCCAATAATCAGTAAGAGTAAGCAACACATAGCTTAAATTTAAGCTAAGTAAATGGATTTAAAGATTCAATCACTAAAAATAGATTATCTCTATAAGATCAAAAATTATTTAAAGGTAAATCAACAAAAGTCGAATTTTTTGAAAAATAAAAAAATTGTCAAACGACCAGGTATACACTGAAAAAAAAAAACTACTGTTTTCAAGTATCTGGTGTCCCTGATTAAAAAAATCGATTTAAAGGGATTCAAAAAAAAAAAATTTTTCAATGCTTTTTAATACCTTGAATATTTTTGAATCTATCTTCTTATGGGCATTTAACATTGCAAATCCCTTTAAATCGATTTTTTTAATCAGGGGTTTGAATCCTCCCGATAGACAATAAATTTTCATACTTATCCTGTAATTATTCAGGTTTAAATCATAAACGAAAAATTACTATTTAGAATGATGGTATTTACTGATCACTTTATCATTATATTACTTGTGAGTCTCAATTTATGTAGTTCATTTTTTTCCGTGTATGACATCCTTTTTTCCTGTTTTCTAAAATAAATGCCTTGAATTTGTACAGCACTTAGGCCATATGACATCAAAGATGTCCTGTGATCGAACCAAGTACTTGAGATCATAAAAATCTACTAGCAACTGGTTTATTTTTCGTTTAATATGAAATATACATTTTAAACTTACCCTTTAACGTCGCTTTTAAAAGAAAAAATATAAAATATTATTTTAAGGAGAATAATTATTCTTATTTCTCTGGATATTTAAAAATATTAAGGGAAAACAATAATTTTAAAAAATTCATATTATTTATCTCAATCATAAATTTGTCATTTATGGTCTTTTCACACTTAACCTGTAATTATTTAAGTACCTATATAATAAAATCCAGTAGTTATCTGATGAAAGGTAGACAAAGTCTCAGTCATTATAGGATTAAAATCATTTAAGGTAAATAAGTGAGGGTTCATTTACTGACGCCAGACTATTATAAAGTGTCAATTTTTACCTGTGTAATTAGTCTGTCTGTCGAAATCTTTGTCGTTTATAATATAGACAGTCTCCTTTAAGTTACTACCCAGGTAGGAATCGCCAAGGCTGACTGTAGGCCGAGCCTTGGCCCTGTTGTCATTTTCCAAGCTTCGGCAGCTGACCATTGGCCCAAGCCTCGGCCAGGGCTTGGCCCAATGGTTTGTTTACGTTAAGCCAAGTCGTGGCAGCTAACCATTGGCCCAAGTCTAGGCCGAGGCTTGGTCCAATGGTTTCATTAAATTAAGCCGAGCCTTGGGTAGTGACCATTGGCCCGAACCTCGGCCAGGGCCAGACCCGATAATTAAATTTTTGTTAAATCGAGCCTTGGCCGCTGACCATTGGCCCGAGGATCGGCCGAGGCTGGGTCCGATAGTTTAATTTTTGTCAAGCTGAGCCTTGGCAGCTGACCATTGGCCAATGCCTCAGCATGGGTTAAATTTTTATTAAATATTAAAATTATCAACTTTACATGTATCTATATGTATGTATATAGAGAAGATCAGGGCATGACGGTCCACCGAGTATACGATTAATATCAAGAGTTGAAATTTTCTAAAAAGTAAAATTATTTGATACACAATAATTTTCATTTAATTAGTTATTGCTATGTACAAAACTTTAGTTAACATGAAATTTGTATTTTTGGCGGGAAAAATGGGGTATCCTTTAAAAAAGTTGAAAAATAAAATTACTGAAAGTTAATCAAATTTCATTAAATTCAAATTTTTTATATGTAATATACATAAAGAAAAATTACATTTCACATCATTGGTGGATACGAAGGCAAAAAAAAATTTTTTTTTGTGGGGCAGAGGGGCCCCCCTCCAAAAAATGATGATTTTTTTTTTTAAATTGTTTTTATCATTAAGAATGTATTTCTTTCTCTTGACAAGAATTTTCGGATGGTCCATTTTGCCCCCCCCCCCCCCTTCCCTAGTAGTGCTACTTGATCTTACTCTCAATTTATTCATTTTTATCAAATCATAAAATTACAAATTAATAAATATATCTCATTACTCATCAGACAATTTTAAGTTCATTGAATAAAACTACATTTTACCTCAGCTTGACGATCTAAGATTTCTGAATTAAATTGTATTTAAATAATTAACAAGCAAAAAAATCATAATTAACGGGACATCAGATTTAGCACAGTGAATAGCGTCCCGGCCTAGTAACCAGAAGGATCTCAGTTCGAACCCCGGTAGCCCCCAAATAATTTGACTCATTATTTCCCATTAATTCAGTAATTAATTAGATTTTTCGCTTCCCAAGGTTTGGCCGAGGCTTGATTTTTTGTTTCCCAAGCCTTGGCCAAGGCTCGATTTTTCGTTTCCCAAGAATCGGCCGAAGCTTGACCAAAGCTTGCGCCAAGACTCGGGACTCTGGCATGAAGACTATGGCCAATGCCTGGTCCTAGCCTTGGCCAATGGTCCCTCCCTACCAGGGTTATTTTTCTTCATTATTTATAGAAAAAATTTTTGAACAAAAAAAAAATGTACTTTACTCGCAAAAAATGTATCTTATCAGCAATGGATCAACTGGATCATGTAATAATTCGGTTTTAAATAAATTTATAAGTATTACAATTTGTTTATAAATATTTTGTTAATTAATACCTGACTTGAGTAATTTCGGTGGGATACCAAGGGACTTTATTTCTTTGTCAGTCATTGATTTCAAGTTTGGATAGTAATATGAGAAACAGCTTCCCAACAAATGTATGTGAGTTTGGGAATCCTGAGCCAAGTTGAGTGTAAAATAGAAGAAAAAATTTCACTGTATATGATTATTTATGCTAAGAACACTAGATTTTCAATTTTTTTTAAATTTCGTTGTTGTTACTTGAAAAGTTTTTTTTTTCTTACAGACCAAATTTTATTTTACTGTAAGGGTGGGCAGTACTAAACGAATTTTAGAATTTTACTTTTCGAATTACGTTCTAGATAGTTAAGTCACTCGGATTATGAAAATCTTTCGAGAAAGTTAGTTTTGTACATTTTTTCAGAAGCTATCACAATTGCTGTGATAACAATTGATTAATAAACTAAGAAAGTAAAATTAAAAAGTTCGGTTATTACGGGTCATGGCCCAGCCTTCAATAACTCAGATTTAAATCTAAAAAAATGTAAATTACATCAATTGATCTCATTAAATTAGTACAAATACTGATAGATTATTATTTTAGTATTGGTGATAAATTTATTACAAATTCTCGTTGACGATTTTTCGATTTTTTGTTTCATTACTAAGCAATGAAAATTTTAAATAAAAAATTCAAATAAAATGATGAACTAAAATTGGCGTTAGTGGTGGCCGTCTTCTCTGCCATTTTATTCATTCAAAACAACAATAAAAGATAGCACTCTAACGAGGCTTGTTATATTATAATAAAATGTAAAGAACTTAGCAATTATAATTCATCCGATTACCCGGTAAATAATCCAAAGTTTAAAATATTCAATAATTTCTTTTTACGGAAACTTCGTATTTCCGTTGATTAAAATAAATGAAATACATGCTCAGGTAAGAAGGTTATGTCCGTAAAGAAAAAATAAATGGAACCATGACAGGATCCTCAAGTTAGCAGACAATTAGCAATTTTGGGATTTTTTTTCAACAAATCAATTACGAAAAACTGAAAATATGTGTATGTAGAAAATTAAGAAAGCTACAGGTGCAATTTTTGAAATTTTTTTTTTGTATAATTTATAGTTTTTTATAAAATTCAAAAATTTTTAGACGTCCGCTAACTTCAGTATCTCAACCATGACAATGACCTAATTTTAAAATTTTGTTTTAGAAGAATGGAATGAATGAGTTTATAATGAATAACAATTCAATAAGAAATAATAATTTCTGCAAGGCAAAAAGTGGTGATAAAAAAGTTATCGAATATAATTACAATGGAATAAAAAAACCAAATAATATTAATGACTCATTTCAGATGTGCGACAATAAAATAAACAATAATGGTAATGATTTTTTAACAAATAACAATAAGATTATTAACAATTCATTAGATGACGATCAACACAGGGTACACGGAGAGAAAAATATCGCCAGAATGACTATCCAATGTATCTTCAAATGACGTATCGTCAGAATAACGATTCGTATACCTAATTTAGAAATACTCTCACATTAATTTAATAATCTATAGTATCGTTAAAATAAAGAGACGTATTTGGGTTAGGGTAAGTATTCGTTTGTTTAATTTAACAATACGACGAATAGCCTTTGTAACGATATGTAGTTTCGTTGATATAGGTATCTGTATAGCCAGCGTGAGGATCCGTATAGCTACATTGGCTGTACGTATCGTCGTTCTCGGTTGCCGGATGCCTAAATACAGAGTTTGTGCAATAGTCATGTCAGCGATTCATAAAATCCCTAAAATAAGGATACAGATCGTCATTTTGACGATCCACTGTAAGGATACTCTGTATAGCTGAATTGGCTATACAACGTATCGTTAAGTAAGATGACTATACAGCGTATAGCCAGAATAGCGATACGTATACTTAATCTGGCGATATTTTTCTCTCCGTGTATTATTAAATATGACAGTAGATCCAGCGCATTAAGTTAATTATATTTTACCGTCAAATGAAGTCGCAGTTTTATCTCTTAACAGCAAGAATCCATTTCAAATCAATTAGCTCAAGGTTTCGTGTTACCCATAAATCTATTTGGACAAAATATTATGCCTTCTAATCCAATGATTCCTAATTTGAAACCAAGTTTTTATTTTCTCCGCGGAGAGATTTTAAATTAAATGTATATAATAATCATTTCAGTTTATCTATATTTTTTTTTATCCAACTTTATAATAATTTGTAATTGATTTTCTTTACTTCATGAATTCAAAAGCGGTGCTGTGAGAAGTTTTATTACTCTATTCTTGTGTTGACAGAAGACCATATATGCGGTAAAAAATTTTAATGCATTTAAAAAGTTATAAATAATTAATTTAATCAAATAAATTAGTATCAAATATTTATGAGACCAAAGTTAGTTTTAATAAATTATCGAAAAAATGATCTGGATTTTTTTTTTAAGTAAAGGCTTGACAGAGTTAGGATTATTATTCCAATGTAAACACGGAAAATGAGTCTGAATATAGTAGACATAAGACATTTTAGTAATTTTAAATAAATAAAATAAAATAATGGAATTTAAAAAAATGCGCGTACGGATTTTTCATTGATCTGATACATATTTTTTGATTTTTATTACACTTAGATTTTATTTATTTATTCGAAAATTTTAAAAATTATCACTTGTCAGTTACATTGACACTCATCAACTTCAGTATCATAATTATTTTTTAACTTTCGAAGCGATAAATTATAAAGAAAAGTATTTTAAAAAAATACATCTGTAGTTTTTTTCAGTTACATTGACACCCATAAATTGCATCTATGGTTTTTATAAATTTCTACATGTGCATATTTTGGATTTTTTATTCTTGTAAATGATTTTGTTGAAAAAAAAATTTGAAAATTGTTAATTGTCTGCTAGCTTCAGGGTCATGTAAAAGTCATAGTTATTGACACCGTAAAAAGCATGAAATTTAAAAATTTTTAAATATTCAAAGGACGTTAAGTAATTATTTCAATTAAAATTGAAGTGACAATAATTGGATCTATTACTTAATAATTTAAAATATTATAAATTGCAATATAAAAATGAATATGAATAATGATATTGATGCTATCAAAATTGAATTTAATGAAAATTCAACAATTTTAGACCCCGAATATCATGAAACAACAGGTATATTATTATTAAAATTTATCAATTATAAAAATTGAATAAATAATTAAAAATATTTATTATGTCGATAAGGTTTTATTAATTATTATATAACTTGTTTCAGTTGTTGATAAGAAAAATATGGAAGATTTGGACGCAACAATAATTAATGCTCCAATTGTGAAAGATACAATAGAATTGTTTAAAAATAATTTAAACCCACAAGTTGACAATAATCATAATTATTGTTCAGTATTTAATTTATACGAGAGTGATTTACATCCAAGCAACAAAACTTGGATAACTCGAAACAATTCTTTGTCTTCCGTAAATTCTGATCAGGCAAGTTTGCTAACTGATGATTTTTTTATTTATACTGAAAATGAACACCACGACAAAAATTATGATTTGTTGAGTTACATTAAGATTACAAAAGTTGAATCGTTAAGTGGAAGAAATAATTCATGGACAGAAACTGTAGATGAAAATAATAATGAAGAATATAATATCATATACGATATTAAAAAAGAAAATTTCGATTATAATGACAAAACTGATGAAAGTGATAAAATTATTGACGAGCAAAATCAGTTTAAAAAATGTATTGAAATGGCTGCTTCATCGACGCCAGTTAATAATACTTCACCTGCAAATAACCTTTTAGTTTCAAATGATAATTTTAAAAATAATCAAATTTCGTCAGTAGAAACTCGTTTAAGTAATCAAAATCAGATTAAAGTTGAAGGTGATAAAAATTCTTTTGAAAGTTTTCATCATATACCGAATATTTCAAAGTCTTTTCTTCCTATTGTTCTGCTGGAAAGAATTGAAGTGCCTGAAAAAGTTATAGAAACTTCAAATTCAGTTATGAAGACTCATGAAAAAAAATTAACAAAAGTATTATTTAAAAGTAAGACTAATAAACCAGTTGATTCAGAGAGTAAGTATTTATTCGTTCTTACATTAGTCCCTGGCGGATCCGAATTACGGTAACACCGAATTTTGCCGTAATTTACCGTAGAATACGGTATTTTTGCCACAAATTTACGGCCATTTACAGTAATGTATAGTATTTTAAAGGAAATTATTGTAAAATTTACCGTAATGTTCGGCATTTTTACCGTAAGCACCGTAGGTTTTTTTTATTCCCCTGATTAAAAGAAATGATTAAAATCGATTCGAAATGATTCAAAAAAAATTTTTTTTAATCTTTTTGATTACTTCTAAATCGACTTAATCGACATCGTTTTTGAAGAGGAAATGAAAATGAATAGTTTTGAATCGACGTATAAAAAACGATTAAAAAAGATTGAAAACGATTTAATTTTTCAAATACTTTTGAATCGACAAATAATAGTTAAAATTCTGGCTCGCCACGGTGATTTAAAACAATTCGAAACAATTCAATTTTTCAAATAGAATTGAATCGACAAATACTTGACTAATTACTGATTCGTAGGTGGATTCGAAACAATTTGATGCTTCGAATCGTTTTAAATACTTTTCAATCGACAAATAACAGGTGAATTTGTGATTCATACAGAGATTTAAAACAATCCAAAAAGATTTAGTTTTTTAAATTGTTTTAAATAGATTTGAATCGACAAATACTTGACTAATTACTGATTCGTAGGTAGATTCGAAACAATTTGATGCTTCGAATCGTTTTAAATACTTTTCAATCAACAAATAACAGGTGAATTTGTGATTCATACAGAGATTTAAAACAATCCAAAAAGATTTAGTTTTTTAAATTGTTTTAAATAGATTTGAATCGACAAATACTTGACTAATTACTGATTCGTAGGTAGATTCGAAACAATTTGATGCTTCGAATCGTTTTAAATACTTTTCAATCAACAAATAACAGGTGAATTTGTGATTCATACAGAGATTTAAAACAATCCAAAAAGATTTAGTTTTTTAAATTGTTTTAAATAGATTTGAATCGACAAATACTTGACTAATTACTGATTCGTAGGTGGATTCGAAACAATTTGATGCTTCGAATCGTTTTAAATACTTTTCAATCAACAAATAACAGGTGAATTTGTGATTCATACAGAGATTTAAAACAATCCAAAAAGATTTAGTTTTTTAAATAGATTTGAATCGACAATTGATAATTATTATTTGTCGATTCAAAACGATTCTATTCAATTAGATTTTTCTAATCGTTTTAAATGCAATCTAACTGTTAAAGTAGATTTACGAGTATTAGATTTCTCAATTTTGAATCGTTTCAAATACTTTTTAACCGCTTATTAGAGTTTTCATTATTCGAATCGTTTCTTTTAATCAGGGACAGTTTTTGTAGTGTAATACTTCATTTGCGATAAAATACCTCGGCTCGCCGCAATTTTACGGCAAAAATACCGCAACTTTGCCGCAAATTAAAGTATATTATCGTAATTCTGCCGAATACCGTAAATTACAGTAATTACCGTAAGTCGGATCCGCCAGGGTTTTAAAAAATTCCGTACAATAATTATAATTTGGCATTACAGAGCCATTAAAAAATTATAAACGGCATCGTGGTATTGGTGAACGATCTTGTAAGGAGTGTGGTTACTTAGCCCGCAGTAAATACTACTTGAATATTCATATGCGAAAACATAGTCATGAGAAATCTATGCAGTGTCCAGAATGTCCACTTAAAACTTCTTATAAATCTAATTTGACATTTCACATGCGTCGGTTTCATCCAGATCAAATGGTTAGTTGTAAGTTTTGTGATTCTAAGTTCATAACAGCAAATGATCTGAGAGAACATATGCGCATTCATACTAAAAGAAATCCAATCACGTGCGATATTTGTAAAAAAACGTTTGGAAATTTTTTTTTTTTAAAACGACATATGATTTCTCATTCTGAAGAAAAACCGCATGAGTGTCCAGAATGTCCATTTAAAACTTCTTATAAATCTAGTTTGACAGGTCACATGCGTCGATTTCATCCAGATCAAATGGCTAGTTGTAAGTTTTGTGATTCTAAGTTCATAACAGCAAATGATCTGAGGGAACATATGCGCATTCATACTGAAAACACGTGCGATATTTGCAAAAAAAAGTTTAGAAATTTATATAATTTAAAACAACATATGATTTATCATTCTGAAGAGAGACCGTATGAGTGTAATATTTGTCACAATGAATTTAAGAGAGCTGATGACCTGACATCTCATTTGGGACACGCACATAGTTAGACACAGCAAGGCATTCATGTAAAAGTTGTTCAAGGGAATTCACGCGTAATTATCATCTTAATACGCACTTAAAACGTCACTCTAAAAAAAGACATAAATGTGAAATTTGTAAACGGGATTTTCTTCATTTACACTCTCAACACATGAAACTTCACAAGCCATGTTCACCCGGCGAAATATTAAAGTGTAAATTTTACCATGAAAGTTACAATGATCAATTCAGTTTACGAAACCATCTTATAATTCACAAACAAGGAAAAATTTATAAATGCAACGTATGCTGTTACAAAACATCAGATTCACTTGCGTTAATAGAACATGCCGACGACCATACGAATAATATATTATGTATTTGTTACAAATGTGGGCATTCATTTGAAGACAAAAAGTTTTTAAGACAACACATGATTCAGGATCATATTAAAAACACCCAGGCATCAAAAAGAAAGGGACAAAAAATAAATTAAAATTTATTTGCTTTATTTAAGCGATTAATGTGTACATTTGTGATAATAATTTATTGACATATATCAACAATTGTTGAATTACAATTTTAGCAAAATATAATCAGAACCAAATAAAAAAGAAACGTCAGCCAACGAACTAACGAGTAGATAAAAAATTTATCTTGATGTAAATACTGTGTGGAGTATCACAGAATTTTGATTTGATTTTTTTTTTTTAGATCTGTACACTTAAAGATTTTTTATTATGTTTTATAATTAATTTTGGTTAAATACAAGTATGACTTTTTGAATTACAATGATAGTATTATTGGTATTGAAAACATTTTACTGATAAATTAAACAGATTATTATTTACAGTTTAGGTAACAGATCCACTAACCATTTCGAGATTTAAAAATAAAAATACGATAAAATGAAAATCTGCCAAACATTATGAATTGATTTTTTAAATGTTTTATTTTAAATTTATTTATCATGAAATTTATGTTTTAATATTCACGTTGAATGAAATGGTGGCCATTAATTTTGGGGAGTAATGAATTTCCTCTACAGAAACATTATTCTTGTTTGAATTACTATGAAATCATCGTAACGCCAGACTATTTCGATTACCTATAACGGAAATTTAAATAAATATGTTTTAAAAATTATGACGGCCATAGTAAAATTAAAAACCGCTACGGTAGGTTTGTGATAAAATAATTTTAAATTAATAGTTCACCAAAAAAATAGATACAGTTGAAAAAAAAAAATTAAAAATAATTTGTGTCTATAAAAATTTGTTATAGTTAATTAATATTTTCAAAGAGTTATCGTCTTTCAGTGGAGTTCATATTTCATAGAAATCTAACTTTTGTATTTGTCTTTAGGGAGGATTTTCCAAAGCATTTTGCCACACCCCATCATAACTCGTCGAGTAGGTTCCAAAAATACCATTTGTTCAAAAGTTTATATATAAATGGGATATTGTCACTCGGATGCTAGCCAAAGTTTTCATCAACTGATTGAGATTAAACATCATACTTATTGTTTGGGCGATTACCTTGATCGAGTTTGAAAATGAGCCAATTCGGCCAATAAACTTAGAAGTAGTGCATGTTCGAAATTTTCGAAAAATTTATTTTTGTTAATTTATCTGGACGTAACTGTTAATTACTTACTCCAGTTATTCAAGTTATTACTTAAATTTCAACAATTTATTTAAATTATTGTGATTCAAACTTCATGTTACAAACTTTTAATGTTGTTTGGTATTATTGTAACTTTTAACAATTCATTAATAAATCTATTGTGATAAATCTACTTCTATTTTGGCCCTGATTAAGAGAAACTGTCAATAATCTAACTTAATTTTTTATTGTCTTTACAAATTGATTTTGTTTAAACCTGTTCTAATATAGAGTAAGAGCACGAGTACCCAGTCTCTAACCAGTAGCCAGCCGGTCATTGGCTGAAAATATATACAGATATAATTTAACGTGAAGTGGCTGGCTACTGGTTAGGGACTGAGTACGGGTGCTCTTACCCTATACGATTGTTATCATAATTAAAAATATTAGTGGTCTCTTTGTCTATTTTCTATAATGGTTCTAAGACGTTTTATTTACATGTCATCACATAATTTTGGTTTATTGAATGAAAGTTGCTTTTAAAAATTTAGTTGGCAGTTAAATCTTTAAAGTAGAATTTGACATTTTTTAAATTATTAATTTGAATGTTAGAATTGTAAGCAAAAAATTCATAGATTTCCAACATCGTAATTAATTAATTAAATGGTTTTAACGCATACGTTTTTCATAACAAAAAAATTACTGCGATTAATAAATAATTTAATAATTATTGCATAAATTATCATTTTTTTTTTTGGGAAAATTTACACCAAAATGATGTTATTTAAAATTGCACTGATATTTTTAATAATCTTTAGTAGTATTTTGTTATCATCATCCTGCCCCACAGATGTTTATTATTGTTGGCCTAGAATAAGCTGGTTTTATATTCGTAAGAAAAATAACAATTAAAAAAAAAACCATAATTTTTAATATAAATTAAAAATAAACTGTCTAATTAGTGGCATAAATAATTAGAGAATAAAAACGGAGACATTGAATTTTTTAATTACATTTTTTATTATGAAAAAACTTCACAAAGAATTCAACTATTGGATTATTTATCTTAATTATTTATAGTAAAAAATTTTTGAATATAAAAAAGATGTACTTTGCTTACAAAAAAGTTATCTCATCACCAATGGATCGACTGGAGCATATAACAAATTTGGATTTTAATAAATTTATAACTATTACAATTTATTTATAAATATTATCTCAATCAATACGCGACTTGAATAATTTCAATGGAATACCGAGGGAAGTTATTTCTTTGTCAGTCATTGACTTCAAATTTGGATAGTAATAGAAAATAGCTTCCCAACAAATGTCTGTGAGTTTGGGAATCCTGAGCCAAGCCGAGTGTAAAGAAGATGTAGTAATTCGCTAAAATAAATTATTAGTATTGATTAGTGCTGTACAATTTGGCCGACTAAACCGGCCATAAAGTTTAACCAGGTTAATTAGTTCATCGGCCTGCTGGTTAATCCAAATTAACCGGTTAACTAGTTAATCGGTTAAATTAGTTAAACGGTTAACTGATTAACCAGTTAAATGGTTAATCGGTTAAATAGTAAATTTACATTTTTCTTTATATAAGTGATAAATTATTATTAAATTTTATATTTTTAACATATTTACACTAATATTTCGCGTGTCAAATGCCAAAAGGGCATATTACAGCAGTTAGATAGGGTCCCATGCCAAAAGGGCGTATAAAAAAATTTTTTTTTGCCATTCCTTTTAGAATCGCTCGAAACGTAAAGATCTGCAGAAAAAAAAATTTTGACTTACTAACGACAAAAGGGCATATCTTAAGATGTGCGCCCTTTTGGCTTTTGGAAATTGTCGGTCTAAAGCCAAAAGGGCGTATAAAAAAAATCAGAATTTTTCAAAATTTCGAAAAACAGTCTTCAAAATTGTCCGGAGAAGGTTTGTATGAAAAAAAATTTTGAAAAAGTCAACATTTTCGATGGTAGTAACTTAAATTTTTCATCATCTTGGACAGTCCAATGTAATTAGAATAATCATCAACTTCAATTTTCAATGAACTAGGAAATTTCCAAATAATTCATGATTATAAGCTAGAGATAATAAAGTTCAATATTCGTTCTTATATTCAACGCCATGCGGAGCGTATGGTGGAGAGCTAGTATTTGAGACATACGCCCTTTTGGCTTTGGAAATTTTTTTTTCATTTTTAGACTTAGAACATGTCTACAAAACGATTAGCACAAACAAAAATTATACGCCCTTTTGGCTTTGAAGAACCAAAAGGGCGTAGAATTTTTATACTCTTTTGGCATTTGGCACGCGATTTATTTATTTTATGTTCTAATTTAAGATAATTATTTATTATGGATATTTATATACCTGACTGATAATTTTTTTTGTTTTTCCCTGGTAGAATTTTTTCGGACTTTTGTCTGAAAAAGTCTTTAGAACTCTAAAACTGAGTTTTTCAGATAGAAGTCCGAAAAATTTCCACCAGGGAAAAACAAAAAAATTATCATTCAGTTATATAAATATCCATAATAAATAATTATCTTAAATTAAAACATAAAATAAATAAATATTAGTGTAAATATGTTAAAAATATAAGATTTAATAATAATTTATTACTTATATAGAGAAAAATGTAAATTTACTATTTAACCGATTAACCATTTAACTGGTTAATCAGTTAACCGTTTAACTAATTTAACCGATTAACTAGTTAATCGGTTTAACCGGTTAATTTGGATTAACCAGCTGGCCGATGAACTAATTAACCTGGTTAAACTTTATGGCCAGTTTAGTCGGCCAAATTGTACAGCACTAGTATTGATTACTCAAACATTGATAGCATTGACAATTAACACTATACATAAATTTAACAATTACTTGATTCCTATCATTGAAAATTGATTTGCCAAATGTGAATAATTTTCCAGCAGGGGAAATTGCCATTGAATGATTTTCAACGCAATGAGGCAAGACAATACCAAATTTATCGAGACACGTCCATTTCAAACTTGTGAGATTCAATCTCCAGACATCGTTATAGGCAACAACGAATTTTTGTTCTGGTAACAAGGTATCTTCGAAATGATCATAAGCATCCCGCCAAGAATAATCTGCTCCTCCAGACATTATAACATTTATTTCGCCAGTAACTGGATCAGTATAACTCGTTACACTGTATTTTTCTCTTTTAGTTGGATACTGCGGTATGTGATTTTCATCACCATGAGTGTCTACTATTTTCCAGCGGCATTTTTCTAAATCAAACGCTGATATACTCTAAAATGTAACATTTTGCATAAATATTTCCTTTTAAAAATAAAATTATCAGTGTAATAAAATTACTTACGACAAAAGAATATAAATCAAATCCAAGAACTTGAAGATTATCACCAAATTTATAAATTATATTGTTACCATAAACTAAAGTGTAACGTGATCTAGGAATCGAACTGTATTCATTATCAAGTTCTTCACAGGTATAAAAAGCTTCCCATATTCCATTTTCCATATTTAATCTATATACATTGGAGGATTCTCCCAAATCATCTGTGATTCCGACAATATAAAAATAATTTCCATGACGAATCATTTCAAGTGGTAATAAAGGATATGGAATTTGTCCACTTGTTTCTCGGATAACTACACTTTTGGTATTTAAATCATAAATATATATTCGACATGTGCGATTCGGATTGACGTTATAACCATAAGGTCTTTTTATTGTGAAAATATATAAATGATTCGATTCAAAAAAAATACTCAATATAAAATCACCATCATTTGGTAAATTAATTTCATCTCTTATTAATCTCCATTGTTGCCGAGCTAAATTATACACCCAGATATTAGGAATTCCAGTTTGTGTTAAGGATTCTAAAAAATCGCCATTGTGAGCATATACATTTTTATCATCACAGTGTATTATAAATGGGTGGTGGTCGCGTATTTCTTCAGGTCTTGTAACACTGCTTGAAGAATGTTCAGTAAAAACAAGCGGCTTGAATGTGTACATTTCAGAAGTAATTATGAAACTTTCTGATAAACTTAAAGTAATAAATGAAATCAAAATCTTTGTGCACTTTTTATTGATGAATTAAAATTTTATGTGAACCAATTTATTTTATTTTTTAGTGTATTACTTTGAAGGTTAATTTGTTTTATTATTTAATACAAAAACGCACATGAAAATCTCGACGACACAACCTCAGAGGAAAATAAACCCGCCGATAAGCTATTGTCATCCCAACAAGAGATTGGACTTCGGGTCTCGTCGGTTTTTACTCTCACTCTGGATGTTTCATGTGTTAAATGTTCTCCCACTTTTCTACACGCATGCGCAGTTCATAAATGTTTAGTAGTGGGAGTAATTTCCGAAGTCTATTCTCTTACTGGCAGTGCAGCCAGATCGTGGGATATTTTTACCCCCTCCTGCCATTACACTCCATGCTATTTTACCGCGGGAAGGGGTAAAAAAATCCCACGATCTGGCAGCACTGCTTACTGGGACCACACTAGACAATAATAAATAATTAAGGGGTAAAGTCAACCGATTTTCAATTCACGGGGCAAACACTGGAAAAACCTAAAATAGAGAATCTTTAGCGTTGTTTGAAATCTTAACAGATGGCTCAGAATTTAGAAATTTCAAAAATTCAAATTCGTTCCCGAGAAAAATTGTTTTAAAATTTTTATTTACTCTACTAGTGCAACAAAGATAATTCCGATTAGTTTTCTGAGTAAGTGTGAGAAAGAGGTCCGATGGTGTTTCCTCTTACGGGCATTCTCAGACAGTGCCGCCACTTTTTAAAAATCTTCAATGACTAAACTATCATGATCGTAATTAAAATTTTATTAATTAGTTAGAAAAAATTAAAACCTTACTTGGAAAAAGACAACTAAGTAGTTGCAATTTCACCGAAATATAAAATTAGAAAACAATTACAATTGTTATCAATCAGGAGTTAAACAAAATTGTTGATTAAATTTTGGCCTGAAAAATTTGGAAATTCGAATTCTCAGCGACGATTGTGCTTTTTTTTCAATTAATGCTTTAACTTTTTCTTGATTCATTGATAAAATTTTGATAATCTTATGGCAGTTGAGTAATTGAAAATTTTTAAAAAGTTGGGTCACTGTCTGAAGATGGCCTTAATTTCGATAAATTATTCATTAATATGTCAATTCCTTCGCAGATTTGAATCACGGTGGAAACACCGTGGAAGTGTAAACACCGTGGATTCACCGTGGTTACACGGTGGGTTTGTTCCATTTTACTACCTTGTATACATAGTGTATCCACTGTGATTACGTGATGTATCCACCGTGGTTCCACGGTGGCTTTCCCTTGTAGGAAAAAAAATATTGACAACGGGACCAGTCTTGGCACAATACTGGGCTACCGAGGCTCGGCCTCCCAAGGTTGGTCCGAGATCCGACCAACGTTCAAGTGACGAGTCTTGGTTTTCCAGTCTTGGGCCAAGATTCAACCAATACTCAAGTGACAAGCCTTGGTTTGCCACTCTTGGGACAAGGTTCAGCCAATACTCAAGTGACAAGCTTTGGTTTGTTAGTCTTGGGCCAATGTTCAGCCATTATACAAGTGACAAGCCTTGGTTTACCAGTCTAAATAACAAATGGTACCTAAAAACCCTTGGCTTCTGTGAATAGCGTAACAGCCTAGTGGATAAGACGCTTGTCTAGCAGTCATGAAGGACCAGGTTCGAGACCCAGCAAATGCAAAAAAAAAAATTAGTTTCATCGATCCACCTGATTTCTCTGTGTACAAATTTATTTCCATATGTTACCATCACGCACATGTCTACTAATATTGCACGCCTCGGAAGCGAAGCGGAGAGGTTGTGCTTTATAACCGACCTGTTAAGGTCACACGATTTCCACTCATTAAAGTGCATATATTTTTTTTCTATTACTCTTACACATTATGAAAAGCACATCAATATAAAGCTGAAACACTAATAAATAATCCTGATACTTTTTTTAATTTGTCTAATATGTATTAATATAAAAAAAAGTTCATTAAAAAAAATTTATCGTGGACGTCCATTAGTCTGTGGTTAAAAAAAACGGCGTGGTACGGATATCTCGAGAACGACTTGACGAAACTACTTAATTTTTTTTTCAAAATTTTCAGAAACAAGCAAAGAAGGTTCCTTTCGAAAATCACTACTGTAGGCCTTCTCGTTTTTTTTAAAATAAATCATTACGGTTAAAACCGGCAATCTTACATGTAAACAAACACACACTGCCGCCATTTTTCATTAGGAATGTTCTCGCCCATATAACAGTCTTGTAAAAGGCTTGCGCAAGCCTGGTCTCAAATCCCCTAGTTGTCTATGTCTTTATATGACTCTGTATCTTGCTGCAGACACTGGCCCACAGATTTATATTGCAAGTCTTGTGCAGGACTTGTTTAAAAACTTTGTGTTATGTTATACTTCAAGAATTGTACAAGATTCTTGAATATATCTTGCTCAATATGTATTGATACAGTTAACTTGAGCATATCTTGTACCAGAATCTATCTGCAGATGCTTGGGCAT
This sequence comes from Microplitis mediator, assembly GCF_029852145.1. NCBI lineage: Eukaryota > Metazoa > Arthropoda > Insecta > Hymenoptera > Braconidae > Microplitis > Microplitis mediator. The sequence continues at coordinate 8,032,940 of NC_079971.1, forward strand.
ATCTTGCGCCAGATCTGCTCAAGACGTGTCATATTACACTGTCTATCTCACTCTTGTCTCTCTCACTTTATCCCCTCCATCGGCACACGTTACCAGAGCTCAGTGGTACTCAATTGAAGTTATAATCGGACAGAAAAACATTTTTAATCCGGAGTTCATTTGCAAAATTAGAAGCGCCGTAGTAATTACAAGTAAAATTTAATTCATAACCTATAATAACATATGTTTTTGATAGATGGTTTGATTTTAATAAAATTATTTAAGGATAACACGAAAAATTCTACACAGGAAATATTATCTAATAAATTTTACTCGTTAATTGTGAATCAAACTGGGCCTGCATGAACAATTACTTGTCCGTTTCTAGATAGTGTTCAATTATGGGGTAAAAACACCCAATTTCAAGTAATTTTTATATAAAAAAAAATAAAAAATAAAACAAAACAAATCTGTTGTTATTCTTTCCGTATTTATTATCTTTTCGGCCCAGGCTTACTCTAAATTGCAGGATAAATTTTATCGAAAAATTCTCTCCATTTATGAAATACGATAATGAAATGTTTTTAAAATTTTTTTAAAAATTGAAATCAGTTACTTTGATACTAAAATACAGATATCGATCATTTTTGTTTTGTTTTTATTATATTGAAAATAAATTTTTTTAATTTTCAATTACACTCTTAATGCCAAGCTCTTAAAAAATTAGTGTTCTGATCGATTTCAAGAGCTCGACATTAAAACGAAAATAACTAAAAAATAATGTGGAATTTGAAAAAATTTAACGGAAATAATTTGTAGAGAATAAAATTGTTAACAAAAAAGATAGTATAACATTTTGTGATAAGTCTGATAGTTTCGCCGGAAAAGTAAAAAGACCTCGAAATTTATTATAACTTGACTTCGAGCTCCAATAACTTTTGAACAGATGGATTTATCAAAAAATGATAAGAAACTTTTTTTGTAGAGCGTTTAATTCCCTACAAAAAGATATCATGGACTTATCTGTTCAATAAGCCATCGCCGAGGTATAAAATTCCAAACTTAAAATTTTTTTTTCCCCATGTTATTTAAATGGAAAATAGAAAATCGTGAATGGCCACCTTTAAATATTAGTATTAAGGTCTCATATTTTAACAGGGTCTTTGTCTAGGGATACTCTGTCGATTTTTCAATGTTCTTCGTGAAAAAAAAAAAAGGCCATTCGGCAGCCGAAATGGAAGGTAGATTTATAAAAAGTCACATACATACATATCTTGTGATGCATGTTAGTATAGACATGATATGATATTAGGCTCGTTTTCTTAGAGTGAGGGTAAAAAAAGACAACGACTATTTTCGATAGAGAACTTCAGATAGTTGATTCGACAAAGCATTATATAGGTAATCTACCAAACTAACCTTCACGTAAAAAAGAATAGAAAATTTAATTAGTATGAGATCATAATTGTAATTGCTATTACGATGGCAAGATCAGATATAATTTTAGGACTACAGGTACGATTGAAACATCATAAATATTAAAAGAAATACTTTTAAAATATAAAATAGCTGTAAAATTTGCAGGTTATTTTGTTCACAATAAAGTACAACTGACAAAATTGTATTATAATGGAAAATACATAAGTTATGTGGAATGAAAACCATATTTTAGACTTTTTTTGATTTCATGAAAATTTCAAGGCTATCAAATTATTGGAAGAAATACTCGAAACATAAAGGTTAAGGTCATAAATTAAAGCTTATTAGTCAAAATTTGAAATACTTTTTACAGAAATTATCTATGAGTTTCAGTTTTAAAATTATATAAACTTTAAAAGTGGATAAAAACTGATTTTTTCGAAAAATCGTGAAAATTTTAAACAGCCATAACTTCAAAACTTTTCGAACGATTTAGCCCATCTTTAAACTTGATCAAGATAATCGCCTATAGAATAAGTGTGGAAAATTTCATTAAGATCCGATAAGAACTGTAGGTGCTGTCGTAATGACAAGACCAGTGATAATCATAGGGAGTAGAGGTACATTTGATACATCATAAGTAATAAAAGAAATACTTTTAAAATATAAAATAGCAGTGAAATTTACAGGTTATTTTGTGCACAATAAAATACAACTGACGAAACCGGATTATAATGGAAAATTCATAAGTTATGTGGAATGAAACCCATATTTTCAACATTTTTTGATTCCATTAAAATTTTCAAGGTCATCAAATTATAGGATGAAATGGTCGAAATATAAAGTCTAAGGTCATAAATTAAAGCTTAGTAGACAAGCTTTCAGATACTTTTTACGGAAATTGTCTACGAGTATTAGTTTTAAAATTATATGAACTTGAATGTGGAAAAAAATTGATTTTTTCAAAAAATCATGGAAATTTCAAAAAGCCATAACTTCTAAACTAATCAACCGAGTTTGCCCATCTTCGAACTTAACCGTGATAATCACCCATAGAATAAGTGTGAAAAATTTCATTAAGATCTGATAAGAATTGTAGGCGTAATCGTGTCCTCAAAACTGCGTTATATCCCATATATATATATATACTAGCAGACCCAGCCACGCGTTGCTGTGGCTAAGGTTCTTGTCATATTAAATCGAATGATGTGGCTCAATAACCCTGGCGGTATTGAATCACCCTGGAAACAGCTTGGAAACACCCTCGGAGTGGAAACAGGGTGGAATCACGGTGTACCCACCCTGATTCCACGGTGATAAAATGAAAAAATCCCACCGTGTAACCACCCTGGATCCACCGTGATTCCACCCTGTTTCCTGGGTGTTTCCAGGGTGATTCAAAACCGCCAGGGAAGTTATAGATCAAATTGAATGGAATATATAGTGCCGGAATAGTATAGTGCCGGATAGATCAACTGGTAGAGCACTCTGCGCGATACCGAATTGGTCTGGGATCAATTTCCAGTCCGGGCTATCTATACTTTTCTCAATTTATCTATAAATTGTCTTATTGAGAAGGTTATTTGCATGTTTAGGTTTCCACTATATTTGAATGGTGTATTACCGTACGATGGACGGTGTGGCTCAATAAGTTATAGATCAAATTAAATGGAATATAGTATAGTGCCGGATAGCTCAACTGGTAGAGCACTCGGCGCGATACCGAATTGGTCTGGGTTCGATTCCCAGTTCGGGCTATCTATATTTTTCTCAATTTATCTATAAATTGCCTTATGGAGAAGGTTATTTGCATGTTTAGGTTTCCACTATATTTGAATGGTGTATTACCGTACGATGGACGGTGTGGGTCAATAAGTTATAGATCAAATTGAATGGAATATAGTATATAGTGCCGGATAGCTCAACTGGTAGAGCACTCGGCGCGATACCGAATTGGTCTGGGTTCGATTCCCAGTTCGGGCTATCTATATTTTTCTCAATTTATCTATAAATTGTCTTATGGAGAAGGTTATTTGCATGTTTAGGTTTCCACTATATTTGAATGGTGTATTACCGTACGATGGACGGTGTGGCTCAATAAGTTATAGATCAAATTGAATGGAATATAGTATATTGCCGGATAGCTCAACTGGTAGAGCACTCGGCGCGATACCGAATTGGTCTGGGTTCGATTCCCAGTTCGAGCTATCTGTATTTTTCTCAATTTATCTATAAATTGTCTTATGGAGAAGGTTATTTGCATGTTTAGGTTTCCACTATATTTGAATGGTGTATTACCGTACGATGGACGGTGTGGCTCAATAAGTTATAGATCAAATTGAATGGAATATAGTATATTGCCGGATAGCTCAACTGGTAGAGCACTCGGCGCGATACCGAATTGGTCTGGGTTCGATTCCCAGTTCGGGCTATCTATATTTTTCTCAATTTATCTATAAATTGTCTTATGGAGAAGGTTATTTGCATGTTTAGGTTTCCACTATATTTGAATGGTGTATTACCGTACGATGGACGGTGTGGCTCAATAAGTTATAGATCAAATTGAATGGAATATAGTATATTGCCGGATAGCTCAACTGGTAGAGCACTCGGCGCGATACCGAATTGGTCTGGGTTCGATTCCCAGTTCGAGCTATCTGTATTTTTCTCAATTTATCTATAAATTGTCTTATTAAGAAGGTTATTTGCATGTTTAGGTTTCCACTATATTTAAATATAATGGAAACCTAAACATGCAAGCATGCAACTAACCTTCTCAATAAGACAATTTATAGATAAATTGAGAAAAATACAGATAGCCCGCACTGGGAATCGAACCCAGACCAATTTGAACCCACACCAAATTAAAATGTGGGCATGAGGCAAACCTCGCTTTTGCCACTCAATCGAATACAACCAACAACTTGTGATACCAAAAACTGAATATTTAACAATAAAATTAATAAAGGATTTCAATTTTTTGTTTGAACACACGTGCAATTATGTCATGGCGATGAATTGCTTGTTGTCCTGGTAATAGTAAAGTTTGTATCTCTATCCAATTCGGTTTACATGTGAATGTGATAAAGAAATTGTAGCTTATATAAAGTCCTCGTAGAGAGTAAATCACCGACGGAAATGGTCGGAAATTTTAGGTTTGTAATGTTAATGTGTAGTAATGGCGTGAGATTAGACTTCTTTTTCTATAGTGGGGGTAAAAACCGACGGCCACTTACTCTTTAAGAGGACTTTAAAACGTTTGTATTTATAATAGCGCCATCTATTGAATACTTACATACTCAATCCAGTCAACAGATATCGTCATCTGTTAGAATCGTTTGGAGCTTACAGATAATTGTGACCGACAAATAAAAGACAAAAAATTTGCAATAAAATAATATTGTGACTATAAATTGAGATGTAAGCTATCCTATCTTTCAAGTTGGATCAAATTGCACACAGTGTGCAAATCAAATTTAAGATCGGTTCAGTAAAAGCGGAGTCCATCGCGGACAAACAACGTGACACGTAATTTTTATATATAAAGATTATAATATCTGGATAGGAATTAACAAATAAAAAATAGGGGTTGATCGTAGAGGGGTGAAAAATTGAGAGTAATATGAGATTTTTTATTGAAAGTCATCAAAAAATAAAAAAAAAATTTTGCAAAAAAAATTAAATTTTTTAACTAACAAATAAAATATAAGGGTTGATCGTAGAGGGGTGAAAATTTAGGGTTGTATGTATTTTTGTATGCTGTGTCATAAAAAAATAAAAACAAAAAATTTTGCCTAAAAAATAAAAAAAAAAATTTAGGGGTGGACTACCCTTAACATTTAGGGGGATGAAAAATAGATGTTGGCCGATTCTCCACCCTGGCCGACAATCACGCTAAGGATCACAAAAATCGGTCGAGCCGTTTCGGAGGAGTTCAAGTTCGAACACCGTGACACGAGAATTTTATATATTAGATATATATATATATATATATACATACATATATAAATTTTTTAACGGATGGTATTTTTGAACCCTACTCAACTAATTATGATAGGTTGTGACAAAATTCCTTGAAGAATCGACCATGAAGACAAATACAATAGTTAGATTTTAGAAAAATCTACCTAAAAGTCAATTTTTTGAAACACTCTAATATATATGTGTGTACCCACATATATATATACATGTATAAGGGATGAATGATACCGGGTTCGTAACAATCAATATCTGTATTTTAGTATCAAAGTAACTGATTACAATTTAAAAAAAAAAAATTTAAAACATTTCATTATCGAATTTCATCTCATTTTTCGTGTTATCCTCAAAAAAATTAAAAAAAATAATTTTATTAAAATCAAACCATCTATCAAAAGACATATCTTATTATAGGTTATGAATTAAATTTTACTTGTGATTACTACGGCGCTTCTAATTTTGCAAATGAACTCCGGATTAAAAATGTTTTTCTATCCGATTATAACTTCAATTGAGTACCACTGAGCTCTGGTAACGTGTGCCGATGGAGGGGATAAAGTGAGAGAGACAAGAGTGAGATAGACAGTGTAATATGACACGTCTTGAGCAGATCTGGCGCAAGATATGCCCAGGCATCTGCAGATAGATTCTGGTACAAGATATGCTCAAGTTAACTGTATCAATACATATTGAGCAAGATATATTCAAGAATCTTGTACAATTCTTGAAGTATAACATAACACAAAGTTTTTATACAAGTCCTGCACAAGACTTGCAATATAAATCTGTGGACCAGTGTCTGCAGCAAGATACAGAGTCATATAAAGACATAGACAACTAGGGGATTTGAGACCAGGCTTTACGCAAGACTTTCACAAGATCAACTTGTGTACGACATCTTGAGCAAGCCTATGTAGAATCTATCAAAAGATTCTTGAGAAAAGTGCCTTGACCAGCGACTTGTACTGGAAATTGTTACATGGGTATCCTTATTTATTTTTTTTTTACTTTTATTACCGTATATTTACCATGGAAATTTCTATGAGAAAAGAGCGGGATATTCAATTTTATTCGAAATTTAACTTTAAAAAAAAAACATAACATGAGCGTTCGAGGCGTGCCTTTTTGGATTTTCCAAATTTTTTTTTTTTTTTTAATTTATTTTTAATAAGCATAGGTGCTTATTTAGCAACAGTCTTGGCACAATACTGGCTCTCGATATTGGGCCAATACTTAGATGCAATCTTGGCACAACACTGTCACTCAAGCTTGGCTGGGTGTTATCATTTCAATGCTTAGACAGACTTGGGCCAAGCTTGGATTTCAAGCTTTCCCCAGAGTTAATAAAGTCTTGCGCCAAGCCTCGGCCAAGCTTGGGCCTATTGTTTCTTCCTATAAGGGATTGTGCCATTTCACCACCGTGGTTCCACGGTGTATCCACCGCGTAATTACAGTGGAAACACCGTGTATGCACGGTGGTAAAGTGTCATCGTGGAATCACGGTGGATACACTGCGTAATCACAGTGGTAAAATGGAACAAACCCACCGTATTTCCACCGTGATTCAAATCTGCGAGGGAATGCTTCAAATATCCATCTTCAATTCATAAATACTAGGACAGCCATAGACAGGTAGGTGTCATTGAGACAGAATCGTTATCATGAACATCCCGTTTACCTCGATGTCTACAGACGTTTACTGTCGGGGTAGACTGGATTATTCTGATATTCGTACACTGACCGAAAGGTTATCTTGGTTCAAAGAGAATTATCTTGAGTCAAGAAAATATTTAGGAAAATGGAATAAATCTTGGTTGAAGAAAATTTTCTCTTAATTTTGATTATTTTGATTCAAAAAGTTATTTTTTCAACCCAAATGGGTTAAAGTTTTAAGTTAAAAATTTATGATTTTAGTTCAAAAAGAAAAAATATTTAAAGAAAGTAAATTGTTTTTTGAATTAATATTTTGAATTTCTTCATTCATGTATATTGAATATTTTATTCTATGAAATTTAACTTCTCTAAGTAAGGAGTCAGATTTTTTAAACCAACTAGTGGCTATTGCTTGAAACAAAAATAAAAAAAATTCAAGTCAAGAAAATCAAGCTCTTGGTTTTTTTCCATAGCAGCATTCGGATAACAGGAGCACTCGGGTCTATGCAGCTTCTCTACTTTGGACACTACTTTGTGCATACACGTAGACGCCCGAAGATCTCAAAAAAATGAAACGAGTCTGTTCAGCGCTGGCGCCGTATATCTTCAATTATATAGTACACACCAATATTCTAATAGTATTAGTTTATTAATTATACAATTAACTAATTCATATACATTAATTGTTTTGAATTGAAGTGTTCGGTAAAAATGTGAGTTATTGTAGATATTAGTCATTATATCTGGTGTTTTTTCCTGATTTACGTTAAGTTAAATGGTGTCGTTTCAATCACAAAAAAGTAAGTTAATTATCATTTATGCTGTTTTTAATCGTATCAGATAGTCACGTTTGTTATCATTTCTGATCCTAAATTTATATAAAATTGTTTCCTTTTTAGTGTGGTATATATCATGCAGTTGATGCTGTCGATGAAGCCAGGATAAATAACCTAACCTTTCATTTATTTTTGTAACAAAAAAAAAAAATTTTTATTGTAATAAAGAATCGAAATATATTTTGGTGATTAATTGTATATACTTTGAAAATTGAATTTTTAATAAAAACCATTAATTTAAAATTGAACTTAATTATTGTATTTTAAAACAAAAGTATTTTTTATTTTACGTTAATGTATAATTTAGTTTTAAAATGAGTTTTTTATTTTTTTAATCTAAAATTAATTGTTTTCAGATAAAGTCTACATTTATTTCGAACTAAATGTTATCAAATCTTTAAATAAATTAATTTTTACTTGGAGTAAGTTAAATGTGCCTCCGTTTAAAAACTCGATGTATCGAAATGAATCGATATCGACTACATTCGAGAGAACGATGTTTTCCGAATGAGTTGGTATCTTCTAAAACCAAGAGCTAAATTTTCTTGAGCCAACCAAGTTGTTTTCTTGTTCGGAGAAACTAAAAACATTTATAGCAAAAATTTATATTTTTAAATCAAAAGTGAATTTCTTTATTGAAGAGCTTTATATACTCTAATTAAAAAAAAAAATTTTTTTTACCAAGAGAAAATTTTTTCAAACAAGAAAAGAGGATATTTTAATTTAAGAATTTATTTTTGGAAACGATTTTCTTCTTGACCCAAGAATTCCTTTTTTTGTGTGTAAGAAAAATAATAATTAAATTGAAAAAAAAAAAAAAATGATTGTTAACATAAATTAAAAATAAACTGTCTACTTTGGGAAATAAGTTATTAGAAAATAAAAACAAAGACAAAAAATTTTTAATGAGATTTTTTATTATAATAAAGTAACAGCAGACTTTGAATATAATTTAACTGTTGAATGATTTATCTCAAATATTTATAGAAAACATTTTTGAATACAAGAAGATTTGTACTTTTTACTCTTAACAAATTTATCAGCAATTGGTCGACTGGAGTATTAAATTTGGTTTTTAATATATTTATAACCATTACAATTTCAAGAGCTAGTATGTTATAAATAAAAAAATAAATACAATTAATTTATTTATGGTAGTTTCCCGGGAAAAAATGATCAGACCTGATCATGCCTGTTCATGTATGATCAGGCCTGAAATTAGACCTGATCATGCCTGTTCATGTATGATTAGGCATGAAATTAGACATGATCAGGCCTGATCATACCTGTCTATGCCTGTTCATGTCTGAAGCGTTAAATACAGTCAGGTCTGATCATGCCTGTTCATACCTGTCCATGCCTGTTCATGCCTGGTCATGTCGGAAGCGTTAAATACGCTCATGCCTGATCATACCTGTCCATGCCTGGTCATGTCTGTTCATGTCGGAAGCGTTAAATACGCTCATGCCTGATCATACCTGTCCATGCCTGATCATGTCTGTTCATGTCTGAAGCGTTAAATACGCTCAGGTCTGATCATACCTGTCCATGCCTGTTCATGCCTGGTCATATATGTTCATGTCTGTTCATGGCTGTTCATGTCTGCTCATAGATCTAAAATTTTGTTGACCGAGAATCTATCACGTATAAGATTTTTATTACTTGAAGTTCATACGAAACTTACTTTTCAACTAAATCTCTTAGGTCAGTGGGTAGCGAGTTACACTTTCGAGCGCAAGGTCCACGGTTCAAATTCTGCACACGCCCGAATTTTTTATTTTTTTTATTTTTATAGCAATAATTATATACATGTATAATTGAATATAGTTATACATAATTATATAGGGCTATTTTTTATATATAATTTTTTTACCCGGATGGGCATGAACAGACATGAACATACCTGATCAGACCTGAACATGCCTGATCAGGCCTGGTCAGGCATGGTCATTTTTCATGTCTGATCAGGCCTGAAGACTCATGCCTGTTCATGTCTGATCATTTTTTCCCGGGTTATTAACTAATACGCGACTTGAGTAAATTCAATGGAACACCGAGGGAAATGATTTCTTCGTCAGTCATTGCTTTCAAGTTTGGGTAGTAATGAAAAACAGCTTCTCAACAAATGTCTGAGAGTTTGGGAATCCTGAGCCAAGTTGAGTGTAAAGTAGAAGAATAAATTCTCTAGATAAATTATCAGAATTAATTACTCAAACATCAATAGCTTTGACAAGTAACAATTATATGTAAATTTAATAATCAATTCCCGTTCCATGTCATTATTGAAAATCAATCCACCAAATGTGAATAATTTTCCAGCGGGAGAAACGGTCATTGAATGACTTTCAACAGAACGAGGTAAGACAGTACCAAATCTCTCAAGACACGTCCATTTCAAACTTGAGAGATTTAGACTCCAGACATCGTTGAAAGCATCTGTATGATCCACTGTTCCTCCAGATATTATTACATTTATTTGACCAGAATCTGGGTCAGTGTAACTCGTTACCCTGAAATGATCTCTTTCAGTTGGATAATGCGGTATGTAATTTTCATCACCATGAGTGTCTACTATTTTCCAGCAGCACTTTTACAAATCAAACGCCAATATTTTCTAAAATAAAGCATTTGCATGAGTATTTATTTTTGTAAAATAATTTATCAGCGTAACAAAAGTGCTTACGACAAAAGAAAATGCATTATTAGCCCTCATTTCATACTCATTTTTGGGTTTTGCCCCTCATTTGATCCTCAAAAGAGCAAAGTGAATCTCATCTCGCCCTCAATGGAGTTTACTGACCCTCATTTCATACTCAGAAACCTCATGCGACTAAACTGAACCTCATTTCATACTCAAAAACCTAACTCGACTAAGCTGAACCTCATATCAAACTCATAAACCTTATTTGATACTCATAGAGCCCAGGCACACATATATATATATATATATATATATATATATAGATACATACATATATAAAAGAATTCCGTTTAGAAAATTTCCAACTAAAAAGGACTTAGATACATTTTAGTATTACCAAAGAATTTAATTTTTTGGGATAAAAATAAAATATAAAATTACCAATTATATATATATATATATATATATATATATATATATATATATATATATATATATACATATATATATATATAAATATACATAGTGTTAAATGTTGTAAATATGTGTAGTGTTGAATACACTGGATGTAAAATGATTTTCAATTTAATAAATCTAAATCTATTTAAATAAATTAAAACGAATATATATACATATATATATTAAACTGCATTGTCTACTAATTTTTTATATGTAGTAGGGGAAGGGGGGGGGGGCAAAATGGGGCCCTTAAGGAATGAGGGCTTGTATGTAATATAAATGTCAGACCATTTTGCCCCACTATCCCCTAATAGGGGAAGGGGGAGGTGGGCCACTTGAAATTTTGAGTGCCTCGAATGATTTGAATTCTTCAAATTTTATTTCCTAAGACAAAAAAATTTCGTTATTACAGTTTCATATAGTAAAAAGTATTTTTTTTTGCTTGAATTTATACTTCGAAATTGCTAACATATGAAATATAAGCTACAATCTTTACAGTTTCATTCGACAAAAGAGATTCTTTTTTTTTCGAAATTCGATATTTAAAATAATGATAACTATAGTTGAAGATTACAAAATTTACAATTTTATAAAGTAATATTTATTTTTTTCTCTTAAATCTATATAATAAAAATTTTTGTATCTATAGTACAATAATTTTTGTTTTTTAGTTATTATTGGATTAAAATGTGTTAATAAATATTCATAACCTTCAATAGAAGTGACAGAATCAGCAAATCCCATGTCCGGTTCATAAATATTGTCCGAATATGACGAAAAATATTAATATTGACGTACTTGATGTTGTAAAGCTACAATACAAGGCAAATTTTCCTTACTATAATTTTTTAGTTTCCTCTTACATTGAGCTTCTTCATCTATATATTAATCAGTAATATCTATTGTAGATGAATAGTACCACAAAACCACCAATTAAAAATCAATTTTAACGATATAAACTTTTATTTAATTATTCAAATAATCACATAAAATTTATGACTTGACGCATTCACATCTAATAAAGAACTATTGTCATCCCAACAAGAGAATGCACCTCGGGTGTCGTCGGTTTTTGCTCCCACTCTGGATGTTTTATGTGTTAAATGTTCTCCCACTTTTCTGTGCGCATGCGCGGTTCATAAACGTTCGGTGGTGGGGGCAATTTCCGAGGTGTATTCTCTTACTGGGACCACTTTAGAAACAGAAGCACAAAGCACAAGTTCAAATTTGTTTGTAGCCGTTTGTTACTCGAGCTATGTAGTCTAGTCGATAAGTTGAAAATGGTCGAAAATAGAGATACTGCCCTTAAAATTAGGTGCGATAGCTGATTGGATCCGGAATGACGTCTAGAAAAATGTGCCAAAAAATTGTATTAGCACATAAAAAATTGCAAAAGTTATAAACAAATTAAGATGAAAAAAAACAGGCTTTTCGTTTTTTGCCAATATTTCATAAACTATTAATATTTAAGAAATCTAACAAAATGATTCTTAAAGAGGAGGAAATTTCCAAAATAAAACTCCTACTTCCCGGATTTCTATCTCCATTATTTATAATTTTAATTTAACGCTGAAAATGGGTCTCCGCGCGACATTCTTACGTTGCGCGCGCAGCGTCAAAGGCGAGTACGACACATTAATTAATTTATTTAAGGTATTAAATATTTTTTTTTTAATTTTAAAAAATTATGGTGTATTCTGAACACTTGAAATAATTTATTCCCGTTGGAAATTTTACTTAAAGTTAATTTTTCAACAAGTTGAACGATTGTTAACTAACAAAATTTTCTCGAACTTACGTTTTCATTGTAAATGAGAAAAAATGTTTAAATAATTGTCGTATAAATTTTTCGCTTCGTGGAGCCTTTCTTACATACATACTCAACAAGATCACGCGATAAAAGTTAAAAAAATATTCATACTTTGTTTATAATAATTTTTGTACTTGAACAAAAACTGAAAAATCCAAGTAATGTTGCTAAAAAAATTTTTTTTTTTATTAATCATCATATTATCGTTCTTTCATTAGTACAAGATATCAATTGATTTGCAAGAAAATTTTTTTCCGTCATTTGTTGATAAATTTTTTATAAACAAATTGATTATTTCAATATTTTAAAAAAATTTTTTTTCACAAATTCATTCTATTAGAAATATTATGATTTTTAAATAAAAAATTTTTCCTTAATAACAATTTTTAATTGTTTATAATCGTTTTATTTATATTTCGATGGTTTAAATAATTAGTTAAGAAATTATTTTTTATCTAAAAATCATAATTGACAGTCCTCTATAAAGTAACAAAAAAAAAATTTTTTTTTATCAACAATTTCATTGTTTATTAACATACCAATTTGTTATAAACAAATTTTCAACTTTGTTATATTTTTTTTCTGAATCTTATAAAATTTACAAATACGACTACATATAACAAAGTATAGAAAAAAATTTTTTTCAATTTTTTATTGTACTTTTAAAAAATACATGCTACAAAAGTTGCAGCGGCTGCTTCATTTGTCTATTAAAAAACTAATATAACTTTTAAACTATTAGAGATACGAAAATAAACATTCTGGCCGATTTTATAAAGGATTTAACGATCTTTCAAATGAGCTATTATAAAAATTTTTAGTCATTGCTGATCTATTGTTATGCGCATTTGTTTATAAAAAAGGATATTTTTTTCCATGTTTTTCGAACTTTCGTGACTTCTAACTTTTTAAATAATGCAAAAACGGTTATAGACCTTCAAGGCAAAAGATCAGCAATGACTAAAAATTTTTATAATAGCTCATTTGAAAGATCGTTAAATCCTTTATAAAATCGGCCAGAATGTTTATTTTCGTATCTCTAATAGTTTAAAAGTTATATTAGTTTTTTAATAGACAAATGAAGCAGCCGCTGCAACTTTTGTAGCATGTATTTTTTAAAAGTACAATAAAAAATTGAAAAAAATTTTTTTCTATACTTTGTTATATGTAGTCGTATTTGTAAATTTTATAAGATTCAGAAAAAAAATATAACAAAGTTGAAAATTTGTTTATAACAAATTGGTATGTTAATAAACAATGAAATTGTTGATAAAAAAAAATTTTTTTTTTGTTACTTTATAGAGGACTGTCAATTATGATTTTTAGATAAAAAATAATTTCTTAACTAATTATTTAAACCATCGAAATATAAATAAAACGATTATAAACAATTAAAAATTGTTATTAAGGAAAAATTTTTTATTTAAAAATCATAATATTTCTAATAGAATGAATTTGTGAAAAAAAATTTTTTTAAAATATTGAAATAATCAATTTGTTTATAAAAAATTTATCAACAAATGACGGAAAAAAATTTTCTTGCAAATCAATTGATATCTTGTACTAATGAAAGAACGATAATATGATGATTAATAAAAAAAAAAATTTTTTTAGCAACATTACTTGGATTTTTCAGTTTTTGTTCAAGTACAAAAATTATTATAAACAAAGTATGAATATTTTTTTAACTTTTATCGCGTGATCTTGTTGAGTATGTATGTAAGAAAGGCTCCACGAAGCGAAAAATTTATACGACAATTATTTAAACATTTTTTCTCATTTACAATGAAAACGTAAGTTCGAGAAAATTTTGTTAGTTAACAATCGTTCAACTTGTTGAAAAATTAACTTTAAGTAAAATTTCCAACGGGAATAAATTATTTCAAGTGTTCAGAATACACCATAATTTTTTAAAATTAAAAAAAAAATATTTAATACCTTAAATAAATTAATTAATGTGTCGTACTCGCCTTTGACGCTGCGCGCGCAACGTAAGAATGTCGCGCGGAGACCCATTTTCAGCGTTAAATTAAAATTATAAATAATGGAGATAGAAATCCGGGAAGTAGGAGTTTTATTTTGGAAATTTCCTCCTCTTTAAGAATCATTTTGTTAGATTTCTTAAATATTAATAGTTTATGAAATATTGGCAAAAAACGAAAAGCCTGTTTTTTTTCATCTTAATTTGTTTATAACTTTTGCAATTTTTTATGTGCTAATACAATTTTTTGGCACATTTTTCTAGACGTCATTCCGGATCCAATCAGCTATCGCACCTAATTTTAAGGGCAGTATCTCTATTTTCGACCATTTTCAACTTATCGACTAGACTAATGGGCAAGATGCCTCCCTGACGCTATTCGACTTATGGTCACTGCGTTAACGTGAGTGAGATACTAAAAAGCGAAATATTAAATATTGAAAAATAAAGTTTTCAAACTGTAAAACCTACCGACTAAAATTTACAAGTTGCTATCCGAAACTGTAATTTTTATTTACAATATGTGAATACTCTCTTACAAATTAATTTAGTTAAAATTACATTTTCCATCGTTAATATTACTATTCCGTATAGTAGAGTTCTTCTTAAGATATAGAATTTAAAAATTACAGTGTGAGCTGTGATTTTTCTCAGATCATTTATCATTCTCGACAATTGATAACTCACAGTGTAATTTTTATATTATGAATAAATAAGAGGAATTATTTCAGAAAGCAAAAAATACATCACCAATAAATCTTAATTTTTACAGTTTCACCTATCAAGTATTAATTTTTAAATAAAGCAAGAATTCAAAATAAAAAGTTCAGTTTGAAAAAGTTCAGTTCGAATTTATTCTTTTTAAGGGGTAACGGTAACCGATTTTCAATTCAATTTAATTTACAGACAAACACTAGAACCCTAAAATAGAGAGTCTTTAGCGTTTTTTAAATCCTTAACAGAGGGGTAGAAATTTCGTATTTTCAAAAATTCTAATTCGTCTCCGAGAAAAATTGTTTTAAAATTCTCATTTACTCAGCGAGTGCAACAAAGATAGTCCCGTTTATTTTTCTGAGTGTGAGAAAGAGGTCCGGTAGCGTATCCCCTTAATTCTCAAATAATGTTGCGAGTTCTGTTCTCACGGAGAATTCGAGAGAATAAATGAGGACTTGAAAAAAATTAAATTCTCAAGTCCTCTCAGAGAGTAAGTCGCCGTCGGTTTTTACCCCCACTATGGAAAAACAAGTCTAATCTCACGCCGTCACTACACGTTAACATTACAAACCGACGCCGATTTACTCTCTGGGAGGACTTTAACTTATTCTTTTTAAAGTAAAATTAAAAAAGTTCGGTTAGTACGGGTCATGGCCCAGTCTTCAATGACTCAGATCTAAATTTAAAAAAGTGTAAATTACATCAATTGATCTCATTAAATCAGTACAAATACTAATAGATTATTTTTTTAGTATTGGTAATAAATTTACGAATTCTCGTTGACGATTTTTCGGTTTTTTGTTTCATTATACTAAGTGATGAAAATTTTAAATAAAAAATCAAACAAAATGATGAACTAAAAGTGGCATTAGTGGTGGCCGTCTTCTCCGCCATTTTGTTCATTCAAAACAACAATAAAAGATAGCACTCTAACGAGGTTTGTTATATTATAATAAAGTGCAATAAAACTTAGTAACTATAATTCATCCGATTACGCGGTAAATAATCCAAAGTTTAAAATATCCCATAATTTCTTTTTACGGAAACTCTGTATTTCCGTTGATTAAAATGAATGAAATACAAGCTCAGGTAAGAAGGTTATGTCCGTAAAGAAAAAAAAAATGAAACTATGACAGAATTCTCAAGTTAGCAGACAATAAACAATTTTCGGATTTTTTTTCAACAAATCAATCACGAAAAAATAAAAATATGTGTATGTAGAAAATAAAGAAAGTTACAGGTGCAATTTTTGAAATTTTTTTTTTTGTATAATTCATAGTTTTTAATAAAATTCAAAAATTTTTAGACGTCCGCTAACTTCAGTATCTCAACCATGACAATGACCTAATTTTAAAATTTTGTTTTAGAAAAATGGAATAAATGAGTTTATAATGAATAACAATTCAATAAGAAATAATAATTTCTGCAAGGCAAAAAGTGTTGATGACAAAGTTATCGGATATAATGACAATGGAATAAAAAAACCAAATATTAATAACTCAATCCAGATGTGCGACAATAAAATGACCAATAGTAATAATGATATTTTAACAAATAAAAATAAGATTATTAACAATTCATTAGATGACGATCAACGAAGGGTATTATTAAATACGACAGTAGATCCAGCGCATCAAGTTAATTATATTCTACCGCCAAATGAAGTCCCAGTTTTTTCTCTCAATAACAACAATCCATTTCAAAATCAATTAGCTCAAGGTTTCATGATACCCATAAATCCATTTGAACAGAATATTATGCCTTCTAATCCAATGATTCCTAATTTGAAACCAAGTCTTTATTTTCTAACTAATGATTCAAAATTAATTCCTTATTATGGTTTCGTAACTGGAATAAATGACAGTAATAATGCAACTATTACTTCAGATCAAGTTCCACAGAGTAAAGAAAACAATAATAATGTAAATTTATTAGAAGTAAATGATAAAATTGATGGAATAGATTCGACTAATGCTACATATTCTAAAGATGATGAAATTGGACCAGAACTAGCAACAAAAACCAGCGTCACCTTTGAAACTGTTGCTGATGATATGCCAATAGATTTAACAATGAAACCAAATACAGAAGAGAATTTGACTTATGAAGTTCCTTTTGATTATGAAACTTATGATATGCAACCAATAGATTTAACTATAGATATGCAACCATTAGACTTGAAAATAAAACTGAAGACATCACCGGTACTTGATACTAAACAAGTAAGTTTTAAATAAACTCACTATTTCTTAAAAATTATTGTATACAAAATTTGAAATTCGTTTTACTAATTTTATTGTAATTACAGACAGAGCAAAATTCATTACCGGTCAAAGACAAAACTGTTCCCGAAACATATTCTGATTTTTCTATACCTCATTCTTCCTTGACAAAGAAGTCAAAAAAAAATAAAACACGAAAGGTAAATAATAATATGATAAATTCATAGAGAGATGGACAGTAAAGTTAAGGCCGTACTTAACGAAATCTCGAATTTAAGATTTCTAATTACGTTTTGAATATTTATGGGACTCGAATAATGAAAAATCTACCGTGAAAGTTCGTCATCTGCTGTTTGTCGGAAGCTTAAAAAATCGCTGTAATGATAATTATTTAATAAATAATTAGAAATAAAGCGGCTGAGGCAGCCGTTTGGCACGCACGTGACTCGCGCGATCACCAAAGATAAGTAGCATCGAGCATGATTACTACTTGGCTGGGTGAACGCTTAGGCACGCGTCGGGTTCGAACGAAGGTCTCTGATCGTTAGCTAAACCGAAACTGTACTGGCTAGGTTTTCTCTGTGGTTTTCCTACGCCACTGCACCTCCATTGCACAAGGGAGGTAGCAGGGCATCACCGTAATGATGCAGTACAGTCATAAGCACAGGTCAGGCCACAGCCGCAAAAATTAAGTGGTAGAGTCAAAAGTAGCAAGAAAGTTTGCGCGCCTTTCGGAAAAATTGAAAGTTTAAGTAAGGATCGATTAGTAAGTGAAAGAGACTTAGTTTGTAAAATAGGCAAAACAAACAATAAGCGAAGCGAGAAAAAAGTATGTACAAGGGAGAATATAAATGTAGAGTCTTGTAAAACACGATGAGTGATACAAGTAAATAAAAATAAATAAATAAATAATTAGAAATATTAAATTTGAAATTTCGTTAGGTGTGGCCCAGCCTTAAACTTTAGAAATTAACTCCAAACCATATTCTGAAGACTTAGGATCATAAATAAGTTTAGAAATTAACTTTGATCATAAATTGAACGTTTCGTCCCTTTATTGGGACTTCTTCAATTATTTTACACTAATTAAGAGTATATGTATTGAGTTTTTTTTTTTTTATCTATTAAGTTGCTATTTATTTATTGTAATTAAAAACATAAAATGTTAATGATTATATCATTGGACATTATGACATGTCTCTAAAACATTTATTAGACGATAGCATTTATATGATCAAGTTGCTGAAGAAGTCCCAATAAAGGGACGAAACGTCCAATTTATGGTCAAAATTAAATTATAAAGTGTAACTTTACTGTTTATATCCCTATGAATTTATCATTTGAGTAAGTTGATTTAGCCATGATTTTAAATTAAACGTAAATAATAATTATTTCAATTCACCTAGACATTTATTAATAAAAAATTAAAAATACTTTATCTCCATAGGTAAAAAAGTATCTTAAATTTTTCGATGAAAGTAAAGGGCTTTACATATGCAAAGAATGCAATTATTCAACTATATATGTATCAGTATTTAAAAAGCATGTCAAAATTCATATGCGTGAACGCCGCTTCAGTTGCCCTCATTGTTCAGTAGTTAATTACTCAAAATATAACTTAATGATGCATATACGCACTCACACGAATGAGAAACCATATGAGTGTGATATTTGTTCGATGAAATACAGTCAAGCCATAACTCTGAAAGAACACAAACTTCGTCACGAAAAAAGTCTTTCAACGTCTGATGAAATACTCCAGTGTTCTGTTTGTCAAAAAATTTTTCCAGATCGAGAATACTTGAGAGTTCATAAAAAGGAGCACAAAAAAGGGAAATTTTATAAATGTGCGATTTGTCTATTTACGACAAAGTGGTTAGTTTCATTTAAAAACCATGCTGAGGTACACAAAAAACGTGGTTTTTATGTTTGCAATGAATGCGGTAGGTCATTGAAACACAAGAAATCGTTGAGAACACACTTGGTTCAATTTCACAGTTTACAGTTCAGAAGAAAATCTACTCGTGTTCCATTATCAAAAAAGTTAAAAGATTCATGTTTAATCAATCAGTCATAAGACTATAGTTGATGGTTTTAACTTTGCGTTATAATAAAATGCAACAAGAAGTTTAATTGCACCCATAAGAATCATTGATGATCAAGAAAATTTAAAACTAGCCGTGCCGAATTGTCGGTGGATTCATTCATTTCACTAAGATTGAGAAATCGGAATCACTTATATTAAATTTTAATATAAATCATCGATATTTCAATAGTACTTAGAGTAATTTAAAAAATAAATTTTTACATTTAAAGTTACAATACATTATTTGATAATAATAATAATTCATGAAAAAATAAACATTTGATGAAAGTAATAAGATTAATCTTAAAATTAATGAGTGAAAATTATAAAGCAAACTTTCAATATACTTGGTATTGAAACCATTGATTTTATATAATGAATATGAATATTTTACGTATTCAACTATTTTGATAATCATTTTTTAATGCTTTTTAAGAAATAACCAATAAAAATTATTGTTTCATCATATTGTCGATTTGCAGTTATTTAATAAAAAATAACTTTTAAAGTTAAAATTACATTTGGGCTTATGGTTTCTGCATTTAATTATTTTTTTTAAAATTCTTGTATGCATAAAATCCTTTGTCAATGCACACTCGTTATCATTAACACCTGGTCCTCTACCTAAGTAATTTAAACTTTCGAGGTTTGGGAACCGGGCAAGCAAGAGTGTACCTTAGTTAAGACTATAATGAAAAAATGATTTGTCTACTTGATTATTTTTTTATATTTGTATTACTATGTCTTTATAACATTATTTAGGCCGGTATATAGGAGAGGGAGGGGCAAAACGGGGTACTTAAGGAATCACTAAGTTATCGGGGATTTAAATACGTTAAATCTTATTTTTATAATATTCAAAGTGAATAGAAAACGTTCTCGGCTGCCGTTAAAAAAAAATATTCATTTTTTGCGGGCAAAATGGGATACCCCCTAAAAAGGAGAAAAAAAAATTTTTTTGGAAATTAAACAAATTTGATTAAATTAAATTTTCTTATAAGTAATTTATACAAAGAAAAATTACATTTCATATAATTATCGAATGCAAAGGAAGAAAATAAAATTTTTAATAATTTTTATCATACAACAAAAGTCATTAACATTTTTCGACTGAAGTTTTCTATTTTTGAAAAAGGTTAACAAAAAAAATTCAAAATAATGCTCAATTATATTTATAAAAGTGATTTTGGAGTGTTTAAAAAACAAAATTCTTTTACAGAATTTTTGGGGTATCCTATTTTGCCTCCTACCCACTGTGCTCCTTCCTTCCCTAAATTTCTAATAGAGTTTGCTATTGAGCTTCATTTTATTACAAAAGCCTACAGTTTTTGATGATACTGAAATTAGCCGACGTAAAATGATAAATTATAAAAAAAAAATTTTTCAAAAAATTGCACCTATAGTTTCTTAAATTTGTTACATGTGCATATTTTTTTTTTTTTTAAATTAAATTGTTAAACGAAACATTCGGAAACTTTTAATTGTTTGCTAATTCCAGGGTCATAATTTTTAAGATTAAATCTTTGATTATTTTATTTTTATTTTACACAGCACAAAGTTAGTTGATAAAAGCATTTACACAATATAGTCAACCGAAAATAAAACAAAAGCAAATTTGAATTACAAACAAAAAAGTTACAACTTTCAAAATGAAGATTCTTTTTTTTTTGAGAGCTTCCAACATGTAATTCTCTATATCCTTGCGTCTCGTATCTTGGATATTTAACAGAATATATATGGCCTGTTTAAAGGAACACGTGATATCTAGATGAGGTTTCAAGTATTCCAGCCTTAGATCCTGATATGCTGGACAATCAAACAAAAAATGGCCAAATGTGTTCAGGGACCAATATTGAAAGTATTAGCAGTATCTATTTAATATTAGGAATTTGAAAACGATTCCATTTTGTCAATCTCTTATTAATTGAATCTCCACACTCGAGGATAAATAATTATACATCAGAGTGCGTTAAAAAAATCAACACGTTAAATTTTATGTGTAAAATAATAAAAATATATAAAAATTAATTTCAATTATAATAAGAGTGTCAGTCTTGTAATAAATTGATTCAATTATTGAATGTACTCCGAGTAATAAAATTTTGAGTTTTTAAAGTTGATAAGATTTTAAGTCTAGCAAACGTAATCTTGATATAAATGAGTACTTAGTTTAGATTCGTTATTATAGTTTTTAGTATTTTAAAAATAACTTGATATCTTTACTTGAATATAAAAATTTTTTAGATTTTTAAAAATAAAAATAACTTTTATGAACACTTACGATTTGACGTATAAATTTGATTTAATTCGATGAGATTTCCAATGTAAAATAGAAAATGATACTTAAGTTAGCCAACGTCTAATAATTTTTTGAATTTTTTTCAAAACAATATATTATAAAAAAAAGTATTTGAAAAAAATGCACTTGTGGTTTTTTGAATTTTCTACATGTGCATCATCTCTTTAATTTTTTTTGTAATTGATTTGTTGAAAAAAAAATCCGAAAATTGTTTATTGTTAATTTCAGGATCATAATAGAAGACATTAAAATGGATGAAAGTTAAAAAAATATATATTAGTTGGTGATGGTGAGTAAATATGATACTAAAGTTGGCTGGCGTCTAATAATTTTTGAATTTTGACAAGATGATAAATTTTAAAAGAACAAAATATTTAAAAAATTGCACTTGTAGATTTTTTAATTTTATGTGTAAATCTACATGTGTATATTTTTTTGCAATTGATTTATTGAAAAAAAAAGTTAAGAAATTGTTAATTGTCTGCTAACTTTAGGATCATTGAATAATGATACTAAAGTTAGCTGACGTCTAATAATTTTTTAATTTTGAAAAAATGATAAATTTTAAAAGAAAGAATGAATAAATTCATAAAAATCTTAAATTTTTAATGGAAAAAAAAATTTAGTGAACAAAAGTAAAATAATTTGAATACTTATTTAATTTTGATGTACGCAAGTGTCTATTTAATGTTTATGAGTGTGAATGTAGCTGACAATTGGCAATTTTTTAACGTTTTGAATAAATAAGTAAAACGTGAGTGGAATACAAATTTAAAAAATTCGCAGTTAGATAATTAAAAAATCAGTGCGCGCATTTTCATTATTTTAATTAACCAACTTATTCATTTAAAATTTATAAATTGTCTAATATCTGCTACATTCAGACTCGTTTTACATATTTGTAATTTATAGTTTCAGTTTTTTTTTCTAAACAGATAAAAAATATAAATGATCCTAAAGCTAGCAGACAGTTAAAAATTTTTGAATATTTTTTCCAACGACTTAATTAAAATAAAAATAAAAATACGCACATGTAGAAAATTTAAAAAACTGTAGGTGCATTTTTTTTAACTATTTTTTTTTCTATAATTTGTTGTTTAAAAAACAATCAAAAAATTGTTGGATGACGGCTAACTTCAGTATTATAAATATATAAAGATGGCGTTGATGGTTTCCCGCTCTTTGTAATAATGATAATAGTATCAATGAAAATTAAAAGTAAGCATTAAAAACAACAATACCGTTTACTTTTATTTTAAATAAAAAATTGTGAACTAAAATACAAAGTAATTGTTATTCATTATTTAATAAAGTAAATCATAAAATATGTCTAACAATTTATTGCATAACAATTATGAATTTCCACCTGAAGAAATTAAAAGAACAGAATATCAGGTAAAAATTAAGGTTATAATTATTACTCACGTTGAAGATATTTGAACTCCAATTGTTGATGAGTTTTTAAAAATTAAAACACTTTTACAGCCTTCCAGAGTTGATGATTCTACTTTACATCGTCATGAAAATATCAATAGCTGTGATAATTATTTAAATAACGAGAGAGTAAATAGAGTTAGTGAAGAAAATATTCAACTAATGAATAACAATAATTATTTACATTTATCATCTAATGAAATGAGTTGGGAGGTTGAAGATTATAAAATATACGATCTTGACAGTATAAAATTACAACCACAGAAAAATAATCACGTTGAAACGAATCATTTAAATTCAGTTACTGGAAATAAAGAGTGGGATGCTGATGATATTTTACAAATGATTGGAGATAATTCAAGTTTGGAGATAGTGGAAAATTATGAAGAAAGAAAAAAGATTGAGTATTCAAATGATGGACGTAATTATCAGTTAGAAAACAGTACTACTATTAATAATGATAAGTTTCAAAAATTAACATCAGATACTAATGAAAATAGTGTTGCAAAAACCAGTGTAGAGACTAAAGACATAAATATGACTGATAGTCATCTCCAGGTAGTATCGAATCCGACAACATCAACAGAGCAAGTTAATTCGACTCCAATTCCTAATATGTTCCCAGTTTCTTACACTGACTATTACAAAAATTTATTTCAAGTACAACCGTTTTCCTACCATCCGATTACCATGAATCAAATGGGGCAAAATGTTTTACCATTCATTCCTATTTTTCCTGGTCTACATCCAAACTTTTGTTTGCCCATGAATTATTTTCCATTCATTCCATGTTTTACTTTTTTAATGCCAATGCCTGGAATCGCTTATTCACCAGTAAATTCAGTACCGGAGCAAATTCCAGTGAAACCCGAAACTGTTGATAATTTAAGCATAGAAAATATTGAGGGTAATTCAATTAATACACACGAAGTAAATAATGAGAACACGGTTAGTATTGAGACTCGTGATTTGCAGCCCAAAGTTTTAATAGAAAAGATAAAATCACCGAAATTATCATCAACTAAACAAGTAAATTTTATATAAATAACTTTCAAATAATATTAAGTAATTTTGATTTTAATTTTTAAAAATTAATTCCAGGCGAGTCGAAAATCAAAACCGAAAAAATGTACCACTGACATTATTCCTAAGTCTGACTCTCAGGAATCTAGTTTGTCAGAGACAAAAAAACTAAAAATAAAATCATCGAAAATATCGAAAAGTAAGTATTTGACATTCTGTATATTTACTTTTCTGCCCTCCGACTGGAAAGTGGCAACTTTTGGGCCGCTGTCCTGAACGAAGTTGCAACTTTCCGGCTCCGTCGAGCAGAAAAATAGTATACGCACCTTGGCCAGTAAAAAAGAAAGCCACAGACCACAAACATGTTTGTCAGCCTCAGCCAACAATAACATGTGATCTGAGACTTTTCTTATTTTACTGGCCTAGGTATGTAATATACTATTAAGAAATTAACATCCGTATTTTAATTATATGTTACAGAAAAACAAAAAAAAAATGAATATTCAGATCAAAATAATGCGGCCGAAGGATTCGAATGTCGAAAATGTACCTACGTAGCAACTCAATTAGGAAATTTAAAGCGTCATATGGCAGTTCATTTAGAGGAACGTCCTTTCAAGTGCCTGGACTGTCCATTCACTACTCGTTATTCTTACAGTCTTCAATGCCATATAAAAAGACATAGCGGCGAAAGACCATTCGAGTGTGATGTTTGTCAATCAAAGTTCATCACTTCATCTAATTTGAACCACCATATGTTTATTGCACACAAGCTGTCTCCATCTAATGCGTCATTGAAGTGTAAACGTTGTAAAATGACATTTTCCAATATGCACGCTTTAAATCAACATAAAAACATGCATAGAATAAAACATATCTACCGTTGTAAACTATGTTTTTACACATCAACATCGTCAATTACGTTTAAAAATCATGTGAGCAAGCATGATAATCCAAAGATATACATTTGTTATGATTGTGGGAAACAATTTGTCCAAAAAGTGTTTTTAGAAAAGCACATAATTAATCATCATATTCTATAATATTTAATTTAAGAATTATTTGGCATTAAGTTTGAGATGAAAAGAGCTGGATTCTATCTGTAATTTCTAATCAAGTTCAATAATTATCTTATCAAATAATTAAATTTTGATTAAAAATCTGATGAATATTAATATTAATGAGTATTAATATTATATCGAGTTACTAATTTTAAGAAGAGTTATTTATATTTTTATACGCCCTTTCGGCTCTTGAGAGCTCCCTAAATCCAAAGAGTTTATCATTTTTTATTATTATCAATTGTTGTTTTGGGAACATATTTTAATGCTAAAAATTTAAAAAATTATTTTTGAAATGTAAAAGGGCATATAATTTAAGCTTAATGCATTTTTGGCTTTTAAAATTTTTTTTTTTCAATTTTTAGCAATAAAATAAGTAGGGTGGTCGTTAAAAATTAAATTATCTCAGGCGCTCTATAAAAAGCTTCTTTTTAGTGAAAAAATACTTGGGGAATTTGGTTTTTTCTTTTTAAGTAAAAAGAACACGTGTCGCAGGACCATCAAAGTTCATTTTTCGATACAATCGCGATTTTTTTTAAATATCTCATGAAATATGTAGATTAAAGGAAAAAATCATAGGAACAATTTCGTAGGAATTTAAATTCTTGACAAAAAAAGCAATATTCATTTTTTTATAAAATGTGTATTTATGAAGATATTTTTAAAAAAACTTTTTTAGATCTTATCAATTTAGCATTTTAAGGATAACGAATGTCAAAAATAACGCTTTTCCTTAAATATAGACAACTACGTAACTCGTAGCATATTAATCATTAATGCTTGTTGTAGTTTTTATAGACTTAGAAAAATGTTATTTTCAAAATTTGTAATTCTTAAAACTCTCAATTCATCAGATCTACAAAAAGTTCTTTCAAAATATCTTCATAAATACACATTTTATTTAAAAAATGAATACTACCTTTTTTGTTAAAAATTTAATTTCCTACAAAATTGTTCCTATAATTTTTTCCTTTAATCTGCATATTTCATGAGGTATTTAAAAAAAACCGCGATTGTATCAAAAAATGAACTTTGATTGTCCTGCGACACGTGTTCTTTTTACTTTAAAAGAAAAAACCAAATTCCCTAAGTATTTTTTCACTAAAAAGAAGCTTTTTATAGAGCGCCTGAGATAATTTAATTTTTAACGACCACCCTAAAAATGAGACTACAAAACGATTGGCAACCCAGGAATCTCCTTTTTAGTTTTAAGGAGATTCGTGAAACCGAAAGGTTGTAAGAAATTATGTTCTCTTGGAATTAGTAATGCGATATGTAAAATTAATTCAGGTCTAGCCTGAAGTCAAAAAAGTCAGATAATCATCACACTATTTTCTGTTGATGGAAAGTAAATGAATAATGTCGTTATGGTTCTTATGATAATAATCAATTTTGAAACTTTACACTAAAACTTGAAAAAGTAGATTACTTTTTCTATTTCATAGTTATTAGAAAGTTTTAAATTTAATCAATTGTTACTGATGTTTTATAAATTTTGTTTTTTTATCAGACAACGCCAAATTTAAATCAATTAAGGGCTCGAATTCTGATTCGTAAAATAATTTTAAATACTTTTAATAATGAAATTAAATATTAAGTGTTTCAACACTTTTCAAAACTTTTTTTTTTTATTATTTTAAAATCAATTTTTCATTAATTAAAAATAATTATCTTTACATCTTTGTGTACTTTAACAATCATTTATAAATTACGATAATAATTAAATAATGGTTGTAATTATAAAAATTTAGTATTAATTTGTAAGACATTTATTCTTATACTCATATAATATACTATCGTTTGTCAATACAAGATTGTATAATTTTTTCATTTATTAAAATTAAATAATTTTTATACACAAAAAAAAAGAATTTCTCGGTGCAAGAAAAATTTTGCATTATGAAATAAAAAAAAAAATTTTCTCAGGACTAAAAAAAATTATTAGACGCAAGAATTTTTTTCTCCCTCCAAAAGATTTTTCTTCGCTAAAGAAAATTTTCGTTTCCAATTCAAAAAAATTCTCAGATCAAGCAAAAATTTTTGTTGCCAAGAAATTCTTTTTAACTTCCCGCTAAGAAAAATGTAAATTTTCAAAAATTCGGGAAGTTATTGTTTCCACCTCGATTTTCGAAAATCGAGTTTTCATCAGATGTCGACGTTTTGAGGTCCTAGGAAACTATTCTGACTATTTTCAGAATGATGTCCGAGTGTGTGTATGTATGTAAACTCTTTGTAACTTTTTAACTAATGAATGGTCAAGGCAACAATCGAAAGAGCTTATTGGTCCTCAACTCTCCTGAAAATTTCAGATCATTTGATCAAGTAGACTCGAAAATATTGGCGAATTACGAAAAAAGAAATTTGTTTTTTCTTTTAGTTTTTTATGGATTTCTCAGAAACGAGTTGAACAATAGGCTTCAAAATCTAATCAGTTCTAGAAATTTATAACCCGTGTCGAATGCGACCTCAACCATCTCAATCGGTTAATTTGTTCGAGAGATATCGCGGGAGAAAGAAATGGTAAAAAACGGGTTTTTCCGAATATCTTCAAAACGGCTAAACCGATCGATTCCAAATTTAATTCGGCTCTAGAATTTAATAAAACGCGCCGATTGCCACCTCAAACGTCAAAATCGGTTAATTAGTTCAAAAGATATCGGCGCTAAAAGGTTAAAAAAATAACATACAATGTTATGTCCAACTGTAAGATTTTAAACTTAGTATACATGTAGAGAAGTACTTCGTCTATGTATTCTCAAAATTTGAATATGATCCACCGTCTAGTATTTTAGAAAAAAAGATTTAAAAATGACGTTTTTAAAGTTCTTAAACACGGACTCTTATGGCGAACAAGCTTCCGACATGACTTGTTCGATTTTTTTCATTATTAACCTCCCAAGGTTAAAAAATAAAAAACCACATGCCATAAGCTTGAATATTTTTTAAATATGATAAGATTTTAACAATATAGTGTTACCGTTGTAATTATTTAAATAATTCAAGTAAAACTTTAATATTTAATCTCGTTCATCGACAGAAATACATATTATTGAGGGTTTAGCAACGTCGCGGAGGCAGCTGAGAGAAAAAACAAAGATAGAAATACGTTAATAAGAGAGACTAGATTAGAAATAAATTTTTCCCGCTTCAATTTAAATATCGATGTGTAAGAAGTTAGAACGCGCTGTTGCCAAATCTTTTTATTAAATTATGAGTAAAAAATAACCAAGTAATTTCATTACTTTCTTTAATTAAATAAGTAATAAATATTAATTTATGAATTCGTTATGTTATTATAAATTAAAATAATGAATTTCTATAACTATTAGGAGAATTTAGAAAACGAAAAAATTCAAACACTCTACTTTGACTCACTAGTTTCAGTCGAACCTCCTTACTCTTAAAATTAAATTTTTTTAGATTTGGGTTGTATTTTTAATATTATATATTTATAGTTATTTATTTTCATATCTGTATAACAGAAAGGATAGGAAATGGAAATAAAGAAAATGTTTTTTTTTTGTTTTTTTTTTATTTATATTGAAAATCAAGTTTACTTACAAATTTATCATTATCTAAATAAGTAACAATTTTTTCGCAACACTCATATGGTAGTACATTTTTGAATAAACAATAAACAAACTTATTATGTTTTTCCAGTAATAAGCTGTTGTTAATGGCATATCGTATCCTAAGGTTTAGAATAGGAAAGTATATAAAATATTTTTCTTTGTAATCATCTATACGTAACGCTCTAAGATCTTCATTTAATCCAAACTTTATTAATTTGTCCGAATCCACCGTGAGAATATGATAAAAAGTAATATTACTATCACCAATTTTCTCACGTTTCAATTCATCCACAACTCCTTGAACTTTTTTTTTTATTTGTTTAATTCTATCTTCATGTTCTTTTTCTGTGACTTGAAGATTAGGTGAACTTTTAGTCAAGTGTTGATAACTCATCCAGTCTCGTCTCACAGGTAAACCTATAAAATCTCTCGAATATTTTTCAGCTAGCAAGTCGTAAACAAGTTCTTTACATTCGAGCTTGCGCTTTGTTATATACTCTGTGTCAGTGGCAATCTCTGGAGTTGTATATATCATACGGTTTTCACTGAAAATAGCAGCGCGGACCGAAAAGTCTTTTAAATGAAAGAAATTGAAATCGGTGCGATACAGAAGATAGTTGACTATTTCTCTATACCCGTGCCAAATACAGGTAAAGAGAAAACTTATGCTACTATTTGATACCTTGCTGCTAGCTCCTGCATCAATTAGTAGTTTGATGATTTCTAATTTTTTATCGGCTAAACTATACTGTGACTTACAATACTGTATACTTATTGGACTGTTTCGTTTTTGGAAAAGTTGTCTTATTACTAGCACTTTCCGGTCATCAGAATCGTAGCTTACAAGAGCTCCGTTGTTCAATAAGAGCTTAACCATTGGAATATTATGGTCTAACACAGCATCTGACAATGGAGATAGACCAGTATTGCTTAAAATATTTACATCTGCTCCATATTGCAATAATAATTTTGCCATAGGTATAGAATTACGAATAACTGTGTGGTGTAATAAAGTTAAATCTTCATCGTTATATCGCCATCTAGGTTCTTCTTCATCCCTATATCGTCGAGAACCGCCAATCATACAACCTTCGATTCGAAAATGATCTAAATGAAATCGTTTATTAACAGCCATACTTGCGCCATAGTCCAATAACAATTGAGTAATTTTGATATTAAGACAACCAACCGAAATATGAATCGGATGAACATCATCGTTTGTTGGAATAACAGAAGCATTATGTTTTAGTAATAATTTCACGGATTTAAGATTTTCTGATTGGCAAGCGAAATGTAGGGGCGTAAATCCAACATACCGAGGTCCTGTACATCTTGCATTCACATCTGCACCATTACGTAGAAGATAATCCATAATCTTGAGATATCCATGTTTAGTTGCAACGTGAAGAGGAGTCATCCCATTTCTAATCCTTGCATTTACATTAGCACCTTTACTCACAAGTTTTCTAACAACTTTACGCTGTCCCAATCGAACAGCATCGTGGAGCAGAGTCTTCGAAGAACGATCCAATTTGTTATGACTCATTTTAATGCAATTTTTAGCCAATAACTCAGCCCCCTTTACACGTTTGCGCCTCACCGCGATTTTGAGAATATTATATTCACCACGTACAATGGGAAGTTGTAACACTTTAGTTGATTTCAATAATTTTTTACACTTTTTAGTATCACTTTCGAAAATTGCAGACGTTAAGTGGCCTCTTGTAATTGATGAGATTTCGATCAATATCGTTTTGATAGTTTTTGGACCGAAATAAAAACAAATTCCGAACAAGGAATTTTCTTTATCAAGTATGGACGATAGAGTTATCACTTAGTCAAAAATTTATTTTTTAGTTGCTCAGTAATTTAACAGGCTTTGCATTTACTTCAAAATCACTTTTTTAAAAAAAACGTATAACTTTTAAAAAAGTAGCACGTGTCCCGATAGGGTAGATAGCCAAAGAAAAAAAACTTTTAAAAAACCGCACTAAAATATCAATAACTTGAATTGTTCTAATCTTATAACACAACAATAAATTAAATTCTTTCAACGGAATGTGTATTAAGACGTTTAATTACACGAGTTCGTTGCTTTACAGTATTTGAGCACTCTGTATTTTAAAAACCACTTATTTGGAAGACGTCCGACTTTTAAATGAACTATGATTCTCAGTAAGAGCATGTCTCGGAAACTGTCCCCACTACCGAACATCTATGAAGTGCGCATGCGTCCAGAAAAGTGGGAGAACATTTATCACGTAAGATATCCAGAGTGGGAGTAATAACCGACGACACTCGAACTTCGAAGATGTTAATCCACAGACAGACTTATTGTCACGTCTACTGTTGCTATTGTTTTTAAATTGATAATAGAGCTTGTATATCTACTGTTAAATACCTGGGGTAGACATCAGTGACCCATAAACCGATTACCCAGATCTCGGATTTTAGGGTTGAAGATATTCTGGGTTATAGAATTTATGGGTAATAGAAATCCTATCAAAAACAGATTCTCTGTATAAAGTCGCGCCAAGTACAAGTTTAAAATTTTTTAAAAGTGAAAACAAATTATTTTTTACAAAAAAATCTATCTATCGGTTGACCCTGCGGGCCAGCCCTAAAACTTCCCGCTGTTTTCGAGCTCAAGGAGTGATGAAGATGAAAATGAAGATTTAAACATATAAATAACATCCTAAAAAAAATGTATATGTAACTAATATTATTCTAAAAGCTTCACTATATGAAAAATATTAATTGTTTTTAAACTGTAGTTTTAATTTAACAATAAATATGCGTTATAATAAAGTGAAGAATTTCTATTTTATATATATATATATATATATATATATATATATATATATATATATTAGGGTGGCTCATTTGAAACGACTATTTTTTTTTTTTTGCTCCATTGACGGAATATTGTTCTAGACATAAAAAAAAAAATTTTCCACAAAATTTGAGCCCGTAATTTTAATTTTAAGAACTCGCTAATTGAATTTGAAATTTTCCCATTCATTTAGCATGTAAAGTGGAGGTTTTTTTTTTTAATTATCTATAGCTCTGCTGCATTTCACGTTTTTTTACTGTCCATAGGCAGAAGTTGTAGGGGAACCTTTATACTTCAAAAGTTCCTACAGTAAAATTTATGTGACAGGAACGGGGTCAGAGTTAAAAAATGTAAAAGTCGATTTTTATCGATTTTTGCGGATTTTTTGAGTTTTTCGTAGAAAATATTGTAGTTACCGAAAAAAGGTAAATGACAAATTTGTAGGAAATCAAATTTGCTACAAAAAAGGTCCTGTAAGCCAAGGCTGTAAAATCTGTTGTTTCTGAAATAAATTGAATTGTACATATGAAAATTCAAGATATCTTTGCAGTATATGGTTTGTTAAATTAATAATTTAATTTTCATTTATTAAATGCTTTTTTTGGACATCATATTAATTTTTCATGAAAATATAACTTAAAAAAATTTTATCTATATGGTGCATTCCACACCAAATCGGACGGTTTCAAAAATTGATTTTTCCGATTTTCTTCAATTTTTGGTATTTTTTAGTACCCCTCAAAAAAGGCTTCCTGGTAAATTTTGAGATCTTTTTGATTAATGGTTCAAAAAATATCGAATTTAAAAAAAAAACCGCTCTTTTTATGGTTTTTTGATCATAACTTTCGTAATAATGGTCGAAATTCAATGTTTTTTTATTCAAAATTTTCGATTTTTCAAAACTAAAAAAAATTTTTTTTTTGGTATAAATCATCATCAGTACCGATTTTTGACATTGTACACTTGTTTTTCTTGCATATTATAAATTCATTCCGATATTTTTTCGTTCTGAGTAGGGATTTAAAAGCAGTAAGTAAAAGTTAATGCTATTGATAAGCTGTTATAATAAATACTTTTATTTTTTAAAAAGCAACACACAGGAGCTCCAAAATTTCATATAATTATTCGAAAAAGCGACGAAACTGTATTACAAACGTTTTTAATTATTTCCGTGTTTTTTCGAAAATTTTACATTAACGATTGTTTTATGAACTAGAGGACTCCTTAGTGAATATAGCTTTGTCGCTTTTACGAATAATTATATGAAATTTTGGAACACGGTTGAAAACTTAAAATTCAAAAATCTCGATCAAAAACATTTCGTATATTTGTTATGCATTTTTGCCTGTAAAGGCCAACTAAAAACGAAAATTTTGAATAAAAAAACATTGAATTTCGACCATTATTACGAAAGTTATGATCAAAAAACCATAAAAAGTACGGTTTTTTTTGAAAATTCGATATTTTTTGAACCATTAATCAAAAAGATCTCAAAATTTACCGGGAAGCCTTTTTTGAGGGGTACTAAAAAATACCAAAAATTGAAGAAAATCGGAAAAATCAATTTTTGAAACCGTCCGATTTGGCGTGGAATGCCCCATATAGATAAATTTTTTTAAAGTTATATTTTCATGAAAAAATAATATGATGTCCAAAAAAAACATTTAATAAATGAAAATTAAATTATTAATTTAACAAACCATATACTGCAAAGATATCTTGAATTTTCATATGTACAATTCAATTTATTTCAGAAACAACAGATTTTACAGCCTTGGCTTACAGGACCTTTTTTGTAGCAAATTTGATTTCCTACAAATTTGTCATTTACCTTTTTTCGGTAACTACAATATTTTCTACGAAAAACTCAAAAAATCCGCAAAAATCGATAAAAATCGACTTTTACATTTTTTAACTCTGACCCCGTTCCTGTCACATAAATTTTACTGTAGGAACTTTTGAAGTATAAAGGTTCCCCTACAACTTCTGCCTATGGACAGTAAAAAAACGTGAAATGCAGCAGAGCTATAGATAATTAAAAAAAAAAACCTCCACTTTACATGCTAAATGAATGGGAAAATTTCAAATTCAATTAGCGAGTTCTTAAAATTAAAATTACGGGCTCAAATTTTGTGGAAAATTTTTTTTTTATGTCTAGAACAATATTCCGTCAATGGAGCAAAAAAAAAAATAGTCGTTTCAAATGAGCCACCCTAATATATATATATATATATATGTGTTATTGAATGCTCAACTACACACACACACACACAGACAAAAGTAAATGAAATGGTATGAAGCTAAAGAGGGTTGTATGAAGCTCAAAAATTTCGCCCTCATATCGTCCTCACTATGGTATTTTGTCCGATTACTACTACATTGAGGGTCAAATGAGGAGCAAAATTTGTATGTAATTTCACCCTCATTTGACCCCACACAACCTCACCAAAGTTGTTTATTTGAGGTTGAAATGAAGGCCAAAATTTCGACTTGGGTAGACAATAAATTTTCATACATCCTGTAATTATTCACTGTTGAATCATAAACGAAAAAATTACTATTTAGAATGATGGTATTTACTGATCACTTTATCATTATATTACTTGTCATTCTCAATTTATATAGTTCATTTTTTTCCGTGTATGGCATCCATTTTTCCTGTTTTTTAAAATAAAAGCCTTGAATTTGTACAGCACTTAGGCCATATGACGTCAAAGATGTCCTGTGATCGAACCAAGTACTTAAGATCATAAAAATCCACTAGCAACTGGTTTATTTTTCGTTTAATATAAAATATATAATTTAAATTTACCCTTTAACGTCGCTTTTAAAAGAAAAAATATAAAATATTATTTTAAGGAGAATAATTATTCTTATTTCTCTGAATATTTAAAAATATTAAGGGAAAACAATAATTTAAAAAAATTCATATTATTTATCTCAATCATAAATTTGTTATTTATGGTCTTTTCACACTTAAGCTGTAAATATTAAAGAACCTATATAATAAAATCCAGTAGTTATCTGATGAAAGGTAGACAAAGTCTCATTCATTATAGGATTACAATCATTTAAGGTAAATAAGTGAGGGTTCATTTACTGACGCCAGACTATTATAAGGTGTCAATTTTTACCTGCGTAATTAGTCTGTCTGCCGAAATCTTTGTCCTTTATAATATAGACAGTCTCCTTTGAGTTACTATTTAAATTTTGTAACTACCAATGATATTTAAACGAGTTTTGTATAATTCTTCTGACCAATGAACTTGCAATTGGTGTCCCCCCTTTCTT
This sequence comes from Microplitis mediator, assembly GCF_029852145.1. NCBI lineage: Eukaryota > Metazoa > Arthropoda > Insecta > Hymenoptera > Braconidae > Microplitis > Microplitis mediator. Next base: position 8,068,231 of record NC_079971.1, read on the forward strand.
AATTTGGGTCTTTGAACGAAAAGGACTTGCTGCTTATTTATAGTACAGCCAACACTTTGATGTAGTTATTTAGTTGTTCTGGCGAAATAATTTCCGGATTTGATTGCACGTACCACTTGAAAGTGATGAAGATTGCGTCAGCCCGTATAGTTTTTTACAGAGTATATATAGAGGGCTATATCTGCAAATTTGGAGACTTATTTACGTGGCTATCGATAAGTGCTGAAAAATATCAATCATATATATTTAAAAAATTTGATAGTGTACGCTTTTTCCATAAGCTCATTATATGCCGTTTTGATCTTAGAAACAAAATAAAAATAAATTTTTCCCAGATTGCCCTCACACCTTAGTTTATTAGAATAAATTTATTCGGTCATAAATTATTTCTTATAACAATAGTGTAGTACTTTAAATGTAAGTCTTAAACTCCCCTTCACAAAGGCGATTTATGTCAAACGGACAATTGAAAAGTGTGAAGTCTTCATTTATCCATTGAACTTATTGTCTAGACGTTATATGGCGCCATAGATTTAAAATCCTGGGACCCTTCGTATCTACGTATATATATATATATAAGGGTGATTCGTTTTGAACGACTATTTTTTTTTCACTCCCACTTGAAAATATTGTTATCGACAATGAAAAAAAAAAAATTCCCTGCAAGTTTCAGCCCTTAATTTTAATTTTAAGTACCTAATTAAAAAACGAGATAATTTAATTATCATCAATTGTATTTGCCACTCTATTCATTTAGTATGTTCGCACGCTTCCGAAGAGCTTCCATCAAATATTGATTTTATGTTACGGGAAACTTTTAATTGATTTAAAAGGTCAGCATTACGACGAAAAGAATATTTAGAAATTTATAATACGATAAATGATGGAAATGATCCTCTACAACTAGTTTATCTTTCTACGACCTGATGGTTTGCAAGAGCGCCGGCTTTTGAAAGAATACTGGACCAATGGGATCCGTTGAAACTGCACTTTGATTTAGCCGCTACTGAACCACATCAAGATCGTTACGTTGCCGTTATCGAACTTCAGCAAATTTATAATGATCCGGCTAATTTATTATATTTCACGTTTTTGTCACCGTTATTATCAGAATTTAATTCAATTAATTTATTGTTTCAAAAAGAATATGCAGATCATTTTAGTATTCTGCAAGAGTTGAAGTAGCGCTTTGTACATTATCTTTACTAAGAAGAGTTTTGTATCCATCTTCAGTATCTTTGGTAGTAGATTTAAGTTTCCAATCAATTTATCTACCACTTCAGAGAGTGGATTTTGGATACAAATTCACAACGCTTCTTAATCGCTTAGTAAGTGATACTGATATTTCCGAGACTACTGTAAATAACTTTGAACATCGTTGTCAATTATTTTTGCTAAGGGCATGTAAAGAACTCCTTTCACGTACGTCAGGTAATACAGAAACTTTGAAAAAGATTAAAGTTTTTTTTACCGAAAATATGTTTAAAAAGTGACCGCCCAGCTTTTGCTGAACTGCCATTAAATCTTTTGAATAAAAATGTTGATGTTAATTTAGTGGAATCTCAGTAAAGAAAATTGATCGATTTTGATTTTAAATCTATATTCGATGAATCAATTATTTCTCAGGGTCCAAAGTTTTGGTCAAAGGTAATGAAATTGACTGACTCCGAAGGGAATTTTATGTTCGAAGATCTAGAATCGCTAGCTTACAGCCTACCAGTATGAGTAATGCTACAGTTGAGCGAGTGTTCTCAAGAGTAACCGTTACTAAAACTAAGCTTCGTAATCGCATGAATCTACCTTTATTATCGTCAATATTACGAATTAAGATGAGTTTAAAAAAGGATGGGGTGTGCTGTACTGAATTTGAGCCTGCTGATGATATGCTAAATTTTTATTCTACAATTTATGATAAAAAAGAGCCAAGTACTATAGAAGAAGAAGAAAACATAGAGGAACTATTCACATCTTTACATTTTTAATTAATAAAAAGTTTATATATTTTGTTATTTATGTGTGTAGAAAAATTATAATAACGTTATAGTTTATCGAACTTTATTTACTGTAATATATTTATCGTTAATATTTTCTTATAAGCTACAACAAAAAAAAAACGATTAATAAATAGTATTTGAATTCAAATATATTGGGCGGTTTTTTTCATTAGTTTGCGGTTTTTCCGTCAGAACTGGCAACTCTGGCACTGCCCGTGAAAGAAGACATCACTCTCGCGCGCGGCCGTGTTCGATCGCGTAATTCGCTGATTACTCAATAAACCTAATAATTTATAAAAATTTTTCGGCAAACCCATTACAAAAAAATTAAATATGGAATTAAATAAACATTTAGGACTCGATGACGAGGTTTTAGGTATATGTTTATATTATTACTTTAATTTTAGTAGAATATATATTTAATAAATAATTATATGAGTGTGAATGTAGCTGACATTAGACAAATTTAAAATTATAAATAAATAGAGTAAATAATTAAAAAAATAAAATTAAAAAAAAATGCGCATTTAAAAAATTTCAAAATTAATAAGTGAATTTTTTATAAATATTATATTTTTAATCTCTCTTCTATTTATTTATAATTTTAAATTTGTCTGATGTCTGCTACATTCACACTCGTATAATTATTAAATAAATTTTAATCTATAAAAAATTGTTAAAAATGAAATATTTTAAGGTAAAAGCCCCTATTTGATGAGCCCCGCTCATCAAATTATTTTACAATAGATTATAAATTTAAATTAAATGACTGTTTTCAAAATCGCGCTCAGCTGGGCATTTTTTACTTAACGTTCATTCGTTAGATTAAATTAAGGTTACGTCAAATTTTTTTCAAATTGTTATAACTATATTTTATTAAATACATTTTTAAAATTCATGAAATTTTATATTATGAAAGAATAAAGTAGTATAATTCATAAATTATTTGTTCAAATCAATAAACTTATCATAGTTTAATTGATATTGTCTTTGAGCGACTGTAGGGCCATGTTTTGGTCGAATAATGGTACATGACAACTTTTAGTGAGCGGCTATGGGTACACTCAAGGAACTTATTTCAAAAATTAATAATAATTTATTATCAACATTATTCTTCAAACTCAAATTTTATTCTAATACTCGAAACTTCAAAAAATAAATCGTCGATATTTCAATCCACCTTTTAAGTAAACAATTTACGAATAATATTCAAATTAATTCAACTTTTTTAAATATGTAATTATTGATTGTTTACAGCTGATGTTATCATTAATGTGGGAACAGAAAAACAAACAATTGAAGGATTCAAACAAGCATTACAAGAAAATGGTGAAAATTTTTCTGTAAGTTTAAAAACCATTTTGATTATTTATTGTTACAATTGATATTATTGTTATTATTGTTAATATTGTTATTATTGTTACAATTTCAGGATTCGTTAATGGATAATTCGTTTAAAATTATCGCTGAAAGGAAACCTGCTAAAGACATGGCGACACTGGAAGCCTGCGCATCCTCATCGTCACAAATATCTTTTGACGAAAGTAGCAGAAATAAAAAAAAATCTAAAAAATATAAACGTAGAAGGCGCTCACGTTCCAGAGATCAGTCTAAATCAAGACATCATGATCGATCGAGGTCAAGGAATCGTAACAGTAAACGAAGAAGATCACGAAGCCATAAAAGATCTTCAAGGGATCGAAAAAAAAATAAAATGAGCGATTCAAGATCTCAGTCAAAAGTCGTTAGTTTAACTCCGCAAACAGAAGAAATGCATACAGGAAAAGTCACTAAAATGATTGAGTACGGATGTATACTACCTGGCCCATGGGAAACGAAACAAATGTCGGCTGCTGATTGCTATAGTGAGAAAGAGATAGTGAAATTACATGAGAGGAATCTGGAAGAAGATCACGAAATCGAGCTTGTTAAAAAAGATCCACCGTTTGTTCCAAGTAATGGTCGAGCGCTCTGGGATTTAAGTCCCATTCGGCTTGTTAAAAATCCTAACGGATCATTAGCTCAAGCTGCGAGGATGCAAAGTGGTTTTGCCAAAAATCGTAAAGAGCAAAAAATGTTGCAAAAAACTAATTTAAATATTCTTGAAGATCATCGCAATTTGCCAATTTTTGAGCTAAAAGATGAGTTGGTAAAAGCCGTAACAGACAAACAAATTTTAATTATTAACAATGAAACTGGTTCAAACCACACCATTTTAATTTTAAGATACTTGGAAGAAGCTGGATTTACCACACGTGGAAAGATAGGTTGTAGTCAGCCAAGAGGATTTGCCGCAATGTCTGTTGCTAAAAGAGTAGCGGAAGAATTTGCATGCCAGCTTGGTCAAAAAGTTGGTTACACCATTCGATTTGAAGACTGCACAAGTGCTGAAACAAATATCCACTGTATGACAGACGGTATGCTTCTTCGTGAATGTCTAATTGATCTTCATTTAACAAAGTATTCAGTGATTATGTTGGATGCAGCTCATGAACGTACGGCCAGTACTGATGTGTTATTTGGATTGCTGAAACAAGCAGTTGAAAGACGACCAGACTTAAAGCTTATTGTTACAATTTCAACTATTAATGCAGAAAAGTTTTCTCAGTACTTCAAAGAAGATTTAATTTTTACAATACCTCGACGTACATTTGGAGTAGAAATAATGTACACAGAAGAACCTGAATTAGATTACTTTGAAACTGCTTTAATTACTGTTATGCAAATTCATATACAAGAACCGCCTGCACACAGTAAAAAATATTGTGTATTTGTGTCGAAAACGGTTTGTGTTAAACTAACACAAAGTTTGTGTCACTTTTTGTAACATAAAAAATGTGTTATACACTCTTTATTAACACATTCTGTGTGTTACTGTGGATTCTTTGCGCCCTCTTGTGGCGATATTTTAACATAATCTTTGTGTTAAAAAGGGGTTACACAAAGTTTGTGTCGAAATTTCAACACAAATTTTGTGTCAACCGTTTTTAACACACAAACTGTGTTGATTTTACACAATATTTTTTACTGTGTGGAGATGTTTTATTGTTTTTAACTGGTCAAGAAGAAATTGACATGGCATGCGAAATTCTTTACAAGCGTATGAAATCACTGGGTCCAGACGTTTCTGAACTTTTAATTCTTCCAGTATACTCAGCTGATATGCAAATAAGAATTTATAAATCTGCACCACCTGGATCTCGTAAAGTTGTAATTGCAACCGACATTGCCAAAACAAGTCTTACGATTGATGGTATTCGTTATGTCGTTGATCCAGGATTTGTTAAACAAAAAGTTTATAATCCAAAAAGTGGTGTCGACAGCATGATTGTGACACCAATCAGCCAAGCTGCGGCAAAGCAGCGTGCAAGTCGAGCGGGAAGAACTGCTCCTGGAAAATGTTATAGACTCTACACAGAAAGCGCTTATAGAGATGAAATGTTACCGACACCCGTTCCTGAAATTCAACGAACAAATTTAGCGACGATAGTATTGCAATTGAAATCAATGGGTTTTAATAACTTCATAAATTTCGGATTCATAGATCCTCCTCCTCCAGAATTGCTACTAATGGCTTTTGAGTTATTGTACAGTCTCGGTGCTTTAGATAATGAGAGTCGACTTACTCAATTAGGAAGAAGAATGGCTGAATTTCCATTAGAGCCAAATCTCTCAAAGATGTTAATTATGAGTGTCCAGTTGCAATGCTCTGACGAAATACTGACAATTGTTAGTATGTTATCTGTAAAAAATATATTTCATTGGCCAAAGTATATAATGTCACTGGCTGATCAGACAAAAGCTAAATTTAATCAACCCGAAGGTGATCATGTAACGCTTTTAGCAGTTTATAATTCTTGGAAAAACAATAATTACAGCGAAGTGTGGTGTTATGAAAACTTTGTTAATGTACGGACATTACACCAAGCTCGCCATGTAAGACAAAAGCTGTTGAGAACTATGGACAGGCTCAAGCTTGATATCGTATCAGCAGGAAATGATACTGTTAGGGTTCAAAAAGCTGTCTGCTCAGGCTACTTCAGAAATGCCGCGAGGAAAAATCCTCAAGGAGGCTATCGTACTTTGGTCGACAGCCAAGTAATGTACATTCATCCATCGAGTGCATTATTTAATCGGCAACCTGAGTGGGTAATTTACCACGAGTTGGTCCAAACAACCAGAAAGTATATGAGAGAAGTCACGACCATTTTTCCAAAATGGCTTGTCGAATTCGCTCCAAGTGTATACGAAAATAGTAAACCCTACTAAGCTGAGTATTTATCGTCGACGGGATTAATTTTATTTAGTCCTTATACAATTTTATAAAATTTTTTATGACTTGATTTAAATCATGATAACGAAAAAAAAAATGCAATAATAATTGAAAATGTAAATAGCATTATTGCCATTCCATTGTAAATGTTTATAAAATATTTTTTATTATAGAAAAAAAGAATAAATTCAGTAATAGTTCGACAATTAATAAATAATAATAAATACTTTCGTTCACAGTTTTTAAATTACTGTTTATAATTTAATTTATTGCGCTAGAATTAATTGATGATTTACATTCATTATACTAGTTAAATAAAAAATTCAAATAAAATGATGAACTAAAATTGGCGTTAGTGGTGGCCGTCTTCTCCGCCATTTTGTTCATTCAAAACAACAATAAACAGAATATTAAGCACTCTAACGAGGTTTGTTTTATTATAATAAAATGTAATAAAACTTAGTAACTATAATTCATCCGATTACTCGGTAAATAATCCAAAGTTTAAAATATTCAATAATTTCTTTTTACGGAAGCTTCGTATTTCCGTTGATTAAAATAAATGAAATACAAGCTCAGGTAAGAAGGTTATGTCCGTAAAAAAAAATAAATGGAACCATGACAGGATCCTCAAGTTAGCAGACAATTAGCAATTTTGGGATTTTTTTTCAACAAATCAATTACGAAAAACTAAAACTATGTGTATATAGAAAATTAAGAAAGCTACAGGTGCAATTAAAAAAAATTTTTTTTTTGTATAATTCATAGTTTTTTATAAAATTCAAAAATTTTTAGACGTCCGCTAACTTCAGTATCTCAACCATGACAATGACCTAATTTTAAAATTTTGTTTTAGAAGAATGGAATAAATGAGTTTATAATGAATAACAATTCAATAAAAAATAATATTTTCTGCAAAGCAAAAAGTGTTGATGAAAAAGTTATCGAATATAATGACAATGGAATAAAAAAACCAAATATTAATAACTCAATCCAGATGTGCGACAATAAAATGACCAATAGTAATAATGATATTTTAACAAATAAAAATAAGATTATTAACAATTCATTAGATGACGATCAACGAAGGGTATTATTAAATATGACAGTAGATCTAGCGCATCAAGTTAATTATATTCTACCGCCAAATGAAGTCCCAGTTTTTTCTCTCAATAACAACAATCCATTTCAAAATCAATTAGCTCAAGGTTTCTTGATACTCATAAATCCATTTGGACAGAATACTATGCCTTCTAATCCAATGATTCCTAATTTGAAATCAAGTCTTTATTTTCTAACTAATGATTCAAAATTAATTCCTTATTATGGTTTCGTAACTGGAATAAATGACAGTAATAATGCAACTATTACTTCAGATCAAATTCCACAGAGTAAAGAAAACAATAATGATGTAAATTTATTAGAAATAAATGATAAAATTGATGGAATAGATTCGACTAATGCTACATATTCTAAAGATGATGAAATTGGACCAGAACTAGCAACAAAAACCAGCGTCACTTTTGAAACTGTTGCTGATGATATGCCAATAGATTTAACAATGAAACCAAATACAGAAGAGAACTTGACTTATGAAGTTCCTTTTGATTATGAAACTTATGATATGCAACCAATAGATTTAACCATAGATATGCAACCATTAGACTTGAAAATAAAACTGAAGACCTCACCGGCACTTGATACTAAACAAGTAAGTTTTAAATAAACTCACTATTTCTTAAAAATTATTGTATGCGAAATTTGAAGTTCGTTTTACTAATTTTATTTTAATTACAGACAGAACAAAATTAATTACCGGTCAAGGACAAAACTGTTCCCGAAACATATTCTGATCTTTCTATACCTCACTCTTCCTCGACAAAGAAGTCAAAAAAAAATAAAACACGAAAGGTAAATGATAATAACATAATAACTTCATAGAGCAATAGACAGTAAAGTTAATATTAGTTAGTTAGTAGGCTTGGCCGTACTTGACGAAATCTTGAATTTAAGATTTCTAATTACGTTTAGAATATTTATGGGACTCAGATTTACAGAGAAAGTTCATCCTCTGCTTTTTGTCGGAAGCTAAAAAAATAGCTGTAATGATAATTATATAACAAATAATTAGAAATATTAAATTATAAATTTCGTTAGGTGCGGCCCAGCCTTAAACTTTAGAAATTAATTTTGATTATAAATTGGACGTTTCGTCCCGTCATTGGGACTTCTTCAATTATTTTACACTATGAAGAGTATATGTATTGAGTGTTTTTTTTTTTATCTATTAAGTTGCTATTTATTTATTGTAATTAAAAACATAAAATGTTAATGATTATATCATTGGACATTATGACATATGTCTCTAAAACATTTATTAGACGATAGCATTTATATGATCAAGTTGCTGAAGAAGTCCCAATAAAGGGACGAAACGTCCAATTTATGGTCAAAATTAAATTGTATTGTGTAACTTTACTGTTTATATCCCTATGAATTTATTATTTTAGTAAGTTGATTTAGCCATGATTTTAAATTAAACGTAAATAATAATTATTTCAATTCACCTAGAAATTTATTAATAAAAAATTAAAAATACTTTATCTCCATAGGTAAAAAAGTATCTTAAATTTTTCGATGAAAGTAAAGGGCTTTACATATGCAAAGAATGCAATTATTCAACTATATATTTATCAATATTTAAAAGGCATGTCAAAATTCATAGGCGTGAACGCCGCTTCAGTTGCCCTCATTGTTCAGTAGTTAATTACTCAAAATATAACTTAATGATGCATATACGCACTTACACGAATGAGAAACCATTTGTGTTTTGTTTGTCAAAAAATTTTTCCAGATCGAGAATACTTGAGAGTTCACAAAAAGGAGCACAAAAAAGGGAAGTTTTATAAATGTGCGATTCGTCTTTTTACGACAAAGTGGTCAGTTTCATTTAAAAACGGTGTAGAGGTACACAAAAAACGTGGCTTTTATGTTTGCAATGAATGCGGTAGAGGTCATTGAAACACAAGAATTCTTTGAGAAAACGCACTTGGTTCAATTTCACAGTTTACAGTTCAGAAGAAAATCTACTCGTGTTCCACTATCAAAAAAGTTAACAGATTCATGTTTATGGTTAAGAAAAATTCAAACTAGTTGTGCCGAATTGCTGGTGCATTGAGAAATGGGAATCACTTCTATTAATTTTTAATATAAATCATCGATATTTCAATGGTACTTAGAGTATTTAAAAAAAAAAAAAATTTGTCTATCGGTTGACCCTGCGGGCCAGCCCTAAAACTCTCCGCTATTTTTGAGCTCCTTGAGCTCGAAAACATTGTTGTGAATACACTTTCGAGCTCGAAAATACTCTTATATGCCGTTGTTTTCGAAAAAAAACGTTTTTTACCATTTTTTTTCCAACGATATCTCTTAAACAAATTGACCAATTGAGACGATTAAGGTAACGATCGGCGCGTTTCATAAAGTTCTAGAGCTGATTAGATTTTGAAATCGATTGATTCAATTTTTTTGTAGATATTCGAAAATAAACGTTTTTTCCTATTTATTTCATCAACGATATCTTTTTAACGAATTAACCGATTGAGACGGTTGAGGTGGCAATTGACGCGTTTTATCAAGTTCTAAAGCTGATCAAAGTTTGAAATTGATGTATCAAGTCAATTCTGAGAAATTTCAAAAAAATCAACAAAATAAATTTTTTTTAATTCTTTCGACATCGGTTTCTTTTGAACGGATGAACTGATTTTGATGGTTAAGGTGGCATTTGACGCGGCTTATAACGCTCCAGAGCCCAGTCGATTTTGGAATCAATTCATCGAGCTACGTACGTACATACATATTAGGGTGGCCCAATGAAACCGGCTATTTCTTTTTTTGAATTTCTTATGAAAATTTGTTGATTCAAGATATTGTAAGAAGCCTCTCCAAAAATCTGCTCGATAAAAATTTTCAAAAGGTCTCTCACGAATTTTGAAAACATCAGAAATGATCGAATTCGGATTTTTTGTTCTAAATTTCTTCTTTCACGTGACAGCTATAGTTTATATTTATGAAATCATGACTACGCTGAAAATTTCAGCCCAAAATGAAAATATTTAAACGTCGCTCAAGAATTTTTAATGTTTCCGAGTAGTGTCTTTTGGATGTTTTCGAGCGACCCTTGAATATTAATAATAAAGCTTCTCAATTTTTTCACCATCAATTTGTATCATAATGAATAAAAATACAACCCGGGATATATGAATAATAAGTTATTTACATACTTTTTTATTTTTTAATTCAATTTTTAGGTTTTTTTGCTTATTCAAAACTTACCCAATTTTATTGTTTAAGACTGTCCTGTATATTTTCGGTTATGCAGAAATTATATTTAATTGAAATGACAATAATTGAGTTATAAAAAAATACAAAAACTAATTCAAAGTATTAGTTACATATTGTCAGTTAATATTCAAAATTCTTGAGCGCCGTTTAAATATTTTAATTTTGGGCTGAAATTTTCAGCGTAGTCATGATTTCATAAATATAAACTATAGCTGCCAAAAACATCTTAAACCAACAAATTTTCATAAGAGACTCGAAAAAAACAAATAGTCGGTTTTTTTGGGCCACCCTAATACATACATACATACACTCGGACATCATCGTGAAATTAGTCAGGACAGCTTCCTGGAACCACAAAACGTCAACATCTGATAGGAATTCGGTTTTTGCAAATCGAACCGAAACCAATAACTTCCCGAATTTTAAAAAATTTTCAATTTTCTTAGCGGGAAGTTAAAAAACCTTACATTTAACGTTACAATACATTATTTGATATTAATAACAATTCATAAAAAAATAAACATTTGATGAAAGTAATAAGATTAATCTTAAAATTAATGAGTGAAAATTATAAAGCAAACTTTCAATATACTTGGTATTGAAACCATTGATTTTATATAATGAATATGAATATTTTACGTATTCAACTATTTTGATAATCATTTTTTAATGCTTTTTAAGAAATAACCAACAAAAATTATTTTTTCATAACATTTTGATCTGCAGTTATTTAATAAAAATAAATTTTAAAGTTAACATTAAATTTGGATTTATGGTTTCTGCATTTAATTATTTTTTTTTAAATTCTTGTATACATAAAATCCTTTGTCTATGCACACTCGTTATCATTAACATCTGGTCCTCTACCTAAGTAATTTAAACTTTCGAGTTTTAAGAACCGGGCAAGCAAGTGTGTACTTTAGTTAAGACTATAATGAAAAAATGATTTGTCTACCCAGATAGCAACATGACGTCTTGATGAGTTCTGAATGAGTTCCTATTTATGATTTGGACGTCTTAAAAACACGTTAAAGAAGTCTTTAAGAAGTTCTCAAGATGTCGAATGCGCCACCTAACGAACTCAGTAAGACGTCTTTAAAAAGAGTTCTCAAAGAGTTATTTTTTTTTTAAATCCGCAAACAAGACTTCAGAATGAACTTACCATGACGTCTTAAGGAGTTCCTAATTTTGACTTCAAAAAAGTTAAAAAAAGAATACATTAAGACGTCACTAAACTGACGTTTTATTTATGGAGTCTTCAAGAACTCTTAATTAAGAGTTCTTAAAAATGACACCTTTAAGAATTCATTATATGACTTCTTGAAGACTCCTTCAAAAATACTTCGTAAAGCAGTCATTATGACTTGAATGCTGTCTGGGTACTTGATTATTCACTTATATTTGTATTACTATGTCTCTATAACATTATTTAGGCCTGTATATAAGAGAGGGAGGGGCAAAACGGGGTACTTAAGGAATCACTAAGTTTTCGGGGATTTAAATACGTTAAATCTTATTTTATGACATTCAAAGTGAATAGAAAAAATTCTTAGCTGCCGTTAAAAAAAAATTTCATTTTTTGCGGGTAAAATGAGGTATCCCGTAAAAAGGTAAATAAAAAAATTTTGGAAATTAGATAAATTTTATTAAATTAAATTTTCTTATAAATAATTTACTTGAAGATAAATTACATTCCATGTTATTGTAATTCTTGGATGCAAAGGAAAAAAATAAAATATTTAATAATTTTTATCATAAAACAAAAGTCATTAATATTTTTCGACTGAAGTTTTCTATTTTTGAAAAAGGTTAACAAAAAAAATTCAAAATAATGCTCAATTATATTTATAAAAGTGATTTTGGAGTGTTTAAAAAACAAAATTCTTTTACAGAATTTTTGGGGTATCCTATTTTGCCTCCTACCCACTGTGCTCCTTCCTTCCCTAAATTTCTAATAGAGTTTGCTATTGAGCTTTATTTTATAACGAAAGCCTACAGTTTTTGATGATACTGAAATTAGCCGACGTAAAATGATAAATTATAAAAAAAAAATTTTTCAAAAAATTGCACCTATAGTTTTTTAAATTTGTTACATGTGCATATTTTTTTTTTTTTTAAATTAAATTGTTGAACGAAACATTCGGAAACTTTTAATTGTCTGCTAATTCCAGGGTCATAATTTTTAAGATTAAATCTTTTATTATTTTATTTTTAATTTAAAAAATCCATGCACATTAAAAGAATATTTTTTCTCACAGCACAAAGTTAGTTGATAAAAGCATTTACACAATATAGTCAACCGAAAATAAAACATAAGCATAAACATTATATAAAATTGAAAAATAACGAAATATTATTTTCTAATTTGAGATTATTTAAAATAATTTGAACGCTCGAATCATTTCAAATTAAATCAAATTAGAAAATAACATTGCAATTTCTGATCTCTCGGACAATTCAGAATTATTTGAAATAATTTGAACGCTCGAATCATTTTAAATTGAATTGAATTGAAAAATAATTTTCTTTTTCTGGTTCCACGGCTGATTTAAAATTATTTGAAATGATTCAAATTCTCGAATCATTCTAAATTAAATTGAATTAAGAAATAATATGGCAATTTCTGGACCCTAGGGTAATTTGAAATGATTTAAATTTTTGAGTCATTTTAAATTAAATTGAATGAGGAAATAATATCGGTTTCTGATTCCACCAGTGGATTTAAAACGATTCGAAAGAATTTGTCGGATCGAATGCTACTTAACCCTTTTGAATTGTAAAATAATAAGTGAATTCTAGCATCTTTTACCCTGCTTAAAAAATCCGATAGATTCTTATAGCTGTATGTAGACGGCCCTATACTTAACTATAGCACTTCTCATAGAACTTATTAATTCTTATCAAATTTCTATAGGAATTTATGAGAATCTAATGGATTCTATGAGACTTTCTAAACAGGGAAAAGACTTGAAATGATTCAAACGGATTTGACTAGAGAAAAAAATTATTTGGCTTGAAATTTATCTTGAGCCAAGAAACTTTTAAGGATATGGAACGGAAATCGAGATTTCCTTTAGGGAAGTGAAAAATTTCATTGGATTTTAAATCTTGAACAGAGAAAAAATTTTATTGACTCAATAAATCTGATGACTCATAAAGATTGATTCAACAGTAGAATTAGTTAGTTATAAATAATTTTAATCCCTTGATTTAATAAATGTTATTTTTCACTGTAATATATTTATTACTTCAATCAAAAAATTGAAATGTTCATTAAAAGAAAGTAACATTATAGAATAAAGTAATGCGATCGTTTGAATCAATAAAATGTTTTAACTTGGGATCCAATACAAATCTCAAACCAAGATAAATGCCGTTTTGAGCCAAGTAAGTTTTTTCTTGGATTCACGCAGTTGTTCTCCCACTTTTTTTTCACTACTTTATCTTTGTCGCTCCTACATAATAAATGGAAATTTTGTCCAAACGTAATAAGGTTAAGTAGATAAAAATTTAAGAAAAAATAATAATAATTATTATTTCATAAATTTTATTATAATTATTAGTAAGTTTAGCAAATATTTGGGCACATATGCATTTTGTTCAGTTTCAATTAAGATATTTTAGGAATACCCGAGTGGAATTTTATCTGTCTTTTCTTCTAATTTAATCAATTTAATAAAGTTTAAAACTGACATTTTTCAAGATTATGAAAAAAAGAATACAATTAAATAACTTTTTTTAAAAAACTGCATTCATTGGATTTAAGACTATGAGAAAATTAAAAAGATAATCATATTATCAAAATTTCAATAATAAATAAATAGAATTTATTATAATTTAAAATAAAATATTCTTAAATTAAGAAAACTGTATGGTTTAAATGAAGGCTAAGCTTTATTTAATATAAATATGGAATTCATTTAAACTTTTAGTATATTAAATAAAATAATTTTTCTTAAGGTTAGTTTGGGCATATATAGTACTGGACAGCTTTAAGTAAAAGAATAAATTTCTATTTCCAATTGCATGTGATGGCCGAGCGGGCTAAAGCACTCGACTTGAACTGTTTTCAGAACTTCAATCAAAGGGTCGACAGTTCGAATCCCATCACATGTCGGAAAAAAAAAAGATTTCCTCTTTACCGAAGTTGAAAAACTATATATCAACCCCAGTGAATACTGAGCTGTTGATACTAGTAGTTCAATTTTTTTTTTTTTTTAACAAAGAAATATACGATGTTATTTTCTAATTCAATTCAATTAAAAATGATTTCAAAATTTAAATTATTCCAAATTATTTTACATTATCTGAGGAAACAGAAATATACGGTATTATTCTCTTATTCAATTTTCAATTTGAAATGACTCAAATCATTTTAAACAATTATATAAATCCAAAATAATATTTTACTTTTTCATGATTCACTATGATTGAAAATGATTTATTTTAAGATGACGCTTGAAAGCACTATGATTTAATGATGTGGGAAGATTTGAAATTATTAAGATTTGAATCATTTTGAATCATTTCGAATAATAATTTTATGATTTAAATTAATTCGGTGATGAGAATTTTAAATTATTTTGAATTATTTCGAATAATAATTTTATGATTTAAAATAATTCGAAGTTGATAATTTGAAATTATTTTGAATTATTTCAGATTATAATTTTATGATATGATACAATATGAAATAATTTAAATTTTTCAAATCATTTCAAATTAGATTTCTTAATCAAATATTGAAAAGGTTCTTTGCAGGGAAGGGAAACCTAAACATGCAAAGGAGCCTTCTAAATAAGTCAATTTATAGATAAATTGAAAAAAATATAGAAAGCCCAAACTGGGAATTCACCTCAGCGATTATAATGTATTTAAAGCGATTCAAAATGGTCGGGTTTGAATACTTTATAATCGTTGAGGTGAATTCAAAAATATTCGAACTTCACCATTTTGAATCGCTTTAAATACATTCTAATCGTTCAGGTGAATTCAAAAGTATTATAAAGTTGAAATTTTTAATCGCTTTGAATATTTTTTAATATCAAAAGTGAATTTAAAAGTATTTAAATTTTATGATTCTGAATCACTCCAAATACTTTATAATTGCCGAGGATGATTTAAAAGTATTTGAATTTTGAAATTTCAAATCTTGTTAAATACTTTTCAATACCGTATAAAAATATGAAATTTTTGAATCCCTTCTAATCGCTTTTTTTAATCAGGGAGTCTTGTAATAAATTGATTCAATTATTGAATGTACTCCGAGTAATAAAATTTTGAATTTTTAAATTTGATAAGATTTTAAGTCTAACAAACGTAATCTTAAATATAAATGAGTACTTAGTTTAGATTAGTAATTATAGTTTTTAGTATTTTAAAAATAACTTGATATCTTAACTTGAATATAATTTTAAAAATAAAAATAACTTTTATGAACACTTACGATTTGAAGTAAAAATTTGATTTAATTCGATGAGATTTCCTAAGTAAAATAGAAAATGATACTTAAGTTAGCCAACGTCTAATAATTTTTGGAATTTTTTTCAAAACAATATATTATAAAAAAAAGTATTTGAAAAAATTGCACTTGTGGTTTTTTGAATTTTCTACATGTGCATCATCTCTTTATTTTTTTTTGTAATTGATTTGTTGAAAAACTAAAAATCGGAAAATTGTTGATTGTTAATTTCAGGATCATAATAGAAAACATCAAAATTGATGAAAGTTACAAAAAAATATATTGGTTGGTGATAGTGAATGTTCATAAAAATCTGAAATTGTTAATGGAAATAAAAACTTCAGTGAACAAAAGTAAAATTATTTTAATTTTAATACTTATTTAATTTTGATGTACGTAAGTGTCTATTTAATGTTTATGAGTGTGAATGTAACTGACAATTGGCAATTTTTTAACGTTTTCAATAAATAAGTAAAACGTGAGTGGAATAAAAATTAAAAAATTCGTAGTTAAATAATTGAAAAATCAGTGCACCCATATTCATTATTTTAATTAACTAACTTATTTATTTAAAATTTATAAATTGTTTCATATCTGCTACATTCACACTCATTTTACATATTTGTAATTTATAGTTTCAGATTTTTTTATACACAGATAAAAAATATGAACCTGAAGTTAACAGACAATTAACAATTTTCAGATTTTTATTTAACAAATCAATTATGAAACAAAAAAAATGAAAATGTGCACATGTAGAAAATTTTGAAAACTACAGGTGCAATTTTTACGAATATTTTTTTAAAAATAATTTATCGTTTAAAAAAAATCCAAAAATTATTAGACGTCGGCTCACTTCAGTATCATATAAAAAATATATGTATATGGGTTTATATTAGTCAGATCTGATCAGATCTATTCATGTACTAACTCATATATAATCATTTTTTCCCGGGTAACTCAAACGTTGATCAAAATTTTTAAATTATAAATAAAAAATATATAATAACGCAAATTATTTATTGATAAAAAAGCAAAATTCATATTTTTCATTTTATGTTTACAGCAAATTTAATTTTATTTTCATAAATTTTATAATTTAAATGACAAATAAATATTACAGATATAATCAACTTATAAAAAGATTTATAAATAATTATTAATAATTAATTAATACCAACAATGATAATTGGATATTATACTTATGAAAAATAAGTCTTAATTTTTATTTAAATTGAATTGTAATCATCATTATGTTCCTCAATAATTTTGTCCTACAGCACAACTGCTCCAATTGTGCTTTTATAATTTATTTTTTTCAAATTTCAAAATAAATAGTTGTTAATTAAATTGATCATAGTAAAATTAACTTTAAATTAACTATAAAACCATTAAAATAGGTGTGCCGTCAACGGACCCCAACAATCTTATACCACGACAAGTGATTCCTATAAATTGATCCTACCGACATCTGATCCCATCGACAATTGATCGTTAATTGATTTTTGTCAACAACTAATTTACATAATTTAACTTTTTATATTTATAACAGAGGATTTTAATTACTCATGTCATAGTAATTAATTATTTTATGAAATTGTCAGTGGGATCAATTGTCTGGGTTGTTGTCATGGAACCATTCAAATATTTTTCAAAACCATTATTAGCTTACTAGCTCATTCAAGTTTTATTAATATCCTAGAATGCTTTCGCAAATTAATTAAAATTATTAGTCTAGTGTTATGTCATATTTTGTATCTAATACTTGAGTAAATATAAATTAATTAACTAGAATGAATACGTTGAATATGTTTTTTCAAATGATCTGATCGTGCGCTCACATAATGACAGTGTGGACATTTATGAGGTCGTACATCAGAATGAATAAGTTTGTGCCTGTTCAAATGATTTAAAGTCATACTAGCATAATCACAGTGAAGACATTTATATGGACGAATACTAGCATGAGTATAATTATGTTTCTTCAAGCTTCGTGACGAATCACAAGTAAATTCACAATGTAAGCACTTGTGAATTATAGGCTGATTATTATGGGTATTGATATGTCGTTTCAAATGTGACAAATTATTCGTTGCATATTCACACTCTCTACACTTATGACGTTTTATTCCCGTGTGCCGATAAAATATATGTTTATCTAGTAGCTCTAAAAATAGAATAGTAGAGTATTATTTATTTTTATTAAATATCGACGACTAATTAATACTTACTAGCTGAATCAAATGATTTTATACAGTCGTTGCATTGGTACTGGGAAGTTTCAATCTCATTATTATTTTCATCATCGACTTGTTTATTTATTTTCTCTTGGCTGATTTTTCCATTAATTGATTTCCAGTCATCGATATTGTTATAATATGAGACCGTAAGAAATTCATTTTGCTTCAATATATAATTAGCAATATTTGATTTTTGATAATTAATATAATCATTTGATTCAATATCTCCAGTGCTTTTCAAATTATTTCCAATCGTATTTTCACTAGTCAAATTATCTCCATTATCACTTTGATAAACTAATGGCTGTACTTTATCAGTACTATTGTTATTAAAATTATCCATCCAATAATATTTTTTTTCGCTCATCAAACCAACTTTCTTTATCTTCCTACGACTTAATACTTCGGAATCACTTTTGTTTTTGCATTTATCGTTATTCAAATGTACATTTTCATGAGTCACTTGTAAAGCTAATCAGTTTACAAAGAGAATAAAATATATTAGACTTATCAATTAGCCTTTGATTAGTATTATTCAATAATTATTCTATAGAGTAATAACTTATGTTATAGTAGTCCAGACAAAAAAGTCGTCTTCCCATAACCATTAGTTAGCACGTATTTCCTATACAGGGTGGCCACAAAGAAATGATTTCAAAATTCCATGATATTTCCCGATTTTCCAGTAAAGTTTTTACATTTTTCCCTGATTTAAAAAGTTCATTCGTATTATTTAGATATTGATAGTTTTTATTATATTTTCATTTCTAATAATTAAATTTGATAATTAAATCATGCGAGAAACCATAAAAAATGGCAATAAAATAAATTAATATTGCCTACTTTTGATTATTCGATGTTAAAAATGTATAAGTTAAAATATTTAATAAAAAATTTTATGATTTAAATAATTTCAAAATACACTGGTTACAAAAATTAAGGGATATTAAAAAAATTTCAAATTTTTTAGTAATTTTAAACAGTTTGTAACTCGGAGGAAAATGGTCGTACAATAAAAACAAAAAGTCAAACTTTAGCTTCAAGCGTCTAGTTTTCTGATCTGGGTCTTTAAATTTTTTTATTATGCACGGTTCCGGAGCAACCAAAAATCAATCATAATTATCGAAAAAATTTATTGAAGCTCGAAGACCGTTTTTAAGACGAACAAAAATTTGGTAAATTTATTTTTCGATAGTTTTCTTAGGATTATTCCAGAACCGCACATAATAAAAAAATTTAAAGACCAGATTAGAAAACTAGACACTTGAAGCTACGATTTGCCTTTTTTATTTTGGTCGTTTGACCATTTTCTTTCGAGTTACAACCTGTTGAAAATCACTTTAAAATTTGAAATTTTTTTAATATCCCTCAATTTTTATAACTAGTGTATAATTTAAAATTTGTTAACTTTTGAACTGTTACAATTTAATTCCCGGATACTTTTCGAAATTCCCTGACGATTCCAAAACATTTCCCGGTTCGTGGCCACCCTGCTATTCCACCATTATCTACTTTAGGACGACTTTTTCGTCGGGACTACTATAATAATTATTTATTTATTACTACGAAACTGCAGACGATGGGTTTTTTTCTAACTTTGATGTATCCATTAAATATGATAATTTAATAATTGAAACATATGATGTCCTTATGATATCAACAACAGAATCATCATCTTCACAGTCCTGCAAAAAAGAAAATTTATAGATTAGTTTTATAATTATTTATTACAACAAGAACTTATAACCTTTAGCTGTCAATCTGTTGAATAAAATTTTTTTAATTAATCTTGATTATTTTGTTGTTCAATATTTTTTAATTGAAATTTCCTAGATAGTTTTAAAATTTTTATGCTTATAAATTATTAGTTGTAAGTTATTGAGCTTGACTTTTATTTATTTATTATATTTTAATAAATAACTATAAACAATTGAATCAAGAAAAGCAGCATTCGGAGCATCAAGGAATGGAAAGTAATTAAAACTAAAAATGGCGAGAAAAAAATTCTTACAAATTTTACTAATACTAATTATTAAGAGAACATGTTTTTAATTGAAATTACTGCACAGAAAAAAATCTGGGCGTCGGTTGGCTTTACGGACCAGCCCCAAAACTTCCCGCTATTTTCGAGCTCAACGAGCTTGAAAACATTACTGTGAATATATTTTCGAGCTCGAAAATGCTATTATATGCTATTATTTTTTTATGAGCTTTTCAAGCTCTAACAAGTTACGTTTTATACTAGAGTTTGAAAAGTTAAGAATCAGAAATCATTACTGAAGAAAGCGGTTTTTAAATTTATATTCCCAATTATGTTCTATGAAGTTTATGTATTGAAGCAAAAATCAATGTCAGTGATCAAAATCAAGATTTGAATGAGTTTTTACTTAGGTCAGAGCAATAATATATAAAATATCCCAGAAAAATATTTAAAACTGGATTTATTTTAATTTTTTGTTGATAATATGATTTAAACTGAAGAACAAGTTAGATGACATTATATGAAAATTTCTTGGTTTAAGAAAAAAAATTCTTGGCTACAGAAACGAAGTCATCTCTTGCCAAAAAATCAACGTTTTGAACGAAAAAAAGTTTAACTTCGGCCAAAAAACTTTTCCTTGACCTAAGAAAAAAAATTTCTTACTCCAAAAACTCAAAGTTTTGAACGAAAAAAAGTTAACTTGGGCTAAGAAAAAATTTCTTGGCCCAAGGAAAAAATTTTCTTGCTTCAAAAAATAAACGTCTTGATTGAAAAAAAAAAATCCCTTGGGCCAAGAAAAAATTTCTTGACCCAAGAAAAAAATTCTCTTGCTCCACAAATAAATTGCTTAAGTGAAAATAAAAGTTGCTTGGGCCAAGAAAAAAAAATTTCTTGCTCCAAAAGTTTGCTTCTTTAATGAAGACTTAAATTTTTCTCAGTCAAAAATGTATTTTCTCTCCGAAAGGTTGACATGTGGATTTTTTTTATTTTTTGGTTTTATTTTAAACGTAATTTTTTGTGTTTTTTTTCCGAGCAAAATTATTCAAGACTTGAACTTCAAGTAACTTTAATATTAAAGTCATGAATTATGATGTATTATAGGATATACTATATAGTACAATTCAAAAACATGTAGTTTTGTCATATGACAGAAGAGTACCCGAACGAAATCGTAATGAAATTTGGAATATAACATTTCTGAAATAAATGTCTTACCAGGGACACTACATGTCGTAGGCGCGATCTCGTGCAATTTTTGTTTTCTTGGTCGGAGAATACAAAAATACTTGCGTGAAAAGAATAGTACTTGTTCCGAGAAATTTTATTCTGTTTAACGGAAAAAATGCAATATTGCTACAAAAAAATAATGTATCTTGCACCAAAAAAAAAAAAAAAAATGGGGCAAGATACATTACTAGGTATGTAAAAAATCACATAAAAACTTATATTTTCACTCATCTCCGAACAGTTAAAATATTCAAAGTACAAGAAAAAGTGATAATATTAGTATTTTTGGTGTAAATTCTTATAAAAAAACCGGTCTGTCAGTTGACCCTGCGGGCCAGCCCCAAAACTTCCCGCTGTTTTCGAGCTCAACGAGCTCGTAAATACTTTTGTATGCCATTGTTTTGTAAAAAACCATTTTTTAGCATTTCTTTCTCCCACGATATCTCGCGAACGAATTAACCGATTTTGATGGTTGAGGTGGCAATCGACGTGTTTTATCAATTTCTAAAGCTGGTCAAATTTTGAAATTGATTTATTTAGCCGTTTTTGAGAAATTTCAAAAAAACCAAGGAAAAATTTTTTTTTGAATTCTTTCGTCAACGGTTTCTCTTGAACGAATGAACCGATTTTGATGGTTAAGGTGGCATTCGACGCGGCTTATAGAGTTTTAGAGCTGATTAGATTTTGGAATTAATCCATCGAGCAAATTAAAAGTTATCCAAATAAAACATTTTCGAAAAAATTTTATTTTTGAAATATCTCTGAACGAACCTTACCGATTAAGTTCAAATTTTTACGGCTTCAGGACATTAAAAAGCCGCGTCGAATGACACCTCAACGATCAAAATCGGTTCATCCGTTCAAGAGTTATGAATATTTACATACATACATACGTACACACATACATACACTCGGACATCATCGTGAAATTAGTCAGGATAGCTTACTCAGACCTCGAAACGTCGACATCTGATGGAAATTCGATTTTCGTAAATCGGACCGAAACCAATAACTTCCCGAATTTTTGAAAATTTACAATTTTCTTAGCGGGAAGTTAAAAAAATGAAGTTAAGCAATTATTTTTGAATGAATCTGATAAAATTAATATTTTATGTGAATGGAAATTATTTATAAAATCTCATAAGTACTCCATAATATTTTATAAGTAATAGCCTTCTAACAAAAACTTACAAAAACTCATAAATTACGTTGCTATTAAATTAAAATTAAATCTTTTAAGTTTTTACAAGTTAATTCGATTATAGATTTTCTTACTAATTCTCATAAAATTTTTATGAGAAAAAGGTCTGCATTTGTCCATGTAATTCCTGATTCACTCTCATAAAATTTCGAAGAAATACATGTTAAATATTTTCTTATAAAATATGACAAACATTTTATGATATTCAATAAGATATTATCTCCTATAGGATAACTCTTACTAAAACTTATAAATTCTGAAAATTTCGTATAAAAAAATAATCTTATTGAGATTTTGTAAGTATTATAACATCGGAATTCGCCTAATCAATTCTTATTGAAAATAGATTAGAATAAACTGTAACAATCTTATAGAAGTGAAAGTACTTATTCAATCTCATAATCGTTGGCGAAATTCGAGTCACAAAATCTCATAAATTAATAAATCTTACTCATTCTTTTAAAAATCTAGTACGGAAATCATGATAGGTAAACATAAAAAGCTTTCCCGAGTCGAAATTTAACTTCTCTTTAAGTACTCAATATACTTAAATGTTCCCATTTTAGTCCTTGAGATTCTTAAGTGGACCTAAATAAGTATTTTTCATACTTTCTACTCTTATTAGGTCCTATAGATTCTGAAAAATCGAATTTAACATCTTTTAAGAACCTATAAAAACTATTTATTATCATTGGGTAGAATAAATTCTAAACTTTCTAATTAAAACCTAAGTAACTCCTAAATAAGTTCTTTAAATTCTATGTTACTTTTTTTTTCTTATTTAATATCTTTCAGTGAACCTAACTAAGCTCTATAAGTATTCTATACGCTAAATAGCTCCTAAAGATTCTGTAAAAGAGAAAACTTGAATTAAAATAATAACATTTAATTTTCACATTCTTAATAACAAATTGTGTATTAAATAATTAACTTGTTTATGATTATTTAATTATTCGATCATATATTTATTTATTATTTTTTTATTCATTTATATTTGTTATAAGAATTGTTTAAATAACGATACAAATTTGAGTATCGAATTAATTCGAATTGAAAGTAATAAGTTATTCCGTAAATAAAGCGAAAATTTCATCAGTTACACATAACTTTGTATGAAGAATCTTTTTATGATAAGCAACAATAATAGAAAGTAACAACAATATCAACGGAATATGGTCAACCTTCACGGCTGCAATGAATAACAAACGAAAGTCCACTATCGATAAGAATAATAATAAAGAAAATAAAAAATACACTTGTGACACTGATTCTCTAAAATAAAAAAAAAAAATTTGCAGGCAAAATAGGGTACCCCCTGAAAAATGTAAAAAAAAAAAAAAAAAAAAAAAAAAAAAAAAATTCTGGATATTAAATGAGCTTGATTTCATTACAATTTTTTGTAATTTATTTACATTAAGAGAGTGTACCAGGTGATTTTCAAATGAACCGTTTTCACAGGTAAAGACCCAAATTATTAAACAAAATATGTCATTCGATGCGTAAACTTATTATTTATCGAATGAAATGTTTCTCGTTCAGAAATTGCAGTTTATCTCTGAGAACGGCTCATTTGAAATTTCCATTTGCTAATGTAAGTGAAACAAGGACAGTTCCGTTCGTTTACATGTGTGTGAGAAAGAGAATAGATGGCACATCCTCTTAAGAACAATTATATTTTACACAATTATTGGATGGAAAGGACGATAAAAAAAGTTTTTAATATTTTTAATCATAATACAAAAGTCATTAACATTTTTCGACCGACACTCGATTTTTGAAAAAGTGTAACGAAAAAAAATCAAAATAATGCTTAATTATATTAACAAAAGTAATTTTGGAATGGTTAAAATACATTTAAAAAATGAAATTGTTTTTTTTATAAAATTTTGAGAGTACCTCGTTTTGCCTACCCCCGCCTTCCCTTTCCCCTACATATTTATATATATATTACATAATATAACAATTTTAATTTTAATGTTATTAAACTTTTATTTTGTCAACTATCAATTAAAATTAAATCGTCATTACTCAAGGAAAAGTTCAAAAGTTTCGCCATTAATTCAAAAATATAGATCATTAGAAATCAATGAATTTAATTAATTTTAAAATTTTATGGCCATTAAACTAATCGATAGTTGAATTATTCAAATCGTTTTTTTATATATAATTTAACCTGATCGTGTTTGAGAAACAAGTTATATCTGCAATAATTCATTTATTTATTTATTTATTTAATAATGTGCAAATTATTATCTTATTATAAATTAATACTATGAAATATGGCTAATAAGAATTTACGTGTAATCATAAATACAGCCACGAATTTTTTATATCGCCAAGTGGCCAATAGACGAGCGGAGCAGACTACGATTCTTCAATAACAAAAGTTGAGGAGCATCGAGGAGGGACATAAATTGGACGGGTGACCCATCCCGGAAAAAAAATAATTCCATAAAATCTAAAAAATACATTTTTTTCCCGGGATTGACCACTGTAGAATGAATAGGACTTGATAAGATTCTGGATTATGCTTAGGCTCTAAAAAGTATTTAAAATTTAAAATTTTTACGCCTATTTAACGACTGAACATGTCATTTTTTCCCGTAACCGACATTTAGAGGTTTTATTTAGGAGTTGTTTTTCTATAGAAAATAAGTACTCAGTAAGTCCTTTTCGTTCTTAATTTTAGAATGTCTAGGTTCTAGAGAGGTTTAAAATTTCGACTCGGGAATTGACTCATAGATTCTCATAAAAATTCATGTAAAAATTTTTTTAAATCTCATAGATATTTTCGAAGCTCATAGATTCTCATAAAAAATATTAAATATGTTATCAGAATTTATGAGAGCTTTTCCACAGGGTAAGCTAAAAGGGCGTATCTCATGACACACGCTCTTTTAGCTATTGAAAAGTAGTGCCTAAAGCTAAAAGGGCGCATAAAAAAAAATTCAAGTTTTAATACAAAATACTGACAAATAGTTTTACAAGACAAGTTAGATGAAAAAAACAGTCTCCTACACTTTTTTTTTCAAAATTTATTAAAAATAAAATAATTAAAATAAAAAAAAAAAAATGAAAATATCAAATTTTTAATTAAATATAAATTTTCATAACGATTATAAAAAATAAAAATTTACGGATTTTTTCTTTAATTATTGTTTTGGATTATTATGGATCCGCCATAAATTAGAATAATTTGAAAAAAAAAAAGTACAGATATGAAGAAGGAGGGTATGGGAGTCGT
The DNA here is from genome assembly GCF_029852145.1 of Microplitis mediator. Taxonomy (NCBI): domain Eukaryota; kingdom Metazoa; phylum Arthropoda; class Insecta; order Hymenoptera; family Braconidae; genus Microplitis; species Microplitis mediator. The sequence continues at coordinate 8,094,196 of NC_079971.1, forward strand.
ACTTAAATGAACCGGTTACCAAATTTTTTTTTTTCAATTTAGTATAAGAATTTCAAAATAATTTTATAAACTCTAATAACCAATTCCATAACAAAAAATATTAATACAATCACGCATACTTTGTGATTTTTCTAAGCATATTTTTAATTTTGATATTAAAAGAACGTATAAGTTAGAATCCACATTTTTGACTTCAGCATTTTATTTTTTTTCATTTTTAGACTTCAGCTAAGCTTTTTAATAAATTTTTCAGAAAAAAAATTTATACGCCCTTTTAACTTTTGGTCACAAAATTTTTGGATTCCTAAAGCTGAAAGGGCGCATAATCAAAGCGACATACCTTAAATTTACCTTTGGGAAAACTATGTTCGATTTTCAAGCGTAGAAAATGTTTACTAATCGATTGGCGATGAAAAAAAAATTTATGCGCCCTTTTACCTTTGCAAAGGGCTTATTCATTGGTATGCGGCCTTTTACCTTTTGGCACGCGATATATATTTGTTCGAGGTTAATAAATATATATTTGAACTTAATGATTATTGATTTAAAAGTTATGGTGTCAGGCAGCAGCAGCGGGAGTAGTTCGGTGCTCGCCACTAGATCGCGCCCACCATTTGTGATGTCCCTGGTAAGATACTTATTTCAGAGTTTTTATATTCGCCAGCTTGAAGCACTCACAGGATGGGTTATCCGCTGAAAAATTTGGATAATAATATAGTAGTATCATGTATTATTCCATGACATTAATGTTTAATGGTAATGTTTATCCTGAACAATTTTTGTCGTAGTGCGAGAAAAAGTACGTGTGAAGGAAATAAATTATTCTTTTAAATATTCATTGATTTGACTGCTAAATAAATATTCTGTCATTTTAAAATGATGTTTAATTATTGTTAATAACTCATTCTCTATAATGATCACTCATATGTTTCATTATGACTATACTTTATAAGCTCTACAGCTTATCAATTTGATTTTATGCTTGCTACTTAACGCATAATTATCTTTAATAAATATTTTATAGTTTCTAATAATTTGTTTTGTTGGTGAATTATACAATATTTAGTGAAAACAACCAAATATATGATTGGCAATGGGCAATCAAATCATTTTCTTGTCACAACTAAAATTTAATTGTCAGGAGAAAATTTTTTTCTCAGTGTAAATGTTCATTTATTTCAGTATGAATTTTTAAATTGATAGCTGGATCAAAGTTTTTTGGAGCCGGTTTCATATTTAAAAAATTACTTTTTTTCGTGTCAATCAGGAAAAGAATGTAATGAAACACGGCCGCGCGCGAGAATGATGTCTTCTTTCACGGGCAGTGCCAGAGTTGCCAGTTCTGACGGAAAAACCGCAAACTAATGAAAAAACCGCCCAAAATATTTAAATTCAAATACTATTGATTAATCGTTTTTTTTTGTTGTAGCTTATAAGAAAATATTAACGATAAATATATTACAGTAAATAAAGTTCGATAAACTATATAACGTTATTATAATTTTTCTACACACATAAATAACAAAATATATAAACTTTTCATTAATTAAAAATGTAAAGATGTGAATAGTTCCTCTACGTTTTCTTCTTCTTCTATATAGTATTTGGCTCTTTTTTATCATAAATTGTAGAATTAAAATTTAGCATATCATCAGCAGGCTCAAATTCAGTACAGCACACCCCATCCTCTTCTAAACTCATCTTAATTCGTAATATTGACGATAATAAAGGTAGATTCATGCGATTACGAAGCTTAGTTTTAGTAACAGTTACTCTTGAGAACACTCGCTCAACTGTAGCATTAGTCACTGATAGGCTATAAGCTGTCAGTGCTAGCGATATGCTAGATCTTTGAACATAAAATTCCCTTCGGAGTCAGTTAATTTCACCACCATTGACCAAAACATTGGACCCTGAGAAACAATTGATTAATCGAATATAGATTTAAAATCAAAATCGATCAATTTTCTCCACTGAGATTCCACTAAATTAACATCAATATTTTTATTCAAAAGATTTAATGGCAGTTCAGCAAAAGCTGGGCGGTCACTTTTTAAACATATTTTCGGTAAAAAAAACTTTAATTTTTTTCAAAGTTTCTGTATTACCTGACGTACTAAATGAATAGAGTGGCAAATACAATTGATGATAATTAAATTATCTCGTTTTTTAATTAGGTACCTAAATTAAAATTAAGGGCTGAAACTTGGAGGGAATTTTTTTTTCAATGTCTATAACAATATTTTCAAGTGGGAGTGAAAAAAAAATAGTTGTTCAAAACAAATCACCCTAATATATATATATATTGTAACGAATGTGAAACTGATCTTTAAAATATTTGAATAACTAGAAAACAAATGCCTTCTTCTCTTGTTTTATAGATGCGCGATTAAAGTCAGTCAGTCTTATATTGACAACTAAACAGCAAACATTGTATCTCAATAAACTATATTGCTCTCTCTTGCTTTCTTTACTGCTGTTAATTGTGGTGTTGTTATTTATAATTTAAGTGTGTTATCATTGTAGTGTATAAGTGATATTAATTTAAGATACCAATCACTACAATATATATACATAGATACGAAGGGTCCCAGGATTTTAAATCTATGGCGCCATATAACGTCTAGACAATAAGTTCAATGGATATATGAAGACTTCACACTTTTTAATTATCCGTTTGACATAAATCGTCTTTGTAAAGGGGAGTTTAAGACTTACATTTAAAGTACTACACTATTGTTATAAGAAATAATTCATGACCGAATAAATTTATTCTAATGAACTAAGGTGTGAGGGCAACCTGGGAAAAATGTATTTTTATTTTGTTTCTAAGATCAAAACGGCATATAATGAGCTTATGTAAAAAGCGTACACTATCAAATTTTTTAAATATATATGATTGATATTTTTCAGCACTTATCGATAGCCACGTAAATAAGTCTCCGAATTTGCAGATATAGCCCTCTATATATACTCTGTAAAAAACCTATACGGGTTGACGCAATCTTCATCACTTTCAAGTGGTACGTGCAATCAAATCCGGAAATTATTTCGCCAGAACAACTAAATAACTACATCAAAGTGTTGGCTGTACTATAAATAAGCAGCAAGTCCTTTTCGTTCAAAAACCCAAATTAAGAAAGGGGGGACACCAATTGCAAGTTCATTGGTCAGAAGAATTTTACAAAACTCGTTTAAATGTCATTAGTCGTTACAAAATTTAAATGGTAACTTAAAGGAGACTGTGTATATTATAAAGGACAAAGATTTTGGCAGACAGACTAATTACACAGGTAAAAATTGATACCTTATAATAGTCCGGCGTCAGTAAATGAACCCTCACTTATTTACCTTAAATGTTTTTAATCCTATAATGACTGAGACTTTGTCTACCTTCCATCAGATAACTACTGGATTTTATTAAATCGGTACTTAAATATTTACAGCTTGAGTGTGAAAAGACCATAAATGACAAATTTATGATTCAGATAAATAATATGAATTTTTTAAAATTATTGTTTTCCCTTAATATTTTTAAATATTCAGAGAAATAAGAATAATTGTTCTCCTTAAAATAATATTTAATATTTTTTCTTTTAAAAGCGACGTTAAAGGGTAAATCTAAAATGTATATTTTATATTAAACGAAAAATAAACCAGTTGCTAGTGGATTTTTATGATCTTAAGTACTTGGTTCGATCACAAGACATCTTTGATGCCATATATGGCCTAAGTGCGGTACAAATTCAAGGCTTTTATTTTAAAAAACAGGAAAAAAGGATGTCATAGGTCACACTGTTAAAGAATTTTAGAAAATAAGTGAGTCTTACTCTCTAAACATGAATTAGTAAAAATAAGTGAATATTCACTAATCCCAAGTGCAAATCGAACCACTAATTCCAACAAGTGGTTCGATTGGCACTCTAAATTACTAAATACTCGCTTAGTTCACTTATTCATGTTTACCCGAGTCAAAAATAAAACTTGATTCAGGCTTGCTTGACCTTATTTTCTTTTGAAGTTATAGATTTGCCGACGATTTTTCGATAAGATCTCGACTTTTTTGACTTAGAGTAAATTTTTTTCAACTTTATTCATCTTAGTTTTAACTTATTTCAATTTATTCGTATTTTTTTACATACGTTTGTATGTAAATACCTGTATCTTTTGAACGGATAAACCGATTTTGATCTTCAAGGTGTCATTCGACGCGGCTTGTCAATATCTTGAAGCTGTAAAAAATTTAACTTGACCGGGGTACGGCTCGTTCAGAGATATTCCAAAAATAAAATTTTTTCAAAAATGTTTTTTTCGGATAACTTCTAATGTGCTTGATGGATTGATTTCAAAATCCGACGCGTCGAATGCCGCCTCATCGATCAAAATCGGTTAATTCGTTCGCGAGATATCGTGGGTGAAAGAAATGCTAAAAAACGTTTTTTTTCTTTCAAACAATGGCATACAAAAACTCGAAAATGTATTCACAACAATGTGCTTAGCTCAAGGAGCTCGAAAACAGCGGAAAGTTGTAGGGCTAGCCCGCAGGATCAACCGATAGATAGATTTTTTTGCAAAAAATAATTTGTTTTTACTTTTAAAAAATTTTAAACGTGTACTTGGCGCAACTTCATACAGAGAATCTGTTTTTGGTAGGATTTCTATTACCCATAAATGCTATAACCCAGAATATCTTTCAACCCTAAAGTCCGAGATCTGGGTAATGTTTATGGGTCACTGATGTCTACCCCAGGTATTTAACAATAGATATACAAGCTCTATTATCAATTTAAAAACAATAGCAACAGTAGACGAGACAATAAGTCTGTCTGTGGATTATCATCTTCGAAGTTCGAGTGTCGTCGGTTTTTACTCCCACTCTGGATATCTTACGTGATAAATGTTCTCCCACTTTTCTGGACGCATGCGCACTTCATAAATGTTCGGTAGTGGGGACAGTTTCCGAGATCTACTCTTACTGAGAATCACAGTTCATTTAAAAGTCGGACGTCTTCCGAATAAGTGGTTTTTAAAATACAGAGTACTCAAATACTGTAAAGCAACGAACTTGTGTAATTAAACGTCTTAATACACATTACATTGAAAGTATTTAATTTATTGTTGTGTGATAAGATTAGAAGAATTCAAGTTATTGATATTTTAGTGCGGCTTTTTAAAAGTTTTTTTTCTTTGGCTATCCTCCCTATCGGGACAAATGCTACTTTTTTAAAAGTTATACGTTTTTTTTTAAAAAAGTGATTTTGAAGTAAATGCAAAGCCTGTTAAATTACTGAGAAACTAAAAAATAAAAATTTTGACTAAGTGATAACTCTATCGTCCATACTTGATAAAGAAAATTCCTTGTTCGGAATTTGAGTTTTTATTTCGGTCCAAAAACTATCAAAACGATATTGATCGAAATCTCATCAATTACAAGAGGCCACTTAACGTCTGCAATTTTCGAAAGTGATACTAAAAAGTGTAAAAAATTATTGAAATCAACTAAAGTGTTACAACTTCCCATTGTACGTGGTGAATATAATATTCTCAAAATCGCGGTGAGGCGCAAACGTGTAAAGGGGGCTGAGTTATTGGCTAAAAATTGCATTAAAATGAGTCATAACAAATTGGATCGTTCTTCGAAGACTCTGCTCCACGATGCTGTTCGATTGGGACAGCGTAAAGTTGTTAGAAAACTTGTGAGTAAAGGTGCTAATGTAAATGCAAGGATTAGAAATGGGATGACTCCTCTTCACGTTGCAACTAAACATGGATATCTCAAGATTATGGATTATCTTCTACGTAATGGTGCAGATGTGAATGCAAGATGTACAGGACCTCGGTATGTTGGATTTACGCCCCTACATTTCGCTTGCCAATCAGAAAATCTTAAATATGTGAAATTATTACTAAAACATAATGCTTCTGTTGTTTCAACAAACGATGATGTTCATCCGATTCATATTTCGGTTGTTTGTCTTAATATCAAAATTACTCAATTGTTATTGGACTATGGCGCAAGTATGGCTGTTAATAAACGATTTCATTTAAATCATTTTCGAATCGAAGGTTGTACGATTGGCGGTTCTCGACGATATAGGGATGAAGAAGAACCTAGATGGCGATATAACGATGAAGATTTAACTTTATTACACCACACAGTTACTCGTAATTCTATACCTATGGCAAAATTATTATTGCAATATGGAGCAGATGTAAATATTTTAAGCAATACTGGTCTATCTCCATTGTCAGATGCTGTGTTAGACCATAATATTCCAATGGTTAAGCTCTTATTGAACAACGGAGCTCTTGTAAGCTACGATTCTGATGACCGGAAAGTGCTAGTAATAAGACAACTTTTCCAAAAACGAAACAGTCCAATAAGTATACAGTATTGTAAGTCACAGTATAGTTTAGCCGATAAAAAATTAGAAATCATCAAACTACTAATTGATGCAGGAGCTAGCAGCAAGGTATCAAATAGTAGCATAAGTTTTCTCTTTACCTGTATTTGGCACGGGTATAGAGAAATAGTCAACTATCTTCTGTATCGCACCGATTTCAATTTCTTTCATTTAAAAGACTTTTCGGTCCGCGCTGCTATTTTCAGTGAAAACCGTATGATATATAGAACTCCAGAGATTGCCACTGACACAGAGTATATAACAAAGCGCAAGCTCGAATGTAAAGAACTTGTTTATGACTTGCTAGCTGAAAAATATTCGAGAGATTTTATAGGTTTACCTGTGAGACGAGACTGGATGAGTTATCAACACTTGACTAAAAGTTCACCTAATCTTCAAGTCACAGAAAAAGAACATGAAGATAGAATTAAACAAATAAAAAAAAAAGTTCAAGGAGTTGTGGATGAATTGAAACGTGAGAAAATTGGTGATAGTAATATTACTTTTTATCATATTCTCACGGTGGATTCGGACAAATTAATAAAGTTTGGATTAAATGAAGATCTTAGAGCGTTACGTATAGATGATTACAAAGAAAAATATTTTATATACTTTCCTATTCTAAACCTTAGGATACGATATGCCATTAACAACAGCTTATTACTGGAAAAACATAATAAGTTTGTTTATTGTTTATTCAAAAATGTACTACCATATGAGTGTTGCGAAAAAATTGTTACTTATTTAGATAATGATAAATTTGTAAGTAAACTTGATTTTCAAAATAAATAAAAAAATAAAAAAAAAATTGTTTTCTATATATCCATTTCCTATCCTTTCTGTTATACAGATATAAAAATAAATAAATATACATGTATAATATTAAAAATACAACCCAAATCTAAAAAAATTAAATTTTAAGAGTAAGGAGGTTAGACTGAAACTGGTGAGTCAAAGTAGAGTGTTTGAATTTTTTCGTTTTCTAAATTCTCCTAATAGTTATAAAAATTCATTATTTTAATTTATAATAACATAACGAATTCATAGATTAATATTTATTTCTTATTTAATTAAAGAAAGTAATGAAATTACTTGGTTATTTTTGACTCATATGATTTAATAAAAAGATTTGGCAACAGCGTGTATCAACTTCTTACACATCGATATTTAAATTGAAGCGGGAAAAATTTATTTCTAATCTAGTCTCTCTTATTAACGTATTCCTATCTTTGTTTTTTCTCTTAGCTGCTTTCACAACGTTGCTAAACCCTCAATGATATGTATTTCTCAGAATTTACAATATTCATTCTTCCGTAATAAAGAATTATCAATATTTAGAATGACAATATTTCAGAAATCCAATACTTCCGAAATATTCAAACTACGAACGCCAATTCTTCAGAATTACATTTTATACGAAAGACCATTTTAGTAAAATTTTCTAAACTTTGCTGACAGTCGGTATTGCAGACTTTCCCCATGAATTTACCATTATCATGTGAGTGCTTTGGCAGATTGATTGGGTTTAAAAAATTTGGATGACTCGTTATGTAATAATTATATATAAATTTAACGAGTTTAATTTGTATTAAACGATTAAATTGAATGTACTTAATTAAGATAGAAGTGCTATTTGTGGTCAGTGTTTTATTTTTGGACCTTTAACATTTCATTTTAAGTAATGGAGAAGTATAAAAAGAAAAAAATTAATTCTAATGCAGTAAAAAAAATTCATTATATCATTACGTACCTTGCGTATTTTTTTATTAAAATTTTTGAAGTAACCAAAACTCGCACTAAAGTGGCCACAAATGGTACTTCTATCCTATATGAATTATAAAATAAAATTCAAATAAGATATCAAAAATAATACACGTATCAATGCCCAATAGAATAAATTAATTATTCTTGAATTATAATTATTATTTAAAATATTGGACCTAATTAAACATAAACATATATGTTAATTATAAATTTATTATTAGATACCATATTTTTCATATGTAAAAATTCTATATATTATAGATCTGTATATTAGAGTTATATAACATTTTGCCCGATTAGTTACCCGATCGGGTTAATGGTTTTCGGGATATATATTTTTAAACTGAACTAACTCCCGACAGGGTATAAGAAATGAGGCTAACAAAATTCTCCCTGACTAATTACCTAACTGGGTTTTCGATAGTTCGGGCAACGAAATCGTCCCTTGTCTGGCACCTTCTCGGGTACATGTCATCGGGCCTTCCTTTTACTCCCCGATCGGGTGCTGGTCGACAGTCGGGTGGTTGTCGGGCACTTTCTACCAGGGATATTGTATAAAATTTTCCCGCATAAGAGCAAAGTTTATTAAGTTAAGTGAAGTTAATTATAGTTTAATAGACAATAAAGTAAGTGCCATTCGGTGACCAAAAGCACCCAGTTATCAAGGAGTCTGCTGGTAGATCTTCCCCGAGTTGTTGGTTTACCACATCAATCAACTTTGAGATGGAACGTTGTCTATTATTGGTAAGTTGACTACAACATCATCTCAAGTAAATCGCTGGTTTTTCTTTCTCTCTTTAAGTGTTTTTTGTTGGTAATATCTCGGCCTCCATAAACTCATTGCGTATGGGGGTCTTAAATTTCACCCGTCCCATTTTGTAAATTAAACTTTCCGATAATTTTATTATTCAGGAGAAACTGTATTTAATTGGGGATACTTGGTTAAATAAAATTTAATTGATACGTAATTTATTTCCTCTATTTTATGTTCAACCAACCCCGTAGAATTAAGTCAGACATCATTCTGACAATAGTCAGTATAGCTTTCTAGGACCTCAAAACGTCGACATCTAATGAAAACTCGATTTTCGAAAATCAGAGTGAAAACAATAACTTCCCGAATTTTTGAAAATTTACAATTTTCTTAGAAGGAAGTTAGAAAAGACTGTGAAATTTACATCAATTAATTACGTATATTCCATTACTTCACATTTCTTGATATTAAATATTAATTTTTTATTGCACCTACACTGTAAAAAATCCGGAGTGAATTCACTCCCCGATGAAAAAAGATTTTGTCTAATCATATATGATTATGTATGTTCATATATATGATCAGATCTATTTATGTATAAGTCTATATATAGTTATATCTGATCATACCCCGAGTCGAAATTCGAGTTCTGTTTTAATGGTAAAAGTATTCAAATCTTTTGTAGTTCAATTTGCCGCTTCCCTATATCTATATCATTCGAATTACATTTAAATTACGCGAGAAAAAAGACGATCGTATTTATTTTCTTTAAATAAATTAATACTTTAATTATTCTGTCACAAGTATATTATTTATACCGCGTTACTTATTCTAAAATGACAGATTTTTGTACTCCCTTTTGGTTTTAGGAAGCTTCTAAAAGCCAAAAAATTCTGCATAGAAAAAAAAAGGATTCATTGACACAAAAAATCTTTACTCGCCCCAAAACAATTTTTGTATTTAGTTCATAATATTTTTTGGTGCAAATTAAAATTTTTTTCGGCAAAAAATATTTTTTCGGCGTATTTTATAAATCTAGTAGATATTTGGATAGTCACGTAGTGACCGCGGGTTACTCGTAATATTTTAATTATGAAAAATAACTAAAAAAAAATGATTTTTTTATTTCTTTGGTTAGTTTATTTTGCTGTAAAGTAATTAATCAAACAAATTAAAAGTACTTGAAACTAACTGAAGTACATGAATAACAACTAATTTAGTTTTAGACTCTAAAATTTTTGCATACAAAAATTTTGGTGGCTTAACCAATTGTCGGACTGAGAAAATTAATTTTTAATTGAATAACCACTCAGAATATCCACTTCCCAAGCCCCTCGAACCGAAGTTCGAAGGGTGAACGATCATCGATGACTGAGTTTCGGCTAAGAGCTGAAACTCAGTCTTCCTCACGCTCAGAAAAGAGGATTATTCCTCATCATCATGATTGTATCGACTCAACTGTAGAGTAGAGAGGATGTGAAGATATACTACAGAAATGATCCTGTGAAGTATGATCTTAGTTATTTTCTGTCTTTCGATGGGTTTTAACATCTACATGACAAGTATTGGACTAGGAAAAAAAATTTCCCGCTTTTGCCACCTAGCGGCCGACCCGGAACTGTGTAAATTCCATCAGTTATTTCTACAGACTGTTGCCGAGGAGGTTTCTACCGTACTGCCCTGTTATGCCAAAACGACGTATCTCGAGATACAAAGCTAAAAAGGTTTATTTAGTGTCACTTAATAATAGGGTATCATCAAAATTTTACTAATTTAATTAATTATGCCAATAATATTGATCAAATGTGCGTATAAAAAAAATTTAAAAAAACGTATCTTTTTTGCATTGGAAATTTAATTCTTATTATTTTTATTGTTATTATTATTAATAGTAATATTATTTAAAAAAAATAAATAAATAATGGGTCTGAAAGGGATTCGAACCCGCGCCCTCAGATCTAAAATAATGTTAACATTGTTATTATTATATTTAATATTATGATTATTCAACGTCTGGTTTCGTTGTAAACCTGTTATATTGGGACAAAACTCCTCGAGTTACAACTAAACCAGACGTACGTTCATACAGTACCCAATAGCACAAGGTCTGTTTAGATTGTACATTTTTCTGGAATTAAGTCGAGAAAAAATTACAACGAAAACGGAACTTAGATTTCGACTCGGGACCTGGCTGTTATGACCCCATATATAAACATACAAATCTATATATGATCAGATCTGGTTATATATGTCTATATATAATTAGATATGATCATACCTGGCTGTTTTAACTCCATATATAATCATTAGAGTGTCTCAAAAAATCGACTTTTTTTTTTTTCTTGAAGAACATTGAAAAATCGACAGAGTATCTCTAGACAAAGACCCTGTTAAAATATGAGACCTTAATATTAATATTCAAAGGTGGCAATTCACGATTTTCTATTTTCCATTTAAATAACATGGGAAAAAAAAAATTTTAATTTTGGAATTTTATACCTCGGCGATGGCTTATTGAACAGATAAGTTTAGGATATATTTTTGTAGGGAATTGAACGCTCTACAAAAAAAGTCTCTTATCATTTTTTGATATATCCATCTGTTCAAAAGTTATTGGAGCTCGAAGTCAAGTTAGAGTAAATTTCGAGATCTTTTTACTTTTCCGGCGAAACTATCGGACCTATCATAAAATGTCATGAGATCTTTTTTGTAGACAATTTTATTTCCTACAAATTATCATTGATAAATTTTTTTCAAATTCTGCATTGTTTTCTAGTTATTTCCATTTTAATGCCAAGATCTTAAAATCGATCAGAACACTACTTTTTTAGGAGCTTGGAATTAAAATGGAAATAACTAGAAAACAATGCAGAATTTGAAAAAAATTTATCAATGATAATTTGTAGGAAATAAAATTGCCTACAAAAAAGATGTCATGACATTTTATGATTAGTCCGATAATTTCGCCGGAAAAGTAAAAAGATCTCGAAATTTACTCTAACTTGACTTCGAGCTCCAATAACTTTTGAACAGATGGATTTATCAAAAAATGATAAGAGACTTTTTTTGTAGAACGTTCAATTCCCTACAAAAATATATCCTGAACTTATCTGTTCAATGACCCATCGCCGAGGTATAAAATTCCAAAATTAAAAATTTTTTTTTCCCATGTTATTTAAATGGAAAATAGAAAATCGTGAATCGCCACCTTTAAATATTAATATTCTCATATTTTAACAGGGTCTTTGTCTAGAGATACTCTGTCGATTTTTCAATGTTCTTCAAGAAAAAAAAAAAAAGTCGATTTTTTGAGACACTAATAATCATATATAAGTCTAATGTATGATCAGGTCTGATCATATATGAGTCTATATATAATTAGATATAATCATACCTAGCTGTTATAACCCCATATATTATCATATATAAATCTGTCTTTCACATTTTTTCGGAAGCTATAAAAATTTCTGTAATAACAATTGATTAATCAATTAAGAGAAAAGTAAAATTCTAAAATTCGTTTAGTACGGCCCAGCCTTAAGATGTTGATAAGACATCCAAATCATCAATAGGAACTCATTCAGAACTCATCAAGACGTCATTTTGCTATCTGGGGGGGGGGGGGTACTTTACCCACCTAATTCAAATTTTGATATCTTATTTTATTCTTGAACTTCTAGTTTCTCTTTTTTTTCATGATACTGAAGTTAGCCGACATCGAAAAATTTTTAGATTTTTTTCAAAAAGATAAATTAAAAAAAAACAATAATTGCATATAGAATTTTTTCAATTTTCTACATATGCATATTTTTAATTTAATTTTTTTTTTTTGCAATTGACTTGTTAAAAAAACAATCCGAAAATTGTTAATTGTCTACTAACTTCCGGCTGATTTTTTTTACTTTTTGGTTGCCGTTACTTAATTTATTATCTGCATTTTTTAAGTTTTCAGTGATTCTTTAATTTTATACCCTTCATATTTTTCCCTTTGGAATAATAAACCCATGCCCGCTATTTTGTTTTAAACAGCAGCCATGTGACCGACAGATGGCGCATTTTTAAATAAAATGGCAGAAAATTGATTTTCTTTTTTATTATAACGCCAGAAATCAGTAATAATTTTTGCATAAAATGATCATAATATTTATGAAATATTAATTTTGAAAAAATATAATTCATTAATTCAATTAAGTACGTTATTATATTACACATTATGTAAGTAGTATTTTAAATATTCATAAATAAATAAGAGTAAGAACTCACAATTTTATGTACTGAAATACTCAAGTTTATTTATGTTTTTTTTTAACGAAGTTTTGGTAAAGTCGGACAATAAAAGTCCGACTAATTATAATAACAAAGTGGAGCACAAGTGCGTTCTCTGTGAAGCTTCTTTGGAGAGTAAAGAAGCTCTTCAAGAACACTTTAGGTATATTTTTAATTAATTAAGTTTTTTTTCACGATTATAAAAATTAAATACAAACGTTAAATTTTATTATTTTTTATATTTATTTAGAAAACATGCTGATAAAAAAATTGATGCTCGTGGTAAACCACTTACTCGAAAACCACCACCACCAGCTACCGAATCTAGCTGTGATATTTGTGGTAAAAATTTTGAAACAATAACCGCCACAATAAGACATCGTTTTAAAGTACATCCCAATTCACCAGCAAAATTTTATTGTGGTTATTGTGGTATGCAATTTCCATTAAAGGTAATTAAGTAAAATTAGCAGTGTCCTCGCCTGCTTCGCTGAGCGTTAATTAAAATTTTTTTTAAACATCAATTTTTTTTTTTATTACAAACTTTCAAACATAATTATTATTTAGAATTTTTTTTTAATTCATAGTTTTGCCGCTTATTTATTTTAAAAATAAATTCGCTATTAATTTTTAGTTTAGATTTCTCATGTTGACGTTTTGTTAATTGAATATTTTAATTGTATAAATTTATAGTTACTGCTTACTTTTTTTATTTGAGCAAAAAATACTGTATCAAATTATGCCAAAGTTTTATTAATTTTTAATGATCCTGAAGTTAGCAGACTTTTAAAAATTTTTGAATTTTCGTTTTTCAATAAATCAACTGCAAAAAAATATTTAAAAAATATGCACATGTAGAAAATTTTAAAAACTACAGGTGCAATTTTTTCAAATATTTTTTTAAAAATTTTTTATTGTCTAAAACAAAATCCAAAAATTATTAGACGTCTGCTAACTTCAGTATCATTAATTTTTAAGTTATTAGAATCCAAAAAACAAAATTAAAAGTTTTAGCGAAGGCTTTATTACTTAATTATAATTATTTCAGACACATAGAGATGCACATTTAACATCACATGATTCATCAGACAGTGCAGATACTACGGAACATAAAAAATGTGAAGAATGTGATAACGTATTTTTTAATATAAAGGCATTAAATTATCATTACAAATCAGTTCATAAAAGGTAAACATATTTAATATTTTATTATAGAGTATAGAAGTACTATTTGTGGCCACTGCTCAATTTTTTGGACATTGGATATTTTATTTTATTTGATGAAAAAGTATTTTTAAAAAATCTATTGTTATAGTGTGATAAAAGTATCTTTAAACATATTTAAAAAATTAATTATGTCATTGCGTATTTTACAAATTATTTTATTTAAAATTTCTAAATGGTGAAAAATGGTACTTCCAACTTATAATTATATGAGGGTTCTAAAAAAAAATCAATATTATTTTTCTTTCGGTTGTTGTATAAAAAGTTTCTGTATACCAAAAAACAAATTCTGTCAAAAGGACAATTTTTTATTTCTGTTTTAAAAAATAGCGCTCGCTATTTGGATTTTCCCATGCTAGTAGCATGGGAATTTTATTTTCTTTACAAAAAATCCTATATTTTCATTTGACGTTGAGAAAAAAAATTTTAGTCATAAACATTTTTGTAGGAAATTTTGTGCCCTATAAAATTGCTCAGTCGCTCAAAAGCTCTAAAACAAACGGTTCAAAAGTTGCAGGTATTTAAAGTTGATAACTTTTTAAAAATAAACGTTCAAACTGTTTTTACACTAAAACTGCTCTCCTCGCGGAAAGTATTAAATAAAGATTTTGTAATAAATTTCACTTATTAAAAACGGCTTTAAAAACATCAATGTAAATTCCTTACTTTATGATTAATCAATATATTTAATTCATACTTTTTCATTCAAATTATTATTTTCTGCTAGTTTGACATTTGTAATAAATTTTTTTATTAAATTTACTTCGAATAAAACTCAGCTACGACAAAAATTATTATTTTAACAAATTTATGAGAGTAGTAGTTTTGGTGTAAAAACAGTTGGAACGTTTATTTTTAAAAAGTTATCAACTTCAAGTAACTGTAACTTTTGGACCGTTCGTTTTAGAGCTTTTGAGTCTCTAAGCAATTTCCTAGAACATAAAATTTCCTACAAAAATTTTCATAACTCAAATTTTTTCTTCAAAGTCAAATGGAGTTATAGGATTTTTTATAAAAAAATTGTCTTTTCGACAGAATTTTTTTTTCGATGTTTAAAAACTTTTTTTACAGCAGCTAAGAGAAAAAAAAATATCGATTTTTTTGGAGCACCCTAATGTATGCAGTTCAAGTAGAATTTAAATTAATATTTAAAAATAATTTATAGGCTCGTACATATGTTTCAACCCATAGCGACACCACCACCGAGTAATAAAATAAAAGTAAATTCAATGAATGATGCTCTTAGTGTTTACTATTGTCATCTATGTGGAGTTGAATATATCGTAAAATTCAACCTCCAGCAGCATTTAGAAAAAGTTCATTCGCAAGAAGAACGTGAATCCGTGCCGGAAGATTTAATTAAATGTACGATGTGCGCAGCATTATTTTGTAGTAAAAAAGCTTATGATGTACACAACAGCTACCATCAACCAGACGATCTTTACGTTACTTCTGAAGAACAAAGATTGCAGACAATTACTAAAATTGACCAAGATTTTGACATACGGAGAGTTAAACCTCGCGCTGAGAAATATATTCCAAAGAGTCCACCCCAGAGGCCAAATGTTAAAAGACATTTGGCAAGAAATACAGTTGATAAAGTTGATCAAGTTGGGATACAAAAAGAAATAAAATTAGAATTAGAATTAGATGAAAGTCATGATGATTTAGAAACGCATAACTATTCTAGTGATTCGGAAAGTGATATTCCATTAAATAAAAGACTTAAAAAAAGCTAACAACTAAATTTTAATGATTAAAATTATCATTATAATAACGCATAATTTTAATTTTAAATATTTATATAACAGTATGTAAGATATAGTATATTACACACCGAGGGAAGTAAAGTAAGAAATGTCTCAGATCACATGTAATTGTTGGCCGAGGCGAAGCCGAGGTCAACAAACATGTGATCTGAGGCTTTCTTATTTACTTCCCGAGGAGTGTATACTATTTTTCTCCTCGACGGAGGCGGGAAGCGGCAACTTCGTTTTGCACAGCGGGACGAAAGTTGACGCTTTCCGCCCGGAGGTGAGAAAATACATTTATTTAGTGTAATTTTTTATAATAATAATTATTATTATAAAAAAATAATTATATCACAAATTTTACTTTAAATTTATACTTTCATCAGTAATTTTTTAAAACAACTATCACATTAATTTATTTTATTTTAATTTTGAAAAATTGTTAAAAAAAAATAGAAAAAAAAACGTTTTTAATAAATTTATAAAATATATATTTATTTTTTTGTATATAAATAAAATTGTAATTTATATTTTTTTAAATTAAAATAATTTTAATATTAGAATTAAAACAAATATTTTAACTTTTTATTTAAATAAAAATGAGTTTTACCGCGTAAATGCGCACGCATTCGAATTGAAGTTATCAATTTCCGGTACTAATATTAAACCCGGAAGACTAGAAATCCACCATTTTGCTACAATGATTTTATACGTGTGCTCGTTGTAATCATGTACATTTATAGCCTGTGAATATTGAATATAACAAAGTTTTTAATATATAAATAAAATAACTATAATAGTATATAAATTAAATTTTATTAATTGTTATTTAAATTTTTAAATAAATAATTAATTATGGGACGTAAGAAGAAGAAGCAGTCAAGACCCTGGTGCTGGTATCCTTTTTAACTTAAATACTTTTTACTATTCGTCAAAGGTTTAATTTTACGTAACTATTTTTAGTGCACATTAAATATATATATAAAAAATAATAGCGGTGATTTTTCAACAAACTGCGTAGTAAAATTTATTTGTTTATTTATTATTATTTTTTTTTTCTATGAATTTTTTTAATATCGGTCATATTTAATTGCACATTGCGTCATTTGTGTTTACTCCATTGACAATTATTATCATTATTGCACTTATGCAGTAAAAAATATGTAATATATATAACAGTATGCGGTATAAAATATTTTAGTTAGTTAATTAATTAATTAATTAATAATTTTATTTAATGGTTATAAATATAAATGTCAGTATTTTTCCTTAATTAATTTATAAATTATAAAGGTATTGTAATCGTGAATTCGATGATGAAAAGATTTTGATTCAACATCAAAAAGCTAAACATTTTAAATGTCATATTTGTCATAAAAAATTATACACTGGTCCGGGACTAAGTATACATTGTATGCAGGTAAGCATATCATTTTTTTTTTATAATTACACATGCATATCGACGTTCTAATTAGCAAATTGTCTAACTCCATTTCAGAAAATCTTTCATTTATGCGAAAAAAAGTAATTTAAAAATTTTTTTCATTTAAAAATAAATTCCTTATCTAGCATACGCATGATCCTGAAGTTAGCAGACATTAAAAAATTTTTGAATTTTTGTTTTTCAACAAATCGATTGTAAAAAAATAAAATAAAAATATGCACATGTAGAAAATTTAAAAAACTACAGGTGCAATTTTTTCAAATATTTTTTTTTCTATGGTTTATCGTCTAAAAAAAGATCCAAAAATTATTAGAGGTCTGCTGACTTCAGTATCATAGCATACGCATAATATTTTTGTCTAGGTTACTCAAATAATCTTTTTTCTGACTATTACTATCTGAAAATTGCACAGAATCACCTACTGAAAAATGTTAAGCTAGACAATTTTCTAATTAGAACGTCGATATATATGTGTACGTATAAGTACTTATTTATTGATTAAAATTTTTAATGAATAAATAAAGCATCTATAAGTTAACTTGTCCTTCAGTATTGAAAATGTCAATACATCGATTGACAGCTAAGAGATATGAAACTAGAAATATTATTTTCTCAACTCAAAATCAATAAATTTAAATGTTTTATTTTTTTTAGGTGCACAAAGAAGCAATAGATAAAGTACCAAACTCGATGCCAAATCGTAGTAATATAGAAATAGAAATATATGGAATGGAAGGAATACCACCAAATGATTTAAAAGAACATGAACGGCAAAGAAATGGCGGTAGACCAGGATCACCAAGTTCGGGTGAAGATGAACCAGCACAAAAAAAATCTAAACCTGAAGGTTTATTGGGTTCAGCGCCTGGACAGATGCCAACTAATTCAGGAATGATGCCTGGTATGATGCAAGGCATGCCAGGACACCATCCGATGCATCAGATGGGTCAGTATCCTCCACCGATGCATCATATGATGGGACATATGGGTCATGTTGGTCCGCCATTCATGCAAGGGTATGTATAAAATTTTTTATACTTTATTTATTATCAGCAGTTGATTATTTATGTAACTTTTTATTTTAGAATGATGCAAGGTATGCCAGGAATGCCTCCAGGTATGCAACCACCAGTGTCTGGTGCGTCAATGCCAACGAGGCCGCTTTTCCCAGCTGTTGTATCAACAGCTACATCATCAGTACATAATTCAACACCTATTGGTACTGATTTCAAACCCATAACCTCGGTAGCTGGTGGCTCTATAGGTCCAATAAAACCTACATTTCCGGCTTACAGCAGTGAATCAACTGCTACAATGAATAATATTCATGATCAGAAGGTTAATTTAATTGCTACAACTGGTGCCGCAAGTAAAATAATTCATCCGCCCGAAGATCTCAGTCTTGTAAATATTAATTTACTTTTTAATTAACATGCAGTACAAAATATATACTTGAACAATAACTACTTAAATTTTCAGGAGGAAATAAGGGCGAGATTACCTAAATATCAACGTCGTCAGAATGACGAATCAAATCGTAATTCTGTTAATTCAGAAGCATCACACCAAGCTGCTGTTCTGCATCAACAGCAACAACAGCATCAGCAACAACAACAACAACAACATCAACATCAGCAACAACAACAGCAGCAGCATCATCAACAACAGCAGCAGCAACAACAGCAACAACAACAGCAAGCGGCGCAACAGCAACAAGTGGCAGCCGTGAACGCAGCGGCGGCATTCCAAGATCAGCAGCAACGACAACAAGCTGCACTGTCTGCATTACAGCAGCAACAGCAACGTTTTCAGAGGCCACCACAGATGATGGTACCTGCAACGGCTGCTATTCCTGTTTCCTCCGTTGCGCTCATGGCTCCACTAATGCGCCCAACAATGACACTTGCTGCTCCTGCTCTCATTCACGGAGGTAACATGATGCGACCGCCCCCCATGGGCCTGCCACCAGGTAAGTCTCCATCAAGTTAGTTCCACAAAATCAATATCAATCAACTAAACTAAATAATATATATTATCCACGGTACTGTACACGCGATTATATCTTTTATATGTAAATATATCTATATATATTTATATTTATATTCATATTACATCACTCTCTTTTCGTTTGATCGTTGACTGCGAGCGTGTATGTTTCCTATTATATTTATCCGTTTCCATTGCATCTACTAGGAGTTTATTCTCAAACATATATAACATATATGTATTTTTTTTTTCTAATCTTTATTTTTTATCAACATCGATGTCGTCAATAAAAAAAACTTCCCGACTTAATTTTTTAAAACTTCACAGGATAGGCAAAATTTATGAAATAATTTATTTTAACCCTGAAATAAATATTTAAATAAGTAAATATTCTTGTTCATGACAAAATTAACTTAATTTTTTAAGGTATCAGTTGCTTTAAATTTTTTGCGCGAAAAATTTTATAACTTAAAAATTTAAAATAAACGCGTCGCCAATCTCAGAAAATATTTATTACGATGATTTGTAACATAAATTTTAAAAAAATGTGGAGTAATTTTTTTTTTGTTGAGGACGTTGATATGTAATTTTTGTTCGTGATATCGCGATTGATATTTACACAATATCCTTATCCTATTAATTTTTTTGACAACTATTTAAATATAAAATTAAATAGTTATCGTTTTAAATTTTTTTCTAACATTGCATTATAAAAACAAAATAATAATTTTAAAAATATTCGGTTGCATTTAAATCCTATTCGAAATTGGCTAGGATAATAAAAGGTCGAATAAGTATATTTAAAATAATAAATAATTTATTTTAAATAACACTCGGCCATGAGTGAAAGAAAGCGAGCTTGAGAGAAAGGGATAATAGTAGATTTCATTTGGGAATTATATCATTTTTCCTTAATAATTAAAATAGTTTAAAGTTTTTTTTTTTTTCCTTCAATTTCTACCACTACTATTATGATTGTTGTCATTAATGTTTAATAGATTTATAAAATATTAATTAATATTGAAAAATTTAAGCACAATCAGGATTCACATGTATGCAATTTATAAAACGATAATAATGATGATTTTTAAAAAAAATCTTGTTGACGATTTAACGTATCTCTTATACGTTTTTTACGTTTTAACGGTGCGTTTGCAGGACGCCCAGTCACTCCTTGGTGAGTGTTGAACAACCCTCGTCTGGTTACTAAATACGTGTTTTATTCAAGTACAACAAGGTTGGTCCTTAGCAAATAGCATGCGGTGACATGGCCTATTATATATAAATACATATATACATATATATGTACATATATGTATATATATTGTTATTTATTATTACTATTATTACATACATACATCGTCATTACAATCATACTCATCAAATCACAAACTCTTATCTCTGTGCATTTTTTATTTATTACTTTATCTTTATTTATTATTTTATTTATTTATTTATTTATTTATAAAAAAAAATATAATCAATTAAACAGCTTTTTTAAAAAATTGGAAAATCTAAACGTGCACAACTCACTTGCTTATTCAAAAAGTGATCAATAGGTGCTCTTATATGCAAGAAAGTATTTTAAAAAATCTTTGAATTTGAAAAATTTTTTTTTAAAATAACCGGTGATCTGAGGCGTAGACCTCTCGAACTTAATCTCTGACCAGGCCTGGATTCGAATCCCAGTGAAGTCTAAATAATTTTTCATACCTAAAGTGTGAGGTCTTTCGGACCTGAGATTTGTCCCGTCACCGACCTTCAGAATTTAAAAATTGAAAAAAATTTTGAATTCGACTACTTTAGACGGATATGAGATTGTCCGAAGCCTAATATTATATGCCTTAAAAAAAAAAAAAATGTATAAACGGCAGCTAAATTTTTTCATAAATTGCCAGTTTAAAGTTTTTATCAATCGTTTGTGGATTTTTAAAATTATTGTGTTACATACTGACGGATATCAAAAGTTTTTTTTTAGTTTGATTTTTCTTTTCAATTATTATTTTAAAAAAAATGACTTAAAATTGTGTTCGTTTTATTCATTAATAGATTATCTTTCAAATGGTAAAAATTTCCTTTTAGTTGAACATATTTGAATAAGTGTAAATATGATTTTTACGTGAGTGAATCAGTCGGGATTGAGTAAACGTTAGTAGAATACATCTCATTGCTTCGCAATTGAGTTGTGCAGTTAATAATAATTTTATTTGCTTAATTGAATATATTTTTTATAAATTTTATTTTTTTCAATAGCTTATTACTCGCTCATACATTAGCTCTTCATTTATTATTTACTATTTAAATTAAATTTATTTTAATAATAATTATTATTATTAATTTATTTACTTATAATTTAATCACATCTTTAAAGAAAAAAAAGAAAAAAAAATTCACAAATTCTTTCCTATCTGCCAACCGTGTTTATTGCCACAATTATCCTTACATTTTGACTTTAAACATTTTTCTAGCTTGGAATCCTGGTGTTGTGATTAAAGTAGTTGATGAACGCTTTTATTTACTTAAATATTCATTTTAATTATTATTATTATTACTACTACTACTACTACTATAGTTATTATTATTAATTAATTAATTTACATATCGATTTAATTAATTACTTAATTATTTATTTTTATTTGAGCACGGGTATCGGAGTCTTCGGATTTCTAACTTTCGTACAATTTTTTTTTTTTATTTTTTCTTTTTTTAATTAAATTTTTTATTTTAAAATCTTTACACAAAACGTGTACGTGATTAATAATTAAAAAAAGGCTTTTTGATTACAATAATCTGCACGCGTCCTGCTTCAATGTTTTCTCCTTGTTACTAAATTTGTACTAGATAGATTAAATATATATATTTATATATACATATATACATATTAGTATGAATATTAGAAATTAAATATTACGCTTTAATTGGTAATAATTATTTATTTCATTTCTTAATAATTAATAATTAAATGGATAAATAATCTGAGGAAGAAAAAGGAGCAGAACGTCGAAGAGGACAAATACGGAAGGGTCTTATTTTCTTACTTAAAAAAAAAAAAATCAATTTGTCAGGTACTCGTTTTTATGAAAGAAAGAATAAATGAACTTACGTTCAATTGCGAGAATGATAGTGCGTAAGAATGATTAAATAAATTATATATAATTTATAAACAATTAAGGACAATGGTACGTTTTTTTACTATATTTTTTTATTTTTATTTATTTATTTATTTACTGTTTAAATAACAAAGCGTAACGTAACGAATGTTTATCACACCATAGCCTTAGCTTTTGTGTCACACAAACAATTTAGATAAGTCGCTCCGACCGACAGTAAGTAAATTATTCACAATATCAAAGTATATTTAATATATAATAATAATAATATAATTAATATTATACGTTTTAAAAAATTTATATAACTTCGTGTGTGGCGGGAAATAATATTATTTTTATTTTATTATTCATTTAAATTTTCGGGTGGCAGCTTATTTTATTTATTTATATTTTCAAACAAACGTTTTATTTATTATTTGGTGTGGTAGCAATTTATCTATCGGTTTGATAATTTTAATTGTAATGTATGCGGCACCAAAACTGCATGCTGAACGTCTTTATCAAGCTTTGTTTTTTTATTTATTTATTTACTTATTTTGTTATCAAAACGTATATATATATTAAATATATATATTTTTTTTAATTTTGATGGAATCGTTGGGTAGATGTAGGTGGGAAAGGTAGACAAATGTTTATTGATTAACTTATTAATTAAAGTTATCCCGTGTATCCTTCATTAAATTACTAATCCAATTAAATTCCATTTCCTGTATAGAAAAAAATTTTTTTTCATTAATAAATATTTGATTTTTTATAAAATGATATTTTTAAAGTTAGAGATTTAAAAAATTTTTTTCTATCAAATCCACAGCTGTCACCTGATAATCTGCCACAACACGAAGCCAAAATCCATTTCTTAATTAATTTAAAATAATAATAATTTAAAAAAAGTTTTAAATTAAAAATAGTAATGTACGATTGTGAGAATGAATGAGACAAAGAATGCGAGTGCGTGTTTATTTAGTAAATTAAATTAAATAATTGAATTATAATAATTTAATATTATTAATAATAATAAAATTTTAATAAAATAACGTAAGTATTATTGAATAAAATCTGTACACAAAGCGCTAATTTATTATACACTTGTAATATGGGAAAGTTTTAACTGGAAATTTAAAAAAATGTTTTTTTTAAACCAAAAAAATTGCAAATAAATAAATTATAAATTATTTAACGGGATGTAATAATTGATTATTGTTTGTGGTATTGCAGGTATGATTGGGGCATTGCCCCCAGGTGCGATGCATCCAGCATTCGCAGCGCCAATGGGATTTCCTGGTGGCCCAATGCTAACACCGATGATGCATCCACGCTTCAGATGATCACCTCAAACTAACGGGCCTAATCCATCATTGCATTTTGTGCTCTGGGCCCGACCATAACTTTGGCTTGAACATTATAAATTAATTGAACTTTAAATATAATAACAATTATTATATACAATTAACGACGAAAGCCATGGGTTTGGAAATTCTCAAGAGGACAGTGCGACGTTAAAGACATCATCATCAATCACGCCACTCAATGATCCTCCAAGTTAACACGAAGTTAGCAAAAGTCTTTGTTTTTTTTTTTTTTTTTTTTTATTACTATGATTATTAAATATTGTTACGCTATAAACAGTATTTGGAAATATGAAAAATAATTCCAGGTACTGTTTTCGATCCACAGGATATTCTAGTGTGGATACGGGTGGCGCTTCACGCTGCCGCTAAAAAAATACTTGTTTTTTTTTTTATTATTTATTTATTTAAAAAAATTAGAAATAAATTGATTGACTTTGGATTTATTTTGAACAATTTAAATAATATTGTGAGTACGCATTTAATGGATGAAAGTAAGAATGTAAAAATATAAACGAAATTAATAATTAATATTTAGGAATTATAAAATAAATAAAATAGTTTATTAGCCGCAGCGTGAAGGTTTCGGTTACCTCAGGTTAGTCTGCCGTAAATATTTTTATTTTGTTAAGAATCATTTTCAAATCTTTATTTATTAATTAACAACATTATTACTATTATTATTTTATATTAATACTGTTTGTTGTTTTAAATTGATAAATTATTTACTTAATGTTGTTAATTTAATAAATTAAGAAATAATGATTCTTTATTTTCATTCAAGCAACTTAACGTGTCGACGACGCATGAGTGAGTGGTAAGTACGGAGAGTGCTCACAAAAAAACTTATCAAAAGAAAAATAAAATAATAAATTTTAATTAAAAAAAAGTACGAACACCAGCTTTTTACACTAAAAGCGCGACTCTTATTCAAATACTCTTTTCTTAAATTTATCGGTATTCAAATATCTTCCTATAGATTTTTTATTCTTCAATAATAAATATATTGTATTATAATGAGTATTCACGTTTTTAAATAGCGGATTTTTTTTTTATATTAAACTCATTTTACTTCCTAACTAATTAATGATCCAAATTAAAATCAAAGTATAAAATGAAATAAAACGATTTATGGATAAAAATTAATGAATCATTACCGTGCTCTGAACACGTGTACGTACAAATACTACGTATTGTTATTATAATTATTTTATTTTATTAATTGTCTTTCTGAATAATTAACAATTAGGGTAGAAAAAAATAATAGACATTTTAATTGATTTTAATTTTACATAAAACAATGAATTTGACGAGTTATTATTAATAATTATTCTTAAATTAATTCAGGAGGACAATTTGAATTAAAAAATTAAATTAAATATGTAGAATTATTCAGTGAGTGTCGCCGACAAATTTTTTTCTTTTTTTTTAATCTAATTTAATTGTTTTTTTTTTAATTTTTTTTAAAAATAAATCTGTGGAAAGTTTTGATGGGTTTGGGCACAGCCTGACGTTTTAGGAAAACTTGAAAAAAAAAAAATTATAAATATATAACGATAAATAAAACTAAAACTTTTAAATATACTAGGAAATAATAAAATTAAAAAATTGTAATATGCTTGTAAAATATTACACATGTAATTAATTTATTACTTTATAATATTTGTATTAGATTTTTAAATGAATTATTATTAATTTTTTTTTATATTTAAATTTATTAACTATTAATATATTAATTATATTAATAAATTTCCTGAAACGAGCAGGCAATAGTCACACATTGTTTAAAGCAATCACAGCTTACATCGCTGTTGGACCAAACGTTTTTTTTTTTTTTTTTTTTTTTTTATTTATTTACTTTTTTTTTCTCTCTCTCTCTCTCTCTATCTTTCATTTGGTCCCTTGTCTTGTATCAAAAAGACAGGCGATTGTTTTGATCGTTATCATTTTGTCAAGTTGCTTATTATTATACTTCTTAAATACTTAAATTTATATAAATTTAAACTTTAAATACGATAAATAAATTAATGAAGACTATAGTTAAATAAATTGTAATTTAAACAATTTAATATTAATAATAAAATAATTAGATAAAATCAAATGTAAAGAGAGTTGACTTGACAATATGACCGAGTGACTAAATAGTAATATATATATAAATAAGTAATTAATTAAATAAAATTAATAAAAAATAAATGAAAATTTATCGATAATTGCAAAAGTTTGATTTATTAACCGATTAATCCAACAATTGTATCTAAAATTTTAATAATAAAAAAAAAAAAAAAATTATCAAGTTTTTCGTGTCTTAATTATTTCAATACCATGCTATTGTATTATATTTGTTTTGTAATATATATTTCATAAATTGTTAATAATTAGTAATTATTTTTTTGTAATTAATGTCGACATTGAGAGAATGGAAAGTGAGTGATGATAATTTTTTTTTTTTGTTGGTTTAGATACAATTGTCTGGTGAATGCTCAGTTCTGTGTCTAACTATTGATATTATAATTATAGTTTATAATTAAATTTTGCGCCACAGTAAAAAATATTGTGTATCTGTGTTGAAAACGGTCCGTGTTAATTATTTTAATCAACACATGTTACTGTATCACTTGAAAATTTTAAATTGATCTACTATTTAACACCTTAAAAGTGTTACTTTGTACAAAAATCTAAATTATCAAAATTTAGTATGTGTTACTTTAAAATTAACACAAAATTAATGTTGAAAACTCAATCGATAGTCACGGAAGAATTATTAGAAAATGAAAGTGAAATCTTCATTTTATAAATGTCAATTTATTATTATTATTAACATGAAACTTTTCATTTTATTAATAAATTAAATTCACTATATACTAAAAGCTGGAATGTTTATCATACTACACTGAGAGAAAAAAGTGTATATTTCCAAGTAAAATTTCTTGATTTAAGTATTATTTTACTTAAATAGTGCCAAGTAAATATTTTCTTAATTTTAGTAAATATTTTCTTAATTTTAGTAAAAATGCATTGTCTGTAGAAATTTATGAGTAGATTCAAACAATTGTTATAAAGATAAGAAATATTATACTTCGATGCAGTAAATTTTTTTTTGTTTTCAGTATTATGAGTTAAGTAAACATGGTTACTTGAATTTAATTTTTTTTTCTCTCAGTGTAATCAAAAGATTTAGTTATAATTACGAATTATTTCATATAATGTAAAAATGTATTTTTTTTTTAATTAATTAATTGATTTATTATTTACAACTGGTATGAAATATTACGTGATTATTTTAAAATCTTGACTATAATTATTATAAAGAAATTTCTAACTGTCAAAAATTAGTTTAATGTCAAATAATAATTGTTATCACTTATGATAACCCTAGCGTTTTCATCTGAACTGAATAATTGCTTTTTTCAATCGTTATAATTGTTTCAACTTGGATATTTTTCGGTTTAATTTCATAATTATACTGAAATCCATTTGTTTAAATGAGAATTTTTCAAACGAAAAACAATCGTTTTTATACTAAGTTCCAACATAAAATAATTTTTTATTTGCAACATATTTTATTTAATTACTAATTAAGGTTATTTGCAGTTCATAAACCGAATAAATTTAAAAATAATATTTCCATTCTAACATACACACACGTGTGTGCTGTTTTTTTTAAATTTTATTTTAAAAAGAAGTGTTTCATTTTATCTTGAATTTCTTTATACTATACTTTTATTAAAAATAATTCAATTTTAACTTTTTGTATTTGAATTTGTGGATTAAATTCCGAGGAGTTTTTTTTATTTTTATTGACAATAACAATAATTCTCTTTGGAGTAAAATTCACTCGGCGAGAAATAAATAAATCAAAAATTACCCACTCCACATTGAGTTTGTGTATAGTCCGCAAAGTACTACATTTTTTACGTAGTATTTACTGTACAACATAATACACAGTTGAAAAATTTGTGTTGAATTTAACACAAATCACAGGTCCCAAAACGGTCCACTCAATTTTTTGTATTAATTTAACACATTATACTTGTGTCAAACAATGATACAGATTTAAAACTTGTTGAGATCAGATAACACATTTAACTTTAGTTAAATTTACACTTGATGGTGTCAAATAATTGACACGAAATATTTAACCATTTAATTTTTATACACAAGAACACAAAATTTTCAACTGAGTAATAAAGTCTGATTTCTATAAGAAAATATTCAACTTTAAATTAGTTTAAAATAGGTCTAAAACTGGTTGTTTTTCGGTAAAATTTCAAAACCGAACAAAATTTTCACCAAAGTCATATCAAACAAAAAAAAAACTAAAAATATCGGTTGGATTGAATCTGCTAGGAAACCTTAAAATAATATATAAATTATATTTAATGAATATCCATGGTACAAAAATAAAATGTAGGAGTTAATATTTTTTTTGAGTTGCTGCTGACATTTAAAAATTGTAGAACTGACTTGTCGTATTACCAAAATTTTGTGTTAAAATTTAAATACAAATAGTCTGTGTTAAAAAATAACACAAATGTTGTGCAGGCCGTTTCTCATACACATATTATGTGGATTTAAACACAATATTTTTTAGTGTGCATAATTTTATCTAAATGCCTGAAATAGATTATTTATCACTCTATGAGGAAAGCAGAGTCCTATATGCTTTTATATTAAAAGAAAAAAAAATTATTAAAAAATTTTAAAGTAATAAAGACATTAAAAAATACATGTGGCATTTAACTCATTTTATTTTAAATCTTATTATTTCTTGATTGATTTCTTTACCTTTTTCCTCTAACTCTAAGTAATTAAAAATACCCATCGTATATTTTTTTTTTTAATTATTATTTTATGGAAATTACTCCGAATATAAAATTATTTGTTTTCGTTTAAAATTTACATTTTTTTCAAATGACGTCAGTATATAAATATTAAATATTTATTATTATTTTTATTACAACATTTAAAATCAATTTTACATCAAAATATAATTTTTTTTTTTTTGTTTTTTTAATTCAAAATTTAACTATTGTTTTAATCTACTGTAGACAAGTTATTATTTTATAATTAAATCATTATGTTCTAAAACATTCTCGAATTTTCTACAACATTTTAATAAAAATAATGTTCTGGCACAAATTATATAAAGTAAAATCATCAGAAATTAATTATTTTACTGCAAATAATTGATTAAATAAATAAACCAATGTACTGTAAGTCAGTTCATTAAAATTTTTATTAGCTGTGCAAATCAGTAAGTATATTTTCTCATATTTTATGTAATAAATTTTTTTATAGTCAAAATATTTTTAAAAAGAATGTAAAGAATTAATCTGATGAAAAGTTTAATTAAAACTAATTTTGATCCAAAACTTTTAAAGTAAAATTTCTTGAAATGGTGAGATTTTAAATTCGTAATTTTAATTTATAAAAATATTTTATAATTTATTTAACTGTAAATTTTTAAATCGTTTGAAAAATCATCTGTTTTAATTATTTTCATTATCGTATAAAAAAGTACAGAGTAAAAAAGTTTTAGTTTCTATAGAAACAAATAAAAAAATTGTATACAAGTAAATAGTTTATTATTATTATCGTTCAATTATAGATTGCGTAGTAAAGAAGATAAATAAAGGTAATGAAAGTATTTGAATAATTGCGCCAAAACAACAGCTGGCAACTATTCAAAAATTAAAAATAAATAGCAATTTGAATAAAAATAATTACTTCAAGGTTGGTACTGTAGTATTTTTATTTTTGTCTCGTTACAAGTTTCGCAAAAGTACATCACCTAAACAATTATTTTTCCATATTAAAGTAATAGATTATTTGAAATATATTCATAAGAAAAAATAAACAATGAAGTAATTTAATTAAAAATGTGTGATAAAACAAAAATCCTCATGTATTTTAATTAATATTACAAATTTAGATGACATAACCTTAATTTAACGAAAAATTAAAGTGTAACATAAAAAAACAAATAATTATTATTAACTTCTATCGCCATTTTAGATTGAAATTGAAAAAAAAATGTCTAAAAATAATAAATCAATTTATAAATTTAAACCATTTATTTTTACACAAAACGATCCAGCATCAAAAGAAAAACCACGAGCTAGAAGTGGACATCGGATTGTTTGTGATGAAAAATATCTTTATTCATATGGTGGATATAATCCATGTATTCGTGATGATGATTCAGAATTATCAAATGACGAAATATGGCGGGAAAGTAAACCATTATTCAAAGAATTATGGCGTTTTAATTTGACAACACGTAGATGGAAATTATTACCTGGACGTAAAAGTTTGCCGAAAGAATTGGCATCGACAGCTGTCATACTGAGGTCAAATAAATTAATTATTTACGGTGGAACTGCTGAACCATTTGGAGAGAGTTGCAATAATCGTTTGTACGTATGCGATTTAAATGATGGTAGTATTATTGAGCCAAGTGTCACAGGGATACTACCAGATCCACAGTATGGCCAGGCATTGATTTGTCATGATTCATATTTATATACAATTGGCGGTACAACTGGTTATGATTACACTTGTGATATACATAGAATTGATTTAAGAACAGGTGTATGGGAAAGTGTATATATTTGTACTGGTAGAGAACCTACTGAACCTGGTGGACGTTATCGCCATGAATTAGCGTATGATGGAAAATTAATTTATGTACTTGGAGGTGGAACATCATCTGAATGTTTTGGATTTGACGTTTGTTAATTATTTATTTTTTTACTAATCAATTATTTATTTTAAATATATAATTAAGTTCATATATTTATACAACAGGTAATTCCGGCATTTGATTTAGAAAAAAATCGTTGGAAAAGAGTACAAACTTATGGTGATATACATCATCGTCATTATATGCCAAGTCCGAGACGTTGTCATGGATGTGTACAATACGTAGATCCAGAAACGGGTGCTATTAATGTTGTTATTTCTGGAGGTTATACTGGACCTCAAGTGTTCAATGATGTTTGGAGACTTAATTTAAGAAAATCACAATGGACTTGTTTGAATAAATTTGGTACGGAAATACCTCGACCAGTTTACTTTCATTCAGCAGCTCTTACTCCTGCCGGACAAATGTATATTTTTGGAGGAATTGTTCAAAATGGATCACGGGTAATTTTTGTTTTTAATTTATTTAATTAAAAATGATTATTAGAGTGGCTCATTGGGAACGACTATTTTTTTTTTCACTCCCACTTCAAAATGTTGTTGTTGACATTGAAAAAAAAAAACTCCCTGCAAGTTTCAGAGCATAATTTTAATTTTAAGTACTTTACATTTGATCTTAAAGTTTTCTCATTTAAAATACATACGAAAGTTAGGATTTTTTTTTATTCAATTCTCTATAGCTCAACCGCATTTCAAGTTATCGGGTTGCCGTTTGCGGCAATTTTTAGGCATTTGAATACTCTTGAAAAATTTTCCTAGTAATTTTACTCAGACTTTGATTGTTTTTTCTATATTGGTTCTGGAAATCATTTTTTTAATGATAATTTAAGTTTCTAGTTGATACTGACTAAGTAACAAAATTTACAGTAAAATGCAGATAACGATTTTTTAGGAAATTTGATTCTCTATAAAAAAAGTTCCTCTTAGTGTAGTGGCTCAAGTTCTTTGTTCACGTGATATAAGGATTTAATGACTTTGTTAATAAAATATTTATTTAAAAAATCGACCCAATGCCTTTTTATTTTAATTGTAAATCAGTACAAAATTTTCTTTTTATTAATTCAATCCATGATCAAAATAAATAGGATTAAATTTGATAAGCTTCGGAAAAATTTTTGACAAATATTTTATAAACAAAATTAATAAAATTCGTATATCACGTGAACGAAGAACTTGAGCCACTTAACTACTAAAACCTTTTTTGTAGAGAATCAAATTTCCTAACAAATCGTTATCTGCATTTTTACTGTAAATTTCGTTATTTAGACAATATCAACTAAAAACCCAAATTATCATTAAAAAATCTGAGCCTGCGGGCCAGCCCTAAAACTTCCCACTCCTAGAGCTCGAAAACATTCTTGTGAGTACATTTTCGAGCTCTTCAAGCTCGAAAATACTCTTGGATGCCAATGGTTTCTTACGAGCTTTTCGAACTCAAACACATTATAGTACATTATATCATGATTTATCCGGAGAAAATGACATAAAATGTTATTTTTTCAACACTTCGTCATCGATATCTTTTAAAATAATCAGTGAGTTTCTGAGCTAATTAAATTTTTGGAAATGTTTGATTAAGTCGATTCAGATATTCATGAAAAACCGTTTTTTACCATTTCTTTCTCCGACGATATCTCTCGAACGCATTAATTGATTGAGATGGTTGCGGCGGCGTTTTATTAAGATCTAGGGCTGATTAGATTTCGAAGTCGATCGTTCTACTCGTTTCAAAGAAATAAAAAAAAAACTAAAAAAAAAAAAATTTTTTTTTTTTCGTAATTCGCAAATATTTTTGAGAAATGATCTGAAATTTTCAAGAAAGTTAATGACCAACAAGCTTTTTCGATTGTCGCAAAAACCATTCGAATCGGTTAATGAGTTTAAAAGTTATAGGCCGTTGACACACAGATACAGACACTCAGACATCATTCTGAAAATAGTCAAAATAGCTTCCTAGGACCTCAAAACCGTCGACATCTGATGAAAATTCGATTTTCACAAATCGGGGTAAAAACAATAACTTCCCGAATTTGTCGAAAATCGTCGATTTTCTTTGCGGGAAGTTAAAAAAATGATTTTCAGAACCAATACAGAAAAAATAATTAGAGTCTCAGTAAAATTACTCCGGGAACTTTTGAAGAGTATGAAATTGCCTAAAAAATCCTAACTTTCGTATGTATTTTAAATGGAAAACTTTAAAATCAAATGTAAAGTACTTAAAATTAAAATTAAGGTCTGAAACTTGCAGGGAGTTTTTTTTTCAATGTTTACAACAACATTTTGAAGTGGGAGTGACAAAAAAAATAGCCATTCTAAATGAACCACTCTAATAATTATTTATAACTTAAAATAATTTAACGGTATTATTAATTTATAATTATCATTATAGGGATCTAGAACTCAACATGTTCGTTCAGTTTGGCTTGTTATTCCTAAACTCACTGAAATATGCTGGGAAGCTGTTAATTATTATTTCAAAAATTTAAGGAATAAATCCAAAGATGAATTAACGAATCTCGGTATTCCTTCAAAATTTATACAGCGTCTTGATATCACGAATTGAGTACAATTGTTTTCCTTTTTTTTTTTTTTTAATTATTATTATTATTTAAAAAACAAAAATATTAAGTATGCATTATTCATTCTGTTTATTAAAATATTATTTTCTTAAATTATTGACTTACTATATAATCAATATTTTCATTAACTGTATTTTTTTCTTTATCATACTTTGTAAATTCATTTCGTATTAATCATGGTTTCGTCATAGAGCTCTTATCTAGGGCTACCGTAAATTTTATCGTCGCTTCGAACTGATGTAAAGAAGAAAAAATTATGATATATAAAATTATAAAAGGCTTAATAATAAAAAGTCATATTTTCGCAGACCAGATATTATTACGCTAGACAGTTAACTTATTAATTTTTTTGTTTCACGAGTCAGGTATATTTCTTTCTTTTTTGATATCTTTAATAAAATTTGTAAATATTAGTATAATATGAAGATCTTACTTTTGTAAGTAATTAAATAATTGTTTAAATTAATTTATCACTTGTAATATTTAAAGCATCACAATTTAATTAATAAAACTCATTTCATTAACCTGATGAAATTTATTTAATAATAATTAATTTATTAGGTAATAGTTTAGTATTACAAATTGAAATTTTTTCAATAAAGTGTATTCTTGCAGACTAATATGTCCATTTATAATATGCGCAATTTTATCCCACGACAAGCGATCCCAGATGACTGATCCATTAATAGGGTAGAGGTACCATTAGTGGCTACTGCATCATTTTTAGACATTTAATACTTTATTTTAATTAATTAAAGGGTATTAAAAAAAACTTCCACTGTAAAAATGTGATAAAAGTATCTTCGAACACTTTTAAAAATTTAATTATGTCATCCCAATCCAAGTAGGACACTTGGCTTTATGACATCTACAAGACAGTAGTTTTGAGGCTTTTTTTTTTTTTGTTTATCGATAAGGCACCGAAATGTTGGCAAAACAATTAGAATTTTGTGTCACCGAAAAAATGTCTGCTTAAAAGACTTGACAAAAGTGACGTCAAAAAGTAAAATACAAACGATTGTCAAATAAGTTATCTAAATGATTTTTTTATGACGGGAAAAACAACAAAAATTTTCTATGACCCCTAAGAACAACATCTTTTCGTCTCATTTATTTAGGAAAACTTGTCTTTGGTACAAAATAACCCAAGTAGTACAGAGACAACTTTAAAATGTCTATTAAAAAGACAAGCTAAATTTTTTTTTCATCTCAAAGCCAAGTTTTTTCACTTCCCGCTAAGAAAATTGAAAATTGGAAAATCAATTTCAAAATTTGATCAGCTTTAGAACTTGATAAAACGTGTTGATTACCACCTCAACCGTCTCAATCGGTCAATTTGTTTGAAAGATATCATTAGAAAAAAAATGGTAGAAAACGGTTTTTTTATAATATAAATAATTATAATTATTTATATTATAAATATATAATATATTTCTTATAATTATAATTACAATAATTATATAATTATAAGAAAAATCCAAAATCTGAAAATTATTTTTTTAATTTTTGAAAATTGAGCTATTAAAATTTTTTATTATTTTTAAAATCCGACATCAAAATTAAAAAAAATCATCTTAGATTTTTAAAAAATAAAGGCATGAGGTTTTTCTTTTTTAATTACTATCATTTTTTGATTTGTTATCCGATATCAAAATTTCTTTAAAAATCAAAAGATGAAGATATTAAATGAATTAATGAAAATTTAAAAAATTGAAACAGTACCATCGTCAGATTTTTTAAAAAGGAATGAAAGATGATTTTTTTTTTTTGTGTAATGAATTTTTGCGAAGTTATGAGCTCCAGAAAAAACTAATATAATAATTTAAAAAATAACTGAAACCATCATTTTTCAATGAAAAAACATGATTCTAAAGTTAACAGACAATTAACAATTTTTAGATTTTTTTTTTTAGCAAATAAATAACAAAAAAATATGCACATGTAGAAAATTAAAAAAACTACAGGTGCAATTTTTTCAAATATTTTTTTTTTCATAATTTATTGTTTAAAAAATAACCCAAAAATTATTGGACGTCGGCTAACTTCAGTATCATGAATAAATATGTTCAATTATCAAATTTGATAAATATCTGATAATGGGTTGCTTTGTGAGAGCTTCCAAAAATTTTCTTTTTAAATTAAAAATTTTTTTGTGTTTGAAAACAATATTTGTATCATTACCATTTGTAGATAATTTCCCGAAAAATAAATCCCCACTAAGCGAATTTGTGAAAAATGCTTCGATTCGGAGATTAGATGTATCTAATTAAACTTTTATTCAAGCGCTGAGAGCCAACTTGAGGGTCATATATTTTTTTACAATACATTCAAAATTAAATTAATTTATAATTTTTATTAAAAGTCAAACTTATTACATTTCTATTGGATAAATAATAAAAAATTTGCTTCAATTTTGTCTTAAAAAATAAGCACCTGTCACTTCATCTGAAGTTCAAAAACCGGTAAGTTAACAATTTAGATCGTAAATAAATAATAATAAAATTAACAATTAAAATATAATTATTGTAAAATTATTTATGCTGATAATTATAAAATAACATATGAATAAATTTATTAAACTTAAATTATTTTTATATATTTTCGCATTTATAACCTTGTTGTGATAATTAAAAATTAGCGTTTGATTTATTAATAAATATTTTTTTTAATGTAGATAATGTATTCTTTTAAACCATTCGTATTTGATCAACACGATATAAAAAGATCTGAAGTATTGAGAAGCAAATCAGATAGTAAAGTTTGTTGTGATGATAAGTATCTCTATTGTTATTCAACATACAACATTGATACACCTGAAGGTTTTGAAGATATCGCCGTAGAAGCATGGAAATTTAATTTACTTACACACAGTTGGACACCATTAATACATCAAGAAACTCATGTGATAGACAATTCATTTGAAGTTGGCTCTATTTTTGAAGAAGGAAAATTGATTCTTCTTTTAAAAGCTGATA
The DNA here is from genome assembly GCF_029852145.1 of Microplitis mediator. Taxonomy (NCBI): domain Eukaryota; kingdom Metazoa; phylum Arthropoda; class Insecta; order Hymenoptera; family Braconidae; genus Microplitis; species Microplitis mediator. The sequence goes on from NC_079971.1 coordinate 8,130,504, forward strand.
CTTCGCCGCAATTTTTTTATTTATCGCACTGGGATTTGAAAACAAATGAATTAAATATTCGTAAGATTAACAGACCACTGCCTAAGATGGGATTTGATCCGAATTTTTTTTGCCACAATCTTCATTTATACGCTATTGGAAGCCAGAGTAAAATATTATATCAACGAACTGCAAATGGACCGTACAAATTTTTTTACATTTATGATGTTTTGAAAATGGATTTGATAAGTAAAAAATGGGACATTGTTTATCTGTGCCCTGACAGTGATCCTTTTGATTGGGATCGAAATCCTCAGTACGGTGAAATATTTGCATTTGATGGAAAAAAAATTTATGTATTTGATACTGATGAATCGTCACAACAGCCATTAATCTCACGTGTAAGTAATCTTAATCTTAATAATATAGAGATTAAAATTAAATCGTTTGTATTTATTTACAGAGAATATTTGCATTTGATTTGAATTGTAAACAGTGGAATGAAATGGAGGTTCAAAAAGACTTGGAAACGGAACCAGGAATTCCTTGTATGCATGGTAGTTACAGTTTTGCTCAGTACAAAGATGCCAAAGGAGACGTTAATATAATTTTAACTGGTGGTAACATTAATGAGACTTCGTGCAATGAGATTTGGAGACTTAATTTGGCGACATTGCAATGGACATGTATAAGTAAATTTGGAGTACTACCATATCGCATGAGAAATCATGTGGCGGCTATTGGACCTAGTGGAAAAATGTATGTGTTCGATGGTATGGTGGAAAAAGGATCAGGCGAGGTAATTATTTATATATTTTTATATTAATTGGACTTTTATTTAGATTTCGTTATCGCTGATAAACAATTGATATATGACTTTCAATTACTTTTAGATTGAGGTAAATATTGTTGTTAATAAGAAAGATACTATTAATAAGTCATAAAATTTTTAATCTGGCATATCATTCTAAACTTCTTTAAAAACTTTTTCCAATAGTTTTGACCACTTTATTTTTAAACTATCGGTAAATTCAAAAATATATTTTGGCGTAACAGAAAATACTTTCTTATTACTCTATAAATAATTTAAACTAGAACATTATAATAAAAATTGATTTTTTAAAAACTTGATAGAAAAATTTTTGTTTATATCTGGATTTAAGTCAACTATAAATTTTTGCCGGATTTGAAACTTACTGCTAATAAGATTTGTTTGGCTTTAAAAACAATCGTGGATTTTTAAATTTATTTTTTGGTATTAAGTAGTGTTTTGCATTAAATCCTACGGGGATATGGTAGTACTCAACAAATAGAGTAAGAATTTATGAACAAATAAGTTTTCAATTTTTTCGGAGATGTCCGCTTTTTAAACTAGATGCCTCAGGTACAGAGCAAAACTACCAGTTCTGGACACCTAAAGAATTTTGACAAAATGATTTATACAATACGCAAAAACATGACAGATGTTTTTAGGGTATTCAAAGATACTTAAATTATAATATTATATAGCAACAATATTTTTCATATTCTTCATATATTAAAATATAAGGTCGATAAATGGTGTAGTGTTAAAATCCAGTGTTTCTGCCATAGATAATTAAAACTATTATTCCCACATAAATAATTAATGTTTATTTATATTATTGCAGGTAGAAAATACATCGATTTTTTCAGCATGGGTGACGATTCCAAAGCTCAAAGAAATGGCTTGGGAAGCTGTGCTATTTTATAACAAAGAATTAAAAGAAAAATCAAGAACTGAATTAATAATACGCGGTTATCCACCGATGTTCGTCGAACGCCTAACTAATTAACATACCACTAACATAGCTCATATTTTTTATATACATGCATATATCAGTATTACATTTATCAATTAATTAATTAATATACAATTTATTTATTTATTTTTTATAATATGTTACACTAGATGTTTTGTGCAATTTAATATTTAAATTATATAATAACGTACAAATGAACGGGATTATTGTAGTTGATACCGTATAAAATACTTCACTTCCCTGCCAAAAATATTGTGATTACAACGAATAATGTTTATTAAAACTCCAATTATATATTAATGGCTTACAATAAAAATTTATACAATAATCATATGTTCAAATTTATTTAAAAATTAATGTTTTGTCACCTGTCAGATTTTTAAAATTTATTTCCACAATACTTCCATTAAATTTTTATTATTAATTACTTATAAATATTTTTTATTTATCATTTTAAATTTTAACTAGTCGATAATTTATTCAGTTGAGAGTAAATTTCAAATTTATTGATTTTTCATTCGCCGGATGATTAAAAATAATTTCCTTTGTTATTTTTGTCTATATATATGTGTACATATAGAATGAGCATTTATCATGTCATCTGAAGCACAAACACCGGTAATGTAATTTTAAAAATTCAAATAGTATATAAATAAAAATAAGATTAACAATAGCAATATAATTATTACATTATTTATATCAACAATTATTTAATAAAATTCAAATTTATTTAATAAAATTTATAACCTCGTTGTGACATAAACAAGCTCTCGTTTGTTTTTTTAATTAAATATTAACAATCAAATTTTTTAAAAATTATGAGTGTAAATGTAGCAGATATAAGACAATTTTTAAATTACATATAAAAAAAATTAAACAATTAAATTGATAAAATAAAAAAAAGCATGTACTGATTTTAGAATTTTCTAAAAGTCCATTTTTGAATTTCTTTGGAAAAAAAATTTTATTTTATTATTTTAAAGTTTTACAAATTGTCAGATGTCCGCCAACTTTGCTGTCATTTAAAAATTATTTATTATTTGAATACAATCACAAATGCAAATTTTTAAAATAATTTGTTAATTAATCAATTATAATTATAAAATTAAGACGTTTGATTTATCAATTAATATATTTTTTAAATTTTAGATAATGTACTCTTTCAAACCATTTGCATTTGATCAACACAAAGTAACGAGGAAAGAATTATTGAGGAAAAAAACAGATTCAAAAGTATGCTGTGATGATAAATATCTTTATAGTTATGCAACGTACAACATTGATCCAGATGATAAAGGACCCGGTGACTGGTACGTCGAGTTATGGAAATTTAATTTGTTAACACACAAATGGAAACAAATAAGAGATACACGAAGTCAAATTTTAGACAATTCATTTGAAATTGGTACCGTGTTTGAAGATGGCAAAATAATAATATGTTGTGAAGTTGATACTCCTCCAACATATTTTTATTTATTACACTGGGATTTAAAAATAAATGAACTTGAAGTAGAACGAATAAATCGTCCACTACCGGCAATGGATCATGATCAGAAATTTGTAAGCGATGGTACTTATTTATATGGACTTGGTAGTCGTGGTATCGTTAAAAATAAAAAGAAAAAAGGAAAACCTGTTTATTTAGACAGTTTTAATGTTCATAGAATGAAATTAAAAAGTGGTAAATGGAAAAATATTTATTTGTGCTCTGATAGTGATCCCAATGATTGGAATACTGATGAATTTGGTCATATATTTGCTTATGATGGAAAACAAATTTATGTACTTGATAGTGATGACTCATCACGAGAACCATTGAAACCTACTGTACGTATTCTCATCTTATTCTAATATTTTTAACGCACTTCAAAAAAAATTTCCTTTTTAAATTTTTAATTACAATTATTAATTATTAATAATTTATAATAAATAATATTTATTGACAGAGAATTCTATCATTTGATTTCGAGACCAAGCAATGGGATGAAATGGAGGTTCAAAGAGACTTGGAAAGTAAACCGGGAATCCCTTTTGTGCGTGGAGACTACAGTATTATTCAGTATAAAGACGAAAAAGGTGACATTAATGTTATCTTGACTGGCGGTGAAACTGATAAATTTTTATGCAATGACATATGGAGACTTAATTTGACAACACTGCAATGGACATGTGTAAGTAAATATGCTGGAGTACTGCCATATCGGATGAGAAATCATGTTGCAGCAATAACACCTGCTGGAAAAATGTTTTTGGTTGATGGCTGGGTGGTAGAAAGAAGAGGCGAGGTAATTATTTATTATTTTTATGTTTTTTTTTAATCATAAACTTTGTAGTTAATCATGAGTTACTTTGGGGCCGTTCATAAAATACGTTCGCACTTATGGGAATGTAGTTTACTGTGACAAGATGTAACAAGGGAGTTCGAGGGGTCTAAGGAACCGTGACGTTTGCAGCTCATTAAATAATTTTTCAAATTTTTCTCTTGATTTTTTTTTATTTAATTTTTTTGTTGCGATAGAAAGTCATTCGTTTCATATTTGTAAATATTTAAATATTTATTCGTTTGAATGTAGCAGACATCAGACAAATTTAAAATTATAAATAAATTGAGTAAATAATTAAAAAATTAATGTTTATAAAAAATGCACTTATTAATTTCAAAATTTTTTAAATGCGCACATTTTAAAAATTTAATTTTATTAATTATTTACTCTATTTATTAATAATTTGAAATTTGTCTGATGGCTGCTACATTCACACTCATAAACATTTTTTATGTATATATTTTCGTCATAACGGGGGAGGGGGGCCTATCATTTGTGACGCAATATTGATAAGGGTATCGCAGAACATGTGACAGCGTGACGAAAGGGGGGGGGGTCTAAAAAGGTAAAAATTTGAGACTTTTAGAAAATTTTAATTGACTTCAAGGCGATTTTGGAATAATTTTTTTTTAATTTACGTTCAGGATAATATTAATTTATGAGTATTTTTTACGCTGTCTCATTACTGCCCGATTAGTTTTAATTCAATCATGATTTAAAAATGTCATGCTCATTACAATATTTAGATATTCTCATTCAAACTAAAACTTATAAAATAACTACAGTATATAATTAGTATACATTTCATTGAAAGAATTCAAGTTATTTTTAATTTCGATTATACATTTATCATTTATACTTTGTTTTATAAATTCCGAAGAAAATTATTATAAAACTTCATTGTTAGAAATTTTTTTATTATTTTCATTCATGACTGAAATGTAAAAATCAATTGTAACTCAATTGTTAAATTACATTTGTCATGAAATTATCATACGTAGGTGTAACAAACAAAATTTTAATTTTAAGTTTCATAAAAAATATATCAATTTTTTAGTCAAGGCATTGATAAGTAATTCTGATATTTATTTCAATTAAAATTAAATAACTAGTTCATTTAATTTTGATAAGATTTTTTTTTTAATTATCAGTACCCATTAAAAAATAATTAACAAATGAAAATTATTTTCAAATCCATACAAAGTCAATTAAAATTTATTTACTGTACAATACATTTTGAAATTTAGTTAGTATTTTAGAATATCATTAATCAATACTTGAAAATTAATTAAAACTTTTAAATAGACAATGATTATGTAGCAATTAAAATAATTAACAACTTAATAATTTTTTACATAATTTTTTTGTCATAAAATAAAAAATTTTTAACAGTGTTTCAATAAAATCATTATTATAATAAGATTTTATAAAAATATTTATCACTAAAAATTGAATTGATAATTTTATTTTGTTCCAGGTTGAAAATTCCTCGATATTTTCTACATGGATAACAATTCCAAAGCTGACCGAAATAGCTTGGGAAGCTATTTTATTTTATAACAAAGATTTAAAACAAAAGTCAAAGACTGAATTAATCGATCGTGGTTTTCCATCAAAGTTTGTTGACAGACTTATCGATTAATAAAATCATATCTTACTATGATAAAAAAAAAAAAAATAAAGTAACAAAATGTTCTTTACATATCTTAAAATATTACCATTGATACTTATAATTTATTTCTAAAACGTCATTTTCTCGACAATAAATATTTATTACGATTTTTCTTATATAAAACATATCAATTTAAAAAATAATATTTACATTAATATCATTAACTTATTTATTATTTTAAATTATTATGATTTCTTTTTATATAAGTATTAATAAATAAATTTTTCAAAAATAAAAATGATAAATTTATATATTCACCTTATCCTAAGTAGCACAGAGACAACTTTAAAATGTCATAAAAATGTCTTTTAACAGGACAAGACAAATTTTATTTTGTCTCAAAGACAAGTTTTCTTAAATAAATAAGATGTTGGGATAGGCTCTGGAAATTTATTTAAAATAAAATAAATTTTATAAATTTGATTTTCTTTATTAAAGATTTGCGTCTAGAGAAGTGTTTTTACTCAAGAGCTTCTTCTTAAAAATAAGTAAAAATATATATTTTCATCTTTTCAGAAGCAAAACACATTGTCTTATAATTATGTAGCACTTGGGCCTCATGACGTCAAAGATGTCCTTTGACTGACCCAAGTACCTTAGGTCATAAAAATCCAGTTCAAACTGGTTTACTTTTCCTCCAAAGAGAAAATATACATTTACAATCGAACTCCATTATCTTGGAACTTCCCCTAAATCTTGACCCCCCCCCACTACGATCTACGCTGTCTCCTACTCAATGCTATACATTTATATGTATTGTGTATATTTATATATTCATCATACATGTATGTAAGAGAGAATTTGTGTAACTTACTCTTTAAAGGAAAAGTGGCATTCGATAAATCCAAATTTCCAAAAAATTTCCGCTCCTCCGTAGACTAACTGTCCGAGTTGATAGAGTTCGACTGTAATATTATTTTAAAGAGAATATAACATGCACTGAAAATAAAAAGAAAATTATAAATTGATTTTTGTACTTAATTTATTCAAGGAAAATTAACATAAGATGTATAGATGTTTCTTAGGAGTCATAGATAATTTGTATTCTTTTTCCCGTCTTTAAAAAGTAATTTCAATTAAAAAATCATTTAGATGACTTATTTAACAATCGTTTGTATTTTTTCAGTGACAGGCATTTTTTCGGTGACACAAAATTCTAATTGTTTTATCGACATTTTGGTGCATTATCGATAAACAAAAAAAAAAGCCTCAAAACTACTATCTTGTAGATGTCATAAAGCCAAGTGTCCTACTTGGATTGGGATGACATAATTAATTTTTTAAATGTGTTCGAATATACTTTTATCACATTTTTACAGTGGAAGTTTTTTTTAATACTTTTTCATTAATTAAAATGAAGTATTAAATGTCCAAAAATGGAGCAGTAGCCACTAATGGTACCTCTACCCTATTAATGGATCAGTCATCTGGGATCGCTTGTCGTAGGATAAAATTGCGCATCTTATAAATGGACATATTAGTCTGCAAGAATACATTTTATTGAAAAAATTTCAATTTGTAATACTAAACTATTACCTAATAAATTAATTATTATTAAATAAATTTCGTCCGGCTAATGAAATAAGTTTTATTAATTAAAATGTGATGCTTTATATATTACAAGTGATAAATTAATTTAAACAATTATTTAATTACTTACAAAAGTCAGATCTTCATAATATACTAATATTTACAAATTTTATTAAAGATATTAAAAAAGGAACACTTGACTAGTGAAACGAAAAAATTAATAAATTAATGTCTAGCGTAATAATATCCGGTCTGCGAAAATATGACTTTTTATTATCAAACATTTTATAATTTTATACATCATAATTTTGGTGCCTTATCGATAAGTCAAAAAAAGCCTAAAAACTGCTATCTTATAGATGTCGAAAACCCAAGTGTTTTACTTGAGTTGTTTAAATTTCTTATCACTCGGTAATTTTCGTAACTAAATTCAAATCTCGTATATTTTCGTAACGCGGGAAATACTTCGTTTAAATTCGTTTCCCCCACTTCAAAAAATGATTACTTAACAGCTAACTTCACTTTTAATAACTGAACCATTAGCATCTAGCCAACGAAAAGAGTTTCAGTTTCATTTAGAACCTACTCCAAAGTAAATTGTTATAACCAACAACCATAAGACCTTCATTATCTGACGAACGTTCGTCTGAAACGTGTGTACAAACTCCCAGATGTCTTGGACGTATAAAATAAAATTAAATTTCGGCATGCTCGGCAAGGTGTTGATGTAGTAATAATTTTAAACCGTAGACACCGTAGACCGTTGCCGAATTTTATTATTTTTTTTTTTATAAGACTACTACTCATCATCACCGGAAATTCTGCTAATTTAATCTCTGGCCCATCTAACAACGTGGGACTGGTAAAAAAAGTTTTTTTATAAATAATAATTGTTATTATTTTATAAAAACACCATCAACTTGAGACGTGACATCGTGTTTAAATTATAACATTAATAATTTAATAAAAAATTAAAATGGAGCAAAAAAAAGTTTACAAGATCGTATTGACTGGAGGTAAGTTTTTTTTTCCAACCCTATTCTATTTATTGTTACTACCCTGTTTAATAAATTACATATATATTTATTATTCAATATTGATAACTATCATATATTTATTGATTTAATTTAACATATATATTTTTTATTCTTATTAATTCACATATTATATTTAGTTAATTCATTTTAATTTTATAAAGTTTTAATACCACGTGTTAAAAATAAATTATTGCATCATCAATTTATATTTTTTTATTAAATTTATTAATAATAATAATAATAGTAATTATTATATTATATTCTAGCCAAACTATTTATAGATAAAATATTTTATAATATGATATCATTTATTGATTATGTTAATTAATATTTAATTTATTTTATAAATAATAAGTAATAAGACGATTGATTTATTGTTAGTTATAGTCTAATTGCCTGGCACGATATTGTCGTTTCGTAAACTCTCATTTTATGTTCTATTATTAGTTACAGACAATACTTTTACATTAGCATGCTAAATAAAATTAAAGAATTTAAAAAATAAAAAAAAAAACATAGATTTTAATGAAAGGAAAAATACGTGATAACACAAACCTAGTTACTGTAAAAACATTTCCAATACTTAAGACTATTGATAACGTTCATAAAACGTTTTCAAACTTTCCACTAGAAAATTTTTAAATGTTGATTCATTTTATTTTATTTAATTATTAACATGATAATTACTTCTAAGATATGAAAAAAGAATTTTTAAATTTAAAATCCGAGATTTAATTATTTAAAACTTTTATAATAAAATATTAATAGTAGTTTTAATATTAACGTATAGTAAAACAGATGTGTTTTATTCACAGTTTTTTTTTTAACAGTTGTTCGTTATCAGTATTTGAATAATTACTTATTATAATTATTAAATAAATTTTAAAGTTTATCTAGGTGAAAAAATGTTGTGACGCAAGTTTTAAAATTGTTAAATAGATTTTTAAAAAATTACATTGAGTAATGAATAGTTTATGGTTAATATATTTTTATTAGCTTTTAATAAAATTTTATTATTTTTTTTTTATGGTTTAACTTTTTTTTTAATGATAGATATTGACGTTAAATGGAAATATAATTTAGTTTCAATTATATGTTATTATAATATTTGTATTTTGTTATGCACGCGATAAAAAGGATGACGTCAAGGTCAAATTTAACATTTAATATACTAATGGGATGAGTTTTTATTATTTTTAATTATTTTTAGACATGAAAATTTCATAAAAGGGACAATTTCTTTTAAAATTAAATTATGGATTTCAGTAGAAATTTTTAAGAATAACGTTTAGAGCATCTGCTGTTTTAAGAAAAATCTTGAGATTATATTTTGTAAAAAAAATAAAAATTGTATTTTATTTTTGAGTCTATTAAAGAAATTTTTAAATGAAGGAAATTATTTTAAAGTTGATAAAGAAACAAAGCCGCAGGAGTTGAAAAAACTATTAAAGCTTCATCAGTAGATATTTAAATAACAAAGAAAGTTTGATTTTGTTTCGATAAAATATATTTTTGTTTAAGATTAATAGTCACTAAAAGACGTCACTGAAAGATAATTAATCGGCAGACGCTTGTAAAATTTTTAAACGATTACTAAGAATGGAAACATTAAAGTTATTAAGAGTTTATTTAATCGGTTGTCTATTCAAATGAAAAAAAAAAAAATGATTGGTCAAAAAATATAAATGATATTTTTTAATTTTAAATTCGCATAAAAATGAAAGTTTAATTTGAATAATTAATAATCAATTATTTTTACAATTTATTTTTCAGGCCCTTGTGGAGGTAAAACTACTGGACAGGCACGACTTTGTACATTTTTTGAAAATATGGGATGGAAGGTGTGTATTAAAAATACAATTTATTTATTTAAAGAGTATTTTTTTTATTATTTATTATCAATTATGTAAATTTTAATTTTCTGTCATTCAAAGAACTTTTTTTCAATTCTAAGCTCGTTTTCTTTTTATTTAAATTTTTATAATCAATAATTTACTAAGTACTTAATAATTATTAAGATAAAATATAAACAGCTAAAATTTAAATAAAAATAAAAAAAAAAAATAATAAAATGATTCTTTGAAATTAAATTGAAAACGAGTTAAAAGATAATATATAAATTAGTTTTATTTTTGCAATCACAGTAAATTTTAAAAAAATTCTTCAAATTATGAAGGAGAGTTAAAGATTTTTTGAAAAATAGAGTGGGGTGTTTTTGGAGTTGTTTATTTCTCCTTCGTTTTGGATTCGATAGAGTTGGTGGTTGTCTTATTTTTCAGGTGTTCCGTGTCCCCGAGACAGCGACCGTGCTGCTCAGGTATGCTAAAACAAACTAACAAATAATTGTATCTACAATTTCTATGTAGACATTACAAAAAAAAAATTATTACAACTGTTGAAATTAAAAAAAAATCAAATGTTAAAATTTTTATTTTATATAATCAAATTTAATTATCACAAAATTTTTTTATCATTAAAATTACCTAAACATTTACGTAATTATATTTAATTGTACATAATTAAATTCATTGATTAGATGAATTACGTAAAAAATTTTTAAATCGCATGTTGGATTTTTTAAAAATTTAAAATAAAATCAAATTTTTTTTTCAAAAATATCATTTTAATTTGAATATAATAATATTAATATCAAATTAATTATTTCTTTCATTAAATAAAAAAAAAGAAAAAAAAAAATATTAAAATTAAAATAAATAGAAATTATGATATTTTTAATTTTTGAATTTCAGTGGCGGTGTCAAGTTCTCCGACTTGACAGAAGAAGACAGTGAGTAAAATTTTATTATCTTTCATATATTTTAATATAATTAATAAATTAATTAACATTAATACTCAAAATAATGATAAATTAATAAAAACCAAAATAATTAATGTTAATTAATAAATTAATTGATCACAGAGCCATTGAATTCAAAAATAGAAGTACTTGTATAATTAAACAAAAATAAATATTAATTAATTAATTTACTAAACTTTTATCTTTAAAAATTAATTAAAAAATATTATTATTTAATTAAATGTTACGTATCAAGTTTAAACGAAGGTCTTCGGTCTCTTTAAATTTTTATATCTATACACAATATAAATATTAAGTGACCAGACAGTATGACGCTGCAGCCGGACATTATCTTCTTAAAAACGATTAAAAAAATTCAGACAATGTATTCATGTCATTACCCAATAAATTAAATTACGTGACAGTAGATAATGTTATAACAATTGTATTATTAATTTATTGAATTTTTAACTTGAAAGAAAAAATAAATCGACCATTGTTATTTATTAAATTTTTTTTAACGATAAAATCAATGAATATTTAAATATTTATCTTGTCAAATTAAGTGTTATTAATCTGAGTAGCATTGAATTAAATTATTGCGCGTGGCATTTAAATTATAAAAGCAAAAAGGGAAAGAATTATTTTCCACTTATATTATTAAATTGATCGAGTGATTGAGAGCACAATGACGCAATAACATTCCAGTTAATTTAGTTATTTTACACTAAACTCATTTAATAGATATATATACATATATATATAAAAATAAATGATTTGTAGATGTCCTTTATTTCCATATGATTGATAATCAGGAAGTTTATTATTTGTATTTAATTTTTATATTATGTATTATTTTTTATTTATATATTTTCCAAGGATTTAAATCTAGTATTTTATTTATCACTTTCTTACATAATGCCTTTAAAATAAAATACAATTTTTACTCGGTACTATCTATCTATAAAAATTGTTATTTTATGACTTTTTTCATAGAGTTACAATCATTGTAAGTGACTTAGTAGCAAAGTACAATTAGTACAAAAATTATTTTCTAGTCTGTATGATTGTATTTAAAAAAAAATTTTCATGATTAATAATTGTAGACAGAAAAATTTTTAAGGTCAAGATAAGATACGTTGATTTTTTTGTTTAGTGCAAAGTTAAGTTTTAATGAGGTGACATTGAAATTTTATTACAATGTATCCCGCTTTTATTTTGTTTATTTAAAGTTTTTATTTATTCAATAAGTTTCCGGAAGATTTATTATATTATAAAAAAAAACGGCAGAATTTGTAGTTATTTTAAAATTAATTTAAATTTTTCTTATTTCAATTTTTAAAAATTAATTAGTTATTAAAACTTGGAATCTAATTTGCTAAATATTGTTTCTATAATTACTTGGTAATTATTCTATATCATCAAATAGAATTATTGAAGTTAATTACATTTATTTCTTTTCTAAGATTGAAGCCGTAAAATTTATCAAAAAATTTTATTTTTATTTTCTAAAGTCATATTTTTGATTTGTTTTTAATTTTACGCGGGAAAGATTTTTTTAAATGTACTTGTTGTTTCAATTTTGATTATACTAATTAAATTTATGATGATAATCAATCAAAAATATCACTAGTATTTTAAATAAATTTAACTGTCAATTAAATATTTTAGAAAATTTTATAAAAATATTTTATTCATTAGCAAAAAAAAAAAAAAAAAAAAAAAAACTACAAAACTTCGTCGAATTTTTCTTTTAAATAAGAAATTTTTATCAAAATTAATTTTTTTCCTTTCTTTAAGTAGATATCTACTGAAATTATTTGAACAATTGTTTAAAATATATAAACTGTAAAGTTAAATTTTATATTTTACTTGAATAATTTTCCCGGATCTTGTCACAGATAATAAAAATCGTATAGTATTTCACAATTTGCTGTCGAGACATTTCAATTTAAAGAATCATGAATCATGAACAAGGAGAGATAACCCGTAAAAAATAAAAGAAACTTCAAGAGTGTAAAAGAGAAAGATGAATAAAGATGAAAAGCTAAGCTATGGATATTTTACTTGACGTGAAATTGCTGGCCTCAGGCTTTTCACTACTATGAATACATATCATTTTTTTTATTTTGCATACTGTCTAGAATATCCGGTATGGCTACTTGAGACTTGAGACCTATGTTTAATAATGTTTTATATAAAACTTTGCGTATAAAATGTTAACGTAAGTGGAAAAAATTAATTCTTAAAATGAACACAAGGCTGATGATCAAAATTAAAACCGGCAAAATCTAGTCTGTTGGAGTTAAATATTTAAAGCTAAAGCAATATAATAATAAATACACACTAATATAAATGGCACTCATGATAGATGAATAAATATATTTTCATTGAGCCACGTGATGTAATGCATTAATGCAGGTCATGCACTTAAAATTATCTTTCAAAGTTTGTACGACCCTAACTTACAATAAATAAACGTATGACTTTCAAGAAAACTTCTAGATTGATAATTATTTTAATACGTCACAAATATGTCAAAAGAAACAAAAAGTTTAAACAACAATACTAATAATAATTACAAAGTAAAAGAGAAGAAGACAATTTTATATTGAGCATAAGAATGATAAAAGAGAAAAAATACACGCGTCAATGATTGTACATAAAATTATTGAATCTTTGCCAAATATAAATCACTCCTTAAAAAGATATTTCTATATATATACATATACTTTTTTTACATCTATATTAACACACGTAAAATTAATCAAATTTATAATCTTTATTAATTAAATACGATAATTTAAGAAACAAAACAAATATTTACACAAAAAAATTTTTTTATTTGATAAGAAAAAGTATTTAATTAAATTTATAAATCATTTAAATTTAACAGATAAATTAAAAACATTATCGATTAATTAAATGATAAATTTTTTTTAAATATTTAAAGATTTTGAAAATGAAAATAATAATAATTATATATATATCTATATATATATTGTTTAATAAAAAAAATAAGTGAACGTGATCTAGAATTGATTACGCAAAGTTTATAATGGCAAGTAGCCAAAGTTTTAAGTTATAAAATATGACGAGGAGACTGGTCTCAAGATCTTTAACAACCGACACTTGATACTAATAATTCATTGCATTGGTTTGTTAAATATACTGCTTACATATAATAACAATTTAACAACATTTCAAACACTATGAGGTTGCATTTTCTTAAATAAGTAAAAATAAAACTCCTACGTCAATGGAAAATTTATTACCGGAAATATTTAATGTAAAAATGAAATTTTAGAAATTTATTAAATAAATATTAAAGAATAAACTATAAATATATAACGATAATAATAATAAGAAACGAGCAACCTCTAGTAACTACGTGACTGCCCCAATGTTACTACATACCAAATTTATTAAGTATGATTTAAATTTAATTGTTTATTAAAATCTTTACCAATTTACTCTCAAATATTTTGTTTATTTTTTATTATCATTCAAATTTAAAAAAACAAATGTTGTCATTAACTCGCAAACTTACTGATTTCGATAATTGTATAATTATGGGATTCCTAAAAATCTACCCACGGTCACATTTTTTTTTTATAATATCTCAACTACGATGAAAGATACAAAAAACTTATTAAATTTTAAGGGTTTACCAAATGACTGTTATCTTTCATTGATACAAAAAAAAAATCAGTATCTAATTTCAAAATATTAAAAAATTTTTATGCCAGTAATTTTATAAAATCATATCAACATCTTTTAGCGCAAAATTTATAAATATATATATATTCATAAGTATTTATAAAACTTAAGACATTGAACTAATTATTGCACCAAAACATTCGAAACTATAAAAAGGCACAAATTAAAGCCAAGACCTTTTCACGGATACCAAATTAAATTTGTTTAATTTTTACTATCACAGACATGGCATAGATTAAATTTTTCTTATGCTCTCTTAAGGCTGAACCGTACTCGACAATTTCTCGAGTTTTAGATTTTTATTAATTTATTAATTGATTATCAGGACAGCGATTTTTTCAGCTTCCGGAAAAATGCATGAGATGAACTTGGAAGATTTTCATCATTTGAGTCCCATAAATATTTAAAAAGTAATTAGAAATCTAAAATCCGGAAATTCGGTTAATACTGGCGATCCTTAAAAATATAACAGATATATATATTCTGTGGTATCCAGCTATATTTAGTGGCAGAATAATTAAAATATTAATTTATTTAAAGAAAATTAATACGATTTTTTTTCCCGCGTGATTTAAATATGATTCAGATGATATAGATAAATTTATTTATCTCGATACTTGGCAATAAAAAAGAATTGAAACCAGGAAAAGACACAAATTCAAGTCAAGACTTTTTCAATGATACCAATTTTAATAACTAATTCTATCATATAGATATGGCTGGAAAAATTTCCTTATTCTCTTAATAATATAGATAACACTTGTATGATATAATAACAACTAATTCTATGTAATAAATCCTCGCCCTTGGATACTCATCAGGCTTCATACAATTAATGAATACCATTGGCTTCTTTTGTGCAATAAAAAATTCAATTATAAGTTAAAAAAATATATATATTTTATAAAATAATCTTTTTAAAAAATCTATTTAATTGTTTACTTTGAAGGCTTTAATGACAGAAAAAAAAATAATAATAATAGTAATATTAGATATAGAAATAATTAATGAAATAAATATCTCGTGACTAATACAAATAATTTCTTTGATAAAATGTCATACAGGTGTGCCAGATTTAAATGACACTGTAATTGTTACTCAAGTTTTTAATTTGGGTGGCACCCAGCTTTGAGTAATTTTCTATAGAACACTGACTAACTTTTTGTGTACTTAATAATATATAGTAATTAAAAGTTATGTTAAGTTATTTTATTTACGTGATTACTAAATGCCAGAATTATTAATCGACTGTTAAATTGTCTTGTTTACTTATATGTTTACTTAATTGTTTTAATCAATCATTTGAAAAGTTTCAAAATTCTAATGCAATTTTTAAATATTTTAAGAAAAAAATTTTTTTTTCTCAACAGTCACTTTAAAGAAGACAAAAAAAATATGTTGATAGTATTATTAATTTTAATCTTCCGATATGCTCATTAATTGAAGGTCTTTAACAAAATATAGGTCAGTAAGGTTGGGGATTTGATAAAAAAAAAATTTACTTTGAAAATTATTAATCATTATCTTAAAAATTAAAAATAAAATTAATTATTCAATTATTAAAAATAAAATTACAATATATTTAGTTTAAAATTTTTATTATAAAAAAAAAATAGAATATTAGACAGACAGAATATATAGTAATAAGGTCAATCTGGGACGTGAGTTGCGTTATAGAGTCACGTGTACGCAAGTTTATATCGAGGGACATGGAGTAGAAAGGAGAGACAGGAGAGATGTCCTGGGGTGAAGAATCGATACTAGTATTTCTGGACCACGTCAGCTTTTGCAAGCTCACGTAACTCTCACCTTAAAACTCCGTTCAAGGTCAACGTTTATGTATCCCTAGGCTCTATTATTATTATTTATTATTATTATTATTATTATTATTATTATTATTATTATTATTATTAAAACTTAATATTATTTATAATTTAAAATTAAATTAATAATACGATAAAATATGATTTAATTTTTTCTCGAGATTTAAGCATTAAAAGAGACAATTGGAAGAAACAAAAAAGTAAAACGGTGACAGTTGATCGTCCGTTTGTAAACCAACTAAATAGCAAACGAAATTGGAGCACTAGTTATGATGATGATAAAAGGAAATTTAAGTGGTCAGAAATTTTCAAGGTCGGGTTTTACGAGGGTGAGTGAGTTGCAATAAAAAGTAACCACTCGTGTAAACAATCCTCTTGCTCTCACTCTTACTTTCAAAATATATAATACAGTAAATTCAAAAATTATGTCACAGATATTTTTTAAATTTCATTTTCCAAAAATGTGACATGAACTTTGAATTTATTGGTTTGGATGTAAATTAAATAATTGAATGGATAAAATATAAAGATAATAATTAAAGTAAATTGTAGTAATTAAAATACTACACTTAAAATGTTCAACACTCATTGTTGACCTGTAAAAATCTCGAGTAGTTTATTCCAGATATTCTTTATCTAAAAAAATAAACAAACATTAAAAGCTTGACGTCATTTCATATTTTTTTTTTTTTTATTATGCTAGAATTCATAAATATAATAATTTTTTTTGTTCATTGGTACTGTGATCATTTTTTAATTATTTAAATAAATCTGATAATATATTTTATTTAAATTTAAATAATTTATTATTTTATAATTATTTACAGGCTTGAAATTTCAAGAAAATCTTTTGAAGACGATGATCCAAATTGAGAATACATTTTTCTCATTGGGAGAAAGCTGTAGTAGAAATTGCCTTATTATCTGTGATCGTGGAGCAATGGATGCTTCAGCATGTGAGTATTTAAATAAAAATTGGCATTAAATAATTGTGTCGACTCGGTCTATTTTTAGCCATGAAAAATAATCTTCTAACCCTTTTTTTTTCTTTTTAAATCTACTCATCGGATTGATGAAAAATAAAAATAATTTTATCTTTGTACACTTTGTTATTTTAAAGCTAAAGAACTTTCAAACAAAAAACAAAAAATAATTTATTTTTATGCTGTCGTTTTTGGTTATTTTTTTTTTGCAAACTATATTTACTGTACGTATAAATAATCGGACTAAAAAAAAATGAATTGCAAAATATTTTTATTGAGCTTAAAATTAATCTTTTATTTAATTCGGCTTTGGTTGAAAAAATTTCCATAAAAAAATATTTATAATGTATATTTTTAGGTAGAACATAAATTTTTATTGATAATGTCAGGAGTTTAATAAGATCTGGTAATTTTTTTCATCAATCATCTGAAGAATATTTAAGAATAAAAAAAAAAAAAATGATATTTTTATGATGAAAAATAAGTGAAGTTAAAAAAGATAATAAAATAATTAATTAATTAATTAAAATTTTATAGTTATCGCAAAGGACAAATGGGACCTGATGCTAGCAACGAACGGTTGGAATAACGTTGAACTTCGTGACAATCGTTATGACCAGATAATACATATGGTGTCAGCAGCAAATGGTGCTGAGGACTTTTACTCAACAGAAGATCATGCCTGTCGTTCAGAAGGTGTAGAATTGGCACGTGAATTGGATTATAAAGCAGCAGCTGCATGGGTTGGACATCCTTACTTTGACGTTATTGATAATTCACAAGACTTTGAGACTAAAATATGTCGTATGATTGAGTGTATTTGCCAGAAACTTTGTATTGATACTGGTGACAGATTACGTGCTAGTAGTCGCAAAGTTAAGTTTCTTGTCAAAGGACCATTACCAATGGACTCGGAATTTCCACCATTCCAAGACTTTGATGTTGTACATAACTACCTCCAAAGTAGAATGCCTAGCATGCAGGCACGGTTACGAAAACGTGGACAAAAAGGTTCTTAATTATTATTATTATTATATACTAATAATAATCACTTAGTTATTTTATTTTATAATTTATTATTTAAACCCTCCGTCCGTCGCGCCACGGTGTTTCGCCACCATGTTTTTAATATTGCGATGTTGCCAAGTATCATAACTATGATTTTTCAAAATTCAAACTACACAAGCTTATACGACTAGACAATTCCATTTTTTTTTTTTTTTTAGAATTTTTTTACTAAAATAACAATTTTGTATTAAATAAAAATATTAAAGAAAGAAATGAATTAAATGAGTTAGAAATGAGTCGCTGGTGGTAACTGGTAACACTGCGTAGAAAATCCGAACAAATTCAAGCCCGAGTTTACTCACGTCAGCAGCAAATCACCGCATTTCTCACAAAAAAAATTATTTTTTAAATATTTAAATACTTATTTAGTAAAAGAACTCATAAAATTTCAAAAGACTAAGTTTATTTTCTTCTTAAATAATTTTTTAATAAAAATTGCGGCGCTGCGCTTATAACGCGACGGACGAAGGGTTAAATTTTCAATAAGAAAATTTAAAAATAAATATATTTTCTTTTTCAAATGATATTGTTTGCTAATTTTTTTTTCTTTATTTATAAAGGTCACTGGTCGTATATACATACAATAAGACGACCAAAAATGTGCGGACAAGTCGTTGAAGTAAAGACACCACTAACACATCGTGATTATTTAAATATGTTGGCTCAACGTGATGATGCACATTTTACAATCTTTAAGCGTCGACGATGTTTTTTAATAAACAATCAGTATTTTCAATTGGACATATACCGAGAACCCGGACATCCACGGTAGTTTTTTTTATTGATTTAATTAAAGTTTCAATTAATGACTTTTAATTCTGACCATTAAATAATTAAAAATTAAATGATTTTATGAGCTTACTTAATTTAAATAAAACATTTTAAATTAAAAGGTCAGCAATTGAATAAAGTCAATAATAAAACAAAACAAGTTTTAAATTATTAATGATATTAATTATTAATATTCATATATTTAAATATAGATGCCGTGGATTAATGTTGTTGGAAACATATACAGCTTTAACAGGCGATGAATTGAAAAATATATTGCCAAATTTTTTGGCTATCGAAAAAGATGTTACTGGTAATCCTGATTACAGTATGTTCAACTTGAGCTTGCGAGAGGAATGGAATACAACTGGAAGTAAATACTGTCATAATTTACACAGTAAGTATTTGTTGACAAATAAAAAAATTAAATTATAATGATAATAATGCTAATTAATTGATCAATAAATAAATTAAATAAGTAAAGTCGAGCGGATAAGGGATGTAAAAGACCGCTTAGTGTGTGTTGTGCTCGTGTACGTCAATGGCTTTTGAATTGTATACAGATTACGCTCTTGCAGGCATGGTGAATGGTGCCACGATACAAGAAATAAAACGTGATACCTGTGAGGCAGTTGCAGCCTCACCTAAAAAACATATTAACCGAGTGATGGGTATTAGAGTTAACGGTAATGATGCAAACGGTTATGAAAACGGATTAGGCTACACGCGAAACGGTGTCAACGGTACAAATACTTTTAATGGTATTGATAAAAGTATTGGTGATTTAAATAAATTAAATAATATTATTAATGATAAGAGTAATAATAAAATAAATGTTAATAATGAGTATTCTGGTTGCGATAGTTTGAATGATAAATTTGATATCAATCCAGTTGATGAAATTTCAACCTCATCAGCATCTTCTGGTATTGACAAGTGTAAAAATACGCACGATAATGCAATTAAAATTTAATAATCATTGTCATTTTAAATATTTATCATTTTCATTTTTATTATTTCATTATTTTGATTTATATACATTTTAATATTATTCATTATTATTATTACATACATATATATTTTTTTTGTAGTCTATATTTAGGGTGGAAATAATAAATTGTTAATTATGAAAAAATATTTTTTGGAATTTTTTTTTTTCAATAGTTAATAAAATTAATTCATTTATTTTAATTATTTTATTAATTATTGCAATAATTGTTAATATAATTTTATAATTTTTTGTTTTAATTTACTGACATTACTAATAACAAGAATCAATATTCAAATTTTTTATTTGTAAATAATTTTAATAATTTGAAAAAAAAAAAAATTATGAATTCCAAAATTTATTTTTTGATTTAAAAAAAAAATAAATTGTATAAAAACAAAATTTTCTAGTACTTAATTCAATCATGAAAATCAATTTAGATGAACATTAATTATATAGAATTTAAATAAAAGTATTTTTTTTTTTTTAAATCATTCAATTCATGACTAACTGAATTCTACCGGAAGTATTGGTGAGACTCAATATGAGTCAAACTATTTATCAATATAAATGTGATGTAACACATCAATATACATTGGATATTTGTCCGTAATATGAAAAAAAAAATTAATTAATTAATTAAAAATAAAAACCAAAAGAAAAAAAAATTTAAGTTTAAGCAGACAAAGAATAAATTGAAAACGTAATTTAAGAATACTCATACCAATAAATTTTAATATGTAAATTATTGGTATTCTCAGGCAGCCCTCCACATTTTTAAAATATTCAGTGACTCAAACAGGGTAGGAATTTAAATTTTCGGTGCAGGTATGGTGAAAAAATAATCAACGGCCTTGAACTGTCATAACCGTAATAAAATTTTATTAACCAATTAAAAAATAATTGAAGCATTAATTGAATAGAACACAACAAAGTTACAATTCTCGCCTAGATATAGATTTGAAAAAAAATTACACACTTGTTATTAATTAGGAGTCAAACGAAAATTGTTAAATAAATTGAAGCCTACAAAATTTGCAAATTCGAATAATAAAATTGAAATCCAGATTTTACTGAAATTTATTTAAGGATTTTGTTTAACTCCTAGTTGATAATAACTCAAAGTAATTTTTTTTTAAATCTGTATCTAGGTGAGAATCAAAACTATTTTGTCTTCTTTTAAATTAATGGTTTAATTTTTTTTATAATTAATTAATTGATAAAATTCGAAAAGTTGGAAAATACAAAAGTGCACAACTCATTTGCTCATAATAACGATAAAAAAATTGGCAGCTAATTTTTTTCATGAACTGTCAGTTTTAAGTTTATGTTGATTATAAATAACCCAAAAAGATTCGGATAGTGATTTTCAAAAGGGTTCTTTTATTTTAGAAGTGTAATAAAAAAAGAAACAGATCAATCGGTTGTAAATTTTTACGTTAATGTGTTTACCAACATACGTACATACTGACGGACATCACAGGGTTTTTTTTTCCAATCATTATTTTACAGAAAAGTAACTTAAAATTGTGTTCGTTTTATTCCATAGTAAATTATCTTTCAAATGGTATAAATTTTGTTCTAGTTGAACATATTTTAATAAACGTAAATATGATTTTTACGTGAGTGAATCGGCCGGAACCGAGTAAATGTTAGCAAAACACAACTCATTGCTTCGCATTTGAGGTGTGCAATATCGTTTTGACCGTTGAGTCATTGAATATTTTTAAAAAGTGGGGGATATCTGAGAATGCTCTTAAAGTAAAAAAAAAAAATGAATACAATGTAATTATAATTATGCTTAATTGATAAGAGTGCTCATGCAATCATTTTGATTAAATTCTTGCCTCAACGCTTTAAAAATCGTGTATTTGTGAAAAAATAAAAAGTAAAATTACAAAACCAAAAATAAAAAAAACATAATTCCGTGCTTATGTAAATTAAATAAGCTTCTTTGTCATTTATGATAAAAATAAAACTAAAAACAAAAGGTTTTAAATTAAACATAAAATTAAGAAAAAGATTGCGTTTCAGCTATCTACGACTGATTCGAGTGCTGTGCGGATTACGGACAAGACAGAGTTATACAATCAGATATAATGATCCTCGACTCATTTAAATTGACAATTAATAAAACGTCTAAATTTTTAAAATAAATAAATCAAACGCACAGTTGGATACTCGAGTGGCTCATCAATGTGTCGGGTAAAGTAAATTATTAAATTTCAAAATAAATTACATTCAATTGTTTACTGAATAAAAAAAAAACTAACAAGACTTGAATATCATAAAAATAAAATAAGACTCTGATGCGTATCAATAAACATAAAAAATTTATAAATTTTTATCTTGTGCTTTATACAAAAAAAAATATTATTATTATTACACATTTCTGATGTCTAAACTATAAAATAATTATTTTTGCTACTAAAATATTAATTGAATTGATAAAAAAAAAGAAAATATTTAAATAAATTTTTTCATATTGCTAATTATTTATTAATTAACTATATTAAGTTTTTATTTTTCACGAATGCACGATTTAGTGACTAATTATTATTATTATTTTTATTGAAATATTTTATTATTTTTTTTTTAGTTTTTAAATAAAACGTATTACAATTTTTAATTCGTAGAGTTCAAAAGTTTGAAATAAAATAAAATTATTAAATTGTATTTCATTAGTACTTAAAAAAAAAAGAAAAAGAAAATTAATAAAACATATTGTTAATTATCTATTGAATGAGTAACTGAGAATATGTAAATAGTGTAAGGCTGATATTGATTTACTTAATTTATCTAGTAATCCATTATTATTATTAATGTTGATATATATTTTTTTTAATATTTGACTTTTGTGAAATTTATTGACACAATTATTGTATGAAACATTTAAATTGTCTCTTCGTAATGTACAATACTATTTTTATTTTTTAAATTAAATGATGTATTAATAGTTTTCAAATTATGTTTAGTTCTTCAATAGAGACAAAGTGCCTGTGAAATATTTAAATGCAAAAACAAAATTTAAATTTAAAAGTTAAACGAAATGTTGAAACAAAAAATATAATAACACTAAAAGTAATAAAAAAAGTTTTAATAAATATATAAATATATATTTTAAATAATATAATGTAATGATTAATGTACTGTAAACTTTACTGAACTTATCTTTATTAAATTTGTGTCTAATGAAATTTCATATGATTTTGATGTATTTAAATCTATATAAATCTTTAAATAAAATCATCTTTATCTGTATATGTAATTGTTTTATTTTATTTAATAATACTTTTAAATTGTATGAACTTTACTAGTAGTTCATTAATTGGTTAGGCCATCAACGAATTTCCGTGGATAATGAACTACAATAATCTCGTTCATTTGTACGTTATTATATAATTTGAATATTAAATTGCACAAAAAATCTAGTGTAATAGATTATAAAAAATAAATAAATAAGTAAATTGTATATTAATTAATTAATTGATAAATGTAATACTGATATATGCATGTATATAAAAAATATGAGCTATGTTAATTAGTTAGGCGTTCGACGAACATCGGTGGATAACCGCGTATTATTAATTTTTGGTTTTTCTTTTAATTCTTTGTTATAAAATAGTACAGCTTCCCAAGCCATTTCTTTGAGCTTTGGAATCGTCACCCATGCTGAAAAAATCGATGTATTTTCTACCTGCAATAATATAAATAAACATTAATTATGTGTGAATAATAGTTTTAATTATCTATGGCAGAAACACTGGATTTTAACTCTACACCATTTATCGACCTTATATTTTAATATATGAAGAATATGAAAAATATTGTTGCTATATAATATTATAATTTAAGTATCTTTGAATACCCTAAAAACATCTGTCATGTTTTTGCGTATTGTATAAATCATTTTGTCAAAATTCTTTAGGTGTCCAGAACTGGTAGTTTTGCTCTGTACCTGAGGCATCTAGTTTCAAAACCGGACATCTCCGAAAAAATTGAAAACTTATTTGTTCATAAATTCTTACTCTATTTGTTGAGTACTACCATATCCCCGTAGGACTTAATGCAAAACACTACTTAATACCCAGAAATAAATTTAAAAATCCACGGTTGTTTTCAAAGCCGAAAAAATCTTATTAGCAGTAAGTTTCAAATCCGGCAAAAATTTATGGTTGATTTAAATCCAAGAATAAATAAAAACTTTTCTATCAAGTCTTTTAAAAATCAATTTTTATTATAATTTTTCTAGTTTAAATTATTTATAGAGTAATAAAAAAAGATTTTCCGTTATGCCAAAATATATTTTTGAATTCACCGATAGTTTAAAAATAAAGTGGTAAAAACTATTGGGAACAGTTTTTAAAGAAGTTTAGAATGATATACCAGATTAACAGTTTTATGACTCATTAATAGAATATTTATTTTATATGTAAGTAATTCAAAAAATTTTCGATAGTTATTGTATTGAAAAAAAATATATTGCAAGCAGCAAATGATCAAATAGATAATAATATAAATAAATATTCTGTGAAGAATTATCACAATGAGTTCCAATTTTCCGTATTCTTTTTCTTGCTTCATTTACTTGCTATACTTGCTATACTTTATTGAAAATATAATTGGCTTCAATATAATTCAACAATTATATGCGTAAATTTTTTTGCAAATAATTTACTAGCAAA
Source organism: Microplitis mediator (assembly GCF_029852145.1). Taxonomy (NCBI): domain Eukaryota; kingdom Metazoa; phylum Arthropoda; class Insecta; order Hymenoptera; family Braconidae; genus Microplitis; species Microplitis mediator. Next base: position 8,155,662 of record NC_079971.1, read on the forward strand.
AGTTTGAGATTATAAAGTACAGTAATTTTTATGACCTGCCTTTATTCATACCCGTATAAGACAATTAAGCTTCAGGGCTTCATAAAGGATGAAAATTCTTGATAGTATTGTTTACTAACTTTTGTCTGAATAATTTCAATAAGGTGATACTTGCATACACAATAAAATTTTCTTCTCTAAAACATACGTAGACAAATATTTACTTGTTTCATAATTTATAATCTTAACAGTAAATTTATTAACTCCGAGAAGAATTAGATATTTATATAAATAAAAAATCAATTAGACATCAGATAAATTCTCTTTAGTGAAATTTTTATTTATACAAACAATTTTTTTTTTAACTCAGTCTACAATAAATAATTTATTTTTTAAATACTTTTCTGGCAGTTACACTTATTTATTGATAGCAAATAAAAATTAATACCATATGGAATTTTTTTGATAATATTTGATACAATGATAGGTACCTACAACATAAAAAAAATTATATATTAGTTGACATGAGAAAATTAAAAAAAATTTTCATTACTAATATTATTTATGATTCTGAAATTGGCACAATCAACAATTTTCGGATTTTCTTTTCTTAAACCAATGAATTACAAAAAAAAAAAAAACTAATAAAATGCATAAGCAGGAAATTCAAAAAACTATAGGTGCCATTTTTTCAAATAATTTTTTTTATAATATATCGTTTTGAAAAAAAAAAATCCAAAAATTATTTGACGTCGGCTAATGTATGAGTGCGAATGTAGCAGACATCAGACAAGTTTAAAATTATAAATAATTTAAAAAATAATATTTATGAAAAATGCACTTTGTAATTTCAAAATTTTTCAAATGCGCATTTTTTTCAAATTTTATTTTTTTAATTATTTACTCTACTTATTAATAATTTTATATTTGTCTGATGTCTTCTACATTCACACTCATGGCTAATTTTAGTATTATTATTATGTATTAAAATTAATTTATTTCAATATAATTTCTTAAAACACTTACAAATTTAAATATACGCTGAAATTTCTGTACCAGTTGTTTTAGGCGTAGAATTGTTGATGGTGTCACAATTATTATTTGAGTCGCAATAACCATCTTTTGCAGTTTTATCCAACATTAAAGTAATTCTATTATATATTTTATTCTTAACATTAAATGGAATTTTTTTGGTACTTTCTAACACATCAATAACATCACTTCTTAGTTCAATAATTTGTTTTGAAATTGAACTTTCTTTACAAATTTCTTTATTATTTTCTTTTGAAGTTAATACGCAACTACTCAGTGGAAAATAATCTATTATATTTAATTTTTTATTCTTGCATTTTTTATTTGATTCAGATTTACGACCCATTTTTTATTTAATTCTGTATTAATAAATTATTTATAATAAATTTACTACTTGCAAGACGAATGCATAGAAAATAGACCTTAAATATAATGCGGGTACAATAAGATTTTAAATTACTAAGCATGCGCAGTACGCGCATTTGTAAGTCCAGTGTGAAAAGGGGAAATAATAAAAATTTGAAAATTCATATAAAAAATAAACTTCCTAATCCTGGGTCTCTGAAAAATTACCTCTTAAAAAATAAAATTCAAGAAATTTATCAAGTAAAAATCTCAATTATTGAAACTAAAAAGTTTTTATTTATTTTGTTCATATTAATAATAAATGATTTTTTTACGCGCTCTTTTGTTTGATTCTTGTGCTGAAATTTAATTATTTTTTGTATTAATGAAAAGAATTAAAAAAAATATAAAGCAGTTTATCTGATACCTGAAATGTAGCAATTTCCAGTTGTGCTGGTTGTAAATTCACAACTTTCTCAGGTTCTCCGTATGAAAATGTATAAAAATTACAAAAATAAAGAAAATTAAAATTCCAATCGTTAAATTAAAAAATAAAGGAATTTAAATAAAAATAAATATATTTAATATAATTTATATTTATTAACTAATTATATTTCAAATAAATTTCATCAAGATAAATTACTACAAATTCACTTATATTTATATACATAAATTTACTTAAACTTACTATTATTCAGTATATACTTTCTCTCAATTATTTCAGTTATTTTTATATATCATTTTAATATATATAAAAAAAATGTTTCTACAATGGAGTTAATAAAAAAACAAGATCATTAATATTTAAATATATAATAACTAATAATACTTTCTTAAAAAATATTGTTGTATTTAATATTTCGTTTATAAATCTATGAATATATTAGACTGTGCCAAATAACAATCGATACTTTTTTTTTCGGTCCCATACGCAAATGATATTGTGTACAACAAAAAAAAAAATTTAGCCACCAAATAGAGCCCTTTAAGTCAATAACAGAGCTTGCGCTCGCCTAAATAAGGTTTCCTATTTAAATAACATGGAAAATTTTTTTTTGAAGTTTGGAATTTTATAACTCATCAACTGATCAATGGATTGACACAACCAATTTATATTCTTGTAGAAAATTGTACGCCCTACAAAACGGCATTCTGACAAATCGCTCCAAAACTTCTCTATGCATAGACAACTCGATAGCATTTCTCTACCTAAAACATGTCTATCGTAAAATAAAACTATCCTTGAACTGATTACTCCAAAACCTCTTTATCCAGAATATTTATCCTTAAGCTTAAGCTTTACTTTGAAACTTCTATTCAATGCCAAGACTATCCGAAATAACACCATTAATTATCGATTTAACTTGCAAATCATCAGTACCTGAGAAAACATGTCGTTAACACGGAAATTAACGTGTTTTTTTTAGTTACCGATGATTTTTTAGCTGAGTTAATAATGAATAGTGTTATTTCGGATAGTCTTGGCATTGAATAGAAAAGTTTCGGAGTTAAGTTTGCGCTTAAGGAGAGTTATTCTGAATAGAGATGTTTTGGAGTAATCAGTTCAAGGATAGTTTTATTTTACGATAGACATGTTTTAGGTAGAGAAATGATATAGAGTTGTCTGTGCATAGAGAAGTTTTGGAGCGACTTTTCATGATGCCTACAAAAAAGGTCTACTATAATTTTTTCTATAAATTTAACCGTTCAGAAGTTATTAAAGCTTAAATTCAAATTTATGGTAAATTTCACTTTTTTTTTTGTTTACTTTTCCAGTAAAACTATCAATCATATCGCAAAATGTCGTAGGACTATTCTTGTAGGTCATTTTTTTTTTTTACCAAAATCTGCTATTTAATGATTTTTAAATCTCACAGTTCAAAAGTTACAAGTTTTGTAAATTAATTATTTGGGAAAAGAACTGAAATTTAAAAAAAAAAAATAACTTTTGAACTGTGAGATTTATTAAAAACTTATAAGAGACCTTTTTTAAAGAACGTTCAATTTTCTACAAGAATATGTTTTGGTTTTGTCAATCCTTCAATCAGTTGATTAGTTATAAAATTCCAAACTTCAAAAAAAATTTTCCATGTTATTAAAATAGGAAATCTTCGTTAGGTAAACGTTAGCTCTGTAATTGAGTTAGAAGGCTCTATTTGGTAGCTAAATTTTTTTTTGTTATACACAACAAAATTTCATATGGGACCGATAAAGAAAAATATCGATTATTATTTGGCACAGTCTAATATAGATATATATATAAATATAAATATAAATTTTTTGACATTTAAATTTAAATTGTTTAATAGATGGAAAACAAAATATTGGAACAGAGATTTAAAAATGAATGCACGTTACTGGATAACTATTGACTTTAATTTAAAAAAATAGTCAACGATAATTAATAAACTTTTAATAATGAATATTATTTTTAAAATTGTAAAAAGGTACGTACTATGGAAGTATTTAATTGATATGAATATCATTAGTATATTAAACTGAATAAAATATCAGTTTTCGTAGGCATCTATTTATGTTTATAGTTTTAGAAGAATTATTATTATTGTTAATTATCCAAGGAAGATTATATATTATTATAATTATACAATTGTTATAATTAAAATGGAAATTTTTTTATAAAAAAACGTTTTTTATTTCTCTATAATCTACGTATTTGGTTAGTGCAAATGGCTTTAGAGTTTAAAAAATTTATTTATCAAGTCTTCATTATTTTGTAGTTTCAATAAATAAATAATTTGATTTAAAATATTAATCAAAAACTAATTTTCATCTTAATCGATCGATTAATAAATAAATTATTTATACAATTAAAATTCCTTTATATTTAATTTCATGATTTATAATTCCCGTGGCTTGTTTCAGTTTTTTTTTCTTTAGATCATCGTCAATATCTACGGATCGTAATTCTTAAACACTGGAAGCTTTTGCTATTCATTGAATATATTTTATACAGTAATTAATAATTGTGTAAAGATAGATTCTTGTTTAAATAAACTTTTAAAAATAACAAGTTAAAAGTTATAAAAAAAAAAATCTTACGATTTTATTTTAAAATGGAAAACTTTATACGGAAAAAAATTATATGATTATTCGATGCATTTAATTTCAATTAATTATTTAATTAATATATATTTTTTAAAAAGGAAGTTTGTCAGTTAAAAACTATCAACATATCAAGTTTTGCTTATAAATTTCAATCATTTGCAATAAATTCCCGTAAAACCACACATTCAAGTGATTCAAATTTAAAAATTACTTCTAAAATATTTTTAAAAAATTATCGATAATCAATAATAATAATTATTAATTTGACCAACAAACTTTCCCGTCATAATAATAATAAATAATTTTATCTACCAACAGCTTTAGTTTGTTGCGCTTTATACATTTTCAAAACTTTTTTACCCGGAATAAGACTTTGGCTGAGTCCAGGTCGTTTTTTACGTTTAATCATTTGATTATTTTCTTGATCGATTTCATCATCATCATTATCATTATCTTTATTATTATCATCATGATTATCACCATTAATATGATAAATTTTTTGATTATTGAAGTGTGTTTGACAAATAACAGTCTCCTGAGGTGTACGAATTGCTTCAAGTTCAGCAGCACTGCGATGTAGATCTGAATCATGTGCAAATGTACAATTGTGCCCAAAGCGACATCGTCCTTTACGATAATTCCAACATATTTTACGTCCATTGATCATCTTTGTGTCATCTAATGTTGGTGTCATCTTAACATGTTTTTCTAAAATAGCGCTTTTGGCTTTTTCAGCTTCGACAAATGGATTTGTAAATACGGAAGTTTTTAATGTGGGAGTTACATTGAAATCTGGAGTCGGTAATGGAAGCTTATTGTTATCATATGAACTTTTATTGTTGCTATTATCATCTCGGTCATTTGATTCATCATCAATATCATCCTCATTTATACCGTCTTCCTCTTCATCATTGTCATCATCATCATCATCATCATCGTCGTCGTCATCATTCTCCACCTTTGGACTTAAAATTTGACCAGATCAGATTACACAGAATAAATATTATTTTTAAACTAATAAGCATATTATTTTATACTTATGAATTAATAATTAATTGTTACATTATTTAAAAATAGTTAAGGTTAGTAACAATAGGTTAAGTTTTATATTTCTATAACTTGAAATCCGATAAAAAAATTATTTGTAAATACTTACATAATTTTAACACCTTCTGATTCACTTTCTGAACCTGAAGATGTTCCATAATCGGCTACTAAGGAAGTCATTGTTATTTAATTTTTTTTTTTATTTTATTTTTAATTATTTATTTAAAAAAATCTTAATTTAATAAAAATATTCTACAACTATACGACAAACTATTTTGTTTGTGCGCTTTTATATATTTTTTTTTTTATTATTATTATTATCATCATTGTAGTAGTAATATATATATGTATATACATTTTATATCTTTGAGATTTATAATTATGCATTTGGCAACGTTGCTTTTTATTGTGGATCATAAAAATTCCGGAAGTCACCATTTTTTCGCGCTAAATTTTTAAACGTTTTTTCTTTTTTTTGTTTAAAATTATTTATTCTTATTTAAATTAATTATTCTTATTAATTTTACTTTTAATTATCACTTATTGTGGCGTAAAAATAGACGACTGTGTAGATGCGCGGTAGAATGTAATTTTTGGTTATGAAAAATGTACTTGTATTATTTTTCACCGGTCTATTGAACTAAATAAATAATTATAGGAATTTTTAATCTAACTAATGATTATAAACAAAAAAAAATATTTAATAATAATAATAGATTTAATTGTTTATCTTTTGAAAAAAAAAAATAAGTAGTAAATATTTATCTTAAGTAATAAAGATAAAAATTAAACAAAGTATGATATTTTTTATTTAAAAAATACAAAATTACAAATTTAAATTTAAATATTTAACTTATTTTTATCTGAACTTATTTTAAATAATTTTATCAAGTTATTAATTATTTTTAATTTCACTTTAAATAAAATTAAAAAAATTAAATTATTTCTTTGTCTAATAGAAATAATAATTCAAATAAATCCAGTATCATCAACAGTGACTTGAACACTAGAATTAACTTCTAAATCAATGCTTTGTAATACTTTGATTTCTCTAGTTTCATTATCTTGTTTATCAATAAATAATCGTGTGTTAGGAACATTGATCCAATATTTACCAAGATGAGGTACTAAATCCATTGTATCATTAGCACTTAGCTCTCTTAAATCGTCGTTATCACGCCATACTCGTAATAAATTGACAGTAACAATTGATAAACAACATTCAGTAACTAAATAACGGCATACATTTGCTAAATAATTTAATGAACTAAAATTTTCAGAATTTTCTTCCAACATTGAAAAAATAACAGGCAGAGAATCAATTATTATCAACTTTGGTTTATCTTTATCATTATTTGCTTTGAATGATGATGAAAAATTATGCAAGACTGTTAATAATTCACTTATATTTTTTAAACTTGTTACTTTTATTCGCTCCATTGCGCCGCCAATTACCTGGACACAAAAAAATTAATTTAAAATAAATTATTATCTATATTATTAAGAGAACAAGGAAAGTTTTGTTCTCTAGCCATATCTATATGATAGAATTAGTTAATGTTATTAAATTTAGTATCGTCAGAAAGGTATTGACTTGAATTCGTGCCTTTACATGGTTTAAACCCTTTTTATCTATATCATTCGAATTACATTTAAATTACGCGGGAAAAAAAGACGATTGTAATTATTTTTCTCAAATAAATTAATATTTCAATTATTCTGTCACTGAATATGACTGAATATATATAACTATTATATATATATAATTAAGAGAAAATAAGAAAAATTTAGTCTATGTCATGTCTTTTATGATGATAAAAATTAAACAGATTCAATTTGGTATCATAAATATATTAGATGACTAATAAAAAAAAATTTCATCGTGTGTAGATTTTTTTCAAAAATCCCATGATTATATAATAATCGAAATCAATAAGTTTGTGAGTTAATGATGAGTTTTTTCTCATTAAATTCCAATGATAATAGAAATAAACAATTCTAGAGTTAACTTTAAAGTATAGATTTTAGTAAGCAGTTAAATTCAAATTTAATAAATTTGGTAATAATACTCGGGCAGTCGCACGTAGTGACTGTAGGTTGCTCGTGATTATGATTATTATTATTATTATTATTTAATAAATGAGTTTAATAAATACCTCATCAGATAATTTTTTAGCTTCCAAAATGCTTTGTAATCTTGTTGCTGAAAAATCTTTTTTAATATCAATGTAATGGATATCTGATGATGAATTGATAGCAATATTTGCAGCGATTGTTATACATAATTGTGTTTTTCCTGCTGATGATTTTCCACATATTTCATATATTCTACATGCATATAAACCACCGCTTAATAAATTATCTAGACTACAATCAACAAAATAAGTAAGTTAATTTTATTTTAGTATGATTAATAAAAAAAAAAAAAATATTATTAAATTAATTATTTACTTTTTAATACCAGTTGAAATAAATTGCCGTTGCTGCTCTAATAATACCAATGGATCTTTATCAATTCCACTAAATCTTTCAGCTATTTCTTTTCTAACAGTTTCAATAGTCTGTAGTTTAAATAAATAAATTAATTTATTAATTAACTTTAATCATAATTTTATTTTTTTTTATAAATAAATATTTAAGTGAAAATTCGAATATTTGAAATTTTTTTTGAATTTAAAAATGATTATTTATCGATAATTAAGAATAAGTAGTCAGTAATTATTATGTCTTTCCTAATAATAGTAAATATAAAATAAATAAATTTTTATTTCTCATCTGTACAACTTTGCAGCCTCAATTATTTTTAAAATTAATGTATTTCATTGTTTAAATTCCAATTTATTAAATATGATTATTATTAAAAATCGTGGACAAAAATTATTGTAAAAAAAATATTTATGTAAATAAATAAAACTTACTAAAACAGGTAACTCAGTAATATTTTTTAATTTTTCTAAATTTTCAGATACAAAATCAAGTACTGTAAATATTTTTTTACTATGCAATTTATTAATATGATCTTCATTTAATAATGAAAACATTTTCGGAGTTAATCTCGCCATCGTAGTTCTAAAAAAAATATAAATTAAATATCAGTAATAAAATTTTAAATTTTTATCAACGACAACTACGCTAATCAATAGAAATATCAGTATCCAGATGATGCGCCGTTCAAATGATTTCCGTCATTTACTCACATTTATGCATATACATAGATACATACATATACAAGTATAGTAAATGTAGGTACATTGTGTGTATATGTATATATAAAGTATTAACATTCATACGTGGTAAAACGACATAACAAGTGGTATATATATATCTGTAGTTACGGAAATAATAATTACTAGATAGTTAACAGAACGGAGTTGGTCAACCGGGCAGAGTAACAGTAGATGTTGGATCATTAGGATCTCAACTAGTTCATTTAAATAAATAAATTCTGATAAAATGGAATTAAATATTTGATATTTAACTTTTCATAGTTTTAGAAACACGTGTTTTAAATTAAACTATAATATGAAAGTAAAACGTAAGGTACTCGTGCTCAATTTTATTGAATCGACCTCGTATATTGAAAATCTTAACAAGCCGTTTGATAACGGATAGAACATATATATATAGAGATATATATGTATAATTTTATTATTACATTTGATAAAATATTTTCGTACAATAAAGTACTCGCGATTAATAGATGATAATTAAATAATTATTTAATCCATCGCGACTTGGTAATTTATAAGAAGAGTTTGTTAATGAGGTAAGTGCTTACTTGTTTTAATTTTTATTTTATTGAACTTGGAGAAAAAAATATATATACATGTACATATATTTAATTAGTATTCGTAACGCATGATCACCACGTGGTCGCCATGTTGAGTTTCTGTAAATTTTTTTTGCGCGCGAGTTATCACGTTTCAATAAATATTGATTTCATAATTGTAATTACTCACTTATCTTTTAAATATTACACTAGTTGAATTTATATTTGTTAAACAATTATTTCCATATAATAATATATAATTTATTTTGAACGATTACTTATTAAATAATGGATTTGTTATAAATTACTTTCCAAGTAAAATTTTCGTGCGCATTGAAATTAAAAATTTATTTTAAATAATTTTAATTAGCTGTACTTATTTCGAAAAATATTATTGATTAAAATATATAATTTGAAAATTGAAATTACTTGTTCGAAAAATTATAATATTCAAATCTTTAAATGATACTGTAGCCGGCGTCTTGTAAGTTTTCGATTTTTTTCAAAACGATAAATTATGAAAAAAAAAAAAAATATTTTAAAAAATTTTGCCTGTAGTTTTTTTAAATTTCCTATATGTACATATTTTTAATTTTTTTAAATTTTTGTAATTGATTTGTTGAAAAAAAAACTCCTAAAATTTTTAGCTGTCTACTAACTTCAGGATCATATTTTTAAAATTAATTGTTTAAAAAATTTTAATATTCAAATATTTAAAACTATTCGATTTAAATATAATTTGATAGTGAAATTACTAGACAACAATATTTCGTTGAATGATAAATAAATTCAATATTGATACAAAAAATTTTTTTTATTCATACCAAGAACTTTTTGAAAGTTCTGTGCATAGTTTCATACAATTTTTTTAAATTTGTATTAAGTAATTTTTAAATTAGTTTAGGTAAACATAAAAAATGATCAAATGTTTGCTATTTTTAGTAATATAAATATTTAAATACCTAAAATTATCTAAATTACATATTTTCATTGATAAATATCAATAAAATATATTATAATAATTATCTAATATGTAATGCATGTGATTTTAATTAAAAAAAAAAAAGAATTAATCAGTTTTGTGTCTGATGAGTTTTTAAAATTTCTTGAACTCTAAAAATTAAAGCATCATTTTTAAAAAATCTGTAATCATGAAAATAATTTTCAAATTACCTAAAACAATCATCAATTGAAAAATTTAATTAAGTAAATTGATAGTAAACACTCGTATTGATTCGTGAGTTGTAAAAAAAAAAAAAAAAAAAAAAAGTTTTACTCGGAATTTTGTACGTTAGTAAAAAGACGCTGATTTGACCAGTAAAACCGGAAATGATATTAGCAATAAGTAAAATGTGTATAAAAATAAGCCAATGAGAGTGTAGTATTTTCGCCACGTTGCCAAATTGGAGTATAATTTAAACCAATGAAATACGAGGACTCCAAGTAAAGGGAACAGAAATGCCATCTAGGAATGGCTTGTATAAGCAAAGTTTTGAGTAGTAGGCAAGCGAGCAAGCGAACCCGAGCGAGGATCGTGGGCCTGGTTGTGTGTTAGCTCGTGAAATATTGTCGGGAACCGTCGCCATGTTTAGAAGTGTGCTGTACGTCCTTGATAAAGTCTAACTAAAATGTATCGTAAAATATTAGATATATCTAATGTACTAAACATTACGTGAGGTACCTAATTAATTAATTACAATTGCTTTAAACAATTGTGCGGTTTATTTATGTGGATGCCGTATTTACGTACCGTAATTTTGTGATTAAATAATGGTAAGTCCGCCCTTAAAATCAGTCAACGCCAATATGGCGGACATTAAATTTCCTTTGTATCGTGTCGAGTCGAGGCGAGGCTTGCAACGAAATACATTTTTTTTTAAATTCAATAAAATCATTATTTTTACTCAGTATTTATTTTTATATTTAATTTCACTGATATTTATTGTCGTTTCGTGTTATTTTTTAAATTTAATTGATTTATTTAAAAAAATTTTTTTTTTTTTTTTATCTCAGACTTAGGTAGCGGTAAGAGCTCATTGTCTTATTTTTTTTTTACTCATTTAAATAATGACATGATTATTTAAGTTGTTTATATTAATCTATGGGTTTTAATAAATTTAATAATATTTCATTCATTATGCAATTAGTTTCTATTTAATACTTAATAAATTAATTTATTACTGTACATAACGATTGTTCATATTACGGATTTTGATTTCGGCGCTATTTCGGCTAATCAATTATACGAAGTATTCCGAGACTTTACGGACACTTACTTTTTATATTATTTTTATTATTATTATTGTTGTTATGTGCAATCATGAACACTAGGTTATAAAAACGTGTTAATTATTTTTGTTTATACTTATTTATTTATTTATTTTTTTTATTAAAACAATACAATAAACTTGAACCAATTAAATCGTCGTATTGTTTAATTTATACACTTGTCAATTATTAATAACTATTACTAGTTATTTAATTAATAATTTTATTTAATGTGTAATTTTTTTGTTATTTATGTGTTATTACAGTGTCATGTGTAATGAGTGATAAGCAGGGCGTGCCAACTTTGCCGCCCCTCACTGGGGGTGGAAATAACAATGGGGGAAGCAGCGGTTCTAGCAGTGGAACTCAGCAGCAACAGCAAACAGTTAATTTGCAGCAAGTATTGGCAAGTCAAGGTCTCAATGTCCTTACGACAGGAGCTGGACAACAATTTGTCATCACGTCTCAAGTTCCTGGCCTTACTCAGGTAACTTTTTCTTGACCTAACACTATTTTAATTTTTTTTATTTAATAAATTAAAAGAATAATTTAATGATGACATTCTACCGAACCTGAAGAATTGATATCCATTCAAATCATTTCTATTTATGCTGTCACCGAGGCATTTATCTGATAAAAATTATTCAACTAAATGATTTGTTTTGATAATAAATGATACAAATAACTGATTGTTAATAAATGATAATTATGATTAATAGGTCCTACCAAGTGGTGCGACAACAACAGCTGGATTACAACAAGTCACACGTATTGTTAACATCAGCAATATGTCAACGGCAAGTGGTTCGCCTTTGGGGTCACCCAATCGGCAGAACACGACGAAAGTTGTACTCGCAACATCACCGAAACTCGTGAGAACGACATTGGGAAATATGTTTCTTACGCCAACGTCTCAAATAACATCATCGCCACCGGCTAAAAAACTTAAACTTGCTGATGCTACGGAAAAACTGACGATGCTTGATGACGCCAATGGTTATCGTCGACGTATTATGGAGCACAAGATCAAGAGAATGCGCGCTATTCGTGAAAAGTACGCGGAGAACGCGTCGGAACTTTATTTTCTTCATGCTGGTGGTAATATTATGGACTTTCAAGCGTGGAAAAAGAAGCCGGCTACGTCATCATACCTTCAATTTCTACGTCAGCATCGTTTAGATCCTGATGATGAAAATGAAGATCTTACTGCTCCGTTGCCAGCAATTGCAGACATTGCGGTGTCATCAGTAACGACTATCACCACTTCAAACACGACTTCAACAAGTCAAGGGGGAGAAGTGAAGATTGCTGGTGTTGGTGTTACTCCCGTTGCAGTCTCCACAACTTTACCAGCTGCTGTTGCACAACTTAGTCAGCAAGGTATATATAATTTGAATTTATATACATATATACATATATTTTTTTTGTTCCACTTCTTAGTACTACTAAATCTTTAATATCGTACACAATCTTTAACCCTAGTCTCCGGTTATATCTTGTAATTTAAGCACAAGTCTGTAATTAGTGAACCCTGACTGTAAAACAAAATTAACAGCAATAACAAAAATAAAATCTATGCACCAATAAAATTGATTTACGTAGTAGGACAGATACCAGGTAGGCCTCAAGGGGGCCGACATGGAATGGTATTTGCCATCCGAGCAGCAATTCAATCTCCATCAGTGACCGTTCACCCTTCACCCACGTCTACTATAGCACCCACATTCATTATAGGTGATTACCATTAGCGCAGTCATTCGATGTTACTAGACGACTTTTCCTTAGACTGTTTTTGTACATTGATCGTATATTCTTATATATATACATATATAAATTTATATATATGTGTGCAAGTATATATTTTTTTTATCGTCACGATTTATGTGCTGATGATTAAGATGGAAGAATTTCAATATCTCGATTTATTTTATCGTTTCTTCATTTAGTATATAGTTTTTTTTAGCATCAACGCATCCTGGCATGATTTATTTAAATTTATTCAATATTTAACATAGAACATTTTTTATGCTTATCGTGTATTCATTGTAATGTAGACATATAAATGTGTATTTTGTTTGTTATCAGTCAGTTATTTTGTGTGTTTAAATAGAATAAATATATATACAAAAAAAAAAACCAAATAAACAAATAAAAACCCACGTGAAAACCACTGGTTCAGTATTTTTAAAACTGGATTAGTCAATATGATCGTGGGGATATTAATATCGAGCATGTGTAAGATCTTGAGGGATTTAAACTCGCAAGATCTAAGGGAAAATCTCGTTACATTTTTTTCAATTACATAATTAATTTGCTAAATATATATACATATATTAATTTATTTATTTAATTTCATGTAAAGCATTGTAGCGAATAACTTTATGAGAAGTTTGTATTTTGATAACTGTAGGTTGAAATTTAGTTCCAGATTCGTCAAAACCTTCAGCAGTTGTGACTACAAATCCTTCTGCAAATACGTTAAGTAAACAGCCTGCGGCCTCAACTTGCGTAAAAACAATGGTATCAATGACAACAGCGGTAGCAACCACTCCGACAGCTACCACTACCGCAACTTCAACATCAACTCCAACTTCATCCGCTCAACCTGTTGTCAAACTTTTTAAATTATCTGCAAATGCTCCGTCTTCATGTGATATTCAAAATAACCAGGAGCAAATTGCAGAGAAAGCTAAACAAGTAATAATTCATTTACTATATATTTTTTTTTTATTAAATAATTTACTCGTTGGGTTTTGTTAATTTTGTATTGTAATTAATTATTTAAAAATAATTAAACGACAGTTTAATTAATCTCATGGGTGTCTTTGTGGTATTATAGGAAGCTTATGTAATGCAAAGAATAACGGAACTACAGCGCGAGGGCCTTTGGTCGGAAAAACGATTACCAAAAGTACAAGAGCCAGCGAGAACAAAAGCACACTGGGATTATCTGCTGGAAGAAATGGTATGGCTGGCTGCTGATTTTGCGCAGGAGCGTAAATGGAAAAAAGCTGCGGCTAAAAAATGTGCTAGAATGGTACAGAAACACTTTTTGGAAAAAGAAGCGCAGGCTCAAAAAGCGGAAAAATTGCAAGAATTGAAGTTGAAAAAAATGGCTGGATTTATTGCTAAAGAAATAAAAACCTTTTGGGCTAACGTTGAAAAAGTATGTAACTTATTATTAAAATATTGATTTATTACCCCACGTACTTAAGCCGGCAATTTATGTACTTAATTACTTAATTTGTGTGCTCATTGTGGGAACATAAACTTTCTAAATAAGACAACTCCAACTGTATCACGTGATTCAGTTTAAGATTTTTTAGACACAGTAATTTTTAAAGATGTCAATTTAATATTTTTTTATCGGGTTGCATTTATATTTTTATTGTTTTACTTTTTATTAAATTATACTTTATTTTTGTTTAAAAAAAAAAACAGCTCGTGGAGTTCAAACAGCAGACTAGACTGGACGAAAAAAGAAAAAAAGTACTAGATCAGCAACTGAACTTTATTGTCGGCCAAACTGAAAAATATTCCACGTGGTTAACGGAAGGATTAAATAAAACTGAAGGTACCACGAGTATTTCAGCTTCTAAAAATAGTTCGAGAATAGCATCACCCGTACCCGCACAAAAACAACATTCAGATGGTAAATAAATAATAATAATGCATTTTTTTTTTTTTTTTTTTTTTTTTTTTTTTTTTTTTTTTTTTTTTTTTTTTTTTTCATTAATCTTGACAACAAAAGATTAAAATTAAATTATTACATAATTCTTAAGATGAATTTGAGCCAAATCAAAGTTCAGAAGATGACGAAGAAACGATAGCAAAAGCTGAAGAGGAGATGAAATCAAATCACAAAGAGGAAGTTGAGTTACTTAAAAAAGAATCTGAAATACCTTTAGAAGATTTACTAAAGGAATTACCGCCAAACTATCTTGAAGAGAGGGATAAAAGTTTGTCTCCGCCTCCAGAAGATTCGATTAATGTTGAAGAAAATAATACAGATGGTGATGCTGAATTTACCGTTGCTTCGGAAGAATCTTCAGATGATGAAAATACAATTATGGAACAGGAAGAGGCAGAAGGTAATAGTGTAGATCATCGGCAAGAGTTGGACGATCTTAAAGCCGAAAATGAAATGTCTATTGATGAACTGATGGCCAAATATGGAAGTATGCCAGCTTCCATGGATGTCGATGAAGAAAGTGAACACGGTACGTTTTTAAATATTTATTTGAGTTATTATTTATTTATATTTTTTCAATGATGATACTCTTACCGAACTTGATGGGGCGAGCATCCATTCAAACTCGACCCCAAAACGTGAAATTACCGAGGCATTTATCTGAGTTTAATTTATATAATATAAATATTCTTTTATTTTTTTTTAATGATATAAAATTATTAAACGCATTGTTTTATTTGTTGTAGAATCTGATAAGGATGATGATGAAGAAGGTGAAGTCGAAGCTGAAGCCGAGGCCGAGGCTGAAGTTGAAGCTGAAGAAAAATCAGAAAGTGAAAATGAAAGTGAAGATGAAACTAAAGAAGATGATGAAGATTCACAAAGTCAAAGTGATGATGACGATGAGGAAACGGGTATTGGTCTGAAATCGTTGTTAGAAGATTTAGATGATAAATCGTCGAGTAAAAATGCCAATGAGTCAAACTCTGAGGCGCACAACGAAATGGATGATGTTGCCGCCTTAGCTGAAAGTATTCAACCCAAAGGGAATACACTACTAACAACAAGTGTAAGTAATTTCATAGTTTTCAACGTCTTAATTTATTATCAATTTTTTTTTTTCTTTTTTTTTATACCTTCACTCCAAAATGATTAGCATTTTCTATGGCTTCTCATTATTTCACGGAAGGTAGATTAAACGTGAATGCTTTCCCATGTAATAAATTAAATAATTTATTGCGCAAAAGAGTCAGACAATTTTTTCTTTTAATAAAATTTATTTTTTTATGAATTATAAATTGATAGTTGATAGTTTATAATTAATTCATGAAAATTATTGTTTTTCTTGAAGGTCGTGACGAAAATCCCGTTTCTTTTGAAACATTCGCTTCGTGAATATCAACACATTGGTCTTGATTGGCTTGTAACAATGTACGAACGAAAATTGAATGGAATATTAGCTGATGAAATGGGTCTTGGAAAAACAATTCAAACAATAGCATTGTTAGCACATCTTGCTTGTGAAAAGGGCAATTGGGGTCCTCACTTAATAATAGTACCTACATCTGTGATGTTAAATTGGGAAATGGAATGTAAAAAATGGTGTCCGGGTTTTAAAATTCTTACTTATTATGGTACACAAAAAGAACGTAAACAAAAGAGAACCGGTTGGACAAAACCAAATGCTTTTCATATATGTATTACATCTTATAAACTTGTTATTCAAGATCATCAAAGTTTCCGTCGGAAAAAGTGGAAATATTTAATTTTAGATGAAGCTCAAAATATTAAAAATTTTAAATCACAACGATGGCAATTATTATTAAATTTTCAAACACAAAGACGTTTATTGTTAACCGGTACACCATTACAAAATAATCTCATGGAACTTTGGTCACTGATGCATTTTCTTATGCCCAATGTATTTCAATCGCATCGTGAATTCAAAGAATGGTTTAGTAATCCCGTCACTGGTATGATTGAAGGAAATAGTGAATACAACGAAAATATTATACGTCGACTTCATAAGGTTTGTACGTACTAAGTAATATTAAATTTTAAGTTTTTTAATATTTTTTTTTTATTTATTTATTTAAATAAATGGTCATTCGCTGCCGACAACCTGCTTGATTTAATTATATCTTGATTGGTCTTTATTTATAAATCAGCGAAATATTAATTTAATCTCCATTAAAACTCGTGTAACGGATAAGTGGAATTTTTTACGTTATGCGAATCCTGTCTGGAGTTACAATTTAATTTTTAAAAATAAGTCATTTTTTTTATTCTGTAAGATAAGGGACTCAACATCTAATTTTATAATGTTCTAACTTGAGTTAAATTATTATTGTTTTTTTGTCTCCATTTTTCGCTAGAAAAATTAATAAATGTCACACACACGCACATAGACATTTGTTTATAATTCTGTTAATACGAAAAACAGCTTTCAAACATATGAAAATGTTTACATTTATTGCGAATTTAATATTAAAAATCAAACTTTTAATAAATTCGCGCCATTGCTATAGTTAACTGGAGCTAGAGCATTACCGATTTTCATTTTAAGTAAAATAAAATTAATAAATTTATTAATATGAAATTTACTACAATAGAAAAAATAAATAAATTACGCGCTAATGAGAAGAATCTATACTAGAGTAGTTACTTTTTTTTATTAATAATCAAAATAAAAAGATAATTTATCTATGTAAATTTTTTCAGCGCATAAATGAATAATTTTATTGATTTGTTTGCAATCAACTGACTTGATAAAGAAATTTATTAATATTTAAATATACAAAGCGTGATTCAGTACATTGAAGAGTACACTCTGTGTTTGTCGTTTAAAAAATGTTATCATAATCTTTAATATTCAGTCACGCGGTAAATTTAAATTTGATTTTTATTACATTGATAACTTTTATTTGCACATGTTTCTTTCATGATTTTAAAAGTATCTTTTGATAGCTAACATAAGATATCGGGTCTCTTAATTTATTAAATTTTTTTTTTTTTTTTTAAAGAAATAAATCTAAAGTTATTTATTTATTTTTTTTTTGTTATAGGTTTTACGTCCATTTTTACTCCGAAGATTGAAAACCGAAGTAGAAAAACAATTACCAAAGAAATACGAACACGTAATAATGTGTCGTTTATCAAAACGTCAAAGATTTTTATACGATGATTTTATGTCACGTGCTAAAACTCGTGAAACTTTGGCTAGTGGTAATTTGTTGAGTGTCATCAATGTATTGATGCAATTACGTAAAGTATGTAACCATCCAAATTTATTTGAAGTAAGACCGACGGTGTCACCATTTCAAATGGAAGCTATTGACTTTATTACAGCTTCATTAGTATGGAGTGCACTTGATTACGATCCATTCAAGGTAATTTACGTTTTTTGTTTTTTATTTTTAAAAATGTAAATCAATTTTTCCATATTACCTGCATTAAATCTGCTAGTTCTAATCCCTGTTTTTGCAGTCGAAACAAACCAATTTCCGATCAATGTGATTTAGCAGGCAGAAACTGATCAGTTCGTTCCCTAGAGAACAAACTCATAAGTTTCTGACTTGATTTCATTCTTGTTATGATTAAATTTGGTTCATATCATTCTATTTGCCAACCAATCTGACAGTTATCTTTGAAAAATTAAAATAAATAACATAAATTTCAATAAAAAAAAAAATGTTTAACTATTAAAATTTGGATATTTAAAATACACAAGAAAAAAATGATGTTTTGGCGCAAGAAATGTTTTGCATTATGAATAGAAAACAAAAATTTTCTTAGGACTGAAAAAAATTTCTGGTCGCAAAAAATTGTTTTTTGCTCCAAGAAAATTTTGGTTTCCAATTTATAACGCAAAAATTTTTTCAGAGCGAGTATAATTGTTTTGCGTCAAATAATCCTTTTTTTCTATGCAGCATTATTTTTTACCTCGTTAATAGTCAGAAATTAGTCTGTTATGACCGACCCCAGGCTTTAAAACTCAGTAAGAATGCAAGTAATCATGAAAAATGTAGGTCATGTTCAGAAACTCACTCTGGAAGAGAAAGATGCAACTTCTGTGTTCACAACTATCTGGTTAAACCAGAGGAACAATTCGACATAACTATTAATATATAGCGTTCGTAAACTCCGCGAGAAGGTAAATGCAGTATCAGGTATTCTCTTGTTCCTCTGGTTTTAATTAAACAACGTGGCTTTCAGCTTCATAATCATTTGGATAAATATTTATCAATCCCCAAAGTGTTTTTCTGAATATGCTCGGTGTGTGGCACGGGATAAAACACGATTTCAGATCGAGTAATGTCAGCCTTTGCCTTCGTCTCTAGCACTCTCGACTTGACCCTTGTCTGAAATCGTCTTGTTTAATTCTTGTCACTCAATTTACTATAAAATATAAAAAATAATTAATAGTTTTAAAATTTGATTATTTTATTTTCAGCACATTGATTTGGCCATTTTAAATTTAAATCTATTGAAAATAGAACGTACAATAACAGCATTTGTGTCACACAGAATACGTCGTTTACAAACACCTCGTAAATTAATTGAAGAAATAGATAGTCAGCCACCGCCACCACCACGTTGTCCAGCGGGTAAAATAAAAATAACTGTAAGATTGTCAAATCAAGTTAAACCACCGTCAGTAACACCCCAGCAAGTAACTCCAGCTAAAATAAAAAGTTTTACTGGTATTTTACCAACACCGCGTGTTGGTACTTCCCCATTAATTAAAACAATAAATAATCAAACTCCTGGACAAGGTGTTACATTACGTGTTGCTGGTGGACAACAATTACAAGGTTACGTTCAGCTTGTTCAACATCAAGGAAATGTTAAAGGTATAATAATTTAATTATTAATTATATTTATAAATTAATGCATCATCGATCGGTGGTTGTATCACTCGTATAATCTGCCTTTGCAATGGTGCTATAATAAATTCCTTGGCCAGCCTGTTCATTTTTAATTCATATTATGTACATTCTAGAACCGGGAAAACAATTTGAATTTTTAAAAAATTTTTATCGTAATTCAAGTTGTAGAATTTAAAATTTAATTTAATTGAATTAAATTTTTTTTTTTTAATGTAGCGATACCAATGGCTGCGATAGCGCACAATTCTCAAACAACAACACCCGTAACGGGTACTACGACAACGATAAATGCTCAGAAAATAGCCGTGAGCAGTCCAAATATCCGCGATGGCTTACAAAGATTAACGCAAACTGTTACGTTTAAACAAGGAGACTCTGTACAGAGGATACCCATGTCAAGTTTTGCTCAATTAGTACAAACGTCTACAGGTCGGCATATTATTCTTCATTCCAGTCAACAGTCAACCAATGCAGGTAATTAATTTAATTTGGTTACTTTATTCTATTATTATAATATTAACATCTAATGAATACGATTAATTTAGTTTGAAATTATTTATTTTTTCGTTAATGAAATTCGTGTAAAAATTAAATTATTGATTTATTGTCTATTAATTTTTAAAGGAAAATTATTTTATAATTTAATTTTATTAAAAAATTAAAAATTGTGTAAATATTCCCGATTCAGGGTAACTGAATTTTTATTTTGCTTTTTAATCGACCAATAATTATTTAATTTTCGGCTAAAATAATTATTTTAATTGATATTTTAAATATTATATTTTGAAATTAATAAATATGATCCATTGCGACTCTAAAAAATTAAAAACAAATAAAGCAAAGAATATAAATTTATATCTTTTTTTTTTTAGTTTCTTTTCCTGTGATGACATCAAGTGGTCAACGACTAACTGTCCTATCGCCAAAATTTACGCCAGTAACAAAAGTAGTCGGTGGTGTTGTGACAACATCAGCAAATACAGTTGGTGGTCGACCTGTAATGCGAGTACCGCCATTAAATGTTTCTACGAGCGTAGCATCAGCAATGGCATCACCATCACAGCCACAGATACGTGGAATAGTAACAAGAGGTACCAGTGTATCAGCAACTGTTGGTGTAACTGGCGCTGGCAGTGGTAATAATGCCAATGGAACAACGATTCAGCAAAAAGAAATAATTAAAAAACGTAAAGAAAGTCCTAAATC
This sequence comes from Microplitis mediator, assembly GCF_029852145.1. Lineage (NCBI taxonomy): Eukaryota > Metazoa > Arthropoda > Insecta > Hymenoptera > Braconidae > Microplitis > Microplitis mediator. The sequence goes on from NC_079971.1 coordinate 8,176,954, forward strand.
AGATTTTTATTTATCACAACTTGAAGAAGATCGACGACAACGACGTCAAGCTAAATTAAGTACAATAGCTAATATGAATGAACGTAAATGTGCGGCTTGTCCATTATACGGCGAGGATCTTTTTACAGCATTGAGAATTGACAGACCAGCGTCTGGTTGTCAATGGCACAATGGCTGGTTAAATTGTAAAAATGTTAAACAACCAGCACGAACCCGTCGTCAATATTTTTCTCATACAGAAGCTCTGGCCCAGGCGATTAAATCAACAGAACAAATAGTCGAAGAATTAAAAGAAGTATTTGAACGTTTTGTTTGTTATGTACCAGCAGTACGTGCACCAGTACCGCGTTTTCATGTTTCACATCCACCTCCATTTAAATTATGGCAACATCAACGTATGCAAATGGTATTACAGCGACGGGTAACACCTAGATGTGCGATACTTCATCCAATAAATAGTGCAATGATGACACAATTTCCTGATCCACGTCTTATACAATATGATTGTGGTAAATTACAATCACTCGATCGTTTATTAAGAAAATTAAAAAGCGGTAGTCATCGTGTCCTCATATTTACGCAAATGACAAGAATGTTGGACGTACTTGAGGCGTTTTTAAATTACCATGGTCATATTTATTTGAGATTAGACGGTACAACAAAGGTTGACCAACGTCAATTTCTTATGGAAAGATTTAATGGAGATAAACGTATATTTTGTTTTATATTATCAACAAGATCGGGTGGTGTTGGTGTTAATCTTACTGGTGCTGATACAGTTATATTTTATGACAGTGATTGGAATCCAACAATGGATGCTCAGGCACAAGATCGTTGTCATAGGATTGGACAGACTCGTGATGTTCATATTTATCGGCTTGTTAGTGAAAAGACTGTTGAAGAAAATATTCTTAAAAAGGCCAATCAAAAGAGATTACTTGGTGATCTTGCTATTGAAGGGGGTAATTTTACTACTGCTTATTTCAAGAGCTCGACAATACAGGATCTCTTTAATATTGATCAGACTGAAAATGATGCGTCGGCACGTATGGCTGAAATCGTTGAACAAAATAAAGATCGTGAAAAATTATTGCTGAAAGACGTGTCCTCTAGTTATAGTAGTAATAATAGTAATAGTGGTAATGGTAATAGTAATAGTAATGTAACAACGCCAGTCGTTGAAGAAAAAGTAGCAATGGGTGCCTTAGAAAGTGCACTTGCTGCTGCTGAAGAAGATCTTGATGTATTGGCTGCTAAAACTGCTAAAGCTGAAGCTGTTGCTGATCTTGCTGAGTTCGATGAAAATATTCCGTTGGATGATGCTGATCGTGAGGACACACAAATTAGTAAAGCTGAACAAGAAGTTCAAAATTTAATTTCACAGGTAATATTTTATTATCATCATTATTATTATTATTGTTTATTTATTTACTTATCGGTAAAATTTATAAAAATAAAGGATCGGAATAATAAAAATGTCTTGAAATTACACCCAGCATCAATTAAAAAATGCCTTACCTTAAATACAGTTTTTTATACAATTGTCTAGTCAAATAAATTTTAAATGAAATGAAAAATGATTTTTTTTAGTTATTTCTTGTAGTTTTAAATATTAAAATAAAATTTTACTTTGAAAAACAATGTTGATAATTAATTATTATTAATTGCACGCCTCAAGCGCGATAGCGCTGAGTATGTTTTATTGGCACTCGATTTTTTTCGGTTACCTCACTCACTTTGGAACATCTCTACAATTTTTGAAGTATATTAAAATAGCTTGAAACTTATGTTGTCATAGAGAGAATTTATTAAGGAGTAATTATGATACAATATAAAGTTGATTTCTTAATATGCTGATTTTAAAATAAATAATCTAGTTGAGGGGAGCCCTGATGTCAATTAATTAACAGCTTTCTTGTAATCACGATAACTGACGAATAAAATGACTCACGAACCTGTTTTTTTTTTAATTAGCGGTGGTTTGGTTACTATAAAAACCCTTTCGTTAATCATTATCCAATTCTATTTGATTTCATTGTAATTAATAAAAAATTAAAGGCTTGTAAACTTTTTTCTTCCTACTATAACTACTCGCAGCACTAGCGTAACAAGACTGAAAAAAGAAAAAAAAAAAAAAAAAAAAAAAAATTGAACTAAAAATGAGAAATAAGAAACAATCAATTTATTAATTTAAAAGTTGATAAAAAATTTATAATTAAAAAAAAATTAATTAATATTTATGTATTTAATAGACAAACGCCAATCGGCTATTTACATTATTATGATTATGTATTAATATATATAATATTGCTTATGGGGTCCCTAACATATTATAAAATAAAAGTAATGATTAAAAATAAAATTGAGTGTCTCTATAATCGCTCACTAAGGACCAGTTTTTCTAACCAGGTTCATTTTTATCCGGGTTTGCATTAATATCGCGAGTACATCTAATCCATTAATAATATATAGATATACCAGTAATAATAATTTAAACTCGGATTAAAAATAAACCGGGTTTGAAAAACTGCCCCTAAAAGTTTTGGTTTCCATTACTCGATCAACACATGGCACTATACTCGCTCAAAAATAATATCAATTGAACTATGATAAATTTATTGATTTAGAGAATAATTTATAAAATATATTCAGGGTGGCCACGATTCGAGAATATCGGAAATTATCAGGGAATTTAATGCAACTGGGAAATATCATGGAATTGTCAGGGAATTTCGAAAATTATCCGGGAATTAAATTGTAACAATTCAAAATTTGAAAAATTTTAAATTATACACTAGTTATAAAAATTAAGGGATATTAAAAAAATTTCAAATTTTAAAGTGATTTTCAACAAGTTTTAACTTGAAGGAAAATGGTCAAACGACAAAAACCAAAAAAGCAAATTGTAGCTTCAAGTGTCTAGTTTTCTGATCTGGTCTTTAAATTTTTTTATTATGTGCGGTTCCAGAGTAATCCCAAGAAATCTATCGAAAAAGGAATTTACCAAATTTTTGGTCGTCTTAAAAACGGTCTTCGAGCTTCAATAAATTTTTTTCGATAATTGTGATTGACTTTTAATTGCTCCGAAACCGTGCATAATAAAAAAATTCCAAGACTCAGATCAGAAAACTAGACACTTGTAGCTACAGTTTGACTTTTTATTTCTATTGTACGACCATTTTCCTGCGAGTTACCAACTGTTGAAAATTACTAAAAAATTTGAAATTTTTTGAATATCCCTTAATTTTTGTAACCAGTGTATTTTAAATTTATTTAAATCATAAAATTTCTTATTAAATATTTTAACTTATACATTTTTAACATCGAATAATTAAAAGTAGGCAGTATTAATTTATTCTATTGCCTTTTTTTCTAGTTTCTCGCATGATTTAATTATCAAATTTAATTATTAAAAATGAAAATATAATAAAAACTTTGAATATCTAAATGATACGAATGAAATTTCTAAATCAGGGAAAAATGTAAAAAACTTTACTGGAAAACCGGGAAATATCAGGGAATTTTGAATTCATTTCTTTGTGACCACCCTGATATTACTTTATTCAGTTTTCACAAATTAAAAATGCATATATTGAAAACCATATAATTGTAACAATTACAACAGAATTTAACCTTACCTAATAAATTTAATAAAAGAAACGAACGAACGTTAAGAATATTTCCCGACATTACCCCCCCCCCCCCTATTTTTTTTTCAAATATTCAATGACCTTGAACTGTCATTACCGTATTAAAATATGATCAATTAATAAAAAAAAAGTTTAAGCATTAATTGAGAAAAAGACCACGCAGTTAAAATTCCGCCGATATAAAGATTTAAAAAGAAAATTTCTTGCAGTTCTTATCATTTAAGAGTTAAACGAACTTTTGTAAATAAACTCCAGTACAATTTTCATGTGAATATTATAATTCGAAATGAAATATATAGTGGGCTAAAATATACTTACAAAATTTTGTTTAACTCCTAATTGGTAACAACTGTAAGCAATTTTCTTTTAAATCTATATCTAGGCGCGATTGTAACTACGTTGTCTTTTTTTAATTAATGCTTTTACTTCTTTTTTTTTTAATTGATAAAATTTTTTTACGGTTATGACAGTTCGAGGTCAGTAATTATTTTTCCTTCCTTGGTGGGTAATATACTATTGAAAATTGGAGGCATTGTCTGAGAATGCCCTTGAAGTAAAAAATGTCCAGATGAGTGTGATTTTGAAAGCAGTCACTTAATTTGAATATATTATAATATATTTTAATACGTCACATTATACTATATTTAAATTCACAAACAAGTATTTAACAATGATAACTTTTTTATTTGAACTTTTATTTTACAAGAATTATAAAAACGGATTAATCAGTTGAAGTGAGCGATTAATGATACTGATCCGACTGAGGGTCTTTTACCTAACGTAAAATATAAATTTTTTTAAAAATACTTTTTGTTAATCTGTTCTTTTTAATGATTGCGTTTTTTTTTATCGGTATTAATTTACTAACAAATTTAATTATTATCCAGTCGTTTTCTTTTTAAATTTTATTTTTAATTCGGTCACTTTCATTATATTCATTATCTATAAATTAAAAATACAGAATTTTGATTCTGTATTATTGATTAATTTGAATTATAGTAATTTATTAATGTACGTATTATTTTTCGTTTTAGTTAACGCCAGTTGAACGTTATGCAATGAAATTTGTTGAAGAAACAGAAGGTACATTTTCAGCAGCTCAATTGGCTGCAGCAGAACGTGAATTGGAACAACAGAAAAAAGAATGGGAATTAGATCGATTACGCGCATTACGTGAGGAAGAAGAACGTCGTATGAGGATGGCTGATGATGACGATAAACCATTGACATTTAGCCGCGAGGATGCTCAGAATCAGGTTAATAATACAAGTAATTCTAAGAGAGTAGGTAATAGTAATAAAAAACAAAGTCAGGTCGCGCCGAGTAGACGTAGTTCACGTAGACCTAGTAGAAGTGCACGTGAATCTTCAGTAAGTGATTCTGAGTCTTCGACTAATAGTGAGTCGGAGTCTCAGGAAGATCTTGCTGAAGATAATTCTGATGAGGAAGAGTCCAGTCAAGAGAGTCAGGATGATGAGATAGGTGATGATGATGGTGATGATGATGATGATGATGATGATGATGGTGATGGTGATAACGAGAATGAGGATGATGATGATTTAAATGCAAGTAAATATGATAATAATAGTAAACGTCGTCCAGGTCGACCTAAAAAAATGAAAATGCGTAAAAATCATCTTGATCTCAATAGTCCGCGCACAAGATCTCGTGGTAACGTTAAAATAAATTTATGGACATTAGATGTAAGTCCCATTTTACCAGTTGTTAAACGTAGTTATAAAGATATGCATTGGCGTAAACGTAATAAACGTGATAGTAATGATAAAAATACAAATAATGATAATAGTAAAGATTTGGTGATAACAGATCAAGATCAAGATCAGGATCATGATAATGATAATGGTAATAATACAGATGATAAATCTTCAATTATAGTTGATCAAGTTAAATGTGATGATTTATCATCAGCTAGTCCTAGTGTTAATGATGAGGAAAAGAATGAAGAAACAAATTATATTGAAGTTAATAAAACAGAAACAATTGATGATAAAAGGCCTCAAGTCACGGGTTCAATGGATATTTCTACATGTAGTGATGACAATGATGACCATCAAGAAAAAGAAGAATATTCAGAATTAGAGCAGTCAAATGAAACAAATTTTAGCATGTCATTGTGCGGTGAGTCATTAAAAGCTGATGGTAATAAAACTGATGATGATAATGGTGATAAAGTTGATGAAGTTAAAAATTTAAATGAAAAAAAAAGGACTCGCTTAAATCGTAGTAATAATATTAAAAAAACACCACAGTCTTGTGATGATTCAACAGGTAAATTTGAAGAAATGGACACAGATGTTAATCACGTAACACGATCTCATAAAACTGAACAATTTAAAACCGACAATATTAATAATGAAGATACGGAAAATTTAGATGTTAATGTTGGGTCACCGAATAATGTAATTAGTAGTACATCGCCTACGACTTTAAATGAGTCTGCATTAGATGTTGAATATTGTATTATAAGTAATAAAGATAAATCAGGTGATGATTCTTCAGCAGATTCTTCTTGTACGGATGTCAATGCTGAGCCTAAAATAGAAAGTATTATTTTAAGAAAAACACGAACAAGATCATCTTTAATAAGTAATGCTCCTTTGAGTAGTCGTACTCGTCGTGCTGTAAAATTACAGCATAAGAATCCGGATGACTCGAGTAGTAATACAGACGCTGAAGCTAAAGAAATAAAACAAGAGTCTATTGATGGTATTGAGGAAGTTGGAAAAAATCAATTAGAAAATGATGAATGGCCAAAAGTTTGTGTTGAAAATATTTTACTTGATGAATCTGTGCCAATTGAAGCGACTATTTTACCTCCTGTCGAGTCAACTGATTTAAAATCAATGAATTCTGAGGAAAAAAATACTGAAGCTCCGTCAAATTCTAATTTAACATTACGATTAAAAATAACTCGACCGGACACACCTTTTCCACGTATTTCAACACGAAGATCTAAAGCTAATTCACCTTTTACAGAACCCCTAGCTCCTGTTTCCAATGACGTTGAGTCGAAAAAATTACGAAAAAATTCAGAAAAAAAAGTGATTAAAAAATCATCTGACTCGGAGTCATCACAAGAGTCCGTGGACGAAAAAAAAAATGATGGTTGCAAAAGTCCGATGTTGATTCTATCAGACATAAAATTAAAACTACCAGTACAAAAATCACCGCAAATTGAGGCTTCGTCATCGCGCGTAACTCGTTCATCAGGGGTACTAGATTCACCGATTGTTCTTATAAAAGAGCATCCGTCTTCCGGAGAAAGACCTACAACACGTTCAAAAGGTGCTATGGATAATGGGTTTTTGTTACCAACTCAAATAAATCGTAAAACACGCGGTAATTCGTTGCCCAAAGTATCAGCATCATCAGCAATAATACCAGAATCTAATAAATTAAAATCCAGTGATACCGTTAATACATTTCCCATTAGTCAAAAAAGACGACCAGATACACCAGTACCTAAAAAATCATCATCACGTATTACAAGATCAGCTGATCAAATTATTTATTCATCAAGTTTTAATTCACACGGTAATTTAATAAATAAAAATAATAATAAATCAACACGTCGTACGTCAACTTGTTTAGATAAAAATGAAACAGATGTACATTCACTTACACATACACGTACGCGTACACCATCGCCACCACTACAAGTATCATCACCACTTGCTGATAATATATCAGGAAAAAAAGAATCTGTTGATACTGATTCAAATGGTAATGCCGTAAATAATGATAATTTTACTCACAGTAAAAATGATAATGTTACATTAATTAATATTGACAATGAAAAACCTCAGAGAACAGCTAAAGTTGTTGCTATGATAACACTAGATACTCATTCGCGTATTAATCATAATAAAACGAGTCCTGTTAATTCCGCAATTAAAAAAAATGATGAAAAACGTGACTGTGAAGTTATTTGTATTGAAGAACCCATTGGGATTAAAATGAGATCCAGAAGTAGTTCTAAATTATTACTATCATCATCAACATCGTCATCATTGCCGTCATCATCATCACCTATTGAGACAATAGTTATCCATGATAATGATAGCGAATCTGAAAATGACACTGAATCGAGAGATAAAAGATTGCGTAATAAAAATATTATAAAAAGATCACAAAGACTTATTAAGTCAAATTTAAAAAATAAATATAATGATATACAAATTTTAGATACAACAGCAGACAATGATGATGAACTAGGGCCTAATAAAAAAATAATTAAACTTACACCTGTTGATAAAATTAATCGTCAAATTTCTTGAGATATTTAATTATCATTTTTTTTAAATTTCATTAATATTTAAATCATTCATAATAATTATTATTGTTATTATTATTTTTTTTTAAGCTTTTTTTTATCAATTGCTTCATCTTATCTTGCCTAATCTTTAATGTGAATTTTGTAAATATTAATAATAATAATAATAATAATACTTAAATAATTATGAACAATAAATTGAGACGGCAATAAAATATTCCGTACTCAGTAAAAATTATTGATTGATTAATAAATTAATTGATTAATTAATTTGTACTGTTTTTTTTTATTATAATTAATTGCTGCGTCTGGTGACGTTATTGTATAAAATGAACGGAGGAATAAAAAGAAAAATAACTGAGAAAATGATAATGATAAGAGAATAAAAATAAAAAAAAGAAGTAATAATGGAAATATAATTTATATTTTTCGTGATATCCGCGAGACTCATGACTGTATTATATAATAAAAAAAAAAAATAGGTTTAAAAAAAATATATTTTCAATATAATCAAGACGCTACACTCTGTTATTATTATACGTAATTATTAATATTGTTTATAATTGTTAATATTTTTTAATTAATTTGACAGTTTGTTTTTTTTCTCGTTTATTTTTCTTTTATTGATAAATGTTTTTTAATTTAATAATAAAACTCTCAAAGAGTTTTATATGTGCTTCTGTCTCTCTATCATCTCTTCTGTACACGACTGCGACGTCGTTCAATGTGAAATAATAATTATATAAATATGAATATATATAAATATATATAAACGTTTTTAGGGATTAAGATGATTAACGTATAGAATTAAAACGTGTAATTTGTCGAGTGTTAAGATATATATATATATAAATATATATATGTACATATACATGAATGAACATATAAATATATATACGTGCATTTATGTATATGTATATATATTTATTAAATGTAACGCGATAAAATAATAATTAAGTCGTGTGGCTGTATTTTTTGTATGATCGAGTGTGAGATAAAAATTAAGGAAATAAACGAAATATTCCTTACAATATATAATGTGTTTTCTTATTTCTTGGTGTGTTTCCAAGGTTCAAAGGTTCAGTTCCGTTTTGGTGTCAAAAAAAAAAAAAAAAAAAAAAAAAAAATTAAATTATAAAATCAAATAATTTTAAATTATTGATTTACTTATTAGTTTAAAAAAAAAAGTTTAATAAAATTAGCTCAGTGTGCTTGTTTATGTTTGGAGGTCACTGATCTCATGTTTGGTGTGGCAAGGCCGTCTGGACCGCACAATTAATTTAAAAAAACAAAAAAAAAATTAATTTAATTTTTTTTTTATATACATTTAATGAATTATATTTATATAAAATTTATAATTTAAATTACATGTCTAATAAATGGCACCAAAACACTGCCTTTGCCATTCCAAACTTATCTTGGAGACTGCCAGAATATAAGCAGGCACATTTATGAGCGTGAGGAGTATTTTTATATATATTCCTCGATGATATATATGAATGTAGCGAATACCAGAACGGTTTTGAAGCTTTTGAATTTTGGTTAATCCTAACATTTACTTTAGTTTTATTTATTGTTACTCTTCATTTATTTATTTTATTACTTAGATGTATATAAGATTTGTAAAATTATAATTGATGGGTAAGTTATTTAAGTTCTGGTTATCTTCGCTGCAATCAATATTGAGTCAACTGATGAACGACTGGATTGTTATTTTTTAATTTATTATTATTATATTTGTTTACTTTTATTTTATTTAAAATGATTTTTTTTTTGTTTCTTTTAATAATTATAGGTATGGTTATCTGAAAATACTCTGGAACAAATGCCGGTGAGTAATATTTAAACAAACAAATAAATTAATTGATTGATTAAGAACATTTTCATACAGTACTCCTTACTTTTTAAAAATATTTTATGACTCAATTTTAAAAAATTACTTAACGTTGTTATCAATCAGGGATTGAACGAAATTTGTTGAATTTTATCGGCTAAAATATATTTACCAAATTTCGTTTGACTCCTAATTGATAATAACTGTGAGTAATTTTTCCAAAATCTATATTTCGGCCACAATTGCAACTTTGTTGTCTTTTATTCAATTTTTTTTTAATTAATTAATTTATAAAATTTTAATACCGTTTTGAGAGCTGAAAGTCTTTGAACATTTGTAAAAAGTTGGGGAGGGGATCACTCTGAGAATAAGCTTAATTACAAGCATAAATAATTTAATATAAATTTAAATAAAAATTGATTTAATAGATGTGGTGTCCACCAACGCCTCCAACTTCTGACAACGATGTGTACGTCGACTACTCTCTAGGTTTTCTTTATGAAAATTCACCAATGACTGAAGCGCAATTGCCACCTGTTTATGTCAAGAAAGAATTGAAGCGCAGTCGGACTGAGACAACGTCGAATGAACGAGACGGTCGACGGCCTGCTAAAATTCGTCATAAAGATGAATCTGTATTTGCTCCACGCTCACTGTTTGATCGTCCGACTCCAGCATTACTTAAAGCACGACGTGATATGAAGTTACACAAACATCGTGGAATACGTCCGCCGATAACAATAACTGGAGTTAAACCGACGGTATTAAAATCAATTGAGCCGGAACCGATGCTAGACTGGCTAGTGCACGAAGACTGGGCATTGTTGCAAGCACTTCAAGTGTACCAAGGCTTGGCATTAAATTTAATGATCATATCACCTGCACATACTCCTAACTGGGATCTTGTTGCGGATATTGTTAATAACACTTCACGTATATACAGATCACCTAAACAGTGTCGGTATCGATATGAATCGGTCATTGTTCCACGTGAAGAAGGCAAAATAATGTATGATACAACTTCTAAGAAACAAAAGAAACAAAAAGGTCTTATGAAGTTACCGCATGTGGTTGAGGTAATTTAAAATTTTTTTTTATAAATAAAAGTATTAAAATAAGAGACCTAATACTTGATTACTACACGCTGATAATTTTATGGTAATAATTACTATAGGAAATTTTGAATGGTTAGTAATTTTTAAATTCTGAATAATAATTATTTTTATTAACAGGGGTTATCAGATATTTTCGGCTGAGTTTTTTTCGGAAGCAAAATCTCTAAATACAAAATATAGACCGCACATTGCTGCACTACTGTCTAATCTAGCGAAGTGCGCTTTAATTGTTTTATAATATTCGTTTGTTTAAGAGAAAAACTCGGCCAAAGTTTCCATTTAGTGCACAAGTGCAACAAAAATAGTACCGTTTGAGGACTTGAGTGTAATAGAGAGAGAAGTACGAACCCCTGTTAATAAAACTTATCACTCAGATAATGAATGGTAATAATTGTAATGTTAGCTGTTAATATTTATTGTACTAAGGGGGTAATGCAGTAGAGTTGATTTTCTTCCAGTAATCGTGGATATTTGGAAGACAATCGAGAGAAGTTTAAAAAGTGTTGTAATTGGTAGTGGGGATACGCCTCTGTGAATGTTACGCTTATTTGTTCAAAAATAAGGGGTCTTTACAATCCGGGAATATCGGGAATTCTCAAGGAATTTAATGCAACAGGGAAAGACAGAAATGTCAGGGAATTTTGAAAAGTATTCGGGAATTTCATTGCGGCAGTTGAAAATTAAAAAATTCTTCAATAATATACTAGTCACAAAAATTAAGGGTTATTAAAAAATTCCCAATTTTTAAGTGATTTTCAATAGATTGTAACTCGGGGGAAAAAGGCCGTACAACAAAAACAGACAAGACGAATTGTAGCTTTAAAGTGTCTAATTTTCTAATCTGGTCTTGAAATTTTTTATTATGTACGGCCCCGGAGTAATCCTAAGAAAACCATCGGAAAAAAAAATTTTCCAAATTTTTGCTTGTCTAAAAAAGGGTCTACGGGCTTCAATAATTTTTTTTCGATAATTATGAATGATTTTTTATTATTCCGGAACCCTGCAAAAAAAAAAAAAATTCTAAGACTAGATCAGAAAGCTAAACACTTGAAGCTACGATTTGTCTTTTTTGTTTTTGTTGTACGACCATTTTCCTTCGAATTACCTGTTGAAAATCACTTAGAAATTTCGAATTTTTCTAATATCCCATAATTTTTGTGACTAGTAATTTTTGAATTTATTTTAATGGTAAAATTTCTTATTAAATATTTTCTTGCACATTTTTAGCATCGAATAATCAAAAGCAAGCCATATTAATTTATTTTCTTGACTTTTTTTTTCGATTCTCTCATGATTTAATCACCAGATTTCATTATTGACAATGAAAATATAATAAGAACTTTGAATATTTTAATAATACAAATGAAATTTCTAAATCAGGGAAAAATGTAAAAAACTTTACTGGAAAACCGGGAAATATCAGGGAATTTTTAAATCATTTCTTTGTGGCCACTCTGATTACTTACTAAGACATAATTTTTATTGTTTTTCGTGTGATATAATAACAGCTGATATTTTTATAGTAATGATTACTCAATTGATTTACTATTCAGAACCATAACTATTACCATTAAATTTTCAGCGTTTATTTATTGGCGTAAATTTAAAGTTCAAAAGTATTTTAAAAAAATAAATAAAATTTTTAATTCGCTGCCGACAACCTGCTTGATTTAATTATATCTTGATTGGTCTTTATTTATAAATCAGCGAAATATTAATTTAATCTCCATTAAAACTCGTGTAACGGATAAGTGGAATTTTTTACGTTATGCGAATCCTGTCTGGAGTTACAATTTAATTTAAATATTCCAAATTTATTCTAACGAGTATATTTTGTTCAAGTATCAGGTCTCTTGTAATTGATAATAAATAATCCATTGCATTTAATTAATTGATTTATTTATAAATAATCAGCAACACAACAAATCAAATCGTCCAATGCGTACGAGTCAGCTTTACGATCACGATAAAAACAATTCATTTACACTGATGTGTATTCAACGTATTGATACAATTAAAATGGTATCAAGTAAACGTCCAGAACCAGCAAAACCTCTTCTGGTAAATCCATCGTTGAAAAATCCTAAACACGCGGTCGTATTAGCTGATCATGGTATTCAATATGACAGTCCTTTGTCACCAATTGAAGTTGCTACACGTCGAGCTGAAAGAATCGCCAAAGAAAAACATAAAAATGTTAATGTAAGTTTTATTATTATTATTGTTATCAAATTTATTTGAATTATTTAATAAATAATTTATTTTATAATTAAGATACTGACACCCGAACAACAAGCGGTAGCAACAGCAGCACGATTAGCTCAACAGCAACAAGCTCAACAACAAGTTCAAGCTCAATTACAGCAAGTTCAACTTCAGCAACAAGTTCAACAGTCTCAAGCACAGCCACAAGTCCAGTCGCAACAGATTCATATTAATCCGCAACAGCAACAAATTGTACAGCAAGTAGCCGCTATAAATACAACAACTTCACAATTACAATCCCAAATAGTATCAGTAACTGCAGCTGGACCAACAATTAAAACAACTAGTGCAACAAGTGCAGTAACAACCGGTACTTCAGTCGTTACAGCTTTAAAAGTTCGTCAAGGTACTTTACCCATACAAGACGTACGGCCTAATACTGCTGTCGTGAGTGTAGCAAATCTACAACCTGGTCAACGTATTCCCACTGGTAGTCTAGTTTCTGTAGCACAATCAGGAGCTCAGAAGGGTATTGTAAGTGTGACCATGGCTGCGCCACCAGGTGCCAAGTCGTTGACACCCAGTCAGTTGCAGTATTACGCGCGACAGCAACAACTTTTAGTACGTCAACCTTACAACGCTGCTAACCAGCAGCAACTAAAAGCACTTCAGGCAGCTGCCAGTGGACAAAAAGTTTCAGTTGCTGTTCCGGGAACTCCACAGCAACGAGCAGCTGTAATGAAACAAGGCGTTGTCGCGGGTACTGTAGCTCAAGTAGCTGTTAATAAATCTATATCACGTGTTGTACCAGAAGCTGACATGGCGGCTATGATTAAAAGACAAGTTGCACTTCAGCAGGGAAAAGCTGTCGTTCAAATGTCGTCACCTTCGGGATTAACACCACATCAAATTCTTACACAAGCTGGCCTTCATGCGCAACAATCTGGTAGCTCGACGAGTGGTGCTGCTGGTGCGACTGGTGTTGCTGGTGGAACACCAGTTCCGGCGGCACTTGTCAAAGCCAGTATGGTTCGTGGTGCGGCAACGTCTCAACATCTGCGTCAACTTGGTATGCATCCTATGATCAATCCCAAGAGATTGACTGGACAAAAAGTAACTCAGTTTGCGGGTAAAGTTGGTGTACAAGCCCAATTTATTGTTCAGCCTAAATGTAATACTCTCACGGTACAGCAAGTTTTGAAAAATGTACAACCGTCAACTATGCAACAATTTGCTCAGGTAGAAAAAAATTTATATTTATTTATTATGTAGATATTTATGCACAAGAAGGGCTCCACGTATTTTCAATAACCAATTATCTAGCATTGTACCTATCGTTGTTGGATAAATTCCATCAGAATGTATCTAACAGATAATTGATGATATTTTTTGCATTATTAGATAACAAACTGCATTGTGTATGAAGTAAAAATCATTTTACTTCTGAATTTATGCATTTTCTTGATATTTTTCTATAGATTTTCTTTCATTCTTATTGTATTTCAAAGATTAAAATTGCCAACATGTAAAATGTGACATAGAACGTTAATTCAGGATGAGTTGATTCCTAAGTCAACTGTCAAGACTTGAGTCATGTGTGTAAAGTTGTCACATAAATGTCATCAAAGACAGTAGTTTCGACTTCAGTACATTAACAGACTCATCAGTAACTTCAATGTGTTAGCCCGTCAGTAACTGGACGCAGATTGTAACCTACTATCTGTTCATAAAGTATTGACCCTAAATTTAAAACATCAATAACTTGTGTTTCAAAAAATCGCATTAGAGCGCGAAACATATAGATCGTTAGATTAAAGTCTCTTCTACTCCTATCCAAAATTTCAAGAACCTAAAAAATTTTTTACCCAAGATATAAACAATTGAAGGTTGAAAAGCGTGGTTTTTGAGGGGTATAAATTCAAGCACCAACTTTGATTGTTTATAACTTCGTAAATAATTGTTCTGTTGCTACGCTGATTTTTTTGTGTATAGTGGATCCTTTCCGAATAGAATTCACGAAATAAAAGATTTTACTTTTTATAAATCATTGCTATAATTTATAATTATTATCACGGACTATCTTGGGATCTAATTAAGATACGAGTTAGATTCAAATTTGTATTTACGCAGAGAGTGATATTGAGTATTTTACGTGAGTGATGACTGGTGCTGATCACGATTCTTCTGAATTATAAGCTTTTATAGTTTTCACGCAGGTGTTTATGACGGTCATAGGCTTAAAAACCTTTCGTAAGTTAACTGCGGTCATAAACACCTGCGTGAAAATTAAAAAAGTTTATAGTTCAGAAGAATCATGCTCACGTAAAATATTCAATATCGCTTTCTGCGTAAGTACAAATTTGAATCTAACTCGTATCTTAATTAGATCCCAAGATAGTCCGTGACGATAAATTATAAATTATAACAATAATTTATAAAAAATAAATTTTTTTTTCGTGAATTCTATTCGGCAAGGATTCACTATACACAAAAAAATCAGCGTAGCAACAGAACAATTATTTACCAAGTTATCAACAATCAAAGTTGGTGCTTGAATTTATACCCCTCAAAAACCGAGTTTTTCACCCTTTAATTGTTTATATCTCAGGTAAAAAATTTTTTAGGTTCATGAAATTTTGGATAGGAGTAAAAGAGACTTTAATCTAACGATCTATATGTTTCATGTTCTAATACGATTTTCATAAACACAAGTAATTCATGTTTTAAATTTAGGGTCAATACTTTATGACCAGATAGTAGTTCTATGCATCTGTTTACATATTTCACTTATATATTATTTTATATATAAGTGAAATTACTATAGTAATCGAGTAACTGAAGTATGTCAATTTAAATTGTTCAAAGTCAATAATTTATTTTGCAAACTAAATAGATTTTTTAATCACCACCGTCCATCTTACGGCAATAAATAATTATATTATTTTTAATTTAAAATGATTCATTTTGTGAAATTAATAATTACGACAATTTTTTGATATTATGTATTTATAAACCAGGAAAGATTAAAATTTTAAGCCACTAGTTGATGTCATTCAATCCGTGTAAAATTATGCAGATTGAGTAAATTATTATTGAATTTATAAATATTATGGTCATTGAAATTTTTAAAAATATGTCGAGCCATCAAACTGCATAAATTACCAATTATCAAAAGTCAATTGATAATTAATAATTAATTTTATTTTTGTATTTAGGTATCAGCTGGAACTGGCGTGACTCCTTCAGGACAAGTTGTACTAACAAAGCCGCCTTTACAAACACGAGTAATTCCAGTATCTGTTTCATCATCAAACGCATTAAAACAAACAATTCAAGTTGTTACTGCAAGCAGTGCCCAATTAAGGCAGGCATTACCGCAACAAGCTAAGCCTATTGTTACTACTGCGAGAGGTAGTCCTGGTCCAAGTCAAGTTAGACTACAGAATGTCGCACACTCAATGCTTCAACAACAAGCTATTCAACAGCAGCAGCAACAGCAAGCTATTCAACAACAACAACAACAACAGCAACAACAACAGCAACAGCAGCAACAGCAACAGCAGCAACCACAACAACCGCAACCTCAGGCGTCTAATAGTCAACAAGATCCGTTAGCTAAATAAATTATATATTTTTTTTTTTTAATATTAATTGACTTAAGATTTATTTTGTCATGTCTTTACATCAACATTCCAGTCACGGTCATTATTATAATTATTATTTATATTAAATTGCAATATTGTTTACAATAAGAGTTAAATGAGATGTTATTTTTTAGATTTTGAAATAAATTTAATTTTAGTTAAGTGTAATTAAGATACATTTTTTTTTGTAACTCACTAATGATTTGGATTAGAGCCAACGGATTTTAAAAAAAATTCATTTTATGTTTAATTTGTATTTTTTTTACTTCTTTTTTTTTATCGAAACGCTTATTAGTATAATTTGATAATAAATTTAGTTATAAGTTGTAATTTAATTACCATAAAAAAGGAATGATTGTAATTTTTGATGGGAGGCTAAAATTTACTAGCTTTATATTTTAAAAAATAAATCAAGGATATAAACAATAAATATTTTGGCTGTTTTGTTTGGATGGAGTAGTAAAATTAATATAGTGAGTCGTATGTGTTGAATTGGTTGTGTAGATTTTAATTTATAAACTGAAGAGTAAACTCGTATGAACGGTATCTGGGATTAAGTTGATCTCGGTTTGATTTAATATTTAATAGGAATATAAATAAAAAAAATAAGATATAAAAGTGATTGATTGGTGAGTGAATTAAATTAGTTAATTTAATGTTCTGTACATCTTAAAGATATAAATATATATTATAATGAATAATAAATAATAAATATCGTAGACTGAACAATTTGATTGTCGTAATTGCGTTAATGTCATCATGTTTGATATTGAAAACGATATCTATGTATGTACTATATATATATGTATGATAGATATTAAACAAAATAAATAAACCATCTCAATTGAAATTAATTTATTTATTAGTAGATTTCATAAAAATCTAACTATTTAATTTGTTTTCATGACGGAATTTTCGAAAAATGTTGCTACCTCCAGACTTAGCTCGACGAGCTGAGTCAGGAAATACATATGGTTCAAAAGTTTACATATGTACGTATATAATATTTATATTTATACGATAGAACGCGGCATGTCACGACGATAGCGTCCACAATTCTTAACGTATCTCAATGAAATGCAGCACACATTTTCTATAGACGATTTTCGAGATCAAGTTCGAAGATGATAAATCGGTCTATGAGTTTAGAAGTTACAAGATTTCAAAATTTTCAAAATGTCAAAAATTCATATTTTTACTGATTATTTCTTCAATTACTTTTGAATGTGACAACTTATCGAATTTCAACAAAATTTCATTTTGAATGTAGCAGTTTCGTCTCAGTGTACATATCAGACTCATCAGTATAACTCAATGCACACGCTATAGACTGCTTATTACCGTACGAGATATCACTAAACAGTATTTAGCTATTCAACGTACAACAGTTTATTAGATGTTTAAAGATCAGTTGGTGCGATCATGAAATAGATTTATCAGCAGATGATAGACAATTGTATAATTTTGTTTATAAACACTGAAAAAACGATATATTTCTAGTTGAGATATTTTCTTTAAAACAAATAAATGGTAGAGTTAATTATGAACAAACAACATATTCATTTTAAATAATCGAATATTCTTGGCACAACTCTAGATATATCAATAGTTAAGATATTGATACTTAAATGAAGAAGTAGCATTCCTAAGTTGAATAATATGGTACTTATATTGAATAAGTCTATATTTAAATTAATTATTTGAATAGTTCCGTTGAAAATATATTGGACTAAATTAAAAATAAAAAATCTTCAATTAATTGCAAAACTAGTTGAGGAACATGAATAATATATTTAATAATATTTACTTTCGTGTCCAAATATAATTTTATTTAATAAAGAAAATGCAGTATATTAAATTCTTTGTTACAAAATTTTCTTTAGCAATTTAACACTTAAATTTTTATATAAAAGTTAATTTTGCTTGTATGTGTGATATATGTCTTTGTTAGTAATTTCATTATGTTTTATTCTTTTTATAATAATTGTATTCTATTACAGCAATAAATTTACCGCATTCATTCAACTCCACAAGTTTATAGAAAAAGCGCTGAAAAACGTAAATTCAAGTAATTTTATAGTAATTTATAGTAATATTAACTTATTTTTTTCATTTCGTGTTACAATGTGTCGTAATTATAATAATTATTATAAAATGTTGAAAAATCTAACCGTGCACAACTCATTTGCTCATTCAATATTAAAAAACATTTTTTTTAAACAAAAACGACTAAAAATAAATAAGCAACATAGAGGGCTTGACGGTACTCGCAATATAGTTTAGGATAGACTGTAATAATAAATAAAATATAAAGAAGAAACAATGAGTTGTGCACAAAAAAAAAACAATGGCAGCTTAATTTTTCATGCATTATCAGTTTTCAGTTCTTATTTTTTTTTGGTCATTAAAATTAAACAATAAAAAAAAAAAAAATTTTTTTTTATTTTTATTGCAGATGAAGAGAATTTTTTTAAAATGTCGATTAAAAAAAAAAAAATAATAATAAAATCTATGAAAAAATAGAAAAAAAAACAGCCTACACGTAAGAAAATACTAATAAAAAAATAAAGTAAAATAAAATCATGATAATGATAAAAAAATATGACAGCTATATTATTTTCATAAATTGTCAGTTTTGGATCTATTTGAATTATAATTAAACCGAAAGGTTTTGAATTGTGATTTTCATAAGGGTTCTTCTATTTAAGAATTCAAGTATAATAAGCAAAAAGTATATCAATCAGTTGTATATTTTTTTTTACTGATGTGTTTACCTACATCCGTACATACTGACGGAGATTGCAGGATTTGTTTATATTTTTTTTCTTTTTTCAACCATTTTTTTAAAAAAAAGTGACTTGAAATTGTATTCATAAATAAATCATCTTTTAAAAAGTACGAATTTTATTCTTGTTAAGTATACTTGAACAAGTGTAAAATGTTTTCTACGTGAGCAAATGAGCTCGGACGGAGTAAGCGTTAGCAGAATACATCTCATTGCTTCGCAGACGAGTTGTGAAATTTATGGTTACAAAACCACAATAAATTGGATTCTATTGACTTTTTTTAGAATGATTATACCCAAGAAAATCATCATCATTATATCAAGGAAGCAAACTTATATAAAGAATTAAAATTTATATTTTGATACGAGTATCGTATAATAAATACAATGGAAGTGTTTAATTACAATTTAAATTTTCAAAGTCTTAAATATTTTTCGATACTACCGATAACGTTTTTTATTTTTTACTTATATTGTCGCTATAGAATAAACTATTGGAAACGACGCGGTGTAGAACAATTGCCGAATACGGATATAATATTTGGTAATTTCAAAAACGGTATTTTGTTTCGTACTGCACCGGGATGGCATTTAGGAGAAATTTATCGCAATGCCCCTCAAGATGCTCCATATGTTGGATTTTATATATTTCATAAGCCGTGTTTTTTGTTAAGAGATCCAGAAATTATAAAGCAAATATTGATACGTGATTTTGATAATTTTTGCGATAGACATTTTGCCGGGCCACAGCAAAAAGACAGCATTGGAATGAAAAATTTGTTTGGATTAAAAAATCCCGCGTGGAAATATTTAAGGAGTAAAATAACTCCGACATTGACTCGAGGTAAATTAAAGCTAATGTTTCCATTGATGATGGAAACTGGTCAACCTATGATCGATTATGTTAAAGAACAAACTTTTAATGATAACGGAGTTAAAGTTATTGATGCTCAGGATATAAATTATAAATATACTGCTGATCTTATTGCTAATGTTGCTCTTGGTACTAAAACGGATTCTTTTAAATATCCCGATTCTGATTTCAGTAAATCTTGTAAGTTTTAATTTTTTAAATGATTATAGTTTTTCGCCATACCTGCACCGAAAGCTTTAAGTCCTGCGCTGCTTAGCGGGAAGAAAGTCGTACTTTTCTTTTATGTCAGGTGCAGATCTGGTGAAAAATAGTAAATACACTACAGATAAAGATAGAATGTCTTAATCCACGTGTTTGCTACCCTCACTTTTGTTTGGGTTAGTCAATCATACATGCAGTTAGGGATATTCTTCTATGTTACTTTGGTGTGTAATATACCATTTTATAGCACCTCCATTGGAAGTACGAATTTCAATGCCTATTTTGCCCGTCGCAACAAGCGGATTTCAGATCAATGTGATTTAGCGGGTAGGAACTAATCGGTTTCTTCTCTAGGGAACAAACTCGTTAGTTTCTGCCTGCCAAATTGATTTTTGACTTCATTTTATTCCTGTTGGAATTGCATATAAATATTATAAAACTAAAAATATATGTCATTCTAATAACCCACCAAACTAGCAGTTGGTTGAAAAATTATAAAAAATAAAGTCGGTCCAAAATTAGCCTATTCCGACTTAGTGCTCAGTCCTCACAATTTTTTTTTTTTTTCTTTTGGCTATCGTCCCAATTGGGCCACGTGCCAGATCAGTCCTCACATTAACACTTCGAGTATCAATGCGGGTACAGTCGAAGTCCATTAACTCGGAACTTCTCCTGAATCTCGGAACCCCTATTACGACCTACGCTGTCTCCTAGCCCACGCTATATTTGTATGTTTCCGTATATCCTTATATCACAGCATCATACATGTAAATGCAAGATCGCATGCGTGTGGTGTACTTTTCAAAGGAAAAGTGGCATTCGATGTCGGAATTTTTTGTGAATTTCTGTTCCTCCGTAGAATAACTGTTCGAGTTAATGGAATTCGACTGTAATATGAAAAAAGCCATTCGGCAGCCGAAATGGAAGTAGATTTCTCATTATTTGGTTATTTCAACCTTTCAAATGAAGATGCCGACAAATCCTGATAAAGTACGATAAAAAATACATTATAGAAAATAAAATTATGAAAATATGTACAATAGCTACATTATTATTACCATCGTATTATTATAATTAATATTATTCTTGTTATTGATATATCATATTATTTATATATTCTCAATAAAACAAAGTTCCCTGATTAAAAATATTGATTGAAAAGAATTAAGAAGCGGTCGATCCATGCAAACTGTATATCTATATATACAAACAAAAAAATTGAAATCAATTGAAATTATTGAAAAGAATTCGAATTTCATCACTTTAAATTCTTTTCAATCAATATTTTTAAACAGGGTTGGATATAACCGCTTGAATTAAAATGTTTTCATTTTAAAAGTGTCACACAGTAATAATATGAATTCGAACAGTTTCATGAATTAACTAAAAAGTAGAAGAACTAATGCAATAGCTAAATTTCAAAAATTTCAACGAATAAAGAAAAAAAATGATAAAATTTTTGAAAAGTTGCGTCACGGGGACCAATACAATAGTTAGATTTCTATGAAATCTACTAATAAATTTCAAAAATTTCAATAAATAAATGGTTAAATCAATGAGTTGTATAGTGAAAATTAAAGGCAATTGAGCAAGCTTTCAGATAGAACAAACAAAAATGAGATATCTCTTTTCGTTTAAAAATTACATCCAGTCAAATCGGTAAAATATTTTTTTTTGAAAAATTTCAAAAATCCATAACTTATAAACTTATCGGCTAAATTGGCTCATTTCCGAACTCATCCAAGGTAATCGTCCTTAGAAAAGTATACTAAGTTTCATTAAGATCGGTGTAGAATTGTGGACGTTATCGTGGGAGAATGGCGCGTTGTATCGTATATATGTATAAATTTTTTCACCAATAGTATTTTCGGAACCTGTTCGACTAAATTAGATAATGTTAAAGGTTACGACTAATTAGAAAATATTAAAGGTTGCGTCATGAGGACAAATACAATAGTTAGATTTTTATAAAATCTACTAACAATATGTCGCGTGGCACGGGATAAAACACAATTTCAGACTTCTTCTCGGGCAGTGAACTTCACTCTCACCTGAAATAGTCTACTTTCATCCCTTGTCACACAATATACTCTAGATTATTTATAACTCTATAAAAATAATAAAATCTATACTTATTTGAATTTAGTGATGGAATTTTTCCATGGATTTAAACGTATGGTAGCATTGGTTACGGTATTTTTTATGCCAGAACTTGTAGAGTTGATTGGTTCACCAATATTATTTGACTCAACATTTGTACGCAAAGTATTTTGGAGTGCAGTAGAGTCACGTGAAAGAAGCGGTAATAAGAGAGGAGACTATATTGATTCACTTATACAATTGAAAAATGGAGAACAAAATAATATTTACAGTAAGTTGTTAAAAGATTTTTATTTACAACATCTAATTACAAATGTCTAATTAACACCATAAAAAATAAATTAATCTGAACAAGTACTGCTATTTGTAGAGCATCTCGTAATGAATAAATAAATAAATAATTAATTATTTTTTTTTTAGAATTTGACGGAGAAAATCTTCTGTTTCAATCAGGAACATTTTTTTCTGGATTCGAATCGAGCTCTACTACGTCAGCTTTTACTCTTATGGAGTTGGCTAAGAATAAAGATTATCAAGACCGTGCACGAGAAGATATAAAACGTGCTATTGATAAACATGGATGGACATTTGAGGCTTTTAATGAAATGAAATACCTGGATCAGTGTATTGCTGAGGGCGTCAGATTACATCCGTCTGTTTCTACTATTGATCGATATACTCGTGAAGATTACAAAGTAATTTATTTATTTTTAATTGATTATTATAGATATCAAAATAATTCATTCTTAGAAATACTTGATATAGAATATTTTTATCTAATAAATTGTAAAAATATTTTTTTGTAATGATAAACACTGATAACCATAAGTATATTATGTAATTTATATTTAAGATTCCTGAGACAAATATTATTATTGAAAAAGGTACTCCTATTTATATTTCGTTGTATGGACTACATGGTGATGAAAAATTTTTCGATGAACCTGACGTATTCAATCCCGAAAGATTCAATGATGATAAAAAAATATCTGACGCTTATATTCCATTTGGTGCCGGACCTAGGATGTGTGTTGGTAAATAGAATTACGGAAGTTTAAATGATAAATAAGAATGATATTTGTGTTTTTAAAACATTTCAGGTATGAGAGTTGGACAATTGCATGTAAAAGTTGTACTTTCAATGATTTTATCTGAGTATGAAGTCTATCAGAAACCGGAAGAAACAAATAAATTGGATTCACGGTCGACGTTCACTGCTGCTGCTGATGGAATAAATATTGAATTTAGAAAATTAGTTCAATAATTATTGTCCTCATAGTTATAAGTTATTTTGATAATGGTCCTTGCCTTGACTATACCTTTTACTTGGTACAAACCAAGCTAAAACTTTTACTTGCTGAAGTATGTTAATTTTCGAGTACTGCCCCATATAACTATCTTTTTCAATTCATGAGCAAGTCTGCTCGCAAGATCGATAGGTGCTAGTGTCTTTTTCTATGTATGTATCTTGCTACAGATACATTTCTATTTTTTTCATGACGGAAAAGTAAAAAAAAAAAAGAAATGAAATTTAAAACTGTTTTTTTCAGAAGTCTGCCAAAAATCTAATTTTTAATATTTGCAAATGATTCGAGCTCATTCGGTGCATTTAAGCTTACAGATTAAAACACTTTTTTTTTTTTTTTTTTTAGATAAGCCGATGAGCCGGAATCCTTTTTCCGAGGCAGGTGTCTTCAGAGCGGTACAACTTACGTTGTAATGAAGATTTTTATTTGAAATTTATTTTACATGCTCTTGAAATATTAATAGATAAATGATTAAAAAAACTCCAAGTTTTATCTTTTCACTGGTCGTCAAAAAAAAATTCCCAAAAAACGCTTAAAAAGCAAACGGTCACACCGGAGAATCCCCTTAAATGAATTAGTTTGTAAAAATGTCTCATATCTGGCTAATATTTATAGTTTTTCAAGAAAGCCAAGAAGAAGTTATAAGTAAAAGACAAAAAGTTGCAAAGTAAAAGATTCAAAATTTTCTAATACATTTAAGAGTAAATTCAATTTAAAATAAAAAAATGCTTATTTTATATTTGTTTTATTGAATAAATTTAAATTAACATATTAATTTGCTTATATTTTTCGTAGTAATCAAATTCTTGACAAACAGCAATATCCACTGATCGTATGTGAGTTCCTCAATATGTGTTCTGAATCACATCAGAAATTATTATCAACCATCTAGACGAAAAAAAATAAACTTGTAATTAGCGTTGATAATTATAGTATTATATAATAATTAATGAATTTTAATACTTGAATTCTATTTTTTTTAAAACAAATAAATTTAAATTCAAATTTCGATTAATTAATTTATCATTTTAATAAACTCGCAATTAATGATTATAATTTAAAATAAATTAAAAATATACCTCAGCTACATGTTGAAGAATGTGTTGGCTCTAACTCATCTCCATGATTTGTAGGTTTACCAAAGATAACTCATCGAACTGGAGTATTTTTGTAGTTCACCACCTCACAAGTACGATTTGTAAAGAAATCTGTCAACAATTAAAAATAATGAATGTTTAATATCATTGTCTATAAATGATAAAATAAAATAAGTGAATATTATCTATAAATGAAATAATAATCCGAAAATAATTTAATCAGTTGTACATAATCTCCATTATTTTGTAAGAGTGGTGCATGTACAGGTCATCATTTGAACGTTTTAAAAAAATTATTGCAAAAATTAATCGGACAATTATTTTGCGACTATAATAGGTGATGTTTATTAACAATTATTGATAACTTGTCTAGTTTTTTATTAAAATTTTGCTTTATCAAAACCTATTTTACAGTTGATCATTTATTTATAAAATAATAAAATTAATCTTCAAAATTTTAACATTTTTATCAATCATTGAATCATTTTTTTACGAGTCATCATGATTAACAAATAATTTTTGTAAACGAAAAAGTCATTCATAAATTTACCTCAAATCGAAAGTTGTCATGGTGAATCTCAAGTTATTGTCACCCAGTTATTTCTAGGACTCGCAAACTCTGACGATTAACCTGTGCCTGGAAAAAATAATTTTACTTACATAAATACTTATTTTTAAATATTTAATAAATTATAATTATTTAAGACTGTCAGACATCCAAGGAAGTTATATCAATCATAGAATTTTCATCGATATAAAGGAAATTATCATCATTGAATTAGTATTTATTTATTAATTAATGAAACTCTTATGATAATAAAAGTAAAATCATACCATAATGGACAAGTTCAGGCTCTAATTTCAAGTGTTGATAATCCACTGGTTGTCTTCCGATAACTCCATTTTATTTTCCAGGAAAAAGAGAATAGAAAATAACTATAAACATAAAACAGAAAAGGAAATTAATATTAAGAAAGAAAATTAAATTAATCAATTAAGTTTAAAGAAATTGAGTAATCAGTTGGACATAATCTCCATTGCTTTGTAAGAGTGGTGCATGTACAGATCATCATATTAAATATGTAATTAAATTGCCTTTTTTTTAGATAAAATATACAATAGGGTGGGCCGAAAATCCGCTTTTTTTTAATTTTCGTTATTAATACCAAAAATATTATTCCTCGTACAAAAAAAAAAATTTTTCGGAAACCAAAAAAAATTTTAGGTCGATATCTTAGGCTCGCCAAATCCCGCTAAAGTTAGAAGTTGTTTAAAATTTTTTTTCCAACACATTTTGATCGGAAATTTAATTCTCTACAAAAAAGGTCCTATAATAAAATCACGTAAAGTTGATAGTTACTCAGATAATTGTAATTTTGCTCTAAAAAATGAAATTTTTCAAGATATTATTACTTTTTCAGGGTAAAAAATCAATTTTATCATAAAAATTTCGTAGGAAATTTAATTTTTTACAAAAACAGACCTAATAAAAATTTATTCAAATTTGATAGATACAAAGAAAATAGCAATTCTTGGTGAAAACCACCAAATAACGAAAATGTGACTATCTAAACATAAAATTGCCAGTTTCTGAATAACTATAAATTTCAAGTTTTTACCAGAACGCCAATTTTGTAAGAAATTTGATTTTCAAAGAAATTTATGTGATAAAATTCATATTTTACCCTGAAAAAGTGATAATATCTTGAAAAATTATATTTTTTAGAACAAAATTGCAATTATCTCAGTAACTATCAACTTTACGTTATTTTATTATAGGAACTTTTATGTAGAGAATTAAATTTCCGATCAAAATAAGTTGGAAAAAAATTTTTAAACAACTTCTAACTTTAACGGGATTTGGCGAGCCTAAGATATCGACCTAAAATTTATTTTGTTTTCCGAAAAATTTTTTTTTTGTACAAAGAAAAATATTTTTGGTATTAATAATGAAAATTCAAAAAAAGCGTATTTTCGGCCCACCCTAATATACAAGGCATAAAATGTATGAACTTTGTCAGGGAAAAGTTAACAAATAATTATACTTTTTGTTTAATATAAATTTTTTATTCGAATTTGTGATTCCGAAGTTAACAGACAATTAACAATTGTCAGATTTTTTTAAACAAATTAATTACCAAAACGAAAAAAAAAAAACTAAAAATTTGCTTATGTAGAAAATTAAAAAAAAAAAAAGATTGCAATTTATTTCACAATTTATCGTTTTAAAAAAAAATAAAAAATATCCGACGTCAGCTAACTTCAGTATTATTTCGAATTAAAATATTAATATGCAAGCAAAAAATGAATAAAACATTAAATGAGGATGAGTTAAATGTTAAATCAAAGTAGGTAAGATTTGGAGCCGACATTAGTTTCTTAAGTACACGTGGCGGCTAAGAATAATTATAGTCAATTTTTTTTTAAAACGTAAAAAAAAACTGCCTGGATAAATTTATAAAATATTATTTAAGGATAAATATTTACTAAAAATGATTTTATATTATTATAGGATGCAAACTATATAACTAAATTAGTTTTTATGTATGAAATGATGTAATATATATCACTTACCATCATGATCAAACTGTCGGTTGAAGCCAAATAAAAAAAAGAGAAATAAATGTGAAATATAAAGCAAATGTACCTGGTGTCTGTGGAAATAAGTTTCCTAGATGGTAAGAGTTAGTAAAATTTTTGTATCCCGAGAATAAACTGCTAGCGCTCCGAGTTAAAATTGAATGGAAAATATTTCTGGTCGATTTTTATTTAAAATAATACTAAAAGTGTCAACGGTGAATTGGAAGGAAGAGGCAAAAATATTTCTCGAAATAAAAACAAATTTTTAATTTACCACGTTTTTAAAACGGACTAAAACGTATAAAATAATTTCTTTGAGCCTTATGAAGACTCAAAACCCCATATAAATTCCGAACTTCTTATAAGATAGTCCTGAAAATTTACGATTGTGAATTTTTAACAGCTATGAAAATACTTGTAAGATTTGAAACGAAAAAATAAAAATGCTAACATTGAAAATAAACAATAATTTTCTGCTCAAAGAAAATCATTTTTTATTTCAATAATTTTTTCCATAGAATTTGTTAATAAAATGTAATAATTTGAGTTATTGAAGTTTTATTATCATATTTAAAAATGATATATCTTTAAATAAATTTTTTTTAAGTTAATTCCTTATTTCAATCTCTAATAAATTAGAGTTCAAAAAAATCTTCTCGACGGCAGCTTCTGGTGTGATATCACTCAATTTTGTTGATAAATAATTATATATTGTATAAATATTTATTAATAGTCTTTAGAAATTGATAAGAAATTTTAAGAAGTGGGGGTAGTGTTTTGACTGTTGCCGCTAGATGGGTCTATTTAATGCTTTCTCGCAAGGACTCGTCATACACTATGTTTTGTATATATAAAAGTTTTAAACGTGAGATATACGTACTTGCTTCGGCAGTACATATACTAAAATTGGAACGATACAGAGAAGATTAGCATGGCCCCTGCGCAAGGATGACACGCAAAATCGTGAAGCGTTCCACATTTTTTACAAATTTCAGTATTTAATTAACATTTTTTTATCTTTATTTATTTTTAATAAATTGTCTATTTAATTTATACTTTTCATACATAATTTTTTTTTTAAATCAAATAATATCATCAATGAAAGAAAAAAAAAATTGATTACCACGAGATAATAAATAATAGCTATTAATAATTTTCTTAGTAACAAAAATTAATAAATTGAATAATGACAATGAGCATTTATACTTATTATTACTTATCAGTCGCTTATCATATTAGATAATAGTAATGACGAATAATTAAATCCTCTTGCTTAACAAAAAAATAGTATTAATTTATTATTCATTAACTTAGTCAATTATTTAATTATACATCAATCATCCAACAGCAATTATTTTTTTCATACGTTTAATATTGAATTTATTTTTATTTCCAGTTTCCAATCACATTAACTGAAAAGAGTATAGAAGATAACGGTAGATCAATAACTCCAGGAGCATTACTAGAAGATATAGAAATTTCAAAAGGTGCTGAAGATCTTTTAAAAAAATTACTCCAACCAGATCCTAGAGCTCGGTTACGATCGCTATTCGCGTTACAACAAATTGCTTTTTTTATGGGACATGATATCCAAAGTTTTATGTCGAAAAAAGTTTGTAGTTCACATTTAACGCATTTAAATAATTATTAAATTATTAATATTTATAAATTAATGTTTACAAATCCACCTTTTAAATTGGTCGGCAGAAAAATGGGCCACAGTGTACAATTACATGAGATTGAGTGCAGTGGTATTTTAAATGGCTTACAATCTTCCAATGGCAACGTCTGTCATAAAACCAACTAATTAATTAATTAATGCAACTAATTAACTAAAATGGTCATTAATGTTCTTTTAATTTTTTTAGGCGCCAATTTAAAATAATTACTTACGGACAATGTTGCCAATTACTAATGCAATAATATTATTTAATATTATGTGTAATTGAATTATTTGTTACATGAAATTTCAACTTTCTATATAATATTATAAAGTCAATTACAAATGATAAATGTGCTTATGAATTTCAGGAATAAATATCGAATATTTATTTCAATTTATACAAATGTAACTTAAGATAAATATTTGTTTATTTTATGAAAATTTATTCTAAGTACGTCGACACATTAATTTAATATTTAGTTAAATTTACTTTCTTTAAATATGTACAGTATTTAATTGTAAAATTATAAGTTTACTTGTAAATTGTAAGAATTATTTACAGAATTTAAATAAATCTTTTAGTGAAATGAAAAATAATTTAAATTATTAATAATTGATAAATAAAATCATTTTAAATTTAATTTCCATTATTGTCATCAATTCATTCATAATATTAGATTATAATTTACAAGATCCAATAATTGTCAATTTACACTGGCTCTATATACATAAATTTAAGTTCCATCCCAGGAATCATAAGGGCGTATAAAAAAACTTTAAAATTTATTTTTATACTTCAAGATAAAAAGTACAATTAGGGAAGAAAAAATTATTACTGAGTATCACAATTTGAATAAATAAAAAATAAATTAAAATTAAGATCCATTGGAGTATATCCATGAAAATGTAAAAATCTAAGAGTACGATGATGACTAATACCAGGATGTATATTTTTATATTTATACGGCACAATTAAACCAACACGATACATTTTATCAAGTTGAAGAAAGTATTTTCATAGCTATTAAAAATTCACAATGATAAATTTTCATTATTATTTGCAAGAAATTCGATAATTAGATATTATTTATGTTTATTCAAAACTTGATTACATTCATATCATTTGTTATAACAGTTTCTTCTTATAAGAAGATGTATACATCGATTAAGCATCAGAAACATAAATTTTTACATCAATAATATTGATAGCAAGTTAGCAGTCATTTGTATGAAAATTAATATCTAAAAATTTTTTTCAAAATATCATCAATTTTACAATCCTGATATATTTTTATAATACTATTACTGTGAAGTACAACGCTTAGATCTTGAATCATGAATTATTGAAACTAAAAGTACATTTACTAGTCAATAATTAAATACAACCAAGTTTTCAATACTCCTGGTTAGTACATCATTTTTTTCATTAAATCAATTATCAAGATAAATATATTATAGTTTACAAATAGTTTATCAATTGCAATAAAAAAAAAGTTTAATTTTGAAAAATACAGAACATACGGAATACATCAATATGTTATACATAAATTCCGTTATACATTAATCGATGAAAAAATAATTTTATGTTTATTAGTAATCATCAGCTAGCTTGTGATCTTTTTTCCCTCCTTAATAGAAATAACATAACGCTGATTGACATTGAGCGGTGGTAAATAACCATCAGCATAAGAAGCATCTTCAAACAAAACTTCGTATTCTTCGGTAGCTGAATTAGGCAGTTGATTAACGACAGCTTTATAAAAACACGTTGTCTGTGGATAAAGAGCCAATACGACAGAACCTTTCGGAAAAAGCGCATGTGAATCGGTTTCTGGATTGGCTCTCATCAGTGGCAGTGGTACAATACGTCCTTTTGATAATGTATGACGGTCTTTTTGTTCTTCATCAATATCATCAACCTCATATTTGTTTGTAACTGGATTAAAATTAACAACTTCTGCAAGAATCCAATTTTCTTCTTCATCAGATGAACTTTTAACCAACGCAGCTACGATGTCACCCATACTAGCAATATAAGTTGATTCAGCAGGTACTGCACCGCAGAGTGGTGGTGCTTTAGCACCAGGTATTTTACCCACGTACAGAGGCAAAGTTACAGCAGTACTTTGTAACATTTTCATCAAAGTTCCACGACGTATTGATTCTTTATTACCTGCATTGCGTGCTTCAATTATGCGTTTATTTCTAATAGCACGTATTTCATTGATCTTCGTCAGGGTCGAACGCAAAAGTTCTTCTTCTTGCTGAGCATCTTTAATCGCCGAATCGTAGAGTTTTTTGAGTTTTTGCTGACATTGTGATGTCTTTTTGTTATTTAGCGCCATTTTCTCATGAAAGTTTGTTATATTGTTCAAACTAACCTCTGATTTTATACGTTTACTTTCGATATTCTTCACTAACTCGTATATATTTTTCAATCGCTCTTGTATTCGATGAGTAGCAGAATCATCTACAAACGACATTTTTTTATTTCTTTTTTGTTTATATCAAATTAATTAAATGAAAATTTATAATTTTTGAGATCGTTGCGTAAATTTTAACCTGATTAAAACCATATGCATTCAAGAATTATCTAAAATGGCAATCGTTCTGCGTTACTAGTAGTTGATAAATATACGCGTTTCCGCATATTTATTGTGTTGTGCCTTAGAGAAATGGTGAGGTCAAAAAATTTGAAACGTTTTGAAATTTTGTGAAGTTGTTCGAAACAATATAAACAATGGAAAAAAAAAAATTGTTACTGAAAAAAAGCCCTGTGCGGTTATTTTTTACAAAAAAAAAAAAGTTTTTTCGGTGGGTCTTTTAATTTCTTCCACGGAAAAAACTAGATATAGTACTGGTTACTCCCTGGTTAATAATTTTTTTTGTTTGAGTATAAATACAGTAAATCAAATTACGAATAATGTTTGTCAATTTTAAAAACTTTTTATTGGAAACTAACCAACGGTTCGGTAAAATTACAAAACGAGTAAAAAAAATAAAAATTTTTGGCGAAATTACAATGGAGTATATAATTCATAAGTCAAAGTTGTAAAAATACTGAAAATATTTGTGAACTTTAAATGACTTTATTGTAATTTCAGTTACAATTTTTTTTTTGTAACTTTACAAAAAATTGTAGTAAATCAAATTACAACCCTGTGGAAAAGGTCTTATAAAATCTCATAAAAAAAATTGGCTATGAGAAAACGATCAGTATTTGTCCACGAAAAATCTCAAAAATTCTGATACAATTATTTTCTCATAGATGGTGCATCAAAAAAAATTTTTTCTTAAAATTCTCATATAAATTATCAGAATCTATAAGAAACAGAAGCTGTAATATTGTGATTATAAGTATTTATAAGTTTTCGAAAAATGTAAAGTTTACAATTGAGTAGATTTTGGAAATGAATAAGATTGTATGAAACGATTTCTGAAGTAATCATACAAGATTTGATACTGATTAATCAATGTGAGTACAGTAATTTTCCATATAGTAACGAAAAAATTTATGAGATTGATTAAGTTATAGTTTCTTTAGTATTGATTAAGGTTTATATGCTAAATTATTGAATTTTTTAGCATGAATTCAAAAAGTTTTTATTATGTATACTCAAGAATATTTGTATGAGTATTTACGCGGAAAATCCTTAGCAATCTATTCACGAAAAATCTATGAAATTGAGTCAGTTCATTTATTCATCAAAAATTACTCAAGCATACCTTCCCTGATTAAAAAAAATGATTAAAAAGTATTTAAAATGATTTGTTTTTTAATCATTTTAAATACTTTTTAATCCTTCAAATCATTTCTAATCCTGTCTCTTATGGACATTTAACGTGTGAAATCATTTTTAATCATTTTTTTTAATCAGGGTTAATATTAATTATTAAAGTCATGATGTATTATGGGATATACCATAGCACAACCCAAACAGGTACTTATTGGTCTTTCAAATGACAGAGGAGTACTCGAATAAAATCGTATTGAAATTTGGACTATAAGATTTCTGAAATAAATGTTTTACCAGGGACACTACAAATCGTAGGCGCGATCTCGTGGCGAGCACCGAACTACTCCCGCTGCTGCTGCTTAGCACCGGTGATTTTCCCCTTCTCCATATCGATCTTTTCTCCCGAGAAATTTTTTCTCTTGGCTTAAGCAACTTTTGTTATTTTGGTCGGAGAATACAAAAATACTTGCGTGAAAAGAATAGTACTTGTTCCGAGAAATTTTATTCTGTTTAGCTAAAAAAATGCAATATTGCTACAAAAAAATAATGTATCTTGCACCAAAAAAAAAAAAAATGGGGCAAGATACATTACTGGGTTTGTAAAAAATCACATAAAAACTTATATTTTCACTCATCTCCGAACAGTTAAAATATTCAAAGTCAAAAAAAAAGTGATAATATTAGTATTTTTGGTGTAAATTCTTATTAAAAAAAAGGCCGTTCGGCAGCCGAAATGGAAGGTAGATTTTCCAATTAATCTATATAAAAAGTTTCATACATACATATCTTGTGATACATGTTAGTGTATAGTCATGATATGAAATTAGGCTCGTTTTCTAAGAGTGAGAGTAACAAAAGACAACAACTATTTTCGATAGAGAACTTCAGATAGTTGATTTGACAAAACATTATATAGGTAATGTACTAAACTAACCTTCACGTAAACAAAGTATAAAAATTTTAATTAGTATGAGATCATAATTGTAATTACTATTACGATGGCAAGATCAGTTATAATTATAGGACGTACAGGTACGATTGAAACAGCATAAATAATAAAAAAAATACTTTTAAAATATGAAATAGCAGTGAAATTTTCAGGTTATTTTGTTCACACTATAATACAACTGACAAAATTGTATTATAATGGGAAATGCATAAGTTATGTGAAATGAAAACCATATTTTCATAATTTTTTGATTCCATTAAAATTTTTAAGGCTATCAAATTATTGGAAGAAATGGTCAAAACATTAAGTTTAAAGTCTTTAATTAAAGCTTATTAGACAAGCTTTCAAATACTTTTTAGTGGACTTGACTATCAGTTTTAGTTTTAATGTTATATGAACTTCAACAGTGAATAAAAACTGATTTTTTCAAAAACTCGTGGAAATTTCAAACAGCCATAACTTCACAACTATTCGAACGATTCAGCCCATCTTTGAACTTGATCAAGATAATCGCCTATAGAATAAGGGTGGAAAATTTCATCAAGATCCGATAAGAACTGTAGGTGCTTTCGTAATGACAAGATCAGTTATAATCATACGTCGTAGAGGTACATTTGATACATCATAAGTAATAAAAGAAATACTTTTAAAATATAAAATAGCTGTAAAATTGACAGGTTATTTTGTGCACAATAAAATGCAACTGACGAAATTTCATTATGATGGGAAATGCATAAATGATGTTGAATGAAAACCATATTTTCAACATTTTTTGATTCCATTAAAACTTTCAAGGCTATCAAATTATTTATAGAAATCGTCAAAACATCAAGTTTAAGTTCATAAATTAAAGCTTATGAGACAAGCTTTCAAATACTTCTTACGGAAATTATCTATGAGTTTTAGTTTTAAAGTTGTATGAACTTGAAAGTGGTTAAAATTTTTTGTTTTTGGTAAATCGTGGGAATTTGAAACAGCCATGTCTTCTAAACTAATCAAACGATTGAGACCATCTTCGAACTTAACCGTGGTAATCGCCCATAGAATAAGTGTAAAAAATTTCATTAGGATCCGATAAGGATTCTAGGCGCAATCGTGTTCTCAAAACTTGGTTCTATTACATATATATATATATATATATATATATAAATTTTTCAACGAATGGTATTTTCGAACTCTACTCAACTAATTATAATAGGTTGTGACAAAATTCCTTGAAAAATCGACCATGAGGACAAATACAATACCTAGATTTTTCAAAAAATCTACCTAAAAATGAAGTTCAGGAATTATTTTTGAATGAATCTGATAAAGTTAATATTTTATGTAAATGGAAATTATTTATAAAATCTCATAAGTACTCTATAATATTTTATAAGCAATAGCCTTCTAACTAAAACTTACAAAAACTCATAAATCACATAGCTATTAAATTAAAATTAAATCTTTTAAGTTTTTAGAAGTTAATTCGATTATAGATTTTCTTACTAATTCTAATAAAATTTTTATGAGAAAAAGGTCTGCATTTGTCCATGTAATTCCTGATCCAGTCTCATAAAATTTCGAAGAAATACATGTTAAATATTTTCTCATAAAATATGACAAATATTTTATGATATTCAATAAGATATTATCTCCTAGGATAACTCTTACTGAAACTTATAAATTCTGAAAATTTCGTATAAAAAAATAATCTTATTGAGATTTTGTAAGTATTATAACATCGGAACTCGCCTGATCAATTCTTATTGAAAATACATTAGAATAAACTGTAACAATCTTATAGAAGTGAAAGTACTTATTCAATCTCATAATCGTTGGCGGAATTCGAGTCACAAAATCTCATAAATTAAAAAATCTTACTCATTCTTTTAAAAATCTAGTACGGAAATCATGATAGGAAAACATCAAAAGCTTTGACTCATAGATTCTCATAAAAATTCATATGAGAATTTTCTTAAATCTCATAGATATTTTCGAAGCTCATAGATTCTCATAAAAAATATTCAATATCTTATCAGAATTTATGAGAGCTTTTCCACAGGGAAACAATGTTTGTAAATTTTAAAAACTTTTAATTGAAAACTGATCAACGGTTTGGTAAAATCACAATACGTGTGGGATTACTACATAAAGATAGTAAAACACCAACTCATCTTGGTAGGTTTCCTAACACGTTTCGGTAGATTACTTGAATTGTATTGTATATTGTCTTTACAACACACTGATTTGTAATTTTACTCATATTTTGTTTTGTAAAATATTTGTCATTTTACAAAAATTTTTAACAGTGTAGATACTAAATGAGATTATTTATATGATTAATTCATGTTAAAAAAAAAATTTTCTAAAAATTCTGGAAAACGGTTGACCCTGGGCCAGTCCGGAAATTTTCCGCTGTTTCGAGCATTCTTTGTCATTCATATTTTTTGAACTAATTAACCGATTTTGATGTCCTGTGCAACACGGCACAGTTCTTAAGCTTCTAACTAAAAACATTTTCAGTGGAAAATTTAAAAAATCTTAATTATTATCTTTTTCCATAAACACTTGAAGTATACCTGACAAACTGCGTGACTTAAGAGCGTCTTTAAGTCTCTCATTATAGCTGCTTTACTTGTTATTCTGCAATTTAATTATAGAAATTTAAAAAATATTTCGTAAGAAAAAAAATATTTATACCTTGGAAAACCTTTTGCGCGATTCCAATCAACGTATAAATCAGTTATTACTCCTTGTATTATTTGTAAAATAGTAGGATTTTTAGAAAACTCCCTCTTTATGTTGTCTTCTTCTTTCAATAATTCTTCATAATACACTAATGGAAAAAATTAAAGGATCAAAAAAAAAAATTCCAAATTTTTGGGCGATTTTCAACAGGCCCTAACTTTGAGAGAAATGAT
Source organism: Microplitis mediator (assembly GCF_029852145.1). Classification (NCBI taxonomy): domain Eukaryota; kingdom Metazoa; phylum Arthropoda; class Insecta; order Hymenoptera; family Braconidae; genus Microplitis; species Microplitis mediator. Next base: position 8,213,892 of record NC_079971.1, read on the forward strand.
CGTACACGAAATACAAGAAAAGGAAATTGTAGCTCCAAGTGTCTACTTTTTGGATTAAAACTTTAAAATTTTTTAGCGTCAGCGGTTTTTGAGTAATCTTAAAAAAACCAGTGACAAAAAAATTTTCAAATTAAAAAAATTTTTTTTTTTGGTCTTCGGGCGTGGAAAAAATTTTTTTTGCTTCACCACTATGAGGATCGGATACCTTCATTATTCAGCTTTAATTTCTTTTTTTATGGACCTTGATACGTTCACTTCTCGCCGAGATATCGATCTTCAAATGGAAAAGGATCCTTTTGTCTTTGATTATCGATATCTCAGAAACCAATGATCGCACAGAAAGTTAATGGTGGGTTTTAAAAACTTGAATAAATTCCCTTCAACGATTAGCCATTGCTTTTTCGAAAAAAATTTTTTTCCTATCGTCACATGAATTTAAAAATGCAACAAAAAAAGGGCTTTCGTGGTTTTTTGGAAAATCAAGCGCTGAAACGAAAATATTGTGGAAATCGATAATGTTAACTGTGCATTTTACAGTTCAATATATCCACAAAAACCCTACAAAGAGCCAGATCAATGCAACCAGCCGTTTTTTTGTTTCACTCGATCAAAGTTTTAAAAAAATTAAAGGATCACGTTTTTTGTTCTGAAAGGCTCATAATCTTTAATAAGATGAAAAAAAAAAATTTCGGAGCTTTGTCCACAATTTTATTGCAGACAGTGCTTAAATTTCCAAAAAAGAAAAAAGTTTTTCTTCAAAACAAAATTTTCAAAAAAAAAAATTTTTCAAAAAAATTTTTTTTTCGAATAACTTCAAGAAATTTAAAAAACCAACTCCCAATCATTTTTAACACGTTTCCGTCGCTGCATTCCGTGATTTTACTGATCTCTCGGTCATTAAATTCAAAAAACATTTTTTTTGCATTTATATTTTTCTCAATTTATCTATAAATTGTCTTATTAAGAAGGTTATTTGCATGTTTACATGTTTACACGGAGAGAAAAATATCGCCAGATTAAGTATACGTATCGCTATTTTGGCTATACGCTGTATAGTCATCTTACTTAACGATACGCCGTATAGCCAATTCAGCTATACAGAGTATCCTCGCATTGGATCGTCAAAATGACGATCCGTATCCTTATTTTAGGCATTTTATGAATCGCTGACATGACTATTGCGCAAACTCTGTATTTAGGCATCCGGCAACCGAGAACGATGATACGTATAGCCAATTTAGCTATACGGATCCTCACGCTGGCGATACAGATACCTATATCAACGAAACTACATATCGTTACAAAGGCTATTCGTCGTATTGTTAAATTAAATAAACGAATACTTAACCTAACCCAAATACGTATCTTTATTTTAACGATACTATAGATTATTAAATTAATTTGAGAGTATTCCTAAATGAGGTATACGAATCGTTATTCTGACGATACGTCATTTGAGGATACATTGGATAGTCATTTTGGCGATATTTTTCTCTCCGTGTAGGTTTCCACTATATTTAAATGGTGTATTACCGTACGATGGACGGTGTGGCTCAATAAGTTATAGATCAAATTGAACGGAATATAGTATAGGGCGGATAGCTCAACTGGTAGAGTACTCGGCGCGGTACCGAATTGGTCTGGGTTCGATTCCCAGTTCAGGCTATCGATATTTTTCTCAATTTATCTATAAATTGTCTTATTGAGAAGGTTATTTGCATGTTTGCATGTTTAGGTTTCCACTATATTTAAATTTATGCATTATGCATAAAAGATTTAAAATAATATCTGTAAGCGTGGACGAGCTTAATTGTAAATTTGTTGATAAAGACGGAAAAAAGTATGAAATTAATGCTAGTATTACAGAAACATCTTACATGATGTTACAAAACTATCAGACATAATTGGATAAATCAAATAATTGGGTAGAGGTACCGTTTTTGGCCATTTTAGGGCCAGTTTTGGACACTTGAAAAATTAAAATAAAATAATTTGTAAAAGACGCAATGACAAAATTAATTTTTAAAATGTATTCAAAGATACTTTTAACCCGCTATTAAAATGGTAATTTTATTTTACACTTTTTCATTAATTAAAATAAAATATCAAATGTCCAAAAATGGAGCAGTGGCCACAAATGGCACTTCTACCCTATTTCAAGAAAAATACAATCTTTGCCTTCTCTTTTTTTGAGACGTTCCAAATCTTTGGTCAATGGTTAGTCAGAGTCAATAATTTTATTTCAACATTCCACTTGTATAGATTCTTTCATTAAACGATCAGTAGCTTGTGTACTACCTGCCCTAGCAGATCCGAATAACGGTAAAATACGGTAATTTACGACCAAATACCGTATTTTACTGCAAATTTACGGTAAAATTGCGGCAATTCCCCGTAAAAGTTTCGGCAATACTGCGGTATTTTACGGTAAAAGTGTCATAAGTCTTTATTTTTTTAGTTTTAACTTCTTTTTTAAAATCATCAAGATCATTATCATGCTCACTCGCTTCATCTTCAGTATCTACATCACTTCTATCTTCAGTTGAAGCTTCATCGGCCACTACTTCTTCTGCTACAATCTTACTAGTGTTATAGCTTCTGATCGAGAATTTGAACTAATTTTCAATTTCTCAAGATCTACTGGCTCAGGTATAGAATTTAGACGACACAATTCTCTTAATAAAATTTCTACTTGTTTTATCACGTGATTGTCATCACCAGTCGTGTTGCTTATTAAAATTTTAATAGTAGCATTTAATATACTAGATTCATCAGAGTCTGCAAACCATACTGGTAGAGTTGTAGGATATGTTTCTGTAATACTACCATTAATTTCAGACTTTTTCCCGCCTTTATCAACACTAAATAGTTTTTATTTTTATACTTAATTTTTAATCATTATTTTTATTAAATTTTGGAAGGCGACCGCTGATGCAGTACGGGAGTATTTGCGTGAAAAGGGACCAAGTGGTATTGACCATGAATCGTATTTAAGGCTGAGGCGTTTGTTGGGAGATCATATGCCACTAAGTTCTGGGTCATCGGCCCAAGACAACTGATCAGAGCCAATTCCCGATTTTAACAGGCATCTGCAAGCGCTAGAGAGGATGATCGCTCATTTACCTTAATTCCGTCCCTTCCGACCATGAAGATGAGGACTAAAAGGATAAAAAAAAAGGAAAAAGATAAATAATAAATTTTTTTTAAGATTTTCTTCCCAATATTTTTTGTTCAATGCATTTTTCCGTACACTGAGAAAAAAATTTTCTCCTGACAACTATATTTTAGTTATGACAAGAAAATGATTTGATTGCCCATTGCCAATCATATATTTGGTTACCCTGATTAAACAAAAGTATTTGAAAGGATTAAAAAAATTTATATCCTTATGAATGCTATCGATTCCTGAAAATATGATTCAGAAGGATTTAACATGATTCAAATTTTTTAATTCTGTTAAATACTATTTAATCCTGAAAACATGATTTAACAGGATTTGAAATGATTTAAACTGTCAAATACTTTTAAATACTTTTTAATCCTAAAAAGATAACGAAATAAAAATATTATTTCAGGATTAAAAAGTATTTAATAGCATTAGAAATTTTAAATGCTAGTTAAATCCTTTTATATCCTAAAAAGATAACGAAATAAAAATATTATTTCAGGATTAAAAAGTATTTAATAGCATTAGAAATTTTAAATGCTAGTTAAATCCTTTTATATCCTAAAAAGATAACGAAATAAAAATATTATTTCAGGATTAAAAAGTATTCGGTAGCATTAGAAATTTCAAATGCTAGTTGAATCCTTTTATATCCTAAAAAGATATTAAAATAAAAACTTTATTTCAGGATTAAAAAGTATTCGGTAGCATTAGAAATTTTAAATGCTAGTTAAATCCTTTTATATCCTAAAAAGATAACGAAATAAAAATATTATTTCAGGATTAAAAAGTATTTAATAGCATTAGAAATTTTAAATGCTAGTTAAATCCTTTTAATCCTAAAAAGATAACGAAATAAAAATATTATTTCAGGATTAAAAAGTATTTAATAGCATTAGAAATTTTAAATGCAAGTTAAATCCTTTCAAATCCTTCTACTCCTTTCGATTATTTTAGTATTAAAAAGTATTTAATATGATTAATCGTGAATTTTAAAAAAGGATTTACAGTATTTAGAAGGATTTGAAAGTATTAAAATTTTAATCCTTTTTAATCCTGTCAAATACATTTTTTTAATCAGGGTTGTTTTAACTAAATCTTTTGTGATCCACCAACAAAACAAATTATTAGAAACTATAAAATATTTAGTAAAGATTTATACGCGTTTAGTAGCAAGCATAAAATCAAATTGATTACCTGTAGAGTTTATAAAGGAGTTATAATGAAATGTGTAAGTGATCATTATAGAGAATGAGTTATTAATAATAATTAGATATTATTTTGAAATGACAGAATACTACTTATTTAACAGTTCAATAAATGCATATTCGGAAAATTAATTTACTTCCTTCTCACGTACATTTTTTCATACTGACAAAAATTGTTCAGGAAAAATATTAATATTAAACATTAATGTCATAGTGTAATATAGGATACGCCTATATTACAATAAAATCTTTCAGCGGATATCTCGTCCCATAAATGCTTCAAGCTCGGAATATAAAAACTCCAAAATAAGTATTTTACCCGGGACACCACAAATGGTGGGCGCGATCTAGTGGCGAGCACCGAACTATTCCAGCTGCTGCTGCCTAACACCATAACTTTTAAATCAATAATCATTAGGTTCAAATATATATTTATTAACCTCGAACAAATATATATATTTATTCTAAATGAATATATTTTTTTGTGTCTAATTAATATTTATTAGAGTTAATATAATAATATTTTGCTCTAATATTTGGATTTGTTGGCATTACAAATTAGTTTAGTTGTCCTTTAAATAAATATTTTCTTAACTCTACCATATGATTTTATTATCTTAGAGAGAGAAATATTAATGTCAACCAAATAGAGTCTATTAAATCATTTGTTAAAAATGATAAAATAGATTATATTGACGTAACAAAATTTAGTTGTCCCAAATAGTTTTTAGCTTAATAGAATTCAACAAAACCATTTTAATTGTCCAAAGAGAAATTTTTTCTCAATGGAGCATCAATAGTTTTTACACAATTGAATAATAAATCCCCAGCGCTCTTAAATTTTCCAATTGCTTTAAAAATAAATAATTTAATTAATACCTCAATTTATCTAACACAGTTAATTATTATTAATTATTACATACTAATTAACTAATACTTATTTAGCTTATTTGAATAGTAAATAAATAAAATTTTTTTTTTTTTTTAATGTCTATTAAAAATATTGATTTTTTTTTTATATTAATTTAATACTTCTTACGATGTTAATTTTCGAATGGCATTCACAATTAATTTCAAAATAATTAATATGTGTAAAATTACATTTATAAAATAAATTTACTTGATATACGGAAATGACAAAATTTTTGAAAATTAATTTTCCAAGTTTCATCAGAAATCGAAGTAAAAAATTCTTATTTTTTTAAATTAATTAATTAGTTAATTAATACACAAAATTTTATAATAGTTTATTATTTTACAGGCACTCTATTTTTGCGGAAGTATTCGTAATCGAAATACTGTCATGGTAATAAAAAAAAAAATCATAATAATAATTAGAGTAAGAAATAAAATTTTTAAAAATTAGGACTGTTAATTTTTTACAGTGATTATTAATAAGTGATTAATAATAAAATTAATCTCAATAGGAATTCGAAAAATAAAAAAAACTATTTTGTAATAGAGTTAACTTAATTAAATATAAAGTTTAACGATGACCAATTAATAATCCATTAAGAAGGGAAGACATCAGTTGGCTACTGATTGTTTTTGCTGAATGTATCAAATGCCTACAATATTTTTTCGTACATTGGAAATTCTTACTGCTCAGTTGGCTACTAAAATTTATTCTACGGTTTTATTGCCTACAAAAATATTAAATACATAATTTAATTGCATAAAATAAAATTGCAGTGTTCTATTGCCTACAGAAAAGTAATTCATGATGTTCAATTGATTGCTATTTAATTGTGAACCCAAATCAAAGAAATACCTGTTTAATGTAGACAAGCTCCTGATTTATTTGCTGAGAAAATCTTGTACTTGTTGAGGAGAAATGACCAACGTTCAAGACCGATCACTTGATAAAAAAAAGACGATTGATCTGTAAAATATCAGAACTGCGGTAGTCTTGACAAAAGTATAACTCGCCATGTCCATAACAAGACACTCGGTTGAATCTCATAGTCGACGCAGGGAATATCACCTGATCAGGTCACTAATTTCTGATAGAAAACTCTGTCGTTTTCCAGTTGCTATTGTGAAGACCGCCGAGGTTCTGATATTTTTCAGACCAGCTGCGTTTTTTTTTATCAAGCGATCAGTCTTGAACGTTGGTCATTTCTCCTCAACAAGTACAAGATTTTCTCAGCAAATAAATCAGAAGCTTGTCTACATTAATTAGGAATTTCTTTGACTTGGGTTCACAATTAAGTAGCAATCAATTGAACATCATGAATTATTTTTCTGTAGGCAATAGAACAGTGCAATTATTTTTTTATGCAAATAAATTATATATTTAATATTTCCGTAGGCAATAGAACCGTAGAATAAATTTTAGTAGCCAACTGAGCAGTAAGTATTTATAATGTACAAAAAAATAATGTAGGGAACTGATGCCTTCCCCATTAGAAATACAATTCAATTGATTATGCATTCTTTTTGCTTTTTGTTTCGTCGAATTAATTAGATTTTATTTACGAACATGCGAGATTGTTAATTTCGACTAGCTGCACGTTCGATAGAAAAAACTTTTTTTTTTATGAGTAGTAATACTTTTTTGATACATTTTATTTTTATTAACAATTTCAATAAACGATTAAATTAATTCAATTCGTATTCGTACTTTAAATATTGAAATGATTGTGTGTAAAGTTTATAATTAAAAATTTTAATAAATTAATTTTTAAGAATTCGCGAATAGTATTCGAATAAAATTTGAATTTTATTTTAATTATTCGAAAAGTATTGTGTTTGTCAGTTTTTGAATTTTTCACAAATTTTTCCATTCGAAAATTTAATTCGAATTTTGAGTATTTAATTTTTTATTCCCATGTTTTCCAAAACTCCAAATCAGAAATTTTCTATCTGGTTTGAATTTTGAACATTTAATTTTAAATTCCAATAAAATTAAAAAAAATCAACTAAGTAAATAATTCAAATTATTCGATTCAAATTTTTAAACCCGAATTTAAATATTCGGCTGGAATTCCATCTTAAATTTTAAATTTCCCCAAATAATTTATACAAATTTTTTTACAATAATTTACAGCCAATTTGAAAATTTACAATTAATTATAAAATAAAAAAATTATTCGCATATTCCTACTAAATTTAATATTTCAAAAAAAAAAAAAAAAAAAAAAAAATTACTGCTTAAAAAAAAATCTGGGCGTCGGTTGACCCTGGGGGCCAGCCCCACAACTTCTCACTGTTTTCGAGCTCAAGGAGCTTGAAAACATTACTGTGAATATATTTTCGAGCTCTTCGAGCTCGAAATTGCAATTACCTGGGATTATTTTCTATGAGCTTTTGAAGCTCTACCAAGTTACGTATACGGGAAGAAATGTATGGTACTTATCACCATACTCTTATTACAGTATTGCAGCAAGTACCATAAGTATGGCGTTATTCACCATACTGTATAGTACAGAAAATTTTGTGTAGCTTACATGTCTGTATAGCAGAATTGACCAGATAAGTATGGGCTTGAGGCCCATACTACATTGAAGAAACGGCAATGCCACTAGGGCATTCCGCAATAGATCTTTGTGCGGTAGTCAATACACTATCGGATTACTACCAATACCGCATAGATGTAGCTGCAATACTTCGTCGATAAATAGATAAAAATATATTTATGTAAACAAGTGATCACAGGTTATATTAGGAAATAATTCTTATTTGAAAAAATTTATACTTTGATTTTTAATTAATTTTTTTAATTAAAAAAAAAAATGATCCCTCATACCTGAAACGTTAAATTTACTATAAAAAAAAGTGCATGTTAAAATATAAAAAATATTTATTCTTCATATAAAAGAAAATTCATATTAAAAATACATACCAAATATAGTTATGAATATATAAAAAAAACGTATATAAAAAATACATTTTTTATATAAATTTTATATATTTTTTTTTCTAAGTTGTTGGTTACAGTAAAAATATAATTTTTACATATATTTTTTATATTTCCATAATTGTATTTTTTATATATTTGAAATATATTGTTTATATAATTTTTTAATATTTTTATATATGTATTTTTTTATATATTCTAAGATATATTTTTAACACATTCAAAATACATTTTTTTTATATGAAAAATATATTTTTGTAATATTTTAACATATGTTTTTTTTATAAATTTTTTTCATGGGAGTATAACCTATGTTTTGAATCAAATAAACTTTGATAATACTACAATATTAGCATAAGTAATTTGACAATATTGAATAGCGTTATCTACCAGAAGCATTGTGCATACCGCTAAGCAGTATGGGTTTGACGCCCATACTGACATAGGCTCATCTGCCATGACTATCGTGAATGTTACCATTCCCGTGATGGTCAAATCATCTATACTCACAATTTTTTAACGAATGAAAAAATCTTTGCTACCATACAGTATGGTAGAATCGACCATACAACATGTGGTATTCGCGAAAAATTTCTTTCCGTGTATGATTTCAGACACATTTAGTACATTATATTTTGATTTATCCGGAAATAATAACGTTTTATGTTATTTTTTTAACTTTTCAGCGCCGATATCTTTTGAACTAATAAACCGATTTTGACGTTAGAGGTGGCACTCGGCGCGTTTTCTCGAATTCTAGAGCTGGTAAACTTTTGAAATCGTTTGGTTCAGTTGTTTCGAAGATATTCGCAAAAAAACCGTTTTTTACCATTTCTTTCGCCCACGATAACTCTCGAACGAATAATCCCATTGCGATGGCTAAGGCGGCAATCGACGCGTTTTATTAAGTTCTAGAGCTGATAAGATTTTGAAGTTGATCGTATAAGTCGTTTCTGAGAAATCAATAAAAAACTAAAAAAAAAAAATTTTTTTTATCGTAATTTGCCAATATTTTCGAGTCTGCTTGATCAAATGATCTGAAATTGTCAGAAAAGTTGATGGCCAACAAGCTCTTTCGATTGCCGCCTTAACCATCCAAATCGGTTCATTAGTTAAAAAGTTATAGACCGGTCACACACACACACACACACACACACATAAATACATACATACATACATACACTCGGACATCATTCTGGAAAAAGTCAGAATAGCTTCCTAGGACCTCAAAACGTCGACATCTGATGAAAATTCGACCTTCGAAAATCGGGGTGAAAACAAGAACTTCCCAATTTTTCGAAAATCGTCGATTTTCTTAGCGGGAAGTTAAAAAAATATCGCCTAAATTTAAAACACCCTAATATACATGTACAACATAAATATAGTTATAACTTATATGTTTGTATTTATTAGAAAAAGAAAGATTTAGATTAGAGAGAGAGGGATACTGAGACTTTGTTGTGGGGATTAAGAAAAATGTAAAAGGAAAATATGTATGTGGTTAACCTTGAACGATCAAATAGATACTTTTTGCGCACAATAACTTCGATAATTTATTTTTGAGATTTAATTATATACTTGACATTAGATTTAAGTTTAAAAAACAATGTTATTTTTATTTTATTAACTTAAAAAATGTAATAAACTTCAATCATGTAATGAAATTATTAATAAACAATCGGAATCAATAAATATTGAGATTTATAAATAAATAAAAGGACTGATTATATTTTAAAAATAATAACTGATAAATGATAAATATTTCCTCGGATAATTATTCTCCGAACTCGACTTAATTTAGTTTACTTAGTATAATTGACCATTTTCACACTCTTAAGATACATAATGAAGCAGTCGTTATTTAACGATCAAAATGATGGCGCCTGTCTAGGGTTACCATGATTCTTTTGAAAATAATGCAGGTATACCACTAAACAATGTACTGGGAGACCATTAGACAGCAGGATTTTTCCCGTAATGTTTGACGCCTAATTTGTTAAGTGTTTAATCGGATTACGATTTCAAATGATATCTTGAGCACAGATAATCTTTACTGAACAATTACAACCGTAAATTATTATTTAAATTGCTTTAGTCTACAACGAAAAATTCACACTTTAAATTTAAGTAAATGGGTATATCATCAACATGAGACTTATGATCTTTTAGTCTGAATACTCATGAGCCATTTAAATTTTTGGATTCTACTAATTTTAAAATTCTACTTTGTAATGACATAAGTATTGCTTTGAAAGTAATATAATACTTAAATCATTCAAATATTTATTTACACTGAAAAAAATAAATATTTCTCCCAAAGAAATCAATTTATTTGTGGTTTTTTTTAAAATATTTCTTCATATAAATATATTTGGTACAACAAAATATGACAGTGGATTCGAATAATTTTATAATTTGACGGAAATATATCATTTATTTGTGGTAAAGATATTAAATTTGTGACAAATAACCCAAAATTTGGCGATACTATACATATATTCGAAGCCCTCATTTATGTGTAGCAATTGGATCATTTCTTTACCACAAATAAATCACTTATTTTACGCAATTAAACTACTCAAATATATATATTATATCTTTTTAAAAATTAAATATTTATTTGGCCATATCCAAATATACGATATCTTTGGCTCAAATAATTTTTTTTTTTCAGTGTATGTACTGTTATGTTGGGGTGACTTGGACATGAAAATTGCTATATTTTACAAAATTTCAATCTATTATTCTAATACTGTCCGATTTATGGCGCCGATTTTTAGTTTTTAAATAAATTTTTGACTTTGTTTTTTTGAGAACGAAAGAGAACTAAAAGCGAATCATCGTACATGAATTTTTTTTTAAAAACTTCGGATAGAGAACTCAAAAAAAGTCAAAAAACTGTGAGGAGAATGTCACAGCACCAATAGAAAAGTAAAAAGAATATAAGATAATCAAAAGCATAATATTGAGAAATTGAGAAATCCAAAAACTATAACTTTGACCCCGAGCCTCAAGATATCGAGATATAATTTTTGCCAGAAAAAAACAAATTACTGAACATTTTCTCATTAACACATGATTAAATGTCTAGTCATAACTTAAATGGATCCATAAAGACTACTGTAATTACGATAATATCAACAATTATATGCAGACACATTTAACAGACAAGTTCAGGTATAATTTGACGCCTAAGCTCTATGAGGGTAATTAAAGCACGTTCGTCAGTAAATTTGTAATTCAAGTAATGACTGTTGTATACATCTTATTGGTTAAAATTTTGGGGTAAGAGTAAAAGACCCATAGTTCCGGAGCATATATAAACCCGAAATTTCTGTTACAAATCAATTTGTGAAAAATTGTCAAGTGCAATAGTCGACAGTTCAGTGAAGTAACGTTAACATTATTCAAATAACAACTAAGTCATGGCATTATTATCATCAATAAGAAGAGCATTTCAAGACAGTCTCGACGTATATCTCTTAGAGGCAGTAAAGACAAAAGATTTGACAAAAATCCATCGAATTGTCATGGACCAAGTACCCGACATTCCGCCAAATGCAATGAACCCTGCAAGACTTATGTATTTGGCTCTGGTCAACAAAAAGTTTGACTTAGCTCAAGAAATATATACGACTTTTGTGGGCTATGCAATAGATGATTATGTGGAATACAACGATGAAGAAGAGTTTATGGGGTGGACTGCGTTGCATTTTGCTGTGGAGAACAAGAACCGCAAGGTAGTCAAGTTCTTATTAAAAAGAGGAGCTGATGTTAACTGTGAAAATGAAGAGAAAGATCAACCAATCAATCTGGCTGTTGATAACAAAGACATTAAGACGACTAGATTGCTGTTAAGTTACGGAGCTGACAAGAGGCATTGCCAGGATTGGCTAGTTACACCAGACAATAAAAGGTATTTTCGATTAAAATTTGTTCGTATTTGATTATTAACTATATAATATAAACATATTTTTATATCAATGCTGAATATTCAATTGAATATTAAGTATTCAAAGTATTTAAAATTGAAAATTTTGATCTATTTCATTTTTTGAAGACAAGTAACGACGATATGTAAAAATGTTCAACTAAAATTTTACTGCAGTACTCGTAAAAAATTTTTTAAATTTATTAAATTAATAACTATTTCATTTTTCTATGATTAGAAAACAAAATTTTTTTTAATAATTTACTATATTTGAATCAATAGTAATTAATATTTACACTGTAATAATTGAATGTTTCTATAATTATTATAGAAAACAATCACGTCGTCGTATTAAAAAAAAATAATTTTGGTGAATGGTCCGGAAAATGGGTATTTTGTCAATTTAAAATGTAAAAGAAGTGGTCAAGGATTAGGACATTCAAAAATATTTTCAATTTCTGTTTCAAAGATTTTTTAATCGTGGTTTCATACATCAACGTTTTCAATTTTAATTCATACGACTCATTTGAATCATTATTAACATAAAAAATTTTTTTATAAAAATCATTTTATTAACATAAACCATATAAAGCTTTAACACCAAAACCTATTTCATTTCAGTGATATCATCGAATTTCCCGAATCGAATATCGAATCTTGCGATTCGAATATCGATTATTGCGATTTGAATATGGAATTTAGTGAATCGAATATCGAATGTTCCGAAGTGTATACCGATTTTTCCGAATGGAATATCATTAATTCCCCGATTCATCATCTCATCACGTAACCAAGAATACGAATTAAAGAAATTAAAAATAAGTCATCAAAAACCTTTTTTTTAAACTTTTTTTAAATTGTGAATTTATGTGTCAACGCTTTAAAACTTAATTTATATAAAACATTGTAACTATAATATAGGGGATAGCCGAGCAAAACGAGGTACTGAAGGAAATTTTAAATTTTCGAGGACTAAAATACGCTAAATCTTTTTTATTTTAATAATTGTGAAAGTAAGCAGAAACAAATTTTAGTTACCGTTAAAAAGAAAAAATTATTTTCGCGGGCAAAATGAGGTACCCTCTAAAAAGGTAAAAAAAAAATTCTGAGTTTTAAATGAATTTAATTAAATTTAATTTGTTGTGAGTAATTGTCATGAAAAAAAATTATATTTTACATGATTATTTGATACAAAAGAAAAAAATTTTAATGGTTTTTATCATAAAAAAAGTCATTTTTCGACTGACCCCGTTTTGCTCGGCCCTCCCCTCCATGAAAAAAATATTTTTTGTAAATTAGTTATAAGTATTTTCAACTGAATTAAATATACAAAAAAAAAATTGTAATTGTAACAATCTGACATCAACTTGTTTTTTAAAATAAAAAAAAAAATTTAATAAATATTTTAATTATATTTAAATCACCCTAGGTTAAGAACAGAATCCTACTTCATACCACCGCTAATATTAATTATTAATTAACCCAATTATCGCTTTCTCACAAAAAAAAAATTTTTCTTCAATAGTTACCGAAAAAAATAATTTTCCAACGTTTTTTTTTTTCTCTTTAACGACTCGTGGATATCCATGATCGGTTACATCAAAGTAAACTGCTTTTACACTTCCTACAATATTATATTGTTAAAACAAATCAATATCCACTTCATTTTAAATAACACTTTCATTTATCCTCTACTATTTTTAATCCATTAAATTTCTTTACTCGCGTAAAATAAACTTACCCATAAATCTCACCGTCTTCAATAGTAATAATTTACGAAATCACCATTTGCATTTTTGCCGCGAAAAATATTTTAAAACTCAAGTAACAATAAAAAAAAAAATCGGTCGGTCAGTTGACCCTGCGGGCCAGCCCCAAAACTTCCCGCTGTTTTCGAGCTCAAGAACCTCGAAAACATTATTGTGAATACATTTTCGAGCTCTTCGAGCTCGAAAATACGTTTGTATGTTGTTGTTTTCGAAAAAAAAACGTTTTTCACCATTTTTTCTCCAACGATATCTCTCAAACGAATAAACCGATTGAGACGGTTGAGGTGGCAATCGACGCGTTTTATCAAGTTCTAAAGCTGATCAAATTTTGAATTCGATTTATCGTGTCGTTTTTGAGATATTTCAGAAAAAATAAAAATATTTTTTTTTTTTAATTCTTTCCACAACGGTTTCTCTTGAACGAATGAACCAATTTGGATGGTTGAGGTGGCATTCGACGCGGCTTATAAAGCTCTAGAGCCCAGTCCATTTTGGAATCAATCCATGAAACACATTAAAAGTTATCCGAAAAAAACACTTTTGAAAAAATTTTATTTTTGGAATATCTCTGAACGAGCCCTACCGATCAAGCTAAATTTTCTTACAGCTTTGATATTGACAAGCCGCGTCGAATGACACCTTAAAGTTCAAAATCGGTTCATCCGTTCAAAAGATACAGGTATTTACATACGTTCGTACGTACGTACATACATACATACATACACTCGGACATCATCTTGAAATTAGTCAGAATAGCTTCCTAGGACCTCAAAACGTCGACATCTGATGGAAATTCGATTTTCGTAAATTGGACCGAAACCAATAACTTCCCGAATTTTTGAAAATTTACAATTTTCTTAGCGGGAAGTTAAAAATTAAACTTTTTTTTGAAGCACCCTAATGTATATATGTATGTCATTTATACATTTTGATGACTCGAATTTTTTTTTGCATTAAATTAAGGAAAACTACCCCTACAACTCATGTCCTGCGGAATTTTTCGAGCCCTGTTACCTGTTCGAAAATAACTCTTAAATTTCTGGTTCTGACTCCGAATAAAACTGAATAAAAACAGATTTGAAATTTTTAAATCGGTTTTATTCTGTTAAATTCGAAAATAATCCTCGAATTCTTTTAAATTCTGTCTTACCGAATTCAACAGAATTGAGTAGAATTAGAATTTTTAATTCGGTCGCTCAGTTGTTTAATCAGAGTTATTTCCACTTTGCCGCAGAAATTTTCTAAATGTGCAATTAAATTTTCATCATAATGTTTTTGAAACGATATTCATCTCAATCAACCGTATGAGTAGATCAAATCTATAAGTTCATGAAATATTCTATTGTCGTGTTTAGCTACAATCAAATTTGATATTTACACTATCTGTCTTTAATTAATTAGTTTAAACATTTATTTTCATAACATCAAATACATTTCAATGACTTTATTTATATATCTATAATACATTTCCATGACTATGCCTATATAATGTCTCTTGTACATTTTCGTGACTTTGAATTCATATATATAAACATATACACATTTTTTATTATATATAGTATAAAATTGAATATTTTCTGGTGAAAAATGAATTCTTAACTTCGCAATGAATAATTTTCTTTGTAATTGTAATTGTTTCTCATTATTCAGACCTCAAGAATACGGGACAAAAATATCAACTGCTGATGTTTCATTGAATTTTCGGGGAGAAACGTCGTAGTTAACGAAAAGTGTCTACCAATTGCCCTGTTAAATTTTTTTAGCTCCAAATACTTGAAAAAGAATTAGAAGTTTCAATGTCTATCAATCAGTTATAGCATAGCATAGTAATGAACTCCTGTTTAAAAAATTAATTTCCTCTTTGCAGCAGAAATTTTCTAAATGGGCAATGAAATTTTTATCATAATGTTATTGAAGCAATATTCATCTCAATCAGCCGTTTGAATAGATCAAATCTATAAGTTCACGAAATATTCTATTTTTTTGCTTAGCTACAATCAAATTTGATATTTACACTAGCTGTCTTTAATTGATTAGTTTAAACATTTACTTCCATAACATCAAATACATTTCCATGACTTTACTTATATATCTATAATACATTTCTATGACTTTGCCTATATAATGTCTCTTGTACATTTCCGTGACTTTGAATTCATATATATAAACATTAGACTGTGCCAAATGAAATCGATATTTTTTTTTTTTCGGTCCCATACGAAAATTAGGTTGTCTCACTAAAAAAAAAAATCCTGAAAAAATTTCAGCTCGATATGTCTATTTTTCAGTTAGCGCTCGCGTAAATAAGAATTTTCTAATAAAATTGTTTTTTATCCCAACTTAATATTTTACAACTCATTAAGTATAACTGATTAAAAAATGGCCAAGGTGCCATTTTGTAGGGAATTCAATTCTCTACAAAAGGAACTTTTGATCGAATGAAAAACATCAGCCAATTTTTTTCTGCACCCATTTGAACCTAATTTTTTTTCAAAATTTGCATTTATATTTACTATTAAACGCTTAGAAAACTATGTTTGCTATGTATGAAACTTATTGAATTCAATTTCTCTAGGAACCTTTATGATCCCAAGGAATAGTTTTCATACTTGAAGTAATAAAACTAGCATTAAACTATTGATATTAACGATATTTCTAACAATACTTTTTTTTTGTTTTGACATTTTTCGCATTTAATCTTTCTAGTTATTTTTTTCTGCATTAGAATATCGTTCGTAATTGTGATTTTGAGATTCTCATACTGCTGATCAAAAATTATTACTTTATTGATAAAAATATACATTGTTTATCATAATAAAATACTTATTAAAATTTAAATAAAGGAAAAAGTGATGTTCTAATTGTGCAAGAAAGTTTTTATCGATTCTGTTACTAGTTTTTAAGAGTTTATGATATGTCAGGAGACCCTGTACGTAATGTACATACGTACCCTGTACATACGTACGTACGTATGTATGTACACACATACATACACTCGGACATCATCGTGAAATTAGTCAGGATAGCTTCCTAGGACCTCGAGACGTCGACATCTGACGGAAATTCGATTTTCGTAAATCGGACCGAAACCAATAACTTCCCGAATTTTTGAAAATTTACAATTTTCTTAGCGGGAAGTTAAAAAACATCGATTTCATTTGGCACAGTCTAATAAACATATCCACATTTTTCATTATATATAGTATAAAATTGAATATCTTTTTGTGAAAAATAAATTCTTAACTCTACAATGAATGATTTTTTTTTGTAATGGTAATTGTTTCTAATTATACAGACCTCAAGAATACGGGACAAAAATATCAACTGCTGATGTTGCATTGAATTTTTGGAGAGAAACGTTGTGGTAATCAAAAAGTGTCTACCAATTACACTGATAACTTTTTTAAGCTCCAAATATTTGAAAAAGAATTAGCAATTCCAAAGTCTATCAAATAGTCATAGCAGAGTAATGAATGACAGTTTTCAAACTTTATTTCTTCGTTACAGCAGAAATTTTCTAAATATGCAATTAAATTTTCATCATAATGTTTTGGAAGCGAAATTCTTCTCAATCAGACGTTTCTATTTCCTAGTTTCATAAGTAATTATTTAACTCTATGGAAAGAAGAATGTGTCATTCTTCATTTATCAGAGTGACGAATTTACATATATATTTAACATGCCGTAAAAATAATTGCAAATTTTCCAAAATTTGGGGAGCTGTTGTTTCTACTACGATTCTCCAAAATCAGGAATTCCTTAAATTTCGACGTTTGAAAATCCTAGGATGCAATTCTGACATTTTCAGAGAAATATCTGTTTGTGTGGGTATTTGGGTGGGCCAAAAAAAAGAACTCATTTTTTTTTCGTCAGTTATCGTGTAAATATTGTTCAAGATGATGACAAAAAACTTCTGGTGAAATTTGAGCTCTTAATATTCACACTTAGAGGTGTCGCTTCGTGATTTTTGATGCTGCATTTGATGAACATGAAGGGTAAAAAAAAATTCTCAAGTTTGCAATTTTATACCCCGGCAATAGTTCATGGTACAGATAAGCTCAGAAAAATTATTTCGTAGGACATTAAACGCTCTACAAAAAATGTCTCCAATCATTTTTTCGATAAATTCATCTGTTCAAAAGTTATTGGAGCTTGAACTCAAATTTATAGTAAATTTCGAGATCTTTTTATTTTTCCAGAGAAACTATCAGACTGATCACAGAACATCATAAGATCTTTTTTTTAGACAATTTTGTTCCCTACAAATTAATTTTTTTAATAATTTTTTGAATTCCGCACTGTTTTCTATTTATTTTCATTTAAATGTCAAGCTTAGGAAATCGATCAGAACACTACTTCTTTAAGAGCTTGACATTAAAATGAAAATAACTAGAAGACAGTACGGAATTAAAAAAAACTTTAATCGAAATAATTTGTATGGATTAAAATTATCTAGAAAAAATACACTTATCCAAAAAATTAAAGGAACAAGAAAATTTTATAAATTTTTTTGAGATTTTTGGAAGGCTGTAATTTCGTGAAAAATGATCGTATCGAAAAAATTAAAAAAGCAAATTGAAGCTTGAAATCTCTAGTTTAAATATCATCCAGCAAAATATTTTTTTGAGCCACGGTTTTTGCGGAATCATAAGAAAAAGGTCGAGACAAAATTTTTCTAAATTTTTTGGTTTTGTTTTTTAGGTCTTCGGGGCCGGGAAAAATTTTTTCAAAAAAACGAATTGATGGCTTGTTTAGGAAATTTATTCAGCTACAATTTGCTTTTTCTTGTTTCTCTATACGACGATTTGCTGCTGAGATATCAGCCTTTAAATGAAAAAGGATCCTTTTGTCTTTGATTACACCGGCACACAAAAAAAAACAAGTTCTCTGTACTTTTGACGGGACCGATTTATTACCATGTATTTTGACCCGCTGAATCCGAATCCGAGGTCCGTTTAACCCGTACACCCTCAGATTTTTAGAAAACTTTAAAAAACCTCAAAAATACACAAAAATCGACCGTTTTTTAAATTTATAAATTTTTTTAACCCTAACTAAGCATGATTTTTATGTATTTCGGTCCTCCACATACTAACCTGAAGTTTATTTAAAACATTAGCCATTCAAAGTTTGAGTAAATTCCAAAAAACCCCAAAAAATTGCAAAAAAGCAAAAAAACTCTTAGTGTTGTGATGAAAAAAATTTTTTGAAGCATATTAAAATTTTTTTATGTTTCTGGCCAAAATATTTTTTATATATATATCACAGATCGAACAATATGATTTCTTTTATTTATTTCGATTTAAAAAATGATTTTTGTTATACTAAATTTTATTTTTTTCAATTTTTTGGGAATTTTTGCCATTTATTTAAAATTTTAGAGATGTCTGAGCCATGGATGTTCGAGAATTATATGTGACAGATAAACATACATGAAAATAATTATTTATTTAGCCCTATAAAATTTTTTTCATCACAACACTAAGAATTTTTTTGCTTTTTTGCAATTTTTTGGGGTTTTTTGGAATTTACTCAGACTTTAAATGGCTAATGTTTTAAATAAACTTCAGGTTACACAGTAAAAAATATTGTGTATTTGTGTCGAAAACGGTTTGTGTTAAACTAACACAAAGTTTGTGTCACTTTTTGTAACATAAAAAATGTGTTATACACTCTTTATTAACACATTTTGTGTGTTACTGTGGATTCTTTGCGCCCTCTTGTGGCGATATTTTAACATAATCTTTGTGTTAAAAAGGGGTTACACAAAGTTTGTGTCGAAATTTCAACACAAATTTTGTGTCAACCGTTTTTAACACACAAACTGTGTTGATTTTACACAATATTTTTTACTGTGTAGTATGTGGAGGACCGAAATACATCAAAATCATGCTTAGTTAGGGTTAAAAAAATTTATAAATTAAAAAAACGGTCGATTTTTGTGTATTTTTGAGGTTTTTTAAAGTTTTCTAAAAATCTGAGGGTGTACGGGTTAAACGGACCTCGGATTCGGATTCAGCGGGTCAAAATACATGGGAATAAATCGGTCCCGTCAAAAGTACAGAGAACTTATTTTTTTTTGTGTGCCGGTGTTATTCATATCTCAGCAAGTTATGGTCACACAGTAATTTAAAGGGCAGTTTAATAAACTTGAATAAATTCCCTACAAGCTCCATTTTCGATGTTTTCAAAAAAAAATTTTTTTTCATCCTTGATATCCATTTAAAAAACCCACAAAAAATGGCCATTTTCTGTTTTTTTAGTCAACTCACCGCTACTCTGCAAGTATTGATAAAAAAAATAATTTTGCCAGGTAATTTTACAGCTTAATGTACCCCAAAAAACCCTGGAAATTTTCAGATTGATCCATTGAACCGTTTGTCCGGACCGATTGCTCAAAGTTTCACAAAACAATTAAAGGAACAAGTTTTGTTCCTTAATTTGTGTAATCATTACCAAAATGAAAAAATTAATTTTTTTCGGATTTTCTTTCATTTTTGCGTTAGTTATTCAGTAAATGTAAGGCAAAGAGGAAAAAAAAAAAAAATTTTCAAAAAACGAAACCAAACAAGAATTTTTTTACTTTTTTTTTTTTACGTTTTATTCGGGGGGTTATTTTTTTTTCGTTTTTCGGAAAAAATTTTTTTTTTGAAAAAATTTATTTTTTTTTCTAAAAAATTTATAAAATTTTCTTGTTTCTTTAATTTTTTGGATAAGTGTATCTTATGACATTTTGTGATAAGTCTGATCGTTTTGCTGTAAAAATAATAAGATCGAAATTCACTATCAATTAGACTTCAAGCTCCAATAACTTTTGAGCAGATGGATTTATCAAAAATGATAAGAAACTTTTTTTCTAGAGTTTTTAATTTCCTACGAAAATGTATCCTGAGCTTATTTGTACCATGAGCCATAGCCGAGGTATAAAATTGCAAACTTTTTTTTTTCTTCTATGTTATTTAAATGGGAAATCAAAAATCACGGAGTGGCATCTCTCAATATTAATATTAAGGGCTCAAACTTTATCATAATTTTTTTTCATCTTGAACGATATTTTTTCATGGTAACTAAATAAAAAAAAATTAGTTCTTTTTTCTGGCCCACCCTAGTGTGTGTGTGTGTGTGTGTGTGTGTGTGTGTGTGCACAGTAAAAAATATTGTGTAAAATCAACACAGTTTGTGTGTTAAAAACGGTTGACACAAAATTTGTGTTGAAATTTCGACACAAACTTTGTGTAACCCCTTTTTAACACAAAGATTATGTTAAAATATCGCCACAAGAGGGCGCAAAGAATCCACAGTAACACACAAAATGTGTTAATAAAGAGTGTATAACACATTTTTTATGTTACAAAAAGTGACACAAACTTTGTGTTAGTTTAACACAAACCGTTTTCGACACAAATACACAATATTTTTTACTGTGTGTGTGTTTGCACGTGTATGAATGTGTCTTGAGAACAGTTAAAATTTATTCAACGTTACCGAAAAGAAACAAAGAACGGGAAAAAAGTATTTTTGTTAACTCAATTAAATATTCTGGACGTACACTAAACGTTTCAGTGACTTCACCGAAATGTAAAGAATATATGCATGACATTTCAGTGATTTTTGGTCTTCTTAAATATTTTGAAAACTAGTTAATTCATCTATTTTAGATTCTCATTAGCTCTAAAGCTTTATATTCTGCATCGAAAGGTGCACAGTAAAAAATATTGTGTATTTGTGTCGAAAACGGTTTGTGTTAAACTAACACAAAGTTTGTGTCACTTTTTGTAACATAAAAAATGTGTTATACACTCTTTATTAACACATTTTGTGTGTTACTGTGGATTCTTTGCGCCCTCTTGTGGCGATATTTTAACATAATCTTTGTGTTAAAAAGGGGTTACACAAAGTTTGTGTCGAAATTTCAACACAAATTTTGTGTCAACCGTTTTTAACACACAAACTGTGTTGATTTTACACAATATTTTTTACTGTGTGCCTCCACCATCTAAGCCGGATTAACCCTTCGTCACCCGCATCACTTTTTCATCCTTCGTCACTCGCGCGGTGAGCGCTGCGCCGCCGTGTTAAATCAAGCGCGCTGTTGCCACATTTTTCAGATTGCTAAATCTATATAAAAAATAATCTAAATGAAATTTTTTTTAATAATTAATTTATCGAAATTAAAGAATAAAAGATAGATTTTCCATTTTGTTTTTAATTTTTTTTATTAGGAATTACTCCGTTTCAATTAAAATTAAATTTTTTATAACACCAGTATTATTAAAAAAATAACGTTGTACGTTTTATTCAACACACTTGAGATCATTTATTATTTTTCAATCTTAGAAAATATTATACTCTTATCAAATCTTTTTTTTTATTTAACGATTTTTATTAAAGAATTCAAATAAGTATTCAATACTACTAATAATAATAACAATAAAAAAGATATCTAAATTTTTTTTAAAAACAATTTTATTAAAAAAATCGCTTGCTCATAAAATTATTACTCAAATGTATTTTAATAAATGATTTATTGTTGATATTATTATTATTATTATTGTTAATATTATTAATTCTATAATTATTTTTCTTTAATTTTTTCATTATTTTAACTCAAAATTAATTAAAAATAAAATAAAATTCGATTACCTGTTGTGGTTATAACCTCGAAATTCTTCTTGAATATTATACACAAATTACATATAATATAAATATATATTTGTAAATATAATAATTAATATTTAAATAACATATTTTTGTTTGTGACAAAATACTTATTATGCGTAGAATGATTCTTAATTATTAATAAAAAATGTATCTCTATTAAGAGAGAATACCTAAATGTCAAACCTAAATATTTATATATCTATATCGTACAAGAGAATATTACCACACACAAGTTGGCAGCAGCGCGCAGCGGACATTTACCGGTTACTAACTCGCACTGGGCGGCGTCACGCCGCTTTTCAATTTCTTTCGCATGAAAATATTTTTTTTTAACAAAATAATTTATTTCTTAGGAGCGGCTAATGCTAGAAATTCTTTTAGAATGTCTAATTCAAGCATTCTAATTTTTTCGACGTCATCCGTCACCGTAATTATGAGAAAATTGCATAATTGTAAAAAAGGCGGCACCGCGCTCATTGAGCGAGTGACGAAGGGTTAATCGATCATCAAATTTCGTGGCTGAAAGAATTGAAAAAAAATTTTGTTTATCTAATAATTAATTGCAATTGGCTAGTTGCGTTAAATATTATCATGAACAAAAACTAGAAAAATCAATGTTTTAACTTTTTTTAATTTCCCGCTAAGAAAATCGACGATTTTCGAAAAATTGGGAAGTTATTGTTTTCACCCCGATTTGCGAAAATTGAAATTTTATCAGATGTCGACGTTTTGAGGTCCTAGAAAGCTATTCTGACTATTTTCAGAATGATGTCCGAGTGTCTGTATGTATGTATGTGTGTATGTATGTGTGTATGTATGTGTGTATGTATGTGTGTATGTATGTGTGTGACCGGTCTATAACTTTTTAACTAATGAACCGATTTGGATGGTTAAGGCGGCAATCGAAAGAGCTTGTTGGCCATCAACTTTTCTAAAAATTTCAGATCATTTGATCAAGTAGAATCGAAAATATTGGCGAATTACAAAAAAAAAATTTTTTTTTTTTTAGTTTTTTATTGATTTCTCAGAAACGACTTATACGATCAACTTCAAAATCTAATCAACTCTAGAACTTGATAAAACGCGTCGACTGCCGCCTTAGCCATCTCAATCGGAGTATTCGTTCGAGAGTTATCGCGGGAGAAAGAAATGGTAAAAAACGGTTTTTTGCGAATATCTTCGAAACAACTGAACCAAACAATTTCAAAATTTTACCAGCTCTAGAACTCAATAAAATACGCCGATTGCCACCTCAACCATCGAAATCAGTCAATTCGTTTCTGAGATATCGTGGGAGAAAGAAATGCTTAAATCGGTTTTATTCGAAAACAATTGCACACAAAAGTATTTTCAAGCTCGAAGAGCTCGAAAATGTATCCACAACAATGTTTTCGAGCTCGAGGAGCTCGAAAATAGCGCGGAGTTTTGGGGCTGACCCGCAGGGTCAACCGATAGACAGATTTTTTTTTATTATTTATATTTTGTTTTGCTGGTTTCATTCTAAGTTCACGCAACATTTTCCTTTGTCATTTTAATTATAATCTTTCGAAAAACGTTAAATTTACCAAGCTTAATCGTGAGTATAACATTGAAAAACGATCCTCATTGATGGTTTTCAGTCTTTCGAATTTTCGGAGATTTATACGAAAACTAACTTTTTTTTCAGCTCGATATGAAAGTACTTGAAGATATATATTGTCGAGCTTAAAGAGTTTGACCATGTATTGTCAATAATGTTTTCGTGATCTTTGAGCTTGTAAACAGCAGGAAGTTTCAGTGCTGGTCCGCAGAGTCTACCGGTTATCAGATTTTTGTAATGATTTTCATAGTTATTGAACGTTAACACATAATAAAGAACTAAACTGGAAGTGGGATTGAATATGACAATGCAAGAAGTGGAATTAAATATTTGTTGATATGCATCAAATCAAATGAAAATTTTCGTAATCTTTGTACTCCAAATAATTCTCATCAAATTACTTCTATAACCATTATAATATTCGTAATGTTAGCTGTACACTAAATTATTTTCGGGTTTCTGATACATGTTTCTTAATTACTCTGATTTTATAGTAAATATTAAACAACAAGTATAAAACAACATTCACAGTTACCTAAGAAGCAACGTCATGCACTCAGTTTCGAACAATATTCTTGAGTGGTCATTTTCGATACCCTGTTTATATTATAATGACAATTAACTTATGTGCAAATGTTAATGCTAGGATGAAAAATTCTGAACAAATTCTCCACATATGTCGAGTGATAAAATATATTTTTTCTTGAATTTTTGTAAAAATAATATTGTTCATTAATATTGTCGCCTTATTGGATGTGATTTAATTGAAAATTGCAACTTCGAAAAAAAAAAAAAAAAAATTTATTTTCCAATCAACACAAAGAAAATAAATTCAGTTTTTAGCAAATACAAAAATAAAAAAAAGAAATACCAACAGCACGTGGTGTTCCCAAGCGGTCACCCATCCAATTTTTGCTTACAAACTAGGCCTTAAAACTAATTATTATAACTAACTATATACACTAGGGTGGTCCTTATTTTGGACATTTTTGAATTTTTATGCTCCCAGAGGCTTATGTGGTTCGAAATAAATAAAAAAAAATATCCTCAAAGTTTCAGGTCTCTATCTCAATTTTAACCCGTGCCGCACAGCGATGTAAGTTTCCCATTTAAATAACACGGGGTTTTTGGCATTGAACGATTAAATTTTTATTCCGGCTAAAGTAATTGTTCGAAAAATTTGAAACTCTGTAGACTTTATCCTCATATTAGCAGCTACTCCTCAGAATTTTTACAGATTTTCAGCTACTATAATTTTGGGGGTCCAGCATGATGAAAAAAAAGAAAAAAATTATTTTTTTTATTTTTAGCTAAAATTTTTTTCAAATAACATATCAAATCAGTCTGCATCCTTATCAGAAGTTCTTACTTTTTTTCATTCTCACACCTAAGTGGGTGAACGGTATATCTTTGTTGGTTTAATACAGTAATCAGGAACTTTGCATTAGTGTGCAGTAAAGTGTTCGTTAAAAGGATTTTTTAAATTTATTACGATTACCTCACAAACGGTTTCAATGACGGCAGAAAAAAATTCCCTTAAAGTTTGAGCTCTTAATTCCAACAGAACCACGTGTCGCAAATTTTGTTTTTGTGATTTTTTAAGTTTATTATATTTATTTATAAAAGAAATCTATTTTATTAATAATTCATTATAGTTAGGAAATTGTAAACAAATAATTATTTTGATATTATAATGCACAAAACTATCCACCTTTTGTTTATTATTTATTGCTTAAAACAAATAATAAACTTGAAGGTGACCAACTTATTTAAGCAAATATTGAAAGAAATTTAATTTATTGATAATATTTATCAACTGTTAAACTGAGACATAATATGATTAGTGGCATTGATATACCGATCTCAGATATCAATTGAATGCATTATGTATTTTTGAAAAAGACACATTGTCAAATAACATAAACAAAAATATTTCTTGAAAAAATCACAAAAAAAATTTTGCGGTAACTCTTCCCGTTAGAATTAAGAGCTTAAACTTTAAGGGAATTTTTTCTGTTGTAATTGAAAAAAAATTCTCCTGATTACTGTATTAGTGCAACAAAGATATGCCGTTCACCCACTTGGGTGTGAGAATGAAAAAAAGGAAGAACTTATGAAAAGGATGCAGGGTGATTTGATATGTTTTTTAATAAAAATTTTAGATAGAAATAAAAAAATTTTTTTTTGTTTCTTTTCATCATGCTGTACCCCCAAAATTATAGTAGCTGAAAATCTGTAAAAATTCTGAGGAGTAGCTGCTAATATGAGGATAAAGTCTACAGAGTTTCAAATTTTTCGAACAATTACTTTAGCCGGAATAAAAATTCAATCGTTCAATGCCAAAAACCCCGTGTTATTTAAATGGGAAACTTACATCGCTGTGCGGCACGGGTTAAAATTGAGATAGAGACCTGAAACTTTGAGGATATTTTTTTTTATTTATTTCGAACCACACAAGCCTCTGGGAGCATAACAGTTCGAAAATGTCCAAAATAAGGACCACCCTAATATACACGTATATAAATAGGGAAGCAGTCGGTTGAGAACAAAATTATTCCAGCCACCAGTATTGTTTTTGTTATTTCGATGAATATCATTTTTATCCCTTGCGAGGAGTGTCATATCAAATCGCCACTGTGTATTAGCCATTGACGTATTCAGGTTTGGTTCGTACGTAATTGCCGTCTGATATTTGTTTCTAAAATGATAGTATATTGTAGGTATATTGTTACTGTCTTGTAAATATTTAATTCGGTCCAGGTAGAAAAACGCTTCGGGGGGACATATCCCGTTGGAGTAATTTTTGTATGTGCTTTTAATTAGGAGTTAGAGATTTATTTATATTTAAATTTGTTTTAATTAGTGATGTCTGAGCCCAGTGGTTTCTAGTTAACTTTAATATGTGTGAATCTATTCGAGGGATATTAGCTTTGTTGTACAAAATTTGGTTGCTTATAAGGTGTTGATAGTTAGATTTTTCGGATCTGTATATTTTTAAGCATGTTCTCATGCATCTGCGTTCAAAAGATCTTATTTTTTCTATCGTTGTAGCGTTTTGATTGAACCAGATTGGTGCTTCGTATGTTAGTAAAGGTCTCATTAGTGCTTGATAACAAGTTATTTTTATGCGTTTGTTTAAATGTTTGTTGTAGAACATTCTATTTCATTTCAAGAAAGCTTTTTTTGCTTTGTTTAGTTGGGTGTTAATGTGTTGTTTGTATCTGAGATGTTGATCTATTTGAATGCCTAAGTATCTCACTGACTGTTTATGTGGAATTGAGACATTGTTTGAATTTATTGAAAAATCTTTCCAATTTCTTTTTATTTCTTTTGAAGCTAATTTTATTTTGGGCCTAAAAAGAATAGTTTCACATTTGAGATTATTTATTTTAAGTTTCCAGTTGTTACTATATTGTTGTAATAAGTCAAAGGTTGTTTGTAACTTTTCTTGTATTGTTTTTAAGTGTTTACCTCTAACGTATATTACGAGATCATCAGCAAATGCTATGGCTCTAGTAATTGTTTGTTTTTTGTCTGCGTTAGTAAGTTTTTTTTCCGTGGAGTTCGGTCAATTTCGTTCGTATTACCTGTTTCGTTTGTTGTCGTCTTATTTATGTCACTTAATGACAAGGCCTTACTATTGTAGATGTTAAACAATAGGGGTGAGAATACTGTCCCTTGTTGAAGTCCGTTTGGCAAAGTAAATATTTCTTCCGATTTGTATTGTCCGTCAGTTGTTTAGAATTGTCTTTTGTCGATCATGTTCCATATTAATTTCATTAAGTAGGTAGGAAATTTAAAGTGATTTGACAGTCTGAAGATTAGGCCTCTAATCCACACAGTGTCGAATGCCTTTTCATAGTCAATTAAGCAAGCTCCGACACATTCGTCGTTATTTAAAGCTTCACAAATATCGGAAGTAAATTTTGTGATCGCATGAATTGTCGAGAGTTTTTGTTGGAATCCGAACTGGTGGTCTGGTATAATTTTGTTATCTTTACAGTATTTGGTTATTGCCTTACATATAAGTATTTCATATACTTTACTAATATTAGGTAGTAGGCTTATGGGTCTACAACTAGCTGGGTCATTTTCAGCTTTACCTGGTTTTTTGATAGCGATCACATCTGCCTTTTTCCATTTAGATGGAAAGTACATTTGGTTCAGGGCGTTATTAAATGAAGTACAGTAGTTAATGATGATGCTTATAGGAAGGTTTTGAAGTACTATATTGGGTATTTTATCGGTCCCAGATGATTTTTTATTGTTCATCTTTCTGAAAAGTTTACCTAATTCTGTAAAACTAATAAAGTAATTAGGTTTTTCGATAGGTTCAGATGCAAGGTTTATATCTCTCCAAGTTATTGAGGTTGTTTCATTTATTTCGTCATTTTTGATTATATTTTTGAATATATTTGTTTTTTCTATTACTATATTCTTTAGTCCTTTTGTACATAGCTCGTCGTTTTGTTTATGGATACTAGTAAAATGTCTTGCTAATACGTTAAGTTTGTCTAGGGGGTCCTCTATGAGATATTTTTTATCGTTAGTTTTACTATATTGGGTCTTGTCTTCGACTTTGTCTAGTATGTGTCGTCTGGTCTCGTCTATTTCAAGGGTTGCGGTTTCTATTTTGCCATTGGGGCGAAAAATTTCGTTTACCATAGAGAACATGTTTTCAGAGTTTTTAGGAATATTTTTTATTTTTTCCATCCGATATTT
The DNA here is from genome assembly GCF_029852145.1 of Microplitis mediator. Lineage (NCBI taxonomy): Eukaryota > Metazoa > Arthropoda > Insecta > Hymenoptera > Braconidae > Microplitis > Microplitis mediator. The sequence continues at coordinate 8,242,787 of NC_079971.1, forward strand.
ATTAATGGATTTTTTATACTCCTGCTTTAGAAGGTACTTGACCCCCTGTAGTTGGTCTTTCAAGTCTTGTAGGTGTGCATTGTTAATAGGATTAAATTTACGATAGATTTTATTTATACTTGTAATAAGTGAACTTTTCCATTTTTCCAGGCTTTTAATGTTTCTATTTTTATAACATTCCGTGCTATTTTTTTTTTTTTATTCTTAGTACTACTAATTCTATTGCTTCTTTTATTTCCGTTTCAATGATGTCTAGGTACTTATCTATTTCTTCGCTGTTTAGATTTTTATCTTTGGGTATTTTTATGTTGTGTAATTTGTTTAGTGTTTTTTGAAATTTTTTCCAGTCTGTTTTTCTATAATTCAGTCTATGACCTTCTTCATAGGTGTCAAGGGCCCATATACTGTCTAACGGATGAGTAACATGAAAGGATAATACGAAAACTGGTGAATTCAGCATGATATGGCCGTTGACAAAATACGGACAACACAATTCGAGATTTGACTACTCTTAATTATAATTAGTTCGATGATACATTAGTTTTTTATTTTAGTTGCGCGAAAAAACTATCCGATCTTCAGATACATGATTTTTTTGTTTATCAATAACTACTCAAAAAATTAATGTATATGAAAGACAGTCGTTTCTTCAATTAATTCTCAAACTATACAAATTCTCTACATATTTCGAGTGACAAAACATTATTTCTTGAATTTTTGTTAAAATAATATTGTTCAATGGTCGCCTTATGAGATGTGATTTAATTGAAAATTGCAACTTCGAAAAAAAAAAAAAAAAAAAAAATTATTTTTCAATTAACACAAAGAAAATAAATTTAGTTTTTAGCAAATACAAAAATAAAAAAAAGAAATGCCAACAGCACGTGGTGTTCCCAAGCGGTCACCCATCCAAGTACTAACCACGCTCAATGCTGCTTAACTTCAGTGATCAGACGAGAACTGGTGAATTCAGCATGATATGGCCGTTGACAAAGTATGGACAACGCAATTCGAGATTTGACTACTTTTAATTATAATTAGTTCGATGATACATTAGTTTTTTATTTTAGTTGCGCGAAAAAACTATCCGATCTTCAGATACATGATTTTTTTGTTTATCAATAACTACTCAAAAAATTAATGTATATGAAAGACAGTCGTTTCTTCAATTAAACCTCAAACTATACAAATTCTCTACATATGTCGAGTGACAAAACATATAGTCCAGTCGGCAAGTGATTTAAATGGCGGTCCTAGTAGATTAAGCGAGGCGGAGACCGATTTTGACGATTTTTTTTTTGATTCCGCACTAAAAAAGGATTTCCAAAAAAGTTGAACAGGTTTCCCGTGTTGCTTTTGATTATTTAAATATTTAAAAATTAGTACTTAGTTAACTTTCAAATATCTCGGAAACTATAGAGAAATCGGGAAAAAAAATTAAGAATTAAATGTAGAGAAATAATCAAAGAAAAAAATGAGACCAATCCGAAGTCTATACGACTAATAGTTTACGAGATATGATTTTTTTAATGCAAATTAATTTTTCGCCGCGCGCGCGGGAGTAAACAATTACCTGGAACTTTTTGAAAAATGCATAAATTAATAAAAATTTTTTTCTAATTCGTAGTTCTTACAATTCAAGCCGATAAACGAAAAGTTTCAAATCGAAAAAATAATTTTTTCGATTTTTTACATTAAAAAAACCATTTTTTGGTTTTTGGATTTAAAAAATCAAAAAATGGTTTTTTTAATGTAAAAAATCGAAAAAATTATTTTTTCGATTTGAAACTTTTCGTTTATCGGTTTGAATTGTAAGAACTATGAATTAGAAAAAAATTTTTATTAATTTATGCATTTTTCAAAAAGTTCCAGGTAATTGTTTACTCCCGCGCGCGCGGCGAAAAATTAATTTGCATTAAAAAAATCATATCTCGTAAACTATTAGTCGTATAGACTTCGGATTGGTCTCATTTTTTTCTTTGATTATTTCTCTACATTTTATTCTTAATTTTTTTTCCCGATTTCTCTATAGTTTCCGAGATATTTGAAAGTTAACTAAGTACTAATTTTTAAATATTTAAATAATCAAAAGCAACACGGGAAACCTGTTCAACTTTTTTGGAAATCCTTTTTTAGTGCGGAATCAAAAAAAAAATCGTCAAAATCGGTCTCCGACTCGCTTAATCTACTAGGACCGCCATTTAAATCACTTGCCGACTGGACTAATATTATTTCTTGAATTTTTGTTAAAATAATATTGTTCAATGGTCGCCTTATGGGATGTGATTTAATTGAAAATTGCAACTTCGAAAAAAAAAAAAAAAAAAAAAAAAAATTTATTTTTCAATTAACACAAAGAAAATAAATTCAGTTTTAAGCAAATACAAAAATAAAAAAAAGAAATGCCAACAGCACGTGGTGTTCCCAAGCGGTCACCCATCCAAGTACTAACCACGCTCAATGCTGCTTAACTTCAGTGATCAGACGAGAACTTTTTTTTTTTTTTTTTATAAATATATATTTCATTAAATAATCCTATATATACAAAAATATATTGCACTTATTCACTAAATTACATGTAGCTCCTGCTTAAATTAAGCTTAATCTAATATTATGTTTTATATTAAGATATGTTCTTATTCTTATTTAATTTTTAATTATAACGTGACCCATATACGGTATTTTGGCACTAGGCACTGATAATTGGCTTGTTTTACAGGAAAATTAATGAAAAAACCTGTGCTTGAAGATTACACCAGACCAATATGTCTGTTAATTACTTATGAGTTTGTTTTATAGTTAATTTAATTTTGACGTTTATAGTTGCTTATTAAATATTTCAAGTTTTTGATATGGTAGTTTATGTTTGAAGGTGTTTGGTAAATTGTGCTTCCTTATATTCGTAATATTTTTTGTTAAGTTATTAATCTGCAGTTGTTGCTCATAGAAATTGTTTGCTAGCTTATAAATATAATCTTTAATATAAGGTACTTCCGCAGTCTCATGCATTTCCAATATTTTGGTATATCTATCAGCTGACAAGATTAGCCTAAGGCACTTATTTTGGTATCTTTGAAGGAGCATCATGTTGGTTGTGGACGCGCCACACCACACTGGAGCTGCATACGTTAGGATTGGTCTAATTAACATTGTGTAGATTAGTTTTTTATTTTTGATTGATATTTTTGATCCCTTGACCATCAAAGGGTCTATTTTTTTCTGCACGCTGAAGGCTTTTCTGATGGTTTGTTTGATGTGGTTGTGATATAGCAGTTTAGGATCCAAGTGGACACCTAGATATTTAACTGCATTTACCGGAGTAATGATGCTATGATTATACACTTTTATTGGTTGGATGATTTTTATGTCTTTGGTTTTTTTAGCGAAAACTATTACTTCAGTCTTTGTTGCATTTAGTGAGATTTTCCATTTAGAATAAAATTTTTCAAGTATGTTTAAGTGTATTTGTACTTGCTTTGCTGCGGTTATTGCACTAAAAGAGTGTGCATAGATAGCTGTATCATCCGCAAATAGAGCTGTGCTCGTTTTTGGGAATGTAGGAATATCATTGAGATAGATATTAAAGAGCTTGGGTCCAATAACTGAACCTTGCGGAACTCCTGCCTTGATTGATCTTCTTGTAGATAGTGTATTATTGACAGTAACGATGAAATATCTATTGGTTAGGTAGGAATGTATAAGTGCAATAAATGTTGCTGGGTAATTATATTTTATCATTTTATATATTAAGCCATCTATCCACACTCTATCAAAAGCTTTCTCTATGTCCAGTAAGAGCATGGTGGTAACTAGTTTTTTATTGAAGCTTACGGAAATGTCATTAACAATTCTCGTTACCTGTTGCACTGTGTTGTGTTTATTTCTAAATCCAAACTGGTGATCTACTATGATGTGATTTTTTTCTTCATATTGTACAAGCCTCTTAAGAATGACTTTTTCACAGACTTTACTCATTGTAGGAAGGAGACTAATGGGCCGATGACTACTTGGTTCAGTGCTAATTTTGCCAGGTTTTTTAATAGGTACTATTTGTCCAATTTTTCAGTGTTTTGAGAAATAGGATAGTTTGAAAAAGTTATTTATTATATATGTAAGCTGTACTAGTGCCTTGCGAGATATATTTTTAAGGACTATGTTTTGGATAGTGTCCTGTCCCGGGGCTTTTTTTGACGGTAACTTTTTGATAATAGTTAAAATTTCTCTGGGTGATGTAATATATTGGTCCCAGTCTTCGTTTCTGGTCTTGTCTAGATATTCCTTGACTTGCTCGATTATGCTATCTTGATCAGCTAGCATATTAGCTTTATCGTAGTCCGTATAAGCCTCAACTCCATCTTTTATCAGAGACGGAATGTTATTGTCTTCCATCTTCAGAATTTTTGTCATTCTCCATAGAGAATTATCATATGGATTTAGTTTTTCTAGCTTACTAGACCATTCCTTATTCTTGTGATTGATAATTGCTGTTCTAATTTCATGAGTAAGTTCAGTCACTTCTACTTTATCTTTCTTCTGCCTCGAACGTTGCCAGATTTTTCTTAAATGATTTCTTTGTTTTATCATTTGCAGTATGCTGTCAGGTAGTTTATCTTGTATTTCCTTAAAAGTAGTTTTTTCTATTGTTTTTCCCATGCTGCTTTGTATGTTGTTGGTAAATTTTAGCACTTCTTGATCGAGGTCGTCTGTTGTCTCCATCTTGGATGTAAGAATAATTTTCTGGTCCAGGTATTTTCTGAATTTGATCCAGTCAGCTTTTTTATAATTAAAAGCTGTCTTACGAGCAGTGTTTCTTTGCTGAGATCCTATATTCAGAACTACAGGTGTGTGATCAGAGTTAAGCTCATGTAGTACTTGCAGATCTGAAACATGGCTGACATTTTTATTTATGGCGATATCTATTGTAGTAGGCGTATGGTTATTGGTCGGATAGTGTGTTGGTTCATCTGTGAAAATTATGTTACAATTATTTTTAAGTGTATAATTAAACAGCGTCGTCCCTCTGTTATTGTTAATATGATTATTCCAGCTAAGGTGCCTAGCGTTAAGATCCCCAATTAATATAACTTTATCACCTATGCCTAGGATCTTATCTAGATCTTGGTTTGTAAATTGGTTAGCTGGACTATTATAGGCAGCTATTATACAGATGTTGCTTGCAAGCCTGATGCATAAGCATTCAATAGTAATACTTCTATCTAATTTCATTTCTTTATAGGCTAAATCTTTCTTAATTAACATTGCAACTCCACCTGCTGTGTATCCTTTATCTTTACGTATACAAGTATAATTTCTAACTTTGAGTTTATCCTTATCGCACAATCTGGTTTCATTTATTAAAAATATATCGATTTTGTGTCTATTAATAAATTCGATAACTTCTCCTAGCTTGTTTTTTAACCCGTTTGCGTTCCAACTACAAATTTTTAAATTACTCATGGTGTTTCTAGTTTAGTTGTAAATTCTGCAAATGCCTTGAATTTTTCTATTTGTGTTGTACAGTTTTGTAGATTCATTTTGAGTTCTTTTGCTAGTTCTAGCATTTTTTTGATATCACAAAGTTCATTAATATTTTTAATGACATTAGTTAGTTCTATGAGCTCAGCCATTTCACTACTTACATTGTTATTATAGGTATTAAATTTTTGAGTACTTAACCTATTACTTGTGTTACCTTGCTGATTATCACTGTTGAACCAGTAGTTTGAGGGTGGTGCATTGTTGTTGACTCTAAGTAGTGGAAACTGCTGTTGACTAGTTAAGTTTGGTATATCACTGTAGTCTTTTGTTCTTGATTGTGTAGGTTTTTGTTTTGTCTTACTTGATCTTTCTGTAATTTGCTGAAGCCTTTTGCGGTATGACTCACAAATTGTGGCATTTGCAGGATGATTACCCGCACAGTTAGCACATTTTGCTGGTTCCTCTTTGGGTTTTTGGCAATCTTTTGTAAGATGTTCTTGTCCACATTTCAGACATACTGGTTCAGCAAAGCAGTTGGATGTAGCATGTCCCCATTCTTGGCAACGGTGACATTGTGATACTCTTCTTTTGGTTTCATAGTTTTCCCACATAACCTTGGTACTACATAATAGCTGTACTTTGTGTTTGATATGTGTTAGATGGGTGTCAGCAGGCACAGCTACCATGAAAATTGGGTTTTTTGTGCCTTTCATCAAACTAACTTGCGTAGCTTCGAAGCCAATTTCATTGAGTTCAGTCATTATATCTCTAGGGACCGTTTGCTCATGCAAGCCTTTGATGACTAAGGTTTTCTTTTTGTCGGTTTTAAGTGTGTATGTATGAAATTTAATATGTATGCTCTTTAGATGCTCTAGTAAGTTTTTGTAATCAGCTATCGACGTGGTAAAAATTTCTGATTGGTGTTGATGATATTTAATATAAAATTTTTCTTTGGTTAGACACTTCAGGACTTCTAATATATTTGCATGATCAGTAATCTTACCATGGATAACAATTGGTGGAGGTTTTTTCTCTTTTCTTGCTGTAGTGGCTGTGGGATTTGTTTTGCTGGTATTCGCATTATTATCATGTATGATGTCCCCTTCCATTTCTTCATCAATTTGTGATAGTGGATCAAATCTGTTTGACAGTGGAATGCTTACATTATAAGCTTTTTTATTCATATTATCTTCAGAAGTCGCCATTTCATTTGCATTATATTTCCTTTTAGTGGCTTTGGTAATTATTGTTGTGAGATCCACTGCCGATGGCATTTGTGAATCTCCTGTGAGGTTAGGTGTACCACTTATTCCAGTAATTGTGTGTATTTATGTAAGTTGGTGATATTTTATTAATAAAATTATTCACAAGCAATTAATAATTTTCAAGGTTTGTTTTGAGTTATTATTTATATATGTTTTTGAATTGTTTTAATTGAAAAGCAATTAAAAAACACAGAGCCGATACGTTTGGAACGTGAGACGGACTCGAACTCAGACGAGAAATGGTGATTTCATTTTTTTATTTTTAATTGTTTATTTAACCCATAAAAAAAAATGTTACAGAAATTTTTGTTACACGAATAAACAAAATGTATGTTTTTTTTGCTTTGAGCGTAGAGGATTACAAAAAGGCCATATCGGCACGCATTGCGTAGTTCGCAAGAATTTAGAATGGATACATTAGTATAAAAATATCTCTTGTTATTAGTTTTATAGAATTTTTTTTCTATTTATTTATAGTGTATGACATTGGAGAAAAGGGGATAAAACTCCAATCTGATGCTTCATACGTGGCGTCTGATTTGCGCCGATAAAATACTTAGAACTAGTCAATAATTTAAATGTTTACATATTTACATATTTACAGCTTAAATAACTAAATGACTAGCATTCTACTCTGTGGCAGCTCCTTCTATAAGCCAAGTGTATTTTTTGGTATTTTCCCTATGTCTGTCTTCCTTGTCCCTCTTGGGGAGTGCTTTATTGTAGCGCCAAAGTGGACTAGCTTCATTTGCAATTTCTTCAGGATCGTACATTATCGCTAGTTGTTGTTTTTTTCGATCAACGTGGTATATAATTGGCACATTGCTTGACGAGAACTGGTGAATTCAGCATGATATGGCCGTTGACAAAGTATGGACAACGCAATTCGATATTTGACTACTTTCAATTGTAATTAGTTCTATTATACATTAACTATCGATATTTTTTTAACGTCGTGTAAAAAGTCATTAACAATATTAGTTATTTGAATAAGTTGAGGTGGAGTATTTATCCTATGCCCTGAATTTTCGGTCAATCACTCCGATCCTGAATCATTTAGCGTACAGAAGTAGTCTTATTATAATTCGTACCAATTACTCAATATCATTACAGCCAATTTACTTGCTTTAATATTTTTCGTTATAGTTATTGATAAAGTTTAGTCTAATCAATCACTATTATCCGTTACATTATCATACAGTAAAAAATATCCACAACTTGGCCGTGGAGGTATTTCCAACCAATTGGAGTAGGGTCGATACTTTCGAGGGGTCAAATAAATCAATTACTGTATTTTTAATTTATATTACACTCAAATCTGAAATTTAAAATAGTAATATTTTTGAAATCTATTTTCAGTTACATAATAAATTTTTATTGTTATAATTAATCCTTCCACTATATTTACTATCTTTCATCCTATTTATATCTTATTTTATTAGTAAAATTCTTCAGTAAATAAATAAAAGTATTATTAATGACATTACAAATAATAATCCGATTATCAATAAGAAAATAATTTATAAGTCATAAGCCGTGAGGTATGTTTGTGAGTTTCTACATACGTTGGTGTGTTTGAATAAGTGCGGGTCTTTGCTTTGCAAGAATCCTAGCTCATTGTTCTGTTCTGGTAAAATAAAAATTTCGTAGAGGCCAGCCTAAGCCAGGGTTCAACCCGCGAATTCTGGTGGCTGCTGGTGAAAATCGCAAAGAGAACAAGCGATTTGTCTCAATATATATGAGGGTGTTTCAAAATAAACATTTTTTTTTTTAAGTCTTATGGTCTCAAAAGTTAGTCTTAGGTATAAAAAAAATCCTCCCAAAAGAGCAGCTCGGAATTTCAATTCTACTAAGAGCTCAACGAATATTCATTTTCTCATTCAAATTGCATGTAAAAAATATTTTTTTTTGTTTTTTGAAAATGAAAGCAGAGATCGGCAAAAAAAAAAATTCTCATTTGCCATTTTTTAATTATTTAGATATATAATATCATCGTCTATACTTAGACGAGAACTGGTGAATTCAGCATGATATGGCCGTTGACAAAGTATCGACAACGCAATTCGAGATTTGACTACTTTTAATTATAATTAGTTCTGTTATACATTAACTATCGATATTTTTTTTTAACGTCGTGTAAAAAGTCATTAACAATATTAGTTACTTGAATAAGTTGAGGTGGAGTATTTATCCACCTTAAGACTAACACAATACATGATTTTACCTGTAGTTGCTAAGTATTACATACGCGATACCATTGAGGATAGTATGAAATCTACCAAAACAGTGATCGATAAAAAAGAAAATATTTTTATCCTATTCAATATAAACGGATTTGCGTTTTTATAGCAATTTACGGCTTTCAGTTTATTGCGAGCATCTCATTTTATAAGAGTGACCCAGGGATCAACTGTCCGATAAAGTTTGTAATAATCATGAGCGGTGCATGCCGCGAGCTTGAATAATATAATAAGGATTTTACTGCAAACAGGTCATAGCTTAAAGAAATGGAAGGTAAGTTACTATCGAGTTTGTGATGGTTTCGATGGCTATTTTTATATTCTACAGAACTAACTATTACTTCCATTTCCATGATCAGTAACAAGGCACTCAATTAATTATCAGTTATAATCTGTAAACGATTGTAGATTTCTCCATCCCGGTCAGTTCATAGAATAAGCAATGAGCAGTGAGTTCCTCAATACATGCTTTCTATAATTCTAATAAATCTCGTTGCAGCAAAAATATAAGCTGGCTAAAAATGAACTGGCTAATTTTTTTTTATTACTCCTTTTTGGCTATCGTCCCTACGCTCTTACATTTGAAATAGTGAAAATAGTGACTATCTACTGTTTACTAGTGAAAAGTATGTCATTAATCCAAATAGTGGTATACTTTTCACTGGTGATAAGCGACCTTTCACTGCCAAATAGTGATTGTCACGTGATTTTTACTAATTCGATTTTAGAGAGTTTGGGCCACGTGCTATTCACTGCTGTATTTTTTTTACCGGGGCTGTTCTTCATCTTTGATTTGGCTTGAATAATCAGAGTGTCTCACAGCTCGGAGAGTAGAAAATCTATCAGGGAATGAACGAGCGGATGACAGCTTGTCATTCTGATGGAGTCCTTGGGGCTACTAGTTCCCTCAAGTCCTTTCGCAGGTAAATCGGGAGCCTGCACAAATGGCTGTAATTTTGTAAGCTTCTCTTGTGGCCTTCCTGATATCCATTTTGATTACTTGAATTTTCACTGCTGATATGGGTTCCTGTTTGATTATCGCTGCACTTACCGATAATTGTTTTTTCTGAGCAGATGGGAGCTGCTGCTACCCTAATCTTTGTTTTTAACCCATTGGTGTATATGCTGATGTATTCCGGGTGAACTGATACCCGAGAACTTTTCCGTTGGAAAAATCTAGAATATATATTAGTTTGGAAAACGACGAAATTATCGTGAAACATTTCTTTCACTGAGAGAAATGTTTATGTAAAAAAAATCTCCTGCGAGGAGAGAGTTAAGACGTTCCAGATGTGGCTATCCCGTTCGAACGCTAAGTTGTACCCACGGTCTATGGTCGCAGCGGATACTCCCAGCGTGACAGTAGACAAACATCCATAAATACTAGATGTGTATTTTCAAATACAATGAAATTTATACCATTTTCTTCGTTTTCATTATAATTCTTTTCTAACTTATACTTGGATTTTTATATTAGAGTATTCCAACAGATGCAAGAGATTACTTTTCTCAGATAGAATATATCGTCAACAGCATTAGAAACAATATGCAAAGATTTTATAAATTGCTCGCAATAATCTAACAGTCGTAAATTGCTATATAAACGTGAATCTGTTATCGATTGCTGCTATGGTAGATTTCATACTGTCTCCAATGGTATTGCCTAAATAATACTTTGCAATCGCAGGTAAAATTATGTATTGTGTTAGTCTTAAGGTGAATAAATACTCCACCTCAACTTATTCAAATAACTAATATTGTTAATGACTTTTTACATGAAGTAAAAAAAATATCGATAGTTTATGCATAACAGAACTAATTACAATTGAAAGTAGTCAAATCCCGAATTACATTGTCCATAGTTTGTCAACGGCCATATCATGCTGAATTCACCAGTTCTCGTCTGATCACTGAAGTTAAGCAGCATTGAGCGTGGTTAGTACTTGGATGGGTGACCGCTTGGGAACACCACGTGCTGTTGGCATTTCTTTTTTTTATTTTTGTATTTGCTAAAAACTAAATTTATTTTCTTTGTGTTAATTGGAAAATAAATTTTTTTTTTTTTTTTTTTTTTCGTAGTTGCAATTTTCAATTAAATCACATTCCATAAGGCGACCATTGAACAATATTACTTTTCTCAGATGAAATATATCGACAACAGAATATATGCAGAGAGTGGACCAGGTGGAGGTATATCACATGGCGACATGATGAGAAGAATGCTCACAATTTCCGACGCGCATAAGAAAAATATTTTTTTATAAATTATATATCATATTAAGGCATTTCAAAAGTTCATAACTTGGAAATAGATAAAATTACTTGAAGGTAGAATAAATTTCATCTACCTTTTCCATTAGAAAAAACAAAGTTATCATTGTTTTAAATCGAGCGTGAGCAAAATGCTCATAACGTGAGTACTGACGGGTTGAGAAATACGAAGAAAAAAAAAAAAAATTCTCAAAAACGATTCCAACGATCGACTTTGATTCTAATCAGCTCTAGAACTCGATAAGACACGTCGATTGCTGCATCGACCATCTCAATCGGCTTATTCGTTCTAGAGATATCGTTGGAGAGAGAAATGGTAAACTCTTTTGATTTCCGCAAGAACGATTCAAATCGATTGATTAGTTCAAAAGTTATAAAAGGTTCACATGCACATATACATAGACTCACACATACAGACACTCGGACATCTTTCTGAAATTAGTCAGAATAGCTTGCTAGGACCTCAGAACGTTGATATCTGATGAAAATTCGATTTTCGAAAATCAGGATAAAAATAATAACTTCTTGAATTTTTTGAACATCGTCGATTTTCTTAGTGAGAAGTTAAAAAACTACACAATAAACATATTGATAGATAACTGTATAACAACAAGACCGCAGGACAGTGATAAAAAAGTCATAAAAATTACTTTAAAATTATAATAATCGCCACCCAATTCAGCAATAATTAGTATTGTTTATTAAAGAACAACCAAATCGAAATTCTGTGGATCGTTTTGTTTGAAAACAAAAACCACAACGCACACGAGGCATAACGTCACTTTAAAAAATCCGGCTAGGCCGGATCATAACACGATGGATAATGGGAACCGGCCCGAAAATGGGTCACAGCCCTTCATAAAACCGACTTCAGGCACAAGAAGTATTAATGCAACTAAAAATCATAACTCTATTGGCTTAGAGAAGATGTACAAAAAAGCAGTCAGAGAATATGGGGTAAGCAAATCAGTATCAAACATAGTGCCGAATCTCAAGACAGCCAGACCTAGATCCAGTTCAAACGAATTTCATACAAATACTCAAGGAAGGGATGCATCAAGCAGTACAACAGAGCGAGCAATGGGAACGTCCCAAAAAAATAGTTAAGCTACAAGTAGCTCAGAAAAGAAGCAGACGGCATACGTCAAGCGAGTCATCTGAGATAGACGAAGGAACTTCATAAGAAAATAATTAAAATACTTAAAGCCAAAAACCTCCCCTATTTCAGCTTTACACCAAAATCTCTTAGACCAAAAACAGTTATAGTAAAAAGCATTCATGGTGAATACAATGCAAATTACATAACCGCGGAAATTAACGAGTACAACCTACCAAACACCAAGATAATAAGACTGACCAAAATAACCTATGATGAAAACAGCCCTGATACATATTACTTAATTGTCCAGCTATCTTCTGAGCAAAACACGTCATCTCACGAGTATAAGAGCATTGGCCACCCAGCTGGTCAGATGGGAACATCCACGAAAGAAACCAGTATTTCAATGTAAAAGATGCCAACGTATGGGCCACGCCAGCACAAATTTTAACATGCCATTCCGCTGTGTTAAATGTGGGCAGGATCATGGTCCAAAAAATTGCAAAATCGAAAAGGATGCGGACAAAACGAAACTCATATGCACTAACTGACATAATACTCCTGTCGGAAACAAAATTAATGCCAAAACACAAGCAAAACTTCGCCAATTATTCCATGATACGAACGGATCGTCCAAACGCTGATGGAGACGGTGGGACAGCTATTCTTATAAAAAAAAATCTTAAATATCAAATTATCCCCACGCCATCGTCAAGCAAAAACGAAACACTAGAATTTACTATAATGAAATTAACTACGAAGGCCAGACACAATTTTTTTGTCATTAGCGCTTACGCCAACAACGACTGCAGAATGATATTTAAAAACGAACTAAATACATTATTTAGTGAATGAGCGCTAAAACGAGAAAACAATCTCTACGTATTAGCCGGTGATCTAAATGCTAGATCCAAAGACTGGGGCGACAGAGTAACAACTGGCCGTGGAAGATACTTGACTCAATGGCTCGACGAAAATGCGGCCACGTATAGAACAGAACACTATACAACAGCCGAACCCATATTCATCCCAGCCCCAACCTACCTTGATATGGCCTTGATTGACAATAGACTTCATATAAACGAAGCTAGAAACAACAAATTACTTACAACTAGCTACGACAGTGATCACAAGGCAGTGTCATTTACAGTAAGTTTTCCAACTAACGATGAACTTATAATAAACACAGCCCCTCTGCAAGCAATATATAAATATAAATCAAACAATTGAAAAAAATTTAATAAAACACTCAGCAAAAACTACACTGCAGAAATTCCAGCGGACAAGAATTTCACTAATTCGGAAATTAACGCCCACCTAGAAGGCATTAATACTGCCATACGCTCAACCATTGAATCAACTGTGCCGCAGTATGAGAATAGCAGTGACATTCATAAATATGTCTCGCATAAAATTAACAAACTCCAAAAAGCTAAATTGCAATTAATTACCTTACTCCACACGCTCCAGAAAAAAGACCCTGCAGTGAGGGAGGGACTGACAATAAGAGTAAAGTCATTAGTTAACGATGCCAAAAAACAGCTCCAAACGGAGATAAGTCGTCGGACGCCTACTGGACCTCCAAAATCAAACAAATCGATCACAAAAATCCCCATAAGTTTTTTCCTTTAATTAATAGCATCTTTCGACCAAAGCAACCGCTCACAGTCAACGAATTAAAAATTTAAAATACCAACCTAGACATACTAACCCGTAGTGATTGTAAGATCAGCCAGCTGCCAATAGACAACGAATCCAACCATATAATCACCGAGCTAGTCGATAAACTCAACGTTATAGGCGCGTTTTACAAAAAAAAATTAACTCACCGAGCCAGCTAAATGAAAGATCCGAAACTAGAACACTAGTGCAAGAAAGTGTGGTAGATATCAAAAACCAGCTAAAAGACATGATTGACAAACAATTAACAATATCATTTTCAAAGAGAAATAAAGCCCATAATCCGTCAAGCGAAGATGATCCTGATCATGTATTTTGCTCACAAATACAAGTCGCCAAAATCATCAAAAATCTACCGAACAAATCGTCAGCTGGACTCGATAATGTTCCTCTAATAGTGCTCAAAAGAATACCAAGCCGATTAATCAGAGACTACACAATCTTATTCAATAACTCCATCAACAATTAGTACTTCCCAAAGAACTGGAGAAAGGCCAAGGTACTTCCTATATTAAAAAAGTGCAAAGATCCAACTAACCCGTCTAGCTATCGACCAATCAGCTTAACTCCTTGCATTCGCAAAGTGTTTGAAGCCGTAATTAATAATTACATCAGAAAATTTTGTACAGAAAACAACGTCATCCCTGATAGTCAGTTCGGTTTTCGCCAAAATCACCCTACTACACATGCCATCAATAAACTACTCTCAGACATTAACTTCCACCTTCAGCACAATGAATACACCGGTGCAGCATTAATCGACATTGAAAAAGCGTTCGATTCGGTTTGGATCGACGGACTCATTTACATTCTTCTCAAGAAGAACTGCTGGATTTTGTTAATTTTTTTAATTATTACTATGATCACAAATAAGGAATTCGTCACTTGGGACGACTCAACTATCTGCACAATTACATTCCTCATAAAAGAAGGACTCCAGCAAGGAGCTGTTAATTTTCCAGATTTATTCAACATCTACAACTGTGAAATTTTAAACTTATTCGAGTTCAATAACAACAACACCTATTCAATAGCTTTTGCCGATGACCTTGTGGCATATGTCGCAGGAAGAAACGTAACAAAAATTCAACACAAACTCATTGACTTGGTCTCCAAAATAAATAGCCACTACATATCGTGAAACCTAAAAATATACCCGGCCAAGTGCGAATCTATTTTATTCCATAAACCAGCCAAGAACTGTACTAAATCGAACCAAATTCCATGCAGAAGCTTTAGTATAAAAATTGCAGATCCTTCGTCCGGCGAGGAAGTAACTATACCTCATAGAGAAATAGTAAAATATCTGGGATTTAATATCGATTACCTGGTGCGTAACAACCAACACATCAACATACAATTGGAGAAAGCATCTAAAACATTCAGATCTCATGGCAGAATATTTCACAACAAAAAGCTAAGCCGCAAGGCAAAAATAATAAGTTACCTCTTGCTAATACGTCCCATCATCACCTATGCTGCACCAATGAGATGGAATACGAGTGCATCAAATATCGAAAACCTCCGGCTATTTGAGAAAAAATGTCTTCGGGCTTGCACAGGTATGTAACGTTCAGCGGCAACTAATTACCTCAAATATATCCCGTGTCTATACATCAGTTCTAGAGCTGATTAGATTTTAAAATCGAATGATTCAATTTTTCTGTAGATATCTGGAAAAAAACGTTTTTCACTATTTTTTTAATCAACGATATCTCGTAAACGAATCGACCGATTAAGACGGTTGAGGTGGCAATCGACGTGTTTTATTGAGGTCTTGAGCTGATAAAATTTTGGGTATGATTGGTTTTGTCGTTTCGACGATATTTGCAAAAAACCGTTTCCTACTGTTTCTTTCGTCGACGATATCTTTTGAACGGATTATCTGATTGAGACGTTCTTGGTGGCAATCAAAGCTTTTATCGAGTTCTAGAGCTGATTAGATTTTGGAATTGATCGATCTAACAGTTTTCACAATATCCAAAAAAACGAAAAAAAAAATTTTTTTTTTTTTCGTATTTCTTAAATATCTCAGAGTTTATTTGACTAAATGGTCTAAAATTTTTTTGAAAATCTAAGTTCAGAAAATATCTTTCGAATGCCGCAAGAACCATCTAAATCGGTTCATTCATCAAAAAGATATGAGAGGTTTACATCCACACACACACACACACACACACACACACACACACACACACACACACACACACACACACACACACACACACACACACACACACACACACACACACACACACACACACACACACACACACACACACACACACACACACACACACACACACATACACACACACACACACACACACACACACACACACATACATACATACATACATACAGGCATCGCTCTGAAAATGTCAGAAGAGCATCCTAGCACCTTCAAATGTCGACATATGATAAATACCCGGTTTTTGAAAATCGGGGTGAAACCAATAACTTCCCGAATTTTTTGAAAATCGTCGATTTTCTCAGCGGAAAGTTAAAAATTTTTTTTAATTCTTTCGACAACGGTTTCTCTTGAACGAATGAACCGATTTTGATGGTTGAGGTGGCATTCGACGCGGCTTATAAAGCTCTAGAGCCCAGTCCATTTTGGAATCAATCCATGGAACACATTAAAAGTTATCCGAAAAAAACACTTTTGAAAAAATTTTATTTTTGGAATATCTCTGAACTAGCCCTACCGATCAAGCTAAATTTTCTTACAGCTTCAAGATATTGATAAGCCGCGTCGAATGACATCTTAAAGTTCAAAATCGGTTCATCCGTTCGAAAGATATAGGTATTTACATACGTACGTACATACATACATACACTCGGACATCATCGTGAAATTAGTCAGAATAGCTTTCTAGGACCTCAAAACGTCGACATCTAATGAAAATTCGATTTTCGTAAATCGGACCGAAACCAATAACTTCCCGAATTTTTGAAAATTTACAATTTTCTTAGCGGGAAGTTAAAAAAATACTGGTGGCTCTCCGATGACTCCATACATCTTGAAAAGCTAAAAAAAAGAAAGCAAGACAAGATAGGTAAACTACTGTACATATAGTCCTAACAATGTAAATAGTGTATATATTTGACCTCTGCATATGTCCCCACATCCTGACCCATTCCTTCTCCCTTTTCCTACTGGTCACCCTTAGCTATAAGTTAACTAATATATATTTATTATTCAAGTGGTTTTTCTACGAGAATTTTTTTTCCACTTATGATTACTCTGACGAGACATACAGCTGTTCACCTAGGGACCAACATTATAAAGAACGACAATAGAAACAGCCAAGTTTTAAATAAATATAAGCTATGAGTAACTACAATAGTAGTCCAATAGTATAATAAACAATAGTGTATTGGTTTTTGTTAAATTAGTTTGAACCACATATTGTACTACAAAACTTTGAACTTTTTCAATTCAAATAAATTTTATGTAAAAAAAAAAAAAAAAAAAAAAAAAAAACTGAATTCGCCAGTTCTCGTCTGATCTCTGAAGTTTAGCAGCATTAAGCGTAGTTAGTATACTTGGATGGGTGATCGCTTGGGAACACCACGTGCTGTTGGCATTTCTTTTTTTTATTTTTGTATTTGCTAAAAACTGAATTTATACTCTTTGTGCTAATTGTAAAATAAATATTTTTTTTTAACTTCCCGCTAAGAAAATTGAAAATTTTCAAAAATTCAGGAAGTTACTGGTTTGGGTCCGATTTTCGAAAATCGAATTTCTATCAGATCTTGACATTTCAAGGTTCTAGGATGTTATTCTGACTAATTTCAAGATGATGTTTGAGTGTATGTATGTATGTATGCATGTACGTACGTATGTAAATACCTGTATCTTTTGAACAGATGAACTGATTTTGATCGTCAAGGTGTCATTCGACGCGGCTTGTCAATATCTTGAAGCCGTAAACAATTCAACTTGATCGGTAGGTCTCGTTCAGAGATATTCAAAAAAAAAATTTTTTTCAAAAATGTTTTTCTCGGATAACTTCTAATTTGCTCGATGGATTGATTCCAAAATCAACTGGGCTCTGAAACTTTATGAGCCGCGTCGAATGCCACCTTAACCATAAAAATCAGTTCATTCGTTCAAAAAAAAACCGTTGTTGAAAGAATTGAAAAAGAACAAATTTTTGTTTCTTTTGAAATATCTCAAAAACGACTCTATAAATCGAATTCAAAATTTGATCAGCTTTAGAATTTGATAAATCGCGTCGATTGCCACCTCAACCGTCTCAATCGGTTAATTCGTTCGAAAGATATCGTTGATGAGAGAAATAGTAAAAAACATTTTTTTTCGAATGCCTACAAAAAAATTGAATCAATCGATTTCAAAATCTAATTAGTTCTAGAACTTCATAAAACACGTCGATTGCCACTCGGGAAAAAATCATCAGGCCTGACCATGCTTGGTCATGCATGAATCATGCATGATTCATACATGATTCAGATATGATCGTGCATGATCCAGGCATGACTTTGCACGATCATGCAAACACATGTTCAATCATGCATGACCATGCATGAAAAGGCAAGAATAGTCATGCATGATCAAGCTTAATCATGAATGATCATGCCTGAATTTGCATGATTCATGCAAAGGCGGCATGCATGCCCATGTAAATCCATGTTCAATTGCGCATAATCATGCATGACGAGGAAATAATAATTACACATGATTCATGCAACGTCATACATGACCAAGCTTAGTCATAACATCATTCATGACACTGCATGAGTTATGCAACGTCATACATGACCATGTAAAATCATGACCAATTATGCATGAATATATATAACGAGAAATTAATCATCATGCATGAGATTGCATGACTGAGCATGACTTTGCATGAGCATACATGACTATGCCTGATTTATACAAAGTGATACTCAATAATGTATGATCATGGATGAGAATGTATAATAATAATTATAATTAAAAAATTTTACTGCTTAAAATTTATTTTTAATAAGTTAAAACTATTACGTATATAATTTCCGATACGCAATACACGGTACATTGTTTTAATTTGATTTATTATTAGAAATAATAGTTTTCCACTTTCACGAATAGGCATTATATGAGTTATATTGCACTTGATGTTCAAGATTACAGAAAAATATTGTATGTTCAATAACAAATGCTTCTAAAACCAAACATATGATTTTCTCTAACTCTACGAAAAATTGTATTGATCCATAAATAATTAAATCGTTATCAGCCAAAGTTGTACTGTGAAACTGTTAGTTTTTATCGTTTTATGAGCCTTAAGGCTTAGATAAGACTAAGCATGGCCATGTATGAATCATGCAAGATTAAGCATGATTCATGCAAAATCATGATTGATCATGCAAAAAAATACAATCGAGCTTGAATCAGATTTAATCGAAGTTTTTAATCAGGAATAATAAAATATTTTTGATGAAAAAATTTTAATAATTGAACATTTATTTTTATTTTGAAGTTAGTAGTTAAAGTTATTTTTTTTTTTTATCGATGATTCAAATAAATTTAATTGATAATTTTTAATTCAACTAATAATTAAAATTAATCTTTTTTTCCAAAAAATAATTAAATTAGATTTAATTACAAATTTTTTTTTCTTAATTGAAGAATTAAATTAAAAAATTCTGGCGACATTGATAATGATAGTCAATTGCAGATTTTTTTTTTTTCAATGAATAATTGAGATTAATTCAATTGTTAAATTTGCTTGTAATTTATAACTAGAATTATTTTCATCCATTATTAAAAACATATGTAATAATCAAATCAAAATTGAATTCAGATGATATTTTATTTTTAACAACCGGAGTTTTTAAAAGATGTTAAGAATCGTCGTAAACTGAACGAGACAGGTGAACGAGACTATTTAATTTAGTTTCATTAAGTAATACTATATCTGGAATATTATTTTCCAGTAAGGATAACAAAGAGGCCCTTCTTTGGTGTTGAATAATGGAATTAACATTTACTGTAATAATTTTGAGTTGTTTTACATTTATTTTAGTTGTAGGATCTAAGTTAGCCATTTATGTTTCTTAAGTTTTTATTTAAAAATACTTCGAACAATTGTTCTATTTTTTTTTGTGTTTTGCTTAGCAATATTCACTGCACTCAAGATTTGTTCTTGTAAAGCACTAAGCACTGTCATAAAGTCTGGATTGTCATTTGTATTTGATATTGGGCTTGGGGACTTGAAGTTATCAGCAAAAGTTATACCTGAGTTTTTCATGCGGAATTTCCCGACCCGGCTTACGCTTGGGCCTTGGTTTATGGTCTCATTTTTAACTTCCCACTAAGAAAATCGAGGATTTTCGAAAAATTGGGAAGTTATTGTTTTCACCCCGATTTTCGAAAGTCGAGTTTTCATCAGATGTCGGAGTTTTGAGGTCCTAGGAAGCTATTCTGACTATTTTCAGAATGATGTCCGAGTGGATGTATGTGTGTGTGTGTGTGTGTGTGTGTGTGTGTGTGTGTGTGTGTGTGTGTGTGTGTGTAAACTCTTTGTA
This sequence comes from Microplitis mediator, assembly GCF_029852145.1. Lineage (NCBI taxonomy): Eukaryota > Metazoa > Arthropoda > Insecta > Hymenoptera > Braconidae > Microplitis > Microplitis mediator. Next base: position 8,263,360 of record NC_079971.1, read on the forward strand.
ACTTTTTAACTAATGAATCGATTTGAATGGTTGAGGTGGCAATCGAAGGAGCTTGTTGGCCCTCAACTTTCCTGAAAATTTCAGATCATTTGATTAAGCAGACTCGAAAATATTAGCGAATTTCGAAAAAAAAAAAAATTTTTTTTTTAGTTTTTTAGTGATTTCTCAGAAACGACTTGAACGATCGACTTCAAAATCTAATCAGCTCTAGAACTTTATAAGCCGCGTCGAATGCCACCTCAACCATCTCAATCGGTTAATTTGTTCGAGAGATATCGATGGCGAAAGAAATGATAAAAAACGGTTTTTTTCGATTATCTTTGAAGTGACTCATCCGATCAATATTAAAATTTAATCAGCTCTAGAATTTAAGAAAACGCGCCGATTGCCACCTCAAATGTCAAAATCGGTTGATTAGTTCAAAAGATATCGGCGCTGAAAAGTTAAAAAAATAACATTTTATGTTATTTTTTCCAGATAAATCAAAATATAATGTGCTAAAATGTGTCTGAAATCATACCAACTCTTTCTCTTTATAGTCTCTTCCAATCATCAGATAATGCCATTTAACTTGTTCCTTAGTTTTAAACATATTGTCAGCAAACAATTGAAAAACCCAGTCTTTAATGTTTTCCTCGGATATTCCATATATTATTGCTCTGACCTAAATCAAAACTCATTCAAATCTTGATTTTGATCACTGACATTGATTTCTGCCGCGATACAGTTATTTCCTTGAACATAATCGAAAATAAAAATTAAAAAACCGCTCCTTCATTAACAATTTTCGATTCTTAACTTTTCAAACTCTAGCATAAAACGTAACTTGTTAGAGCTTGAAATGCTCATAAAATAATGATTCCTTGTAATAGCATTTTCGAGCTCGAAAATATATTCACAGTGATGTTTTCAAGCTCCTTGAGCTCGAAAACAGCGGGAAGTTTTGGGGCTGGCCCGCAGGGTCAACCGACGCCCAGATTTTTTTTTCTGCGTTTGATTCTGGAGTAGTTGTATTTTTAATTTTTGTTTCCTTGTATTTTTGGCACCCTTTATACGATGTTGGGTGACCATATGTTTGGCATAGTACACAATAGAGATTGCTTCTATCAAGTAGTTCTTGCTCTTTTAGTGGGCAATTCCCCGGGTCATGGGAATCCTTGTATCTTACGCAGCGATGTGCCAGATGACAGCTTGCTGCCGTGTGGTTAAATCTTTGACAATTTTTACACTGGGGCAAATCGGGTTTCCGCAGGGCTTCCCACGTGATAACGTGATGGTCCAGGTATTTTATATTATGTACAGCGCTGCGTTTGCTATCTGGGCTTAACTGTACTACATATATTGGGAGAATGATGTTTTTTGTACCGATTTTGAAGTAGCAAACCAGTTCACTTTGATGAATGGTAGATTTGGTTCTTTTTGATCCTTTAGCAATTGTAAAATTTCTTCTGGTTTATATGTTTTATCCAGCCCTTTCAAAATTAAGGTTTGGTATTTTTCTTCTTTAGGGGTATATGTGTAATATTGTGTGTCAACTTCATTCAGTATTTCTTTTGTTTTATTGTAGTCATCGTATGAGTCGAGTCTTACTGTGTGTAAATGTTCACTGTGTTTTTTTATGTTGAATTTATTAGTTTTTAGTCCGTTTCGAATAGCGATAACGGTGTCTCTTGGTGTTTGTCCCGAAATATTAATAGGAGGTGGTTTGAAGGATCATACTGGAGTAGATGTAAAAGCTTTCGCCCGATTGTTTGGTGTAGTTACGATTTTGGTAGATTCTTTGGAAACATTATTTTCATTTTTCGAGTTGTCGGTGGCTGTTATTTTGTATTTTTTGTTTTTGTTTTTTATAACAGTTTTCCACTCTTCGCCGTTTCCCTGCTGAAGTATGGTCGTCGGTGGGGATTCAGTGAGCATATTTTCTTCATTTTCTTTGTCAAGCACTGCAAATTTATTATTAGTTGGAATTTTATAATTTGATGCGATTTGTTCTTCGCTATTTTGTGGTAATTGTATGATTGTTTTTTTGAGCGCATCTATTTCACGTCGCAGTTGCTTTATTAAATCACTGTCACTAGCTTCATCGTCACTATTCGAGTTAAAGTCTCGTTTTCTGTTTTTTACGTCCTTCATTTTGTTAGGATTTCGGGGGGCTTTGATTTTTGATGTATGAGGAGGAGCCACTAATGACCGCTTCCTTATATGCTTTGTAAATAGGTTGTTGATTTCACTTGGGCTCTTTGGTTCAGTTAGAATGTTAAACAGATCCTTGTTGATCACGCTATTCATTTCTTTTTCTGCATTATTTCTAATTCGGCTTACGCCGCTCCTATAGTTTTTTTTTTAACACTTATTTTCACAAATATTGATTTTTTTTTTTTTTTTTTTTTTTTTTGTTCTAATTTCATTAAGGTTTATATTCACTTATCACTTTACATTCACATTTTACAATTTCACTTTAAGAATTTGAATTTGAATTTGAAAGTAGCGCCGACGCAGAGCGTTCTACGTACATCCACTCACAACGACTGCTCAGTGAAGTAATATGTATCAGGGCTGTTTTCATCATAGGTTATTTTGGTCAGTCTTATTATCTTGGTGTTTGGTAGGTTGTACTCGTTAATTTCCGCGGTTATGTGATTTGCATTGTATTCACCATGAATGCTTTTTACTATAACTGTTTTTGGTCTAAGAGATTTTGGTGTAAAGCTGAAATAATGGAGGTTTTTGGCTTTAAGTATTTTAATTATTTTCTTATGAAGTTCCAGGTATTTAGCGGTAACTTTTATGTTTTCAGCATCTTCTTGCTTTATTAAGAATGATCCTTTAACTACGTTATTGTCTGTAAGCAACTTGACCATTTCAGTTAATTTTACTTTGTTGATAAAAATTGGAGGAGGCTTACCTTTCGGTACTTCGTTCGTTTCGTCTTCTGTATTCCCTAACGTCGAGTGACCTGTTGAGGAATGTTGCGTGTTAGGGTCGATTTGCATATCCGAAGTGTTGAGTCCTTCGTCTATCTCAGATGACTCGCTTGACGTATGCCGTCTGCTTCTTTTCTGAGCTACTTGTAGCTTAACTATTTTTTTGGGACGTTCCCATTGCTCGCTCTGTTGTACTGCTTGATGCATCCCTTCCTTGAGTATTTGTATGAAATTCGTTTGAACTGGATCTAGGTCTGGCTGTCTTGAGATTCGGCACTATGTTTGATACTGATTTGCTTACCCCATATTCTCTGACTGCTTTTTTGTACATCTTCTCTAAGCCAATAGAGTTATGATTTTTAGTTGCATTAATACTTCTTGTGCCTGAAGTCGGTTTTATGAAGGGCTGTGACCCATTTTCGGGCCGGTTCCCATTATCCATCGTGTTATGATCCGGCCTAGCCGGATTTTTTAAAGTGACGTTATGCCTCGTGTGCGTTGTGGTTTTTGTTTTCAAACAAAACGATCCACAGAATTTCGATTTGGTTGTTCTTTAATAAACAATACTAATTATTGCTGAATTGGGTGGCGATTATTATAATTTTAAAGTAATTTTTATGACTTTTTTATCACTGTCCTGCGGTCTTGTTGTTATACAGTTATCTATCAATATGTTTATTGTGTAGTTTTTTAACTTCTCACTAAGAAAATCGACGATGTTCAAAAAATTCAAGAAGTTATTATTTTTATCCTGATTTTCGAAAATCGAATTTTCATCAGATATCAACGTTCTGAGGTCCTAGCAAGCTATTCTGACTAATTTCAGAAAGATGTCCGAGTGTCTGTATGTGTGAGTCTATGTATATGTGCATGTGAACCTTTTATAACTTTTGAACTAATCAATCGATTTGAATCGTTCTTGCGGAAATCAAAAGAGTTTACCATTTCTCTCTCCAACGATATCTCTAGAACGAATAAGCCGATTGAGATGGTCGATGCAGCAATCGACGTGTCTTATCGAGTTCTAGAGCTGATTAGAATCAAAGTCGATCGTTGGAATCGTTTTTGAGAATTTTTTTTTTTTTTCTTCGTATTTCTCAACCCGTCAGTACTCACGTTATGAGCATTTTGCTCACGCTCGATTTAAAACAATGATAACTTTGTTTTTTCTAATGGAAAAGGTAGATGAAATTTATTCTACCTTCAAGTAATTTTATCTATTTCCAAGTTATGAACTTTTGAAATGCCTTAATATGATATATAATTTATAAAAAAATATTTTTCTTATGCGCGTCGGAAATTGTGAGCATTCTTCTCATCATGTCGCCATGTGATATACCTCCACCTGGTCCACTCTCTGCATATATTCTGTTGTCGATATATTTCATCTGAGAAAAGTAATATTGTTCAATGGTCGCCTTATGGAATGTGATTTAATTGAAAATTGCAACTACGAAAAAAAAAAAAAAAAAAAAAATTTATTTTCCAATTAACACAAAGAAAATAAATTTAGTTTTTAGCAAATACAAAAATAAAAAAAAGAAATGCCAACAGCACGTGGTGTTCCCAAGCGGTCACCCATCCAAGTACTAACCACGCTCAATGCTGCTTAACTTCAGTGATCAGACGAGAACTGGTGAATTCAGCATGATATGGCCGTTGACAAACTATGGACAATGTAATTCGGGATTTGACTACTTTCAATTGTAATTAGTTCTGTTATGCATAAACTATCGATATTTTTTTTACTTCATGTAAAAAGTCATTAACAATATTAGTTATTTGAATAAGTTGAGGTGGAGTATTTATTCACCTTAAGACTAACACAATACATAATTTTACCTGCGATTGCAAAGTATTATTTAGGCAATACCATTGGAGACAGTATGAAATCTACCATAGCAGCAATCGATAACAGATTCACGTTTATATAGCAATTTACGACTGTTAGATTATTGCGAGCAATTTATAAAATCTTTGCATATTGTTTCTAATGCTGTTGACGATATATTCTATCTGAGAAAAGTAATCTCTTGCATCTGTTGGAATACTCTAATATAAAAATCCAAGTATAAGTTAGAAAAGAATTATAATGAAAACGAAGAAAATGGTATAAATTTCATTGTATTTGAAAATACACATCTAGTATTTATGGATGTTTGTCTACTGTCACGCTGGGAGTATCCGCTGCGACCATAGACCGTGGGTACAACTTAGCGTTCGAACGGGATAGCCACATCTGGAACGTCTTAACTCTCTCCTCGCAGGAGATTTTTTTTACATAAACATTTCTCTCAGTGAAAGAAATGTTTCACGATAATTTCGTCGTTTTCCAAACTAATATATATTCTAGATTTTTCCAACGGAAAAGTTCTCGGGTATCAGTTCACCCGGAATACATCAGCATATACACCAATGGGTTAAAAACAAAGATTAGGGTAGCAGCAGCTCCCATCTGCTCAGAAAAAACAATTATCGGTAAGTGCAGCGATAATCAAACAGGAACCCATATCAGCAGTGAAAATTCAAGTAATCAAAATGGATATCAGGAAGGCCACAAGAGAAGCTTACAAAATTACAGCCATTTGTGCAGGCTCCCGATTTACCTGCGAAAGGACTTGAGGGAACTAGTAGCCCCAAGGACTCCATCAGAATGACAAGCTGTCATCCGCTCGTTCATTCCCTGATAGATTTTCTACTCTCCGAGCTGTGAGACACTCTGATTATTCAAGCCAAATCAAAGATGAAGAACAGCCCCGGTAAAAAAAATACAGCAGTGAATAGCACGTGGCCCAAACTCTCTAAAATCGAATTAGTAAAAATCACGTGACAATCACTATTTGGCAGTGAAAGGTCGCTTATCACCAGTGAAAAGTATACCACTATTTGGATTAATGACATACTTTTCACTAGTAAACAGTAGATAGTCACTATTTTCACTATTTCAAATGTAAGAGCGTAGGGACGATAGCCAAAAAGGAGTAATAAAAAAAAATTAGCCAGTTCATTTTTAGCCAGCTTATATTTTTGCTGCAACGAGATTTATTAGAATTATAGAAAGCATGTATTGAGGAACTCACTGCTCATTGCTTATTCTATGAACTGACCGGGATGGAGAAATCTACAATCGTTTACAGATTATAACTGATAATTAATTGAGTGCCTTGTTACTGATCATGGAAATGGAAGTAATAGTTAGTTCTGTAGAATATAAAAATAGCCATCGAAACCATCACAAACTCGATAGTAACTTACCTTCCATTTCTTTAAGCTATGACCTGTTTGCAGTAAAATCCTTATTATATTATTCAAGCTCGCGGCATGCACCGCTCATGATTATTACAAACTTTATCGGACAGTTGATCCCTGGGTCACTCTTATAAAATGAGATGCTCGCAATAAACTGAAAGCCGTAAATTGCTATAAAAACGCAAATCCGTTTATATTGAATAGGATAAAAATATTTTCTTTTTTATCGATCACTGTTTTGGTAGATTTCATACTATCCTCAATGGTATCGCGTATGTAATACTTAGCAACTACAGGTAAAATCATGTATTGTGTTAGTCTTAAGGTGGATAAATACTCCACCTCAACTTATTCAAGTAACTAATATTGTTAATGACTTTTTACACGACGTTAAAAAAAAATATCGATAGTTAATGTATAACAGAACTAATTATAATTAAAAGTAGTCAAATCTCGAATTGCGTTGTCGATACTTTGTCAACGGCCATATCATGCTGAATTCACCAGTTCTCGTCTAAGTATAGACGATGATATTATATATCTAAATAATTAAAAAATGGCAAATGAGAATTTTTTTTTTTGCCGATCTCTGCTTTCATTTTCAAAAAACAAAAAAAAATATTTTTTACATGCAATTTGAATGAGAAAATGAATATTCGTTGAGCTCTTAGTAGAATTGAAATTCCGAGCTGCTCTTTTGGGAGGATTTTTTTTATACCTAAGACTAACTTTTGAGACCATAAGACTTAAAAAAAAAAATGTTTATTTTGAAACACCCTCATATATATTGAGACAAATCGCTTGTTCTCTTTGCGATTTTCACCAGCAGCCACCAGAATTCGCGGGTTGAACCCTGGCTTAGGCTGGCCTCTACGAAATTTTTATTTTACCAGAACAGAACAATGAGCTAGGATTCTTGCAAAGCAAAGACCCGCACTTATTCAAACACACCAACGTATGTAGAAACTCACAAACATACCTCACGGCTTATGACTTATAAATTATTTTCTTATTGATAATCGGATTATTATTTGTAATGTCATTAATAATACTTTTATTTATTTACTGAAGAATTTTACTAATAAAATAAGATATAAATAGGATGAAAGATAGTAAATATAGTGGAAGGATTAATTATAACAATAAAAATTTATTATGTAACTGAAAATAGATTTCAAAAATATTACTATTTTAAATTTCAGATTTGAGTGTAATATAAATTAAAAATACAGTAATTGATTTATTTGACCCCTCGAAAGTATCGACCCTACTCCAATTGGTTGGAAATACCTCCACGGCCAAGTTGTGGATATTTTTTACTGTATGATAATGTAACGGATAATAGTGATTGATTAGACTAAACTTTATCAATAACTATAACGAAAAATATTAAAGCAAGTAAATTGGCTGTAATGATATTGAGTAATTGGTACGAATTATAATAAGACTACTTCTGTACGCTAAATGATTCAGGATCGGAGTGATTGACCGAAAATTCAGGGCATAGGATAAATACTCCACCTCAACTTATTCAAATAACTAATATTGTTAATGACTTTTTACACGACGTTAAAAAAATATCGATAGTTAATGTATAATAGAACTAATTACAATTGAAAGTAGTCAAATATCGAATTGCGTTGTCCATACTTTGTCAACGGCCATATCATGCTGAATTCACCAGTTCTCGTCAAGCAATGTGCCAATTATATACCACGTTGATCGAAAAAAACAACAACTAGCGATAATGTACGATCCTGAAGAAATTGCAAATGAAGCTAGTCCACTTTGGCGCTACAATAAAGCACTCCCCAAGAGGGACAAGGAAGACAGACATAGGGAAAATACCAAAAAATACACTTGGCTTATAGAAGGAGCTGCCACAGAGTAGAATGCTAGTCATTTAGTTATTTAAGCTGTAAATATGTAAATATGTAAACATTTAAATTATTGACTAGTTCTAAGTATTTTATCGGCGCAAATCAGACGCCACGTATGAAGCATCAGATTGGAGTTTTATCCCCTTTTCTCCAATGTCATACACTATAAATAAATAGAAAAAAAATTCTATAAAACTAATAACAAGAGATATTTTTATACTAATGTATCCATTCTAAATTCTTGCGAACTACGCAATGCGTGCCGATATGGCCTTTTTGTAATCCTCTACGCTCAAAGCAAAAAAAACATACATTTTGTTTATTCGTGTAACAAAAATTTCTGTAACATTTTTTTTTATGGGTTAAATAAACAATTAAAAATAAAAAAATGAAATCACCATTTCTCGTCTGAGTTCGAGTCCGTCTCACGTTCCAAACGTATCGGCTCTGTGTTTTTTAATTGCTTTTCAATTAAAACAATTCAAAAACATATATAAATAATAACTCAAAACAAACCTTGAAAATTATTAATTGCTTGTGAATAATTTTATTAATAAAATATCACCAACTTACATAAATACACACAATTACTGGAATAAGTGGTACACCTAACCTCACAGGAGATTCACAAATGCCATCGGCAGTGGATCTCACAACAATAATTACCAAAGCCACTAAAAGGAAATATAATGCAAATGAAATGGCGACTTCTGAAGATAATATGAATAAAAAAGCTTATAATGTAAGCATTCCACTGTCAAACAGATTTGATCCACTATCACAAATTGATGAAGAAATGGAAGGGGACATCATACATGATAATAATGCGAATACCAGCAAAACAAATCCCACAGCCACTACAGCAAGAAAAGAGAAAAAACCTCCACCAATTGTTATCCATGGTAAGATTACTGATCATGCAAATATATTAGAAGTCCTGAAGTGTCTAACCAAAGAAAAATTTTATATTAAATATCATCAACACCAATCAGAAATTTTTACCACGTCGATAGCTGATTACAAAAACTTACTAGAGCATCTAAAGAGCATACATATTAAATTTCATACATACACACTTAAAACCGACAAAAAGAAAACCTTAGTCATCAAAGGCTTGCATGAGCAAACGGTCCCTAGAGATATAATGACTGAACTCAATGAAATTGGCTTCGAAGCTACGCAAGTTAGTTTGATGAAAGGCACAAAAAACCCAATTTTCATGGTAGCTGTGCCTGCTGACACCCATCTAACACATATCAAACACAAAGTACAGCTATTATGTAGTACCAAGGTTATGTGGGAAAACTATGAAACCAAAAGAAGAGTATCACAATGTCACCGTTGCCAAGAATGGGGACATGCTACATCCAACTGCTTTGCTGAACCAGTATGTCTGAAATGTGGACAAGAACATCTTACAAAAGATTGCCAAAAACCCAAAGAGGAACCAGCAAAATGTGCTAACTGTGCGGGTAATCATCCTGCAAATGCCACAATTTGTGAGTCATACCGCAAAAGGCTTCAGCAAATTACAGAAAGATCAAGTAAGACAAAACAAAAACCTACACAATCAAGAACAAAAGACTACAGTGATATACCAAACTTAACTAGTCAACAGCAGTTTCCACTACTTAGAGTCAACAACAATGCACCACCCTCAAACTACTGGTTCAACAGTGATAATCAGCAAGGTAACACAAGTAATAGGTTAAGTACTCAAAAATTTAATACCTATAATAACAATGTAAGTAGTGAAATGGCTGAGCTCATAGAACTAACTAATGTCATTAAAAATATTAATGAACTTTGTGATATCAAAAAAATGCTAGAACTAGCAAAAGAACTCAAAATGAATCTACAAAACTGTACAACACAAATAGAAAAATTCAAGGCATTTGCAGAATTTACAACTAAACTAGAAACACCATGAGTAATTTAAAAATTTGTAGTTGGAACGCAAACGGGTTAAAAAACAAGCTAGGAGAAGTTATCGAATTTATTAATAGACACAAAATCGATATATTTTTAATAAATGAAACCAGATTGTGCGATAAGGATAAACTCAAAGTTAGAAATTATACTTGTATACGTAAAGATAAAGGATACACAGCAGGTGGAGTTGCAATGTTAATTAAGAAAGATTTAGCCTATAAAGAAATGAAATTAGATAGAAGTATTACTATTGAATGCTTATGCATCAGGCTTGCAAGCAACATCTGTATAATAGCTGCCTATAATAGTCCAGCTAACCAATTTACAAACCAAGATCTAGATAAGATCCTAGGCATAGGTGATAAAGTTATATTAATTGGGGATCTTAACGCTAGGCACCTTAGCTGGAATAATCATATTAACAATAACAGAGGGACGACGCTGTTTAATTATACACTTAAAAATAATTGTAACATAATTTTCACAGATGAACCAACACACTATCCGACCAATAACCATACGCCTACTACAATAGATATCGCCATAAATAAAAATGTCAGCCATGTTTCAGATCTGCAAGTACTACATGAGCTTAACTCTGATCACACACCTGTAGTTCTGAATATAGGATCTCAGCAAAGAAACACTGCTCGTAAGACAGCTTTTAATTATAAAAAAGCTGACTGGATCAAATTCAGAAAATACCTGGACCAGAAAATTATTCTTACATCCAAGATGGAGACAACAGACGACCTCGATCAAGAAGTGCTAAAATTTACCAACAACATACAAAGCAGCATGGGAAAAACAATAGAAAAAACTACTTTTAAGGAAATACAAGATAAACTACCTGACAGCATACTGCAAATGATAAAACAAAGAAATCATTTAAGAAAAATCTGGCAACGTTCGAGGCAGAAGAAAGATAAAGTAGAAGTGACTAAACTTACTCATGAAATTAGAACAGCAATTATCAATCACAAGAATAAGGAATGGTCTAGTAAGCTAGAAAAACTAAATCCATATGATAATTCTCTATGGAGAATGACAAAAATTCTGAAGATGGAAGACAATAACATTCCGTCTCTGATAAAAGATGGAGTTGAGGCTTATACGGACTACGATAAAGCTAATATGCTAGCTGATCAAGATAGCATAATCGAGCAAGTCAAGGAATATCTAGACAAGACCAGAAACGAAGACTGGGACCAATATATTACATCACCCAGAGAAATTTTAACTATTATCAAAAAGTTACCGTCAAAAAAAGCCCCGGGACAGGACACTATCCAAAACATAGTCCTTAAAAATATATCTCGCAAGGCACTAGTACAGCTTACATATATAATAAATAACTTTTTCAAACTATCCTATTTCTCAAAACACTGAAAAATTGGACAAATAGTACCTATTAAAAAACCTGGCAAAATTAGCACTGAACCAAGTAGTCATCGGCCCATTAGTCTCCTTCCTACAATGAGTAAAGTCTGTGAAAAAGTCATTCTTAAGAGGCTTGTACAATATGAAGAAAAAAATCACATCATAGTAGATCACCAGTTTGGATTTAGAAATAAACACAACACAGTGCAACAGGTAACGAGAATTGTTAATGACATTTCCGTAAGCTTCAATAAAAAACTAGTTACCACCATGCTCTTACTGGACATAGAGAAAGCTTTTGATAGAGTGTGGATAGATGGCTTAATATATAAAATGATAAAATATAATTACCCAGCAACATTTATTGCACTTATACATTCCTACCTAACCAATAGATATTTCATCGTTACTGTCAATAATACACTATCTACAAGAAGATCAATCAAGGCAGGAGTTCCGCAAGGTTCAGTTATTGGACCCAAGCTCTTTAATATCTATCTCAATGATATTCCTACATTCCCAAAAACGAGCACAGCTCTATTTGCGGATGATACAGCTATCTATGCACACTCTTTTAGTGCAATAACCGCAGCAAAGCAAGTACAAATACACTTAAACATACTTGAAAAATTTTATTCTAAATGGAAAATCTCACTAAATGCAACAAAGACTGAAGTAATAGTTTTCGCTAAAAAAACCAAAGACATAAAAATCATCCAACCAATAAAAGTGTATAATCATAGCATCATTACTCCGGTAAATGCAGTTAAATATCTAGGTGTCCACTTGGATCCTAAACTGCTATATCACAACCACATCAAACAAACCATCAGAAAAGCCTTCAGCGTGCAGAAAAAAATAGACCCTTTGATGGTCAAGGGATCAAAAATATCAATCAAAAATAAAAAACTAATCTACACAATGTTAATTAGACCAATCCTAACGTATGCAGCTCCAGTGTGGTGTGGCGCGTCCACAACCAACATGATGCTCCTTCAAAGATACCAAAATAAGTGCCTTAGGCTAATCTTGTCAGCTGATAGATATACCAAAATATTGGAAATGCATGAGACTGCGGAAGTACCTTATATTAAAGATTATATTTATAAGCTAGCAAACAATTTCTATGAGCAACAACTGCAGATTAATAACTTAACAAAAAATATTACGAATATAAGGAAGCACAATTTACCAAACACCTTCAAACATAAACTACCATATCAAAAACTTGAAATATTTAATAAGCAACTATAAACGTCAAAATTAAATTAACTATAAAACAAACTCATAAGTAATTAACAGACATATTGGTCTGGTGTAATCTTCAAGCACAGGTTTTTTCATTAATTTTCCTGTAAAACAAGCCAATTATCAGTGCCTAGTGCCAAAATACCGTATATGGGTCACGTTATAATTAAAAATTAAATAAGAATAAGAACATATCTTAATATAAAACATAATATTAGATTAAGCTTAATTTAAGCAGGAGCTACATGTAATTTAGTGAATAAGTGCAATATATTTTTGTATATATAGGATTATTTAATGAAATATATATTTATAAAAAAAAAAAAAAAAAGTTCTCGTCTGATCACTGAAGTTAAGCAGCATTGAGCGTGGTTAGTACTTGGATGGGTGACCGCTTGGGAACACCACGTGCTGTTGGCATTTCTTTTTTTTATTTTTGTATTTGCTTAAAACTGAATTTATTTTCTTTGTGTTAATTGAAAAATAAATTTTTTTTTTTTTTTTTTTTTTTTTCGAAGTTGCAATTTTCAATTAAATCACATCCCATAAGGCGACCATTGAACAATATTATTTTAACAAAAATTCAAGAAATAATATTAGTCCAGTCGGCAAGTGATTTAAATGGCGGTCCTAGTAGATTAAGCGAGTCGGAGACCGATTTTGACGATTTTTTTTTTGATTCCGCACTAAAAAAGGATTTCCAAAAAAGTTGAACAGGTTTCCCGTGTTGCTTTTGATTATTTAAATATTTAAAAATTAGTACTTAGTTAACTTTCAAATATCTCGGAAACTATAGAGAAATCGGGAAAAAAAATTAAGAATAAAATGTAGAGAAATAATCAAAGAAAAAAATGAGACCAATCCGAAGTCTATACGACTAATAGTTTACGAGATATGATTTTTTTAATGCAAATTAATTTTTCGCCGCGCGCGCGGGAGTAAACAATTACCTGGAACTTTTTGAAAAATGCATAAATTAATAAAAATTTTTTTCTAATTCATAGTTCTTACAATTCAAACCGATAAACGAAAAGTTTCAAATCGAAAAAATAATTTTTTCGATTTTTTACATTAAAAAAACCATTTTTTGATTTTTTAAATCCAAAAACCAAAAAATGGTTTTTTTAATGTAAAAAATCGAAAAAATTATTTTTTCGATTTGAAACTTTTCGTTTATCGGCTTGAATTGTAAGAACTACGAATTAGAAAAAAATTTTTATTAATTTATGCATTTTTCAAAAAGTTCCAGGTAATTGTTTACTCCCGCGCGCGCGGCGAAAAATTAATTTGCATTAAAAAAATCATATCTCGTAAACTATTAGTCGTATAGACTTCGGATTGGTCTCATTTTTTTCTTTGATTATTTCTCTACATTTAATTCTTAATTTTTTTTCCCGATTTCTCTATAGTTTCCGAGATATTTGAAAGTTAACTAAGTACTAATTTTTAAATATTTAAATAATCAAAAGCAACACGGGAAACCTGTTCAACTTTTTTGGAAATCCTTTTTTAGTGCGGAATCAAAAAAAAAATCGTCAAAATCGGTCTCCGCCTCGCTTAATCTACTAGGACCGCCATTTAAATCACTTGCCGACTGGACTATATGTTTTGTCACTCGACATATGTAGAGAATTTGTATAGTTTGAGGTTTAATTGAAGAAACGACTGTCTTTCATATACATTAATTTTTTGAGTAGTTATTGATAAACAAAAAAATCATGTATCTGAAGATCGGATAGTTTTTTCGCGCAACTAAAATAAAAAACTAATGTATCATCGAACTAATTATAATTAAAAGTAGTCAAATCTCGAATTGCGTTGTCCATACTTTGTCAACGGCCATATCATGCTGAATTCACCAGTTCTCGTCTGATCACTGAAGTTAAGCAGCATTGAGCGTGGTTAGTACTTGGATGGGTGACCGCTTGGGAACACCACGTGCTGTTGGCATTTCTTTTTTTTATTTTTGTATTTGCTAAAAACTAAATTTATTTTCTTTGTGTTAATTGAAAAATAATTTTTTTTTTTTTTTTTTTTTTCGAAGTTGCAATTTTCAATTAAATCACATCTCATAAGGCGACCATTGAACAATATTATTTTAACAAAAATTCAAGAAATAATGTTTTGTCACTCGAAATATGTAGAGAATTTGTATAGTTTGAGAATTAATTGAAGAAACGACTGTCTTTCATATACATTAATTTTTTGAGTAGTTATTGATAAACAAAAAAATCATGTATCTGAAGATCGGATAGTTTTTTCGCGCAACTAAAATAAAAAACTAATGTATCATCGAACTAATTATAATTAAGAGTAGTCAAATCTCGAATTGTGTTGTCCGTATTTTGTCAACGGCCATATCATGCTGAATTCACCAGTTTTCGTATTATCCTTTCATGTTACTCATCCGTTAGACAGTATATGGGCCCTTGACACCTATGAAGAAGGTCATAGACTGAATTATAGAAAAACAGACTGGAAAAAATTTCAAAAAACACTAAACAAATTACACAACATAAAAATACCCAAAGATAAAAATCTAAACAGCGAAGAAATAGATAAGTACCTAGACATCATTGAAACGGAAATAAAAGAAGCAATAGAATTAGTAGTACTAAGAATAAAAAAAAAAAAATAGCACGGAATGTTATAAAAATAGAAACATTAAAAGCCTGGAAAAATGGAAAAGTTCACTTATTACAAGTATAAATAAAATCTATCGTAAATTTAATCCTATTAACAATGCACACCTACAAGACTTGAAAGACCAACTACAGGGGGTCAAGTACCTTCTAAAGCAGGAGTATAAAAAATCCATTAATAAATATCGGATGGAAAAAATAAAAAATATTCCTAAAAACTCTGAAAACATGTTCTCTATGGTAAACGAAATTTTTCGCCCCAATGGCAAAATAGAAACCGCAACCCTTGAAATAGACGAGACCAGACGACACATACTAGACAAAGTCGAAGACAAGACCCAATATAGTAAAACTAACGATAAAAAATATCTCATAGAGGACCCCCTAGACAAACTTAACGTATTAGCAAGACATTTTACTAGTATCCATAAACAAAACGACGAGCTATGTACAAAAGGACTAAAGAATATAGTAATAGAAAAAACAAATATATTCAAAAATATAATCAAAAATGACGAAATAAATGAAACAACCTCAATAACTTGGAGAGATATAAACCTTGCATCTGAACCTATCGAAAAACCTAATTACTTTATTAGTTTTACAGAATTAGGTAAACTTTTCAGAAAGATGAACAATAAAAAATCATCTGGGACCGATAAAATACCCAATATAGTACTTCAAAACCTTCCTATAAGCATCATCATTAACTACTGTACTTCATTTAATAACGCCCTGAACCAAATGTACTTTCCATCTAAATGGAAAAAGGCAGATGTGATCGCTATCAAAAAACCAGGTAAAGCTGAAAATGACCCAGCTAGTTGTAGACCCATAAGCCTACTACCTAATATTAGTAAAGTATATGAAATACTTATATGTAAGGCAATAACCAAATACTGTAAAGATAACAAAATTATACCAGACCACCAGTTCGGATTCCAACAAAAACTCTCGACAATTCATGCGATCACAAAATTTACTTCCGATATTTGTGAAGCTTTAAATAACGACGAATGTGTCGGAGCTTGCTTAATTGACTATGAAAAGGCATTCGACACTGTGTGGATTAGAGGCCTAATCTTCAGACTGTCAAATCACTTTAAATTTCCTACCTACTTAATGAAATTAATATGGAACATGATCGACAAAAGACAATTCTAAACAACTGACGGACAATACAAATCGGAAGAAATATTTACTTTGCCAAACGGACTTCAACAAGGGACAGTATTCTCACCCCTATTGTTTAACATCTACAATAGTAAGGCCTTGTCATTAAGTGACATAAATAAGACGACAACAAACGAAACAGGTAATACGAACGAAATTGACCGAACTCCACGGAAAAAAAACTTACTAACGCAGACAAAAAACAAACAATTACTAGAGCCATAGCATTTGCTGATGATCTCGTAATATACGTTAGAGGTAAACACTTAAAAACAATACAAGAAAAGTTACAAACAACCTTTGACTTATTACAACAATATAGTAACAACTGGAAACTTAAAATAAATAATCTCAAATGTGAAACTATTCTTTTTAGGCCCAAAATAAAATTAGCTTCAAAAGAAATAAAAAGAAATTGGAAAGATTTTTCAATAAATTCAAACAATGTCTCAATTCCACATAAACAGTCAGTGAGATACTTAGGCATTCAAATAGATCAACATCTCAGATACAAACAACACATTAACACCCAACTAAACAAAGCAAAAAAAGCTTTCTTGAAATGAAATAGAATGTTCTACAACGAACATTTAAACAAACGCATAAAAATAACTTGTTATCAAGCACTAATGAGACCTTTACTAACATACGAAGCACCAATCTGGTTCAATCAAAACGCTACAACGATAGAAAAAATCGGTCTGTCAGATGACCCTGCGGGCCAGCCCCAAAACTTCCCGCTGTTTTCGAGCTCGTTGAGCTCGAAAACATTATTGTGAATACATTTTCGAGCTCTTCGAGCTCGCAAATACTTTTGTATGCCATTGTTTTGTAAAAAACCATTTTTTAGCATTTCTTTCTCCCACGATATCTCGCGAACGAATTAACCGATTTTGATGGTTGAGGCGGCAATCGACGTGTTTTATCAAGTTCTAAAGCTGATCAAATTTTGAAATCGATTTATCGAGTCGTTTTTGAGAAATTTCGAAAAAACCAAAAAAAAATTTTTTTTTGAATTCTTTCGTCAACGGTTTCTCTTGAACGAATGAACCGATTTTGATGGTTGAGGTGGCATTCGACGCGGCTTATAGAGTTTTAGAGCTGATTAGATTTTGGAATAAATCCATCGAGCAAATTAAAAGTTATCCAAATAAAACATTTTCGGAAAAATTTTATTTTTGAAATATCTCTGAACGCACCCTACCGATTAAGTTCAAATTTTTACGGCTTTAAGACATTAATAAGCCGCGTCGAATGACACCTCAACGATCAAAATCGGTTCATCCGTTCAAGAGTTATGAATATTTACATACATACATACGTACGTACGTACGAACGTACGTACGTACGTACGTACGTACACACATACATACACTCGGACATCATCGTGAAATTAGTCAGGATAGCTTCCTAGGACCTCGAAACGTCGACATCTGATGGAAATTCGATTTTCGTAAATCGGACCGAAACCAATAACTTCCCGAATTTTTGAAAATTTACAATTTTCTTAGCGGGAAGTTAAAAATAAGATCTTTTGAACGCAGATGCATGAGAACATGCTTAAAAATATACAGATCCGAAAAATCTAACTATCAACACCTTATAAGCAACCAAATTTTGTACAACAAAGCTAATATCCCTCGAATAGATTCACACATATTAAAGTTAACTAGAAACCACTGGGCTCAGACATCACTAATTAAAACAAATTTAAATATAAATAAATTTCTAGCTCCTAATTAAAAGTATATACAAAAATCACTCCAACAAGGCTATGCCCCCCCCCCCCCCCCAAGCATTTTTCTACCTGAATCGACACAACTACTTACAAGACCGTAACAATAAACCCACAATATATCATTATCTTAGAAACAAATATCAAACGGCAATTACGTACAAACCAAACCTGAATACGTCAATGGCTAACATGAAAATGATATTCATCGAAATAACAAAGAAAATACTGGTAGCTGGAATAATTTTGTTGTCAACCAACTGCTTATCTGTATATATATTAGGGTGTTCATTTCGGAGCCAGATTTTTTTTTTTTCAAGTGCATGTGGAAAAAACCATAGTTCAACATAAAAAAAAAATTTTCGCGCATGAAACAAAATTCTATGTCGATTACAGACCTAGCTCATTGAAAAATTCCATTTTCCCATTTAAATAACATGGGAAATTTTTTTTTTTTCAGCTTTAAGTATTTTTCATAATCAAGGTCGAAGTTGAGTCAAAACGACTTTAATAACCTGAATAACTTTCGAAGGAGTGAATTTAGCAAAAAATGTTAAAAGACCTTTTTTGTAGAGCATTAAATTTCCTTCTAGAATATCTATCTTGACTAAAAAAAAATTTAATATTTCTAGTAGTTACGAAAATCTAAAATAGAAACAAACAATTTAAAAAACAAATCAGTGTTTAAGGCACTGTTTCAAGGAAACGGCTCGTTTTACGTCAATTTACTAAGAGAGATTTTTTGTAGTGAATTCAATTTCCTTTAAGAATATACATTGCTCAAATTTTTCAGATCGATAATTTACGAGTTTTGGGTAAAAAATGAAATTTCTGTCAAAAAACTAAAAGTCGTAACGATACACCTCTTAATATCAATATTAAGGGCTCAAACTTGCACAATAATTTTTTTTTGTCATCAGGAATAATATTTTCACAGTATCGAAAAAAAAAAAAAAAAATAGTCGATTTTTTTGGCCCAGTCTAATATATATATATATTATATGTCGGAAAGTCAGTACAAGCTTGGGCGTTATCCCTAGTATTGGTCTCAATATTACTATCTCTCGTTATTATTTAAAATATAAACCAATAATAATCATGCAACACAGTGATATAATATTCAAAGTATTGTTCACAAATAATGATACTTAGACAAGTAACATAATAGAGATGTGTCGCACAAATATCAAAATGCACTAAGTATTTACTAATGCAATAATTGATTACACAGGAAATTATAATAATTGTAATACACGATAGTCTGGTAATATTCAAATAAAACCTGATCGAATAATTTACAAATACTACCGTAAACTCGGCTCGAGAACGAATCTACGGTTGACAGGAAAACTTGTACTTGCACAACGAATGCTCGATCAGACCTAACTCACTGAATTCGTTCCAAACTCTGTACTTTTTGTTAAAATCTGTTGGTTTATTTAACTGAATTTATTTAAACAAAAACTAATCGTTTATATATATCATTTTATATCTCTTATATTTATATTTTAACTATTTATATAAACTTATAATAAAATTTGATCCTAAGTTTAAGAGTATGTTTAGAAGAAAAACACATAAAATAAATACTAAGAATGATGAATGCATGGGTGATATTGTTTATTCTTTAGGTATATGTAAGTGGACCTATGCGGCCAAATAAATGGTGTTAGTCACTAAGATGTTGGTTGAAGTTAGTTAGTCTGACAGCATACGTCTTATGAGTAAGATATTCTTTCCGATTGCGATTAAATAAAGTAAAAGTAATTATTGAGAAAACTAAGTGAATAAATTATTTCCATAGCCTTATTTCCAATAGGTTATGGGCCCAGGTTACTCTCTATATAGCATATATAGTATTTAGCAATTTTATTTGCATTTAAATAATTATTTTAATATAAAAGAATTAAGTTAATTTCGTGGTTCAACTTATCAGTACTTTACAATTATGGAAGATTTAAAAATGAAAAGAAACATTGTTCCATTCAATGGTGAAAGATATAGTGTTTGGAAATTTAGAGTGCGCTTATTATTATCAGAAGTTGATGTGATTAAAGTTATTGATGAACCAATTCCTCAAAACCCGGACAGGAAGTGGAAGAAAGCTAAAAGAATTGCAAAAAGTGTTATTGCTTCACATTTAGCAGATTCTATGTTAAAATTCGCTGAATCAAGAAAATCAAAAGAAATCTTTGATAAATTAGATGCTATTTACGATCAGAAAAGCCTTTTAGCTCAGTTAAATATGAGAAAGAGACTAACAGATTTAAAGTTAGGGGCTTTTTTGTAGAGAATTTAATTTCTTACAAGACCATGTACTTCGATTTTCGAAAAAAAAAATTATTGAATACTTTCATTCAGAGATCGGCAAAAAAAAATTCTCATTTGCCATTTTTTAATTATTTTAGTCAACATACTATTAATTAAGAAATTTATGATTAATCAAAAATAAAATATTATGATTTTTTTATTTTTAATTTGTTTATTAATTAAAAATTATTATAATTTAATTTTTAATTACTTAAAAAATGAAATTTTTTTTCAAAAATAATTTTCATTAATAAAATAATTAATAAAATTATTTGAAAATTATAGCATTGTGAAAGTAATTGTCATTAAAAATGAAAATTTTTTTAATTAGGGGAGCCTGGGGCACGACAGCCTCGTTAAACTATTTTTTTTTTTGTGACTTTCAACCATCAAATTCGTTTATTTTCCGTCCATTTCGGAAGAATCAGTCGTAATTTTGCAACAAATTGAAAAAAAATTTTTTATTTCTTTTCCGTCAAGTTATGACCCCTATAATGTTTTAATCATAATTTAGGCCAATATGTGATATGTGGGGCGAAATGGACCACTCGAAAAAAAAAATAACGATAAAATTTTTTTTTTCCTGGGGCACGACGCCCCCTCCCCCAAAAAAGCATAAAAAAAATTTTTTTTTGTTACCGTTTATTTCTTTTTGAGTGTTCCATTTCGCTCCACGTATCACATATTGGCCTAAAATATGATTAAAACATTATAGTCAAATCAAAAATTTCTCAATTAATATTATGTTGACTAAAATAATTAAAAAATGGCAAATGAGAATTTTTTTTTTTGCCGATCTCTGCTTTCATTTTCAAAAAACAAAAAAAAATATTTTTTACATGCAATTTGAATGAGAAAATGAATATTCGTTGAGCTCTTAGTAGAATTGAAATTCCGAGCTGCTCTTTTGGGAGGATTTTTTTTATACCTAAGACTAACTTTTGAGACCATAAGACTTAAAAAAAAAAATGTTTATTTTGAAACACCCTCATATATATTGAGACAAATCGCTTGTTCTCTTTGCGATTTTCACCAGCAGCCACCAGAATTCGCGGGTTGAACCCTGGCTTAGGCTGGCCTCTACGAAATTTTTATTTTACCAGAACAGAACAATGAGCTAGGATTCTTGCAAAGCAAAGACCCGCACTTATTCAAACACACCAACGTATGTAGAAACTCACAAACATACCTCACGGCTTATGACTTATAAATTATTTTCTTATTGATAATCGGATTATTATTTGTAATGTCATTAATAATACTTTTATTTATTTACTGAAGAATTTTACTAATAAAATAAGATATAAATAGGATGAAAGATAGTAAATATAGTGGAAGGATTAATTATAACAATAAAAATTTATTATGTAACTGAAAATAGATTTCAAAAATATTACTATTTTAAATTTCAGATTTGAGTGTAATATAAATTAAAAATACAGTAATTGATTTATTTGACCCCTCGAAAGTATCGACCCTACTCCAATTGGTTGGAAATACCTCCACGGCCAAGTTGTGGATATTTTTTACTGTATGATAATGTAACGGATAATAGTGATTGATTAGACTAAACTTTATCAATAACTATAACGAAAAATATTAAAGCAAGTAAATTGGCTGTAATGATATTGAGTAATTGGTACGAATTATAATAAGACTACTTCTGTACGCTAAATGATTCAGGATCGGAGTGATTGACCGAAAATTCAGGGCATAGGATAAATACTCCACCTCAACTTATTCAAATAACTAATATTGTTAATGACTTTTTACACGACGTTAAAAAAATATCGATAGTTAATGTATAATAGAACTAATTACAATTGAAAGTAGTCAAATATCGAATTGCGTTGTCCATACTTTGTCAACGGCCATATCATGCTGAATTCACCAGTTCTCGTCAAGCAATGTGCCAATTATATACCACGTTGATCGAAAAAAACAACAACTAGCGATAATGTACGATCCTGAAGAAATTGCAAATGAAGCTAGTCCACTTTGGCGCTACAATAAAGCACTCCCCAAGAGGGACAAGGAAGACAGACATAGGGAAAATACCAAAAAATACACTTGGCTTATAGAAGGAGCTGCCACAGAGTAGAATGCTAGTCATTTAGTTATTTAAGCTGTAAATATGTAAATATGTAAACATTTAAATTATTGACTAGTTCTAAGTATTTTATCGGCGCAAATCAGACGCCACGTATGAAGCATCAGATTGGAGTTTTATCCCCTTTTCTCCAATGTCATACACTATAAATAAATAGAAAAAAAATTCTATAAAACTAATAACAAGAGATATTTTTATACTAATGTATCCATTCTAAATTCTTGCGAACTACGCAATGCGTGCCGATATGGCCTTTTTGTAATCCTCTACGCTCAAAGCAAAAAAAACATACATTTTGTTTATTCGTGTAACAAAAATTTCTGTAACATTTTTTTTTATGGGTTAAATAAACAATTAAAAATAAAAAAATGAAATCACCATTTCTCGTCTGAGTTCGAGTCCGTCTCACGTTCCAAACGTATCGGCTCTGTGTTTTTTAATTGCTTTTCAATTAAAACAATTCAAAAACATATATAAATAATAACTCAAAACAAACCTTGAAAATTATTAATTGCTTGTGAATAATTTTATTAATAAAATATCACCAACTTACATAAATACACACAATTACTGGAATAAGTGGTACACCTAACCTCACAGGAGATTCACAAATGCCATCGGCAGTGGATCTCACAACAATAATTACCAAAGCCACTAAAAGGAAATATAATGCAAATGAAATGGCGACTTCTGAAGATAATATGAATAAAAAAGCTTATAATGTAAGCATTCCACTGTCAAACAGATTTGATCCACTATCACAAATTGATGAAGAAATGGAAGGGGACATCATACATGATAATAATGCGAATACCAGCAAAACAAATCCCACAGCCACTACAGCAAGAAAAGAGAAAAAACCTCCACCAATTGTTATCCATGGTAAGATTACTGATCATGCAAATATATTAGAAGTCCTGAAGTGTCTAACCAAAGAAAAATTTTATATTAAATATCATCAACACCAATCAGAAATTTTTACCACGTCGATAGCTGATTACAAAAACTTACTAGAGCATCTAAAGAGCATACATATTAAATTTCATACATACACACTTAAAACCGACAAAAAGAAAACCTTAGTCATCAAAGGCTTGCATGAGCAAACGGTCCCTAGAGATATAATGACTGAACTCAATGAAATTGGCTTCGAAGCTACGCAAGTTAGTTTGATGAAAGGCACAAAAAACCCAATTTTCATGGTAGCTGTGCCTGCTGACACCCATCTAACACATATCAAACACAAAGTACAACTATTATGTAGTACCAAGGTTATGTGGGAAAACTATGAAACCAAAAGAAGAGTATCACAATGTCACCGTTGCCAAGAATGGGGACATGCTACATCCAACTGCTTTGCTGAACCAGTATGTCTGAAATGTGGACAAGAACATCTTACAAAAGATTGCCAAAAACCCAAAGAGGAACCAGCAAAATGTGCTAACTGTGCGGGTAATCATCCTGCAAATGCCACAATTTGTGAGTCATACCGCAAAAGGCTTCAGCAAATTACAGAAAGATCAAGTAAGACAAAACAAAAACCTACACAATCAAGAACAAAAGACTACAGTGATATACCAAACTTAACTAGTCAACAGCAGTTTCCACTACTTAGAGTCAACAACAATGCACCACCCTCAAACTACTGGTTCAACAGTGATAATCAGCAAGGTAACACAAGTAATAGGTTAAGTACTCAAAAATTTAATACCTATAATAACAATGTAAGTAGTGAAATGGCTGAGCTCATAGAACTAACTAATGTCATTAAAAATATTAATGAACTTTGTGATATCAAAAAAATGCTAGAACTAGCAAAAGAACTCAAAATGAATCTACAAAACTGTACAACACAAATAGAAAAATTCAAGGCATTTGCAGAATTTACAACTAAACTAGAAACACCATGAGTAATTTAAAAATTTGTAGTTGGAACGCAAACGGGTTAAAAAACAAGCTAGGAGAAGTTATCGAATTTATTAATAGACACAAAATCGATATATTTTTAATAAATGAAACCAGATTGTGCGATAAGGATAAACTCAAAGTTAGAAATTATACTTGTATACGTAAAGATAAAGAATACACAGCGGGTGGAGTTGCAATGTTAATTAAGAAAGATTTAGCCTATAAAGAAATGAAATTAGATAGAAGTATTACTATTGAATGCTTACCCGGGAAAAAATGATTTTGCCTAATTATATATAATTATATATAAGACCTTATACATAATTAGATCTAAAAATTGGCCAGGTCTAATTATATATAATTATATATAGGCTATATATGATTATATACAATACGTTATATATAATTAGATCTGAAAATTGGCCAGGTCTAATTATATATAATCATTAGGGTGGCGCAAAAAAACCGACTATTTTTTTTTTTTTCAATCTCGCATGAACATTTGTTGGTTTACGATGTTTTAAGAAGCCTCTCCACAAATCAGCTCGATAAAAAATTTTTAAGAGGTCGCTCACGAATTTTGAAAATATCGAAAATGATCGAAAGTAGGATTTTTATTAAAAAAATTTTTTTTTTCTCGTGGCAGCAATAGTTTATATTTGTAAAATCATGACTATGCTGAAAATTTCAGCCCAAAATTTAAATATTTAAACGGCGCTCAAGAATTTTGAATGTTTCCGAGCGCAGTCTCTTGGACGTTTTTGAGCGACCCTTAAATATTAATAATAAAGCTTCTCGATTTTTTCACCATCAATTTGCATGACAATGAATGGAAATATAACCCGAGAAATAGAAATAATAAGTTATTTACATACTTTTTTATTTTTGAATTCAATTTGTAGGTTTTTTCGCTTATTCAAAACTGACCGAATTTCATTGTTTAAGACTGTTCTGTATATTTTTGGGTATGCAAAAGTTATATTTAAGGGAAATGACAACAATTGAGTTATAAAAACTAATTCAAACTATTAATTACATATTATCAGTTAATATTCGAAATTCTTGAGCGCCGTTTAAATATTTATATTTTGGGCTGAAATTTTCAGCATAGTCATGATTTTACAAATATAAACTATTGCTGCCACGAGAAAAAAAAAATTTTTTAAATAAAAATCCGAATTCCGATCATTTTCGATATTTTCAAAATTCGTGAGCGACCTCTTAAAAATTTTTTATCGAGCTGATTTGTGGAGAGGCTTCTTAAAACATCGTAAACCAATAAATTTTCATGCGAGAATGAAAAAAAAAAAATAGTCGGTTTTTTTGCGCCACCCTAATAATCATATATAAGTTATATATACTCATATATAATTAGATATGATTATGTATAATACATATATATCATATCGCATCAAAACCAAATCTATTATTGAGCATGTAATTCCTATAAAAGAAAGTGATTGGAGAATGCTGATTAATGATTCCAATGTTAAAATATTAACACAACTCATAAGAGTTGAAAATTATGTATGCAAAAAACCAAACACTTTAAAAACTGTTTGGTAACTGGGTATTATTAACTATACATAAGTTTATTACTTTTTTAACAGACTGAAAAATATAATGTAACGCTTCGTAAATATTTTAAAATTATAATTTATAGTAAAATTGTAATCATTATTTCTGTAAATATACACCTAAAACTATAATGCATTTAACGAGTATTGATTATTAAATATCAATAAAGACCATAGAGCATCTAATATATTAAATAAGAAAAACTAAATATTAAATATATTCTATAAATAAAATATTTACTTATATATATTGAGACAATGTGAATTGTCATATTCGTCCTCAGCCTTGCGGTTCCCAATTTTCCCCGTCTCGTTGCCGTCTGAAACTACACAAGTCAAAGTGACATGGTCACATGACTGATTGTCACGTCGACGCATGTCCGTAAGGGTGAAGTGGGGACGGTCCCGAGGCTAGCCCTACGCCTAAAATTATCGGTCAATGACTTCGATCCTGGATCAATTAGCGTTCAGACGTCTGTATTATTTAGTATCGATTATTAATCAGGCAATTATACTTGCAATATTCACGTACTTTATATTCTGTAAACCTTATATTTCTTTCTGGCAATTAACTTGCAAAGTAATATTTTTATTGTTTATTAGTTAGTAATTATAATTAAATTTAAGTATATTGAAAACATTATACGTTACCGGCGACACATTCGCGGTAATAATATTAGAATTAAGTAATAAAATCAGTGTACAACAAGGCGTTATTCCACGTGGTTACGGATTGCGTATCCGGCGTTCCAACCAGGACTGCGTTATCGTACCTTGCGGAAATTAATGTAAGTAAATGAATCTCTGTAACGATTGGCAATAAACTTGCATAATTCTATAATATCAACCCTTGACATTATACATTGCCTTCTAATCTATCCTTATCCTAAAATACTGGTAAGACTACCGAATAGTTTGATTTAATAATTATAAATTGAGTTACAAATAGGAATTTCACCATCATTATAATAATATCCTATAATTTTATAAGCCGTGAGGTAAGTTGATAAGTTTTAACCTGAGTTGCCGAGTTTGAATAAGTGCGGGTCTTTGCTTTGCAAGAACCCCAGCCCACTGCTCTGTCCAAGTAAAATAAAATTTGTTAGAGGCCAGCCTAAGCCAGGGTTCAACCCGCGAATTCTGGTGGCTGCTGGTAAAAATCGCGAAGCCGAAAAGCGATTTGTCTCAATATATATATTAGGATGATCCAAAAAATAACAAATTTTTTTTTTTTTTCTTCCAAACAGGTTCAAAAGTATCATTTAGATAAAAAAAGACGCCTGTAATAATTAGAGCTCTTAATATTAACATTAAGAGGTTCCTCATCGCACTTTTCTATTTCCTATAAGAATAACATGGGAAAAATTTTTTTTACGTCTTCTGATTTTTATAAGTAGCTAACGATGCATCATAGGAATAATTGGCAGGCATATTTTTGTAGGGAATTGAATGCTCTACAAAAAAAAATTCTTATCATTTTTTGAGGAATCTATTTGTTCGAAAGTTATTTGAGGTTGAAGTCGAATTCATATTAAATTTGGAGATTTTCTACTTTTCCGGCGAAACTATCAGTGTTCAGTCACGAGCTTGATCATTTTGAAAAGCTTCGTGTACTTTCGCTACGTACGGGAGCAGCCGAACTCGCTACTGACTTGAATGTCAGAATAGTGCCGGGTCACTCGCTATCTGGGCCCGACACCTGCAATTTATTACTCATGACCGTGCCACGTCGGCATGAGAACCCGCTACCAGCCGGCCAATCAGAGAAATTGGCGGCTAACTATTTCCTGTTGGCGCGCTTTTAAGCCAATGGGAAAATTCGTTACTGCAGCCATGCTGCCACGTCACCACCGAGCAGCCACGAAGGAAGAAGACGACGTCTCTAAATCTACTCTACATCGTGCAGTCTTACTAACCACCACGCGTTTTTAACCGCTTTACTTGTCGCATTCGCTATCGCTTATCTATGTAGTTGCATTCGCTATTTTTCTCATAGTTTTAGTGTACATATTGTTTAATAAAGATCTATTCTTTTATCTGTAATTTGTTTTAATTGTTAGTTATTGAATTAACCACACCTACACCAGAATCCCAAAGAGCATTCGCTCATTTTACATTTTGGTCCTTCGAGCCGGATCTGGTGTGGGTTCAATAATTAATAATTATCACAAATTAAAAGTCAAAAAAATTGTGAGTAAAAAGTGCAGTGAAAATTGTGCATTGAAAATCGCTAAGTGCCATGGGCATTGCTGAGCACTACTAGAGTGCTGCCTGTGGTGATCAATTTACACACCGGTGTAAAAAGACATTCTAATTGCAATCGATCGAAAACTTAGCGTCGGTTTACTTTCATCGCGTCCATTTTGTATGCCACGTATATCTAAGATGGCCGCTGAAACACATTCGCTTTGCAAATGACTCGCATCGACACGATGCGCAACATGGCTACCCGCTAACAAAGACCCGCTATGTTGACAACATCTATGGAGGCGCAGATGAACTCGCTGAGGTAATTCAAGTTGCTGTCGACATAAAAAAAAAAAAAAAAAAAAATGTGTGCCGCAGGATGTTTCCCGCTTGCTAAGTGGGCAAGTAATTCAACGGAATTACACGCTCAAGCCGCTCCAGTGAATTTACACTCAACTGGGATGCTACGCTATCATTGTTGCTTCTTCAAGAATGGAATTTATTTCGAGATGAACTACATCAGATCTCGAAGATTCAGATACCTCGCTAGAATCATGTACAAAATGATGTATCAATTGAACTACATGGATTCTCTGACGCTTCTCAACTCGCTATGGCTGCTGTCGTATATTTAAAAGTTACTGACGCTACTGGAAGCTCCAATATCTCGCTAGTGTGTGAACTTAAATAAGTTGCTCCACTGAAACCCACTACAATACCAAGAATGGAGCTCAATGCCGCTGTGTTACTCGCTCAACTGGTACTTTACGTCAAGAAAATCTTGAAACTTGAAAATATATCAATTTTCTTGTGGACAGACTCCGCTGTATCTTTTACGGGGATACGAATCAACCCAGCTGACTGCGCTTCAAGAGGTTTAACAGCATCCAAACTAGAACAGCATTCGCTATGGTGGACGGGACCTAAGTGGCTCAGTCAATCAAAAGAAAACTGGCCATCTTTTGACATCCCTTCGCAGACGGTATCACATCTTGAAGAACGTCCAGGTCTGGTTTTTACCATCTACAAGGCAGATTCACACCCGCTATACACGCTACTAGATAAATTCTCTAAGTTGTCACCATTACTTCACACGCTTGGAATCTGTCTACGTGCCATCGCTAAATTAAATAAAAAAAGTGCCACAGTCCACACTGGCCACACCACTCGCTACAGTTGACCTGGAACTCGCAAAGACCTTGCTGATCAAGTATACGCAAAGTCAGTACTATTCGCAAGAGCTGAAACTACTGAAAAATGGTGATTCTCTACAACGAAATCATCGTCTCGCTAAATTGATTCCCTACGTCGACTACAATGAAGTACTCAGAGTCGGCGGTCGCTTGAAGAATTCGCTACTGGATGATGAACGAAATAATCCAGTAATACTGCCAAGAACATCTCATAGGGGAACTCAATTGACTATCGCTGATGTACGGAGATCTGACTGGATAGAAGGTGGGCAAGTTCCAGCCAGGTCTCACATTCTTCGCTGCGTCCGCTATATATATTGAAATTATCATGAATTATTCTACTGACGCTTTCGCCGCAGCATTTAGAAGATTTACTAATCGGAGAGGCGCCTGCAGTACCCTATACTCGGACTGTGGTACAAATTTTATAGGAGCAGACGCCACGCTAAGAAAAGAATTCGCAGCAGGATCGAGACAGCTAAAGGAACTTCAGTATTTACTCGCTACAGATGGCACAGACTGCAAGTTCAACCCGCCAAGCGCTCCCCATTTTGGTGACAAATGGGAAGCAGCCGTAAAGTCAATCAAGTTTCGTTTTATACGAACTATTGGTAAATCGCTATTGACTTACGACCAACTCGCTACAGTTAACACAGATTGAGGCTGTGTTGAATTAAGGACCGATCGCTCCGCTACTCGAAGATCCTGCAGATTTAGCCGCTAACTTCTGAACTGTGTGTGCTACCAGTTCACTCTCCAGAAGACAATCCTGTCGACATCGTCGCCAGCGCTGGGGAGAATGTTCAGTCACGAGCTTGATCATTTTGAAAAGCTTCGTGTACTTTCGCTACGTACGGGAGCAGCCGAACTCGCTACTGACTTGAATGTCAGAATAGTGCCGGGTCACTCGCTATCTGGGCCCGACACCTGCAATTTATTACTCATGACCGTGCCACGTCGGCATGAGAACCCGCTACCAGCCGGCCAATCAGAGAAATTGGCGGCTAACTATTTCCTGTTGGCGCGCTTTTAAGCCAATGGGAAAATTCGTTACTGCAGCCATGCTGCCACGTCACCACCGAGCAGCCACGAAGGAAGAAGACGACGTCTCTAAATCTACTCTACATCGTGCAGTCTTACTAACCACCACGCGTTTTTAACCGCTTTACTTGTCGCATTCGCTATCGCTTATCTATGTAGTTGCATTCGCTATTTTTCTCATAGTTTTAGTGTACATATTGTTTAATAAAGATCTATTCTTTTATCTGTAATTTGTTTTAATTGTTAGTTATTGAATTAACCACACCTACACCAGAATCCCAAAGAGCATTCGCTCATTTTACAATCAGACTTATTACAAAATATCATTAGACCTTTTTTGTAGACAATTTTATTTCCTAAAAGTTATTACCAATAAAGTTTTGTCGAATTCCGCATTGTTTTCTAGTTATTTTTATTTTAATGTCATGCTCATAAAAAAATTGTCTTCTGATCGATTTTAAGAGCTTGACATTAAAATTAAAATAACTAGAAAACAATGCAGAATTCGAAAAATCTTTATGAGAAATAACTTTTAGGGAATAGAATTGTCTACAAAAAAGGTCTGATAATATTTTGTGATAAGTCTGATAGTTTCGCCGGAAAAGTAGAAAATCTCCAAATTTAATATGAATTCGACTTCAACCTCAAATAACTTTTGAACAAATAGATTCCTCAAAAAATGATAAGAATCTTTTTTTGTAGAGCATTCAATTCCCTACAAAAATATACCTACCATTTATTGCTATGGCGCATCGTTAGCTACTTTTAAAAATCAGAAGACGTCAAAAAATTTTTTCCCATGTTATTCTTATGGGAAATAGAAAAGTGCGATGAGGAACCTCTTAATGTTAATATTAAGAGCTCTAATTTTCACAGGCGTCTTTTTTTATCTAAATGAAACTTTTGAGTCTGTTTGGAAAAAAAAAAAAAGTTTGTTATTTTTTGGATCACCCTAATATATATAAATAATTAATTTATATTTGATTATATATAGATCTAAAGATCTAAAATATAATAAAAATTACTATATATGGGTCTATATAGGTCAGGTCTAATCAGATCTAATCATATAGACCCATGTATAACTATATATGGGTATATACTATTATATATACTATTATATATTCCATATACAATCATATATAATTAGGCAAAATCATTTTGTCCCGGGATATAATTAGATCTAATTATATATAAGGCTATATATACTTATATATAAGTTTATATCTAACCATATATATTCTATATATAATCATATGTAATTAGGCAAAATCATTTTTTTCCCGGTATAATTAGGTCTAATTATATATAAGGCTATATATACTTATATATAGGTCTATATATAACCATATATAATTATATATAATACCATAAATCCATATGATAATTCTCTATGGAGAATGACAAAAATTCTAAAAATGGAAGACAATAACATTCCGTCTCTGATAAAAGATGGAGTTAAGGCTTATACGGACTACGATAAAGCTAATATGCTAGCTGATCAATTCGAACAAGTTCACTACATCGATCTGGCGCACAACACTGCTGATCAAGATAGCATAATCGAGCAAGTCAAGGAATATCTAGACAAGACCAGAAACGAAGACTGGGACCAATATATTACATCACCCAGAGAAATTTTAACTATTATCAAAAAGTTACCGTCAAAAAAAGCCCCGGGACAGGACACTATCCAAAACATAGTCCTTAAAAATATATCTCGCAAGGCACTAGTACAGCTTACATATATAATAAATAACTTTTTCAAACTATCCTATTTCTCAAAACACTGAAAAATTGGACAAATAGTACATATTAAAAAACCTGGCAAAATTAGCACTGAACCAAGTAGTCATCGGCCCATTAGTCTCCTTCCTACAATGAGTAAAGTCTGTGAAAAAGTCATTCTTAAGAGGCTTGTACAATATGAAGAAAAAAATCACATCATAGGAGATCACCAGTTTGGATTTAGAAATAAACACAACACAGTGCAACAGGTAACGAGAATTGTTAATGACATTTCCGTAAGCTTCAATAAAAAACTAGTTACCACCATGCTCTTACTGGACATAGAGAAAGCTTTTGATAGAGTGTGGATAGATGGCTTAATATATAAAATGATAAAATATAATTACCCAGCAACATTTATTGCACTTATACATTCCTACCTAACCAATAGATATTTCATCGTTACTGTCAATAATACACTATCTACAAGAAGATCAATCAAGGCAGGAGTTCCGCAAGGTTCAGTTATTGGACCCAAGCTCTTTAATATCTATCTCAATGATATTCCTACATTCCCAAAAACGAGCACAGCTCTATTTGCGGATGATACAGCTATCTATGCACACTCTTTTAGTGCAATAACCGCAGCAAAGCAAGTACAAATACACTTAAACATACTTGAAAAATTTTATTCTAAATGGAAAATCTCACTAAATGCAACAAAGACTAAAGTAATAGTTTTCGCTAAAAAAACCAAAGACATAAAAATCATCCAACCAATAAAAGTGTATAATCATAGCATCATTACTCCGGTAAATGCAGTTAAATATCTAGGTGTCCACTTGGATCCTAAACTGCTATATCACAACCACATCAAACAAACCATCGGAAAAGCCTTCAGCGTGCAGAAAAAAATATACCCTTTGATGGTCAAGGGATCAAAAATATCAATCAAAAATAAAAAACTAATCTACACAATGTTAATTAGACCAATCCTAACGTATGCAGCTCCAGTGTAGTGTGGCGCGTCCACGACCAACATGATGCTCCTTCAAAGATACCAAAATAAGTGCCTTAGGCTAATCTTGTCAGCTGATAGATATACCAAAATATTGGAAATGCATGAGACTGCGGAAGTACCTTATATTAAAGATTATATTTATAAGCTAGCAAATAATTTCTATGAGCAACAACTGCAGATTAATAACTTAACTAAAAATATTACGAATATAAGGAAGCACAATTTACCAAACACCTTTAAACATAAACTACCATATCAAAAACTTGAAATATTTAATAAGCAACTATAAACGTCAAAATTAAATTAACTATAAAACAAACTCATAAGTAATTAACAGACATATTGGTCTGGTGTAATCTTCAAGCACAGGTTTTTTCATTAATTTTCCTGTAAAACAAGCCAATTATCAGTGCCTAGCGCCAAAATACCGTATATGGGTTACGTTATAATTAAAAATTAAATAAGAATAAGAACATATCTTAATATAAAACATAATATTAGATTAAGCTTAATTTAAGCAGGAGCTACATGTAATTTAGTGAATAAGTGCAATATATTTTTGTATATATAGGATTATTTAATGAAATATATATTTATAAAAAAAAAAAAAAAAAGTTCTCGTCTGATCACTGAAGTTAAGCAGCATTGAGCGTGGTTAGTACTTGGATGGGTGACCGCTTGGGAACACCACGTGCTGTTGGCATTTCTTTTTTTTATTTTTGTATTTGCTGAAAACTGAATTTATTTTGTCTGTGTTAATTGAAAAATAAATTTTTTTTTTTTTTTTTTAGTCGAAGTTGCAATTTTCAATTAAATCACATTCCATAAAGAGACTATGGAACAATATTATTTTTACAAAAATTCAAGAAAAAATATGTTTTATCACTCGACATATGTGGAGAATTTGTATAGTTTAAGATTTAATTGAAGAAACGACTGTCTTTCATATACATTAATTGTTTGAGTAGTTATTGATAAACAAAAAAACCATGTATCTGAAGATCGGATAGTTTTTTCGCGCAACTAACATAAAAAACTAATGTATCATCGAACTAATTATAATTAAGAGTAGTCAAATCTCGAATTGCGTTGTCCGTATTTTGTCAACGGCCATATCATGCTGAATTCACCAGTTTTCGTATGATCCTTTCATGTTACTCATCCGTCAGACAGTATATGGGCCCTTGACACCTGTGAAGAAGGTCATAGACTGAATTATAGAAAAACAG
Source organism: Microplitis mediator (assembly GCF_029852145.1). Taxonomy (NCBI): domain Eukaryota; kingdom Metazoa; phylum Arthropoda; class Insecta; order Hymenoptera; family Braconidae; genus Microplitis; species Microplitis mediator. Next base: position 8,297,827 of record NC_079971.1, read on the forward strand.
ACTGGAAAGAATTTCAAAAAACACTAAACAAATTACACTACATAAAAATACCCAAAGATAAAAATCTAAACAGCGAAGAAATAGATAAGTATCTAGACATAATTGAAAGCCAGCTTATATTTATGCTGCAACGAGATTTATTAGAATTATAGAAAGCATGTATTGAGGAACTCACTGCTCATTGCTTATTCTATGAACTGACCGGGATGGAGAAATCTACAATCGTTTACAGATTATAACTGATAATTAATTGAGTGCCTTGTTACTGATCATGGAAATGGAAGGAATAGTTAGTTCTGTAGAATATAAAAATAGCCATCGAAACCATCACAAACTCGATAGTAACTTACCTTCCATTTCTTTAAGCTATGACCTGTTTGTAGTAAAATCCTTATTATATTATTCAAGCTCGCGGCATGCACCGCTCATGATTATTACAAACTTTATCGGACAGTTGATCCCTGGGTCGCTCTTATAAAATGAGATGCTCGCAATAAACTGAAAGCCGTAAATTGCTATAAAAACGCAAATTCGTTTATATTGAATAGGATAAAAATATTTTCTTTTTTATCGATCACTGTTTTGGTAGATTTCATACTATCCTCAATGGTATCGCGTATGTAATACTTAGCAACTACAGGTAAAATCATGTATTGTGTTAGTCTTAAGGTGGATAAATACTCCACCTCAACTTATTCAAGTAACTAATATTGTTAATGACTTTTTACACGACGTTAAAAAAAAATATCGATAGTTAATGTATAACAGAACTAATTATAATTAAAAGTAGTCAAATCTCGAATTGCGTTGTCGATACTTTGTCAACGGCCATATCATGCTGAATTCACCAGTTCTCGTTAAATGAAATCGAACAAAACATCACCAACATCACCACTACTATAAAATTAGTGATATCCCAAACAGTACCAACCTTTCAAAAACAAGACAGTGTACACAAATATTTAAATTCAAGAATCAAAAAATTACATAAAAATAAATCGGAGTTAATCAAATCTCTACATAAGTTAAAACATACAGCCAATAGTCAACGACAAATTATCTACACTAAAGAGGTCATCAAGCTTGTCAAAGAAGAAATTAAAAAAGAGTTTAGCAAAGCAGTAATCAGCTACTGGGAAAATTTACTAAAACAAATCAACCATCGAAAATCTGGCGAATTTTTTCCCAAATTAAACAAACTCCTACGTCCTAGAGGAACTCTAGAAATAGAAGCCCAAGAAATTGAGCCTAACTCAAAGCTATTAATGAATAATCCAATTGATTTGACAAGAGCAGTTATGAACAACAACAATATATTAATAACAAACCCTGCTGATAAACTTAACATCATCGGCGAGCATTACCAAACCATTAACTCCCCACGGTACCTAAACTCTGGAACTCCTCTACAAATAATAGTTGATGCAGCAGCTGAAAAAATCAAAGCAAAGCTAGAACAAAACCGCAATAACAACACTACATTCACAACGTTTAACTCCAGCAATAGGTCATCTTCTCCGTCAAACAACGTAGATCACCAACTCAAATTTTGTAACTTTTATTCAATCAAAAACATACTTAAATGTCTACCAAACAAGCTGTCAAGTGGTCCAGACGAGATTCCAGCTATTGTATTAAAGCATCTACCAGACTCCATTATAATAGCACTAACAATCGTCATTAACAACGCTCTAAATAATTGCTACTATCCACGATGCTGGAAAGAGGCGAAGGTACTCCCAATACTTAAGAAGAATAAAGACGCTTCGAAACCAGCAAGTTATAGACCCATTAGCTTAACCTCCAATCTCAGCAAAGTATATGAAATAGTAATAAACAAACTAATAGTTGCGGTTTGTGAAGAAAAAAAAATTATCCCAGACCAACAATACGGGTTCAAAAGACAACATTCAACTTGTCATGCTGCACAGAAAGTTACCACAGATATATTAAAAGGCCTACATTTTAATGACTTCACAGCTGCCGTCCTCATAGACCTTGAAAAAGCTTTCGATTCTGTATGGCTCGCAGGACTTATTTTCACCATGATAAAATGTGACTTTGACTCTTGGCTTATTCTACTAACTTATGACATGATCCACGGAAAAACTTTCAAGACCTGGGACGGGCTAAATTTCTCATCATTAACCTTCAAAATATATGAAGGATTGCAGCAAGGCACGGTGAACTCCCCAGTACTTTTTAATATATTCACTAGTAAATTACTAAGACTATACGGTATGAATTCTGAATTCGACGTATATAGTGCAGCATTCGCAGACGACCTTATTGTCTACGTGACTGGTAGTAATCTCCGCCTGCTAAGAGATAAACTGGACAAGCTACTTAACAACATAAATAAATTCTACCAACAATGGAATCTGCGAATCAATCCTGAAAAATGCGAAACGATACTCTTCAGAAAGCCACTGTCTCATTACAACCTAGATCGTAGAGAGCTAATCCAAAGATTCAAGTTAAGCACAGAGCACCCAGACACCAAAACAATCATTGAAATACCCCATAAAAATGAAGTGAAATATTTAGGCATATACCTAGATCAAATGATGAAACTAAACAACCACATAGAATATCAGCTAGAAAAAGCTAAAAAAGCCTTTTATGCGAATAAAAGACTTTTCTACTGCAAGCACTTATACCCAAAAGCTAAAGTAATATGCTATCAATTATTGATTAGGCCCATCATGACATATGCCTCACCTCTCTGGTGGAACACCTGTGCAGCCATAATTGAGAAACTCAGAGTATTTGAACGCAAATGCCTACGTACTTGCTTAAGGAGCTACAGATCTAAACACACAAACTACAAACACTGCATTAGCAACACAGAGATCTACAACCGAGCCAACATACCAAGAATTGACAACTTCATCACTAAATTAAATAGAGATTACTACCAGAAAACTACGCATATCAATAACGAAGAAATAAAGAATATTAGCAGAATCGAAGACGAGACTGCTGAAAAATACAACTCAACGGGATACATCCTACCCCACATGTTCCCATACTTTGATAAAAAAGATCTCATCCAAAATAGCAACAATATCCCAATAATTTACCATTTTCATCGCTCCAGACACAATAAAAAAATAAACTATAATTCTAATAGTTTTCAAAGAGAAAATTTCAACTTCAGCTACTCAACTTCACTCCCGCAAAGAGATCAACTAGACTTTCATAGACTGAGCGGCAAATATTGGTGGCTATCTGAAGAAACCCCACATCGAAAAGCCCTGAGAAAAAGGAAAGCCAATGGCTGGACCGCAAGTTGGGAAACCAACTAGGTCTCTTCACTGTACATAATGTAAATATTGTAAATAAGATTAATATAAGTTAATAACAAGACCAAAAGCCCAGATGAGTTTTTATAAAATTATTATATTTTTACATCATGGCACTAAAACTAAACGAAAACGACATCATCAGCCTAAATGACATAGCACTTAAAGACAACAATAAACCATCAAAGAAACATCTCTAACATGAGCCCAAGGATTGTCAGCTGCTCTCAAAGAGCCCAACAACCCCCTTAAATCCATGGATACAAATAATGGCTATTTTTTTAAGTTATTTGCAGCCAATTAAACAATATATATTTTTTTTATTTATTTATTGTAATACTTGTAATTAAATAAGGCAAATAAACTTCTTTATAAAAAAAAAAAAAAAATCACCAGTTCTCGTCTGATCACTGAAGTTAAGCAGCATTGAGCGTGGTTAGTACTTGGATGGGTGACCGCTTGGGAACACCACGTGCTGTTGGCATTTCTTTTTTTTATTTTTGTATTTGCTTAAAACTGAATTTATTTTTTTTGTGTTAATTGAAAAATAAATTTTTTTTTTTTTTTTTTTTTTTTTTCGAAGTTGCAATTTTCAATTAAATCACATCCCATAAGGCGACCATTGAACAATATTATTTTAACAAAAATTCAAGAAATAATATGTTTTGTCACTCGACATATGTAGAGAATTTGTACAGTTTGAGAATTAATTGAAGAAACGACTGTCTTTCATATACATTAATTTTTTGAGTAGTTATTGATAAACAAAAAAACCATGTATCTGAAGATCGGATAGTTTTTTCGCGCAACTAAAATAAAAAACTAATGTATCATAGAACTAATTATAATTGAAAGTACTCAAATCTCGAATGATGCTGTCCATACTTTGTCAACGGCATTATCATACTGAATTCACCAGTCTTCTATAGTATTTAAAAGAATACCAAGCTGACTATTAAAAGGCCGCACAATATCTTTCAATAACTTCATCAATAATTATTACTTTCCTAAGAACTGGAGAAAGGCTAAGGTACTTCGTATATTGAAAAAGCATAAAGATCTAACTAACCCGTTTATCTATCTCTCTATCATCTTATCTCCTCGCATCAGCAAAGTGTTTGAAGCCATAATTAATAACCATATCTAGAGATTTACATATGTACAGAAAAGAACGTCATCCCGGATAATCCGTTTGGGTTTTGACACAATTACTCAACAGCTCATGCCATCAATAAGCTAATTTAAGATATTAACGACCACCTTCAACACAATGAATACACTGGTGCGGCGCTAATTGAGATCGAAAAAGCGTTCGATTCTGTTTGGATAGACGGACTTATTTACATCCTACTTAAGAAGAACTGCTGGCTTTGAATAATGTTCTTAATTATTATTATGACTACAAACAAGGGAATTCAACACTTTTGATGGTTCAAACATCAGCTCAATTATATTACTCATAAAAGAAGGACTCCAGCAAGGAGTGGTTAATTTACCAGGCCTATTCAATATCTACAATCGTGAAGTTTTAAACTTATTTGAACTCAACAATAACAACAATACTTATTCAATAGCTTTTGCCAATGACCTCGTGACGTATGTCGCAAGAAGAAAGGTAACGGGAATTCAAGACAAACTCACTGACTTGATCTGCAAAATGAATTATCACTACATATCGTAGAACCTAAAAATAAACCCGGCCAAGTGCGAATCAATTTTATTTCGTAAACTAGCTAAGAACTGTACCAAATCTAACCAAATTCCATGCAGAAGCTTCAGTATAAAAATTACAAACCCTTCGCCCGACAAGGAAATAACTACACCCCCTAGAGAGAGAGAGTCAAATATCTGGGGTTTAATATCGATTACCTGGTACGTAATAACCAACACATCAATATACAATTGGAGAAAGCAACAAAAACATTCAGATCTCTTGGCAGATTATTTCACAATAAAAAGCTAAGCCGAAAAACAAAAATTAATAAGTTACCTCTTGCTAATACGTCCCATTATCGAACCTATGCTGCACCCATGTGGTGGAACACGAGTGCATCAGTCATCGAAAAGCTCCAAGTATTTAAGAGAAAATGTCTTTGGACTTACACAGGTATGTACCGTTCAGCGGAAACTAATTATCTCGAATATATCTCGTGTCAGGATATATACGATGCAGCAGCTATCCCAAGGATCGACTCGTTTATAATACGGTTTACTCGTGATTATTTTGCAAAGATTCCAAGCAGTAACAACGGTCTAATCAATTCCCTAGACAGCTACTACGAACCAAAGTTTGATAAAGCTAATTATGAAGGATACCTGTCGCCTCAAGCCTTTATTATTTCGGATAAAAAAGGACTAATGCAAGACCTAGATAATATACTGATCCTATCTCATTGAAAAGGACATTCATCTAACAAAAAAATAGTAATGAAATGGGATGACTTCACCAAAGACAAAGAACAATTCGCATATTAGACTGCTCTACCGGCGAGAGACCTAGTTAACTTCCATTGGACAAGCCAAGAAAAATACTGGTAGCTCTCCAACGATTCAAGACATCTTGAAATGCTTAAAAAGAGAAAGAAAGACTGGATAAAGACATTAATAAACCATAATAGGTAAACAACTGTACATACCGAACTATTATTATAAATAGCGTAAATATTCGTCCTCTGTATATATCCCCATAACCTATCCTGTTCCTTCTCCCTCTTCCTATTTGTCACCCTTAGTTATAAGTCTACTAATGTACATTTATGAATGTACGAACAGGGTATCTGGTGGGGATAAGCAGTTAAGGGCGCGCGATAAAGGGGAAGAATTAACCACGTGACCGTAGTCATACGTTTTGCAACTATGTGTCTATATTATTATTATTATTATTTAATATTCAAAACATTATATTGTCATGTGTTTTATTATGACCAAAATAATTCAGCAAAAAATTTACCGTGATAAATTTATCAATTTAAAAAAAAGTTGTAATCTCAGCCACTTTTATATTCTTTAGGTTACTAAACACAGCAAAACATAATGAAATTGTTGTTAAACAATAACTTAAAATAGTATTTAATAGTATCGTCATATAAAATAATTTTTAAATTTATCTATAAAATGTTCTTTTACATTAATTAAAAAGATAACATGAATATTTAACTTGACATTTGACAGGTTATGTTCGAAACCTACTATTATTACTATTCTGTATCTCTATTTCACTTTGGTAGCATGTGTCTCTTTTTGATGATTCATAGCAATGTCAAACCGTTTAAGTTATCGCTGACAGAGGTTGAATTACCCGGCACCTCAGCTTTTTTCTTAAATATCTTTTTTTTAAGGCTAGTCATACCGGAATTTTATTCGATCAATTTCTTAATTAGTATTTCTATTTACTATTACGTAGTTTTTTTTTTTTTTATTCGCCTTTTTTTATTCCAAGTGAAAATGACTAAAATATATCGGCGCTCGAGGGTTTCTCCATAAGAGCAATCCATTAAAACTCTAACTTTAATATTAAATAATTAATTAAAGACCCGGAGATCCCCTCTGAAACTTTTATAATTGATTTATATGCATTTCAAATACGTAAAAAAAAAGGGCGTGCGTACAAAGTACACGTGTCAGAAGTGATACTTCTTTGGCAAACTAATTTTTAAATCTCGTTTATATTTATACTAATCTAAAGCTTTAGAATTCCGAAACTTAAAGGGAGGGAAATAGGAAGGTATGTTAGGAATTTAATGAATTTAATTGTAATTAAAATGATAAAAGTGTCGAAAATTAATACAAATTATAAATTTAATTTTTTAAATTTATTTTTTCGATATTTACATTATTTGATGCGATTTCTATTGGTATTATTGTGGCCAAAGCATTATGATAATTAAAATATGTAATGTAAGTTCGTGTTTCAATATTATCTAAATATCTTGTAAAAATAGCATCTATTGTCGTTCCTGAATTTGTAGTTGGTGTGTTTGGATTGTTATTTAACTGTAGACTAAATTTTTCTACTAGAACGTTAATTAATGGTTTTGAATTATCAACTGCGAAATTAATGTTAAAGTCACCACCCAAAACGAGTAAGGTTTTTCAATGATTTTTTCCTAGCCCTAAACTCACGACAACGTTCTGTTGAAGTTTTTATTTTTTTCATTGGTAAAGTCAAAATCGAAGGTTGAGAATTTTTTTGTTCTTGATGTACTTCAACTTCAACAGTGATTCGCTTCAAGTCATTTGACTCTTGATTTTTTTATTTTGTCGAGCCCTTTTTTGAGACCTGTAGTTACGACAACGCTCTGCTGAAGTTTTTGGTTTAGTTTTTGAAATGATGGACGATGAGATATTCAACTCTTGGCTAGCTGCACTTTTGAAGCCCTTTGCCACTCTCTATATTTACGTGAACGTTCTGTTCATATTTTAGCTGGCCGTCTCACATATATTTAATTTTTAAGTGATCCACACTCTCGCACTACAACTTTTGACATTGTGATCTGAAAATGAAAAATTAGTTGAATTTTATAATTATTAAAAATAATTATAGAGAATTATTAAAATATATGTATTTTATAGTTTTTAAAGAATAATATAGTAAAATCTCAGATGATGAATATTAAAATAAAATTACTCGTGATTTTTTGTAAATAGTAAAACTACCTAAGCTTAATTTAAATTTATACTAAATAAATTAATACGTAAATTAATTATTATAGGAATTCTATTTTTGAAATTAAAATTTCATAAACAGAGTTTATTAAATATTATTATTTTATATTTTATGAAAAATAATTTATTAAAATCTCGAATGACGAACTGTAAATTAAAATGCCATGTGCTTTTTGTCAACATTAGAAATTATTAATTAAATTTTTTTTTTGGAATTGAAATTTAGAAAAGAAAATGTATGAAATATTTTTATTTTATACTTTATGAAAAATAGTATATTAAATTCTCAAATGACAAGTGACAAATTAAAGTGCCACATGTTATTTGTAAATATTAAAATTTCCTAACCTTCAAACGAATTAACATAAACAATTGTAAATGAATAAAAAGATAGCAAATATATTACTTACTCTGAATAACTGCTTAGTATAGGACGATTCATAAATTTATCACAAAATGATTATTTATAAATTTAACTCACTGTTTACACACTGTTTACATACTAAAGATAATGTAAATAAATAAAAAAGATCTACGGTTACTGTAGTACAAGACGCTATGCGACAGAATACATCAACTAATAGCGTGTATATTTTCTCGATCTTCTTTTCTCTCTTGCTCTCTCTCACTCGCTTTCTCTCTCTTCTCGCTCCATGGCTATGTGCTTCATGCTACGGTCACCCTTTCTCACTCTCTCTCAATCGGGCTCAATCGCTCTTTCCTTCTTCTTGGACAAAAACGTCCCGCATTTTCGTGTCACTAATATTATTATTATTGCGTTTCATCCGAAAAAATTTTATCCTCATGCGCGCAAAGAAGTTTCACTTCAAAAATCAAGCCTTTATCTTTTTGAAGCTTCAGTGTTCGTACATCCTTAATGCTTAAGTGGTTTTTTAACAAGAACTTCTTTTTTTTCCACTTATGATCGCTCTGACGAGATATATAGTTGTCCATCCCAGGGACCAACATTATTGAAAAAAGCTTTTTGACATTTCCACTATTGGAGTATTCTGTTTCTTCTGTGTATTTTACATTTTATTTTAAATAATTCGTTCAAGCGACTTTTTTTTTCATTTCAGCGACTATTCTTACCTCAAGTGACAGCCTTTTTAACTTCCCGCTAAGAAAATTGTAAATTTTCAAAAATTCGGGAAGTTATTGGTTTCGGTCCGATTTACGAAAATCGAATTTCCATCAGATGTCGACGTTTCGAGGTCCTAGGAAGCTATCCTGACTAATTTCACGATGATGTCCGAGTGTATGTATGTGTGTACGTACGTACGTACGTACGTACGTACGTATGTACGTACGTATGTATGTATGTAAATATTCATAACTCTTGAACGGATGAACCGATTTTGATCGTTGAGGTGTCATTCGACGCGGCTTGTTAATGTCTTAAGGCCGTAGAAATTTGAACTTAATCGGTAGGGTGCGTTAAGAGATATTTCAAAAATAAAATTTTTTCAAAAATGTTTTATTTGGATAACTTCCAATTTGCTCGATGGATTGATTCCAAAATCTAATCAGCTCTAAAACTCTATAAGCCGCGTCGAATGCCACCTCAACCATCAAAATCGGTTCATTCGTTCAAGAGAAACCGTTGACGAAAGAATTCAAAAAAAATTTTTTCCTTGGTTTTTTTGAAATTTCTCAAAAACGGCTGAGTAAATCAATTTCAAAATTCGACCAGCTTTAGAACTTGATAAAACGCGTCGATTGCCACCTCAACCATCAAAATCGGTTGATTCGTTCGCGAGATATCGTGGAAGAAAGAAATGCTAAAAAATGGTTTTTTACAAAACAATGGCATACAAAAGTATTTGCGAGCTCGAAGAGCTCGAAAATATATTCACAATAATGTTTTCGAGCTCAGCGAGCTCGAAAACAGCGGGAAGTTTTGGGGCTGGCCCGCAGGGTCAACTGACAGACCGATTTTTTTAATTTTTTTCATCCGTTTCTATTGCAACCACTGTGAAATCTTCACAAATTCCTATGAGTAGAATGTAGTGAGGTTTTTTACCTTGAGAAAATAATTATTACAGATTTTATCAAGACAGTTGATCGCCGTTTGGTATTAATAAAATCAGATGTCTAGAATAAGCTAATAGCCGTAAATTGCTATAAAAGCGCAAATCCGTTTATATTGAATAGGATAAAAATATTTTCTTTTTTATCGATCACTGTTTTGGTAGATTTCATACTATCCTCAATGGTATCGCGTATGTAATACTTAGCAACTACAGGTAAAATCATGTATTGTGTTAGTCTTAAGGTGGATAAATACTCCACCTCAACTTATTCAAGTAACTAATATTGTTAATGACTTTTTACACGACGTTAAAAAAATATCGATAGTTAATGTATAACAGAACTAATTATAATTAAAAGTAGTCAAATCTCGAATTGCGTTGTCCATACTTTGTCAACGGCCATATCATGCTGAATTCACCAGTTCTCGTCTATATCACGATGAACACACCGGTTCTCGTCTAGTTCTCGTCTGAGGGCGTAATAGCAACATCTCGCTTTGCGTAAATCTCACAAAATATTCTCAACAACAAGTTTATAAATAATACAAATTATTTATAACAGTTTACTACATTTTAAATTAATTGTAGCTAATTAATTGATTATTGTAAAACTAACAAGTAAAACCAAAAAGGAAAAATAAATCCAACAGTGGAAGCTAACCTACAAAGTAGAGAGGCACCCCACATGGGGAACAATGACTACAATAATATGTCGGCAGATATGGAAAATGACAATACAAATCTAAAAAATCAACAACAGACGCAACAACAACTTTTACAACAACAGCAGCAACTATTGCAACAAAAATTATTGCTACAACAGAGTCAACAAAACAGCTTCACAACTGTATTTACAAACAATAAAAGAAAACGTGCATCAACAGCACCAGTAGAAGCCATGAGCGAGCAACATAAAAAGACAAAGGGTGTCAGCAAAAATCAAATACCCTTAAAAAATAGATATGCACCACTAGCAATAGAGCAGGACAAAATCGAAGTAGATGACAATGATAGTACCGTATCGTCAGAAGGTGATCTCCAAACAGCGCAAAAAACACCCAGATCCCAATTACCTCCACCGTTGATTATGCATGGCCAAATACAATCTCATCAAGAGTTTCAAAAACTTCTGAAACAACAATTGAAAAGTAAGTACTATATTAAATACAAAAAAGATAAGGTCGAGCTACATACAACAGCGATGGATGATTATAATTACCTTAAAGAGAAATGGAATGAGGATCAGATCAAATTCCACACATATACAACTAAGGACTAAAAACGCAAAACATATGTAGTATACGGATTGCAAGATGGAATCCAGCCAGATGACATTAAAATCGAGCTTGAAGCTTTGGAAATTGTAGTATACACTACACTAATTGTATTAACAGACCAATGTTCATGGTCACAACCAGCGTAACTACTAAACTAGCACATCTTCAAGACAAAGCCAGGTATCTGAGCTATGTTAAAGTAAGGTGGGATTATTACCAAAATAACAGGCGTATCACTCAATGTCATAAATGTCGAGAATGGGGACATGCTACCACCAATTGCTACGCTGAACCTGCATGTTTGAAATGTGCTGGAGAGCACCTTACTAAGGACTGCACAAAAACAAAAGATACCCCAGCGAAATGCGTAAACTGTGGAGGAGATCACCCAGCAAACGCGACAGTCTGCCGAGCCTACCTAGAAATAACAGAGAGAATTGAAGCCAGGAAAAATAGTACAAATAAAGTACAACCTAAAACGCGACAAATCCCTGACATAGACAACTTTAAGAACTTTCCGTGGATGAAGCAAGCAAGTAGCCAAAGAGTGGGTAACCCTTGGAGCAGAGCAAAGGAATCATCAAGCAACGAGCACACGAGAAGCAACCCAAGACAAAATAACCTAAGTAGTGGATTAAACAATAATAATGATAGTGACTATGATATATATAGTGTCCCAAGTGGCAATACTAATAATAATAGTAGTAATAATGATATTAATTCAAATAATCCTAAGACTACTCAGTTTGTCAATAACAATGGCATATCAAATCTTAGAAATCTAGCTAGTGAAATACAAGAAATCAATCAAATCTGTGATATCAGCGAAATGCTCAATGCAGTCAGAAAACTCAAAAAACAATTGCAACAATGTACAACCAAAATACAAAAATTTGAAGCCTTTCTTGAATTCAGTAAAAACTTAGACTCATAATGGGTAAGCTAAATTTATGTAGTTGGAATGCAAATGGGCTAAAACATAAAATAGGTGAGCTAATAGAATTTCTCAATCGTATAAAAATAGACATATTTTTGGTAAATGAAACAAGACTTAGCAGTACTGATAAAATCAAAATTCATAATTACACAATAATTAAAAAAGACAATACTAGTGCTGCTGGCGGCTTAGCCATTATTATTAGAAATAATATACCGCATACTAGTATCAATCTTAAACAAACTATACAAATAGACTGCATGTGTATTAGATTAATAAGTAAAATTTACATTGTTGCAGGATATTGTAGCCCCAATAAAGGCTTCACTGCCAAAGATTTAGATAGCATTTTTAATATAGGTGAAAAAGTACTATTGGTTGGAGACCTAAACGCACGACACCACACATGGAACTGCCACATAAACAATCTGAGAGGAAGAGTTCTATACAACTATACTATGAAGAACAACTGCAGCATAATGTACACAGATGAACCAACTCATTTTCCAACAAATAACACAACACCAACAACAATAGATATTTGTGTCAATAAAAACGTCAATAAACTCAGCGAACTCAATGTACTCAATGAACTAAACTCAGATCACAATCCAATTACACTTACAATCGGAGAACAAGACATATGTACAACATCTAAAATAGTATATGACTATAAAAATGCTGACTGGGATGAGTTTAGGAAAGTACTGCATAACAAAACCACAATAAACAATAAAATCGAAACTCCTCAAGATCTGGATAGTGAAATTCACAAACTCACAAATAACATACAACACTGTATCAAACAATATATACCAGTTAAAACACTGCAACAGGTAAGAGACACAATCTCTGACAAAATCAAGAATTTTATTAAGGAAAGAAACCGGATCAGGCGAGTCTGGCAAAAAACTCGTAATAAAAAGTTTAGAATTGAGGCTAAAGTATTAACAAATGCAATTAGAATTGAGATTAAAAACGAACGAAACAAAGAATGGACTAAAAAACTGGAAAAACTAAACCCCAGAGACAACTCACTGTGGAAAATGACAAAAATATTCAAGTCTGAATTTAACCCAGTTCCGACCCTTGAGAATAATGGAGATGAAGCAACCAGTGACCAAGAAAAAGCAAACATGCTTGCCTCAAGATTTGAGGTAGTTCATGACATCAATGTGGAAGACAACACTGAAGAACAAGAAGAAATAATCCAGGCAGTCAATCAATATCTAGAAGAAACAAACACTCAGGAATGGTACAAATTTTCCACTACTCCTGGAGAGCTGTGGAAAATTATTAAAAAATTGCCATCTAAAAAAGCACCTGGACTAGATAATATACAAAATATTGTACTAAAAAATCTCACCAAGAAAGTTCTGGTACAGCTGATGTACATTATTAATGCATCATTTAAATTATCTCATTTCAGCAGTCACTGGAAAACTAGCAATATTATACCTATACTTAAACCAGGCAAAAAAGCAGACGATCCAAGCAGTTACAGACCCATTAGTTTGTTACCTGTCTTGAGTAAAGTCACTGAAAAAGTAATACTCGTGAGACTCAACAACCATGAACAAAAAGAAAATATACTTGCTGATCATCAGTTCGGTTTTCGTGAAAAACATAACACAGTTCAGCAGGTAGCACGCATTGTAAATGACACTAAAATACACTTCAACAAAAAGATGGTAACAGCAATGTTGCTGTTGGATATAGAGAAAGCGTTCGACAGAGTTTGGATAGACGGAATCATTTACAAAATGATACAATACAAATACCATCCAGTACTAATTAAGCTGCTGCACTCCTATCTCCAGAACAGAAATCTTCAAGTGAACGTCAATTGCGTAAAATCTACCAAAAGGGCAATGAAAGCAGGTGTACCACAAGGATCAGTTGTAGGACCTAAATTGTTCAATATATATCTAAATGATCTACCCACTTTTGCTAAAACAAATCTTGCCTTATTTGCGGACGACACAGCTGTCTACGCACATTCATTTAATGCAAATGTAGCCGCCAAACAAATTCAAATACACATGAATATTCTGGAACCATACTACAAGAAATGGAACATAAATCTCAACGCGCAAAAAACAGAACTCATAATATTCTCCAAAAAAACTAGGCAAAACAAAATATTTCAAGCAGTCAGAGTTTATGGACATCCAGTTACACCAGCCACCAGTGTGAAATATCTTGGTATGCACCTGGATAATAAACTAACATTCAAAAATCATATTAATCATGCCATTAAGAAAGCCTACTCGGTACAAAGGAAGCTATACCCGCTTATGGTCAAAGGAGCGCCGCTATCGATGCACAATAAATCATTAATATATAAAATGATACTGAGGCCAATTATTTTATACGCTGCTCCTGTGTGGTGTGGTGCGGCTCCGACTAACATCAAAGTGCTCCAAAGATACCAAAATAAATGCCTAAGACTAATTCTATCAGCAGATAGATATACAAAAATCACGGAATTACACAATAACACTAGAATAGCATACATTAAAGAATATATTGATAATTTATCTAATACCTTTTATGAAAATCAACTTAACGTCAATAACTTAACAAAAAACATAACTAACATTAGATCTTATAATTCTCCATTTGAAATAAAACATAAATTACCTTACCAAACACTAAGAATATTTCATACAATAAAATAATATATAATACTATTAATTTATTTATAGGTATATAATAACAAACAGACAAGACTGATAAGTGCCTTGTATAATAACTTCTTTCAATTTTTATAAAAAGTTTTTTTATACTTGTTTTCCTATAAAATAATTTAATGTACTAAAAATAACACAAACGAATACAAGACAGAAAACGTACAAATTAAAGTTTAATTAAATTTAACTTAATACTACTAATTCCATAACTATAGGTGAATCTAATTATTAGAAGGAACTACAAAATATTGTGAAATTAAAATAAAGTATATATGTCTAAAAAAAAAAAAAAAAAAAAAAAAAAAAAAAAAAAAAAAAGTTCTCGTCTGATCACTGAAGTTAAGCAGCATTGAGCGTGGTTAGTTCTTGGATGGGTGACCGCTTGGGAACACCACGTGTTGTTGGCATTTCTTTTTTTTATTTTTGTATTTTCTAAAAACTGAATTTATTTTCTTTGTGTTAATTGGAAAATAAATTTTTTTTTTTTTTTTTTTTCGAAGTTGCAATTTTCAATTAAATCACATCCCATATGGCGACAATATTAATGAACAATATTATTTTTACAAAAATTCAAGAAAAAATATGTTTTATCACTCGACATATGTGGACAATTTGTATAGTTTGAGATTTAATTGAAGAAACGACTGTCTTTCATATACATTAATTTTTTGAGTAGTTATTGATAAACAAAAAAACCATGTATCTGAAGATCGGAAAGTTTTTTCGCGCAACTAAAATAAAAAACTAATGTATCATCGAACTAATTATAATTGAGAGTATTCAAATCACGAATCGCCTTGTCCATACTTTGTCAACGGTTTTATCATACTAAACTCCAAAGAACACTAAACAAACTACACAATATAAAAATACCCAAAGATAACGACTTAAACCGCGGAGAAGTAGATAAGTCCCTAGACATCATTGAAACGAAAGTAAAAGAAGCAATAGAAATAGTAGTACCAAGAATCAAAAAAAGAAATAGCACGGAATGTTATAAAAATAGAACTATTAAAGAAAAATGGAAAAGTTCACTCATCACAAGTATAGATAAAATTTATCGAAAATTTAATATTAACAATGCACGCCTACAAGACTTGCAAGATCAACTTCTGTCTTTTTTCTCAAAAAAAAAAAAAAATATATATATATATATATATATATATATTTGCCCTCATTTCTTACAAACAAGAATAATTTCTGGAATACTACAAATATTTCGCGTACTAGTTTTTTTTTTTAATTAAAATCGATAATTATGTGACCTAACGGTTCGTTTCGAGAGTAATTTTATTTTCTCCGGATTTTGATATCGGATATAAATAAGGATTCTTGCCGTCGGGGAACGCCCATTAATATTGTCATAATCGTGAGTGCTTTACAGTTCGATAATCGTTATAAAACACTAACGAGTTATTTAAATTTAATTAATTATATACACACTCATCCAAGGTCCAATATTGTTGAACCAATGAACAGTATTAGTATAAATAATGGAATGATAACTATACCGTATCTTAAATCAGGATTTCATCTTGTGTAGTTTATTAACTTTTTTATTATCATCGCTGTCCATTGTTAATTAATATAGTCCAGTTTAAATATGATTTGTTTGGACATTCCCAACTATAAGAATTAATGAGAATATATCAGAGCATTCAAGTTTAATTAAATTTTTTTTTTTGTGAGCTCAATATTGAGTAGTTAATTAGTTTTTTAATTGTAATTTAATATAATTTAATCGTAATCAAAAATGAATATTGAAAAAGATTTTAAACTGCCTGATCAGGAAGCAGAGCTACGAAAATTGGAAATTACTCACGGAGGACGTAAAATAGACCTGAAATCACGTGAATTGATCAATAGGGGTGAATTTATTGAGGGCCGAGTTTGAGCGTCGGTTATAAAAACTGAAAAAAAAAATTAATGTAACGAGACCGTTAAGTCCACCTCCTTTTGACGGCAGGCCGATACCTCGCCCTTTCGGGCATACTCGCGCTGCGTAACTCTATTTATATATTCTGACTCCACCATATATTATAAAAGCGAAATGTGAGCATAAGCTCACATTAGCGAACCCAGAAGGCATGCATTGCATGTGGGTGCCTCACCAGCAGCCCCCACGAGTCCGACCTCACTTGGACCCAACGCTCCTCCTATCTCGGGAAATAGAGAGACTCTGGTTCAAGTGGGTCTTGGATGGATACCCCGTGGTACCAGTTTTCTGAATTGGTCGACAGGTTGCATAGGATTAGTGGTGGGACGCAACTTCTTTCCAAACCCGAGGGCTACCTCCACTTATGAGCACTTGATATTTGGTCGACAACTATAATAAGTTGCCTTCCTAGATTCTATCAAGTGCTTTCACCACCACCTACTGATGGTGTTATGTACGGGTATTAATGAACCTCTGTCCACCTGGTTATTGATTAACCAGCATGGGTTGATCTAACCCACCGCAGAGGTACCACTTGGCTTCCCTCCAAGCACCACACTTACGCAACAGGCGCTGTGGCGATTCACTGGTGGTTACTTAATACTAGTCCTAGATCCCACAAAGAGGGGGGTACGTACTTGGTCCGCTGCCCCCTAGAGGGCGCCTAAACCCCTTCTGGGATGAAAATTGAAAACGACGCGAAGCAGAATCTAGCCAGATTTGGAGCAGGCTAGAGTCATCTAAACAGAGCAGCTGAATAAACGCGAACTTACAATAGCCAATTTGGAGCGCGAGTTGACAGAGATCAAGGAAAAACTGGATAAAAGAGAACATGATCTGACCTAGAGAGAAAACGCTGTCACTGTTCATCTTAAAGAGTTGGTACGTTAAATAAACCGCAAGATATCTACGAAGAACATAAGTCGGCGATATTGGGCATAAATAAAGACCCTCTATATACTGTTGGCTAAATATACATAGAATTATGTTTTTACGATATTGAATTTAACGCAGTGGAAGACGACTTTCTTACAGTTCATCCCGCTATTCTGAGTGCAAAATTTTTAAACGAATGGGGCACTAGATTCTTTCTCGAACGCAAATTATTTAAGATTTAAAATATCGAAGTCCCGTTTTTCAAAACGAAAATCGAAAAACTGCTCCTAAGATTTGCTACTGTAGTTAAAATAAAAATCATTTCCGATTTATCTGACTATAGCAATGGTAGTACGCTCTTATGGGCTTAAATTAACTCTAATTTTGAAGTTTCTATTCCCAGGCATATAGTTGATTTATGATCTTTTTTTATTTGGGTGGGCGAAAACGATTTTTCGACTGAATTAAAATCAGTCAATTTAATTAATGATTTTCCATGTGAGACGAAACTAACTGCTATTGATACAGATATTTTTTCGAGTCTACTAAGGCCAGTAATAAGTCACGGCTATTCAAAGACATTAGGTCAAAAGTCGATGAGAATTTAAAAGGTTCAGGGGTCTTAGAATTAAGTGTATTTACGATCTCTGACAATGATACAAGACCGGAGCGAGCACAAGAAGTGACCAACTCCATGCACGTTATCGAAGATCTGTCGGATCGGCAGCGCATGGAGTTAGATTTTTTAAAACCAAAATTTGTTCCATCTACCTGGAGAAAATTTCAGATCAATAAACGAGATTTTACACCGTATTGTAAATACGGATGACCACCCAGTTTTCAAAAAACAATACCGCTTTCCTCCTCGACATAAAGAGTAGATGTCGAGAAAGGTTAGAGAATTAGAAGAAATGGGTACATAAAAAGGAAGATTCATTCGGTAATAAGAAATGGTGTATGGTAATCGATTTTCGTAATTTAAACGAAAAAACGTTTACAGTCGTTTACCCTACGCCAAATATTGTCAAAATAATCAAACAAATAGGCAATGCCGTATATTTTTCAACCTGTGTCCTGGCAAGTGGTTTCCACCAAATTAAAATTCACCTAGATGATATAGATAAGACAGCCTTTTCCACGCCAAACCAGCATTATGAATTCGTTAGAATGCCGTTTGGGATGAAAAACGCCCCTCCGACATTTCAAAGATTGACGAAAAAGGTATTTGTGGGACTGCTTGGCAAAGGTTACTTTGTATGTATGGATCACATAGTCGTCTACCTTCAATCATTTGAGGGCCGATTTGCAATGGAATTTATTTTTAAAAGGAATGAATTATTTAGGGCAGATAATATTTGGAAGCGGTGTTAAATCGAACCCAAAGAAAACTGGCGCGGTCGCGATATTTGCAATACTTAGAAGTGTTAAAAAGGTTCAGGAATTCTTAGGTCTAACTGGTTACTATGGGAGTTTCATTGGCAACTACGCGAAAAAAAGCAAGCCACTAACGTCTCGTTAATTGAATTCAGCCGAACGTAACGTTGTTACATTCCGACCTTTTCAATTAATGAGGAAGAATAATTGTAAATTATCAGGTTGACGTTTTTGGGGTATCTATAGATTTTAGATTCCTCAGCTGTTGACTTTCTTGTATTTTAACCGTTTACACCAGTCCAAAACGCGGGTTGATCTTGCGGTTATTGGTGGTTGTTGGACTTGGCATAAGCATCCCCGAAGCTCGATAATGGACACACTTCACTCGAGCCTGATAACGCGACACTAGAATCGCGGCGTGACATCACTAACGTGACCGGATCGAGGATGACTTCCTCGGATGTAACCCGTAACTCGGACGGTTCGTGATGTGATCGCCCGGTTTTCGGCGATCGTTCGTAAAACGCGGCATAACTGAAACTTTTTGCCTGATCTTCAGATTCTCGGCATGGATTCTTTAGATGCGATAAGAAAGCGCCTGGGCTGCCGGTAGCAGTAGGCATACTGCCCAATATAATGTAGATGATATGCATGGGCTGCCGGTAGCAGCGCCCACACTTTAAATAAGATATTTGTATTTTGAACAAAATATGAATATTTATTTCTGTCTTCAAGTCCAAGTGACATGATCAAGTCAGTCGATCGCACAAGATCTAGTAGAGTTCTTAACTCTACTTGATCTTGTGCGATCGACTGACTTGATTCTGTCGCTCTCTGATTATATACATTAATTAAAATGTTGACGTCACATCTCAAGTTTCCTATGAAAGAATCGTCGTGGTCCAGGTCCCATTTATCGTCATCTGTTTGGATTATCCGTGAGCCAGGACGACTCTCTTATCGCAATGATTTCCGTTACATTGTTGGCGTTGAAAAGAAATAATCTCGCCAATAAAGTCACGATTTATTAATTAATTTATGATTTCAAAAAGTGACGAACCATTTATTCACCGACCATGAAGAATAAATAATTTGATACTTGAAATGAAAAAAAAAAAAAATCTACAAATATTTGTTTAAACATAATTAAAGCCAGAACGTAACACACCTTTATTTTTAAATTTTAAAATAAATATTAATTTGTATTTGCATCAAGATTAAAATAATTATTTTATCGATCGTTGATTTAAAATCACCTGCGCTGCTATAGAAACCACTGTGCTAGAGAGAGATAAAGAGATCATCATTTTTTTTCAAGCATATGTTTGTCTCCGTAACATGTAAGCTGTAGCGAGTAAAATAACGTTTAATGGAAGCCGATAATAACCGATGATTACGTAGACTACTGAATTATTATTCTGCAGCTTAGAATAAAAAATACTTCAATGGACTCGAAATTTCATTTGAGTTACAAGCAATTTTTCATTATAAAACCAATGGTTTTAAAAAAATGGTATATTGGGAAGTAAAAATTAATAGACGTAAATTAAAAATTGGTAGATCAAGATGAAATATTCACAATAACCGATTAAATATAGGACTCAAACAGTATATAAAATCATATAATTATACTACTTTTTCTGCTGTGAAAAAATTACTCACGAGTAGAGTAAAATATAGTCTAGCATCGGTAATATTTCAACAAAAAATATTGAAAATTACAATAAAAAATATCATTGTTTTGGAATGGTCAAGGCGTACTCGAAATGACAGTCATTTTTATCGAAAAATTCTTTCTGTAAATATAAAAAATTTATAACAATTTTTTTTTTTTAATTTTGTTTCTAAATTACGTACGTAGTAATTTTTATACGCATTAGATTATATAATATGGTTCACTACTACTATTTATCATTACCATTTCATAGATATGATGTGTAAGTTTGTAGTATGACTAATGACTTGCAATTAATGACATCTATGAAATATGCAGTCTATGCACCAATTGAACGTTGAACATCAAAGATGACAGAGTAAATTTTCATTGCATACAACATATTTACATTAAAGATAATATATATCTCTACTTGTTTATCAGTTTAACATGATGTTTTTATGTTATATGCGTCTTAAGCACCGGACTTACTGTCAGTTTGCTTATGATGTTCAACATGGAAAGTAATTTGTCAATATTAGCAACAGCTGTTGCTATTATTGTTAGTGTTTTATATATTTGGTCAAAGTATAAACTTACTTATTGGCAAAGACGTGGTGTCCCGACACTACCGACAAATATAATATTTGGTAATTTTAAAGATGCAATATTACTACGAATATCCCCTGGGTATTTATTGGGACGACTTTATAATCAAGCTAAAGGCGATCCACCTTATTTGGGTATTTATATAATGCACAAACCGTTTCTTATTTTACGTGATCCAAAAATAATAAAACAAATGATTATTAAAGATTTTAATTATTTTCAAAATCGTTATTTTTCATCGCGTAATCGTAACGATCGGTTGGGTACTGATAATCTTTTTTCGATTAATAATCCCGAATGGAAATATATAAGAACAAAATTATCACCAACATTTACAAGTGGTAAACTCAAGCAATTGTTTCATTTGATGGTTGAGACTTCAGATAATATGAAAAATTATTTAGATAGTAAATTTGTTAATAATAATGATAAAATCGAAAGTATTGAAGTTAAAAATACTTGTACGATGTATACCACAGATATTGTTGCGTCGTTGGCTTTTGGTATTAGTACCAATTCATTTAATCAACCGACTCCGGAATTTTATCTACGAAGTAAGTTTATTCACTTATAATTTTATTATCATAATATTAGTACGTATTAATTATAAAAGTTTGTTAATATAATCAATCAGATCCATAATAATTTTCTAATTTAAATCATTCATCGTTTAAAATAAAAGAGTCAATTATATAACAACTAGTAATACTCTTGTCCACTTTGCTGGGCGTCAATCAAAATTTTTGCAGTATAGATTATTTTTAACTTCCCGCTAAGAAAATTGTAAATTTTCAAAAATTCGGGAAGTTATTGGTTTCGGTCCGATTTACGAAAATCGAATTTCCATCAGATGTCGACGTTTTGAGGTCCTAGGAAGCTATTCTGACTAATTTTACGATGATGTCTGAGTGTATGTATGTATGTATGTATGTATGTATGTATGTATGTATGTACGTACGTACGTACGTATGTAAATACCTGTATCTTTTGAACGGATGAACCGATTTTGAACTTCAAGGTGTCATTCGACGCGGCTTGTCAATATCTTATAGCTGAAAGAAAATTGAGCTTGATCGGTAGGGCTCGTTCAGAGATATTCTAAAAATAAAATTTTTTCAAAAGTGTTTTTTTTGGATAATTTTCAATGTGCTCGATGGATTGATTCCGAAATGGAAGGGAAATGGACTTGGCTCTAGAGCTTTATAAGCCGCGTCGAATGCCACCTCAACCATCAAAATCGGTTCATTCGTTCAAGAGAAACCGTTGTCGAAAGAATTAAAAAAAAATTTATTTTTTATTTTTTTTGAAATATCTCAAAAACGACTCGATAAGTCGAATTCAGAATTCGATCAGCTTTAGAACTTGATAAAACGCGTCGATTGCCACCTCAACTGTCTCAATCGGTTTATTCGTTTGAGAGATATCGTTGGAGAAAAAATGGTGAAAAACGTTTTTTTTCGAAAACAACAGCATACAAACGTATTTTCGAGCTCGAAATTGTATTCACAATAATGTTTTCGAGGTTCTTGAGCTTGAAAACAGCGGGAAGTTTTGGGGCTGGCCCGCAGGGTCAACTGATTTTTTTTAAATGAAGTCAGCGGTTTATTTTTGAAACATAAAGAGAACAAAATGAGAAATAAACCTTAAAATAAATTATTCATTTATTTTTAATTTAAATATAATTTAAATTATTATTTTCATTTTTTAAATTTATCAATAGTGTCAAAAAATTTGCTTGAAAAAGAGTTTGCTACGTCGAACTTCAAAATGTAAAACAATGATTAATTTTTTACAAACTATTATAGAAGTTCTGACAATAGAAAAAAATAAACGATTTTTTTAACTGTTTTTTGAATCTTTTATTATGAATAGTTTTTTTACACGGAAAAAAATCTGTCTATCGGTTGACTCTGAGGGCCAGCCCCAAAACTTCCCGCTGTTTTCGAACTCCTTGAGCTCTAAAACATTGTTGTAAATAAATTTTCGAACTCTTCAATCTCGAAAATACTTTTGTATGCCATTGTTTTCGAAAAAAACCACTTTTTAGCATTTCTTTCTCTCACGATATCTCAGGAACGAATTGACCGATTTTGATGGTTGAGGCGGCAATCGGCGTATATTATTAAGTTCTAGAGCTGCTAAAATTTTAAAATTGTTTAGTTGAGTTACTTCAAATATATTCGCAAAAAACTGTTTTTTATCGTTTCTTTTTCCCGCGATATCTATTAGACAAATGACTTGATTTTGATGATCAAGGTGGCAATCGACGCATTGTAATAAATTCTAAAGCTGATCAAATTTTGGAATTATTTAGTTCAGTTGTTTCACAGATATTCGCAAAAAATCGTTTTTTACCATTTCTTTCTCCCGCAATCTCTCGGACGAATTATCCGATTGAGATGGCTAAGGTGGCAATCGCGTTTTATCAAATTCTAGAGCTGATTAGATTTTGAAGTCGATCGTTTAAGTCGTTTCTGAGAAATCACTAAAAACCTAAAAAAAAATTTTTTTTTTATATTTCGCCAATATTTTCGAGTCTACTTGATCAAATAATTTGAAATTTTCAGGAAAGTTGACGGCCAACAAGCTCTTTCGATTGTTACTTAACCATCCAAATCGGTTTATTAGTTAGAAAGTTACAAAGAGTTTGCACACACACACACACACGCGCGTGCACACACACATACATACACTCGGACATCATTCTGAAAATAGTCAGAATAGCTTCCGAGGACTTCAAAACGTCGACATCTGATGAAAACTCGATTTTCGAAAATCGGGGTGAAAACAATAACTTCCCGAATTTTTGAAAATTTACAATTTTATTAGCGGGAAGTAAAAGATATATTATTAATTTTTTTACAGGTCGCGAACAACAAAACTTTAATATAGGATTCGCTATAAGAATTTTTTGTGCATTTTTTTTCCCAATATTTTCAAGTTTATTTAGTAATTCATTTTTCGGTAAAAATACCGATTACTTCCGTCAAGTATTTTGGAGTTCAATGAACGCACGTGAGCAATCAAAAATCGAAAGAGGTGACGTTATTGATTCATTATTGAAGTTAAAAAATGAAAAACAAGATTCACAATTCCGTAAGTTCAATAATAATATCAATAATCTATTAAACGAATAATTAATTTATAATTATTTTTTATATATTTATTAACAGGATTTGAAGGTGATAGTTTAGTAGCACAATCAGCAATATTTTTTATCGCCGGTTTAGAGTCGAGTTCCGTTACAATCTCATTTGCATTATGGGAATTAGCTAAGCAACCAGATCTTCAAGAACACACGCGCAAAGAAATAAAAGATAATTTAGAAAAATTTGGAGGACTAACATATGATTCAATACAAAATATGAAATATCTCATGCAAGTTATTAATGAAACTCTACGTTTGTATCCACCAGCACCCATTATTGATCGTGTGGCCAGTGAAGATTACAAAGTATTTGACTATTTAATTATTAAAATAAAACAATTGCTTGATAATTATCGAAATTGATAAATAAAATTAACTTTAATAGATTCCTGGCTCGGATGTTATAATTGAAAAAGGAACTGCTGTTTACATACCACTACCAGGTATTCATAGGAATCCAAAATATCATCCCAATCCTGACCATTTTGATCCAGATCGTTTCAGTGATGAAAGAAAAAATGATATGGAACCTTGTACTTTCATGCCTTTTGGTGAAGGCCCACGAATTTGTATCGGTAATCAAATAATTTAACTAACGATCCACCGTACATCAGCACTGGTGGTTCAATGGTAGAATGCTCGCCTGCCACGCGGGCGATCCGGGTTCGATTCCCGGCTAGTGCAAAATTTTTTTTTTTTTTCAAGCGTACTTTCATTTTAGTAAAGGTAAAAGCATCTATCATTAACAGGGCTCCTATTATTTTAATTAATTTATCATTAATTTCGCCATAATAATATATTACATACCTAAGCTAGTGAAATAATAAAAGTCTCAGATCACATGTATCTGTTGGCGGAGGCTGACAAACATGTGGTTTGAGGCTTTCTTTTTTACTGGTGAAGGTGCGTATACTATTTTTCTTCTCGACAGAGCCGGAAAGTTGCAACTTCGATCAGGGCAGCGGCCTGAAAGTTGCCACTTTCTGGCCGGAGAACAGAAAATATTATTAAAATTTCAATGGAAAATAAAAAATACCAATACTAGCATATCTTTTTTTTAAACATAGAGATTTTTATGAAGTTGTCACATAATTTTTTTTTTAGCGCGTCAAGAAACATTTGATGATCTTCAACCAATTTTAATACAAATCGCATTTGTTATTCAACCTTAGTATAATATTTACAAGACTCTTTCACTAGTTTAACTTCTCCCTCCGAACAGTCATTCACAACCGATAGTTTTTTGACGAACCCTAATGCAGTCCTATAGCTTTTATTTTCAGCCCATTCAGAAGGATGAATTTCTAAAAATTCTGTTTGTAACTCATATGTTTCAAAAAATTTGATTGATTCGGCGGTTACAAAAAATCGATATCATTATAAATCGTTGATACTCTTGCAGTGAAAGTAGGGCTGTACAATTTAGCCGGCTAAAAAACTTAGCTAAGTCGATTAGCTAACTAACCGATCAGCTTGGCTAATTTAACCGGTTAACTAAATTAGCTTAGCTAATTAGCTGGCGGATTAACCGTTTAATCTAGCTTAGCTCAGCTAATCAGCTAACAGCTAACCGGGTAAATGGCTAATTTTTTTTTAAGCTATTTAATGATTTTTTATTAACATACAGGTTCAAAAAATAATATTAATGTTTTTTTTTTTTACATATAAAATGACAATAGAATAATTTATTAGTTTAATTAATATTTTACAATTTTTTATTTATAAAAATGGCTTTTAAATTAATTGCTAAATTTTTTTCTATGATATCTCTATTTTGGTAGAGGAAAATTAATAAATTTGTGTTTTCGGGAAGCAAGCAGTTCCGTTTAGAACTTATAATATTTCCGACTGTGGAAAAAACCTTTTCAGAGGGTGTGCTTGATGCTGAAACAGCTAAAAATTTTTTCGACAGTCTAGCCAGTAGAAGAAACTTACACGGAAAAAAATTTTTTGTAACCGCAAGATAAGATAACTTACAGTAACAAATTTCTGCCTTAATATACAGATAACGAAGCATTCGTTATGACTACAACGTTTTTGTAACGCTAGCAAATCGTTTGTGGCGCCTAGCAATGGTTTGTAACTGCAGCAAAACTGTTGTGTTGCAGTAAAAAAAGTGATTTGTTGAAATAAAAAAATGAATTTGTAGCACTGACAAAATTTTTGTCCCCACAAGCTAAGATTACTTAGAGTAACAAATGCTTGCTTTGAAATACGATGATATTGATATCATTTGTACTCATAACAAATAGGCTTCTTAATTACGACACAATTTCATTTGTTATTATAACAAATTGATTTGTTACTGTAAGCTAATCATGTTTGTCAGTATAACAAAATTTTTCGTTATCCCGTCTTTTGTTATAAAAACGAAACTCTTTTTTCCCGTGTAAGGCGTTTTGAATGCCACCAATGAAGACGATAATCATCATGAAGAATATTTGGCTCCATTTTGAAGCTATTGATTTCTCTTTCATATACATCATTTTGGTGATTTGAATTATCGCTTTCAAAGCTTACCATTCTCTCAAAACTTTGAAATATGGCTACCTCACAATTGAAAAGATAATCCAAGTCCTTTTCTCTTTTGTTTTTATTGGTAACTACTGATGTCTCTTCAAAATTTCCGTTGATCATAATCTTTAAAAGGTAGCCATATCTCAAAGTTTTAAATAGCTTAAAAAAAAATTAGTCGGTTAGTCGTTAGCTGAGCTAAGCTAGATTAAACGGTTAAACCGCCAGCTAATTTATTTAACCGGTTAAATTAGCCAAGCTGATCGGTTAGTTAGCTAATTAACTTAGCTAACTTTTTTAGCCAGCTTAACCGGCTAAATTGTACAGCCCTAATTAAAAGCGTTTTACGCTACATTTTTCACTTGTATAATCCAGGTCTTCGTCCTCCGGAGAAGCATCAATTGTAATCTTTTATTTTTCCGTATGCAACTTACTCACAATTTTTAATTTTGATTCTAATGAAACATAATCATCAAAAATTGTCATAATCGATAACTCTGGTGATAAGTACCATAGATAATTCATGAATCTAGTTTGAATTTAAGACTATAATTATTAAAAACTATAGAGTTTATCAAAATTTTTACCAATTAAAATCAAAATCTTTCAACAATATGACCAAAATATCTTGCGTATTCCAAAATTTAAAGAATGCTAAAAACTTACAATTCAAGAATAACAAAAATTTGATGTAACTGACTTTTTAGGGTCATGACAGTGCGGCCAGATCGTGGGATATTTTTACCCCCTCCTGGCATTAAACTCTATGCTATTTCACCCCGGAAAGGGGTAAAAATATTCTACGATCTGGCAGCATTGCCAGAAAATGGCAACTTTCAGACCGCTGCCCTGATCGAAGTTGCAACTTTCCGGCTCCGTCGAGCAGAAAAATAGTATACAAACCTTAGCCAGTAAAAAAGAAAGTCTCAAACCACATGAATGAATTAACAAAAATAATCAGAGCCCTGTGAATAATAGATGCTTTTACCTTTACAAAAATAAAAGTACGTTTGAAAAAAAAAAAAAAAATTTTGCACTAGCCGGGAATCGAACCCGGATCGCCCGCGTGGCAGGCGAGCATTCTACCATTGAACCACCAGTGCTGATGTATGGTAAAACCGTGACAGTCACGGTTACCCTGGAATATTTTTGAAAAATAGAGCTATCTAGAATATAAATTATAACACTTTTCACATTTTTGAATCATTTAACCACGATAAGAATGGAAAAACCATGGAATTGACTAGAACTTTGATTTTAACCTCAAATAACTTTTGAACCAGTAAAGTTAGCAAAAAATTACAAGAGACCTGTCTTGTAGAACGTTAAATTTGCCACAAGAATATTCATGTGTCGATATAATCCGTTTATTAGTTCATGACTTAAAAACATTCTCAAGTAATAACAGAACTT
This sequence comes from Microplitis mediator, assembly GCF_029852145.1. Taxonomy (NCBI): domain Eukaryota; kingdom Metazoa; phylum Arthropoda; class Insecta; order Hymenoptera; family Braconidae; genus Microplitis; species Microplitis mediator. The sequence continues at coordinate 8,326,261 of NC_079971.1, forward strand.
TTCCCATGTTATTTTTATTTAAAACTTTGGCTGTCGTGGGGGCCGGATTAATTATAAAATTAAGAGCTGCAATTTGGCACGAATTTTTTTTCGATATATTTGGAACCTATTCAGGACTATCCCAAAAAAAATTCGAATATACCCTAACTAAGGACCGCCTTAATATATATATTAACATATATATTTTAATAAATTTCAGCTTTTTTAGATAGTTTAACACTGTTGAAGTATATATGGGATTGTTCAGGCATTCCTTGATGTTCTTTGACAAGTTTTTCCTCTGCAGTTCCGTGCCCTTACAATCAATAAGTGTGTTTGATCGAAAGACGTTTTCCACACATACAATTATTAAGCAATGATTTTGTAATTACGTGAATATAACTCAAAGATGAGTGACCGATTGTGAGTCTTGTGAAGACACATTGCAGTTTTCGGTTGCATATTTTGGGTACTGTTTATTTTTTTTAACTTCCCGCTAAGAAAATCGACGATTTTCGAAAAATTGGGAAGTTATTGTTTTCACCCCGATTTACGAAAATCGAAATTTCATCAGATGTCGACGTTTTGAGGTCCTAGGAAGCTATTCTGACTATTTTCAGAATGATGTGTGTGTGTGTGTGTGTGTGTGTGTGTGTGTGTGTGTGTGTGTGTGTGCGCGTGTGTGTGTGTGTGTGTGTGTGCGTGTGCGTGTGCGTGTGCGTGTGCGTGTGCGTGTGCGTGTGCGTGTGCGTGTGCGTGTGTGTGTGTGTGTGTGTGTGTGTGTGTGTGTGTGTGTGTGTGTGTGCGTGTGCGTGTGTGTGTGTGTGTGTGTGTGTGTGTGTGTGTGTGTGTGTGTGTGTGTGTGTGTGTGTGTGTGTGTGTGTGTGTGTGTGTGTGTGTGTGACCGGTCTATAACTTTTTTGCTAATGAACCGATTTAGATGGTTAAGGCGGCAATCGAAAGAGCTTGTTGGCCATCAACTTTTCTGAAAGTTTCAGATCATTTGATGGAGTAGACTCGAAAATATTGGCGAATTACGAAAAAAAAAATTTTTTTTTTTAGTTTTTTATTGATTTCTCAGACACGACTCCTACGATCAACTTCAAAATCTAATCAGCTCTGAAACTTAATAAAACGCGTCGATTGCCGCCTTAGCCATCTCAATCGGTCAATTCGTTCCTGAGATATCGTGGGAGAAAGAAATGCTAAAATCGGTTTTTTTCGAAAACAATAGCACACAAAAGTATTTTCGAGCACGAAGAGCTTGAAAATGTATCCACAACAATGTTTTCGAGCTCCTTGAGCTCGAAAACAGCGGGAAGTTTTGGGGCTGACCCGCAGGGTCAACCGATAGACAGATTTTTTTTTTTATAAATTATTACTATAATTTATAGTCACAGATGATCTTGGGATTTAATTAAGATACGAATTTGATTCACATTGGTATTTACACAAAAAACAATATTAAAGCATTCTACGTGAGCGATAAATGATGCTAGTCGCGATTCTTTTGAATTATATACTTTTTTAGTTTTCATGCAGTAGATGTTTGGTTGTATATTTAAGAATTAACTCTTATTAAAATATATTGATAGCTGACTAATAACGAGTCGAATGATAAGAAATAATAAACATATCGTATATTAATATGATAAATAAATAAATATTAAATCTCATATGATATGTTTCTTGATTATTATCTGCACAAAACATACATATTTTACAAAAACTAATCCAAATTACCAATTTTCACTTCTTTTGGCTGTCTCTTGATCTTCTTCCAAAATATTCCCGAAGATCGAAAGAAAATCGAGGGTATACTGTAATAAGTATCAATAATAGATACATAGGATTTCTTTAGCGCCCTAAAAAGTATGCCCTAACTGTACTTCTTTGAATAAAGTCGTTAAGGCCATTCTCAGATAGTGCCCCCCTCCCCACCTCCCCTACTTCTTAAAAATGTGAAATGAATTTCAACTGTCATAACTGTATTAAAATTTTATTAATTAATTAAAAAAAAAATTAAAACATTAATTGAATAAAGGACAACGTAGTTGTATATTCGCTGATAAAAATTAAAAAAAAAAATTACTTTCAGCTGATATCAATTGGGAGTTACACAAATATGTTAAATAAATTTCAGTAAAGTAAAATTGCCATGTCAATGTTGACTTTATATGATGTAATAAATTCTTTTTTTTTATCGATTTAAATACTTTTAAAACGATAAAAATCAGTCGTATACTCTTCGTCGTTACGATAATTGGGACATTTACCTTAGTATTTAATACTGGATTTGGCTAAAATAATAAAATTGCAACTATGTTTCTTATAATTTAAATAATAGATGCTTTTTATCTTATTTGGTTATTATTTTATTGCAAATTCAAGCGCGAACGCGCTGTGTGTGCCTTACGATCGAAATTATTTTTTCGACTAATTCACTCATGTTAAATCATCTCTGCACTCTTCTAATTTAACTGAATATGATTAAATTGTATACTATGACAAAGACTAGTTAAGGAATAATTTCGACCGAGTACTAAACGATTCATTATTTCATTGATTTAAAATAAATTATTTAAATCCAAAAAACTAGGGCTCGCAATTGTCCTGTACAAATCTTCGGAACCCCGATAACTCTCGAAAAATATAATAAATTAGCCTAATTTAGTTGCCATTTTTAGATAGATTTTTTTAAAAATCTAACTATTGTATTTGTCCTCATGGTCGATTTTTCAAGGGATTTCGTCGTAAACTATCATAATAAGTTGAGTAGAGTTCAAAAATACCATTCGTCAAAAAATTTATATATGTATATATATATATATATATGTATATGAGGCATTCCACGCCAAATCGGACGCTTTCAAAAATTGATTTTTCCGATTCCCTTAATTTTTTTGTATTTTTTAGTCCTCAAAAGAGGCTTCCTGGTAAATTTTGAGATTTTTTTGATCAATGGTTCAAAAAATATTAAATTTTCAAAAAAACCGCTTTTGAATGGTTTTTTGATTATAACTTTCGTAATAATGGTCGAAATTCAATGGTTTTTTTTCAAAATTTTCTTTTTTAGATGGCCTTTATAGAAAAAAAATGTTGGAAAATCCAAAAGTGCACACCTCAATCGCTCAATTTATTTTTAATCATTACTTTTATTATTATATAATATTAATAGATTTTTTTTTTTTATTATGAACTTTTATTCAACTTACAAATTATCAATTTGATTTTTTTATTTTTATTTCTTATTTTCAGTTTAATAATTTTTTACTAACATTTTTTTCTAAATGTCCCGCCTTGTTTTGTCTTAAATGTCGCTTTTTTTTTTTCAAACATATTGATACGCTAGTGCTGTCACCAGTAGTTGATAGAGAGAAACAATGAAAAAAATAATAACAACAGTAAAAATAGCAGCTAAATTTTTCACGAATAATCAGTTTTTACGTTTTTTATTAATTACACCAAAACAAAAAGGATTCAAATAGTAATTTTTGAAAGGGTTCTTGTGATCAGAAATACACAGATAATAAAAAAAAACTAAGTCGATAAGTCTTGTTTTTCGAAAGTTATCGTGTTTAGACGAGTCCGAACACCACAATTGACGCACTGAGGGCTTCGGACTAAATCATTGTTTTTTAATTAATCACATTATTAATCAAATAAGGATTGCATTGAAAAATGTTCCTTAATAAATTTCCTTTAAAATGGTATATATCATTAACAACTTTGGTGTACTATAAAGAAAGTAGAGAGGATTTAAAGTCAGTGAAAGGGCCGAGAGTAAGAGAGTGACAGTAAAGCACACCTAACGCTTTCGCGATTGAGGTGTGCAATACAAAACAAATATACGAAATGTTTTTAATCGAGATATTTGAATTTTAAGTTTTCAACCGTGTTTTTAAAAAAAGGTGTATCCTTCGATTTTCTTGAAAATTTTCTATCTTAAACTTCTATCCATTTTGCAACTTTTAAGCCCGGTCCGGTAGTGGGCCTTCCATAATTACTATTTTATTTAGATTTTTGAAAATTGAAAAAATTTTTTTTTCGCTATAAATTATTATCAATACCGATTTTTGACATTGTACACTTGTTTTTCTTGCATATTATAAATTGATTTCGATATTTTTTTGTTCTGAGTAGGGATTTAAAAGCAGTAAGTAAAAGTTAATGCTATTTATAAGCAGTTATAATAAATGTTTTTATTTATAAAGAAGCAACTATCTCGAAGCAAAACAAACATTAGATTTGCTATGCAATAAAGCTAAGACCATTACAGGAGCTCAAAAATTCCATATAATTCTTCGAAAAAGCGACGGAGCTATATTTGCTAATGAGTACTCTAGTTTATAAAACAATCGGTAATGTAAAATTTTCGAAAGAACACGAAAATAATTAATAACGTTTGTAATACAGTTTCGTAGCTTTTTCGAATAGTTATATGGAATTTATGAGCTCCTGTAATGGTCTTAGCTGTATTGTATAGCAAAACCAATGTTTCTTTTGCTTCGAAATAGTTGCTTCTTTATAAATAAAAACATTTATTATAACTGCTTATAAATAGCATTAACTTTTACTTACTGCTTTTAAATCCCTACTCAGAACAAAAAAATATCGAAATCAATTTATAATATGCAAGAAAAACAAGTGTACAATGTCAAAAATCGGTATTGATAATAATTTATAGCGAAAAAAAAATTTTTTCAATTTTCAAAAATCTAAATAAAATAGTAATTATGGAAGGCCCACTACCGGACCGGGCTTAAAAGTTGCAAAATGGATAGAAGTTTAAGATAGAAAATTTTCAAGAAAATCGAAGGATACACCTTTTTTTAAAAACACGGTTGAAAACTTAAAATTCAAATATCTCGATTAAAAACATTTCGTATATTTGTTTTGTATTTTTTTCTATAAAGGCCATCTAAAAAAGAAAATTTTGAAAAAAAAAACCATTGAATTTCGACCATTATTACGAAAGTTATGATCAAAAAACCATTCAAAAGCGGTTTTTTTGAAAATTTAATATTTTTTGAACCATTGATCAAAAAAATCTCAAAATTTACCAGGAAGCCTCTTTTGAGGACTAAAAAATACAAAAAAATTAAGGGAATCGGAAAAATCAATTTTTGAAACCGTCCGATTTGGCGTGGAATGCCCCATATATATATTTATATACATATATATATATATATATATATATATATATATATATGTAATAAAACGGACTTTTGAGGACACGATTGCGTCTACATTTCTTATCCGATCTTAATGAAATTTTTCACACTTATTTCATGTGTAATTACCACGGTTAATTTCGAAGATGGGCCGAATCGGTCGATTAGTTTAGAAGTTATGGCTGTTTGAAATTTTTACGATTTTTCGGAAAAATCAGTTTTCAATCACTTTTAAAGTCCATATAACTTTAAAACTAAAATTCATAGAGAATTTCTGTAAAAAGTATTTTAAAGCTTGACTAATAAGCTTTAATTGATGACCTTAAACGTTACATTTTGACCATCTCTTCCAATAATTTGATAGCCTTAAAAATTTTAATGGAATCAAAAAGTGTCGAAAATATGGTTTTTATTCCACATAACTTATGCTTGTCCCATTATAATCCAGTTTCGTCAGCTGTATTTTATTTTGCACAAAATAACCTGTAAATTTCACTGATATTTTGTATTTTAAAAGTAGTTCTTTTATTATTTATGATGTATCAAATGTACCCTAATCTCTGTGATTATCACTGGTCTTGTCATTACGATAGCACCCACAGTTCTTATCGGATCTTAATGAAATTTTTTACACTTATTCTATAGCAGATTATCTTGATCAAATTCGAAAATGAGCTAAATCAGTCAATTAGTTTTGAAGTAATAGTTGTTTGAAATTTTCACGATTTTTCGAAAAAATCAGTTTTTATTCACTGTTGAAGTTCATATAACATTAAAACTAAAACTGATAGACAATTTCAGTAAAAAGTATCATAAAGCTTGTTTAGTAAGCTTTAATATTTGACCTTAAACTTTATGTTTTGACCATTTCTTCCAATAATTTGATGGCCCTGAAAATTCTAATGGAATCAACAAATGTTGCAAATATGGTGTTCATTCTACATAACTTATGCATTTCCCATTATATTACAATTTGGTCAGTTGAATTTTATTGTGAACAAAATAACCTGAAAATTTCCGAATATTTTATATTTTAAAAGTATTTCTTTAATTATTTATGATGTATCAAATGTACCTCTAATCCCTATGATTATCACTGGTCTTGCCATCGTAATGGCGATTACAATTATGATCTCATATTAATTAAATTTTCTATACTTTGTTTACGTGAAAGTTAGTTTAATACATTACCTATATAATGTTTTGTCAAATCAACTATCTGAAGTTCTCTATCGAAAATAGTCGTTGTCTTTTTTTACCCTCACTCTAAGAAAACGAGCCTAATATCATATCATGTCTATACACTAACATGTATCACAAGATATGTTGTATGTAACTTTTTATATAGATTAATTGGAAAATCTACCTTCCATTTCAGCTGCCGAATGGCCTTTTTTATTTTTATTATTATTATTTTTTCTTTTTTTCCCTCTACCAATTACTGGCAGCAGCACTAGTGTGACAATAGAATTCAAAAAATAAAGCGACATCTAGGAAAAAAGGCGGAATATTTAAAAAAAAATTCAAATAATAAAAATTAAACTAAAAGAAAAACTAAAATAATATTATAATCAAAGTAATAATAAAAAAATAAAATATTAATAACTATGATGAGTGATTGAGGTGCAGACTTTTGGATTTTCCAACATTTTTTTTTTGTAAACATTAAATAATATTATATCATTTCAGCTTTACGTGTTGGAATGCTACAAACAGCCGTTGGTTTAGTGAGAATCCTTCAAGATTATCAAGTAACTGTTAATCCAAAATATAAAACAGAAATAAATACTCGTAATATATTTACGACCCCAGCTAATGGTATTCATTTATATTTCAAAAAAATAAATTCTTAATTATGTAGTAATAATTTATTAAAAATATATAATTGTAACTGTTTATCTTAAACACAATAATTGATGTTGTTATTAAACCAATAATTTTTATTTCATCATTTAAAGAAATATTTTTATCATTATAGATGTAATAATAAATTTTACAAAAACATCTCCCTTCAATAATATATAAATATATAGATAAAAAAAAAAAAAAAAAAAATCCAATTGAATTATTTGGGAAACAAAGTAAGATATTTTTTGAATTCCGCGATAACGTGCTCGCGTGGATTCAAAGCATCCGTGGAAGTTAGGAATGAATTTAAATAAGGAGGTAAAAAACACAATATTCCTTTGCTAGCTAACATCGCCCAATCTATAGTCTGTGTAACTTTGTTAATCTGTATAAAACAATGAGTTATTTTTTTACCTTTAGGACTGTCGTAGGGATGTTTAGCTTGAACAACAATACCGCCACCTGCATTAATAAGTCTCTCGAACTGCGGATATTTTTCTTTTGGGACAATTAATATTGCTACCATATTTTCAAATGCACCGCTATTTTTATTACTCAATTTAATACGCCACCGGTAAGCGGCTTTCGCTAATTCAATCTCTTGAGCTGTCGTTAATTCTTTCATTTTATCACATCGCGAATTACCCCACTCGTAATCCTCTTCATCAACAAATTCACCAGCGTTTTCACAAGCGCGTATGTATGAACAGTGTAGTACCCATTTACCAGAAGCAATACTGCCAAGCATTTTTTCATTTCTCGACGGTCTGATACACAAAAGATGGGTCGCAGTTGGATCAAAATTTGCATCTGTTGATATTTCACCACCCAATTGTCTTATAGCTTCTTCATAACTCGGCCTGTCCTTCAATCCCGACAGCATAAATTTACGCTTTGGTGTTTCTCGAATACTAATTTCTAATCTTGATGGCTCCAAGGAGCTTTCAGGTGTTTGTAAACTATTTCCCAATAATTTTGATGACATACGTGGCGGATTTGGATCCTCCCAGCCAACGCTTTCTGGTTGAGTATCTGGTACTAAATAATTATTGCGCTCTTTAGGATCATCATAAATTTTGTTATCACCATTAAGTGAGAATCTCGATTCCGCAGAGCTTGTACGGGCAGAATTAAGTAATTTATTCATGTGTTCGAGCTGCTCGTTAATTGGATTATTTTCATTTTCTAATTCATTAGCAAATAATTGTCTTGGTACTGGTTCATCTGGTTCTGCATTATTTTCTTCTTCATAACTCATGTGAGTATGATCTTCATTAATACTTTGATGCGAAGAATTTATTCTTTGATGCGATAAATCAGTTGCTTGATGCGGTGAATCTACTGAAGCTTGATCAGGTGTACTTTGATCTAGTGGCTGTTGATTTTTATCACCACCTGGTTTTTTCATCGCTGACCACATTTGTTTTTTTAGTTCCGACAATGGAGTACTGGGTGCTCGTTGTCGTGGTTGAGGAGCTTCAACTTTATCAGGCAGACTGTCAATCCACTTGGCACAAGCTTTTCTTAAATTCGGTGATGGGTTTGTTCTAAATATTTGACCGTACGGCGTTTCCGGTGTATTGACATGAAAAGGTGACTGTGGTGTGTTTTGATGACCGCTTAAATTCAATCGCTTGTTTATCAACGGAGTTTCAACACCCGGTGTCTGAGTTAAACGACGTTTTGGTGTAAGGACTTGTCGAACAGCTGGTGTTGAGGGTGGTCCCATTGATTCATTAATCTGATTAGCTGATGATTGGCTTGTAGATTTCTGGTTATTAGATCTCTCTGGTGCCATTGTTTCACCAACCAAATATGGTGTTTCATCAACAAGCGTAAGTCTTTCACCACAGGCACGCAACCAATCAGCTGTAACTGCTGGTAGTTTCCATTTAACAGCAGCATTATATTTATTACCTGACGGTTCTAAACAAATTAAATGCGTTGCCGCGTATTGATCTTTTTCAATATTTGTTTTACGGGCAAATGTGTCTTGATAATTAGCACCCAAAGCTATTGCTAATTGTTGTAAATAATATCTTTCAGAGCTGCTGTATGAACTGGTAGCGACTACACATTCTGACAGTGGTTTTGCACTATCGGGAATGGATAACGCTCGGTGATAATACATAATATCAACAACTTTTTCCATTTCAATACACTCTTCGATGAATAAAGGTGTCACTATTTCACCCACAGTGTGTTTTAACGCTGCTCCGGTAACTGGAACAACTGCATAATCAGGAATACCTTTAAATGAATTAGTAACTATTTTTCCACCTACAGCTTCAATAGTACTGCTCATTTGCAAATACTCTTCGTCATCTAATCCAATCAACAAAAATTTTAAATCGTCGAATATTTGGTCAGGCACCGTTGACTGAGTCGGCTGATTACTTTCACCTGTCTGATTGATATAACGTTGTGAAGTCCGTGTTATTGAAGTATTTGACTCAGAATTACTTTTTTTTTCACTCGATATTTTACTTCTACTGAGATTTGATACTTTAGGATCACTATTGGACCTTTCATTGCTGAATGACGGCACCTCTGATGTAATTTTATCATTAGTTTTATTTAAATATTGCTGTACAATATCCGGTTCATCGTTTTCCGGTTTATCAAAACTAAACTGCGGTACTGGTGGCCTGCGTGGTTTTTGAAGCATCTGAATACTTTTTTTACTCAATGGTGAGGCTGGTTCTGTAGTTTTAGTTGTCGTGATTTGTTTGTCAACACGATGAGCATCTTCAGAAGCTGGTTTTTTAAATTTTATACTTTCTTGTAGCCAACTAACAGTAACTATATGTAAATTTAAACCTTTTGATTTTATTAATTTTAATTCTTGTGCAGCTTTACTTTTATCACCAACAATAACGTGAGACAAAGCGTCCGATAAATCGTCAAATCTCGTAGCACTTCCTGCATTCAAAATCTTAATTACTTTGTCACGGTGATGAGTAGCGAAGCCGGCGAGATAAATATTACAACCGTCAAGAAACGGACCAGCTTTCTTAGCTTCTTTTATGTCTAAACTCTCTAAAATTCCTACATAACTAGGCACATTAGGCTCCGCAGTCTCTGACATTGTGCTCATCATTGACTGTATAGTGTCATCAATAAAATTACGAGTTGAATGAGGAATAACACTCATGCCCGAACAATCAAATGATGCTTGAGCAGCCTGCGTTGATCCTGATTCTGGTGTTGAGCATTTTAATGTCCCTTTAGGTGTAATTAAATAATCGTTAAATGGTAATGCGTATCCAGCTTCCACACTCTTAACCACCCAATCCCGTTTAATGCACGGCAAATTATGAGTCATTGCGTACTTTATTTTATCGCTATTTGTCGAATACTCATTTGTTATCACTGCTGTTACTTTGGTGCCATCCAACGGACCCATGAACTCACCACCATTAGACATTATCAATTGTTTTATTGTTTCTTTATCACGTTTACCAATGTTTGATGCTGTGACAACGATGTTTAAAAATACCGGACACTTGTATCTATCAAAACGTGAATCAGTAGCTGATATAAATGTCTTCAAGTTTTCCTGCCACACTTTTTTAATCCAATCGTAAGTATATACAGGAATATTTGTTGAACAGGCAATCTCAAATTTTGTTGATGTTGCTGACTGTGCTACCAAATGTGTCACACAGCCACGTAAATCTTTGTAATAAACACCTCCCATGTACTCGACGTACATTTGAATGTCTTTTTTTATATCTGCTGGGAAACCTGATGCAGTTATTCCTAAACCTTGCATTGAAGTTGTATAAATAGGACTTGTACCTTCGGGTATTGGTTCACAAGTCAAAAAACAACGAAGTAAACATGGTGGTCCAACGATTCTACTAAAAATCATTTAAAATATAATTATTTTAGCATAACTATGGTTTTATTTTAGTATAATTTTAACAAAACTTACAAGCACCTGAATTGTTGTAAATGTTTTAAAATATCTCCAGAAAAGTTCTCTAGTACAAATATATCAGTCTTAGTGGGTTTCATGATTTTACATTCATCTTCGGTTATCCATCGTGGTAACAGGTCATTGTCTTGACATTTCTAACCAACAAAAAATAAAATAATACAATCAATTTTCAATTATTTATACTTTTAAAATTTATTTTATTAATTAACTTACGTTAAATGCATCCCACATGTCATCAGAACAATTTTGTTCACTTTTATGTTTAGAAAATATCACGAAATAAATATTTAAAGAATCCAATTGACTGTATTGACTTGTCATTTTATTTAAATGTTATTTTATACAATAATTTAACACTTTTTAATACCAATAATTAAATTTTATCTTGTGTATATAATTTACTTGGTATGAAAAATAGATAAAAAAAATTTTTCTTATAATTATTTATTAGTAATAATAATAACTGACGATATATTCGCGCGTTTTTACAGCTGACACAAGTCGCCATTTTAAACCGCTAACTTTTTGTGTTTAAATTTTCTTCGCAGCGCCGCCAGTTGAACTAATTTTTAAATTTTGCGGGTTTTATTATCATTGGCCCGGGGAATTCAAACGACCAATAAACATGAGTGCAGCCATTATTAAAAATTGTTTATCATTTTATAACGCAATTGCTGTTAATTATTAAACTGTAGTTATTGGGAATCGTGTTTCTAATAATTTTTATTCACTTTAGCTCATTTATTAATTAATGAGTGTGAATGGAGCAGAAATCAGACGAATTTACAATTATTAATAAATAGACTAAATAATTAATCAAATTAAATTTTTAAAAAATGCGCATTTAAAAAATTTTAACATTAATAAGTGCATTTTTTATAAGTATCATTTTTTTCATTGTTTACTCTATTTATTTATAATTTTGTCTGATATCTGCTTCATCCACACTCATATTAATTAAATATATATTTTTAATTATTTACGATATTCCTTTTCATTAAAAACACATGTTCGGGTATTATTTTATTTAAACAAATGAGTTATATATTAGTTTAAATATCAGAGTACGAATATTGGAATTGAGTTAATAGATTCAAAACTATAATTTATAATAAATCAATTTACTCAATTTAGTGAACTTTAAAAATATTTAAATAAAATAGTGACGTGTTCATGTGATCCGAGTTGAAAATCTTTTACTATTACTTCCTGATTCTTAAAAATGGTGAGTGAAATTAAAAAAATTAATAATTATTAATTAATTAGGTTATTTAATAGCAAAATTTACTATGATCCTGAAGTTAGCAGACAGTCAAAAATTTTTTGATTTTTTTTTTTCAACAAATAAATTCCGAAGAAAAGAAAAATAAAAATATGCGCATGTAGAAAATTAAAAAAGCTATAGGTGCAACTTTTGAATGTTTTTTTTTTTTCTAGAATTTATCGTTTCTAAAAAAAGTAAAAAATTATTAGACGTCGGCTTACTTCAGTATTATAATTTATTTTATTTGTGAGAAATAAAATTTTTTAATGTTTATTTTCCTGAGTGTGAATGTGGCAGACATGAGAAAATTTATAGATTGTTAATAAATAAACTTATTAATTTAAATAATGAAATTGAAAAAAAGTCATAATTACACTTTTTTCATTTATTCAAAAATTTAAAAAATTGCCAGTTGTCAATTACATTCACACTCATATATTTTTATATAAAAATTATATAATGATACTCAAAATGGCAAACATCCAAAATTTAGTTTTTATAACCGAATTAATGATCATTTAAAAAAATAATTCAAAAGTATGTCTATAAAAATTTATGGTAGATAGATAGATAGATAATAAATTTTATTCGACCATGAGATCTTGATCACCTGTGGCCGTTCAAAAAACAATATTTACATTAGTTTTGCATGTATAATTATAATATAAACAATAAAAATAAAAATAAAAATAAAAATAAGAATAAGAATAAGTTCCAATGGTAGTGAAATATCAGCAGACATCACACAATTTTAATAATTTTAAATTAACAGAAAAACCTAAATTAATAAATTAATTTGAAAAAAATCATACTGAAGGTTTTTCAAAATCTCCGCGTGCATATTTTCAAATACTATTTATTCGTAAAATTATATTTGTCTAGAAAATAAAAATAAATCAACAGATTTCTATTATTTTCAGTATTATAAAAATTTATAACTCTTTTGTATCTGTCAAAAATTTTTCTTATTAGACTTTAATTACTCAATATAATGAATAAAAACAAAAACAATTATTTACATTTATTTATTAATTTTTTAATTAAATAATTAATTAATATATATCATCGATGTCTTTTGTATACACTGCGTTCATTCTGTTGAATTTGTTTAACTATTCTCAATGTTGCTGCTGGAGTGACTCCGGGTATTCTAGTCGCTGCCGCAACCTGTTATTTTTTATTAATTAATTGAAAATCATTAGATAATTAATTTATCTTTCAATTAAAAATTATAATTACCGTTTGCGGTTGCATTGCTGTAAGTTTTTCTCTGTCTTCCGCCGACATATTTACTCTAATTAAATAAAAAAAAATTTTAATTACATTATCATTTAAACTGGAGCTTTAAATAAGGGTACGTACTTTTCATAATCAAAATCCGTTGGTATGATCATTTTCTCATGCTTACGTATCCTTTCAACTTCATCTAACTGATCTTCAATAGAATATTCATAAGTCGCTTCAATCTGAAATAAATAAAAATATTAATTACTAAAATTAACAAATACAGTTAAATTTACAAGAAAAAATTGATGGATATATTACCGTAAATTAAAATACCTTAAATCGACGTGATAAAAATCTATCTCCCCCAAAATGTCCAAACTCGTTGGGCATTTTTTCGATCAGATCTTCAAAATTAATTTCATAATTAGAACTTGATAAAACAGTAAACGCACTTTTAGATTTTCCAGCTTTTGTTCTTGTTATATTTAACAACTCCAACCATTCTTTTTGAGATTTAACAACAGATTTAAGAAGTGCAATACCTTCTTGTAGCTTTTTTTGTAATTTATCAGTTTTCTCCATACGTTGTTGAGATACACAACCAGTTTTGAATCCTTTGGCTGTTAATCTTAAATCAGCATTGTCTGGTCTCAAACTCAAACGGAATTCTGCACGACTTGTAAACATACGATAGGGTTCAGTAGTACCACGTGATGTCAAGTCATCAATTAAAACACCAATATAACCTTCAGTGCGATTAACAATCAGAGCTGGTTTGTTCAGAACTTTAGCAGCAGCATTAGCACCAGCAATTATTCCTTGTGCAGCAGCTTCTTCATATCCCGTTGTTCCATTTATCTGCCCAGCTAAAAATAATCCACTTATTTTACGTGTCTCCAATTGATAAGTTAATTCTCGTGGATCTATAAAGTCATACTCTACACCATAACCAGGACGTACTATTTCAGCTTTTTCTAATCCTGAAATACAATTAACTAGTTCTTGTTGTTTGTCTGCTGGTAATGTGCACGATAATCCACCGGGATAAATAATATCTGATTGTAATCCTTCTGGTTCAAGCCATACCTGATGTACTGATGTTTTAAATTTTAATATTTTACTTTCAATGCTTGGACAATAACGTGGTCCCGTTACTTCTTCAGTTACGTGGCTATTACAGTGCAAATTGTCCCGTATTATTTTACCAACTTGTTCATTTGTATGAGTAATATAACACGGCAATTGATCATGAGGATTTATCCACACGCGATCATTCATAAATGAAAATGGTTCTGGTACTTCATCTGGAGACTGCACAATACAATTCGTAAAATCAATCGTTGATTTTTTTAAACGTGGAGGTGTTCCTGTTTTTAAACGGCTCATACGAAAACCTAATTCTTCTAGAGTATTTGCCAGTCCTATACTCGGTTCGTCGCCTATTCTACCAGCTGGACGTTTTTCTAAGCCAATATTTATTTGCCCTTTTAAAAATGTACCCGTTGTTATTACTACAGTTTCGCTAAATATTTTCGTACCGTCCTCTGAAATAAATAAAAAAAAAATTGTTTATAAATCATAAGATTTAAAAAAAAAAAAAATTCTTTGTTTATGTGTGATGTTGAATAAAAACTCACGTAAAATAATACCGCAGCATTTATTAAAATCGCGTTGTAAAATAAGATCTTCAACTGAAGATTCACGTATTTCTAATCCGTCTGTGTTAAATATTTCAGCTTGTAAATGCTTTTTATAAAGATCGCGATCAATTTGTGCTCTGAGACCCCAGACAGCTGGTCCTTTACGTCGGTTTAAAATTTTATAATGGACTCCTGATTTATCACAAATACGGCCGCAAACGCCATCAAGTGCATCGACTTCTCTAACTAAATTCCCTTTGCCTATGCCACCAAATGATGGATTACAAGACATTTCACCTAAAAATTAATTTAATAAATCTAATTATCATTTTAAAATTGTATTTAAAGCTAGATTTCATTAAATTTTATAATTTATCACCTTTTACAGAAACTATTGATTTTAAAAAAAAAAAAAAATCCGATAGTATTCAATAGCAAATTTAATTCTCTACAAAAAAGGATTAGTAAAATTATTGTAAATCAATTACATAATTCGAAAGTTACATGCATTTTATTAATTTGAATCAGCCGACAAAATTAACATATTTGTTAAATGAAACGATTAACTATAAACACTTGTAACTTTTTAATTACTATTTCTACGGTAATTTTCCTTGTCATATTTTTTGTAGCGAATTTATTTCTCTACAACATTTATTTAAAACTTTTTTTTATAAAACCAATAGTTTAGACGGGACGAGCGATAATTGGTGTAAAATTAATAATGAGGTTTTGAACTTCGGGCTTCTAGAATTTTTTTTCAAGAGCAAATAAAATATTTTTTAAAAACAAAAGTAGATTAAATAAAATTTTTATAAGTGAAAATAATAAATACCTATTGTACTTTTTTTATGAGTAACAAGTAGTGTCTTAGCGCCCATTCTTGCTGCAGCAGCACAAGCTTCAGTACCAGCATGTCCACCACCAATTACAATAACGTCATACTTATTACTATTTACATTATCACCATTATCATTACTATAAGTTTGTATTGTTCTATTACAAACTCTTCTTTGTTTTATCTTGGTTTTAAATAACGTTATTTTTATAATATTTTTTAGTGACATCATTAAATTATTTGTTTTTCAAGCAATATAACAACAATTGTTTTTTAATTTTCTATAAATATAAATATATTTTAATGTATAACGTAGTTTAGGTAAAAAAAATTCATTAAACACATGCTCTTTATCAATAAATTTTAAATTATTATAATTTAATAATTTTAAAAATTCAATAATAAAATTATAACAATTAAAACTCGTGGGATTGTAATTTGATGAACTCCATATGGGATTTATTATTAACTGCGATAATACTTCATCCCAATGGCAATACCAAGATTCGGGTATCAAGTCATTTATTACAATACAATCTGACCAGTCGTCGAAATTGTTATGAGTTATTCCACGATGGTCATATTCATATAATTGACACTGAGAATCAACTAAACCGATATGCATGTCATTTGTTATGTTGTAATCATTGCAAAATGTACCATAAGACGGTTTTAATACTATTGATGTAGGATTATTTGCTGCTTTTGTACAACAATATGGTAATACAAATGGTTCTATCGATAAATTTATTAATTTAATATTACAAATAGGACATTTTTCGGGTATTGTTTTACAAAATATTGACTTTGAGTTACAATGTTTGAAACAAAGTATGTCATAGCTCATTATTTTAAATTTAAAAAAAATAACTTCTATTTTAAAGTCAATTTAATACAAAAACTACAAAATTTTGTAGAAAATTTATTTTCAAAATTGATGAAATGTTAAATTTTTTATTTTTTTTTTTTAATAATAAAATAATAATGAATGATGCAATAGGTTATATATTAAAATATGTGAACTAAAATGAAAGTTATTTTTAAAATTAATATTAAACTTAAATAAATATGAAGCTTACATGTTTTATTAATTTTTGTTGTTATTTTTGGAATTATTTATGATCATTTTAATTTTATATTTTCTTAAAATACATGTTTTAGTTTTAGACACTTCGCTTTTAGATGGGAGCGAATTTTGTCATTCTGTCGACTAAGTGGCGCTGCCTTTCAACTAAAGAATTTCAAAGATAATAGCGGCAAACTTTTGAATAGAGAAAAAAATTAAACAATAATCAAAAACATTATAAATAAAAAATGAATAATTAATTAGTAACTTAATGAAAAACAAATGAATAGTAACCCGGGTTCGCACATAACATAATTTACATTCATAATACTTCGTCTAATACTTAATCTATTCTCCAAAACTTCTCTCCTATGCTAACAGTATGACAAAAGTGGGCAAAAGGGAGGTCAGAGTGAACAGCCCTTGATAAATAGGCAATGAGAAACTTAACTTACCGATTACTGGCAGAGGGAAAAATTATTTTAATTGTGTTGGGTTCCCTGATAGCCATTTTGATATCGCAAATTGACGGAACCAAGCAGTTACCTGATTTAACTTGCATTTTTATTACGGCTGTAGATTCACGTCAACTTATAGTTCATGTTGTATTCATATTAGTCAAAATTTGGAACAGCAGAATTTGACGTTAACTTGACCGAAAACGCTGAACAGTAAGTTTTTGAAGAGAAAGTGTGGCTATAAGGGCAACACTTTTGCATCCAGTTTCACTGATTCAAGTTTTGACTGTAATGTTAGTTCAACACGAATTACAAGTTGACATAAATCTACAGCCGTAATAGGAGTGCAAGTTGAATCAGAAAGTTGCTTTGAAGTTGGCTACAAGTTACAGTCAACTATTTGCACCATCAAGTTTTTGCAGTCAACATGACATCTTATTTCGGCTGCATGCGTAGATTTCCGTAAACTTGCAATTGAAATGGCTGTCAGGGTAATCGAAAAATTTCAATAATTGCCCCAATAACCAATTGAGCTCAATTTTACGTCAAGAACAATACATAACGTGTATTGGTTTACGTAAAATTGAGCTCAACTGGTTATCACCCTGATTAAGAAAAATGATTTAATCCATGCTAAATCTATATATTAGTCGACTTAAATTGTTTTCAATTATTTCAAATTGTTTTGAATCATTTCAAATAATTTTTTTTAAACATGGCAGGGTGATTTAAAATTCAAATAAATTAAAAGGCTCAATGATTGACAATGAACGAATTATTGAAAGTTAATTTAATTTAATTGATTATTTAATTTCTTTCAGTCTTTACGAATAATAAATACTTAAATGTAATATTTAAATCTATCAAATTTTATAAAATTACCTTTTAATAAATAATTTAAAAAATTATAAATAATTTTAAAATAATTTATTTAAAAAATTTTCAAATAATTATTTGTCAAGTAAATAATTCTAAAATTGTTTTCAATATTTTTAAATACTGAATTATAAAAACTGATTACAGTAATTTTAGTTTTTCTGTAAATTTGAAATTTTTATCATAAAATTTTCACTTAACTCAGAAAAAAATTTTATTTTTTTTAAACAAAATATTATCACCTCAATATAAAAAATTTGCAATTCAAAGTTATTTAAAAAAATAATTACATCACATATAATTAATATAAATAATCTCTTTAAAAAAATTATGTGTAAAATATTACAAACAGTTATTAAGTAGTATTTTTAATCTTCTTACAGCCGACTATGAATTACGCTGTGATTTAAAATTTTAAATTCAATCTGTCACTTAAAATTTTTTACAGCCGTGTAAAATCAGAAATAACAATAAATAAAAAAAATCTTAGAATGATAATAAAAATTACATAATTATCATTATTATTATTTTCTTTTTTACAACAATAGTTATCTAAAATAAATATTTACAAAAATAATGATCAAGTAGAAGTTTATATTATCAGCCAACAAAATATTTTAAAAATAATTTTAACAAAAATTTTTTCAAAATTATTACCTATAGTAAAAAATTATTTGTAAGTTAAATAAACAATTTAAAACTTAATCGCTTGTATATTTATTGAGGATTTAATTTTTCGAATGGAAATAATAAATTATACTATTGACCAAAGTAGTAGATGGCATTAGTTTCCCGCGGCACCCGCGATGTTTGGTCGCGCTGTAATAGTAGCAGCTGATCCGCGAAGCGGAGTGGTTTGATGTGTGTGACTAACGTTCAGTATATAAATAGACTTGTTAATTTAAAAACTAGTAATTCAAATAACATTTTAATTTTATCAAACATTAAAAATCTTTTAATAATTTATCTTGATAGTTCAGTTATTTATTAATTTTTTTTCAACATAAAAAAAAAAAATATAAACATCAACACAAGTGTAAACATCAATAAATTTTTTTTCTAAGGAAGTGAAAGGAATCTAATCTCGTATTGGAGTTCACATCGTGACCGGTAAGTTTAGGTTGCATGTATGGCCTTTTAAATTACTTACTGTTATTTTATATAAATTATGTAGGTGCTGTTAAATTTATTTTAATAGTTTACGTTTATTTTTATTTACCAAATCATTGGATGACGATCGTGACTGAAATGATGATGATGATGATGATGTATTAGGTTAAGAAAAAAAACACGTGTGCTGTGGCAATGTGAGTAGACTCGTTTACTTGTTACTCTAGACTACATATGTACATACTCACAACAGTATGTAGTATGAACTAGTACATCCTAGACTAGAAGAGGTGACTGACACCTGATGCGTCAATGACCACGCATGTGGTTTTACTCCTGTATCTTGACCTTGTAACGTTAGATTATTCTTATTTTTCTTTTATCTAAGATCTAATTTCATTTTATCGATTCATTTATTCATATTGCAATGTAATTGATTTATAGTTTATGTTCTTAGAAACAAATGTTTTATGAGGTTTCGAAAATTTATTCTATATCTTGAACTTGCGACGTTAAAAATTTTTTTTTATAATCATCTAGTAAAATTTTGATTTATTCATTTTTTTATACTTAGTAAACTATTATTATTATTATTTGAAGACACGTAGACGCGTGATTTTTTTTTTATCTATTTGAAATTAACTGTAATTAACTAATTACATTTTTGTGACGTCCTACTTACATTAATTTATTTACAGTGATGATGGTGTTCAATGCGTTAAAAATATTTATTGAATTAGCCTACATGTTTTTTTTTGTTAAAGATGATAATAGGAAATTTTTGTTACTATTTGTTTAATGTTTATAGTGGGGTAAAATAATATTTGGTTTTCATTTGATGTATGAATTAAAAATTGTTCAATTATTGAATGTTGATTTAAGATAAAAAAAAAATTCTTCTAACGTATTTTGTTGGACAAAAGATTATAATTTTTAAAAAATTTTTATTTAGGTTTACTCATTGACTTTTCTATAAATTATTATCAATTTTCAATAATTTTAATTATTTTTCATTGAATTTTTACTATTTTTTGTAGTTTTTAATAATTTTATATTTATTATCAATATGTTTTTTTTTTTCAATATATTTTCGGATATTTTTGAGCTCGCAGTTAATTTACTTTGAAAAAAACTGAAGTGAATGAAGTTTGTTCTCGAAACTTTCATTAAATCAACCATTGAAGATTCAATAAGTTTTTTATAATTAATTAACTTTGAAATTTAATTCAACTATTGATGTGAAATTTATTTTCGTTTGAAAGCTAAAATATTAGTTTCATGATTAATTAACTAGAGAGCTCGTTGGTTTAAAATTACCGTAACAATCGCGAGACTGGCGAAACAACCTCGATTTTAATAACAAAGCATTACAATACTGACCTTGTGAATTGATTTTACAAAAATGTTTACTTTTAACGTTGCGAGACAATTGTGATTATCATCTGCATCCTGTCAAAAAATACAAATTTACAAGGCGGAAATAATTTTCTTTTTTAAATTCGTTCGATTACAATCTAAGTAGAAAATTTAAATAAAAATCTCTAAATAATTTCTCAAATAAAATTATCACCCTTTAAGCTAATTGGAAAAACTGATTTCAGTGGAAAATGTTTGTTTTAAAATTAAATTATTTTAAAAGCTGATAAATCATTCAACCGATAAATCTTAAAATCTAATCAAACTTTAAGTCTTTATTATATTTTAAAATTATTATAAAAATTAATCGAGTCAGAAGATATGATTTAATATATTTATCTATAGAGATAATTTGTTTGTTAAAAATTACCGCGACAATCGAAGTTCTGATTTGACATCCAGAATTTCACGAAACTACTTGAGAAAAAAAAAATTTATTGGTCGTAAAAAAAAAATTATTTTTTTATTTTTATAAATTTTTAGTGTCACAGTTAAATTTCTCTAATAAAAATTGTTTTAGCATACGTCAAAAAATATTACGATGAAACTTATATCGTACAGTAAAATTTAAAACTTTTACATCGCACACAAATTTTTTTTTGTTGACAGTAAAAGTATTTTGTATATTCTATTTAGTATTTTATATTTTATACAGTGGCAGTAAAATGTCTATACCTAGAATTTTTTATATTGATGATTCTAGATTAGTTTCTATATGTACTATAACTATTTATGCAGAAAAAAAAGATTTTTTGTCGCAAAAAATTTTGATTTGCACCAAGAAATTTTATGCATTATGAATTGAATACAAAAATTGTCTTGGGGTGAGAGAAGATTTTTTTGGCCAAGAAATAATTGCTTGCACCAAGTAATTTTTTCTAGTTCTAAATACATTTTTGTTTTCAATTCACGATGCAAAAAATTTCTTGGGGTAAGTAAAAATTTTCTTTAGGCAAGAAAAGATTTTTCGTGTCAATGAATCCTTTTTTTTCTATACACACTTTTTTGGCTTTGAGAAGCTTCCTAAAACCAAAAAAGAGTATAAAAATCTGTCATTTTGGAATAAGTAACGCGATATAAATTGTATAGTTATATATTCAGCCACATTCAGCCATATTCAGTGACAGAATAATTAAAATATTAATTTATTTAAAGAAAATAAATACGATTGTCTTTTTTCTCGCGTAATTTAAATATAATTCGAATGATATAGATGTAGATGTAGATAAATCTATTCATCTCAATACTTGGCAATTAAACAGAGTTTAATCTATGAAAAGGCACAAATTCGAGTCACGACCTTTCTAATGATACCAAATTCAACAACATTAACTAATTCTATTACATAGATATGCTATAGGTAAAGCTTTATAATTAAAAACAAAAATTACTGTTAATGCAGCGCACAAGCTATTATTTCGCAAACTTCAGCAAATATGTTGGATTTAGTAAACAGACCGCGGACTCATAGGTTTTATTATCAAGCGAGATAATGTATGAGGATAATTAATTGTACAGAATATTATTATAGTTATCTTTATTATGTATTATATGTTAATAATTTTTTTTGCTAAACTAAAATTTCAATTATTTCTTAAAATAAAAATATATTTTTATTTTTTACTCCAAATTTATAAACTTTTTTTTGATTACTTGAGTTGTTGTTGTCGTTGACGAAAAAAATAAAAATATTTAGCAATCGAAATTTTGAAGTCAAGTAATTTTTCTTTATTGAATTATCATTCATTTTATTTTTTAGTAATTAAATTAGTTTGATAGCGAATTTCTTTTAATTAACGGTTTGAACGAGTTGAGTTGGTGGAGAGATAATATTTTTTTTTTTTTTTACTTTTTATTAAATTTAGTTGAAGCAAATGATTTCTTTATGTGTAACAGCGTCAAATATCCGTCGGACGGCAATCGACACTCGACTTCCTATAGCTATCGACGTAGACACGTCGACGGAAATTTCAATATCGAGTGCGAGTGAGGAGACGGAGTGAGATAAATATATATGTAGATAGACAGATAGATAGATAGATAGATAGATAGATAGCAGACGAGAGATAGATGGATAGATTTACTGGTAGGTAGATGGGTAGATAGGTGATGGTGGTAGTATTAGCAGTGGTAGTTGGTAGATTGAATACGATTCGAGTGGGAACCCGATGATTTTTAGAGCGACTCAACGCTTCTGCTTCTATTTCTACTTCTGACTCTTGACAGGAAAAAATAATAAAAAAAAAAAGAAAATACCAATCACTGAAGAATATCGTTGGTAGTCAATTTGTGCATATCGCAATTCGCCACAAAATATTTTCAATTTAACAAGCTATAAGTTATTTTTATTGTATATATAAATATTTGCTTTACATCTTTTTTAAACTGCCGGTTCGGAAAATTTAAAGTAGTAAAAAAAAGGAAAATTATGGTAATGAATATAATTTTCTTGGATTGTATTCTCTGGTAATGTGATAGTTTTGTAAGTCGTAAGATTACTTTACAATTGTTATTAGAAGGATGTATGAATATGTGTTACATGGTAAGTACATGGAAAGGACGAAAAGTCAAAATTTATTTGAATAACGGGAAAAATTGTTGCAACAATCTAGCATTAAATATAAAATATTCTGGAGGTATAGAGATTTTACTGTAACACTTCGAATTTTACGTAAAAAATAAAGTATAATAACTACTGTTATTGTTAACAACAAAAAATTTGTATGTGATGTAAAAGTTTTAAATTTTACTGTACGATTTAAGTTGCATCGTATTATTTTTTGACGTATGCTAAAATAATTTTATGAGAGAAGTCTCTGTCACTAAAAATTTATAAAAATACAAAATTAATTATTTTTTTATGACAAATAAAATATTGTTTTCTTAAATAGCTTCGTGAAATTCAGGGTGTCAAACCAGAACTTCAATTGCTGCGGTAATTTTTAACAAACAAATTATCTATCTATATCTATAAAATGATAAGTTTTTTTTTGAATGCGCATCACATTAAAACCACTGAATATGTTGACATGTAATTTACACCACAAAATTCTGCGTATTTAAAAGAAGGTTTTGAGCTATATATTATTATGATTTTGATGATGAAAAGTATATTTTTTTCAATTTCATTTCAATAAATTTCATCAATTATCGATTGTTCTTTTTTTTTCAAATAAAACAAAAGAACATAATATATTTGAGTCTGTCCTTTTTTTGGCATGATATAATTTTATGTTATTTTCTAATTAATATTTTAAAAAGTACTGAAAATAATAAGAATAATAATAATAATTATAATAATCATCAAACTAAATTCCTGTTTGAAAGCACAAAAAATTTTATTTTAAATGTCTGATAGTAATTTTAATGTTGAGAAATTGTATTGTTATGCAGACAATATTTTTTATGAAAAAAATTGTTTCTTCAGAATTACAAATCAAATGTTGGGTGAGTAATAGAAACGAGCACTCTGCAGTCACTTCGTGACTGTCCAAATGTCACTATTAACTTTATAAAATACGCTGAAAAAAAGGATTTCTTGCTGCAAAAAAATTTTAATTTGCACCAAGAAATTTTATGCATTATGAATTAAATACAAAAATTGTCTTGGGGTGAGAAAAAATTTTTATGGTCAAGAAATAATTCTTTGCACCAAGTAATTTTTTCTAGTTCTAAATAAATTTTTGTTTTCAATTCACGATGCAAAAAATTTCTTGGGTTAAGTAAAAATGTTCTTTAGGCGAGTAAAGATTTTTCGTGTCAATGAATCCTTTTTTGGCTTTGAGAAGCTTCCTAAAACCAAAAAAGAGTATAAAAATCTGTCATTTTGGAATAAGTAACGTGATATAAATTGTATATTTATATATATTCAGCCACATTCAGCCATATTTAGTGACAGAATAATTAAAGTATTAATTTATTTAAAGAAAATAAATACGATCGTCTTTTTTCTCGCGTAATTTAAATGTAATTCGAACGATATAGATAAGTCTATTTATCTCAATACTTGGCAATTAAAAAGAGTTTAAACTATGATAAGGCACAAATTCAAGTCAAGACCTATCTAATGATACCAATTTCAATAACATTAACTAATTCTATCATATAGATATGGCGGGAACAAAATTTTCCTTATTCTCTTAATAATATAGATAATAATATAGATTATTAGTGTTTATTTTCTTAACTCTATTTATTTACAATTATGTTCAATAAGAAAAAAAACGTATATTTAGGTAAAAATCAATGTAAGTGATCAAAGTAAGAATGAGAATAAGTTCTAACTCATATCAGCACTCTAAAACCAAGTGTGTTATAAGTGTATTATTTTAATACATATTAAATGTGTTCTATGTTTAAGGCCATAAAAAAAACTATAGTTTTTTGTAGTCACTTAAAACACGTTTCATGGTGTGTTAAAAATCTATAGATTGCTTATGGCGTTTCAATGTTATTCGACAAGTGTGTTAATTTTGATTACACAGTTGGTTTTAGAGTGAGAGCGTTAATACATGAAATATCCAAGAAAAATATTGAAAACGCCGTTATTTCAATTGTTTTGTCGATAAGATTACTTAATGTTGAAAGTAAAAAGTGGCAAAATCTGTTTACAAGGTCAGTAGTGTAATTTTATTTTTTGTTATTACAGTAAAAAAAATTTTAATAAAAATTTTAATAAAAAAAATTTGAATTTGTTACTTCAGCTTGAAAGCGTCTGGTTAACTATATAGCAGAGTGTATTTTCTGGTGGTTTTTATTCGCATGAGAAACGTCAATGATATTGAATCCATGACCAAGCAGCGTGATAGGTGGGTTAGAGGTTTCATCTTTTTCTCTTGGGATCTACCTATACTACATCTTCGTATTTATGGGTATTTCGTCCGAAATTTAAACTTCCTTCCGTTTCTTACTGTCAATATTATAAATGGAACTGCTTTTGAAAAATATCACATTGTGCTATCTGATATTGGAAATAGGAACTAGTTTTTATTTAAGATTTATTAAATATCGTAATGTTGTAAAACTGTATAGGAAAATCTCAGTGGATAATATAAAAAAACAGTGATTTAGTAAAAGCTATACAAGAAATATTGTGTTTCTCATATTAAGTTAAGGATATATAAAAACATATTCATAAAGATATTAAGTTTAATGTTTGTTATTTTCATAGCGAAAGTTATTCTTCATTTATACCGAGAATGTGTCTGCTTGTGCGAACGGATATGCTGTAACATTGCGTGAAACTTTATGAGTTGAATGGCCGTAGATCACTTTAGTAATTATACTATTAATTTTCATACATAAATTTTGTTTCTTTATTTTCTTACATTTTTCCGCCACCGTTTACTTTTTCCACACTAATTTTTAAATTTTTTCTTATAATATAAATTTGCATTTAATACACTAATTAATAATATTAAAATTAAAAATAATAAAACTAATAATTAAACAAGTATTTTGATTAAGGCTGTTTGAAGTTGTGAGTTCAAGAAATTAAGTTTTGACTCGTAAATCCATTAGATTATTAAGTCTTCGACTTTTTATTTGTAAACCAGTATTTTTTTTGTTTTATAGTTTGCAAACTTTATAAAGAAATAATTCACCGAATCTAAAACTAATTAGTTTCAACTATATGGTCATCAAAAACGAAGATTCATCACATTCAAATGCACCAAAGTTCAATATTTTTTTAGCCGTCCCGTTTTGCCCGCCGTTCCCTTACATGAAACATATGTAATTGAATTGAATAGACAGAGTGATTAAAAAATATACTAAATAATCAAAAATGATAGAAACCAGATAATTAAGGTTCAAACCTAATTAAGGAGTACATCAGTACTAGTTGAAGATGTAGGAGGAGTAGAAGGAGAATGTAGATGACGAGATACAGACATATGTACGAGAATATACATATTAGCTGTCTAGAATAAATTATTCAGTAGACCACGACATACTGTCATCAAATATTAATTATCCCCTTTATCAATTTAACTGTTTCCTCAAACTACATATGTCTATTTTAAATTTATAGTCCCATAATTCTATTGACATTTAATCCATTAATTGTCTACTTCTATAAATTTAACAAATATTTAAAAGTGAATATTAATTACTTATCAGTTTGTTATCATTATTACTCGATCGAGAGTGAATTTATTATAGCATCAGATTAAACCTATAATCAACGATAATAGACGATAATCATCCAGCGATCGAGTCTACTATTAATTAGATAAGACGAGATCAATTTAACTTTGTTCGTAACTATTCAATTGGAAATTCGAGACTTAAATTTTCCTTCCATTTATTGGTGATTCGACTACTTTTTTTTGTTTTTTCTCTCTAAATTTGTATTATTTTTTTTTTCTTTACTTATTTATATAAATCAATTTATTATTTAGTTATTCATAAATAAATACATAAAGTTAATAAATTATTTACAAAGTTGTAAAAATGATAACATTAGAGATATTCATGTAATTCAGTCTGTAGAGAAGCAAGATACGTTTGGAATGTCTGGAAGGTCTAATGTAATATAGTGTATTATTACATATCTCGAAATAACTGGCAGCAGAGTGGACATGATTGAAATGGTTGGTTGGTCAGCAGTATTGTCAAGATAGACAAGAAGCTGGAGGAGGTTATTCAAGGGATTTGTAGAGTAGGTTGACGTTGGATGTTGGAAATGTACCTAGTCCAGTTTATAGTGGACCTACACGATCTACTAGGATCTAAATCTATACTAGAGTAGTATAAGTCGAGTGTAGGGCAAGATGTATATATGTAGACATATATACATGCAGAGAAGTTTAAGCCTGAGTCAGAGTCAGTCAGCAAGCACGATTGGTTCAAGTGGTACGACAAGGTGTTTAGACATGACCAAGGGAGTGGCCTCGTTATCGCATCCGTTTGCCAACTGACTGTTGGAGTGAAAATCGATGGCTTTGCTTTTAGTATCAAGTTCCTCTTATGACATGTATCATCCATTCGTTCATACATATCATATAATATTGCCTTAGGCAATGATCGTCTTAAGGGAGTTATTTTGATGATTGGTCTTGGATGCAATTCATAACTAGTTATTTGCCCTAATCCGTTATCGGTAACTAAACATTTTTTTACTATAAAAGATTTATTTCTTAACTATTTAAATATTTTATAAAAATACTACGTTATAAAAAATAATAAATACAGTTTACTAAAGTTTCTAACCTCCGAATAATAATAAATTGTTATTATCAAATTAAAAAATTTTACTTTAGATAAATTAAAAAAAATCCTAGTTATTATTCAAAGTTCACATTGGAACTAATAGATAAAATTAATTAATTAAAATCTATTAATTGATTAACTTGTTATTGATGAAGAAAAATTTCAGGTGGCATAAATGTCCAGCAAAAATTCCTTTCATTTGATTTGTTAAGAAATAGTTTAGTTTTCAAAAATAGTTTTTAAATTGTAGATGTTATTTTTCTTCGTTGTTAACATTACATATAAAGTTATTGAATAATTGAATAAATTCAGTACGAAACTTTTGTTAAAGTTAATACTTGGTTATCATAATAGAGTGTTATAAAAGTATAGTTAGAATAATATATTGCTCATGACTATTTAATGATAGGATTTTCGTCTTTTGGGTCATACTGAGACCCTAAGCTGATCCTCTAGGGTCCAATTAACCTGGTTATCACGTTCGTATGTCCTCGAATGTCGCCTCAACTCGTAATCCAATGCTCGTTACGTGTCTCCGAAATCTAATGGAAGGATTTAGAATGAGCGAACATACCCACCGCCGACGAACGTACGAATGAAGAACGAAAACGAATGTCACTGTAGTAATTGAATCGCCATTGGTCAGTCTGTTGGTACCGGTAAAAATTCTGTCGATAAAACTTTAAATTCGTTCATTATTTTTGAAAAAATATTATTTTTTTTTATAAAAAACCATAATAATCATTGTTTGACATTTAAATACAAGCTCGACTAGTAATTGATGTTTCCATTTGAATAGAGATTTTCAGGCAACTGAATTGTTCAGTGACCGGAAACAAGCTGGAGATGTCCACTTGTAGACATCTACTACTAGTACTTGTGGTCATCTTCACCGGAACATTTGTCCGTATCTATTTCCTTTTCTATTCGCATCTATTTTACTCGTTAGCATCACTTCTTCCTTTTCCTCTTCCTCTTCCTTTTGGTTTTCTTATATATAGTTATACTATTCTGTAACTTTTTCTTCACATCAGCAGTCGAGAAATTGTTTGAATAGAATAGAACACTAATATTAGTAGATATTCATACTACATACTGATGCTGGAAAATAGTGAAATAAATTCACTGGGTGGAAAGTATGTACTTAGATAAATTGGACGA
This sequence comes from Microplitis mediator, assembly GCF_029852145.1. Classification (NCBI taxonomy): domain Eukaryota; kingdom Metazoa; phylum Arthropoda; class Insecta; order Hymenoptera; family Braconidae; genus Microplitis; species Microplitis mediator. The sequence goes on from NC_079971.1 coordinate 8,355,473, forward strand.
ACAGAAGTATGGCAAACTATATGTATACTTGACAATTTGCTCGTTATGCTTTATAACTTGATGGAAATGAGCGTTACTTCTTTGAAAATATACTTGAGATAATAAAAGAACGGTCAAAGAGATTTTTTTATTATTTAAAATTTATTTTATACATTTTAAATGACTATTTCAGTTAATTTATTGTCATACTTTTTACTTATATAAATTTTATTATTTTAAGTAAAAAAAAAAAGTTTAGTCTGAAATTAATAAATTAGTCGTAGAAATATTATTCTTGAGTAAAAACATATTTTTGGGCACAAATTTTAATGCAGTAAATTATTTTAAATAAATTATAAAAATATTATTATTTATTTAAAATTTGAATAGAAGTGAAGAAAAATTTTTATATCGTTTCAATATTTTTTTACGTGAATTTTGATAAAAAAAAAATATAATGGTTATTAGATGCGGAGTTTGCGTCAATGGATTAAATTTAGAAGCAATGTTACTACTGAGTAAAAAGATATCAGAGCATTGAATGTAGTAGCTGAAACACGACGACGTAGACGTAGAAATTTCTTCGTCTTAGGTAGAGTTTCCATCTTCTTGTTAAAATTGCCTGAGGGTGAATTCTCTTACTTGCGTTTTGCTATTGTGTACAATGGCGCGTGCCAACTTTGTAACTGAAAGCACTTTAGTATTTCAAGTATCGTCTTTATGAGAAATAATTTAGTTAATTTTATAATTTTATCCTCTTGAAATTATGTAAATAATTTTTTTTTTTAGTTTTATAAATTTCAAATGCGACATTATTGAAGTAAAAAATTTTATGCATCTCCGATAAAAACAGTATGTGTTAAAATTTTTCTATTAACTATTCTTTTGTGTTGATTAAATATGATGTATATATTAGACCGATTCAAAAAAATCAACTAATTTTTTTTTTCTTTTCAAGGACACGCTCTCGAAAGTTTCAGTAAGATAAAAGAAGATGCCTGTTAAAATTTGAGCCATTAATATTAAGTACTCTCTGATTGCATTTTTCTGTTTCCCATTTAAATGAGACGGGGAATTTTTTTTTTTTTTAATTTGGAATTCTATATCTCATCGGCTAATCATTGTACTCTAAAGGTCAATACATATTCTTGTTAGAAATTGAAAGCTCTACAAACAAGACTTCTGATAATTTTACGATATCCCATACAGGAGCTGCCAGAGTTGAACAACGGGCCCCTACTTGGCCCAGCACTGGGGAACCTAGCTTTGGCACACCTATATTGGCCCAGGCTTGGGCCAGGACTGGGTAACCTAGCCTTGGCCGTCCAATGGCAACCCAGACTTGGGCCAAGACTGGGTAACCTAGCCTTGGCCGTTACAATGATTACCCGGGCTTGGGCCAAGACTGGGTAACCTAGCCTTGGCCGTCCAATGGCAACCCAGACTTGGGCCAAGACTGGGTAACCTAGCCTTGGCCGTTACAATGATTACCCGGGCTTGGGCCAAGACTGGGTAACCTAGCCTTGGCCGTCCAATGGCAACCCAGACTTGGGCCAAGACTGGGTAACCTAGCCTTGGCCATCCAATGGCAAGCCAGGCTTGGGCCAAGACTGGGTAACCTAGTCTTGGCCGTCCAATGGCAACCCAGACTTACGCCAAGACTGGGTAACCTAGCCTTGGCCGTTACAATGATTACCCGGGCTTGGGCCAAGGTAGGATTACCCAAGTTTGGATATACCCATGGTTTATACAAGTAGATCATATAAATGTACCAGTTCAACGTTAGTAGGTTCGTCCAGTAGCTACCGTTCGGACCCAGTAATCAGAAGGACGGCAGTTCGCGCCCAGAGTCCAGCAGAATTTCCACCGAGTTTTTTTCACATCATTTACCTCCCTTAAATAATTAAAACGTTAATGATCATGAATTCTACGAGATTAATAATAATAAATTTTTTTTAATTAAATTTATTCGTTTCCTGGAAACCTGGGCCAGGTCTGGCAACCAAGCATGGGCCAGGTCTGGTAACCAAGCATGGGCCAGGTCTGGCAACCAGGCTTGGCCCGAGATTATCATTCCAGGCTTCTACCAAAGCTGGGCCAAGACTGGCTTACAAGCCTGGCCCAAGGTTCTACAAAGTTGGGCCAAGTCTGGGCCAAGCTTGGGCCCGTGGTACTTTCCTCTCTGGAATATTTACTCTTTCAAAAGTTATTCGTCAAATTTAAATTCATAGTAAATTTCAGTATTATTTAACGTTTCTGACGAAAATATCAGTTTTATTACAAAATGTCTTAGGACTTTTTGCAGAACAATTTATTCTCAATAAATTATATTTTACCAAGTTTTCGAAATTCGGGAAATGCTCATTAGCGATTTGCACTTCAATGTCAATTTCTTAAAAAAAATAGTGTTCTGATCGATTTCAAGATCTTGATATTAATATGAAAATAACTAGAAAACAATGCAGAATTTTAAGAAACTTTGTCAAAGATACTTTGTACGAAATAAAATTGTCTACAACTCAGCCTTGAATTAAGGTATCTTATTGGTTCAAAGTTTTATTTGAAGAGAACTAAATGTTCTTTGAAAAAGCTTGAATGCGCTTAGTGGTACCTTCAACTATAATCAGCGTGGTAGCCTTGATAGTCTGATTTCCTATGAAATTGGTGGTTGATTGTTATTAATTTGTAGACTGTTGACTTTCAAGAAAAAAAGTGTAGGCTATTTATAGTAAGAAATTTAGTCTTCTACAAAAAAGTTCATATAAGTCGGATCTCTACAGTCAATATTGAAAGAGATATAGGAACTTTAAAAAATTAAAATTTTAAATTTTAGCTAAATGTCAATATTCAATACTACAAAATATTGCCAGTTATTAACTTAAAGGCATGTGGACAAGTGTGCGTGGATCCATTCATTTTGGACTGAAATGCATGGATTTGCGCGCACTTACCCCACGTGACTCTATGGCAAGCATTGGTAAGTGAAAATTTTCACTTCTGACTCCTCCGTGAACTTATATAAAAGTCATCTTTCGGAAAAAAAATTACGCCATTCATTTTCTTTTCTCGAAGCAAATATTTGTTCCAAATTTCGAGTCAATAGAACTCTTGCTTCAGAAACGGAGGAATCTCAATTCTAAATACCCTCGTAAACTCTCCTAAGAGTAAATTGTTGATAAAAAACTTCTAATATTAATTTTCTTGTATCGTAGCTAATATATTCATTGTGAATTTCAATACTGTGAACTTTTAGTCGAAAAACTAAAATTTCCATTTTTGACGCTCTCAAAAACCCACATAAAATTGAATTCATAGCAAAAAAATTTGGACCATTGATTTTCTTGTGTTGTATCTATAGTTTTCAAACTATAGTTTGTAACTTACAGTTATTATAATATTCATTTAAAATTCCAAATTCAATGGCAACCCAGGCTTGAGCCAAGACTGGGTAACCTAGCCTTGGTCGTCCAATGGCAACCCAGACTTGGGCCAAGGTAGGATTACCCAAGTTTGGCTATACCCATGGTTTAATAAGTAGATCATATAAATGTATCAGTTCAACATTAGTAGTTTCGTCCTGTAGCTACCGTTCGGACCCAGCAATCAGAAGGACGACAGTTCGCGCCCAGAGCCCAGCAGAATTTTCACCGAGTTCTTTTCACATCATTTACCTCCCTTAGATAGTTTAAACATCAATGATCATGACCTCTACGAGGTTAATAACAATAAAATTTTCTTTTAATTAAATTTATTCGTTTCCTCGATTTATGGGCTAGGTCCAGCAACCAGGGCCAAGCCTGGGCCCGTCGTACTTTCCTCTCTGGGGGCATTCCAACCAAAAAAAAAAGTTTTAAAATATAAAAAAAATTTTTTTACAGTGTACTTTAATTTGCATCTAATATCCAAAACTTTGAAAAAACATCTCAAATTACTCTGCTTTGAAACAATATATTATTTTATAAAACATCAAAAGCTATTTCAGTAGATTGACCACTGTTTAAATTGAATTTCTCTTTGAGAACCTAATACGCGAGCTTAAAAGCATCATATATTTATGTGTACATACATATATTTTTAAAAATATGTTAATATGAAGGTATGGTACATAGATACTCTAATAAAAACAAAAAAATAAACACTTCCTTTATATTAAAAATTTTTAAATAAAATAACATTTTTTTATGCGCAAAGTGTAATTGATTTTCTTTCTATAACGTTATACGGAATACTAAAGGAAGTAGCTTTTAAACTCGTTTGACGGGATCTTGTTGATGTTTATATCTTTTTAAGTAAGAAGATTGACATGGTAAATATAAATCCAATGGATTGGATTGCAATTTAATTCAAAGGTAGACTTACAGAGCTAAAAGAACTAGGATCTGGATCTATCTTTTCTACTAATATATTTTTTATAATTTATTATATAAAGTAAAAATGAAATTGTTTCGTACCGTTGAATTCAAATCAGTTCAATTGAATATAAAATTATTTATTATACTTTGATAACAATAAAAATACTTTGATGAACAATAAAAAAAAAAAATATTTTTAAAAAATGCAAGTGCAATAGATTCATTCAATTTAGTTTTATGATTAAGTAGAGTAGTAAGTTTTAAATTGAATGTTACTCGATATAATATATCTAGTGTGAAATGTAATTTTTTTTTAGTGGACAACACCAAGTATTTTGGTGGAAAACAGTAAAGTGGATAAGTCAATGACTATTGGAGATATGAAAAAGTGGGTGTGATAGTGTGAAGGGTTTGCAGATGTAGGTCTAGTGTGAATGTGAGTGTGGGTGCGAGTGGATGTGATGGTTGATGGTTCTAAAGAGAATGAGAATAGTAGTTGGAATAGAATGGCAGTAGCACGGGTAGTTTTAGTTGTTAGGTATGGGGTATTACGTTACGGGTTGTCGGGTGCGAACACCGGATACGGAAACTCCACTGGGAACAGTCTCGTGTTGTAATCTATGTCCATAGTCGATCTGTTCAAATGCCAAACCGTCTCGACGACTGCGTTTGCAGCCGATGGGATTTATCGATGACGTTTACATGAGAATATACATAGTACGTTATTAATTGAACACCCCCAAGGTGTGAGACTTGGACATTTACGTCCATAGCAACTGCTTAATGATTTATTGTCATTTACTAATGTATTACTAAATATATTTAATTATTAGTAAACCATAATTATTAACTTCTATATTTTTTTGAAGCAAGATACATTATTTTTTTGTAGCAATATTGCATTTTTTGTTTAAAGAATATAAATATTTCTCGGAAGAAGTACTATATACTTTTCACGCAAGTATTTTTGTATTCTCCGACCAAAAAAACAAAAGTTGCTTAAACCAAGAGAAAAAATTTCTTGGGAGAAAAGATCGATATGGAGAAGGGGAAAGTCATCGGTGCTAGGCAGCAGCAGCAGTGGGAGTAGTTCGGTGCTCGCCACGAGATCGCGCCCAGCCACTTGTAGAGTCCCTGATAAGATAGATATTTTAGAATTGTTACATTCCAAATTTGAACACGATTTTGTTCGAGTACTCTTCTTTCATTTGACAAAGTGACAAGTATCTTGTTGGATTGTACTATAGTATATTCTATATTACATTATGAAGTTAATATTTAATATTGATGGTTACTTGAATAATTTTTCACGAAATAAAACAATACGTTTCAGATATAAAAAAAAAAAAAAAAAGAATCGATACGTCAACCTTTCGGAGAGAAAATACACTCCTGACTGAGAAAATTTTTCGTTTTTATTAAAGAAGCGTACTTTTGGAGCAAGAAATTTTTTTTCTTGGCCCAAGCAACTTTTATTTTCACTTAAGCAATTTATTTTTCGGAGCAAGAAAATTTTTTTCTTGGACCAAGAGATTTTTTTTTGGCCGTAAGGAGTTTGTTTTCATTCAAGACGTTTATTTTTTTGGAGCAAAAAATTTTTTTTCTTGTGGCAAGAAAAAGTTTCTTGGCCCAAGTAAACTTTTTTTCGTTCAAAAGAGTTTTTGAATCAAGAGATTCATTTTTATTGAATCAAGAAAGAAAATTTGGAAGACAAAATTTTTCTTAAACCAAGTTAACTGTTTTTTCTGTGTATGAATGAAAAATAAAAGATGGCGTGTTTAAGATAAAAAAAAAATAAAGTTGTTTTTTTTAGCATCTTCATTTTACTTCTTCACTGTGTAAAAAAAAAAATAATAAATTTTATTTAATTTAAACTCCCTTTAATTAATCAAACATTTTTAATCTTAGGTTTGTGATGTGCAGTTATTTGAACTTTACTTAAATAAGGAAGTAAAGAAAAAATAATTTAAATATTTAAGCTATAATTTCCTGTGGAAAATGTTTGCGCATAATTAAACGATAGATGTTCATTTAATTATTCATTTCACAAACTATGCAAATAGTTAATATGTATGAAAATTTGACAGTTATACGTGTGTATGTTTATACGTTTAATTAGTACTTAATACGAATAAAAATTATAACGTGGGGATTAGACTGAGCCAGGATGACACGCAAACGTTCTACATTACTTTTATAATTAATTCAAACTCATAATTATTCTTGTCATTGTCACTGCATTTACATCCCGTTATTATTCATATAACTGTTACCATATTTTTAATAATTTTTATTATTTTATTAAATTAAAAAAAAGCGCTGTAAAAAACATATACAAATTAAAATTAATTTCTTTCAAATAAAATGACCCAAATATTTTTGTTTTATGCTCGAGTCAGAATTTAAAATCCCTTGTTAAAAATAATGATGGACTCAATAGTTCGTAATATATTTCACGATCTTGGATATTATCCAATAAGTTATCTATTAGTGATCACATAAAGATCATAAATAAACAATTGCATTTATTTACTTTTTTTTTTCTTGCCACAGTTAATTGACATTATCGTTATCTATCATTATCGTAACCACAAAATATTTAATTATTATAATTAGTTGTCTCGTCTCATTGAGGTTTTTGTGGTTTTCATTGAATGCACATAAACGTAAAAAAGAACTCGTCAGAGTAAAAAAAATACGGGACTAAAAAAAGAAAGTAAAAAAAAAAGAAAGATAATAAGAAGTCACTGAAGCCTGAACGCAATTGCTTGTGTCTACTCCTCCTACTTTTCTTCTTTTACTACTTCTACTTTACTAAATTTTGTCTCTTCAACTCCTGAGTAATTTTAGTCTTCTGGGAACGTAATTTATTCTTGATAATCACTGGTATTTTGCGTCAACTTGCCACGGTCATGGCTCAATTGGTTTCGGCACGTTTCTCTGCAACTGAGACATTGAGAAATTACTTATTGTTAGATCTTGTATATATATACAATGATACGGCTATATACTAGGATACGGATTTGCTGATAAAGTGTTCGCTAAGTCGATTATTTGCTATTGGAGTATATATACATACATACGTGTATGTATATATATACTTTGAATCATGATATTGGATAGGGAACGTGATTGTCTGAGCGTATCTATCCTTGCTAATTCCTCTGAGTTATTACGTCTCTATTTCGAATGCATAATTTAGTAAGACTGTGAATATAAACAGAGTTTTTATTTTAATCAGACATATTGACTGTGATATTATATGTTGTTATTGTTAATATTTACTATTTAAATATATGTTTTCGTAGAAAAATTAATAAAAAACAACTTTTTACTTTTTAATGATTTAAAATAATATAGGGAAGAGTGGGGTAAAATGGGCTCTTAAGAAAAAAGGGCTTAAATGTAATATGCATGTAAGCCCTTTTTCCCCCTCCTCTACCTTGGAGTAACGAAAAATAAGGACCAATTAGTATCGTCAAATATTTTTAACTTTTGTAGGCTCTATATAGGAATATATATATTCAAATAACAATTTTTGAAAATTATTTACATTTATCTTTTATATGAAAATTATATAATAAATATTACCATACATATTTATGACTAGTACATGATTGTTAAGATTAAATGTTAACGCTTATTAAAATAAATTATAAAATATTTTGCAACTAATTAATCCTTATTGCCCGCTATCCCAAAGTACTCAATGTTGATAAATATAAATTACATAAATTAATGGTAACATAATCGTGAGATTTAATAATTATAATAATATAAGTTTGATCTATTTTATTTAATTAATTTAATCAATTAATTATAATCTTACTAGTGGTATACCTATAACTCATTCATGCCTGGAAATTAGTTTCATCAGAATGTTCCCGGATATTTTGATATCGATCGGGATATTACGAAAATTCAAAAACTATTTAGAATATTACACAAAATCTTTAAATATTCTGGAACAGTAATAAATTATTAAATTGTTATGAACTTGACCGAAAGTTCCAAAACTTTTTGGAGCGTAAAAAATTAAGAACCGTTATACTATTAGTCAAAACACTAGTTTAATTTAAAAAAAAAAAAAAAAAAAAAAAACGTAATGAAGACATTTCATTTAATATAAATTGACTAATTTTTTATTTACGTCAGTAGCTAAAGTACTGAAGAACAAGTAAAATTTTTATCAATCAATCGCAATTGAATTTAGTATCTGATGTACTAACTCTTTAATAAAGTACTACTATCTGTGTGTTTACTATTTCAGTAGAACATGAAAAGTGATTTCGTATCTACGAAATTCAATTCAAAGCCTCGAAAGCACGAACTGTGGCAATATTGGCAAATTCGTGGTTCCTCCTTATTCACTCTCTCACTTATATCTCACAAGTAGTACACAAAGTGCACTTTACTTAAGTGCATATATATATATCTAACATATATATGATTCACACCAGCCAATACAATTTTTAGTATTTTCCAGCTTATACTTTCTATGTTTCTTTCTCCATATATTTATTTCGTTTTTTCATTTCAACAGTTATTATTTTATTCACTTCTGAAGTACTGAAGTTTACTTATATTGTCAGTACGTTACATGAACATTAAGCTCTACTGTTGCTCAGTGGTATTTATATTTCCCTTGGGCTTTCCTATGGGGTTACGCCTTTGTCTTTGTCTCTTGTGGTTACCGTGCAAGGTCGCTGAATGATCGATGAACTGCAAACAATTTCATTAAATATTCTCTTTTATGAGAATAAATAAGACCAAAGGTGAGGAAAAATAAATATGGTAAATTTTGATTTAAAAAAAATAATTTATAACTATTAAAAATTAAATTATTGAAATCTTTTTTAACATTAATTGGTTGTCTTGACTCATATATTTGACCATGTTGATATATTATGAACAATCGTTCTTCTATTCATATTTTCTTGGATGAAATTTGTCACAATGCCTTTAATTTTTTTTTTATTTTTATTTTTATTCTATTTCCGACTCTTTTAGTTATTTTTTGTGCAAACGATTCATTTCTAGAATAATAACGGCGATGACAATACAGTGAACTCAATTCTACAACCTGAACTTGATATTTTCTGAAATTTCTGTACTCTGCATTTCCTTTTTGCCTCAGGATACAATTCACGATTCAACTCATTGATTAATGAATAGAATGCTTGTTATGTATCGAAACGCAGTCTATTTTTAACAAACGATAAAAATAATTAACGGAAATATTTATTTATATATATTTTTTTCTTTTATCGACCAAATAAAAAAAAAGTTATTGAAAATTTTTGTGGAAATGATTTTTTATATTTTTAAAACATTAAAACACACAAACTCGTATCATGTAAATATTTACATAAAGAATACAACTGAAAACGAATTGAATTGAAAACAATTTTATTATTACAACGTATTGAATTTTTTTTTAATTTTAAACGAAAAAAAAAATAACTATGTTTTTATGAGATTTTTATATTTTTTAGTATATGCGAGTTATATTTATATATTTTCTAGACAGTCTAATTTTATTCATCCTGTAGTTTTTTTGCATTTTTTTTCGTTATTATATTCTTGATATTTTCTCCCTGGGGCTTCATGTCTTCCTTATTTGCTCGCTATTTCCTGAGGCGTTTTGTATTCTTGCTGCTGTAACTGACTTATTTTATATCAGACTGACATCAATTGTTGTAAAAAAATAATAATAAGATATTATTTTACCAAAAAACTTGTTATTGAAAATATATTTTTACTATACAAACTGAGAATTTACTAATGATTGTCATCAGGAACCTTAAGTAGTATAGTAATTTTGAAATAATTTAGCATGGTACTAGTGGCAATGATAACTATGATCATCGTCGAATCACAGTCATTATTTGCAATCCAAATATTCACTCACCTAATGTACACCAATAATTATAATGGTAGCTGACAATATTTATTGTATCGAGATAGTAATAATTACCATCGTGCAATTATAAACGTCATACATTGACTCTTGATGATTTAAGTCCAAATAAAAGTCTTGTTATTTAATAAACTTATGAATAAACATAAAAAATAATTCACTACTGGGGTATTTTTTTAGTTAAGAGATAATTTTAACGTTTCAAATATTAATAATAATGAATAATAAAATAGAGTACAAGTATCAGTCGTAGAAGAAAGGGAACTTTGCTGTGACAATAATTATCATCGTGAAAAATGATATCCGTCACATAAATTATAATAGTTGCAATCTCATGATGAAGGTTTATATTATGAATATCCCAGAGAGGCAAGTACGACGGGCCCATGCTTGGTTGCCAGACCTTGCCCTTCCCTCAGGAAACAATTAAATTTAATTAAAAAAACATTTTATTATTAATAACCTCGTAGAATTTATGATCATTAACGTTTAAACTATCTAAAAGAGGTAAATGATGTGAAAAAAACTTGGTGAAAATTCTGCTGGGCTCTGGACGCGAACTGCCGTCTTTCTGATTGCTGGGTCCGAACGGCAGTTACTGGACGAACCTACTAATGTTGAACTGATACATTTATATGATCTACTTATTAAACCATGGGTATAGCCAAACTTGGGTAATCCTACCTTGGCCCAAGTCTGGGTTGCCATTGAATGGCCAAGGCTAGGTTACGCAGTCTTGGCCCGAGCTCGGGTAATCATTGTAACGGCCAGGACTGAGTACCCAATCTTGAGCCAATATAGATGTGCCAAAACTAGGTTCCCCAGTGCTGGGCCAAGTAGGGCCCTATCGTTCAACTCTGGCGGCTCCTGCATAGAATATTGTAAACAATATCATCATCTTAATAATATTCATTATATAATATATTAATAGTTATTATATTTATTGAGCATTAAAAATGGTAACTATTACTATCTTGTATTGTAACTATAAATATTTTAAATCTTATAAATGATAATGATAATACCTAAACAATAAAATAATCAAAAGCATAAATACAATACACATCACAATAGTACACATAAATATCACAATGGCATAATAGTTGAAAATAACTAGATGTACACTGTTTTAATATTATATCAAGTAAGTTACAGGCGCATAATAAATTAACTATGGTGTTTAATTAATTATATAAAAATAATAATGGCTGTTAAATTGTAATAATAGATGTATATGAAATCTGATGATGTTAACCAATGGTTAACGAAACGTCATTGCAAAAATAATAAATAAAACATTTAACATCGACAATAAAGATCGGAACAGGCCAAAAGCGTTGTTATTAAAAAGATAATGATTATATTACTAATCTCTATCGTAAAAATATTTTGAATTTTATCACAATCTGATGATAATCATGAGCATTTAATTTCCACTGTGTATTATGTTGAATAAATAAAATTAATATATAGAATAAATATTTCTTAACATATATATCAAAGAAGGAAAGAGAAAGGAATTGAGGATTTATAGGATGAAGAGAGACCGTGAGAATATGACACGCTTCTATATCAATGTCTTGTATTTTCTTTACATCCATTTCAATCCCAGTGTACTGCTTTCCCATTGTTGAATCCAAGACTATAAATGATAAGTCGGTTCTTAGAACGGGTTAGAATCGGCTGAAACTTCAGTAACGTTACCTCACGATCAAATGCTAAAACTTTGAATTGAACATTACAGCCATCTCTAAAGTATACTTTCAGTATATGCTTCAGTGTGTATACTAAAAAGACAACTACGAGATTAAACTTTTGCCAGTAGTAGTAGTAGTAGTGAACTCGGAAATTCATCCTGACCTAGTGTTGTTGCCAGGAAACAATGCTGGTGCAGAGCGAATCTCTTGATCCAGAATATCGATTCTCTTTAATGTCATTAGACTTATCAGCATGAGTGTAAAATTTTGTCATCTCTTATCATCTTTGCTATTATTTATATTACGTCAGTATCAACTTATGAATGAATGTTTAAGTGAATTATTAAATTTTATATCCGAGTTTGAAGTTTGCATAATTTATAAGTAAATAGTTAGTTTGCTTACCTATAAATTGACTTATTTAACGTCACACTGAACTGTCTAAAGTTTCTCATAAGAGGCTCTGATACCGAAAGATTGTTAAATATGATAAGAAGTAATTAAATGCGAAGGCTTTAATTAAAGTAAGTAATTTAGATTTAGAGCAACTGGCGAGACTGATTGGGAAGTTAGTCTAGGTTACTTTGCATTTAATTACAGTATCACATTTACTTGATGGATTAAATTGATTGGCAATCTTCATTTTTTTTTTTTTTTTTTTTTTTTTCAAGAAATTCTTTTACAATAAAGTACATGAATAAAAAGAGAAGTAAAGAATTGACGCAATAATTTAAGAAATCAGATCAATTTTTTAAATTTTATCTGAAGTGATTTTCATTGAATTGTCACGGGTTAATTTTTTTAATATTAAAGTAAAATACCCAGTACTTGAACGTCTCTGAAAAAAAGGACCAGTACTTGAACAAATTTATATAAGTTAAATTATTTACAAATTTTAGCGCGTTAAATATAAGAAATTTTTGTATTACAGTATTGTTTGAAAATTTAAGAAGTAATTGCAATAAAAATTTTTTCATTTCATACCGAAATTATTATAATTTTATTGAATTTAATACTACCGTACAATGAATGACCGTTTGGTGCTTCTTTTTTCATTAAAATGATTCAAAGTGATTGAATAAATAACCGGCAAAAAGTACTTTACATAAATATTTTTAGTAAAAAAATGTGTTCGTCATTGTGTTCTTAAAAATAAATAAATAAATTATTAATTTTCTATTACCTGGAGTATTATACATTTTTAATAACATCAAACACTAGTCATTATTAAATTACATATAATTGAATTTATAAAATTAAAAAAATTTGATGAGTTTTTATTTATTTCCGAACTGTAATCTGTATCTTATACTTGTATCTTATATTATTTCAAGTATTGGTCTCAGTGTTCAACTACTGCAGCTTATCTAAATAGGTAGTTCAAGTACTACTGCTTCCTTAGTAAATTTTAAAAACCTTGCAAAAATATGAAAATTTTATAATTTTTTAATTTTTAAAAGATTGAAAAATGTCCCTATTTTTATAAGTAACACTAGTTTTTTCGATTTAATTAATTTTTATTTGCCAAAACCATGGTTAAATGAATTTAACTTTAAAAACTATTTAAGTACTGGGTACTTTGTCGGATTTTTTTTAAACCCCGAAGCATTACGTATAAATTTATTAGAGTTTTAATATAAAATTTTAATTTTATTTTAAATCAATGAACTCAATAGTATTTTAAGAGATCAAACTATATCGATTATAGTATTTTTAATTAATTATTTAATTAGTTTACTTTTTCGCTTTATACATAGTTTGGTGCTGTCTGAACGTACTTGAAGGATTTCTTAGTATAGTTTGAGTATATTTGCCGTAGACCCTTTATCTTATTAGTGCAAGTGAAAGACAAACAGTGGTTTATTTGTCGTAAGTAAAATTGTACAATTACACTGTGGAACTAATCTTCTAATTTCGAAATTAGTTTTCGCGTAAAAGATAATATATGATATGTATGACTATATATTTGTACACATATAGATGTATACAATAGTACACAGAAAAAACAGTTAACAAGAAAAATATTCTTGATTCAAGAAATCTTTTTCGATCCATTTGGAAAATAAAAATTTACTTGCACAAAGTAAACAATTATCTTCAAATTTTGATCTTGAGTTAAAATTTTTTTTCTCATGTCAACATATTTTTACGCTTAAATAAAAAAATGTTCACTTGCTTCAAGAGTTTATATTACTTAAAGTAAGAGATATTTTTTTTTAAGCAAGATGCATTTTTTTTGTAGCAATATTGCATATTTCTGTTTGAAGAAAATAAAATTTCTCGGAACAAGTACTCTGCTTATCAAGTGTTTTATTTTTATTGAATCAAAAAAGAAAATTCGGAAGAGCACTCGGCGTGATACCGACATGGTCTGGGTTCGATTCCGGGTTCGGGCTATCTATATTTTTCTCAATTTATCTATAAATTATCTTATCGAGAAGGTTTGCATGTTTAGGATTCACTATATTTAAACATTGATGGCGGGGTATTAAAAAAATTTAACAAAGAAAATTTTTCTTTTTTAGATTATCACTTTTTAAAAAATTTTTTTTCATTACAAATTTTGAAAATTATGGCTGATTTGTTAAAAACTAATAAAAACACAGATTTTAAGAGTTTTTGATTTTGATTTGTTCTTATAGCAAATTTTATAGGAATCGATAAAAATTAGTGCGAAAAACTTTTAATGAAAAAAAACAAGTTTTTGTTAATAAATTTTTTTTTGGATTCAATATAGCTTAAATATGTAAAACTTAGAAAGCTTGAAAATCTTTTTTTTTTTTTTACAAAATTATTGAGCTCAAGAGTAGTCGTGAGATATTTAAGTTGATTTGCCAAATCAGTCAACTGTTACATTTTTCAATTAAATAACTATTTATAATAACAAAAAGTGCAAAAAAAAAAAATGAAGGGCAGAAATTATAATTGAATAGATAAGATTAATAAGATCGTACGTTTGATATCGAATGGATTTCATTGAATATTTCACCCTATATTTGAAGTGGACGTTAATATTTTTTGCGACAGACTCATTGATTTTACAAAAAATACATTTTTGCACTACTCCTAATTTGTTTTTTTTTTTTTTTTTTGTTCATTTTCTTATAAAAGTATTAAAAATATAAAAGTGGTTCAAATAAAAATAATCGTTGGTAAGAAGATAAAAATATCGAAAAAATGAATAAGTGAGTCTATCAGCAACGGATATCTTTTGTATGTTCTATTTCTTATTTTAAAAGTGAACTGAATTCAGTACACGCATAGATGCAATTTAAAAAACCACAAGCTGATCTACTTTAAAAAAAAGTACACAGTATATACCCACCGTACGAGCAAGCACAATGCGCCTAGAATTACGTTGTTGGAAAAGGCGAAGAGAACCCGGCTTTTATCTCTTAGTGATTTATGATTCTCTCACATCAGTATTCTTCTATAGTAAATCGTACTCTCTACCTTGAAAGACTTTTTTTTCATTATTATCATTTGAATATCTCTTATCTTGAAAAATTTTTTTTACCGTTGAACAGCTCTATTTGAGTCTCGATATCTAATGATCAGTAATTACTATCTATCCATTAAAAAATAATACTTGGCAAAATATACACAGAGAATTTTATAGCAAAAATTACCCTAAAAGTTTAGGTAACGATGGGACACCTTGATATTCTTGAGAATTATACTATTTGTTTCAGTAACGTTGTTTAATAAAATTTCATTAAAATAGGGGAAGGGGGAGGGGGCAAAACGGGGTACTTAAAAAAATACTACGGTTTCGAGGACTTAAATACGCTAAATCTCTATGTTTTTAATGATACTCAAAGTAAATAAACAAAAATTTCAGTCGCCGTTGAAATAAAAAAATTTTTACTTTTGCGGGCAGAATGGGGTACCCCCTTAAAAAGGTGAAAAAACAAAATTTCTGCATATTAAATAAAATTGATCAAATTAAATTTTTTTAAAAGTAATTTACCTAAAAAAAAATTATATTTTACACAATTATTGTATGTAAATGAAGAAAAAAAATTTTTTATTGGTTTTTATCATAAAACAAAAGCCATTAACATTTTTCGACTGACACTCGATTTTTGAAAAAGTTTAACAAAAAATATTCAAAATAATACTCAATTGTATTTACAAAAGTGATTTTGGAATGTTTAAAAAACATTAAAATTTTTTCTTATAAAATTTGGGAGGAGGGTACCCCGTTTTGCTTACCCTATCCCCTATACTCTAAAATAAATTTTCTTTTACTATACCTCATGTATAATTTCCCTTCCTACTTATATGCTCAATTCGAATCCAATGTACTTTTTTGTTAATATTTTCATTGATTACAAGTTTTCTAATTTAAATAAAAAAATTATCAGGTTTACAATTTTTATTTTTCGAAAAGAAAATTTAAAGATAGAAACCGAGAAAAATGAAAAAAAAAAAAAATAAATAAAATAGCTGAATAAATCTTTGAAAATTAAAACAATGAAGAATTATTTGCGTTACGAAAAATAATATCATTCATTTGATTAATTTATTATTAATATCTTTATATAAAATTCATCGTAAAACAAAAATTTTATGCCACAATTAGTTTTTAATAGAATATTACTGTTATTATTTACTGCAACTTCATTCCCTAAATAAAAGTTAATTAATTTTTTTTTTGGCTTAAACTGATTAAATAATGAGGTTAAAAATCCCTTATTAAAAGAAAGAGTATAAAACGATTAGAAAAAAAAAAAATTTCAATACTTTTTAATGCTTTTGAATACCCAGACAGAAAAATATATATATGACATATATGCATCAATGTATCGGCTATATGGGACATATATCTTTATATATAAATATTACGTGTCACGTTGTTTGTCCGCGATGAACTCCGATTTTACTGAACCGATTTTAAATTTGATTTGCACACCGTGTGCAATTTGATCCAACTTGAAAGATAGGATAGCTTACATCTCAATTTATAGTCGCAATATTATTTTATTGCAAATTATTTGTCTATTATTTGTCAATCACAATTATCTGTAAGCTCTAACCGATTCTAACAGATGACGACATCTGTTGAGTAGATTGAGTAAGTATTCAATAGATGGCGCTATGTTAGAAATACAAACGTTTTAAAGCCCTCCTAGACAAAAATTGAAATCCTTAATTGATTTTATTGTTAAATATTCAGTTTTTGGTATCACATGTTGTTGGTTGTATTCGATTGTGGCAAAAGCGAGGTTTGCCTCATGCCCACATTTTAATTTGGTGTGGGTTCGAATTGGTCTGGGTTCGATTCCCAGTTCGGGCTATCTATATTTTTCTCAATTTATCTATAAATTGTCTTATTGAGAAGGTTATTTGCATGTTTGCATGTTTAGGTTTCCACTATATTTAAATATACAGTCGACTCTGTCTAAAGGTTCGCTGCCTAAAGGTTCCCGCTGTCTATAGGTACCAAGATACATTGCTTAAAGGTTCCCGGATATTCCCCCACCCGCTTTCTCGAGTGAAGAATCACAATTCAGTTTCCAAGCGCTAACTTTAAACGCACGTTCTTTTGATGTTATGTTTACTGCGCAATGTGTTCGTATTAGCGTGTGCCTCGGCGCTCGAGGGAAATATATTGTAGAGGAAGTGCTGATGGTGGGGAGGGAACCTTTAGGCAATGGTCCTGTCCCGACGTGGAACTTTTAGACAGAGTCGACTGTAGTGGAAACCTAAACATGCAAATAACCTTCTCAATAAGACAATTTATAGATAAATTGAGAAAAATATAGATAGCCCGAACTGGGAATCGAACCCAGACCAATTCGGTATCGCGCCGAGTGCTCTACCAGTTGAGCTATCCGGCACTATACTATATTCCGTTCAATTTGATCTATAACTTATTGAGCCACACCGTCCATCGTACGGTAATACACCATTCAAATATTGTGGAAACCTAAACATGCAAACATGCAAATAACCTTCTCAATAAGACAATTTATAGATAAATTGAGAAAAATATAGAAAGCCCGAACTGGGAATCGAATCGAGACAAATTCGGTATCGCGCCGAGTGCTCTACCAGTTGAGCTATCCGGCACTATACTATATTCCATTTAATTTAATCTATTACTTATTGAGCCACACCATTCGGTTTAATATGACAAGAACCTTAGCCACAGCAACGCGTGGCTGGGTCTGCTAGTGTTATTTATATATTTTTTTGTGCGGGTACTTTGATTACTTTTGAATCGCCTTTCTTATGGGCATTTAACATTACAAATCGTTTCTTTTAATCAGGGATGGTAACGAAACTAATAAATCCACTTTTACTGTCTCGGATGTTCCTGAAAACTATTTCAGAAAGTACTGGTTACTATCTTAGATAGTATACAGTCCTGTCTTGCGCAGTAACCGCTGACATCTACAGATCAACACACGTGCTATCTGCAGATAGTATCTTGTAATATCTTAGAAATGCAACTGTAC
Organism: Microplitis mediator; assembly: GCF_029852145.1. NCBI lineage: Eukaryota > Metazoa > Arthropoda > Insecta > Hymenoptera > Braconidae > Microplitis > Microplitis mediator. Next base: position 8,373,885 of record NC_079971.1, read on the forward strand.
TTTCTGGCAGAGTACTCATTACTTTACAAATGCCACTGACTACTATCCAAAAGCGTACTATACGAGATGTTATTAGTTACAGTCTGGGATAGTACTCAGTACTAACCAGAGAGTTGCCACTACTATATTGTTTTGTACGTGCATGCTACCATTGCTGTAGTAATTTCTGTATGAAATTTTATGTGAAAAATACCATAAAATTTTCTAAATGTAATAAACGTACTAAAGTATTTTTGATCACTTACTAAAATTTAATAGTGCTTATTGAATGTTATTTGAATTAACAGAATTATTTTTACTGTGCGATTCCTATTACACGAGCTCACAAGAGTTATGAAATTTCCTTATTGGTGCTTAAGGCAATAACAAGAACTAAGACTCAAGTTAATGTTACGTTCACGTATAAAAATACACATGTACACTTGGTTTAACACACAACGATAATATTCTCGTAGTGTACGGTAGTGTAGTTTAGTACTATATTGTAGAGGAAGGTTATGACGTTACGAGTAAAATAAAAAAATAAATAAAAGGAAAAAAAATAAACACGTCGCAGTACATACTTTTAATATCCTCGTTCTTGCCTCTTGTATAGTGGATTATGACTACGTCTTTCTTTATACCGTTTTGTAGAAAATAAAATAATAAAGCCGTTTTATAGCCTTTATATACTTTATCGTTGTAATCAGAACTTGGACTATTTTTTAAAACAAATCTTAATTGTTAATAAAGTTATTTCTTTATAATAACAATTAAGTGCTTAGAATAGTTTACAGAATTTTCTTTTATATTTTAACACACTGATTTATAGAATGTTATGATATTTAAATACTGTTAATTTTTTTTTTTTTTTTTTTTTGAAACTATAATCTTTACAAATCCAAACGTTTTGTTTATCAAGCTAGGCTAGATTAAATTGTTACATACTATTAAACTGTTTAAACCATTGTCACAGTGAAATTATTAGTGGCAGAGAAAAATTTCCTGGTGAAAAAATGTTTATTTATTTATATAGAGTACAAACACTACGATGTATATATTGATACCTTGCTTGGTTACTAAGAAAATTGAGATAAAATAAATTTTTAACACTTCTCGAGATGTACATTCAACAGCGGCATGTACATATCCCAGTACGCACCATGTTATGTACATTTAAAGCAGCATTGCTAACAATTTATTTAATAGCAATTTCCTTGAAAATAAGTAAAATATTCGAAAACACTTCAAGATATTTTTATTCTACACAAGTAGATAAATATTTTTCAGAATTGTTATAAATCAAGAAATCAATAACGATTAAATAAGTCTCTGTTGTTAGTTTGCATTTCAATATCTACCAGTTGTTAAATGTACATTAGCCGTAGTAATAGTCAATAGAAATTTTGCACAACTCAATTGCGAAGCAATGAAATGTGTTTTGCTAACGCTAACTCTGTCCCAGCTGATTCACTCACGTAAAAATCATATTAAAACACTTCTTCAAATATGCTCAACTAGAATAAAATTCGTATCACTTTGAAGATAATTTATTTATAAATAAAACGAACAAAATTTTAAGTCATTTTTTTTTTTAATTATTTTAAAAAACAATTGCAAAAAAAACCTGTGATGTCCATTATGAGATTTAAAAATCGGACTAAAAACAAGAACTTCTCTATTTTTTGAAAAATTCAAATTTCCTGATGAGGAAATTTGACACGATATGAGTAAATTTATTTTTTCACTTTGTTTTTCCATTCTATGATTCCGTATTCAATTTTATATGGTAACAGTATTATGTTTTTATATGAATACATTTCTATATGTAATGTATCGTTCAAATGATAAATTCGTGCAAAATATTTTATAACTCGTGTTTGTATTTATTTATAGATTTACATGTTTGTTTACATAAGTATTGTTATGCTTACGTCATATATTTATTTATATTTTATGATGCACTTAACCGTTATTTAAATTTTACGAATCAAAAAAAATGTTTTAATATTATTGAAAAATGTATGTATCAGTAAACAAATTTGTATGTTGTATAGTAAAATTACTAATTAATTATAATTATTTAGTTGAAAAATAGTCAAAAGCTATGTGAAAATGATAATCCACAAACGAGCTTTGGCTTTTCATCTCTTTCAAGTTAATTACTAAATTTTATTACGCAAATTAATATAATGTTGGAATTATAGTATTGTTATCATAAGTGTAGAGATCAAAGCTGAATTACGGATTAATTAGATGCTTCAAGGGATTCTTTTTTTCTTTTTTTTTTTTTTTTTTGTAATCTATTAAAATAATTTTACAAAGAAATAATCGGAAAAATTAAACTTATTATTTTTTTAATTCAACATGTTTTCGGTTGCTTTTAGCTTTCAAGTTAGATAGTATATTACTTTAATGATGCTAATTAACGTGAGAATTAACGAGGTAGGGTATCGGAATGCGAAACTGTTGTAATTTTGTGTAACAGATGACCTAAATTATTGTGGTTGACAAAAAGTTATATTCTGAAGTATACAAGAATGTAAATAACAGTTTAATGGTATAAGAATTTACGTTATTTTAACTATATTATGTAATATAGTAGTGTGATAAAAATTCTAAAATTATCTTGAAACAAATGAATGATTAATTTGGATATTTTGTTCTCATCATACATTTAAAATCTAAACAACCTCTTTCTAATATTCTAATTTAATGTTATTTTAATTTTCAATCAAATTGAAAATTTTTAATTTAACGAAAACGCGAAACTTATTAACGACCGCTGTTGTAGGATTCGAACCCGAGACCCTACGCACGAAAGACCGAAGATTTAACTACTACGCTACTCTACCGATTGTGGCTCCTAAGTTTAGTTATGGTATTGAAATATTAGTCGATACCAGCCCGGAATCCCAAAGATATGCCTAACTTAGGCAATGACGAAAACTTTCCTAATAATAGCCAAATTTGGCATACCTAATTTTAGCAACCCTTTGGTCATCCTAATCCGATTTTAGTCAGGGATTCCAAAGATTCACTGAACTTTTACGCCCTGCCGAAGACTCCTAATGACAAACAAGTTTTGGTATATCGAGTTTCGGTTTTCCTCATAAGGACGGGATACGGTTCAAATTAGGCTTGCTGTATTTCGGAAAGCCTCATTCGTCCCAAATCGGTACTTTGGCATGCCGCACTGTAATTCTAGTCACACCCTGATTTGGCATACCAGACTTCAGCAAGCATTTGGTCATTACTATTAAATATCAGTCAGGAATTCCAAAAGTATTCCAAACTAACGCCATGCCACACCTTCCCCCAATAACAACCAAATTTATAATGTTTTCGGCATTTCGAGCTTTGTTTCCTTATGAAAATACCATAAGGTCCGAATCAGGCTTGCTGTATTTCGGAAAGCCTTATTCGGACCAAATTGGTCTTTCGGCAAGCCTAACTGGAATTTCTAGTCGGGATCATATGTTCTGAATAATCAATGACAACCAAAATTTATGACTGATGTAAATAACGAATTTTTTTTTTTTTTTTTTGGTTATTTGGGTTGTGATCAAAATCTAAGTATAGTCATATCTATGTTGCTGATTGATAAAATATCAAATTTTAATAATTTATTAAAAATTTTGTTCATAATCTGCGTGTTTGAGCTTCACAGTTTTAAACTTTTCCTAGTTATTAATCAAATTACATTTTCTAAATTAACCTTACATTCGTTATGTTGTTAAAATTTTATTTCGAAATTGTAGAAAAAATGTATTCATCATAAAATTATTGATTGGTCCATGAAATTGGATACAAGTGTAAATTTGATAAAAAAAAAAAATTATTTGCTGAAAAAAAATTGAATTTCCGGCTGCATTGTTACTTGAATGGAATCCATAATTTACGCGGGTTAAAAATAAAGTATTGTAAGTAAAAAAAAAAATGCAATTTTATAATGCATTTTATACTTGTTTGTCTGCATTGTTATCCAAGCTTAATTTGGTTTCATTATTACACAGTATATGTGAATATTTTTGTTGATTTTTTTCATCATTTTTTACGTAACTCGAATAGTTGCATTGTATTGTGTATCGAGCGGAGTTTTATATTCATATACGATAAAAATATTCACCTCGGTGACTGCAGCATAAAAAAGAATTTTGATCTGTGTAACATATCAATTTATTGCTGGTAAATTTAATAAAATATCATTTAATTTATTTTACTATTTTAATTATTCAGGTCGTTAATAACATTATCAATAAAATTTTTATTATGATTCGAAATTTATTAATTGCACTAAATAAAAAAAAAAATGATTTATATTCAAAAAATTAAATTGAAGAGTAATAATAAGATAAATTAATTTTGAAACTTTTTGAAAAAATTTCGTGGCAAAAAATCCAACTAAAGCTGATTTTAATTGATGGTATGCAGCTTCGGTGATCCTTAACGGTATCCTGAAGGACAAGATTAAGGAACATGGTGTGTGTTTAGTAGACAGTTACGAGAAAGTGAGAGAAATAATTAAATTGCACATCCTTCGTGTACGCGTTGAGCGTCAACTTAGTAACACTTAATTCGTCGGCTAATGAGTTTATGGGCAACGCTATAGGATAAACAAAAAAGCTCTTTCATTTACCCATGGTAACTATGTCCAATGGGGGTTTTCTGTCATAACCTTATAACACTACACTAACATTATAACCTCAAGGGATTTTACTCTATCAGTTCCTCTTTGTACTTTGTATTTTTTTTGTAAACTTTATGAGAGGATTTACGGATTAGGACTAAAATATACTTGAGAGGAATTTTATAAAGTACTTATTTATATTTTTACTCTCAGAAAATGATTATCATTGAAAACCTTAAGTAGTATAGTAGTTTTGAAATATTTCAGTATGATACTATTTGGCAACGAACGGTAATAACTAATAAATAATATAATAGAGTACGCTGAAAGAAAAACTATCTTGATTCAAGAAGAACTTTTTCTTCACAATGTAATTTTTGTTTCAAAATTTTGAATTGATTTAATTCAAGCAATAAGTTATTGAACCATAAAATTCCAATTCTTGGATGGAAAAAAAAATTCTCATTTTTTTTTTCATTACTCTGAAAATATCTTCCATCAAGACATTACTACTTGAACCATAAATTTAAAGTTCTTAAAACAATAGTACGACATTTTTAATTGAAGACAAGTGGTCTTGCTTGATGAATTTGATAGTATTGATTGAAGATAATATAGTTTTGGGTCAAGACACGAGAGTTATCCGTTGAAGATATAAAATCTTTATAGTCAAGAAAGTGTAAATCAAGACAAGAATTTCTTGAAGCAAGATAATTGGCTCTCTTCAGAAATAAATTCTTGGCTCAAGAAAATATTTCTTGAGTCAATATAAATTTTCTGTCAGTCGTAGAAAAAAGGGTGCTTTGTTGTGCTGTATGACAACAATTATGATCATGAAAAACAATATCTGTCACAAAAATTATAATAGTTATAATCTCATGATAAAGGTTTATATTATGAATATATCGTAAACAATGTCGTAATCTTAAAAATATTTATTATATCGCGTTACTAATTCCAAAAGTTCTTACATTTTTATAAGCCCTTTTGGCTTTGAGGAGCTTCCTAGAGCCAAAAGGGCATATTTTTTTTTTTTTTGGTAGATTTTTTAAAAATCTAGCTATTGTATTTGTTCTCATGGTCGATTTTTCGAGACTATTTTTCAGCCTTGAAAATTTGAACAAAATCAAGAAAATTAAATTACTAAATATAGTCCCTAATCACTTATGCATTTCAAATTATAATCTAATTTTGTCAGTTTTATTTTATGGCGCACAAAATAATCTTTGAATTTCGAAACTATTCCATATTTTTAACGTTTGCCTTTTATTAGTTATGATGTTTCTAAAGTACCTGTACGCCCTATGAATATAACCAAAAAAAATATGTTCTTTTGGAATTGGTAACGTGATATAATATATTAATAGTTACTGTTATATTTATTGAGCATTCAAGATGGTGACTATTACTATATTGTATTGTAGCTATAAATATTCTAAATCTTAAAAAAGATAATAATTATATTACTAGTCTCTATTATAAAAATATTTTGAATTTTATCACAATACGATGATAGTCATTAGCATTGAATTTTCAGAGTGCACATTTGTTGTTAATACTTTATTAATAAATCAAACGATAAAATAATAATTAATTTAGGTGATATATGTAAAAAAAATCAAATTTTATGGAATTTATTTCTAGTTATATTTTTAAAAAACAGTAAATTAAGTTTGTTGTCATTTTTTTTACAGCTGCTGTGCTTTTATAATTTATTGCACGAACGACGGATTTATCCTGGTTCATTTATTACGCGTACCTCGATGAAGTTTTTGGTTGACCGAGTTTTTTATGTTCATTTATCTTTTCATGCGAACTTTAGCTATAAAACATGACACTCCATCATCACTTTTTTTTTTTTTTAACAACCCTGGAGAGTAAAAAAAAAATTAAATTTAGAATTACAATAGAAAAAAATATTTTACAATCCATTTATATCGTAAAACAGAGTTTTAACAGGTTTGTGCGTTCATGCAGTTTTTAGCACTTTTATTCGGCTTATGGACTTTTAAATTTTATGTCTTACACAGTGAATCAAGAAATTAAAATAACTTTTATTTGATTGTTTAACAGTGTCATATATTTTTAAAGAACGAATATAAGATTTTTTTTTGTACAACCGAAAAATTTTTAGTTTCAAAATTAACAGATACAAGATTCGACATAAGTGAATCGCCAAAAATTGTTTTTCTTTTTGATAATTTTGAATTGTAATTTATTGATTTCACAATTATTCATAAAAATTTCGATATTCCCGGAGGCCAACAAAAGAAAAAAAAATTTTTGCGACTGTTGTTCTAGTAATATATTGCGAATATTTTTTACTCAAATTGATGCGTGAATTTTTATTGAATATTTTTTTTAAATTAAAAAGAAAAAAATTTTTTTTATTTTTTGAGGTTTTTTCGTTTTGTCTGAATATGTAAACAAAAAAAATTTAATAACAATTCACTATTCGGCATTTAATAATGACTCAATAAATTTCATGTTGAAAAAAAATTTAACCGACTCTCAGGCCTTGAGTTTGTCGAATATATTTATTAAAGCGAAATGAAATAACGATTGATTTCTAAAAAAAAATGGAATAATGTAAATTTTTTTCGAGTTTGCTTTTGAATAGAGTTATCGAACAATCAACATGTCGTTTCATTTCATTTCACTATACACATTATATTCAAACCCATAGAATAGATGTGAGTCAAATTTAACGCGAATTTAAAGCGCATTTCGCATTGCCGCTTAACAATATTCGCTTTTTCATGCTCCGCCGCTTGAATAACATATAATTCCATGTGTTTATTACCAGTTATTATTTTATCCATTTAAATCTTTCTCGTTAATTTATCTTTTAATGCTTCAATTTTTTAAATTAAATCAGTTATAAGAATTCAATTCAACGACATTCATTAATTAAAACTTTGTCATCAGTTATCATTAAAAATAAATAAATTTTTTGATTAAATTAAAATTTTTATTGACGGGAAAAAAAATTTTGATTTTTTTTTTTTATCATAAAAATTAAATCGTTACGACGAGAAAATCTCTATCAAAGAAATAGGTGGATTAGGATTTTCTTGATGGGATTTTCTGGACCTCGAATGGAATGAAGTCACTGCGGAATGTCTGGGTGAGTGAGTGTACATCGATTGAAAAGCATTGTGTGGAATATTACATTTCAAAGAACGGATATATGATGAAAATATTCAGAGAGAAAAGAAAATTTTCCTATCAAAAAAATTTATTCATTCTTTATTTAAGCTCACTTAGATACATAAGTATATTTTCTTCAACTTATATACTCGTTTGAACACTTGAATTTTCGTTTTCCATTTTTTAACTTCCCGCTAAGAAAATTGTAAATTTTCAAAAATTCGGGAAGTTATTGGTTTCGGTCCGATTTACGAAAATCGAATTTCCATCAGATGTCGACGTTTCGAGGTCCTAGGAAGCTATCCTGACTAATTTCACGATGATGTCCGAGTGTATGTATGTGTGTACGTACGTACGTACGTACGTACGTATGTACGTACGTACGTATGTATGTATGTAAATATTCATAACTCTTGAACGGATGAACCGATTTTGATCGTTGAGGTGTCATTCGACGCGGCTTGTTAATGTCTTGAGGCCGTGAACTTAATCGGTAGGGTGCGTTCAGAGATATTTCGAAAATAAAATTTTTTCAAAAATGTTTTATTTGGATAACTTTTAATTTGCTCGATGGATTGATTCCAAAATCTAATCAGCTCTAAAACTCTATAAGCCGCGTCGAATGCCACCTCAACCATCAAAATCGGGTCATTCGTTCAAGAGAAACCGTTGACGAAAGAATTCAAAAAAAAATTTTTTTTTGGTTTTTTCGAAATTTCTCAAAAACGACTCGATAAATCGATTTCAAAATTTGATCAGCTTTAGAACTTGATAAAACACGTCGATTGCCGCCTCAACCATCAAAATCGGTTAATTCGTTCCCGAGATATCGTGGGAGAAAGAAATGCTAAAAAATGGTTTTTTACAAAACAATGGCATACAAAAGTATTTGCGAGCTCGAAGAGCTCGAAAATGTATTCACATTAATGTTTTCGAGCTCGTTGAGCTCGAAAACAGCGGGAAGTTTTGGGGCTGGCCCGCAGGGTCAACTGACAGACCGATTTTTTTTTTTTGACCAAACTATGATTTACCGTGTTAAATAAAAATATTAAAAATTATTCAAATTGTATTTTTTTGTAGTTTGTATTATTGTACTTTTATAAAAGTAAAAGATAAGTTTTATTTTTTATCATTACAAGTTTTTCATCGATTGTACGGATTAAAAACGTTGTTCTAAGTTTGACTTCAATGGCTGATACAATATTCATCTTTACTTTTTGAAATTTTAAAAAGTTACAAAAGTTTACGAACAAAAAAATATGTTGAGTAACTTTTTGTTTAAATAAATTTGAATTTCCTTAAAAACTAAATACTTATCTCATTGACTTGCTCGGAAAATACTTTTATGTCTTATTTTTTTTTTGCTGTGGCTTAGTAATTGTCTTGTTTTACAAAAGTTTTGCAGTGTAAAGTCAAGTGAAAGTATTTTGTTTGAAAGAATTAAGTAGAAATGAATAAAGTAGAACAAAGGTATTAGTGGAGTTAGTAGAGTGAATAAGACTCTATAATTTTCCGGTGATCTTCAACTAAAGCAGCTTAAAAGATTTGTATGTTGCTGTGTGTTCTTTGATTAATGAATTTTTAATGTACTTTACAACTGAGTTCTTACATTCGTTATTAATATCAATAATTCAATTCTAAGTGCACTGTAGCTTATAATTATAGCAATAAAAAGCAACACCTCGCCCGCTTTGCTGATCGTCAATTCAATTTTAAGACGTAGAAATTTATTTTTCTTTACAATGAACTTGATAATTTATACATAAAACTTACAACGAAAAATAAATTGACGAATTTCGAAGTAAACTATTGATTTCAAAAGAAATTTATCGTCTACCATTCGTGCCCTGCTTAAAAAACGATAGTTTATCATATAGGAGTAGGTCCTATTTATAAAACACATAACACTTTTTATAGATCTCATTAATTCCCATAAAATCTTTATAAGAATTTATAGATCATGAGCTTTATTTTGATTCTCAAAATTCTATTTTCTTCGAGAAAAATTATTTCATTTATCATTCAGTGTTTCTATTGATTTGTTTAAATTGAAAAAAATATAAACATCAATAGCAAAAAATTGCACAACTCAATTGCGAAGCAAGAAGATTTGTTCTACTAACGTATACTCGGTCCCAGTTGATTCACTTACGTAAAAAGCATATTTATACTTATTCAAATATGCTCAAAAAGAACTAAATTCGTATGATTTGGAAGATAATTTATTAATGAACGAAACGAACACAATTTTGAGTAGATTTATTTTTTAATAATAATAATAATAACAACAATAATACAAAATTGTAAAAAAAACCTGTAAAGTCCTTCAATATGTATGAATGTTGGTGAACACAATAATTTCATGTACCTGAAGATCGAAACGTTTTTCGCGGGACGAAAATAAAAAAACAAAATGATAAGTAAAAAATCTACTGGATCTAGATTTTTGAAAAGTATTGCATAAGTGCAAGTATGTTAGCTTAAAGTTGCAGCCACTTTTTCATTTTCTTTACGCGAAAAACGTTTCGATCTTTACATATAATTTCAAAAATATACAACTGATCGATCAAATTTCTTTGTTCATTACACTTAATTCTCTAATAGAACACTAAAACATATCAGCCACCTTGAACATTAAAATCGGTTGATTGATTCAAAAGATATCGGCGACGAAAAGTTTAAAAAATAACATTTTATGTCATTTTTCCCGGATAAATAATAATATAATGTACTAAAATGTGTTCAAACTGACTTTTCGTCTTTATGATCTTTTTCGATCACCGCATAATTTAATGGAATTCGTTCTTTAGTTTAAATAATATTACCAACAAAAAAATTGAAAAACCACCTTTTTTAACGTTTTTCTCGGATACTTTATATACTTTATATACTCTTATGTATTTATGCTCTGATCTTAGTCGTAAGTTATTGAAATGCTTATGTTAACCACTGACATTGATATCTGCCTGATTACATTGATTTTTTTAACATAATCGTGAATAAAAATTTGAGAACGGTTGTTTATTAAGTTTTTTTTGATGTCTTGAATTGACAGAAAGTTGGAGAGCCCTGAACTGCGCGTCTGATGCACGTGCAGTGCAGGAATCTTCAACTTTCTGCCCTTGTAGAGTAATATAATATTATAGGGTTGGGTAGTATTACATACCTTACATTATAATGTGTCAGGCAGCTATATATTATTATTATTATTAATTTTTTGTAAAAGGAATTACGGCTATACTGGTCTTGTTCATTGACTTGTTAGATTAGATTCATCGTATTCATAAATACATGTGGACTAATTTTATTAGCACGCACCGCAATAGAATACATTTTTCGAAAAAAAATCAAAGTCTTGAATTTACTATGTTTTAAAAAACGGTTTCGCCCCGAATATACTTGCTGGGCTTAGTAAAATCACACAAAAAAATTATTATTATTATTGTTATTATGATTATTATTATTTTTTTTTTAATGAGCAAATGAGTGCACGTTTCGATTTTACAATTATGTTTTTTTTTTTTTTTTTTCATCAACAATTATAACTCCCGGCTTTAAGAAAATTATTTTCACTGTCAAATTTAAAAATGCGATAATTATTTAATGTTTATTTCAAATTATAGTGAATAATTAAAGGCCGATTATTTATTTATCTATACTTTTTTTTTTAAGAAGATTAATAATGTTAATCTATTGTAGTTTCATTTGCAGATGTGATCGAATAAACGATCTGTCCGTACCATATTCACTTTTCTACTACTCTAGTGTGTAAAGAACGAAGTACTTGAGGAAACATTGCCGTGACATCTGCTTTATTTGGCATAATACCGAATATTTTTTTTTTTTTTGATTACCCAAATCTACAATAGAATTATTATATTTAAATTTAAATAAAAAATTATCTCTTATATTAAGGATTTTAATTAAACTAGTGTTTTAAATCATCAGTAACACTTTTTGTCTTCTACACTGTTAGGAGGATTTTTTAGCATTTAAAAAAATTTCTTAGTATTCGTGAAATTATTTCTTAAGCATCATTTCTTTGTATTTAACAAATATTTCTTAAATACAAAGAAATGATGTTTAAGAAATAATTTCGTAAATGCGAAGAAATCTTTTTAAATGCTAAGATATCGTTCTATCAGTGTACAATTAAAAATTATCTAGAGTCGTCTAGACGGCTTGTATTTAAAAAAATATTTTAGAAGATTAAAAAAGTTTTAAATTTATTTGGGAAACTCTAGATACCTTTTATTTATGAAATAATTGATGCATTTATAGATTTTTCCAAAAAATTCTGATAAAATTAATTTCGAACCTCAATTAAAGTTGTAACTAAATAATATATTGATAATTATTTTTTGTTTCAGCAACACAAGGATATTCTATTCCGGTGAGCAAATTTTTAAATTCATATAAATAAATTTATTTAATCCTAGATGTTAGATATACAATTACTATTTGATGAAAAGCTCCATATCAAGTCTAAAATTACTAAGGGTATCTGTAACGAGGAAAGATAACACGAGTTAGAATCCCACAGTGCCATCTGGCAACGATAAATTCACATTGCGGTAACATTATAAAACGAAATACACATATCTAGATTCAAGAACAAGAATTATAATCACCCTGATAAATAATTAGATTTATAGACTACTTTAATTACATAGTTATTTCTATTCTTATGTACATTTATTCGTTCTTTTATTTTCCATTTATTATTTTATTCTTCACAACATTCATAAATCAATCAAATCTGTCCATATTTATTAGAAAATAATTGATAATAACAATTAATGATGTAAAAAAAAATAGGGGAAAGTTGATAAATTATTTCTGTCAGGATTAAATAGCTGACAAAGATAGGTCAGAGATTTTTTTTTGATACGTGCTTGAAATAAGTGAAGTAGATGTACGAAAAATAAAGTAAAACGATAAGTTGGAAGTATACGTGATGGATACATTGGTAACTGATATTGATACGACAGTTTGTGGGTCTCGATATCTATATCTCTATACCTATATAGATTTGTGAGTTTATGTTCTTCTCATACATAATGTATGGATATATATGTATGTTACCTATCGTCTCTGTATTTTCTCTGTCAGTTCCGGTAGACTCGTATCATTGTTTGCGAATCATTGAATGGATACGAGATCGTCTGTACCTTTTAACATATATATATATATTCGGGTGTTTGGTTTGAAACGACTATTTTTTTATTTCTGGTTCATTGACGGAATAATGTTCTAAACATATAAAAAAAATTCTCACCAAAGATGAGATCTTAATTTTAATTTTATGTACTCTCTAAACGAATTTGAAATTTTTCCATTAAATTAGCACGTAAATTTTAATGTTTTGTTTGTTTTTTTTTTCTTTTTCAATTATCTATGGCTTCGCAGCATTTCATGATGTTTAATCGGCAATGGTTGGAAATTACAAAGGAATCTTTTCTCTTTAAACTGCTTGTAGCCAATGTATGTTTTCTAACCGGCATCACCGGTAAAAAATCTTGAAGCCAATTTTTTCTCGAATTTCATAGTTTTTTTTTTATTTTACTCGTAAAGCACTAACTTTACAACAAAATTGAATAGGGCTCTTTATAGGGAATTTAATTTCCTACAAAAGAGTTATGTAGGCCATGATCGTAAAACTAGTAGTTTTCGAGATAAGTCCGATTAAACATATCAAAATTTGAACAATAGCTGTTTTATCCGAGATTTTAATATTTTTTAATAAAATCATTGCTGAAAGAATATATAATTTATACACTGTAAAAAATCACCGGGGTAAGTCCAAGCGGTATAGGTGTTAAAATCGGCGGTGTTAAATTTCAACACCGAAAGCGGTGTGAAAATAACGCCGCCACCGGTGTAAATATTCTGTACCGGTGTTAAACTAACGCTACCGCCGGTGTAAATATTCTAGACCGGTGTTAAAATATTTTACTCTGTAAATATTTTTACTTACTCGATCACTATACTTGTTAATAAATGATATTTTTTAATAATTTTCATAAAGAACTGACATTGTTTGTGTTTTATAATCTTTAAAGTTAATACTCCAAGCGGACGCAGTTTATCCCGCTTTTACACCGTTATTACTTCGCTTTTACACCGGTTACCCTGCTTTTACACCGGTATTACTTCGCTTTTACACCGGTTACCCTGCTTTTACACCGGTATTTTAACACCGCCGAATTACGCCTCCTATACCGGTGTAATTGCATTTCAACTCCGTCCGGTGTTAAAATGAGTCCATTTTTAACACCGCTCTTTTTACAGTGTAAGAATAATGTATAAAAATACATATTACACATTCATATGTAATCATACTAATTATAGAAAGTATGAAACATCTATCTTTGTACTAAGTGAGGCAGTAATTCAAAATGCTCTTTCGGATGAAAGAATCATATACTTTCTTTGAGTGAAAATAGTGGATTAAGATTTTTAATTTTTGCTCAGAAAAATTTTACTTATTTTTGAATAAAATTTTCTGAACAAAAATCCTATCAATAGGCAACTTAACGTAAGAAAGCATATTATTCTTCCTTGTGTTCTTTGTTGATTATATATAAATTACTTTTAGTCAGAAAGCCTATCATTTTCGGTTTTTAAACCGATCACAAATAGTCAGAACACGATTTTTCTTAAGGAATTGTCATTTAAATGCAAATAACTAAAGAGCATTGTCGAATTTCAAAAAGTTGGTAAAAAATAAGTTATTGGAAATGAGATAGTCTACAAAATGAGTCCTACGACATTTTGTCATAAAACTGATATTTTTGTCAGGAACGTTAAATAATACTGAAATTTACCATGAATTCAAATTTGACGTCGAATAACTTTTGAAAGAGTAAATTTATCGAAAAATTACAAGGGATCTTTCTAATAAAGCTTTCACTTTCCAACATGAATATATATAGCTTTTCGGTACAATAATTAGCTAATAAGTTAAAAAATTTCAAATTAAAAAAAAACAATTTCAATGAGAAATAGAATATTGCAATCAGGAAGTACTTAATATTAATATTAAGGGCTCTAATTTTAACAGGCGTCTTCTTTAATCCTACTAAAAATTTTGAGTGTGTCCTTGAAAAAAAAAGAAATAGTAAATTTTTTTGAATCGTTCTAGTACACATAGACTCGTATAAGCTTGTAATGCAGTAGAAAAGGTCATGTTCCAGTCAGACCATTGTCTTTCATATTGTCATTGAATAAATTTACTGTATAAACTTAGAATAAATTAATCCTTTATTTTTTTTAAGCTAATCAATTTCGGTTTATAAAATTGAGCCATTTAATTGAAATCATTTCTGGCTATTTTCGTGAAAATGTATGCATGGGTGAATAAAATTTTTTCGTGAAATAACAATATTTCGCAAATTGTTGTGATAGAATTTCATCTAGACTTGACATTAAATTATAAAACTAATCAATCGAATTGCTAATTTATTTAAATAATAGAATTGTTATTTAAAATTCGTACATTGATAATGGAATGTTTTATATAAAGAATAATTTTATTGGTATTCAATAACCGTTTTAATAAATCAGTAACTTTAAATTCACGGTTTATGTTTTTAAAATAAAAATTTTTACTTTTTGTTATATTGTCTATGAAAGCTTGATCGTGAGTTAAAATAGGTTATGAGGATTAAAGAGTTGACTTTAGTAGCAGTCGACTTTTGTAATGCCAGTTAAAACTTTGAGATTTAAGACGTAAACAACCAGCGTGAAAGCCCTGAAGTTAGATTTGTTTCAGAGTACAATTGTTGTTATATTTAAGAGAAAGTAAGAAAATAGCTTTTTCAATTCACTAAAAACTCTTTTAATATATATATATATATATATACATATATTCACAACCATGTTTATTTTTATTTTCTTAGTGATGATAAATTCGGAGGAAATTGCCGTTGTGTCGTTGGAAAAGTTTTTCCTTTTTTATTTTAACACTTGAAGTTTCTTTTTCTTTTTTTTTTTTTATCAAGGATTATTTCTCGACTCAACTCGTTGTTGAGATAGTAAGTCGAGGAGGCAATCAATCGTTAAAAACAAACATTTTTGTCGTCTTGAAATAAACTGGTATACTTTCGTCAAGTTGACGTAAACAAGTATTTTCAAATTAAAGTATTTCTACTACTGAATAAATAAAAAAAGCTCTATTTTTTCTCTAATCTTAGATTTTAAATCCAATAATTTTATTTTTTTTTCATCGAACTTTCCATTTTTGTGTGATAAAAAATTGCATATTACGGGATAATAGTAGAACATCGTTACCCGCGTTTCTGGTTACTTATCATCCTTTCATGCGCAGTTGTATCTGATACAGAAACCATCATATAGTTTTGTCCATATTCAATGAATATATATGGATGCAGTTCGATGCAGTCTGTATAGTACGATGAATATATACGGTAACGTAGTTATAACGTGAAATTTGTATTGTGATTTTGTTTTTATATAATAGCAAAAATTAAAACGCTATTGATTTTCAGTTCATTAAACTTCTGAGCACTATATGCTTCATTTTTCTATTTTTAAAACAAATAAAAATGAAAGTAAAAATAATCAATTTGAAAATAAATAACCTAGTATAGAACCAACTTTGGCGCTTCCCTTGGAAATAGTTATAACTTAATGATAGCATCCTATAATAAAAAAGAGATGGAATGTATGTGAAGCTTCTTTTCCGAACACCTGGTTAGCTCAGCAAAGTGTAGAAATATACTCAATTTACACAGCAATTTAAATTATAATAAATATACAAAAAGAGACACACGCGCGTTTAAGCCAAAATAATTCTAATTTTTCTTATTTTACATTGGAAAAGCCTCAATAATAATGTGTAATGAAAGTCGGTTGGCAGAATAAAAAAAAAAATTAACTAAGCGACACACAAATGAGAGGACTATCGACAATACATCAACTTTACATCAAGATGCTCAGGACATGTTTCTGTGAATGTTCTAGGACTAAAAAAATTTTGTTCTTTTAGTATTTGCTACCGTTTTACGTTGAAAGAACCTCAAAAATAATATAGGATAATAATCAGTAGGCACAATGAAATTTTTCTTCGGGCATAGATTTTCTACAGAATTTCGATAAATTTTCTTAGACGGCGATCTTGGCTAAAACTATGGCCTCTATGGAATTTTTATTAGCACATAGCAGTGAGTTCCGATTTCTTTATCCATTTTCTATGTATCTTTTCGAAAGTGAAGGCTGGGATGCTCACTTTTGGCATTCGGAAATGTTTATACTGAGGTTTGGAGTCCAATAAGTTCCAATAACAGCGCTAGAAAAAAATTATTTTTTTTCGGGCAGGCGCATCGAATTCCGAATCCCTACACGGCGAGAAAAATCTCGTCAAAACAACTGAACATTTCGTTACTACAGCTATACTATTTATAGTCAACTTTTTTTACGATATTCTGTATGGTCATTTTGGCGATCCAAGTATCGTCGCAGCGTAACGTAAATGGCAATACTATTGTCATTATAGGTATCCGAAAAAACGCTCATAAGACAATCTTGTAGATAATTTTGGATAAAAAAAACTAATGTAAATTTAAAGATGTCAAGTTAACCATTTCTTATGATATGTTTCAATATTCAGGCTCAGTGACTTATATTGATTAATCAGTTATTTACAATAGTTGAAAAAAAACCTTTAAACAAATAATTTTACTGGTTAAAATACAAATAATAAGACATTTTTTAAAGCTGAAAATGTCAACCCACGCTTAATATAAATCTATTAATTATAACAAAGCAAAAAAAGTTATCTGGAAGCATTAAAATTTTTTTACATTGGAAAATAATTATTAAAATCAGTCCGTAAAAACTATTGTCATTATACAATAGGTACGCATCTATTTCAATTATAATAACCGAAAAGCTCGTTAATTTCTAATAAGAAATATGTGACACAACGGTCACAAAGGCTTTTTGGTGGTTAGCTTGACATTCGCTTAACTGCGCAAGTTCCATGTTCTTAATCAACGATGTTACGATCCATCGTATCGTCAATATAACGATATGAATACGTATAGTGACAAAACGATAACCTACTTTGTCAAAATAACTGAATGTCGATGGCAACTTTTCGGAGTATGTCTAATTCAAATTCTCAAACAAAGAAATGAATTCTCATTGAGGGACAAACATTGAATAGTGTATTTAACGATACTATAGATCATTAAAATAAATCAGGATGTTGTTAAATTAACTATACGTATTGCAATAATCAACAAATAAATAGTTATTTTCACAATCAATTGTTTGACTATACTTTAAATCGCTAAAATGACAGAAAAATTTTTCTCGCCGTATAAAATTTTTCTATTGAATTTCTCTGGAAGTAGATTTTCGCGAAAGTAAATATTAGGAAGCCCACTAAATTTTAGTTCATCTAAAAATTCAAGAAAGGCATATGTTTGTCGAGCATTTCATTTAAAGTTAATGGAAAAATTTAATTATCACCGGCGTATGATTAAACGAAAGTGCAGAAATGAAAAAAATTAATATCGAATAGACGGTTTATTTAATTTCGAAACCCCGCAGTTGCAATTCGTCTTACTTTACACTTAATAAAACGAAAAGTGAGAAAAAAAAATTATTTCTTACTTTACTATCGCTCATTTTTTTTTTATTAAATAAAAAGCATAATTATTCTTTTTTAATTCAATGATTTAATTTATTGCACAGTAGGAAACAATTTTAATTTTCTTAAAAGTGTTCTCGAGAGGTTTAATACAATTTAATACAAAGTAATGTTACTTCATGAATATTTAATAATTTAAATCTTAATTTCTGCAATTTTATATTATAGTTATTATTCTTGAACATAAGATGTAAATAGCGACGAATAAAATAAATTATCCAAGAAATTTTAATAATTTATTTTTTACAGTGTGTTGGCATAAGCTTATTCGATAAACATAATTCGTAAAATGCGTGACCAAATAAAATACGCGAGAATTTTAATGATTTTTTTTTTTCGTCCCATGGATCCTAACAGCGTCCCCATTATGTGAATGTTAATATATCCATCTGAATATTCAATTGTTGGTAGGACGTAGGATGAAGATAAAAATAAAATAAAAATAAAAAAGTAAGACTCAGTCGTTGAGAGTTCACCATCTTATCCCCTTCGTCACTCTTGCAAGAATAAAGAAAAAAATAAAATAAACTAAAAAGTTGAAGTAGAAGCTTTTACATCCCGCCCATACTCTTGACATTTTCTCATCCTACGTACTTTCGCTGGATTCAATTACCCGACGTTCTTGTCGTCAATGTTATCCCCCGTTTTTTGAGATTTAGCTCAAGTATCTAGAGAATTGTCTTCTATTACTCAAGAACTTTTACGAACTCACTCTCATTCTAATCATTCTTACTGACTTTGATACTAGTCTTGTTAATTTTCAATGGGAATCATCCAATAGAAAACAAATTTTTAAAAGTAAAATATATTTTTTTATTAAAGTGAAGTATTTAAATATAGTACATTACACACCCAAGGAGAAATGTAGGACGTTTCAACCCGGGTGTGTAATTGTCTACCCAAGCCGATGGCGCTAATTTTTATCATTTGCTTCTTCATAAAAGAAAAGAACGACTTTCTTCCCTCTAAACAGGGCAATCATTTGAATTTTCGGTGCAGGTATAAGGAAAAGTTAATTTTTATAACTTATGTTTCTGAAAGATTTAACTTTTTTATAACTTGTAACCACGCACTTTATATTTTCGTCTGAAAATAGGGTGCGAAAATTAAATATATTAAAGAGCCACCTATTTTTCTGATCGTGTGCTATTTATACATTTTCACACTTATCAGTTACTGAGAGACCCTGTAGGAGGCCGGTTAAGTCGAATTTTAGATTAGCTATAGGCGGTAGTGGGGTAGCTCCACGTCGACAAATTTATCTTATAAAAGGGCCAGGAAGCAGTTGGTCGAGAACTTAGGTCCTGGCTACCACTCATAGTAGACCAGTAGAGTAGAACTGAGGACGCTTGGCGAGGTCCCTACTTTACACCCAGAGCTTACTACGTATTGATACGAGCTGACCTAACGATAAGTCTAGTCAAATCTAGTCATTCAGTTCCCAGTGATCAGTTTATTTTAATATCGTGTCTGTATTGTGAATGTATCCTATTTATTCAATTTGTTCGACATATACTAACCTCCACTGAGACCGTCACCGCCATCGTTGCCAAAACTAAGCCATCGAAGCTACTACACATCACCGGGAAGCCGATCTGGTCGCGTCATACACTCTCTCCCCGTTATTTATTATTATTACTATTTATTAATTTAATTTTTTCCCGAACTTGTTTATTTATTTGCTTATTATACTTTGTATAAATAATTTGCAATAACAATTAATAATTTCATCTAGACCCTTTCAATCGAAAAAATATACATTCGGTATCTCATATACAATGTTTGTAAAGGGTAAATTTGGGTCTTGGTTAAATAAAGGCATTTGGTAATATGTTTGAATATTAATAAATCTGTCTTATAACCCAGAGCAATCACTAAAATCCTTGCCACTTTATCTAAACAATTAAATAAATATAATTGTTTATTTGAAATCTGGTGTTGGTAGATATGTTAAGAGCGGTGCGGTAAGCAGTGTGCGGAGAGCGTAGGTGATGTTCGTGGCTTCCTCATGAAGCAGTAGCTGGTAGCAGCGGACTGATGGGTAGATGTTGCGACGGCTACGTAGTTGACTTTGTTAGTGACATGCTCCACATGGTCCTCAAATGTAAACTTAAAGTCAATGATTGACCCAAGATTGCGAACAATTCCTAGTTTCAATAGAAATGATAATTTTATCACACCCCAACTTCAACTGAGTAGTGTCAATAGAACTGATATATGCCCTGGTACAAGTAAGCATAGCCTTGGTTTTGCTAAGGTTTAGTTGCAGTCGGTTTGGCAGCCCATTCCCTGATGCTCAAGATGTCAGCGTTCATCTGTTGGACACACTGTTTAAGCTCATGTGGATAGCAGGCTGTATAATTGAAGGTTATCAGCGTACGACAGATGCATGCAGAAGCGAATGCACTTCCTATGTCGTTGATGGAAAAAGAGGATCTAGAATACAGCCTTGAGGGACACCAATTTTAGTAAATTTCCAGTGAGTGAGGTTTCCTGCAGGGTCCTTAACAGCCTGTGACCTATCAATCAAAAAGGGGGTGATCCAGCGAGCTGCTGACTCAAAGAAACCAATCAGTATGAGTTTACTTATTAGTAGTCTAGTTATTAGAGTGTTAGCAGCGTGATCATGCGCCTATCCATGTTATCGTGAACATCATTGAAGAGTTTCAATAAGTTGTTCTCACTTAAGTATTCATCGATTTAATAGAAGACCACCCTTTCCAGTTCCTTGCCTAAGACAGGTAGCAACGCTATAGGTCGGTAGTCAGTTGCCGTGGTAGGATTAGGTGCCTTGTTGACCGGAATGATGATGGCCTTCTTCCGTACCTCAGGGAAGGTGGATTCTCTTATTGATCTGTTAATAAACTCCGTTATGGGATCAAGGAGCTCAGGAAGTGAGTTGACTAGCATCCTCCTAGAGTTGTTATCCGCTCCCACAGCGTCAGATTTGATTGACATTATGGCTTTCTTGACTATCTCACTGGTGACCTCATCTAGTACTGACTCAGGATAACCACTCACTTCGACTGGTGGGGGAAAGTGACGGCAGTTAAGAGTGCGCTGAGGATCTGGAGACTGATGCAAACACCTGGGCAAGCTCAACTGCCTCCACAGCGAGAGTCTTAAGGCAATTCTCTTTGATAAACTCAAGTTTACGAGGCTCCTTCCACATAACATTACACGACAACCCTTCAAGCCTGTTGCAGTAGAAGTTAATCCTAGCCTCCTTGAGCTGTAACAGTACGTTTTTGATTTTCGACTTGGAAATCGAGTGCGAATATTTAGGTCATTCTACAGCTATCTACCACACGAATTGTACGTTAATTGACCATTTAAATATAGTGGAAACCTAAACATGCAAACCTCTCAATAAGACAATTTATAGATAAATTGAGAAAAATGAGATAAATTGACACTCTTCAGTCGGCCCGGGCCATATCAGAGGCCCCCTAGATCGAATTCTACTTGAATTTAGACGACAGTGGAGTAGCTCCACGTTGCCAAAATTTTCCTATAAAAGGGCCAGCAAGCAGTTGCTCAGACTTAGGCCCTGGCTACTACCTAGAGTAGGCCAGTAGAGTAGTGGACTGATGACGCTTAGTGAAGTTCCTGCTCTACACCTAGAGCTCACATCATTAACACGAACGAGCCTAACGATAGGCTAGTTCAGTATCTAGTCAGTTAATCCCAGTGATAAATTTTATTTTAATTGTGTATTTGATTTGAGTTTGGTCGTCCGGTATTGAGAGCTGCTGAGAGTGACTATCTTAAAGTATTATTTGAAGAACGTTTGAATTGGCCATATATTTATATATTTTGAGTCAAATTTCTTTGAAATATATTTTCAAAGAAATTTCAAATATATTTTGAGTCAAATTTCTACACGAGGTCATTTAGTGTAAAAGTTAAAATTAAATTGAGTTGTGCCGGTAAAATTTGAGAGTGATGCTGCATCGTTGCTGTTCATTTCCTGGGGTTTTCTACCACCGAAGATTGGGCCTACATTGTTGCTGCCACGTTTGCTGAGAGTCATTTTCCATCTACGACTACAGGGATGGAACACGTAGTAAGGTACACCGTAAATTGGATTCCGTTTTCCCCCAATTAAAATTTTACTTGGTCTCCTCCCGCGTAAAATAAAATATTAAACTTTAAATGCTATGTTTGTTCTAAATCAATTCGACAAAATAAAATTTGGGGAAAGCTTCATACTGTAATAAATGGTATTTGGTTAAATCAAATATTTCCCATACAGATCTATTGTAAAACCAAAATTCTTTATTTAATAAACCACCAGACCTATTCCTGTAATTTTAATTTAGACATTTCAAGGGATTGCGGTTAATCTCAGACCCTGCTGAGAGATAAGGTGACCGGGATCGTGAACGAGAGTTCGCTAGCCTGAGATCTGTCCAGCATAGTGCAAGTTTAGTTGTAAATTGAGAAAAGCATATGTAAGTTCTCAGGTATGGTCCACAACCACTCAGTGGGATCGCGGGTGATCTGGCCCCACTAAGTTGAAAGCAGGTCATGATTGTGGACAAGACTCGACTACTCTGAGAACTCCCAGAGAGCATGCCCACTATTTCTGACTTGATAGATGTCACCAGGTGACCTTCGGGCCATTTTGAAGTCCTAATAATCTATCCTGACTATTTTTAAGATGATGTTCGAGTGTGTGTGTGTGTACGTATGCATATAAATATTCTATAACCTTTGAATGTATTAACTGATTGGGATCTTTGATCCGGTTTCTGAAGCGGTTCATCAATTCCTAGAATCAGTGAGAAATAGAAAAGCAGAAAAATTGAGCTTGATCGGTAACGTACGTTTTGAGTGATTCGCAAAATAAAATTTTTTAACAAATGTTTTCGGAAAACTTTTGTCATACTTAATGGGTTGATTTCAAAACCTTATCAGCTCTAAAACTCTGAATCCGCATCGGATGCCGCCGTTCTTTAGCAAAAATTAAGCGTTAGATGCTCAAAACATGCGTTGAATGCCATATTTGAACCCGAGATTGGGGATTAGTTTAAAAGATGTCGGTGACGAAAAATTTAAAAAATAACAAATAACCTAATATTTCGAATTATTTTAGATTTTCTGAATTTTCGTAGACCGAAGCATGACGTCACTTTTTTCAAGCCTTAAAATGTTTTCAGGATACTGTTTTCGAGCTCAAAGAGCTCGACGGAAAGTTTTGGGGCTGGCCCGCAGGGTCAACCGTTTGCCCGATTTTTTTATTATTTTGGGCATACAGTAACTACGAGCTGCTAATATATTTTATTTCTACTGAATTTAATTTCACTAAGAAAAGAAAGTTTATAAATTTTATTAAGTTGATATTTAAATTTAAGTCGAAGTAACTCTTTAATCGATGAATTATTAAATAATTAAATTAGGTGTGTAAGTTAAAATGTAATTATTAATAGATGGAAATTAAAGTAACGTTGAATTAAATGTAAATTTTGTGTATTAAAATGGTTTGATGATTCAGTGGGTTTGATTATGTAACATAGTCAAATTCTAAAGGTAGAAACGAGGAGTTTAGTTTCTCAGTGGTCGCAGTGGTAAACTGATGATTAAAGCTTTAACTTGGATGAGAAAACGGCTCAAGGATTATATATTCTAAAGCAGCAAAGTCTCTTGTGCTGAGATTGGCGAAAATTCATGGAGTAAAATTACTTTGAGATCTTGTGGGTTACTGATGCTTCCTGATTAAATTCTTAAATATATTATTTAACTTATTCACTTTTCTGCTTTTTTTTTATTTTTATCTTTTTATTATAGTTTTATGTCTTCAATGCTGTGATTATTATAACAGTATTGTAATCTAATGAATCGTTAATCAAATTCTTTGATATTTTCATCAATTCATGGTTGTTTGAGTCTTGTATGAAAAAAGTGTTATATATTTTCAAAGATACATGATGATTGATAACATATATGACCTCTATAACGTTATATATATATATATATATATTTCACTATCTATAGAAGTATGTATTTATAATGATGCAGAAGTTAGGTCTCACTCATTTTTCGTTATGAATAATTCATCAGTTATAAAAGTACTATATTGACAATATTTAACTTATCGGAAAAATACTAATTAATAGAAGAAAATAAAATATTATATTATGCTCCTAGGGAGAAAAGTAGGAAAGCTGGAGGCTCAGGTGACAATATTACGCGGGTTGGGATGTCTTACTTTCCTCCCTAGATGCGTATACGATTTTCCACCATACCTGCACCCAAAGTTTGCATTCCTATCCTGTTTAGTGAGAAGAAAGTCGTAACTTTCTTTAATGAGAAAACAAATGATAAAAATTAGCCCATGCGCCATTCTTCCTACAAACAGAGGCAAAAAATTAATCTTTCAGGTGCAGGTCTGGTGAAAAATTGTTTACACACCACGGAAAAAGGTTGAGCGTCCCAATTGCCTTCGGCTGGGGTAAGCAATTATCCACGCAGGTTGGAATAACCTATTCTCCTCCCTAGGTGTATAATGTACTATTATTTTTCGATTTTTCGAAGTCAAAAACAAGTAAAACCATATTTCTACATTCACTGTGAAAACTTTCAAGTCCGCGGTGTGGTGTGAAAATTTTCATCACTACCGGTGTAGAACATTTATACCACTAATGGTGTAAATGTATAACTTTTTTATTTCAAACTCTTAGTTACTTCGATACTCAATACTTAATTCTCATTTTAAAATAATCTACATCAATAATAATAATGATATACAGGTGTTGCAACTTACATATTATTTATTAATTTATAACTCTACGAATTATATTATCGGACATTTTTTGCTAATAACACCAATCGGTGTGAAAAAAACACACCGTGTAACAAGTACGCCGCTTGGTATTTCCCAACGTCAATTCACGACGAGCAGACCGTGTAAAGTCCTCGGGGACTATTTCCATATCTAAAAGTTTTCAGTGTTATTATACTGAAAAAAAGAATGTGGCTATCGTAACCATCTGAAATTTTGCTCATGGTAGATAGTTGTCATAGCAAAATGTATCGTTAAATTGGCATTACTCGATTGCTGCATTAACGATCTTCAACTTTGAATAAAAATATTGTTAATTCAACCATACTATTTGGTTATATTCCCCATACTTTGTATCGCTGTTTTAACGATTCCTATACATTGCTATTATATAAATCCAAATGGTTAATATCTCAATCCGGATTGTAAATATATCAATACGTATTGTCAATATAGTAATACGTATTTCCGTAGCAATCATCTATATAGGTGGTTGATTTAACAAAACATTGTACGGGTAATATAGCAATCTAGCCTTTACGCAAATAAAGTATTGCTGTATTTAAAATTTACGATATTCTATACTTTAGATGGTTACTTTAACCAAACGGTATTGCTGTTACAGCGATATTTTTTGTTCAGTGTATCCTTTTCTTGAGGAACTCTTAAGATTTCGCGTGTCAAAAAAGAAAAAATTTCATTTCGGCACTCTAATAATTATAATAAAAATGAATGTATAATTTTGAACATTTTATAAAGCAATTTGAATTGTCCAAGAGCCCTTATCTCACCTAGCTTTTCCCTAAATAATATTTTTGTTATATTTTATAGTAGACTATTTTAAGCATCACTCGGCAGTACTTTCTCTTTCATTTTAGTCCGTCTGTACTATTGTCTCGAGCGAATTGTCGAGCAAAGACTGTGGGCGTTATCCGACTTTACTTTAGGACTCTCCAGAGAAGTAAGAGAGACTCGAACAAACGGACGATTCTGTTTCAAACTCCCTTGTGGCGTGGTACTCACGACCCATCAGTAATTTGTCTCGTACCACATTGTTTATAGTGACTGTACTGTAGTTCATCGCTTACAATAGAATACATATAACGCACATACAAACAATTATTGTTTTTTGTAACAAAAGAATATCCTCATATATCGTTTTGATTTAATGTTTTTAGACAGTAATAAATTCAATATACTTCAGCAAATCAATTTACTGAAATTTAAACTCTATTGACATAAGTGTCACTCCGAATACTGTTAAGGGAAAATAATAAATGGAAATATTGAATTGTAAAACTGATATTTGATGTGTCCGTGTGTGTGTGTGTATGTAGCGGTAGATGAAGGTTATGTTTGCAGTTTGTATGTCGAGACACAAAAGTAGATGAGTTTATGTTAGGATAGAGGGAATGGTATCACCGCCGCGAGCTCTTGTCGTTACATGGAAATGCAAATGTTATATCTGCATACAATCGTTATATACACTACACTACACTCACTCTAGTATATTTACTTCTACATTGATGAAATATGGGCTAAGCTATGTGTTGGTTTCTGTATCAAGTATTACTGCGAATGAAGGGATGATAAACAAGCGAAATTCATTTTAATCATCAAAATTATTATTATTTTCTATTTTTTTTTTCTTATTTTATATTCTTATCATTTTTTTAAATTACTGAACAGTGTATTTTTGTAATAGATTTATATAGCTAATATGTTTTTGACTTAAAAAGCTTTTATTCTTTACTAGGTACAAGACTAAAAAAATATTTAATGGAAACGCGAATTCATTTAAAAAGTAGTACATAATTCATAACTACTAAAGTATTTTGAAATTACTTCATCTCCATGGGTTGTAAACTATGAATCGAAAATAATTCATTTTTTATTAAAAATATTTATAAGTTAAAACTTTGTAAAATAAATATTCAGTCCTTGACATAAATTTCCGTATCTGCGCGAAAAAAATCATGATAAAAAGCAACATCATTACTAATATTAGAATAGTATCACTTATTTGATACAAGTTTGCATACATGGCATAAAAATTTCATATCCAAGTTTATAATTGTCTCATAAGATAAATGTTCATACACGTATATTAAAACTTTAAAAAACTTCATCATAGATATTTTTTGCAGAAGAATTCACGACGAAAAATTTTCTCGTGCCACAGCGTAAAATATCTTGTGATAGCAAATTTTTTCTTTCATATGAAAATAGCAAATCATATATTAAGTCAATAAAAATCTTCATTAGAACAAAGAAAAATTTGCTCAATCAAGTATCAGTGTGCAGTAAAAAAAAATAATGGAAAAAGTAAAGAAAGTATCCTATTTTATTTTTTTTAATTTTTCCCAGTTTGGATCTAGCTCAAACTTGAACACTTTGTGTGACTGGAGGGATAGAAATCACTTAAAACTACGACTACGGAAAAAAGTAGACATACGTTTATCTATGTTCGTCGAAAAACACAACTTTTATCACAATTCTGAAAAACATTCTGTACATAAAGATCATTTTTTGACTTTTTTGTTTCTCAATTTGAAAGAAAACGCTCAGAGTCGTTGCTCCAAGTTTCTGTACCTGAAAATCAGAACGTTTCTCGTGCAACGAAAATGAAAAAAAAGTATGTAATTTGACTCCTTAAGAAGTAGTTTCGGAGGTTGGGGTGACCTAAGATTTTTGGCTGACATACCAGCATCTATATGCGAAACATCTATGAAATCTAGTCATCCAGTAGAGTTTTTACCATCAATTTTTTTTTCGTTGCGCGAAAAACATTCTAATCTTCAGATACATCAAAATTTATGTTTGGAAAAATTGTATTCTAAATAATGGTCTCCAGCTTGAGCAATTTGATTTGTCTTCAAAGATTTGAGACTAAAAAAAAGAAGTAAACAAATGTTCTAGAAATATTTATAATATTTACTTGAAAGTATATTTTCTCCTAGAAAATATATTTAAGTCACGCTTTTCATAAGCAACTTACGTGTCACGTCATACACTTAACTTAATACCAATAGTAACCTCGACCCTCTATTCCGTTGTATACTAGAAATCTATGGCTTTATATATCTAAAGTACCCACACAAGCATGTCCCATTTGAGAACGTTGTCGCAGCTTGGCAAGCCCGTGCCTTTACCGAATATCTAACGAGGATAATGTTCTCGCCCACCTCTGACTTGATAACTTAAACAATTCCTTATGTGGCTCCTTCTGCATCGTGAGCCAATTTCTTTAGGATCCCGCAAGAATTTACGCGTTGTTTCTTTTGGCTTCGAGTATATTTGCATGCAACTGCATTATTATAAATTATACTTCAATTTATTAATGCATAATAAAATAAGATGTCCGTTTAGCCAATCGAAACTCAAACCAACCAAATTTCAGACCAATGCGATTTAATGGATAGAAAACTTATAATTGCGCGTTTCAAATGATTCCATACATTTGAGATTGAAATTTTAATGAAAGTCGAATTTTTTGAAAGTTTTCCATTTTCTTTGCAGGAAATTAAAAAAAAACTAACATATATACGGGGCATTCCATGCCAAATCACCGAGGTTTTGACCCGACCCCCTTCGATTTCGCTGGAACTTTTTTATCATTTTTTATCCTACCAAAGACATTTTTCTGAATTTTTTCAGATTTTTTTTCCCAACCCAAAAAAAGTTACGAATTTTTGAAAAAAACCGCTCTTTTTTTTAAATTGCTATAACTTTCTCACAAATTAATCTTTCGGCACTTTTTTTTTTTTAATTTGTGTTTTCAAATGTAGTTTTCAGAAAAAAATACAAAAAAATTTTCGGAAGTCACGATATATGAAATATTTCGGTTTTTTCAATAAAATTGTTATTTTTTCAAAGTCCGAAACCTTCGATTCTCAATTTTTTTTGTCTCAAAAAAAACTTCAACCAAGACAGTATTTAACCCTGCTATTCCCATTTTGTGCCAACTTTTCTTTATATTTTTTTTTTTCGAGTGAAAATAAAAAAATTTCTAAATTTGGCTTATTTTTTATGACTTCGCGCTGAAGATTTTTTGGATTGTTTTTAAAAGCTCAGAAGTTGAATAAAATTGGACAAAAACAACCGTAAAGTGTATTGAGGGCAAGGATTGATTTTTTCGGAAAAAAATTCCCAATTTTTAAATATAGTGAAACCTAAACCTACAATTAACCTTCTCAATAAGACAATTTATAGATAAATTGCGAAAAATATTGATAGCCCGAACTGAGAATCGAACCTAGACCATGTCGGTATCGCGCCGAGTGCTCTACCAGTTGAGATATCCGGTACTATACTATCTTCCGTTCGATTTGATCAAAAATTGTCTATAAGGCTATCCATATTTTTCTGAGTTTATCTATAAATTGTCTTATTGAGAATGTTAATTGTAGGTTTAGGATTCACTATATTTAAAAATTGGGAATTTTCATCCGAAAAAATCAATCCTCTCCCCTAATACACTTTACGGTTGTTTTTGTCCAATTTTATTCAACTTCTGAGCTTTTAAAAACATAATCTAAAAAAACTTCAGCGCAAAGTCATAAAAAATAAGCCAAATTTAGAAATTTCTGTATTTTCAATCGAAAAAAAAAAATATAAAGGAAAGTCGGCACAAAATGGGAATAGCGGGGTTAAATACTGTCTTGGTTGAAGTTTTTTTTGAGACAAAAAAATTGAGAATCGAAGGTGTCGAACTTCGAAAAAATAACGGTTTTATTGAAAAAACTGAAATATTTCATATATCGTGACTTTCGAAACATTTTTTGTATTTTTTTCTGAAAACTACATTTAAAAACACAAATTTTGAAAAAAAAAGTGCTGAAAGATTAATTTTTGAGAAAGTTATAGCAATTTAAAAAAAAAAGAGCAGTTTTTTTCAAAAATTCGTAACTTTTTTTGGGTTGGGTAAAAAAATCTGAAAAAATTCAGAAAAATGTCTTTGGTAGGATAAAAAATGATAAAAAAATTTCAGCGAAATCGAAGGGGGTCGGGTCAATACCTCAGTGATTTGGCATGGAATGCCCCATACAAATTAACAAACTAACTTTGGTGATAGTGTTTACTGACAGTAAAACATTTTATTATATTTAATAACCTTGATAAAACTGTTTTATATTTTTTGTACAAAACATGACAAATTTGGTGACACTCCGACGGGTTTGTCGACGACAACGATGACGACATCTTCGTTGTAGAGTATTGCTAGTAGCGCGAATAAACTACAGCAAAACAACTCCTCGGGCATTATAGCCGACTTGGGTTGAATAAGCGAAAAGCTTTTCTCGTTCGTTTGGGAGTTAAAAAACAAAAGTACGCGGTAGAGATGGAGAATTAAGAACAACCAGACAACTATTGTCACTAAAAACTTTCCAAGACGTACATTAGTACATAAGTACTTTCATTATTATTATGGTTATGAATATAGTTATTATTAATTTTTTCTTATTTTAGTTTTTCGTTACTTGATCCTCCTAGTTGATCATAAAAGTAATATTCATCCGTTTTCAAACTTCAATCATGGCTTTGTAATCATAATTGTGTAGCTTTCGAAATTTATTTTATCGTTTTATTTTATTAACAGTTCCGTCAAGTTCTGTTCTTATAATGCCTTTGTAATGTCAAAGTTACAAAGTCATTATAATCTACTTCAAAGTGTTTTACAGTTTCTTTGTTCCACGACAAACAATAATTATTTTATATTGACACGTACTGCGTATAAAGTTGTAGGTAAAAGTAGTAAATTCAATACAAAAGTATATTGCATGGCAAGGAATGAAACAAGATTATTTCAGACGAGAGTCAAGTTGGCTGCTCCAGTCGAAGGCTCGAGCTGCCATCACGCAAATTGAGAGATCGTGTTTTGTCTCATGTGAAAATTTTAGTTTATCAAAATGACCTGCATTGAAACTTAGAGTTTTAATGTTTAGAGTTAGTCGAAACGAGACAATTTAAGACCAACAACGTATATATCAATTTGAATGTCAACTTTGTTGGTTATTGTTTCCGAAAAAACCGTTTTTAGCATTTCTTTCTCCCACGATAACTCTCGAACGAATTAACCGATTTTGATGGTTGAGGTGGCAATTGAGGCGTTTTATTAAGTTTTAGAGCTGATTAGATTTTGAAATTGATCGGATGAGTCACTTCAAAGATAATCGAAAAAAACCGTTATTTTACCATTTCTTTATCCAACGATATTTCTCGAACAAATTAACCGATTGTGATGGTTGAGGTCGCATTCGACGCGGCTTATAAAGTTCTAGAGCTGAATAGATTTTGAAATCGACCGTTCAACTCGTTTCTGAGAAATCACTAAAAAACTAAAAAAAAAAATTTTTAACTTCCCGCTAAGAAAATTGTAAATTTTCAAAAATTCGGGAAGTTATTGGTTTCGGTCCGATTTACGAAAATTGAATTTTCATCAGATCTTGAAGCTTTGAGGTTCTAGGAAGCTATTCTGACTAATTCACGATGATGCCCGAGTGTATGTATGTATGTATGTACGTACGTACGTACGGACGTATGTAAATACCTGTATCTTTTGAACCGATGAACCGATTTTGAACTTTAAGGTGTCATTCGACGCGGCTTGTCAATATCTTGAAGCTGTAAGAAAATTGAGCTTGATCGGTAGGGCTCGTTCAGAGATATTCCAAAAATAAAATTTTTTCGAAAATGTTTTTTTTGGATAACTTTTAATGTGCTCGATGGATTGATTCCAAAATGGACTGGGCTCTAGAGCTTTATAAGCCGCATAGAATGCTACCTCAACCATCAAAATCGGTTCATTCGTTCAAGAGAAACCGTTGTCGAAAGAATTAAAAAAAAAAAATTTTTTTTATTTTTTTTGAAATATCTCAAAAACGGCTCGATAAATCGAATTCAAAGTTTGATCAGCTTTAGAACTTGATAAAACGCGTCGATTGCCACCTCAACAATCTCAATTGGTTTATTCGTTTGAGAGGTATCGTTGGAGAAAAAATGGTGAAAAACGTTTTTTTTTCGAAAACAACAGCATACAAACGTATTTTCGAGCTCGAAAATGTATTCACAATAATGTTTTCGAGGTTCTTGAGCTCGAAAACAGCGGGAAGTTTTGGGGCTGGCCCGCAGGGTCAACTGACAGACCGATTTTTTTTTCTTAGTAATTCGCCAATATCTTCGAGTCTACTCAATCAAATGATCTTAAATTTTTAGGAAAGTTGAGGGCCAACAAGCTCTTTCGATTGCCACCTCAATCATCTAAATCGATTCATTGGTTAAAATGTTACAAAGAGTTTACATACATACATACACACACACACACACACACACACACACACACACACACACACACACACACACACACACACACACACACACACACACACACACACACACACACACACACACACACACACACACATACATACATACATACATACATACAGACACTCGGACATCATTCTAAAAATAGTCAGAATAGCTTCCTAGGACCTCAGAACGTCGACATCTGATGAAATTTCGATTTTCGCAAATCGGGGTGAAAACAATAACTTCCCGAAATTTTGAAAATCATCGATTTTCTTAGCGGGAAGTTAAAAAATAATCGATTTTATTGAATCACCCTAATATATATTGTATACAAATATATTTTCCAAAACTCCCCTCCGGAGTGAATTTCAGTCCGAGGGAATTGAATAACTAAAAAATCATTCACTCTGCGAAAACTCCCCTTTCGAGTAAATTTCCATAATTTTATTTCAAATATTGTTGAAATGAGGCAGCCGTTCCAGAAGATACTTATAACGCAGCTTTCAAATGATTGCCAGTATTATTTTATGCCGCTTTTTAAAATTATTTTTATTAAAAAAAAAAGCTACACTAACATTTATTATGTAATGTAATAGTTTTATTTGTTAGCTTTTGCAATTTCCCTCGTGACTCGTAATCTTCTGCACCTGCTTTTAAAGCACAATCATTTATCAAAAATGTTTGTATGAAGGAAATGGAATAATTTTATTAATAAAAAAAAATTATTGAAGAAGTTTTTTTTACCATCTTTAATAATAAAATTATTAAGGATAGTTGGTGATTGTAAAACTATAAAAAATTTCTGTCAGCAAACATGAAAAGACATGAAATCAATAGAAAGATCTGTTTCAAGTACGTCGTTTGAATTCTTACAGAAAAAAAGTCGTTTTGCCGAAAGGATATGCTATTGGCTGGTCAAGTGAAAAAAGGACTATTTTTCCTCTTTTCCTCTAGGCTCCAGAGTACTGAAGAATCTATCGATTTCAGGTTTAAAAAAAAAAAAGGTATATATATATATATATATATATATATGTATGTATATAAAAGTTGAATGAAAGAAACAGACGGCAAGGGCAAAGTCAATCGAACAAAGTCGACCTCAAGAGGCAGAACAAAAATAAAAATGCAAAAAATAAAAAAAAAACTAAATGAATAAGGAAAAAAATTGGAAGGAAAAAATAAAGAGCAGTCGAATCGGATTGGTCGAGTAAGTCCTGAAGGTAATGGGAGCATAAAAGAATCATGACAATAGACTGTTTAGAAAATAATTCCGTAGACATGTGTGCATCGATATTGGATTTATCTGCAAACAAATTTTATAAAAAAAAAAAAAATTGAAAAAAAAACTGGATATTATTTATTAGTTTACTTTTTTTTCAACTCTTCGACATCGAAGTTCACATAATTATTTATAGGAATATTGAATTTATTTTCAGATAAGTAATAACTTTCTGAAGTATATTGATATATTTTATCGGAATATTGGAAATATAAATATATTTATTCATTATTCATTGTTACATAACTTAAATTTTTTAAAAATTTATAATCTTTTAAATTCAATTCATTTCCATCAATAGAAAATAAATTTGATATTCATAATTTTATGTTATTGTTTTACTGGTCAATAAATTTTCAATTATAAATTAATAGTTTAAATTGAAAGTTATCGGATCTTTTTGTGAATGATTTATTTTTTTAATTTAAATGATTTTCATAAATTTAAAATAATTACCATGAATTTTAATTGTAATTACTACTATTGTTGTTATTGTTATTATTACTATATTTTAATTGAAATTTAATTTGGCAGCTGATAAAATTTGGTGTTTTATGTAAATGAAAAAATATTAAGTTTTGGTTAATTGAAAATAACCTCGTGTTCTAGAAATTTCCGTAGGTACCCCGGAAGCAAGACTTAATACACTGTCGTTCTAATTTATAGAACACGACCGAGCAGTGCTGAAATCGACATGAATTATGGATTCAATTAACGCAAAATGTTAGCTAGGTGACTCACTAAATCGTCGCATAAAAATTATTGAAACAAAAATTTAAAGTCATTATTTTGTATCGTTCTAATGAATTTAAAAATTTTTAACCTCCGGCTGAGAAAATTCATAATTTTTACAAAAAGGGAAGTTATTGGTTTCGGTCCGATTTTTGAAAACCGAGTTCTGAAAGCCATCTAGACTATTTTCAAGAGAATGCCCGAGTGTATGTATGTGCGTACGTACGTCAGTATGTAAATATTCTGTAATTTTTGAACGGATAAACCGATTTTGATCTTCAGGGTGGCATTCGACACGGCTCATTAACTCTTATGAGAGATGAAAAATTGAGTTTGATCGGTACAGTGTGTTCGGAGATATTCCGAAAATAAAATTTTTTTTAAACATTTTTTTCTTTTGGATAACTTGTAATGTGCGTGATGGATTGATTCCATAATCTAATCAGCTCTAAAACTTGATAAGCCGCATCAAATGCCACCTCAACCATCGAAATTGGATAATTCGTTCGAGAGAAACCGTTAACGAAAGCAGTAAAAAAAATTTTATTTTTAGTTTTTTGGTAATTTCTCAATAACAAGATTAATCAATGCAAAACATCTAAAAGTATTTTCGAGCTCTTCAAGCTCAAAACAGCGGGAAGTTTTGGGGCTGGCCCGCAGGGCCAACCGATTCTCAGATTTTTTTTCTCAACTCAGTATCTATGTTCTTTAAGTTTTCAAATTTTTTTTGTGTTGAATTTTCAGCTCTAAAATAAGTCTACCGAACGATTGACAATGAAAATGAAATTATATGCCTTTTTGGTTCCAGAAAGCTCCTTAAAGCCAAAAGGTTGTATAAAAATGTAAGACCTTTTGGAATTTATAACGCGATATATATGCATCTAAACACTACCATCGCCCGCTTCCGTGGGCATCGATTTAATTTTCTGAAATTTTTTTTCGTTTATTTAAAAATGCCATCTAGCAGCCAGAATGGAAGGTAAATTTATCGGAAATTTTCAGCACCTCCCTGACTTTTCGGTAGCTCGCGCTCAGTTTAAAACGAGAGCCAGCCAAAACAAGACTTTCCGGCCTAAACCATCCTTTCATGACACTGGCTTTTACAGCTACTTGGTTCACTTCTTCTTTTTGATCTGTGATGAAACATAATATATTTTGGGGGGTCACTTGGTTTACGATAAACTTTTGGCACAAAGAGAAGAACATTATTACCTCAGTTCCTTTTACCGGATGAAATCGGCACGAATCTGTTATCTTTAAGGGAAGCTGTTAAAAACTGCAGCGGTGGACAGAGATACTTTCAATGATCGTGTAGATCTTCGGACATACAATGCACAACTAAAAGGTGTGCTTGTAAAAAAGCGAACGTATTATGCAATAGTAGATGGCATGCTAGCTTACCATGTATTAATAAATTAATTTTAATTCGTTTTATTATTTAATTCGCATTCACATTTATCACTCCTAGATGTTACACAATAAGCAATACCGCCATTAGACATTTCACGAACTGTCTAAATAACTTAAACGTTTCATGTTATTCTACGACATTACACGATCTGTCTGAGGCCCTGTTGCATTTTATGAAATGCCTAAAAATATTAGACACTTCGTGCAACGAAATGACCGTTACACGATCTGTCTGCAGTTCATGAAATGTCTAAATTCACGATGTGTCTACGACATATACATACATACATACATAAATTTTTTAACTAATGGTATTTTTGAACCCTACTCAACTAATAATGATAGATTGTGACAAAATTCCTTGAAAAATCGACCATGAGGACAAATACAATAGTTAGATTTTAGAAACATCTACCAAGAAAATAGATAGAACCAAAATGATAGCTCATTAAATTATCCACAAAAGAGGTCTCACTACATTTTCACGTACATCTAATTATCTCGTCGTAATTGCACTTTGCAGAGAAAAAATACTTTTTTTTAAAAATATTATTCTTAAATGAATTGATTCTTTTGTTTATTTTCTCTATAACTTTAAAACTATTCAAAATAAGTTAATAAACCCACGAGTGTTTTTGTAGCAAATTAAATTTCTTACAATTTTTGTTTGAAACATTATTTTTTAAACGCTATAGTTTCGTGGCAAATTTCGTTTCCAAATAAAAATATTTTTTTTCATTTAAAAGTACTAAGAATAAATAAGAAATAATTCGTTGATAAATATTAAAAGTATTTATCATAATTGACGTAAGTTTGTTTCATAAATTTTTAAATATTTATGATTGTACAATAAACTTTTATCGTTACATGTGAATGTAGATTTCATTAATTATCATCCATGCTCATCAAAGCGTTGCTAAATCGTAAAACCGATACGATTTATATTCATTGCTACTCTAGTATTTTTTTATATTTTTTCGCAGTAAGCTTAATAAAGCTCTTGTAAACTCTTCCAACATTCGTAATTGCATCCGAATAAATATATTCATTATTAAAATTACCTTTTCCATAAATAAATATCTGACAATAGACGAAATACAAATGAATCGCTGCAGTATTTGATTTTAATAAATTCATCATAAATAATTAATAATCTTGATACGAAAGTTCAACATTGGAATAACAAACAATGCATTAAATATTTCATTAAATTAGTTCAAATGAAATTTCTCATTTATGTTCATAATTCAAATTTTTATTTTTAAAGTTTTTGACTTCAGTAAAAAAATTATTTTAAAGTCAACAAAACAAATTCAAATAATATTAATGAATAAGTTAAAGCTCAAATACACATACAAACCGACTCTTTTTCCATTTCCTTCTACATAATTTTTTATTTTTGTTTGTTTGTAAAAGAAAAAAAAAACCGCGTCGCAATTCATGGTCTTTTTTTATAAAAAAAAAATTTCTTTTTTTATTTAACTCTACTTAGACTCTTGACTATCTAGAACTTGTGGAGTTACCTCTTGGCGAACTGTTTTTCAAACTCTTCAAATTCGCTTTTTCTTTGCCGTGGCTATATATATATTACTTAGGACACGAAAGAAAAAACAAGGTAGAAGATGGTTTCGTCCATACCTTTACAATCAACGAAACAACTCAAGTTTATTTATTCTTTTTTATTTTACTTTACTTAGCTGTTACTTTTTACTCTATCACATCACAACCGCAGGTTCATCTTCTCTTTTCATTTAAAGCTATATAGAATTTTTTTCAATATTTCAGTAGTTTATCTCCACGTTAGAAGTTTGTAAGAAATTTAATACAAAAATTTTTTCAGTGTTTTCTTCTTCTTCGGGTCAGTTATTAATAATAAACGGTAAATATTCTTATAATAGAGAACACTAACATAATTATTTTGATTTAGACAATTTTAAATATTTACACTTACAATACAAAATAATTATACACAGTAAAAAAAGATTCGTCAAAATCAACACATATCGTGTGTAGAACTAATGATTTACTCTTATTTATATGTTATTTTAACATGCTGTGCGAGTGTTGAAGAAGTTACAAATAAGCCGCGTCGAATGACACCTTGACGATCAAAATCGGTTCATCCGTTCAAAAGTTATAGAATGTTTACATACGTTCGTACATACATACACACATACATACACTCGGACATCATCGTGAAATTAGTCAGAATAACTTCCTAGAACCTCGAAACGGCAAGATCTTATAGAAATTCGGTTTTCGAAAATCGACCGAAACTAATAACTTCCCGAATTTTTTAAAATTTTCAATTTTCTTAGCGGGAAGTTAAAAAATATTTTTTATGGTTTTGACTCCTAATAACTTATGCATTACACATTATAATCGAATTCCATTGGATCTTTTTTTTTAGTCAATAAAATAATCTTTCAATTTCACTAGAGTCATGTAGGGCAAGTTTGCGTAAATCCATTCATTTCGGACTGAAATGCATGGGTTTGCGCACACTTGTCCCACAAAATTCTACTATTTAATTATTTAAAAGTATGCTTTTTTTTTAATCGTGATGTTTTGATCGCGCATGTATGAGCTATTATAAATATAACGTACCTTGTCATTACAATAGTGCCTACAATATCCTATCGCATCTCAATAGAATGTCGTTCACTTATTCTTTGGGCAATTATCTCGACCGTACCGTTTTGTCAGTAAATAACTTTGTAACCAAATATCATAGTTCTTTTCTAATAAAACATTTCAATCATTGATTGATAAGTTTTCAATTTTGCTATTTACTTTATCACTTGAACCTGTTTTTGTTGATAATTCGATAATCTTGATAACTCGAAATAAAACCGAAAACAAATTTCTGCAACCTTAACCTCACATAACTTTTGTATGCTACGTCGTAACGAAACATACAAAACTTTTCTCTAAAGAATGTCTATGTGAATCTGCTAAATTGAAATGTATCTCTATAAACTTGATTATAAATTTCACCAGATCTCAATATTCAATTAAGATAATACTTTCGAAAAATCTGCCTTTCATTCTGGCTGCAAGATGGAATTTTCCGTTTTTTTTTCTTTTATAAAACTTATTTTTCGGAGATTATCAGGCCACTAAGAAGAAGTATAAGAAGAACTTTAATACTTTTTTTTTTCTAAGAGATTTGAAGCCTCATTGAAAATGCTTTGTGTATATACGTAGAATGGATGAAAGCTTATCCTACTGGTTGAAAAGCACGTTACGCTTCCGACAAAATTAGAAATTCTTGTCTGGATTAGGATACTTGAAATTCTACGGAATTAAGACTGCTTCCTTTACAATCTCACTACTTTTATTCTCCTCCACTCGCCTCACTTCAATTTTTATTCAAATATATATATATGTATATATATATATATATATATATATATATATTGTAATATCTGATAACTTATAAATTAATATCAATTATACTACAATAACAACACACATAAATTATAAATAACAACACCACAATTAACAGCGGTAAAAGAAAGGCAAAGGAAGATATAGTTTATTGAATACAAGATGTATGCTGTTATGCTGTCAAATTATGACTGACTGATTCTAGTCGCGTTTCTATAAAACAAGAGAATAAGGCATTTGTTTTCTAGTTATTTAAATATTTTATAAGATCATTTTCAGATTCGTTACAATATATATACACTAGGGCGTTTCAAAAAAAAAAATTTTTTTTTTCTCGAAGCAAAGCTCAAAATTTTCGTTTAGATTCCCAAATAGGCCTATGAAAATATGAGCTCTTAATATTAATATTAAGGTTGTGCGGATCGCACTTTTCGATTTCCCATAAGAATTACACAGGAAAGAAACTTGTTTTTCTTCTGATTTTTAAAACTAATGAACCATAAATTACACTGTAATTGCCATCAACTAATTTTGTTGAGAATGGAATGCTCCACAAAAAAAGTCTCTTATCATTTTTTGATAAATCTATTTGTTCGAAAGTTATTGGAGCTTGAAGTCAAATCTATAGTAAATTGTGCGATCTTTTCATTTTTCCAACAAAACTATTAGACTTATCAAAAAATGTCAAAGGACCTTTTTCGTAGACAATTTTATTCTCTACAAATTATTTTTGATAAAGTTCATTCAAATTCTGCATTGTTTTCTAGTTATTTTCATTTTAATGTTAAGTTCTCAAAATCGATTAGAAGACTATTATTTTTGTGAGCTTGGCATGAAAATGAAAATAACTAGAAAACAATGCGAAATTTGAATGAACTTTATGAAAAATAATTTGTAGGGAATAAAATTGTCTATAAAAAAGGACCTATGACATTTTTTGATAATTCTGATAGTTTTGCTGGAAAAGTGAAAAGATCTCAAAATTCATTATAGATTTGACTTCGAGCTCCAATAACTTTCGAACAGATGGATTTATTGAAAAATGATAAGAGACTTCCTTTCTAAAGGTTCAATTCTCTACAAAAATAGTTGATGAACATTACAGTACAATTTACGGTTCATTAGTTTCAAAAATCAGAAGAAAAAAAATTTTTCTCCTGTATTATTCTTATGGGAAATCGAAAAGTGCGATCCGCATAACCTTAATATTAATCTGAGGGCTCATATTTCCAGAGGCCTATTTTGGCATCTAAACGAAAATTTTGAGCCTGGTTTCGAGAAAAAGAAAAAAAAAATTTTTTTTCTTTGAAATGCCCTAATATACATATCCAAATATATTAAATATACTTTTTTAAATTTTTTATTTCGAAGTATTAATACACGGTAAAAAAATATATAGGAATAATTACTTTGCTACATAAGAATTATCGGAAAGTATGTAAAAATTAATCTTAGCACATTACTAATTCTCGTTATAATAGGAGTGAGTCGTTTTTACATACGACTGAGTACGATCCAACATAGCAACCATTACTATGTTACACATTATGTCGAAAACACGACTGGTTATCGTGGTCACAGTCATCGTTCGCTTACCAGATAATACAGGTTTCTTTCAGCAGTAGATGTGCTATTACGTAATAGTTATTGGCGTAACTAGTAGGGTAAGTGATTCATAATGTGTCACCCGCGATGTGTTTAGCACTCGTCTCTGGTGCGCAGTATGCACTCGCTTCTCTCGTGCCTGCGCACCTGCAACTCGTGCTAAGCGCATCGCGCTGACACATTATGACACCCTACATGTTGCGCCCATAATTTTATTCAACTCACATGCGGTATTCACGTTTTATTAATCGCCTAAAAAGCGAAGTCTCAACAGCTGTTTAGTAACATGGTGAAAAAAACATTCGGCATCACAATCTTGGCTACTCAATGGGTAACAACAGGGAATTGTAATTACCCAATATTTAGTAAGAGCTCGAAAGATAGTTACGTTTATTTTCATTGCGTCGCAATGGCCGGGATAGTAGACATCTTTATTGTGTTTTGACAAATAATTTTTCACCAGTCGGTAAACGGCCATTTAGGGTTCGCATTTTAGGCATGATAAAACGTGGACAGCGCGCATGAGTTGAATAAAATAGGTATAGGTGTTGTGTGGGGATGCGAAAAACTCCCCGGACAAATGCGTTCCGTTGTCGTTCAGCTTCAGCATAGTAACCATTCCTGTGCTGGTCAGGAACTGTTGCTTTCAGTCACATGTCTGAGGGCTGTTTACAACATTAGTTCCTGCCAAACAGTAGTCAGACATGTGACTGAAAGCAACAGTTCCTGTCTAGCACAGGAATGGTTACTATGCTGAAAGACAATGGAACGCATTTGCCTGGGGAGATTTTCTTGCATCGCCACACAGGACCTATACCTGTTTTATATAGTAACACATCGACTGCTGCAAAGAACCTGTATTATCTGGAAAGCGAATGGTGACTGTAAACACGATAACCAGTCATGTTTTTGACATAGTGTGTAACATAGTAATGGTTGCTATGTTGGATCGTAATCAGTCGTATGTAAAAACGACCCATCCTATTATAACGAGAACTAGTAATGTGCTAAGATTAATTTTTACATACTTTACGATCATTCTTGTGTAGCACAGTAACCATTCCTATCTATTTTTTCCGTATACAGAAAGTTTGTTTTCTTAACAATAAAACATAATTTTTATTTAAATAAATTCAAATAAAAAAAATTTTCATGTAAAATGCAATTTATTAATTAACAATTGAGAATAATTGCTTTCCGATAATATAGTGATATAAAAAAAAAAAAAAAATGAAAAAGATAAAATGATAAAGTGGAAATAAATCCCGCGAAAATAATTGAATAATTTTTTTAATAACATCTTCATAAATTCTGCTTTATTTCAAAATTTTTATATTCATCATTTACCAATATTAACTGTTACAGATATTTACATTTTACTGAAATTAAATTTTTTATGAGATTGAAATAAATAAAATAAATTCTCCGTATTTCCAATTCTAAATATATATATACTGATACTAGTACAAGATTAAAGTGGTTTGAAGTAAAATAGTAAAATAAAAGTGCGGAAGAGGAATTTCGAATGAAAAAGTTCCTAGGAAATGGACAAATACAAATGTGAGTTTAATTAACGAATGACAGTGAGACAGCAGACGTTCTAATAGAGAAAGTAAAATTTTAAGTCACACACGAGCTAATAGAGACAGTAAATAAATGAATTATTTAATCGTTTTTGAATAAAAAATTTTAACTTATTTTATACTAACTATTATTCCTAAGTATTTAATTTGATAAGTAATCAAAAATTAATTCAATTTTTTCGGTTTAATAATAGTGTCATTTTTTATTTTATAGGTAATCAAATTGATTTTATCTCAATTAACGATAATTTCGTTATTTTAAGGAAACACCAATTATTATTTTTTTCCATGTTGTAGATCTTAAATAGTATATTACACACCAAGGGTGGAAAGTAGGACATTCTAACCCGTGTATACACACGTGTTGGAATGTCCACGTGTATAATTTCCTACCCGAGCCGATGGCATATTGGGACGTCCTACCTTCCTTCGGGGTGTGTACCCGACTAGAATTTTTCATAAGGGCCTGACGAGGTCCTTATCGGGTTAACCTTATTTCAAATAAGGTTCCGATCAGGGTATCCTGACGAGGATCCTGATATGGATGTAACGCTTAAGACCCATGAGGTCCTTATCGGGATTGCCTTATCAGGTCCTTACCAGGATATCCTCATCAAATCCTTATCAGGATTACCTTATTAGTAATTATTTTAAAAAAAATATTAAATTGCAAAAAAAAAATAAGAGAATTTTAATTCGATCAAGAATGTTATCTATGGTATTGAGAGCATTAATTAAAGGAAGTAACATATTTCTTATTGATGAAAAAATCCCGATAACTGCTGGGCTCGAACCTGCGTCCTTTCGATTCAAAGTTCTCGATGCTATCCTCTGGGCTAACATACACAAGTGATCTTGAAAGTGTAAATATAATATTCATTATGATGTCAAAGAATAACTGATGAAAAAGTAAAGAATCTGTGCTACAATGATTGACGTGATTTTTATATAATATTCTTTTGTTCTTTTTTCAATTTTTAGCCTGTAAATGAAATATTTAAAGAGATGGGATAACTTTTTTTTGAATAAGGATATCCAGAAAAGGTCCCGATCAGGAACTCGTCAGGTTGACCTGATGGCAAATAACTTTTTTTTTAATAAGAATATCCTGACGAGACCCTGATCAGGAACTCGTCAGGTTTATCCGATGGCAAATAACTTTTTTTTTAATAGAGATATCCTGACGAGGTCCTGATCAGGAACTTTTCGGGTTGACCCGGTGGCAAATAACTTTTTTTTTAACAAGGATATCCTGATGAGGTCCTGACGGCTGAGCTCGAAAATGTACTTACAACAATGTTTTCGAGCTAAAGGAGCTCGAAAACAGCAGGAAGTTTTGGGGCTGGCCCGCAGGGTCAACCGATAGACAGATTTTTTGAATAAGGATATCCTGATGAGATTCTGACAAGGAACTTGTCAGGTTTGCTCTAATAAGGCAAACCTTATATTAACCCGATAAGGTCCTTATGGTACTTCAGGCAAATCAGGAAGAAATTTTAGTAGGGTATACTTTTTTTCACCAAATCTGCACCTGATAGTTGAAATTTTTGCCTCTGTTCGCGGGAAAAATGGCACATGCGCTAATTTTTATGATTCGCTTTTTCTTAAATAATAAAGTACAACTTTCTTCCTTCTAAACAAGGTAGGGATTCAAACTTTTGGTGCAGGT
Organism: Microplitis mediator; assembly: GCF_029852145.1. Taxonomy (NCBI): domain Eukaryota; kingdom Metazoa; phylum Arthropoda; class Insecta; order Hymenoptera; family Braconidae; genus Microplitis; species Microplitis mediator. The sequence continues at coordinate 8,418,085 of NC_079971.1, forward strand.
ATGGTCAAAACGCTTATATACACCCTCATGCTCTGATCGGAGTTAATTCACTCTTTACGTAAACTGTTTTAACACCAGTTAGATAACACCACTAGGTAGCACTGCTACACTAGTGTCAATCCGCATTAACACCGCTTCTTTACAGTGTATGTATATCTTGAATAAAATCATTTTTCCGTAAATAATATTTTAAATGTACTGTCACAAAAATAAATATATAATGATATGAATCTACTCTATCGACCTGAAATTACCAGAATAGAATTTCATGTTGAAGTTTCTGGGTTGTTGCATATGACAGTCAGTGATGAGGCTATATAGAGACGTAGACGAGAAAAGAGGAGAATAGAAACAAGTATACAGAGGATTAGAGAGTGAGAGATAAAGGAAGAAGCTAACAACTGAGTGACAACCAACATCCTCAGCATTGTTTCTCATCATCCCTTCACTTCACTTGCTTTTACATACATACATATATACATACAATACTCTCTCCTTCATCTTTTTCTTGTGTCTTGCTTTCTACGATTCTGTCATTCTCATCTCGGAAATGAAACACCGGCGCCGTTGGCGGTTTTCAAATCCACATTGACTTCTCTCTCTCTTTCTCTCTTAATCTTTCTCTACATCTATATCCATAGAACTCTATATATCATTTACAGTAATGTATATAGTGACATAAGTGAGAATATATCCAAACCCTTTCTTATAAATTTACATTCCAGTGATGTAAATGTGAAAATAATGACGCACTTTCTTAAGAATCATTTTTTTTTCTTTATACAGGGTGGCCACAAAGAAATGATTTCAAAATTCCCTGATATTTCTATGGTTTCCCAGTAAAGTTTTTCACATTTTTCCCTGATTTAGAAATTTTACTCGTATCATTTAGATATTCAAAGTTTTTATTATGTTTTCATTTTCAATAATTAAATTTGATAATTAAATCATGCGAGAAACCATAAAAAATAGCAATAAAATGAATTAATATTGACTACTTTTGATTACTCGTTTTAAAAAATGTGTAAGTTAAGATATTTAATAAGAAATTTTATGATTCAAATGAATTCAAAATACACCGGTTACAAAAATTGAGGAATACTAAAAAAATTGCAAATTTTTTAGTAATTTTCAAGAATTTATAACTCGAAGGAAGATAGTCGTACGACAAAAACAAAATAGACAAATGGTAGCTTCAAGTGTCTAGTTTTCTGATCTTGCTTTGAAATTTTTTTATTACACCCGGTTCCGGAGCAATCGAAAATCAATCATAATTATCAAAAAAAAAATTTATTGAAGCTCGAAGACCGTTTTTAAGACGAGCAAAAATTTAGTAATTTCTTTTTCGGTAGCTTTCTTAGGATTACTCCGGAACCGCACATAATGAAAAAATTTCAAGACCAGATCAGAAAAAACTAGATCCTTGAGGCTACAATTTGCCTTTTTTTGTTTTTGTCGTACGACCATCTTCCTTCGAGTTACAACCTGTTGAAAATAATTCAAAAATTTGCGATTTTTGTAATATACCTTAATCGCACGCCTCATAACGCGAAGCGTTTGAGGTAGTGCATTACTCTCAACATGTCGAAGTCGAGCGATTTTCCGGTCTAAAATTGCCTCTGTTTCATTTATTTTATATTTGTAAGGTTATACAAGTACACTATTATTAAGATAAATGCTTTTATTATCAAACTTGATGTGTTTAAAACGGATATATATTGTGATTAATATTTAAAAAAATCTGATTAAAAAAAATTTGTCGTGGACGTCCGGATGTCTGTATGTGTGGATGTGCCACAATTACGACCGAAAAACTTAACGTATCAGGACCATTTTTTTATAATTAGCTTGAGAACTTCACCAGATTTTTAGCTATTTAATTTGACTGTTTAATTCGGTGTCATTTAATTGTAATTAATAAAAAATATTGAAAAAGACTGGTCTTTTGTATACTTATATATAGGTATCTTTCTATGATTGTATGACGTTCACCATTTGGCCACTTTTGGGCGCTGTTAGCCAGCTGATAAATTTGTACACGCATGCGCTGTATGTTTTTTCATCGGATGTGAGTACCGCGAAAGATTGAACATTAAAATTCAAGTAACTAATAGTAACAATAAAAAACAATAATAATAAAACTAATAGCATTTATTCATTAAATCCTAATTCCTCCGGTAGGATACTTATATTATAAATTATTTTATATTTATAAATGGGCGTTATGAGGCGTGCGCTTTTGGATTTTCCAAACATTTTTTTTGTAACTAGTGTATTATTGAAAAAAAATTTTATTTTGAATCGTCGCAATTTAATCCCCGGATACTTTTCGAAATTCGTTGACATTTCCATGATATTTCCCGGTTGCATTAAATTCCCTGATCGTTCCCAATATTCCTGGTTTTCCCGGTTTATGGCCACCCTGTTGTATCACAAATCTAACTTTTATTTTTTTACTCTGAACGAGCTTATAGTTTTTGTTAATTGATATAATTAATTATTCATATTTTAATTTTTAAAAAATTTATTCAATAGTGAAAAAGAAATGATAATCAATTGTCATGATAAGTATAAATTTTGTTGTATGAATTTTCTTTCACCGATTAATCTGAAAATCTACACCAGACTGAGTGAAATTTCACAAAGGAATGCGTTCACTTTAGTGAACGTAGTAGATACCCTTGATGGTTTTCCCTCGGATAGACATCACAGAACGAATGAACGAACGAACAAATTGATGCTAATGTATTTGTAGTACTATTGAAACGGCTTAGCTGAATCGTGGGTTTGCTGAATTTAATTACCACTGGTCTATATTGTCGCCCGATATACGTACTCTATATAGGATATAATATATAACGACAATCGGATTTAAATAGAGATATTCAGTATACTGATAGAAGAATTTATTTAAATCAAGAATTCATATTTTCTTATAAATATTTTTTTAATACGAAACAACTATACTTTCATAAAATTCATAATTATTTTAAAAAATTTGAAAATAAATACTTAAATACTCGAGCTTTATTAATTTTCATTAAAAATTAATCACCTTATCCTTCATTTTTGCACGCGTCATGACGCGAAGCTTTTGAGGTAGTGCATTACTCTCAACATGTTAAAGTCAAGTAATTTTCCAGAGTTAAATTGCCTCTATTTTATTTATTTTGTATTTGGAAGGTCATACAAGTATACTATTATCAAGAGAAATGCTCTTACTATCACATTCGATGTGTTTAAAACACATATATTTTGTTTATTATTAAAAAAAATCTGATTTAAAAAAATTGTTCGTGGCCGTCCGGATGTCTGTACGTGTGGATGTGCCACGATTACACCCGAAAAACTTAACGTTTCAAGACCATTCCTTTTTTATTAGCTTCAGAATTACACCGGGTTATTTGCTATTTGAAATGACGGTTTAATTCGGTGTCGTTTAATTATAATTAATGAAAAATATTGAAAAATACTTGTCAATATATAGATATATTTCTAAGGTTACATGATGTGCAGCCTTTGGCCGCGTTTGGGCGCTGTTAGCCAGGCTGATAAATGTGTACACGCATGCGCTGTATGTTTTTCATTGGACGCCAATACCGCTAAAGATTAAACACTAAAATTCAAGTATCAAAAACTTATAATAAAAAAATAAAAAAACCAATAGCATTATTTTTTTATTATTTATTTCATTTAATTCTAATTCTTTCGGTAGAATACTTAAATAATAAATTATTTCATATTTTTGAATAAGCGTTATGAGGCGTGAACTTTTGGATTTTCCAAACTTTTTTATACTTGTCAAAGCTCTAATTTCGAAGATCTGGAAACATTATATTAACGCATTGAGTGAAAGGTGCTTTCGACAACGAGTGTGATTGATTCACGAGCCGTTAGGCGAGTGTTGCCAACACACGAGTGTCGAAAGCCCTTCCTACTCAACACGTTACAATTATGAAAATAATTATTTAATTTTATCAACACAAAAAAATACTAGCCTAACAACTGCTTTATGTACTGACGTAGTCTGCGCATATCCATAGTGGGGAGAAGTTGCGCGCGTCGTCAGGAGTTATTTAAAATTCCAATTTTAAATAATTAGGAAATTAATAATTTTTGTGAAATTAAAAGTTTTTTTTTAAATATTACTACAGTATATTTTAATAATTTTATCAATTTTAATAAAAATTTTTCATTAATTAATTGAATTTATAATATTAAAATAAATAATTGCCTGAAACAGAATTATTCACGCATACAACAGTATACAAAATTATTACGGCATACAAAAGTATTTTCGAGCTCGAAGTCAACTGATAGACCGATTTTTTTAATATATTAACGCTTCGATCTGAGTCAAAACTCATTTAAAGCTTAGTTTGATCACTTACATTGATTTATGCCTGAATACATTTATTTTATTGAACACAATTGGGAATAAAAATTGAAAAAACGCTTGTTTATTAATGATTTCCAATTCATAAATTTTCCAGCTTAAACATAAAACGTAACTTGTTTGAAAAGCTCATCAAAAAGTATCACATGCAAGAGTATTTTCGAGCTTGAATAGCTCGAAAGTGTATTCCCACTAACGTTTTCGAGCACCTTGAGCTCGAAAGCAACGGGACATTTTGGGGACTGGCCCGCAGGGCCAACCGATGCCCAGATTTTTTTTTCAACAAATCAATTCCTAAAAAAATGCGCTTTCAGAAAATTAAAAAAGCCATAGGTGCAATTTTTTAAATATTTTTTTTTTTTATAATTTATTGTTTTAAAAAAAATTCCAAAACCATTAGACGTTGACTAACTTATCATAAATTTATTCATAAAATTTGAGATTTTTAGCTTTGGAAAATTAATTTTATGTAAAACTTATAAATAAATATGAAATTGATAATAGGCAATGAAAATGTAATAGTAGAATCAAATAAGCCGTCTAAAATCGTAGTTAAAGTGTAATCGCATTAATGAAGTATTGTTTCAAATATTCATATCATCGCGTTAATAGTGTGAATGTCATTCTCTCAAGCAATTAGTGTGTTAATTAACAAGAAAATGTCAATAAATGTGTAGACTTCGTGCCCGTTCGTATGCATATAACTACAACTTCAAAGCAACTTACACTAGAGTATTACGTTAAAGTCTAGCTCATTATCGTACCTTTCTAATGTGTCACGACGTTCATATTAATTTCACTCTAGTCTGGAGTGTAAGTTATTTTAGGAAATCAAAAGTTTTATGGACAAATATGCTTCTGCAAACATGACACTTTTGATGTTCTGTTTTACTAATAATTAATATACTTGTAAATGATAATATTCAAAAAATTTTTTTAAAGATAATTTATTTATAAATTTTATATAAGGCAATAGCAAGCGCCAATAATTGGCTGCAAGATAATTAAATATTTTACAAAAAAGAATTGGAGAGCTATTGCGTAGAAAATTGATCAATTGTGTTGCATTGCATATACTAATCAATTTGTAAGGGAATGATGATTGTGATAAATAAGATTTTGGGAAAAAAATATTTAAAAATTTACGACGTACACTGTGAAAAAATCTGGAAACCAAAATTTCCCGCTGTTTTCGAGCTAATGGAGATCAAAAACATTATTGTCAAAACATGTTCGAGCTCGCAAAAAGTTGAATTTCGTATAGATCTCCTAAAATTCCAGAAATTGAAAATAATCAATGACGATCGTTTTTTAACGTTTCGCTCAGCATTATGCTTAATATATTCAATGTTTTTGGACAGAAATTAATAACAATGATTAAGATAAAAAGTTACATGAACTTTAAATCAAACCGAAGCGTTAATATATGAAACATCTGAAAAAATATTGATTTTTCAAAATTTTTGTTGATGATACTTTATTTAAACCACTGAAGCGATTGCAATAAATTATGTAGCGATCGTCAGAGACTATAAAAGAAAGGGCTGGTATAAGTTTTGGAACATATGATGAATTACATTCTGAATTATCCGAAAAAAAGTAAGTAAATTGTTATTTTTGAAATTTTTCGTCGACGATATCTATCGAACTTATCAACAATTTTTGAGGTTTGAGGTGGCATTGGACGCAATTTTTGAGCCTCTAATGTTAAAAGTGTTTAGAATCAATCAGCTTTGCAATTTTTGAGTTTAGTAGAAAAAAAAACTTTTTTGAAATTTTTTTGACAAGGAAATCTTTAGTACGATTAATCCAGATTGGATGGTTGAGGCAGCATTCGATGCAGCTCATGGAGCTTCAGAGCTGATTAGATTTTAAAACGAATCGATTTACTAGTTTACAAAATATTCGCAAAAAATGGAAAAATAACAAATTTTTTTTTATCATTTTTACATCGACGATATCTCTAACACCGATAACGTTAACATCGGGATAGCGAGGACTTGCATCTTTTTTTTAACTTCCCGCTAAAAAAATCGACGATTTTCGATAGATTGGGAAGTTATTGTTTTCACCCCGACTTGCAAAAATCGAAATTTCATCAGATGTCGACGTTTTGAGGTCCTAGGAAGCTATCACAGTAAAAAATATTGTGTAAAATCAACACAGTTTGTGTGTTAAAAACGGTTGACACGAAATTTGTGTTGAAATTTTGACACAAACTTTGTGTAACCCCTTTTTAACACCAAGATTATGTTGAAATATCGCCACAAGAGGGCGCAAAGAATTCCACAGTAACACACAAAATGTGTTAATAAAGAGTGTATAACACATTTTTTATGTTACAAAAAGTGACACAAACTTTGTGTTAGTTTAACACAAACCGTTTTCGACACAAATACACAATATTTTTTACTGTGATTCTGCCTATTTTCAGAATAATGTCCGAGTGTATGTATGTGTGTGTGTGTGTGTGTGTGTGTGTGTGTGTGTGTGTGTGTGTGTGTGTGTGTGTGTGTGTGTGTGTGTGTGTGTGTGTGTGTGTGTGTGTGATCGGGTGTGTGCATTTATGCGAATGTGTGTGTGTGTGTGTGTGTGTGTGTGTGTGTGTGTGTGTGTGTGTGTGTGTGTGTGTGTGTGACCGGTCTATAACTTTTTAACTAAAGAAACGATTTGGATTGTTAAGGCGGCAATCGAAAGAGCTTGTTGGCCATCAACTTTTCTGAAAATTTCAGATCATTTGATCGAGTAGATTCGAAAATATTGGCGAATTACGAAAAAAAAGATTTTTTTTTTTAGTTTTTTATTGATTTCTCAGAAACGACTAATACGATCAACTTTAAAATCTAATCAGCTCTATAACTTAATAAAACGCGTCGATTGCCGCCTCAACCATCAAAATCGGTCAATTTTTTCCCGAGACATCGCGGGAGAAAGAAATGCTAAAATCGTTTTTTTTCGAAAATAATGGCACACAAAAGTATTTTCGAGCTCGAAAAGCTCGAAAATGTATCCACAACAATGTTTTCGAGCTCAAGGAGCTCGAAAACAGCGGGAAGTTTTGAGGCTGGCCCGCAGGGTCAACCGATAGACAGATTTTTTTTTACAGTGTATTCATCATTTTGTACTAAATAGTGGTTTTATTTCGAATGAATCAAATAAATTAAGAAAATTTTCTTTTTAAATCGATTTTAATAAATTTGATGAATGTTTTTGTTGATTACAAGGCCAGTTAGAAAAACTAAAAAAAAATTCATTTCAAAGCTAGTTTAAAAAACATGTCGATAAAAATTTTTGGGTACCCTATTTTCCAAGAGAAAAACTAAATTTTCTTTTCATAAAACTATAATTGATAATAAAGGACAGATTAAATAAAGTGATGATATTTAGCTTATTAAGTAAATTATAGTGAAGCCCATTCTATTTATAACTTTTCAATAACAAGCATCCTCATTCGCACATTTCCACGTGTCCAGCATTAACTATTCAATTGCATATTTCCCACGAGTTGAATTTCTAACGAGTCACGCATCCCACGGGAAATATTTGCGGCTTCGTCTACGATTTCGTTCATTCACCCTGTACACCCTTCACATTAGTTATCACTCCCAGGTGCATCCGTTCTGAATGAAAAATTGTATAGCTGGGATTTATCTTACAAATATTAATACAAACTTTCGTATTTATATACAAAAAATTATTTTTCCTATAATTACATATTTATTTTACATTTTATTTTGAACAATGAAATCAATATTTTCCTTTAATACTCACAAAGTAAATATAAATTGATGAAGTCTCTACAAATAGAAGAAAAAACAATTGAAAGAATTTAACAAATATTGAAATTAAAAAACAAATTATTTTTCAATGAAAAATAAATAACAAAATATCAATATAAATTTATTTTTCATTTGCAATGGTGGATATCATAATTATAAATAATCCTGATTTCAAGAACATCCAACATTATTTTTCTTCTTATTCACTCTCTTTCTCTTTCTCTGATATTATTTTCGCAATCCAATAATGTGTGTTCGATAAAGATGCAAATCTGTATCGTTTTCACAGCGACACGATCGAACAGATACGCGCCGGAAAATGGCAAACGCATTCTATATTGTTTTTTTTTTTTGTTTCACGGGATATTTCTTTCTTTGTTACAAATTGTAAAAGAAAATAAATGTATAAAAAAAAAATGTGATAAAAAGTCAATTTATGAGATATTCTCGGCGTAATTTGTATGAATAAAAATAATTTTAATTTTCTTAGATTTTTAAATTAAGTACAGAGTAAATTTGAAAAAAAAAAATTGTTTTAATTTAATTGCTGATTTTTCACGAAATTTTTTAAATCCAAGTGTTACATTTCGCCATTGCCACGTATGGAACAGAATAATTTTTAATCTACCAGGTTGACGTCGTTAGGGTATCGATAGATCCCAGGTGCGTCAGATCGTCGATTATTTTATTAGTTATTAATTTTAATTGTTTTTCGCGATTTAAAATGTATCTCGATGCCATAACTGCCTTAATCCTCCATATAATTATATTTATAATAGCAGGTGAATGGTAGGAAAATATAGACAGGGTCTATACTAGACAGGGTGGAACTGCTAGTAAGCGCTCGCCCCTGGGTATTAATAGGGTTATGTATAGGTCATAGTGTAGGCGAAAATATTGGGGTGCCAATTGGCACTCAAAAATAACGTTTGATTAATTTAAACTAATCTGAGGTTTATTTTATAATTATGGAGAGCGAAAAGTTTCCTGATCGGGTACTAAGTCTTTTACCGTATTTGCTTTATTTATAAAAAATTTGAGTTTTTCGCGGGAAGTTTACATTTAAAAACAATTATTTTACTTCATTTTACCTGATTTTATTTCAATGATTAAATATATTTGTATATAAAATTAAAATAATAAAATTTTGCTATAAAAAATAATTTCTTTAAAAGTTATGAAAAAAAGGTAAAGTTTAAATTTTCTTTTCCAAGTATGAAAAATTTTATTATGTTTTTTTTTCCCTTCCGTTAGGATACAAATAAATTATGCATACATATGTAACTTGTGCGAACATAAATTATGTAAGAGTTACCAAGGTTTCCTCTCAACACATCAAGAATCTCGTGACTTTCTGTTTGCTCTTTCAACTCTTCATATTCATCGAGATCTAGAGAGCGCTTGAACTTCGTGTGCTTATTCACTGAATAAAAGCTGAGAATGTTGCAAGTGCACACATTTTTTGCATATTCACTATAGAGGTATAGTCATAAGGGTGAGAAAAAAATTTAAATAACTAAACAAGGAAAAAAAATAAAAAAATTTTAATAATCTAAAAAAAAAATAAATAAACGAATGAATACACGACTCAGTAGTAAAATTTCTATTTGATCAGCCATTAAGTTTAAAAAAAAAAAAGAAAGATTTAACAAACTGCCATTATTTTATTATTTGAGTCATTGTTTATAAAATAAGCATTGTTTTTGTGTTTACTTCTGAAATTGTATTTTATTATAACAATTAACTTTTTTTATTATTATTTATTTTTTAAGGCAATAGAATGTGAGAATAAAGGGAAAGAAACAAAAAAGTTGAATCCAAGTTTGCACTTGGATCATTCAGTCGTAACATTGCCACTTACCTTGGTAATTTTATTTTATTACATGATTTTCCCACTAGATATTTTTTTTTTATCTCATATTTTATTTTTACACTTACTCTGTATATGTATCCGTTTGTAATAAAAGTTTATTGTCAAGAAGAAAAAATTTGAGTTTTATTTTTCCATTAACTACACTGTCGACAGCTATTTAAATTTTGTTTAACTTATCGGGTTCGATTTATTTAATAATTTATCATTTTAACACGTCAAATATAGGAATATTCGAAATTACAGAGCAATGTTCATTAAAAAAGTTCTCTCAGTGTATTTAGAAACCAAAAAAAAGCAAAAAATCAGTAATTATTTTTGAAAAATATTGTATGAAAATAGATCCATCTATACATTTTATTGAATTAAAGATAACATATTTCTTCTATATGTATTAATTATTAGCTAAATAAATTTCAAATCAACAAGAAAAAATAACAGGCTTATTAAAACAGTTTTCACTCTTAATTAATTTATTGCAATCAATCAAAGATTTAACTTTAACTTTAAATTTAATCTAATGGAGTATTTGAATTTTAAACTCTGCTTTTTTATTAAGTTAAATAATCAAACTCGCGCACTGGTGGTACAACCGCAGGAATATGTGCCAGCCTGATGTATATGTACCAAATACCGCAGTGGCAAAGTTAAAATCAAACAAAATGAAATTAAGATTTATTCTATTAAGATAATAATACGGCATATTATTGAACTTAATAAAAATAAAAAAATACTTCATTCAACGCATGTCTGAATATCGCGACTTATTATAGTTAAGAAAATCCTAAATGGCCATTAACCGACGGGTAGTTAATATTTTTCAAAAAGCAAATAGTGCACCATTTGTTCCCTTTGCACACATGTGTTCCTCACTAGCATTTGATTATGGGGGTCATAAACAAACACATTTGAAACACATAATTACTTTTCTCTGAAGTCATTATTGACCGTTCTCAATTCAAACTCTAATATTATCACAAGAGCATATAATCTCAAAACTATAGATATATTAAAAATAAGTAGTAAAATCAATATAACAACTTTGATCGCAGTGTCCATGGATATATACATGTATATTAGGGTGCTCCAAAAAAAATCGATATTTTTTTTTTCTTTCGACTGCTGTAAAAAAAGTTTCTCCATATCGAAAAATAAATCTTGTCAAAAAGGCGATTTTTTATTTTAATTTTAAAAGGTGACGCTCGCTCTTCGAATTTTCCCATGCTAATAGCATAGGAATTTTACTTTTTGTATAAAAAATCCTATAAATTTATTTGACATTGTGAAAAGTATTTGAGTCATGAATTTTTTTGTGGGAAATTTTATGCTCTACAAAGTTGTTAATGAGCTCATAAGCTCTAAAACGTACGGTTCAAATAATTTATAAATAATTTTTTTTTTAAATTGTGTGTGTCTGTTACATTTATCGTATTATCATGAGCTGTCAAAAATTTACCGGGATTATACGGTTATATTTACTACACATACACGTGACACACATTAAACTGTCAAAGAAACTAGTGTAAACAGAAGTACCAACTTTCATCAAATAACAACTGTTGGTACTGTCTAGCTGCAGTCAAAATAATTTATGTAATTTGAAAAAAAATTATTATTATTTTTTTCTACTTATTAATTATAGCTTATAAAATATAGTTACTATAATTATCGTAAATTATTATGGACTTTATTGAATGATTAAAGTCAAAGAAAAAAAACAATTTCAACATTGTTTTGACTCCGGAATGCGGCTACCAAATTACCCTAAAGTGAGTGAAACCTCACTACACGTTGCGACGACGCATTACTTTTTATCGCTCATGTGATATCTCTTATTAAAAGAATCGATTTAAAACGATTAGAAAAAAAAAATTTTAATACTTTTTAATGCTTTTAAATACTTTGAATACTTTTGAATTACCCGTCTTATGGGCATTTAATATTGCAAATCGTTTCTTTTAATCAGGGGCGTACTTGTAAGCGATAGACAACTTAATATCCTCGAAAAATTTGATTTAAAATGAAATTTTGATTTGCTACTTCTTAAAAATTGAACTTTCATAGAAGGGTTTGCAAAAAATAATGTATCTTAAGATTATTTAAAGGTACTCTAGTAAAAAATTTGAGCTCAAAATTTCGTGTCACCATACGATTTTGGCGGTTTTCGAAATTCTAAATTCTAAAACTTTTTCGTTTTTCAAAATTTTTTTTCGAAATATTTGTTTTCAATAGCCCCAAGTGTCCCCTTTGAAACAAACAAAAGACCATTTCTGGATCTATAATAGTTATCGAGATGTTTTAAAAATGAATATGAAAAATCAGAAAAATATTTAAGTTTAGAGTTTTAAATAACTTTCGAAAAAAATTTTTAAAATTTTTTTCCTCTGGCAAACCTTTGTTTTATGATAAAAGAGAAGTTTTGACTAAATTTCGTCCAAATTGAAAGGGGTCGATTCCAACTATTGGTTGATTTGACATGAAATGACCCATAGATATTTTTCGTTTCTAAAATAGTAAGAAGTTGTTGTGCATAATTTTATGTGAATAGAGTAGACTTGCCCTATATAAGTATACGTTAACAAACATGGATATTTGTTCTTTTTTTAACTGTGCAGAGTTATATGTACAAACGAGATATGAAATAAAAAGAATACTAAAGATCAATGAGGAAAACAAATATCTAGCGAAATTCCACATGAATGAACATAGAAACTATTTTCTGAAATTTTTTCGAATGTTTCATATATTTACACTTTGGTTTGATTTAAAGCTCATGTTACTCTTCATCTTGATCATTTCTATTAATTGAGCATAATCGTGAGCAAAACGTTAAAAAACGATTATATTGATCATTCAAAATTTCCGGAATTCTTGGAGATTAATACGAATCCTACACTAAAGAAGTATTTATTTCAGCCAAATAAGACTTATCAATAGTTAATAAATTATTTATTTGAAAGCTTAACCTAATAAATATTTATTAATAGTTAACAAATGGCTTATTTGAATAGAAAGAAATGACACATGAATTTAATTAAACAAGGTTATGACAAATAATTTATAGGACTTCAATTTTTTTTTTTAAAGAAAATAACACACATAATAGGGGAGCGTGGGGTCGCCCCACTCACCTAAGAAATTAACCTTCAAAATTTTTCGAATTATCCTTATAAGATCATAAAACGGACGTTATCTTATTCTACGGAATCCAGAGAACCAAAGACACATACTTAAAAATGAAAGTATAAAAGTAAATAGAAATATTTGATGACGACGCGTCGGGTCATCCCGGTCACTGTTAATTTCAAATCAAAAATGAAGAATCTAAAGCCGTATTGCACGACTCGTTCGTGCTTTACGATCGAAAAATTTTTTTTCGCCTCACTTCGGTAACTAATCAATTATTATACCCTTGTTAGTTTACGGAATTAAGATGGTTTGCATACTATTTTGAAGAAAATTTAATGGAGATTAATTCCATACTTTTCAAAAATTTATTTAGTTGAACAAAAACGGAAAAAACATCAAAAATAGTTTTAAAAAATTTCCTGTCCGTTAAGTATGAAACCCGTATACACGATAACTTGCGAAAAAATGCAGTAATTGAATCAAATTTTTTTTAAAAAAATTCTTTGAAATAATTGTAGGTCTCCTATTGCAAATGGCTAGGTAACTCAGTGTCGTTTAATTACAATTAATAAAAGAATAAAAAAGGCTGTATAACTATATATCTATATATCTATGTAAAACTAACATGGATGGTGATATATATCTATACATTATACGGACATTTATTCCGCTAGGGGCGCTTGTGCATTACCGTCCTAGAACAGCTGTTTTTTTTTGCTAATTGGTAGGCCTGAATTTTTTTTCAATTCAATTTTTTTTTATTTTTGTTTTTATTTACGTTTATTTTTTTTTTTGTTATTAATCGAGATATTTTGAATAAGTTCTTTTATAATTATAAAAAAATAATAACATAATAAAAAACAAGACAAGTTTTAATGAAAGAGAATTGTATATATTTTAAATTTATTCGCACTTCCCGCCATTTTTTTTATTGTTATTTATTATTTCATAATATATGAGCATTACGAGTCGTGCACTTTTGGATTTTCCAAATTTTTGCTGAAATTTCATCAAATTAAAATTTTATTTGGTCAACTGAAACTTAAGAAGTAAAGAAAAAAATGTAAAATTAATAATTAACAACATTTAACTTTTTTTTCGGTTTTCCGTACTCGCTTACGAGGCATCTATAATTTATTTATTTGTTCATTAATATTGTAACAAAAATGTTACGATGTTGTAGAAGAAAATTCCCCTGATGAACCAAAAAATTTTTAGGTTAAATTTTAAAAAAGCTTACCTTAATTAATTAATTGCTTATTAAATAAGATATTGGTTAATATTTTTATGAAACAAACACACGAATTGTCAGTAAAAAAAAAAGTGAATGAATTGACCGTTGTGACCCCATAACTTCGATCGGTACGACCCCAAATAATTTTCGAGACAATAGACTGAATTGAAAAAAGAAGGATTGAAAATTATATTTTTATAAAAATTAAAATGGATTAAGAAATGTCTGTAGATTATATACATATCAATTATAAGCTCTTTTCTTCTTGTAAAATATATAAAAAACCTTATGATAATGTCCTTGATTTTCAGATCAAAAGTCGATCAATTTTTTATTTATTAATTATTATTAATAAGTAGTTAATTTTTAACGTTAGGGCTCATTAATTACCTCTAATTCAATGAGAGTATAAAATTAAATTAAATTCAAAATCTATTATATGATAGACTTTTCAAAATTTGGGTGACCGGGGTGACCCCCTAATTTGAATTGAGGATAAAAATTATTATACGAAATATATAAAAAAGTAAATATTGTAATAAATCTCTACTAACGATCACATTCATTCCATTCGAGGTTATAAACATAAAGTGGCACTGTAGTCAAATATCGCAGCGACGTTCACTCAAATATGAGATTTATTAACTATTAATAAATCTATATTTGAGGCAAACAAATACTTATTTCAGCCAAATAATGCTGAAAAATTGTTTCAAATAAATACATTTATTAATATCAAATAAATACTTTTATCAATGTAACTTCTTCCAACCTCGAAGAGCTTGAAAATACAAAAGTACTCGGAGGTATTTTCAAGCTAAAAGAAGATTCGTACAAGACAATTGACAGCACTGGTTTGTTGGATTAAAATAATTTATTTTCAATCAATGAAATAATGAATTGACTTAATACCGGATCGAAATTATACTTTAATAAATTATATTTCGACTTTTAGTATACAATTTAACCCATTTTTGTATGATTACAAAAGTGTAGAGATGACTTAACGTGAGTGAATCTTAGACGAAAAAATAATTTCGATCTTCAGGAACACACAACAGCACGTTTGTGATTGATGTGTGCAAGAAATATAAATAATTTTTTTTTTCTTTTGCAGATTGGCTGGAACTTAAACTAGGAAAACTCCCATGGTAAGTTTTTATCTTTATTATTTTTAATTATAAGCTTATGCTTACACTGAGAGAGCTCAACCGTATTTCCTACATTAAAATTTTATATAAAAATAACTATAGTAACAGTAGCTTAAGAATAGTATAGAACACTAGCGTACATTTTTCGCTTTCGACCAATCACGTTACGAATAGTTTGCCTTCACAGATATTTCATCTGTATGTGTTTATGTCTCTAACACTAGATATCTATCCGGACCTTGTAGCTAAAGTGTGTAAAATTGATAAAAATAACATAAAATCATACAAATTTTCCAAAATTAATTTTTCTAATAAACGTAAGTAATTTTATATAATACCGTAAGAAGGAAGGTGGCGATAGAAAGGTCTAACTAAGAGCTACAAAGATTTTTTGAACTCTTGTAATAGTGACAAATTGTCATATTTCTGTTATTTCGATACTTTAACGGTGTACAACAGCTCACCTAACATTTTGTTGCAAGTAGTTTGGACGGTATCCGCCTCCAATTGCTAGTATAGTGTCTGGCTGAAGCCCAGAACACTGTTTTACGCTGGCGCGTAAGAGATGTAGTCTAAGGCAAGAGTACGTTAACATAGCCTTACTGACGAGTCCGTTAACGTACTTAAGACGAAACTACAGAAATTATGGCAAATAGGCCTATACTTTAAGCATATACCTTAAGTAGCACGGAACTGAAAAATCTCAAAGATAATTTCGAAAATAAGCATAATTGATATCTTTGGTATACACTTATGGCTTATTAAGGCTTGAATAACACCTAATAAAGCAAATGTATCTTCAATCCGCTGACAAATGCCAGTGAATGAAACAGGTCTCTTGGCCATTTGCCTATTTTTGGATTTTTGTTTTTTGAAACACCGGTTGACCCCACCTCCAAATAATTACCAAATTGTGGAGTAATTAATTCGATCTGTGAAAAATACTGATGGAAATGTTTATTTTAATTTTATTGAGTCATAACTAGATTATTATAATAAGAATCAAAGATTAAAATTTAAAATTTACTTACTGAGAATCACTATCAAGTTTTTCGATCTGAGTAACGACTTGGATTTTTTCCGGGTGATTATTTTTTATAAAATAAAAATAAGGCCCCTGCCTTGGCCGTCCAATGGCAACCCAGACTTGGGCTAAGGTAGAATTACCCAAGTTTGGCTATACCTATGGTTTAATAAGTAGATCATATAAATGTATCAGTTCAACATTAGTAGGTTCGTCCAGTAGCTATCGTTTGGACCCAGGAATCAGAAGGACGGCAGTTCGCGCCCGGAGCCCAGCAGAATTTTCACCGAGTTTTTTTCACATCATTTACCTCCTTTAGATAGTTTAAACGTTTATGATCATAAATTTTACGAGGTTAATAATAAAAATTTTTTTTTAAATTAAATGTATTCGTTTCCTCGAGACATGGACAAGGTCTGGCAAAAAAGTCAGGGCCAGGACTGGCAACCAAGCATAGGCCAGGTCTAGCAACCAGGTCTGGCCCAATGTTATCATTCCAGAGTCCTACCAAGGCTGGCTTACAAGCTTGGGCCAAGCCTGCGCCAAGCCTGGGCCCGTCGTACTTTCCTCTCTGGGAAGTGATTATTTCTTTAGCGGTATGTAGTGATATTTCACAAACGTGCTAGAAACGGTTACTATAAATTTCTCTCCGTGTTGTACAGTTTCAAAATAAGTTGGAATCTTTAAATTTAACTTAATAAACTTTCTATTATACCTAGTTTTTTCAGTTATTTTTTATTGTAAATGCTAAAATAGAGCACAACCTCTCCCGCTATCGCGTTCGAGGCGTGAAATAAAGTTATAGATTCTTTGATAAATCATAAATATTACTATGTGGTATCGTAGAAATAGTTATCTTTACTAATATATTTCAATAAAATTTTATTAAAAATTACTTAAACGAATCGTATAATTCTCAAGAATATTGAGTTATCTCACAGTTACCTAAAATTTTTAGCTAATTTTCAATACAAAATTCTTTGCGTATATTAACCAATAACGATGAATATATTTTGTTTTGTTCACACTTGAAATTTTTTGGTTTGAGTTTAAAGTGATGAAGCAATTTTTTGTTCGTTTATTTTCTATTCACGTTATTTCATCCGTTGCATTATTCAACTACAGTTTTTTTTTTTTTTCAATTTATCATTTATAAATGATTACTTTTATTTTCACTTCCTGTATTGAAGCAAATATTAAAACGTTTTTAAATTTTTTTATCGTATGCATATTTTTTAGCATGAATTATAACATACATAAAAGAAATAATTTAATTCTGCTGAATAAAATGAAAGAGTTTGATAAATTCAATTTTTCACGAATGAAATATTCTTTTTAATTTTCCGTAACATCGTTTCAAAGATGAAAGAAATAATTATAAAAAACATACGTAATTGAATACGTTATTTTTTGGAGCATATGCTTCAAATTATATATTCGTTTTCTAACTCAAAAATATGTTCATAATTTTCATTCATGTTTTCTGACGAAAAAATTCGATTTAATTTTCATAGACTAATTTTATGCCAAAATATTTTAACGGAAAAAATAATTACTTTTAGTTAGAAAAAAAAAATATAATAATTGTGAAAATTTTTATCAGAAAATATTATTTTTATACTTATAATATCCATCGAGAAAGCATTGGAGCGCCAAATTAATTTTGCATCATATAATAAAGAGCTTCATTATTTTTCCCTCGAATAGACACTAGCAATTATAATTTTATTCCCCCTTTTTTTTTTTCATTTTACTTTCCCTTTTATTTTAATCCTGAAATTAATAAGTCGTGTTGCTATTTAAATAATGGATTTTTTTTTTTTACATTTTTCATTATTAATAATTCAGTGGTCAAAAAAAGTAGAAGGAAAATAATTTGAATAATTATTAATATGAGTAAATAATAATTGTCACTAAGCAAAGAAAATGATTTTTATATTTAAAGTCTCTATTTTATTATTTCATATATTTCATTTTTACGTTCAAAATTTCTAAAAAATAATATTTACTTATTTTGTTAAATAATTCAATGAAGTATAATCGTTTGATGCGTGAGGAAAATTGATGATGATCACTCAATGATAGATAAGTGTAAGGGAAAATAGTGTAATACCAATTGTAATAATAAATTGATTTTTTCTAAATTGGTAGTTATCTTTAAAAAAAATTTGGCACTTAAAAACTACAGTTATAGCAAAAATCAAAGGTAAATCAATACAAAGGATTTTTTTCTAATTTAGTTTAATAATATGCTGGTTTATTGTCTTAATAGTATTAATTATACTTAATTTCAATTAAAACATGAATGAAAATTTTAGTTTCATTTTGTTTGATTCCCAATTTGCCACTGCGGTATTTGGTATATATATACATCAAGCTCGCGCATATTCCTGCGATTGTACCACTAGTATGCGCGTTTAATTATTTAACAATAAAAAAGCAGTGTTTAAAATTCAAACACCATCACGCACATGTCTACTAATATTTTTTTTTTTTTTTTAAATTTATTTTTAATAAGCATAGGTGCTTATTTAGCAACAGTCTTGGCACAATACTGGCTCTCGATATTGGGCCAATACTTAGATGCAGTCTTGGCACAACACTGTCACTCAAGCTTGGCTCGGTGTTATCATTCCGATGCTTAGACAGACTTGGGCCAAGTTTGGATTTCAAGCTCTCCCCAGAGTTAATAAGTTTTGCGCCAAGCCTCGGCCAAGCTTGGGCCTATTGTTTCTTTCTATAAGGGTTACTACTGAAAAATTGGCTTTCATCTAGTTATTATCATATGTTATCAATTGCGGTTGGTACTAATAAAAAAAAAAGTTTATCTATAAATAGCGAACAAAGCCATTCAATCACTGTCACAACAGATTTAAATAGTTCAGGTCATGACCATATATAATATAAAATTGCTTTCTTCACTTTTCATGAAAACTAAAAGCACAAACTATAATTTCAAAATGGTTTAAATATATTCTTATTATCCGGTCTACTGGACCTTTATTATAGATCGAAAACGCGGGTATAAAATAGCGGGATAAAATTTCTCCAGTACCGTTTACAACGTTTGCCATTAACGAAACTTTACGGGTCTGCTATGTTAACGTTCTCTACTTTTCACCCCTTTCTCTATCTACTTTAACTTTATTATTTTTTCACCTTTTTTCGGTTTTCTCTTTTAAGCAAAATGTCTTTGCCACACCTCATTCCATGTCGTTTCCTGTGGATGAATAATGAAAATTTTTAACTCACTAAATTTTGACTTCCCTCCTTATATTATTCCATTTTACTTTACACAAAAGAAATTCATTGTAATATATTTTAATTTTAATCTTTTATTTCATTTACTTTATTGTTCCATTTTTTCCAAAAATTTAGTTAAAAAAAAAGGAAATAAATGCCAAATTAATTTTTCTTATAAGAAATTTAATTGCAGTTTAAATATTTGTACACAGATTACTAAAAGTTTTTGCATAATTCAGATAATGTAATTATCTCGGCTTCGACTTGTAAGCATCTCTGAATTAATTAACAACAGACTCTAAGCATACTCGTAAACTCTCATATTATGTGATACATAAATAAATATTTTAATTCAAAATAAAAAGATTAACATTCATAACTAGATTTTTAAAATTTTAAATATAGAGTCGATATTTTATAAAAAAATTCTTATTTAACTAGTTTTATTTTCTACAACCTGTTGAATTTATAGTCAATCGAATATTTAACCAATATAAGTTAATTGTTACCTATATTAGTTGACGTATATAAAAAAATTTAATTGTTTTTATCCAATTCGATTAAAAAGTATTAAATATTTTATTTTTAATAAAAAGTATAATATCTATTTTTTTTTTCAAGCATGACCGTAATTGTTTTGTTTTAATAAATGTATTCGTAAAAAAAAAAAAAAAAAAAACAATAAACCATTTCATTTTTAAAATTGATAAAAAATAAACTTTTTTGCATTTAAAATTTGAATGCAATAAATATACAAGGAAAAGAAGTCATTATTTCTGATCCTGAATTAAATGAAAATGTGTCAAATTTTGAATTGGTAGATAAAAAAAAAAAACATATCGTGCAAAGTGGACCCTAATAGAAATGAAATCGAGTTTTTGTCAAGTAACTGACCAGTTTTACTAGAGATCCAAGAGAAACATGGCGGCTTTCAAAAAACTGTCACTTTAAAATTTTAGGTTTTGAGGTTATTAAAATTATCAGTTCCTCGGAAAAATAAAACAATTTTTTAAAAAATACCCAGACAAATTAAAAATTAATTCAAATTAATGTATTTTTCTCCGAATTACGCCAAAAATTTATATGCAATAGATAGATCAATCTAACCTGAAGCATGGATATATAGATCAATAAATATAAATATTGATCCGCATTGACAGACATTAAAAATTAATTAATTGAAATAAATAAATAATAACTTAAAATAAAAATAATGATTGTCAAACAAAATTACTATAAAATTTATTTATTTAGTCTTTCATTGATTTTAATAATCAAACTTTAATTTATGAATATTAAACTATAAAGACGGTAACATCATTGTATTTCAAATATAAATGTAATTAATAAATCATACACTGTAAAAATTTCGCGGAGTGAATGCCGATCAAATCCGGAGTGAATGCGGAGTGAATGAATTTTTAATTATTCACTCCCCTCGGAGTGAAATTCACTCCGCAGGGGAGTTTTCACGGAGTGAATAAATTTTTATTAATTTAATCCCTCCGGAGTGAATTTCACTGAGTTTTAAAAATATTATTAATAAAATATAGCTCCACTATATAAAATTGAAATAACAATTCGCGTATTACAGTACTGATCAACCGATACGCACACACACCCGAACACACACACGCACATATTCGCTCACCCGAACACACATACGCACACATTCGCACACACCCGAACACATGTACGCACACACACGCTCACACACCTGAACACACACACACGCACATATTCGCACACATACGCACACAAGCACGCACACATTCGCACACACCCGAACACATTCGCACTCACGCACACACACACGCACACACCCGAAAACACACACAAACACATTCGCATAAATGCACACACCCGATCACACACACGCACACATTTGCACACTCGCACGCGCACTCATGCACGCACACACATCCACAGACACGCGCACACACAGACACTCGCACTCGCACACACACGCTGTTTAACAATTTAATATATATTAATTAAAATGTTAAAACTCTGGACCGGAGTGAATTCGGAGTGAAATAAAATCCGCATCACTCCGAATCACTCCGCTAAAGAAAAACTCCCAATTCACTCCGCATGTGGAGTGATTTTTTTTAAAACTCCGGAACTCCGAGTGGCGGAGTGAATCCGGAGTGAATTCGGATTTAATTTCAATCCGGATTTTTTACAGTGTACTTAAAAATTAACTATAATTAAAATAATATTTTTATATATAACCGATAAAAAATGTTTGGATCCAACTAGATATGTCTGGATCTCGTTATATCTGTGTTTATCCAAATACATTCAAATATTTGATCTTGCTATATAATATAAGCATATATAATTATATCTGCTTATAGATGATTATAATCATCTATAAGCAGATATAGAGATGTATTATGATTGATATCCAAGTAGATATACACATATCCAAGCATATATAAATATATCTGCTCAGATCCAACTATATATAAGCAGATATAGAGATTTATATCCAAGCAGATATACTTATATCCAAGCATATATAAGTACATATAGTTATATCTGCTCAGACCCATCTGTATGTATGTGGGTATATAGATGCAAAAATAATTCATATCCAAGCAGATATACGTATATCCAAGAATTTATATCCAAAAATGTGTGTCTGTATGTGGTTATATTTAGTCAGATCCAATAATATTGAAATTGGTGTATTTATTTATTTAATTTTTTTTTATTTCTTTATTTACTTTATTTAAAAAACAAACAAAAATCAAACATTTTCTACTTTTTTTTTCTTACTGATTTTGATAATTACGTTATTTAAATCATATACTTGATATTGTAATGAATAAATAAAATGCATCAGTTTGATCATTGTTTCTAAAGTATTCATCTATTTTTTTTTACTCAAATATCAATTGACTTTTGATATATGTTATACATAGGTTCATCAAAAGCATTAAGAGATAATAGCGTTAAGATCCAAAATGTGGGTAGATATTGTTTTTAGAAAGGTCTAAAGTATGATATATTTATACAAGCATTCATTAGAATGTAGTGAAACTTCTTTAGATATACGTGTTTAAATCTATGTAGATTTCTTTAAAGATCGACATTTACGCAGATCTGCTTGGATACACTTTCATATTCGTGAATATAGTAAGATCTATTTGGATCTCTTTGGATATTTCAAGATCTGTTTGTATATACTTAGATATAGAGATATCTCTTTGGATATATTTAGATATAGTGAGATCTCTTTGGATATTGTCAGATCTGCTTGGATCCGCTTGGATCGCGCCAAAATTTGGATCCAAGCATATCTGACTGTTTGGATCCAATCATATATGCTTGGATCTAAAAATTTTTTATCGGGTAGCATATTATACATAGCATAAATAATTAAAATAAAAAAATAGCAATTTTTAATATAGGTTAAACAGGACAAAACTACCACACACATACACACTAGTACAAAAAACATGTTATTGTGACCAATTTGTACGCCTTAATTGTAGGTGGCGGGATTTCTAGTTTTTAGCCGGGATCTCTGGCCAGTTACTGGTTTAAAATCGAGTAAAGTCTAGATTATTTCTACTAGGGGAGTAGTTTTTAAAAAAATTGATTATTTTTCCGTTATTTTTAAATAAGTTTAATAATTATAGCGATGGAAGTATAAATTTATTAACCAATTATAATTTCAAACTTTGAGTACTTCTCATGGTATAAGAAATAATTGTAAAAATAATAAATTACGATTTAAATTTATTTTTTATTGAGAATAATAACTTCATTCATCAAGATTTCACATAACCCGTTTTATCTAATCTTTTGCCTTATTGACGTTCAAATGTCATCTCGAACATCTAATTACGTTTGTACATAATGTTCACAAGTCATTACCACCATTTTACGTGATCACACTGCGTTATGAAGCCCACTTACACATCCTATATAACGTCACTCCCTTTTCACGCTTTGTAAATGTAACACACGTATTCAAGCTAAAACTCTACCAATGAATTTAGTAAAAGCATCGTGTTTGCAAAAAATTCGATTCTACAATCAACGAACTTAAATAAAATAAAAAAATAAAATACTATGACTTTCTGGATATAAAACAACACAAAAAATAAATAATTGAAAAGAAAGATATTTTTGTACGTTGATAGCTTCTTAATTGCTTAAAATTTGTTTTATTTTTTATTTTTAATGAAGGGATAGAAGCGTAGAAATGGACCATTAGTAACAAGAGAGACTATATCGGGACAGTCGAAAGTTTGTTTGCGCCTATGCAAATGTCGGTTGTGAATAATTCATTAATTGTCGGTTGGTTGAAGCCATTGTATATATTTATATATATATATATATTTATATATATATGTATGAAATGGTGCGAAATGAGTAGTGAGAAGTTTCGTTTGCAATTGTCGGTTTTAGTGAATAACCATCAAGCTTCAATTAATTTTACAATATTCATTCACTACTCGATAATAATTGATACTACAGATGACATGAAAAAAAAAAAAAATTATCAAGTATTTTTTTAATGAAAAAATTTCACTTCAGTCGTCTAGACAATTTCTTAAATTTTAATTTCATTAATTCCTTTATGATAAAAAATGTATCTTTTTTTATTGGTGTATTTATTTATTTGTTGAAAAAGGTTTTTTAAATTTTTTATTAAAATTCAGAGGAAAATGATCGCACTTATTTATGTCTTATGCTTATGAATAAAAAAAAAGAGAAGTAGATGAAGATGATAAAAATGTACATAAAAGTCTTTGATAAACAAAATTACATTTTTATTTCAAAGTATAGCCTTCTTGACGTCAACTTTTCATTAAATCATCAAAGGTAATAATATTGAAACAAAAATAAAAATGAATATGATTTTAGCATCAAGTAAAAAATACCGCTCGAGTATAAAAATTTTTTAAAAATTGTTATTCATACTCTCTTAAACGATAAAAAAAAAATTACGGATACAAAAATAATGTAAAAATAGCTATTGATTGATGATACAACAAAATATATTTTTCATCTCATATTGACATCTGGGTTTTGAAAGTTCAATTTCAGATTAAATTTACCTCAACGATTTAAACCCTAATCTTGACAGCTGAAACGTAAAAATTTCCATCGAAAAAATAAAAAAAATACAGACCAAAAAAAAATAATTTTTTTTTTTTATTAAACTATTAATCCGATTAAAAAAATTTAATATATATGTTATTTATTTATTTTTGTTCTTTTAACTTCCCGCTATGAAAATTGAAAATTATCAAAAAAAAGGAAGTTATTGGTTTCGGTACCATTTCCAAAAATCGAGTTTTGATCAGATCTTGAAGTTTTGAGAACCTAAAAAGCTATACTGACCATTTTAGATGGACATCCATGCATGTGTGTGGGTGTGGTCGTGCGTGTATGTAAACTTTTAATACCCGACGATATCTTCAAACGAACCAATCGATTTGAACGTACTTAGCGGCAATCGAAAGGACTCACCAACACTCATTGGAACCGATTCGACTTTGAAGTCGATCAGTGGAGAAGTTTAACGGTTATACGAAAACTAAAAAGTATAAAAATTATTTTTTTGACGTATTTTTCGTATCTCATAAATCACTTACCCGATTCGGCTCAAAATGTATTCAGTTTTAAGTCTTAATTACCTATTTTGATTGCAGCCAAGAACACTCGAATCGATTGATTCGTTCCAAAGATATCGTCTGACAAAACTTATTTTTATTCAATAAAACTAGGTTTGTTCAGTCAAACTATTTTGTGAGCTCAAAAAACTACAAGTAATTGTGTTTTCGAGCCCAGAGAGCTTGCAAATACCGGGAAATTTTGGAATTGTCCCGCAGCGTCGACCGTTTTTCAGATTTATTCAATATAAAAAAACCACTAATAAATTTTTAAGTAAAATTATTTTAATATTTTTGTACTTGATAAAAGAAGATAATTTGTATTTTTAACTTCCCGCTAAGAAAATTGAAAATTTTCGAAAATTCGAGAAGTTATTGGTTTTGGTCCGATTTTCGAAAACCGATTTTCTATCAAATCTTGACATTTTGAGGTTCTAGGAAGCTATTCTGACTAATTTCACGATGATGTCCGAGTGTACGTACGTACGTACGTATATGTTAGGGTGATTCATTTCCGCAAAAGTTTTTTTGATTTTAAGTCCTCAAGCAAAATCTCAATCTACATTGAAAAAAAAAAATTCTCACCAAATATGAGCTCTTAATTCCAATGCTAAGTACTTGCCATTTGATTTCAAAGATTTTCCATTTAAAATACACGTAAATTAGATTACTTTTTTTTTAACTTTCTAATACTCAGTTGCATTTCATGATATCAAGGCGGATTTGGTCGCAACTTGTAGGGCATTTGGTGTTCTTCAAAATTGCCCATAGTTACTTAGTTGTTATTCCAGCTGTTTCACTTGTGTCCGTTGTGGAACTCATTTTTCCTATAAAATTGACATTTATTGGCTTGCAGAACAAAAACCCTTGAAAGTACATCAAAAATGTTGATAGAAATTTTATAGAAAATTTTATTCCCTTCGAAAAAAGTCCTATGAGTCAAGTCGCTAAAGTCCATAGTTTCCGAGTTATAATCATTTTAATAATTTGAAAAATATAATATAAAAAAAAAAATATAATTGATATTTGATTTTTCAAATTATTAAAATGACTATAACTCGGAAACTATGGACTTTAGCGACTTGACTCATAGGACTTTTTTCGAAGGGAATAAAATTTCCTATAAAATTTCTATTAACATTTTTGATGTACTTTCATTGGTTTATGTTCTGCAAGCCAATAAACGTCAATTTCATAGGAAAAATGAGTTCCGCAACGGACACAAGTGACACAGCTGGAATTACAGCTAAGTAACTATGGGCAATTTTGAAGAACACCAAATGCCCTACAAGTTGCGACCAAATCCGCCTTGATATCATGAAATGCAACTGAGTATTAGAAAGTTAAAAAAAAAGTAATCTAATTTACGTGTATTTTAAATGGAAAATCTTTGAAATCAAATGGCAAGTACTTAGCATTGGAATTAAGAGCTCATATTTGGTGAGAATTTTTTTTTTTCAATGTAGATTGAGATTTTGCTTGAGGACTTAAAATCAAAAAAACTTTTGCGGAAATGAATCACCCTAGTATATGTAAATATCTGTAACTTTTGAACGGATGAACCGATTTTAACCGTCAAGGTGTCATTCAAAGCGGCTTGCTAATATCTAGAACCCAGGTAGGAAAGAACAACTGGGCAAGGTTTGGACCAAGCCTTGGCCAAGCGTCACTAGGATTATGCAAGGCTTGGCACGTGCCTTGGCTGAGCATTGGGCCAAGGATTGGTCCAAGCCTTGGATGATAGCCATGTCCCCAGCCTTGGGAAACAAAATATCAAGCCTCGGCCGAGTCTTGGGAAACGAAAAATTGAGCCTTGGCCAAGGCTTGGGAAACAAAAAGTCAAGCTTCGGCCAAACCTCGGGAAGCAAAAAATCTAAGGCTCACCCAATGCTCGATCTAAAATGTTATTATTTAAACTAATAAATATAATTAAAAAAAAGTTTGATCACACTTTTATCAACATTACATTGAATTGTAATTAACTAATTACTGAATTAATGGGAAATAACGAATAAAATTATTTGGGGGCTACCGGGGTTCGAACTGAGATCCTTCTGATTACTAGGCCGGGACGCTATCCACTGTGCTAAATCTGATGTCCAAATAATCATGATTTTTTTGCTTGTTAATTATTTAAATACAATTTAATTTAAAAATATTAAATCGTAAACATGGGGTGAAATGTAGTTTTATTTAATGAACTTAAAATTGTCTGATGAGTAATGACATATTTATATCAATTTGTAATTTTATGATTTGATATAAATGAATAATTTAATGCAAAATAATCTGTAATCTAAAAAATCAAAAAACACGTTTTTTGGGTTCACAATAATGACAGATAAAAAATATCGAATTGTTATTTTTTATTAAATAACAAATAGTAATTAAGCTAATCGAAGGGAAACGATTTATTACACCTAAAAAAATTTTTTTTGAGTATTATAAAACCAAAAATAATTGTCAAGAGAAAGAAATATATTCTTAATGTTGAAAACAATTTAATAAAAAAAAAAATTATCATTTTTTGGAGAGGGGCCTCTCTGCCCCACAAAACTAAATTTTTTTTTGCCTTCGTATCCACCAATGATGTGAAATGTAATTTTTCTTTATGTATATTACATATAAAAAATTTGAATTTAATGAAATTTCATCAACTTTCAGAATTTTTTTTTTCAACTTTTTTAAAGGATACCCCATTTTGACCGCCAAAAATAAAAATTTCATGTTAACTAAAGTTTTGTGCATAGCAATAACTAATTAAATGAAAATTATTGTATATCAAATAATTTTACTTTTTAAAAAATATCAACTCTTGATATTAATCGTATACTCGGTAGACCGTTATGCCCTGGTCTTCTCTGTATACATATATATAGATACATGCAAAGTTGATAATTTTAATATTAAATAAAAATTTAACCCAGGCTGAGGCATTGGCCAATGGTCAGCTGCCAAGGCTCGGCTTGACAAAAATTAAACTATCGGACCTAGCCTCGGCCGATCCTCGGGCCAATGGTCAGCGGCCAAGCCTCGATTTAACAAAAATTTAACTATCGGGCCTGGCCCTGGCCGAGGCTCGGGCCAATGGTCACTACCCAAGGCTCGGCTTAATTTAATGAAACCATTGGACCAAGCCTCGGCCTAGACTTGGGCCAATGGTTAGCTGCCAAGACTTGGCTTAACGTAATCAAACCATTGGGCCAAGCCCTGGCCGAGGCTTGAGCCAATGGTCAGCTGCCGAAGCTTGGCAAGTGACAACAGGGCCAAGGCTCGGCCTATCGTCAGCCTTGGCGATTCCTACCTGGGAAGCTGTAAAAAATTAAGCTTGATCAGTAAGGCGCATTCGGAGATATTCCAGAAATAAAATTTTTTTCAAAAATATTTGTTTTTGATAACTTTTAATGTGCTCGTTAGATTTATTCAAAAATCTAATTAGCTCCAAAACTTCATAAGCCGCGTCGAATGCCACCTCAACAATCAAAATTGGTTCATTCGTTCAAGAGAAACCGTGAACGAAAGAATTAAAAAAAAATTTTTTTTGTAGTTTTTTTTAAATTTCTCAAAAACAAATTGATAAATCAATTTCGAAATTTGATCATCTTTAGAACTTGATAAAACGCGTCGATTGCCACCTCAACCGTCTCAATCGGTTAATTCGTTAGAAAGATATCGTTGATGAAAGACGTAGTAAAGTACGTTTATTTTCGAATATCTACAAAAAAATTGAATCGACCGATTTCAAAATCTAATTAGCTCTAAAAATCAATAAAACGCGTCGATCGCCACCTTAAGCGTCTCAATCGGTCAATTTGTTTGAGTAATATCGTTGGAGAAAAAATCGTAAAAAACGTTTTTTTTCGAAAACAACGGCATACAAAAGTATTTTAGAACTCGAAAACGTATACACGACAATGTTTTCGAGCCCAAAAAGCTCGAAAATAGCGGGAAATTTTAGGGCTGGCCCGCAGGGTCAACCGATAGACCGATTTTTTTTATCGGAAATAATTATATCATTTAAAATCATATGTGCATTAAAATAATATATATATATCAAGTGATAACAGTTTTGTATAGTCAGACACTAGAAAATGAGATGACATAATAACTAAACAATAATGATTTGAACCTCAAGACAAAATATAATATTTAACAAATAAAAGGGCCAAATCAATGTAATCATTTAATATCACTGCCAAAATATATACATATTATATTTTGTCTTGACACTTAAATCACTATTGTTTAGTTATTACGTCATCTCATTTTCTAGTGTCTGACTATACAAAATTGTTATCACTTGATATGTATTTTTTTTAATACACATATGATTTTAAATGATATAATTATTTCCAATATATATATATATATATATATATATATATATATATTAGGGTGTGCCAAAAAAAGTCGATAATTTTTTTTTTTTGACTCTCCCACGAAAAATTTGTTTGTCAGCCCTAAAAAAAAAATTCAGTTAAATTTTCAGCCCTTAATTTCAATTTTAAGAGGTCCATTATCGATCTCAAAGTTTCCCCATTTAAATAACATAGGAAAACCATTTTTTTACATTATTTATGGCTGCAAACTGTGAAGATTTTTTTTTTGACATTATTGATCAGTGAACCTTCTTAAGCAATAAATTGTCTATAAATAAGTCCGTAGAATCAAATCTGTGCACTCAATATTTCGTCTATTAATGACGTTAGAATATGCGAATTTTACGAAAATTCGTTATTTTTACATCTGGAGACCAAACTGTCGGTTGTAGAAAAAAAAGTTAAATAGTAATTTTGTAGTACATTCGATTCTCTACAAAATTGCCATTGAAAACTTTTTTGTATTATAAACAGATCAATAGTTACGAGCTCTCGAAGTCTTATTATTCAAATTATTTACTTATAACAATTAAAATATTGACTTTAAAAAAAAAGTTGAATGGTCATTTTGTAGTACATTTGATTTTCTACAAAATTGTCGTTATGAACTCTTCTGTATGATGAACAGTTCAATAGTTACGGAGCTCGTGAAGTCTCATTATTTGAATTATTTACTTATAACAATTAAAGTATTAAGTATAGAGACAACAGTTATTTAAAAATCCGGTAAAAAATCCAATATACTACGTATATACGCGGAAATTTTATCTTCAACGACTCGATAAATTCGAGCTCCAAAAGTCTCAATTATAGATTTATTTAAATTATCAGTTTAACCTATTATCTGTTGAAAATATTTTGAATCAAGATTTTTTAGCACTATTTTAAATTTATAAAAAAAACTCGTAAAAAGTCCATCATATCATTAATAGTTGATTGTTTATTTACTATTTCTATTCCTTGATTGCAAAAATCTAATAAAATAAAATTTATTTTTGTTTTAATTAAAAAACAAAAAGATTTTTTAGTTTTTCTTTGGAGTATCCGACACTTAAATATTACTAACGTATGCTATTAAATATTTTTTCATTATTTAAAGGTAATTATTGCGGAAGTTTACCAAAAGTTAATAATTTTACATTTGAATTGCTTTGTGTATTTTTTCTACTTTTCACTAACTCAGACTTCTAAATTACTCTATGACAGTTAATTTAACTTTCGAAAATAACAAATTTCTCAGTGGGTTATATAAATTTAAATTTGAATTTATCGAAGAATGAGCTACCAGCAGCTAGAATACTCCCTAGAAAAAATTAAAAAATCTTATTGTTTCATAAGGAGGAGTTCATAAGGACAATTTTGTAGAAAATCAAATGTACTACAAATTGACCATTCAACTTTTTTTTTATAGTCAATATTTTAATTGTTATAAGTGAATAATTTGAATAATAAGACTTCGAGAGCTCGTAACTATTGATCTGTTCATCATACAAAAAAGTTTTCAATGGCAATTTTGTAGAGAATCAAATGTACTACAAAATTACTATTTAACTTTTTTTTCTACAACCGACAGTTTAGTCTCCAGATGTAAAAATAACGAATTTTCGTAAAATTCGCATATTCTAACGTCATTAATAGACGAAATATTGAGTGCACAGATTTGATTCCACGGACTTATTTATAGACAATTTATTGCTTAAGAAAGTTCACTGATCAATAGTGTCAAAAAAAAAATCTTCACAGTTTGCAGCCATAAATAATGTAAAAAAATGGTTTTCCCATGTTATTTAAATGAGAAAACTTTGAGATCGATGATGGACCTCTTAAAATTGAAATTAAGGGCTGAAAATTCAACTGAATTTTTTTTTAGGGCTGACCAACAAATTTTTCGTGGGA
The DNA here is from genome assembly GCF_029852145.1 of Microplitis mediator. NCBI lineage: Eukaryota > Metazoa > Arthropoda > Insecta > Hymenoptera > Braconidae > Microplitis > Microplitis mediator. The sequence goes on from NC_079971.1 coordinate 8,449,822, forward strand.
GAGTCAAAAAAAAAAAATTATCGACTTTTTTTGGCACACCCTAATATATATATATATTAGGGTGGCGCAAAAAAACCGACTATTTTTTTTTTTCCATCTCGCATGAAAATTTGTTGGTTTACGATGTTTTAAGAAGCCTCTCCACAAATCAGCTCAATAAAAAATTTTTAAGAGGTCGCTCACGAATTTTGAAAATATCAAAAATGATCGAAATTCGGATTTTTATTTCAAAAATTTTTTTTTTCTCGTGGCAGCAATAGTTTATATTTATAAAATCGTGACTATGCTGAAAATTTCAGCCCAAAATTTAAATATTTAAACGGCGCTCAAGAATTTCGAATATTAACTGATAATATGTAACTAATAGTTTTAATTAGTTTTTATAACTCAATTATTGTCATTCCACTTAAATATAACTTTTGCATAACCAAAAATATACAGGACAGTCTTAAACAAAAAAATTTGGTAAGTTTTGAAAAAGTGAAAAAACCTACAAATTGGATTAAAAAATAAAAAAGTATGTAAATAACTTATTATTTCCATTTCTCGGGTTATATTTTCATTCATTGTCATGCAAATTGATGGTGAAAAAATCGAGAAGCTTTATTATTAATATTTAAGGGTCGCTCAAAAACGTCCAAGAGACTGCGCTCGGAAACATTCAAAATTCTTGAGCGCCGTTTAAATATTTAAATTTTGGGCTGAAATTTTCAGCATAGTCATGATTTTACAAATATAAACTATTGCTGCCACGAGAAAAAAAAAAAATGTTTAAATAAAAATCCGAATTTCGATCATTTTTGATATTTTCAAAATTCGTGAGCGACCTCTTAAAAATTTTTTATCGAGCTGATTTGTGGAGAGGCTTCTTAAAACATCGTAAACCAACAAATTTTCATGCGAGATGGAAAAAAAAAAAATAGTCGGTTTTTTTGCGCCACCCTAATATATATATATATATATATATATATATTAGACTGAACCAAGAAAAACATCATTTTTTTATTGTAATGTTTTTTGTAGAGCAGTCAATTTCCTACAAGAAATAATACTTTTCCTACAAGAGATAAAAACCCGCTCATTAAAAGAAAATCAAAAATTGCTATGATACACCTCTTAATGTTAACATTAAGGGCTCAAACTTGCACGATAATTTTTTTTGGTCATTATGATTAATATTTTCACAGTATCGTTAAAAAAAAATCTGTCTATCGGTTAACCCTGCGGGCCAGCCCTAAAACTTCCCGCTGTTTTCGAGCTCCTTGAGCTCGAAAACTTTGTCGGGAATACATTTTGTATGCCGTTCTTCTCGAAAAAAATAGTTTTTAACCATTTTTTCTCCAACGATATCTCTCAAACGAATAAACCGATTGAGACGGTTGAGGTCGCAATCGACGCGTTTTATTGAATTCTAAAGCTGGTCAAATTTCGAATTCGATTTATCGAGTCAATTTTGAGATATTTCAAAAAAACTGAAAAAAAAAATTTTTTTAATTCTTTCGACAACGGTTTCTCTTGAACGAATGAACAGATTTTGATGGTTGGGGTGGCATTCGACGTGGCTTATAAAGCTCTAGAGCCCCGTCGATTTTGGGATCAATCCATCGAGCACATTAAAAGTTATCCAAAAAAAAACATTTTTGAAAAAATTTTATTTTTGTAATATCTCTGAACGAGCCCTACTGATCAAGCTCAATTTCTCACAGCTTCAAGATATTGACAAGCCGCGCCGAATGACACCTTAAAGTTCAAAATCGGTTCATCCGTTTAAAAGATACAGGTATTTACGTACGTACGTACATACATACACTCGGACATCATCTTGAAATTAGTCAGAATAGCTTCCTTGGACCTCAAAACGTCGACATCTGATGAAAATTCGATTTTTTTAAATCAGACCGAAACCAATAACTTCCCGAATTTTTGAAAATTAACAATTTTCTTAGCGGGAAGTTCAAAATTGTTGTTTTTTTGGCCCAGTCTAATGTATATAATGTAATCGTACATGACAATTGAGTATTCTATTGAACAGTTTTAAAAATGTCACTCATTACTCGCATTATTGCAAAAGTAATTTATACATTTAAAAATCCCAAGAACATTCTTAAATCAAAACGAAAATTAAATTTTATAAATTATATTATTCAATTAAAGTGCGTAAATTTTAAAAATAAATTAAATTTGAACAATTATGAAGAGGAAGTAAAGTAGATGAAAGAAATATAAATTATCATCTAAGTACGATACATTTTCAAAATTAAAGTGGACACAAGACGAGGGGTTAAGAGTTTGTTCGACACTCAACCTGCTGAGGGAAACAAACTTTAGTCTACGGGCTGGCTTGTTTCCAACCATCGGGTTCTGTTCGGTCAAGCATAATTTAATATTCGTCGATCAGTGTGCATTAGCGTTAACTCATGCCTATGCTTCTATATACTTTAGCTTCAACACGTCAGCTATAATATATATCCTTTGTCTTTTGATCATGTTAAATTTTCAGTATGATAATATATTAATAAAGTTTTTAGTAGTTAGACCTTATTTTTTTGTTTTGTAAGTATAAGTTATGCAATGAGTCTTATAAAGAGTTTTTTACAAAATTTTTTCATAATAATATGTCTTAAGAGGGGTCAGGTCCTTTTTCTTTATCTCTCTCGAGTACACTGAGAGAAAAATTTACTAATATTTGATAAATTGATTTATCAAATATTCGACTGTATTTATTAAATACTATCCTACACATATCAAATATCGATCTTTCCATCGACTAAATATTAATAAATTGATATTAACATTTAATAGGTCGCTGATCAATATTTAATAGAAGTTTATTAATATTTAATAAACTTTTATCAACTATTGATATGTGAGATTTGTATATAGTATTAATGAGTGTGGTGGCGTTGTACCTTCTAACCTAACATATTGCCTTATACATGCGTTACAACTAACAAATTGTTTTTATGCTTGCTGAAATAATAAAAAAAAAAAATAAAATAAAGTGTTATAGAAAAATGATTAAAAAAGTGGGACTTGCTAAATTCCACCTAACCTATATTAACTAAACAAACTGCTTACATATCACGATAGTATATAAGATATGTAGAAACGTAACCCTGGCGGATCCGATTCCACTGAATCCCCTGAAATCCCACCGTGTAAATGTGAAAAAATTCCACACAACATACACTTAAATTACACCGTACTCCTCCGGGTTACACGATTTTTACCTGCTATTCCCACCGGAGCTTTGATGAAAGAAAGAGTACACCAATACTACACTGACTTTACACGACGACTGTTTTAGTGGAAATTTAAATTTTACGCTTAAATTACATCGTATTACACGATTCTTACTCGCTATTCCCACCGGAGCTTTAATAGAAGAAAGAGTACACTATAACTACACTTATTTTACACCATGGATGATTCAGTGGAAATGTAAATTGTACGCTTAAATTTCATCCTATACAACGTATTAAATAAATTGTAAATTTTTGTTCATAAAGTAGAAACTCTATACTTTTTACAAAAATAATTTTTTTTTGTAAGTCCAAGTTTAATTTCTGAGAATTATTATTCATGGAAGCATTGGTAATAAATACTAATGCCACGATGTAAAATAGGATATACTATGATACCAACAAAAAAGGTACTCATCACTCTGTCAAATGACAGAGGAGTACTCGTGCCAAAATTGCTTCCAGCGATGGAATATAACACTTCTGAAATAAGTCTCTTACTAGAGACACAACAACCCGTGGGCGCGATCTCGTGGCGAACATAGAACTACTTCCGCTGCTGCTTATAGCACCGGTGACCTCCCTCTAATACATATATACATATATATCTTTACTCCCGAGTTATTTTTCTCTTAGTTTAAGCATTTTTTTTTTTGGTTGGAGCATATAAAAATTTTTGCGCTTAAAAAATTGTACTTATTCCGAGAAAATTTATTGTCTTCAAATCAAAAAATGTAATATTGTTTCAAAAAACTAACACATCTTTCTTTAAGAAAATATCTCTCATGTTTAGAAAAAAAAACTCTTAAAACAAGTATAAACTTTTTTTGTTCAAGCATAAAAATATGTTGACTTGAGGAAAAAAAAATTTTGATTCGAGATAATTATTTACTAGGTGCAAGAAAATTTCAATTTTCTAAATCGTTAAACAAAATCTCTTGTATCAAGATTAATTTTCTTGGTTCAAGTGAACTGTATTACTTTGTGAAAAATAAGTTGTAGGAAGTGAAATGATTTACATAAAAGACTCTATCACTTTTTGAGATAAGTCTGATAGTTTCGCCGAAAAAGTCAAATAATACTAAAATTTACTATGAATCCAACTTTGACCTCGAATAACTTTCAAAAAATTAACTTTATCGAAAAATTATAAGAGACTTTTATTATAGAACGTTCAATTTTCAACACAAGTATTCATTGATTTTTCCGATACACTAATTCCCTGGTGAGTGATAGAATTCTAAACTGTGAAAAAATATTTTTCCTATGTTATTTAAATCCGAAATCGAAAAATGCGATGGACTACCTCTAAAACTTGAATTCAAGAGCCGATCTTCTGATAGAATTTTTATTTTAACATATTTCATCAATTTCTGGTGGTACCCAGAAAAAAAAATGTTGTTTTCCGGCACACCCTAATTATTATATTATAAAATAATTACAACTTTTAGTATTGATTACAAATACATTTTACAATTATCTGATACTCTTGCACCAAGTAAATAATTATCTTGATAATTTTATCTTATGTCAAAATGTTTTTTTTTTTTTCAAATCAACATATTTTTATGCTTAAATTGAAATAATTTCAATTGCTTAAAGTGTTTTTATTTCTTAGTATGAGAGATATTTTTTTGAAGAAAGTTTTTCGTTAAAAGTGAAAATGAATTGTATTTTTTAATCAAACAATTGAAAGCAAAATATACACTTATCCAGAAAATTAAAGGAACAAGAAAATTTTATAAATTTTTTAGTGATTTTTGGAAGGCTGTATTTTCGTGAAAAATGATCGTATCGAAAATATTAAAAAAGCAAATTGAAGCTGGAAATCTCTAGTTTGAAGATCTTCCAGCAAAATAATTTTTTGAGCTAAGGTTTTTGCGGAATCATTAGAAATAGCTCGAGACAAAATTTTTCTAAATTTTTTGGTTTTGGTTTTTGGGTCTACGGGGTCGGGAAAATTGTTTGGCTCGTTTAGGAATTTTATTTATCTACAATTTGCTTCTTTTTTGTTTATTTGTACGACAATTTTCTGCTGAGATATCAGCCTTATAATAAAAAAGGATCTTTTTGTCCTTGATAATCGATATCTCAGCAACTAATGGTCGCACAGTGACTTTGAGGGCAGCTTTAGAACTAGAATTAATACCCCACAAGCCTCATTTCCGATTTAAAAAAAAAAAAACTTTTTTCATCCTTAATATTAATTTGAAAAACCTACAAAAAATGGACTTTTTATGCTTTTTTAGTAAATCAACCGCTGTTTTAAGAACATTGATGAAAAGGGAAATGTTGCCAGGTGATTTTACAGCTTAATGTACCCCCAAAAGCCCTGGAAATTTTCAAATCGATCCATTGAACTGTTTGTCCGGGCCGATTGTTCAAAGTTTTACAAAACAATTTAAGGAACAATCTTTGTTCCTTAATTTGTGTAATCATTACCAAAATGGAAAAATTAATTTTCTTTCATTTTTGCATTAGTTATTCAGTAAATGTAAGGAAAAGAAAAAAAACTAAATTTCCAAATACGAGATAAAACAATAATTTTTTTACGTTTTACTCGGAGTTTTTTTTTACTTTTTTTATTATAAGGCTGATATCTCAGCAGCAAATTCTCGTTCAAAGAAACAAAAAAGGCAAATTGTAGCTGAATAAATTTCCTTAACGAGCCAGTAATTGATTTATCGGAAAAAAATTTTCTCGATCCCGTAGACCCAAAACCAAAAAATTTAGAAAAATTTTGTCTCGAGCTATTTCTTATGATTCCGCAAAAACCGTAGCTCAAAAAATTATTTTGCTGGAAGATTTTCAAACTAGAGATTTCAAGCTTCAATTTGCTTTTTTAACTTTTTCGATACGATCATTTTTCACGAAAATATAGCCTTCCAAAAATCACTAAAAAATTTATAAAATTTTCTTGTTCCTTTAATTTTTTGGATAAGTGTAGAATTATATATAATTATTTAAAATTATGTATAATTTTTTTCACTCGGGCGCTTAAATTACATCGTATTACACGATTTTTACATGCTATTCCCACCGGAGCTTCGATGAAAGAAAGAGTACACCAAAACTACACTTATTTTACACGGCGGCGGTTTTAGTGGGAATTTCAATTTTACGCTTAAATTACACTATGTTAAACGGTTTTTTTCAGTGGACGAACTCCTTTAACGTGAAAATAACTATTTTACATACTAATTACACCAAAATTCTAAAATTTTAAAAATACGCTAGAAAATGCAGACAAAACGTCGTAAAAACTCCGAGGAAACACATTAGGAACCTTTTGTCATCATGGCAGACAAAACACCGCTTTTTAACGAAAAACACCGTCGAAACTCCGTTGATACGTCGATTTTTTAGCGAGTTTGTACGGTGGCGCTTGAACCACTAGAATATACAGTGGAAACTCAATGGTAATAGAATGTAAAATGAGTGTCAGTAGATTAGTGTGAAACAAGGGTAAACTAAGAGTGAAATTTTCACAAACCCACCGTGTGATACACGTGAAATTCCGGTGTATTTTCAGTGTAATTCGGATTACACTAAGTTAACACTGAAACCCACGGTGGAAACGGATCCGCCAGGGAAACTATAGATCAGTCTGTATTTATTAATATTTGATAAACCGCCGATCAATAATTGATAAAGTGTTTATTAATATTTAATAAACACGTTTACTAATATTTAATAAGCTGTTTATTAATATTTAATAAACTGTATTAATATTTGATAATGACTGACTTGGGAACAATCTAAGTAAGCTGTTTATCAAATATTGATAAATTTGATTAATATTTGATAAATTCTTTTCTCAGTGTAGACGAACAATACTGTCCTTGTTGCACTTGTGCAGTAAATGGGAACTTTGTCTACGTTTTTGTCTTGAATGAATAAAAATTTTTTCACAACAAAAACGTCGATTGCTAGATTATAGGGGAGGGTGGGGCAAAGTGGGCCCCTTGGGGCAAAGTAGGCCCCCCTAAAATTTGAAAAGCCTCCAAAATTTCTGGGCAAAGTGGGCCCCCCTAAAATTTGAGAGCAAAGTGAGCACCCTGAAATTTTTTATGAACGAGGCTCATAATAAGTCACCTTCACTTTTTTACGACTATTCATTTATTACTTATTAGCTTATTTATGGCTTACCCATTTTTGCCCACTTTGCCCCATATTTTAAAATTCGTAATTTATTATGAACACAGCTTATTCATAACATTTTCAAAGTGGCGAATTTAAAAAAAGTAAAACGAGCAATAAATTTGTCTCACACAATTTTTTTAGATTGGGGCCCACTTTGCCCCTAATTTTCGATTTTTCAATTTTAATGGACACAGCTTATCAATGTTAAATAACAAACAAGGGCCTATAAAGTAGTGTAACGAGTCAAAAAAAGTAAAGATAATCCCATTTCTAGCTTACGGGGCCCACTTTGCCCCATCCTCCCCTACATAAAAAAAAAAGATTTTTTGGCGCATAAAATTTTAATTTGTCCTAAGCAATTTTTCGCACTATAGATCGAAAACGAAACTTTTTTTAGGGCGGGAAAAAATTTCTTACGCTAATAAATTTTTTATTGTCTTTATAAAATTTTTGTTTTCATTTCGTGATGAAAAATTTTTCTCGCGCCAAGAAATCTTTATTTTCCTGTGTATACTTAAAAAAAAAATCGGTGAAAGTTTACACTATCCCGATGTTAGTTTAAATTACAATTTTTATTTCGTTACACACAGAAAAACGGATTTCTTAGCGCAAAAAATTTTCACTCGCCCCAAGAAGTTTTTTGCAGTATGAATTGAAAACCAAAATTTTCTTGGGGAGAAAACAACTTTTTTTGTTGCAAGAATAAATTTTTTCTAGTCCTAAGAAAGTTTTTGTTTTCAGTTTATATTAATAAAATTGTCTTGCGCCCGGAAATTCTTTTTCTCTGTACACTGAGAGAAAAAATCGGTTTTCTGAACTAAGGAATCGTAGTTCACAGACGACTCAGCTATTGAAGTCAGTTTCAGTAACTAATACGCCACAGTAAAGTGCTCTACGACTACATAGTCGTTCTTACTATTTTTAGTTACATATACTAAGATAGCAATAATGAACATAACTAGTTTAGGGAAAGTCTTTATTACTACCAGTTTAAAGTTAACATAACTATAATTTATATTGTAGTAAGCAATTTATTCTTAGTCTAATAAACATTAAGATTATTGTGATGTTAATAATGTACACTGAGTTCTTCAGATCATTTATGATAGTAGCAATAAGTATTTGTGTCTAGATGTACACACTAGAAAATCGAACTTTCTGCGAATGTACTAATTTGACTTATTGTAACTAAACATTCATAGTTACCATTGTCATAATTTAGTAGCCATTGCAAGAAACAAAATTATTTAGCGATCTGTAGTGCAAATTTTGTTTTATTGTTACTGAATTCTTTTTTCTTTAATAGCCAACCCTTATGTGATAAATACAGAAAATTTTTTTTCTATTACATTAAATGTACTTGATGTTTTTCTATTATTACATAAATTATTTTAGGAAACATTAATGTTAAACATTAATGTCATAATGTAATTTCGTACAAACTATATTACAATCAAAATTGATACTAGTCACTCTGTCAAATAACAGAGAAATACTAATGCCGGAATTGTTCTCAAGCTAGGAATATAATACTTCTGAAATAAGTTTCTTACCAGGGACACTACAAAAGGTGTGCGCGATCTAGTGGCGAGCACCAAACTACTCTCAAGGCTGTTGCCTTGCTCTGGTGACTTCCCTCTCCTCCATATATATCTTTTCTCCCAAGAAATTTATCCCTTAGTTTAAGCAACTATTCTGTTTTGGTTGGAGCATGAAAAGTTCTTGCGCTAAATAATACTCATTGAGAGAAATTTTATTTTCTTTAAACAAAAAAGTGCAGATTTCTACAACAAACTAATACATCTTGCTTCAAAAAAATATTTAATATTAAGAAATAAAAACTTCTGTAACAAGTAAAAATTTATCTTGAATTTTTATCTCGAATCGAAATATTTTTTTTCAAGTCAACATATTCTCACGCTCAAATCGAAAAATTTTTACTTATTTAACGAGTTTTAATTTCTCAATATAGGAAATATTTTTTGTAGCAAGGTGTGTTAGTTTTTAGTAACAATTGCATTTTTTAGTTTGAAGAAAATAAATTTTCTCTTAATAACTACAACTTTTTTAACGCGAGAATTTTTGTATGCTTCAACCAAAAAAAAAAAAAGTTGTTTAAGCTAAAAGGAAAATTGATTGGGAGAAAAGATATATATATTATCTTGATTAATTTCCATTTTAATAAATAATTCCGAATTGATTGACAACAAAAAATTTTTACACGCCCTTTTGATATAAAAAAAAAATTTTTTTTCACTTTTTAATCGATCTTCACATTTTTAACAATTCGGAATTGATAAGCAAAAAAAATGTTTGATACGCTTCTTTGGCTCAGCAGAACCAATAAGGCGTATATTTTGCAGTACGCACTTTTGGCATTAGGATCGGAATTCATAGCCAGGGAAACTAAATATTAAGGATATCCATAACTATATTCTCCTTTGAATTTTTTTTTAAAGTTGATTATTAGTCAGCAGAAATAGTCTATAATTATTGAATTAACTGGAAATTGATTGTTTAGACAACTAAGATGAAATAGTACGGTTGATACTTTTGTCAGTAGTAAAAGAAACTAAATAAATGCAGTTCTATGAGACGATAACTAAACTCTTAGTTGAGTCAACTATTAAAATTATTTCTACCAACTATTATACAGTTACTAAGCTAACATAGTTACTGTATCTATATTATGTTAATCGACCCAATGATAAAGGTAATATTGTGTTCACTACTAAGCCTTGATTTAAAAAGATTAAAGTTTTGTAGTGACCATAATGAGGCAAAAATAGTTTCTTAAGTTTAGTTAATGTAACTAGTTTTTCGTGCTGATTCACACTAGTATATAGTTCCAGTAATAATGAAAATTGGTTAGGGAGACTATATTTTTATATCTGTCGCTGAATAGTTCAGGTTACTAAGCACTTTTCTCTCAGTGTACATATAAAATATAATGACCATAAAAAGATGGCAGTTATTTTGCCTTAACGACGATTGTGCAATTTTTTAAAAATTTCTATTAAAATAATTTATAAATATTTTTATAATGTATAAATACGTCGTAAACTTTAACAAAAAAAAATGTATCCAAATCTCAGGTGATACTTATAAAATAGTCTGCATATATGTGGAATTTGTATGCAGAAGTTTGGACGTCAGGAAGAGAAGTAAACTAAAAGCTATAGAATTCCTATATATAGTATTGTTAACTTCACTTCTCAGTCAACAATTTTTTTCTTACCTATTCTTCAATCCTTATTTTTTTTTATTATATTTTCTAAAGAATGTTAGAAAGACGAAATAAAGTATCTACATGTATATAAATATTCAGAAAAATAACTTTTATTTCTTGAAACTAGTAGAGTACAGTAAGACATCGCTACAACTTCTTTTTCAAAAATATATGCATATATTTGTACATATATCATATGTACACACACATACACATATGTACACATTTAAATATATATGTTTATAAGTAAAGCGTACATTTTTGCGGTTGTAAATACACAGCAAAGCTATATAATTTCATTTAATCTGCATTCCTTACTTCCAACTCGACAATTCAAACAATCTAGTCTACCATTTTCATTACACTCCTTTTAAACCACTCTACTGTATTCTTTACCTCTTTTCATCTTGCTTTTACATTTTTCACATTTTTTAATTAATTTTATCATTAATTATTATTTCTCGATACTAAATTATTAATATTTTTTAACGACAAATTAAAAATAATTTTCAATCACTTTATAAAATACTTTTCTATTTACAAATAAACTTTTCCAATTTACTTAATACAGTATTATCATTATTATTATTATCCGTTTTTCTTTTTATCAGTTGGTAAAAAAGTTTTTTATCTATACGTTAGTCAACGGAAAAAAAAATAAAAACGAAAAAGTGATTTTTCTAGCAAGTTTCGCAGATGGGATTTGTAACTCTTGGAAAATATCGTTGGAAATGAAAACAGATGAGGGAAAAAAGTTTTTGCGATTAACATTGAAAAAGTACTTTAATATTTATTTAGTCGGGTAAAATGATTTATTTACGTTAAAAACTCAGTTTATTTATATATATATATATTTATATATATATATATATATATATATATATATATATATATATATATATATACACTGGTCACAGAAATTAAGGGATAGAAAAAAAATCCGAAATTTTTAGGTGATTTTCAACATGCTGTAACTTGGTGAAAAATGGTCGTATGAAAAATCTAAGAAAAGCAAATTGTAGCCTCAAGTTTCTAGTTTTCAGATCTGGGCCTCAAACATTTTTATCATGTACGGTTCCGGAGTAATCATAAGAAAACCAACGAAAAAAAAATTTTCAAAATTTTTGCTGGTCTTTCAATACCTCTATGGGCGACAATAAATTTTTTTGAATAATCCGACTGTCTGAATTTTCTCGGAAATTTTATGCCCTTTAATTTGGTGGCCTTAAAAAGTCTCTACGACGATTTGGCGCCGAGTTATCATTGATCAAAGCAAAAAAGTCCATTTTGGCTTTGATAATCAATAACTCCGGATGTATTGGTCGTACGGAGAATGGAAGCAGGGTTTTGAAAACAAGAAAACATTCTCTATAAGGCAAAATTAGTGGCATTTGATAGAAAAATTTTTTTTAAAGCGAAATTGTTTGGTAAAAAACAGGTCAAAATTCACAAATTTAAGGATATTCGGAAATCTTGCTATAACTTTGGATATAACGGATGAACAAAGGATATCTTCGACTTTTTTTCAACCTCAAAGTGTCCTGAAAAAACCCTGAAAATTTCAAATCGCTGCGATTTTTCTTTCTTAGTGCCCCGAAGCTTTAAATTTATCGATTTTGTCAAAAATCACCATAATTGGTAGTTTCTCGGTTTTTGTTCATTTTTTCGATTTGAAAACGTTTTTTTTACCGATAATCTTCATTTCTTCGATCAAAAAGATCGATTATCGAAAAAAATTGAAAAAAAAAGATTTTGAAAAAATTTTTTTTTTTTCTCAAAATTTTTTTTTCCAAAAATTTTTTTTTTTCGAAATTTTTGTTGTTGTTGTATCTGCAATGATTCATCATTGTCAAAAAAAATTCCTAAAATTTTTTTTACCGCTGTAACTGCATCTGCTTTAAATGTCAACTTAACAAACATACGCTTTGGGTAACTCTAATGCCGGCGGTAAAAAAAATTTTACTGATTACTGTGCGGAATCTGAATCAGTGTGGTGCTGCACCACAATCGAGCATTTTCTTCCAGCACCGTACTGAGTCGGGTGCAGAACAGTAATTAATCGGGTTCCAATCTTTCCATGTAACTTTAGCCTGAAAAAACATTGAGAGTCGTTAATGTTTATTAAATGTTTTATTTTAATTTTTTGAGCTAGTTCCAGTTTGAATAAGTGAAAAAATAGAGCGCCATCTACATATTTACTAAAATTGATGTTTATCGCGCTGATATTTTTTTTCAATTATTTAAAATGAAATATTTTTCTACTGAATAGGGTAAATGTGGGTATTACTGCGGTTTTTTAGATAGGTCTAACTTTAAAAAGGGTTTTATGGTAATCATTGCACGAAATCAGTGATATTTTTTTTTTATACTGAAATTTAACTAATTTTGAACATAAAAAACATTAAATTATGCAATAAATCAATTGTTTATTTAAATAATCAGTGATTTAAAAAAAAGTTCAGTAGCATGTATTACTGCGGGTCTGAAAACAGCTTACCCCTATTACTGCGTGCCAATTACTGCGAACGACCCAATTACTGCGTGTCTATTACTGCGGATAGCTCAAGATGGTCAAGAGTTGAGAATTTGTTAAAAATTTGGAAGAAAAACATTAGAGAAACAATTATAAGTGTATTAAAATAAGTAAAAACTATCTTTATTTCAAAAAATAAATATTACAACTAAACACAGCACTTTTAAATTACACTACTAAAATTGACCAGCATAGTTTTATAGCTACGATAAAATCATTTGTCTATTATACTAATTATTATTAATTTGTTTTTGTAATTCAAGTTCTGCAGCTTCAAGCTCAGCAATTTTCTTCTTTATTTCCGCAGCTTTTAATTTTTTCAGCAACCCTTCTTCTTTTAACTTTTGTTTCTCCTCCGCTTCTTTAATTTTTTGTTGCTGTTTTTCAAATTTTTCCTCGCATTTTTCATTCCTTTCGAATTTATGTTTTTTTTCTTACTAACATTCGTTTTATTATTAATTTTACCCATTTTTTCATCTATAAAGTTTAGAAATAAATCAAAACTTCTTTTTAATTAATTTCATAAATATGTCAATTTGCTGTAATATTTTTAAAAATTTTAAATGGAATTTAATGTGAATCAATTTATTGTTTAAATATGAATAGTCGATTTTCTTTTATATTTGGAAACTTAATTAAACAAACTTTAATTGGATACACATGTGTATTTACGATCGATCATTATATACATTATAAATTATCGTACAGTTGATAAAGTTCGCTAATTAATTAAAATATTTTAAACATACAAATTAATAATTTTGGATAACTATTTCAATAGAACTAATATAAATAATTAAAAATAAATAGCAGACCATTAAATATAACTTTTTTTAAATTTATTTTTTTTAATGAAAATTTTTTTTACATATCCCGCCTTTTTGTCTCAAATGTCGCTTTTTTAAGTTTTTATTGATTACAATTGAACCAAAAAGGGTTGGATAGTGATTAACAAAAGGTTTCTTGTAGTTACCAAACTAACGCTACACGGAGAGAAATTAATTATTGTATCTACAATACAAAATTTGTAATTTTAACTATCTAAAATGGTAATAACATTTTTCAGTGGTTATAATGATAAGTATAACTATTGAAAATGATAACAATTACAATTTATGATGGTAACGGTTACTATCGAAGATGCTAATTGTAATTATTAAAAATTACAATTGTTACAATAGAAGATGTAATTCTTACCATTCAAAGTTGTAAAAATTCTTAACTAAGAATGTGTGTGTGCATGTGTGCGGATAAGTGTGCGCATGTGTGCGGGTAAGTGTGCGTATGTGTGCGGGTAAGTGTGCGTATGTGTGCGGGTAAGTGTGCGTATGTGTGCGTGCGTGCATATGTTCGCGTAAGTGTGCGCATATGTGCGCACCCGTGTGTATGTACTTGTGTGCACATCCGTGCGTGCTTGTGTACGTGCGTAGGTATATGCGTGCATGTGTGCATGTGTGTGTGTGTGTGTGTGTGTGTGTGTGTGTGTGTGTGTGTGTGTGTGTGTGTGTGTGTGTGTGTGTGTGTGTGTGTGTGTGTGTGTGTAATTATTTAATCACTTCCCCAGTTAAACAAATTACACATAGACGAGCGTCAGACTATAACGTTTATATTTTAATTTTTTGTTAGCTTAGATGGTCATGATTATTTAGGCTGATGGTAACTATTACTATCAAGTTATTAAGAATTACGATTTTTTATAATAGTAATAATTATTTAAGATAATAACAGTTATAATTTCTGGTTATCATGAATAATTGTAAACTTTACCATGTAGATGGTAAATACTACCAGTCAGATTGTTTATTTAATAATTTAAATGATATTATCAATCATATAATTCAGTTTAAAAATTGTAGTATAACTTGATGGTTACTTTTACCATAAAATTCTCTCCGTGTACACAGTAAAAAACGAACTGGCAAAGCGTAAAAAGCATGTGTTAAAATTCTGAGTGTTGAATATTTAACACTTTTGTATGTCAATTTAACATAGTATTTATCTTGTTTAAACTGTCGCAATTGATTGATTTTTTAACACAAAAAAATGTTATTTTCTCGGAAAATTTCAAGTAAAAATGATACTTCTAAAATGTAAATTTAACATACAGTTTGTGTAGATTCACTCGAGTATTACACAGAGTGTTAAATTTACACCCAATCACGTGTTAAAAAAAAAACCTCTGTTGTTTTTAAGCGGGAAGTACTATACTTATTGTGTACCCACGCTACTGTAATAATAAGCCGGCATTTTTCGTTATTTGTGTCATTTTATTATTTTAATTTTAATTAGTGTGCAGCAAACATTAGTGTTCATTTGTTTACTAAATAGTGTAAATAGAGTTGAACTGAAAAGATTAAGAGTAAAACAAAAAATCGGCCATAAAACACCCTCAGTGCTTTCGCGCTTGAGGTGTGCAACATTTTTTGTCGATAAAAATCAAGTGTCAATAGAGTACACTAAGAGCTTTCGTGCTTGAGATGTGTGAAAAAAAGTAATCATAAAATGAAAGAATTTTAATTAATGTTAAAAATAGAGAGACAATATTTCTGCCCAGAAAAAACAGTTAACTTGGTTCAAGAAACATATTGTCTTCCGAATTTTTTTTCTTGATTTAATAAAAATAAAATATTTGATTCAAAAACTTTTTTTTGGTTCAAGATAGTAAATTCTCTTGCTCCAAAAAAATTTATTTTTGAAGCGAAATTGAAAATTTCTTGGTTTAAGAAAAAAAATTCTTGGCTACAGAAAAGAAGTCATCTCTTGCCAAAAAATCAACGTTTTGAACGAAAAAAAGTTTAACTTCGGCCAAAAAACTTTTTCTTGCCTTAAGAAAAAAAATTTCTTACTCCAAAAACTCAAAGTTTTGAACGAAAAAAAGTTAACTTGGGCTAAGAAAAAATTTCTTGGCCCAAGGAAAAAATTTTCTTGCTCCAAAAAATAAACATCTTGATTGAAAAAAAAAAATCCCTTGGGCCAAGAAAAAATCTCGGCCCAAGAAAAAAATTCTCTTGCTCCGAAAAATAAATTGCTTAAGTGAAAATAAAAGTTGCTTGGGCCAAGAAAAAAAAATTTCTTGCTCCAAAAATTTGCTTCTTTAATGAGGACTTAAATTTTTCTTAGTCAAAAATTTATTCTCTCTCCGAGGGGTTGACGTATGGATTTTTTCAATTTTTTTTTTAATCTGAAACATAATTTTTTGTTTTTTTTTTTTCGAGCAAAATTATTCAAGACTTGAATTTCAAGTAAACTTTAATATTAAATATTAAGGTCATGATGTATTATAACATATACTATAGTACGTTTCAAAAGGGTACTTGTAGTTCTGTCAAATGACAGAAGAGTACTCGAACAAAATCGTAATGAAATTTGGAATATAACACTTCTGAAATAAATGTCTTACTAGGGACACTACATGTCGTAAGCGCGATCTCGTGGCGAGCACCGAACTACTCCCGCTGCTGCTGTCTAGCACCAGTGACTTTCCCCTTCTCCATATCGATCTTTTCTCCCAAGAAATTTTTTCTCTTGGCTTAAGCAACTTTTGTTTTCTTGTTCGGAGAATACAAAAATACTTGCTTAAAAAAAGTAGTACTTGTTCCGAGAAATTTTATTTTCTTTAACCAAAAAAATGCAATATTGCTACAAAAAAATAATGTGTCTTGCTCCAAAAAAAATATCTCTTACTGTAAGAAATATAAACTCTTAGAACAAGTGAAAATTTTTTGATTTAAGCGTAAAAATATGTTGACGTGAGAAAAAAAATTTTGATTCAAGATAAAAATTTGAAGATAATTGTTTACTTGGGGCAAGTAAATTTTCCAAATAGGTCAAAAAAAATTTCTTGAATCAAGAATATTTTCTTTGATTCAAGTTAACTGTTTTTTCTGTGTGTATTGTGATAGCATAGTGTATTGATAAAGGCCGGAAAAACTCGTACTGTGAAATGAGAAACCTTTTCTCGATTTCCACTAGAGTTCTCGACAATGTTAAATAAAAAAAAAACTATTTTTGTCGTTTATTCCCACCTTATTTTATTTATATCTTTTTTTTTTCACAATTTCATTTATTTTTTATTTCCATTAATTCTTCTCTTTTCTTTAATCGAGTTACTTTTCAAAAGACAGCCAATTTGATAGCAGATACCGAATTTAAACCTCACTATCGGGTATGGAAGCTATTATTATACAAGTTCTTTATAAACACCGCACGTTTCTAATAATCCATCACATGATAAAAAAGGATCTGAAAAAAATTAAGATATCCATCGGTATTTTTTACATACAACTTTTACTGAATTATCATTATTGTTAGTACAATTATAATTTTTGTAATTTTTATTTTGTAATAATAGCATTCGATTTTAATACATATGAGGATTACCAAATATGCTGAATATTATAATTCTACTTGAAATTGATAAACCGGATTACAAACTGAAGATCGCAAATACGTATATAAATATGAAATAGGGACAAAAGAGATTATTATTATTATTATTATTATTATTATTATTATTATTATTATTATTTTATAAGTTTTATTATTATGAAACTTTATAACTAAACTAATTAAAGACATAAAGCCTTACATTTTTAACCAAGAACTATATACTGAAGTCTTGTAATTATAACTTCCTGCATAAACATGATAGACTGTATTATATATTTATTAAAATTTACTCATTAACGTAACTAAAACAAATTTATAATTTTGCTAATAAAAAATTATAAATACATACATTTTTTTTAAATTAAATTATAATTTATCGATTTTTTTTCATACCCGGACGAAAGTACGTACTTTCGGCCTCGAGTTTACGGCAGAAAATCTAAGATTCCTGCGTGCTGGGATTTTTCGCGCGCCATCTATAACAGCGGGACGAAAGAGTTTTTTTGTGCGCACTGTTACTGGTTACACCAGTGCTGCCAGATGGTGGGATATTTTTACCCCTTTCCGCGGTGAAATGGCATGGAGTGTAATGGCAGGAGGGGGTAAAAATATCCCACGATCTGGCTGCACTGGGTTACACCTATACTACTGGCACTTTGACAAGATTCGGTGACACTCCCGCTCGTACTCATAACGTCAAAATTTGTTTACAATTAATTTGAAATTTTATGTGTCTGTATTTTTGAAACAGTAAAATTTACTAAAGATTAATAAAAACTAAAAAATTATTTTTAATAAATTTAGTAATTTGAAAAAAAATAGATCTTATTTATGATACTGAAGTTAGCCGACGTCTAGTAATTTTTTGACTTTTTTTTAAACGATAAATTATAAATAAAAAACTTATTTAAAAAATTATGCCTACAGTTTTTTTAATTTTCTACAAGTGCATATTTCAAGTATTTATTATTTTGTAATTGATTAAAAAAAAAAAAAAATCTGAAAATTGTGAATTGCCTATTAACTTAAGGATCATAATTATTTCTTTTAACAATGTGTAATGATAATTTTTTTTGTAGATGTATTTGATGCCTGCCTCCCGACCAGCAGCACTCGCTTCGCTCGTGCCACAAATGTCGGGGCAGGCATCAATATATGCTAAAACGTAGTTATATAATCTATACATCTTTAATTTGTTAACGTACTTTCGTCCGGGTATAAAGAAAAATAGTATACACTACACGGACAGAAAGTTGGAGAGCCCTGAACTGCGCACCTGATGCTCTCGGCTTTGCCTCGGGCATTATGACGCACAGTGCAGGAATCTCCAATTTTCTGCCCTTGTAGAGTAATGTACTATTTTTTTTAAATAATAATTTTAATGAGTGCTTTAACGAGATCTTAATTCTTAATTATTTATCATTATTTTTCATTATTTTCATTAAACTAAAGTGTGTACTTATATGTAAAAAAAAGCACGAAGATTAAAATATTTGTTTTTATGTATAAAAAATAAAAATAAATCTATTTTTTCCGAATAAAATAGTATAACAAGAATTTATTAAAAAGAAAAAATATATAAAAAATATAAGAGAAGAGCGTTGAGTAAAAATAAAAAATTTTTTTGTTCAACGCCCTATTGTTCCGATGAAATAGAAACAAAGACAAAAATAAAACAAAAAGTAGCCAACAAGAAATTCTTTTTTGTTGGTAAAAGAGGTCAGGGGATGCAAATGCGAAGGTCGTAGAGTTCTTTGTCGTTGAATTTACTCGTGTAGCTTAGCAATTTTTCTCGGTCACGGCAGTAACAACAACCTACAACACGATTATGTATAATATGTTGTATGGTACTGAATATTTCTTTCGAGTGCGTAAAAGGACTTAGTAGAAAAAGGAAACGACGAGATTTTTTTTCAAGACGTCAGTTTAACTATTACTCTTGACATAAAAAATAATAATAAAATTTAATAAAAATTAAAGCGTCAATACACTGTAAAAACTTTGCGAAGTGAACATGGACTGGATGAACTTTCTTTTTAATTTACCCCCTTAGAAGTGAAATTCACTGCGGAGGGAAGTTTTGGAAAATATTAATTATAAAAAAATTCCGCAGAGTGAAATCGTAATAAAAACTAGCGGATGAGATAACTAATATTTAGTAAGGTTAGGTCTCTTATGTTTTGGCATTTATATTGAGTGCGGAAATGATTACGAGCTTCCTTTACTTACATTTACTCGGAGTAATTTATAAAAATTATAAGCAGCTGATACTGAAAACTTTCATGCTTATGAAGTTAAAGAAATAGATTTTTTTTTGTGCCTCATTAAAATACTCTCTTAAATTTGGAATAGTGAAAATAGTGATTATTCACTGTTTGCAAGTGAAAAGTATGTCAATAATTCAAATAGTGGTATATACTTTTTACTGGCACTAAGTGACTATTCACTGCCAAATAGTGACTGTCACGTGATTACCACTAATTCATTTTTAGAGAGGCTGAGTCACAAACTGTCGTATGACTCACATCAACCATATTACAAAACATCATTTTATATTGTACCGAAGTGCTAAAAAAAAATCCGTATTCACTCCGCATGTGGCATGATTTCTTCTTAAAACTCTGGAACTCTAAGTGACGGAGTGAATTTGGATTGAAATAAAATTCGTGTTCACTCCCGATTTTTTACAATGTTTCATTTTTTAAAGATTTATTTTTTTGTACAGATATTTTTTTAATTCGCGGATTTCATACGTTAAATCCTTGTATTTTTATCTGAATTTTAAAAAACTATAAATGTTTATATCTGTATTTATACAATAGTAAAAACGATCGAAGCAGCAATAATATTAATCCAAATCCTAGCGAATCGTGAGGTAGCTATGAAAGTTTAGTACTCCATTAATTCTAATCCTTGCCTCACACTATTCGTCGACTACTCGTGGATAGCTCTTGAACTCTGTAAACTGACCACACTCTAGAATATGAGCACATGTGTGCTTGAGGGATACAAAAGGGATAACGGGATGAAGGTTTGATAGTCGAGACGTGGAACTATATAATATGACTATACCAGCAGTATTATGCATAAAACTACTGGTCGCCAGAGGCTCCCAAATACGCCTATCGCAATGCAGTCCAATCATTTCGATCCATTCCTGCGTGGAATCTCCTTTTATGTTGCATTCAAATATTCTTAGTATTTACAATCTTATTGCACGCCTCATAACGCAAAGCGTTTGAAATAGTGCATAACTCTCAACATGTTAAAGTCAAGTCATTTTTCGGACTTAAATTGCCTCTATTTCATTTATTTTGTATTTGTAAGGTAATACAAGTACACTATTATCAAGAGAAATGATCTTATTATCACACTTGATGTGCATAAAACACAAATTTCGTTTAATATTAAAAAAAAATCTGATTAAAAAAAAATTTCCGTGGACGTCCGGACGTCTGTGTGTGTGGATGTGCCATGATTACGCCCAAAAAACTTAACGTATTAGGACCATTTCTTTTTTATTAGCTTCATGACGACATCGGAATATTTGTTGTTTGAAATAACTGTTTAATTTGGTGCCGTTTAATTATAATTAATAAAAAATATTGAAAAACGCTGGTCTTTTGTATACCTATATACATATACTATATATAACTATATTTCTATGATTATACGACGTTCAGCCTTTGGCCGCGTTCGAGCGCTGTTTGCTAGGCTGATAAATATGTACACGCATGTGCCGGAAGTTTCTCATCGTACGCCAACGCCACGAAAGATTGAACATTAAAATTCAAGTAAGGTAAGAGACCTAGTACCCGATCAGGGAACAGTAGTACCTGATCAGGCTACACTTCCGATTAGGTTCTCCTCTAAATTACTCAAGAATTTCACAAAAACCGTATTTTTATGTGTGAACAAGATGTAAGACTATGATCCTTACCGCCGAAGCCGTATAAGCCACCAATGATGTGAGCAATTCATGTAACTTGACACGTGTACACACTATTAATTATGAATTCATTAATTGGTTGATTAATTAATAGCTAACCGCGCGAATTTAAGTGAAATAAAACCGATTAAATCTACCAACCAACAATCTTTAACGAAATTATTTCGTTAGACACCGAACAATATTAGGTTTCATCCCGGATGTGATGATGGAATCGTCAGTGAGGTACCTCCATCACATCCTGCCTCATCCATCACATACCTACCCGGGAAGAATGATCAAATCTGACCATGCCTGTTCATGTATGATCAGGCCTGAAATTAGACATGATCAGGCCTGATCATACCTGTCCATGCCTGTTCATGTCTGAAGCGTTAAATACGCTCAGTCCTGATCATACCCGTCCATGTCTATTCACGTTGGAAGCGTTAAATACGCTCAGGCCTGATCATACCTGTCCATGCTTACAGTATTCAAGAGTATTTTCGAGCTCGTAAATGTATTCACAATCGTGTTTCTGAGCTCTTTAAGCTCGAAAACAGTGAGGAATTTTAGGGCTGGCCTGCAAGGTTGCAACCGTAGCCCAGATTTTTTTTTAAAATAACAAAAAAAAACTTTTTTTACTTTTTTTTGAAGAAGGTCCGTTTTGCCCGCCCGAGAAAAAAAAATTGTCTATGGCAACTGGAAATTTAATTAAGTAACTTCAGATGGAAGCCAAAAAAAGAAGATCCAGCGTATTTGAATTCACGAGAACCCATTATTTTCTTAGCAGTCCCGTTTTTCCCGCTCTTTCCCTATATAATGAACTAAATCGTATACAATTATAAATATTGTGTTAAAATCAAGTTGTGTGTTATAAACGGTCAGACAATATTTGTGCTAGAATTCCAACACAGTATTCTTTACTGTGTATTAATAATTTGTAAAAAAAAAAAAAATCTGGGCGTCGGTTGGCCCTGCGGGTCAGCCCCAAAACTTCCCGCTGTTTTCGAGCTCAAGGAGTTTGAAAACATCACTGTGAATAGATTTTCGAGCTCTTCAAGCAATTATTTTTTTATGAGCTTTTCCAGATCTAACAAGTAACGTTCTATGCTAGAGATTAAAAGTTAGGAATCAAAAATCATTAATGGAGAAGCGGCTTTTAAATTTTTATTTTCGATTATGTTCTCTGAAGTACATGTATTGAGGCAGAAATCAATGTCAGTGATCAAGATCTAGATTTGAATGAGTTTTGACTTAGGTCAGAGCAATAATATATGAAATATCCGAGAAAAACATTAAAGACTGGGTTTTTTCAATTTTTTACTGACAATATGTTTAAAACTAAGGAACAAGTTACATGATATTATCTGATGATCGAAAGAGACTATAAAGAGAAAGAGTTGGTATGATTTCCGACACATTTTAGCACATTATATTTTGATTTATCCGGAAAAAATAACATAAAATGTTATTTTTTTAACTTTTCAGCGCCGTTATCTTTTGAACTAATCAACCGATTTTGACGTTCGAGGTAGCAATCGGCGCGTTTTATTGAGTTCTAGAGCTGATTAGATTTTGAAATTGATCAGATGAGTCACTTCAAAGAAAATCGAAAAAAACCGTTTTTTATCATTTCTTTCGCCAACGATATCTCTCGAAAAAATTAACCGATTGAGATGGTTGAGGTTGCATTCGACGCGACTTATAAAGTTCTAGAGCTGATTAGATTTTGAAGTCGATTGTCCAAGTCGTTTCTGAGAAATCACTAAAAAACTAAAAAAAAATTTTTTTTTTTTTCGTAATTCGCCAATATTTTCGAGTCTACTCAATCAAATGATCTGAAATTTTTAGGAAAGTTGAGGGCCAACAAGCTCTTTCGATTGCCACCTCAACCATCAAAATCGATTCATTAGTTAAAAAGTTACAAAGAGTTTACACACACACACACACACACATACGTACATACATACATACATACATACACTCGGACATCATCTTGAAATTAGTCAGAATAGCTTCCTAGGACCTCAAAACGTCGACATCTGATGAAAACTCGACTTTCGAAAATCGGGGTGAAAACAATAACTTCCCAATTTTTCGAAAATCGTCGATTTTCTTAGCGGGACGTTAAAAATTATTTTATTTTTAACTTCCCGCTAAGAAAATTGTAAATTTTAAAAAATTCGAGAAGTTATTGGTTTCGGTCCGATTTACGAAAATCGAATTTCCATCAGATGTCGACGTTTTGAGGTCCTAGGAAGCTATTCTGACTAATTTCAAGATGATGTCCGAGTGTATGTATGTATGTATATACGTATGTATGTAAGTGTATGTATACGTATGTATGTACGTACGTAGGTACGTACATATGTAAATACCGGTATCTTTTGAACGGATGAACCGATTTTGAACTTTAAGGTGTCATTCGACGCGAATTGTCAATATCTTGAAGCCGTGAGATAATTGAGCTTGATCGGTAGGGCCTCGTTCAGAGATATTCTGAAAATCAAATTTTTCCAAAAATGTTTTTTTTGGATAACTTTTAATTTGCTCGATGGATTGATTCCATAATGGACTGGGCTCTAGAGCTTTATAAGCCGCGTCGAATACCACCTCAACCATCAAAATCGGTTCATTCGTTCAAGAGAAACCGTTGTCGAAAGAATTAAAAAAAAAAATTTTTTTTATTTTTTCTGAAATATCTCAAAAACGACTCGATAAATCGAATCCAAAATTTGATCAGCTTTAGAACTTGACAAAACGCGTCGATTGCCACCTCAACCGTCTCAATCGGTTTATTCGTTTGAGAGATATCGTTGGAGAAAAAATGATGAAAAACGTTTTTTTTTCGAAAACAACAGCATACAAACGTATTTTCGAGCTCGAAGAGTTCGAAAATGTATTCATAATAATGTTTTCGAGGTTCTTGAGCTCGAAAACAGCAGAAAGTTTTGGGGCTGGTCCGCAGGGTCAACTGACAGACCGATTTTTAACTTTGCATTTTACAAAACATTATTTTTTGAGATACTTTTAAATTAATTTCAAATAATGATTTGACAAGTATTTAAATAAAAAAAAAAATATCACTGCAATTCATATTTAATTTTATTTTTTTAATTTATTTTTTTTTATCTCGATATAAATATTCATTTTCATTTAATTTTTTAATAAATAAAAAAAAATCACCGTAAAAAAGATTCTTAAGTAAAATAGCACTTCAATATAATCAAGATTCTATTCAAAGAGATAACGTGTTCAAGGTGCCACAACTTTTCATTTACTTGATGACACGAAAAAAAAACATATAATAATAATAATAACAAGGAAATAAAAGTAAGAATTTTTCTTCACACTTTTTTTTTTTTTATTATCTTGGCTGTTCACCAGTAATCAAAACCAAAAAAGTATGTCAGTCACGCGCTCGAGGGAGTTTCAGATTGCAAAATAGAGTATGCAGAGCAAAAAAGTAATGAACCCATTGAGATGCCCATACAATCGATCCATTAGAATTCCTCATAATTTTTCTCTATTTTCATTTAAACTTTTTTTTTATTATTAACTAGTCATCGCAGTTACTCAATTATAATTCAGCAAAAAAAAAATAAAAATTAATAACTCATATTTAATATCAGTAGTTTGTAATTGGAAATTTTATTGAAACTTGAACTTTTGAATAAAACATTTTATTTATATTTACTTGTTATTAAAATTTTGATTACAATTATTTAAATAACATTCATATTTATGTATAAATATAAATGTTATTTAAATGGAAAATGAGACGAGAATGAACTTTCAAATTCGTGTATGGCAAAAAGAAGACAAGTCATGACAACCGTGATGTGGATAATATGAGTCGGTTTTGCTTTATCCATTTGTTCCAATTAGCTCCGTAAATTCTGCATGCCATGACATCGTTACTCATTCTACTTGTAAACGTGATTTTTGCTTAACTTTATTTTGTAAAATTACATAAATACATAGTTTAATATAAAAATATAATGTTTCTGCAGTAATTATAAATTAAAATTCATTTTTTCGTCAAATGCACACTCCAAATTCTCATGAAAATTAATTACTCTACAAACCAACATGATACATTTTTTAATTAATTTTTTTTTACTTAATTAAATACATCACAGTGCTCTGGCAGTAAATTATTCAAAATTTGAATATGAGTAGTGAACCCATTAATTTTAATTTAACATTTAAATATGATAAATTAAATAAAGTTTTAATGTCAAACATAAAAAATGCATCTATTGTATTATTTTTTTTACAACAAAAATAAAGTAAAAAAAAGTTTAAAAGCACAGACATGGTTAGAATTTTAATTACTTGATAAATTAATTCGTGAAATTGATGGATCAATACTATTCTACGTGTTAAATAAAAATTGAAAAGTTCTATCAATTATATTAAAATATAATAAATAAACATACATATTAGGAGTGTGTGAATAGTTTGAACTTACAAATTAGTCGTATCGAATCAAATCGAACTTCGAATCGAATAATTCGAATTTTTCGAATTATTCGTAGGTTTTCGAATTATTCTTGAATTTTTTGATAATTCGAAACTCCAAATTATTCGTGGATTCTCGAATTATTAAGAAATTTTCGAAGAATTCCAAGATTTTTCTTTGAACGACTTAAAATCGCAACATTTTTTTCAATAATTCAAATTTTTGTCAGAGGTAAATAGAACTGAAACACGAATCTACGACAAAATTATTTTTGGTTACTTTAAAAACTAAGCTCTTCATTAAATAAAAATCTAATATTTGATAGCTGATCAGAATTTCCTCGATTCAAATCGACTATTTTGAAAAGTTACAAACGATTCAAAAATTGACGAATAATTCGAAAAGCTTTGAATTATTTGATACGAATTTTGAATCGAATAGTTACACGGAACGAAAATTATGGGAACTTTTGCTATGCATTATGGGAATAGTTCCCATATCATTATGGGAACCATTCCCATAATGGTATGGGAATAGATCCTACACCAATATGGGAACCCTTTCCATAATATTATGGGAATCGTCCCCGTACTATTATAGGAACCATTCTCATAATGGTATGGGAATCGTTCCTATACTATTATAAGAACTATTCCCATAATGGTATGGGAACGATTCCTATAATATTATGGGAACCTTTCCTATAATATTATAAAAATTTTTTTTTGCAAAATAGTGTAGAAATTTTCCTCATGATATGGAAGGATTCAAATAAGCCTTTTCCGACGCTAAATTTGTTAAAAAAAAAAAAAATTTGTTAAAAATTTTAATGTTTTAGCCAAATACGATTTTTTTTCAATGTTTGAATTTTTGTTTTTATATTTAATAATATTTCGGTGTATTGTAGAATTAATCCCTACACTTTTTTTCAAATTGATTTTTTCATGATCATATGGGAACCATTTCCATAATATTATAGGAACAATTCCTATAATATTATGGGAATAGTTCCTACAATTGATGGGAATGATTCCTGTAAAATATAGAGGTCATTCCTATATACGATGAGAATGATTCTCATAATATTATAGGAACAATTCCTATAAATTATAGGAACCATTCTTATAATGTTATTGGTAGCATTCCTATAATTATAGGAACTGTCCCTATAATTATGGGAAACATTCCTATAATTATAGGAACTGCTCCTAGAATTTATGGTTCTAATTCCTATGTTAGTATAGGAAAAAATTTTATAGAATTATGGGAACCGTATCTATAATTTTATTTTCGTCTAGATAATAACATTCGATTCGATTTGCACACCCTTGAATATATATATGTAACTGACGCCGAAGAATGTACCGCTAATTGGCTAAAGTCAGCCTCATAAAATTTTGTATTAAAATACAATCTGCTCTGATTGATCAAAAGAGTGATTTTATTGAAATATTAAAACACTAATTTTGAGTAAAATGGAAGGAGTATATCCTTACTCAGTAATGCAAGCCAATAACTAATCTATCGCCTTATGACGTAAGTTTTTTTAAGTGAATAGTATTAAACAAAGTATCCAACTTTATAAATCATACATTTATTTTAATGATAATAAAGTAAATGATTTTTATAACACTCATTACATATTCATTACATAAGCATTGTGTACATCTAGTGACATCGAGTATTATACTCTCGTGTGTTGGCAACACTCACTTTGCTCATGCTTCCAAACCTACACTAGAGCATAACACCGAATGCCCATGATGTATAAAATACTATTTTATTTACTTTATTGCTTGATGAAAATACTTTGGCAAATATGCTTTTGTATTTTAACGTTTATTAAAGCAAATAAACAAATACATATTGATGTTAAATTATAAATATTTATTAAATGTAAATACTAATTATATTAATGTGCAAAGTAAATTAAATAATATGTACATAGTCCAATGCATCGATAACAACATTATGTACATATAATCGTATGAACTGTTTTAGTGGTGCATACTAAAAATTAATTTGAAAATAAAAACGTTAATAAAATAAAAAAAGAAATTATTTTTAAATCGCCCAACAATTTGAAAGCATCTAAAAATTTAAAAAAATAATCAATTACAGTTAAAGAACATTTTAAGATAAAAATTATTTTTCCGAATTTTTTTGTTATCCTATTTTGTCCGGCCTTTTACTATATCTTTAAATAACACATTATGTATTTATAAAAATTACAATTATTGTTATCGTTTATGACTTAATCTCTTTACAAAACACAAAAAAAAACAAAATGATCCTGTTATAGAGAGTAAACCTACCATAGATCTAGCGTACAGTAAAAACTAAAAATCTTTCCTCTCATATATGTACTCTTCTTCATGACTTTGTTCGTGATTAGCAAATTGTATAATAAATTATAAAGAAAAAAAAAGTTAAATCTGCAAAGTGGTAACTACACAACATAACGTTTTGTCGGAGGAAATGGACGGCTTATACACGTGTATAGAGAATGAGAGATGAGGGTGAATTTAATCGTCAAACGATGTTCCTTTGTGTTCTACGAGTTTGGTACTCAATTCAATTAATCGTCGGATTTGCTTACATTAGTAACTCGTCCTATTAATGCAAAAGTGTCTTTGTCATATTGAACAATCAAATTGTTGGCTTTTAGTGGCCTTAATCATTGTTCGTTAGTGTCAACTAGTTTGTCATATTTAACAATTATCATAAGCGCATGTATGCATTCCAAATATATCGTACTCATTAATGAAAATCCAATAAAATAAATATTGATCTTCAATTTAAAATTTGGAGGAAAAGGGTACTGTGCGTATTGCTGCGGTTGAAAATATACTGCCTTCATAGGGATGTCATGAATAATTAATGATATATATCTTCTCACTTTTTTCACAGTCGATATTTAATTTAATTCGAAGAAAAACCAGTTTTTACGTTAATAGATAGAATATTTTTGTAAACTAAAGGCAATTAATTAAGAATTCCTTAGAAATGTTTTTCTAAGGATCTTAGAAAGGATGGAATTACTGAGTACCTATTAACAATTGCATACCTCAAGCGCAAAAGCGCTGAGGGTGCTTTATGAACGGTCTTTTTTTTCGACTATTTTACTGACACAAAAATATTTTAACACTCTTTTAATTGCACCAAAATAGGTCAAATTGTGTACTAGCATATAGAGAATTTGTTAAGGATCCATTTGAACCTAATATTAAATCGATTCGTTACATTATTAGTTTAAAATAAATTATTTTAACTCAAGAACCAGTGCTGTCAATTGTTACGTTTGAAACTTCGTAAACACGATAAATCTCGATAGACACAATTAATCGGCCGAACTTTTTTTTTATTTTCTTTGTATTTTTTATCACAAGAACCCTTATGAAAATCACTATCTAAATTTTGTTAGTTTAATTGCATTTGTTATGTCCGCCGCTGTAATTAAAATTTATTATCTGGGATTTCTCCCTTTGATAGCCATAGGAAAATTATTGACGAGCGATATGGAGGATGCGGATAACTATAAAGAATTCGAGGAAGATTTTCACTTCCTATATTTATTATTTACCGTAGGTTTTTTGAAGATTACGAACCCAAACGCCTTCGAGCTTGGTTACATTGCATTTATAAATTGATCAATAGAGAGAAAAGATATTAAAATTGTTTCTCACTTACCTTTAGATGATTCTTCTAACACGGCAGGTTTTTATCCCTCCAAGATTTTGCAACTCACTCGGCCTCCTCCTAAAGGATTTGGTTGAATGGGCGCGGCTGGGGTTGTAGGATAAAATCTTATGTGCTATTTCCGAATGAAACTCGCAAGGTTGAAGTTATGATCTGTTGTCTATTATTAAACGTTTCAATTACAATGTTTTTAATTGAACTTCAATTATACACTATAACTTTTCACAATTTTTAAGAATAAAATTTTATTTTATTATGCGTCTTTGTTGGGCCCGAAGACTTATACGCACAAAACTGAATCGACTCGAGATTGAATTACAAATTGTATTTATTTTGTATCACTATTCGATCGAATCATATTTTTATTCAATGCTTGAGAATTTTTTGATAGATAATTCAAATTTAGTTATTGACTTTTCAACGCAAACGCGGATTCTTGCAATAATACCCGAGTAGAATCCTGGCTAATGGAGATGAGTTTAGAGCCAGTCACTAGCTCAGCGTTACTAGCTAGCAGATTTAGCTAATAACGAGCTCACCGTTGGCTAATTTTTTTGTTTCGGTTCCAGTTTTATTTTTGATGAACGGCAAACAAAAAATGGAAAACAAACGTACGATAATACATCAATCTTATAAGATTCACGAAATTTTCGCCGTTTCGTTATTCGCGTTCTGAAGGACTCAAGATTACCATATCTGATATTCGACTAAGGTCCTGAGCCATGGTGCTCAGGCTATTTAAAAACTTTGTTTGATATTTGAAGGGAGAAATTTAATTATTGTCATCGGTCGAAAATGACGACAGTTTTTATTTATTCGTCAATCCTCATTGCAAAAATCCTCGCGCTACTTTTATACGCATAAGTGGTGGTAAATCTCACGCTGCGTTTTCGTGCGCTTTTGTAATGGAGTTTCGTAAATTTATTTATGAAATAAAATAAATTAATAAAGAAAAATTAATTGGACATAACATATTTAATTAAATAGATGAAACTATGATTATGTAAGAAAAACTTAGCTGCCATTTTTATTTTTTCTGTTGTTATTATTTTTTTCATTTTTTCCTTCCATCAACTACTGGCAGCAGTACTAGCGGCGCAGTATAGAATTGACCAAAGAAAGCAACATCTAATACGAAAAGACGGGATATTTAAAAAAAATGTTCATCAAAAAAATATTGAACAGAAAATAAGAAATTAAAAAATCAAACTGATAATCTATAAATAATGACAATCAAAATAATAATAAACAAATTAAGTATTGAAAATTATCTTAAACGATTGAGGTGTGCACTTTTTGATTTTCCAACATTTTAGAACATTTCGTATAATTTATTAATTATTAACCAGATAAAATTTTAAATCAACAAAGAGAAATAACAAGCTTACTTGAATAGTTTTCACTCTGAACTAATTTAGTGAAATTAATGAAAAAATTATCGTTAATTTAAAATTTACTCCAACTGAATATTTGAATTTTAAACTCTGCTTTTTTATTAAGTTAAATAATTAAACCCGCACACTGGTGGTACAACCGCAAGAATATGCGCGAGCCTGATGTATATATATATACATATATATATATATATACCAAATACCACAGTGGCAAATTTGAAATCAAACAAAATGAAATTAAGATTTTCATTCATGTTTTAATTGAAATTAAGTATAATTAATTCTATTAAGAAGATAAAATGATATATTATTGCTCATAATTAAAAATAAATTCCTTTGTGTTGATCTTCTTTTGATATTTATTATAACTGTAGTTATCAAGTTCCAAAAGTTTTACAAAAATAACCATCCAATTTGAAAGAATAAATTGATCATTTTAATTGCTATTATACTATTTTCCTTCATATTTATTTATCATTGAGTGATAATAATGGGGTTTTCTGCAGCAAATAATAATACTTCATTGAATTACTAAACTTGAACTATTAATAGCTGTAATATATGCTTTGACAATAAGATTCATATTTATTCAAGGTAAACGTTTTAAAATTCAATGCATAAATATCTCAATATTTAAACTTCCGTCAAGCATCACATAACTAATCTATTTAATTTAACATAGAAATTATACAATGTATGCTCTGTGCAAATAAATTTAACTGAAATATCATCCCAAGGTACTTGTATCAATGTTTTCGGGGATCTAATATGCAGTCAAAAAGAAAATTATTTTAACAAACAAAATAAACTTTTAATAATTTAATTTACTGTAATACGGAAATGAAACCTACAAGCAAAGGAAGTTAAATTTAATCTTTTTTATTATTTATTTATTAACTCTTCTTTTGCTTGTTGGTTTGTTTGTAAATATTTTTTTTTTACCTTCTTGAAGCTTGTAGAGATTAAAAGTCTCCAGGCGACCCAATCAACTCCAACAAAATAAACTGTTCTTTCTGGTATAACGAAACTTTTGTTTCGTTAAAATTTTTTTTTTTTCTTCAACATCGCTTTGTTCACAAAAACCTGATGGTGATATGTTTTATTTTCCAACTGACATCACTTGATCGTAACAACTTATTTCACATTTTCCTTATCAACATCATATTTATCAAAACAAACCAAAAAAAAAATGTAGAAATACTTTTTATAAAATTACGTTTTTTAATTAAAAGTAATATGTTTTACCGTAATTTTATACTCTACTGGATAAGCGTGATATCGATCTTCAATTAAAATTGTATAATATCTCCGAAAGAAAAGCAATCAATACCATAGATAATTCCCACTTTTCATTGTCATTATAATTAGTATTTGAGGATTTAATATCACAAGTAATCTGATCTCGATTCTCAAAGCGAACTTCTTTCATTAAACTTCTTAAGAATAAATAATGAACTTTCGAGAGTTCAAAGCCTAACAAAAGGAATTAGAAATAAGAACAGACTATTTTAATTTTCAGAAGAGTCAATATCCACTATATATAATCTAATAGCTAATAAAACCAACTTTTAATTAATCTCAAAGTTCTTAAAACTATATTCATCAATTTAATCCATCTTTACAGATTCACTGAGTACTCCATGAATGAATGTATAGAGTGAAAATTTTTTTTAATTTAGTAAATATTTTCATTACTTCAATCTTTTTTAACTTCCCGCTAAGAAAATCGACGATTTTCGAAAAATTCGGGAAGTTATTGTTTTCACCCCGATTTTCGAAAATCGAGTTTTCATCAGATGTCGACGTTTTGAGGTCCTAGGAACCTATTTTGACTATTCCCGGATGGACGTCCGTGTGTATGTGTGTGTGTGTAAACTTCTGTAACTTTTTAACTAATAAACCGATTTAGATGGTTAGGGCGACAATCGAAAGAGCTTGTTGGCCATCAACTTTTCTGGAAATTTCAGATAATTTGATCAAGTAGACTCGAAAATATTGGCAAATTACGAAAAAAAAAAGTTTTTTTTTTAGTTTTTTATTAATTTCTCAGAAACGACTTGAACGATCGACTTCAAAATCTATTCAGCTCTAGAATTTGATAAAATACGTCGATTGCCATCTTAGTAATCTCAATCGGTTAATTTGTTCGAGAGATATCGCACGAGAAAGAAGTGGTAAAAAACAGTTATTTGCGAATATCTTTGAAACAACTTAACCAAACAATTCCAGAATCTTATCAGCTCTAGAAATCAATAAAATACGTCGATTGCCGCCTCAACCATCAAAATCGGTTAATTCGTTCACGAGATATCGTGGGAGAAATAAATGCTAAAAAACGGCTTTTTCGAAAACAATGGCATACGAAAGTATATTCAAGATCGAAGAGCTCGAAAATGTGTTTACAATAATGTTTTCGAGCTCAAGGAACTCGAAAGCAGCGGAAAGTTTTGGGGCTGGCCCGCAGGGTCAACCGATAGACCGATTTTTTTTCTTTTAGTGTAGATTTTTAATTACTCTATAAAATTAATTAAGTTTCTTTTTCACTTCCATTCTATTACTCGAAACAAAATACACGTGTCTAAGAAAAAAACTGGCACATGATATCACTTGGGATTTTTATTATTAATTATCATAACAATAATGATTAAAATTGAGAAAAAAAATCTGTCTATCGGTTGACCCTGCGGGTCAGCCCCAAAACTTTCCGCTGCTTTTGAGTTCCTTGAGCTCGAAAACATTATTGTAAACACATTTTCGAGCTCTTCGAGCTCGAAAATACTTTTGTATGCTGTTGTTTTCGAAAAAAAACGTTTTTCACCATTTTTTCTCCAACGATATCTCTCAAACGAATTACTCGATTGAGACGGTTAAGGTGGCAATCGACGCATTTTATCAAGTTCTAAAGCTGATCAAATTTTGAATTCGATTTATTGAGTCGTTTTTGAGATATTTCAAAAAAAATAAAAAAAATTTTTTTTTTTTAATTCTTTCGACAACGGTTTCTCTTGAACGAATGAACCGATTTTGATGGTTAAGGTGGCATTCGACGCGGCTTATAAAGCTCTAGAGCCCAGTCGGTTTTGGGATCAATCCATCGAGCACATTAAAAGTTATCCAAAAAAATTTTATTTTTGGAATATCTCTGAACGAGCCCTACCGATCAAGCTCAATTTCTCACAGCTTCAAGATATTGACAAGCCGCGTCGAATGACACCTTAAAGTTCTAAATCGGTTCTTAATCTGGCGATATTTTTCTCTCCGTGTACGTACGTACATACACTCGGACATCATCTTGAAATTAGTCAGAATAGCTTCCTAGGACCTCAAAACGTCGACATCTGATGAAAATTCGATTTTCGTAAATCGGACCGAAACCAATAACTTTCCGAATTTTTGAAAATTTACAATTTTTTAGTGGGAAGTTAAAAATTCTACAATAAACAATAAAAGCGAACATAAAATAATTTCTAATAATTAATAACATTTTATTGATTTATAATTAGAGAAGTTATAAAAAGAAATGTGAATTTTTTTAAGGTTAGAATGTTTAATTTTCTTTTTTTAACAGTATTTATTACAGATAATTGTAATGCAGTGAGTTGGAAAATTAGTAATTATATGACCTAATTAAATAATTGTTTAGTGACTATAAAGTAATGACCATTAGTGAGTATGCTTCGGCGATAAAATAAAAAAAAATACCAAAAAACAAACAAATACAAACAGAACTGAGGTAAAACTGAAGATCGAAAGAAATAGTAGGAAGCTAAAGTTGAAAAGGCGTCAAAACGAAAGCTAACGAAACGAACAAAAGACTTTGAGGAGACAAAAGAAAAACAAGTAAAAAATATGAAGAGATGGGAAAACCAGAAAGCTGGAGGAAGTATATAGAAGAGGGTGATGAAGAAGTCCAACAAAGCCAGTACAAAGAGGATGAAAAAGCCGAAGCATAGGTACTACTACCTACACACACGTTTCTCTAGGGGTAATGGCAATATGTGGTGATTGTCCTCATCTTTCATCGTGTACAACGCTCGTGGGTAACGAAAATGAGGGGTGGGTACAATCGCGTCGAGAGGATGTTGCAAGAGTAACTGGAGAATCCGGATGAAAACTGCCGCTGAAAGCTTACACTGGAAAATAGATACAAACTCTTGGGTTCACGCCTCTCTTTACCCCACAGCTATCCCCTCTCAACCCCTTTTCATCTGTCGTCCATTGCACCAGTGACATGATAAATAGCTTACACAGACACTTCCAAAAAAATATTAAAAAAATTAATAATATATATTTCCGTCATATAATTCAGTTAACCAATGGGAAATAACATTTTTTGATTTATATTTTTATATACATAAAAACATAGAAAACTTTTATATCAAATATTTATTTTATTTTTAAATTTGTAAATAAACATTTTTACAGTTTGGTCAGATTAAAAAAACTAAAAGTATTGATTTTAGCTTTTATTTACTTTACAAAAAGAAAAAAAAAATAGTTAGCAGTTACACTAATGAATGAAATGAAACCTCTCGTTATCTATAAAAGCAAATACTTGTGAACTGGATTAATGTTATTGTACTAAATTAACTGAATTAATTACATTAAATAAACAGTTTGAATGTGGTTTTTGATTTAGAGTCAAATGTCGCAACGTTTGGTTTCTATCGCCGCAAAACCACACTTTGGTGACTCACTTTTGGGTATAGCTCCCGCTATGAGCTTTTGCTAAAGGTTAATAATCCTCGAATTCCGGCTATTGTGGATAAAAGGTAATACACACATAGCAATATTGAAAGTACAAATACAGAGAAAATTATTTCCGACTAGAGACCGAGTGAATTAGTGTTGAAACTAATATATTAAATCTGCATTAGTTCATTTGAATACTCAATGGAAATATTAAATTTCATATTTACCATTCATATTATTATAAATAAATTGATAATTTTAATAACAATGATAATAATATTTTTAGATTATATTATAAAATATTATCATAAAAATAATTTTAGTATTGTAACTAATTTAATATTTTTTTATTAAGTGTTTATTTATTGTATCAAATAACTCAGAGCTTATAGAACTACGTTAAACATTCCAAAACGGAACCTCTAAGGAAATAATGGAATTTTGAGCTTTAACATAAGCTGGCTCTTCTTTTTTGACTTCCATTTGAGGTTATTCAAGTATGAAGTAATTCAGGTAATGCATACCTGCATTTCGAGCTATTTCAGTTGGAAAAAGCGATTATAGACTCTTGACTTTGTATGCTCAGGCGGTTGCGAATTGGTTTGTTAAAAACAGTCTTGAGATCAATTTTAAGAAGACTAAAATCATGATCTTAGGGTCGAAACAGAAACTGAGATTACTTGAAAGTGTTTGATGTACCGCAAGTTGTCATTGATAGAATAGTAATATCATTTGTAAATTCAATTAATAGTCTCAAGGTATATACTGCAAATGACTTATCTTGGAATACTCATGTTGCTCAAATTTCACTTAAGATCTATGCAGCACTACACTCACTTAAATATCGCAAAAGTATTTTTACTCCTAACATTCGTAAACTCTTGGTCTCTGTCACTATCTTGAAATGTTCACTGATTTCGACAGTGGCTTATTTTGTCATTGCTACACGGAAAGAATTTTTTGATAAAAATTACTCTGTAATTTCGAGTAATCCTGGGCCGTTTCAAAAAATTGGTATTGCACGCCTCGGAAGCGAAGCGGAGAGGTTGTGCTTTATAACCGACCTGTCAAGGTCACACGATTTCCACTCATTAAAGTGCATATATTTTTTTTCTATTACTCTTACACATTATGAAAAGCACATCAATATAAAGCTGAAACACTAATAAATAATCCTGATACTTTTTTTAATTTGTCTAATATGTATTACTATAAAAAAAAGTTCATTAAAAAAAATTTATCGTGGACGTGCATTAGTCTGTGGTTCAAAAAAACGGCGTGGTACGGATATCTCGAGAACGACTTGACGAAACTACTTAATTTTTTTTTCAAAATTTTCAGAAATAAGCAAAGAAGGTTCCTTTCGAAAATCACTACGGTAGGCCTTCTCGTTTTTTTAAAAATAAATCATTACGGTTAAAACCGGCAATCTTACATGTAAACAAACACACACTGCCGCCATTTTTCATTAGGAATGTTCTCATTATTTATTTTTTTTTTTACTTTTATTACCGTATATTTACCATGAAAATTTTTATGGGAAAAGAGCGGGATATTCAATTTTATTCGAAATTTAACTTTTAAAAAAAAACATAACATGAGCGTTCGAGGCGTGCACTTTTGGATTTTCCAAATTTTTTTTTTGTTTTAAATTTAATATTTTTTGTTTAAATATTAACGTTGCTAGACCATGTTTTACTCTACTACTGAGTAATTTTTTAAAAGTCTTATATTTAATCGATTATTGTGAATATCTCATCTTAATCTATTAATTTTTACTCAATGCGATTAATTTTTACTCCCCAATATACCATTTTTTTAAACCCATTAACTTTTTGATGAAAAACTGCCTATAACTCAAATAAATTTTCTTATCTATGGAAGTAATTTTTACTCTAAACTGCAGAGTAATATTTCAGTAGTCTCCGTTAATCTTCGGTTAATATCGGCTTCAATTAAATGTCTTTTATTTTGCTCGCGACAACTTACATGTTATGCACAGAAACGTAGGCTTGGAAAAAATGACGATCTCTGTATCTCTCTATAACTTAATATTTATTTTAAAATTAAAAAAAAATTTGTATCTTTTCTTTTTCAACACAATAAGATTAATTTTTTTTTATTATTTTTCAAAATATTTATTTTAAGTCATATTTTAAAGCAATTAGATGATTTTTAGATTTTTTATGAAAATTTCAGCCTATTAATTGTAATTTTTATTGTAATTCAATATAAATTTTATAAATTGAATCATCAACATTTTATCATAACCTACGAGTAAAAATTGAATTAGAGAGAATTTATTTAGACAGCCGCTAGGTGTAATTGTTACTCGTAATTGTGAGTAAAAATTAATCTGATTGATTTTTACTCACTGAAAGAGTAAAATTATGTAATTCGAAAGTAAAAAGTCGTAATGGCCCAAGATTACTCGATTTAGAGTAATTTTTAGAATAAATAACATGGCAATAATCATACGAAAATTCTTTCCGTGTACGCTAGTAGTTTTTGAAATGTATTATTGATTTTAATTTTTAATGATTAATAAGTGTTTTACACTAAAAAGTCAGTAAAAATAAACTATTTGATCATTTAAAAAAATGAAATAAGTATACTTATTTACATACAGATTAAAATTTCGAGTGGAACTTTTTTTGAACTTTTGTGATTTTAATAGTAAAAAAACAAAAAGTTGATCTAGAACTTTACGTGAGCGAATTTTGAGTCAAAAAAGAACGTTTTTAAAACATATTTCTCAAAACATTTTTTTACTAGATTTTACCTCGTTCCAAAAAAGTTCAAAAATCTCGAATTTGGAACTCTTTGTAAACGTTTTTCAAATCTACATAAAATTTGTATTTGTGTACTAAATACATTGTTAAGCTGTTTTTGGGACATGAATTTTTATCGCGTTCATAAAAGATTCAAACGTGGTGATTTTGGAACTTTTTTTGAACATTTTTTGATTTTTATGAGACCATTGATTTATAATGGGAACTTTTTTAGAGTATTAATCAATAGTCCCATAAAAATCAAAAAGTTTAAATATCTGAAATCCTAGTACCCGATCACTACATTTATTTCTATTTCTATGTTTACTAAATTTTACTAAAAATAGATATACAAATACATGAAATGATCGGGTACTAGGTCTTTTACCTTATTTTTTAGTTTTTTTTATTTAATAAATTTTCATTTGACCCTGAAGCTCAGCTCCCTTATATATATTTGTATAGATTTTTGGTTGATTTATTACTTCAAGTATCTCAATACGAGTTAAAGTAAGTTGTTAAACTAACCAAGTACTAAATCAAAGTTAAAAGCAATCGCAATAGCAGTTTATCACTGCCAAAGTATTCTAGGTGTCAAGTGTTATAAGAGCAGAGAACACTCGACCCTTTCCCTATAATCTGATCTATCTTTTACAATTTATTGAGGACACTTCCATTCTTCCAATACTGTTGTAAATTTAAAATTCATACTATCCAATATCTATAGTAATTAAAATTCTTACGAAACTTACTTAACTTTCTTACAAAACATTGCCAAATAATTATTACTAAAAGATAGGGATCAAAAATTATTTTTAAAAACTGTACAAAAATGCAACATGAACATGATAAGCCAATTTGGGCCACGAAAAATTTTTTAACCGAAAATTTTAAATCGAAAATAAAATATTCAAAATTTTTTTAAGGGTCATTTGCTTTCCCCTACTTATTTTAATACCTATATCATTAGAACCAATAGAAAAACAATTTGTTGAAAATGAACACAAAGAAAATATCTTAGAATATACTCTTTCGTTTAACGTTGTCGTGTGTGGCAATATTATAAAATTTATGTGATTAGCAGTCGTAAAGCCGTAAAGCTTGTAGTAGAGAGTATAATGGCGTTGCAAGCAATATATGTACCGTGTCACAGTTGATAGTACACCAGTAGTTATACTAAAACGATCTACGAGATCACGGAGTTAAAATTTGCATTGAGTCACTGAGTACTAGCTAGCGTTAGGATTTCATGTGGCTTTTACCCGATATGTGTTGAAAGATGTATTTGTTTTGTGATGAATAATAATACACTGTAAAGAATCAGGTGTAAATACGGATTTTATTCCAATCCGAATTGACTCCGTCACTCGGAGTATTGGAGTTTTCAAAAAAATCGCTCCGCACGCAGAGTGAATAGGGATTTTTTTTTTCTGAGCGGAATGATTTTGGAGTAGCGTGGATTTTATTTCAGTTATATTTAATAGAAATAATTTCTTTCTCCCTTTATGAGAATTATGATCGTTTTAATAAATAATTAATTCAGGTATTAATGATTAAACGTATTAAGAAAAATCATTATGCTGTATCACAATATTTACTATGCGCGAGAAACTTATCAATAAGCTTTAATAACAATCATTTTTATACATTATAATAATTGTGATGCGGCATAATAATTTTTTATAAAAGCATAATAAATTTTTGGATGCATCACTTTCTGTTTCAAGTTTGGTCGACAGCATAATAAAAATTGGTAGGTTTCGAGCCAACATTTTTTTCCGTGTATTTTCGCACTCAATATGAATGTCGAAACATATGGGACTTAACCTCACAATATATTAGTAATCTAATCCGCTAGTTTTTACTGCAATTTCACTCTGTGGAGTTTTTTTATAATTTATATTTTCTAAAGCTTTCCTAGCGTTTACTCCTCGAATTTTTTACAGTGTAAAAAACAATAAATATTAAGAATTATATTTTTATTAACAATAACAGCTTTTATCATAACAGAATAATAATTTAATGAAAATAATTGTTTCAGGTGAGATGAGCCAGAATGACCGATAATTCGAATTAATCTACGATAATCTCGTGACATGAAAACCATTTGAAAGTGTGGCTGGATTAATATAGACTGATATGTCACTACTACTAACTCGTGGAGCCCGCAAGGGTTCTATTCTCTGTTTTTGCGCTCTTATTTTTCTATTTGCACTCTACGAACTTGGAATTATATGCGGTAGTACTAAAGATCAGTCTTCCGCCATGATGATACCAAAAGAGGTAAATTATTTTTTTCTATTTTTATTCAATTAAAGAATTTTAATTGTACTTTTTTATGATGATCCCTGATTTAAAAAAACGATTCAAAAAGATTAGAAATGATTCAAAACGATTCAATTTTAATGCTATATAGATATACATGTATCATTGAGTAAATCGTTTTTTTTAATCAGGGATTATTTAAATTTACTATAATTAATAAAATTATATGACTTAGTTTTGTTTTATTTTTACGTTCAATCACTCTAAGCTGCAAAGAATCAGGAATAATTATGGATCTTATTTCGATCTGAATTCACTTCATCGCTCAAACACTGAGAAAGAAATACTTTCGTAAAAACAATATTTTCTTGAATAGTAATAATTGACATAATTAATTTTTCAAATGTATAGAATCATATTTATATTATACCATCCTTTCTGATTGATCAAACGAGTGGTTTTATATATATTAAAACACTCATTTTTATATTAAACCACTGAATTTGAGTGAAGTGGGCGAAGTATATCCCTACTCAATAATGCACGCCAATAACTAATCTATAGTTCGATCAGCGAGAGTTGGCGTTTCGGATATTTTCGGTTTTTACCCCCACCACCTAAATTTAATACCTAAGACATTGCGTCTTGATGGTGTGGGTAAAAAACCGAAGCGCAAACTCTCGCTAATCCAACTATATCACCTTGTGACGTTACTTCGAATTTAACTACCTTATTAACATGACCAAAATCTCTAGACTGCACATGCGCACTTAATTAATCAGCATACGCATGTGTAGATCAAGGAAACGTCGGCTGAATTTTATAACCTTACATACCTATATTAACTGATACGACATAACACCAATGATGGATTTTTCTGTTTTATTGAGTCAAGTTTTTTAAAGTGAATAGTACTAAACAAAGTATTTAATTTCATGAAGCGAAAATCTTTTTTAAGTCAAAATTCAAACTACACAAGCTTATACGACTCGACAATTTTTATTTTTTTTATAATTTTGTCCTAAAATAAAAATTTTGTATTAAATAAAAATAGTATAGAAAGAGATGAATCAAATCAGTTGGAAATGAGTCTCTGGTGGTAACTGGCAACACTGTGCAGAAAATCCGAACATATTCAATGCCCGAGTTTACACGCGTCAGCAGCAAACCGCGTTTCTCAGGTTTTCCTACAGAAAAATTATTTTTTTAATACTTAAAATATTGGAAAAACAATTATCATTCATTCATTAGATACTAAAAAGTATAGTAGAAGAACTCTTAAAATTTCATAAGACTAGGAAATTTATTTGATTTTTTAATAATCTTTTAATAAAAAGGGATCGCTGCGCTCAGAGCGCGACGGACGACGGGTTAATATAGTTTATTAATTTAAATATTATATATGTTTATTTAATATAATATATTAATACACTGTTAGAAATATTTATTTGAGCCAAATAAGATTTATTAATAGTTAATTGGCTTATTTGAATAGAAAGAAATGACACATGAAGTTAATTAAGTAGGATTTATGACAATAAATAATTTATAGTACTGTTTAATTTTATTTTTTTGAATAAAATAATACACACGATTAATTATAATTGAGGATAAAATTATAATACAAAATATATAAAAAAATTAAATATTACCATAAATCTTTACTGGCAATCATACTCATTCCATTCGAGGTTATAAACATAAAGTGGCACGGTAGTCAAATATCGCAGCGATGTTCACTCAAATATGAGATTTATTAACTATTAATAAATCTATATTTGAAGCAAACAATGCTTATTTCAGCCAAATAATTATTAATATTAATATCAAATAAATATTTCTATCAGTGTATATTAGGGTGATCCAAAAAATAACCATTTTTTTTTTTTTTTTCGGAAACGGGTTCAAGAGTTTCATTTAGATAAAAAAAGATGCCTGTGAAAATTAGAGCTCTTAATATTAACATTAAGAGGTTCCTCATCGCACTTTTCTATTTTCCATAAGAATAACATGGAATAAATTTTTTTTACGTCGTCTGATTTTTATATATAAGTAGCTAACGAAGCGTCATAGGAATAATTGTCAGGCATATTTTTGTAGGGAATTGAAAGCACTACAAAAAAAGATGCTTATCATTTTTTAAGGAATCTATTTGTTCAAAAGTTATTTGAGGTTGAAGTCAAATTCATATTAAATTTTGAGATTTTCTTACTTTTCCGGCGGAACTATCAGACCTATTACAAAATATCATTCGACCTTTTTTGTAGACAATTTTATTCCCTAGAAGTTATTTTTAATAAAGTTTTTTCGAATTCCGCATTGCTTTCTAGGTATTTTTATTTTAATGTTAAGCTCTTAAAATTGATCAGAAGACTATTTTTTTTATGAGTATGACATTAAAATAAAAATAACTAGAAAA
The DNA here is from genome assembly GCF_029852145.1 of Microplitis mediator. Lineage (NCBI taxonomy): Eukaryota > Metazoa > Arthropoda > Insecta > Hymenoptera > Braconidae > Microplitis > Microplitis mediator. Next base: position 8,492,994 of record NC_079971.1, read on the forward strand.
CAATGCGGAATTCGAAAAAAGTTTATGAAAAATAACTTCTAGGGAATAAAGTTGTCTACAAAAAAGGTCGAATGATATTTTGTAATAGGTCTGATAGTTCCGCCGGAAAAGTAAGAAAATCTCAAAATTTAATATGAATTCGACTTCAACCTCAAATAACTTTTGAACAAATAGATTCCTTAAAAAATGATAAGTATCTTTTTTTGTAGAGCTTTCAATTCCCTACAAAAATATGCCTGACAATTATTCCTATGACGCTTCGTTAGCTACTTACATATAAAAATCAGACGACGTAAAAAAAATTTGTTTCATGTTATTCTTATGGAAATTAGAAAAGTGCGATGAGGAACCTCTCAATGTTAATATTAAGAGCTATAATTTTCACAGGCGTCTTTTTTTATCTAAATGAAACTCTTGAACCTGTTTCCGAGAAAAAAAAAAATTTGTTATTTTTTGGATCACCCTAGTGTAGATATATTCTATATATCGACGTTCTAATTAGCAAATTGTCTAACTCCATTTAAAAAAAATCCTCCATTTATGCAAAAAAGAAACAATTTAAAAATCAATTTCATATCTAGTATATGTATAATATTTTTTGTGACTATCAGTATCTGAAAATTCCACAGAATCACCGACTAAAAAATATTAAGTTAGCCAATTTGCTAATTAGACCGTCGATATTTACGTAATAAATAGTATATAAACTTTATTAAATATTAAATTTTTTTTAGAAATAAAGTAAAAAAAAAAAAATAAGGAATTGTTTTAAAGTACATTGTAACGATAGTTAAAATACGGAAAGATATTTTACCAACTACCATAGATTTGCAATAAAATCAGGGATAATGTACAAGGTTTTCAACATTGGCAATAGTACTCAACCATTTTTATCTGTCGACCTGCAAAAGGATCCCTGAAATGGGGCTAGTTTCCGAAGAATTGTCGGCCATCTCTTACCCTTGCAGGGTCAACCGTTATTCCAATCGATCGGCTATCCATTTTAACATCAAGTCTTCCTGTATACTATTAACTGGTGTACATATTCGCCCCGTATATTCAACCAGTTTGTCTGCTCGTCTGACCTAAAGTCTATTTTTACTACTCTGAAATATAAAATACCTCATCGATTTCTCGTTATTCTTTTTTTATTTTTATTTTATTCAAATTCAAATCGATATTTTCCTAATTTGAATATTTTAAAAATACCTTAGACGAAAATTATTATTCAATAATTTTAATAAAAAAATTTATTTTCATTCATTTTAAATGATTTAAATTTTTTTATCGATTTAATTAACTTTTTTTATTCTCATAATTCTTTTAACAGAAATTTAATTCTTTTAAAATCATTATTAATTTCCTTTCAATTGCCGGTTAATAGCTCGACACATTTTTACTCCTGTAGTCTACAAATTTTTTTTTTTCATTTAATTTTATTATAATTTTTTTTTCTTATTTTTTTTTATTCACCGACAGTAATTTTATCTGTTTAAAAATTTATACTGGAAAATTTACAAGATTTCATATTATTTTTATAAATTTTTTACCCTTTAGGAGCAAGGCTTGGATATATCCATCGCATAAATGCGTTGTGTTGTAACTAAACACATGGAAAAGTTTATTTGTTGAAATTTCACATGTACGCACCTGGAAATTTAAAAAATGTGCGCAGCCTCACTTTCATACAATTACCTTACATTTTTACTACATCTAATTATTTCTACGTAATTTCAATTCGAAGTAAAGAAATTTTTTTTTTTTATAAATATTATTTCTGAATGAATTGATCTCTTATTTATTTTCTCTATAACTTTAAAACTATCAGAAATACGTCGATAAATTTCAGAATGTTTTTCGTAGCAAATTAAATTTCTTACAATATTTATCTCAAACATTTTTTTCTAAAATCTATAGTTTCGATAGAAATTAAATTCACAAATAACAGAAAACAGTTTCATTATATTAATATACAGATTGGTGACAACCTGAATAAAAAAATAATAATTTATTTTATTCTATTTGTTAACAAATGCCGAGATAAACTTGATACGAAGAAAAAAAGTGAGTTATAACTAGGGTAGAAGTGTGTGAGTGGCACTTTGTGACTTAAAACAAGTAGGTACTAGTACGCGTCTCTTTGCCAAGGGGTAGCAGAAAGACAGGCTATTAACTGGCTCACCCTACTGTAAAGTTCGCTATTCCCACTGAAAAAGGGTTAAACGTGAGGTCAGAAGAGCGACGGTATTAATAGCAAAGAAAAAAAAATACGAAAAGTTTTGGAAAAATTTATAAGAAAAAAAAATATAAGCTACTTCAATTATCTATGTAAAAAAACTTGCTAATATAAAAGACGATAAAATTACAAGGGATGAGACCTAATTAGCAGCACCTTAAACTTTTGTCGGTACAAAAAAACCCCAAGGGGATTTTACGAACCCCCGCGGGCGTCAATTATCGTACCAATCAATTATATCCATAACTTTTTTCTACTCTAATCTGTTTTTACAGAAATTTTCTTCGTCATTTACTTTTTAATAAGATTAACTTTTTACGAAAAAAAATTTTAGTACAGTAACTTCTATAAAAAAAAAAATTTCAATTTAAACTATACCCATTAAATTACAATTTTAATAAAAAAATAATTTCTCTAAGAAAATAATTTTTTAAAAATAATAACTACTGATTTATTAAAAGAATATTTCTTTATAATTTATCAGAAAAAATTAAAAGGCATGAAAATTTAATTTAAGATGACAATTTAATGGTAATGATCATCGGATTATAATAAAATTTAAAATATTTTTATGATAGAGATTATTAAAATATTTATTATCATTTACAACATTTTAAATATTTATAGTTACAATACAATATAATAATAGATACCAATCGAATACTTAATAAATATAGTAACTACTAATATATTGTATAATAAATATGTATGATAATAATTGTCATACAGCACAACAAAGTTCCCTTTCTTCTACGACTGATATTTATACCCTATTACATTATTTATTATTGATATTTTAAACGTCAAAATCATCTCTCAACTAAAAAAATACTCCAGTAATAATTTTTTTTTATGTTCATTTATAAGTTCATCAAATAATAAGACTTTTATTCGAACAAATCATCAAAGAGTCGGTGTATCACTTTTAATTTCACGATGCTAACTATTAGTATTGTTGTTCATTGGGTGAGTAAATACTTGAATTGGTAATAATGACTGTGATTTTACGATGATAATAGTTATCATTGCCACTAGTATCATGCTGAATTATATCGAAATTACTACATACTACCAAAAGCTTCTGATGACAATTGTATGACTCAATAGCGAAGAAATTAAATGTGATCTGTTTACGCTTAGTCAGTCCCGGCTGATTCACTCACGCAAAAATTATATTTACACTTATTCAAATATGCTCAACGAGAACAAAATTCGTACCAGTTGGAAAATAATTTATTAATGAATAATACGAACGCAATGTCAGATCACTTTTTTAAAAATAATGATTGAAAAAAAAAAAAAAACCTGTGATGTCTGTCAGTATGTACGGATGTTCGTAAACACAATAACTTAAAAATTATACAACTGATTGATCTATTTTATTTTTCATTGCACTTGAATTCTTAAATAGAAAACCCCTTTTGAAAATCACTACCTAACTCCTTTTAGTTTAATTATAACTAATAAAAACTTAAAACTGACTATCTATAGAAAAATTTAGTTGCCATTTTTTTTTATTTATCAGTATAATTACTTTTTATTAAAATATTTTCTTGTATATAGGAGCGCCATCTATTAACCACTTTTTGAATAAGCAAGTAAGATGTGCACGTTTAGATTTTCCAAATTTTCATTATTAAATTTTCAGTTTGTATGGTAATATAATATTTTTAACAACAAGTTTTTTTTTGTAAAAAAATAAGTTTCTACTACAATTGGTGTCAGTCTAATATAAAATAAGTCAGTTGCAGTAAATCCAATGATTGGTATCCGACGATGATATTAGTTATCACCGACCATTATCTATAGCGTCATAATGAATTATTCAAAATTACTATACCATCAAATTAGCATTTCCGGTTTATGCTGATAATTATTACTATCGAACTAAAATATAAAAACAAATACAAATTAATTATTTCTTATGATTTCTCATTATTATTTTTGACATATTCTAATGACCAATGTTTAACAATAAACATATTTAAGATAATTTTTTATAAAATTAACAAACATAATTTAAGGAAAATTTTTTCGATTGAACAAATTTAAAGTTCATGAAGTATTAAAAGCTCAGCAAAGTTATTTTAATACAATAATTTATACATTATCGATCAGAGTTAATTCATTAATGCAAACAAAGTTACACAATCTATCAGTTTAACAGACGCATTATAATAATAACAATTATTATTATTATAGAATCGATTCCGCCTTAAGTGGAAAGTTACTGTAAGGTCGTCTGATAGTTTAACCCTCACATGTCATTTTTGTATCCAGACTTCGTTTTCTGATAGCGAATTCATCCTTTGAAAAGTTGACGTGATTAATTATCTAAATTTTTCAAAGTACTAACAAGATTTTTATTATACACTCAATATCCAGGAAAAAAAGTTAACATATATTTGTCGAGCGTATGCAAAATATTCAAGTATAAAAAAAAAACGATATTATTTGATGATAAAATTTTTATTTTCTAACACGGTAAATTTTTTTTAATGTTATTTTTATTCATTTTTATGGTAAAGGGAATGTACATATGAAAGGGCTGATAAAAAGCGAATATAAAAAAGTAAATGGGAAATAGGGAAAAAAATTTTTTTCAGTGTTAACAAAGCAGTAACAGTAAAAGAGAAAATATATATATATATATATATATATATATATATATATATATGATCATTCTGTCAAAGTAATATTGTTTAAAAGAAAAAATTTTATACAGGATGAAATTCCAAACGTAGTTGCTTTGACACCTTTCGTGACACAACAGTGTATGTTATTCTCAATTTTGTTTGGTCAATATTATTATTATTTTTTTTTTTTTGAATTTATAAATTACTCATCATTAGAATTATAATTCAATAATATAATAAATTACATTTTTAAAGTATTAAAATACTTGACATACAGTAAAATTTAATGAAAAAACTAAAATGAATATTAAAAAATATGAATATTCTTCTGACTTATTAAAAAAAAAAAAAGGATATATATATATATATATATAAGAGAAATAAACTTGAGTCTAGATCTCTCCACACTCAACGAGATAAATCGTTCATTTCATTTTCCACGTGGTCTCCTCCGCAGACAAGTGGCGACGAAAAAAAAAAAAAAAAAAAAAAACGTTAGTACCCGAGAAAATGAGCGTAAAAAAAAATTTTTTTTGATAGAAAAAATAATGAAAGAAAAGTATATGATAATTTAAACGAGCGTACAAATTAGACAGTAAAATATAACGATGACAAATTCTGATGATAAAATATTTTTATTAGTTACTTAGTCGTTAAAAAAAATAACGAAATGTTTTATAAGATTATTTAAACCACAATGATATAAAAAACTAAACGAAGTATGAAAAAATTGTGAAAAGTTTTACTGGAAAACGCGAAGTTGACGAGGACAAAGTTTTGTCTGCAGCAAAATATAAATAAATAAAATACAAAATTCAAAATTATAAACTCAGTGTCTTTTTAAAGCCACAAAGTTTTCTATTTTATTGGCCCCAGAATCGATTTGCTGAATGATTAACGTTTGAAACACGGTAATCTTATCATATTATGTATATATTGTATGAATATATAACCGAACACGTACACGATAAAATAAAACGTATGAAGGATAAGATAAGATAGGGATAAATTATGTGAAGAAAATTTTTAATTTCAATTCACTACCAAATGTATCACAATATAGATAAATTAATTATTTATATTTTTTATTTGAATTTAAATAATATTATTAAATTTATGTATTTAATAAGACAATGTACCAATAATTATTTTTATTAAATTCCTTAAGATTTTTCTGATGTTTATTGTCCCACTAAATTGGTTAAAAAAAGCCTCCTTTTTTAAAGCCGCCATTTTTATAAGCTACTGTTACGCCGAGGCTGTTAGTAGTACGTGTTAGAAAGTAAAAATAGTAAAAAAAAACTAAAATATCGGCTCGGATTGTAACAAACTCTCGATTTTGGGCTCAATATATTTATTATTATTAAACGAAAAAAAAAGTTGTGATAATTAATAGCGTTCTTTTGTATAAACATCTGACGGTAATGCTACAAGAATCAGGTAGATTAATTTAGCCTGTCGGAAGATATCGTGACCACATATATACGGACAAATTAACCAACATCAATGAAAATAAAATTTTTATTATATTTTTAGAGGAAAATATCAAAATGTATCGACTTAAAAAAAATCAAACTTGTTTACTCGAATTTGTTTTTTATATGAAAGTAAACTTTTTACACCGAATTCGCGTATTGATTCATTTTAGATATGATTTATAACGAAAGTGAAACTATAAAAAACCTTAAAACTAGAGTAGAGCGAACTCAAGTTTCACATTTAGTGTTTGTCGAAATAACTTTTAAGTGAATCTATCAAAATACAGATAAAAAAATCTGAAAAACGATACCCTGTGGGCCATCCCCAAAACTTCTTACTATTTTCGAACTCCTTAAGCGCAAGAACAGTCTCGTAAATAAATTTTCAAGCTCTTCTCTACAAAAATTCAAAAAATTAGAATCATTCTTATTTTCAAAATTTTCCGTCGCCTATATCTTTTTTTAATTACTCAACCGATTGTGATATCCGATGCAGCTTTTCACCCTCAAACGATAAAAAAATTAAAATAAATAAGTTCAACAATTTTGATGTTATTCGAAAAAAACACTTTTTTGAAATTTTTTCGTTAGCGATATCTCTGAATCAAATGATCCGATTTTGTTAGTTAAGGCAGCATTCGATACGTTTTTTAGAGTTTCAGAGCTGCTTATAGATTTTGGAATCAACGTATAAAGTATCATAGTAATGCCGAACCATCATGGCCACCTGTCGGAAATTGAAACAAACACATGCAAAAATTACTATGGCTATAGTAAAATAAACAACGACTATATCACAAATGACTGTAACGATTGGAAATTTTACTATGATCATAATAATTTTTGCATGTGATTATTTTTGACAGGTGGCCAACATGGCCCGGCATTACTATGACACTATACTATTTTAAACAAAAATAATTTCTCCGTGTAGTTACTCGCCAGATTAAATTTTCTGACCTTAGATTTGTCTGTAACATATTTATCCAAGCCTTGCGCCCCAATGGTTAAAAATTGATGAAAAGAACATGAAATCTTATAAATTTTCCAAAATAAATTTTTAAATATATAATTATATGTAATTATAATTTGAATATAGTACCGTAAAATGGTCGGTGAAGTTGTAAAGGTCGATCTAAGAGCTATAATAATTTTGGAATCCTTGTGATACTTGAAAATTGACATATTTTTTAAATTAAATTGTTTAAAAATTATTTTCTGAAGATCAGACATTTTGACTCAAATTGTCAAAATTATTTTATTTCTATGAAATTATTTTTCACTTATTTATCAATAACTGAATTATTATAATAATTTGAACAAAGAATTTGGCAAAAAAAAAAATATTCCATACCAATAAACTAAGGAAATTCAATATAATGATGATAAAAAGAATATAGAAAATGACAGTTTTGTTGTAGAAAAATAAAATAACAATAATGAAATACAATGACAAATATTTATTTTGTCGAATAAAACGTTTCTATTTTAGGATTTTTTACTCATTTTTTCGTAATTTTGTTGTCCGGATATTTTTAAAATATAAAAAAGCAAATTGGGAGAAAACAAAAAAGGGTATAAAAGTAACAAAAAAATAAAGCTGAGTAAAAGAAACAGAATAGGATGAGCGAGAAAAATAAAATAAAAGGAAAAAAGCTAGTGATGTATGAGTTGTAACAAGTCTTGGATTACATTGCGCATTTATACCCGTGGTACTAGAATTTGTCATAGTGCCTGAGGTCACAGTTGAATCTTTTTTACTGTGCCGCGAGTTCCGTCAGATGTCTTGTGCTTGAAATATAAAAAATAAAAGTATATAAAAACGTGGCACTACGTTTTTGTAATTTAAAAACATCCATAATTCATTTCACTTCATAATAAATATATTTTCTGTTTGTCTTTTATTTATTTGTTTTATTTCATTCTTTATCATAAATCATAACACAGTTTAAATATTTTTATCAAATAAATTTTAAAAAATCCACTTGAATCCATGTAATTAAAATAACAATACCGTAGATATGTTTTAGAGAGACAAAACTCATAGATGACGTTCATCATAAGAGAGAACGGGGCAAATAGGACACCATATTTTATTTATTTATTTATTTATTTAGCAATAAACCCAACAGCCGTAGCCAATTGCAGGGTTACTCTTACATAAAAATACAGAAACAAAAATATATTTGCGGACAGAAGATTTGCCTCTGAATAAAACTATAAACATAATCTTTAGTATTGCAATATTACATAGTAAAAAAAAATAACAAAACAAAAAAAACAAAATTTTTCCTTAAATATGAACATAAAATAATAGATTTAGCGCAGTGAAGTAATTATTTTGCCAAGTGATGCATCTATCAGCTGAAAAGCCCGTATTAGGGAAGTCCATAATATCAAATGATCCTTTCCGCTCACAGAAACGGTTAACAGAGGCATATTTGAGATAAAAAACATTTTTTTTTTATTTAAAAATGCTTAGTCACGATTTTTATAATAGAGTGGGATAAATTAACGAGCCCGAAAAGTGCGGCGAGTTTAAAATTTGCAAAAATAAAAAACTGTTGTTTTAAAACAAGACCCATTTTACCTCAGTCAGCTTCTTCCAGTTTTCAAAATGATAATTCAGATAACGAACACTCGAAAAAAAAAAAATTTTACAAATGTAATCATTTTTTAAATTAAAAAATCATCATATTTTCGAGGCTGATAACTTGCCCCATTCTATTCTACAAACTGTAACTAAGTATTTTTAATCTAAAATAAAATTTCTTTGTTTCAAAAAATAGTGCCTGATATTCCCTGATCTTTTCCCCTTGTTGACTCTATAAATTTAATTTTTATTTATTTTACAAGAATATTATTTTTTGATTTTTAAAAAATGTTTCTTAAATTAAATTTATTTAAATATTTAGTATAAAAAAAAATAAGCCTGTGAATTGACATCTTCGATTAATTATTAAAAAATCTTTATCAAGAATGTCATGTATTTTTACTGCAGTACACTGTAAAAATCGGAAGTACATACACGGAAAGAAAATTATGGCAGCGGTTCCCATAATTTTGTGAAATTTTTTCCTATACCATCATAGGAATTACGACCATAAATTATGGGAGCGGTTCCTATAATTATAGGAATGTTTCCCATAATTATAGGAATAGTTCCTATAATTATGGGAATGATACCGATAACACTATAGGAATGATTCCTATAATTATAGGAATGGTTCCTATAATTTATAGGAATACTTTCTATAATATTATGGGAATCATTCCTATAATTTATGGGAATGGTTCCTATAATTTATAGGAACCATTCCCATAAATTATAGGAACCATTTCCATAATATTATGGGAATGGTTCCTATAATAGTATGGGAACTATTCCCATAATATTATGGGAATGATTCCCATAATGCAATTGGAATGGTTCCTATACCATTATGGGAATCATTCCCATAATATTATGGGAATAGTTCCCATACTATTATAGGAACCATTCCTATAATATTATGGGAATGGTTCCCATATTATCATGAAAAAACTATTTTAAAGAAGTGTGATAATCACTTCTACAATACACAGAAATATTATTAAACATAAAAACAAAAATTCAAACATTGAAAAAAAAAATCGTATTTGGCAAAAAAACATTAAAATTTTTAACAAGAATTTTTTGTCAGCACAAAACATTCAAGAAAATTCAAATTTTGGGAAATTTCTACACTATTGTGCAAACAGAAATTTTTATGATATTATAGGGATGGTTCCCATAACATTATGGGAATAGTTCCCATAATATTATAGGAATAGTTCCTATACCAATATGGGAACCATTCCCATAATAGTATGGGAATGATTCCCATACCATTATGGGAATGATTCCCATACCATTATGGGAATGATTCCCATACCATTATGGGAATGATTCCCATACCATTATGGGAATGGTTCCCATAATGATATGGGAATGGTATGGGAACTATTCCCATACTATTATGGGGATGGTTCCCATAATATATGGGAACCATTCCTATAGTAGTATAGGTACCATTCCCATACCATTATGGGAACCATTCCCATAATGCATAGCAATACTTCCCATAATTTTCTTTCCGTGTACGGATTTGATTTCAACCCGAATTCACTCCGTCACTCGAAGTTCCGGAGTTTAAGAAAAAAAACACTCCGCATGCGGAGTGAATGAGGGTTATTTTTCTAACGAAGTGATTTCGGAGTGACGCGAATTTTATTTCAATCCGCATTTACTTCGGTCTAGAGTTTTGATATTTAAATAAATTAATATTTAATAGAAACAACTTTTTTATAAAAATTATGATTATTTTAACAAATAATTGATTCAGGTATTAATAATTAAACTTAGTATATTTTGTTTTTATTTAATAAATGTCTTATTAACTCACTAAATTACAATTTCATAAAATGCATAATATAAACATTAAATTATTTAATAGTTATAGCAACATAGTTTTCATAGACATATTTTATATTTCGCCACAATATAAAGTTATTTTTTGTGGTATGGTTGATGTAAATCATATAACAATTTATCGCTCAGTGAAACAATTTTAATGGTGGAAAAAGAAAAATCTGTTACTTTAATTTATAAACGTGAAAGTTTTCATTTTCAGCTGCTAATCACGGAAAAAAGAGCAGTTGAAAAATTACAATTTCGTATAGTAGTAAAGCGCTCCGAGTCTGAAACTGTAAAAATTACATTTTTTATCAGTAAATTTTACAGAAATAACAAATATTACAGTTTCAAACTCGATATTGTCGATTTAAATTGTAAAATTTGCTGCTTAAAATTTTATTAATTTTATTACTCTAACAAATTTCTAAAATTACAGTTTAAGCTTTAATGTTAAAAGATTTTTGCCCCGAAAGCCTTTTTCACTGTAGAAACTGTAATTTTTGAACTGCTATTTTTTCCGTGATGATTTTTATAAATTATTTCAGGTTAATGTAAGTAAAGGAAGCTCGTAATTATTTCCGCACTCAATATAAATGCCGAAACATAAGAGACCTACTCCACTATAAATTAGTAATCGATTTCACTTTGCGGAGTTTTTTATAATTAATATTTTCCAAAACTTCCCTTCGGAGTGAAATTTCCTCCGAAAGGGCGTAAATAAATAAAAAATCTTACTCTCTAAACATAAATAAGTGAAATAAGTAAGTATTCACTAATTCGGGGTGCCAACCGAACCACTTTTTGAAATTAGTGGTTCGATTTGCACTTTGAATTAGTGAATATTCACTTACTTTCACTAATTCGTGTTTAGAGAGTACACTCCGCGTTCACTGCGCAAATTTTTTACAGTGTAATATATACCCACATCTACCTTATTATATATGTTAAAAAAACAAGAAACCGGAACTCTCTCACCACCTTTGCCCTATAAAAAATGATAAGAAATAAATCTCTAGAATCTTTCACGACAAATAATCTAATATGAATTTTAAAATACCAATTTATATGGTAAAAATAAAATTTAAATAAAAAAAATTTCAAAAGTGTATATCAAACATGTAAATATCAACGGTGAATTTAAATTATTTATGAATAATCATCACTAACTAGTGTAAAATAACGTACGTCATTATAGAAGCAGACAAGTCGTGGTGAAGAGGTAGTGAGGTATCATTATATGATAGAGTTGCACATAGTTACTAGACAGTACTTGTAGATACTATGTGTCTGTATAAATTACTCATATCAAGGAAATGCTTGAAGGAAATTATCAAGCACTTATGCGCACTACATATGCATCTGGCATAAAATTGACGTTAGAAGGGAAAGGTACATTACATACAAATTGCGTCGTCAGAGTTATAGGACAAAGCGTCTCGGGTTATTCAGTAGTAAAATCGACTTGGAGTCAGCCGTAAATTATCGTCTCAAGTTCAGTCTATTGTCCGTTATTAAATTAATATCATAATGGTTGTAATTATTACATCTTTCATGAATTATTAAGCTGATAAGATCAGCTATTATATGTAACTGATTTTAATTGAAGAAATTTATAACAAAAATTAAAGAAAAAAAATTTTTTTTTATGGTTTTTACATAAAGTTTTTTTTTCTTGTGTTGCAGAAATATATCGTTGGAAGTTTAGATAAAAAATCATATATGTATGATCGAAACATGCCATTAATATTTATTGGTGGAGTTCCAAGATCAGGGACAACTTTAATGCGAGCAATGTTAGATGCCCATCCAGATGTAAGGTAAAACGAAATTATATAAATTTTATGAAACTAATATAAAATTAATACAACTTACAATACTATAAAAATTAACTAATTTTTTTTTACAACCAATTATTGAAACAAAAGTATTTTTGACGTAATTTAAATTAAGTATAGGGATATCCCATATGAAAAACTTTAAATGTAGAAAAATAGGGGGCGGGGGGCAAACTTTTTCAAAAATCGAGTCAATCGAAAAATGTTCATGACTTTTTTTTTATGACAAAAACTATTAAAATTTTTTTTTCCCCTTTTTTAGAAGGTACCCATTTTGCCCACAAAAATTAAATTTTTGTTTTTAACGGCAACTGAAAATTTTTTTTATTTACTTTGAATATCATTAAATAAAAAGATTTAACGTATTTGAGTCTTCGAAAACTTAGTATTTCCTTAATTACCCCGCCCCCTCCCCTATAAAAAATGTAATTTTCAATACATCGAGAATAATATAATTTCAATAAACCGCAACCCATAGATTTAAACATAAGATTCGTGTCTGAGTTCTATTCTATTTATCCCTGATACAAATTTAAATTATTGGAAAAATATCATAATTATAAGTCAAAATAAAATTTTAGAATTTTTCATGTTTTCAAATAATTTAAAAACTTACGAATAATTCGAAAAGTTTCAAATTATTGGAAAATTTACGATACGAATAATTCGTCAGTTTGAACTTTTCGCGCACCTCTTAATAAATTAATTAATAATAGAGTTAAAATAATCTTTTAATTTTTTTTTTTACTCGGACTGATATTGATAAATTCAATTTTTTTCCAATCAATATTTAAGAAATAGCAAAAAATCCTACAACCCTAAATACAAAAAAAAAATATTTTCAACACATAATAATTGAATTATTATTCAAAATCTTAACGCACACGAAATTATAAAATGAATAAATAATTATAGATGTGGACAAGAAACACGAGTAATACCTCGAATACTTCAGATGAGATCTCACTGGTTAAAATCCGAACGTGAAAACGTTCGTCTAGTTGAAGCCGGTATTTCTAAAGAGGTAACTTAATAAATTAATTGCCACCATAAATTTAACAAACTCATTTAAACTTTTGTATATTTATATAATTTACGCGTGGTTACTCTCGCTAATTAATAAACGTATTTTTTTATTTTTCATCATCAGGTAATGGATAGTGCTATTGCAGCGTTTTGTCTTGAAGTTATTGCACGACACGGAGAACCAGCACCGCGACTATGCAATAAAGATCCTCTGACATTAAAAATGGGCTCTTATATGCTTGAGTTATTTCCAAATGCTAAATTTTTGTTTATGGTCCGTGATGGCCGTGCAACCGTTCATTCAATTATATCCAGAAAGGTGATCATTTATTTTTATTTATTAATTAATAATTACAAACTTCAAGCGTTAATTAATACTGATACAATTTTGAATAAATCTCTATTTATATTTAATGTTCATCTAAAATATTCCAAATATTTAGTTACAGCTAACAATAATATCCTTTGATCTAGTCGTACATACGTACGTGCAGAAACACAATCAATTTCTTAAGACGCAATAAATTGACTAAATTGACACTTACATTCGCTTTAGAATTTTCTCAAGTCTAGTTCTATCGACATAGTAGTTTATCTATCGAGTGCGATTGTGTTTAAGACGCGAGGTGTGAAGATTGGCGCCCGAGCCGAAGGCGAGCAACACACGAGCGTCTTAGACTTGATTGTACTAGAAAAATACATTAGTTTTTGTGACAGATATTTGAAATGTACCAAATTTAGTGCCTATGAATGGCAGATTATAACCCGCATTTATTTATTTGATAAGACTGTTTTGAGTATTTCTTGAAAATGAGAGAGAAGTCGGTAAGTGTATTAATTAATATGATGATAAATTTTGTCACAAGATGGCTCGTTGAGTTACTCCGATATTTTTTGGTCGTTTGCTATCGCACATGTAACCAAAAAACATTTTTTTATCCGTTGATGACGTCACTATTAGAACGGTTAGTTATCTTTTTTACCAGCTGTATCTTATCTAATATTTTTAGCTGCCGGTTACAGGCGCTAAATTTCGTACATTCCAAGTGTCTGTCACACAAATTCATTTTAAAATCATGTCCGATAATTTATAATAGTATAGTGATTTGCTGACTGTCTTTCTCTTGGGCAATAAAACACTCCCAGTCGTTAGTTGGGATAAACAATTTCTTTGTAACACATAATCGAAATTTCCGCTACTTAAAGTCTATAGTTGGCAGCTAAAAAACAAAATATGACACGGCGGTTAATAGAGAATTGTGACTTCTTTGCTATAGCATAAAATATCGAAGACTTATTGAGTTATCTTGTGACAAAATTTTTCATCATATATTTGTAAGCGCCCTTTATTATCGGCCATCTATAGAAAATTATTTACCTACTTTTCGAGTATTTCTTACAAAAATTAATGTACACGGAAAGAAAATTATGGGAAGTTTTCCTATGCATTATGGGAATGGTTTCCATAATGGTATGGGAACAGTACCTATACTACTATAGGGATGGTTCCCATATATTATGGGAACCATTCCCATAATAGTATGGGAATGATTCCCATACCATTATGGGGCCCATTCCCATATCATTATGGGAACCATTCCCATACTATTATGGGAATGGTTCCCATATTGGTATAGGAACTATTCCTATAATATTATGGGAACTATTCCCATAATGTTATGGGAACCATCCCTATAATATCATTAAATTTTTTTTTTGCACAGTAGTGTAGAAATTTCCCAAAATTTGAATTTTCTTGAATGTTTTGTGCTGACAAAAAATTCTTGTTAAAAATTTCAATGTTCTTTGCCAAATACGATTTTTTTTGCAATGTTTGAATTTTTGTTTTTATGTTTAATAATATTTCTGTGTATTGTAGAAGTGATTACCACACTTTTCTTTAAATTAATTTTTTCATGATAATATGGGAACCATTCCCATAATATTATAGGAATGGTTCCCATAATGATATGGGAATGGTTCCCATAATGGTATGGGAACCATTCCAATTGCATTATGGGAACCATTCCAATTGCATTATGGAAATCATTCCCATAATATTATGGGAATAGTTCCCATACTATTATAGGAACCATTCCCATAATATTATGGGAATGGTTCCTATAATTTATGGGAATAGTTCCTATAAATTATAGGAACCATTCCCATAAATTATAGGAATGATTCCCATAATATTATAGAAAGTATTCTTATAAATTATAGGAACCATTCCTATAATTATAGGAACCATTCCTATAGTGTTGTGGCTATCATTCCCATAATTATAGGAACTATTCCTATAATTATGGGAAACATTCCTATAATTATAGGAACCGCTCCCATAATTTATGGTCGTAATTCCTATGATGTTATAGGAAAAAATTTCACAAAATTATGGGAACCGCTGCTATAATTTTCTTTCCGTGTATATATTAAAATTATCACCTCGATAAAAATTGTGTTGTAAGAATTAATGTTAATTGAAATTGAAATTGTTTTCAATCTTAGTTTGATTCAACCATGGTCCTTCTTGCTGAAAAAGACAATAGATTCTCAAAGCTGTATGTGCCCTGGCGGATCCAAATTACGGTAGTTATCGTAATTTGCCGTAATTTACGGTATTCGTAAGAATTTCGGTAAAATACGGTATTTTACGGCAACTGTACGGTATTTCGCAGCAAAAGTACGATATTTTTACCGTAAATTTGAAGTAAGAGAACGGTAATTTATCGCAAAATTGAAGAAAACCTGCGGCATTTTACCATAAAGTGAAGCATTACATGTTTTGGTTTCCACTATATAAAATTGGTGTATTACCGTACGATGGACGGTGTGGCTCAATAAGTTATAGATCAAATTGAACGGAATATAGTATAGTGCCGGATAGCTCAACTGGTAGAGCATTCGGCGCGATACCGAATTGGTCTGGGTTCGATTCCCAGTTCGGGCTATCTATATTTTTCTCAATTTATCTATAAATTGTCTTATTGAGAAGGTTTGCATGTTAAGGTTTCCACTATATAAAATTGGAATGCACTGTAAAAACTGTAAAAACAAAAAAAAAATACGGCACCTACGACAAAATACCGCAAAATACGGTAAATTGCCGTATTGTACCGTAATTCACTGTAAAATACCATAAATTATCGTATATTACTGTAAATTATCGTTAATTGCGGCGAATTTGCCGTAGAAATATCGTATTTAACGGTAAATTATTGCAAAATGCGGTAAATTACCGTAATTCGGATCTGCCGGAGTGTGTAAGGCTTATATTTGACTATGCTACTTTCTCATAGAACTTATTCGTTTTCATAAAATGTCTATGAGAGTTTATGAGAATCTATTGGATTCTGAAATTTTTTTAACAGGGCCAACACACCTATCTATTATACTACAGGAAAAAAAACACCATAGCCAAAAAACAACCCTGTAGATCTAAGCAAGAATAATACAACCGCGTCACTAATCAATATGAGAGGGCATTTGTTTTCTCGATATTCAAATATTTAAAATGAGTTTCACTTTCATTATAATATTTCGTATAATTCCGTATAAGACGCTCGTTGTTGGTTCGGGTGTCAATCATCATAACTCACGTTTTATACATAATCGTACTACGTACATAAACGACTATTACACAGAAAAACAGGATTTCTTGCACGGAAAAATAATTATTTCTATTACAAGCTGTAGTTGAGGTTACTGCAAGTGGAAGTAAAGAAATATGCCAACTCCAATTTGAATCAAACTCAACCACACGTGTAGTAACGCCAACTTCAATCATAAGCGTTTACGACAATATTATGGTTAGAAAAAAACATAACTTTTTTCCGTGTGGCGTAAAAAATTCTTACACGCCCGAAGAAATTTTTCGCATTATGAATTAAAAACAATATTTTTTCTAGTTCTTAGAAAACTTTTGTTTTCATTTCATAATGCAAAATTTTTCTTGGGCCAAAAAATCCTTTTTTTTCTGGGTAGTATTATATACAAGCTAGCGGTCAATAAAACAGAAATACGAAACAATTCATTTATTTAACGTTTGAGGTGTGAATTTAGGCCTTACTTCCTTGCATACATTTATATTTTTTTCTCCTTGGCTATCGTCCCTATTGGGCTACGTGCCACTTACTGCTGTAGCATGTATTTATATTAATAAGATTATTGGTATGTAGGTAACGATAACTGGATTCGATTTATCATCGTATAGACAGTGTCTCACGCGATGGAATCACGCGATATCATTGATGTATGATCAATGCAAAGAGGTGGGTCCAAGTCGATGTCTGATGGTACCTTATGAACAACTTGTACTCCATCCACGTGATTGGATGAAAAAAATACTCAATTTTCTTGATGTACCCTGGAATGAATCTGTTCTACATCATGAAGAATTTATAAATAAACCTGGTGGTGTTCCACTTTCAAAGTAATTTTTAATTTTTAATAGAATATAGTTAGTTTTTAACAAAATATTATTTTATAATTTATTCAATTGATTAATTAATTATATTACAGAGTTGAGCGTTCTTCTGATCAAGTTATAAAACCCGTGAATCTTGAAGCTTTGACTAAGTGGGTCGGACACATTCCAGACGATGTTGTCAGAGACATGCCAGACGTAGCTCCAATGCTTTCAAAGCTTGGATATAATCCCTATGAAAATCCTCCTGTTTATGGAGCACCCGATAGTCTTGTTAGCGATAATACAAGAAGGTATTTTTTTAATTTTTATTAGTTTTAATTATAAATTAGTTTAATAAATGTTTCAAACCTTACATCCGTTTTAATTAAAAATCAATATTATTCTAAGTATTTTTCTGCTACTGAAATTTTGACATAACACAAAAAAAAATTTAACGATAATTCTGTTGAGAATTGAAGCGCATTCTTAGACATTGTTTTATTTTTGCACGACTCGAGTCATGATCATGATCGTGATGCGAAGCATCAGAGTGTGCTTTACGATCGAAATTTTAAAATATCCAATGGCCTCAAACTGTCAGAACCATCATATTAAATTTTTTACTTATCGTATAGCAATTTTTGATTGTTAAAATTAAAAATTGAAGATGTACAAGCTCTGTAGTTTCAAAAAGATTCATGCTTGATTTTTTGTTTTATATGCGGTTCAAATACAAATAAATTAATTATGAAAGTTTGAGTGGGAGTCAAACGTAAGGATATGTAAAGAGTTAATTAAAACGATTAAAACTCAAAGTAGTACTATCGGTTTTAGAGTTGACGTTCAGAATTTAATGAAACTTGGCAAATTGGTACATTATAATAAGATAATGAACCAGATAAATTTGCATAGGTCTACAGAGAACTGAAAAAATATATTAATATTAAAAAATGTTTGCCTTTAGCATCGATCTTTATGAGATATCACAGAGGTTAATTTATTTCACAAAAAGCAACGTTCAGATTTCAATGGAAGGGTAATCAACGGAAAGAAATAAATGTTTAGAATATTTTGGTTAGTCAGAATCTGAGCTTCAGAGCTTGTGATAAGAGTAATTAGTAAATAATTAAGAAAAATCTTATATGTTACTTACATGTGGCAACGCCGCCAAAAAGGTTATGACGTGCGCGAAATAAACATGTATCGAACGCAGTATGTGGGAATACCAGTGTTATACACAGTTACATTATTAACCAAAGCAACATATTATTTTAGTAAACAAACGTAAAGCCAATAACTTGTATAATAGATGTTTGCACAATAGATTTTCGTGCATGATCTCATATTTTGAGTGAAACAGAGTTACTGTAAGCTTACTTCTATCTCTTTTGTTTTTACGCGGCGTTGACAAATATTAATATTACAGAACCCTGGTAGATGTGAATGAAGATAAATTGCGATAAAATATGGAAAATTACGGTATTTTGCGGTAATCCTACAGTATTCATCGGTAAAAGTGCGGTATTTCCTCGTAAACGTGCAAATTTACTGTAAAATTACGGCGTTTTACCGTAAAGTGAATTATTTCACTCTGTTACGGTAAAAAAATGCAACATATTGCGATAAATTACCGAAAATTATTGTAAAATACCGCAAATTTACAGTAAAACACGATATTTTGCGGCTTAATACGGTAATTTACCACAATTCGGATCCGCTAGGGAAGTCAAATTACACAAAGCACACATTTGACACTTGTAGTATCGATAGTACGACCTTAACTCAAATTGATTAAATTTTGAAATAAAACGACCAATTAGTTATCGAATAGATGTCACTATAGTCAACTGGGGTGTTGCTCCAATCGCCTTTGGCTCGCACAAGTTTGCCAATTTATTTTTATGAACTAAAAATTAAATAATAATAATAATAATAATAATAATAACAAACAATAAATAAATGTTATTTATTACAGAGTACTTGCTAATAATGAAATTTGGGAAGCTAAAGTGAAACAATTTGCTCTGGAACAACGTGGACCTGTGCCCATGATTACTGACGACGATGTAACTTCTACGATATCAAATGAAGCGTGACAAATAAAATTTTTGTTAGCTGTTTAAATGTTAAATAAAAGAAATTAACGAAATTCCAATAATTAATTTGCTATTTATATTTCAAAGATTATTATTTTTTAATTAAATCCAAATAAATAATTACAATAATAAGTAAAAAAAAAAAAAAATATTTACATAAATATAAATAAATAAAAAAAAATTTATATACTTCTATTGTTAAATTTCTCTCCAGATCTGAAAGATCCTGCACTGATAATATATATTATTTTTTTATAGTATTAATTAATTTGCGTAATTTATAAATTAATAATGTTACTAATAAAATAGTTTTAGAAAAAAAAATATACAATTTATAAATTAAAATATAAATAATAAATAAGTTAAAAATAATGGCCAGTTATTTTTAAATTTATTTTGTGCAGTTTAAGTTTTTTATTTTTTTTTATTTATTTATAATTTAGAAAAATATATAAATATATATATATAATGTTAATTTAATTGAATTAAGTGCGGGTAATATTTGGAAAAAAAAAGAAAAAAAATTTTAATTTTAAATTTCGAGCAGACAATTTTCATAAAAAATTAAATTTTAATTACAATCACTTTGACTTTATTAAGAATCGATACTTAATTCATAATTTATAAATATATACATATATAACATTAATGTGAAAATAAAATTAAAAAAATAAACAACCAATATTATGCTCTACTCGCATAATTATAAATTTATCGAACGCTCGAATAATTTATAACGTACATTTAATTTATAATTTATTAATTATTAACATGTTGCCATACTCAAATATTAATCTTCACTATCTCTAAAGAGTAGGTAATTAAATAAATAACTTTTTTTACGTGATAATAATTTGTTTTTACCAAACTAATAATTTTTTTAATTATTAGACGAATAAATAAAAATTCTAAACTATTATTATTATTTTTATTATTATATTAATTTCATATTATTAACTGTACAGAACGTGAAAAAAAAATACAGAGTATAAACATTTGTAATAAAATATTAAAATAAATATTGATATTATGTTAATTATAAAGATATGTATTAGGATAATTAAATGACATTGTTAATAAGTTTTATAATTTAAGCTCTCGAAATTATTTCGTTTAATCGATAGCTAGTAAATGAAATTATTTAAATGTATTAATGATTATAGTTAAAATTTATTTGTAAACACTGTATAAGATAATTTTTTTTTTCATAACGAAAAATTATTACAGCGATGTTAATAACTCTATTGTATATCATAATTATAAAAATAAATTATTTTAATAGAAAAAGAAAAATTAATTATTAAATTTCACAGAAATTTAATTACAGTTCAAGCTCGTTATTAACAATTCCTTCTATAACGCTTTTCGTTACGACTTTGAAGCTCCTCCACTTTTTCAGATGCTCAGTTAGTACATTACACGCCAAGAGAGGAAAGTAGGACATTCCAACCCGCGTGTGTAATAGACTGTAGCACATGCAAATTGGGATTTCCTACTTTTCTCCCTGGTGTGTATAAAATTTTTCACCAGATCTGTACTCGAAAGTTAAAATTTTTGCCTCTGTTTGTGGGGTGAATGGTGCATGCGCTCATTTCTATCATTTATTCTCATAAGAGAAAAGAACGACTTTTTTCCCTCTGAACAGGGCAGGAATTTAAACTTCCGGTACAGGTCTGGTGAAAATTCAATGTCATGACGCTCGTTAAAAGCATCACTCACTTTTTATTTAAAAGAACGATTATTTTAATAATAAATTTTTGTCAATAAATGTTCTTTCAGTTAAATAAAATGCGCATGTCGTTAACTTTGATTTGTACGAAACGTTTCACTGATCATTGGTCTTTTTAACGTAATTTCAATCGTTACTTTTAATGAGCGACTTTAAACGATTGACATACGTAACGCACAGATGTAAAACGTGCGTCGAGAATTAAGATAGAGGGGGAAACTAAGTGTCGGATTTTTCCAACAATTTTTTCTCCTAAAAGCCCTGATGGTTGCTTATAACGAGCATGGACTGTATTGTATTTGTCCTCATACTGAAATTTTAATAAAATTTTGGCATCAATCCCAATTTTCTATTTTTTATTTAGTGATAATTTTTGTTGATTTTATTGGCGTGTAAATCTAGCGAAAAATTAATTTCCAATCTGACTGTCAGCTAACATTTCTTTTTTTAATGAATTTTAAGGGGGACTGATAGTGTGATCACCCGAAAAAAAATGATTTTTGAGAATTTTTTAAAAGAAAACTACTGTATGGAATGTTTTGATGTTTTAAGGATATATTTGTGGATACATAATGAATACAAGATACAATTTTTGAACCGAACAATTCAAAATTCAGCGAGTTATTCACAATCTCCCAACACACCAAAAAAAAAAAATCCTCCCACTGCTGCAATGATAGCGACCTTCGCAGTGCATAAAATAAAAAAAAACTAAAAAGTTTATTAAACTAGAAGGTATTTCTCGTACCATGACCCTCGGGCTAAGAAAAAAATTGAAATGTATCGAACTGGCGGGGTTTTTAAAAACATTTCAAATTTCGCGCGAAAATTTGATAATTTTTGGCCGGCCAAAATTACATTTCTGATTCGATCGGAAAACTAAAGGTTCATAATACGTAGAAACAGAAAAGAAGCTGCAATTGAAATCAAATCGATAGGATGATTTGTCTTCGAGTTATAGATGCAGCAATTTTGAAAAATGTATTTTTGAGAGCCAATAAGCGACTGCTCTTCAGATGGCTGTAACTCAAAAAAATTATTCGAGATATGCACTTGAAATTTCAGTATCTTATTTTTTAAGTAAAGACTATCGAAATATACAAAAATAAACATTGATTTTTTCAAAATTTCACACTTGTGGTCCACCTTAATAATAAATTAGAAATACAAATTACTCATAAATAAAATAAAATTTATTATAAAATAATTATTGAAACATTTACTTATTGCTGATAATAAAAATTCCAACACGTTCATTCGCTGTTACTATTGATTTCTTCAATATATAAATATACGAATGTAACAAACATATATTTATAATCACATGTTCAATAGTGACATAATATTCTTTTTTTAATGTACTAATACGCAATAAAACAATTAAAAGTAAACTATTAATTAATTGTTTATTTATTAAGATGCAAAAATAAAAATGTTAATTAAGCCTTTAAATTGTTACTGTTCAAAAACATTGTCAATAAATAATTTAAAATGTCTTTGTTTACTTACATTAAATAGGAATTCAAAACAATTTATTCGTCACAAACATCAGACATCATTGAAGGTAAAATAATAAATTAATTATTCAGTCATAATTTTTTTATTTTATTTGTTAATTAATTAATTACTTAGAAGTCATACGAAACACTTGGGCTAAAAGAAAATTGCGAAGATGAAGATTTAAGACTAGCGTTTGTACATTTAGCTAAACAATATCATCCAGACAGTGGATCATCAAGTGCTAACTCAAATAAATTTTCTGAAGTATTTATTATTTATTATTATCTAATTAACTAACTAATTAATTAATAAGTGTAATTGAATTGATTGTAGATTGAAAGTGCATATAGACTAATTCAACGTGAAAGAAATTCCCGTAAGGACGATACTAATTCGTTGCCGGATGTTGAAGAATTTGATATCAAAGTACGGTAGTTTATCATTAATTAATTGTGCTTACTGTTTATTAATACAGTTAATAATTGATGATTAATTTTTTATTCAAGCATACAGCACCGCAACATCGCAACTATTTAGCTTATGATACCGGTGTTGGAACACCATCAGAAAGACAGCGAAGACATACTGTTGAAAGAGCTCAAAAAGCTGTCGACAATATTACGGAACACAGATTGAAAAAAATAACAGCATGTGAGAAAAATACTCTTGTAGGAATGGACAAACATCGAGCGGGAGATATTAAAACACGGTTTGGTATTGATCGTTTAGTTGAAGATTTAATTCAAGAGTCTATCAATAGAGGAGAGTTTAGAGACTTGCCTGGTATGGGGAAACCCCTTAAAGATCGTGCTACTGCACAAAATCCTTATGTTGATTTTGTAACATATAAATTGAATGAGGTAACTATTAAGAAAATAATAATTACCTTAATATATATTAGGGTGTTTAAAAAAAAAAAAAAAAAAAAAAAAAAGTTTTTTTTTCTCAGAAACAAGTTCAAAAGTTTTATTTAGATATAAAAATACGCCTATAAAAATTGGAGCTCTTAATATTTGCATTAAGAAATTCCACATCGTACTTTTTTAATTTCTATAAGAGTAACATGGAAATCATTTTTTTTTTTTTTTGTGTCTTCTGATTTTTATGACTAGGTAACGATGTCTCGTAGAAAAAATCTGTAGAAATAATTTTGTAGAGAATTGAATGTTCTACAAAAAAAGTCTCATAATTTTTTGATAAATCCATCTGTTCAAAAGTTATTGGAGCTTGAGGTCGAATTTGTAGTAAATTTCAAGATCTTTTTACTTTTCCCGCGAAACTGTCAGACTCATCATAAAATGTCAGAATACTTTGTTCCTTACAAACTATCTTTTATCAAGTTTTTCAAAATTCCGCATTATAATGCCAAGCTCTTAATAACGATAATGTTCTAATCGATTTCAAGAGCTTAACATTAAAATGGAAAGAAACTAGAAAACAGTGCGAAATTTTAAAAAACTTTTTTAAAGATAATTTGTAAGGAATAAAATTATATCCTGATCCTCTCTGTACAATGAGAAATTGCCAATTATAATTAAGGTAGAAATTTAAACTTTACGTGCAGGTGTAGTGAAAAAATAATATGAGTTCTAATAAAAAAAATAATTAAATTACTTAAATTTACATATTTCAAATACAGTATTGTTTTTTTTGCCGCGCTATAGGTTAGGAATTAGCCTGTTTTGACTGCTACCAGACATTAAAACTTCCAGTAAAAATGCATGTTATTTGTAAAATGTAGTGCGTGGCACGGAATGAAATGCGATTTCTGACCTCGGGTAATGTCAGCGCTCACCTTTGGCTCAGGCAGCCAGCTTCACCCTTATCTGAAATCATCTTGTTTTATCTCTTGCCACGCAATGGACTATTTATAATAATTTTTTAGATATTAATCGACAATGGATTTACACCAGAATGGATACAATTATCAAAAGAAATACGTGAAGAAACAAAAGAGTTGGAAAATAAATTAACGATAGTACGGAATAAATTAGGATCACTTCCATTATCTCTTGACGAGGATAAATTATGGAAAAATACATTAAAAAATTATCAAGAGATTGTTGATAATATAAATAAAAAAATAAATAAATTCAATTTACTTGTACCAATTCTTCAAAAACAAATGCTCTTAATAAATTTAAATAATATTGCGAAAAAAATTCTTGATAAGCCTCCATGTCTTTCTCAAGATAAAAAATTGGAAGACAACATGATAATTCAAAATAATTCTGTATCAACAAATTTGATGGATTTATTTTTTTCAGCTTTCGATGGTAAAAAAAAATAAATGATTTCATACATAGTTTATAAATAAATTTAATTTTTGTATGATACCTATGATTGGTTCTTTAAAATAATAGAAAAATATATATTTTATCACCAAATGCCGTATAACTTTTATTGTAAACCATTTTATTTCCAATAAACTATCTTTTACCAAGTTTTCGAAATTCTGCAATTGCATAATTTCTTAAGAATAATCGTGTTCTGATCATTTTTGACTGGTTTTAAAACCAAAAATGATAGATTTTTTTGACTAATCCCTATCTCATTATATATAACCATATATAATTATATATAACTATATCTCGATATATGTAACCATATCTCATATATAAATAGATCCTGCTAACATTTGGATCTCATTATATCTAACCGTTGAGATATTATATATAGTTGGATCTCATCATTTTTTCTCGGGTGATTAATATTGTTATGTATAACCATGTATATACACTGGTCACAGAAATTAAGGGATAGAAAAAAAATCCTGAAATTTTTAGGTGATTTTCAACATGCTGTAACTCGGTGAAAAATGGTCGTATAAAAAAACTAAAAAAAGCAAATTGTAGCCTCAAGTTTCTAGTTTTCAAATCTGGACCTCAAAATTTTTTATCATGTACGGTTCCGGAGTAATCATAAGAAAACCAACGAAAAAAAAATTTTCAAAATTTTTGCTGGTCTTTCAATACCTCTATGGGCGACAATAAATTTTTTTGAATAATCCGACTGTCTGACTTTTCTCGGAAATTTTATGCCCTTTAATTTGGTGGCCTTAAAAAGTCTCTACGACGATTTGGCGCCGAGTGATCATTGATCAAAGCAAAAAAGTCCATTTTGGCTTTGATAATCAATAACTCCGGATTTATTGGTCGTACAGATAATGGAAGTAGGGTTTTAAAAACTGGAAAACATTCTCTATAAGGCAAAATTAGTGGCATTTGATAGAAAAATTTTTTTTAAAGCGATATTGTTTGGTAAAAAACAGGTCAAAATTCACAAATTTAAGGATATTCGGAAATCTTGCTATAACTTTGGATATAACGGATAAACAAAGGATATCTTCGACTTTTTTTTAACCTCAAAGTGTCCTGAAAAAAATCCTGAAAATTTGAAATCGCTGCGATTTTTCTTTCTTAGTACCCCGAAGCTTTAAATTTATCGATTTTGTCAAAAATCACCATAATTGGTAGTTTCTCGGTTTTTGTTCATTTTTTCGATTTGAGAATGTTTTTTTTACCAATAATCTTCATTTTTTCGACCAAAAAGATCGATTATCGAAAAAAATTGAAAAACAAAAAATTTTGAAAAAAATTTTTTTTTTTTCAAAATTTTTTTTTTCAAAAATTTTTTTTTTTCAAAATTTTTTTTTTTGTTGTATCTGCAATGATTTATCATTGTCAAAAAAAAATCCTAAAATTTTTTTTACCGCTGTAACTGCATCTGCTTCAAATGTCAACTTAAGAAACATACCCTTTGGGTAACTCTAATGCCGGCGGTAAAAAAAATTTTAGGATTTTTTTTTGACAATGATAAATCATTGCAGATACAACAAAAAAAAAAAAATTTTAAAAAAAAAAAATTTTTTTCAAAATTTTTTGTTTTTCAATTTTTTTCGATAATCGATCTTTTTGATCGAAAAAATGAAGATTATCGGTAAAAAAAACATTTTCAAATCGAAAAAATGAACAAAAACCGAGAAACTACCAATTATGGTGATTTTTGACAAAATCGATAAATTTAAAGCTTCGGGGTACTAAGAAAGAAAAATCGCAGCGATTTGAAATTTTCAGGGTTTTTTCAGGACACTTTGAGGTTAAAAAAAAGTCGAAGATATCCTTTGTTTATCCGTTATATCCAAAGTTATAGCAAGATTTCCGAATATCCTTAAATTTGTGAATTTTGACCTGTTTTTTACCAAACAATATCGCTTTAAAAAAAATTTTTCTATCAAATGCCACTAATTTTGCCTTATAGAGAATGTTTTCCAGTTTTTAAAACCCTACTTCCATTATCTGTACGACCAATAAATCCGGAGTTATTGATTATCAAAGCCAAAATGGACTTTTTTGCTTTGATCAATGATCACTCGGCGCCAAATCGTCGTAGAGACTTTTTAAGGCCACCAAATTAAAGGGCATAAAATTTCCGAGAAAAGTCAGACAGTCGGATTATTCAAAAAAATTTATTGTCGCCCATAGAGGTATTGAAAGACCAGCAAAAATTTTGAAAATTTTTTTTTCGTTGGTTTTCTTATGATTACTCCGGAACCGTACATGATAAAAAATTTTGAGGTCCAGATTTGAAAACTAGAAACTTGAGGCTACAATTTGCTTTTTTTAGTTTTTTTATACGACCATTTTTCACCGAGTTACAGCATGTTGAAAATCACCTAAAAATTTCGGATTTTTTTTCTATCCCTTAATTTCTGTGACCAGTGTATATATAATTAGATAACGTTATACATAGTCAGATATAATTAGGGGAGAGGGGGGCAAAGTAGGCCCCTTAAGGAAAATAATTATAATATCACTAATTTTTTGTACGCGTTTACTTCTTTTTAGACCCTTAATACTTATTTTTACTTTATTGTGCTGCGTCCAGTAAAATCGAAAAATCGAAAATTTCAGATTTGATATTTTTCATTCTTTACACGTGTGATATTTGCAATCAACTATAAAACAATTGTATTTTAATAATATAAAAGTCATTTTAATAGTATGCTGCGATATAACTTTAAAACGTACTTTTATTATCTTTAACTTTCTTAAACAATTATATTTAATGAACAGTTTTGGTGGTTTATTTTAGCCCTCATTATATAAGAAATTTCGATAAGCTTATTATCCGTTCGGATTTAATGACGTATAGAAAATTTTGAGGAGCCCACTTTGCCCCCATAGTTTTTGAAGTTTTGAAAATTTTAAAGGGGCCCAATTTGCTCCCTCCTCCCCTACTGTGATTTCAAGATCTTGACTAAGATAGCTACTAGGGCAATATCTCTCGAACAAATCACCTGAATGAGATGGTTCTTGCAGCCATCAATGCGTTTTATAGAGTTCTGAAGATGATTAGATTTTGAAATCGATTGAGTATGTTGTTTTTGAAAAATTAAAAAAAAAAATTTTTTTTGTATTTCTTAATTATTTCAGAGTCCATTCGATTGACTGATCTGAAATTCACAGGAAAATTGATGGCTAACAAGATCTTTTGATTGCCGCAAGAACCATTCAAATCATTTAATTAGTTTAAAAGCTATAGTGCGTTCAGGCACACACACACACGCGCGAGCATCATGGTGAAAAGCGTCAGAATAGCTTCCTAGGACCTCAAAACGTCGACTTCTGATGACAACTCGATTTTCGAAAATCGGGATGAAAACAATAACTTCAAAAAAAGTTATTAAAATCATTAAAAAATTCAAGTATTTTTGTTTAATTAATTTTCTGATTCTATATTTTTATTTTATTTGTAATTTATAGTTACAAAATATTAATTTGTTTTATTTATTATTTTTTAATTGTCATCAAATCTTTCATTATCTGCAAGGGTGTTTACAACACAGAAAAACCAATCACATTAATCCCACACTAGAAAAATGATAATAAAATTTAATAATTAACAAAGAATACACAGTAATACATATACTTTTTTATCAAATATACTTACGTGGAAGACACTGATAATTAGATATCGATGTAAAGTCTTTTTTGCATTGACATTTATCATTAATACAAACAGAATTATCAGGTACACAGAGATTACTGGCATCACAATATCCACCTAATATTGGTGCACATGTAGAATTATTGAGAAAAACATTATTTTCTCTACATACACATATTTTATCTATAGAACATACAGCATGCAATTTTTCTTCACAATCGCGATTGGATTTACATGACTGTCCCAATTGTACTGATGAATAAAAAAAAAAATTTTTATCATTTTTATGTACGCATTTAATTAAATAGTTTATTTTGAAAATTATTTAGCTACTTGGTATGCATTGATTGTTGGATTTGACTCTGTAGTTAGAATTACATTGACACGAATTATGAATACAAACAGAATTATCTGGTGCGCAATGGTCTCCAGGAAAACATAATCCACCTAATAATGGTAGACATCTTGAATTATCTACAACAATATGATTTTTTTTGCAAACACATCTTCTACGATCCGAACATTCTGAATGCCATATATCTCCACACTCATAATCATTGGAGCAGGATCGTCCTAACATCAATAAAATATATAAAAAATATATTAGTACATGATTATAAAATATATATGACTGTATAATTTATCAACAATGAAAACTAACGAGGTACACATTTGTCGTTGTATTCAGCTACGAAATGAGTATTGCATTGACATTTATTATTAATACAAGCAGAATTATCGACTGCGCATGATTCATCATCGTTACAAATTTCTTCCAAAAGTGGCGAACATCTGGTGTTATTTACTACAAGGTAATTTTTTTTGCAAACACATTTATTATCTAAACACTCGGTAAAAGATATTTCGTTACAATTGTCATTATTCTGACAAGCTTTTCCCAATGGTGCTAAAATATTAATACCAGACAATAATTTATATGATTCATTTAACAATAAAGAATATTAAAATTTTTGAATGTAATATGTTCATTACTTGGTACACATTGCTCATTAGTCTTAGATATATATTCATTATTACATTGACATTTATTATCAATACAAATAGAATTTTCGGGGGCACATTCTTTAGAATTTTTACAATATCCGCCTAAATGCGATAAACATTTTGCTGAATTTTTTACACTATGTTGCGATCTACATGTACACATATTTTCAGAGCATTGAGCATGCATTATGTCATTACACATATGGTCGTTTTCACAATATCGCCCTAATTGGCCTGAAATAATTATTATACATTTATTTAAAAAAAAAAAAAAATATTCTAGTTGGTTATTGTAAAATAGTATATTGTGTGGCAAGGGATGAAACAAGACGATTACAAACGAGGATGAAGTTGACTGACAACGCCCGAAGTTTGAAATCGTGTTTTATCTTGGGACACGCACTATATTTTCCACATAACCTGCATTGATATTGGAAGTTTTAATGTTTGGATTTCATCTAAACAGACTAATTTCTGGATCGATAGCGTGACAAAAAATAATGTTTTATTTTGAATTTTTAAATTTAAATAATTTAACGAGGAAAACAATAGCATTTTATTAATTCAACAATTTTTTAACTTTCCGCTATGAAAATTAAAAATTTTCAAAAATATCCTGTTTAGAAAATCTCATCGAATCTAATAGATTCTCATAAAGTCCCATAGAGATTTTATAAGAATGAATGAGTTCTATGAGAAATGCTACAGTTAAGTATAGGGCCTTATACATACAGCTATAAGAATTTAGCGGATTTTTTAAAAGGGTAGGGAAGTCATTAGTTTCGATCCGATTTTCGAAAATCAAGTTTTCATCAGAAGTCAACGTTTTGAGGTCTCCGAGTTCGAAAACAGCAGGAAGTTTTGAGGATGATCTACAGGGTCAACCGTTTTTTAGATTTTTTTTTTATTAGAACTCATTTTATTTTAAAAATTTTCCAAACAAAACTTCAAGTCCAATTGGTTATTAGAATGGCATAAATATTCAAAGGCTTTACAATTACCAAATGTGATTCTGACAGAGATTAAATTAAATTTGAAACTAATTTAGCAGCTCGAAATTAAAGAGTTTTTTTCCAGAGGGAAAAAACTCATCAATTTCTACCCGTTAAGGCAGTTCACTCGCGACCTATAGCGTGTGCTCTTACTTGCTATTGCTTCCTCTTTTACTTGATATTGCTTACTCGCTTTTTCTCGTTTTAAATTGTGAGACAGATTCCTCTGAATATTTTTAGCTTTTTTACTAATTGGTAGTATGATTATTTAAAAAAATTTTTAAATTTGAAAAATTTTTTTCTGTTATCTGTTAGTTTTTGGAAAGATTTTTAAGCAGAATAAATTGAAGTATACGTGAAAATGTGAATTTTTTTTGGTTAGTCCGAGCTACTACAAGTTAGTTGTGTGTACTTTGATTATTAATATCTCGCTTTACAAACTGTAAAAAATTGTGATTTTTTAAAATTACATGCAAGACATCTACCTTGATATCATATTTTAATTACATGAAATTCTCATGAAAAGTCGGTTTGCGAGTGAACTACCTTACATCGCATCTGTTTCGAATTAGCTTGTTTAGACTGACAAAACAGGCATTGAATCTTGCAGTTTCAATGCAGGTGATATGAAAATAGTATATTAGACACCAAAAGAAGAAAGAAGGACGTCCCAATTCGCGTGTTGGTCACTCTCGCCTTCAGTTCGGGTAGGTAATTGTGCACACCGATTGGAATGTCCTACTTTCCTTCCTTGGTGTGTAATGTACTATAGAATTATACATTGAATTTTTATTAAAGAATTGAACTCACTGCGTATACATTGATCATTAAATTTTGATATAAATCCAGGTTTACATACGCATTGTTCATCGATACAAACAGAATTATTGACCAAACATTCATCATTCCTCCAACATTTACCACCTAACAGCGGAAAACATTCAGTTCCATTTACTACTGAATAATTGAGTAAACATTCACATTTTTTATTGGTGTTACAGTTCGCGAAGACTATTCCCATGCAATCTAAACTACTTTCACAATGCGTTTCTAATTTTTCTGAAATTTCGGCAATAGTATTAGATACTTTTAGTGAACTTTATTAAATTTATAAAAACTTTAAGGAAATACATACCTGATTTTGAACACGCATATATATTTTGGTTGTTTTTAAATCCAACCATCTTGCATTCATCTGTTTCGTCACAACATGGATTTGCAAGAATAGGATTACACTAGTGTAACATTAATGTAAATTTTAATTAAAATAAAAATTTTCAACTCGTATAATTATTCATAATTATTGTGATTTCCTCGCAGATTTGAATCACGGTGGAAACACGGTGGGTTTGTTCCATTTTACCACTGTGATTACGCGGTGGTAAAATGGAACAAACCCACCGTGTGACCACGGTGGATCCACGGTTTTTAAACTTCCACGGTGTTTCCACCGTGATTCAAATCTGCGAGGGATTACTTCTTAACAATATGTACAGTAGGGTGCTTCGTTTCCGGCAAAAGTATTTTTTTTGTTGCTCATCAAGCAAAATATTGTTTTTTATGCTGAAACTAAAATTCCTGCCAAGTTTGAGCTTTTGATTCCAATCCTAAGTACATTCTATTTGATTTTAAAGATTTCCCATTTAAAATACACGTAAATTAAATTACTTTTTTTTTAACTTTCTAATACTCAGCTGCGTTTTATGATATCGACGCGGTTTTGGTCGCAAATTGTAGGGCATTTGGCGTTCTTCAAAAGTGCCCATAGTTACTCAGCTGTGATTCCAGCTGTTTTACTTGTGTCGGTTGCGGAAGTTATTTTTCCTATAAAATAGACCTTTATTGGCTTGCAGAACGTAAACCAATGAAAGTACATTAAAAATGCTAATGGAAATTTGTTAGAAAATTTTATTCTCGTCAAAATAAGTTCTATGAGTCAAGTCGCTAAAGTCCATAGTTTCCGAGCTATAGTAATTTTAATAATTTGAAAAATAAAATTTCAATTGTAATTGTTTTTTTTTATATTTTATTTTTCAAATTATTAAAATTACTATAACTCGGAAACCATAGACTTTAGCGACTTGACTCATAGAACTTTTTTTGAAGGGAATAAAATTTCCTAAAAAATTTCCATTAGCATTTTTAATGTACTTTCATTGGTTTACGTTCTGCAAGCCAATAAAGGTCGATTTCATAGGAAAAATAACTTCCGCAACGGACACAAGTAAAACAGCTAGAATGACAGCTAAATAACGATGGGCACTTTTGAAGAACACCGAATGCCCTACAATTTGCGACCAAAACCGCATCGATATTATAAAACGCAGCTGAGTATTAGAAAGTAAAAAAAAAGTAATTTAATTTACGTGTATTTTAAATGGGAAATCTTTGAAATCAAATGGAATGTACTTAGGATTGGAATTAAGAGCTCAAACTTGGCAGGAATTTTTGTTTCAGCATAAAAAACAATATTTTGCTTGATGAGCAACGAAAAAAATACTTTTGCCGGAAACGAAGCACCCTAATGTACAGTCAGTAAAAAAAATAGCTAAGTATACTCGCGTGTTGAAACGTCCCACTTCCCTCCCTAGAAATGTAATATTCTATTTTCGGAACTAATTCATTTTTACAAAATCTCTACCGAGAGATAATTATATAAAAAATTGCACACCTCAAGCGCGAAAGCGCTGGTGTGCTTTATGATCGCTCTAAATTTTTTGACTCATTCACTCACATTTTTTACTTTCCCATTGCGAGTAAACTGGAGTCAGGACGAATAATCAATCGTTTGTTTGTAAAATATTGTTTATTTGCGGGGTAAAAATACTTAATTTTGAATAATTTTTAAATAAAAAAAAAAAAAGAGTAAAAAATAATGATCTAAATTTTTTTGCGTGTTTTTTTATTATTGGCTCAGATTTGATCTAAATTATAGAGTAAGTTTTTTTAAAAAATTCTCTTCAAGTATAAAAATTTATAAGAATATATTGGATTATCTGAAATTTTTTAAGCAAAATTTTGTATACTTACACGACTCCCATAATTAACACATTCAAAAACAAAATCATTTTCGAGTCCGTCAAGAGTACCGGGAATCCATAGAAGAAAAGCCCGAGTGAAAGTAAAACACAGAAATAAAATTTTAATTTTCATCTTTCAATAGTTTATGTGGTTGCTATGAATATATTTAATAAATTAACAAAAAATTTTAAAACGGACATATCTTATTATTAATAAAATTATATAATCGAACAACCTACAATGACTATATACGTGACTGTCCGAGTATTACTACCAAATTTATTAAATATGATTTAAATTTAATTGATTATTTAAATCCTTTAACAATTTGCTATGAAATATTTAGTTTATTTTTATTATGATTAAAGTTTAATAAAACAAATCTTGTCAATAATTCGCAAACGTACTGATTTCAATAATTGTACAATCATGGGATTTGAAAAAAAATCTACACGGTCAAATTTTTTTTATTAGTCGTCTAATATATATTTTTTTTTATCATAGCTCAATTACGATGAAAACTACAAAATCTTATCAAATTTTAAGGGTTTACCAAAGGACTGTTGTTTCGGTGTCACGCTTAAATAACTGCAGACAAAATAACCGACGACAAAACACACAAAAACCGTGATAAAAGGGCGGTTATTTTGTCGTTCGTTTATTTTGTCATTCGGTGATTTTGTCGTCGGTTATTTTGTCGCGGTTATTTTGTCTTTGCTTGAACTGTTACCCAACCGTTGTTTGATTGATACAACAAAAAATCAATATCTAATTTTAAAATATTTAAAAATTTTTATGTCAGTAATTTTATAAAATCATATTATCACTTTTAGCACAAAATTTATATATACTTATTAGGGTGCTTCGTTTGAGATGACTATTTTTTTTCCAAGTCCCATGTCAAAATATCATTGTACACATTGAAAAAAAAAATTCTCACCAACGATGAGCTCTTAATTTTGATTCTAAGTACTCGCTAAATGAATTTGAAATTCTCCCATTTGATTAACACGTAAATTTTAATTTTATTTTTTCAATTATCTATAGCTTTACGGCATTTTACGATATTTGATCGACCATGGGTGGAAATCACAGAGGAATCGTTCCTCTTTGAAAGTGCTCGAAGCTAATTTATGTTTTCTAACCGACCTTACCGGTAAAAAATCTTGAAGCCAATTTTTTCTCAAATTTCATGGTTTCTTTAATTTTACTCACAAACCATTAACTTTACGACAAAATTGTACAGGACTTTTTTTGTAGGGAATTGGATTTCCTACAAAAAAAATCATGTAAGCCATTACCGTAGAGATAGTAGTTTTCGAGATAAATCCAATTAAACATCTCAAAATTTGAAAAATCGCTGTTTTATCTAAGATTTTAGTACTTTTTGGTAAAATCATCACTGAAAACACAAATAATGTATAAGAACAAAATTAAAAATACATGTTACACATTCATATGTAAATATAAAAAGTATGAAACAATTATCTTTGTACTGAGAGAGAAAGTAATTAAAAAAGCTTCCGATGGTCAAACAGAGGCGATTGGATTAAGTAAAGAAAAGACGGAGGAAATGTAGTAGGAGTCAGTTTTATTTTACATCACATATTTTTTATGATATATTAACCAGTATATGTGATATATTTCTTCGGCCATAATTTCATCAAAAAGTACTAAAATCTTGGATAAAACAGCGATTTTTCAAACTTTGAGATGTTTAATTGGATTTATCTCGAAAACTACTATCTCTACGGTAATGGCTTCCATGATTTCTTTTGTAGGAAATCAAATTCCCTACAAAAAAAGTCCTGTACAATTTTGTCGTAAAGTTAATGGTTTGTGAGTAAAATAAAAGAAATCATGAAATTTGAGAAAAAATTGGCTTTAAGATTTTTTACCGGTGAGGTCGGTTAGAAAACATAAATTAGCTACAAGCACTTTCAAAGAGGAACGATTCCTCTGTGATTTCCACCTATGGTCGATCAAATATGTTGAAATGCCGTAAAGCTATAGATAATTGAAAAAATAAAATTAAAATTTGCGTGTTAATCAAATGGGAAAATTTCGAATTCATTTAGCGAGTACTTAAAACTAAAATTAAGAGCTCGTCTTTGGTGAGAATTTTTTTTTCAATGTGTACAATGATATTTTGACATGGGACTTTGAAAAAAAAAATAGTCATCTTAAACGAAGCACCCTAATACTTATATATATATATATATTGAAGTGATTCGTTAGGAACGATTATTTTTTTTTTTTCGGTCCCACTCGAAAATATTGGTGTAGACATTGCAAAAAAAATTCCCTGCAAGTTTCAGCCCTTAATTTTAATTTTAAGTACTTTACATTTCATTTTGGAGTTTCCCCATAAAGTACATAGGAAAGTTAGGATTTTTTTTTCAATTGTCTATAACTCAGCCGCATTTCAAGTTATCGGGTCGCCGTTCGCGGCATTTTGTAGGTAATTTAATACTCTTCAAAAGTATCAGTTGTAATTTTACTTAGACTTTAATTGTTTTTTCTGCATTGGTTCTGAAAAACATTTTTTTAATGATAATTTGGGTTTTTAGTTGGTATTGACTAAATAACGAAATTTACAGTAAAAATTCAGACAACAATTTTTTAAGAAATTTGACTCTTTACAAAAAAAGGTCCTCTTAGTTAAGTGGCTCAAGTTCTTCGTTCACGTGATATAGGAATTTTATTTATTTTGTAAATAAAATAGTTGTCAAAAATTTTTCCGAAGCTTATCAAATTCAATCCTTCGTATTTTCATTAATGGATTAAATTACTAATAAGAAAGTTATTTATACATTTAAAATTAAAATTAAAAGGCATTTGGTCGGATTTTTTTAAAAATATTTTATTTTCAAAATTTATAAAATCCTTAAATCGCGTCAACGAAGAATTTGAGCCACTTAACTAAGAGATTTGCAACTGGGAGTGAAAAAAAAGTAGTCGTTCCAAACGAATCACCCTAATACCCGAACATATATATTAGACTGATTCAAAAAAATCGACTAATTTTTTTTTTCTTCATTATATAGAAAATATTGTTGGAAATGACGAAAAAAAAATGCTGTGAAAGTTTGAGCTTTTAATATTAATGTTAACAACTGCCGCATCGCAATTTTCTATTTCCCGTTTAAATAACATGGGAAAATTTATTTTTTAAGCTTTGGAATTTTGTAGCTCTCGGTGGGACCAATACTTTTAAATGTTCAAATCATATTCTTATGAAAATTTGACGCTCTATAAAAAAGGTCTCTTATAATTTTTCGATATTTTTATTTCTTCCAAAGTAATTCGAAGGTAAAGTTAGATTGACGATAAATTTTCACATTTTTTAAATTTTTTGACGCAACCATCAACTTTATCCGAAAATTTTAGATGACATTTTTTGTAGAGCATTTTATTTCCTACAACTTATCTTAGAGAAAATTTTCGATAATTCACTTAGATCGTATGTTATTTGCAATTAACTAAAAATTTTCTTAAATAATCTAAATTTTGTTGCTTAAAATTAATTATATTAAATTTTCAGTTAATTGCAAATAACATACGACTTATGAGAAATATCGAAAATTGTCTCTGAGATAAGTTGTAGAAAATAAAATGCTCTACAAAAAATGTCCTTTAAAATTTTCGGATAAAGTTGATGGTTGCGTCAAAAAATTTAAAAAATGTAAAAATTTATCGTCAATCTAATTTTAACTTCGAATTACTTTTGAAGAAATAAAAATATCGAAAAATTATAAGAAACCTTTTTTGTAGAGCATCAAATTTCCCATAAGAATATGTCTTGAACATTTAAAAGTATTGGTCCCACCAAGAGCTACAAAATTCCAATGCTTAAAAAAAAAATTTTCCCATGTTATTTAAACGGGAAATAGAAAATCGCGATGCGGCAGTTGTTAATATTAATATTAAAAGCTCAAACTTTCACAGTATTTTTTTTTTCGTCATTTCCAACAATATTTTCGATATAATGAAGAAAAAAAAAATTAGTCGATTTTTTTGAATCAGTCTAATATATATATAATATAAACATCCGAAACTATAAAAAGGCAAAAAATAAAGTCAAGATCTCTTCACGGATACCAAATTAAATTTGTTCAATTCTTATTATCACAAAGACATGGTATGAACTAAATTTTTCTTATTCTCTTAATTCGAATTGGGTCATTCCATGTCAGATCGACCAATAGTTGGAATCGACCCCTTTCGATTTGGACGAATTTTGGTCAGAAGTTTTCTCTCATCATATAACGAAGTTCTGCCAAGGGAAAAAAAATAAAAAAATTTTTTTCAAAAGTTATGCAATTTTGAAAATTCTTAATGATACCAATTTGAATAACTAATTCTATCAGATAGATATGGCTGGAACAAAGTTTTCTTTATTCTCTTAATAATATAAATAAATCAGAAGTTGCAGTGTATAGTCTTTTTTGGCCTTGTACACTTTTGCCTTTTATCTCGCAAACTGCTTACTTCTCCCTTCTGCCTTCATTGTGCGGCTGAGGCGAAGCTCTAGTGATCGATAAAATTCCCATTTTACCTATCACTAGATCTTCATCCCGCTCCTAACCATCAGAGACCTCCCTTCGAGCTCGACGCGTGGCTAAGCGGTTACCCAACTAAGTAGCAATCATGCTCGATGCTGCTTTAACTTTGGTGATCACCCAAGCCACACGCGTGCTGAACGGCTACCTCTGCCGCTGTCTCTTAATAATATAAATAATTAATATTTATTAAATAGTTTTTTGATTAGAATTAAAAAAAAGAAATAAAATAAAGTATATAGCTTTCTTACATTGATTATTTTATATAATCGAACGTTTTAACTTCGAACTATAAATTTATTTCTATATCCAAATTTATATAAACGTTATAAAAGTCGAAAATTTCAACACTAATGATTTGTTGAGAAACTTAAACTTGGAGATATAATGACTATTTTTATATAAAATTACAAGATTTATAATTAACCCCTTCTTATCACCTACTCAGTAACGACTTGAACAAAAAAACATCTTAAATACTGAAATAAAATACTTACTAATTACCATTTACTAATTAAATTGATCGTTAAAACTGACCACGATAACGATAAAGAAATGAAATTCGATGACTAATGAACTTTTTATGATTAATAATTATTTTTTATATATTTTAAATAAAATTTATAAACGATTGATGCACTGGAAAGATCAAAATTTTTATTGGCTATTAATTACAATTAAAAGAAATACTTGGTGATAATTAACAAATACCAATATTATTTATTTCCGTTTTTTAATTTTAATTTATTATAAAACCCAATGTTGTTTATAGTTAAAAGATTGGCTGCGTAACAATTAATCTAACGTAAAAAAATTTTAAAACCGGTTGACCCTGCGGGCCAGCCCCGATACTTTCCGTTGTTTTCGAGCTCCTTGAGCTCGAAAACATTATTGTCAATACATGTTCGAGCTTGACAATACCTTCAAGTACTTTTGTATATTCAAGGTCAAAAAAAGTTAGGTTTTGTATTAATCTCCGAGAATTCGAGAAATTGAAAATAATCAATGAGGATCGTTTTTTTAACGTTTTTCTCACGATTATGCTTAATAAATTCGATAATTTTGCACAGAAATCAATAGAAATGATCACGATAGAAAGTTACATGAGCTTTGAATCAGACCAAAGCATTCATGTATGAAACATAAAAAAAAAATCTGGGCAACGGTAGGCCAGCCCTAAAACTTCCCGCTGTTTTCGAGCTTAAGGAGCTCGAAAATACTCTTGAATGCAATCGTTTCTGACGAGCTTTTCGAGCTCAAAGTTACGTTTTATGTTGAAGTATGAAAATAAGAATCGATAATAATTAATGAACAAGCGTTTTTTAAATGTTTATTTCCGATTATGTTCGATAACATAAATGTATTCAGGCAGAAATCAATGTAAGTGATCAAAATAAGGATTTAAGTAACGTTCGACTCGGATCAGAGCGTTAAAATATGAAATATCCGCGAAAAATGTTGAAAACGCTGTTTTTTCAATTTTTTTGTTGATAATATTATTTAAATTAAAGAACTATTTCCATTTCATTATGTAACGGTCGAGAGAAATCATAAAGACGAAGAGTCGGTATGATTTTAAACACATTTTAGTACATTATATTATTATTTATCTGGGAAAAATGTCATAAAATATTATTTTTTAAACTTTTCGTCGTCGATATTGTTTGAACTAATCAACTGATTTTGATGTTCAATAAGGCAATCGGCACGTTTCATTGTCTATCGCTGATACAATTTTTGGAATGATCAGTTCAGTCGTTTCAAAGATATTTGTGAAAAACCGTTTTTGACTATTTCTTTCACCAACGATATCTCTCGAACGAATTAACTGATTGAGATGATTAAGGCAGCAATCGACGCTTTTTATTGAGTTATAGAGGTGATCAGATTTGAAATCGTTCAATCAAGTCGTTTCTGAAAAATTTCAAATAAAATTGAAGTAAATCGTTATTTTTAAAATTGTTAATCACCAAATATCTTTTGAAATAATGAACCGATTTTGACGTTCAAGGTGACATTCGACGCAGTTTCTTAATCACTGACGTTTAAAGAGAAGCTTTCATCAATTGGCTTAACAGTTTGAATTTTATTAGAAAAAAAACACATTTTCGTAATTCTTTCGGCAACGGTTTCTCTTGAACAAAAAAACCGATTTTGATGGTTGAGGTGGCATTCGACGCGGCTTATTAAATTTTAGATTTTGGAATCAATCCGTCGAGTAGATTACAAGTTATCGGAAAAAAACATGTTTGAAAAAATTTATTTTCGAAATATCTCCGAACGTACCGTCCTGATTATGATCAATTTTTCAAAAATTGTTAGAATTAATGAGCCGCTTCAAACGCCACCTCAAGAAGCCAAATCGGTTCATCCGTTCAAAAGTTACAGGATAGTTACATACATACGTACGCGCATACTCTCTAAACATGAATAAGTGAAATTAGTGAATATTCACTAATTCTGAGTGCCAACCGAACCACTTTTTGAAATTAGTGGTTCGGTTTGCACTTGGAATTAGTGAATGTTCACTTATTTTTACTAATTCATGTTTAGAGAGTACATACACTGGGAGATCATCTTGAAATTAGTGAGAATAGCTTCCTAAGACCTCAAAACGTCTAGATCTGTTCAAAACTCGGTTTTCGAAAATCGGACCGAAACCAATAATTTCCCTTTTTTTTTTGAAAATTTTCAATTTTCTTAGCGGGAAGTTAAAAACCAGAGACAAAAACCCAGTGAAAAAATTCCCACTAAATGAAAAAAACCCAAATAAATGAAAGAAAAAAAAATTTAACATTAAATTATTTATGGAAATTTAATCGAGGGTATTTCATTGACAAATTATTTTTTATTGACATTTTTAATCGCGACACTTAAAAATTTCATTGCATTAAAGTAAACTAGAACAATAATCATTCGAACATTATTTATAGAATAAAACTACGGGTCATTGTACAATATATACACTTTAAGAAAACAATTGTTATCAGTTTTATTTTTAATTATAGAAATTTATTTAT
The DNA here is from genome assembly GCF_029852145.1 of Microplitis mediator. Lineage (NCBI taxonomy): Eukaryota > Metazoa > Arthropoda > Insecta > Hymenoptera > Braconidae > Microplitis > Microplitis mediator. The sequence continues at coordinate 8,534,922 of NC_079971.1, forward strand.
AAAAAAATAGAGATATATTTAAACGTTTCCTTTTTTAATTAATAATTCCACTGAATTTTATTATTATCATTTAATTTAATACGCCCAGTTGCAAGATATTGCAACGCCTTCGGGAATATTTTATGCTCAGCAATTTTGACCCTTTCTTGTAGACTTTCAATAGTATCATTCGGTAAAACTGGCACTGCTTCTTGTTCAATAATAGCTCCGGAGTCAATTTCAACCTAAAAAAAAATTTAGTTAAAAAAAAAACAATGTTTCCCTTAGAAAATAAAAAAAAATAATAATCATTAAGGTGGTTGTCGTGCTGTAGACCTCATCGATAAAATTTCATGAAATTGGAAAATGATATTAAGAAGGATGTCCTGAATGTAATTTTAAAAAATCATAACCTTGAACGATTGTGAAGCGAGATATTGATAATCACAATGCACGTAATTAAAATGTATAGAAGGTCGGATTAATCTAAAAAAGAGTCATATTTTCATATTTTTTTTTTCAAATAGCTATCGGTAGAATCCTTCCAAAAACTAATTGATTGTAGAAAAAACAATTATAACTTAAATAAAAAAACTGAAGAACGGTTGACCTTGCGGGCCAGCCCCGAAACTTCCCGCTTTTTTTGAGCTCAACAAGCTCGAAAAAGTTATAGTCGATACATGTTCGAGCTCTTTGAGCTGGACAATACCTTTAAATTCATTGGTATTTTCAAGCTTGAACAAAGTGACGTTTCTTATTAATATCCCAAGATTCGAGAAACTGAAAATAGTCAATAAGGATCGTTTTTTTTTTAAGTTTTGCTCACGATTATGCTTGACAAATTCAATGATTTTGGACAGAAATTGATAGAAATAATCAAGATAAAGAGTTACGAGAACGTTGAATTAAACCAGCGAGTTAATATATGAAATATTCGGAAAAAAATGTCAGAAACAGTGATTTTTCAAAATTTTTTATGATGATATTATTTAAACTAACGAACTGATTGCAATAATTTATGTAGCGATCATCAAATACTATGAAAGCAAAGGGCCGGTACGAGTTTTGAAACATATGAGTAATTACGATATGTGCACTGAGAAAAAAAAATACTTTTATCAAGAACATTTACTTGATACAAGAACGTATATTCTTGATAATTTTCAAGAATATATAATTTTGTCTCAAGAATTCGTAGAATTGAAGGAAATAATTTTTATTTAATTCAAGTAAAGCTATTCTTTTGTTTACTCATATTATGATATCAAATTCATATAATAACAAAAATAAATTTCATGCTCTTCTCTCAAGAAATTGATAATTAATACTAAAAAAATAAATATTTTGAACGGATTTCTTGGACCAAGAAATTCTTGTTTGGAAAATAGTATTTTTTTTTCTCAGTGTGTTATCCAAGAAAAATGAAGTTAATTGTTATTTTTTATTTTTTTTTATCACCGATATCCTTTGAACTAATTAACCGATATTGAAATTTAAGGCGGCATGTGACGCAGTTTTTCAGCCTTTAACGCTAAAAAAAATTATTAGAATCAATCAGTTCTATGATTTTTAAGTTTATTAGAAAAAAACACTTTTGAAATTCTTTCGACGACGATATCTCTTGAACAACTACCCGATTTTTATGGTTAAGGCAACATTCGACGTGGCTTATAGAGCTTTAGAGCTGATTAGATTTTGAAATCAATCCATCCAGTACACTAAAAGTTATAAAAAAAAAAACATTTTTGAAAAAAAAGTGTTTTTGGAATAACTTAAAACGTACTGTACCGATTAAGCTCAATTTTTCACAGCACCTAGGAATTAATAAGTCACTTCGAATACCACCTTACAGATCTAAATTGGTTCATCCGTTCGAAAATTATAGAATATTCACATACATACACTCGGACATCCTCTTGAAAATAATTTGAATCTCTTCCTAGCACGTCAAAGCGTCGAGATCTGTTCGAAATTCGGTTTTCGAAAATCGGACCGAAACCAATACTTTCCTTTTTTTTTTTTTTTGTGAAAGTTTTCAATTTTGTTAGCGGGAAGTTAAAAATAATTTTTTCACCGATCAGTAATAAAGTTGTAAATATTCAAAGTTATCAGCTCACAATTTCGAAATGAGTAAAAGCGAGTAAGCAATATGGAGTGAAAGAGCATGCGATAGCAAAAGAGAGAGAGTGAACAATAGCACGCGCTATAGGTATCATGACAACTACCTTAATAAAAAATAATTTTAAAAAATACAAACTTCAACAAAGTGAACAGTGCATCCAGTAATCCTAGCACCCATTTCCAACACATCTTTATGTGCATTAGCTCCTTTAAAAGCTGGTAGTAGTGATGGATGTATGTTCAACAAAGCTCCCTTCCATTTTCTAACAAATTTCTCCGTCAGAATCCTCATAAATCCCGCAAGACAAACGATTTGTACTTCCGCCGCTATCAATTCCGCGTCCATAGCTTCATCAAACTCTTGACGTGTCTTGTAATCTGTGTGCTTTATAACTCGCGTCGGAATACCAGCACGCTCAGCACGTCTAAGACCTTCAACGTCAGCTTTATTCGATATGACTAAAACTATTTCAGCGGCCATTTGCTGCGCAGGATCTCTCGTTGCATCAATAAGTGCCTGAAGATTTGTTCCGCTACCAGAAATAAGTACTCCCACTTTTTTACGCGGGCTCATTAATCTCTCCATCAACTTAGGTACATGCTGACGCATTTCAATTCCAATAGCCCGTGAAAAATTATTAACAACAGTGGATTTTTCTGTTTTTTTAACAACCGATCCAATAACGACTGGTTCCTCTTGTTCCAACATCTTAAGTACTTGATCTTGAATATCTTTTGAGCAAATAATTACAGCTCCAATACCGCAATTAAATGTCCTCAACATTTCCAGTTCATTAACGCCACCAGCCGTAGCGAGCCATCCAAAAATTTTCGGTATTTTCCATTGCTCAGCATTTAAAATAACTCCCAAATCATTTGGCAAAATTCTCGGTACATTTTCAATCAATCCACCGCCTGTAATATGAGCAAATGCCTTGATAATTTTACTTTTAAGTGCCGTAACAACACTGCGCGTATATATTTTAGTTGGTACCAATAATTCATCAGCTATAGTACGTTCTGAAAATGGGGCAGTGTCATGTAAATTAATTCCACTTAATTTTATAATTTTTCTTACTAAACTAAACCCATTGCTGTGAACTCCTGATGATGGCAATCCAATAACAACATCACCAACAATGATGTCGTTAGTTCTAGGTAATAAATCAGTTCGTTCGACAGCACCGACAGCAAATCCAGCAAGATCATAATCACCATCAGCATACATATCAGGCATTTCAGCAGTTTCACCTCCAATTAATGAGCAACCAGCACGTTTACAGCCTTCAACAATTCCACTGACAACTTCAGCAGCGATATTAACATCAAGATTACCGCATGCAAAGTAATCCAAGAAGAAAAGTGGCTCAGCACCGTGTGCTAACACATCATTTACACACATCGCTACTAAATCAATACCTACTGATCCATGTTTACCGGACTCGATAGCTATTTTTAATTTTGTTCCAACACCATCAGTACCGCTCACTAAAATCGGATCAACAAAACCCGCAGCGTGAGTATCAAATAGGCCACCAAATCCACCAATTGATCCCATCACTCCTGAACGTTTTGTTCCTGAGACAAGAGCTTTTATTTTTCCTACCAATGAATCTCCAGCTTCAATATCAACTCCACTACTCTTGTAGGATAAAGTTCCAGATTTCAAAATTGAGGAAGCTATTCCTTTATGTGCGATATCATGTCGGTATTGCTTGCCATCGAATTTTATGTCACGGGCTGCGATTGTCGCTTTAGCGGCCGCAGATTCTAAAGAACTAGACAAACAAGTTGTTATCAAAACTCTTCCACCATTAGTGACTATTTCTCCGTTAGATGAAGCAGTTCCGCTATGAAATACATAATGATCTGGGCGTGATTCAACCGTATTTATGCCAGTTATCACTTGGCCTTTTGAAGATGAAGCTGGATAACCACGTGAAGCCAAAATTACTCCAACGGCAAATTTATTTAAGTGCCAGTTGATGTGGATATCTGACAATCTGCCTTGACAACAAGCTTTCATTATCAAAAAAAGATCTGAGTCAAGTAGAGGCATAATTATTTGAGTCTCTGGATCACCAAATCGGCAATTAAATTCTAACACTTTGGGTCCATTCTTTGTCAGCATCAGTCCTGCGTACAAAACACCAACGTATGGAAGTTTGTCCTGCTGAAAACCCTGGATCGCTGCATTAAGAACTCGGGTCCTGACAATTTCATTATCATTTGAATCCATCAAATAACAAGGACCATAAGCGCCCATTCCACCGGTATTGGGACCAAGGTCACCGTCGAATATTCTTTTGTGATCTTGCGTCGGTGGCATCATCTTAACAGTTTTTCCATCAGTGAATGCCAGCATTGAAACTTCTTCTCCTTCAAGGAGCTCTTCAACGACAATCGTATCACCAGCGGAGCCAAATTTTTTCTCAACCAACATCTCATCGATTGCTTTACAAGCCTCGTCTTCATCAGCAGCCACCACAACGCCTTTACCAGCCGCTAAACCAGTTGCTTTTATTACTAAAGCACGAAACGGTGCACTTTTAACAAACGCTTTGGCTTCTGTGGCAGAAGTAAACGAACGCCATTGGGCAGTTGGAATTTTATGTCGATCCATAAATGACTTGGCCCAGTCTTTGTCAGATTCAATCAAAGCCGATGATTTTTCTGGACCAAAACACATTATCCCAGCGGTCTTTAGCTCGTTGGCTATCCCATTTGCTAAATATTCTTCTGGACCTACTGCTACTAGTGTTATTGAATTTTTTTTACACCACTCAGTTACTTCTTTATTATTTTTAATATTAATATTTATTAAATTTACTTTTTTTATTTTTTCTATACCACAATTGCCGGGTGACACGTAAATTTCTTCAACCTAAATTCAATATTTATTATTTTATCATTTGTATATTTATTAATTATAAATATTTAATACTATAATAGTGTCTAGTAAGTTGAAAAAAAATTTTTTTGACTTGAAAATTTTCATTTACTGCAGTTGTATTTGTATTTTTGTACTACTCATATGTGTAAGTACAAGTAGTACAAGTAAAAATAAATAACGTCTAAGATAAAATTTGATTTCTCATCATTTGACGTTTACTTTTTATTAATGAAATAAAATTTTTTAAAGTTTATTTTATTAAAAGTAAAATCACGAGAATTTGGACTATAAATAATTCAACGATCAGTCAATCGTTTGATAGATGTGACGTTTCATCACTTTTATTGTGACATTTTCAAGCAGCTCAAAAATAATAACGTTAATACAAAAGGAATACTACAGTAATAAATAAATAAATAAACTAGTCAATTAATTAAAGTCAATACCTCAACTATGACAATCGTATAACAACATTAGAACAAATGATATTTATTTTATTTTTAAAAATCAAATTTTTCTATGTAGAGTAATTAGACCAATAGCAATGCAAACTCCAATAGCGGGACAATAATTATCTCTTTTAACAAATAAAAAACAAAAATGACAAATATAATTATAGTTTTTTTTTTACAAATCATAGATATTCAAGTCTATATAAAAATTACTTATTATAAATTATAAACCGTTGGTTAAGCTGTCCCACTAGCAGTGTAAAAAAAAAACCCAAAAAAGTTCACCATGTAGAACTTCTAAAATTGAAACAGATTAGAAAATACTCTTGTCAAAAATAGGTTTCAAAAATGTTTTTTTTTTGTACTCAAAATTCGCTCATATAAAGTTCTGGATAAAATACTTTTTTACTATAAAAATTACAAAAGTTAAAAAAAAGTTCCACTCGAAGTTCTAATCTGTCTCAAGTTTGGAAGTTCCACATGTTGAACTTTTTTGTAATGATTTTTTTTTTACACGAGTACTGAGTTACTGAGTTTTCACGATTTTTTATAAATTTTATTTTTTTTATCATTATTAATTATTTTTGTATAGGGCAGAAGTACCGTTTATGGTCACTGCTCCATTTTTTGATATTTTATACTTTATTTTAATTAATGAAAAGGTATAAAAAAAAAAAAAAAAATTGCATTGTGACAGTGTGATAAAAGTATCTTTGTCGCATTTAAAAAATTAATTATGTAATTGCGTCTCTCCAAATTGTTTTATTTAAAGTTTTGAAGTGTTCAAAACTGGCAAAAAACGGTTCATCTACCCTACTTTTTAATAATTTTTATTTTAAATTCCTTATATATTTTTACGCCTACTAAAATTTAAAAAATTAAACGTCTTTATTTTATAACTAAATTCTTTACTGAAACTTTAAAATTCTCTTAGATGTTCTACTATTGGTCTCTTTGCTCTTCACTGATAATCAAATAAATAAATAAATAATAATTACTTGAGGTGATTGGGAAAGTTTCCAACAAATTGCATGTTCTCGTCCTCCACCGCCGATTACAAGAACTTTTTCTCCCATCATTTTAATTATTATCCTAAAAATAAAGATTATTAATTAAAATGCTCCATTAAATTAATTATCTAAGAATTACCACCAATTATTGATATGATCCTGAAGTTAACAGACAATTGATAATTTTCGGATTTTTTTTTCAATGGTTTAATTTGAAAAAAAAAAAAAAATTAAAAAAATGCACATGTAGAAAATCAAAACAGCTATAGGTGCAATTTTTTCAAATACTTTTTTTTTTATAATTTATTGTTTAAAAAAAAGTTCAAAAATTATTAGATGACGGCTAACTTCAGTATCATTTATTGATTTTGATAATTTTTCTCGAGTTTAACCTCCAGAAATAAAATCAAATTTTAAATATATACTAATATATAGATATATTTATATAAATTATTTCTAAAAATATATTTAAATAATAATAATAATAATAACTATTCAAATAAAATTATTCTAATAAATATTATGTATTACCTTTTTAATTAAAATAATAATCAAGCACGTGGTTTATTTAAATGCCCTTGAGTCCGTTAGAATGCTTGAGTTTGAAAAATAAGATAAACACGTGGTATATACTATATATATATTTATGTATATATAGTTATAGTATCAACAGGTAGCTAATCTTACAATACTATGAAGTAATTCAATAACTATAATTACTTATACTCGTAACTTGTAATATGACTGAATATGCTAATGAATCGACAAAATATTAATTTATGAATAATTATCCACAGGGGGTCAATTTATAAAAGATTACTACTATCAAAATGATAAACTTTGAACTTTGTAAAAATATTTAATTTTGAAATATATATCATAAAATATATGTTTGTTTACTTGAATAATTATTATTATTTATATTTTACGTCATTTAATATCTTTCATAATTATTATTTTGTAGAGCGTCAATAATAAATTTACATTTATTTTTTTTAAGTTCGTTAGATATATATATATCTATATATGTATATATTTTAGGGTGGAGTAAAAAACAAAAAAAAAACTAATTATAAAAATTAAAAAACATTTTCTGCCTAAATAAGTAAAATGTTGCTGTTGAATTATAAAAAGAAGTCTTAATTAATAACTATTATTGTAAATATTGAACTTATCGTAAAGAACTTCAATAAAGGAAAACAAAAAAACCCCAACATGATTATTAAAATAATTAATAATTACTTTATTACTTACAAATATTTACAAATAATTACTTACGAAATTTAAATCAACTATTTCAAATTTACCCGATAAATGGCGCTGTTATGTCCAAATAATTTTTTTTTTTATTTTTATAATTATTTAAAATAATTATTTCTGAGCTCCTCTTTGAAAAGCGCGCGAAAACGCAGCGTCAGCTTTTTCACCTTTTTATGCGGCAAAGAATAGTGGGAAGACACCTGCAATAAGTTTAACGAATAAATAATAAACTGTCGTCACTTTCCACCAATGACAATGATTATAAATTCCCCATCAAATCACCAACCAAAGTTTATAAAAAGCCTGAGCACCCATAGCTCAGGGCTAGTCGGTTCTTAAAACTTACGGTCCGCGAATATTCGAACGTCGAAATTTCGTGCACTCTTATTGCAGGATTCCGCCCTAGGCGTTGAAAAGTCAATAAGAGGATTTTTAATATTTTCAATATAAACCTTATTGCAGATCGCAAATCCGTTTCGGCGTTGAATAATCAATAAGGCATTTCTTAATTTATCTAGACTAATTCTTATTGCAGGAATCCGCTACGGCGTCGAAATAATCAATAAGAAATAGTCAAAGATCGTGAATTTATCACTAACCTTACTGCAGGAATCCGCCCTAGGCGTAGAATAATCAGTAAGGCATTTAAAACTAAAATCTTTTGTATCCAATTATTGCAGGAATCCGTTTCGGCGTTGAATAATCAGTAATTGAATTCAAACTATTATTAAAAATCCTCAAATATTGATCTAAAATTCGATCTGACGCAACTGTAGTAATCGTTCGTCTAATACAATATTTGCCGGATTTTAAAAATCATCCGGTACGATCGAACCAGTGACGCAAATCACGTGAGTTTGCGATTCCATCTCGTGCCGAGTTAATTTGCGCATAAAACCACTTTTCGGGTGTGTAAAAGGACGCATTAAATATAAATTAAAATCTTAATAAAATAATTGTCAAGGATAAATAATCCTGTAATATAAGTAAACTTAAAAATTGTGAAAACTGGAGTGAATAAGTGACGTTTAGTTGAAAACGTTGTAATTTGAACCATCAAAATAAAGACAAAGTTCATCACTCCAACCTTGCGGTTTTCATTCGAGAGTAGTACATAAGGTCTTATCCTATAACCCAGCCGCGCCCACTCAACCCAAATCCTAGGAGGAAGGTCAAGCGAGCTGCAACGTTCTGGAGGGGTAAAATCTGCCGTACTAGAAGAAGTTACATCGAAAGGTAGGTGAAAGAACTATTTTTCTATCATCATAAAATACTTTTGGCTTAAACAAGAGCACCAGTCTCTTCGAAGACGTTTGGGTTCTTAATTTTCGAAAAGATCCACTATAAATAATAAATTATAGGAAGAAAATTTCTTCCTCGTATTCTTTATTGTTGTCCGCACCCTCCAACCCGCTTGTCCAAAAATTACTATCGCTACCAAAGGGAGAAATCCCGGATAAATAATTAAAAATTAAGCGGCGGACATAACAGCGCCGATTTTCAATTTTTCAATATAGTAAAACACCACAATATATTGAAATAAAAAACAAAAATTTTCAACTTCTCGCTGTGAAAATTTTCAAAAAAGTTATTGTTTTCGGTCCGATATTCGAAAATCGAGTTTTCAACGTATCTCGATGTTTTGAGGTTCTAGGAAGCTATAGGTGGCTCACCAAGTCGATCGGTCGAGTAGCTTACAGTTACATCAAAAAATAAAAATGAATAAATTTTTTTTTGTTTTTGTTGCATAACTCGTAAATCGCTCGAACGATTTGTTTCAGTTTGATCGAATCTAAGTCTTAACAAGCTCTTTCGATTGCCGCAAACCACATGCAAATCGGTTGATTTGTTCCGAAGATATCGTCAGACAAAAATTACTTTCCCTTACTTACGAAAAAAAAAAAATTTTTTTTTTTTTAGTTTTTTAGTGATTTCTCAGAAACGACTCGAACGATCGACTTCAAAATCTGATCAGCTCTAGAACTTTATAAGCCGCGTCGAATGCCACCTCAACCATCTCAATCGCTTAATTTGTTCGAGAGATATCGTTGGCGAAAAAAATGATAAAAAACGGTTTTTTTCGATTATCTTTGAACTGACTCATCCGATCAATTTCAAAATTCAATCAGCTCTAGAATTCAAGAAAACGCACCAATTGCCACCTCAAACGTCAAAATCGGTTGATTAGTTCAAAAGATATCGGCGCTGAGAAGTTAAAAAAATAACATTTTATGTTATTTTTTCCAGATAAATCAAAATGTAATGTGCTAAAATGTGTCTGAAATCATACCAACTCTTTCTCTTTATAGTCTCTTCCGATCATCAGATAATGTCATATAACTTAATCCTTAGTTTTAAACATATTGTCAGCAAAAAATTTAAAAACCCAGTTTTTAATGTTTTTCTCGGATATTTTATATATTATTGCTCTGCTCAAGTCAAAACTCACTTAAATCTTGATTATGATCACTGACATTAATTTCTGCCTCGATACATTTATTTCATTGAACATAATCGAGAATAAAAATTTGAAAACCGCTTTTTCATTAACAATTTTCGATTCTTAACTTGTCAAACTTTCGCAAAAAACGTAACTTGGTAGAGCTTGAAAAGCTCATAAAAAATAATCCCAGGTTATAGCATTTTCGAGCTTGAGGAGCTCGAAAATATATTCACAGTGATGTTTTCAAGTTCCTTGAGCTCGAAAACATCGGGAAGTTTTGGGGCTGGCCCGCAGGGTCAACCGACGCCCAGATTTTTTTTTTTTTTCACTCTATATTTTAATGTTTAAGGTAATAGACCTAGTACCCAATTGGGAAACTAATACTCGATCACTTCATGTATTTGCATAAATATATTTAATAAAATTTAGTAAATATAGATATACATGAGTGATCGAGGATTAGATCTTTTATCTTATGCATAAAATTTTACCAATGTCTATTTGAAGGAATTAAATCCAGTGCGTGCAAGTGTATAGAATAAAGAACTTAATTGTAAGTACCAATGGAAAAAAAAAAAATCGGATTGCGTTCTTCGAAAACATCTGATCCTTGTCTATATTATTAAGAGGATAAGGTAAATTTTGTTCCCGCCATATCTATACGATAAAATAAGTCAATGTTATTAAATTTGGTATCGTTAGGAAGGTCTTAACTGGAATTTATGCCTTTTCATACTTCAAACTCTTTTTTATTGCTAAGAATTGAGTGAAACAAAGTTATTTATATCATTCGCAATCCATTTAAATTAGGCGCGAAAAAAAGACGATCGTATTTATCTTCTCTAAATAAATAAATTAATACTTTAATTATTCTATCACTGAATTTAGCTAAATATCACTGAATATACATCTAATATCTATATTATTAAGAGAGAATAAGAAAAATTTAGTCTATGTCATGTCTGTATGATAATAATTAATGATTTTATAAAATTACGGGCATAAAAATTTTAAAAAACTCTAAGATTAGATACTGGATTTTTTTCGTATCAATAAAAGACAACAGCCTTTTGGTAAACCCACCAAATTTAATCAATTTTTTGTATTTTTCATCGTAGTTGATATATTTTAGAAAAAAAAATGTATCAACGACTTATAAAAAAAAAATAGATCGTGTAGATTTTTTTTTTAAATCCTATAATTAACACAATTTTTTAAATCGATTGGTTTGCGAATTAATGAAAACATCTGAAAGTAAATTGTTAAGACCTTAATAAACGATAAAATCAAATTTACTAAATTTGGTAGTGATACTCTAGCAGTCACGTAGTGACTGTAGATTGCTCGTCTTTCTCAATAAAATATTTAAAAACAATCAACAATTCACTAAATAAATGCGTAAATGAATATTATGAAATATCAATATATTTATCAATATTGTCACAGTTGTATCAAAAGAAAATATTAAACATCATGTAATTAACATTTCAAATATACATATAAACATACATTATGCTAAGCCTTTCATACCTTTAATAATTATTTATATGTATATATTTTTTTCTTCTATATAATAATCTTTAAACGTTAACTGTACAGTCAAGTCTTTTCTCTGTAATTATTACTTATAAATAAATCTTAATTGTTAACGTTAAAGCTTAATTACATGGTATTAATAAATAATTACTTATAATAATAACAATCATTTAAATATCAAATTAATAAGATGTAAAAATAATTTCTTTTTTCATTCTAAAAATTAATGCACTTATTTAATATTACACATATTGATGATCTTGTACTTCAAATGCTTGTTAGAAAAAATAAAAATAATAATAATTGTTAGATACTTTTCTTTTAATTATAATACTTGATGTAGTAAAACTTTTCTTTTTATTCAAAGCGTGGCTTCTTGTCAATATGACGGACTTGATCAAATGAATTACTCATTTCATCTTCATCAGTTTGTTCCTGGTGCCGAATCAATATTTGTCGTTGTTGCTGGACTTCTTGAAGCTGCACTTGCTGTCGTTGTAAACACTGAAGTCTTTGTACCTGTAATTGCTCATGCCTTTGCAACTGTCGTTCTCTAGCTGATGGAATATTTGGTGATTCATTTTCAGAATTGTAATCATTAATTAATTTATGGATACGCATCCTTATTTCACGATCTTGAAGCCATGGATCAGTCATAACTTGCTTTATCGTTAATCTTTTAACGGGATCAACAGTCATCATGCTTTTTATCTATTTAAAAAAAAAATAGTATATATTATCTATATGCATATGGAACATTTCATGACAAATATATAATTTTGTACCTTTGGGTTTTTTATTTTTTTTAAAATTAAATATCTTTTTTTTTTACTTACTAAAAAAAAACGATTGTTAATTAGTTCTATCAAATTCTCGAAAGTAAATTTTGACTTCTAACAGTCATAACTTTGTAAAAAAATAAATTTTGAATGTTTTTTTTTTTACTAAATTTTTTCCGTTGATTTTAAATAAATTACGTAAGAAAATTCTTAACGCTTTTACACTTACATGAATAATGCAAATATAGATATACTCGGATATATATAAATGTATTGCATCAGCTGAGAAATCGCGTACCTCCTCGCGGGGGTCAAGATTCAGGGGAAGTTTCAAGTTAACGGAATCAGACTTAATGGAAATCGACTGTACTTTTAATCCAAGATTTAAAGATACAAAATCGTAATATTTAGCGTGAAATGATATCTCTCTCTCTCTATATATATATATGTATATTAGACAGATTCAAAAAGAGATGCCTGTTGAGAGGATGAGCCCTTAATATTAATATTTAGAGGTCGCTCATCGCAATTTTCTATTTCCCATTATAATAACATGGGAAAAAATAAATTTTAATTTCGGAATGTTATACCTCGGTATTAGCTCATTGTACAGATAACCTCAGGATATAATTTCGTCGGAAATTAAACGCTCTACAAAAAAAGTCTCTTATCATTATTTGATAAATTCATCTGTTCAAAAGTTATTGGAGCTTGAAGTCAGATTTAAAGTAAATTTCAAGATCTTCGTACTTTTCCCGCGAAATTATCAGACTTATCATAAAATGTCAGAATATTTTATTCCTCACAAACTATCTTTTATAAAGTTTTTCAAAGTTCCGCATTGTTTTCTAGATATTTCCATTTTAATGTCAAGCTCTTAAGAAAGATAATGTTCTGATCGATTTCAAGAGCTTGACATTAAAATGAAAATAACTAGAAAACCATGCGGAATTTCAAATAACTATCAGAGACAATTTGTCGGAAATAAAATTGTTTACAAAAAAGATCCTATGACATTTCGTAATAAATCTGATAGTTTCGCCAGAAAAGTAAAAAGATCTCAAAATTTACTATAAATTTGACTTCAAGCTCCAATAACTTTTGAACAGATGAATTAACCGAGAAATGATGAGACTCTTTTACTAGAGCGTTTAATCCTCTACAAAATTATGTCCTGAGCCTATCTGTACAATGAACCATTGCCAAAGTATAAAGTTCAAAACTTAAAAGTGTTTTTGTTCAATGTTATTTAAATGAGAACTAGAAAATTGCGACCTCTAAATATTAATATTAAGAGCTCATCTTTTAACAAGCATCTTATTTCACTTCCCTGCATTTATCTAGTAGGAAGTTTCGAGAAAAAAAAATAGCCGATCAGTATAATATATATTATACATATATATATAATACATATTATAAATTTGAATATTCAAGTGATTTAATAATTTTTACCAATTTAACAGCCGCAGACGAGACACGTGCAAATTTATTTTGAGGAAACCTGTAATTGCCTTGAACAATTTGTTCTTGAAGACTTTCTTTAGAATCAGTGATGAACGGCACGTAACCACTCAGTGTTACATAAAGAATTACACCGAGACTCCAAACATCGACTTGATTAGTATAAGCACCTCGTCCACTTGTTTTAAGTATTTCCGGCGCAACGTACATTGGTGTGCCGCAAAATGTCTTCATAAATGTTTGAGCGTCGACAAATTTCGATAAACCAAAATCAGACACTTTAACTAATGGATAATCATCATTGTTTGCTAATAAAATATTTTCTGGCTACGATAAATAAATAGATATATAATTAATCATTAAATTACAAGTGATCAAATTTTAATAAAATATTTTACCTTTAAATCCCGATGAGTTATACCATGATTGTGTAAATAATTAACAGCATGTGTTATTTGACAGATAATAAATTTTGATTGTTGTTCGGACAGTCCAGAAGATGCACGAATACGATCAAATAATTCACCACCTTCCATTAATTCTAATACAATAAATAAGTTTGATGGTGTATCTATTATTTCAGCCATTTTAATTATAAAAGGCTGTAATAAAAAATTATTATTAAAATTAATTAAATAAATAAATAAATTAATTAATTAATCAAATAAATAGTGGAAAAAGAGACCTAATATCCAATCCGTATTTAATGCTTCACCAATTTTCATATATTTTTAATAAGTTCTATAAAAAATCTCGAACAATAGTAGTGACTAATGTTCAATTTAAAATGCAAGCAAGAATTCGAATATTAATTATAATAAAAATATTACATGTATTTCGGGCATGTAAATATTATTTCATTTTTCGTAGTGTCTGAAGATACAGAAAAAATCCTGTGTTCGGAATAACTTACCGTGTGGCACATTATCGTGCCGCAAATTTATAGCTTATTCTATCCCACCTATTTTTGTAAACTTATCTACGTCGTTCATTTTTTAAGCAAGCGAATTATAAAAAATACAAAAGTTTATTATTTTACAATGATCGTCTACTAGAATATTGTTTATATATTATTTTATTATTATAAAATAAATATTTACGTATTTAAAAAAAATTATTCATTTAATTTCTAAACTTCTTGAAATATTCATAAAAAAAAAAAAAAAAAACTGATGTTCACTTTTTTACTTCAGGGTGGCCACAAAGAAATGATTTTGAAATTCCCAGATATTTCACAGTTTTTTAGTTAAGTTTTTTACATTTTTCCCTGATTCAGAAATTTTATTAGTATCATTAAGATCTTTAATTTTTTGATTACATTTTCATTGTCAATAATTAAATTTTCAACAGGTTGTAACTCGATAGAAAATGGTCTGACAACAAAAACAAAAAAGACAAATTGTAGTTTCAAGTGCCTAGTTTTCTGATCTGGTCTTGAATTTTTTTTTTTTCACGGTTCCGAAGTAATCAAAAATCAATCATAATTTTTTGGAAAATTTTTTTTTCGATGGTTTTCTTACGATTACTCCGGGACTGGGCGAAATAAAAAAATTTCAAGACTAGATCAAAAAAACTAGACACTTAAAGCTACAATTTGTACTTTTTGTTTTTGTTGCACGATCATTTCCCTTCGAGTTACAGTCTGTTGAAAATCACTTAAACATTTTCAATTTTTTAATATCTCGTAATTTTTGTGACTAGTGTATTATTGAAAATTTTTAACTGTCGTAATTAAATTTACGGATACTTTTCGAAATTCCCTTTCCATGTTATTTCCCAGTTGCATCAAATTCCCTGATAATTCTTGGTTTGTCATCACCCTGTACTTCCATCCATCAAATACTGACCGGCTATTAGATCTCTTAATTAAAAATATATATTGATAAATAATAAATAATTACATTTTTCAATGCTTGTAGTATTTTAACTTCATTCATAATACGATCTGGATCATCAAATGGCGAACTTTGTGCAACCACCGAGGTTTTTTTTGATATAGCTTTGATAGCAAATGATTTATTAAGCTGTTTAGAAAAGACCATTCTTACAATACCACAAGCACCTGAACCAAGTGTTTTTAATGAAATGTATTTAGATTTCAACGTATCAGGTAAACCACTTGTTTCATAAGCTTTCAAACTGATAAATGTATAAACTAAAAGAAACAAATGAAAAAAATACGCAAATAAATAAACAAAGCAACAGATTAAAAATAATAAATATATAAAAAATATGTACCAGTATTTTCAGGTTTTGCGAATGCAATAATATCTTCATGGTCCAACGCTATTTTGTTGTCTTTACCAACTAATTTTCTGTTAACATAAGTACCATTTGATGATTTATCTTGTATAAAAATAACAACGTCATTATTATTATTTATAACTTCTCTTGTAATAATACAGTGGATTTTGCTAATTATTTGATAATACTTCATTGATTTGTGATCATCTGTTTTTTTGTCTTCGCTAAAACTTATATCACAATCTAAATTTCTACCAAGTGTATATACGTCTTTTGATAAATCTGTTTGATAAAAAAATTATATAAATAAATAAATATATAGAGTCAATGTGAGTAACTTTTCCGCCAGGGTAATTTGGACCCTATCTAATTTGGATTTTAAACCTCTCTTGATTTCGCGCACGAAAAAAATTTTTTTAGCTCATGTCTAAATAATTTTTTTTTTTTTTTTGGAAATTAAAATAACAGACATCCGAATTTTTTTTTTTTTCTTCAATTTTTGGGCGCATGCTTCTAAATAGTATTAAAATTTGTGTATAAAAAAACAAAAAATTGTCAGACGTTTGCTAAATTTAATTTAATTTTTTCGTAGCGGACAGAGTTACTCATGTTAAGATCATTCTCAGACCGTGCCCTCCACTTTTTGTAAATTTTCAATGACTTCCAATTGTCATAAGCGTATCAAAATTTTATCAATTGATTAAAAAAAAAGTAAAACCTTAATTGAAAACAGGACAACGTAGTAGTAATTTCGCCGAGGTATAGATTTTAAAAAAAAAGTTTCAGTAAAATCTTCATATCAATTTTATAATTCTAACTTTCAAATTTTGAAGGGTAAAATTTACTCAACAAATTTTGTTTAACTCTTAATTAATGACAGCTATAATTTTTTTTTATTCTATATCTCGGCGAAATTGTTACTACGTTGTCTTGTTTTCAATCAAAGTTTCAATTTTTTTTTAATTAATTAATTAAATTTGAGTACAGTTATGACAATGGAAAGTTATTTCATATTTTTAAAAAGTGGGGGGTACTGTCTGAGAATACCCTTAACTGTATGAGTGTGAATGGTAGCAGATACAAGACAATTTCTAAATTTTGAATAAATAATTAAAATAATGAAATTGAGAAAAATGCGCGTACTTATTTTTCAATTATCTAGGTACGCATTTTTAAATAATCCTGAAGTTAGCCGACGTCTAATAATTTTTGGATTTTTTAAAAAACGAAAAAGTATAAAAAAAAAATATTTTAAAAAATTGCACTTATAGTCTTTTTAATTTTCTACATGTGCATTTTTTCAGTTTCTTTTTTTCTTCAAATTTAATTGTTCAAAATAAAATCCTAAAATTTTTAATTGTCTGCTAACTTCAGGATCATATTTTTAAATATTTATTCTACTGACATTTCATTTATTTATTTTAATACAAAAAATTGCCAATTTTCAATTACATTCACGCTCATGTTAACTGTAAATTAATTAATAAATATAATTACTTATAATTGCTGCATTATAAAGATCAGGTTTTGATGATCTTCTCGTTGGATTTAATTGTCCCCAAATACCAAGTGGTTGTGGTTGTGAATTAACGTCCTGTGATTGTGTTTGAGTCAAAAAATCAGCAGGTTGCGTGTCTGGTAATGATGATGATGATAATGGCATATCAATATCATCTGGCTCATACATTTTTATTTCAGAAGTTTTTAATTTAAACAGTTAAAAAAAAAAAATTAATTATCTAGTTTCAATTAAATATTTAGTTGACCCAGTTATCATTTATTATTTAAATATCGTTATTGCGTTTCTTGTTGATTAAATATTAAAAAAATATAAAACACAACTGATCTTAAACCAATTCGAACACTGACGCCATTATTTTGCAATGGGACACATGAAAAAAATAGTATCTTAATTACATATCAATATTTCAACAGACAATAAGTTATGATTACAAGTTTGACAATTAATAAATACGTTGCAATTAAATAATACGTGAATATTTAGTTTTTTCTATGTATTTTATATATTTACTGATAAGTTATTTATTTAGTTATTGATAATTATTGTGAAGAATGATAACTGATCTTACGAAAATGAATACGAATGCCGGCACAACAATGGACACGTGAGAGATTCAAGTTGATCACATTCTTAATTCTTTTGTTATTTACGTTTCTTTTATGTATGAAAGAAAAAAAAATTTGTTTTGGACTTTAGAAGTTACTGTCATCTACTGATGGTATGACATTTTATATTTGAATTATTATTTTATCGACCGTGATAATAAAAGCGCGGCAAAGTGTGAAAAATTTTTTTAATTTTAAAAAGATCGAGCGAAACTACCCTGATAACATCCTTACCCAAGTAGCACACTTGCCTTGGAGATATCTATAAGATATCAGTTCCCTAATAGCACAGTTTGATTCAGCAAAAGTTTACTTTACAAGAGTTTCCTCGAATTTTTCGTCAAATTTCCGTCTACTTCGGACTTTTCTGTTTTTTACGACAATTTGTATGCAACTTGCTATTCAATTTGACGTAAATTTACTTCCCGAATTAGAATGCAAATTCACTTCAAAAGTTGACTAGAAAAAAGCTGTCGTCAATTTTCAGGCAAATTTTATATCAATTTATTGTTAATTTGACTTGAGAAATTGTTGAGTATTTTTTTACCCTCAAATTGTAAACTTTTTTATGTTTAAATTTTTTTACTTTCTGAAATGGTAAGAAAGAACATTACTGACTTTTTTTTATCGCAAAAAGTTACCTCTAAATTTAAGAAAAATTAACCGCAAAAAATATATTTTTTTTAATTTTTGCTGTGAAATTGTCGGCAAATTCGGGCAGCAGATTTCGAGTAATTTAAACATCAAATTACTGTCAATTTCAAGCTAAAATGGCTATTAGGGTTTTTAGGCTACTTTTCGAGATATCGATAAGGCACCAATATGTTGACAAAACGATCACATGGTGGCCATAGATTTTTAAGATTGAAATTCCCTGACTCAAGGTTACTAGAATAGGGAATAATAGAGAATACTATTCTAGTAACCTTGCCCTGACTTTTCCAGGTATTCCAGTCAAACAATTCAAAAATTCCTTGACTATGTGTAGTAATATTAATCATTAGAAATATTTATTTAATTTAAAATAAAATGGTATAAGTCAGTTTAATCGATAATTAATCATTGTCGTTAAATGAAACTTTTTTTTATTATTTGTCAATGTTCATTGTTTTTTTTTTTTTTATTTATTAAATGAATAATTTTTTATTTTTTATTTGAAATCCATGTTTTCATATAATTTATTCTATAATAGAATATAAATAAATTTTTCATTTCCCCTAGAATAAATTTCATAAATAAGAATATTTCATAGAATATTAATAAAGTATTAATGAAGTACGCGAATAATAAATATAGTGAAACTTATTAGTTCATTACTTATGTATACATTTGATGTTTTTTAACTTGTCAATATCAATATGTTTTAAAGAGGAATAAATGATTTTTAAAGAAAAGAACTTTCTGTGAGCAAAAGGTAATAATTAATTTACATTTTGTTGTATTCGATTTACATTTTCAAACTGTAAATATTACTGCTTAATGTGCAACTAATTTTTTACAGGATAAAATTAAAAAATTGCAGTATACATTTTAACTTTTGTAATTTTCAATATGACGGACTTGTTTTTACATTTTTTTCTGTAACTATTCTAGTTTTCTCTTTTCCGTGTAATCCAAAGATTGGGAAGTTTCAATTTTGTTTGATTTTATTTTAAATATCAGAGTTATAATAGTAATATAAGTATGCAACAATCATAATAAATAAATATTTGCTTGTTAATTACAAAAATTTAATCATCATTATTCGTTATAATCCTCATGGTTTTTCACATTTAATCGTCTCTAATCCTCAAAAGATGATTCATCATTTCACGATTAAAAACGATTCATGAGGATTAAAAATTTCAAATCCTCATGAATCGTCTTTAATCTTGATTCAGAACCAGAAATTGCGATATTATTTTACGATTAAAGACGATTCGTGGGGATTAAAAATTTTTTATTTTGTTATAGTAGCAAAATAAAACTTGAACTAAACTGAAAGCTTGTCATCTTTCATCAAATCAAAAGCTTAAAAAAAATTATGTAAACCAAATTGAAAAAACGTTCGTTATAATTATTGTTATTATTATGATAATAATTTTTATTTATTTATATTAGTGAAATTTTATTTAATTTTTTGGACCTGATTACATTAAAAATCTAAGCTTTATAATATTTAAAATATTACATTTTCTTTTAGAGAATTTTTACTTAGTAGAAATATTTTTTTAAATTAGTTTTCTAATATTCGAAACTTCTCGACTTTTAGAAAATAATTTCTGCATCATTTCTGCGTCAATCGCAACACTACTTGCGATTAAAAAAAAATTATGCAAATAGACCCATTGTGCTTTAATAATTATTTCTAAATATAATAAAAAATAACAAATTTTCAAAGAGGACTTAAATGGAGTCGAAAGGTCGTAACTTTATATGATAATAAAATTAATTTGTTAATTTACGAATTCTTTAATTTTTTAAAATTAAAAGAATTTAAAAAAATTTAGAAACCAGATCACGGTCACTGTAATTTTTTTAACTTCCCGCTAAGAAAATTGTAAATTTTCAAAAATTCGGGAAGTTATTGGTTTCGGTCCGATTTACGAAAATCGAATTTCTAAGAGATCTTGACGTTTTGAGCTTCTAGGAAGCTATTCTGACTAATTTCAAGATGATGTCTGAGTGTATGTATGTATGTATGTACGTACGTACGTATGTAAATACCTGTATCTTTTGAACGGATGAACCGATTTTGAACTTTAAGGTGTCATTCGACGCGGCTTGTCAATATCTTGAAGCTGTGAGAAATTGAGCTTGATCGGTAAGGCTCGTTCAGAGATATTCCAAAAATAAAATTTTTTCCGAAATGTTTTTTTTGGATAACTTTTAATGTCCTCGATGGATTGATTCCAAAATCGACTGGACTCTGAAGCTTTATAAGCCGCGTCGAATGCCACCTCAACAATCTCAATCGGTTTATTCGTTTGAGAGATATCGTTGGTGAAAAAATGGTGAAAAACGTTTTTCTTCGAAAACAACAGCATACAAAAGTATTTTCGAGCTCGAAGAGCTCGAAAATGTATTCACAACAACGTTTACGAGCTCAAGGAGCTTGAAAACAGCGGGAAGTTTGGGGGCTGGCCAGCAGGGCCAACCGACTCCCAGATTTTTTTTATTTTGGTTTAGTTAAAATTTTTTAAATTATTAAGTAGTTATTAAAAATGTTTTTTAAACATAAAATTACTATATTTAAATTAATTATTAAAATTTTTACTGTTTATACTAATAATAATCATTTGATGTAAATATTAAAAAAAAATTATAAACATTTTATAATTTATTATTAGTATGAAGTAAATAATTTATTTAAATAAATATTTCTATACATATATATATATATATATATATATATATATATATTCAAAATAATGTATTCACAATCTCAGAGTCAAATGAGTGATTCAGTAAATAAATTGAAATCAAGTCTATTTGACGTAAAAAAATTTAATAAATTATTAAAGCAACCATTTGCATCAGAAAAGTCATCAAAAAATTCTTCAAGTTTCAGAAATAATACCGGTAAATCTGACAATTTATTAATCGATAAAGAATTATTAGAAGATTTATTCGATTGTTATAATAATTGCAAACATGAAAATACAGAAAATAATTCAACAATTATAAGTGAGAAAATAAATGAAAATAATGTTAACGTTTCTGAAAATAAATTAATGAATTCAAATACTTTAAGTCCTAATGAAAATTATAATATATATAATAACCCTGCATTGAATTCATTGAAAAATTTACAATTCAACGATGTAGCGCCATTAACCTAATGATTAATTAATTATCTTATGCATCATGTCGAATCGGTATAGTACTCGATTTCACTAGATGTACACAATAGTTTATGTAATAAATGCACGAAGAAAAACGTCGTTAAGTGTTTGCATAAAGTCAGCGTCATGCAGTCAGAGTTATAAACATAATTTACTTTATTATTACTAAAAAAGATTTAAACTATGTAAAATTTGATACTTTGTTTAGTACTATTTACTTAAAAAAACTAAACTCAATAAAAAAAAGTCAACTTTGGTATTATGTCATATCAATTAATAGAGATATAAGGTAGAAGTACCATTTGTGGCCACTGATCCATTTTTGGACATTTAATACTTTATTTTAAATAATGAAAAAGTATAAAATAAAATTTACACTGCAATAACAGTGAGATAATATATATTAAACTACTCTTTTGACCAATCAGAAAGGATTGTATTTGACTCCAAAATTTTATGAGACTGCCTTTAGCCAATTAGCGGTGAATTCTTCAGCATGAGTTACATAAAATTTCTTAATTAAATTGTATTATAAATAGAAGCGTCGAAATATTATATGTCACAATAATAATTTATTGAAAATGTTTTCACAATTTCACGGTAAAGTTGATAATTTAAATAATCTTCATGATATAAATTTAGATATAACTCATCTTAAAGAATATTACACGACGGGTTTTGATGAAAAATTACCAGAAATAGATACAACTCATAAAGTAAATTTTTCTAATGTTAATAATACTACAGAGCTGGTCTCAATTGACAGAAATTTATTTAATAAATTGATAAATAATTATAATAATTGCAAGAAGCATAAAAATAAATCAATTGCTTTAGATACAATGGACATTGATGATTCAGATGATAAATTTAAGCCAGATTATTCTCGCGTTGCTTATGATTTATCGACAGTTGATGATAGCTCAGTTAAAAACATTGGAAACGAAGAATGTATTGATGTGAATCGAAATGATTTTCTTTTGGAACCTCGTTCTGATATAGATGATGACTGGCAGGAAGTCAGTATTAGAAGTAAAGAAAGTCGGGCAGCGTCAAAAGAAAATAATAACAATATGAGTGTCAATGATGATAGTGATGATGATAATATGGAAGATTTTGATTCAGGTGATAATTTCTGATAATGATGAAAATTAATAATATTAAATAATAATTATTTTTATTTGTGATAATTTACATTTATGATAATAATTTTAATGTCATTTCCTTGTAAATACACTTATCCAAAAAATTAAAGGAACAAAAACATTTTATAATTTTTTTTAGTGATTTTTGGAAGACTGTATTTTTGTGACAAATGGTCGTATCAAAAATTCAACAAAAGCAATTTAAAGCTTCACGGAAAAATTGAAACCCGACTGGTTCGTGTGCAGCACACGACTGGTTCTGGTGTGCACCCGAACCAGTCGTGTCTAGCACCGTACTCAGTCTGGTGCAGCACCCGAATTGCATCACCGTAATCAGTCGTGTGCAGAACAATACTGATTCGTGTGTGCACATGAACCAGTCGTGTCTAGCACCGTACTCAGTCTGGTGCTGCCATTGTTGCCATTCGGGTGGCGCACCAGACTGAGTACGGTGCTAGACACGGCTGGTTCGGGTGCAGCACCGTAACCACTCGTGTGCTACACTCGAACAGTTACTGTTCGAAATTATAGTAATCTACACAGTTACATGATTGACAGTATGATTTTTGCAATTTTCACCAGCAAAATTTAACACTGATTTTTAGTAGCGTTCACGATTATGATATAAAAGAGGTTTTTATGATAGGAATTAGATGAAAAAAATTGACTTAAACTAACGAATTGTAATTTAGATTGTTTGTCATTGAAATTTATTCATAAAATACATAAAATTATACAATTATTATATTATTTCTTTCCTATAAAAATAAAAATTTATACTCAACGTTTTGGTATGAAATAATAATCATTACCGATTTGAATAATACGTGTCACCGAACAAAATTCAAGATCTTCCATCGTTAAACAACGCCCAAATGGCGCACTATCAACAGCACTCTCATGGAGTCTATAGACTTTAGTATTTTTGAACTCGAAAATTTTTTCACAATAATATTTTCGAGCTCAAGGAGCTTGAAAACAGCGGGAAGTTTTGAGGCTGGCCCACAGGGTAAACTTTTGTCCAAATTTTTTTGGTTTATTTTTTAGGTCTGCGGGCTCGGTAATTTTTTTTTCAAAAAAATCAATGCAAAGCTCTGTTAGCAAATTTGTTCAGCTACGATTGGCTTTTTTGTATTCTCTGTACAACGTTTTGTTGCTGATCTATCGGCCTTCAAATGAAAAAGGATATTCTTTTGTCTTCGAATATCAATATCTCAGCAACTAATGGTCGCACAGTAACCCTTGTAGGAAAAAAAATATTGACAACCGTGCCAGTCTTGGCACAATACTGGGCTACCGAGGCTCGGCCTCCCAAGGTTGGTCCGAGATCCGACCAACGTTCAAGTGACGAGTCTTGGTTTGCCAGTCTTGGGCCAAGATTCAGCCAATGCTCGAGTGACAAGCCTTGGTTTGCCAGTCTTGGGCCAAGATTCAGCCAATGCTCAAGTGACAAGCCTTGGTTTGCTAGTCTTGAGCCAATGTTCAGCCAATACGCAAGTGACAAGCCTTGGTTTGCCAGTCTTGGGACAAGGTTCAGCCAATGCTCAAGTGACAAGCCTTCGTCCGCCAGTCTTGGGACAAGGTTCAGCCAATACTCAAGTGACAAGCCTTGGTTTACCAGTCTAAATAACAAATGGTACCTAAAAACCCCTGGCTTCTGTGAATAGCGTAACAGCCTAGTGGATAAGACGCTTGCCTAGCAGTCATGAAGGACCAGGTTCGAGACCCAGCAAATGCAAAAAAAAAATTAGTTTCATTGACCCACCTGATTTCTCTGTGCACAAATTTATTTCCATATGTTACCACCACGCACATGTCTACTAATATTTTTTTTTTTTTTAAATTTATTTTTAATAAGCATAGGTGCTTATTTAGCAACAGTCTTGGCACAATACTGGCTCTCGATATTGGGCCAATACTTAGGTGCAATCTTGGCACAATACTGGCATTGGTTATTGGGCCAATACTAAGATGCAGTCTTGGCACAACACTGTCACTCAAGCTTGGCTGGGTGTTATCATTTCGATGCTTAGACAGACTTGGGCTAAGCTTGGATTTCAAGCTTTCCCCAGAGTTAATAAGTCTTGCGCCAAGCCTCGGCCAAGCTTGGGCCTATTGTTTCTTCCTATAAGGGAACTTTAGGGGGGGTTTTAAAAACTTGAATAAATTTCCTACAAGCCTCATTTTCGATTTAAAATAAAAAAAATTTTTTTTCATCCTTAATATTGATTTGAAGAACGTACAAAAAATGACTTTTTCCGTGTAGTTATTTTTGCATGTGATTATTTCAATGTCTGCAGGTGGCCAACATCGTCCGGCTTTACCATGACACCATAACATTTCAAATGAGAATAATTTCTCCGTCTACGAAAAAAGACACTCACAATATTTTAAAAGTTTAGCACTTGATATTTCACACCAAGAAAACTTTACACCGTCAATTCACACTAAGGTGACAGTGCAGTCTTCGGAGACCATTTTCCTACCAAAATTTTTTTACATCATATCAATACGTTTTTTATTAGAAAAAAATAATTACATCAATAACAAAAAATCATAATGAAAATATTTGATGAATAATATTTTGTGATGGTTCAACAGGTATACTAAATATATCAATTAATCTTAATAATTTGTAAGCACTCGAATTACGTTGCGTTAATTGCATACAAAAAACACTATGTAGTGGCGACTCATCAATAATTGTCATTCGACATTTATATTGTTTCAATTTACAAATACCATCATGTAATACTCTACTACTTTTATTAATTCCATCAGGTACGTCATTATTATTTATATCTTTACGCGATGATTTAGTTATCCTAGAAAATAATATGTATTTAACAATAAACAATATACTTGTATACTGACGTATGAATTGATGTTTACATTTACTAGACTCAACAGTCGTCAATGTGTTCCGTAACAGAAAAGATAACCGATTATGAGCATTTACAAATACAATGTTATCACAAAATAATTTGACGCGATGTTCATTACCCATCAGATAACTATTAACTATTTTTTTTTGCGTCAATTCATTAATATACATAAATATGTCATTGAATAGTATACACAAATATTCAAATCGTGTGTCAATAGAAATACGTGATAGTGGTGTTAATATAAATGTACTTATTATTTCAAATAGTGTTATTATATTGTTATTATGATCTGCAACATAACGACATGATGGTAATTGTGATATTAGTTTAGATGATGATCCATTTTTAAAGTGTACTACATGATACAAAGTACCCTTTTCATCAACTTTAAATTCACATTTAGCAATAACATCTTTATTCAATAATTGATCGATATTACGATGATAAAAACAAGGAAATCCAAAAATAGTATTTGGTGATGATAGACTCACTGTATTTTCAATTGACGATGCCATTAAAACTTATTTATTACTTAAAAGTTTTTTCTTTTCAATTTATTATTAACTGGTAGAAATATTTCGATTGCATTATTTTAATAATTTCAATGAAATTTTTTTTTTGGATCTAATTAATAAATTTTATTTTTAAAAAAATAAAAATTAATCATCGACTAGTACCTGATCACTCCGTGTAATTGTATATCTATATTTACACGGCGAAATTATTTTTGTTTGAAACACTATGGTGTCATAGTAAAGCCGGACCATGTTGGCCACCTGCAAAAATTGAAATAATCATATGTAAAAATTAATATGGCTATAGTAACCCTGATTAAAAAAAATGATTAAAAAGTATTTAAAATGATTTGTTTTTTAATCATTTTAAATACTTCTTAATCCTTCAAATCATTTCTAATCCTGGACATTTAACGTGTGAAATCATTTTTAATCATTTTTTTTAATCAGGGAAAATTCACAGCGATTATATTACAAAGTACTGTGTAATCATTGTAAATTTTACTATGCTCAAAGTAATTTTCGCATGTGTTTATTTCAATTTCTGCAGGTGACCCTGCTTAAAAAATCCGATAGATTCTGATAGCTGTATGCATAAAGCCCTATACTTAACTATAGCACTTCTCATAGAACTCATTCATTCTTATCAAATCTCTAAGGGAATTTATGAGAACCTATTGGATTCTATGAGATTTTCTAAACAGGGGACCAACATGGTCCGGCTTCACTATGACACCATAGCATTTTAATCAATAATAATTTCTCAGTGTATTTATTTTTTTTGTATTTATTTCAAACAGTTCGAAAATAGTATATTAACGAATTGAGTAGGAAGTGCTTTTGCCATCGAGAGTGATTGGTTCACGAGCCGTTAGGCGAGTGTTGCCGATACACAAGTGTCGAAAGCCTTTTTTATTCAATACGATACAATAGTTTTTGTACTGAATGGTAAGAAAGAATTTCTTTTCTTGGTAAAAAAAAAGGGCACTTCATTAAACGTAATTTTTGAATTACCGAAAATAATATTAAATCGTATTAAATTGAAATTAATTCCTGTATTATTTCTGATACAAAAGATTATTAAATAATATCAATAACAATTAAAAATGATTAAATTGATTTTTATAATAATTTAAAAGATAACTGTTAATTAATATTGTTCATTGCAGGGTGCAGCAGCTTTTAGGGTTGCAGCTAAATATTAACGTGTTCAGAATTTTGCGCGATTTACTCTTGCAATTTAATTTTTCAACTAAGATGTGAGAGAAAGAAAGAAATATTACCTTATCTGTTTCCATCTAGCTACATGTGACTTATAACACTTATAAAGGTAGTAGTCGCCAGATAGTAGCCAGTTATTAATGACTTTTTAGTATAACATATACTATCGTCTGGCGCTCAAAAAATTTGATTGAAACGCGAATAAAACTATCGTATAAAATTTAGCTACAAATTAATTGATTAAAATTAATAGCAGCAGAATTTTGTTGGCAACATTTAATTTTTGAGCTCTTTATTTTGGAATAAGCTCTTACAACATTGTTCAATTCAATTAACAGGTGAGGGTAGGTTTTTTTATGCTGGATCCTAAAATATTGTCTGAACTTAAGACGGCTGTTTATTGGGATTTTTGTTGGATCGTTTAGTGACTAATAAAAAGTATTCGTCATATTTTTCACGAACAATGTGGACATTGCTCGCAAAATTTATTCTTTGTAGAGTCGTTTTCAACCAATCAAAGACGTGCTTTGTTACCAAAAGTTGCAAAAATATATTGACGTAGTATTTTAATGAATGTAATTGAAAATTTTCAAGAAAGGGAAGTTATTGGTTTCGGTCCGATTTTCGAAAATCGAGTTTTGATTATAGATCTCGACGTTTTGAGGTCGGTTGTAGGGTGCATGATAAGAAATTAATGACGTTCAACACCATGATGGTATGGTCTCAAGACAGATACTAAAATAGTATGTGAAATACTTCAAGACAATATTGTAATGAGTTCCAGAAGTATGGCGTTATTTACTATACTTTTTTTTCCCTCCCTTTATTAGCTGACGGCCCTCTAGTGCCAAGTACCAGTATCTGTTATGGATTATTAATTATTGTATCTTTATGATTATGTGTGTTCAGTCACGAGCTTAATCATTTTGAAAAGCTTCGTGTACTTTCGCTACGTACGGGAGCAGCCGAACTCGCTACTGACTTGAATGTCAGAATAGTGCCGGGTCACTCGCTATCTGGGCCCGACACCTGCAATTTCCTGCTCATGACCGTGTCCAAATGGCATGAGAACCCGCTACCAGCCGGCCAATGGAATAATTCGTCTCATATCAGCGTGCTCGGCAGCCAATAAGGAAATTGGCTGTTAACTACTTCCGGTTGGCACGCATTCAAGCCAATGGGAAAATTCGTCTTATGCAGCAATGCTACCACGTCAGCACCGATTAGAAACGCCGGCTCAACACCAGCAAGCCAGGATCGACTGAGTAGTTCGATCAGTACAAAGACAGCAATCCATTTAACCGCTTCGCTCAATATAATATATCTCTAGTGTGATATAATTCTGAACCGCTCCGCTAAATCTCCGCTTAAGTATTCTCAATAATTAGCTAGTATATCAAGGCTACTAATTATTGAGTATATGTTGAATTGTTGCTCGCGTGTTATTAATTATAAATTAACCATCGCGTATCTTGTAGTTGCATTCGCTATTTTTTCTCACAGTTATTCAGTGTACATATTTTTAAATAAAGATCTGATTTATCATCTGTAATTTTTGTGTTAATTGTTAGTTATTGAATTAACCACACCTACACCAGAATCCCACAGAGCATTCGCTCATTTTACAATGTGTTTTCCTTTTCTTTCTCTTTTTACAAACTTGATTCACTTTTTATTGAAACGAGAGTTTTTATTTATTTTTTTTTTTATTTTTTACTGTATAACATTTATATCTGGACTCTAAGGTTAATGCTTAGCTGTTTGTACGCATGTGTAAGGTTTAGGTGAGGTACTATGTTAAAATATTGCTGGCTGTGCGCATGTAGGTGGGGTGATAGGTTTGAATGTTATTATTTGTGCGCATATGTAGTAATTAGGTGGTCCATTACTTTGAATGTTTAAATTAGTGTTTTTAGGTGTGTTAGACATACCGAATTACTTGGTTTTAAATGATAATGTTATTCTTGTCTAGGAATCTGGCAATGCGCATGACTATTGCAGCTGGTGATTGCAATATCAGCGTTTGGATATCTTGTCCTACAACAGACAAATTTTTAATTCTGTTAATCAATTCAAGTCTATCCACTTCACTTGCTAAACTACAATCCCAGATCAGGTGTTCTACGGTTTGTGATACTTCTCCACATTCGCATTTCTCTCTGTCCACAATTTTCATTCTTTTCAAGTGAGCTTTAGTCAGTGTGTGCCCGCTCCTAAGTCGGTTACTTACTACAATTTGGTGCCTAGTCAAGTTGAGACCATGGAACCAGGGCTTCAAACTTGTCTTGGGTTTTGATAAAAAATATATAGTACCTTTAGATATTGCGTAGTCCT
Organism: Microplitis mediator; assembly: GCF_029852145.1. Taxonomy (NCBI): domain Eukaryota; kingdom Metazoa; phylum Arthropoda; class Insecta; order Hymenoptera; family Braconidae; genus Microplitis; species Microplitis mediator. Next base: position 8,565,154 of record NC_079971.1, read on the forward strand.
TCAAAAATTTTTCCGTTTCCAGATTTAATTTTTTTGTTATTGACTCATTTAATTCATTATACTCGTAATTCATCTCTGTATCGTCAGGTTCTATTGTTGCTTCTTTTGCCAGTTTATCCACCATCTCATTACCAGCAATCCCTTTATGTCCAGGGACCCACACTAGCGTTAGTTCCGCTTCAATCTCTTCCGCCGTCTTGATCAGCTCTGAGTGTTGATTCCGAGTCAGTGCATATCGTGCAGTTGTGGATGTTTAACTGGATTGCCATGTGTATTGTCTTCTGGATTGCTTTGATCTCCGCTATGAAAACCGTGTTAAGATTATGTAGTTTTATTGTTTCTGATTGATCCAGAGAGGGACAAATGACTGCTGCCCCTGAGCCTTCCGATGTCTTAGATCCATCAGTATACATTAATACTGATTCCTTGTACTTCTCAGCTATTAACTGATCCCACTTACTATTGACGTCTAGGTGCTTAAGCACTTCGCGCCCTGTCTCTAAATCTATTCTTGGTGTGGTAAATCTCGACCAGTAGGTCTCCAACCTAGGTATGTTATATCTTGTGATATGCTGAAACTGCTCTTGTTCCTTTTTCCAAATCTTGTAAATAGTTGACAGGTATGATTTCCCTGCATTACCCCTTCTTCTATTGTCCCGGCATTCCATTCTCCTCAATATAGGTATCAATTAGTTATTATTCTTTGAAATCTGTCTGGCTAGGTATTTTCGCGTTAAAAATCTTGCTCTGCAGACCAGATCTGGTTCACCAGATAGATGTAGCAGAACGTTGATGGGAGTTGTCTTTATACAGCCTGTTACATTTCTCAATGATGCATACTGAACTCTCTTAACTTTGAGCCAGTTCTTCTCGCTTGTATCCTGATAAAACAAACTTCCCCAGTCTAAAGTTGCACGTATTAACCCATTATATATCGCTAGTATCACCTCGGGAGATCCCCCCCCCCACTTCCAGCCGTTAACGGCCTTTAGTATATTGTTGTAATCCTTTCCCTTACGTCTTATCATTTCAACATGACAGTCCCACTTAATTGTGGGCCGCACCTAACGAAATCCTGAATTTAAGAATTCTAATTACTTTTTGAATATCTATGGGACTCGGATGATGAAAATCTTCCGAGGAAGTTCGTCTTCTGCTTTTAGTCGGAAGCTAATAAAATTGCTGTTATGATAATTATTTAATAAATAATTAGAATTCTTAAATTCAGGACTTCGTTAGGTGCAGCCCACCCTTAAGCTTGTCATTTATAGCTACTCTCAGGAATTTATAAGTTCTAACTTGTTGAATCGGATCTTCCAAATTTCTTGTCCAAGGTATACAAATATTAGTGTTCTACACCCCATAATTTTTTTTTAACAAGACCGTTAATTTACCCGGTACTTTGAGCTCGACTAAATCTTCTATTAACTTGTCTACGTTGACATTATCATATGCCCCCATTATATCTACATGATGGTGCCCATGTGCAATTGTTTTAGAAATGCCTCTCTCGCTTCTGTCACTATCAGGTTGATGTTGTCGTAGTATACCCTCTCTTTCCTGAATCCATAAAATTCGTTGGGAAGCAGGTGATTGTTTTCTATCCGCCACATCAGCCTACTGTTTATTTTCTCCATTATCTTCATAGTACAAATTGACATTGAAATCGGTCTATATCCTGTAGTGGCTTTAGGCAATAAACATACTCTATATTCCTTCCATTTTTCAGGTACAACTCCGCTGTCCAAGAAGTAATTATAAAATTTAGATAACGCTATGGCTGTTGCGTATGGTAACTTCCCAATTATTTCGTAAGTGATTCCGTCTGTGCCTGGGGTTGACTTCTTCGTCTTAGTAGATTCGATAGCTGCCTTGGTTTCCTCCGGTGAAATTTCTTTTCCTAGCAAGGATGTATGTCTTCTATATCTTCTTCTATGTCATCAACTGGTAATGTTAGCTTCCTAATGACCTCACATATTTCTGGGTCTGTGTGAATTTACTGGGTTCGACGGTCTCATATTAAATCGCCTCTTGAAGCTTTTAACAACATTCCGTACTTTCTTTGTCAATGGCTGGTGTTAACGTTGAACAGAACTTCCTCTAAGACTTTCTGGCGACTTTACGGAATTCTTTATGTGCTTTTACTACTTCCTCGTATGTTATTGTCTGAGGAGAACGTAAAAAAAGCTTGACTGTTCTCCTCCGTTGTTGGACTTTGTCCCTACAATCTGTGTTCCACCATCTGACTGGTGGTGGTGTTACTCTTTGACCTATGTGGATATGTTTTTTTTTGGTGGCCGGCTCTTTGGACTGTTCCACTCCGTGACGTACTATTTCTATAAATTCATCGTACTCTTCAACGTTGTAATTGGGAAAGTCGCTTATATTTTCTTCAATGTGTTTGCTAAATTTGTAGTCATTCATGCCATATGTTGACAATTTATTTTTTCTTGGAGTTTTAAAGAAGTTTGGGGCCTCAAGTTCCGTTATTAAGGGTAGGTGATTGCTTCCCATTGGTGTCCTTGCATTAACAGCAGTTAACTTTGCTCTAGCTTCCTTCTTGGTAATTTTGCACTACACGCTGATTTTGATTATGTCCTGATTAAATTTCCCTTGAGGACAGTCTTTAGACAACGCCTCGTGTTTTCCTCCACAATTATGGCACCGAGAAAATATCTTCTCGCACGTCTCTTTTGTGTGCTCTATACTGCCACATTTCTGACAATTCTGGAATTTACTCAGACAATTCTTCTTTTGGTGCCCATAACTTAAATAAGATTGTGTTTTCGAGGAAGGATTCCCCGTTGGCACTGACTCTTCTTTTAAGTCTTGGAACCTTGGAGACTTCCACGTCTTCATTATCTGGAAATTGAATTACACTCATTATTTCTCCCTCAGCAAATGAGAGTTAAACCCTTCAATCACACCAATACTATAATAGCTTTAAATTGGTCTCCAAGCAACCCAATCAATATATACCTTGGCCTTGATATCTTCCATGAACGAGTTCGTTGATTCATAATCTTTGAATGCTATCTTACACTTTTCCTTACTTTGCGGCTTTAATTCTACGAGAAACTGCAGGTAGTCTCGGATCTTTTTTCCGAACATCAATGGACTATATTTGCCGGCATTTTTGTCCTCACATTCATCCGTGACAAAAAATTACAAACGGACCCGGGTCTTTTGCTCTAAATTTGTTTCTGCTGCCAATTTGTTGTTTTCTGGGTGACTGGTTTACTACATTACTCTCCGATAGCTTTTTTTGTAAAGGGGGCGTCTTAGGCGGTGATATAAGCTCTGACTTCTTTTTGCGATTCTTCTTATCGTGATCCATAGTTTTTCCATATATGGCCACGTTTGGATTGTCCATTTTAATTACTGTTTACTCCGTATCTTTCTGTAATAATTATAATTAAGCTAGCTTACTGTCTCTGTTGCTTACCTAATTATTGCACTGCTGTTGATGTTGTTTTGATAAATTGCTGATTTTTTTTTTTTTAATTATTATTTAAATATAGTTAAACAAATTACTAAGCGAAGGAATTTAATGAAGCAGGTAGCGGATAGAAGGATTTGCGTTAATTATGCTGCAAGGCCTAGGCCCGCCACGTGCTCCGATGTTGAGACTATGAAAATTTTCCTTTATTTCCTTTTTATCCTTTTTCCTGCGATTTATATAACTTCACTCAATAGATCTTGGCTATCAATAATATCTATATATATTTAGGGACGATACTTTAGGATTAGATTAAAACAATTACTGCCTAATGGCCGATTTCTTCACTCGTAGTTATCCTACAATTAAAGTTCTCCGTTAGTTAACTGAAGATTTCGTTTTCTTCACACTAGTTTAAGAAATAACCCCCGAATATTTTTGTTCTAAGGATAAATATTGGGCTGACTTTATACCTGGCAGTTAACTTACTGATTTCAGTGTGTGCGTAACAATTCTACAGTGTAGAGTTTACATGGCACTGTACATACTTGTACAACGATTCTTCGAATGTCAAATATAAAATGAATAATATTTCCTTCCCACTTGTGAAAATTATTATTGAAAGTATTTCTTTTTTTACTTATTCATTCATTCGAAAAATATGTGTAATTAATTATTCAAAATTCGACACTTTAATCTCAAATGCAATTAATAATATCATTAGAATAGTTCCATCTTCTTAAGATAATTTAGCGTAAACAAATAATGAGTAACAAACTTCTGTTAGAACGGAGAAGTAAGTAAAGATTTTTTAAGCACATACATTAAATTTGGGTCTGGAAGACCCCTAGAGTACGTACTATAGCTCACAGTCACACATACATGACCATAGAATAGCTAACCCGTCGGTCTGTTGAAGACAACCATCGAAATTTTAACCCCGGAATAAGTTTATCTGCCGAATAACAAACTCCGGTTTATCTCTCTCATAAAGTAATCGGCCATAAGTCGCCAAATACTAAAGAGTGAAACGTTATGAGAGATTATGCGAAGAGGAGAGATGGAAAAAGGTATTTGTGGGGTGAGAGGCGTTTCGTCTAAGTATACGATAGCTGAGACTCCTCAGTTAAGTGTGTCTATCGTATACCCCGCCTAAGACGCCGTGTTGAAAGTTACATGTTGGAAATGTTATATATTGAAACAGGCATAGGGACGAGATACCGCGAGAGGCGCGAGTTGTAAATGCCATCTCGCGGAGTGAAGCTGAACCACCACATATATATGTATATTAGGGTGATTCATTTCCGAAAAAGTTTTTTTTTTAAGTGCTCAAGCAAAATCTCAATCTACATCGAAAAAAAAAAAAAAATTCTCACCAAATATGGGCTCTTAATTCCAATGCTAAGTACTTGCCATTTGATTTCAAAGATTTCCCATTTAAAATACACGTAAATTAAATTACTTTTTTTTTAACTTTCTAATACTCAGCTGCGTTTCATGATATCAACGCGGTTTTGGTCGCAAATTGTAGGGCATTTGGTGTTCTTCAAAAGTGCCCATAGTTACTTAGCTGTAATTCTAGCTGTTTCATTTGTGTCCGTTGCGGAACTCATTTTTCCTATGAAATTGACCTTTATTGGCTTGCAGAACGTAAACCAATGAAAGTACACTAAAAATGTTAATAAAAATTTTATAGGAAATTTTATTCCCTTCAAAAAAAGTCTTATGAGTCAAGTCGCTAAAGTCCATAGTTTCCGAGTTATAATCATTTTAATAATTTGAAAAATAAAATATCAACTATAATTTTTTTTTTAAATAAATTCATGAGAATTACCCAGTTACTTATTAAATAATAAATAAAACAAAAATGTTATTTTCACTCATTTTTTAATAATTTTATTTGGTTAATTAAAACTGTCACTTAAAAAATGAAATGAGTAAACTGAAGTGACAAGTAAACAAATGAGAGTAATAAGGCTGCAAATGAACATTAAATATAACTAACACGGGACAAAAACAATTGTGTTTCTTTCCTCGAGAAGAAACGCGCATGTTTTTACCCGCTGTATGAAGGTATTTGGGAATTACGAATTCGCTAGCAGTTGTTTGCAGCATCGGCTTGAAATTCGCTTATTTCGACTGGCTGTAGAGACACTGAAACTTTAAGTTCTGATGCTGATATTATGAAAAAATTATTAAATTTAATATATCTATATTTAGTATGATACATTTTTATTAATACAAACAATATTAGTCATCAATTTGAATAATTATTATTATAAATAAAAAAAAAAAAATAAATATGCTTACTAATAATCCGGTAGTTAATTTTGAATCATCAACATTGAAAGAAAAAATAGAAAGTGACATAAATAATAGCTTGACATCAAATATTATTGAAGAAATTGGAAAATCACCATATACATATAATTTGGGGTACGAACAATTCATTAAAAATCTATATGTTACCATAATACATTCGATGGTTTGTGATGCTGATTTAATATCTAATCGTATCAAATTTAGTGTTGTTGATATACCATTAATCGAGCCGATTATTTTAGTTGAAGATGACGAGAGTCAATTATTACACGTATTATCACGCTCATTGATGCGTCGCATTTTTCATCACAAAGGTAATTTGAAAATAATTAGCAGTGACATGGTATCATCAACGTCTCTAGTTAATGATAATAATAATAACAATAATGATAAAAATTCGTCACATTTTTCACCAACAAAAATGTTAAAATTGAAAGATGATAAAAATTATCGTGAATTAAACGAAGATTCAATTTATTTGTCAAGTATTATTCAAGAAAAATTATTATTGTGTTATGTCACTGTCGAGCATGCTGCTATGCACTACTGTCAATATATATTAAATGGTGATAATCCAGATTATGAGCATAATTTATTAGAAGACATTAAAGTTAAACGTTCGAAACATATTTTCCTACATGAATTAATCACTACAAAAGAAAGTCGTACAATTGATAGATATTTAGGTAAATAAATATGTATTAATCATTTGAATTTTAAAGATTAATTTTACATGAATTGCTCACCAATTTATGAGTCAATTACAAAAAAAAAATTTTTTTCAGATTAGTAATAAATTATTGTACAACTCATAAAATTTTTTTGCTTTTTATTATTTATTAGTGGATAAAGTCAAGTCTGGAAATTTCATGAGAATTGAAATAAAAAAATAATCTAATCATTTGAGTTGAACATCAACAAAGTATTTCTAATTATAACTAAAACTTATTTATAGAATTGTGTATTGAATTTATGTAAAGAGGAGGAATATAAATATTTACATATGAATATATAAATGTATCTCTCTCCCTTGAAAAAGGCGGAGAGATGTTCTCTCCGCCCAGTCCACGAGGGACTGAAGATATTTTTAATCAAACACTCATATTTATAGTTTTCCAAATTTTACCCCTCTACATTTACATTACGTCATTTGATCTACTATAAGATTTTGTGAAAACGAATATTTGTGTCATAAATTTAGATTATCTTGAATTTTCTTTGAAAAAAATCAAAAACAAAAATTGCCGCAATGTATATTTTATGATTAAACTTTTCCATACAGAATTTTACTGTACTTTTTAAAAATTTTTTGAATTGGAAACGCTTCGCGTTTGAGGTCGTGCAAAAGAAACACTAATGAATAAGCCTGACTTGATGAAACGACTCAATTTTTTTTTCACGATATTCAGAATTATGCAGAGGAGGCTCCTTTCGAAAATCACTACTGTAGCCTTTCTCGTTTTTTTTATAATAAATCATTACTGTTAATACTGACAGTTTTACATGTGAACAAACACACACTTCAAAAATTTTTATAAGGAATGTTTGCCTTATCTTACTTTTTTTGTTAACTTTTATTACCGTATATTTACCATGGAAATTTCTATGACAAAAAAGGAAGCTGATTCAAACTTGTTTGAAATTTAACTTTTTGAAATATAGAATTAACGTTCGAGGCATGCACTTTCGGATTGTCCAAATCTTTTATTTAAAATTACTTTTTTCGGTTAAACAAAGAAGAACCACCGATAACATTTCGTCAAAAAATATTGTGTTATACAGATAAATTTTTTTGAGCTTCTTCAAGTGGAATACAAGGTGCACTTTTGGATTTAAAAAAAAATCATTTTCAATACTGTTTTAAAATTTTAAATCTTTGGGTTCTGTAAACCGAAGGATAATATCTCTGTGTTATTTTTATATATGTAAGTGGTATTGTATTATATTGCATCTGTGCGATCAGTATATGCCTCGCTCTCTGGCGTTCTTGTAAATTTCCCAGTAGTCTTTAGGCGCGGTTAATTGATGATTCTTACTATTTGAGCTATCTGGAGTCTCGTTCGTTGATTTTTTATCGAAAAGTAATTTATTTTCAGCATAGAGCCAAGCATGTATAGCATCCACACACTTTACATGTTGACGTACTGTTTCAGTTCTGGGAATAACGACAAGTACTTGGTCGTTATCGCAGCCACATTGGTGTGAATCAGGCCACTCAGTTAAATAATCTATACTTTTAATATCACCGTTTTCGCACATTCTGTTTTTTATTTTCCCTGTTTTTACATCTTTGTAAACAATACCGGGATCAACTGACTTACAAAGTGGTGCAACAGTTCCTAATTCTGGTATGCCGACTAAAAATGGCGCCATACCCTCTTTTAATTTACATTCTTCAGTGCCATCCGGCTTTGTAAAGTTAACTGAAATCTTACATTTGCCAGCGATACAAAGAAATTCACCATTCTTAGACCTGCAACGGTTAAAACAATCACTGTCATGAAAGCAATATTGTCGTTCTAAATTGCAATCATCTATTTTTCTATTTTGTATTCTAAAAGTGTTGACATTTAAAGCGCTGAATAATTTTAATGACTTTTTATTTGTTTCACTTGCGTTAATTTGCTGTAATTGGTATAAACACATGAAAATAATTGATACAATAAACATTGAACAAACGATATATGTCATCGTTAATTACTTTTTTTTATAGACTATGAACGAGACTTATTACAAACTGTTACAACTAATATATATATAAATATAATAACACGCTTAATAACGCTAGAACCTTCTTATTTAATATATGAATAATTTTATCGTCGTGCCTGGTCTAGCTTCTATTACAACAAAGAATCTTTTTAATTTTAAATCTATTATATTAGTAGATAATACTTAAAAATAAAAAAAAAAATTCTTCATATATTTATTAGTACGAAAAGAAAAAAAATTGAAAATTTTTTCTAATTTCATCGATTAATTAGTAGTAAATGAAAAACGATTAATATTGTACTGTGAATAAATAATAATAAAAAATGTTTACATTGGATAAAATTTCGACTCAATTGTCGTACACAGAAAAAACTCAGTGCGTATTTGAAGAATTGGGAAGATGTTCAATAAATCGTGAATTTGGTATTGTATGTAGAGAACACGCGAAACAAATTTTCGGTATTGCATTAATAAGTGCCGTTGTTGTGTTACCAACCGGGGAATCACGGCATCATGCAGTTGTATCAACTGAACCACGTAACATATTTTTACCATTTCCCTACGAATTTACATTCAATACTGATCGAAAAATAAATCATGAAGTGAAACCGTGTCTTAAAAGGGATGTGCTACGTGATGAAATAAGCCATTACGTTCAACAAATGGAAGTTAATTCTCCGGCATTAAGTTATAATATTGAATCAGCATTAGTAAGTTTATTAACAGATGGTTTAATGTTTAATCAAGCATTACGACAAGCATCATATAATTTTCAAGTATTTTGTAATCCTAACATTAGAATGTATTTAGAAAAAAGATGGGAAAATTGTTTCGTTACGGTTAAGCTTACAGACAATGGAACAAGATTTGTCGAGTACCCAATTAAAATGCTGCCATTATTTTATCAGATAATGTTTATGTACTTAACATTGAGTAATAATCAACTTGATCCCAAAACGAATCCTCAAGCAGCAAATACTTATCATCAACTTCAACCTAAAATAATATTACACGCTACACGCTATCGATTTGAATATTGTAATCATCAAGAACCATCAAAACTATGTTTATTACGAGGTAATGCCAATTATGCTACCCCGCTCGTATTAGCTGGTAGACAAGTACATAAATATAATGTTGAGTTATTTAAACAAGGCGCATATTACAATTATTCATTGAATGATGATTTTGAATTTTGTGCACCGTCAGTGAATAATTGAATAATATTATTTTTAGTATATTCATAAGGTTGACAGTAAAATTAGATATTATTCTTCATTTTATATACTTGACATTTTTGAAACAAAAAAAATTTTTTTTTTATTTTCGGTTCGTTTAATATGAACGTTATTAGAGAAAATTTCATGTACAGAATATAAATATATAAACATTAGTTAGTTGTTGATTTAAGCGTTTCCAAAACCGTAAGTTTTCAAAGACTTCAAAAGTACTCCGGGAAAAAAAAATCTATATATAAATCTTAATTTTGGTTTTGGCACATATTATTACATATAAATGATTATATAAAATTATTTATAAACTGAAAAAAAAAATTTATTTGAGCCAAAGATATCGTATATTTGGATATGGCCAAATAATATTTAATTGTGAGAAAGATATAATATAATTGAGCAATTTAATTGCGTGAAATAAGTGATTTATTTGGAATAAAGAAATGACACAACTGCTGCAAATAAAGGTTGTTTGGTCCATGTGCTTAAATATCAACAAATTTTCCGTTATTCGTCACAAATTTAATATCTTTACCACAAATACATCATTTATTTACCACAAATAAATGATATATTTCAATCAAGTTATAAAATTATTTCAATCAACAAATTTTGTGTTTCTGATTTTGAATTTTTTTTCAAAAAGAGCATTGAAAATAAAAAAAAATATGACCCCCCATGACGTGAAATTATCATAACTATAGTCAAAGTTATATCCTTTTTAAGCAAAAATTATAACTCTGGAAGGGATGGAGAAAGAGCTAAAAATTTAGCTCAAGACTTCTTTCTACATGTATGAAAACATTAAAAAATCAAAAAAATCGAAAAGCGTCACCGTCGCAATGTCGTTGAATTGATATGGAATGACCCTTATGCATATGGCAACAATTTTAAAATGGCGTATCTTAAAGTTGTCTCTGTGCTACTTGGGTTAGTGTGAGGAAAAAGATTCCAACGTATGAATAATTTGAACTTTTCAAATTATTTATACATATTATTCTTATATATAGTAGAATATTTATTAATTATTTTATTAATTTAATTATTATGAAGGAATAAATATATATATATATATATATATATATATATATATATATATATATATACCCCCTCATAAGTTATTAAAATGGAGAATTATCCAAATTGATAATAGTTTTTTTTAATATCTTTTAACACTTACGATCTCCAAGTCAAAAGATTAATAATCAACAATCTTTTGTAAACAAATATTTCATTTTGATATTAAACTACTTTTCAGTATTATTTTTCTTGGCTAAAATTTGTAAATAAAGCTCGGACTAAAATAAAGAACAAATATTTTTAAAAAAAGAATTGCAATTTTTTGGATACTTCTGAACGACTTCAATGATCTTCAAATATAATTTTTATCTGAAATAAATAATCAATAATAATTACTTTCACAACATAATGCGCGGTAAAACCTAATAAATCAATATAAAAAATAAGCGGTAATCATTTATTTTTTTATACTAATAGCAATAAATTTTTCATAAATTCATATATTTTTGGAATAATTGAGAACCTTTTCCATATATATCAATAAGATCAATGACTTGACTGTTTGTAAAGTGTAATAAAATAAGTGGCGTTGAATTAAGATCAGAATTATGTACAAACAATTTTGCTGTTGGTAAATCTCTTTTGTAGACCATAAAATTAACGTGACAATATTTTTTTATAATATTATAATAATCAACCCAATCAAGTGGCTCGGACAATAATGTTAAAAATTTATACAAAATTTTAGGATCTTTGATATCATGCCCAATACGTTGTAATGTTAAATTAAACATTTCAGCAAATACTGACTGTCGTATACGTGGTTTCCGATCAATTTCCTTAATTTCACAATCATAAATTAAACGTAAGGTATGAAATTTATTGATATTGATAACAATCAATGGATAAATTCGATTCAAAACATTTTTTATTTTATCTAAATAACTATTTTTGATAGATAATATACTTTTTATCAAATATTTTGTTTCCGTTGGCAATTTTTCCGCCTTTTTTGTAGTAATAAATTGTGGTATCGTAATTGTTTCAATACCATAAATTGTTGGAATCATATGACCACTTAATCGTAAAAAATCATCATTACATTGTAAATTATGAATTGTATTACATGTTTTTAATTCATTATTAAATGACAATGCATCTGACAAAAGTTCATCAACATTTTCTTGATATGCCATAGCTTTATTTTTTATAAATTTTTAGGTATTTAACACAGCTCAGTTATGATTTTTTTTAATACTATAAATACATAAAAAAATAATAATAATAATAATCAAAAATTTTAATGAAATGTTTAATTTTTTTGTTAATCCGGTAAAATTCATAATTTACAGTTATTAATAATTTTTAATTTACGGTATTTACGATAATTAATTATAAATTTATTACATTTTTCCCATATTGTATAATTTATTTTAACGTCACACCAAATTAAATTACTCAGCAATATTTTGAAATGATCAATATCAGAAAATTCATCGTTAGCATCATAAATAATATTTCTACAGTTATTATTACTACCGTATAAAATTTTTAACGGTTGATAATTTATGTATGAAGATTCAATTGAGTATACAAATAACTTATGTAATGGATAAAAGAATTTAGTATCTATATAACGTACCCGTGGGCCAATAGGTGCTACTGAATATATTATGTTACCGTCAATTGGATATGGTGGATTAAAATGTATGTATCTATATCTTCTCTTTGAACTGATTTTTTCTTGATCATCAATGTAATTTTTAACATTCAATTTACATGCAACACGTAAAATTGTATAATCATGTAAATTATACGTAAGAAATGTCCAAATTGCTGGACGTGATGTACAAGAATTATATTTGGTTAAATTTTCATCTTCAGATATTGAATAATTATTATCAGTTCGATTACATTCCATACGATTATTAAAATAATCTGTTAAAACAATAAATGGATGACCATCATTGCGTAGACATTCATTTTTTATGAATTTGTTAGCACATAGCATTTTTTAAATTTATTTTTTGTTTTTAATTGTAATTAATGATAAATTTTCTTTCTTTCTAAATAATAACAGAATGATAAATTTAATATATATTTATATATGAATATTGAAATTAAAATGATTAACGCTAGTTAGATCGTGATCGACTACGACTACGTCTACGGCTTGATGATTTTTTACGATTAAGTCCAAAACGTTTAACGGATTTAGAGCCCCGTCTCAATGATCGACTTCTTGAACGACTTCTTGATCGTGATCGCGATCTCGATCGAGATCGAGATCGAGAGCGTTTTCTTGACCTACTTCTTGAACGTGATACAGATCGTGAACGTGATCTACTGCGAGGTTTCATTTTTTTCTTTTTTTATATTCTAATAAAAGTACTTAACTTTTTTTTTTTTTTCTTTTTTGTTATTGTTCCAATAATATGACAATAATTATTTAACTATAATAAAAACTCATTGTTCTAATAAAACATGAAATAAAATAAAAAATTTTAATAAAGTTTTTTAAAATTATAAAAATAAATCGATTTACACGGAAACAAAAAAAACTAAAAAAATTACAATTACAAATACGAATTTTAGGATTTTATTAAAAATTCAGTTAAATGTAAGGAAAGGGCGAGCAAAACGGGATTTCTCAGAAAATATAGATTAAAATACGCTAGATTTTCTTTTTTGGACTTCCATTTCAAGTAATTAAACCAAATTTCCAAATAGAAAAGTTTTTTTTTCTGGCCGGGCAAAACAGACCATGGTTCCCTCCTCAAAAAAGTTGAAAAAATTTAATTTATTTTTATTTAAAAAAAGACTGACTATAATAAAATTGTTTATTCTGATCTGAGTTACAAATGAGATTTGCAATACAATTAGTACATAAAGATGTCAAAAAAAAAATTATTAAAGATAAATAACTTTTATAAAATTTTAAATGTAGTGAACAAGGCACCGTATGTATTTTTTGTGGTCAACGATAATTGAGTTCGCTGAATCGTAGACTCAGTACTAAAATTGTAATGAGTGGTTCCGTAATACATCTGCCGATGTTCATAATGACGATATTAAATTTATCTGTAATTACTGTAGTCTATATTGATTTTTAGTTTTAATGCTCAACATTCTTTTAAGTTTTTACTCTATAAATAATAAGTTTTAATGATAAGAAAATTATCTGTAAATAGAATGGATTTTTTAATTTGAAAAATGACTTTAAAAACTAAAATTCATAGAATGAACTGTTTTTGAAACACTAAAAATTGTGCAAAAACGATGATAAGTGCAATAAATGATGATTAAGACCAATGTTGTAAAAAAATTTTTTTACCAAATTTTTGATATAGTTTGTTTTGCCCGCCCTCCCCCTATACATGTTAAACTGTAAAATTTACTGCTGAGAATTATTCTTAATAAAATTATTATTTAAACATTAATTCTTACAGAATTTTCTCAAATGTTTCTAGTTTTCAATTCGAAGCGCGGGGTTATTATATTGAAACTAATATTTCTTGTTTTCTTTTTATGAGGGGTTCGCACTTTTTTCTCTATTACACTCAAGTCCACGAACGGTCCTATCTTTGTTGCAATTGCACAGTAAATGGAAACTTTGGCCGAGTTTTTCTCTTAAACGAAAATTATCCAAAAATTAAAGCGCACTTCGCTAGATTAGACAGTAGTGCATCAATGTGCAGTTTGTAATTTGTATTTAGAGATTTTGTTTCCGAAAAAAACCCAGCCGAAAATATCTGATAACCCCTGCTATGGGCAATAGTACGCAGTATTTGTCTAGATTTTCTGATAATTTTGAATGTCTATAAATTCAAAATAAATCATTAATTTGAAAAAATAATTTTATTTTATACTTTTATTAGTAACTATTGAGAAAGTAGTTTAATAAAAATATAAAAACTTCCTCATAATGAAGCACTTGTTGCAATTACTAGAAAACACTTCTCTTGAATACAATAATGAACTATATGACACATTTTTATTATTATCAAACTATGACACTTCATTCGTGACAGCTGACGACATGAAATTTTTAATGACGTCAGTGTTTGAAAACATCACGCTATACAAAATATTTATACACATTGAAAATATAACATCAATTATTAATGACGATGAATTATTAACAAAAATAGATACATTGATTTTAAATAGTTTTGGTGATAATGAACTGAGTAAATTAAAGATAACATCAATGAATAAATTAGAATCTATTAATTCTTTAATATCATTATTATCAACAATACCAATCTATACATTTACAATAAATATAACAAACGCTAAATCGGTAAGTGAAAATAATTTACAAAATAATTTACCAATAAGTACCCAAAAAATGTTATTAAAAAATCAAACATTATTTAATGCTAATGATGAAATTCATAAATCATATCGCTGTCACAATAAAATTGATTCAATAGATATTTACGTTGGACCACCAGTTTATTATGACGAGTTTACTAATTCTCTATGTCTATTAATGAATATACCAAGTAACAAATTATGGCAATCAAGTCATAACAGCGATGGTTACAAAACCCAAATGGTTATTGTAAATGAATTAAATATCGTAAACGCCGAACTGAATAATTTGGATTTGAGTGAAGTTATTGAATCGGCAATGAATCAACAAATCCTTGGAGTACACAACATAAAGAATATTATAGATGATGCACTATATATTTTAAACTATGACCAGCAATCAAATGACGAAACAGATTATGATAACTATGAAGAAGATGAAAATTATACAAGTAGTGAAAATTTTGAAGTAAATGATAATATATCAGATGAATTAAATAATAAGTTACAACATATATTGTTAATCAATGATACAATAAAATCTGAAAAAAATTCGTTGACATTAAACAAATTAGATGATGTTGTGCTAAAAGCATTGAAAACTAAAATAAAAAATTTAGAGTTGAATATTGTTAATAATCCGCTATCATCGCTATTAAATTCAACATTACCGTCAGATATTGAAATATGTAACAACCTTAATCGTCTAACTGTTAAGTCAATATTTATGTCCTATCGTAATTTCAAAAATAATATGCCATTATTGCAAATGAATACAATAGCGTGCCCATTGATTTATAAACAATTTTTGGCAATATTTCCATTTTACGATGGTAATGTTATCAATATATTAAAATGTAATGAAGTTAGTGAATTACAGTGTGATGGCAGTTATGATGTTCTGTCATTAAGACCACATCCGGCTTATAATCCATCATATATATCAAACGCAGTTATAAAGAAGCTAAACTTATTGATATCATTTTTAGAATTTGATGGTAATTATACAACATTTGAAAATGTTATTAATTTAATATCATTTGATATTGATGATTTGTCAAGTATTATGACTATTATGCTTTCAATGACAAATATGGTTTACGTAACTGTTTGTACTGCTATTTATACATATCATTTAAGTATATTTAAACATTATCATGTACAAAGTATGTATCGCTTAACGTGTATACTCGGTCCTGACGCATATAAATTAATGTTAAATAATAATATTAATTTACCTTTAATTAAAAAAGAAACAAGTAAATTACATTTACTATCTATTAAAGCGTTATTTCCTACTCAATTACATTTAGCTGATGTGTCGCTTGATGAATTTGACGACGATATAGTTTATGATGATAATGTTAATAAATATAAATTAAATAAGCACTTCAGTAAAATTTATCCAGAATACGTGATATGGTTATATTTATTATCGTTAAGTAATTTAAATACAGTACGCGATAATAAGGTGATAAAACGTGAAAATTATTTATTAATGATGTTACGTAACATTATTGAAAACCCAAACGAATTGTATTATATTAAAAATAAATTGCACCATAATATAAGCGAATTGAATGCAAAATTATCCGCTAACAATATTTATGAATTAATGGATTTTGATAATGAAAATCTTGATGATGAAATTAATCTGACAGATCTCTCAAGTTTGGATGAGATTGAAGAACCAATTGTTGATCGCGTTAATTATCAACCTGAACAACATAATATCGATATTATTTATCGGTATTTGATTAGAAATAATTGCAGTTTACAAAACGATATATGGGGATTACTGCATTATATGTTACGGAGTAAAAATATTGATAAATATATTGATTGTATAAAATGTTACGCTCAAGATTTATAAATATTATTAATTATTGATTATTTAAAATTACAAAATTATCGTTAATTTAGATGAAAACAATCTTATTACCTATAAAATAAGAAATGTTACTTTTATCAAACTAAAAAAATTACATAAATTTTTTATCACTTATCAAATATTTAGGAACAGTATAATAATTATTTCTATTATGACTATGATGTTTTTTATGAAGTAATAACTGGTTTAAAGATGATAAACTAATCATTGATTATTTTATGTTATTTTTTTCGCTGATTTAGTTTGCAAAGAGACTTTAATCATAAAAACCTTTTTCCCATATTTTATACAACAACATTAACATGTGATTTTGTGGACAAATGTTTTTTGGATTTTTCAAACAATTAATAAATCTGTTGTATTATTAATATTTTTAAAACAACAAAAATTTTTTTTTATTTGAAATAAAATTCGACCTCTAATACTTCAAAAATAAAACTACTTTTTTTTAATATCGGGAAAAATTTCGACACCGCTACCTGGGTTATTTCAACACCATTTTCTGGGCTGGATTCAACACCGGAATAATGTGTACTGTACTGGTTTTTTTTTTACAACATAATACTCATGTCTGAGTATGTTTTCTTGGCAGAAACTGTCATGTATAAGCAATGCAATATATCAGTGCGAGTGTATTAAATATATGAATTCCCTATCAAAAAAATCCATATGGGAATCCAGTCTCGATTGCTATATGTAGGTTCCCATATGGCGTTTCAGGTGCATTCCCATATGGTTTCCTATAGGAATCCAGCATAGATTCTGATATAGATTCTCACTTGGGTTCCTATGGAAATCCACACCATGCCAAATCCATATGAGAATCTAGTATGGATTCCCATGTAGATTCTTACCTCGATTTCCCATAGAAATCTGCACCATGTCAAAATGAAAATCCAGGTACCCACAGTTTCCAAAGTAACTTTCCATATGGGAATTCAGATAACCATCATTTCCTACATAGATTCTTATATGGATCCATTCACTCCTATACTAATTCCTATGGTTTCTTACGGAAATCCATACTTTCCTCCATGGATTCTTATGGATTTCCATGCAACCCCACATGGGTTTTTTTGATAGGGTTTAATTTAATATGTATATAATAAAGTATCTAAGTAAATTTGTTTAAATAAATGTTTTTTATTAGTACTAGAATATTGAAAAAAAAATAAATAACAACAATTGGATATTTTTACAGAAATGGAAAAAGTTTTTGGAGTATTAGAAAAAGAATTCGATAGTAATGATTTATATCAACAAGTCGTACGTTCAATTGGTACTAATGACGGTATTCTGAAAAAAATTTATAATAATGATAAAGCAGCATTTGATAGAAATATAATAAATAAAATAATCCAATTATGTCAAAAAAAAGAGTACGGTATAAATGATCTACTTGAATTAGAAGATATTGTTAAGTTGTCAATATTCACAGAATATATTGAAGAAAAAAATATCGAACGTTTAAGTATATTGGAAAAATATTTAGATGCTTATCTATCAGCTATTTGTAAATACAAAAATTTAAACTTTTTTATGATACGTAATAAATTATTGCCACTATTACGTGTTAGAACAAAACCACCGGTAGGCGAATTGGACATTCTATCAAAGGGCAAAGTTATTATGAAATATCCCGAACTTGTTAATAATCGTAAAATTAATAACAATGTTGACATTGCTCATATGATACGAGCACAACAATTACACGTACGTAATTCCCCATGTGAACGAGTTACTTATGTCGATTGTAATAATTCATTCGGTAACAAACAAATTGTCTTAACTGGGCCGATTTTTACTACTGTTGCTACAGGTATGATTAATTTACAAAATACTATGTTGAAAAATGATAATGATATGGGGATTAGTGTTAAACCATTTTTGGAAGTGAATACCGTTAATTGGGATGTTTAATTCATTTAAAAATTATTATTTATTTAACCTTGTCTAAATGAATTTTTAAATTATAAATAAATAAATAAAAAATTTTTTCAATCATTTCAAATTACGCGCCTAATTTCATTTGAATACATGCACATGGCTCGCATCCATTTTGATACGATTTTAAAGAAACGTCATTTTATATTACTTAAAGAATATTGTTTCTGACATTTCACATATTTCAACTGTGAGTAATGAGTAATAGATCACAAGCATTATATTATTTTATAAAATAATAACGAATATTATTAGTAAAACAAATGAATTATAAATAAAATCTATATTAATATATTTGATATAAAACTTATAAAAATGCGTTTGTCACATGAATATTTTATGAATGTACTAAAAGATCCAATATTTCTTAATCGAGTAAAAATACATGAGAATGATGATTTTAAAACACGTTCTATTCAAGTAACAAACAAAGATGCCTGTACATTGTTTTGGATAAAAATATGGAATGAAATATTGATACCAATGTACAAAAATCTTGAATTTTATCGTAAAATCAAAGAACTTGATTTAACAACACCAATTTTTGCACTTGACTATCCTGACTACGATTATGTTAATTTATTAGGTGTTCCACCAACATGGACAGAAATTTATTATTCCAGTACAATAACAAATAATACAGATACTCCATTTTTAAAACCCGTATTCGCTTCTCATATTATATTTATAGGTTACATTATATTAGCATTAATTATTTTATTTCATTTTATACTTAAATACTAAATTTATTTAACAGTTTTAATAGTAGTAGCGCGTATTTTACTGCCGTAATACTGATTTATTAATAGTAGTAGCAATAAATAAAGAAAATAATAATAAAATGAAGAAAAAAACAAATGAAGAAACACATGATAAATATTATCTGAGACGACTTAAAAGAGACTATGGAGAAAACTTTCTAGCTTGTTCTGGTTTCATCGCAACGTCATTTTCATTTATTTTGTTTATCATTACTATCTCTGTTTATATGTCATTTTGTTTAATAGAATCAGACATAAAACATGAAATGATTGCAAAATTAGCTCATGGACCTGAAGACGATATAAATTCGGTAGACAAGAAAAGAAAATGTAATTTGTTGAGTAAAAACAAAAAGGATTCTTCATCGACATCGTCGTCATTGTCACATGATTCGAAAAAATTGAAAGCGGGAACCGAAAATAAATTGAATAACCCAAAAATCAATGAATTACATAAAAAAACTATCGATGAGTTAAAAACAAAATTAACAATAAATAATAACCCAAAGATAAATGAAGTACAAAACAAGCCTATGAATGAGTTAAATACAAAATTGCATATAAATAATAACCCAACAATTAAAATAAATAAAAAATAGATGTATAATTTTAGTTGAATAAAAGATTAAAACATGACATTAGGTAACAATATAATACGCAATATTCTTCTAGTGATTTTTATAATTATTGCAATAGTTTTCATGTTTCCTAGTATTTTTAAAACACATGACAATGGTGCAGATCCAAAACCTAATGCAGTTAAGCCCTAGTGATAAATAATAATTTATAAATAAAAAATAATTAATTAATTACTTATTATTTAGTAATTCATTCATATACTCATATATTCAGATGCTTATTATTAAATAAAATATAAATATATGTATTTAACAATAATTTAATAGTTGATACAATGATAATATACGATACAATTGAAAAACTACAGGAAAAATTAACAGTTACAGTAATAAAGACACCTCATTATTGGTTAATGTTTAATCCGAAAGATAAAAATGAATTGAATTTGGTATTGTGCAATGAAGAAAATGAAGACAGAAAAAATATAAAACATACATATTATATTGAACTAAGTGATGGTGATGATAGTGTTATATTATCATCATTACAACAAGAATTAGATAATTTAAATCTCGACCGTAAAGTTAAAATACGTATTGTTGATGTTGATTGCTATCACAAATTATCGACTAAATTGACATGCGTCTTAAAAACAATAGCTCAACACGAATTTGTTGATAAAATAACTTATTCTTTAATTTGAATTTTAAATTCTTTAAAATCTATTCTTACATTTGCGTAATTACAAATTTAAAAAATTTTTTTAATACCGTCTTATTGGAAAATTTATCTCTATCAATAAAATTTCACATTATTATTAAATCACACTTTAATGCTTTACTATAATAATGGATAACTCAATTTTAATCCTTAAAAAACTTATCATACTAGTTGATTATCGTCGAACTGGATGCGCGACATTGTATAGTCCTTCGAGCCATATACAAAGTATCTATTTATAAATATCTATAGATCATAAACTATTATTTTAAACTCAACATGAAATATTAGAGGAAAAATAAATGTTTTACAATATCGATTATAATTAATTTCAAAAAAATTAATTATATCTTTGAATAAAATTCTATAACAATTAGTCAATTAATTACAAAAGCTTATAAATTTTCCACGGACATACTGTAAAGATTTTTTTTTACCAACTTAATTTACGAACAGACACAACACCGTCATTTGATTCACAATCATTTTTAATTTGCGGTATTTCTTTTAAAATCCAATCGTAAAAATCACTTAAATCTTCAGTGTCATTGTATTTCGGTACATGAACAAAAAGCATATAATCATCAGTAAAATTACTTTGTAAATCATCAACAATGCATGAAAATGTTATCTCACGTACTTGAAATTGTCTATACAATTCGCCCAATACAACACCAATACCTTTATTTGAACCACAGACCTGTAATGTCGGTCTCGTGATAATTAAATCAAAAAACTTTCGCGATATTTTCAATGCATTCAAAGAGTCACGTACATGATTTGTTGTACCGTGTGACCATAATACGACAAAATTAAATATACGTTTAAATTGATTTAGTTGATTTATCAGTCGTTGCGAACGTGGATTTATTGAATCATCTATTAATGTATCGTCTAGATCAAGTACAATAACACTTGCACGCGTTAAACCATACGACTCGTATGTTAATGATAAATTTTTCAATTTATCATTTAATATTTCAAATGATTCACCGTCTTTATATTTAATGTAATGGGTGTAATGGTGTAAATCTTGTTCGTTTAAATAATCATCAGACATTTGTTTACAATTACCACAAAATAAAATTAATGTTATTTGATGCATCAATTTTAATTCGGTAAATTGTGATGGCATTTTATTGTTTGATGATGAAATTGGTTCCATTATTGTTATTGCTTTTTTACTTGTTCTGTCATATTTAAATACATGCTCAAAATATGTACGACATAATCTCCAAATTGTATCATTACGTGCTGATATTATATTTTTGTATTGATTTGTTTCATATTTTGAACGAAGTGCATCATCATGATACAAATATATTAAACAATTCATTTTATTTATTATTAATAATTATTTATATTTATCATTTCATTCATTACTAATAAATAAATTATAAATATAAATTTATTATTTATAGAGTCATATTAATAATTATTTATGATAGTGAGTCATACCTAAGTATTGTATATTAAATTTTTCTAATACTCAAAAAATTGACTACGAACTGAAGATTTATAATTTTCAGTTTATAATCAATATTTTTTTTTAAATTATGAACATTTATGAAATACGTTAAAAAAAAAATTTCAATATTTTCGCAGACGATTATTAAAATACCCGATCAAACAAAAAAATAAACATCTGAATTTAAATTTTTATGATGGTAAGTTATTAATTTTAACAAAATATTAACAAATCCCGTCGAAATTTAAATCGTAGGTTGAAGACAAAAAAAGATATTTTTTTCAGTTAACAGAAAACTATACTTGGATCAAGAGTTTAAATTTATCAATCAGATAAATTTTTTTTTGAGTCAAGAATGTCAACTTTAAGAAAAAAATATTCTTGATCCAAAAAAAAATTTTTTCTTCATAGGGTAAAAGACCTTGTGTCCAATCAGAGAACTAGTACCCGATCACTTCATGTATTTGTATTATATTTATAGGTTACATTATATTAGCATTAATTATTTTATTTCATTTTATACTTAAATACTAAATTTATTTAACAGTTTTAATAGTAGTAGCGCGTATATCTTTATTTAGTAAAATTTAGTAAGCTTAGATATTAAAATACATGAGTGATCGGATAATAGTTCCCTGATCAGGTAATGGTCCAAGTAAATTCTTTTTGGTTTAAGTTTAATTTTTTTTCTGTGTAAATTTTTCTACATCTTTGCCTCTGAAGCAACTTAGTTTAAGTACATCATAGATACTATATATTATGTATTTTTTTGAATTTGGAATCTTTGTACAACTTATGGCCCTATCATTGGCATCTGCTGTTGGGCCTTGATAAACAAAAATAAAATAAATAATCTTCTGGAATTTCTATTTCCCAACTTCTTCTCGATAATCGTTAAGATTCAAAAAATAGATGAGGAACCAACCTTCAAAAGATTTACATCTAGAAGATCCCCTACATTTTTTTACAGCTGCTAATTATTTTTCATCATAGACTTACAGGGGTGAATTTAAAATATACTGAAAAATTGATCAAGTAAAAGTCCATCTTTTAAAAATAGATTCCATATTACATATCAATATTGCCCATACGAAAAAAATATATATCTAGATATATCTGGGCCAATCTGCATATGTGAGACATATATTTTTATATATGTCGTTTATATGCAGATTAGCCCGGATATATATTTTTTTCGTATGGGTTGTGTGACAATAGATATTCAACAAACCAAATTTATCGAAATTTGTTTATTCAAAAAAAATTATAAATATTTTATAAATTCAATTAAATCTTATATCGTTTAATTTTTTAATTGGATGTAAGTGAAATTCACTGGACAATGTATTTAAATCTTTCATGTAATCAACAACTAACTTTGAAATAACCTGGCCACGTTTTTTCGACGTAGTATCTGTCAAATTAACCAATTTACCAAAATCATCGACAAATTGCTTAAGTAATATTGTATAGTTTTTATTACTTAACATTGAGGTATAAACAATTCTTCCATTAGTTATATTAGCTATCAACATATTCATTTTAAAATTAAATTCGTTATAATCAGCAAATTTTTTATTATGTATTTGTACTAAATTCTTAATTCTTGAATTCAAATTCAATGACGTATTTAGATAACGGTCACGTTTTATTCCGCGATCATAGTCCAACTCATAGTTATTGTTTTCATTCATCTGTTGATCCTCTTTAAATTCATTATATTCTTTCTTAATAACAACATATTGCTGTCTTAATAAATCTAGTTCGATAGCTATTTGTAATACTCTATTATAATCTTTAGTAATATCCAGTGAAAAATTTTCTAAAGTTTTAATCAATTTTTTATAAGCCCCATTAATATGTTTAAAGTCTTTATACAATTCTGCTGAGCTTTCATCAATTTTCAAATTATTTATGTAATTATCTAATTCCTTTCTCAATATATCACACAAATTATTAATATACTGAATCAATGTATTTATAAAATTTGTAAGTTGTGTTATATTATTTTTTATATTGGACTCACTAAAATGTATATTATTTAATAAAGGTCCAGCATAATTATTTGATGAATATCTGATTGAATCATTTTTATCCCATGGAATAACTGGTATCGTTGGATTTGAATTTTTATTGTTTAATTTACTCATTTTGTACAAGTATTTATTATATATACTATAATAGATTTAAATTGTTTGGAAAAATTGTAAATTATGATTCAAATGCTTACATAATCAAATTTTGCTTATTTTATTTTTATTTATTTAGTTAACTAGATGTAGGGATTTCAAACGGTAGAGTTTATTCATAAATGCAACTTGGTAGTGTTTTTTTCTAGTAGTGACAAATATGTGGTCTGAGGCTTTCTTTTTTACTGGCCAAGGTGCGTATACTATTTTTCTGCTCGACGGAGCCGGAAAGTTGTAACTTCGTTTAGGGCAGCGGCCCGAAAGTTTTCACTCTCCGGCCGGAGGGCAGAAAAATAGTATAAGCACCTTGGCTAGTAAAAAAGAAAGCCTCAGACCACATGTTTGTCAGCCTCGGCCAACAATTACATGTGATCTGAGACTTTTCTTATTTTACTGGCCTAGGTATGTAATATACTAATCTCGCCCCAAGAAAATTTTCCTTTTCAATTCATAATGCAAAAAATTTCTTGGGGCAAGTAATAATTTTTTTAGGGCGAGTAAAAATTTTTCGCGCCAAGAAATCCTTTTTTTCTGTGTACTCTGGAGAAATTTTAAATAAAAAAAAATTTAGTCAATTCGTTTACATAATAATCTCAGTTGTTGTTTTTTTTTTTTCTTTGTTTTGAAATGAGAACAAGTAAGGTCAGAGACCTAGTACCCGATCAGGGAACTAGTACTCGAGAGGTCCCGGGTACATGTATCACTTCATGAATTCGTATATCTATATTCAGTAAAATTTAGTAAATATAGATATACAAGAGTGATCGGGTACTGGGTCTTTTACCTTAGATACAATTATAATTTAATTTAATCCTACTAGAATTGGATACCACAATTGCCACGGTATTTTTTAGTTTAAAAAGTTCTCGGTACAGATTAATAATTCCCAAGTAGCCAATCTTGATACTTTCTAACTTTATAATAAATTCAAGTTTTTTCTTAAAAACAAACAAATGATCAACTTAAATTTATGCGAAAACAGTATGTTTTTATAAATAAATTATTTTTTGAAATAATTAACATTAAACTAAACGCACAGAATACTTGTCTTTATCAAAACATTTAATTAAATTTGACGTTTCAATTAATCTCATTGATACGGGTAAATATGCATCAATAGCTCTATATTTATTTTTCAAATAAATTTCTAATGTTGAAATATATTCACCAATCATATGTATGTTGATATCATCCAATGAATGAAAAAGATCCAATATAATATTCAAGATATACCCTAAATAACTAGTTGAGTAATAACGTAAATATTTATTTTCATAGGCGATGATATGAATAGTTTGAATGTTTGGTAATTCTTTATCGTTCACTAACAGAAATGATCCAACAGATAATGGAAATAATTGATCGACATTAAAATCAGTTGGACGATTATAAGTTAATTGCTCTTCAGTTTCTTTAGACAATTGAGTCGCAACAAATAATTTTATATTATTATTATTATCATTATCATTATTATTATTATTATTATTATTATTATTATTTATAACATCATCTCCTTTATCATTTTCTACAGATTTTAATTTATTTAAATAATCATACAAATTTAGTACTTGATCATGAACTGAATCGCCGTTTATGTCGTAAAATTGTAAACGTATTACTTGTGACATTTTAAATGAGTTATTTATATATCACAATTGCTTCTAAAGAAAGCTATTAAAAGAATTATTTTTTTTTTAATTATATTTATTAAAATTAATTTTAAAAACTTTTATAATGTATGACAATAATAATTATGGTAAGAAAAAAAAACTCACCAATAAAAGTTGTGATTCATGTGAATAATTTATTAATTATTTGATAATTAATAAATGTGAATATTTCATTTTACGATTAAAGTTTTTTATAATTATCAAATTTAAGTAATAATTGGTCACCATTTTATGATTTTTTATTTAATTTTTTTGATTTCATATATTGGATTAACGTTTCTGTAACAAGTCGGAGCACGCCTGGCTTTTCTTTTCACGTATTTTTTAAAAATAATAATAAATGTGTCGATATAACAGATGTTAACTTTATCGATCTTGTATTTGAAAATTTTCAAATCTTTTATTTCTAATAAAAGATTTTAAAATCTTTTATTATCTTTAAATTTGTTATTATTATTGCCGCAATTATTCAAAATCAATTATAAAACTAATAAGATATTAAAATATAAATAAATTCACTCATTAATTACAAAATAAAAAATAAATATTTAAAATTCGCGCCTTTTTCGTATGTATCTTCTCCAGATAATTAATCTCCATATTATCTTACCAAAACTTTCACAATTATCTTAATAAATTTTATCTGATAAATAAGTATAATATTAAATAGAAAAAAAAAAGAGAGAGAAACGACAAGACTTTCACTGTTAATTTTATTATCAAAGAATCGATCACATTTGACAACCAGAAGAAAAAAAATTCATCGCTCTCCAATTAACCTTAATCTATTATTATTACTATTGTATATAAAAAATAATATACATTATACATATATATATATTTATGTTTTTACATAAATTAATATTTAAACAGACGAACTGTCATCAACATGGTAAGTGAATAATTTAAACATAGAAAATTTGAAAAATTAAAAATGCATAATAATTTGTAAAAAAAATATATGAAATAAATAATTTGAATAATTATATCTTTAAAGGATGATGCAGCTGCATTACAGAGATTAGAGCAGTTGATGACTGAGTTTTTTTCAAATGGTGCCACAAATGAACGTATACGTACAATTGAACAAAGTTTGCATGAATTTACAGCACAAATAAATTCATGGAGACCTTGTTTACATTTTTTATCATCAACAAATAATCATTATGTCAGTATGTTTGCATTATCAACACTTGAGGTAATTATTTGAGTAATACTTAGCTGACAACCAACAAATATATTTTTAGTAAATAATATATAATTAATTTAATGAATAATTGACTATCTGTATTATTATTTAATTAATTAGACAACAATTGGAAGAAGATGGCCAATTTTACTATGGGAAGATAGAGCATTAATTAGATCAACACTTTATACTTTATCACTTGAACATAGTGTAGCACCATTTGTTAGAAATAAAATAGTTAAGTTAGTTGTTGATATTGCTAAACATGACTGGCCACATTTTTATCCTGATTTTTTTTCAAATATTTTACAGGTTTGTTTTTAATAATAATTAAGTAATAAATAATCTATATTATTAATACATTATTATTTATTACTTTATTTTATCAGTTATTAGGACATAAACAAACACGGTTATTAGGTCTGATATATTTAAGAACAGCATCTGAAGAATTAGCAACACCTAGAGAAGATTTACCTATCCAACGAAAGACTGAATTATTACGTTTATTAAGTTCACAAGTTTCAGTAACACTTGAAGCATTGACAGGTAAATTTTTTAATATATCAAGTATTGAATAATATTTATAAATATTTTTTTTTATTCAGTACTTTTGTGTGAAACAACAAAAATGCAAAATCGTTCAGGTACAATGACACCACCACCGTCACCAACTGGAGGACAAAATGTACCTCCACAGGCTGTTCTTGATGTTGATGGTCTTTCTATTGGTTGCAGTGAAATTTGTATTGTGACATTGGAAGTACTTGCTCATTTATTTAGTTGGATTGTACCTACTGATTATATTTCTATAAATTTACTTGATGCCATATTTACATGTGCCAAATATCATGATTCTATGGTAATTTAACTTGATAAATAAATACATTAATTCGTTGATTGGTATTCTGGTAAATGTTTAATAAAATTTATGGATTTTTTATTTAGAATGGTAAACAAATTGAAATGGTCATACAAGCAATGACAACAATAAATGAATTGTTATATCGACCATGTTCTCCAAGTATAACGGATACATTACTTTTACAAATATTTAATAATGCTGTGACTTTATTTCAAATAATGGAACGTTCAGATTCTGTTGATGAAAGGTAACTTTTATTTAAAATTTATTATTTATTTACTGGGAGCCATTTTTCCTAACAGTTACCCAAAAATACTTGAAATTTAAACTCTGACTAAACCATTAGATATACAGCAAAAATATATCATATCAATTTTGTAAGAAATTTAATCATCTGCAAAAAAAAGTCCTTATAAATTTTAACGTAAATCCAATAATTAAAAAGATCAATTTTTAAAATAATCGTCCAGAATTAAAAAAACTCTTTGAAAATTTTGGCTAAAAAATCAGATACGATAAAATATTTCATCTCTAGAAAAATATTTATAAATAATAAAATTTTTTTTTACAGTTATATTGATAAGACGACAGAATTTTTACAATTATTTGTAACAAATCATTTAAAGCGCGTTGAGTCATGTCCTAAATTTCCAATAAATACATTACTTGAAGTATTATATCATCATACATTTAACCAATGCACAACAATACACGCCTATCTCCGTAGTCTCGAAGTATGGAACTCATTACTTGAGTCCACTCAATCTAAATACGCATCCGTAGGTCTAGCTCTTGCAGAACGTGTTCTCAAAAAAATAAGTTTCAAGCACGAAGCCCGGAGTCTAAAAGATTTAGATATTGAGACACTTGATGAAAATGAAGAAACAGAATGGCAGCATTTTCTACGCTGCAATATTGAATGTTTAGCTAAAATAGCTGAAATATTACCAGTTGAAATTTTCACACTCTTATACCGATCATGGCGTGCCGACTTGACAATTTATGGCGAGCTAGGAATCGCACTAACAAATAATCACGTTATAATATTAAATGAATCAGAAGCAACAAAAGTACACGCACATTTACGTGATTTAGCCTCAATAACTCAAGCATTAGCCCGTCTCTATTCGTTATTTTTATCTGAACAGCCAACAAATAATAATAATACAACTAACGATGACATAAATACATTAATTGAAGAATTAATAACTCAAACTCTTGATGCGTGTGGATTTGCACGTGATAATAAATTGTATCATGCAGCATTACAACCACCAGCATTAGTTATTGATTTAATTGAAATTCATTCACAATTACTAGCATCATTGCAAGCGTGGTCACATTGGATCTGTAAACGCACAGATAAATTAAAAGACGAATTATGCCAGCGCTGTATACAATCTTGTATATGGATATTTAATTTACATATTAATGATAGTAATTCATTACCACCGTCAAATTTATTACACTCATCAGTGCATTTATTTCAAACAATAACAGCAATACTGCGTCCAAATTTATGGGAACAAACGGCATTCCGTGACTTATTATGTATAAATAATTATCCTTATCTTAAATCAGATACTATTAAAGTATTAAGACGTGGGCTAATAAATGGTATTGTGCTAGTTAATGGTGATAATGCTGTAAGACAACGTCTCTTGACAACATTTATTCACACAATGTCTGAATCACTTGGTCAGTGTGGACAAATAATTCCTAATGATATTAATATATCGACGGCTATTATTCCATTGAAACAATTACTTGAAGATTGTTGTTCTCTATCAATGAATATTAAAAAATTACTGTACCAATGTTTGGAAGATACTATTAATCGTGTATTAGAATTATTACCGCATTTAATTAGATCACAGACGACATGTGAGATAATAATGAATTTTTTACACGCAATGTTTTTAGTTTTACAGCAACAACTGGGTGTTGATTTCACCCAAAATGCTGTACAAGGAATGTTAAATATTTATACTAATGAAAATATAACTGCTGGTCCGGCATTAGATCAGTTACTTGAAATATTAATACTCGTTGTATCAGCACCGAGTAATGCATTTAAAGCTTTTGTACCTTCTGTTATTAATTTATGCTTGAGACAAGTTTGGCCTGCTGTTAATAATGATTTAAATAATTATATAGATACTACTTTAGTGTTACTCAAATTATTCAATAGGTAATTTATTTATTAATAAATTTATTATTTATTTATGTAATTAATTATTATTTTTATTTTTTTAGTATTTTATTGCATAGATGGCAATATTTTTATAATGTATCAATTGCACGTACATTTGGTCATAGTGAAGCTGAGGAAGTTGTTGATAATAAAGAAGAACTTGTTACTATTTTAGAAGTATTTGGACAAGCACTACTACAATCTGATGTTAATATATTTCGTCAGAGTTTACAGAGTTTAGAGCAATTGAATACCAGGTGGAGATTGTATCAGAGAGAAATTTTTAAAAATCATTTACTTGAACGGTTTTTAATGGCATTATTTACCGTATTAATACAAAAGTAAGTATTTATTATATTTATTTATTTATTATTAATTGGTCTTTTATCACAAAAAAAAATATATATATATATATATATATTAGAAGAAATGAAACTGCATAATTTAGTTTTAAAACGGATCTGTAGTTATCTTTGTCAAAATTTTTCTCTCAAACGAAAACTTGAAACAAAATATAAAAAACAAGACTCTAAACATTACTCTATGGAATTATTTTAAAAAAATTTTTATTTGTTTGAGAGAAAAACGTTGAAAAAGTTTCTATTTCCTGTGGAAGTGCAACAAAGATATTATCGTTCTTCACTTGACAGCGATAGAGAAAAAAAGACCAGACCCCTCTTAAATAAAACTTAATTTTTTAAAAAATTGTTCTCTGATTATTTTTACTGGCTTCGTTTCGATTTAAAATATCTAGACCATCAGATCAGTTATTAAAAACAATCATTACAATTCAAATAAGGCTTACAATTTATTTAAAATTCAAATATAAATTAATTACTATTTAAATTGTAATTATAATTTTTAGTAACTGATCTAATGGTTTATGAAATCTAAACTGAAATAAACGAGGGCTGCATACTAATAAGAAACTAGCAGGGAACTTTAGTTTTAAATAAATATTTTATTTTTTACAAAAATAAAAAAATTGAAATTTTTTATTTACCATAAGGTAAGAGACCCGGTAACCGATTAGGGAATTAATACCCGATCACTCCATGTATTTGTATAGATATATTTAGTATAATTTAATAAATATAGATATACAAATATATGGAGTAATCGAGGACTGATTCCCTGATCGGATACTAGGTATTTTACCTTAATTATTAACCATTTTAATTAAATTATAAATAATTAATTTAAAAAATAAATTTTTTTTTTAGATCACATAATTTACTAGCAGATGAAATAGCAACAGCAATCCATAATTTAGCATCTGTAAATATAACATGGTTTTTTAATAATTTTTTAATGACATTTTTGGCAAATTGTGAGTGTCTTGATGATACACAGCGATCAACTTTGCTTAATAACTTTGATAAGTCGACTGTAAGTATTAATTACTTGACTTATTGATCTAGAATTTTATACCTAAATAACTTTCTTATTTTTTTTTTATTAGGATCAACCAACATTGACAAGATCTGTATTACGATTTGTATCTGATCTGCGATGTTATCAAATGTGTCAACCAGTGTAAATAAAATTCCAAGATTTTTTAAATTTTTATTAATTTTTTCATATTTTAACTTAATAAATTAATAATAAATATGTGAAACACTGCCGTACTTTTATAATGCGAATGAACTTGTTTAAAAAAAAATAAAATAAAATAAAATAAATTAAGATTTGATTAAGCGAAAACAAAAAAAAAAAAAAACAAACAAACAAAACATAATAATTTATCTTTGAATTATTTGTCAGACAATCATTGGTAGAAAATACGATAAGAGTTACCCTCACTGATAACAAAAATATATATATACAAAATATAAATTTAATTGATAGCCTTTTAAATATAACTGAAGTCATTTTTTAAAAAGCAAATACTCAATTGTTTAAGTTAATAATAACAATAATTTCTATATACTCAGTTACTTATATCATTACATTATAGATGCCATGTTATATAAATTAATTATAAATTTAAATATAAAAATGTCTAATCAAACACGCACTCTTGTTACTGATTCAAAATATAATTTTCTTAAGCAATTAGGATTGACTACCGAGAACCCGGGTCTTTTTGACGGTCGTTGGGGAGGTTCCGGCAAAGTAAGTAATATTTACAATTAATTAATTAATTTATTTATTATTTATTTATTTATTTAACAGATAATTGAATCAAGATCACCAGCAAGTGGTAAAGTAATAGCTAAAGTACGTGAGTCAACACCACAGGAAGCAATAAATGCTGTTACAGAAGCACGCAAAGCTTGGCCCTACTGGTCATCATTACCCGCGCCAGCACGTGGTGAAATAGTACGACAAATAGGTGATGAATTGCGCCGTAATTTAAACCCACTTGGACAATTAGTGTCATTGGAAATGGGTAAAATATTAGCTGAAGGAATTGGTGAAGTTCAAGAGTATATCGACATTTGTGATTATGCTGTTGGTTTATCACGAATGTTGCCTGGTTACATATTTCCATCTGAACGTAAAGATCATGCATTACTTGAAAAATGGAATCCTGTTGGTGTTGTTGGTGTTATAACAGCATTTAATTTTCCTATTGCAGTTAATTTTATTATTTTTTATAACATATATAATTTATTAATTTTATTAATTGATGAAGTAGTTGATAATTAATTATTTATTTAAATCAATAAAAGGTTTATGGGTGGAACAGTGCGATTGCTATGGTATGCGGTGATGCTATTGTATGGAAAGGTTCACCTACAACACCATTAGTGTCAATAGCAACTACTAGAATAATAGCAAATGTTCTTGAACGTAATGGAATACCAGCATCAATAGCATCTTTAGTAACTGGTGGTGCTGATGTAGGTAAAGTTTTAGTTAATGATAAAAGATTACCATTGATATCTTTTACTGGAAGCACTGCTGTTGGTTGTCAAGTTGCGGTTAAAGTTCAAGAAAGATTCGGAAAATCATTATTGGAGTTGGGTGGCAATAATGCATTAATAGGTAAATTATATTAATTACTCTGTACTTTATTATCAGGGTGACCACAAACCGGGAATTATCAGGGAATTTCGAAAAGTATCCAGGAATTTAATTGCAGCAGTTAAAAATTTATTAACATTTCAATAATACACTAGTCACAAAAATTAAGGGATATTAAAAAAACTGCAAATTTTTAAGTGATTTTCTACAGGCTGTAACTCGAAAGAAAATAGTCGTGCAACAAAAACAAAAAAGAAAAATTGTGGCTTTAAGTGTCTAGTTTTCTGATCTAGTCTTGAAATTTTTTTATTTCGCACAGTCCCGGAGTAATCCTAAGAAAACCATCGAAAAAAAATTTTACAAATTTTTGCTCGTCTTAAAAACGGTGTTCGGGCTTCAATACATTTTTTTTGATAATTATAATTGATTTTTGATTACTTCGGAACCGTGAAAAAAAAAGAAATTTCAAGACCAGATCAGAAAACTAGGCACTTGAAGCTACAATTTGTCTTTTTTTAAATTTCCCGCTAAGAAAATCGACGATTTTCGAAAAATTGGGAAGTTATTGTTTTCACCCCGATTTGCGAAAATCGAGTTTTCACCAGATGTCGACGTTTCGAGGTCCTAGGAAGCTATTCTGACTATTTTCAGAATGATGTCCGAGTGTCTGTATGCATGTATGTGTGTGTGTGTGTGTGTGTGTGTGTGTGTGTGTGTGTGTGTGTGTGTGTGTGTGTGTGTGTGTGTGTGTGTGTGTATGTGTGTGACCGGTCTATAACTTTTTAACTAATGAACCAATTTGGATGGATAAGGCGGCAATCGAAAGAGCTTGTTGGTCATCAACTTTTCTGATACTTTCAGATCATTTGATGAAGTAGACTCGAAAATATTGGCAAATTACGAAAAGAAAAATTTTTTTTTTTAGTTTTTTATTAATTTCTCAAAAACGACTTATACGATCAACTTCAAAATCTAATCAGCTCTAGAACTCAATAAAACGCGTTGATTGCCGCCTTAGCGATCTCAATTGGATAATTCGCTCGAGAGTTATCGCGGGAGAAAGAGATGGTAAAAAACGGTTTTTTGCGAATATCTTTGAAACAACTGAACTAAAAAATTTCAAAATCTTATCAGCTCTAGAACTCAATAGAATACGTCAATTGCCGCCTCAACCATCAAAATCGGTTAATTCGTTCGTGAGATATCGTGGGAGAAAGAAATGCTAAAAAAACGGTTTTTTCTAAAACAATGGTATACAAAAGTATTTTCGAACTCGAAGAGCTCGGAAATGTATCTACAACAATGTTTTCTAGCTCTTTGAGCTCAAGGAGCTCGAAAACAGCGGGAAGTTTTGGGGCTGGCCCGCAAGGTCAACCGATAGACAGATTTTTTTTGTTCTAAGAACATTTTCTATCGAGTTACAACCTGTTGAAAATTACTTAAGAATTTGGAATTTTTCTAATATCCCTTAATTTTAGTGACTAGTGTATTTTGAATTTATTTTAATCAT
The DNA here is from genome assembly GCF_029852145.1 of Microplitis mediator. NCBI lineage: Eukaryota > Metazoa > Arthropoda > Insecta > Hymenoptera > Braconidae > Microplitis > Microplitis mediator. The sequence continues at coordinate 8,600,146 of NC_079971.1, forward strand.
AAACTTTCTCATTTAAAATTTTTATTTACATATTTTTAACATCGAATAATCAAAAGCCATATTAATTTATTTTATTGACTTTTTTTTTGTTTCTCGTATAACTTAATCATCAAATTTAATTATTGACAATGAAAATATAATTAAAAATTTGAATATCTTAATGATACGAATAAAATTTCTGAATCAGGGAAAAATGGAAAAAATTTTACCGGAAAACCGTAAAATATCTGGGAATTTTTCAATCATTTCTTTGAGGCCACTATTATTATATAATTATTAATTTAGTTAATAATTTAATTTACGTAATGATTAATTATTAAATATTAAAGTTGCTAATGACGCTGATTTGGAAATGGCTGTCAGAGCTGCGGTATTCTCATGTGTCGGAACCGCTGGGCAACGATGCACATCAACAAGACGTTTGATATTAGATTCTAAAATAAAAGATGAATTTGTCAGTAGACTACGTACTGCATTCAAAAGTATTCTAGAAAGAATCGGAGATCCTTTGGATGATGCGACACTTTATGGTCCTCTACATACCCAACAAGCCGTTGATGCTTATAAAGTTATTATTTTTATTGATAATCATAAATAATTAATTTATTTTTATTATTTTAAATGTATATAAACATCTTTATAGACAACCGTTGCAAAAGCTGTAGAAAATGGCGGGAAAATTGAATTCGGCGGTAAACAAATAAATCGCCCAGGTTTTTATGTCGAGCCAACAATTATTTCAGGTCTTCCATCTGATGATGAAATCGTACAAAAAGAAACTTTCGCGCCCATTGTATACATTCTAGAATCAAATTCAATTGAAGATGCTATCATGCAAAATAATAACGTTGAACAGGGTCTCAGTAGTTCATTATTCACTAAAAATTTACCTAACGTATTTCGGGTAATGTAAAAAATTTATTTATTTATTATTATTATTATTATTATTATTATTATTGCTTATTGACTTAAGTTTTAATATTATTATTTAATAATATTTTTAGTGGATAGGTCCACATGGATCTGATTGTGGAATAGTTAATGTCAACATTGGAACAAGTGGAGCTGAAATTGGCGGAGCATTTGGAGGTGAAAAAGCAACTGGAGGTGGTCGTGAAAGTGGTAGTGACTCATGGAAGTCATACATGCGTCGTTCAACAGTAACAATCAATTATGGTAATGAATTACCACTTGCCCAAGGAATTAAATTTGAATAATAAAACATAAAATAACAATATTATTATTATTTGTTATGAGTTTATAGAAAAACGTATAAAATCTACTTGTATATCAACAGAACTTTTTTTATGAAACTTATATGCTTGAGGTAAATCGTATCTCAGTTCAGCAACAACTTTTGCCTCACAATTAAATTCTTTCGCTTTTTTTAAAATATACTTTCTTGTTGACGTCTTGTGCAATGAATACACTGTGTTTAGTGATAATCTAGTAGCTATTTCCAAAAATTCCATATCTATTCCAGCGTTATTTTTAGTACCAAATGGCGGATTCATTATTACTGTATCGAATGCTTTTTCAAATTTTCCTATTAATTATTAAATGGTTTTTTAAATAAATAAATAAATATGCTAATAATATTATTATTTACTACTAATTGTTTTTTTTTAAATACCTGGTAAATACTTAAGAATATCACACTGCACAGCTTCAACTGATAATTCAATGTCCTGACAATTTCTTGATAAAATTTCAAGAGCGTCTGTGTCTATTTCAAAACCAACGACATAATCAGCACCAAGCATTCGTGCTCCGAGGGATAATACACCACAACCAGTACCTAAATCAGCTACAGATTTACCTTCAATGTCATTAAATTGTGTTTGGGCAGTATAAAGTAAGTGTGCGCCAATATGAGCACTTGTTGAGTATTGTTCTAAATGTACTTTAGGACTTTCAAATCCATCTAATTGTTGCAAATATTGTTCCAATTCTTTCAAACGCATTGACGCCATATTAGTTATTTATATTTTATTGTTATTTTGCATCAAATCGAGGTAATACGGGAAGTATTAAATTTCCAAATGATGAGTCTTGTGTTACAAAGTAACCAAATGATGCAGCATGAGCATTATGTAGCGCTGCACGTTGACTTGCATTCATTGTTACTCCATCATTTGTTGGTGTTGCCTTAAAAAATTAAATAAATATTATTATTATAAAAATTAGTTAATATATTGATAATTTTTTTAATTTCAAGTTTTTAATTACTAAATTAGATGCTGATGACGTCGGTGGTGTATTTAATGATGTACCTAGTGTTGGTGCAACACCTTGCTTCAATAACATCTGTTTTTTTAACTGCAATTCTTCCAATATTTTTCTATTTTGTAATTCTAAAAATATCAAAACACGATTATTTTATCAATTAAATTTTTAACAGAAATTTAATGAAAACAATTAAATTACCTCGTGAATTAGGTTGTGAAAAAGCCATCAAGTCATTTAATTAAATAGTATAGGTTATAATCCAAAAGAAATTAATTTTTATTTTTTTATGATAAAAAAAAAAAATAATTAAATTAATTAAAATTATTTTTACATTAATTATCAGTTAATAAACTATGACGGCATTAAAAAATACATTAATAATTTATTTAATTTATGAAAAATTAATTTTTTTTGTCGTCCTGTTAACGTGTTTACGCGGTTTTGAGTAGTTTTGTGATGTCCCATCGCGATCCACCTGCCCGATCGAAATGACCCCTCGCGGAGTTAACAAACAATCTCTTACGCGGGTTATTTAAATATAATTATATTTAAATAAATCGTGGGAAATTCTTGGGTTTTTCGGAAGTAATAAATAAGAGTAATAAAACATCTGGTCACTCGAAGCTTGTTTAAAATAAAATTATAAACGAAAAACCATAAAAGGAACTTATGTTTGAAATCCTTTGTTCGTTAAAATTAAGAGAAAGTTTTGTAGACATTTGTAAGTTATTTATAAAAATTCCGTGTATTTTGTAGTTAAGTAGTTTTAGAGATTCAAGTACCCTGCCATAAATTTTAATAAGAAAATTTCTTAAAACTGTTATGTATAAAAAACTTGAGTAATGGAGGGTAAGCCGATTAGAGACCGCAATAAAATTCGAGCGGTCCAAACATCTGTAAGGGTGAAAGCCTTGGACCTAATGGCGGGAAATACCACATGACTCCAGACAACGTAGCAACTGTAGAAAAGGATCGACCAAGCCACGGAACGGAGGATTCAACCTCGAGGGGCGGAGATACTCTGTGACGTCATGAGGCCCCGACTACGTCCCCACATCAGCCAATAAGAAAACCTTACCCCGCCATAGTCTCCAGGGCTGACGCCCCTTCTAACTTAGAATAATTTTAAGATTGATTTTGTAAGGCAGAATTAGCCAGAAGCTCGAGCGCGAACGTCGTTGTACTAAGCAAAGATATACTTACAATTAAAAATTGTTCAACCAACTTAGAAAACCTCGTTTTTTCTGAACAGCCTTTCACCAATTCATAATCAACCTACCAGAGCTGAGTATTTAAATACTCCCGGGCGAAGTGGCCCTAGTATACGCTAATTAATTTATAGAGAATTAATTAATCGACCTCCCGATAGGTGGAGGTCATAACAAAATTGGTGTCAGAAGTGGGATTCGCCGGCTTTGGTACGCGATTCAAATTGGTGAATAAATAAAATAATCAAGTTGGTGAAAATATACAAACAATAAAAAGTTAAATCAGTGACTGTGGAAGTGAATAAGTGTAATAAACTTTGAGTGTTTTAAAATAAATTACTGCGGACTCATATTAAAGACAAATAGTTTATTTATCAACATTTATTTGTACATTAGATCAGTGAACTGCTAAAATAGAATAAATAAAATTAAGTACTTATTAAAAACAATTTTTTAAATATAATTTCTTGAAACTGAAAAGTGAAAAATAATTAGTTTTATCGTGAAAAGTTAAAAGTGAGAAATAAATCTGAAGATAAATTATCAATTTCATTGTAAAACATTTTATCATCAGTGACGTCAATACAAAATTGCAGTTACCATTGACCAGCCACCACTCTCTCAGGGGTTTTTTGTGCGTTTCCCTCTGAGCGAAGGACAGATGTCGGAGTTGGGTGATTCCAGTTGTCGCACAAGTAAATCTCTGCGAATCACGGGCATTTAAAAAGACTAAAAATTTTCGATCGAGTTAGACACTTCAAATCCAAGTCAAACGAGAAGGAATATTTAAATGTTAACATCCGTATTCAGCTTCTATAGGCAATTCTCAATTACCATCAAAAATATCTACAAGCAGGAGTTCATCGCCACCTACAATATCTACAAGCAGGAATTCATCGCCACCCACAATATCTACAAGCAGGAGTTCATCGCCACCGACAATATCTACAAGCAGGAGTTCACCACCATCCAACGATCTACAAGTGCCACATCTACTACATCAGAATAAATTTCCATCGCAGTATTAACATAAGTACCTTAAATATTGTAAACCATAGATATAAGAATTGTCGTAATTTTAAATTTCTCTTGAGTGACCAGTAGTAAATAAGTAATTTACCGTAAAATCAATTTCAACCCATATAAATACATAGATATATATATACATATTTACCAATCAAAATGCCACCTGCACGTAGTACACGTAGAGCAAGTCGTCGTAACGATCCCGTCGCTACCCCACCCGTTCGAGTCACGCGTCGGCAAAATCGTAATAACGACAATGATAGAGCCGAAGTACCAGATAATCAATTAAATAACGATCCGGTAATTGTCCCCCCACCTCCTGCGCCGGCTGCCGTATCAATCGCATCGACCAGTTCAGACGCGGGTTCGTCTAATTATAATGTCCTATCGAATGCTTCAGATATTGAAATCACCGCTAATTCATCATCATATATGAACTTGAAACTAGCTATCGATCTTGTCCCGCGATTTGACGGTAGATCTAGTACATTGTCAAAATTTATTAAGCAAAGCAAACTTGCAGATTCTTTAATCCACCCCCGGGATAAAATTAATTTACTCGCGTTAATCCGGAATAAAATTGAGGGTCAAGCAGACCAGTTGATCGCGAATCGAAACGACCCTGAAAATCTTGACGAACTGATTAGCCTCTTAAAAAACTCTTTCTCACGGACATTTGACGTAGAACATATACATGATGAACTAAAGGGTTTAAAACAAAGAGACAATGAGACTATCGAGTCATACGGAGCTCGAGTCAGTGAAATTCTGGGCCGTGGTATGGAAGCCATAAAAGAAAAATATAAAACTTCGGAAGCCGTCGGTGTTAGGGTTCTTTTAAATCACGCCGCTATTACGGGATTCACGCGCGGACTTCAGAGTTCACTTTTAAGTTCGCTTATTACTCGAGATGAGCCGGACTCGTTAGCTAAAGCAATGAATATCGCGTCACTTCTTGAACGAGAAGCAGAAAATCGAAAATCCTTATTCGGTTCGAATCAACATCAACATCCACCTTATATCAGAGCTCATAACCGGGGAGCTAGAGTCAACTCCATTATCGGGAACAGAATATTAAAATGCTTTCATTGCGATCAGCCGGGTCACTTGAAAATAAACTGCCCTGATTGGAAGCAGCAGAAACAGCGTGAACCGCGAGACCAGGTATACTGTGACTTTTGCTCTAGACGCGGTCATATCGAAGACAATTGTTTTAAGAAAGATCCGAGTAAACGCAAGACCAGTAAATACTATAGACCCAACACTGAACAAAATGATTTAAACGCGAACAACGTTCCGCGGACGAACGCAACTCGGAACGGCGAAGTGATCCTGCGTTCACAATCAACCGGATTAATTACCAACTAAAAACAGATCAAACTGCAGAATTACCGGTAATCACTCTGAATAATAATCATCTCTTAAATAATCAAGCTTGTTTTCTTATTGACACGGGAGCTCAATTAAATCTAATTAAAACAAATGCCATCAGCTCGGATATACGCATCAATTCTAATATAATTTATAATCTCACCGGGATCGGGTCCGGAACGATACGTACCGTCGGCGAGACAGAGCTCATGGTACGTGAGATACCGATAAAATTCCAGGTAGTTCAGAGCACGTTCCCGATCGAACAATCCGGTATACTCGGTACTCCATTCCTACGAAAACAAGAGGCTCAATTAAATTTTAAAAACGATTTATCGGGAAATTTAATACTAGGTAACGAACAGATAGACTTTTACGGACATACATCACATTATTTACCTCCTAGAACAAAAAAATTAATAACTATTAAGATAAAAAATGACAGGAAAGAAGCTGGTTATATCGAAAAAATAAATGCTGGACCTGGAGTTCATCTAGGTGAAGTTCTAGCTACGCCAAAGGACGGATACGTCAAAATTTTTGCGATCAATACCTTGACCAGCGCAGTCGATCTAACAATTCCGTCGGTAGAAATCGAAGATTTTGAAGCGTTGCCCCCGTCTCCTCGAACGGCGCGTACGGGATCTCCCAAGAACGTAACTGACCAAGCAGCAGCTCAACGATTCGCCTTGTTAACTGAATCTCTTAACCTCGACAATCTAAACGAAATAGAAAAAATAAGTATTTTAGAAATAGTGAAACAATTTTCATACCAATTTCACCTTCCGGGCGACAAACTTCAGGCTACAGACGTGACGAAACATAAAATTATTACGACGGACGAAGTACCAATAAATACAAAACAATATCGGAATCCGCAGGTACTCAAAAATGAGGTACAGAAACAAGTAAACGAGCTTCTTTCGTCTAATATAATTCGAAACTCAGACTCTTCCTACAACTCACCGGTTTGGATTGTTCCTAAAAAACCCGATTCATCAGGTAATCCGCGGTGGCGCATGGTAATTGACTACCGCGGGTTAAATGATAAAACGATCAGTGACGCGTACCCACTTCCAAATATAACCGATATCCTCGACCAGCTGGGTGGCGCGAAGTATTTTACCATCCTCGATCTTGCTTCAGGGTTTCATCAGATACTGATGGACCCCGACTCACGGCATAAAACAGCATTTTCTACCCCCTACGGTCATTATGAATTCAATCGCATGCCATTTGGGCTGAAAAACGCGCCCGCGACATTCCAACGGCTTATGGACCGTGTACTCACCGGGCTCCAAGGAGTCGAAATGTTCGTGTACATGGACGACATTGTTGTATATTCCATTTCTCTGGAAGAGCATTCGCGGAAACTAAAAAAATTGCTAGCTCGTCTACAAAATGCTGGTCTCGCTTTATCACCAGAAAAATGTCACTTTCTTCAAAAGGAAATAGTATATCTGGGTCATCTTATCACACATGAAGGAGTTAAACCTGATCCGCAAAAAATTCGTGCAGTTAAAGATTTTCGTGTCCCTAAAAACAGAAAAAATATCAAATCATTTTTGGGATTAGTGGGTTATTATAGACGATTCATAAAAGACTTCGCGAAAGTAGCGAAACCATTAACGCGTCTTTTGAAGAAAGACATAAAATTCGACTGGGGCGATGCCCAGCAAAAATCATTCGAGACTCTCAGAGACACAATTTGTACTCAACCCGTACTCCAATATCCTGACTTCCAACAACCGTTCGTAGTAACTACCGATGCGTCAAATTTCGCACTCGGTGCCGTATTGAGCCAAGGGCCAATAGGTAAAGACCTCCCGATCTCTTACGCGTCACGGACCTTATCAAAATCGGAAATTAATTATTCAACTACCGAGAAAGAACTTCTCGCGATAATTTACGCCGTTCGACACTTCCGACCGTATCTTTATGGACGTCGATTCACTTTAGTAACCGATCACCGGCCACTCCTGTGGCTCCACAATACTAAAGATCCCGTTTCTAAATTGTTAAGATGGAGAATCAAATTAAATGAATATGATTTCGAAATAGTTTTCAAACCAGGTAAAATTAATTCAAATGCTGACTCTCTTTCACGTAATCCAGTTGACAGCATAACAGACGAAACTTTAAAAGCACAAATTAATTCAGATAAAATACTTAAAATCAGCTCTAGAGGTCTGGAATCGGTACTTGACTGCGCAGACAAGATACCAGTTGTAGATCTCGCCACGAGTGAAAATGTCGAGACAGAAAAGAATTCATTTTTAGCAGAGGCATTTGTTGGTTCAATTTTTCTCGCGGAGAAACCCTTTTTGACTGATGTAGACATAGAGATAACGAGTAAAAACAGTTTAAGTGCAACTCCAACGTGCTCGAAATTAAGTAAAGGGGTCCAGCACACATATCCGGAACCTCGATACAGCAGAGATCGTAACAGCGGAATGTGGTGCGGACCAGGTTCATGTAATAAGGCTCTCCACGTTCGTTCGGAACCTCAGCTCTTAGGAGACTGTAACAGCGAGCTCTCGTGGAAGTCAAATTTAAGTAAAGATGGTTTACACACATATCCGGAACCTCGATACAGCAGAGATCGTAACAGCGGAATGTGGTGTGAACCAGGTTCATATGATAAGACCTTGCACGTACATCCGGAACCTCAGGCCACAGAAGTCTGTAACAGCGGAGTACGGTGGTGCGAGGCAAGTGATAAGAGCACGCTGGAGGTTTGCCAGGCAATGTATAGAAAAAGAAAACTAGATGACGTAATTGACGATAGTACAAACCATAAGCAGACGAAAAATACTTACCTGGAGATTCGAAAGATCTTAGCCATAGTCCCATTACGATTTTCCTATACTAAAGACAGTTTAATTTTGCGTAAAGATAACATCATCCAATTTATATCAGCAGACTGTACACATATACCTAAATCGAGTAGAGAGTTACTCCAGCAAGGCGTGTTTACTGTGGAAGAACTACTCCAACACCCGAGAAACGTGGGAGAAGCTCTTGCCACTCGGTGGAATGTAAATTACATTTTTCATTTAATAATTAAAAACACTAGAAACGAGCGCGCGGATATTGGTAACGTAGAAAGTAGTATCGCAGCCTTAAAACATCTAATGGAGCATGTAAACGTGAAAACCGCAAGTCTTTCTAAAGCACAAAATGAACACTCTCAGCCTTTCTGGAAATTGTTAGAACAAAACCTCAAAGATAAATTCGCGAATGAAAACTATAATTTCACGATTTGTACGGGCGAAATCAGATTCCCGCCGGTAAACGAGCAAAAGAATATTATTAAAGAATATCATAATTCGGTAGTCGGAGGACATTTTGGAGTCAGGAAGTTATACAATCGCGTTCGGGAAGATTTCTACTGGAAAAATATGAAGAACGATATAGAAAATTTCGTCCGAACTTGTAATAGTTGCCAATCGAACAAACTAGTACGCGTAAAAACTAAACAGCCAATGAGGATAACCGACACCCCAGAGGAAGCGTTCGATAAAATACAAATGGATATAGTGGGTCCCCTACCTGTAACCCTTGACGGAAACCGCTATTTATTAACTATCCAGGATAACTTGACAAAGTACTCTGATGCGATCCCCATCCCGAGAATGGACTCAGTAACGGTCGCTACCACCTTTGCGAAACATTTTATTGCACGGTTCGGATGCCCAAAAGCTATCCATACTGATCAAGGTAGTAATTTTACCAGTCAGATGATGAAGACCTTCTGCCAAATCTTTAAAATCAATCAAATTAAGTCCACGGCATTCCACCCGCAATCACTAGGGTCTCTCGAGCGAGCCCACCACGTATTCATCCAATATCTAAAACACTATTGTAAAGATGAAGATTGGGATCAATGGATAGTGTTTGGTATGTTTTCATACAATACCTCAGTTCACGAATCCACCGGTTTTACACCTCATGAATTAATATTCGGGAAAAAGGCTCGTATTCCTTCAGAATTCGCCAAAGAAAAGATCCCAAAGACATATATACAGTATTTTGACGACCTTTTTAATAAGATTACTATTACGCAGGCCACTGCCGCGGAAAACCTTCAAGCCGCTAAAAATCGTTCCAAAGCCTATTATGACAGAAACCAAAATCCGAAAACCTTCAAGGTCAATGATCTCGTATATTTATTAAAAGAGCCGAGACTGTCGAAGTTCGATCGCCAATGGGACGGTCCCTATGAAATAATTGAAGTATTTGATGACTTAAATGTAATGATAGCTCTAAACAATAATAGAACGAAAATAGTACATACCAACAAATTAAAACTTGCCCATATCCGCCTCGAGGATAACCCAAATAGTTCAGACGAGAGCAATGACGAAGCGTAAAATAAAATAAATTGTAATTCGCGTAGATTAGGAATAAACTGTTCTGAGTGCCTGCGCGATATCATTTGTATCTGTGTGTGCAAAGTAGTTAAATGTAATTCATCATACACGGGATAAAAAGCAATTTTGATGCGACCTAAAAAATAAAATTAATTTAATTTAGCCCTAAGTAAAGTAGGAAATTAATAAAAAGCAATATCTTAAAATTAAAATAAGCTAGGTGTTTCGACAAATGTAAACAAATGTTCAGGTTATGGTATTTAGACAACAACATTGTAATTAAAAACAAATTAATTGTACTAACCTTATCTTTAGAACATGAAACGTAATGTTAAGATATACATTTAATCTTCATTTGTGATTTTTTTAAATGGATGTGCTTTTGTGATCAATTGTAATGTCAAGTACATGTGTATGTTTTGATCTCTCGAGAGAGTATAAAGCTGTTACTGTATGTAACACCTTTAAAATAAGGGGGAAGGTGTGATGTCCCATCGCGATCCACCTGCCCGATCGAAATGACCCCTCGCGGAGTTAACAAACAATCTCTTACGCGGGTTATTTAAATATAATTATATTTAAATAAATCGTGGGAAATTCTTGGGTTTTTCGGAAGTAATAAATAAGAGTAATAAAACATCTGGTCACTCGAAGCTTGTTTAAAATAAAATTATAAACGAAAAACCATAAAAGGAACTTATGTTTGAAATCCTTTGTTCGTTAAAATTAAGAGAAAGTTTTGTAGACATTTGTAAGTTATTTATAAAAATTCCGTGTATTTTGTAGTTAAGTAGTTTTAGAGATTCAAGTACCCTGCCATAAATTTTAATAAGAAAATTTCTTAAAACTGTTATGTATAAAAAACTTGAGTAATGGAGGGTAAGCCGATTAGAGACCGCAATAAAATTCGAGCGGTCCAAACATCTGTAAGGGTGAAAGCCTTGGACCTAATGGCGGGAAATACCACATGACTCCAGACAACGTAGCAACTGTAGAAAAGGATCGACCAAGCCACGGAACGGAGGATTCAACCTCGAGGGGCGGAGATACTCTGTGACGTCATGAGGCCCCGACTACGTCCCCACATCAGCCAATAAGAAAACCTTACCCCGCCATAGTCTCCAGGGCTGACGCCCCTTCTAACTTAGAATAATTTTAAGATTGATTTTGTAAGGCAGAATTAGCCAGAAGCTCGAGCGCGAACGTCGTTGTACTAAGCAAAGATATACTTACAATTAAAAATTGTTCAACCAACTTAGAAAACCTCGTTTTTTCTGAACAGCCTTTCACCAATTCATAATCAACCTACCAGAGCTGAGTATTTAAATACTCCCGGGCGAAGTGGCCCTAGTATACGCTAATTAATTTATAGAGAATTAATTAATCGACCTCCCGATAGGTGGAGGTCATAACAGTTTAAAAAAATTCTCCAGTGTTGGCGCCATTTTGTCACTAAATTATTTTAAATAAATGCGCATGCGTCAGTTTTTCTTTCATTATTAATTTTATAATTAATATGTTATTATTAGTATCATTATTTATTATTAAAATTCTTAATTAATTAATCAATTAATAATTATTAAAAAAATAATTTGAAATCTATCCATTAATAAATTTACGCGGGAATATTTAAACCCAAAATTTTATCTCTAGCCCGCCATTTAAAAACTAATTTAAAAAAAAAAGTTTGTGCGCATGCGTGAAAGCTAAGCGCCGTCTCGTGGGAATATTTACAGTTTAGTCTGATCTCAGAAGTGGCCCCGAATGGTTGATTGACATTGGTTTTGTTTTTCTTCATCGTTTCATTTACTATAGATATATATAATAACCATCATAAACCAGTACTGTGTCTGTGTATAATTTATAAATTTAACTACAACCCTCATTCGTCATTATTAAAGTAAGTGTTTTATTAATAATAGCCAAATAACCTGCTATCAATAATAATAATTAAATGTCATCGTTAAAAAAACATACACACTCCTAAGCTATTTCAACAACCAGACGTGACGGTTCGTAGCAAAATGGCCGTGCGCAATTTTACAACAAACCATTTAATATTTTATTCTCTCAACACAACATATTTTTTAAAATATTTATCAATTGTCAATCCTCACATATTTACTTAATTATCAACAATACTTCATTTATTTAAGTACTATTAAAATATTCTTACTCACTTTTTTTTTATTCATTAAGACAGTTTACACGTTGTAATGAGTAATTGATTTTTCTTGATATTGCTCGCGTCAGATAAAATTTTTAATAAATAATTAACTCTATTTAAATAAAGTTAATTAAATAATTATCTGACATGTTTTTTAAAATAATTAATTTATTACTTATTCTATTTAAGTCATTAAATTAAATGTATATTTAGTTTTACTCAGTTATATTTATATTATTTTTAAATTAACATTTTATTAAACTAGTTAATAACAAATATATAAATAGACATATATATGTATATATATTAAAGTATATGTAATTAAATAATGTATAAAAGCCGGGTAATATTAAATATATGAAGCCGGTTAGTTTCTATGTATATCTATATATATGTGAATTAACTTGTAGGGAATATCGATTAAATGGTACACATAATCGCGAAAAAAAAAACTTTGCGACGTCGCAAATGCTGTCTCTCTTTTTACTGACGTCGATTGTCAAGGTCTTATCCTTAATATCCTTACAAAATAAAGTTTATATAATATTAAAATATATTATTATTAATTACATTATGTGGTTTAATAAACAATTAATAAATAAATAATTATTTACAGAAGATGCTGATGGCGATTTATTAAAAGCGAGCCGACTGATTAGTGTCTGGACTTGCTTATTATTTTTTAAATATATATTTAAAATAAAAAAAAAATTAGTGTGGAATAAGCTGAGTTTATCACAAGGATCATGAAAATGGTGTTGTCACAACGGCAGAGGGAGGAGTTGTAAGTATTGTTATTTGTTTAATTTATATATTTATTTATTTAATTAGTTAATAAATTAATTAATTCAATAATCGACTTTTTTTTTATTGAAAAAATTTAAATTTTAAATAATTGTTTTAATTTGTTTGCATTGACAATTAAGAATAGTAGATAATAAAAATATTTAAATTATTTGAAATTAAAAATTCGAGGGCTATAAGTGTATAATTTTAGCAAGACATTAATATGTAGACGAGGAAGACAGCGAAGATGAGGACAAGGGTGAATGAGGGTGTATCTTTATTGAGCAAGCGCAAACTGTGCGATCGATACGGAAAACTAGAGTTACGTGCATAGACGGTGTGTTTGTAGAGAGTGATAGACAGAGAAAGCGCTAGGAAGAACTGGAGAAAAGTCACAATAATGTTAAAAGCCAGAGAGCGATGGAGACTATTTTTTTTTTTTTTAGAGAAAGAGAGTTATATTTAAAAAAGAGAGCAATCATGCATATTGATTAATAAAAATATATATTTTATACTTTTATATTCTCGGTTACTTGTTAGCTTAAAATCAAAATTACGTCATTTTCCTCCTATGACACTTGACTAGTTTTTATTTTCATCTCTTATTAAATATTTTATATTTAAGCACAACTAATTTTTTTTTGTTTACATGATTAGAATAATTTATTCATGGTTCTAGTCATATATTATTTTGTATTATCAATGCTTACTTTTAGTCATCGTAATTATGTGTAATGATCATATCAATTTATAAGTATTTTTGACGATAGTTCATTACTGCTCAATAATTAGTATATTAGTTGGTACATTTTTCTTGTAAACTAAAATAACCACTCGGAAAAATTGTATAGAACTTTTTTTTGACATCTACTTAATTGAAAGTAAATATTTTTTGTGAACAAAAAAAATTTTTCTCAAAATTAAATACTTTCTTAAATTTGTCTATTTTTTTTTTTTGGTCAAGAATTTTCAGTGTAATAGGAAACATTCTTTACATTTTTCTCTTTGATTAAAAAAAAAACAAGCTTCTGGGCTATCTGTACTGGTTTTGAGATAAATATATATATATATATATATATATATATATATATCTTGTTGACAATAAAATTTTCTATATACTAATTAAAAAGTAGCGGTCTTTTAAAGGTATTGAGATAATTTAAATTTAAAAAACTAAAATTCTTAAATATTTTAAACTTTGACTATTTTATGAAGGGACTGACGCGATTTTTTTAAAATGACCTTTGAACTTTTAATTTTCTATAAAAAAATTTATTAATTATTAAACTTTTTCGCGAATGAATTTACTTTCAATAATATGATTAAAAGCATCACGTTTTAAATAAAAATTGTTCATAATAAGAATATTTTGCACGCCTCATAACGCGAAGCGTTTGAGGTTGTGCATTACTCTCAACATGTCCCAGTCAAGCAATTTGCCGGACTTAAATTTTTAAAAATGATATTAAATTAAAAAAAAAAGTTCAAGTATTGAAATAATTGTAATTAATGCATAAAAATTCAGTGCTTTAAATTCGTTTACTTCCATTATACAAGTATTCATATTAATTTATATTTGATACATGATTTCGATTGATTATATAAATTATATATTCTAAATGATTTATATTTATATTAATAGAAAATTTCTCTAATGTAATAAAAATTGAATGAACTTTACAATAACAATTGATCATTATAAAGTTTAAAGCACTTACTATAAAATGATGATGCCTTTCACCCTGTTATATATATTTAAAAAGAGAGAGATACATATTCTTGATGTTTTTCTGTTCTCAAACTCCTTTCAAGTATCATTATCTGAAACAAAAGGCCACAATCTACCCTCACGTTTTTATTTGCGCATCCGACACGCCCGTGACGAAATTACTCTAGCCTAGTCTAGTACATACTTTAACAACACCATAAATAATATAAGAAGTCAGGTGTAACAGTTATGTTATTACTTTTAAAGACATATACAAATATGTTTATTAAAAATATTTTCTCACGTCTCTATATGACTTACAACCTTATTATATTTTTTATCAGTCGAAAACAAAAAAATAAAAAGTATATTAAATATTTATTGTGACCTATTTGTAGTTAATTATCTTATAATAATAGTAGAAAATAAATGAATATTATATTTATTTTAGAAATAAGGCGATTGCAGACTATTTAAGTACTAATGGCTATCAAGATGCTCTGGAAGCATTCAAAAAGGAAGCTGATATGCCAGGTGAAGTTGAACGCAAATACGGTGGGTTGCTTGAGAAAAAATGGACATCCGTTATACGACTACAGAAAAAGGTAAATATTTTTTTTTTTTTATCATCATTATTGTTGTTGTTGTTGTTGTTGTTGTTGTTGCTGTTGTTATGATTTTTTAAATTTTTAATTACTGTAAAATATAAAAATAAAAAAATTTTAACAAGTACAATGTTAAATAATTATTGTACGTGTGAAATTCACATAATAATAATGATGATCATAACGATGATGATGATGATAATAATAAATGTAAATTACAGGTAATGGAATTAGAGTCTAAGCTGTCTGAAGCCGAGAAAGAATTCATAGAGGGTGCACCAACACGAGGAAAACGTTCGTCAACAGAATGGATTCCCAGGCCACCTGAGAAACATTGTTTGACTGGTCACAGAGCGCCAATAAATCGAGTTATTTTTCATCCTGTATTCAGTCTTATTGTATCAGCAAGTGAAGATGCAACGATTAAAGTAATTTTATTAATACTTTTATTCTGGCGGATAGTTTTAATTTTTTTTCTTTACTTTAAATTAAAATTTCAGCTTAGCTATTGAAGATATGGAAAAAATGTATCAGAACAATTATTAAGGAAATTTCATTCTCTATAAGAAAGATATTTATTATTTTTTACGTACATTTAATAGCTTAAACTCTAGAAATTTTCAGTTACTATTAAAAATAAAGTTTTATTAAAAATATCATTTTGATATCTTAAAAAAATTTTAATTCTGGCTTAACTATTAGAGACATGATAAAAATGTATGAATACAATTTTGTAGAAAATCAAATTCTCTACAAATAATATAAGTCCTTACCCATTTTTATGCAAATCCATTAGTTTAAAAAACTAACACGTTAAACATTATGGCCTCCAGCAGCTTGATAATTGAATAATGAAAATAATAAATTTATTTTAATCTATTTTTTTTTTTGTTGTTTTCTTTAACAAGGTATGGGATTTTGAAAGTGGTGAATTTGAACGTACCCTGAAGGGACATACAGACAGTGTACAAGATGTGGCATTCGATGCATCAGGAAAATTACTGGTGTCTTGCAGCGCAGACATGTCTATAAAGATATGGGACTTTCACCAGTCGTTTGCATGTGTTAAAACAATGCACGGTCATGACCATAATGTCAATTCAGTTGTATTTGTACCACAGGGTGATTTTGTAGTGAGTGCCTCACGGGATAAAACCATTAAAATATGGGAAGTTGCTACCGGCTATTGCGTTAAAACATTAACTGGGCACCGAGAATGGGTTAGAATGGCAAGGGTCAGTCCTTGTGGTGAATTAATTGCCAGTTGTTCTAATGATCAGACTGTAAGAGTATGGCACATGGCTACTAAAGAGACCAAAGTATTTATTTTTAATATTAATAATTAACTTATATTTTAATTATTATCGTATTATTAATTGGATATAATTTATTTATTACAGGTCGAATTACGTGACCATGATCATGTTGTAGAGTGCATTGCTTGGGCACCAGAAAGTGCGAGAGCGGCAATAAATGCCGCCGCTGGTGCTGACAACAAAGGAGCCCACGAAGGCCCATTTTTAGCATCAGGATCCCGTGACAAGTCGATTCGCGTATGGGATGTCAGCGTTGGTGTTTGTCTATTTGTACTACTTGGTCATGACAATTGGGTACGCGGTATCGTCTTCCATCCTGGTGGCAAATTTATTGTCAGTGTGTCTGATGACAAGACAATGAGAGTTTGGGATACACGTAATAAACGTGCTATGAAAACGCTTGAGGCACATGTTCATTTTTGCACTTCTATCGGTAAGTTTTATTAATTATTTATTTTAATTATTTATTTCAGGGTTACAATACCCATAAAACATCCTCATTATTTTTTTAGCTACTTTAAGTTTTATAAATAAAATAAACGAGTTTTTAATTAGATTTTATACTATATGAATATTTATTTTAAATTGGGGTTAAAAAAAAAATTTATCTAATATTCCTGTAAATGATCACTAGAATACGATAAGCCTTAGTAATTGATCAGCACATACCCTCAATACCCGATCAAGCGAAAATATATACGTATAAACTATGAAAGGCATATAGGGTAAAAATACCATTTTAGGCAACTGCTCCATTTTTTGGACATTTAATACTTTTTTTTTTAATTAATGAAAAAGAATGAAAAAAACTTGCTTTGTAATAGTATAATAAAAGTATCTTTTTACACATTTTAAAAATTAATTATGTCATTGCGTATTTTACAAATTATTTAATTTTAATTTTTCAAGTATCAAAATCGGGCCCTAAAGTGGCCAAAAACGATATCTTCATTCTATATATATATATATATATATATATATATATATATATATATATATATATATATATATATATATATATATATATATATATATATATATATATGTACGGCTGCCCAATTACAAACTCAATAACTCACAAATTTTTAGAGATCGATTTTTTGGAATTTTTGCTTCTAATGGAGACTCACACATAACTCAGTAAAGATTTTATAAAAATTTGATTTTCTTTCATAAAGATATTAATTTTGTTACACCTAGTAAGTGCATTTAGTGCTAGCGGCTAAACTAAAATATATTTTATTGATTTTATGACAAATTTTATTTTTGTCAGTTACTAGGTTTTAAAATTGGATATCAGTATATATAGTTATAGAAAAGATAACTTTCAATTATTGTACACATTTTATTTGCATTTCTGAATGACATCCACGTTAGAATAAATTATTTCTATTAAATTTGTGTTTAAGTAACGATTAGTTATTAAATTTAATAACATGTTTAAAATTAAATTTTCATGGCACCTGTTCTGAAACTTGAACTTTCAATGCTTGCTTAGGCAGTTGAAACAAACTAATTGCAGGCTAGTGCCGTGACAACTGTGACATATGCTAAAATTTAAAATTCAATAAGCAAAATGAAAGCAACTACTTTCATCCCTAGGGATAAAAGGTGTATCTGAAGATCTGAACGTTTTTCACGGAACGAAAATAAAAAAACAAATAAAGTTGGTGGAAATGATTTAAGATGAGTGGATCGTGATTTTTTGATTTGGTGACAATAGAGCACTACCTCTCCGAGGTGTGCAAAATTAAAAGTAAAAAATCTACTGGATCGAGATTTCTGAAAGGTTTCGCATAGGCGCTAGTATGTCAGCCGAAAATTTCAGCTACCCCCAATTACCCGTTGTCACTCTTAAGCAGCCAAATTGCATAAATTTTTTTCATTTTCGTTGCGCGAAAAACGTTCCAATATTCAGGTACATGATAAAAGCAATTTTTCACCATATCTACACCGAAAGTTTACAGTCCTGCCTTGTTTAGAGGGAAGAAAGTCGTTCTTTCCTACCATGATAAAATCAAATGATAAAAATTAGCGCATGCGTCATTTTTCCCACAAACAGAAGCAAAAATTTAAACTTTCAGGTGCAGATCTAGTGAAAAATTGTACACACACCACGGAGGTAGGATATCCTAATCCACCTTCGGTTCGTGTAGGCAATTATACACGCGGGTTGGAATATCCTACTTTCCTACCTTGGTGTATAATTTACTATGTTCAAATTTCGAACTTCACTTATTTTTTTAATGTCAAAATAACTGACAGCTTCAGATATTAAAACTCCAAGTATCAATACACGTAATCATGAAAATACAGATGTCAGTCTTCGCTCTCAGCCCGGGCAGTCAACTTGACCCTAGTTTAAAAGCGCCTTGTTCCATCCCTTGCCACGCAATATACTGAAAAATTTAATCGAGTACTTGTTCGAGTCAGTTTATAGTTGATGCTTGCATTACATTGGCTATTGTTTAATATTATACAATGAAACGAGAGTTCTCTATTTTAATTTTTTAAGTACATTCATAAACAATAACATTTATTTGTTTATAATTTATTAATTTGAATAACAAACTGATAAATGTTTAAAAATACACACAACACGTGTCACATTTTACAAATGTATATTGAAGCGAGTACACGCGCGTTCATGACTGCCATTTAAGAAAAATATATATTCTTATTTTAAGCTTCTAAATATTTAATTTAAATGTAGAAATAATTATTATGTTAATTATTTTCTATATCAAAGATTTATTGCTTAGAAATTTTATAAAATATATATTGGAGTCGTCAAATTTAATTATTTCTTTTGACTATTCAATAAATAATTGGTATTGTTGCCCTATAGTAATTATTAATAATTAATAAATTATTTTACAGATTTTCACAAAAGCCATCCTTATGTGGTAACTGGTAGCGTAGATCAGACAGTGAAAATTTGGGAATGTCGCTAGTCACCGAATTTTCGATATTTATTATTAAATATTTTTATTTAAAAAAAAATTTTTTTCTTTATACATAAATATCGAAAATAAACTAAATAAAAGTTTAAGTAATAAAAGTAAAGTATACAAAACCAAGACGAGGAAGACGAAGATGCAGATGCGCTTGTGGATGTAACGTGAATGAATATTTAATAAAGGCAACGAGAGAAAGATTAAACAAGTTAACGGCCGAATGAGTAAGCTAATTACATACAACAGCTATCGTACACACTATTACTATTATTAAATAATAAAAAAATAATAATAACAACAATACATAATAAACATATTATTAAGGCTCTTTAATTTATAATCAAATATAATCTACAATATATTATTTAATGGTAATTTAACAATTTAAAAATTAATAATTAAACTGGAATAAAGTTGAACAAAATTCGATCGCGGGGAGGACGCGCGTTCTTGTCCTAAGCTTTGGCATAATTTTTTTTTTTTCTTAAATTAAAAATCTTTCATTCATTTTTTATTTTTAAACATTACGCGACGATCCTGTGTACATATATACATATGCATATATATACTAACTAACAATCTTAAAAAAATCCATCAGAATTTTTTTTTAATCTCTTGATAATTATATTATTTTTCATTTTAATAAATTTACTGCTCAAGAATATACTTACGAACGATAAATTTAAAAATATTTATTTATATATATCTACATTTTTTTTTTAATTTTAAATTTAATTCGTCGCGAGAACATTGACTGTATGACGTTGACGTGAGATTTTTTTTAACGTCCTCCTCATGCTTCTTACGACCTTAAAACGCTAAATTAATTAATGAATTATTTAATTAAATAATATAAAACTCAAACCTGTAGTGGTATAATCATGAGCTTTTATTATTAATTTTTATTAACATTTAAAATTTATTAATTGAAATATAAAATTTTCTAATTACGGTGAGACGTCACGCGAGTCAAAAAAAAAAATAAAATTTTTTTATTAATTAACTAATTTGATTAATAATTAATATTTGTAATTTGTATATTCAAATAATGCATCACTGATAATTAAAGGCCTGACGTCCATCGAGATTAATAAATTAAAAGTTTATCCAACGTAGAAATTGATAGAAAAAAAAAAGTTTACTAAATAAATAATGAGATTTAAAATACAATGAAAATGAAAAAATAAAACATAATATGCACTGCAAGAAAAATAAAATAATCGTAATAATAAATAATTTAAAAAGACCTTAGTACCTTGTAGTCATTTTTAAAATGAATTTAAAACAAAAAAATATTAATTAATGAGTTTATTAAATAATAAACTGGTTTACATTAGTTACATGTTTAAATAATTAAATTAACTTTAGATTGTTAGTTTAATAATGAAGACAGTGAAGTAGAACAAAAATAATGATTTAAAAAAAAAACACATTTGACAGATAAATAAAATTAATTTTATTTATAATTATTTTATAATTTATGACACGTGCAATTTTATTCAAGTCACTTCGTGTCTTTTTCTACGTCTTCATTCGTCAAATTTATTTGTTAATATTAATATTATTTTCTTAATTGTAGAATACATTTAAAAAATATTGAATACAGAAAATTATAATTATAAATAGTACTTTTTTTTTAGTAATTGTTATTAATTAATATTGATCTGTTTTCCTGACTCGCGAGGCACCACTTAACAATTAAATGAAACTTGACATGATTTTTCCTTATTTTAAAACAAAATAAAATGAATTATTAAAAATAAAAGAAAATATTTATTTTAATGTCAAACTACTCATTATTATTTTTATTTTAAATAATATTTATAATTTTAATGAGAATTTCTAATTGTGCCAGACGATTATTGCAATAAAAATACATTTTATTAACAGTATTTCAGGATATTTTATCAGATACATTATTTTTATTTTTTTTCCAACTCGATAACGTCCATAGAGACGTAAATTTTAATTTAAAATTTCGTTGTAAAATTTTAATTGTTTTAATTAATAAAATTTTAATTTTTCATACTTTACCATTTGATCTTACAGCTAAATTTTTTATTAGCTTATTTTAAGACCTTCAAATTATATAACGCAAATCATTTATTTTTATAACAATAATTATAGTTAATTAGTTGATTTATTATTTATCACTTATGAAGATTTAACATTAATTAAATTATTTTTAAATACATATATATATATATATATATGTAGACACATTTAAAGTGTATGAATCCAATTAAATTTTTTTTGCGCAAATAATACACATCCAGTTAAAATTAATAGATATAAAATATCGGGTCCAATATATCTGACTCGAAAAATTGTGAATTTTTTATGAGTGTGAATGTAGCAGACATGAGATAATTTATAGATTTTAAATAAATAAATTAATTAATGAAAATAATGAAATTGAAAGAGATCCGTGTATTTTTTTTTTTTTTTTTTTTTTTTCAATTATCTAAATACGCATTTTTAAATTTTTATTCTATCTAAATTTTACTTGTTTGTTCCACATTTTAAAGAACTGCTAATTCTCAGCTGCATTCACACTCATAATTTTTTTAGGTTTATTTTTCAAATCATTTTTAATTATATTTCAAAATTACTATGGATGTCTAAAGCCTAAATCTTATCTATCAGAAGGTAAAAAAAGAATTTATTTCACCGATAGTCATGTATCAAAGTCTCATACCCTGATGACATTTAGTGAGCATATAAATTAATTATCATGCGCATTGTTTAATTAATGATTAATATCATGTATATTCTTACGTACTTTGCAATTGTAGGAGTAACTAGAAAAATTTTGATGCACAACAAATGTCCTTTGATTGGTAATAAATTTTAGTAATTTTTATCAGAAAATTATCAACGTATTCAAAATTATTGATATTTTCTAGGCGGTTCTCCTTCTTCTGCAAGCCAATTTTGATGGTTATTTATTTCAGTTCGTCTATATATTTCTTATTTCCAATTTGTTCATCTAATTGTCAACATGTCCGACTATATATTTCTCAAGACTTGTATTCTTTTTTGTTATCTAATTTTTCATCACATATATCTAAATTTAGTCAATTAAGGTTATTCTTAGACAGTGCTCCCCACTTTTTTAAAATATTCAATGACTTTCAATCGTAAAAACCGTATTAAAATTTTGATAATTAATCAAAAAAAAGTTAAAGCGTTAATTTAAAAGAAGATAACGCAGTTACGATTTCGCCGAGACATAGATTTTTAAAAAAATTATTTACAGTTGATGTCAATTAGGAG
The DNA here is from genome assembly GCF_029852145.1 of Microplitis mediator. NCBI lineage: Eukaryota > Metazoa > Arthropoda > Insecta > Hymenoptera > Braconidae > Microplitis > Microplitis mediator. Next base: position 8,623,168 of record NC_079971.1, read on the forward strand.
ATAAACAAAATTTGGAAAATAAATTTCAGTAAAATCTTCATGTCGAAATTATAATTTGGAATGCCAAATTTTTTTACCAAATTTCGTTCAACTCTTAATTGATAACAACTGTGATATTAGTAATTTAAAAAAAAAATCTATATCTTGGCGAAATTGCAACTGCGTTGTCCTTTTTTTCAATTGATGCTTTGATTTTTTTTAAATTGATTAATAAAATTTTAATACTGTTATGACAGTTCAAGGTCATTAAATATTTTAAAAACATGAGGGGTACTGCCTGAGAATGTCCTTAATCTTTATTTGAAAAAAAAGAAAAAAATTATTTTCTCATTTTAAATTATAGACGTTAAAGAGTTACTAATTGTAATGGTGATGAATGTCAAATAGGATCGTATATGTCTATTTTATTTAATTATTAAATCTTCACAATTTTTAGTAATAACAGTATATAAGTATATTTAAATATAAATATAAATATAAGTATATACTTTAAAAGAAATAAAAAAAAATTAAATTGAATTGTAGATGCTTTCACTAGAGTGCAGAATGTTTTTCAATCTCGCTTCATTGCGCGAAGTTAAAGAATATTATTATATTAATTAATTATTGATTATTGATTACTATTCAATGATAAAATAAGTATTAATTGATAATTTGTGATATATCCAGCAATTGTGTCAATAAAAATTTCTGGAAATCCATTTATTATGCAACTATATTTTATCATTTATTTTTATTTGAAAGTTAACAGTAATTGATTTTTTAATTATGTTTAATAAATTATTATCTAAACAACAGCAGTAAGTAAATTTTATTTATTATAATTATACAATTTTATGTAAAGTATTTTTTTTTTTAATGTAATTAATTAATTATTGGTAATTAATTGAATAAAGTAGGGATGAATTATTAGGAACTAATATCCATTGGTAAATTTATTTTTTCGTTAGCCTTTTTTTCATCACGGTTTTTATTATTGTAACGAATCCATAAATAAGTTAAATATCGCAATATGCCTTTACGTGTTTCATTGTTGTAAATATCTTTTAATTTTATTGAATTGTTTGAAATATCCGGAGCATTTGTGTCCATTGTTTTTTGTATTTTATTTTTATTCGTCGATAGTTTAAAATAACCGATCAATTTTGAAATCTTCCTTATCTAATAAATAATAATTAATTTATAATTATAAATTCAATTAATGAAATAGACAGTATCTTATATATCATGCGTCATAGGTATAATGCTCTAAGTATGTCACTAGAGTATGCATTAGTTTATGTAATGAATGTACGACGAAAAACGCCGTTAAATGTCTAAAGTCAGCGCCATGCAGTCAGAGTTATAATAGTATATTACACACCAAAGGAGAAAAGTAGGGCATTCTAACCCATATGCATAAGTGGCAAACATGCAGAATGGGACGTCATACCTTTCTCCGTGGTTTGTATACTATTTTTCGACAGATCTGTACCTGATGGTTTCAATTTTTGCCTCAGCTGGAAGAATGGCGCATGTGCTAATTTTCATCATTTGTTTTCTCATTAAAGAAAAGAACGACATATTTGTCAGCCTCGGCCTACAATTACATGTGATCTGAGACTTTTCTTATTTTACTGCCCTAGGTATGTAATATACTATTTCATTACATGACTTACATGAATAGTATATTGTGTGCCAAGGGATGAAACAAGATGATTTCAGAATAGGGTGAAGTTGGCTGCCCGAGCCGCAGGCGAGGGCTGACATCACCCGCAGTCTTAACTCGTGTTTTATCCTGAGTCACACACTATATTTTTCATGATTACCTGCATCGGAACTTCGAGTTTCAATGTCAGCAGCCGGTAAAAAACAAGTTAATTTCAAGCCTATGATGCAGAGAACTGTTAGAGAATAAGAAATCTGTGATTTACAGTCACTTATTAAATAGTAAATGAGACAAAAATATTATTTTCACTGATTTTTTAGTAAATTTATTGGGTTAATTAAAACTGTCATTTATAAAATAAAATGAGTAAACTGAAGTGACAAGCAAACAAATGAGAGTAAGAAGGTTGCAAATGAACATTAAATATAACTAACACCGGGCAGAAACAATTGTGTTTCTTTCCTCAAGAAGGAACGCGCATGTTTTTACCCGCTGTATAAAGGTATTTGTGAATTACGAATTCGCTAGCAGTTGTTTGCAGCATCGGCTTGAAATTAGCTTATTTCGACTGGCCGTAAAGACACTGAAACTTTAAGTTTCGATGCTGGTATCATGAAAAGTAAATTTTATTGCTGGAACTTAACATTTTTATTTTTTAAAGCTATTTAATTTATTTTATATGCCAATACATCTAAATATCTTTAATATAATTCAAATTTTTCCCGGCATTACAAACCCTAAAAAATAAATTATTATTAATAATTATTAAAAAAAAAAAATCTTTAATTTAATTTAAAATCCATAATTATAAATTCAAACATAATAATCCGAACGAGCAAGTAAATTTAATGGCAAATGTTTAGCATTCATTTTACATTGTATATTTATTTTAGAATGTAATGTATAAAATGACCGTGCAAAATTTTTATGATTAATGTAATCAGTTTTTTGATATGTTAATTCTTCCATAAAATGATTAGCAGCATGATCCGCAGCAACTAATAATTGTAATAATTCTTCTTGCAATGGAACTTCTCTTACATGCTCATAAGCACAATTTATAACATGTTCTTCTAAATTTTCTAATCGTGTATTATCATCAAATTTTATTTGTGGCAACTGATTTATTTTACAACATTCTCGTAATAATTTACGCGATACCATAACACACGGTTGTTGTAATCCTGATTGTGACTGCGATTGTGTTTCCAAAGACATAACTGATGAGTCATTAACATTATCTGATAAATTACTTGTCATTGATGGATTATTTAATGTAATAACAATTGGCTCGCTAAGCAATACACTATTTTCAGTAATTAATACCTTGCATTTATCAATACCCGTAAAATTATTGAATTTTAGTATTGTCGATACCATATTGATCGCAACATGCCAAACATTATCGATTAAATTTGTAAATCGCGATGTTTCAATATAATTCCACGCGTAATCAATAATGTGATGGATGTATTGCATTAATTTATTTACTTCATTTGAATTGTACATAACAGTGTATGGTTTCAAACCAATGTAAACTTTAAAATTTTCACTTGATAATTCTGAATCACGAGTGTTTTGTGGTTTTTGCATTATTATCACGTCATCGTCAAGACTAATTTCATTGTCGTTATTTTTACGTTTTATTGAATCGCTAAATTTCAACATTATGTATTTAGATTTTGAAGAAGTCGATAATTGATAATGATAATTATTTAGAATATTTATACATCTATATAAAGGGATAATTTTATAACAGAAATTAAAAAAAGTTATTTATCAACCCAAGTAACACGTACTTAATCAAGGGCTTTTGTATAAAAGCCTTGTGCAAAGCCCACAGTTACTTAGTGTTTCTTTCTACGTATGTGCCTTGCGTAAGATTGTGTAGCAAGGACTTAAAAAATGTACATCATTTGCTCATGGTATTGTAGGCAAGAATATTGAAAATATTTCTAACATGGTGCAGCCAAAAGCTTCTGACGCATTTCTTGCCCAAGAAACTTGCAGCAGGTACTTGCGCATAGTTTGCTCAAGATCTGCTCAGGACGCTTTTTGCGCTTTCGGCAGAGGAGGATTTTTTTCCGTGTGGAAAGAGTACCAACAAGCCGTATTTATTTTTAATATTTAACGAAGTACAAAAAAATATCATACATTTTTTTTTATCGCTGATATTTAGTTTATCTTGTATTAAAATGAAAAAAATATTTTTTTGTTCTAAAAATAATATAAATATCAAATTTCCCAATTTAATGTATTAACTTCCAAAAATGGTTTGACATAAAATCCCATTTCATTATTATTTTTCAACATAACATTTTGTAAGTTAACTAAAGTTGTTGCTAAAGTAAGAAATACTGAACCACTTAGTATAATTTGTTTATTACCATAATTATTTGAACGATTATCACGAGCTAAAAGCTCATATGGTGTATTCCGAATGTGTGATTGTTGTGATCTTATCATTTGAATGATATCAATATTATTATTGATTTTACGTTTAGTATTTGTTTCAGGATATTTAAGTGATACTGTACCCTTTGCAATTAAATCAGGTTCACTAAATGGTGGCTTAGTTCTCAAACGCAACAATGGTAATAATTTATTACGCACAAAATGATAATTTTGATTTTTATAACGACAAATCGCTGATAAATAAACATCAATATATTTTTCTAAATGATTAATCCTATCAATATTTTTTTCATCAATATATTGATTAAATATTGTCAATTTTGTAATATCCCGCAATTCAAGTAAATCTTTGATACCATATTCCTTTTTTTGGCACAATAATACTATTTTATTAATAATATTAATATTGAATGCTGCTTTATCAATGCCATAAAAATTATGTAATACACCTTCACCAATTTCACTTAATTTTAATAATTGCATGTATGAATCATCTGGATCTATTGGATTGGTTACTGTTTCAGTCGCCATTCGTTACAAACAATATCAATATTTACGTTAATATCAAAAATAATTATATCTTTTTGGTACTCTTTCAAAAGAAATTTAATTCTCTATAATTTTTGTCTTATTTAATTTTTTCGTACGACTAATAGTTTACAAAATACTTTAATACTCAACAATTATAGCCAAATAAAATTTTTCATTTATGCTAATAATTATTAATTACTAGCTTGTAACAAAAATTCTAGTACTAATATAAAGACGAATTATTTATGAAAAACATTAAAAAAAATAATTCAAATTTTAAATAATTCAATTGTAATGAATTGTGTGTTATATAAATTTATAATTATCTTTCTGGTAATATGACAGTTATATTTTCTGAATTATTAATATGAAATCGTTCAGCAAAATCATTGATTTGAATTTGCGACCACAAAACTTTATTATCATGTACAGCCACATACATAATAAATGACTCAAGAAAATTTTTTTCTTTTTCGCTCTCATCATTACGTTTAAGTGCATTAATAATTCCCGTATCGTAAGAAAAACGTGTGCCGTAATATAAAATACCTCGATCAAAATAACGCCAGTGAGCGTAACCAACATATTCGTAATCATCAAGTGAATTTTTAATATTGTCAGAAAGTATTAATTCTTCTCGATTTATCTTTTCAATATAATAATTAATATTGCTATTATCATTTACTATCAATGTCGTATCATTAATAGTCCAATAATCATAAGCAACAATATTGGTGTCGTCAAATGTTTTAGCCAATCCATCGTAACGTATAAATAATATTTTGCTATTACTTTTATTAATATAAATACAAGCTAAACGATCTACATGATTATGTTTTAATAATTTTAATGTATGACTATTAACAGGCGTCGCATAAAAATAATGAACAAAACAATCACCTTTTATAGTAGCGACATTAATATATTCCGATAGATTATATCCACGGAAATTATCATCTAGTTGTTTATAACGTATTTTATCACGTCGTTTATCAACAAAGAACGCACTCATTATGTTGTCTCTTATTATTTATGTAATAATAATTACCCTTCTAATAACTACAATAACTTTAATAATAAATGGTACTATATTATATTCCATAATATCAAAATTTTGGATACCACCAATATTTGTATCAAATAATGCAAATAATGGAATTATAAATAATAATACTTGCAAAAAATACACTTTTAATGAAAAAGAATATTGCTACTATATTATTGAAAGTAAAAATCTAAATTTAGATTTTAAAACAGATAATTTGATGCCAATAATATGGTTTACTGGTGATTATTTTCAATCGACAAAAATTCAAAAATATTTCTTTGAAATGTTGTCATACAATACGGGGCGTACAGTTTGTGTATTTGAGTACCCGACATGCTTACAAGAATATTTATATGAAACAATGCATTGCATTATTAATTTACTGCACAATATAGTATTTCCACAATTGAGAATAAAAATAAATTTGGATGATATTCCATTGGGAAAAGTTGAAGATAAAGATAAATTTATTTTAGCTGGTAATAACTCTGGATGTTTCTATGCAATGTTATACTTAGATTATTTAATAAATACCAAAAAACAATTTATTGTATATGAATGTATATTCTTTGATGGTATTTATAATATACTGAGTGTACCAAATCCTTATTACAGGTGGCTGTGGAAACGAAATCTTTCGTATAGTAAAAATATATGTGAAGAGATTGAAAATTGTTCATTAGATCGGAGCAATTGTTCAGATGATAAAAACGCTCCTACAAAATGCCCCAAACTATCGAAAGAATGTGAAAATTGTTTGCGATTTCATCATTGTTTGAACAATAAACGTTTTACACCAGTTGATATAAATGTTATTACGTCAAATGATAAATTTCATTATGACATTAATGAGTCGTTTGTTAAAGAAGATAACCATCATCGTACATTAACTGAATTACCTCGTGATTCTATTAATTGGACGTATTTCTATTACTACGAAAAAATGCAATCAATTATTGCTAAATGCTTTCGTCTCGATTCATACTAAAAATTATACTTATGATTTATTAACAATGGAAAATTGAATTTTTTTTTAAATAACCCTGCAATGAAAATTATAAAATAAAATTCTAAGGTATTGATGATCTGTATTAGCTGATCTAGCTAACCTTAAATTTCAAAATCTATAAGTATAATATGATCGTTTAAGTGAGAGTGCGGAATTTGTTCTGACTAAAATATTTCTCCCACTATCACAATATTCTAGTTTGCGCATGCGTAGAATATCTTTTTTTAGAATATTATTATAATAGTGAAGAAGTTTCCTATCAAAAAAATCTATGTGGGATTGCATGGGAACCCATGAGTTTGTTTCTTTTAATCACCCATATAGCAATCTGTTTCAATTCTTGAGCAAGTCTGCTCTCAAGATCGATAGATGCTAGTGTTTTTTTCTGCGTATGTGTCTTGCTGCAGATACTTGTGACCAGATTTAAATTGCAAGTTTAGTATAAGCCTTACACAAGAAATTTGTGCCAGATTATAACTCAATTCTGGAGGAAGACTGTAGTTGAAAATAGTTGCGCATGGCTTGCTCAAGATCTGCTCAAGGCTCAAAATTGACCTTGAGCCTTGAGCAGATCTTGAGCAAGCCATGCGTAAGTACCTACTGTAAGTTACTGGTGCAAGAAATGCGTCAGACACTGTTTCTTTACACGTGTTCAAGATATCTTTAATATTCTTGCGTACGTTACCATGAGCAAGAGATACACAAATCTTGACATAGGTTTCTTGATACACGATCTTGCGAAAGACACATACGTAGAAAAAGACACTCGCAGCTAGGGGTCTTGCTCAAAATACTTACTCCAGAATCTTGCTCAAACACGTGTTACTAGGACAGAGCATAGGAATCCATATAGGGAGGTATAGATTTATGTAAGAATCCATGGGTATCTGGATTCCCACATAGGAACTTGGATACATGGGTTTCCTTGTAAGAAATTCATACGGGAATCTGGGTTTCTATATAAGTAATTTCTATAGAATCCGGGGTATCTGGATTTCTATGGCTATCGTCTATTGATACGCGTATATATGAATCTATGCTGGATTCCTACCAGAAACCATATGAGAATCCATCCGAAAACACCATGTGGGAACCCACATAGAAATCTATGCTGGGTTCCCATATGGCTTTTTTTTTTATAGGGTTGGCTGTACGGGAGCACATCCTTTAGCCAGCTGGGGAACTAGCAGAAGGAAAGGAAAAAAAATAGGGGTAGGAAAAAAAACATTTTAATTTTTACTGGAACGAATGTATTCGTTGAAAGAAATGTTCAAGTCAGTGAAATAAATTTGTCTGTAAAGCTTGATGAGGTTACATGGCATAATATAATAATTTTGTTTACAGAATTAAAGTAATTAAATTTACAATGAAAAAATTTTATTCTGACAGGGGTGAAATAAATTTAACGGGCGAAATCTAGACTGGGGAAGAAATTCATTATTTTAAATGGAGTTAAACAGTAAAAATGTACGAAATTACAATTAAATTTTAGTTTTTTTTATTCTATGTCCAAACAAACTCTCAGTTTTTTTTTTTTTTTAATTACTACATTGATTATAAATTAAAAATAAAATTTATGAAATTTATCAACTAATAAATAAAAAAAAAAACACACTATTTTTATCCTTTTTAGTTGAAAACATCATTAAGATATATTCACCTCATAGTTCTATATTTAAAAATGATCGAATAAAAGGAATAGTTTCATTCCAACAATCACATTCGTGTGACATTCGTGATAGTAACAATGTACAGTAAAATTATATTTGTAATAATTTTGAATATCTATGAAATTAGTCATGCTCATATCATAGATACTCCTTATACTGAAAACGATTATATTGATCAATACATTGATTATAACATTAGTGAATGCGTTGTTTATGATAAACAGGTGAGTATTTAATTAATAATGATAAGCTTTTTTTTATATACTTAAAGTCGAATATGTTCCTTTTTTTTTTGTTTTCATTAGTGTAATCCAAATCTCAGAACTCCATGTTGTGAAGAAAGTAGCGAATGCCAAGCAATAACTTGGAATTCATATAAAAGTTCATTTTTATGTTTGCAACCGGGTATGATTTTTTTTTGTGTATAACTTTAAATTTAATTTTTATTAGAGAAATAAAATTCATTTATGAATTTAAAAAAAAATTTCAGCGCTTATAGGAGATTCTTGTCGAACCGATATAGATTGCTTGAATATGTTTGATTTGTATTGTAATAAGGATAAAAAATGTCAATGTACAGATAATTTAGTTCCATTAAATTCAACAACTTGTGGGAAACTCACAAGTGGATTTTGTTTGAACGATACGGACTGTTCTATTGAAAATTCTACTTGCATTAATTATAAATGTGAATGTAAACCTTTTTTCGAATTAAATTTTGACAATCAATGTGTGCCAAGTAAGTTTAAATATTTAAATGTATTCACTCGTAAAAATAAGTAAATCATTTTTTGTTTTAGCGGTTTTGGGAAAATCCTGTTACAGTGATTACCACTGTAAAGATTCGATGCATTTTAAATGTTCTAACAATAAAAAGTGTACTTGTAAAGAAAACAGAATTGTCATAAATAATGCCACATGTGCCCCGCTTTTAGATGAATTTTGTTGGAGTAATGAACGATGTGCACCTCATAATTCTATTTGTTTTAATAATAAATGTCAGTGTAAAGCTCATTACAAAGCTATATCTAATTATGAATGTAAAGAGAGTAAGTGTAATTACAAATAATTTAATCATATAAAAATAAAAACTATTTTGTTTTAATGCATGCATGATAGATATGATGTTATGTCGCGATAATAATTCTAAAAGGACTTATCGTTTTATACGCTTTTCAGAAGCGCCCTGAAATAAAAAGCGCGTATATTTTTTTTCATTGCCCATCGTTTTGTAGACTTATCTTAAAGCTAAAAATTAAAAAAAAAAAACTGTCTGACCAGCCCCAAAACTTCCCGCTCAAGGACCTCGAAAACATTATTGTGAATGCACTTTCGAGCTCATCGAGCTCGAAAATGCTCTTGTATGCCATTGTTTTTGAAAAAAAAACGTTTTTACCATTTTTTTCTCCAACGATATCTCTCGAACGAATCGACCGATTTTGATAGTTGAGGCGACAATCGACAGGTTTGATTATACCCTAGAACTGATTAAAATTTGAAATTGATCGGTCTAGTTGTTTCAAAGATGGTTGAGGTGGCAATCGACGCATTTCGTTGAGTTCTAGAGCTGATAAGATCTTGGAATCAATCGATGGAGTCATTTCTGAAAAATTTAAAAAAAACTAGAAAATCTTTTTTTTCGTATTTCTTTTATACCTTAGAGTTTAATTGGTCGATCGATCTGAAATTTTCAGGAAAGTTAATGGCCAACAAGCTCTTTCGATTGCCGCAAGTACCGTTCTGATCGGTTACTTAGTTAAAAAAGGAAATCTTGAACCAAGAAATAAAATGTCTTCGAAATTTTTTTCCTGAACTAAGCGAAATTTCTTACTTTATTGAAGCAAAAAATTATTTGGATCAAGAAATTTTCTTCGCGCAAGACATCATTTTCTTAGCCCGAAACATAAATTCTTCAAGCCAAGAAAAAACTTTTTGGGTTCAAAAAATTGTTTTCTTGGTGCGAGAACATTTTTTTTTTTTTCATTTAAAAATTTTTTTTGTTGGCTAAAGATTGTTACGTTTTTGAGTCAAGAAAAAATATCTTGAGCTGAAACAAACAAGTTTTTGAACCATGAAAAATAATTTTTTAAACCAAGAACATACTTTCTTGAGTCAAGAAAGTTGGTTCTTAACTCGAGAAATTTTTTCTTGTCTTAAGACTGTTACAAAAAAATTAATATTTACAGAAAATTTACTCCCTCAAAAGTTTAAATTTTTTAAACCAACTCCCTTCATTTTTAGTTCGAGTTCGTACCGTTTATTGTTTCAAAACATCATAGTTCTTCAATTAAGTGTATAACTTTCTCGAACCAAACATTTTTATTTCTTGGTTCAACTAAGTAACGTTAAATAAATTTCCGGTTTTCATTCTACCCGCTGAAAAATTTCGTGGTTGAAGAAAAATTTTCTTGAGTAAAGATGTTTTTTTTTCTGTATACTGACACTCAGACATCATCCTGAAAGTGGTCAGAATAGCTTCCTAGGACCTCAAAACGTCGACATCTGATGAAAACTCAGTCCGGTTTTCAAAAATCGGACCGAAACCAATAACTTCCCGAATTTTTGAAAATTTTCAATTTTTTTAGCGGGAAGTTAAAAAAATTTGGAAGCCAAAGGGCGTTTCACTTGCATTGTACTCCTTTTTAGCTTTCAAAATTTTTTTTTTTCAATTTTTAGCTTCGAAGTCCCCAAACGATTGGTAATAAAAAAAAAATGATAAGCTCTATAGACTTTAAAAATAAGCTCTCTAAAGCCAAAAAGGCATATGAAAATATAAATCATTTTGGAATTAGTAACCCGATGTATCTACGGAAGCTGCATTCAAATTTATGACGATTTATTACACTCTCACAAAATGTTACTTATTCTTTGTATTGTGCATGTAAATTTCATAAAAAATTGTTATCACTTGTATTACACATATATGTAATACAAACTATTATTGGATGTTTAAGATATTATTATAAATATTGTAGCGTTCAGGTGAAAAAAGACCAAAAATTACGTGTTGTTTGTTTAATCGTTCATAACGCTAAGTTTCGTTAGTTTTATTCTAACTTCATCAGGCATCTACAGAGACTGCTGTCTGAAATTTTTAACGGTATTATTCTATTTCAGTTAAATTTGGAAAACCTTGTGAAAAAAATAAAGATTGTGGAAATGTATTGGAAAATTTTAAATGCTCAGACGATAAAAAATGTTTATGTAAGGAAAATTATACTTATATTGATGATTTATGTTTACCATCTTTGGAAGAATTCTGTCGGAGTAACGAACGATGTGCACCTGACAATTCTGTTTGTGCTGATCATAAATGTCAGTGTAAACCTAATTATATATCTGTATCTAATCATACATGTATACCAAGTAAGTATAGTATTTTATGAAAATGTCAATGTGTGTAACATGAAAATGATATAAATATATTTATTCATTGTAGATTCCATCGTTCAAAATTGTGAAATTAATGCAGATTGTACATTAGTAAAACATGCACATTGTTCGGAAAATAATAAATGTGTTTGTAAAACTGATTTTATTTCACACGATGGATCAAGTTGTTTACAAATTTTAAGTGGATTTTGTTCAGGTGATGAACATTGTGCGATTGAAAATTCTGTTTGCATCAATAGTAAATGCGAATGCTCTAATAACACTATACAGATCAATGGTAAATGTGTATAAAGTAAATTATTTTCTTTTATGTATTGTATTTGAACGAGTAAAGATGAAAAATAAAAATTTAAAGAAAAAGGAGAGGACAAGACAGGTCCATTAGGGATTCTATTTATTTATTTCTTTATTTATTTAATTCAATTTAAGCTAAGTCACATTACAACTAAAAAATTAATTCTATTCATTTGAAGAAAAACAAAAAAATAGATTATTAAATAATCAATCACAAATAGATATTGCGCCAAATTGCTTATATGGATACTCCAGTATGGGTTTGAAAAACGCTGAAAAGAGATGTATCAGAGTAGTGACATTCTTGAACTCTTTGCTTGCTCTACGGATAAACTTAAGACTTCGATAGGCACGAAGTGTTATGCTATTAATATGTTCAGAGAAATTTACTATGTCATCAATCACGCCAAGGTCTTTTATGGTTTTAACTGTGGATAACTTGTCCATCAAATAGATATACTGCAAGCAGTTGGTTATGTGACTATGAAAAAAAGATAATTGCATATTTCTTCAAGTTTATTGACAATTTATTATTCTTCTTGCACCAAATCTCAAGTTCATCAATGTCTTGCTGAAAGACATACTGATCTCTTTCATTACTAACTTCTCTATATATCTTCATGTCATCTGCATATAATTGCAGATTTTAATTAGAATAAAATTTTATTAGTTTACTAAAAAAATAACTAAACCAGAAGGCGAATCGCCAAGTCTCCGTTTTGAAGAGCAATGTTGTGTATAAGTAAAATAAAAAAATGAATAATTGTAAATAATAAATTTCTTTATATTTAAATAATAATTAAAATACTAAATTATCAAAATGTTTCATATGATCTACACCCAAAACATTATGACTCAACAAACCAATAAACATTACCGTACTACCGTCATTATCAAACGCAAAGGTAGTACGTTCTTTACTTTGTATATTATCAAAATTATATTTTAAAAATACCTCTTCAATAGTAATAATCTGACAGTAAGTTAATTTATTAAAATCTGTATATGAATAATTTAAATCAACAGCATTAATTTCATTTGGATAATTATCATGTAATAATTTTAAATTAGAATGTTGATTATTATCCCAATAAATATCTTCATCTTTTGATGGCATAAATGTATGTAATGTTGATAACCAAAATATTAAATTATCTTCTGTTTTAAGATATGCCAAATGTGTTGTAATTTGCGTAAATTCATCACTTAAACGTAATATTTTAATAAAATTATACCAACGTAATAATGGTACTTCATTTAAACATTTACATACTTCATATGAAATTAATTGACCGGTGTTATTATATTTACATACTGACCAATTACTTATTTCATTATTACGTAATGTAAAATCACATACTGACAATACGTTTGATTTTTCTGGACAGCATATTTGTGTCATACCCAATGGTATACTTCTTCTTTCATTATTATCGTCAAGCATAACACGTTTTTGGTAATCTGTACAAAGTGATATTGTTGTTGTATCGTAATAATTATAAGTTAATGGTAATGATTTATTTACATAAACAATATTTATTGAAGGAAAATTTTTCAATAAATATTTACAATCGTGATATGTTTCCAGGGATTTGTATTGTTTAAATACTGATATACGTGACGATAAATTATAATTTATTAACTCTCTTAATTCATTACGCTCAATTCTATCAATAATTATGTTTAAGGCATTTATAGTTGTTTGATATTCATCGCTATCTGGTGATCGATATTTAATAATATACAAACGCGTTGGTTCTTCTTTTCGATTTTGAATTTTTGAATTATCTGAACCAAATGGTTTTGTTGATATATAATCAATAATATCGACAGATTCTTTTACAATACATAAATATAATACTAATGGTTGAGATAAATCATCAATCATTGATGTTTCAACAGTATTATTTGTTGAATTACGTCCATAAAAATTTGTTGCGAATATTTCATATATTCCAGACATTTTTTTTTATTTATTGTCATTCACATCTAATAAAAGAGATTGTTTAAGTAATTTTTTGCAACACCTGCTTTGAAAGTTCAATTTCTGAGTGCTGTAAGTCGTGTCGGAAGCACCAAATCTATTCAGCCTTGCCGATACATTTTACTTAACCGCGCTTGTGCGCTAAATAGCCTATAACATTACAGTTTCAACTTTACTATACTTAAATAGTCATAAGATGTCACGGCCAATGATTTTATTTAATTTTGCTCTCTATAACTAATGACGTGATTGTACTTGAAGCGGATGAAAATCCACCACACGTTGCGAAAATGTATTACTTTTTGTCACTCAGGTGGACTAAGAAGCGAACATGACAATCATGATCGCGACATGTGCGTCAAATTATTTGTTCCTTAGTACACGAATAACATAAACTATTATTTATTTAAAATTTAAAAATTAATAATTCTAGAATTATCTAGAATTTATTCCGACTAGATATCTATGATATTGAAAAAACATTTTTACAGATAGATTTTAATTTTGATTACTTGTAATATAGCTAACATATCGGTTTATTGAACGTACATTTATCACTACTACCAGCTTTTAAAGGAGCTAATGCACATCGAGATGTATTGGAAATGGGTGCTAGGGTTACGGGATGCTTTGTAGCAATTTTCACTTTGTTGAAAGTTGTATTTTTAAAAATTATTTCTTATTAACAGGGGTTGTCAGTTATGGCTGAGTTTTTCTCAGAAACAAAATATCTAAATATAAACTACAGACTGCATATTGATGCACTACTGTCTGATCTAGTGAAGTCGATTTTAATGTTTTGATAACATTCTTTTGTCTAAGACTACAGTTTTAAAGAAGACCAACTAGTTAATAACTTCGAGAGTTTTGCTCTGATTGACTTCAAATTTGGAGACTATATTCTTAAAATGTGTAGCTATAAGAAAACCAAAAAAAACTGATTTTTAGTCCTTACCCCCTCCCCCCCTTAATCCGACCTTTTAATTACATGCTATGTTAACTATGTGCACTTTGATTATTAATATTACGCTTCAAAATTCGTCAAAAATTATGATTTTTTAAAATTGCATTCATCAGATATATCTTAATATTATATTGTTAAGGTTTTTTTTGCTTAATGCGTTACTTGGGAAGTAATCAAATAACTAAATAAATTTTATACATTTTTTTCCTTATTATTAGTAATAGATTTTTATAGTAATTTATAAACATATATTATTAAAAAAAAAAATATGTTTACTAGTAGTACATTACGGTCACCATTAGGTGTTAATTCATTAGAAAAATCAAGACGTAAAAAAAAAAGACGTTCTAGATCCCGTAAACAATCTAGAAGTCGATCTCGACTTAATAGATATTTTAGAAGTCCATCAAAGACTCGTAGACGTTCTAGAAGTCGATCAAAGACTCGTAAACGTTCTAGAAGTCGGTCACAGACTCGTAAGCGTTCTAGAAGTCGATCACAGACTCGTAAACGTTCTAGAAGTCGATCACAGACTCGTAGACGTTCTAGAAGCCGATCGCAGGCTCGCAGACGTTCTAGAAGCTAATCAGGTAGTTTTTGTCCTTTGCGGTAATGTGGTATACGAGATATTAGTAGAATTTTTCCTTAGATTTTATGAATAATGATCACAAAATAGTTTAAATTAAAATCGTTGTGGTAATTTTAAATTATGAGGATTAGATTTAATCAAAATATTTACTAACAAGCGAAGACAATAAAAATTTAAAATTAATTTCCTTTTCTTAGTACACCGATTATGAAAAAAAACATAAACTATATAATATGTAATTGTTAAAGATTTATATATAACGTGTGATAAATTTAATAGTTAAAATGTTATCCGTTGAAGAATTTATCGAAAATGAATGCCTACGTGATGATAATCATAAGTTTATGGTATTAACTGATTATTTTAATAATCGTACATTTCATGATAATAACAACAATAATGATGACTTATCATTATCATGGATATTTGTCGTTTATAATGAACACGATTATACAGTTTTGCGATATGCTTATAATTTAAATGTACTTAAAATAGAGAACGGAACATTAAAGGAAGATACTAATGATAAAGATAATAATAGCAACAACGATAATAAATTTATTCATTTTAATCCACTAAAATATGTAGATGATAATATAATATTTTCATTGGCACCAGTTATACGAAATAATGAATATACAATGATTGAAAAATTTTTATACCCATTACATAAATTATATGTACTAACACCATTGTCATCATTACTGGACAATACGGTAATAATTAATTTAATGCCATTAAAACCGATTATTAATAAAGATCAAGCTGATAACAGCGATGAAACTGTATATGACATAAATGATGATTATACATTTATTGATCATTTTAAAATTCTCTTAAGTAATTTGATTTGGTTTGATATTTATATAGATATGAAACTATATGAAAAATGTAGAAGATATATTAGAAATTACAGTTTTTATCGTACAATTGACGTTATTGAAATTTAATAATTAAAAAAAAATAAAATTTTACAGGGGGGGAGTATATATATATATATATATATATATATATATATATTGTTAAACTTTGAAACTTAGACTTTTCTTTGACTAAATAAAAAAATAGAATGTTGTATTGTGTTATTATAGAAGATAATTATTTTTAATTTGTTTAAGAAATTAAGTTAATTTTAATATTAAAAAAATAAAAAAGTAGAAAGTTCTCGTGACATTAAAATGGAAACGAATAATGATAGTACTAATAATAATTCAAACAATATCAACACAAATTTACATTCATTGCCACTAATAAAACGGCACGTAAAAGAAAAATATGATAACGAAGATAAACTATATCAAGAATATTATAAATTTTCATTAGACGAACGTTTAGAATTATCAAAAGTAAATAACAAAATAAAACATATTGTTCGTTATGTATTAAAATTACCAATGATTGAAGATAATGACGAACGCGCTAAATTATTTATCACTGAAATGTACAAACGTCGTATACGTTCAAGTACAATAGTACGTTATTATAATCAATTAAGACGTGTAAGATTTTTTGGTTCATCAGCAATAAAACCTAATCAGCGTATTTTTGATTCACAAAAGCCACCACAAGAACGCGTACCACCAAATAGTAATATTGTTCGATTAATAGAATGGTGTGATAATAATAAACATGAAAATAATCGCGCATACGCAATATTATTTGCTTATTATTCGGGTTTAAGATCAGCTGAAATATGTCAATTAACAATTGAAAATTTAGTTCAATTAGATGAAAGATCTCCGGTGATAGCACTGAAATGTAAAACATCTGATTTTTGGTCAGTACCATGGAATCGTGTGTTGGAAGAATTTATCGATGAATTAATGGGGGTTTACAAAAACAAAGTTGAAAAATATCGACGTACGGGTATTATTGAAAGTTTATTTAATATGTCATCACGTGTATTATCAAATACAATACGTAATTTTTATATGACTGCTGTTGGTGAAGTACCACCGGATGGTTTTGGTGTACATGTAATGCGTTATATTATTGGTACCAGATTGGCACAAGAAAATGATTTAGCTGCTGCGCAGCATTTCCTAGGACACGAAAGAATAAATACAACTAAACGTTATGTACGTTATGATTTACAACAACTGAATTCTAAACTGAGTCATATTATTGATACCGATGAATTTTATCAACAATTATTAGCATAACAATTTATATGAATTTTATATAAAAGATTTAATATTTTTTTAAGATTTCGTATCTTATATCAGTCATTATGCAGATCGGTTACTTGTGAAACGTCATTTTTATCGTTTGCAGTTCAAGTTTCAAATCGTTGCCATCTGATATTTTTTCATTGATTGCATACGATGAATTCAGATCAGTGGACTGATTCATTTTACTATTGAACAAGATTATTTGTGATTTTGATAATAGATTTTAATCAGGTGCTGGAATCAAAGAAAAAACTACAATATTTTTTTTTTAATTTCCCGCTCTGAAAATTTAAAATTAAAAAAAAAAAAAAGTAAAATTATTGGTTTCAGTCCGATTTTCAAAAATCTAGTTTTCATGTTTTCATTCGCACGCGCATGTAAGTGAGTGTGTGTGCGCATGTAATCTATTTATTGTCATACAATATTTTTGAAACGAATCAACCAATTTGAACGTTCTGTTCGGCAATCGAGAGGGCTCATCAAGACTTAATACCTCCATTAAGCTAGCAGTGAACAGTCAGCAAAAACGACCTAAATTAGCACGAGAATTTGTTGCTAAATAGTTGTTGCAAAACCGATTTTGTTGCTCGAACCGATTCCACAAAATTGAGTTACTAATGTCTTAACCATAAGCTAGCAGTAAAATCGCGGAATTGTTGTTGAACGAGATGACTAATCGGTCAAAATTCGTTGCTCAAAAACAGCGCGAGAAACCTATTAAAAACTTGAAAACCAGCTGAATCTAGCCACCGGTAATTAATGATCAATGTCCCTGCTACCTTAACACGCGGTTTTTATTAACAATGGGCAGTTATGAATTTTGTTGCTGGTCATAGATCATATTAAAGGTGCTCATAGAACCAGGAACAAAATAGAAACAAAAGATCGGCTAGCCCTAACAATCGACAACTGAACACCAGTGTTCCTACTACTTTAACACGGGATTTTTATTGGCAAGAGGCAGTAGTAAAGTTTGTTGCTGCTCAGAAATAGAATCAAAGATATTACTGTGGTGTACGATGATCGCGAAAAGAGCGAATATAACATATAGCAAAAACAAAACCTGTAATTTTGCAGAAATTCATGTATATAAAAAATTCTGAAAACCGCCTGAGCCTGCGGGCCAGCTTTATGATTTCCCGCTATTTTCGAGCTCTTGAGCTCGAAAAAACTGTTGTTAATACATTTTTGAGCTCTTCAAGCTCGAAAATAGTAATTTCACACCTACCATTGCAAAAATTTAAGTAATAAACAATAACTAAAGAAAATAATGAAGTAAATCGTTATTTTTTTATTTTATATCAGCAATATCTTTGGAAATAACGAGCCGATAGTAACGTTCAAAAAGGCATTTGACGCGGTTTTTGATCTCTAACATTAAAAATTTTTTTGCAACATTTGATAAATAATATTGTGTTATTCGGGAAAAATGCAGTAAATCGATTTTTTTTTAATTTTCGATCACCAATATTTTTTGAAATAATAAACCGATTTTGATGTTCAAGGTGACATTCGACGCAGTTTTTTTATCATTAACGTTCAAAAGAACACCGTCATTAACCAGTTCAATGATTTAGATTTTATTAGAAAAAAACCCTTTTTCACAATTATTTCGACAACGATTTCCTTTGAACGAATGGACCGATTTTGATGGCTGAGGTGGCATTCGACGCGACTTATCAAGTTTCAGAGCTGTTTAGATTTTGGAATTAATCTATCCAGAACATTACAAGTTATCCGAAAAAAAAATATTTGAAAAATTTTATTTTTAGAATATCTCTTAACGCACCGTACTGATTATTCTCAATTTCTCCAAAATTGTTGGAATTAATGAGCCGTTTTGAGCGCCACCTTAAAAATCCAAATCGGTCCATCCGTTCAAAAGTTACAGAATATTTACATACATACGTACGTAGACACATACATACATTTGGACATCACCTTGAAATTAGTCAGAATAGCTTCCTAGAACCTCAAAACGTCAAGATCTGTTATAGAAATTCGGTTTTCGAAAATCGGACCGAAACCGATAACTTCCCTTTTTTTTTTTTTTTTGAAAATTTTCAATTTTCTTAGTGGGAAGTTAAAAAACTAGAATAAAAGAAATTTCTAAGCATAAATACAAGTAAAAATATAAGACAATTATCTCTTGTAGAACGAATAAATAAAACATACGAAAGTACGGAACATATTGGCAGATTTAAAATACGGTACAAACCCGTGATTTCAATAAGTATGGGGTCAATTTTGGATAACTTCAGTAAAACTACCAGATTTTCGTAGTTTTCCGAGGTACTACAGCATCTTACAGTTGTTTACTGTGAAATTACAGGAGAGTACCAAAAAGTTGCATAGAATGTTAGCAAATTGCAGTGGTCTACTGACGTTAGTCATTTAAATATTTAAGGCCGGCTATTCTGGTTTTTTTTTTTTGGTTAATAATAATTATAGCCACTCAAAGATTTGATATTTTGTGCAATTGACGTCCCATCTATTTTTCAAAATTAAAAAAAAAATGATCTAAAGAAACAAATCCTATCAAATACAGATTCTCTGAAAAAAGTCACGCCAAGTACACGTTCAAAACTTTTTACAAAAGATAAAAATTTACTCTAAAAAAAATAAAAAAATCTCAAAAATACCATGTAGCTAGCAAAATTTTAAATCATGAGAAAAATTTTAATAAAAATACATGAATTATTAAAAAATTTCAAACGTCTTCAGACTTTTTTTCGATAAAAATTTCTTATTATAGAGGATATGTTTTAGTATAAAAAACAATTATTTATTATAAAAAAATGGATGACGCAGATATGCCGGAATCAACCAGCAAAATTGATTCAATAACAAATTTAATACAACAAATAACCAATCGTATAAAATTTTTATGTGATGATCAAATAGATAAAAAATATTTATCATATTTAGAAGCATTATTTATTGACAGTAAAATTCATTTAAAAAGAGAACAATTTAAAAAAGTTGATGGTACATATCAAAAATTAAAAAAACAATTAAAAAATTTTCGTTTAACAGTAGTACAAGATTGTGCTGAATTAATGCAAATAGCTATTGAGATAGATTTGACAAAACGTCGGCTTGATGATATAGAAACAGAATATTCGCAAGTTAAATCAAATGAATCGGATATTCGAGAAGATGAAAATGATCAAATAAATATTTCATTTAAAAATGGACAATATTTAAGTATACTCATTCAAATGCATGCTAAAGCACAAAAATTAATTAAAACTTACAATAGTCGGGTTGATGAATATAGTTTGTATATCGATAATTTTAACCAATTTATTGAACAGTTTAATCGTGGATATATTATGTATACATCACCATTAACAGATAAAACTTATACGTTATTATTAACTGATATTGTTCATGACATTTTGAATTTAATAGAACCGTCAGTTGGTGAAGTTGATGTAAAACGTAGTCAAATATTTAAATTATTTGAAACTAGTTATAATACAAGTTTGAATAATTTAATGGCTGGTTCAAAGTTAAATAAGATTACAGGATTAAAAGAAGTAATTAATACGTAATCAAATTAATTATTATTAATTTTTTAATGAAAAAAAAAAAAATGCAATTAAATATTTCAATAACTATTGAAATTTAAACATTTTATAAACTCTAATGATAAGCCAAGATCTAACAATTCATCTTCTGTTTTATCTTTTATATTTTTAAAATAATAATTAACAGCATCCCAAGATATTTCTTTTAGTGATGGTATTGTTAACCATGTTGAATTAATAGCAGAAGTAACTTCAGTCATCTTTTAAATTTAAATATTTTTCAAATCATTATTGTTTCAAAATAGTAATTAGCATCAAAAAATTTATAAGATAATTTTTTTTTTTGGTTAAAGAAATTCTTAAGCTTTTTTTTTTAGCTTATACCGTTGAGTAAAATCATTGCGTTAAAAAGTAATTTAGTAGTTTCAAGCCTTTACTTTATGAAATTTTCTATTTTTTCTTCATCTTTATCTTAAAAAATACCCTCGCGGTTTTCATGATACGGTTTGAACACTGTATTAAAAGAGCATACACGTAGTCGATAACAAGTAGTTTTACCGTATTTATACGGTATGTTTGTGAAATTTAATTACGGTATTCCTACAGAGCTTATACTGCGTTTATACGAAGCTTATACGGCATTTCTACCGTATTAATACGTTATTTCTACCGTAATAATACGGTACTTCTAATGTATTAATACGGCATTTCTATAAGATTAATACTTCATGTATATGATATTTATACGAAATTTCTACCGTAATAATATGACATTGTTAGCGTAATAATACGGCATTTCTACTGAATTTATACGGCATTTCTACCGAGTTCACACAACATTTCTACTGATTTAATGAGGTGTTTATACGGAATTTATCCAGTACATGGTAAAAAAAACTATATATAATTATTAATGATAAATGGCTCTATATAATTATTTATATTGCTTTACAATGTATTATGTCACTCGAATATTTTTAATCATATAGTAGAGATTCTATAGACTTTTGATTAAAATATTTTTGTTAAAGCTCAAGTTCAAATTCAGAGATAAATTATTTATGGAAACATTGATAATAAATATTTTTGTCATTATGTAATATAGGTTGTACTATATTACCATCAAAAAAGGTACTTATCACTCTATCAAATAACGGAGGAGTACCCGCGCCAGAATGGTCACAATTTCGGAATATAAGACTTCTGAAATAAGTTTCTTACCAGGGACACTACAAATCGTAGGCGCTACCTAGTGGCGCGCACCGAACTATTCTCGCTGCTGCTGCCTAGCACCAGTGACTTCCCTCTCTTCCATATATATCTTTTCTCCCAAGAAATTTTTCTCTCGGTTTGAGTAACTTTTTTTTTTTTTGGTTGGAGCATACGAAAATTCTTTTGTTAAACAAATAGTAATTATTCCAAGAAATTTTATTTTTTTCAAACAAAAAAATGCAATATTGCTACAATAACCTGGCACGGCTTTCGTCAATAAAATATCTCTTATTTTAAGAAATAAAAACTTTTAAAACAATTAAAAATTTTTCGACTAAAGCATAAAAATATGTTAACTTGAGGAAAAAAAATTTTGATTCAAAGTAAAGATTTCAAAATAATTATTTATTTGATGTAAAAAAAATTTTATTTTCCGAATCGTTAAAAAAAATTTTCTTGTATCAAGAGTATTTTTCTTAGTTCAAGTTAACTGTATTTTCTGTGTAGAGAAACTAAAATTTAAAAGACGTGTGAAGGTTTTTATAATGTACAAATAAAGAACTTTATGAGCTAAAAAAAGACTTTTATGTCAAAATAGCCATACGACATAAACACTGCAGTGTTTAGACATGTTTCAATTGAAGAATGAAATTTTTAATCATAAAATAATCCTAGTTATTAATATTGATCCTAAATGTATTTCAAAATTATCTGATGTTCTTGCGAATCATTACTACATAGAAAAAACAGTTAACTCGAATCAAGAAAACAATTCCTGATTCAAGAAATTTTGTTTTAACGATTCGGAAAAGTAAAATTTTCTTGCACCAAGAGAAATTGGCTTGAAATTTTAATCTTGAATCAAAATTTTTTTTCCTCAAGTAAACATATTTTTATGTTTAAATTGAAAAATTTTTACTAGTTTCAAGAGTTTTTATTTGTTAATGAGAGAAATTTTTTTGAAAAAAATTTTTTTGTGAAAGTAAAAATAAACTAGTTCATTTTTACAGCTGTACTTTTTTATTGAAAAATTGAAAGCAGAACATAGTGAAGAGATGAGCCATTTAAGAATGCAAGTAGTAGTAAAACATATTGTATCTGTTATAGAATTTGAAGATTGTTTGTTAATAAAACTGAAAGATATGAAAAGTATTTTTCAGCCTGTAAGAGTGAGACGGCATAATCACTGTATAAATGCGGCATAACCACCATATTTATACCGCATAAATACCGTTTAAATACGGTGCGAGCATTATATGAATACCGTGTAACCACTGTTTAAATGAGGTATAGCAACCGTATAAATACGGTATAACCGACGTTTAAGTACAGCATAAAAACCATATAAATGGAGTATAATCATTGTACAAATACGGTATAGCAAGAGCGTAAATACGGTATAAACACAGTATAAATACGGTACAGTCCCTATATAAATTTGGTATCAACACAATATATTTACGGTATTAATACGGTAATAAAATTTCACAAACATACCGCATTTATACCTAGGGTATACCGTAATAATACTTATACCCAAAAAATACTCGGAAAATACCGTAGAAATACCGTTATGGCAATTCCGCGAGGGTATATTTAAAAGAAAGGATGTCTACTCACTGTACATGAATCGATTCAAGTTACATACAGAGAAAATAATTTTAGTGGCTATAGCAGCAGCTATAGTTGAGGTTACTACAAGTTGTAGTGAAGAAATGCCAACGCTAACGCATATAGCAGTTGTTTTCAAGGCTTGAACAAGCCTGCTCTCAAGTTCGATAGTTGCTAGCGTCGACATTCACCTATGGGTCTTGCTCCAGATATTTGGGGCAGATTTGAAATGCAAGTTTTATATGTACCTGAAGATAGGAAGTTCTTCGCGCAACGAAAAAAAAAATTGGAAAGTAAAAAATCTACTGCATGACTAGATTTCCGAAATATTTCGCATATAGATGCTGGTATGACAGTCGTCAGAAGCATGTTAAATCTACCTTGCGCATGGCTTGCTCAAGATCTACTCAAGTTAAAACTGGTGAGGAAAAGAATAGTATAGGGAGTATCGCGCGTCTTGCGTAGATCTTGAGCAAGCCATGCGCAAGTATCTGCTGCAAGTTTCTTCAGTAAGAAATGCGTCAGAAACTTTTGCCTGCACCATGTTAGAAATATCTTCAATATTCTTGCCTACAATACCATGAGCAAATCATGTACATTTTTCAAGTCCTTGCTACACAATCTTACGCAAGGCACATACACTCGTTGTCATTAATGCCTGGTCCCCCAGGCTATAGAATCTTAGCCATGCAGGGGACCAGGCATTAATGACAACGAGTGTACGTAGAAGGTGACACTAGTAACTATGGGCCTTGCACGAGGCTCTTATTGGCAGGGAGCGCGACGAAAACGACATCTGATGGTTACAAAAAATCATGCTCGAGAATTATAAAAGATATATAAAATTAGTGTAAAAAACAAAAATTCGTTATAAAATTAAAATATAAAGTTTATAATGATATAAATGCAAAAGTGCAATTGTATTTTTGATAGAGAAAATTAAATTAAATATATTTCGATAAAAAAATTAAGTATAAAAAAATTTAATAAATAATAAATACTATTATTTTCGAACAGAATAAAAGGTTAACCGATAAAATCAAAACAAATAATACGTGACAGCTACAATGATAAAAGTTTCGAAAATAGTAGAATAGTAAATTGAGTTTTTTAACAAAATTGGAAAAAAAAATTTTATTTTGATTCATGATAATTTGCTTGTGAATCGTAACTAAGAAAGTACTAACTTATAATGTTTTTTTAACTTTCCGTTACACGCGCTTTTTCCAGTGTCTCACTCGTACTCACGCCAACTCTATTAGGTTGAGTATTGTTGTGCGGGGAATCACCGTATAGCGCGAGTAACGAATGGTTAAAAAATAATTTTTAGGCAATGATAAAAATCATTATCCAAACCGGATTTGAATCAATAAATTTTAAAATATTGTTTTAACCTCAAACAATGAGCAAAGGCAAACATTAACGACACAATAACTATTATGAACTATTTTTAAACTTAATTTTCACGTGTTTATTTTCAATGAGAGCATGATTCAACGAAATTGTGCCCACAGCGAGCGCTGCGATCGATTCAGTTGTCCCCACCATATACTAGACTCCCTGCCAATACAAGAGCACTTGTTTAAGTACGTGTTACTTCGGAACTTGGAATAAAGTCAACCACACGTGTATCCAACTACAGTAATAAATGTTCGCTACAGTATTTAATTGTCAGTATTATTTATGTAGTATTCTTTATCACATATTGGATTATCCGCTAATAAATTTTTTTTACTATAATATTGTAGTTGGGAGAACCACAATTTTTTGTTCTTCTGTGCATTAAAAAAATAAATATATGAATTGATTTAGTGCGCGCGCATACAATATTTCTTCATTAAAGTTTCGGTAAACGACATTTGTTAATTAAGAAAATACACTTTCTGACTCAATTTAATCTGTTTTTTTTTTTTTTTTTTTTTTTCTACCATAGGCAATGATTTAACTTTAAAGCTAAAAAAAATCTAACAGTTATAAAAATTGAGCTAAAAATTTTTAGCCAAATTAAAAAAAAGTTCTTAGATATTTAATCATTACAGATTTGAAAAGTCATTATTTTTTAGACTTAAAATACTTTTAATTATCTTATAATAATTTTGATGCCTAAAAAATATAAGAATATAAAATTACCTTTTTTTCAGAATCTCTGACATATCCACCAAATGAATACAATTTACCACTGGGTGTGACAGACATTGAGTGATTACTAACAGGACGTGGTAAAATAGCATTAAATTTACTTAAACAGTTCCATTGTAAAGTTTTTAAATTAAGCTCCCAAATATCATCTAATAATTTATTTATGTTACCACCACCCGATAAAATAACACTTGATTCGCCGTTTTTATAATTTTTATAATGTGCTACACTGAAACAACTTCTGTCTGTTGGGAATGATGGTGTATTATCATCATCACCAATTGTTTGTAAAATATTCCAACAATTCAATTTGATATCAAATACCGTAATTTCCTAAAATTGAATTTAAAATAACATTAATTAATGTATTGATACAATTAAAAATTAAAATAGTTTAAAATTTTACCCTGAGTGGTGGTTCTAAATCAAAGTCAGTAATGCCGCCAAAAATATAAATTTTTTTATCATCAATAATAGATGTAAGCCCGATTCTAACCGGTGGATCATTTAATAAATTTTTACGGCAACATCTATAAACACATTCCCATTTACGTGTTGTAATTTCGATTCTGTGTACATCAAAAAAATAACCGGAACCAAGTGTGTATAAATAATTATTATCACGTATAAAATTCTGATGATAATCTAATTGAGGGACTGAACCTGTGGTATTATATTCATCAATATCACCAGTTATTAAATCACATATATACATCGGATAGTTATTATTGTCATCATCATAATTTTCATTATCATTATTGTTTGATAAATTTTTATTTCCACATAGAATTAATTTATCGTGTGTAAAGTACGTTGCGAATATAATTATTTTTTTAGTCGGCAATTGTAATTGATTATTAAAACGTTGCCATTGTTGTGTTGATAAATTATACTTCCATAGCTCACGAAAATATGGACGATTTTGTTTCCATATTTCGTCATTTTCTAATAATGAATTACTTGATTCAATGCCACCATGACCGCTTGAACCACAATATGAATATAAATATTTATCATTACAATTTATTATTGGACAAACTCTGCCAATTGGGTTTTCAATATTATCGTTATTATTATCATTGTTATTTTCAGTAAATGCGTATGGTTTAAAAACATACATTTTTACATTTATGGATGTAAAATATTAGAAAAACTATTCTGGAAAGAAAAAAAATGATTAAAATTAAAATCAATTTAAGCAATAACATTAATCCTTTAGTCACATTGAATTTTAAAACATAAAAGGTGATTACCCTCTACAATAAAAATTCTATTATTGTTTATACAATTATATTTATGTTTTTATAACTGAAAACTTTTTTAATTTTATTACCTAATTTATTAAATAAAAAAAGTAATATATTAAATTTAAAAACGTAGTAATATATTAAATCAACGTCATTTGACTTTGCTTTTATTTGGGGATATTTATTACCCATGTGAAAAAAACTCGTTCTAAAAAGATTCAAAAACGTTCGACATGTAGAACTTCTCAACTTGAGACAGATTAGAACTTCGAGCAGAACTTTTTTTGAACACTTGTAATTTTGATAAGAAAAAAAAATTTATCTAGTACTTTATACGCAGGCGGATTTTCACTAAAAAACTAACGGTTTAAAACATTTCTCAAAACGTATTTTTACTACATTTTACCCTCGTTCTTAAAAAGTTCAAAAATCTCTAATTTGGAACTTTTTATGAACGTCTTTTTATTCTTATGGGGTTATTGGTTTCTAATGGGAACTTTTTAAGAAAGTCCTGCATAACTAAAAACTTATTTTTTTTAAACCAAAATTACAAAAGTTCAAAAAAAGTTCTGGAACGAATTTTTTTTACGCGGGTACGCCTTTATTAGCTTTTAATCGATAATGATATAACAAAAAAAAAAAAACAAGTCGTTTAATTTTAATTCGAAAAAATATCAAAATTACTTATCAATGTCTAGTGATGTACATTTCTCGATAGATAATATTTCTTGGTTATTGCCGAGTTTATGTTCGCTTACAATATCATGCGTACTACTGCAAATTTAATTTCCTATATAAAGTTCCATTATTAATTTTTTTATAAAACTGTTTAAATTTAAAACTCAGTTACATTGACGTATGATTATTTAACGATAAAAATTTCAATTTCAAATCCGAACCATAATTTTTCAAAGGCACTAATAAACTTTGCATTTAAAAAATTTATTTCAATGACCTTGATCTGTCATACTAAATTTTATTAATAAGTTTTAAAGAAAATAATAATAAAACACTTTTTGAAAATAAAATGTAGTTAAAATTTTTCTAGAATATAGATTTAAAGAAAAGTACTTACAATTGTTACCAATTGGAAGTTCAACGGCATTTGGTAAATAAATTCCAGCAAAACGTTTATATTAAGATTATATTTCAAAATTTTAAATTTTTTGAGCTAACATTTATTAACCAAATGTCCTAGTGAGATTGTACAACGACGTTATTTTATTTTAAACTAGGACTTTAATTTTTGTAAATTAATAACTAAAATTTTAATATGAATTATGAATATGACAGTTCGTCATCGCATTAACTAAATAACCGAGAGCGCTATCTAAAAATGCCTTAAATAATTATAACAATAAGAATTGATTGCATAGAACAAAATTAAAAAAGTTTAATATATTTATTTTTTTGTCTTCATTACACTAATTCCTTTATTTAAATAAAATCATAATCAAATAATAATAAATTTTACAAAAAGTTGTACTCAAGTATTCAAAAATATTTGATATTTTGATAATAAATATGAAATTAAATAATGACATCGAACAAATTTATTCTTTTTTTGAACAAATTGCGTATTATTAAAAACAAAAATTTTTAATTATGCGCACTAAGATTTTTGAAAATCGTTTTCATGCATTTTTCTAATGATTCTGAAGTTAGCAGATAATTAAAAATTTTCGGATTTTTTTTTTTTCAACAAATCAATTACAAAAAATAAAAAATATGCACATGTAGAAAATTAAAAAAACTAACGGTGCAAATTTTTGTTTTATAATTTATCGTTATGAATAAATTCCAAAAATTATTAGACGTCGGCTAACTTCAATATCATATTTTAAAAAATATTTATTTTATTTAATATTGAATTTGTTTATTAAAAATATATATATATATATTAGACTGGGCCAAAAAAATCGACTATTTTTTTTTTTAACGATACTGTGGAAATATTAATTGGGATGACAAAAAAAAATTATTGTGAAAATTTGAGCCCTTAATTTTGATATTAAGAGGTGTATCATCGCAATTTTTTATTTTTTTTTAATGAGCGGGTTTTTGTCTCATAACTCTCAAACCATCGAGATAAACGAAATCAACTCGGATACATTTTTTGAAAGAAATTTAATGCTCAACAAAAAAGATCTGATTAAAATTTTTCGTCAGATGAACCGTTTCCTTATAATCATGCTTTGAACATTGGTATGATTTTAAAATTTGATTGTTCAACTTTGGAATTTTGTAATTCATGTAAAAATAAGTTTCTGGGAAAAGACAATGAATATTCTTGAAAGAAATTGAATGCTCTACAAAAAAAGTCTCTTAACAATTTTCGCTAAATTCACTCCTTCAAAAGTTATTCAAGGTTGAAGTTATGTAAAACGACTTCAATAATCTTGAATAACTTTTGAAGGAGTGAATTTAGCGAAAATTGTTAAGAGACTTTTTTTGTAGAGCATTCAATTTCTTTCAAGAATATTCATTGTCTTTTCCCAGAAACTTATTTTTACATGAATTACAAAATTCCAAAGTTGAACAATCAAATTTTAAAATCATACCAATGTTCAAAGCATGATTATAAGGAAACGGTTCATCTGACGAAAAATTTCAATCAGATCTTTTTTGTAGAGCATTAAATTTCCTTCAAAAAATGTATCCGAGTCGATTTCGTTTATCTCGATGGTTTGAGAGTTATGAGACAAAAACTCGCTCATTAAAAAAAAACAAAAAATTGCGATGATACACCTCTTAATATCAAAATTAAGGGCTCAAATTTTCACAATAATTTTTTTTTGTCATCCCAAATAATATTTCCACAGTATCTTTAAAAAAAAAAAATAGTCGATTTTTTTGGCCCAGTCTAATATATATATATATATATATATGTCACATTCCACTAATTAAAATTTTTTTTAGAGTGTGACCCCTGCGGATTTTGTTCAAATTTTGTAAAGTGATTCTCTACATCAGAATGAAGATTTCCTGAAGAGTTGAGCTCTTAATATTAAGTACTTTCGAAGTAATGATTTTTTGAATTTGGACGATTTTTTTTTTTTTTTAACTTTTTCATTGATTTTTTCTATAGGTTTTTCTTAGTAAAAACATTTTCTATAAAAATACTAGCTCTACATTTTTTTTATAAAAAATTCTCAGCTTTTCGATAAAAATATTCATTTTCCGTTCATTCATATATATATATAGGGGAGGGAGGGGCAAAACGGGGTACTTAAGGAAATACCAAGTGTTCGAGGTCTTTCAAATACACTAATTCTTTTTTTTTTTTTAATGATATTCAAAGTAAATAGAAAAAATTTTCAGTTACCGTTGAAAAAAAAAAATTTTCATTTTTGCGGGCAAAATGGGGTACCCCCTAAAAAAGATAAAAAAAATTCTGGAATTTAAATGAATTACATTAAGCTAAATTTTTTTGTAAGCAATTTACATGAAGAAAAATTATATTTCACATGATTATTGGGTACAAAAAAAGAAAAACAAATTTTTAATAGTTTTTATCATAAAACAAAATTTTGATTAAAAAATCTCATAGAATCCATTAAATTCTCATAAATTCCTATGGAAATTTTATAAGAATGAATGAGTTCTATGAGAAGTGCTATAGTTAAGTATAGGGCCTTATACATACAGCTACAAGAATCTATCGGATTTTTTAAGCAGGGAAGTCATTAATATTTATCAACTGACAATTGATTTTTGAAAAAGTTTAACAAAAAAAATTCAAAATAACGCTCAATTACATTTACAAAAGTGATTTTGGAGTGTTTAAAAACTATTTAACATATAAAATTTTTTTTTATAAAATTTTGGGGGTGCCCCGTTTCGCCTACCTTACCTCTCTTTGCCCCCCCCCCCTTCTGCGACCCTTGTAAATATATATATATGTAAATTGTCTGCTGATTTCATAGTCATAAATGAATATTGAGGTTAAATTACTTACTCATATGTTTGTATTTGTATACAAAAAATATACAGATTTTCGATGAATTATAAAAATAGATTTAAAAATAATTTTTTACACTTAATTACATACCACTAGACTCTCAATTAATTAGTTAATTAATTAATTAATCATAAATGAAAGTTTTAATTACATACAAATATGAAAACGAAACAAATTGATCAAATTGAAGTCAGCCGAAATTTGAATTTCAAATTTTATTTTTTAACATCGAGATATCGAAATTAAATTTTTTTGGTCATCTGTCATAATTTAAAATTTTTAATCAACAAATAAATAAATAAATGCCATTTAAAAGTAATATTATATTTATTGAAACCATTTCAAAAATTTTAAATGTTGAATATCGAATCGAATGTATATAAAATATCTCGAATATATTTTATCAACTATCGATATTCAAGTTTTTCAAGAATAAAAATAAAAATGGTCGTTGTTTTGCAATAAGTACCCAATGACATTTGATTAAAAAAAATGTTTCCGCGATATAAATTACATTTGTCAATTGATATAAATAATAAAAATTAATTTATCATTAAATATAACATTTAATTATTATTAATTACTAATGTCATTGATAAATTAAATAATTCTGAGTATATTTATCAGAATAACCAATTACTTAATAATACACTACGTTGCGTGGTTACTAAAATACAACTGACATTTATAATAGATTTGTTTACAATGGTTTCACTAGTAACTAATAATGTTACAATTTTTTAAGAAAACAGGTAATTATAATTAATGAACTACTTATTAAATAAATAAATAATTAAAAAAATAAATATTGATGTATTAACCTCAATCCGAAATGTCAATAATTTGTTTTTATTTTTCATTTGAAATAAAAATATAATCAGGTAGAGACAGATTAAAATCTCAAAGCTCACCAGCAAAGTCAACGAGCTCAGATAAATCATTTACTGATGGTTTAATAAATTTGACAACAACATCGACACTATCAACATCAACATCATTAGTATCAACATCTATTTTATCAAGACCATTAGCGTTACGTAGTCTTGAAGAAGAGGAAGCGGATGATGATGAAGAAATACGTGATAGTTTAATAACAGAAATATCATCAGCACGATCACGTTTATCTAAAACATTA
The DNA here is from genome assembly GCF_029852145.1 of Microplitis mediator. Classification (NCBI taxonomy): domain Eukaryota; kingdom Metazoa; phylum Arthropoda; class Insecta; order Hymenoptera; family Braconidae; genus Microplitis; species Microplitis mediator. The sequence continues at coordinate 8,655,722 of NC_079971.1, forward strand.
AGTGAAATTCTTGATGACAAAGATGGACTTGGTTATTTTATACAATTTATGGAGAGTCGTGGTAAATTAGCGTTGATTAAATATTGGATGGAAGTTGAATTTGTACGTGAAACATCTGATAAATATATTATTGCTAATAATATTAATTTAAATGGCAAGTTTCCGGCTGATAATAATGATAATTGCTTAGAGGATGAATGTAATGGTGATAGAAATATTAAAGATGATCATAAGGATAATGATAATGTTATTGTAAATAATGATTGTAAAAATAATTATCAACGACCAAAGACTAGACTATTGGATAAATCAATGGTACATTGTAAAAGTACTGGTAATGATGGTGATAATGGTAGTGGTGAAATGTCAAGTGTTTTTCAGGATGCTTTGAAAATTTATAAAAAATATATTCTTAAAGATCATTTGAGATTGGGAGAGCTGACATTTGAATTTAAAGCGGAAATGGAGCAAGCTGCTGGTAATTTAAATGCCGTGATGCTTATAAAGGGTTTGTTGTTGGCGCAAAAAATTGTTTATAAAGTTTTAGAAGATGAGTAAGTACTTAAAAAAAGAATTTTTGTTTTTATTTAAATAATTTATTTAAATTGTTTTATAATTTTTTTAGGTATATCAACGATTTTTTACGAAGTGAATTTCATTGTAAACATCAAATAGATGTTTTAACAAGCGGTGATGTCAAATTAGCCGATATATTATTCAACGAAACAGCATTTTTTTATTTTATGGAGGTAAATAAAATATATATCATTTTTTTAAACAGCATGTGACTGTGTAGTTTTGTGATAAATATTAATATAAATTACAATATATAACGTTGAAAATTTAGATTACTTACTAAGCGTTATCAGATCAGTAATAGAGATCAAAATTATCAAGGTAGCAAAAAACTGTAGTTTTAGGATAATTATATAATAAATTACTTGTAAGTATTTGTAAAAAAATTATTAATTGATATAAATTCTTTATATTGTTAGTTTTTTACTTTTCAGGCACTGACTAATTAATCTATTTTACATATTTTTGTATCTTAATTATTTAGATTGATAGTAAAAGTTGCTGGGGTATCTTATCAGTACAATTCAAATTGTTTAATTATTATTTTTAAACATGACTTTTGTTTAAATAGTGATTATCTAGTTGTTATTAATTAAAATATTTAAATAGTAACAATTTTTTCAAGTGTTTCATGTTTAAAGTACGTAATACTACATCATAAAATCATTCGTTCTGGTCTATTCGATTTTAATAGTTTTCTCTGCCAGTATATCGTAAAAATGTCCAATCATAGAAAAGGAACGAATCAGGTTAAGAAAAATTGAAGTTTTAAATCTTTAAAACAATCAAGATAAACTAAATTTATAAATTAAAAAACCATTTAAATTAAATAAATTGAAAAATTATTCACGTCTTGTTAACAATTATAATTTAGAACTAAGATATTAACGCAATTTATGTAATTTAAATTAATAACGTTACATAACCGAGTATATTTATGATGATTTTTATAAATAAATTATGCATAATAACTTATATTATTAAAATTAACATTACATTTTCTGATTTAGTTTATGGAACTAGAAAATAAACGTGAGTTATTAGATTTCTGGATGTCTGCGATAAATTATAAGCAGAATCTTTTATCAAAAACAAGTACTGACCCAAAGGAAGCGCAAGCAGACGCTCTTATAATATATGAAAAGTAAAGCAATTTTCTTTTCTTTGTAAACAGATAAAAGTAAATACTTATCTAATATTATTCAATTAGGTATTTTAGTCTTCAAGCAACAATGCCTCTGGGTTTCACAGATAAAATACGATTTTTAATAGAACAAAATATTTGTTGCGAAGGTGATGATGGTCCACAACCAGATTGTTTTGATAAACCAAGTATAATTGTATATAATTTTTTAAGTAAAGTAAGTTAACATACTTATAAATATTTATTAATTATATTACATTACATTACTTTCACTATCATAAGTATAATTATTGCCACTAGTTGATAAAAAAATAAAATAATAATCACAATGATAAACTTATCAGTACTTTATCATTGCAGCATTATCTACCTGCCTTCTTATCTTCCCAATTGTATTACAAATACTTATCTGAGTTGATCAGCACAATTCAAAGTGGCGCTTGTGCCTCTCACTCTCATCAACGTTTGAAGAGAGCAGGTAAAAATATACATTAATCATTATTTATTAATAAGTAACCAATAACATTCAAAATTAACACAAAAACAAAGTAAATAATTAATAAATGATAAAAAAAAATGATTGAATCAACAAATTACAAATCTTTTTATTTTTTATGAATTATGAATTTATAATTATAATATTTAATTCAAATAACATATTATTTTAGAGTCTGATTGTAGCAGCGAAGTGAGTATTTTTAGTCTAGGAACACACGATACAACACAAATGAGTAATAATGACGATGATAATCGTTCATCGCGTGATAATAAAATGAATTGTAGTCTGAATATTGATACTCGGCAACTTTATGACCCCGATTCACTTTGGAAACGTCATAAGTATAGGTAATTTTATTAAAGTTTTTTTATTTTCAATTTAAATAGTCATTTTAATTTTCAGTAATTGTTTTTTTTTAGTTTAAGCGTGGGATATGTTGATAGTATGGGACGATTTGTTACTGAAATAGAAAGAGATCCTCATCGTAAATACGGTAAATTTATAAATTTATTCAAATTATCAACCTTCGAGAGCTTTATATTGATTATTTTTTTTTTTGACTTGTTTATTAAATAAAATACTATTTTTAGAATCGCGATTATCACGAGCAGTTAAGAGACTTATCCATATGGAAGAAGATAAGGTAAATTTATTTATTAAATATTATTTAATCATAGAGTCAACATGAGTAGAAATGTCTTTCTGAAAAAATAATATTGAGACAATTCTTACATTATTTTTTTATTTTTACATAAACTAGTAATCAATAGACGGTTTAAAATCTAGAGATACTTAATTGGCTGGTATAAAAAACCTGATCATGTTTTTAAGCCGGGATTCATATTACCCAGATTCGAAGTTACTCAGGTTGACTGTACTAATAATTTATTATTATTATAAATAATTGATTAATAATTTTAAAAAATAGGCTAAAGAAGAATTAGCATGGAAAATAGCTGAGATGATTGTACGTGAAATAACGTCGCTTACTTTAGGTGTATCAGAACTTCCTTCTTGAATTTCATTTATTTATTAAAAAAGTTATTTTTAACTATTAAATCTTGATTTATTGAGATATTTTGCTGCCGTTACTAAAAAATACGAGACTATTCTCGTGCCAAAATTAAACATCGACTTTTAAATTTGATACTAAAAAAAATTATAATATTTTATTTATATTTAAATTTTACGATCTAATTAAGTGAGATTATTGCATAGTATTTTTTAATATTTTTTAAATACTTTTAATGACAGTTATTATTACATTTAATTATTATTACTTTTATTATTATTAATTATTATTTAATATAATATTTTAATTTTATAAATATTTTTTTTTATTCGTGGCATTATTATTTTATTAATAAAATTATTTTTTTTAAACTAAAAAATTCTTCCAATCAAGTAATCCATGACTTCGATTATAATTTTTTTTTATCTTACACTACAATTAAATGTAAATAATTTTGTGCGCGACTTATGAATATAATTGATAATTATTAATTATAAAACGAGTACTGTATTTAGTGAGATTAATAAAAGATACTATTTTTTAAATGATAAAACAAAGTAAATTAGTTGTCGATATTTATCCGAATGTATTAATGTATTAATCCGAAGGTGCTAACTAAATTAATTTAAATTCATATTAGAAACAAACTTGCAACCAACTGAGTGAGAAAAAATTTAAAACTAAACAATATCAATAAAACAAAAATTTAATTAATATTGTCTCATATTTGTATGTGAATGACTGAATGTTGTATAAAAATAAAACAATGGTCTATGTACCTGTACAATAAAAAAATAAATATAAAATAAACTTAAATGTTAATGATCATTTAAATTAATAAATAAATTAAAATAAAAATCAGTCTAATAAGATGATGAGCCATTAATGCTAGTGTGTGGTGTACAGCATTCATATTGTGGCGTGATATTTAATAATGGCGACACTTCATCTAACTCTTCACTATCATTCAGTTTATTATTTGTAAACAATTGACGTAATTTTTTCCACCATGAAAAAAATTTTTCACGTTTACCCCATCGTTGATATACTAGCGCATTGAAAAATGCTTGCAGTGGGTTTGTTACAGCCTAAAATAGTAATTGATATTAATTACTTTATGAAACACAATTAAATTATCGGGTTAGATCTTTTTTAAATCAAAAATATCACAATGAAGTATAATTCTAATCAATGAAAAAATATTTTAAAAGTATTAGAAAAACTTTAAAAGAAATATGAACTTGAATAATTTTTCCTAAGTTTCAGTATTTTTAAATTGTGTAACAATTAATTTAAAATTTTGATTCCGTAGTTTTTTTTTTTACAGGCCTAGTGGCCAAGGTGAGCATTTGCTAACTTAATGTTGAATTAAGTTCTGGTGGATCCAAATTACGGTAAATTAGCATAATTTACCGTAGTTTGCCGTAATTTACTGTAAAATACGGTATTTCTACAGCAAACTTGCCGCATTTTACGGCAATTTACGATAAGTTATAGTCATACGTGGTAATTTAAGGCTAATTACGGTAAAATACGGCAATTTACCGTAATTTGCGGCATTTTTGTCGTAAGCACCGTATACTTTTTTATTTTTAGAGTGCAATACTTGACGGTAAAATACCGCAGGCTTGTCGCAATTTTACGGTAAATCAACGTTCTCTTACAGTAAATTACCTCAAATTTACAGTTCAAGTACCGTAAAAAAAAAAGTAGTTTTTCCGTAAAATGCCGCAATTTACCGTAATCCGGATCCGCCAGGGAGTTGACTTTGCTAACAAAGTTATAAATTGTTAACTTGAACTTAACATAAACTCAATAAATGACCATCTCAGTCAATACCCATACGAAAAAAATATATATTCGGGCAAATCTGCATATATGAGACATATATTTATATATATGTTGTATATATGCAGATTTGTCTGGATATATATTTTTTTCTTATGGGTAGGGAACCTTTAAAACATCGTTATTTAAATAATCTTACCATAATATACCACAAGGCAATAATAACTTTAACGGGTAAATGAAACCAAAGTGTCCATAAAAGTATTCCATTAATCAAATTTGGTACCCAACAAATATAATAAACTAAATTAATCATCGCAAATTTAACTTGAATTGTTTGGACAAGTTTACGTTCGCGTCCAGTCATCTGTGCCATACTGCATATAACAGCATTTTGTAAATCTTTTGTTGACGATATATATAGAACTGGATTAACAATCATTACAATAGCCAGCAATAAATAAGTAACACAATAATTTGGTAGAATCCGTAAAATAGCCGTTGTCATTGTTACTGATTCGTGACAGCTGTAAAAAAATTTTATTTATAATTAATTTATTAAACTATGTTTATAATAATTAATATTTATTTTGCTAATGCGTCAACTAACTTAGCTTTAGGAATATAAAGAATTGTTAATCCGAATATTGTTAATACTGCGGGTAAAATCCATGCAGTTGCATGATACCATCCATATTTACTCGGTCGTTCACTCAATAATAATTTCATATCAATTGCATAACACATTGTCCATATCCATGTTGACATATAAAAATATTGAGTCCATGCCTAAAATACTTAATAATCATGACAATAATTTTATTTTTTTCTTATAAATATTTCTAAAATAAATAAATATAATTACCGATGACAATGCGCAAAGTATAACACTCGTGAAGTCATTCGTTGGCATGATTGGTTTATAGTTTATCCATAACGCTGAACGAATAAATATTCCTATTTAAAAATTTATTAGTTGATAAGTAATTACCTATAAATTATAATTATTAAGAGAATTTTTGGTATTTATGTACAAGTGGGGTTTCCTATTTTTTTTTAATAACCAATTATCTATTGTACATATCGCAGTTGGATAAATTCCATCAGAAAGTATCTAACGGCGGATTGATGATGCTTTTTGCATTATTAGATAACAAACGACATTGTGTATGAAGTAGATAATTATTTTACCTCTGAATTTATGAATTTTCTTAATATTTTTATTTAGATTTTCTTTCATTGTTATTTTATTTCAAAGTTTAAAACTGCTAATATGTAATATGTGGCATAGAACTTTAATTGAGGATGAGTTGATTCCTAAGTCAATTGTCAAGACTTAAATCATGTATGTAAAGTGATATAAATATCATCAAAGGCGATAGTTTTATCTTCAGTACATCAACGGACTCATCGGTAAGGTTGATGTTGATGAATTTTGCCTTAGACTATCTTTCTACTAGTACGATCGGAGCCAAAACACCGTAGCGAGCTTCAATGCGTTAGTCCGACAGTAACTGGAGGCGGATAGTAACTTAGTCCTACACGGAAAAAAAGTAACTGTCGCTGCAACAGGAAAGTTTTGTAGCAGCTACAGGACCCGCCTTGTTACAGCTATAAGAGCAGTCTTGTTGCAGCCACAGGTCTATTCCTGTTGTAGCTACAGGGCTAGTCCTGTTGCAGCCATAGATTATTCTTATTGTAGTCACAGACCTATTCCTGTTGCAGCAACAGTTCTTTTTTTTCCGTGTATGCATCTACTACATGTTTCAGTTGTATATTATTTTCAGGGTGGCCACGAACCGGGAAAACCGGGAATATCGGGGATTATAAGGGAATTTAATGCAACCAGGAAATATCATGGAAATGTCAGGGAATTTCGAAAAGTATCCGGGAATTAAATTGTAACAGTTCAAAATTTTAAATTATACACTAGTTATAAAAATTAAGGGATATTAAAAAAATTTCAAATTTTAAAGTGATTTTCAACAGATTGTAACTCGAAGGGAAATGGTCATACGACAAAAACAAAAAAAGCAAATTGTAGTTTCAAGTGTCTAGTTTTTGGATCTGGTCTTTATATTTTTTTGTTATATGCGGTTCCGGAGTAATCCTTAGAAAACCATCGAAAAAGAAATTTACCAAATTTTTGCTCGTCTTAAAAACGGTCTTCGAGCTTCAATAAATTTTTTTCGATAATTATGATTGATTTTTGATTGCTCCGGAACCGTGCATAATAAAAAAATTCAAAGACCCAGATCAGAAAACTAGACACCTGAAGCTACAGATTGACTTTTTGTTTTTATTGTACGACCATTTTCCTTCGAGTTACAAACTGTTGAAAATTACTAAAAAATTTGAAATTTTTGTAATATCTCTTAATTTTTGTAACTAGTGTATTTTGAATTTATTTAAATTATAAAATTTCTTATTAAATATTTTAACTTATACGTTTTTAATATCGAATAATCAAAAGTAAGGCAATATTGATTTATTTTATCGCCCTTTTTTTCTGGTTTCTCGCATGATTTAATTATCAAATTTAATTATTAAAAATGAAAATATAATAAAAACTTTGAATATCTAAATGATACGAATAAAATTTATAAATCAGGGAAAAATGTGAAAAACTTTACTGGAAAACCGGGAAATATCAGGGAATTTTGAAATCATTTCTTCGTGGCCACCCTGATTTTGTAGTTATCGAGTAACTGTACTACGCTCATTTAAACTGTTCAAAATCTACAATTTATTTTGCCAGCTTTAAATAGATTAATCACACATCACTGTCCATCTTACGGAGATAAATACTTCTATTATTTTAATTTAAAATTTTTTATTATGTGAAATTGATAATTAAAACAATTTTTCGATACTATTTTTAAACCCGTAAAGATTAAAATTTTAAGCTCCTACTTGTAATTTTTATTCTATCGCTTAGATTTTCGTCAATCCATCGTAAAATTTTATAAATATCAAATTTTTTTTTTAACCGTAAAAGTTGATTTTTTTCAAGTATTGATTTTATTTATTTAAATTAAATAAATTTTATTTAAAATAAACTGATTTTAATCAATTACCTAATGATGCAAATAAATCAGCAACAGCAAGCCAAACAATTATTCGTCGACTTCTTGATGAAGAAAAATTTTGCCAACGATATTGATTGACAACCAATTCTCTAGGTAATATCTAAATTAAATTATTTTTTATAATTTATTAATTCATATATTTTCTTAATATATTATTGATAAATTATGAATTATACCTGATAAATTGCACCAAATATTCCTATAACTGAAGATAATAAACACACAGTATTATAAATGTCTGTATTAAATTCTTGCATTATAATAATAGCAATATCGGTATTGTTGTTGTGTCGGCAACAGAATGTTTGAATTGTTGGATCAGCCATTTTTTTTTAAATTATCAACAATACATTCACTGAACAGAAGTAAAAAAAAAAAAACGAACACTAATTTTGTCACATAAACTGACGTAGACCTTAAAAAATTTTCTTGATCTGATGGAAATATTATAAGACAAGACCACTTTTGTGATAAACAGAACAGAGCAATGATAACGCTATTGATAAGAAATGAAGAGAAACTCTAGTATATAATTATAGAAAAATATATTTATATTTATGTTTATAAATCTACATTAACATTGATATAAATATTTTATATGTGAGATGTAATTGTGTGATGTGTAATTAAATAATTGTCGATAGAATACATAACAACCGGTTTCAGTTGGGGATAATAATTTAAGTACATTCACATTTAAAACTCGTAAACTAATACATATTTATGAGTTTAACGTTATATATGTGTTTATTAAACCGGACTCACAAGATATATTATCTTACCTTGAAGCCCCACAAGATCATGATCGATCGATTGTCTGTCTTTTCATGAAGGATTTTTATTTATTTTATTATTTTCCTTATCTGAAAATCGACCTATTATATAATTTAATTTTGATTGATTGTTTATTTTTTCTTATTTTTAACTCGTTATTAACAATTGTTCTTTATAAATTAATATAACACCGAATATGTTTAAACAAAAAAATTACGGCAGTAAAATACGCTATTAACAAATATTTTTAACATCAAAAAAATAAGTCATTTTTTTTTTTATTTAAACGAGTACATTTAAACAAGTAAATAAGATAATTAATATGAATTATAATTTATAGAATAAAACACAATTTCTTGAATTAACTATAAATAATAAAGTATTAAGAAATTTGAGAAATACTTCAAATTAAAGAAAAAAGTAAAAAAAATTTATTTTAATTTACTTTCACTCAGCCGCTAAATACTATTTTATTTTTATGTGAACCCACTATTTACAAAAATCTAAATTTGAGGTAAAATGGGCCGCCGAAAAAAAATTAGATTTCAAAATAATTTTTTTTTTTTTTTCAAAATTATCATTTACATTTGACCTTTCATACATATTATACATGTTTAAAATGTGAAAAAATTAATTTAAACAAATTATTGTTAAAATAAAAGTTTAAATTAAATTGTTACAAAATAATTGTTTAAAACTGTTTTAAAGTTTAACAATTTTTCGATTAAAATTTTAAGCTTTTGTCCCTCTTAAATTTATTTTTTTATAAAATTCTCAGGGAACTCTTATTTTTACGTTTTCCCCTGCAGTAATAATTTTTATTCGATTCATATCAATATTTACATTTATACTATTATATTCCTAATATAGCAAATCAATTAGTCATTTAATACCGGTTTATAATTATTAAAATTAAATGAATTCAGTTGGCCACACAGAAATATTTATAGAAAATAATAAAGGAAGTGAACAGGAAAAAAAAAAACACCCAAAATTTCCATAGGAATTAAAAGTGAAAAAAATATGTAATTAATTAATTGATTTCAAACAAAATTAATTATGATTTACTATATTGAACATTTCATCGTGCGTTATTACATTAAAAATAAATTTTAGATTCAATTACTGAGATTATAATTTAAGAAATACAATTTATATAACGAAAAGATTGAAATACATTGCGATAAAATTAAACATTTAACATCTGAATTGTGCAATACACAAAGTAAGTAAACTACTAAACTACTAAGTATTGTTCTTTGAGATAAATTTAAATTTAAGTAAACATTTCAAAGAGGAGTTCTCCATCGTCCGTTAACAAAACGTTTATTACGTACTTTTGGATTTGTAGGTACTGCAATTATATTTCTCTTTGTTCTTCGTTTCGGTTTAGATTCTTCATTAATATCCTTATTCTTATCCTTGTCCTCGCCCTTATTTTCTGTATCGTCTGCATGAAAATTTGAGTTTTCACTTTCTTTCAAATTTTCTTCGATAGAAATCACGTCCATATTGAATGAAATTTTTAAAAATGTGTTTTTCTAAATAACTTTTCAGCTGATTACTTTTTATTTGCATTAACTAATTACGTCTTATCTGATTTGTTAAAAAAAAAGAGATTATTTCAATCTTATCTTTAATTTAAAATATTAAAACTTTATGAATGGATTTCTTACCGTGAGCTTAAATAATCATTCTGTCTATCTTCGACGGTGTCTTGAAATAAACTGACGTTATTAAGTCTATTAATATTTAAAAACTCTGTTAATTGATTATTGATTATCACTTCTATTTATTTTTTACAATGGATTTCTACATTGACCATTTTTGTCCATACACTTGGGTTTGCGAGGAGCATCAATAATACTTCTTTTATTTCTTTTTTTTTTACCTTCATCAGTTATATCTTCCTGATGAATTTCCACATATGGATTATCAGGACATGAATCTTGTGGTTTATTTTCTTGACAATCTTTACTTTCTTCAAAAATTTTTTCACATGTTTCCATATTTATAATTATAATTTTTTAAAATTTTATTTTATAATTATTCACTTTCTATTAAATTATTAATAATTTAAGTAAGTAATAACCAAAAATTCAAGTTAATATTTTTTTTTAAAGGATAAATTGTTAGATAACTATCATGTTTGATGTTTAGATTTGAACTGACTTGTTAAATCTTTTATCTTCCAAAAGGTAAAAGAGGTTTTATGATTTCACAATGAGTTATTTACTTAAATTTTATTATTATTATTATTGATCAACCCATAAGTAGAAAAAAAATGTTTTATGATTTATGGAGTAATAAATTTAATATTTTGAATTAGTAGTTATATAATTAACATATTAATTTATTTTTCTTAATATTTTTTATTTTCAAAGGGCCGCTGTTATTATTTACTCATCAAAATAGATACTAAAATATTACACAACTTTTTTTATTACATATTTTATTTTACCGTGAAGTTTAGGCAGTAATCGGTTTAACTTTAATGATAATTTATATTTATATGCTACAAAATTACAATCTCTGAATCCTCAAAACCACATAATTGTAAAAAAACTCTTACGTCATGATTCGTATATACGAATAAAAAAAAGTAATATTTATAAAAATATTACTTTTTTTTTGTATTATTTTTAAAATTAGCCGCCCTAGTCTGTGCTACTATCTTCAGAAGAACTTACTACGTAACTAATTACATTGATTACAATAAAATAATCATTTTTAATGTAATCATGATTAATGGTAAAATATTTGTTTGTAATTATATGGAAAAAAAAAATATGTCTATGACATTTAAATTAGATATTTAATTTATTAATTATGGTTAATTATTTATAATTAATTGAATTTAAAGCTAAAAAAAATAAATGGTAATTGTTTAGAATCGCGGCTCCACTTATTCGAAGACAAGAAATCGAAAAATTGAGTTACAGTCGACTACCCGTCGTATAGTACAAATTGCAAAATCAAAACTTAAACAATCTGTATCATATTGACAAGATGATCCCAACTTTAATAAATCATTTTTTTTGGATGTTAATAGCATTAGGAACCTGAGAATTAACTTGAGTTAAAGTTAAAATTAAGAATATTAACAGATCACCCGTCATTGTACGAGTACGATTCAATGTATTGTTTGAAGCGAAAAAGTATAAGAATGATTCTCTAAAATATATTGATATGGAAAAAAATAGTCACTCTTGGTCTGTAAATTTTATTGTTTGAAATGATAAAATACGTCATCTTGCCATATAGATATAGCCGCGCATCAGTAATACTTTAGGTTAATTCTCTCACATACATTAAAAGCTTACAAACACAAGTAAAATTTTATTGTTTCAAACTATAAAAACTGATGCGCTTAAGATATACTTTTTGACAATTTGAAGAAAGTAATAATTATATATCGTTGTATATTACCGTAATCAGTTATCTAGGTATGAGAATCATTATATTACATAAATGTAAGACCGTGGCTTTCTGAAAATTAAAATGAGTTTTAGAAATACTTATAATTACGTCAAACAAAGCATATATATGTATGAATGTATAAATATATTTATATATTCGATTTATTTTTTAACAAATATTAATCATAATGTAAAAGTACCCCAGTGGTTTTTCAAAATGGTCATAATTTTACATGAGAATTCAGTCGTAAAATTCTGGCTCACCTGAGAAAAAAATAAAAATAATCAACACTGAAGTTATTTTTTCTTATTCATTGTCATTTTACTCACTTCGCACGCATATGTTATTAGACATAGCTTTATAGTTATTTATACACTGACATTCATTATTAATACAGTCAGAATTATCCACTCTACATAATTCATTGTATTTACAAGTTCCGCCTAATAATGGTACACAAGTGGCATTATTTATCACCATTTGATTTTCTCTACATACACAAATTTTATTTGAGGAACACATTGAATGCAAATAATCTCCACAATCATAATTGTTTTTACAAGATTTTCCTAGTGAAGCTGAAATGAAAACTCAACAATCATACTATGAAGAAAAAAGGAATCCATATAGTCATAAAATTTTTAACTTGACATTTCTATACATTTTTTTTTTATAAGGTACAATGTCTCGAGAATATGTGTTTACTTCGATTCAAAAATAGCAATTACTTTGAATTTTTTGTTAACAGTACACTGAAAAAAAAGTTTAAGTCCTATTGGTATACTCTTTTTTAATGAATTGGTATTGCGGATATAATATAAAAAGTTTAAGTATTATCGCAATACTCTGTTTAAGTGAGTGACTTATATTTTCCGTACGATACTATAGCAAGTCCAGAGAGTATAGTAAGAAAAGTAAGACTCAGCGCGTATGTCGCATCTTTTTTCCCCGTGTTTATATTATACCTTTAACCTGCTTTAACCTATACATCGTTCTTAAGAGCATTCAAAAGATTAATTACATAATTGGAATTAAAAATAATCATTTATGGATTCCTTTCTGATTCTGATTCTGATAAATCATTTATAATTGTACGATCTATAACCATTATTAAAATTATTATTTCATCTTTAAATATTTTAAAAACTAATTATATGAGTATTAATATACCTTGTCACATCTAGCGTTAATACTCTGTGACTTATATTACAATTATAATTATTATTAATTATTTTTTAATTTTGAAATAAATTTAATTTTGAAATAAATATAGCAATATTTATTTCCATAACCTTTCTTTTCTAATTCTGTCAATTTATGAGTGTAAGGATTTGAGTGTAGTGCTTATATGAGTTTTGCGGTGGCGCTAAAACTCGGTTTAAGCGTATGACTTAAACGAGTTTAAGTCATACGCTTAAAAATATTGCGTTGCGACTTATATTTGGTATAAGTATATTCGCAATACCAAGTATTTCGATATCACTTAAATTTATAAGCGTGGGACTTATACTTTTTTTTCAGTGTAAAGTTAAGTATATTAATTAGGGTGGGCCAAAAAAATCGACTATTTTTTTTTTCATTTTATGCTCTGAAAAATAGGTTGGTAGACACCTCAAAAAAATTCTCTCCAAGTATGAGCTCTTAATTTTAATCGGAAACTCCTCCGCCTCTCAGTTTTTTATTTTTTCCTTATTATTAGAAAGAAAAATTCATGTCTCGGTATTTACTATTTGGAAAAAATATTTCGTCTTATATAATTATAGGAAATTGCATTCTCTACAAAAAAAGGTCTCTTACAATTTTTTTGTAAACTTCACTGTTCAAAAGTTATTACAGGTTAAAGTTTGATTATTTTCAGGCAGATTTCTTTTTTCTTATGAATTTTATAACTTGTCAAAAAAAAAAAAATTATCATGATACGCGCATCTTATGGCTTTATAGGAAATTCACTGCCCTACAAAAATGGTCTCTTATGATTAGTCGATTAAATTAACCGTCGTTTAAAAGATATTCATCGTCAAACTTCAATGCACACTAATTTTAACAGCTTTTGATTAATAATTCGAACGATTTCAATTTAATTTATGAGTTTCGGGGAAATTCGTACAAACTTAAGTTTCTATGAGCAGAGAAATTTTTTAAACTTTTCTTCCAGTTTTTTTTTTTATTCCTAAACTCTGAAAATGCAGTATGAAACGGCTAGATAGTAAAGATAAGTTGAGAATAGGAAACTTAGGCGGCGTTACACAGTAAAAAACGAATCGTCAGTGTGTAAAAAAAACGTGTGTTAAAATTCTGAGTGTTGAATTTTTAACACTTTTGTGTGTCAATTTAACACACAGTGTTTATCTTGTTTGAACTGTCGCAATCGATTGATTTTTTAACACACAAAAATGTCATTTTATTCAAAAGTAACACTTTTTATATGTTACTATCAAATCAACACACAAAATATGTTAAAAATAATGTCGACCATCACAACAAAATTCTTGGAAAATTTTTATTCTTAACGTATACATGTGTAACTTTTTTTAACACTCACAACATGTTCAAGTAACATATAAATAAGTGTAAAACGTTTGTTTCACACACGGTGTGTGTAGATTTTGACGAATCCTTTTTTACTATGTAGTTTCACAAGAAAAACACAATGAGAAAAAAAATACTTTTATTAAAAACATTTACTTGATACAAGAACATAGATTCTTGATAATTTTCAAAAATGTATAATTTTGTCTCAAGAATTTGTAGAATTGAAGGAAATAATTTTTATTTAATTCAAGTAAAGCTATTCTTTTGTTTCCCTGATTAAAAAAAGCGATTTAAAACGATTCGAAATAAAAAATTTTAAATACTTTTTAATGCTTTTGAATACAAAAACAACCGTAAAGTGTATTAGGGGCAAGGATTGATTTTTTCGGAAGAAAATTCCCAATTTTTAAATATAGTGAATCCTAAACCTACAATTAACATTCTCAATAAGACAATTTATAGATAAACTCAGAAAAATATAGATAGCCTTATAGACAATTTTAGATCAAATCGAACGGAAGATAGTATAGTACCGGATATCTCAACTGGTAGAGCACTCGGCGCGATACCGACATGGTCTAGGTTAGATTCTCAGTTCGGGCTATCAATATTTTTCGCAATTTATCTATAAATTGTCTTATTGAGAAGGTTAATTGTAGGTTTAGGTTTCACTATATTTAAAAATTGGGAATTTTTTTCCGAAAAAATCAATCCTTGCCCTTAATACACTTTACGGTTGTTTTTGTCCAATTTTATTCAACTTCTGATCTTTTAAAAACATTCCAAAAAAACTTCAGCGCAAAGTCATAAAAAATAAGCCAAATTTAGAAATTTCTGTATTTTCAATCGAAAAAAAAAAAATATAAAGGAAAGTCGGCACAAAATGGGAATAGTGGGGTTAAATACTGTCTTGGTTGAAGTTTTTTTTGAGACAAAAAAATTGAGAATCGAAGGTGTCGAACTTCGAAAAAATAACGGTTTTATTGAAAAAACTGAAATATTTCATATATCGTGACTTTTGAAACATTTTTTGTATTTTTTTCTGAAAACTACATTTAAAAACACAAATTTTGAAAAAAAAAAGTGCTGAAAGATTAATTTTTGAGAAAGTTATAGCAATTTAAAAAAAAAAAGAGCGGTTTTTTTCAAAAATTCGTAACTTTTTTTGGGTTGGGTAAAAAAATCTGAAAAAATTCAGAAAAATGTCTTTGGTAGGATAAAAAATGATAAAGAAGTGTCAGCGAAATCGAAGGGGGTCGGGTCAAAACCTCGGTGATTTGGCATGGAATGCCCCATATATTAGGGTGATTCAAAAAATAACAAACTTTTTTTTTTTTCTCGGAACAGGTTCAAAAGTTTCATTTAGATAAAAAAGACGCCTGTGAAAATAAGAGCTCTTAATATTAACATTAAGAGGTTCCTCATCGCACTTTTCTATTTTCCATAAGAATAACATGGAAAAAATTTTTTTCACGTCTTCTGATTTTTATCAGTAGCTAACGATGCGTCATAGGAATAATTGACAGGCATACTTTTGTAGGGAATCGAATGCTCTACAAAAAAAGATTCTTATCATTTTTTGAGGAATCTATTTGTTCAAAAGTTATTTGAGGTTGAAGTCGAATTCATATTAAATTTTGAGATTTTCTTACTTTTCTGGCGAAACTATTAGACCTATTACAAAATATCATTGGACCTTTTTTGTAGACAATTTTATTTCCTAGAAGTTATTTTAAATAAAGTTTTTTCGAATTCCGCATTGTTTTCTAGTTATTTTTATTTTAATGTCATGCTCATAAAAAAAATAGTCTTCTGATCAATTTTAAGAGCTTGACATTAAAATAAAAACAACTAGAAAACAATGCGGAATTCGGTAAAACTTTATTTGAAACTACTTCTAGGGAATAAAGTTGCTTACAAAAAAGGTCCAATGATATTTTGTAATAGGTCTGATAGTTTCGCTGGAAAAGTAAGAAAATCTCAAATTTCAATATGAATTCGACTTCAACCTCAAATAACTTTTGAACAAATAGATTTCTCAAAAAATGATAAGAATCTATTTTTGTAGAGCATTCAATTTCCTACAAAAATATGCCTGTCAATTATTCCTATGACGCATCGTTAGCTACTGATAAAAATCAGAAGACGTGAAAAAAATTTTTTCCATGTTATTCTTATGGAAAATAGAAAAGTGCGATGAGGAACCTCTTAATGTTAATATTAAGAGCTCTTATTTTCACAGGCGTCTTTTTTTTAACTAAATGAAACTTTTGAACCTGTTTCCGAGAAAAAAAAAAAATTTGTTATTTTTTGGATCACCCTAGTATATATAGATATACAGTTTGCATGGAGTGACCGCTTCTCAATTCTTTTCAATTTATTCTGTGGAAAAAAGTTTTAAAATATACTCCGAACAAACGCCATAAAAATAATTAACAACACGATCGGGATTTCTAATTAATAAAGATAAAATTTATGACAATATTATAAGAATCATAAATTACAAATAAATTTTCGAACAGAGAACTTCTATAGTAGTTACTTTCGCGATAGAAACTCAAGTTTGTACGAATTTCTCCGAAACTCATAAATTAAATTGAAATCGTTCGAATTATTAATCAAAAACTGTTAAAATAAGTGTGCATTGAAGTTTGACGATGAATATCTTTTAAACGACGGTTAATTTAATCGACTAATCATAAGAGACCATTTTTGTAGGGCAGTGAATTTCCTATAAAGCCATAAGATGCGCGTATCATGATAATTTTTTTTTTTTTGACAAGTTATAAAATTCATAAGAAAAAAGAAATCTGCCTGAAAATAATCAAACTTTAACCTGTAATAACTTTTGAACAGTGAAGTTTACAAAAAAATTGTAAGAGACCTTTTTTTGTAGAGAATGCAATTTCCTATAATTATATAAGACGAAATATTTTTTCCAAATAGTAAATACCGAGACATGAATTTTTCTTTCTAATAATAAGGAAAAAATAAAAAACCGAGAGGCGGAGGACTTTCCGATTAAAATTAAGAGTTCATACGTGGAGACAATTTTTTTGAGGTGTCTACCAACCTATTTATCAGAGTATAAAATGAAAAAAAAAATAGTCGATTTTTTTGGCCCACCCTAATATTAATGTTTCTTCAAGGCATAGCAAAGAAGAAAAATAATAAAAAAATAAATGCATTATTAATTTGAAAAGAATCATGAAAATCGCTACTTTTCATATCCCATCATTAGATGTAATTACGTAAACAATAGTAAATTATGTGACAATGCATGAAATAAGACGATTTTAGACAAGGGTAAGGACTGACATATTACTTAAAGTCTAAACCCGTGCGTTACTCCGCATGCTATAAACAATACTATTCACACCACTTTCAATGAAGCTTCGAGTTCAAATGCCTGGAGCCAGTCAAACTGAGATAATTTAAGATTGGCCGCCGATGTATAAATTTAACTGTTAATTGATTACAATAATAGATAATTGTTCTGAGGTTCACAACAAACAAATGTGGTTTTGTTGGGGGTAAACTGAAGTCAGAAACGAATGCAGCAAGAGCATAAGCCTTTTCTTATCTCAAAAGACAAAATTTATTATTTTCAACCCATTCATATACATTGATTTTGAAATTGACTTGTTTCAAATGGCTCATTAAGGCATTAAAACTTATAGTTTCAATTCAGGTGATATGAAAAATTCACTTTAATTCATATTTTGATCACTATATTTACAAGGTATGCAGTGACGATTATCTACACGTTCGAAAGTCGGCTTGCATTGACATTCATAATTAATACAAACGGAATTATCGGGCTTGCACTGATCACCAGATAGACAAAGTGCACCTAAATTTGGTATACATGATGCGTTGTTTACTACAACGTGATTTGTTTTACAAATGCATATTTTATCTTTTGAACATTTTAGATGCCATATGTTATTACAGTCAAAACTATCTTCACAAGATTTTCCTAATAATGCTGCAATTAATTATGAACGAAAAGTATTAATAATTAGTGAAATAAAGAAATAATTTACAAAACAAATAATCACAAAATATTTCTACTAACAAGCTCTGCATTCATTATCAGAGTTTGGTTCATATCCAGGCTGACATTGACAGATATTATTATTACAAACGGAATGACCGATCATACATTCTATATTAGTCTGACAGATTCCGCCTAATGAAGGCATACATATTGCATTGTTAATTATAATATTGTTTTCTTGACAAACACATTTTTTATCGTCAGAACATTTTGATCTGTCTAAATCAACACAGTCATCAATAGTTGAGCAAGTTCTATTCAGCGGCGCTAGGAAATAATATTTAAAAAAAAAATAATTTACGTTACGATTACAAAAGTATTATCTTAAATAATTATACTTACATTTTGCACAACTTTGACGAGAAGTAGCCATGTATCCACTTTTGCACTGACATTTATTTTCAACACAAACAGAGTTTTCAAATAAACATCGTTCATTATTCTCACAGTAAGTATCTAAAAGTGGTAGACATGTAACATTATTATGTAAAATATGATGTGGCCTACAAGCACATATTTTATTTATGGTACATTTAACATGTCTAAAATCTTCACAATCATCATCATGAGTACAATTCATTCCAATTGACGCTGAAAATGACAAAAATTGTTTAATTATGGTTCGTGGCACAAATATATAGAATACACGCCCCAGCGGATCCGAATCGTGTAATTACCGTAATTTATGGTATTCGGAAATTACGGTAAATTACGGTATTGTACCGCAAATTTGCGGTATTTCACCGTAGAGTGAAGTATTTCACTGTATTACAGTAAAGATGCCAGTAAAATGCGGCAAGTTTACAGTAAAATACGGTAATTTACCGTAATTCGGATCCTCTAGGGTAACGAACATTCAAATACATTGTATAAGTAAAGATATTTTTCGTACCTGGTACACATTGATATTGAGGACGTGATATATAAGAAGGTTTGCATGTACAATGATAATTAGTACAAATCGAGTTAAAAAGTATACAGTCTTCATCTTTTTCACAATACCCACCTAAAAGTGGTGCGCACTTGGTTGGCTTTAATGCCACATAATCGTCCATGCATTCACATTTTTTACTTTGATTACACCGTGCATGGGCTACATTTGCACATTCTATATCATTATTACATGATTCTCCTATATGAACTGAAATTTATTGTACATTTATTAAATTTCGTTATAACAAAGACGTTGAATTTTGTCTATTAAAATTGTTAAAAATAACACCATAAGTATATTTATACACTGATGAAAATCGTGTTTTCTTCCGAAATACGCTGCGTACTTGGAATATCCGCAGTTGAGTCAACTGAATTTCAATTGATTCAAAAACATGGAAATTGAAACAAGTTTATAGGGAGGTTTGAATGAAAGACTACGGTTTTAGGCTTGTTATAGAAATATTTCCGTTAAAAACGATGTATTTGATGAAATGAAATGTGAAATTACAGTAAAAAATAAGAGATGGAGCTGAAGTCGTCTATGTATGTGATAAGAACAACTATGAATTTGAAAAGTATACTGTTTTGAGTTAATGGAAATTATTGATTTCTTTCAATCAATTTTGCAAATGTTGTTGATGAAAAGTTTTATGCAATTATCTTAACTTACTTTTTACTTTCCTCAATATATTATAGTGGTGGGTCAATCATATGATTTACTCAATAATAATACAAATGACTTTGAAATAATTGGATACCTTCTGGCTACAATGTATTAGTACCGCTGATTAAATTTTATTTAATTTTCAAATGACTACTGGGACTGAGAAAATTTTTCGTTTTTATTAAAGAAGCAAACTTTTGGAGCAAGAAATTTTTTTTCTTGGCCCAAGCAACTTTTATTTTTATTTAAGCAATCTATTTTTTCGGAGCAAGAGAATTTTTTTTTTTGGGCTAAGAGATTTTTTCTTGGCCCAAGGTGTTTTTTCTTTTCATTCAAGACGTTTATTTTTTGGAGCAAGACATTTTTTTTTCTTGTGGCAAGAAAAAGTTTCTTGGCCCAATTAAACTTTTTTTTGTTCAAAACGTTGATTTTTTGGAGTGAGATGACTTCTTTTCTTTAGCCAAGAATTTTTTTCCGTACAATAAGAAATTTTCAATTTCACTTCAAAAATAGATTTTTTATAGCAAGAGAATTTACTGTCGAAAAAAAAAGAGTTTTTGAATCAAGTGTTTCATTGTTATTGAATCCAGGAAGAAAATTCGGAAGATAACATTTTTCTTGAACCAAGTTAACTGTTTTTTCTGTGTATCACGGTTAACCTTTCGAGCTCTGTAACTTGAGTAGTACTGGTCATACAAACTTGGCTCTTATGAACTTTTTTTTTAGCAAATTTTATGCTCTATAAAAGCTTTATACTCATTCTTTTCAAAAAACTTATTTCAACACCAAAAAATCAAATTGAAACCGAAAAAAAAAATTTTCTTATGTTATTGAAATCAGAAATAAAATTTTTCCCTAATTCACTTGAAAATTTTTTTTAAGCGGGAATATTTTTTTTTTTTCCTATAAATTATCAGTTTTTCAGGTACGACAGAAAAAAAACATGTCCAAAAAATGAAAACCCTAATGTGAATCTACTAATTTTGTTCATTATTAGATCAATGATGTACTTAATTAGATCTATTTAGACTTATGCATAGATAAAAAGTTAATATCCGTAATCTAGTTATAGATCTTTGTTGATCTCAACAAAAAAATAAATTAGATTTATGTAAGTCTTTATGACTTTGTCCCAGATCGATAGAAAAAAATAAAAAACATACCGAGCTTTGTACATGCAGTCACAGCTTCATTAGATTCCAGTCTTATAAGTTTACATATATTATTGCTTTCGCAACATGAAAACTCAAGATTAGTATTACACTATAAAAAAAATTTCATTTTTTTTACAGTCTAGTTAAGAAAATTTTTTTGACGACATGCTAATAATTAATATTATTATAATTATTATGTTTCACCATTATATTAGTAATATACTCACGCGAGCTCCGTGATAAACACAATCATAGATCTGTCGAATTCCGTTTCCGTCAATAATATCTGATATATTTAAACTGATGTTAACTTTGATTATCGCGAAAATGAAGAAACAAATTTTGTAAATCATTTTTATTTATTTAAATCAAAAACATAAAGAGATGATTTAAAATTATGAAGCATTAAATTATGTAATATTTGAAAATTTGAACTGTAAACAACTAATTAATACAGTTGTTAAATCGATTGAATTGTCGAAATTCCAATATTTTTTTTAATGAAATAATTAACATTAAACGTTTCAAGAAACTCAAAACGATTGAATAACAAGCTATCTGAGTATTAAATTTTATTTTGTTATAAAAATAAAATCAATATTACGGATTTATCAGTTTTTTTACGGATTTACCAGTTTTTTTTATTAGTTAATTGTTTGATTGTCATTGAACCTCAGAATGTTATAAATAAGTAACGTTTATGACAATAATAAAAAAGTTAATTGCATCAAAATAAAGAAAGCACTTACCGATCTATTACAAGACATATTTTGATAATACCAATGTAATTCATACTTTTTAACTTCCCGCTAAGAAAATTGTTAATTTTCAAAAATTCGGGAAGTTATTGGTTTCACCCCGATTTTCGAAAATCGAGTTTTTATAAGATGTCGACGTTTTGAGGTCCTAGGAAGCTATTCTGACTATTTTCAGAAGGATGTCCGAGTGCCCCTTGTAGGAAAAAAAATATTGACAACGAGGCCAGTCTTGGCACAATATTGGGCTACCGAGGCTCGGCCTCCCAAGGTTGATCCGAGATCCGACCAAGTTCAAGTGACGAGTCTTGGTTTGCCAGTCTTGGGCCAAGATTCAGCCAATACTCAAGTGACAAGCCTTGGTTTGCCAGTCTTGGGCCAAGATTCAGCCAATGCTCAAGTGAAATTGCAAAGAAAATTGTATATATTGCACGTCTCAACGCGAAGCGTGAGTTGTGCTTTACTCTCACTCTCTCAAGGTCAAGCAATTATCTCGGCTTAAATTGCTTTCATCCGATCGTTTTTGCACTTTGAGTATTAAATGAGTTGACAAATATCAACAATAACACTTTTTTATGACAGTAGAAACTTTAAAAAACACTATTTTTGCTAGATAGTAAATAAAAAACCGTTTTGAAAAAATATTTCGGTGGACGTCGGGTTGTCTGTATGTGCGGATGATGTATGTGGTCACGATAACGCCCAAAAAACTTCAATTTTTGAGTCAATTTTTTTTTCATTCGCTTCAGTATCATTCTGAGTAATAGCCTATTTTAAATTACCGTCTTATTCAATGTAATTTGATTGAAAAATGAATAAATTCATTAACAGTGAACAGTCTTTCTTATATATCTACATCTGTATATAGGGTGCATTCCACTTGACGTTCACAACACCACGCTCACGTGTATTTAGATAGGATTTTGAAGAGTTTTGAGTGTGTGAACGCTTAGTGGAACGCACCTGTATATATATAGGGGAAGGGGGGGGGGGGGCAAAACGGGGTAGGGTGGACAAAACGGGGTACCCTCAAAATTTTATGAAAAAAAAAAAATTTTTTTTTTTCGTCTAATTAGTATAAATCCGATATATTTGCGCATTTTTAGCCCTACGCATGACACCTGGGGCAAAATGGACCAGCCGAAAATCCTGAAAAAATTATTCTTTCAAATTTTTATCGTTAAATTAAAAAAAATTTGATATAATTCCGCATTTTTAGCCTTACCCATAACACCTAGGGTAAAATGGACCAGCCGAAAATTTTGAAAAAATGATTCTTTTATATTTTTATCGTCAAATTAAATAAAATATAATACATTAATCCATTTTTCGGCTGATTTGTTATAGCTGGGGCAAATTTGGCCACTAAAAATATTCGAAAATAATATTTTATTGTTTTATTGATAAAATATTTTAAATAATGCAAAATAATCTGCAATCTAAAAAATCAAAAAACATGTTTTTGGGTTCAAAATAATGACAAATAAGAAATACAGAATTGTTTTTTTTTATTAAATAGCAATTAGTAATTAAGCTAATCGAGGTGAAACGATTTATTACACTTAAAAAAATTTTTCTTGAGTATTATAAAACCAAAAATAGTTGTCAAGAGAAAGAAATACATTCTTAATAATGGAACAATTTAAAAAAAAAAAAAAAAATATCATTTTTTGGAGGGAGGCTTCTGTGCCCCACAAAAATTTTTTTTTTTGCCTTCGTGTCCACCAATGATGTGAAATGTAATTTTTCTTTATGTATATTACATATAAAAGATTCGACTATACTTCCGAATACGGCACATCTTACTTTTGTCTATTAATTACACACAAACTTTATTTTTATGTGTAGAGACGTTACCCGAGCGAATTTGTTGGCGACGGAGCCGAATAAGCCTAAATTTTTTATGTTTAACTCAGATACACACAACACGTGTTCAAAATTCATAAACCTATCAATTAATTGTTTAATTAATTAACAAATTATTCACGAAATTTTGAACTAAATATGCCACTAATTCACCAATAACAATCTTTAACGAATGAATTCGTTAGACACCGAACAATGTTAGGTTTCATCCCAGATGTGATGGTGGAATCATCAGTGAGGCACCTCCATCACATCCTGCCTTATACCTAACACTGAAGTTACCATAAAATTATCAATGGGTTGAACCTACACGCCACCGTCCTTCTTACGGTTTGAATAAAATTAATTATTAGTATTTTAATTTTAATTTAGCTATTGATAATTGATCAATTAGCAGCGCCATCTATGTGCACGTATTCCAACATAATCGCATCTATTCGTCCGTATCGCCAACTCAGACAAATTGCGCTGGGTTTTATATGTTATTAGGGTTATTACGCCGTATTTTATGAAGTAATTGATGATATGCCGTATTCGGAAGTATAGCCAAAGATTCAAGTAATAAAATTTGATCAATTTTCAGAAATTTTTTTTTTCAATTTTTTTTAAGGGTACCCCGTTTTGCCCGCCAAAAATAAAAATTTTATTTTTTAACGGCAGCTAAAAATTTTGTCTATTTACCTCGAATATCACTAAAAACAAAAAGATTTAGCGTATTTTAGTCCTCGAAAACTTAGTATTTCCTTAGGTACCCCCTTTTGCCCCCCCCCTCCCCTATATATATATATATAAATTAAAAAATAGTTCAATCTTTGGCCACACATGGACGCGGAAAAATAAATACTATTCGCAGGAAAATTTGAAACAAATTTTTTCTTTTATTTTATTTAATACTTTTACGGAGTATTTATATGCTTGAATATTGAGCAACTGATTAATGATTAACGATTATTTTTGTCATAAAATGAGCGTTGAGACGTGCACTTTTGGATTTTCCAAACTTTTTTAAATTTATTCGTGCTTCCCGCCATTTTTTTATTATTATTTTATTATTCCATAATAAATGAGCATTATGAGTCGTGCACTTTTGGATTTTCCAAATTTTTTTATACTTCTTCATTAATTAAAATAAAATATTAAAGGTCCGAAAATAAAGCACTGGCCACAAATAGTACTTCTACCCTAATTTAGTACATTTAATTTAATCGATTAATACACATTGAGCTTTTTAAATTCATATAGAATTATTAAATAACGATTCATACAAATTATTTAAATATGATCAATCCGCCAAAACACTCACATGATAATGGTAAATACAAAGGGGAAGTCTATAATACCGACTGTCAGTACAACTTAGAAAATTTTATGAAAAATGGTCTTTCGCATAAAATGCAATTCACAAGAATTTCCGTTCATAGTTTAAATATTTCGGAGGTATTTGATTTCTAAAATATTGTCCTTCTAAATATCAGGAGACACGGTAGTGTTTCGCGCCAAGTACACGTTCAAACACATGCATATGTGTGAAGTGTCATGGCGCGAGCCTATCGTGTATCTATACTATACCGTAGACATAGTGGTTTTTGGCTCTTTTTAGCTCTCATTGTTAATTCTTTATTACGAAAGAATGAATATTTAAATTCTGAGTATGTGTTGATATGGAGATTAGAAATTCGACGTTTTTGACGAGGTAATAATTTCGTCACTGTGAATTATGAACCATCTTTATTTTTTACATTTGAAACTGTGATTTTCTAAAGTTGGTATACTTCTGAAATTTATACTTTTGAAGGTTTGCCTGCAAGCCGTTGTTATATCTTCTGTAGAAATATTAAAAAAACAGTAATAAAAATACGTTAAATAGAAATTATTAATAAACAGAAAAATATAGTTTGAAAAAAAAAAAAACAAAGGATTTTCGAAAATAAATTACAGATTTATATTTCAAATTTCAAATTTAAAATCAAAAATAGTAAAATTACAGGTAAAAATTAAATTATGGTTATGAGCTTTCTATAATTAAATTTTATAGAATTATGGAATAAATGATAATATTTTGCGCCACAATACTATAAATATGTGTGATGATAACTACAATAGTAAAATATATTTAAATAATATGGAAGTAGGTGTTGACCAAACAAGAATTGGAGTGATACATAATTCTGGAAATTTATCATCGTACGATGAAGTGAATTGGCTAGTTAATGATTATTTAAATCATGTGGTAGGAAATATTGGAAAAATTTCGAATAATAGTACTTCTGATTTGAAATCTCCAAGTTTAATTACTCATGATAAACATTGTTTTACTCCGCCTCCTTGGGATGCTGATGCTGTTTTACAAGTGCTTGGACAAAATTCAGGATCTGACAATACTAATACTGATGATAGAATCAAATTAATTGATAATCAAGAGAAATCAGCTCCTGAAATTTATGATAATGATCTAATAAAAAGACATGAAACTGTAAATTATTCTATGATCATTGATGATGAAAATACCAATAATAATTATTTTCAGTTACCATCAAATATGCCAGTAGCATTGACAGATCAAATATATACTATTCAGACATCACAAAAATTGCCAGATTTATACAGTGGAATTAATCAAAATTTATGTCAAGGACAACAAATTGTAGATTTTTCGAGTTCCATGAATCAAATTGGACAATTAATTTCTGCAGCTCCTTATTTAGTTCCAAATGTTTGCTTTCCAATAAGTCATTTTGTATTTATTCCATGTTTTTATTTTTTAATGCCTATTAATGGCATTATGACTCCACAAGCTTCTATATTAAACAACACAATATTGAAACCCGAAGATAGTAATGGTAACACAGAAACCACAGAGAATAAATCTATTAAAGCAAGTGATGAAAATCTAACTGATCAAACTACCACGAAGTTTATTACTAACGAAATGCAGCCGATAGTTTTGATTGAAAAAGTAAGAATAAGTCAGGTATCATCATTGTTTCTATTAAATATTTTTGAATGCCAATAAATATCGTCTTTTAATTATAGATTGATTCGAAATCATTGCTGGATAATGCACATTCTATTTCTTCTTATGTTAGTAAGAAAAAAAATAAATCGTCATTAGCTAAAACATTATCTTCACGAAAACCAATTTCTAACAGTAATTATTTTTATTTTAAAATAATCTCGATATATGTTAACTCTGTCATAAGTAATACTATCAAACATAAAACTCTACAGTCAAAGTTACGGCACCAAATAAGTTTATACAATTTATAGGAAATTTCATATAGAATATGATAAAATGAGATAGCACGGCGAATTATGGGTTGGGTTTAAACCCAAACTCTCAAAACATCGATTTATCACAATGAAATCACTACCGAGAAAAAATACCATCATTAAAAATCTCTACCATCAAAAATCTTCTATGTTATCAACCATTTTGAACGATCTTTGATAAATTCCAAGCAACACATAAAAGAATTGTTGGCTTTTTTTTTAATTTAAGTTAACCATTAATTACATTATAACAAAGTGTTGCCTCAAATTTAACAAAAAATCGAAAAAATTTAGAGGCATCATTTCGCGCTGGAGGTGGGCAATTTTTTTGTGCCGCTTGGGATATTTTGAATTTAAGTGTTTATTCTTGGTAGTGAATTGTCCGAGTAAAAAAAATCCGTTTCAAAAAGATTCCAGAAAAGTTCGACATGTGGAACTTCTAAACTTGAGACAGATTAGACCGTCGAGCGAAACTTTTTTAATTTTGAAAGTAAAAAAAAAAAGTTTTTCTAGAACTTTATATGGGCGAATTTTAAGTCAAAAAAGAACGTTTTTAAAACCTCGATTTTACCCTCGTTTTAAAAAAGCTTTCATTAGAAACCAATAGCCTCATAAAAATAAAAAAATGCTCATAAAAAGCTCCAAATTAGAGGTTTTTAAGCTTTTTGGAAACAAGGATAAAATGTAGTAAAAATACGTTTTGAGAAATATGTTTTAAAAACGTTATTTTTTTACTCAAAATTTGCTCATATACAGTTCTAGAAAAAATTCTTTTTTACTATAAAAATTACAAAAGTTCAAAACAAGTTTCACTCAAAGTTCTAATCTGTCCAAAGTTTAGAAGTCCCACATCAAACTTTTTTGGAATCTTTTTGGAACGAATTTTTTTTTTACACAGGTGCTGGAGGTTTTATTGTGACAGATTTTTTCATTGAGAGAGTTTCGGAAATTGTGGATAATTTATTGGAAAGATTTTTTTTGATAGACGGACTTTGACTCTGTACGGTTTTATTTTTAGTAGGGCCTCTTACGGCAGAGTTGTAAATGCGCAATATGATATGGTTTATGTTTCAGATATTTCTTTAATACATAAACATTCTCTAGATATTTGTAAGAAATCATACATATGCAAATATTGTAGCCATGCAGTTAAAACATTATCACAACTAACTATTCATACTAGAATGCATACTGGGGAAAAACCATTCAAGTGTTATGAATGTTCCTTCGCAACTGCTTACTCAAGCAGCCTGTCAAATCACATTCGTAGACACACTGGTGAAAAACGGTTCGAATGCCGTGATTGTCAATCAAGATTTGTTACTTCATCTAGTTTAAAGAATCACAGGCGTAATAAAAATTCATGTTTTTCTGAAAAAACACGTAATCGGTAATCTAATTCATAATACTCTTAAACAATATAGTATAATATATTTTGTTGAATAATTTAATGATTTAATCAAAAAATTTCATTTAAGTAAAACTTAATTTATTCTCATCTGAGATTTTAATATTAATTTTAAATGGTACCAATTTTATTGTAATTTATAAATTTTAAGTTAATATTTATAAATTAAACTTCATAATGAAGGTATTCAATAATTTAATTATCAAAAATTTACTTATAAGTGAAAAACTTTTATTTTATTCATAAAGTTTAAATTTAAAAGCATTTAAATTACTTTTAGTTAGAAAAAACTTTAGTGTGTAGTTGAATTATATGTTTTTGTTAACAATAATTTTTATATGTAGTTGCTAACGACATTAATTTTAGATAAAATTTACGAACTTAATTTTTAACGTATTATATCCAACGATAAATTACTTGTGTGAAAATATACAATATAATAATTACCAACTAATGTTATCTAACTTTTCATATTAATTTTTAATGTATCTGAAATATGTATGTTTTGATTATGGTAATTTATGTCGTTGCTAATTAATGTTTTAATTTTTACTTCTAAATTCAGCAAACTGATAATTTATTAATGAAAAAAAATGTGTCAGCACTTTATAAAGCTTACTTTTAAAGTAAGTATGGAAAATGTTTAAGCCAACAGGCTTTCTTTCAGTGTAAAAAATAAAGAAATTATATCATTAGCAAAATAAACTTTAATACATTAATTAGCATATTTTATTTTTATAAACAACATTTAATGAATATATTTTTGTCCTGCGGCAGTAAATTTAAGTCCTTATATCCTCATATGGTTGCGACCGATTTGCTACATTTGCAACGAATCTAGGACTCGTCCGTACGTAGAACTACTCGCTCATGGTAAATACACGGAAAAAAAATTCCAGTTAAATTTATGGGCATGTATGAACTATATACAAAAATTTTGTTTAAATTTGTTGTGTAAGACTAATGACTTCTGAATTTTAGGCGATTTTATGCCAATTATAATTAAGGCCAACCTTTCAAGCTCTGTAATTCGAGTATTATTTTTAACACCAAAAAATCAAGTTGAAATCGGAATAAATATTTCTCATGTTATATAAATGGGAAATCGAATTGCTAAAATTTAAAGTCAAAATATAAATTGTTAAAGGTCGCTCGATATCTTTAAAATTTCACGAAAGAAGTATCAGCTGAGCTACTTTTTAGCAAAATTTGGCAATAACTAATAATAATAATAATAATTTTAAAAAAATTTAGGGTGCACATATCGTCTAAAAGTTTCGAATGATTTTCAAATATGAATAGCTTGATTCGATCCAAAATAAATAATTCGTAAGTTCGAACTACTCGCATACTTCTAATGCGTAGTTATGTAGTATCATATTTGATAGCGCACTATCTGTTTTTATACTATCTTATCTATCATATATGCCCATATATGGCAATATATGGGCCCATACGGTTATATATAGACATACAGATTTTTTAAATAAATTTGAGCTGACTATTACAATTACTTATAAACAGGATGTTGTAGTGAAAAAAAAAATAAGAAATTTGTTTGAAGTTACTAACAGCATATTCATGATTATATTTTACTTTTTTAAAAGTGAATATATTCTTTCAATCTTACGTAGCACAACTAAACTTGTTAAGCTCAAAAACATTATCGTCAATACATGCTTGAACTCTTTGACGTCGACAATACCTTTAAATGCATTGATATTTACGAACTTCTCTAGCTCAAAGGAAGTTACTTTTCACATTTATCTCCGAGAATTTTAAATAATTAAAAATAATCAATGAGGATCGTTTTCTAAAGTTTTGCTCGTGATTACGTTTGATAAATTCAATATTTTGGACAAAAATTGATAGAAATGATCAAGATGGAGAGTTACATAAACTTTAAATTGAATCAGCAAGTTAATATACTAAACATACGAAAAAAAATTGTCACAATCAGTGAATTTTCAAATTTTTGATGATAATATTATTTAAAACTAACGAAATGATTGCAATAATTTATCTATCTTAGTTTTAATAAACAAAAACAAAATTTTCGCGCAAGAAAAAAAATTCTATGTCGATTACAGACCTAGCTCATTGAAAAATTCGATTTTCCCATTTAAATAACATGGGAAAAATTTTTTTTTTAGCTTTAAGTATTTTTTACCTCGTTAACAAATCAATAGATCAAATAGACTAATACATATTTTCGTAGGAAATTGAACGCTCTACAAAAAAGGATTCTTATCATTTTGCGATAAATCCATCTATTCAAAAGTTATCAGAGCTCGAACTAAAGTTGGAGACCTTTTTACTTTTCCGGTAAAACTATCAGACTTATCACAAAATTTTGTGAGGTCTTTTTTGTTGACAATTTTATTCTCTACAAATTATTATTAGCAAACCCGGGAAAAAATGTTCAGGCCTGGTCAGACATGAGCAGGCATGAG
Source organism: Microplitis mediator (assembly GCF_029852145.1). NCBI lineage: Eukaryota > Metazoa > Arthropoda > Insecta > Hymenoptera > Braconidae > Microplitis > Microplitis mediator. The sequence continues at coordinate 8,687,122 of NC_079971.1, forward strand.
TCTTCAGGCCTGATCAGACATGAAAAATGACCATGCCTGACCGGGCCTAATCAGGCATGTTCAGGTCTGATCAGGTCTGTTCATGCCTGTTCATGCCCATTCTGGTAAAACAATTATATATAAAAAATGGTCCTATATAATTATATATAATTATGCATAACTATTTACAATTATATATAATTATTTCTATAAAAATGAAAAAAAAATAAAAAATATGGGAGTGTCTAGGATTCGAACCGTGGACCTTGCGCTTGAAAGTTCGCCTCGTTACCTGTTGACCTAAGAGATTGAGTTGAAAAGTAGGTCTCGTACGAACTTCAAGTACTGAAAGTCTTAAGACTCATGCCTGTTCATGTCTGATCAGGTCTGATCCTTTTTTCCCGGGTTATACGTGATAGATTCTTGGTCAAAAAAATTTTATATCTATGAACAGACATGAATAGACATAACCAGGCATGAACAGGCCTGAGCTTATTCAACGCTTCAGACATGAACAGACATGACCAGGCATGGGCAGGTATGATCAGTCCTGAGCTTATTCAACGCTTCAGACATGAATAGACATGACCAGGCATGGACAGGTATGATTAGTCCTGAGCGTAGTTAACGCTTCAGACATGAACAGACATGACCAGGCATGGGCAGGTATGATTAGTCCTGAGCGTAGTTAACGCTTCAGACATGAACAACCATGAACAGCCATGAACAGACATGGACAGGCATGGACAGGTATAATCAGGCCTTAACGCATATAACGCTTCAGACATGAACAGACATGGTCAGGCATGAACAGACATGAACAGCCATGAACAGGCCTGAGTGTATTTAACGCCTCAGACATGAACAGGCATGGACAGGTATGATCAGACCTGATCATGTCTAATTTCAGGCCTGATCATACATGAACAGGCATGATCAGGTCTAATTTCAGGCCTGATCATACATGAACAGGCATGGTCAGGCCTGATCATTTTTTCCCGGGCATGGTTACAATTCTCTCGAATTCTCAGCGAGAACAGGAATTGCACTTACTCCAACAATCTCCAAAAATAACCAGTCCTTCCTTCCAAGTCCACCAAACCATTCCAATCCTTTCCAAATCAACCAGGTCCAATCCACAATAAATATTATGTAAATACCAGTTTAAATGAACTTAATTAACTTAATTAAAGAATAAGCTTCCACGAGCCGTGGGCTTATACGCTCTTGGCCCATTTTAATGATGACTAGCAGCACGTGTAGTAGTAGGTAGAAATTTGTAGTGGAAAACCAAGATGTTAGTAGTAGTCGCAGTAAGGCACGTCCGTCCACGGCGGTTGCTGCGAGCCAAGAGACCAACCACTCGTCGTCTCTGGCCCTCGTACCTCTCCACTCAGGTTGGCCAACCCCTGAAACCAAATGTCGGGACTCGACCGTAGCGACCCCGGTGCTTCAGTGACTGTATTTTCTTCATTTATTGACAGTTATTGAAGAAGGAGGGCGGATCTTTTGGCGCGAGTCGAAATTGAATTTAAATGTAATGTGGAAGCATTCCACCCTGTTAAACTATCTAAGAACGCTCGTGCTACAATTTCCATGGTAGACACAATGTGCGCAACTGTAACATTATGAGAGGATGCAAAATCGGTGACTAACACCATCACACAACGCTCCATTGTGGTAAAAAAGCAGCACCAGCTAATCCAACTGCAAGAGCTGGACAGACAGGTACTCCAGTCACCTCAGCAAGTACTTCTATCGACACACCGGCCACCTCTATTCCATCTTAAACCCAATGAGAGTTAGGTACGACCTCTCGGAGCCCACATAGACCTCTCAAGAGCAAGTGCGACGCGTCTACTCAGACGGAATCAGTTCTCACAACCACTTTCTCGAGAACTTCTCACCAAACGACTTCTCAAACAATTAAAAAACCAAACTTCTCAGCCAGCTCAAATTTAAACTTCTCAGTCAAACCAAGACAAGACTTCTCAATCAAGTCAAGGACGGACTTCTCGTCTAGGGTCAACTGCTTACTCAGGGGCAGTTGTACTACTTGCTACATGCAAAGTAGTAATACTATCTCCAGATAACAGTCAACACCCTGGCGGATCCGTTTCCACCGTGGGTTTCAGTGTTAACTTAGTGTAATCCGAATTACACTGAAAATACACCGGAATTTCACGTGTATCACACGGTGGGTTTGTGAAAATTTCACTTTTAGTTTACCCTTGTTTCACACTAATCTACTGACACTCATTTTACATTCTATTACACGGAAAGAAATTTTTCGCGGATACCACTATGTTGTATGGTCGATTCTACCATACTGTATGGTAGCAAAGATTTTTTCATTCGTTTAAAAATTGTGAGTATAGATGATTTGACCATCACGGGAATGGTAACATTCACGATAGTCATGGCTAATGCCGAAACTTTTGCCCGTCTAAAAATAACTAGGGAAACAAATGCGAGTTGGAAACTTAAAAAATTCGAAAGCCGTGAATTCAAATAACGAAGTAGCTAATTTCATGATTGACAATTTTTATCCAGAGTCCTGCATTGTAAAACAAAAATGTACGTATCTTTAGATAAAACAAATAGACCCACCAAAGGAAAATATGTTAATCGGAGAAATCACGATCGAACGTTTATACAGTACATTTAAATCTGAAAAAAAAAATTAATAGAAAAGTAAAATACATAGATTTGAATATATTCAATGTAAAAAAATAACTGTCATTTGAATCATAATTTAAGCGCATAAAACATAAAAAAAACCACATAAAATTTTCACAAGACGTCCGAACACTGACTCTTAGATGGTTGAAGCTCTTCTTAAAAGACAAATATTTCCTTCCGCAAAGAAATATCTTAGAAATATTATCTGACAAATGACTAACACATCTTGCCGCACAATGACGCTCACATAATCCCACCCATTATCCCATACATTTAGAGACACATTATTTCATACATTCAGCCACACATTATCCCATACATTCAGCCACAAATTATCCAACACATTATCTCACGTCTTATCCCACACACTTTCCCACACATTATCCCACACATTTTCCCACAAATTATGCCACACATGATGCCACACATTATCCCATACATTCAGCCACACATTATCACACACACTTTCCCTCACGTTATGCCACACATTTTCCCACCCATTTTCCCACATACTTTCCCACACATTATCCCACACAATATTCTACACATTTTCCCACACATTATCCCACACATTTTCCTACACACTTTCCCACACATTATGCCACACATAATCCCACACACTTTCCCACACATTATCCCACACATATTGCCACACATTTTCCCACACAGTTAGCAACACATTCAGCCACACATTATCGCACACATTCATTCACAAAGAGCACCAACTATAAAATGAGTAATGCAACGACCTAATAGATCCGATGTTTCGTCAATTGAAATGTATATTTTATTGTCGCCAATTTCTTCACGGAGTTTCTGGAGCTTTGATTCATAAATAAGGTCAACATAAGACTTTCTCAACGTGGTAGGTGTCGGAATTTTCTGACATGTATATGTTTCTAAGAATCTTTGTAGTTTGTGATTATTTAATTTTTCAAATGGAATATTACATTCTAAAAATGTCTCAGCAAGTTCATAATTGAATGTACTTGTATGAGATGAACATTGAGCTGCGGCATCAGCACTAGGTCGTACAGGTTGATCTCTCTGATTAGCAATAAAACGATGAGCATTGTTTAGAATATGCCGCTCAATATCTCGTCTTGTTACCGAATTTAATTTAATTTTGCACAAAGTGCAATAAACAAACTCATCACCTGGTTCAAAAGTGCCTGGTAATATCTCCAACTGTCGAACAATACGTTGCCAAACAACGAGAAACGGGAGTCGTGGTCTTGGCATATTTATATATGCAAATATTGATACGCATTCACATAGTTAAAAAACCAAAACACAAATCGTAATGTAAAATTTAACCCGGAACAGCAATCATACACGTTAAGAAATCAATGAATATTTACATCAATAGAAACACAACACTAGTATTGCTATTGATAAATCGAAATAAGTTTAAACTTCAGAAAATTTATTTCTTGAATCCAAAATAAACTTAAGTTAATCAATATAATTGTGAGAGCTGTCACTTATTAAAGAAACACGAACTTAGTCGCAAAACCATATATCCATATATATATCAGACTAATTTAAAAAACTGACTGTTGATTTTTCAAAAACTACACAAAAAATATTCGTCGAGATGACAAAGAAAAATTAATTTTAAAAATTTAGTTGTTAACATTAATGCCCGGGTTGGAAATAAAACTTAATTTCGACATGGCAGTCTTAAGTCGTATTCAAGTAAGCCAGTACGTCTAATACAAGGCGGACTCGCACATTTTACACGATGTGCAATACAATCGGCGTAAGATTAAATAGCTCATTGATTCACATGCAACCAACCATTATCTCGCATATTTACCCACACGGCGTCTTATACATTTAGCCACACACTGACTCATATGGCACGCCGTTTTACTATTTAATGTTAACAAATAAATTAGAGAAAAAATAAATTGTCATAAAAAAATTGAAAGAATTTTAATCGAGGCATAATTAAAATGCGACACATTGATTTTATTATCATGCATAATTTTTATTAAAAATAATTATTATCTCCTGACATAATAATAATCTGGTTATTTATAATTATGTTCTGACATTAATATTTTTGATTATTTAAAATTATGGTGGCACATAATAAAAATGAATTACATTATCATTATGTGTTTAGATAATTTTAATCATTATATATTATTATGTACTGACATAATTGTAATGAGTTCTATTAAAATTATGATCTTCATACTAAAAATATGTTGAATTTAAACTATACTATCCTATAAAAATAATTGGAACATTTTGAGTTATGAGAGCTAATAATATATTAATTTTTTAGATATTCAGGCATACTGAATTAAAATTATGTACATAATGGAAATTCAGAATTAAATTTATGTACATAATGAAAATGCGAGAATTAGAATTATGTACATAATGGAAATGCGAGAATTAAAATTATGTACATAATAAAAATTCAGAATTAAAATTATGTACATAATGAAAACGCGAGAATTAAAATTATGTACATAATGGAAATGCGGAATTAAAATTATGTACATAATGGAAATTCGGAATAAAAATTATGTACATAATGAAAATGGTAGAATAAAAATTATGTACATAATGAAAATGGTAGAATTAAAATTATTCACATAATGAAAATGGTAGAATTAAAATTATGTACATAATGAAAATGGTAGAATTAAATTTATGTACATAATAAAAATTTGGAATTAAAATTATGTACATAATATAAATTTGGAATTAAAATTATGTACATAACGAAAATGCGAGAATTAAAATAATGTACATAATGAAAATGCGAGAATTAAAATTATGAACATAATGAAAATGCGAGAATTAAAATTATGTACATAATGAAAATTCGGATTTAAAATTATATTCACAATAAAAGCTGTGTATATGGGTCAGTATCTGTATGTGTACAAGCGTGAGCGTGTATTTGAGTATATGTAGCGTGAAAAACTAATCATAGGGGGGCTTACATAGCTATTTATAGAACATGGATGGTCTTGTATGGTTCGTATAGAACTATACATAGGTACATCTGGCTACCCTGGTAGGAAGGGACCATTGGACAAGGCTCGGACCAGGCATTGGCCGGTCGTCATGCCAGAGTTCCGAGCCTTGGCGCAAGCCTTAGTCAAGCCTTTGCTGAACCATTGGGTGAGCACTGGTCTATAACAGGGCTAAGCTGCTACTCTGGTCGTCCTTACAAAGGGCGCCACTGGAAGTAATAACGGCCTCCCAGAGCCGGATCTTAGATCATCAGGGTCGGTGTAAAATTGTTTTGTAAGAGAAGGAAGAGGAAGGATAATTTACAATTAATTAATTTATTTCACAATTAACAATTTTAACCTTCATTTATTCGACCTCGACAATATTTATTTAAACCTTTATTTTATAAACCTTATTACCTTTTTAAATCTTATAAACTTTATTACCTAATGTCAACTACCTTTGACTATATCACACACACACTCACACTGAGTCCCCTGGACTATAATACACACACTCAACAAATTCACGCGGTCCCCTGGACCCTCTACGTGATATAACCTTATTTACGCATCCATTAATTTCCTAAGTACACTATCCACACTCACACACTTTACAACATAAAATTCCATTATACCTATTTTCTGATTTAAATTAATTCCCATATAATTAATTACTACACTTTAAAATCACTATCAATTAACCACAACTAATTTCTTATAGACGTTAACCTTTCTTTTACCAACAATTTTGTTAAGCCGGTTTTAGGATTTATTTTATTTTACCGCTTAACAATTTATTCACTGACTCTATATCCAATACTCAAAACTTGAACATGTTTTACTTTACGACACATTTAACGTTTATATTTTGTTTATTTGATGTTATTTAACTTAATTATAATTAATTTATCCTATTATTAGTGACTAGATAATTCTGACTAGATCGCAATTGCTTTTCCGGCGAATGCCTTACGCAACCTGCCTGGAAAATTCCAGAAGAATTTTCTGGCAATGCTTTATACAACCTGCCTGGAAACAACAAAGCTAATTATGTTGAGACCGGTTTTCGATTGAATATTACACGAAAATAGACACGACAATACTTCACGGACACGACATTTAACTGCGTAGTTGATTAATAAATATTCTGGGAATATTCTATAAAATACCTATTACGATTTTCGTTGATTCTTACACCGTCGGTTGTCCAGTATTAGTTGTCCTGGTCCGGTATTTGTCCTGGTTCGTGTAGTTGTCCTGGTCCGTGTAGTTTGTCCCGTGGTTACTTGGTCATCCCGGCTCTATCCTTCCTGGTTGTAACTTTAGGCGTCTCGATGGTTGCCCGATCCTATGGACTCTGTCCTGAACGTCTGTTCAGTCTGGTCGTTCCGGTCACTACTCTTTTATTCGCTGTTGTCTTGTAGTTTTATTAATTTCGGCAATGATCGGAAAGCTCCTTCCTTACTTAATTATGATTGGGCCTAGTGTGAGAGTATTTTCAATAAGCGAATTTTGAATGCTCAATTGGGGTAGCAGGTAAGGTTGGTGGCCATCAGTGATGTTCCAAGCCTTGAGAAACAAAATTTCAACCCTCGGCCAAGGCTTGGGAAACAAAAAATCAAGCCTCGGCCAAACCTCGGGGAGTAAAAAATCTAAGGCTCACCCAATGCTCTATCTAAAATATTATCATTTAAATTAATAAATATAATTAAAAAAAAAGTTTGATCACACTTTTGTCGACATTACATTGGAGTGTAATTAACTAATTACTGAATTAATGGGAAATAACGAATAAAATTATTCGGGGGCTACCGGGGTTCGAACTGAGATCCTTCTGATCACTAGGCCGGGACGCTATCCACTGTGCTAAATCTGATGTTCAGATAATCATGAGTTTTTTGTTTGTTAATTATTTAAATATAATTTAATCTAGAAATACTAGATAGACGTATATTTTTTATTTATTTATTTTTTTTTTATTAATTTGTAATTTTATGATTTGATATAAATGAATAAATTTAGAATAAGATCAAGTAGGACTACTATATTCTTTATTGAAGTTTACCATTTATGTTACCAAAAGTTTTGAACATAGCAATAACTAATTAAATCTAAATTATTGTATATCAAATAATTTTCCTTTTTAGAAAATTTCAACTCTTGATATTAATCGTATACTCGGTGGACCGTTATGCCTTGGTCTTCTCTATATAAAAATACATAGACACATGTAAAGTGGCTAATTTTAATATTAAATAAAAATTTACCCAGGCTGAGGCATTGGCCAATGGTCACTACCAAAGGCTCAGCTTAACTTAATGAAACCATTGGACCAAGCTTCGGCCTAGACTCGGGCTAGTAATTAGCTGCCAAGACTTGGCTTAACGTAATCAAACCATTGGGCCAAGCCCCGGCCGAGGCTTAGGCCAATGGTCAGCTGTCGAAGCTTGGCCAGTCGAAGCTTGGCAAGTGACAACAGGGCCAGGCTCGGCCCATAGTTAGCCTTGGCGATTCCTACCTGGGTAACTTATGTGATATTTGGACATAAAGAACTCGTATTAAGTTTTGCTGATGGAGTCAAAATATAATTGACGAATCGTTCAAATAATTGATGATTTTTTTTTGGGGTACATTAAGCTGTAAAATCACCTGGCAAAATTATTTTTTTTATCAATATTTGCAGAGTAGCGATGAGTTGACTAAAATACCAGAAAATGGCCATTTTTTGTTGGTTCTTCAAATGGATATCAAGGATGAAAAAAATTTTTTTTTTGAAAAAATCGAAAATGGAGCTTGTAGGGAATTTATTCACGTTCATTAAACTGCCTTTTAAATTACTGTGTGACCATTACTTGCTTAGATATCAATAAACAAAGACAAAAGGATTCTTTTTCATTTGAAGGCTGATATCTCAGCAGCAAATTGTCGTACAGAGAAACAAAAAAAAAACAAATTGTAGCTGAATAAATTTCCTGAACGAGCCATGAATTCGTTTTTTTGAAAAAATTTTTTCCGGTCCCATAGACCTAAAAAATAAAACCAAAAAATTTAGAAAAATTTTGTCTTGACCTTTTTCTTATGATTCCGAAAAAACCGTGGCTCAAATAAATATTTTGCTGTAAGATCTTCAAACTAGAGATTTTAAACTTTAATTTGCTTTTTTAATTTTTTCGATAGATCATTTTTCACGAAAATACAGCCTTCTAAAAATCACTAAAAAATTTATAAAATTTTCTTGTTCCTTTAATTTTTTGGATAAGTGTATGTTAAATTTTTGTAGAAAAATAAATTTCCCACAAAAAATATTCGATACTATTTTTCCTGTAAGTCAACCGTTTACTAGTTAACATAAAAAAAACCACCAATTTGATAGGAAATTAGACTTTCAAGGATTCCACACGGGCTGTAGGAGAAAGTACTGCTGGGCACATACAGGCTTTTTCAAAGAACATACAAATTTCTTTAACTAAAACTTTGAAACAATAAGATTCGTTAATACGGGACTGAGTTTTATTTATTAAAATTAAACAAATTGAGAATGACATGTTTTTAGCATGGAAAAAATTCAACGACGTTGTTCCGGTTCTTAAAATTGATATTAAGAGCTCAAAATTAGACTGAATTTTTATCTGGGCGTTATCGGGTTAACCTTATTTCAAATAAGGTCCCGATCAGGGTATCCTGACGAGGATTCTAATATGGATGTAACGCTTAAGACCCATGAGGTCCTTATCGGGAATGCCTTATCAAGATAACAAGACCTTACCAGGATATCTTCATCCAATCCTCATCAGGATTATCTTATTAGTAATTATTTTTAAAAAAATATTAAATTGCAAAAAAAAATAAGAGAATTTTAATTCGATCGAGAATGTTATCTATCGTATTGAGAGCATTAATTAGAGGAAGTAAATATATTTTTTATTGATGAAAAAATCCCGATGACTGCTAGGCTCAAACCGGCGTCCTTCTGATTCAAAGTCCTCAATGCTATCCACTGCGCTGGCATACACATGTGATTTTGAAAGTGTAAATATAATAGTCATTATGATGTCAAAGAATAACTGATGAAGAAGTAAAAAATCTGTGCTGCAATGATTGACGTGATTTTTATATAATATTCTTTTGTACTTTGTTTAATTTTTAGCCTGTAAATGGAATATTTAAAGGTATGAGATAACTTTTCTTTGAATAGGGATATCCTGATGAGGCCCTGATCAGGAACTTGTCAGGTTGACCCGATGGCAAATAACTTTTTTTTGAATAGGGATATCCTGATGAGGCCTTGATCAGCAACTTGTCAGGTTGACCCGATGGCAAATAACTTTTTTTTTGAATAGGGATATCCTGATGAGGTCCTGACAAGGAACTTGTCAGGTTTGCCCTAATCAGGCAAACCTTATATTAACCTGATAAGGTCCTTGTGGTACTTCAGATAAATCAGGAAGAAATTCTAGCCGGGATAGAACAAGATTTTTAATGGAGAACGAAAAAAAAATGTCCGTTTCAAACAGAGCATCCTAGTAATTATACATTAATGCATCAAAACTAGTATGATTTTTCAAAATTATTGTAGAAATTTATATAATTTCATAACATTTTAATAGACATTTGTATCGTCCCGGGAAAAAAAAATCGGTCTGTCAGTTGACCCTGCGGGCCAGCCCCAAAACTTCCCGCTGTTTTCGAGCTCAAGAACCTCGAAAACATTATTGTGAATACATTTTCGAGCTCTTCGAGCTCGAAAATACGTTTGAATGCTGTTGTTTTCGAAAAAAAACGTTTTTCACCAATTTTCTCCAACGATATCTCTCAAACTAATAAACCGATCGAGACGGTTGAGGTGGCAATCGACGCGTTTTATCAATTTCTAAAGCTGATCAAATTTTGAATTCGATTTATCCAGTCATTTTTGAGATATTTTAGAAAAAATAAAAAATTTTTTTTTTTTAATTCTTTCGACAACGGTTTTTCCTGAACGAATGAACCGATTTTGATGGTTGGGGTGGCATTCGACTCGGCTTATAAAGCTTTAAAGCCCAGTCCATTATGGAATTAATCCATCGAGCACATTAAAAGTTATCCAAAAAAAACATTTTTGGAAAAACTTTATTTTTGGAATATCTCTGAACCAGCCCTACCGATCAAGCTCAATTACTCACTTAAAGTTCAAAATCGGTTCATCCGTTCAAAAGATACAGGTATTTACATACGTACGTACGTACATGCATACATACATACACTCGCACATCATCTTGAAATTAGTCAGAATAGCTTCCTAGGACCTCAAAACGTCGACATCTGATGAAAATTCGATTTTCGTAAATCGGACCGAAACCAATATGTAACAGGGTACATTATGCACTCTGGTAAAAACTATAAATTTGATTTTATATGTTATTCCCGCCATTAACCGGCCAATGACCTCGTAAGTTGCGAGTTAAGGTTGCGACTTGTCACCGGGTGTCGCATGTTCGCTAAGGCCCGAACATTCGCCACTCCCCTAGTCTAAGTTTTCGGGAGTGAACCAGAATAGAGGAAATGATAATATAAAAAGGACTGCGGAACATGGAATCATCAGTTGAGTTCTAGTTTTTGTTCAGACAACGACAACGGCAGGACACTAAATAAAATTAAGGTAATTATATACGCTTAAGTTTGCTCACGTGGAACGAAGCGATAGTTAATTAAAAATAAAATTATTATCTGGACCTTTGGCCAATGAATTCCAACTTTCTTTAATCTTGAAATCAATTACTTATACGTACTGTTCATTGACAGGTTAATCAGTATCAATAATTATCATAAATAAAGAGAGTAAGAGAGAGGTCAGAGACGACACGAGACCGGCTAATTTCCGTTCACCAAGGAAAAATCACACCGACATCCAGGTAGCAGCGGAACAACATCATCAGTTGCTGTAATAAAGTTCTGGAGGTGAAATTATAATTTTAATTTGGCCGGAATTTTATTCCAATGGCCAAAATTTAATTATAATTAAATTACTAATATCTTTCCGTCGGTTAAATTATAATCATTTGAATTGGAAGGCCGTTGGCCATTACAATTACGCGTCTCGTGTTTCTCAAAAGTTGTCGTGCCGTTTCGTTTGTTAAATAGTGTCTGTAACTCAAAATTATTTATTTCAGGTCCTTTGGCCAAAATAAAATAATTTTCCGCGTGCAATATTAATTAATTAAATTATAAAATAAAGTCAATAAATTAATTGAGGCCGGAATTTATTCCAGTGGCTGAATTAATTTATAATAAATTTTAATTTACTCGAATCCGTCGGTAAAATTCTGGACCTGAGTGGCGCCAACTCTATGGCCGAATTTCTAGTCAATTACTAAATAAATTCTAGTCGTTACTTAGTGATAAATTAATTTTAGTAAGAATTAATTAAATAATTAAATAATTAAAAGTTAAAAAGGACGCTAGAATTTTGGGTTAATTAAATATTGAGTCAAATTGAAAAACGGATTATTTTGTGAGTGAATTAAATTTAATTTTGAAAATTATAAGTGAGGAAATTATAAATTAAAAGTTATTGATAAATATTAATTGTGGCAAATAAAATAGTAGAATTCTATGCGTGGAAAATTACAATAAATTAATTAATGGATAAATTGAAAAGAAAGTGAATGGTTAAATGACAAAATTAAAAGTGAAAAATTATAAGCGTTAAAATTAATTAATTAATAAATTATATGGACAAAAAATTAATTAATTAATTGCAATTGGGAGTTGTAAAATGAAAGTGGAAGTTAATGAGTAGAGTCAATTAGTTGTAGAGTCAATTTAGTGTAAAGGAAAACTGTATTTGTGATTTAGGTCCGGTGGACATGTTAAAATTAAATCGGTTATACATCCAGGGGACGAATTTATTAAGGTTAATTAAGGTTTAACGTCCAGGGGACGGTATTTTAGCGTGGGAGTGTGTGTGTGGAAACGTCCAGGGGACGCAATTTAGTTTGTCATAAGATTCCGTCCAGGGGACGAGGTAAAAATTAGTTTGTCATAAGATTCCGTCCAGGGGACGAGGTAAAAATTAGTTTGTCATAAGTAAACCGTCCAGGGGACGAGGAAATATTAGTTTGTCATAAGGAAACCGTCCAGGGGACGAGAAAATTAGTTTGTCATAAGAATTTAGTTTGTCATAAGGTTATAATTGTAAGAAAAGGAAATAAATAATAAGCAAGGTGCTTATAGTGATTAAAATTGGAATTAAAGTTTTATAAAAATTTATTTCAGCCTGTTTATCATTCCTTTCCTCTCTCACAAAATATAAAATTCACGAACGACCCTAAGCATATAAAATAATTACACTAACATCCGGTTCTGGAAGGCCGAGTCCATCTTCTAGTGGCGCCCTAATATTCGACTATAATACTTAGGTGCGACCAGACTTGGCAAGCTAATCACTCTGTCATAAATAACTTCCGGAATTTTGGAAAATCTCAATTTTCTTAGCGGGAAGTTAAAAAAAAAATTTGATTCAATTACTGGATTTTTTCGCAAGTTACAATGTATCCGGGTTTCAGACTTGACGGACAGAAAATTTTTTGAAACTATTTCGATGTTTTTTCCGTTTTTATTGAACTAAATAAATTTTTGAAAAATATGGAATTAATCTCCAATAAATTATCTTCAAAATAGTATGCGACATATCTTAATTCCGTGAATTAACAAAGGTATAATAATTGAAATAGTTGCCGAAGTGAGGCGAAAAAAATTTTTCGATCGTAAAGCACACTCTGATGCTTCGCACCATGAGTCGTGCAAAATGATATCCATAAATACAAAAATCTGAGCGTCAGTTGGCCCTGTGGGCCAGCCCCAAAACTTCCTGCTCTTTTCGAGCTCTTCGATTTCGAAAATGCATTTACATGCAATTGTTTTTTTATGAGCCTTTTAAGCCTTAAGAAGTCACGTTTTATGTTAAAGTTTGAAAATTTAAGAATTGAAAATCATTAATGAACATGCGGTTTTTAAATTTTTAGTCCTGGTTGTAAGCTACTCGTTTCTGAATACCGAGCCTTTTGCTCGATAGTCATCGTGAGGCCTGTAGCCTCTGACGTCAGGAGCTACCCCCAGCCTGTGACAAGGCTCACCCCCACTAGAGAAGGGCGAGATGGACATGGAGGCTGACGAAGGAGAGGCATTCCGACGGGGCCCTCAGAGAGGACCCAACGTGACGTCATCTAGCTACTCTCTCCCTTTTCCTTATTATATTACTTAGTATTAACTGTCCATATTATACGATTAGTTGTCGGGTTAATAATGTTTAATTGTTAAATAAACATTTGGTTCTATCTACTAGCAAGTGAAATATATTGAAGTGTCCTTCTTACATATCAGAAGTGGGATTGGAAATCCGTGTGCCAGTATAAAGTGCAGTGTGTTTATAATAAGTTAATATTAAAGTAGTTATTTTACAGAAAACATTATTGAATCACATCCAGGGAAAGTCCAGTTAGTTATGGTGAGTTTCATCCCGTGGCATGATGGATCCTGTATACTACGATGGGAAGCTGCGATTGGTCAACAAAATATGTTCAAATTACATCTGAATACATCCTTACAATATATACAACTCCTGCAAGTACAAAAGCTATAACGGAAATAGCTATGATCATTATTGATGAGGACATCATCCGAATCTTTACATCATCACGAAAGCAGCAGCAGGGATTGATGGAAATTGTTGAACTCATCGCTAAAGTATACTGTATACAGACGGTACAATGTCTACATTAATGTAGTGTATCATTGAACAGAAGTTCAGTTTCAAAAGCTGGTAAAACTATTATTGCTGAGGTTGCAAAGGGACACAGAGTGTCATTGGGTTTGTTGACTTCACGAGTTTGGTAATGTAGAAAAATATATCTTTTTAATGACTTGCATGTTGAGTTAGTGTACTGGGACAGATTACAAAAAACGCAGTAATGTAATACTTACTAGATATCTAAGTAACGCGTATAACAAAATCTGGAAAATAGTTATATACTTAATATTCATTAAAAGAAATAAAGTACAACGTTGAAACCGAGGAAAATATTAAACGAATAGAAAAATACATAACCGACTTTCATAAGACATGCCCAGGTATCTAAACGACCAGGTCTTAAACCGAGACGTATACTGTAACCATAATCGGTGTTGCCGCATTAACATAATTATATCGGTAGAAATCACAAACATAAGTTTATTAAATATAAATTGTCAGTATGCTTTTAACGTGTTGACTCTTCTATATTTAAAAATGATATGATCAATTACTTTTGAAAATACGAATTCAGTAATATAATCAAATACATTCAGTCAGAATTTATGTATGCGTTATCAATATGAATTTAACATTAATAAACCTAAGTTACAAACATTGGTTATTGAAGAATTTCTGAAAATAGTAGGCTTGAGAAAAGCAAAATATGTTGAGAACAATATACAGAAGGTGAAGATTGAGATCGGGTTTAGTAGTAATATAACAACCCAAAAATGTTAAAGTGCACATGTTTAGCATTTGAATTCTTATTGACGCTAGTCATTTTAAGATTCTGGTAAAAGCTTGTCTTTAAATTCTGCGTTGAAAATAAATGTCACTATTAAAGTAACGAGTAAAACTTATGTTCATAGAGAATTCACATAACGCGGGTTGTAGTAAAATATAAAAACTTAGGTACACATAACAGATGGCTTCAAGGCCATAGTACAAAGATTATTACTAAATTAAGGATTCTCGAATACAATTGTTCGTTGTCCGGATCTTACAAGGACCCTTATTTTTATTGCCTTATTACGGTACGAGAGAAAGTTGACTAGAGACCAGATGTTAAAAAACGGAGGATTATGAAAAACCTAAAACTACAAGTTCTAGTCGGAAAAGCATTTGTCCTTTCCAAAGATTTTATATTATTCATGTCAATATGCCAATATTTTCAATACTTGACAGTATTAATAAAAAGAAAAATAAATTGAGTATTAATTTTAAGTTATTGACTAATCTGAGTGTTTATACGTACGACCATTATCAAATTACTATGTTCTTAATACTGATAATACAAAAATCCTCGTGATAAATAAATTATTCTTGAACCGGCTCAAATATTTAACAAAACTTCAACTAATAATTAAACAATACTTTCTACACAAAATATTTAATTCAACCTTAATCATGGATCGGTACAATCATACCAATCATTAGTTATTACAATTATAATTTAAATACATTGTTATACTCATAAGTCAGAAGAATAGATAGTTTCCGAAAACTAACCGAGTTAATAACCAGTCGATTAAATGACTGGGTGAATTGTATCAATCAAATTAGTTTATCGCATTGACCGGAAAATTCGAGAGGAAGATAACTGGCTAATTATGAAGCGCTACAATTCTTCTAGATACTTGTAAATTGAAATTAGCCGTAAATTGAGTATATTTCTAAAGAAAGACATTCACATATAGTATCAGTAATAAATGCATAAGTCAAAAATTCAAATTGTCATTAACTTGAAGATACTGCTTTAGAAATTATTATTACAAGTGTTACGTTCTGGCTTTAATTAAATTTAAATCAAAATTTTTAGACATTTTTTTTTGAAGTCTTGAATTATTTATTCGCTGCAGTGGGCGAATAAACGGTTCGATACTTCTTATAATCATAATTAAGAAATTAATAAATCGTTACTTTGTTAGCGATATTATTTTTATTCACTGCCAAGAATGTAACGGAAATCTCTTGCGATAAGAGAGTCGCCGTGGCTCGCGGATATTTTAAACAGATGACGATGCATGAGACCCGGGCCACGACGATTCTCTCATAGGGAACCTGAGATGCAACGTTAACATTTTGATAATGTATAATACCAAGGAGCGACAGAATCAAGTCAGTGGATTACAAGTCAGTCGTTTACAAGGCAGTCGATCACAAGATCTAGTAGAGCCAAGAACTCTACACAAACCTGCTGGCTTGATCCTGTCACTCGGACTTGGAGCAAAATATATATATCCGTATTTTATTCAAATACGCACTCCTTATTTAAGCTTTGGGCACCGCAACGGGCAGCCCAAAAATCACATACCTCGTATTGGGCGCCGCTACCGGCAGCCCAATACTCTCACCTGTTCCGGGCGCCGATACCGGCAGCCTGAACGATTCCTTTCCGAATCCGAAATTCATGCTTCGAGGCCGATGACGCAGGAGGTCAGGATGTGCGGTACAGCTCGCTCGCGAGATTCGAGGTGATAGCGGACCTCACCGAAGGTCGCCCGAGAATTAAGTCGGAGGAAGTTTTTGTTGAGCTTTCGAGCTCATGTGTTGGTGAGCTTTCGAGCTCATGTGTTGTTGAGCTTTCGAGCTCGTCTGTTGTTGAGCTTCCAAGCTCGTGTGTTGTTAGGCTTTCGAGTTCATGTGTTGTTGAGCCTTCGAGCTCTGGTGGTTGATCGACCAATTGGGATTACTTTCCTCTACGAAGGAACCGAGTCTTCAAAGCTCGTCTCGTTCGCACCCAGAGGACGTATCAAGGGATTTTTTGGGCCGACTCATGGGGCCCATAATCCCCACCATGGTAAGTCAATAAACTTTTTTTGCATAAAATAAAAGAAGGTCAACAGCTGACACACCTGGGATCTATCGACACCCTAACGACGTCAACCTGGTAAAATTAAAAATATTCTGTCTGATTAATAGATAAACCAGAATGTAACACAAGTTGTACTGTACAATCTGTTTTATAGCAATAGATTGATAAATCGATACAAATGGAATGGTTGATAGCACATGATAGAATATGTGATGAAACTCCATGTATTGAATATTATTAATTAAGGATTTCATAATAGTTGCAAAACAATAGTTGTTATTCTTCTGGAATAAATAGTTACTGTAGACTAGATTTTATTGAGATTGTACTGCTGTTGGAATCAGTTAGTAGGGGCTCACTGGGTTAGTCTCTGGAAGGTTGCGTACAATACTTATGGGTATAGTTATATACCAGTCACATAATGTGTATCATTTTACTGAATAGTTAACTTAGTTCAGCGTTGAATGCATTAAGTACCTTAACAATTGCTTATTGAAACAAGTTATGTTTGACTTACTACTTTCCTGAGTGAATTGAGAGTATCGTGAATTTAAAGAGTTGAAATTAATTCGGCAGTATTCAACTATTATTGAAGGTGAAGTTGCAATTGTCTTACGGACATGCAGCAGGCACCAAAGTAAAAGATTTAATCGTTGACTCTTATTCCTACAGAAAACTAGGAATTGATAGTTACTGTACTAACTATAACGTTAAATCTAAATAAAATAAATGTTTAGCGATAACCATGGTTACGATTAACAAAACATTCCCAAGTACGCTGGCTCGTATCAAGTCATGAGCATTCTCGACGATGAGATTCATACGTCGTCGAGGATATTATTGTTTCAGGTGGAACATTGATTCAAACTGTCAGTCTCAGTTAAGTTCGAAAATAATTTGGAAGGATTGTCGCAGTTACAATCTTACTTGGAGTACAATGGCGTAAGATACAGCTAAAGATTATTACTTTGCTTAGAACTACTTCTCTGACCAGCCTCAGGGATTGTAAAAGGATCTTACTTCAATTGACAGTAGTTCTAGGAGGTTCGCCTACGCACGGATTTGCGGTATCATGGGTGATCACCAAGTGCTGATAGCACAGTGATCAGCAACCCAGAAAGAAAGTCTGATGGTGAGATACTTAAGTCATTGAGAGCTTTAAGTTGTTTCAGGTAGAATATTCATTCACATCGTGGAAGTTGACAGCTCGACTTCAAGGATACGCAGATAGGATTGTCACAACAATAATTCTATCTGGTATGAAATTGCATGGAATATTGCAAAACAAAACTAACTTGCGTGAAACTACTGTATTAAACAAAATAAAAGACTGCAGATGGTTTTGGCGCAGTGAACGGCAGTATTCGGAGGCATGTGACGAATGGATTCGTGGGATTACATAGAAGCACCGAGTGGTCAGTAATCCAAAAAATCGTTAATCTCAAGGGAGATTGTACCCCAGATAAGGATCAACTACACTAAGGCGGGTACCTTGGCGTAGAAATATCGGACCATACTTGCTCTGATATCAGAATGACTTCGAGAATTGCGAAACATCGTGAGGACGATTTGCACCGGTTGGCGGTGATTCTCGAAGACTTTAGGCCTACCTAGAATTGCGAAAAGTCGTAAAATACGACCTGCACCGGTTGGTGGTGGTTCTAGAGAGGCAAGGTTGCACTAGAATTGCGAAAAGTCGTGGAGTACGACCTGCACCGGTTGGTGGTGATTCTAGATGCAGAATAAGACGTTGACAGAACTGCGAAGGATCGTCCATACAATCACACCGGTTGGTGGTGGTTCTGGAAACGGAAAGGGGTCTCTAGGACTGCGTCTCTAGAGGCTGAACTATCGGAGGAACTGCAAAAAGTCACACTTAGTGTGACCTGCACCGGTTGGTGGTGGTTCTGACGAGAGTAACAAGGCACTCGAACTGCGGAAAGTCGTAAAGTACGACCTGCACCGGTTGGTGGTGGTTCGAGTTGCAAGGCCCGAGGCTGACAGAACTGCGAAGGGTCATGGATCCGACCACACCGGTTGGTGGTGGTTCTGGAGGCTGGCAGAACTGCGAAGGATCGTGAATACGATCACACCGGTTGGTGGTGGTTCTGAGGGTGGACAGTCATCTCGAGTTGCGAAACGTCGTGAGATACGACCTGTACCGGTTGGTGGTGGCTCGGGTGACTGTAGTTTTAATGATCTGGCAACATGATAACGTTGCCAAGGTCAGCAAGACGAACGCATAGTGCTACTCGGAAAACGTCAAGTAGCCACTTATGACTTAAGCATGTTGCATTAAATTAAGGCAGTTGGGCTGCACCCACAGCTGTCTATCCGCATGTTATGTTTTACTAGGAGCACAAATTATTAATAATTTCTATTAATATAGAGTTTTATTTATATGTTATGAATGCAGATAATGTTTTATCCGGTTTTTACGGAAGAAGTAGCAGCATGATATTGCATGATAAATTACACTGAAATAACACTCATAAGGTACGAATTAATTTTCTAGATTAAAGGTGAAAACGGAGTTGAGGCGCAGTGATGAAAACACTTGGAGCTTCAACTGACTATTTGCCGCGAGGACGCGACCATCATCAGGACGGCTGACTGTAAGCTACTCGTTCCTGAATACCGAGCCTTTTGCTCGATAGTCATCGTGAGGCCTGTAGCCTCTGACGTCAGGAGCTACCCCCAGCCTGTGACAAGGCTCACCCCCACTAGAGAAGGGCGAGATGGACATGGAGGCTGACGAAGGAGAGGCATTCCGACGGGGCCCTCCGAGAGGACCCAACGTGACGTCATCTAGCTACTCTCTCCCTTTTCCTTATTATATTACTTATTATTAACTGTCCATATTATACGATTAGTTGTCGGGTTAATAATGTTTAATTGTTAAATAAACATTTGGTTCTATCTACTAGCAAGTGAAATATATTGAAGTGTCCTTCTTACATGATTATGTTTAATAAAATAAATCAATTGAAGTAGAATCAATGTCAGTAATAAAAATAAACATTTAAATGAGTTTTGACGCAGATCAGAGCATCAATATATAAAATATCCGCGAAAAACATTAAAAACTGTGTTTTTAAAATTTTTTTGTTTATAATATGATTCAAACTAGAGAACGAGTCAGACAATATTATATAGGGATCGAAAGAGACCTTAACGACGAAGAGTTGGTATGATTTTGGACATATGTCAGTACATTATATTATGACTTATCCGGAAAAAATAACATAAAATGTTATTTTTTTAACGTTTTGACGTTGATGTCTTTTGAACTAATCAACCAATTCTAGTGTTTAATGTTGCAATTGGCGGGTTTTGTTGAATTCTAGAGCTGATTGAAATTTAAAATCGGTTGGTTCAGTCGTTTCAAATATATTTGGAAAAAACTGTTTTTTAGCATTTTTTCTCCCACGATATTTCTTTGACAAATGATCTGATTTTTATATTTGAAATGGCAATCGACCCGTTTTGGTAAAGTCTAAAGCTGATCAGATTTTGAAATCTTATAGTTCCGTTATTTCAAAGATATTTGCAAAAAATCGTTCTTCATCATTTCCTTTGTCCACGATACTTCTGAGATA
Source organism: Microplitis mediator (assembly GCF_029852145.1). Classification (NCBI taxonomy): domain Eukaryota; kingdom Metazoa; phylum Arthropoda; class Insecta; order Hymenoptera; family Braconidae; genus Microplitis; species Microplitis mediator. The sequence continues at coordinate 8,707,948 of NC_079971.1, forward strand.
AATGACCAAATTTTGATGGTTGAGGTAGCAATCGACGCGTTTTAATTCATTCTGAAGCTGATCAGATTTTTTCTTCTCTTGGGAAGAAAGACGCATATTTCTGCCCGCTGTATGAAGGTATTTTTGAATCAATTGACCCAATTGATATCGTTGGAGATAAAATGGTAAGAAACTATTTTTTTCGAAAAGAACGGCATACAAAAGTATTTTCGAGCTCGAAGAGCTCGAAAATGTATTCACGACAAAGTTTTCGAGCTCAAGGAGCTTGAAAACAGCGGGATCTTTTTGGGCTGGCCCGCAGGGTCAACCAATAGACAGATTTTTTTAACAGGGGTACCCTAGTAGGATCTCTCGGGGATTTCCCTATTAGGACTGCTCAAGAAGGGAATTAAGAAATTACCTTGATCAAGTTCGAAGATGAGCAAAATCGATCGGATAGTTTAGAAGATGTGGGTGTTTGAAATTTTTTTTGAGTTACTTAAAAATATCATTTTTTACTTTATCCTTATAGAACTGTTGAACCAAAAGCGATAACTTAATATTAGCTTGAGATGTTTCTAGCAGAAATCGACGTGTATCATTGAATTCTACACCTGATTAGATTTTAGGATCAATTCATCAAATCATTCCTTTCCTTCCGCTGTTTTCGAGTTCCAGGATCTCAAAAACGTTCAAGCCTAGGCCCTATGGTTTGATTTTTGTTAAATCGAGCCTTAGCCGCTGACCATTGGCCAATGCCTCAGCCTAGGTTAAATTTTTATTTAATATTAAAATTAGCAACTTTACATGTATCTATTTATATGTATATAGAGAAGACCAGGGCAAAACAGTCCACCGAGTATACGATTAATATCAAGAGTTGAAATTTTCTAAAAAGGAAAATTATTTGACATACAATAATTTTCATTTAATTTGTTATTGCTATGTACAAAACTTTAGTTGACATAAATACTATAGTTCAATAAACAATATAGTAGAGCTACTTGATCTTACTCTTAATTCGTTCATTTATATCAAATCGTACACTGTAAAAAATTCGCGGAGTGAATGCGGAGTGAATGAATTTTGAATTATTCACTCCAGAGGGGAGTTTTAAAAATGTTATTAATAAAATATAACTCCCCTCAATAATATCGAAGTAAAAATTCGCGTATTACATTATTGATCAGCTGATATGCACACACGCGCACTCGCATACACACGCACGCACACATTTGCACACACACACACACACACACACACACACACACACACACACACACACACACACACACACACACACACACACACACACACACACTCACACATTGTTTAGCAGTTTAATATAAATTTATTTAAGTATTAAAACTCCGGACCGGAGTGAATTGGGAGTGAAATAAAATCCGCGTCACTCCGAGAGTACTCTGCTAAAAAAAAACTCCCAATTCACTCCGCATGCAGAGTGATTTTTTTCGAAACTCCGGAACTCCGAGTGGCGGAGTGAATGCGGAGTGAATTCGGATTTAATTTCACTCCGAATTTACTCCGGATTTTTTACAGTGTAAAATTACAAATTAATAAATATATGTCATTACTCATCAGACAATTTTAACTTCAATAAATAAAACTACATTTCACCTCATCTTTACGATCTAATATTTCTAAATTAATTTGTATTTGAATAATTAATAAGCAAAAAAATCAGGATTATCTGAACATCAGATTTAGCACAGTGGATAGCATCCTGGCCTAGTAACCAGAAGGATCTCAGTTTGAACCCCGGTAGTCCCCAAATAATTTTATTCGTTATTTCCCGGTGATTCAGTGATTAGTTAATTACACTCCAATGTAATGTCGATGAAAGTCTGATCAAACTTTTTTTTAATTATACTTAATAATTTAAATAATGATATTTTTTATCGAGCATTGGGTGAGCCTTAGATTTTTGCTCCCCGAGGTTTAGCCGAGGCTTGATTTTTTGTTTCCCAAGCCTTGGCCAAGGCATAATTTTTCGTTTCCCAAGACTCGGCCGAGGCTTGATATTTTAGTTTACCAAAGCTTGGAACATGGCTACCACCCAAGGCTTGAACCATGGCTCGCCCAATGATCAGCCAAGGCTTGACCCAAGCCTTGCGCTAAGCCGAGGAGCATTGGCTGACGACGGACCAAGGCTTGATCCAAGCTTTGGCCAATGGTTCCTTTCAACCAGGGATATGTTCGACATATAGCCACATATCGGCATAAATAGTCCATCGACAACGAAAAATTTTTTAACAAGTCTACCCATACAGGAAAATACAATGGGACCAGATATGGGCCACGCTTGGCGCAATGCTGTCGATCTCTGGCCCATGTTTGTAAGCCCGCTTTGGCCCAGCTTTGGTAAAAGTCTGGGATGATAACAAGGTGCCAGGCTTGGTTGTTACCATTAGCCCAGGCATCATTGCCAAGGCTGGCTCATGCGTGGTGGCCAGATCGGAGCCATGCTTGTTTGCCAGACCTAGCCCATGCTTGCTTGCCAGACTTGGCCTATGCATCGACAAAACAAATAAATTTAATTTAAAAAAAATTTTATTATTATTATCCTAATGGAGTTTGTGATCATTAACGTTTAAACTATTTAAGTGAGGTAAATGACGTGAAAAAACTCGGTGAAAATTCTGCTGGGCTCTGGGCGCGAACTGCCGTCCTTCTGATCGCTAGGTTTGAACGGTAGCTACTGGACGAACCTACTAATGTTGAACTGAAACTTTTATATGTTGTACTTATTCATTTTACTACAACCACTTGGTTTTATGAAATATAAAGAGCTATTAAATAAATATTTTCGATTAAGAAAAAAATAATAATTTCGTATTATTTTAATTATAATTACATAATTTTTAAAAATAAAATTTATTAAATTTAGTTGATTATTTATCAAGAACCCAGTTGAATTGTCTTGCTCTACCACCAATATTAAAAATCACATTTTTTATAAAAATTCATGAGTTATTTCTTACTTGAATTAAGTTTTATAACTAAACCTATAAAATTACGGTTGTTGATTGCAAATAACAATGAATTAAAAAATATTTCAATTATTAGTTGTAAATAATTTTAATCGCAATATTATAATATTTATTGAATAAAACTTATTTCAATTCAAAAATAAATAATTATTAATTTAAAAAACCATAATAATGAGTTAGTTGAATAATTAATAAAAAACGTGGGTTAACCAATTCTGGCCCAAGGATGGGGAAACTATAGATATAGCCGAACTTGGATAATCCTACCTTGGCTCAAATCTGGCTTGTCATTGAATGATCAAGGCAGGGGAACCTAGTCTTGACCTAAGCTCGGGTAATGATTGGACCCAAGAATGGGCCAATATAGACGTGCCAAAAGCTAGGTTCCCCAGTGCTGAGCCAAGGAGGGCCCCTTCATTCAACTCTGGCAGCTCCTGCATGGGGTGCAGTGGGCTGGCCCTCACAAGGTCCGTGATTCGAATACTGAACGAACGTGAGTTTTTTTTTCTCGGCCGATATGCATAATAATTTACATATAATTTGATTTTTTATATAATTATATAAATTTTTTTTCTCCTGGCAAATCTAATCAACACAAATTACCTGGATGTAAGAAAATATTATACAATGACTTTTCATAAAAAATGGGTTGTTCAGTCTAAGCCCGTGTTAGGTTTACCAATCAACGGCCAAGGCTAGGTCATTCAGTCTTGGTCTATGTTAGGGTTACCATTCAACGGCCAAGGCTAGGTTATCCAGTCTTGACCCATGTTAGGGTTACCATCCAACGGTCGAGGTTAGGTTACGCAAACTTGGCCCAAGTTAGGGTGACTCTAGGCTTGGCCAAAGCTAGGTTATTCAGTATTGGCCCACGCCTGGGTAATCATTGGAATGGCCAAGACTAATTACCCAGTTATGGCCCGGGCATGGGACAGTATAGGTTTGCCAAGATGGGCTTCCCAATAATGTCCCAGACATGGCCCCGTCGTTCAACTCTGGGGCTTCCTGTATGGGTATACATTGCCATAAAAGAAGCATACATAGACCATGCATGTCTATATGCTGTGAGTTACCATGTACAGAACATATATGCTCCATAGATACTTTCTACATGCCTATATATGCGCTATACATAGACATGTATATCAGTTTTTTTACAGGTATGCATCATGAAAACTAAGAATATTAATATTATGATCATGATATAAAAGGTAGAATTAAAACTATGTACATAATAAAAATGGTAGAATTTTCATTATGTACATAATGAAAATGGTAGAATTAAAATTATGTACATAATGAAAATTCTAGAATTAAAATTATGTACATAATGAAAATTCTGGAATTAAAATTATGTACATAATAAAAATTCTAGAATTAAAATTATGTACATAATAAAAATGCTAGATTTAAAATTATGTACATAATAAAAATGTAATAATTATATTTATATGCTATCATAATATTTATATATCTAATTATTATTATGTAGCACAATAATTTTTATTGGCTTAGTTATTTTTATGCCATTGGAAAATTTTTAGTTGGAATTAAAATTATGTTGGAAGATAATAAAAATTCGTCCGTGACAATAAAAATTATGTTAGTACATAATAAAAATTTTTAAATTTAAATTATGACTGTACATAAAATTATTCTCACTTAAAATTATGAACTGTGACATAAAGTTTTTTTCCTTAATTTTTTTTTATATCAACGCATAATAAAATTAAACCATTTCGTTTATGTTGGGAAAGAAATTTTAATGTTCGAGTTATTATTATGTACTAGCATAATTTTAAATATTTCTATTGTCGAAAAGTTTGGTGAACCGAATAGATATTTAGTCTACACATAATTATAAGACAATGTTTTTTTTTTTATGTGGGAACATAATAAAATTTATATATTATTATGTCCCGACATAATAATAAATAATTAAATTTATCTCTGAACATAATGATAACTTATAATATTTTGTATCTCCTACTATGCATTTTGATTTAATTTTATGTCGGGACATAATAATACATAAATTTTATTATGTCCCCACATAATAAAAAATGTAATTTAAAATATTTCTTCAAATTTTAAAAATAGAATTATTTTTTATTTAGATGAAAAATTTTATGGCATTAAATAGTAAAACGGCGTGCCATAGACTCACACATTATTTCAGACATTGTCTCACACGATCAGACATATTTTTACTCAGACATTCAACCACACATTCAGTCACATATTATCCAACACATTTTCCCACACATTAAGCCACAGATTTTCCCACACTTTATCTCACACATTTTCCCGCACATTCAGCCACACATTTTCCCACACATTTAGCAACACATTCAGCCACACATTATCCCACATATTATTCTACACATATTCCCACACATTCAGTCACATATTATCCCACACATTTTCCCACACATTATGCCACACATTTTCCCACACTTTATCTCACACATTATGCCACACATTAGCACACACATTTTCCCACACATTATTCCACACATTATCCCACACATTATTCTACACATATTCCCACACATTCAGCCATACATTATCCCACACATTTTCTTACACATTGTCCCACATACATTCAGCCACACATTGTCAAACCCATTATCCCACACATTCAACCACACTTTGTCCCACACATTATTTTACACATATTCCCACACATTCAGCCACACATTTTTCCATACATTTACCCACACAGCGTCTTATACATTCAGCTACACACTGACTTTCACAAAGTTTCACACCTTCAGTTTTACATTGACTTACAAATTAAACCAGCTATTGCCCCACACATGGTATCGTCCCTTTACCACATACTGTCTTACACATAATCTCACATATTTACTTGCGCATCCACACTGTTTCACATATTATCTCATACATTCATATACACATTCTCTCACATGAACTAGCACTTACTCTTTTACGAACTAATTCAAGCGAAGATCATAATTTATATTAAGATGAATTTATTTTTACAATGAATATCAATTTCATGATAATTATTCTAGTTTTTTTTTTGGGTGTCGAAGTGTGTTGCACATTTGTGTGACACAAATTTGAAAATCTTTGTGGCTGATCCATCCAGTCTTTGTCTGCTGCTTCACAAAGCCTGTAACAAATCTTAGTTAATGACAAATTGTATATTTCCATAGTGTTACTTTTAATGAGCTGATCGTTTACTTAAAACAATAGTTAATATAAGATTTTCACTTTCGCACGCTTTCAATATTTCAGGAGGAAACGCTTCTTCAACTCCTTCACACCAGCCAGTAATACTCATTTTTATTAGTTTATTTCCAAAAATATTGTTTAGTAATAATCTTGTTAATTTTTTATGGTTTCCTTTTATTTTAGTCATGATTTCGGAGTCTTTAGATGAAACAAACACTCCACTGTTAGGAAAAATCTCAATTTTGCTACTAATTGTATTTACCGACTTATTAGTCAAATTAACGTCGCGTTTGTTGTTGTTATTGTCATCATGGTTATTAAAATTATTATTTGGGTTGGTAGGGTCAGTATCGTTATCTATTTTATTATTGTTGTCACTTATGTTCCTGTCAATATTGGTAGTATCATGATCGTCGATATTTTTCAAGTCAGTAATATTATTGTCAGTATTGTCACAGTCAGTATTATGGTCGTCAGTAATGTCAGTATTATGGTCGTCAGTGTTGTTAGAGTGTATAAAATTTTGTGAAATATTAATATTGTCAGTTACCCGTGTAAAAAAAATTTGTTCCAAAAAGATTCCAAAAAAGTTCTGCATGTGGAACTTTTAAACATGAGACAGATTAGAACTTCGAATGGAACTTTTTTGGAATGTTAGTAATTTTGATGGAAAATAAAAAGTTTTTATGAGTGAATTTAGAGTCAAAAAAGAACGTTCTTAGATATTTTTGGAATTTTAAATGGACATTCCAAAAAAGTTCCATAATCTCCACTTTGGTTTTTTTCGAAAACTAAAAAAGACGTTCTAAAAACAGTCAAAAATGGTTCAAAAATCGTTACTTTACAACCTAATATAGAACTAAAGTAGATGTTCCAAAAACATTCCAAAAAAGTTCCAGAATCACCACTTTTGACTTTTTATGGACTAAAAAAGGTGTTCCAAAAACTTTCCAAAATCACTTCTTTTACATCTTTTGTAGACCAAAGACGTTCCATAAACATACCAAAATAGTTCAAAAATCATTACTTTTTAATTTTTTATAGACCTAAAAAAAACGCCCATAAAAAATTCCAAAAAAGTTCCCAGAACGTCCTTTTTTTATTCTAAATTTGATCATAAAAACTTTCTTTTTACCATCAAAATTACTAACGTCCCAAAAAAGTTCCATTCGAAGTTCTAATCTGTCTCATGTTTAGAAGTTCCATGTGCGGAACTTTTTTGGAATCTTTTTGGAACGAATTTTTTTTACACGGGTATTATAGTGTCAGTTTTATTGTCATCAGTGTTGTCAACATCGACATTAAGATTGTTTTTAACAATAATAATTCCATCTGTATTTACTTACAATGATTCTAGCCTTTTTGTGATGTCTAAAATACAATATTTATTCAAATTTTACGATTAATAGAGAAATTTAAATATAAGCTCAAGTTTAATCATCCACAGGATCACCCGTTTGTAGATATTGTAATCAATCAAAATAAAATAAAACAAAAACAAAAAAGAGCTTAACTTTAATCACGGAGTAGACGTAACAAATTATTGGAAAGCAAACTTAGTGCTTTGGGCTATTATTTTCCCAGGATGGATTTCGTTTTTGTATTTAACAAGACAATAATTCATTTTAGAGTATTTAATGATTTGATCCACCGAAATAATACTGTATGATTTATATTTTTGCCATAGAACAAGAGCGAACATTTTGTAATGTTTATTTTAATATTTATTTTAAATTTTATTGTAATGATCGAATCGGTGTTTTTATTATACTTTAATAACGAGATGAAATATTTAGAACTGACAGATATGTCAGAAGATGAAAAATGAATAGAGATGTGTCAAATCTTTATAAATGTATTTGTATTTGTCAAAAAAACAATTGACGTAATGAAAATATAGATAAAAGTTGGAATCAAAAGAGAATAAACTCAGGCGTTCTAAAAATTTGAAAAAATAAATTTTTTGATGTAAAATAAGAATTAAGTTATGTAAAGCAAAGGGAACTGGGAATTTTAAGTGAAACATTTTTGGATAACAAATCGAGGAACTGTGTAGTGAATGTTCATCTTTCAGATATAATAAGCCGAAAGATAATGCGTGAAAAAATGTGTGGGATAATGTGTGGCTGAATGTGTGGCTAAATCTGTGGCTAAATGTGTGGGAAAATGTCTGGGATAATGTGTAGCTGAATGTGTGGGATAATGTGTGGGGTAATGTGTGGGATAGTGTGTGGCTGAATGTGTGAGAGAATGTGTGGGGAAATGTGTGGGATAATGTGTGGCTGAATGTGTGGGAAAATGTGCGGGATAATGTGTGGGAAAATGTGTAGCTAAATGTGTGGAATAATGTCTGGAATAATGTCTGGGATAATGTGTAGCTGAATGTGTGAGATAATGTGTGGAATAATGTGTGGGATAATGTGTAAGATAATGTGTGAGATAATGTAAGGAAAAATGTGTGGGATAATGTAAGTTCGAATGTGTGTTCGAATGTGTAGGAAATTGTGTGGGATAATGTATGTTCGAATATGTAAGAAAATGTGTGGGATAATGTGTGTTCGAATGTGTGGGAAATCGTGTGGGATAATGTTTGTCTGAATCAGTGGGAAAATGTGTAGCTAAATGTATGGGAAAATGTGTGGCTGAATGTGTGGGAAAATGTGTAGCTAAATGTGTGGAATAATGTCTGGGATAATGTCTGGGATAATGTGTAGCTGAATGTGTGAGATAATGTAAGAAAAAATGTGTGGGATAATGTAAGTTCGAATGTGTGTTCGAATGTGTAGGAAATTGTGTGGGATAATGTATGTTCGAATATGTAAGAAAATGTGTGGGATAATGTGTGTTCGAATGTGTGGGAAATCGTGTGGGATAATGTTTGTCTGAATGTGTAGGAAATTGAGTGGGATAATGTGAGGCTAAATGTGTGGGATTATGTGTGGGATAATGTGTGGCTAAATCAGTGGGATAATGTGTAGCTGAATGTATGGGAAAATGTGTGTTCGAATGTGTGGGAAATCGTGTGGGATAATGTTTGTCTGAATGTGTAGGAAATCGTGTGGGATAATGTTTGTCTGAATGTGTAGGAAATTGAGTGGGATAATGTGAGGCTAAATGTGTGGGATTATGTGTGGGATAATGTGTGGCTAAATCAGTGGGATAATGTGTAGCTGAATGTATGGGAAAATGTGTGTTCGAATGTGTGGGAAATCGTGTGGGATAATGTTTGTCTGAATGTGTAGGAAATTGTGTGGGATAATGTGAGGCTAAATGTGTGGGATTATGTGTGGGATAATGTGTGGCTGAATGTGTAGCTGAATGTGTGGCTAAATGTGTGGGAAAATGTGTGACATAATGTGTGGGAAAGTGTGTGGGATAATGTGTGGCTGAATGTATGGAATAATGTGTGGGAAAATGAGTGGGAAAATGTGTGGGAAAATGTGTGAGAAAATGTGTGGGAAAATGCGTGGCTGAATGTGTCGTTTAATGTGTGGCTAAATGTGTCGGAAAATGTGTGGAATAATTTGTGGGATAATGTGTGGCTGAATGTGTGGGAAAATGTGTGGGATAATGTGTGGGATAATGTGTAGCTAAATGTGTGGTAAAATGTGTGCGATAATGTGTGGGATAATTCGTTGCTTAAAGTGTAAGATTATGTGTGGCTGAATATGTGGGATAGTTAGTGGCTAAATGTGTGGGATTATGTGTGGCTGAATGTGTGGGATAATGTGTAGCTGAATGTATGGGATAATGTGTCTCTGAATGTGTGGGATACTGTGTGGCTCAATCTGTGGGAAAATGCGTGGGAAAATGTGTGGGAAAATGTGAGGCTAAATGTGTGGGATTATGTGTGGGATAATGTGTGGCTGAATGTGTAGCTGAATGTGTGGCTAAATGTGTGGGAAAATGTGTGGGATAATGTATGGGATAATGTGTGGGAAAATGTGTGGGAAAATGTGTGGGAAAATGTGTGGGATAATGTGTGGGAAAATGTGTGGCTGAATGAGTCGCTAAATGTGTGGGAAAATGTGTGGCTAAATGTGTGGGAAAATGTGTGGGATATTGTGTGGCTGAATGTGTGGGAAAATGTGTGAGATAATGTATGGGATAATGTGTGGGAAAAGGTGTGGGATAATGTGTGGGAAAATGTGTGGCTGAATGTGTCGCTAAATGTGTGGGAAAATGTGTGGGATAATGTGTGGGATTATGTGTGGGATAATGTGTGGCTGAATGTGTAGCTGAATGTGTGGGAAAATGTGTGGCTGAATGTGTCGCTAAATGTGTGGGAAAATGTGTGACATAATGTGTGGGATAGTGTGTGGGATAATGTGTGGGAAAATGTGTGGCTGAATGAGTCGCTAAATGTGTGAGAAAATGTGTGGCTAAATGTGTGGGAAAATGCGTGGCTTGATGTGTCGTTTAATGTGTGGCTAAATGTGTGGGAAAATGTGTGGAATAATTTGTGGGATAATGTGTGGCTGAATGTGTGGCTGAATGTGTGGGAAAATGTGTGGGATAATGTGTGGGATAATGTGTGGCTAAATGTGTGGTAAAATGTATGCGATAATGTGTGGCTAATAGTGTAAGATTATGTGTGGCTGAATGTGTTTGATAGTATGTGGCTAAATGTGTGGGATTATGTGTGGCTGAATGTGTGGGATAATGTCTAGCTGAATGTATGGGATAATGTGTCTCTGAATGTGTGGGAAACTGTGTGGCTAAATCTGTGGGATAATGTGTTGCTAAATGTGCGGGAAAATGTGTGGGAAAATGTGCAGGAAAATGTGTGGGATAATGTGTGGCATTATGTGTGGGAAAATGTGTGGGATAATGTATGGCTGAATGTGTGGGAATATGTGTAGAATAATGTGTGGGATAATGTGTGGCTGAATGTATGGGATAATGTGTGGGATAATGTTTGGGACAATGTGTGGCTGAATGTGTCGCTTAATGTGTGGGAAAATGTTTGGGATAATGTGTGTCTGAATGTGTGGCTTAATGTGTGGGATAATTTGTGGGATAATGTGTGGCTACATGTGTGGGAAAATGTGTGGGGAAATGTGTGGGATAATGCGTGGCTGAATGTATTGGATAATGTCTAGCTGAATGTATGAGATAATGTGTGGCTGAATGTGTGAGACAATGTGTGGCTGACTGTATGAAATAATGTGTCTCTGAATGTATGCGATATTGGGTGGGATTATGTGTGCTTCATTGTGCGGCAAGATGTGTTGGTCATTTGTCAGATAATATTTGTAAGATATTTCTCTGCGGGAGGAAATATTTGTCTTTTAAGAAGAGCTTCAAGCATCGAAGAGTCAATGTTCGAACGTCTTGTGAAACTGTAAATTTTATGTGTTTTTTCATGTTTTATGCGCTTAAATTATGATTTAACTGACAGTTATTTTTTTACATTGAATATATATTTAAATCTCTGTATTCTACTTTCCTATTAATTTTTTTTTTAGATTAAAATGTACTGTTTAAACGTTCGATCATAATTTTTCCGATTAACATATTTTCCTTTGGTGGATCTATTTGTTTTATCTAAAGATATGTACATCTTTGTTTTACAATGCAGAACTCTGAATAAAAATTGTCAATTATGAAATTACCTACTTCGTTATTTGAATTCACGGCTTTGGAATTTTCTAAGTTTACAACTTGCATTTGTTTCCCTAGTTATTTTTAGACGGGCAAAAGTTTCGGCATTAGTCATGGCGGATGAGCCTATGTCAGTATGGCCGTCAAGCCCATACTGCTTGGCGGTATCCACAATGCTTTTGGTAGATAACGCTATTCAATATTGTCAAATTATTTATGCTAATATTGTAGTATTATCAAAGTTTATTTGATTCAAAAAATAGGTTATACTCCCATGAAAAAAATTTATAAAAAAAATATCTGTTAAAATATTACACTAATATATTTTTCATATAAAAAAAATGTATTAAAAATACATAAAAAATATATAAATATATATAAAAGATGTATAAAAAATATGTTTTAAATTGCTAACCTTTAGCTGATTTTCATGTATTTTTTATATGTTTTAAATGTATTTTGAATGTGTTAAAAATATATCTTAGAATATATAAAAAAATACATATATAAAAATATAAAAAAATTATATAAATAATATATTTCGAATATGTAAAAATACATTTATGGAAATATAAAAAATATATGTAAAAATTATATTTTTACTGTAACCAACAACTTAGAAAAAAAAATATATAAAATTTATATAAAAAATGTATTTTTTATGTACGTTTTTTTGATATATTCATAACTATATTTGGTATGTATTTTTAATATGAATTTTCTTTTATATGAAGAATAAATTTTTTTTATATTTTAACATGCACTTTTTTTTATAGTAAATTTAACGTTTCAGGTATGAGGGATCATTTTTTTTTTAAATTAAAAAAATTAATTGAAAATCAAAGAATAAATTTTTTCAAATAAGAATTATTTCCTAATATAACCTGTGATCACTTGTTTACATAAATATATTTTTATCTATTTATCGACGAAGTATTGCAGCTACATCTATGCGGTTTTGGTAGTAATCCGATAGTGTATTGACTACCGCACAAAGATCTATTACGGAATGCCTTAGTGGCATTGCCGTTTCTTCAATGTAGTATGGGCCTCAAGCCCATACTTATCTGGTCAATTCTGTTATACAGACATGTAAGCTACACAAAATTTTCTGTACTATACAGTATGGTGAATAACGCCATACTTATGGTACTTGCTGCAATACTGTAATAAGAGTATGGTGATAAGTACCATACATTTCTTTCCGTGTACCATTGAGTTTCCACTGTATATTCTAGTGGTTCAAGCGCCACCGTACAAACTCGCTAAAAAATCGGCGTATCAACGGAGTTTCGACGGTGTTTTTCGTTAAAAAGCGGTGTTTTGTCTGCCATGTTGACAAGAGGTTTCAACTGTGTTTCTTCGGAGTTTTTACGACGTTTTGTCTGCATTTTCTAGCGTATTTTTTTAATTTTAAAATTTTGGTGTAATTAGTATGTAAAATAGTTATTTTCACGTTAAAAGAGTTCGTGCACTGAAAAAAACCGTTTAACATAGTGTAATTTAAGCGTAAAATTGAAATTCCCACTAAAACCGCCGCCGTGTAAAATAAGTGTAGTTTTGGTGTACTTTTTCTTTCATCGAAGCTCCGGTGGGAATAGCATGTAAAAATCGTGTAATACGATGTAATTTAAGCGCCCGAGTGAAAAAAATTATATATAATTTTAAATAATTATATATAATTCTACACTTATCCAAAAAATTAAAGGAACAAGAAAATTTTATAAATTTTTTAGTGATTTTTGGAAGGCTGTATTTTCGTGAAAAATGATCGTATCGAAAAAATTAAAAAAACAAATTGAAGCTTGAAATCTCTAGTTTGAAGATCTTCTAGCAAAATAATTTTTTGAGCTACGGTTTTCGCGGGATCATAAGAAATAGCTCGAGACAAAATTTTTCTAAATTTTTTGGTTTTGGTTTTTGGGTCTACGGGATCGGGAAAATTTTTTTCCGAAAAATCAATTACTGGCTCGTTTAGGAAATTCATTCAGCTACAATTTGCCTTTTTTGTTTATTTGTACGACAATTTGCTGCTGAGATATTAGCCTTATAATAAAAAAGGGAAAAAAAACTCCGAGTAAAACGTAAAAAAATTCTTGTTTTATTTCGTTTTTGGAGATTTTTTTTCTTTTTCTTTACCTTACATTTACTGAATAACTAACGCAAAAATGAAAAAAAATCCGAAAGAAAATTACTTTTTCCATTTTGGTAATGATTAAACAAATTAAGGAACAAAGCTTGTTCCTTAAATTTTTTTGTAAAACTTTGAACAATCGGCCCGGACAAACAGTTCAATGGATCGATTTGAAAATTTCTAGGGCTTTTGGGGGTACATTAAGCTGTAAAATCACCTGGCAACATTCCCCTTTCCATCAATATTCTTAAAGCAGCGGTTGATTAACTAAAAAACCATAAAAAGTCCATTTTTTGTAGGTTTTTCAAATTAATATTAAGGACGAAAAAAAATTTTTTTTTTTTAAATCGGAAATGAGGCTAGTAGGGTATTATTTCACGTTCTAAAGCTGCCCTTAAAATCAATGTGCGACCATTAGTGGCTGAGATATCGATAATCAAGGACAAAAAGATCCTTTTTTATTATAAGGCTGATATCTCAGCAGCAAATTGTCGTACAAATAAACAAAAAAGAAGCAAATTTTAGATGAATAAAATTCCTAAACGAGCCAAACAATTTTCCCGACCCTGTAGACCCAAAAACCAAAACCAAAAAATTTGGAAAAATTTTATCTCGAGCTATTTCTTATGATTCCGCAAAAACCGTAGCTCAAAAAATTATTTTGCTGGAAGATCTTCAAACTAGAGATTTCAAGCTTCAATTTGCTTTTTTAATATTTTCGATACGATCATTTTTCACGAAAATACAGCCTTCTAATAATCACTAAAAAATTTATAAAATTTTCTTGTTCCTTTAATTTTCTGGATAAGTGTATATTTGCTTTCAATTGTTTGATTAAAAAATACAATTCATTTTCACTTTTAACGAAAAACTTTATTCAAAAAAATATCTCTCATACTAAGAAATAAAAACACTTTAAGCAATTGAAATTATTTCAATTTAAGCATAAAAATATGTTGATTTGAAAAAAAAAACATTTTGACATAAGATAAAATTATCAAGATAATTCTTTACTTGGTGCAAGATTATCAGATATCTGTAAATTGTATTTGTAATCAATACTAAAAGTTGTAATTATTTTATAATATAATAATTAGGGTGTGCCGGAAAACAACATTTTTTTTTCTGGGTACCAAGAAAGAATAAAAATTCTGTCAGAAGATTGGCTCTTAAATTCAAGTTTTAGAGGTAGTCCATCGCATTTTTCGATTTCTGATTTAAATAACATAGGAAAAATATTTTTTCACAGTTTAGAATTTTATCACTCACCAGGGAATTGTGTATCGGAAAAATCAATGAACACTTGTGTTGAAAATTGAACGTTCTACAATAAAAGTCTCTTATAATTTTTCGATAAAGTTAATTTTTTGAAAGTTCTTCGAGGTCAAAGTTGGATTCATAGTAAATTTTAGTATTATTTGACTTTTTCGGCGAAACTATCAGACTTATCTTAAAATGTGATAGAGTTTTTTATGTAAATCATTTCACTTCCTACAACTTATTTTTCACAAAGTAATACAGTTCACTTGAACCAAGAAAATTAATCTTGATACAAAAGATTTTGTTTAACGATTTAGAAAATTGAAATTTTCTTGCACGTAGTAAATAGTTATATTAAATTAAAATTTTTTTTTCCTCAAATCAACATATTTTTATGCTTGAACAAAAAAAGTTTATACTTGTTTTAAGAGTTTTTTTTTCTAAACATGAGAGATATTTTCTTAAAGAAAGATGTGATAGTTTTTTGAAACAATATTATATTTTTTGATTTGAAGACAATAAATTTTCTCGGAATAAGTACAATTTTTTAAGCGCAAAAATTTTTATATGCTCCAACCAAAAAAAATAAAAAAAATGCTTAAACTAAGAGAAAAATAACTCGGGAGTAAAAATATATATGTATATATGTAGGAGAGGGAGGTCACCGGTGCTATAAGCAGCAGCGGAAGTAGTTCTATGCTCGCCACGAGATCGCGCCCACGGGTTGTCGTGTCTCTAGTAAGAGACTTATTTCAGAAGTCTTATATTCCAATGCTGGAAGCAATTTTGGCACGAGTACTCCTCTGTCATTTGACAGAGTAATGAGTACCTTTTTTGTTGGTATCATCCCTGTGGAAAAGGTCTTATAAAATCTCATAAAAAAAATTGGCTATGAGAAAACGATCAGTATTTGTCCACGAAAAATCTCCAAAATTCTGATACAATTATTTTCTCATAGATGGTGCATCAAAAAAATTTTTTTCTTAAAATTCTCATATAAATTTTCAGAATCTATAAGAAACAGAAGCTGTAATATTGTGATTATAAGTATTTATAAGTTTTCGAAAAATGTAAAGTTTACAATTGAGTAGATTTTGGAAATGAATAAGATTGTATGAGACGATTTCTGAAGTAATCATACAAGATTTAATACTGATTAATCAATGTGAGTACAGTTATTTTCCATATAGTAACGAAAAAATTTATGAGATTGAATAAGTTATAGTTTCTTTAGTATTGATTAAGGTTTATATGCTAAATTATTGAATTTTTTAGCATGAATTCAAAAAGTTTCTATTATGTATACTCAAGAATATTTGTATGAGTATTTACGCGGAAAATCTTTAGCAATCTATTCACGAAAAATCTATGAAATTGAGTCCGTTTATTTATTCATCAAAAATTACTCAAGTAAACATTAATATTAAATATTAAAGTCATGATGTATTATGGGATATACCATAGTACAACCCAAACAGGTACTTGTTGGTCTGTCAAATGACAGAGGATTACTCGAATAAAATTGTATTGAAATTTGGAATATAACACTTCTGAAATAAATGTCTTACCAGGGACACTACAAATCGTAGGCGCGATCTCGTGGCGAGCACCGAACTACTCCCGCTGCTGCTGCCTAGCACCGGTGACTTTCCCCTTTTCCATATCGATCTTTTCTCCCGGGAAATTTTTTCTCTTGGCTTAAGCAACTTTTGTTATTTTGGTCGGAGAATACAAAAAAACTTGCGTGAAGAGAATAGTACTTGTTCCGAGAAATTTTATTCTGTTTAACCAAAAAAATGCAATATCGCTACAAAAAAAAAGATGTATCTTGCACCAAAAAAAAAAAAAAATGGGGCAAGATACATTACTGGGTTTGTTTAAAATCACATAAAAACTTATATTTTCACTCATCTCCGAACAGTTAAAATATTTAAAGTACAAGAAATAGTGATAATATTAGTATTTTTGGTGTAAATTCTTATAAAAAAAAATTGAAATAAGCAATTATTTTTGAATGAATCTGATAAAATTAATATTTTATGTGAATGGAAATTATTTATAAAATCTCATAAGTACTCCATAATATTTTATAAGTAATAGCCTTCTAACTAAAACTTACAAAAACTCATAAATCACATAGCTTTTAAATTAAAATTAAATCTTTTAAGTTTTTACAAGTTAATTCGATTATAGATTTTCTTACTAATTCTCATAAAATTTTTATGAGAAAAAGGTCTGCATTTGTCCATGTGATTCCTGATTCAGTCTCATAAAATTTCGAAGAAATACATAATAAATATTTTCTCATAAAATATGACAAATATTTTATGATATTCAATAAGATATTATCTCCTAGGATAACTCTTACTAAAACTTATAAATTCTGGAAATTTCGTATAAAAAAATAATCTTATTAAGATTTTGTAAGTATTATAACATCGGAATTCGCCTGATCAATTCTTAGTTAAAATAGATTAGAATAAATTGTAACAATCTTATAGAAGTGAAAGTACTTATTCAATCTCATAATCGTTGGCGGAATTCGAGTCACAGAATCTCATAAATTAAAAAATCTTACTCATTCTTTTAAAAATCTAGTACGGAAATCATGATAGGAAAACATCAAAAGCTTTGACTCATAGATTCTCATAAAAATTCATATGAGAATTTTTTTAAATTTCATAGATATTTTCGAAGCTCATAGATTCTTATAAAAAATATTCAATATCTTATCAGAATTTATGAGAGCTTTTCCACAGGGATAGTATATCCTATTTTACATCGTGGCATTAGTATTTATTACCAATGCTTCCATGAATAATAATTCTCAGAAATTAAACTTGGACTTACAAAAAAAAATTATTTTTGTAAAAAGTATAGAGTTTTTACTATATGAACAAAAATTTACATTTTATTTAATACGTTGTATAGGATGAAATTCAAGCGTACAATTTACATTTCCACTGAATCATCCGTGGTGTAAAATAAGTATAGTTACAGTGTACTCTTTCTTCTATTGAAGCTCCGGTGGGAATAGCGAGTAAAAATCGTGTAATACGATGTAATTTAAGTGTAAAATTTAAATTTCCACTAAAACAGTCGTCGTGTAAAGTCAGTGTAGTATTGGTGTACTCTTTCTTTCATCAAAGCTCCGGTGGGAATAGCGAGTAAAAATCGTGTAATACGATGTAATTTAAGCGTAAAATTTAAATTTCCACTAAAACAGTCGTCGTGTAAAGTCAGTGTAGTATTGGTGTACTCTTTCTTTCATCAAAGCTCCGGTGGGAATAGCAGGTAAAAATCGTGTAACCCGGAGGAGTACGGTGTAATTTAAATGTATGTTGTGTGGAATTTTTTCACATTTACACGGTGGGATTTCAGGGGATTCAGTGAAATCGGATCCGCCAGGGCATCGAGCACGTGTTCTCTTAGATCCAGGCTCAAAGTTGTCACTGGTCTCATTTAAACTCGTCAACCAACTTAGACTTCTCAGGAAGTCATCAGAAATCCCAATACTTGGGGTCGGTAGTATCTCGACAGAAGAAACTCAAGGTCTACTGACGCCCGATTTACAATCAATTCACTCAGCGTCTAAGTTACAATTGGAAGCTCATATACTACCGAGGTTTACCATCCAGATTCCATCAGTTACGGTAACTAATCGAGACTGGCATCATATTAACAATCTAGAGTTGACAGACCCAGAATTTTTAACACCAGGTCTAATTGACATCCTCATCGGTGCAGATAATCTCAGACGAATCCTTAAGTCATCTCGTCTAGTTACAAGTGGTCAATCCGAACCCATGGCTATGCGTGCTGTATTTGGATGGGCAGTTCTGGGTCCAGCATCTTCAGACTCTCACACGAAATGTCTACGGTGTCTTCATTTGACGAGTAACGATGCATTGCAAGAAACTCTCACGAAATTTTGGGTACAAGAAGGAGTAGTTACCACATCAGATATCTCAGTCTGGCTGAGTCAGAATGTGAAGAGCGTTTCAAAACAACTCATTCTAGAGATGCATTAGATCGTTATTTGTACGACTCAATTCAGGCGTCTCACGATTGGGCAACTAAAAGTTAATAGCATAAAGGTGCCTTCAAGGTCTTCTGAAACGTCTCTCCTCTGATGCAATTGTCAAGGAGCGATACATCAACTTCCTGCAAGAGTATGAAGCTCTAGGTCACATGGTCGCTGTGCTTTTGGACGCTCTAGAGCCTTCTCATGCGTATTACCTCCCTCATCATGGGGTATTAAAGTGGTGTTTAATGGATCTAGCAGGACGATATTTCGTTAAACATGTTCAAAAGACTCTCAATCTCAATGATGTTTCAGTTTTTCTCTGAATTGACTCTTCAGTTACTCTCGCATGGGTAAAAAATAATCCAATGAGGTGGAAAGAGCTTGTGGGAACTGAGTATCACATACTCATTGGAGATTTACATTAGTAAAACTCAACTCAGCTGATTGCGCCTCTCGGGGTCTAAGTGCTTCTCAACTGATCGAACACGCACTGTGGTGTACTAGGCCACCATGGGCACCTTAATCTCCAGAATTCTGGACATCAGCCATACCACCATCTCCAGAGCAAGAATTGCAAGAACAACCGGCATTTCTTTTAATAAAGGTCTTCCTAAATTTCTCAGAATTACTGCACTTTACTAGCGAGAACGTCTTACGTTTTGAAAAGGGGCAAAACTCAAGTCGAGCCATCCTACCAATTAATTCAGTAGATTTAGAAGCCGCAAAGCTTTTCTGGATACGAACAACTCAACAAGCATACTTCTCGTCGGAAATGAGAGTTGACCATGCTGGTATCTTGCGAGTTGGTGGTCGTCTAATAACGATAGGAGGGGATTGGGTAGCGAAGTATACACGGAATGTCGGCATGTCTTTTGGGTTTGACAAGTGCGCGGTCGTTAATCTGGTGAAAGATAAGGGCTCTGACTCTCGTGGAGATATCGAGTTAGTAGATGAGAGTGTCATTAAACGTCTTGACGCCGGAGAGTCGTACAAATATTTTAAGATTCACGAAAGTTTTATGCAGGACACTATTACGTTCTAAGGTGATCAGAAAATTTTTTATAAAGTTTTATTACAGCAAATAAAATTTAGGCTTATCTTGCGAGCATTCTCTTATCAGTAAACTCGGTTTTTCTTATCTCACGAGCGCTCACAATGGAAGATTATTTAATTCGGCTATAAGGAAACAATCGCATAAGACGATCGTCTGTGGTTTCCAGAATTTGAATATAAGTCAAATTATTACAGCAACCAGATTCTTCAGCTGCGTTCCTTTACCCGCAGCGAGCCATCACCTAACCACCCCATGTTTACCGAGGCTTACTCGCATCCAGTCTTCATAAAATTCAAACTTAGTGTATCCTCTTTTTTTCGTTCTACAAGGCTTTGTTCTAGTTGTAGATAACAGCTACTTCGAGTTTCGATGGTGAGATATATAAATTATAATATTACCGGGATACCGAGTCTCCGAATTAAAGAAATACGTTACCCAGCAAAAGGCAGCTGTGTAAACTGCAAATAAAAATCGAGATTATAATAAAAAATCTCTTGTAAATTATGATGTCTAGAGTAGCCATTGTTATTCTCTGACTTCGCTATCCGAAGCTTGCCAGCTCTGGCAGCCGTGTGACTTTGTTTTCATAGAGATAGGGAATCAACCAAGAGCTTACAGACAGTCTTTCCCCCCCCCCCCGGCCTAGTTACCTGTTTTACTCCATGAAGCTAACTTGTACATTTCCCCTATCCCGCCTAGGACCAAGAAAAATCTTACCTATCACTTTTTCCACCTCTTCGTTACCCTATTTCGTAATACCTTATCAATCCGCATTATCCAAATTTCTAGCAAGCATACATTTGGGAACCACCTACTTCTCTCCTCCTTATAATTTGTATCTTCTTCAATTTCAAGGGTACTATGCATCATCACCATCATCATCATTATTATTCTACTAGTGGTAATAAAATAGGCCTGGATGGCGGGGTTTTTTGTACAATCACTAAAGTTTATTATCATCATTGTTGCGTAATCACAACTACATTTAAATTCAAATGTAGTTGCACTTTCGGCAGGTAGAGGCAGCACCTCCTGGTTCCTAGTCCATTAATTCAAACTTGATCATGCGCAGTGCGGCGCATGCGCATCGACTGTTCCCTGCCTCGTGTAGAGAAGACCGACGCCATTATCTTTCGTTTTACGTACATTCAAGTAATAACACATGTTATAATAAATCGTATCATTTTGCGCTTATCACGAGTAAATAAATCAAAGTAATTGATTAATTGAATTAATCAATCATCGATCTCATTAAAAATATATTTATTTATATAATTTCGAGCACCAGAGCTCATAAATAAAATACTTCAAGAACTCAAATAATCTAGGGATCATCAACCACGTTTCTCAAGAGGTTATTCAAATGGGATACATCACAGGTGCCTTTTTTATTAAATAAATAATTATTACCAGTACTCGATTAAATAAAAGACTCAATATTATAATTAATTAATTATCATTATGCTCAATATTTTAATTAAATTAAAAGTTAATTCTCGCTCGGTGCCCTCTGAAATCATGCTACAACGTGTTCAACAAATAAAGTAAATTCAATGTAATTTACTTCGAGCTCATTCAATTCAATTAAATTAAGTGATAATTATTATTAATGAACTCAATTATTTATGCATTTGGTGCTCTTAAAAAATAATCATTACGTGTTCAATTCTTAACTTCGCTCGGTAACCTCTGAATTCATGTTCCTTATTATCATGACATTTTTTCAATCAACTCAGTGTTCGAATAGACTCTAATAAATTACTTCAATTATTTCAATTATTTACTCGAGCTCAATTCTATCATTTGCATTCAATTAATTACGTATTCATGAGCTCAAGCAATTAACAGTACTAATAAATTAAATCAACGAATTAATTTTGTAACCCAGTGATAATAAGTCCTGTGACAAATAAAAATATTGTTGTATTTTTAAATATGGGTATTTTTCAAACACCCCAACCACCAACCAGTCCTGGCATGCATTTATTTAATTATTATTATAACAATCATACATTCATAAATGGTACAGTATTTTAGCTGAATATTAATTATATATTAACATTCAACATGATTTATCATTTTCCAAATATTTATCCTTTGGAAACGGGTTGTCCAATATTAATTTTGGCATTTCTGCAACGATCGGGCTCACCTAAAATAGAAAAAAATAGAAAAACCACAATAAAAATTCACATAAATTCCCGAAGTATTTATTATTAGCTTTAATTAACTTTTATAGTGTTCCTTTAATTTATGATAATTTTTTTAAAATCATTCAACAAGTCTAAATTTCATAGGTGGATTTTTTAAAAATCTATTTACTAGTTGTAATATTGTTGGAGGTGAGTATGACTAAAGGATTGTAAATCAGTCCACGTATAGTAACAGTAACAAGTATTATATTTGACTCAATAATTACACGTCTGATAGCTAACAGTCCTTGGAATTGAATGTCGTCAATTGCCCTGACTGACTCGCGCCAAAGAACCCGCGACGCTAGCGCTCCCCTTGACTATAAGTACATTACATCCCTTCCCACTTATTCCAATGGCTGTTACAATATACACTTAGATGGTATTATTAATATTTAATTATTTATTTATCATAAGTTTATCACGTTTAGAAAACTTCAGAAAGTCCGCGTAAAGGCGAATATTAGGACCGCCCGGCCAAGGCCAAACGTGTAATAATGATTTATTTGGATTCGCCGAATTGAACAAACAATTTTCACAGGATTTGGCGATGTTCTCAATGTCCTGATCGATGCCAGGCCACCACACATACAATCTCGCGATCGCCTTCATGTGCACAATACCGGAATGCGTTTCGTGTAACATTTTTAATATATTCTGTCTAAGTTCTAGCGGTATAATAATTTGATGGCCCCACATTAAGCACTCATTCTCGACTGCTAGTTTCAACTGTCTATTTTTATAAGGCACTAGTTCGTCCGAAACATCGAATGGCCATTCCTCCCGGACAAATTTAAGAACTTGTGACAAAATACTGTCGTGCTTTGATCTATCTCCAATTACATTACCATCAATTACTAAAATTTTATTACTTATATAAATAAAGTACGAATACTCATTGTCGGTTGTGTTAATCCCCGAGGACTCCTCTCTTCCAGGTAATCTCGATAGAAAATCAGCAACCTTATTGTCATTCCCATTTAGTTGTCGAACTTCGAAATCATATGCTAGCAATAAGACGGCCCAGCGTTGAAGCCGACTAGCTGACATCACTGGGACCCCCTTTTTATTGCCAAACATATATATATTAACGGCTTGTGATCCGTCTCCAGTATGAATTTTTGGCCGTAAATGAATTGATGAAATCTTTTTACGGCAAACACGATGGCTAAAGCTTCTCGGTCTATTTGGTAATAATTCTTTTCAGCCTTGGTTAATGTTTTTGCTGCAAACATCACCGGTTTGCAAGTCTTAGCATCTACGATGTGAGATAAAACTTCTCCTAATCCCCATGGCGAAGCATCACACGTAATTTTAATGGGCAACATTGGATCAAAATCCATTAATAGTGTATCAGATGTCAAACACCTTTTTGCTTGTTGAAACGCTGCTTCATGCTGTTCAGACCATCGCCATTGAGTATTTTTATTTTATAATGAATAAAGTGGTCCGACTACCTCCGCATAATTTTGAACAAATCTCGAATAATAGTTCAAGGTTCCTAGAAACCGACGTAATTCGGTAATATCCGTTGGAGCTCTTACCTTCTCAATAGCTTCAATGCGATCGTTTAACACTCTGACACCATTTTTCCCCAGTACGTAGCCTAAAAACTTGACTTCACTAACATATAGATCACATTTGTCAGGTCTCACCGTTAATCCACATTTCTTGAGCCTGGCCAAAACAGCGCTTAAGCGCTTATCGTGCTCTTCCTTCGATTTGCCATAAATTAAGACGCCATCAAAAAATACTAATACCCCTTCAATACCTTTTAATACAATTTCCATTTCTGCTTGAAACATTTCAGGGCCCGTTGACGCCCCAGAGAACAATCTTAAACATTGAAAAAGACCTTTATGCGTATTTATTGTAGCAATTTTGCGTGATTCATCGTCTAGCTCAAACTGTTGATATGCATTTATCATATCAATCTTTGAGAATATTACCGCTCCGTCTACACTAGCTTTTAAGTCCTGTACTTTAGGTATAGGATGATAATGTCTAACTAGATAGGGATTTAATGTAACCCTATAGTCACCGCATATCCTTAGTTAACCGTTTTTTTTGAATACTGAAAATACATCTTTGTATTTGACTAGTGGAATACAAATCAGCTCGTTTCTATTCTCAATGTAATTAATCATACTCGTCTCCATTGCGTTATTAAATGTGATAAGGTTGAATGCTTGGATCCAATCACGGCCGATTATCGGCCTACTGCTTCTATTTAACACGTACAATTTTAACTGGCAATTAATATTACCGTAAACAACGTCGACATTCGAAACACCCAAAGGTATCATAGCATTTTCTTGGTATGAATGAAATTGTCTTTTCGTCTTTCGAAGAAATAATCCTCTTAATTCACTGTGCTGATTGTAAGTTTCTTTCGAGACTGCCGAGATAGAGGCTCCGGTGTCCAGTTCAAATTCCATTCTAATACCTTGTATGAGCATATTAACAGTTAATGGCTCAACATAATTTAATGTAATATCATCCTTGTCACAAATATTATTATCGATTACTTCATCCGCATCAACTAAGTTACTTCCAGTCTCATTGACATTACCAATATTCTCATTACAATGAAATAATCCCTCTAAATCGTCGTCACTTTTATCTATATCGGTTTTCTTATTCTCACCAAAATTTTCTAAGTAATTATGACCATTTTTATTTTTAAAATTTCTAAAATTAGAATTTTTGTTACTAACTCTAAAATTACCGTGATCTTTTTCGCCATTTTTGTCATTAAAACTATTATTGCGAATTTTACTCTGGCTTATAGTACTTAAATGACCGCGATTTCCACAATTGTTACAAGAAAAAAATTTGTACCTACAATTAATTTTTTTATTTTTAATTGTTTTCTAGTATATAGCTGTAGTAACGGCCTTTTACACTTTTTGCCTTTATAACGCAACTGCTTTACTTCTCTTTCTGCCTTCAATGTGCGGCTGTGGCCCGACTTGTGCTTATACTGTACTGCATTATTACCGTGATGCCCTACAACCTCCCTTGTGCAATGGAGGTGTAGTGGCGTAGGGAAACCATAGAGAAAACCTAGCCAGTACAGTTTCGGTTTGGGTGAAGCTCCAGTGATCGATAAAATTCCCATTTTACCGATCACTGGATCTTCATCCCGCGCCTAACGGTCAGAGACCTTCGTTCGAACCCAACGCGTGGCTAAACGGTCACCCAGCCAAGTAGTGGCCATGCTCAATGCTACTTAACTTCGGTGATCGCCCGAGCCACGCGCGTGCCGAACGGCTGCCTCAGCCGCTTATGAATTTGTACCTACAATTTTTGGCAATGTGGTTTAATTTCCCACAGCAAAAGCATTTGTTACCTTGACCATAATTACCATTACCACTGAAATTTATTTGTTGCCGCCCTTTGATAAGATTAATATTCTCAGAACTATGCGTTATGCCTGTTGTCATTCTTAATACGTCTTTATCTGTGGCCTCCAAAGCCATCGCTAATTCCTTGACCTTGAGAAATGTGCTATCACCTTCACTCAATATCCTCTTCCTTAATGCGTTGCAGTGTAATCCGAACACATTGGTCCCGTAGATGGTCTTCCAAATTAGCCCCGAAGCCGCAGTTCACTGACGCTTTCTTGAGACGTGCAATAAACTGCCTAATACCCTCACTTTCCTGTTGTCAGCACTCCTTAAATTTATATCGTTCCGATATTGCACTACATTCCGGCTGGAAATGCTCTTTTAGTATTTTTGACAATTCAGCATACGACAGACCCGACAGCGTTTTCGAACTGCACAGATCACGCAATAATGTGTACGCGTTGGTACCGATGATTGATAAAAAGGTCGACTTTTTACGATTTTCGTCAATCCCATTTGCAACAATATAATGATCAAATCTCTCGATCCATAAATTCCAGTCTTTAAATTCAGTTTAGGCTGCCGATTTCTCCAAAAACCATACTTGCTGCATTTACTGTCTCACTAACATTTTTGGGTCCACCATTACGACCGTTTAAAGATAACAAAGTTTTATTCAATTCCATTTGCATTTCCTGTAACTTCACACAATTTCTTGATAATTCACGCTCCTCAGCTACTAATTTTGATTCAAAACCGTCGAGATTGCTTTTACGTTCGAGTGATTTCTGGCGTTTCATCATTATTTCTTGCCGTTCTCTTGCTAACTCCGACTTTTAATGTGCTAATGCACGCTTCTCTTCTTCCATTTTTCTTTCAGAGTCAATTAACTTGGTCCTAGTTCACCCGAAACTTTTTTTTTAATTTCCGCCAATTTATCCTCGTCGCCAATGTAATATTGTTGAATAGGTGAGTATGACTAAAGGATTGTAAATCAGTACACGTATAGTAACAGTAACAAGTATTATATTTAAGACTCAATAATTACACGTCTGATAGCTAACAGTCCTTGGAATTGAATGTCGTCGAATGCCCTGACTGACTCGCGCCAAAGAACCCGCGACGCTAGCGCTCCCCTTGACTATACGTACATTACACTAGTTGGTAACAACTGTTCTTTAAAAATATATACAAAACTTTGGCATTCATTCAATTTAAGCATTTCTCTGCAGTTTATTTGTTTCCATTGTTATTTTAACCGCCACGGATACAATAATTATTATTCAATAAGCAAAACAGTGAAAGATTTAGTAAAGATATATTTTTAGCAGTTTGATTTCAAAGTAAATACTCTAACTTAGTACGTAAATTAAACTGGGCCGAAAAAATCGACTTTTTTAACTTCCCGCTAAAAAAATCGACGATTTTCGAAAAATTGGGGAGTTATTGTTTTCACCCTGATTTGCGAAAATCGAAATTTCACCAGGTGTCGACATTTTGAGGTCCTAGGAAGCTATTCTGGCTCTTTTCAGAATGATGTCCGAGTGTCTGTATGTATGTATGTGTGTGTGTGTGTGTGTGTGTGTGTGTGTGTGTGTGTGTGTGTGTGTGTGTGTGTGTGTGTGTGTGTGTGTGTGTGTGTGTGTGTGTGTGTGTGTGTGTGTGTGACCGGTCAATAACTTTTTAACTAATGAACCGATTTGGATGGTTAACACGGCAATCGAAAGAGCTTGTTGGCCATCAACTTTTCTGAAAATTTCAGATCATTTGATCAAGTAGACTCAAAAATATTGGCGAATTACGAAAAAAAAAATTTTTTTTTTTAGTTTTTTATTGATTTCTCAGAAACGACTTATACGATCAACTTCAAAATCTAATCAGCTCTAGAACTCAATAAAACGCGTCGATTGCCGCCCCAACCATCAAAATCGGTTAATTCGTTCGTAAAATATCGTGGGAAAAATAAATGCTAAAAAACGGTTTTTTCGAAAACAATGATATACAAAAGTATTTTTGAGCTTGAAGAGCTCAGAAATGTACCTACAACAATGTTTTCTAGCTCTTTGAGCTCAAGGAGCTCGAAAACAGCGGGAAGTTTTGGGGCTGGCCCGCAGGGTCAACCGATAGACAGATTTTTTTTTAAGTATATCGAGATTATAATTTGGTATGATAAAAAAAAATATTCTGAAAAGGCCGTGGGACGATAAGTATACCGAATCGGCCCCAGATAGGGATCGGGCTCATTTTTTCAGAGAATGTTTGTACCCATGAGATAGTTCGATGCTGCGAGTTTCAGGTCTTTATCTATAACCACTTCGGAGTAAATCGAAAAATACTGGAAATTAGAAAAAATTGATGTTTTCAGAGCGTACTTATTAGATTGATCTGAAAATTGGATATGTTTTGGGGGTTGATGGTAGCTATCTGAAAAAAAAAAATAAGAGCTATTTCGGCTCACAAAAACCTAAAAAAAAACGAGTTTATATTTTTAATTTCAATTTTTAAGCATCTTACCATTACGAAACAGTTATGAAAATATTTTTTTTTAATTCCTCATCCAATTTCCTATGAATCTATGGCCTTTCGAAATTTTAAAAAATGGTACTACATATTGATAAAAAATAAAAACCATTTTTTGCTCAAAAATCGGGTTTTTCTGATAATTTTACTCTTGAACTGATAAAATACAAAACTTACTCGTTTACTAAGGTAGAGAAAACCATAAAAGAAATAAAATATCCTTACATTATTGAAATAATTTCATTCAATGTACTTAACTATTATTAAAAACTCTATCAGTAACTGTAATGAGTAAATCAGTATTCATTACTATTGTTTATGTAAATCAACGTTGTTTCAGAGAACTTAAACGTTCCCGCCCAATATTCAATGAATTTGACAACCACAAGATGGCACTGTAATTCGAAATTGGTAACACTGTTTTTTTTGTGAAAAGTCACTAGATCTGTTGATAACCTAAAAATTACTGAGTGTTGACATTCCAAAGAATTGGCTGTACTATTATCTATATTTAGTAATTATTTTTAATTGTTTAAATAACTATTTAAGTGAAAATATGTCGACCCCCGAAGCTAATAATCCAAAGTGTTGTATTTGTTCGAAGTACCTGAAAAAAATGCCGGGTACTCCAAAACATATAAAATCTGACGAAGAAGCTGAAGAGTTTTCGACTGTTGTTGAGTGTCCGATTGTAGTTGGTGATATTCTTTGTTCGAATTGTCGCGTAAAAAAATATAAAAAAACCAAACTTGAAGATGAGATTTAGGAATTATCGTTGGAAGATGAACTACCTTCAGATAGGAGTGATCTTTTAGAAAGAACAGAATCGAGTTTATCAACGATGACTTTACCTCAATCAAGTACTGATGATCCATCTATTCATTTAGATGTTGCCTGTGATGATGAAATAGAAGAATGTATACACGGAAAGAAAATTATGGGAGTTTTCCTATGCATTATGGGAATGGTTCCCATAATGGTATGGGAATAGTACCTATACTACTATAGGAATGGTTCCCATATATTATGGGAACCATTCCCATAATAGTATGAGAATAGTTCCCATACCATTATGGGAATGGTTCCCATAATATTATGGAAACCATTCCCATTTCATTATGGGAAGCATTCCCATAATGGTGTTACGTCCCAGCCTGCTCATCAGATGGCTCTGCCAATTTTAAAATCTTAAATAATAATAGACCGACCTGAGACCCGCCAAATCGATATATTTAAATAATAGAATAATAATATATTTTCTTTATAATAAATATTAATAAGTATGCACTTAAAAATGATCAAGTAGATAAGATATTTTTAATGCATTATAATATTTATTCATCATCGACAATTTCTCTAAAAGAATGTTAATGAATAAAAATAGATAAGAATAATTGTACGACAAATAATGACTGTTAAAAGAATATAAAAAGTGAAATTAGTTTTTCCACGAAAAAGTGAAAACATTGAAAAACATCGTCCGACTGCTGACGCAACAGCATCCGCGTCGAACGATGATAACGAACTCCCTCTTTTTGGGAATAAGGCCCTAAAACCTTATCCCACTTTTCTCAAGGGTGTTGGCTCATGTAAAGATATAAAAAGCCGATGCCCAATGCATCACCAGCTCAGCTCACACTCGTACACTCTCACATCAACCAGAAATTATAATAGTGCGGCTTATAACACGCAAGTAAACTCCCGGTTTAAATCGATTATATTATTCTTTTGACACGAAGTTATTTGTCACATAATAATTGTAAACCCAAGTGTATATTTATCCAAATTCTTCGACTATTCTATTTTATATGAATAAATCAAACATATTTATTCTTTAAATCACGACCAAGTTATTTCGAGCTTTCGAGAACTACCCCGTATCCGAAGATCTACAGTCACGTCCAATTCAAATAATTCGCGCCGGCAACTCACAAGCCGACACGACTCCAGGACGTAACAACTATATATAATTAAAATTGGTGGCAGCGACGGACTCGAACAGCCTCGAAGTAGCCTGGTGATTTTCAAACGAAGAATTCAAAAATCCGGAAATTTTTTTTTTTTCCGTAAATCAGAAAATTTTTCATCACAGTGAGAAAATTTTAAAAACAGAAATTTTTTTAAACACACATATTTTTGAAGTAAAAATTTCGAAAATTTTTTTTTACGAGAATTAAATTGTGAAAATTTAAATTAAAATTCAAAATTAAATCGCGGAGTTTAAACAAAAGTAATTAACAAAAATTAAATAAAATTTAAAAACTAATATCAAGAATTTAATAAAAAAAAAAAAATAAATAATAAAGCCGAAGTAAAATTAATAAATTTTTAACAAAATAAAAGTGAGAGTTTTTAAAAAAAAAAAAAAAAAAAAAAAACAAAATAAAAATCAAGAAACATCAAGAGATCATAAATATATAATAACAGCATCGAATATATACATTGAAAATATTTTCTACGAGCATCATTCAATCATCAAGAAATTGAAAATTTTCCTACGGCGATTGGGCATATCGTCATTATCAACATCAACGAAAACTACGACAGCACTAGCAGAGAGATCAACGGCAGCGATAACAACGACAGCAGCGATTACGATCACCAGCGCACTAGCAGCTTATACCTGTATATTCAATTAAGTAGTAAGTCAATTATATTGTTGAATTTTTTTTTCCTCTGTCTTTTAAATATATATATATATAAAATGAGTATCGAAAAAATGGAAACCTCCCTTATGGAGACCCAGAACGAAATAACAGCATTAAAAGCACAAATCGAACAATTAATAGCAGAAAAACAAGAAATGAAAAACAAATTTGAAGATAATTGTCAAGCAGCCATTGCACATCAAATAAAATCACATTTTGAAAAAAATCCACCCGTAGGTGCTTCACACCAAACGCCTCAAAACCTTAACTTCACAAAAAATTTGATCACAGGAAATAAAATAGATTATAAAGACTTTTTGAAAACTATTCCAGACTTTGACGGTACAAAAGACGGTTACCCGATAGAATCATTCACTAAAGCATGCAAAAACGCTAAAAAACTTTTTAAAGACGAAATTGACGAAGAATTTCTAGTTAAATTATTACAGACCAAATGTAAAGGCGAACCTTTAAAAAGGGTTAGCAATTTAGACCCGACAAACATTGACGATTTCATTTCATTCTTAAATTTACATTTTCGACATAGTAAAGAAGTTTCATTGTGGATGAAAGAATTTGACAATTTCCGACAAAACCCAAACGAACGCGTTATAGACTTTAATTACAGAGTAAGCCAACACTTACAAAGTACATTATCAGAAATCGAATATACCGACGGGGAAAACAAAATAGAAAAAGCTACGCTAGCTAGAGAAACCGCAATTAGATCGTTTATGTCAGGTTTACACCCGAAATTTGCTATTTTCTTACAAGAGGATAGATATCCAGACCTCGAATCTGCGACAAAATCTGCCGAAAAAGTAGAAAGACAACTACAACAAATGAAAAATGTTGACAACTTTTTCAAAGTATATGATTCCCAAGCTAAAAAAGAAAGTAAAGATTATTATCATATTCCTTCAGATAACAAACTTGACCCTCGAAATACTCGGGACAATAGTAATAAAAATAATTATCGTCAGAATTCTTATAATAATACTCAAAATTACGCAGAAAAACAAAATAAATATCAAAATAAAAATCATTCAATAGAACAAATCATTAAATTCTGTAAATTTTGTAAAAGAAATAACCATAATATTGACGAATGTAAAGCCTTAATGTATAAAAATAAAACTGAACTAAGACCAGATCCAAATAAAAATATTTTAAAGTGTAGCTATTGCAATATGAATGGTCATTCAGTTAATAATTGCCGTAGAAAAATTTACAACGAAGGAAAACGCGACGGGTTAAATTCAAATCAGAATACGAATACGGGAAACGACAAAACGTTTCCTCGTACAGGCGCGCCGATGGGAAACGTAGCAGCGCAGCGCCAGATACCACACCCAAACTAAGATTACCATCAAAAACTTATTCCGTAGGTGCTATAGCAACTGACTATAAGCCCACGTCGATTATGCTTAGATCTAAGGATATAATGTCTAGTTATGGAAAAATTTTAATAGACACCGGGTGTAATTTAAATTTGATTAAATATGGAGAAGTAAAATATAAAAAATTAATTGATGAATCTTATTGTTATAAATTAAATGGTGTCTCTGAAGCTATCACTTTAGGTAGAATAAAAATAGAAATTTTCAATAAAAATACTTATTTCCACGTAATACCAGATGAATTTCCTTTAGATTATACGGGCATACTCGGCATGGAATTTTTACGAAAACATGGCGGAATAATAAATTTAGTAGATAATACGGTAACATTTCAACGCTTAAATAATTTACAAATGTCATTAACAGAAGGAGAATATTTCGTTTTAAAAGCTCGTACAAAAACAGCAATGTTTGTTCGAGTAAATAGTAAACTAGAAGAGGGTTATACACCCCGTATTGAATTTGAAAACGGTATTTACGCAGGCGAAGCTTTAGTAAGTAATAATAACGGTATCGCTCATTTGTACGCGATTAATACTCTCGATAAAGATGTTAAAGTAAAAGTACCCGTGATTCCTCTGTACCCTTTCGGGACAAGCGAAGACGAGGATACTAGCTTGACGCATGACGACACAGACAAACACGATAACAGTACCAGGGCCCGGGAAAATCGTGTTGATAAGGTGTTAAAACTTTTGCGTTTAGAACATTTGAATGAGGAAGAGCGTAAAGCAATAGTTTCTCTTGTAGAGAAATACGCTGACCTATTCCACATTCCGGGAGAACCACTGCGCGCGACAGAGACAGCAACCCATACTATACCTACTACCGATGACGTTCCTGTAAATACTCGACAATACAGACACCCTCCTGCACAGAAAGACGAAATAGAAAAACAGATAACGGAATTAATGTTAATGGATATAATTGAACCTTCGACCTCACCGTATAATTCTCCTTTATGGATAGTACCCAAAAAGGCTGACTCTAAAGGCAATAAAAGATGGCGTCTAGTAATTGATTATCGCAAATTAAATGATAAAACTGTTAAAGATGCATATCCACTACCGTTGATAAATGATATTCTTGATCAATTAGGTGGTGCGATTTATTTTTCAGTATTTGATTTAAAATCCGGTTTTCATCAATTGAAAGTAGATTCTAAAGATAAACACAAAACAGCATTTACAACTCCTCATGGTCATTATCAATTTAATAGAATGCCATTTGGACTTAAAAATGCTCCAGCAACATTCCAAAGGTTAATGGATTTAGTCTTGCGCGGGTTACAAGGAGCTGATCTCTTTGTTTACTTAGACGATATCGTTATTTACGCACGTTCTCTAGAAGAACACAACACTAAATTCAATAAATTAGCCGAACGTTTGCGAAGTGCGAATTTAACTCTACAAGCCGATAAATGCGAATTCTTAAAAAAAGAAGTAATCTATTTAGGCCATCTTATATCTGCCGACGGTGTCAAGCCTGATCCGGATAAAATAAAAGCAATTAAATGTTTTAAGACACCCGGAAATACGACTCAAGTGAGAGAATTTCTCGGACTTGCTGGTTATTATCGGCGATTTATCAAGGATTTCGCAAAAATCTCTAAGTGCCTATCTGATCTTACAAGTAAAAACGCAAGATTTACATGGACGCCTGAACATCAGGTAGCTTTTGAAACCTTGCGGGATAAACTATGTACAGCTCCGATATTGCAATATCCAGATTTTTCGAAACCATTTATATTAACGACCGATGCATCTAACTACGCAGTTGGAGCAATCCTCTCACAGGGTAAAATTGGCGAAGACACAATTGTCGCAACAGCTTCTCGTGTGCTTAATAAACATGAAAAAAATTACTCAACCACAGAAAAAGAAATGGTTGCAGCTTTATTCGGTATGAAAACCTTTAGACCGTATCTCTATGGCAGAGAGTTCACTCTTGTCACCGATCACAGACCGCTAGTTTGGGTAAATAATATGAATGACCCAACATCGCGTGTAATGAGATGGAGAGAACGGCTAAAAGAATTCGAGTACACTGTGTTATATAAGGCGGGAAAAATAAATACAAACGCGGACGCTTTATCGCGTAATCCAATAATCGAAAACCGCGAAACGTATCCTATTAAAATTAAATGGCGTCCCGGTAAACCAGGAATCGCTAGATTAAGGACTTCAGATCCTTCAGATGATGGTAAAATTATTAAAAAGAAAACTAAATATCATAAAAATTCAGAGTCAAGCAGCTCAAATGAAAAATTAAAATTGAAAAATAATAATAAAAATTATAATAAAAATAAATTAAGTTCAGAGGAAAATACTATAAATGATAAAATAATTTGCGATAAAAATAAAATTGCAACTAACTCAGTCGACAGAGTTAGAAAAATTAATTCGAAAATTCAAATTCTTGAGAAAAATACTCAAGCGGTCGATCTACAAGATTCGGTCGAAAAACGAAAAATTCTTGAGCAAAATACTCAAGCGGTCGATCTAAAAGATTCGGTCGAAAAACGAAAAATTCTTGAGTCAAAAACTCAAGCGGTTGGGCATACAAACCCAGTCGTCAAACCCACTAGCGATGGCAATAGGACTGATCACCCTATCAACCAACGGTTAGGTAAAAATAATAAAAACGGATATATCGGTAAAAATAAAAATTTAAAAAAGAAAAGATCTGACGTCAGACGATATAATCCATATGAAAAATTTTCGAGTACTGAATCACTAAGCGAAGTTGATTACAGTAAAAATAAAAATAATAAAATAAATACAAATAATCCTCAAGAACTAAAATCCAATTTAATAAATAAAAATAATCAAAATAAAAGCAAGTTAAACTCTAATGAAAATTCAAATTCTATAAATAAATCTAATGAAAAAACGAAAATAAATAAAGATTCTAAATTAAATTCAAAAGTTTTATCAAATCCAGAATCAGATAAATCGATAAATCTCCCTAATTACTCTGACGTATCATCGTCATCAGGAGATATTTACGATGCGGTAGCTCTGAGAAAAAAACTCATGAAATATAACCCTTCGTGTTTAAGTGACGATTCTTACTTGACAGATTTCGGGTTGTCTTATATAAATTCTCCAAAACGTAAAAATTCACGTAATTTAACACCATCACCTCAATCTCTAAATCCACAGACACCTAAAAGTTACAAAAACACAAATACTCCATTATCATTATCACCAAACGTACGAACACAAAATACATCCACACATTCAGACCTAAATATACAAACAGATAAGAGAAATACAAAAATTGATAAAAATAAACCTATTCCTTCTCAAATTAAAAGAACGACCAAGATGGCAGAATTTACACCTTCTCCAGCAATACGTACACGTAGAAAAGTAAATAAACAAAGCAAAAAAATTGACAAAATAATAACTCCAGAAACTTCAGACGACGAATCAAACACTGACGAAACAGAAATGACTGACTCAAAAATATATTCCGAACATTCAAATGACATTAGTACTGAATCACCAATTGAGACAATCCCTATCACCTCTAGAACTCCTATTAAAACCAAATCCGTAAATAAAAAAGACATGGGAGGTGCAATCCCGTGGTCCTCTGACGAAGGAGGCGATCACCCAAGAATTATGGACGTCTCCGCGTTAATTCATAACGAACCAGAAAATAAAATAAATATGTCAACTAATGACATAATGGAAAATTCTTTCACAACAGAACCCATGATAATTGAATCACCAGACGAAACAACAACTACCGAAAACAACACATTAACACAGAAAAAAATAGCCAATAAAAATACAGAAAAGACACAAACAAATACTACAAAAACAAACCCAAATTTAAATAATACAGACAAAAACAGACCTCACGGTACTGATACTGAACAAACACATACTAATAAAATTACACCAGAACTACGTAGATCAACTAGAAAACGTAAAATCAAAACATGTTCATGTTGTACAGATTACGACGAACACACACATTCACAAAAACAGATTCCAAATAAAATACAACATCTTGCGAATAATTTTAAAAATAAAACGAGAAAGTCAATTAGTAAAAATTCACAACCAAAATTGCCAGACATAATGGTTACTTTAAAAGCAATTAAACGTCAACAAAATTTAAATAGTAAACGGGATAATAACAAATTGTCAACAATAAACGAAAATCTAAGCCCAGTAAATTCACAACAAACTATCTCACGTAAAGAATCACAAAATCCTACACTAAATTCACCTATCGACCAAAATTCAAAATCGCCTGAACGAATAAATTCATTCAACGACCTAAATTTCGATCAACAGATAAATTTAGTTGACGACCAAAATTTTGAACAAATAGAACAAACACATTCATTTAACGACCAAAATTTTGACGAACTCGAACAAATAAATTCATCTGATGATGAAGTAGACACACGACAAAATTTGACAAAATTAAATTCAGACGGAAGCCAAAACAATTCAAACAACGATGCGATCATAATAGCAAACGACAATTTATCTAACGAAGAAATAGATTCTGATGATGATTCATCCGTAGTTTCAGTAATGTCGAACGACTTTAGTAACGATAATATAATAGAGACTAGAGACAACTTAGAAATGCAAAAAAATAGTTATTTATGTTTTTTTAATACAGACGGTCCTGTTACAAGCGAAATAGGAAAACAATTATTATTGTCAGGATATTTAAATTTGAGTCCATTTGCTGATTATAAAGTAGGTCAAGTAATCAAAATGGGAACATCGAAAAAAAAGGTACTTGGGTTAGTTATTCAAAATAATAGCACAGATGTGGCTACCGAAAAAGATTATTGTAAAGCTTTTAAAAATTTAAAATTATATATGGAAAAATCAAAATTAAAATCAATTAGTGTTTCTCAAGGACGAAGTAATTTATCGAAAACTGTATGGTCAAAAATTAAAAGTATTATAGCTAAAACATTTAAAGGGACAGATATTAAAATAATCATTTGTAGAGACCAAATAATAATACCTCCAGTAGAAGAGAGACAGAAGATTATGGCTGAGAATCACGAGACCCCAATGGCAGGTCATAAAGGTGTCACTAAAACGTACAATAGAATTAGACAAAGATATTTTTGGGATAATATAAAAAAAAATGTTGAAGATTTTGTTAGAAAATGTATCAGTTGTCAGAAAAAGAAATTAGTAAGAATTAAAACAAAACAACCAATGGTAATTACTGATACATCCGCAGAAATTTGGGATAAAGTAGCATTAGATATAGTGGTTCCGAATAAAACATCAGCTAACGGTTACTCATACATTTTAACGATGCAAGATGACCTCTCAAAATATTGTTCCGCAATACCTTTAGTAACTATGACAGCAAAAGATATCGCAATAGCACTAGTTGAAAATTTCATATTAAAACATGGTTGTCCAAAAGTAATTTTGACAGACCAAGGTCAAGCTTTTATAGGTAAAGTAATGGGTTGGGTAGCTAAAACTTTTAAAATGAAACAAATAAAAACAACAGCTTTTCATCCTCAATCGAATGGTTCTCTGGAAAGAAGCCATCAAGTTTTAACAGACTACATTAAACATTTTACAAGTCATGACGATTGGGATAAATGGTTGCCTCATGCAACTTTCGCCTATAATACAAGTGTACACGAAGGTACGAAATTTACACCATATAGATTAGTTTTTGGTAAGGAAGCGCGATTACCATCAGAATTTTCATATTTAGATGATATCCCTACCTACGCAGATTACGTTAAAGAACTTGCAATTCGATTGTTAGAATCAAGAAAAGAAGCAAGAGAAAATTTAGAAAATTCAAAATTAAAATCCAAAGTACGATACGATAAGAAAATAAATCCCGTAAAGTTTAAAATAGGTCAAAATATTTATTTAATTAAAAATCAGAAAGACGGTAAATTTGATGACAATTATTTAGGTCCTTACAAAGTGACAGACATACTGCCAGACAAAAACGACATAGAAATAGAATATAAGCCAGGAAAAAGAAAAATTATTCATTGCGATAGAGCAAAAATAGCGCACTAAAATATAACTTTTCCTTTCACCTCTCTGTCCTACGACTAACCTTCATTCTAAATTTACAAGAATATAAGCAAGCAAACCCCATGAAAATTCACAAAAGTCAGCCGAGACAACTTTTCTTCTAAATTGTTGGAATTAATGAAATAAATAAAAAAATTTTTAATAATAATAAAAATATACACAAATAAATTAGAAAAAAACTGCTATTAATTGAAATCGACTAATAATGCTGAGAAACTTTGAAAAATAATTTCTTTGATTATACAATTAACACCAAAAATTATATAAAAAAGACGGAAGAATTATTTTTTTTTAACAATATAAAGACTTCAATAGAAATATAACATATAGACTTAAGAAAAATGTAACATAAGTTTTTTTTTCTTTTAGCATATACGAGCTTACAACCTTAAAACAATAGCATACACAATAATCAAATTTTTTTTATACAATTGAAAATCAGTAGAAATTAGAAAAATATGGAAATTTTGTTTTTTATATAACATCTAGACTAACACTATACGACAAGAATAGATAATTTTTTTTCTTTTTTTTCTCATAGCATTTAAATCACATGTTGAACAAACAAAAAAAAAATAACATAAAGTAGATAGTTAGAAATACATATCGAATAGAAAAAAAAGAGTAGATAAAAAAATTATGAAAAAATTCATATACAGATTGATTTATATGTATATAGACATAGAACGAAATAATTTTTTTTCGGAAATCCAAAACTCAGATACCACTGAATTTAGCTATAACAAAGACTCTATCATTTTATTTGTATCTCATAATTTAGAAATTACAAACAATAGAAATTCGACCAGTAAATAAAAAAAAAAAAAAAAAAAAAAAAAAAAACAACTTTAACAATTCAAACATTACGAAACTTGTCATTAAAATGACACATAATTATGGTGAATTTCCCACCAGAGTATAAAGTACTAATTTATGAGCTAAAATTAACACAGTAATTATTAATATCTTAATAGATGTACAATGTTTTTCATTTAGAATAAGCATTTGATCAATGGGCTACAGGTCGGTACACAGATTCCATAATTTTAAAATGAAAATTATTGTATAGAACAAAAAAAAATTACTTTTTTTGATGAGAGGTCAGGCCCAAAACAAGCGGGGCGCTTGTCCACCGGGTAGGGAGGTGTTACGTCCCAGCCTGCTCATCAGATGGCTCTGCCAATTTTAAAATCTTAAATAATAATAGACCGACCTGAGACCCGCCAAATCGATATATTTAAATAATAGAATAATAATATATTTTCTTTATAATAAATATTAATAAGTATGCACTTAAAAATGATCAAGTAGATAAGATATTTTTAATGCATTATAATATTTATTCATCATCGACAATTTCTCTAAAAGAATGTTAATGAATAAAAATAGATAAGAATAATTGTACGACAAATAATGACTGTTAAAAGAATATAAAAAGTGAAATTAGTTTTTCCACGAAAAAGTGAAAACATTGAAAAACATCGTCCGACTGCTGACGCAACAGCATCCGCGTCGAACGATGATAACGAACTCCCTCTTTTTGGGAATAAGGCCCTAAAACCTTATCCCACTTTTCTCAAGGGTGTTGGCTCATGTAAAGATATAAAAAGCCGATGCCCAATGCATCACCAGCTCAGCTCACACTCGTACAC
The DNA here is from genome assembly GCF_029852145.1 of Microplitis mediator. Taxonomy (NCBI): domain Eukaryota; kingdom Metazoa; phylum Arthropoda; class Insecta; order Hymenoptera; family Braconidae; genus Microplitis; species Microplitis mediator. The sequence goes on from NC_079971.1 coordinate 8,748,045, forward strand.
TCTCACATCAACCAGAAATTATAATAGTGCGGCTTATAACACGCAAGTAAACTCCCGGTTTAAATCGATTATATTATTCTTTTGACACGAAGTTATTTGTCACATAATAATTGTAAACCCAAGTGTATATTTATCCAAATTCTTCGACTATTCTATTTTATATGAATAAATCAAACATATTTATTCTTTAAATCACGACCAAGTTATTTCGAGCTTTCGAGAACTACCCCGTATCCGAAGATCTACAGTCACGTCCAATTCAAATAATTCGCGCCGGCAACTCACAAGCCGACACGACTCCAGGACGTAACAATGGTATGGGAATCATTCCCATAATGGTACGGGAATCATTCCCATAATGGTATGGGAATCATTCCCATACTATTATGGGAATGGTTCCTATATTGGTATAGGAACTATTCCGATAATATTATGGGAACTATTCCCATAATGTTATGGGAACCACCCCTATAATATCATAAATATTTTTTTTTTGCACAATAGTGTAGAAATTTCCCAAAATTTGAATTTTCTTGAATGTTTTTTGCTGACAAAAAATTCTTGATAAAAATTTTAATGTTTTTTTGCCAAATACGATTTTTTTTTTCAATGTTTGAATTTTTGTTTTTATGTTTAATAATATTTCTGTGTATTGTAGAAGTGATTACCACACTTCTTTAAAATAATTTTTTCATGATAATATGGGAACCATTCCCATAATATTATAGGAATGGTTCCGATTATAGTATGGGAACTATTCCCATAATATTATGGGAATGATTCCCATAATGGTATAGGAACCATTCCAATTGCATTATGGGAATCATTCCCATAATATTATGGGAATAGTTCCCATACTATCATAGGAACCATTCCCATAATATTATGGGAATGGTTCCTATAATATTATAGAAAGTATTCCTATAAATTATAGGAACCATTCCTATAATTATAGGAACCATTCCTATAGTATTATGGGTATCATTCCCATAATTATAGGAACTATTCCTATAATTATGGGAAACATTCCTATAATTATAGGAACCGCTCCCATAATTTATGGTCGTAATTCCTATGATGGTATAGGAAAAAATTTTACAGAATTATGGGAACCGCTGCCATAATTTTCTTTCCGTGTAGAAGTTCAAATGAAGAGAACTGTTGCGACTCATAGATATTGTTGTGTATATTCTGTCTCAAATGGAAATCTAGTCGTTGTTCCTCAAGATGCCCGTATGCAATGCTTTATAAAGAAAAGAATTCTTATTCCGAATGGGAATCGATGCTGCAGCGATCATCTCATAAAAAACGCTTTTATACGGAGAATTTGAACCACTTGAAAGTTTATTCTAATTGGAGTAACTTAAGATTTTCAGAATTGTCTAAAATGATGGAAAGTTTAGCTGTAGAATGTGATTTGACACTTCTCGATGAAATGGATGATTTTCGAATAACTGATGAGCGACTTTTTATATTTACTGGATTACAACGTGAAAACATACTCGAAAACATAAAAGATAATATTACTCCTATGGTTGATGAAGATAGCGACGAAGACTAGTCACAAATTAGGAGAACAATTTTATTTATTATTTGTAGTAGATTAATATATTTAATTGCAGTTTTAATTGTTTATGGATGAAATATCAGCGTTGAAATTAATAAATAAAAAAAATTATTTTAATAATGTAAGGATATTTTATTTCTTTTATGGTTTTCTCTACCTTAGTAAACGAGTAAGTTTTGTATTTTATCAGTTCAAGAGTAAAATTATCAGAAAAACCCGATTTTTGAGCAAAAAATGGTTTTTATTTTTTATCAATATGTAGTACCATTTTTTAAAATTTCGAAAGGCCATAGATTCATAGGAAATTGGATGAGGAATTAAAAAAAAATATTTTCATAACTGTTTCGTAATGGTAAGATGCTTAAAAATTGAAATTAAAAATATAAACTCGTTTTTTTTTAGGTTTTTGTGAGCCGAAATAGCTCTTATTTTTTTTTTTCAGATAGCTACCATCAACCCCCAAAACATATCCAATTTTCAGATCAATCGAATAAGTACGCTCTGAGAACATCAATTTTTTCTAATTTCCAGTATTTTTCGATTTACTCCGAAGTGGTTATAGATAAAGACCTGAAACTCGCAGCATCGAACTATCTCATGGGTACAAACATTCCCTGAAAAAATGAGCTCAATCCCTATCTGGGGCCGATTCGGTATACTTATCGTCCCACGGCCTTTGAGCCCTTCATATCAATATCCAGAGTCGTATCGTCGCAATTTTTGATTTTTTTATAATGGGCGGGTTTATGTCTCATAACTTTCAAACTATCAAGATAAACGAAATTGACTCGAATACATTTCTTGAAAGGAATTTAATGCTCTACAAAGAAGGCTTGATTAAATTTTTTTGTCAGATAAACCGTTTCCTTATAATCTTGCTTTGAACAATGGAATGATTTTACAATTTGATTGTTCAACTTTAAAATTTTGTAATTACTGTAAAAATCAGTTTCCGAAAAAAAGCCAATGAATATTCTCGAAGGAAATTGAATGTTTTACAAAAAAAGTCTCTTAACAAGTTTTGCTAAATTCACTCCTTCATAAGTCATTCAAGGTTGAAGTTACTTCAAAACGACTTCTTTTGTAGAACATTCAATTTCCTTTGAGAACATTAATTGGCTTTTTTTTGGAAACTGATTTTCACAGTAATTACAAAATTTCAAAGTTGAGCAATCAAATTGAAAAATTATACCATTGTTCAAGAGATGATTATAAGGAAACGGTTTATCTGACGAAAAAATTCAATCAGACCTTTTTTATAGAACATTCAATTCCTTTCAAAAAATGTGTTCGAGTCAATTTCGTTTATCTTGATGGTTTGAGAGTTATGAGACAAAAACCCGCTCATTATAAAAAAAATCAAAAATCGCGATGATACACCTCTGAATCTTAATATTACGGGTTCAAATTTACACAATAATTTTTTTTTTTTTCATTCCAAATAATATTTTCAATGGACGTTAAAAAAAACAATAGCCGATTTTTTTGGCCCGGTCTGAGGTAAATACTGACTGGAAATTGTAATATACAACTGAGGAGATTATACCGAGTCGAAAAGTTTCAGCATTATTTCAAACTGATTAGGCTGAACTGGACCTTAAATGAAGCTTACTGCGCTGAACTGAACCTTAATTGAAACTGACTGCGCTCAATTGAGCCTTAAACTAAACTGATTAGCCTGCTACTGGAATTGAATTGAAGCTGGATTCAACCTGAACACGCTTAAGCTGGAAACTGACGTGAAATTTTCAGGCTGTTTTAAAACTGAACACCCTACTATAGCATTAAAAAGACACTGAATTCGAGCTGAATAACTTATAGGTTATTCAGTTCAAAACTAGCTTAAGCTTTGAGCATATTTTCAAGCTGAATAAACTGCTACTTAACAAAATTTTGGCTTGAATTAAAACTGTTTAGCCTGTTAAAGTATGAGAAAGATTCTGAATTCAAGCTGAACAAGCTGTTAGGTTGTTCAGCTTAAAACAAGCAAACACTTTGAACTTATTCGAAACCTGAACAACCTGCTACTTAATAATTTTTTAAGCATGAATTCAAGCTGAACAGCTTAATATGACTGTAAAAGTGAATGTGTTCTTCCGATCTTGTGTAGGATAGAAATAAGTTCAGTAGTCACTGTCGGTTGCGTAGCCTAGTCGTTAAAGCGTCGATCTTTCCATAGGTTCCCGGAACATAGGTTCCCGGGTTCGAATCCCACTGATGCGTGTGCAGTCGTCGATAAGTGTAACGTTTTTTTTCTGAATCCAAAATTTCTAATTCGATTAGAAATTCAATTATTTACATATCTAACAGTCCCTCCATCACCAAAATGATTGAACAAAAAATTAAAACGAGAATAAACCAATCTTTTTTTTTTTTTTTAATTTAACTAAATATGGTCATAGACGACCAAATATTTCCAATTTCCATACATGACCATACATAATTCGTTTTTCCTGGGCAATTAAATAAATTCAATCATTTCTATTTTATTTAATCAAATAGGATAATAATACTAACAGTATAAATTCCTCGTCTCCAACTTACTGTCGGCCAAAAAAAAAAAATTTATTATTTCTTTACCTGGCGAACTCAACATCAACCTAAAAAGCCTTAATTTTAAACTATTTTCAAGCTGAAGAGCCTGATTTGACGCTATGGTCAAACTGAATAGCCTGGTTAATTGATTTTATTTTCAAGCTTAATTTTAGCCTAAGGGCCCTGAACAGTGAAATATGACGACTTATCAGTCTAAGTTCAGGCTCATTTTATAATGTATTTTAAATAACCACTTTTTATTTTTTTCAACCGTTAGCTAGCAGTTTATTAAGTCTGAAATAATGCTGAAACTTTTCGACTTGGGGATATATAGCCCCATTCAAAAGTCTTAATAGAATCTAATTAAAGGAGTCAAAAACTGCATAGAATCTTCAAGACACTTATAGATTTTTACGTCGTTTTGAGTGCTGCTAAATGGATTCTATGGGAACTTTCGGTTAGGGACGAAAGGATGAAGATTCAAATAAGAGATGTCGCGATTGATGATATTGCTGTATTTCTTACTCGTTTTTTCACAGTCATATTCTGATCAAAAATAAATGTGTCACATTTATAGCCAAAGTTTGGTTCGTCATCAATACCAATGAAGTCTGAGTTTTCACTCTTTTCGCTAAAAATGAAAAAAATACTAATTTTGAGCATGCACTTACTATTGAATGATAGTTCAAATATGTTGTACCTTATATTATCATTAGTTGTCTTAACTGATTTATTTGCAGATGCTTTCCAAATTGGATTAGAACCAGTAAGTGCAAACTGATTAGTCATCGGCATAATACCAATACGATCTAAACTTTCTTGTTGTGATCCAAATTTCCATTCGGTGGCCATTTTCTCTAGTCTCTTCGTCAAGCTATATAAATTTTGTTTTTCGTTAAGTAAAATTGTGACAAGTAGCCAAATAGAGAATGAAAATTATTCACCTTTGCGTTCGTACAAAATAGAAGAATAGTAAAGCAATGTTACATGAGAAAAAGAAAATTGTAAGTGATATCAAAATCCATTGGACTGTTTGTTGAAGGTCATGAACAATTAATGAACTTCCTGTTGGTACATCAATCAAATACACTGCTTCTGTCTGAAGAATCGCTTTCAAATTTGTTATAGTTTGTAAATCACTTGATGTTCTGCAAATAAATGAAAATCTTACTTATCTCTAGTCAATACTAACTGTAAAAATTTGATTTGCCGGAGAAAAAAAATTTTGTCTGATCATATATAATTATATATACATAGTAGGGTGGCGCAAAAAAACCGACTATTTTTTCTTTCGATCTCGCATGAAAATTTGTTGGTTTACGATGTTTTAAGAAGCCTCTCCAAAAATCAGCTCAATAAAAAATTTGCAAGAGGTCGCTCACGAATTGTGAAAATATCAAAAATAATAGGAATTCGACTTTTTTATTTCAAATTTTTTTCTTTATCTAGCAGCAATAGTTTATATTTCTGAAACCATGACCACGCTGAAAATTTAAGCCCAAAATTTAAATATTCAAATTCGCTCAAGAATTTTGAATATTAACTGATAATATGTTACTAATAGTTTGAATTAGTTTTTGTATTTTTTTTAACTCAATTATAGTCATTTCAGTAAAATATAACTTTTGCCTATCCAAAAATATACAGGACAGTCTTAAACAATAAAATTTGATAAGTTTTGAATAAGCGAAAAAACCTGCGAATTGAATTAAAAAATAAAAAAGTATGTAAATAACTTATTATTTCTATTATCGGGTTATATTTTGAAGGTTATATTTTCATTCATAGTCATGCAAATTGATGGTGAAAAAATCGAGAAGCTTTATTATTAAGGGCATTCTCAGAATGTGCCCACCACTTTTTAAAAATATGCAATGACTTTCAACTGTCATAACCGTATTAAAATTTTAATAATTAATTAAAAAAAAATTAAAACCTTAATTGAAAAAAGGACAACGTAGTCGTAATTTCGTTGAGATATAGAATTTAAAAAAAATTACTTACAATTGATATCAATTGGGAGTTAAACGAAATTTGTTGAATAAATTTTAGCCAACAAAATTTAAAAATTCGAATTATAAAATTGACATGACGATTTTACTGAAATTTATTTAACGAATTTTGTTTAACTCTTAATTGATATCGAGTGTAAATAATTTTTTCTTTCATCTGTATATCAGCGAAATTACGACTACGTTGTCCTTTTTTCAATTAATGTTCTAATTTTTTTTTAATTAATTGATAAAAATTTGATACGCTTATGACAGTTGAAAATCATTGAAAATTTTTAAAAAGTGGGAGGCACTGTCTGAGAATGGCCTTAATATTTGAGGGTCACTCGGAAACGTCCAAAAGACAGCACTCGGAAACGTTCAAAATTCTTGAGCGAGGTTTAAATATTTAAATTTTGGGCTTAAATTTTCAGCGTGGTCATGGTTTCACAAATATAAACTATTGATGTGTTATGTCCAATAAATTTTTTTTATTTAATTTATTTCATTTCATAAATAAATTTACAAAACTCCTCTTTACAAAAGCACGCGAAAACGCAGCGTCAGTTCTACCATCACTTATGCGTATAAAAGTAGCGCGACGATTTTTGCAATAACGATTGACGAATAAATAAAAACTTTTCGTCTTTTTCCACCAATGACAACAATTTAATTACTCCTATCAAACATCAATCAAAGTTTTTAAATAGCCTGAGCACCATGGCTCAGGGCCTTAGTTGTTGATCAAATTTTCAGATCTCGAGTCCTACGGTATCGTGTAAACGGTGTCGTGGTTGTTGATCAGATCTTGAAATTTCGAGTCCTACGGTCCGCGTAAACGGCGTCGATAGCCCGTAATCTTATTGCAAAAATCTGTCCTAGACAAGGCAATAAGTAACCGTCCTTAATAAAAGGTACGAGGCCGATAGTTCCTATCGTGTAGCGGTATTCTTTTGTTAACAGCGGTTTATCTTATATTTAGATTCAGTTAAATTGTAAATTGATTAAGGTACTAGGCCGATACACTAATGCAAAAAATTAAAGGAGCGGAAAAATTTTATAAATTTTTTAGTGATTTTTGGAAGGCTGTAACTTGGTGAAAAAAAATCGTATCGAAAATTTAAAAAAAGCATTTTATAGCTTGAAATCTCTAGTTTAGGTGTATTTTTTTCAAAATTTTTTAAAAGCTCCGATTATTGCGCAAACATGAGAAATACCGCGAGCCAAAAAATTTCTGAATTTTTTTTTTTTTTCCGAAGAGCCCACGGACCGCGGAAAAATTCTTTCAACTAAACGAATGCATACATCGTTTAGCAAATTTATTCAGCTTCAATTTGTTTTTTTTTTAACCTCGTAGGACGATTTGTCGCAGAGATATCAGCCTTCAAACAGAAAATGATCCTTTTGGCTTTGATCTTCGATATTTCAGGTACCAATGATCGCACAGAAAGTTGAAGGGCGGCGTTGAAAACTTGAATAAATTCCCTACATGACCCTGTCATCATTTTTTGAAAAAAAAAAATTTTTTTATTTTTAACATCCATTAGAAAAAAGTACAAAAAAATGACTTTTTTTGGTTTTTTAGTAAATCAACCGCTACTCTGCAAATATCGATAAAAAAAATAATGTTGCCAGGGACTTTTTTAGCTTAATGTACCCCCAGGACCCCTGTAAATTTTTAAATTGATCTATTGAACCGTTTTTTTGGAATCATCGATCAAAGTTTAGCTAAACAATTAAAGGAGCAAGTTTTGTTCCTGTAATTGTGTAATCATAATCAAAATGAAAAAATTTTTTTTTTTCGACTTTTCTCAAATTTTTGCGTTGGTAACTCAGCAAATGCAAGGAAATGACAAAAAAAAATAAAAAATTTCCAAAAAATGTCAAAAAAAAATTTAGAATACAAAAAACAAGTTTCAATTTTTTTTTTCTTCGATTTTTTTTGACATTTTTTGGAAATTTTTTATTTTTTTTTGTCATTTCCTTGCATTTGCTGAGTTACCAACGCAAAAATTTGAGAAAAGTCGAAAAAAAAAAATTTTTTTATTTTGATTATGATTACACAATTACAGGAACAAAACTTGCTCCTTTAATTGTTTAGCTAAACTTTGATCGATGATTCCAAAAAAACGGTTCAATAGATCAATTTAAAAATTTACAGGGGTCCTGGGGGTACATTAAGCTAAAAAAGTCCCTGGCAACATTATTTTTTTTATCGATATTTGCAGAGTAGCGGTTGATTTACTAAAAAACCAAAAAAAGTCATTTTTTTGTACTTTTTTCTAATGGATGTTAAAAATAAAAAAATTTTTTTTTTTCAAAAAATGATGACAGGGTCATGTAGGGAATTTATTCAAGTTTTCAACGCCGCCCTTCAACTTTCTGTGCGATCATTGGTACCTGAAATATCGAAGATCAAAGCCAAAAGGATCATTTTCTGTTTGAAGGCTGATATCTCTGCGACAAATCGTCCTACGAGGTTAAAAAAAAAAACAAATTGAAGCTGAATAAATTTGCTAAACGATGTATGCATTCGTTTAGTTGAAAGAATTTTTCCGCGGTCCGTGGGCTCTTCGGAAAAAAAAAAAAAATTCAGAAATTTTTTGGCTCGCGGTATTTCTCATGTTTGCGCAATAATCGGAGCTTTTAAAAAATTTTGAAAAAAATACACCTAAACTAGAGATTTCAAGCTATAAAATGCTTTTTTTAAATTTTCGATACGATTTTTTTTCACTAAGTTACATCCTTCCAAAACTCACTAAAAAATTTATAAAATTTTTCTGCTCCTTTAATTTTTTGCATTAGTGTATTTTCATATCGTGTAGCGGTATTCTTTTGTTATTTACAATTATTATAAAAATCACTCCGACTCGATCGAATAGTGACACAAAAATCAAGTGTAATTGTAGTCCGATCTCGGGTCGAGAAAATCTGCGCATAAAAAGCCATAAGGCTACATAAGGACGTAATTTAAAAATAATTTAAAAATAATTAAAATTAATAATAACCAAATTAAATGGTTTTATATCTTTTATAAGTGCAAATCATTGTAACAGTTATAGTGTTTAAGTGCTGTAATTGAAAAAGTAAATAAAAAGACAAGAGATCATAATCTTAACTTAGTGAGTTCATTCGAAAATAGCACATAAGATTCTATCCTACTACCCCAGCCGCGCCCATTCAACCAACATCTTCAGGAAGAGGCCGAGTGAGCTGCAAAGTCCTGGAGGGATACAACCTGCCGTACTAGAAGGAAGACTCATTTAATGGTAAGTGAGAGACATTGAAAATATTTACTCTCTATTGATCGATATATAAATGCAACGTGACCAAGCTCGAAGGCGTTTGGGTTCGTACTCTTCGAAAAACCCACAATAAATAATAAATATAGGAAGCGAAAATCTTCCTCGTATTCTTTACTGTTGTCCGGATCCTCCAAATCGCTCGTTAAATTCTTCTATCGCTACCAAAGGGAGAAATCCCGGATAATTAATTTGAATCTAAGCGGCGGACATAACAGATGCTGTGAGAAAGAAAAAAATTTGAAATAAAAAAGTCGAATTTCTATCATTTTTGATATTTTCAAAATTCGTGAGCGACCTCTTGCAAATTTTTTATCAAGCTGATTTTGGAGAGGCTTCTTAAAACATCGCAAACCGAAAAATTTTCATGCGAGATCGAAGAAAAAAATAGTCGGTTTTTTTGCGCCACTCTAATATATATAGTCACCCATTATGATAGGGCATAATTCAATTCATTCTGTTAATTATTAATAACCGAAAAGTGAACGAAAATTGTACAGTGACTGATTATTGTCACTCACAAATTATACACTTATCCAAAGAATTAAAGGAACAAGAAAATTTTATAAATATTTTAGTGACTTTTTAAAAGGCTGTATTTTCGTGAAAAATGGTCGTATCGTAAAAATAAAAAAAAAGCAAATTGAAGCTTGAAATCTCTGGTCTAAAGATCTTTCAGTAGAACAATTTTTTGAACCACGGTTTTCGCAAAATCATAAGAAATAATTCGAGACAAAATTTTTCTAAATATTTCAGTTTTGTTTTTTGGGTCTTCGGGGCCGGGAATTTTTTTTCAGAAAAACTTATTCATGGCTTATTTAGGAAATTTATTCAGCTACAATTTGCTTTTTTTGTTTCTTTGTGCAAAAGTTTGCTGCTGAGATTTCAGCCTTCAAATGAAAAGGGATCTTTTTGTCTTTGATTATCGACATCTTAGCAACTAATGGTCGCACAGTAATGTTGAGGACAGCTTTAGAGACTTGAATGAATTTCCCACAAGCTTTAATTTCGATTTTTTTAAAAAATTTTTTTCATTCTTAACATCAATTTGAAAAACCAACAAAAAAGAACTTTTCATGGTTTTTTAGTCAATCAATTGCTACTTTAAGAATATTGATGGAAATGTTAATGTTGCCAGGTGATTTTACAGCTTAATATACCCCGAAAAGCCCTGGAAATTTTTGAATCGATCCATTGCACCGTTTATTCCGGTCAATTGCTCAAAGTTTTTCAAAACAGTTAAAGGAACAAGATTTGTTCCTTAAATTGCGTAATCATTATCAAAGTAAAAAAATACATTTTTTCCGGATTTTCTTACTTTTTTGCGTTAGCTACTCAGTTAATGTAAGGTAAAGAGAAAAAAAAAACAAATTCCGAAAAAAAAAAAATAAATAAAAATGCGGTCTGACAGCCAGAATGGAAGGTAGATTTTTCGAAAATTGTCAGCACCTCTCTGACATTTTGCTAGCTCGCGTTCAGTTTGAAACGAAGGCGGCTTTTTTTTCATTTTTACTAAGGTTGAATAAATACCCTCGCAGATTACAATCACGGTGGAAACACGGTGGGTTTGTTTCATTTTACCACTGTGATTACGCGGAGGCTTGACCATTGTGTATAAACGGTGTTTCCACTGTGATTACGCGGTGGATACACCGTGGAACCGTGGTGGTGAAATAGCACAAAGCCACCGTGGAATCACGGTGGATACACCGAGTAATCACAGTAGATACACTGTGTATACCCGGTGGTGAAATGGAACATAACCACCGTATAACCACGGTGGATCCACGGTGTTTACACGTCCACGGTGTTGTGACCGTGATTCAAATTTGCGAGGGTAAGTTAATCACGTATTACTAAAATTTCGGATTGATAAAGTGACTTTGAGTAAACATCGTTAGAAACGAAAATATACACACGTAATAAATTATGTATCGATAAAAACTCACACAATTCATAAAAAATTCGGGATTTATAAATTCATTCGAATTATCAAAAACGGCGCAAGCAAATATTTAGAAATTATAAAATAAAAACTTAAATATTAAGCTCAAACATTTCTCAGGGAACTGGTAGATAATAATGATAGATTAATAAACAAATAGGTAAAATACCAGTTATTATTAATATTTATTTATTATTATAATAAATTTAAATATGAGAGAGGTTAAACAGGCATATGACATCGGTATAGAGACAAATTGACTCGCGCCGCCACGTTCACATATTTATATTATATATATATATATATATATATATATATATGTCGGAAAGTCATTACAACCTTGGGCGTTATCCCGAGTATTGGTCTCAATACTAATATCTCTTATTTTTATTTAAAATATGAACGAATATTAATTATGCAACACAATGATTTAATATTAAAAGTATTGTTCATAAATAACGACACTTAGACAAGTAAAATAATAAAGATAGTATCACACAAATATTAAAATACACTAAATACTAATTAATGCAATAATTGATTACGCAGGGAATTATAATAATTGCAATACACGACAGTTCAATAATATTTCAAATAAAACCTGATCGAATAATTTACAAATACTACGGTAAACTAGGCTCGAGAACGAATCCACGGTCGACAGGAAAACTTGTACTCACACAACGAATGCTCAATCAGAACTAACTAACTCAACTAGTACCAAACTCTGTACTTTTCGTTAAAAACCTTTTTGTCAAAATATTCAAAGAAGGACAACCGTCTCATATTATCTTACTATCTTGTCCTCTGTGTCTTACTATACCCATCCTGTGACCGTGGCTACGTTTGGTGAACAGATGTCACAGCGAGCCTAAGCCTCCCGTAATAAACATAATCTGCTTAAGTTGTAAACAACTAGAACTTAAATTTTATTATTTAATTGTTACTATAAAAACTAGTCTCGACTGTTGGAAATTTCCCGTCCTATTGGAAAACCCCGTTTTATTCTTTCATCACCGACATATATATATAAATACATATATATATTCAGGACTATCCCAAAAAAAATTCGAACATACCTTAAATAAGGACCACCCTAATATACATACATATATAAATTTTTTAACGAGTGGTATTTGAACCCTACTCAACTAATTATGATAAGTTATGACAAAATTCCTTGAAAAATCGACCATGAGGACAAATACAATAGTTAGATATAAAAAAAAATCTACCTAGTCGATTTTTAAAAAATCTACTTAAAAATTTTATTTAGCTAATATAACCTTTCTTTCTCGCTCGCTAGCCTGATTTTGTTTAAAACAGTGAATTTACATCAAATTATTTTTGATTTGTAATGGAAATAATGTAGTTCAGCTAAATTAAAATTTGAAATTACCGTCAAATAAGATGCAGCCTTACTGACAGCAGCTATTGTAATAGTTTTCAATGCTACAATGCTAACATCGAGTGGCGTTTCGAACGTGGAAAAGAATTGAATTTGTGATGTCCTATCACGGCCCAGCTGGGTGCTGTAGGCGCCACCACGCGAATCTCGATTATAACAAAAATACGGTATAAGTGGTCTAAGTGCCCTAAGATAGACACCCAAGACTAGCAAGTACCGCCCTTCTCGTGGGTGATGCCGTGAGTACTCCAACTGTTAGCGGTGCCCGCATGTTTTGCACCTTGTAACATGTGGCAACTCCGTGGTTGCAGGAAACCGACAGGTACCGCTGCGCGGGTGAGACCAACCCTTTTGACTGTCTTAAAATTTTGAGGGACACTAGCCCGTATATAATACTATCACTAGCTATAGCTAGCTATAGTGATATTCACTTGGTGATGACGGTAGAGGGCAATGTTTTAATAGTTGCCGTCCTAGATCTAAGTGGAATACTGTGGACGAAACCCTTTTAGGGTAATGAGTTATGCTACAACTCACCACTTATCGGCATCCTGTAGACCAATACAGGGAATTGGTACCATGGGGGCCTCATTCCAAGACCCATTTCGGCCAGAGTCTCTCTATTTCCTGAGATGGAAGGAGTGGGGTGTCCGAGTGAGGTAGGACTCATGGTGGCTGTGGTTAGATACCACTTGCAATGGGGATTTTTGATTATACCCCCAGTTAATGTCCACTCTTGGTCATCTTTTCGGCTAGGAGTGTCGTCTGGGTAGAAGAGATGGGACTTCGCAGCGCGTGTATGCCCAAAAAGGCGAGGCAACGGTTTCCGGTCGGCAGAGGTGGACTTAGGTCCCGTTACATTAATTAATTATAACAAAAATACACTAGGTGTCTTCTTAGGAAGGCCGGAGAAAGAGACTACGTCCCCTCTCGGCCAAGTGGTATGTCGACCAATACATGAAATTGGTACTATGGGCGTATTCTTCCAAGCCGGCATGAGGGAAACTAAATGCTAGGATACTCTGGGTATGGACACGTAGTGGCTGTTGGTTAAGCACCTACATGCAAAGGATATCTGATCCTAAGGGTTATAATATCCGCTAATATTGAGCTTGCTCAATGTTTCGCTTTTATGCTATTATGGTAGAAAAGAAAGGACTTCGCAGCGTGAGTATGCCCAAAAGGGTGAGGTATCAGCTTCCGGTTGGTGGAGGTGGACCTAACAGTTCCGTTACATTAATTAAATTATAACAAAAATACCGCGGAATTTAAACCTATAAGAAAACTATTTAATTTAAATATTTGTTGGGAAAACCCCGCTAACAATAGAGACCCAAATAATTTTCACATCTGGTCACTCGAGAAGGGTTTTTGTAAAGGAATGTAAGTATTTAAGTTTAAATGTAAGATTTAGGAAAACCGAGTCTACGAGAAGTATTTTATTTTTAAGTATTTGTATATTTTTAAGATAATATTGTTACGGCGTAACATGACAAATTCCAGAAATAACTAAAAATTTAATAAATAACAAAAAAATAATAATAAAAGAGTATATTATATATTCAAGGTCAGATGATTGTTGAGATTGTTGATGTGAAACAAAAAAAAACGAGACCCCAGATAAAATAAAAAAAACAGATTAAAAATTGGAGACGCAATATTCTAACGTACTGACGAGAAAATAAATAGAATAACCATTCATAAACTACATATCATGAAACAACTATAACATACCGCGACCGGAAATATAAATAATAATTTTAACGTTCTACAGATAATAGACCTCATAGCCACCTATTCATAACCACATGAGAGAATTATAATAGCCCAGCGGGTAACGACAAAAAAACGCGAGATTAGAATAAAAACTTATCTACCGACTGGCTAAACAGTATAGATCAATCAAGGAATCTACTATTTCGTTTCCCATTATCTTTCACTAACACACATATAGGAATATAGTTTTTGCCTCTACTAACCCAACTAAGTGTTGTATTTGACGCTTGCGCTTTCACGGTCTCTTCTCTTGACGCGTGCCATCATTATAAATTCTCCTTATTTGGGGATACGTGCTGCTTGACCCATCTTCTACCGCCCCTCTGTAAGATGTATCCCTCCGCTTCTCACTAACACATATGAAATTATCACTAATTTCCACTTGGAATAACTCGATAAATAATTGAAATAATCACAACCTAAAAATGCTATCGTAGTCCGAATTTTCACCTTAATTAATTAAACCAAGAATAATATAAATCTTTCCCATAATTATCTCATAATAATTAAAAATATCGTAAGACTACTTTACATTAGCTCTGTGAAGGTCAGCTCCAAGCTCCTCTACGCAATGTATCCCTCCGCTTCTCACTAACACATATGAAATTATCATTAATTTCCACTTTGAATAACTCGATAAATAATTGAAATAATTATAAACTAAAAATGTCATCGTGATCCGAATTCCCACCTTAATTAGTTAAACCAAGAATAATATAAAGATTACTCATAACTAACCCATAATAATTAAAAATATGAATAACATCTACATCAATAGTGATAAAAAGAAATAATTATAATCAATCGAAAGATAATAATAATAAGATTAATAATCAATAAACACCTATGCTTTAAATCTAATTAATAATCCGTAATTAATAATTTAAAATAGTCCCTATCTAATAACATGGGGAACGGGTGTATTCATCTTGGTGGGGGTATTGTTCTAGAAGTTTCTACCCGAAATGGTCACGTACGCCTTTTTCCCACACCACGCCCCGCAATTCGTCAAATCTTCCAAATAACATTAGTTTTTGGTAACAAATCTCAAATCAAGGTCGCGCGTGTTACCCCTCGCCTAGGAATGCGCCTATAAAAACTGCCGCTACCCGAGTAAATGGCTTAAGTGCTTTGACTCAAAATTAAGGGACTGAAAAACGTGTTTTCGTCATCTTGGACGTAACAATATACTTTAAAGCAGGCAATAGTTGAAATTGTTATAATCCCTTAAATTTAAGTAAAATATGTAAAAATGTTTGGGGATTTCAGCTGATTAAAGAAACCCTAATAAAATTGTAATACTCGAGCGTTGGCAACTGGGGAAATCCAGTCATAAAATAGACTACCTTCGGAGAAACTCAGTCTACAGAGGTTAAGCAGCAGCTGGCAATGCGTCTGAAAGCAGAAGGAAGGGCCTCACCGCAGCAGAGAGGAAAATCCCTCCTACATCACAATTCAGCATTGACGTCATAGCAAGGAGACCAATAAGGGACCCAATTAGCCACCACCACAACGAGAGAAGGCTCCGTTGGCTCTACCCCTTAGAAAATAGCTGTTAGGACGAGAAATAATTTTAAGACACATCTACTCAAATCTACGAATGAGTTGGATGTTTTGTAATAGTTACTTGCATTTTAAAATTCATTTGTTTAAACTAATACTAACAAGTATCTTTCATTTTAACTAACAGTAAAATCAGTTCAAGTCCACCCAATTAAATACCCTTCTTAAAATCCCAACCGTAATACAGCTGAGTATTCAAATACTCCCGGGCGAATCGACCTTCAGCCGATCATTTATCATCGGCGAGATAACTCCTTCACTACTCACTAGAGGACATAACTGTAGCAAATTTTTTTTCAGGTGGTCCATGATGCCCCATATATTGTAGTTTAGCCTAAAATATCTTTAAAACATCAGTGGTATCATGATTTGACGGAAAATGAAAAAAAAAAAAAATTTAACAAATTTTCGAGGGGGGCCGCCGTGCCCCAGGAGGCCGTAGCACCCCGGTCTCCCCTAAACTTAAAGTGGCACGGTAGTCAAATATCGCAGCGATGTTCACTCAAATATGAGATTTATTAACCATTAATAAATCTGTATTTGAGGCAAACAAAAATTTATTTCAGCCAAATAATGCTGAAAAACTGTTTTAAATAAATACATTTGTTAATATCAAATAGATACTTCTATCGGTGTATTTGAGATAAAGATTTTATACATATACGTTGAGACAAATCGCTTATTATCTTCGCGATTTTCACCAGCAGCCACCAGAATTCGCGGGTTGAACCCTGGCTTAGGCTGGCCTCTAACAAATTTTATTTAAATGCTGGACAGAGCAGTGGGCTGGGGTTCTTGCAAAGCAAAGACCCGCACTTATTCAAACTCGGCAACGTATATAAAAAAAAAACCTCATCAACTTACCTCACGGCTGATAATTTTTATGCTGCTTTCTTACAGCTAACTTACTTATTATTTCTAACTTAATTAATAGTAATTTATCGTATTAAATAATCTCACCAGTATAGTAAAATAGGGATAAAATAAGGTGATGAATACAATAAGGAAATTATTAGGACAATGTGCAAGTTTATTGCCAATTATAATAAATTCAATTACTTACAATGACGGTTCACGCAGAATACAATATTAGTGATCCTGACTGGCACGCAGGATATGCAGTAGTGATCACGTGGAATGAATCCTTATCACACTGATTTTATTATTTAATTTAATAATATTACCGCGAATAGGTCGCCGGTAACGTATAATATTTTATATGCTTAAAGTTTAATTATAACTAAGAACTAATAAACAATACAAAAGATACTATTTTGCAAGTTAATTGCCAGAACGAAATATAAATTTTACAGAATATGAAATATTGCAAGTATAATAATTAATAACGTCTGAACATTAACGGATCCAGGATCGAAGTGGTGACGGATAATTTTTGGGCATAGGGCTCGCTTCCTGACTGTCCCCACCTCTTCCTTAACGGCATGCGTCAACGTAACGAGTTGTCATGTGACCACGGCACTATGACATGTGACATTGGACGGCAACGAGACGGAAAAAAGCGGGAACCGCAAGGCTGACGGCGACGAAGACAATTCACATTGTCTCAACGTATATGTTAAAATTAGACTGTGGTGGTAAATACAAATGCGAAAAACTATTGTATACTTATTCCCGCTCGGCATGAATGTCGGAAAGAAATCTTTTTGTCATCAGAAAGATGACATAATTTTTTAGATAACTTTATGATACCAATAAGATGTTTTTCTGACACTCATGTCGAGCGGGTTATTATAGCTTTTTTAGTAAAATCATGTAATGTATGTAAATTAAAGATAAGCAAGTATTTCATTTCATTACTCATTCAAAAGTCGCCCATTGGCGACTAGCCGCCTTCAAGAAAATTGTGGTCGCCGACCAGCGTCAAAAGTAGCGGAAATGGAGATAAGTCGCCCTATCTGGCAATCCTGGATAAAAGGTCGATCATAATTGTCAACGGAGGAGCAATCTGCGCACCCATGAATACTGTAAAATGAGCGAATAAACTAAGAGGATCTGGTTGAGGCGTGAGAATTTTTTAACAACTAAAAATTACACAGATTTTATCAATAAACAATTTGGTTATTTATTTATTATACTAATTTATTTACTAATTACACTTAAAATTGTAAGAACTTAATAATTATAGTGAATGCGACTCAATAATTACGTGATAGCGAATGCGGTCTATAAAAGAATCACGTATAATAAATTCGACACGAGGTCAATAGCGGTTAATGACGCCATAATGAATTATATGCAAGTAACAATCAATTTCTACTTAATAAATAACAGCCCTATTGTACTGTCTAATTATTGAGAAAATTAAGCGTAGTGGTTCTGAATTATATCACACAAGATATAATTTATATTGAGTGAAGCGGTTAGACGGATAGCTGTTTTTGTACTGATCGATCCACGATGTCGATCCTGGCTTGAGCGTTGTTGAGCCGGCGTTCCCACTCGGTGCTGATGTGGCAGCATTGCTGCATAAGACGAATCTTCCCATTGGCTTAAAAGCGCGCCAACAAGAAGTAGTTAACAGCCAATTTCTTTATTGGTTGCCGAGCACGCTGATATAAGACGAATTCTCTGATTGACACGGTTATGAGTGAGAAATTGTATGTGTCGGGCTAAGATAGCGAGTGACCCAGCACTATTCTGACATTTAAGTCAGTAGCGAGTTTGGCTACTTCCGGTCGTAGCGAAAATGCATAATGCTTCTAAAATTAATCAAGCTCGTGAATGAACAAATACCTTAGCGGGGGGTTCTAGAACTAACAAATATTTATTGCGCAGCAACTGCACGTTCTCATGTGCAGACACTTCATTAATTTTTCCGCCTGCTTGCAAATGATTTTTTTTATTGCTGTCCATTTGTTTAATTTAATAAAAAAGAACAACGGCAATGAAAATTCGAAAAATTGAATAAAATGTCTGATAATAAAATAAATCTATTGATAACTATAAAATAATGACTTCATATGTTTATAGTTATAAATAATCATTTCAATTATTTATAAGCAGGCGAAAATGAATATATGAATTTATATAAATCTGAAAATAGTATATTAAAGCATTGAGTGGAAACCCTCGCAGATTTGAATCACGGTGGGAACACCGTGGAAGTGTAAAAACCGTGGATCCACCGTGGTTACACGGTGGGTTTGTTCCATTTCACCACGGGGTATACACAGTGTATCCGCTGTGATTTCGCGGTGTATCCACCGTGATTCCACGGTGGCTTGATCACTGTGTATACACGGTGTTTCCACTGTGATTACGTGGTGTATCCACCGTTATTCCACCTTTGTGCTATTTTACCACCGTGGTTCCACGCTGTATCCACCACGTAATCACAGTAAAAAACACCGTGTATACACGGTGGCAAAGCCACCGTGGAATCATGGTGGATACACCGTGTAATCACAGTGATAAAATGGAACAAACCCACCGTGTTTCCACCGTGATTCAAATCTGCGAGGAAAGTGCTTTCGACAACAAGTGTGATTGGTTCACGAGCCGTTAGGCGAGTGTTGCCAACACGCGAGTGTCGAAAGCCCTTTCTACTCAATCCATTCCAATAGTTTTTGCATCGAATGGTAAGAAAGAATGTCTTTCATTGATAAAAGAGGACACTACATTAAATTCAATTTTTTTATTAACCTACTAATAATATTCAACCGTATTAATATAAAATGAAGTCCTGTATTACTTCTGATGCAAAAGATTATTAAATAATAAAAGTAACAATTAAATATGATTTAATTAATTTTTATAATAATTTGAAATTATTTTTATTGTTTTCAATATGTTGATACTCACCAAAAATAACTAAAGTTTCAAGTCAAGGTTCATATAGTGAATTGCACATTATAATAAAACAATAAAGTCTTATCAGATATTGGAAAACGTGTATCAAAACTTGAAAATAACCTGGATGTCAATGTCAATAGCATAATTCAAGAAACCGAGGAGAGGAAATGAAGACAAACCAGCATCATTGGGCATAACATTCCTGAATCTGATAAAAGTTCCGGAGTGGAAAGGCAACTTGATGACAAATCTAGGTTTATTCAGCTGTTACCAGAAGAGTGTGAAATCAAGACTGAGGACATCAAGATTAACAGAATTGATAGAAAATGAATGGGAAGATTAGGCCTATGAAAATCGAACTTATTACGAAAGAGTTGGCTAGATCGGTCTTGAGAGCCAAGTTGAAGGATGACTCTGTCAGGCTCAAACCTGACTTAACCACTTCACAAAGGGATGAGTTGAGTATGCTACGTAATGAATTAAAAAGGAGAGAAGAAGATGGTGAAAAGAATCTAATTATCAGATACAAATCCGGGGAGCCTTTTATCGATAAAAAATATTTTCGACCAGCCTGGCATACTATAAAAGAAAAATAAACAATATCACTGTTGTTTACCAGAATTTCAGAGGTTTACGGACAAAATTAATAGTATATTACACACCATCGGCATCCAGCGGA
Organism: Microplitis mediator; assembly: GCF_029852145.1. Classification (NCBI taxonomy): domain Eukaryota; kingdom Metazoa; phylum Arthropoda; class Insecta; order Hymenoptera; family Braconidae; genus Microplitis; species Microplitis mediator. Next base: position 8,768,624 of record NC_079971.1, read on the forward strand.
GCGGATATTATCTGTGTCACGGAATCCCGGCTTAATAGTAGTATTACGAATGGGGAAGTTGTCGATAGCACTTATAGAATATTCAGGAAAGGCCACGATAATGCACTGAACCGGAATCAAAGAGAGGGTGGGGTTTTTATAGCTGTCAAGAAAGAGCTTCAGGCGGACTCAATCATAGTTACTTATCAAGACATTGAACAGGTATTTAATAAAGTGAATTTAAGGCATGAGGATTTAATTATCATTGGTAACGTTTAAATCCCACCAAATAGTGATATTAGTTTGTATAAATATAAAAGACATGCCAATGACTCGGTTAGCATATCCAACAGATATTCTGGATGCAAGATTATACTTATCGGGGACTACAATCTGCTTGACACTAATTGGAGCATTAAAGCAAGTGAGGAAGAGTTTTTCGGCAACTCTACTCAAGCTAGTATTATTCTTGAAGAATTTTGCTCACTTGGGTTGTCCCAAATCAACAGGATACATAACTGTGATAATAAATTTCTGGATCTCTGTTTTACGAACTGCGACCTGAAGCTTAATAAACAGGTACCAATGGTCTTAGAAGACAAATGCCATCCTACGATTAAAACTGAAATTGAGTTGCAAAAAGTTATTAAACCAAAGCGAAAGGAGTATTGGGACTTCAAGAAAGATGATTACGGTGCCATTAATAATTTTTTTCTTAGTGTAAATTGGATTCCCATGTATGAATTGAAGGATATCGATAGTATTGTCTCGCATTTCTATGGTGTCATCTAGGAGGGAATTAATGCATATGTACCTCATGCAATAAAAAAAGACAGTAATTATCCCTGTTGGTTCAATAGGCATCTGATAAATAAAATAAAAGTAAAGAGAATGGTCCATAGTAGGCATAAAAGGTTCGGACGTCAACAGGACTACGAACTCTTTCATAACTGAGAAAAGAGTGCAAGCAACTGTGTATTAAATGTTATAATGATTTTGTCAGAGATGCTGAAAAGAGGATCTATGATAACCCAACTCAATTCTGGAACTTCATGAAAATAAAAAAGAACTCGGACCAAGGAATACCATCTAATATGGAGTGGAATGACCGTAAGGCTGAGGGAGAAGAGAATGTAGGTGATCTATTTGCCGATTTCTTCAGTAGCATTTATCATAGTGATGGCTCTTTATCCCAAAATGAGAGAGACAGTCTACCGGAGGGGTTGGTGGAAGGAAACAGTAATCTGAGCAAGATTGAGATCAGCTTTGATGAATTACTGAAGGGGCTATTGTTGTTGAATCAATCAAAGGGACCTGGACCTGATGGAATTTCAAACTTCTTTTTACGGGAGTGCGTAGTTGGCCTTTGCGAGCCACTGTGTTTCTTTTTTAACAAGTCGTTAAAATGTGGAGTTTTTCCTAACTGTTGGAAGGATGCACACGTGGTTCCAATATTTAAATCTGGTGCAAGGGATGATGTGAATAATTACAGACAGGTGTGCATACAATCAGCATTGCCTAAGTTATTCAAGAAGATGATATACAGAAGTATTGAGTTCTGGTTCAAAAGTATACTAATAAATCAGCAACATGGTTTCGTGAAAGGCAGGTCGACTACCACTAATCTCATGAGTTACTTTGAATATGTCATACGACATCTATCAGAGAAGCTTGAAGTGCATGCTTTGTATACTGATTTTAGCAAGGTCTTTGATATGGTTAACTACGAGATTTTATTGCTTTAATTGAGCAGTTATGGAATTTTAGGCGCTCCGTATGACTGGTTTGCATCTTACTTGTATGGGAGAAAGCTTCGGGTCAAGATTAGCGACTTCACCTCCAAGAAGTTTGGTGTAACATCTGGGGTTCCGCAAGGTTCGCATCTGGGACCTTTATTGTTCTGCATTTTTGTCAATGATATCGGCAGGGACCTGGTATCTGAATATGCTTTATTTGCTGATGACTCTAAGATCTACAGATATATCAGGGACAATGATGACCTGAATACTTTGCAAGTGGATATCAATAAGTTATCAAGGTGGTGTGATCTGAATAGACTTAGGTTAAATCTTAAAGAATGTGCAATAATTAAATATGGTCGTGGAACGGAGATTAACAATCGACAATAATATATTGGCAACGAAATAGTATCTCAGGTCGATGGTATTGAAGATTTAGGGGTCTACATTGATAGTGAGCTAACATTTGAGAATTATTTGAATAACATCGTGATTCAAGCTAATGGTATACTTGGTAGCATTTTGAGGTCAAGTAATAATTTTAAGGAAGATAATACTCTAATATGTTTATACAAGGTCTTAGTGAGACCAATACTGGAATATGGTAGTATGATCTGGGATCCAATCTATAACTATCAGATTGAGAAGCTAGAATCGGTACAAAGAAAATTTATTAGACACATTAGATTTCGTAATTGTTACGTCCAGTTAAATGCTGAACGTTATATTTTATAGATATATTTTTTTTTATATTGTCACGTAACCATTCAAATTAATTAATAATTAATTAGTTATAAGTTATAAAAATAGTGCTTAAGTTCAAATTTGAATGGTTGCGCGGGCATTTCATCGCCATGCCGGTGGGACAGCGTTTACTCGCGCATGCGCGCCGTATGATTGAGAGCACGTGTGTGCAAAAATTTTAATTTTTAATTTAAAAATAATTACATTTATTATTTATTGTTTATATGGGGATATTTATTATTTGGCGTTATCCAGGGGGACATAATGTGTGATCACATTATGCCCCAATTATTATTTTTATTTTATTTCGATTTAGTTTCATGTCCAGGTATCGGAGAAATGAAAATACTCACCATAGAGGAGGGGAAAAATCGATATTTTCCCCTACCATATCGACGGATAACGTACAGTGTTAAATAATTATTATTTAATTATATATGTATTTTACAACCATTATTTTGGGGTAGATAAATACCATATATATATTCAATTATTATGTATCATTCAGGTGGGGTAAAATTGTCTTTATAATTTATTTAATTAATTCAAAGGTCCGGGGCTAAGTAACAATGATAATAATAATTAAGGGTGATTGTTGCGCCACGTGGGTGGCCAACAAGTGGCGGGCCCATAAAGTACTCAGAAAGGTACGGTGAGTGCGATAGAGTGGACGCTGTCATATCAGTTAAATTTTTAATATACGTCGTAATTACGCTTTTCTGTTCATCAACAATTAAATAAGTGAACTGAATCGATTGTCGAATAAATTCGCCGGGCGATTATTTCTAGTGTCTCTAAGTCTAGGATCAGCTGGAAATTATTTTGAGTAAGTACTCTTGCATTGTCCTCCAACGCATTGTTACTTGTAACCCCCCCCCCCCCGGGAATTGTTGGAATTCGCGAGTCGAATAATTCGACAGATTGTACATTTTACTACCCCTGAATGATACATTTTTAGATATAAAGGGGATTGAGGATAATTAAATAATTATATTTTGCTTAATTTATAACTTAATATTGGAAGTTGCGCGTTTGAGGTAGGTCGAGATATCGATATATCGATAGCTACCTATATCTATAGCTATAGCTATAGCTATAGCTATAGCTATACACCGGCTAAGGAAAATTCCTGAGCCGGCGACGTAATAATTCAGAGGAGAAATTCCTGAGCCAATACTAATAATTATAGGTTGGAATTATTATTATTACTATTTGTTGTATTATTTATTATAGTTATTATTATTATTATTTAATTGATTAATCGCGATTAACTATTATTTATATTTTTCTTTTTTTGTTTACCCCAGTGGACAAATAATTGATATTATAATTTTTGTATTTATAAGTAATTACAAACAGAGAGATAATTATTTATTTAACATAATGTATGTAATGATTTTTTTCGGAAATTTATATTGAAAGTGAGTGTGTGCCGTATATTTCTCCCCCTATAAAGTGTAAAGGGGAACCCAAGGTTCGAGGTGTCGATACATTTTTATTTATGTTAATTAATCTTGAGGGATTGTTAATTAATTAAGTGAATTATCGGTAGTTATTTATGTTTCATTATTAATTTGAATATTGGATTTAAATTCAGAATTTCTTTGCATTGTATAGATTCAGCCCCAGGGGTTTACTAAAGATTATAAGTTGTAATCACTGAAATATTGTATCAAAGAATTTTTGACAATTTTTATAAATAATTGTATCCAACAATCCTCGGGGGAAACACTCTATATTTATTTTTCCTGGGTCTTTTCCTGCTATATTTAATTTAATTTATTATTTATATATATATTTTTTTTTCACCTGTGTTTATCTTCTTTCTCTGATTATTTCTTATTTTTTATTATTTCATTCGAGTTATCCGCTTTGTCACGAGTCACTTGCTCGGATCTTCCTCGTAATTTTCCCCCTGAATAATTTTTGTCCGTTTTTGGGAAAAACGGTCTGGCGCCTGCGTGCACTAGCTCAGCCTGAGGAGCTGGTTCAGGCACAACAAGTAATCAGTTTTTTTTTTATTTAATTATCGTTTGAATTTATTATCTGTTTTAATTTGATAAAGATATTGGAAATCGTTTATTATTACTAATCTATCACGCGTGGGCGATCGCATACGCTATATTCGACTGATCCGCGTCTCCGTCGCGGATTTTCAGGCTAGATATACGTTATAATATAATTAACTTTTTGCGGCGACCAGATTTTCTTTTTTCTTTTTTTTTAATAAACTCAAAGCGATAAGACATAATGTAATTTTAAAAGAATGCTTTTAAAAGATTTAGGCTTGTTTGTATTGACGTTCGTGAAATGATAGAACAAACACCTAAATGTAATTTTAATGACCCCGCGAGTAATTGTAAAAGCCCAAAGGCCATCTGGAAACACTTTCCGTAGAAAAACCGAAAATATTTATCAACAAGAGTGTACGTAAGCAGTGAAAAATTTTAGTTATAAAAACATATAATCTTAATCCCTTACTTTCCCTTTGAGTGCACTTTTGTCGAGACATCTCGGGATCACAAAACAAATAGACAAATTAGATTTTAATGACGAAATAGTCATTAAGAAAATAAAAATTCGATAAATAATTTCTACTTTAAAAAAAAAAAACAAATAAAGAAGTATTTCAATGAACAATTTATCAAAAAACTCAATAAATAATTCCTAAACGTTTTAAATATGAGTAACTTAAAATTTAAAGTAGTAAAAATAATTTTTGAATAATGTAATTTAGAGTCAGCTGACTAGCCACCTAATAAAATTTTCTTATTTTTTATAATCCTAATAATTTTTATTTTTGAATATTATAAATAGAGTCGGCTGATGGCCACCTATTTTTAGATTCAACTTAGGATTCAATTCCAACATCATTAAAATTAATTAACAAAAATAGTAATTTCTAAGTAAATGAAACTTATAACAATAAATAAATAAAATAAACAATAATAATAAATAAATTTGAACATTTAAATTAAAAATTCTGTTATAAGTAAAATATTGTACATGTGGATGTATGTGTGGGTGCGCACGCACATAGGCCCACATAGGGATATGCTCTTACCGCTAAGGTGAAAATCACAGAGAAAGGGAAAGGACCCATAGGAACTGTGTTCCGATTGGACACAGTTTTCCCCCAAGTAATAGACGAAATAGGATCTGATAAGAAAACATAAAAAGGGTCGTTAAACACAAAAATAGTTAGTCCTGGACAAGAGGTCCATTGAGGCAGTGAAGTTGAGGCAAGTGACAGCGTCTTCACGAAAGTTAAGTTTTACACTACTTCCGCACTAGTTTACTTTTTTTTCAAGTGTTCTCACACTTAAGTTATTAATTATTTTACAAGTGATCAGATTTACTGCCTCATTTCGTCGTTGTTTATAAATAAATTACAATCAAGTTGCTGCGAAACCAGGTACTACAATATTTAAGTTTATTATATGTTAAAACTCAAAAACATTTCCAGCACACAGAAATATCGTAAAAGTTGTATTGTATGTAAAATTCTATAGTCCTCTCTAGTTATTGAAACGAATTTTATCGTAACAGATTCATTGTAAAATTAGAGTTGGTGGATCGCGACCTAATACTTTTATAAAATAATATCAAGTTTATTGTATCCATATCATCAAATTTTTCAATTTTATAATATATAGTAATTTAATTTGTACATGAAACATTTTTTATTTCAACACACCTCCCAGATAATTACACTCAGTGTGATCCCGGTCTATTGGTCGAAAGACTAGGGCCGAAAATAATATTAATAATAATTTGTCCAAAATATTACGGTACAAGATGCCTTTTGGACATAACAGTAATAATAGAAAAAATATAATTATGGATCGGAGTCAGGCATATAGTTATACTGGCTGCCCTACTTTTGCCGATAGAAGAAAATGCTTGTCGATTTGTTGTGGTGCTAACATACTAATTGGAAATTTATATGTCCCGGAACTACTGGAGCTCATCAACTTTGTTGTGACTACTATAAATCTACGATCTACTAGGGTGATTGACATACTACTGGTTAGATCACGATACTCCACATGGGCCCCGATATTTAGGAAATCCACAGTTATTAATGAATATGCTGCGGAGGAGGATCTCTTTGGAGTGACTATGGAAAGGATAAAAAGAAAGGCCAAAAGAGTAATTTTCAACTTATATTCTTGGTGACAATTAGTGACCATGTCGCTTATAATATTATTGTTTATAATTTTATTGTTATTTTTGTTTTTTACTTATTTTTTGTATTTGTTTATTTTACCGAATACAAATATTAATAATTATTCTTAGGGTATCATAAAGAGTATTAATTTAGCATGAAACTTTGCATTTATATTTCAATTTACATTGTAAAACTGCCGAAGGCGTAAACAATAATAAATAAATGAATAATTGAACACAGTAAGATGATTTTCTATAGTCTGAGAGTTTCCGTTGTCCTAACGACATGGCTGTTCATTGGGTTTTCTGTTGGATCGTTTAGTGACTAATAAATAGTATATCTACATATATCTGTGTGGTTCAGCTTCATTGCGTGAGATGGCATTCACAACTTGCACCTCTCGCAATACCTCGTCCCTATGCCTGTTTTAATATATAACATTTCCAACATGTAACTTCCAACACGGCGTCTTAGGTGGGGTATATGATAGACACACCTAACTGACGAGTCTCAGCTATCGTATACTTAGACGAAACGCCTCTCACCCCACAAATACCTTTTTCCATCTCTCCTCTTCTCATCATCTCTCACAACGTTTCACTCTTTGGTAGTTGGTGACTTAGGCAGTGATTATTGCAATCTAATTCTCAAGTATCGTCGCCAAATATATATATTAGGGTGCTTCGTTTGAAACGACTATTTTGTTCTTTTCGCTCCCATCCCGAAATTTTGTTGGAAGTACTCCAAAAACAATTTCCTGCGAGTTTGAGCCCTTAAAATTGATATTAAGTACTCGACCACAGCGTGTGAAGATTTCCTATTTAAAATACACGTAAACTTTGGTTTTTATTTTTTAAACTTCTATAATTCCGCGGCATTTTATGATATCATCTCGCCCAAAGTCGAGATTTTCTCAGAATTAAATGTACTACAAAAATGTCCGTTGTCGCAAAGTCGTAACTCATACGGGTGGGGTAGTACGGACCGCTAAACCGAATTTTTTCATAGAATTCTTGTTTTTTCTCTCATTATCTCATAAACAACAAGACCTACTGAAAAAATGCAAAAGACAATTTTATAGGAAATTCAATTTCATACAAAAAAGGTCCTTTCACCGAATCATTCAGATTGATATTTTCTGAGATATTAGTCAAATAAAAAATCAATATTTTCTAAGATTTGATTTCACATTTTATGGGAATTCAATGCTACTTAAACTTCAATAGTTAATATCTCAGAAAATATCAATCTGAGTGATTCGATGCTAAGGACCTTTTTTGTAGGAAAATAAATTTCCTATAAAATCATTTACCACAATTTTTCTGTAGCTCTTGTTGTTTATGAGATAATAAGAAAAAAACAAGAATTCTATGAAAGAGTTCGGTTTAGCGGTCCGTACTACCCCACCCGTATGAGTTACGACTTCGCGACACTGGGCACTTTTGTAGTACATTTAATCCTGAGAAAATCCCGACTTTGGGCGAGATGATATCATAAAATACCGCGGAATTATAGAAGTTTAAAAAATAAAAACCAAAGTTTACGTGTATTTTAAATGGGAAATCTTCACACGCTGTGTTCGAGTACTTAATATTAATTTTAAGGGCTCAAACTCTCAGGGAATTTTTTTTTGAGTACTTCCAACAAAATTTCGGGATGGGAGCGAAAAAAAAAAATAGTCGGTTCAAACGAATCACCCTAATATATATATATTGTAACGGGTTTTTCACCACCGGGGATCTACCGGAGTGAAGTCCGAATACACTTACGATTATTGGCAACCTTGTTCAAAATTTATAGTTGGGCGCCAGGTGATTTTAATATCACCAAATAAACAATTATCAAAAATGTCGACTCAGGGTGGCGTATCGGGGAAAGGTCAGGCACTCAAGATTACGATAAATGATTGATCAGAATTAAACAAATTTAATTAATCGTATATTGAACACAGAATAATAAATTGATCGGTCTCACAAGAATAATCGGTTACAAACAAAATAATAATTTGCCGTTGTCGGCTTGACTCGATATAAACAAAATTATCAAAAAAAAAGTCGTAGTTGATCGAAAAACACGATTAGTTCATTGCTCGGAGAAAACACAGTCGGTTGACGAAATTAAAATAAAATCATTTTATTTTTCACACAAAATACTTGACGAATGACGTCAGAGTATTGTGAACGTAAGACTCGACTTGGTACGAATGAGACGGATAATCCGTAATTCTCAGAATTGCTCGATGAAATAAAATAAAATATAAAATAATATTTTATTTCGGTAACACGTTAAATTGCACGATCATATATTTTTTTACGCGTAATTAATTATTTAATTAATTATTATTACGTACGCACTGCACATTTTTTATTAATTATTGCACTCGTACACTTTGGTCAGATTCGCGTCGATGCTTCGGCTTGTTCACTTGTTCACGAACTCGGTTATTGTCGGTCGCACTTAATTGTCGCGAATTATTGTTCGTTGATCAAACTCGGATTGATCTTAAATGTCGTACATCGAATTGTTCAAACGTCGGAATCGAATTCTGTTCATTTGGTCGGGTCGAATTGTTCAGATAAAAAAACGTGGCCGTTCAGTACGGTGTCTATCCCGGATCTCTCGTTTCAATCCATGCGTCGAGTCGATGGCTTAGTCAAAGTCGGAATCTTTGCTCGTAGGTGTCGCCAGAATTGGCTCACTGGATAACTATTGATTTTATTTAAATAATTTCAAACCTCGGGTCGATGTCGAATTTTTTCTCATGTTACAATATATATATATATATATGTGTCATTCCACCAAATAAAATTATTTTTACGGGGCGACCCTCGTCGATTTAGTTTAAACTTTGAGAAGTCGTTCTATATATTAAAAAAAAAATTCTCTGAAAATTTAAGCCTTTTATATGCAGCTGTTTCAAAGTGATGATTTTTCGAATTTTTTAAAAATTTTTATTTTCAACTTTTTCATTAATTTTTTTGAAGGAGATAATTTTTTTTTTTAAATAAGCACGTAATAGTTTTTTTGTAGGAAAAATTCTCAGCTTTCCAATCAAAATATCCATTTTTTATTTTATGTTACAGAAGACCTTTTAAAATTCGATCAAAGACGAAAAAACGATTTTTATGACTGTGCGGCGCTTGATACATCTAATTTGACATTTTTTCTGAAAGCTGAGACTTTTTCCCACAAAATATGTAATTTTCACAATGTGCATATTTTTTGTTTGAACAAAATTAAATAAAATATAAGCTCTCTATGATTAAAAAACGTTAATTCTTATTTTTTTTGAGGATGTTGATACATTTTTAACACACATACATCCTAAGCTATCAACAATAGGTGAGATAGGGTGCACTGCTTGTGTTTCTTTCACCGTATTTGACTCCAAGTATCGTACGTTTAAAACATTTATTTTCTATAAAAAGTCATCATTCCCCGATTAAACGAAACGATTCGAAACGATTTGTAATGTTAAATGCCCATAAAAAGGGCGATTCAAAAGTATTAAAAGTATTAAAATTTTTTTTCCAATCGTTTAATGTCGTTCCTTTTGATAAAGGTTGGTTATAACAGTGAAATCAACGCTGGTTAAATTTTGAATAGCCCGGATGTATAAATTTTGCGGTGTGAGGATATGTTTTCTGGTATGTATTTGCAGTAAAGCTCTGAAAACAAATATTATAAAACTATATTTCATGATATCAGCATCAATGTTTCAAGTCTAGGAATTAAATAATAAGTAATTTCAACTTTGATTCTTGTGTTCTGTTCAATAGTGATTTCAGACTATTGATGTCATCTGCGTTAATGACAGTTCTGACTTTGTAATCAAGTTTTATAAAAATTTGTGTGCATAATAAATAGTATTTATGGTTTCTGTTTAATTATAAATTGCGAATCATAAGTTACGCGTACACTAATGGTTGATCACACCATTGATCTTAAATTAACTTGATTTTAACTGGCTGCTGACACTGAAAATAATTTTCAATGCAGGTAATCACGAAAAAAAAAGTGTGTAACACGAGATGAAACACGACTTTAGATTGCAGTTATCGTCAGCTTTTGCCTACGGCTCGGGCAGCCTACTTTACTTTCGTCTGACATCGTTTTGTTTCATCTCTTGCCACACAATGAACTATTACAGTTTGTTAAAACTATAAAATCAATGACTTGCATTCAAATAATTATTGATTTTGTTCAAACAAAAAATATGCACATTGTGAAAATTACATATTTTGTGGGAAAAAGTCTCAGCTTTCAGAAAAAATGTCAAATTAGATGTATCAAGCGCCGCACAGTCATAAAAATCGTTTTTTCGTCTTTGATCGAATTTTAAAAGGTCTTCTGTAACATAAAATAAAAAATGGATATTTTGATTGGAAAGCTGAGAATTTTTCCTACAAAAAACTATTACGTGCTTATTTAAAAAAAAAAATTATGTCCTTCAAAAAAATTAATGAAAAAGTTGAAAACAAAAATTTTTAAAAAATTCGAAAAATCATAACTTTGAAACAGCTGCATATAAAAGGCTCAAATTTTCAGAGAATTTTTTTTTAATATATAGAACGACTCCACAAAGTTTAAACCAAATCGACGGGGGTCGCCCCGTAAAAATAATTTTATTTGGTGGAATGACCCATATATATTAAATATTATGATAATTTTTTAATATCAAAGTTATTAAATTTTTATTTGGTCAACTATCAATCAAACTTAAATCCCAAATACTTAAAAAATGTTCGAAGGTTTCTGCAGCAATTTAAAAGTATAAAGTATCAATTTGATTATTTGAGTTAAGTACTGCCATAAACTTTTCTTAATAATAAGTGTAGAACAGACTAGCGGATCAGACTACAATCCATCGATAACCAAAGTTAAGCAGCATCGGCATGGGACATTAATTGGACGGGTGACCTCGTAGTAAAATAGTAGTCAACGGATAATAATTTTTATTTTTTTATTATTTAATTTTAACCGACATTTATATTGATAAAGGCAATAAATCCTAATTAAATTACTTAATTAATAATTTACAGATATTCTAAATGAGATTTTAAAAATGACTATATTCGCTCATGCATGGTCATATATAATCATATCTGTTCATATATAAATAGATCAAGTTATGCATGATCAGACCTGGCCAATTTTCGGATCTGATCATATATAGACAATTATGCATGATCATATATGATTGGACAAAATCTTTTTTCATTGGGTAATATCAATTATAACAGGGTATATCTCAACCTTGCCAAGTTTGGCCCCTTTATTAAATGATGTTAATAAGGGCGCCACTGGAAGATAAGACTCGGCCTTCCAGAACCGGAGATGTTATAATATGAAATCAGGGTCGTCGAAAAGTATAAGAGTGAAGAGATTGAGGGATTAAATTAATTTCTACACACAATTTAAATCAATATAGTTGCACTTTTTATTTACCGATTCACAATTATGTCCACCGGGCTTTTATTTTACTTATAATTATTTATAACAATATTGTCCACCGGACTTTTATTCTTAACACTAACTAAATAAAATTTTGTCCACCGGACTTTTATTAATTTCACGAACGAGTCCCCTGGACTTTATACGAAATGGCCACCGGCCTGATCCCCTGGATCAAATTTAATTAAAACGAATTGGCAACTTGCCAGATCCCCTGGATCTATTATTTTAGAACGTTTCCACAGGAAACTTAATTTTTCTCACACACACACACACGTTTTACACTCGAGTCCCCAGGACTTTATTCACACTCACACAAACGCGTTTTATCTCTAATTAATTTATTAATTTCCACTGGACTAAATTCCTATCCGTAATTTTCAATTTATAAATTTACTGACGCTACAAATTTATTTCTTTTACATTTAAATAACAACACTTCTATCAACACGACAATTTTATATACTTTCAGTTTTTCGAGTATCGTTTTAAGTGAAGAAGTTATTGATACTGAAAAACTGACGCCAACGACAGACGCTATCTCTCTTTTATTCATTTATAACTAGTCTTCTCGTTCATAACCGAATTTCACAAAAAGAACTAATTTCCATTACTGATAAATTTATTTAATTACCGTTTTATCGTTATCACTATTTTCACTGCACTTTTAATTTTCAATTTTGTAAATTTTGCATTATTATATTTTTCTTTAATTAAAATTGATTAATTTACTATTTATAATTTCTTAATGACTAGATTTATTATTTATGATTTCTGGCCCTCCTGCCAAGAAATTATCAGACGGACCGCGTGTAAATTTATTTTGAATTCTGTTCTTCTTGCCGACAATTTATATTTTAATATAATCAAATCGGAAATGGCGACTGCTCACGAATTACTTAATTATTATTTAATTAATTGCTCAATTACTTGTGGCCTCCTGCCGACGATTTATTTACCTCTATATAATTTTTCTTTCCCAAAACTGATCGTGGCGTCCTTTATCTCTCCAGCCTTCCTGCCGATTTCCGTTGACCACGTTCTTTCCTCTAACTTCTCTTGCTGTTCACGTGTGGTCACTCGTCCGTGTCTTCTGCCGGTCCGTCCGACTGTGTCTGTCTTCCCTTTGTGCACTCACTTATCAATTCTAAGTTCGCGATCATTCAGCCCTTATCGGAAAATCCACCACTCCAACTTATTTCCTTATTGGGTCTTGGGGACGAGCCTCTTAAATTAGCGCGCCCGGCGACAAGTCGATAAAATAGTAACGCATATGGGGTACTATGGGTAATTAATCAACCACGGGAAATCAGGTTGATTTAAAGTTGTAAATTTAAATTTTTACCCCGTTACACAATATAACGTCACATTGAGGTGACCAATGTGATGCCACTGGGTAAGTAACATGTATGTAACCTTAATGTCACATTGACATTCCAATTTATGTCACCAGAATGTAAAACTGACGATGAATTTGTTACGTTAAATGTTCTCTTGAAGTGGCATCACTATAACGTCAGTGTGTTCACTGGGTTATGCCAAAAATTGAAGAAAAAGAAAAAATTATAGAAAACAATTCGTTCGATCTTTAACATCCATTAGAAATAGGTTCAACAAAACGACTTTTCTTGGGTTTTCAGTAAAACAACCGCTAATTTGGAAATATTGATGGAAAGAGTGATGTTTCCAGGTTCTTCTTAAGGACGTTCCCACGAAAATCACACTTCTTACAATCTTCCTGAAATTTTGAACCCACATTCTTTTAAGTATCCTTTACACGTAGGAATTTTGCTCAGTAGCCCTTGTGGTACTAAATTGGTAATTATTGAAAATTAAAATTTTCATATTTAACATGTGAACCCTATTTCAATCAGTGTTGTAGCACACATTTTTTTTGAATAACAATAGTAATTTTCTTACGATTATTTTAAAAAATTGAGAATCACTAATTGAAGATATAATGAATATGTTTCTGTAAAAATGAGAAAAAACAAGCGGTATTTACTTTGTTGTAAAAAATATTAAAAGTTAGCTACTTTTAACAGTTTTAGCTTTTCCTGTCGTTACGTAAATCGTAAGAGATAGCGACTTGGCAACGTTGCACTAGGCGGGAAATTTAAAATACCGTAAAGGCTTGGTGGTGCAGTAGTTCAAAATAAATGCGAGTAGCACACAGATATAGGTTAACTATGGGTTATTATTGTAATAAAAAAGTAAATTTGTGAAATGAATAAATTCTTTTTTTGATATTTAATATTAATTAGCATTATATATAATAATAAATTAAAAAATAGAATCTGGAATAGAATTTTCATTGTTTTTTAGCCTCAGACATACCTGCTAAGGCTTTAGTTATTTTATCACCAACCTTTTTAACTTCCCGCTACGAAAATTGTAAATTTTCAAAAATTCCGGAAGTTATTAGTTTCGGTCCGATTTACGTAAATCGAATTTTCATCAGATGTCGACGTTTTGAGGTCCTAGGAAGCTATTCTGACTAATTTCAAGATGATGTCCGAGTGTATGTATGTACGTACGTACTGTATCTTTTGAACGGATAAACTGATTTTAAACTTTAAGGTGTCATTTGACGCGGCTCGTCAATATCTTAAAGCTGTGAGAAATTGAGCTTGATCGGTAGGGCTCGTTCAGAGATATTCCAAAAATAAAATTTTTTCAAAAATGTTTTTTTTTTTAAAACTTTCAATGTGCTCCATGGATTGATCCCAAAATCGACTGGGCTCTAGAGCTTTATAAGCCGCGTCGAATACCATCTCAACCATCAAAATCGGTTTATTCGTTCAAGAGAAACCGTTGTCGAAAGAATTAAAAAAAAAATTTTTTTTTAGTTTTTTTGAAATATCTCAAAATCGACTCGATAAATCGAATTCGAAATTTGATCAGCTTTGAAACTTGATAAAACACTCGAAGAGCTCGAAAATGTATTCACGGCAAAGTTTTCGAGCTCAAGGAGCTCAAAAAAAGCGGGAAGTTTTAGTGCTGGCCCGCAGGGTCAACCGACCCGGGAAAAAATGTTCAGGCCTAATCAGACATGAGCAGACATGAGTCTTCAGGCCTGATCAGACATGAAAAATGACCATGCCTGACCAGGCCTGATCAGGCCTGAGTTTATTCAACGCTTAAGTCAATTACAGACATGACCAGGCATGGGCAGGTATGATCAGTCCTGAGCGTAGTTAACGCTTCAGACATGAACAACCATGAACAGCCATGAACAGACATGATCAGGCATGATCAGACCTGACTGTATTTAACGCTTCCGACATGAACAGCCGTGAACAGACATGATCAGGCCTGAACAGCCATGAACAGGCCTGAGTGTATTTAACGCCTCAGACATGAACAGGCATGGAGAGGTATGATCAGGCCTGATCATGTCTAATTTCAGGGCTGATCATACATGAACAGGCATGATCAGGTCTAATTTTAGGCCTGATCATACATGAACAGGCATGGTCAGGCCTGATCATTTTTTCCCGGGGATAGACAGATTTTTTTTTAACAAATCTCCCGTTCTTCAAACGCGATGTCATAATTATTATTAAATTTATTGACAATCACCAATATTAAAATAACCTTTCAAAATTTTTCAAAACATTCAACTTCTCGTGGTCTCAGCGAACTTAAGCACAAGTACGTGGTGATTTAATCTATTTTAATCGACAGCGAACGATAAATAATCTCAATAAATAGTCGTCTTAAATTTACGATCTAATCATTGAGAATATTTTGATGATAGTAAGCGACTTCAGTACACAGCGATAAATAGAATTAATTTCAATAGCGAGACGCAAGATAAAGCACGAGGTGATACGTTAATCTTCACAATAGCGATTGATATGAGATAGCGGTTGGCGGTTGAACTCGGTTTTACTTGTAACGTTGACGAGAAGAAAGCGGTAAAATTTGGTGTGCATGGTCGCAACACCGAAGTATAGTGGGAGTAGCCGAAGCGATTCAAGTTACTCGAAGTCTGCGAAGTGCTATACTCTCACTACCTTGAGTTCAGTACTCTTCGGTAGTGGAAGCGAATTGACCCGAAGTAAGTGACTATTTTACGAGTCACACTCTTCCCGCAACCTCAAGAAATATAAAAAAAAAAAAAAATTTTGACATTTTTCTTTTTCAACCCTTTTCCGGTTAACCTTGAATCCCTACTCTTAATTTGGATTGTACGTCTTCGATTTCATATGAGAAAGCGCTAGCCTATTTAGTAGAGAAGGAGCGGAATAAATAGTAGAAGGGGGAGCATGCATGCACTAATACGATTGAACCGATACTCACAAAGGTTTACTAAAAACTGTAATTGGTTTTATACCCACACAGCTCACACCGAGATTCCAAACCGGAAACGGGTTAAATTTATCCGAAATTTTTTCTTTTAATTTTCCAGAAATTTTGTTTTTTTATTCTACATTTTACATTTACTAAGTAACTATCGAAAAATTAAAAGAAAATCTGAAAAAAAAATTTTTTTTTTCTTTTTGATGATTACACAATTTAAGGAACAAACCTTGTTCCTTCAATTGTTGTGCTAAACTTCGATCAATCACCCCGGAAACACGCTTCAATGGATCGATTTGGAAATTTATTGGGTTATTAAGAGTACATTAAGCTTAAAACGAACCTGACAACATTACACTTTCCTCGATATTTTCCAAGCAGCGGTCGACTTACTGGAAAACCAACACTGTTAAAAATTTCTATTGTAATTTTACAAAAATTGTATTGGAAGCTAATAGGCAAAACATTTAGCC
Source organism: Microplitis mediator (assembly GCF_029852145.1). Lineage (NCBI taxonomy): Eukaryota > Metazoa > Arthropoda > Insecta > Hymenoptera > Braconidae > Microplitis > Microplitis mediator. Next base: position 8,785,489 of record NC_079971.1, read on the forward strand.
ATAATTCAAATTAGGTATTGTAATTATACAAAACATTTCCTACTGTATTTGCTTTGGAATATTACAAAGTAATCATAGTAATATTACAAAACTTTTTACAAGGGTTAGTCTACTAATTTTACATTGTGAGTTTTGTAATTTTACAAAACATATGAAGCTCTGTTAGATTAATGATATTGTAAAACAGTTTTGTAATTTCACAAAACATCTAGATGCTTTCTTTAAAGTAATTTTACAATATCATTGTGTAATTTTACACACATTTTTTAATCAGCCAGGTTTGTAAAATTACAATATCTCTCTTTGATTTTACAAAACATCTAAATGCTTTCTTTGAAGTAATTTTACAATATAGTATTGTAATTTTACAAACATTGAACATGACCAGATTTTATTTAATTAAAAAATAAAAAGCAGATTGATTTATTTTTTTCATTTTTTGTTTAACCATTTTGGCGATGCTGGGATTATTAGGTATGCGAATAATTGAATTTCTAATTGTATGAGAAATTCTTAATTCAGAGAAAAAACGCTATACACTTATTAACGACCGCACACGAATTAGTGGGATTCGAACCCGGGACCCTACAAACGAAAGACCGACGCTTTAACGACTAGGCTACGCAACCGACAGTGACTACCGAGTTTAGTGATACACTACATAAGACTTCTTTTATTTTTTTAGAAGTTTTTATTAACATTTTTGATTTCAAAATGTAGTCTGAGTCAAAAAGAAAAACATTTCAATACGATTCATGGAACTAATTGTAGAGAAAAGTATTATTATTACTAAATATATTTAAAAAAACTTGAGTATCACATTTTTATGTTTGTAATTCTTTAATTATTAATATTATTATTATCGATGTTTTTTTTTTATTTACTTACTTATTAACAAATTTTTTTTTTCATCATATAAAAAAGTTTATGTAGAAACAATTCTTATTCATTGATACTCAGTCTTCAAATTATGTAGCTATCATAAATTTCTTTATTCAACAATAATTTTAATACTAACCAATTTAGCGTCTGTAGCAGAATTTGTTCAGGGTCACTTTTATTCGTAAAATATCGAAGATAAGTTGATTCAATAAAACAAAGCAGACTGGATCATATTGTAATGAAGTAAATGAACGCAGACTACCGGCATCCCATGCCAAAAAAAATATAAGTACATTTTGGATATATCCGCATATACAAACACGTTTGTTCTTAGAGGATCCGATTTGTCCCTACCCTTTTACCCTATTGAAGCGAGGCACAAGAAAAAGTACAATTTTTTTTTTTTTTTTTTTTCATTAAGTTTTCTATTTATCACCTGAAAGAACAAAAGTGAAGAAAAAAATTTTTTCTTTTATCATGATTTTTTTCATATTTTTTAAAAATTCTGAAAAAACAAAATTGGGAAAACAAATTTCAAAAAAAATTTTTTTTTTTTTTAGTAATGGATGTCCATCTATAAGTTCAAAATGGATAAGAACAAATTTTTTTCGTTTCTGTACACGTTTAACCCTCTTTTTTTGACTATCCGTATCGTATAGTAACATTACAACTCGATCGTGTTCAATAAATAAAAATGTATGGTAAAATTACAATACACTCGGTAATTCTATGATAAAATTCGCAAAAATAAAATTGAGCTTTGTAAAATTTTAATGATTTGATTGTAATATTAATTACAATATTCTGTTGCAATTTTACTAAGAATTGTAGAAAATTAAAGTACAAGTTTTTTTGTAAATTTCAAACGCTTTTAATTTAAAATCAACGTCCTGTTTTGTAAAATTACAACTCGTGTCCATTAAACAAACATTTATGGTAAAATTACAATACACTCTGTAATTCTATGATAAAATTTGTAAAAAAAGAATTAAGGTTTGTAAAATTTTAATGGTTTCAATGTAATATTAGTTACAATATATTGTTGTAATTTTACTAAGAACTATATAACATTGAATTACAAATATCTTTTGAAAATTTTAAACGCTTTTATTTTAAAATCAAGGTCCTGTTTTGTAAAATTACAACTCGTGTATAATAAATGAAAATTTAGGGCGAAATTACAAGACACTCTGTAATTCTACGGTGAAATTTGTAAAAAAAGAATTAAGGTTTGTAAAATTTCAATGATTTCATTGTAATATTAATTACAATATTTTGTTGTAATTTTACGGCAAATTGTAGAAAATTGAATTACAAATATCTTTTGTAAATTTTAAACGCATTTTATTTAAAATCAAAGTACTGTTTTGAAAATTACAACTCGTGTACAATTTATACACAAAGATAGTAAAATTACAACTCATTTTAGTAGTTTTCCTAACGCATCATGGAAAATTACTCAAATTGTTTTATAATCTTGTATTGACATACATTGATTTGTATTTTTACCACACCACTGCTTTGTAAAAATATTGTAATTTTACAAAAATTTTTAACAGTGAAGAAAAGTCATTTTTGTGTGCTTATTTTTAATGGATGTTAATAATACAAAAAAAACTTTTTTTTTTAAATTATGAAAGGGTTTTGTAGGGAACTTATTAAAGTTCCCAAAGCCACCCTTCGATTCACTCCGCGAACATTGGTATACGGAAAAAAATTCCAGTTAAATTTACAATGCTAACATCCTAATTTTTCCTATTGATTATTGTAGTGCCCTGTGGAAAAGCTCTCATAAATTCTGATAAGATATTGAATATTTTTTATGAGAATCTATGAGCTTCGAAAATATCTATGAGATTTAAAAAAATTCTCATATGAATTTTTATGAGAATCTATGAGTCAAAGCTTTTGATGTTTTTCTATCATGATTTCCGTACTAGATTTTTAAAAGAATGAGTAAGATTTTTTAATTTATGAGATTTTATGACTCGAATTCCGCCAACGATTATGAGATTGAATAAGTACTTTCACTTATATAAGATTCTTACAGTTTATTCTAATGTATTTTCAATAAGAATTGATCAGGCGAATTCCGATGTTATAATACTTACAAAATCTCAATAAGATTATTTTTTCATACGAAATTTTCAGAATCTATAAGTTTTAGTAAGAGTTATCCTAGGAGATAATATCTTATTGAATATCATAAAATATTTGTCATATTTTATGAGAAAATATTTAACATGTATTTCTTCGAAATTTTATGAGACTGAATCAGGAATCACATGGACAAATGCAGACCTTTTTCTCATAAAAATTTTATGAGAATTAGTAAGAAAATCTATAATCGAATTAACTTGTAAAAACTTGAAAGATTTAATTTCAATTTAAAAGCTATGTGATTTATGAGTTTTTGTAAGTTTTATTTAGAAGGCTATTACTTATAAAATATTATGGAGTACTTATGAGATTTTATAAATAATTTCCATTCACATCAAATATTAATTTTATCAGATTCATTTAAAAATAATTGCTTAACTTCATTTTTTTTTTACAAGAATTTACATCAGAAATACTAATATTATCACTTTTTCTTGTACTTTGAATATTTTAACTGTTCGGAGATGAGTGAAAATATAAGTTTTTATGTGATTTTTTACAAACCCAGTAATGTATCTTGCCCCATTTTTTTTTTTTGGTGCAAGATACATTATTTTTTTGTAGCAATATTGCATTTTTTTGGTTAAACAGAATAAAATTTCTCGGAACAAGTACTATTCTTTTTACGCAAGTATTTTTGTATTCTCCGACCAAAATAACAAAAGTTGCTTAAGCTAAGAGAAAAAATTTTTTGGGAGAAAAGATCGATATGGAGAAGGGGAAAGTCACCGGTGCTAGGCAGCAGCAGCAGGAGTAGTTCGGTGCTCGCCACGAGATCGCGCCTACGACATGTAGTGTCCCTGGTAAGACATTTATTTCAGAAGTGTTATATTCCAAATTTCAATACGATTTTTTCGAGTAATCCTCTGTCATTTGACAGACCAACAAGTACCTTATAGTATATCCCATAATACATCATGACTTTAATATTTAATATTACTTGAGTAATTTTTGATGAATAAATAAACTGACTCAATTTCATAGATTTTTCGTGAATAGATTGCTAAGGATTTTCGGCATAAATACTCATAAAAATATTCTTGAGTATACATAATAAATACTTTTTGAATTCATGCTAAAAAATTCAATAAGTAAGCATATAAACCTTAATCAATCTCATAAATTTTTTCGTTACTATATGGAAAATTACTGTAATCACATTGATTAATCAGTATCAAATCTTGTATGATTACTTCAGAAATCGTCTCATACAATCTTATTCATTTCCAAAATCTACTCAATTGTAAACTTTACATTTTTCGAAAACTTATAAATACTTATAATCACAATATTACAGCTTCTGTTTCTTATAGATTCTGATGATTTATATGAGAATTTTAAGAAAAATTTTTTTTTGATGCACCATGTATGAGAAAATAATTGTATAAGAATTTTTGAGATTTTTCGTGGACAAATACTGATCGTTTTCTCATAGCCAATTTTTTTTATGAGATTTTATAAGACCTTTTCCACAGGGTGGTGGACTATACCTTTAAAATCATAATTTTAACAATGTAGCGTTAGAAATTTCATTCAAGAAAGAATACTTTAGACGAGTGGCACAAAGTTTTAAGCTCTTTACTATGAATTACGATGTGAATATCGTGAAGTTTGAAGTAATAGAAATTTTAAATAAAAGTATGAAATCATAATCACCCGGGTATTGAATTTAAACATAAGAACTTCCGAGTGCGAACTGACTGATGATTTGCGCCATTTGACCACAGGAGGAGCCACAAGTTTAGGTAGTTTTTGAGACCCATACATACGACATGAATAATCATTCATAAGCCACAAGAACGCCCCTTACGGTGGACACAGTTACTATATTAAAATCATGACGTAACATTGTAATTTTTATAACTTACATCGTATTATAATAGAGTCAACGCTGTCATATTTATTTTATTCAAAAGTAAATAGAAAAAAAAGTATAGAAATAAATATAGTTTTTGAATTGTAATTTTTATTTTATTTTTTCCCTAGCGAATTCGGTCATACTTAAAAAATACTGAAAATATCCACTGAGTTTTAGCCCAGTTCCGGTCATTTTTCGGTAATATACCAAAAAAATACCCAAATTATACCTAAATAATGCTTCTATTTTGGGTATGTTTGTGAACATCATATACCTAAAAAGTACTCTAATTTTTTTTTTAATTGTTAAATTTAGCAGTCAAATTTTAATTTATTAACCAATAAAATTAATTTATTAATATAAATAAGAAATTGATAGGAGAGAAATAAAATACATGTTTATTCAAATTTTGAAATTTTTATTAAATTATAAATTAGTTATTTTATTAAATTTTTTTAAGGGCAATAAAAATGAAAAAGTTTTTGATATTATTAATAAAGAAAATAAAAATAATTTCTAATTATTTTTAAATAGATTTCGCTCTTCGCTGCCTGTTAGGAAATATTTCAGAGTTCTTGTTCTGCTTCTTTCGAGCAAATCTATCGTTTTTAAGAAAGTCTGTGACCCATCGATAAATATTATGTTCAGGGGTATGTTTCTTCGTATGCTTTAATTTTTTTTTTTAATGCTTCTTTTTTTTAGCTAGTTCCATTATTTTTTATTAGTTGACACAATTATTTATAACTTTCACTACCAGCGCCAGTAAAACAATTTAGAATATAAAGTTTTTATTAAACAATCAAATCAATAGTATAATGGAGCAAAAGTGTAAAACAGTATGGAGACGATACACTACCCTAATAGCACATTTTACTTGAGCAAAAGTTTACTGTACAAATGTTTCGTTGAATTTTTCGTCAAATTTCCGTCAACTTCGGACTTTTCCATTTTTTACGTCAATTTGTATGCAACTTGCTATTGAATTTGATGTAAATTTACTGCTCGAATTAGAATGTAAATTCACTTCAAAAGTTGACTAGAAAAAAGTTGTCTTTAATTTTCAGGCAAATTTTATGTCAATTTATCGTTAATTTGACTTGAAAAATTGTTAAGTATATTTTTACCCTCAAATTGTAGACAATTTTATGTATAAATTTGCTTACCTTCTGAAATAGTAAGAATGAACATTACCGACTGTTTTTTTTCGTAAAAGTTTACCTTTAAAATGAAGAAAAATTAACCGCAAATTTTTATTTTCAACTTTTGCTGTGAAATTGTCTGTAAATTCGGGCAGCAGATTTCAGGTAATTTCAACATCAAATTATCATCAATTTCAATGCAAAGTGGCTATTAGGGTATTTGCTCCAAGAGTAACAGACTGGAGCTAAAGGGGCTCTCTTAAATTAGCAGGGACAAATTAATTTTTTCAACTCTTTTTTGTTAATTCGTTTGTTCGTCATTTGTTCTTGATTGTTTGATCAAAATTAATTTTTGTTCGATTATTGTTTTTTTATAAATAATATTTAAAAATTTGACTTGAACCTGGCTCTTGATAATGTAGTACTGACATACATTTTTTTTTATCAATCTCAACTAGATATTGTTTGTTCGATAAAAAAAAACATTTGTTTGATTTTATTTTCTTTGTAATTAATTTTTTTAACGTAATTACACCCACCCAACTGTATAACTTCAAATAAATCCTACTGCACATGCGCGAATTTCAAATCAATTGCGCGGTCTATTTAAATAATAATAATAATTATTATAATAATAACTATTATGATAATTATTATTATAATAATTATTACTATAATAATTATTATTATTTAAATAAACGAATTAGCAAAAAAAAAAGTTAAAAAAATTAATTTGTCCCCGCTAATTTAAGAGAGCCAAAATGCATTTCATTGATAAACGCCATCTATACTATATTTTAAAAATTATTTTTCTACAGTATAATTTGGGTATGAAAAGTTCACAAACATACCCAACATTTACGGTAATTTCGGTATTATTTCGGTATGATTAGGGCATTATTCGTAAAACGTACCCAAATGTTATCAAATGTATACTATGTCCAAAACACACTCAAAAAATACCCAAAATTTCGGTATGATCGAATTCGCTAGGGTTTTAACTTCCCGCTAAGAAAATTAAAAATTTTCAAAAATTCGAGAAGTTATTGGTTTCGGTCCGATTTGCAAAAACCGAATTTCTATCAGATTTTGACGTTTTGAGGTTCTAGGAATCTATCCTGACTAATTTATAACGAATACTGTTTTTAAATTCGCGACGGAGACGCGAACAATCCCAGTACCGTATGCGGTCACTCACGCGTATAACAAAAAAAAATTATAATTCTAAAGTCCAGAAAAATAAAATGATGATAAATGTCACTTCAATTAATTTTTAAATTTTTAAATAAATAATAATCTTATTAAATTGCAAATAATAAAGTAAGGGTGTGCCTGGACCAGCTCCTCAGGCTGGATTAGTGCACGTAGACGCCAGACCGTTTCTATAAAACGGACAAAATATTTTATCAGGGGGAAAATTTGCGAGGATTGATTCGAGCGAGCAGCTTGTTCGAAGCGGATAAAATCGATCGAAATTAAAAGAAAAGAAATAATCAGAAAAATAATAAGCACAGTTAAATATATATATATAAAATAATGAAACAAATTAAATACAGCAGGAAAAAGACCCAGGAAACTAAATACCGAGTATTTCCCCGAAAATTGTTGGATTAAATTATTTATAAAAAATTATCAAAAATCTTTGATACAATATTTTACTTATAAATATAAATTATGCTCGTTAATAAACCCCTGGGGGTAGAATCTGTATAATTCAAAGAAAATTCCAAATTTAATCCAATATTTAAATCAATAATGAAATATAAATAATCACAATGAATATCCCAAATTGCCCCTTTACAATTTATAGGGGGAGAAAGATACGGTGTACTCTCACTCTCATTCACCAATTTTCCAATAAATCATAACATAAATTCTCTTAAATAAATAATTATCACTCTTTCGATAATTGTAAATATTCAAAAATATAATATAAGTTAATCAACCACTCCCATATAACAGTCTTGTAAAAGGCTTGCGCAAGCCTGGTCTCAAATCCCCTAGTTGTCTATGTCTTTATATGACTCTGTATCTTGCTGCAGACACTGGCCCACAGATTTATATTGCAAGTCTTGTGCAGGACTTGTTTAAAAACTTTGTGTTATGTTATACTTCAAGAATTGTACAAGATTCTTGAATATATCTTGCTCAATATGTATTGATACAGTTAACTTGAGCATATCTTGTACCAGAATCTATCTGCAGATGCTTGGGCATATCTTGCGCCAGATCTGCTCAAGACGTGTCATATTACACTGTCTATCTCACTCTTGTCTCTCTCACTTTATCCCCTCCATCGGCACACGTTACCAGAGCTCAGTGGTACTCAATTGAAGTTATAATCGGACAGAAAAACATTTTTAATCCGGAGTTCATTTGCAAAATTAGAAGCGCCGTAGTAATTACAAGTAAAATTTAATTCATAACCTATAATAACATATGTTTTTGATAGATGGTTTGATTTTAATAAAATTATTTAAGGATAACACGAAAAATTCTACACAGGAAATATTATCTAATAAATTTTACTCGTTAATTGTGAATCAAACTGGACCTGCATGAACAATTACTTGTCCGTTTCTAGATAGTGTTCAATTATGGGGTAAAAACACCCAATTTCAAGTAATTTTTATATAAAAAAAAATAAAAAATAAAACAAAACAAATCTGTTGTTATTCTTTCCGTATTTATTATCTTTTCGGCCCAGGCTTACTCTAAATTGCAGGATAAATTTTATCGAAAAATTCTCTCCATTTATGAAATACGATAATGAAATGTTTTTAAAATTTTTTTAAAAATTGAAATCAGTTACTTTGATACTAAAATACAGATATCGATCATTTTTGTTTTGTTTTTATTATATTGAAAATAAATTTTTTTAATTTTCAATTACACTCTTAATGCCAAGCTCTTAAAAAATTAGTGTTCTGATCGATTTCAAGAGCTCGACATTAAAACGAAAATAACTAAAAAATAATGTGGAATTGAAAAAATTTAACGGAAATAATTTGTAGAGAATAAAATTGTTAACAAAAAAGATAGTATAACATTTTGTGATAAGTCTGATAGTTTCGCCGGAAAAGTAAAAAGACCTCGAAATTTATTATAACTTGACTTCGAGCTCCAATAACTTTTGAACAGATGGATTTATCAAAAAATGATAAGAAACTTTTTTTGTAGAGCGTTTAATTCCCTACAAAAAGATATCATGGACTTATCTGTTCAATAAGCCATCGCCGAGGTATAAAATTCCAAACTTAAAATTTTTTTTTCCCCATGTTATTTAAATGGAAAATAGAAAATCGTGAATGGCCACCTTTAAATATTAGTATTAAGGTCTCATATTTTAACAGGGTCTTTGTCTAGGGATACTCTGTCGATTTTTCAATGTTCTTCGTGAAAAAAAAAAAAGGCCATTCGGCAGCCGAAATGGAAGGTAGATTTATAAAAAGTCACATACATACATATCTTGTGATGCATGTTAGTATAGACATGATATGATATTAGGCTCGTTTTCTTAGAGTGAGGGTAAAAAAAGACAACGACTATTTTCGATAGAGAACTTCAGATAGTTGATTCGACAAAGCATTATATAGGTAATCTACCAAACTAACCTTCACGTAAAAAAGTATAGAAAATTTAATTAGTATGAGATCATAATTGTAATTGCTATTACGATGGCAAGATCAGATATAATTTTAGGACTACAGGTACGATTGAAACATCATAAATATTAAAAGAAATACTTTTAAAATATAAAATAGCTGTAAAATTTGCAGGTTATTTTGTTCACAATAAAGTACAACTGACAAAATTGTATTATAATGGAAAATACATAAGTTATGTGGAATGAAAACCATATTTTAGACTTTTTTTGATTTCATGAAAATTTCAAGGCTATCAAATTATTGGAAGAAATACTCGAAACATAAAGGTTAAGGTCATAAATTAAAGCTTATTAGTCAAAATTTGAAATACTTTTTACAGAAATTATCTATGAGTTTCAGTTTTAAAATTATATAAACTTTAAAAGTGGATAAAAACTGATTTTTTCGAAAAATCGTGAAAATTTTAAACAGTCATAACTTCAAAACTTTTCGAACGATTTAGCCCATCTTTAAACTTGATCAAGATAATCGCCTATAGAATAAGTGTGGAAAATTTCATTAAGATCCGATAAGAACTGTAGGTGCTGTCGTAATGACAAGACCAGTGATAATCATAGGGAGTAGAGGTACATTTGATACATCATAAGTAATAAAAGAAATACTTTTAAAATATAAAATAGCAGTGAAATTTACAGGTTATTTTGTGCACAATAAAATACAACTGACGAAACCGGATTATAATGGAAAATTCATAAGTTATGTGGAATGAAACCCATATTTTCAACATTTTTTGATTCCATTAAAATTTTCAAGGTCATCAAATTATAGGATGAAATGGTCGAAATATAAAGTCTAAGGTCATAAATTAAAGCTTATTAGACAAGCTTTCAGATACTTTTTACGGAAATTGTCTACGAGTATTAGTTTTAAAATTATATGAACTTAAATGTGGAAAAAAATTGATTTTTTCAAAAAATCATGGAAATTTCAAAAAGCCATAACTTCTAAACTAATCAACCGAGTTTGCCCATCTTCGAACTTAACCGTGATAATCACCCATAGAATAAGTGTGAAAAATTTCATTAAGATCTGATAAGAATTGTAGGCGTAATCGTGTCCTCAAAACTGCGTTATATCCCATATATATATATATATATATATATATATATATATATACATACATATATAAATTTTTTAACGGATGGTATTTTTGAACCCTACTCAACTAATTATGATAGGTTGTGACAAAATTCCTTGAAGAATCGACCATGAAGACAAATACAATAGTTAGATTTTAGAAAAATCTACCTAAAAGTCAATTTTTTGAAACACTCTAATATATATGTGTGTACCCACATATATATATACATGTATAAGGGATGAATGATACCGGGTTCGTAACAATCAATATCTGTATTTTAGTATCAAAGTAACTGATTACAATTTAAAAAAAAAAAATTTAAAACATTTCATTATCGAATTTCATCTCATTTTTCGTGTTATCCTCAAAAAAATTAAAAAAAATAATTTTATTAAAATCAAACCATCTATCAAAAGACATATCTTATTATAGGTTATGAATTAAATTTTACTTGTGATTACTACGGCGCTTCTAATTTTGCAAATGAACTCCGGATTAAAAATGTTTTTCTATCCGATTATAACTTCAATTGAGTACCACTGAGCTCTGGTAACGTGTGCCGATGGAGGGGATAAAGTGAGAGAGACAAGAGTGAGATAGACAGTGTAATATGACACGTCTTGAGCAGATCTGGCGCAAGATATGCCCAAGCATCTGCAGATAGATTCTGGTACAAGATATGCTCAAGTTAACTGTATCAATACATATTGAGCAAGATATATTCAAGAATCTTGTACAATTCTTGAAGTATAACATAACACAAAGTTTTTAAACAAGTCCTGCACAAGACTTGCAATATAAATCTGTGGGCCAGTGTCTGCAGCAAGATACAGAGTCATATAAAGACATAGACAACTAGGGGATTTGAGACCAGGCTTTACGCAAGACTTTCACAAGATCAACTTGTGTACGACATCTTGAGCAAGCCTATGTAGAATCTATCAAAAGATTCTTGAGAAAAGTGCCTTGACCAGCGACTTGTACTGGAAATTGTTACATGGGCTGACCCTGATTAAACAAAATGATTAAAAATGATTTCACACGTTAAATGTCCATAAGAGACAGGATTAGAAATGATTTGAAGGATTAAAAAGTATTTAAAATGATTAAAAAACAAATCATTTTAAATCATTTTTAATCATTTTGTTTAATCAGGGGAGGCAAATAATAATAACTGTTAAACTATACACAGAAAAGAATAAAAAATAAATAATAATATCTCGGGTACAATTATTTCAATAATAATAAAAACTATTATAAATAATAAAATAAATAATAATAATCATTCCGCTTTATAATTATTATTATTGTTCAGGAATTTTCCCCCTGAACTATTACGTCGTCGACTCAGGAATTTTCTCCAGAGCCGGCGTATAGCTATAGCTATAAGTATAGATATATGTATCTATATATATATATATATATATATATATATATATATATATATATATATATATATATATATATATCTATACAGCAAACTGCTGCAAGCGCGCAATTTCTAATATTTAAATTAAACTTTAAACAAAATATGATTATTTTATCATCCCCAATTCTTTTTATGTATGTAAATGTATCATTCAGGGGTAGCGAAATACAAAATCGGCCAAATTATTCACGGGTGTGTAATACACTCACGTGAATTTACGTCGCGAATACCAACAATTCCCGGGGAGGTTATCAGTAGCAGTACATGGGAGGATTATACAAGAGTACTTACTCGATCTCGTCTCCCGAATAAATCCAAACTAACACTGGAACTCAATCACCCGGTGAATTTATTTTTAATACAATTAACCACTGTTAATTGGCAACAAACGAATTAAACGTATTTACGACGTATATTTCCTTTGATACAATAACAACAGCGTCTGCTCTCTTTGATTATCCGTATCTTTCTGAATACTTTTTGGGCCGGCCACTTGTTGGCCACCCACGTTGCGCAACAATCGCCCTTAATTACTATTATCATTGTTATCTAGCTCGGGGCCTATTTTAAATCAAATAAATAAATTATAATAATATTTTTACCCCACCTGAATGATACATATTAAATAAATACATTTGTCTAGTATTTATTTATGTCAAAATAATAATTGTAAAAGATATATTTAATTAAATAATAATTATTTAAAACCGCATGTTATCCATCGATATTGCAGGAGAAAATATTGACTTTTCCCCTCCTCTGCGGTCAATATTTCTCAACTCCTCAATACCTGGATATGAAATTTGAACTAAATTAAATAAAAACAATGATTGGGGGATAATGTGACCACACATTATGTCCCCCGAATAACGCCAAATAATAAATATTTCTATAATAACAATAAATATTGAATATAATTATTTTTAAATTGTAAATTAGAATTTTAGCACACACGTGCTCTCATTCACGCCGCGCGCATGCGCGAGCAAACGTTGTCTCAGCAACGGCGTGGCAACGAAATGCCCGCGTAACCATTCAAATTTGAACTTTGTTAGATTAATTAGGTGGTTCTGGGGATGTCAGAAATAATTAACGATTCAAATTAGTTATAAAAACGTGGTAAACATATATTGTAAACTTGAGAGATAACAGTTTATTATTATAATTATATCTAAATTATATCAGGCTAAATTACAGAGGAACTGAGCTGCCGCCATGCGGCCAATAATGTAACTAGGCTTTCGGATAAAGCAGAAAACTATAATTTCAACAAACTTAAATAATATTTTTAATACTTATTACTTTTTACTTATAAATTTATTTGAATGGTTACGTGACAAATTTCACGATGATGTCCGAGTGTATGCATGTATGTGTGTACGTACGTACGTATGTATGTTAATATTCTGTAACTTTTGAACGGATTAACCGATTTTGGTTAAAACTGTTTTATTTAGACAACTTTTTATTTGTTCGATGGATTAATTCCAAAATCTAATCAGCTCTAAAACTTTATAAGCCGCGTCGAATGACACTTCAACCATCAAAATCGGTTCATTCGTTCAAGAGAAACCGTTGAAGAAAGAATTCAAAAAAATTTTTTTTTTGGTTTTTTTGAAATTTCTCAAAAACGGCTGGATAAATCGAATTAAAAATTCGATCAGCTTTAGAACGATAAAACACGTCGATGGCTGCCTCAATCGTTTTGATCGGTCCATTCGTTTACGAGATATCGTTGATAAAAAAAAATAGTGAAAAACGTTTTTTTTTCGGATATCTAGAAAAATATTGAATCATTCGATTTCAAAATCTAATCAGCTCTAGAACTTAATAAATCGCGTCGATTGCCGCCTCAACCATCAAAATCGGTTAATTCGTTCGCTAGATATCGTGGGAGAAAGAAATGCTCAACGAGCTAGAAAACAGCGGGAAGTTTTGGGGCTGGCCCGCAGGGTTAACCGATAGACCGATTTTTTTTTTACGATGTTAACATTGTAATTTTTGAAATAATTTTTTATCCAAAAAGTCTTTGTCAAAATTATCACGTTAAATAGTAAAAAGTGTAACCTACATAGTAAATTTAAAAATAGCACATTTAAAAATTTATTCAAATGAAAGTATAGTCCACGATTACGATGTTGAGATCATAAATTTTAGTAAAGTTTTCTTTCCGTGTAGCTAAGATATCGATAATTAAACCCTGATTAAGAAAAATGATTTAAAATAATTCATCATAATCTACAATTAATTTAATTTTTAGACAATGACTATAACCTAACAGTATTACTATTAAACAAAATATCACCTTCAGTACAAACAAATAAAAAGATTATTCTAATATCAACAAGAAAAATTTAACGGAAATAGATTTTAATGTGTAATGTATAAGTTATTAAGACTTCAAACCATAAAAGATGCGCGTTTCTAAATTAGAAAAAAATTTTCGATACTTTAAAAGTATCATAAAACAGTAACAATATCAAGTTTAAGGTACAAAATTAAAGCCTATCGAGTCATATTTAAGATACATCCCAGATAGCACAATGACGTCTTGATGAGTTCTGAATGAGTTCCTATTTATAATTTGGACGTCTTAAAAACATGTTAAAGACGTCTTTAAGAAGTTCTCAAGATGTCGAATGCGCCACCTAGCGAACTCAGTAAGACGTCTTTAAAAAGAGTTATCAAAGAGTTCTTTTTCTGACTCCGCAAATAAGACTTCAGAATGAACTTACCATGACGTCTTAAGAAGTTCCTAATTTTGACTTCATTTTGACTTCAAAAAAGTTAAAAAAAGAATACATTAAGACGTCACAAAACTGACGTCTTATTTATGAAGTCTTCAAGAATTCTTAATTATGAGTTCTTAAAAATGACATCTTTAAGAAGTCATTATAAGACTTCTTGAAGACTCCTTCAAAAATACGTCGTAAAGCAGTCATTCTGACTTGAATGCTGTCTGGGATTAGGTAAAAATGATCTAAAATATGTAGTTTCAGAGTTATATGAACCTTAATAATTTGAAGATCACAATAAAATATAATTATAGAATCAGATTATACTGGGAAATGCATAAGTCTTTTTATCTCGTCGGAACCACCACCAACCGGTGCAGGTCACACAAGTGTGACTTTTCGCAGTTCCTTCGATAATTCAGCCTCTAGAACCACCACCAACCGGTGCAGGTCGTACTCTACGATTTTTCGCAATTCTAGAGGCCCCCTTCTGCCTTAGTGTAGATATGGATCGTACCCGGCAGTGCAGGTGTTGAATCAGAATCCTCTGAGCTGTCACTGGAGCTGGAGTCGCTGACCTTGGTACCATACATCTTCAGCTTCTCACCCGGAAATACCCCAGTATAGGGTTTCTGTGTCCGCTCCGCTCCCTTGACGTCCTCAACGACATAACGGGCCTTGTCGAGGACCTTGGTGACTTGATACGGCCTAGTGTACTTCGGCATTATTTTTTTACTCAGCCCGTCATTTGAGCTTACCAGGCGTCTAGCTATTACTATGTCGCCACAACTGAACACTCGAGGCGAAGCTCGTTTCTGATTGTACCGAGCAGCCTGCTGTTGCTGGGTCTGCTCGATAACTCTTTGTGCCTCCTTAACATCATTCGTACGGTCATAAATGCAATCACTTTCTCCCAACTCATTTAAGACTCGTGACTCAGTCGAATGTCGTGGTCGAAACCCGAACAACAATTGAGAAGGTAGTTTCCCAGTTGCTTTATTTAATGTATTACTTAATCCCCAGATTACCCCAGGTAATTTACGATCCCATTGAGGTTCTTCCTCAACGCTTGCAGAAAACATACTTAATATGGTTCGGTTATACCTTTCTACCTGCCCGTTTGCCCTGAGTGCCTGTATAGCAGTTTTAACGTGTTGTATGTTTTTTTCTTTACAAAACTCTTCGAACGCCTTGCTCGTGAACGCAGTGCCACGGTCGCTAATTATGCGTCGAGGATAACCAACTCCCGTGTCCGCGGTGTCGTTTAAAAATTTTATAACCAGTGAAGTCTGTGTGTTTTTCACCGCTCGTGCGAATACATATTTTGTGAATGAATCGACCATTGCAATTATTTGAGTATTTTTACAGGTACTCGGCACGAAGGACCCCAAATGGTCAATATGTACGGTATGCATGGCTTCGATGACCTTTTCTATAGGATTTAAGTGACCTGGCCTTTTTCCAGCCAGTTCTTTATTGTATACGCAGTCTAGACATGAACTGATGTATCGTCTGACATAACGTTTCATTGACGGAAACCAGTAATCACTGCGCAATTTCTCTAACGTTTTGTCAAGCCACACATGTCCAATATCATCGTGGCATAACTCAACGATTTGTCGCCTCGCCGCCTGCGGTACCGCCCATCTTAATCCTTTGTCCACCTTTCAAAATACTCGATTTTCTTTAAGTTTAAACTTAATGTGGACTTGCTTATCCTCGGCGTCTTTAGGTTCTGCATTTAAAACCTCCCTCACCTATTTTAACCGTCGATTTTGTAACTGTGCATACAGTAGCCAATCGCCCGTTTCTATGCGCAATAACTCGATGTCGTCAATCCTCGCGGCATCCTGCTCTGACGTGACCGGACTCCGGCTCAGCGCGTCAACGTGAGGCATCTTTATACCTGCTCGGTAGTCGATTGCACAATCGTACTCCTGTAATTGCAGTCACCATCTCGCGACGCGGGGGAGAAGATCACGCTTAACAAAATTTGCTCTCAACGCACTACAATCGCTGATAATTTTAAAACGCATCCCGTATAGATAAACGCGATATCGTTGTAAGCTACTCGCTACCGCCAGTGTTTCGAGCTCGTAAGAATGATATCGCTTTTCTTCTTTTGTTGCTTGTCTGCTGTAATACGCGACGGGTTTCAACGTTCCGTCATCCTGTTTTTGAAATAATATTCCGCCTACACCGATCTTACTAGCATCAGTATGTAACTCGGTTTCCGCCCCATGTTTATATAATGCTAACACGGGTCTACTTATAAGTTTTTCTTTTAGTGTTTCAAACGCGTCTCTCTGCTCGTCGCCCCAACGCCAACTTTCACTTTTCTTTGTTAGCAGAGTTAAGGGTCTGGCAATTACAGCAAAATTCTGTATGAATTTTCTAAAGTAACTGGCAAGACCAATAAATAGTCGACCGATGTTTGTAGAAATGTACATTTACTTAGTTGTAAGTTAGCCCAGCATGCCGTATTTGTTCCAACACGAATCTCAATGCTTCAAGACCGGTTTGGACATCTGTTAATGGTATGAGGATGTCATCCATGTACGCAAGGACATGAATTTTTCCTCTAAGAGATGATATTATTTGATTTACAAGTTTTTGAAACACTGAGGGTGCATTCGCCAGTCCAAACGGCATGCGGAGAAACTCATATTGCCCGTCTGGTGTTACGAACGCTGTTTTCTCAATCGATTCTTCCGCTACTCGTACTTGATAGTACCCCGAAAACATATCTAGCTTTGTGAACCACGAGCCCCCTTGTAGTTCATTAAGTTGATCTTCTATTAGCAGTAGCGGTTGGTGATTTTTCTTTGTAATTGAATTTAACGCGCGATAATCAACACACATGCCGTTCTTTTTACGGACTAGTAAAATAGGACTTGAGAACGGTGAGTTGGATTCGCGAATAATACCGTTTTCTTTTAATTCATTGACCATCTCTCATACTTGCTCCCGCTCTGCATACGACAATCTATACGGCCTGTAAGTCACGACTTTATCTCACGTCAATTCTATTTTTATTTCTGTGGCATTTGTTTGCCCTAACTCGCCTATGTTAAACGCAAAGCAATCTCTGTATTCATCTGGCAATTGAAAAAGACTGTCCCTTTCAGTCTCAGGTACTCGACCTTCTACCTGGACTTGATCCCTCGGTATTTTATCTTTTTCCATTTTCGTCATCGCACAAATTTCTCGAACTTTGCGCTCTTCTATTGTCTCCTCTCGAGCATGCTCAGCTCTGGCAACAATTTTGTCTTTATTTATTATGAGTGGACTATCAGAATGATTTATGACCGGCAATATTGACGCAATTGTGTTTATTATACACGCGTACACTAAGCTCTATATACAAATCACCAATATAATTGTCATTTAATTTTACCTTGATGTCTGCTGATTGCTGCGCCGGGATGACTGTCGTCTCCGTGGCCCGTAATGTCACCTTACGAGGTGGCAGCGTGTCTAGCCCTGTCAGTGAAACGGCTGCCTTGTGAAACACTCTCAGCTCGCCAGCCCCTGATGCCGTCCTGACTCCTAGTAAATCGAGAAATGGCTGCCCCACAATTACCGGGACAGTCTGTAGATCGTCTGGTACGATGTGTACGTTGACCTCTCCTTCAGCGAGGTCAACTTGCAGTTTCGCCTTGGCGATCCCGTACGGGTGAACGATGCCTCCACCGAAACCTCGTAGTACCTTATCCGTCGGCTTAATATCTAGCTGCAAGCTATTTGTATCTCCCTTTTTCAGTGTGACACACTGGCTACCGGCGTCAACGTATGCTTTCAGAGTTTTTCCGTTGACGGTGATGTCTATGAACCTCGAGTCACCGGCTCGTGGCTCTGATCCGATGGCTAAGACTTTCTTCTCTCTGTCGCCTTCCTTCTTAGCTTTTACACACTGGTTCGCTACGTGGCCCAACTCGCCACAACGGAAACACCTAACTTGTGCTGTTGATTTGTCTGCAGTCTTCTTGTCCTCCGCAAACTTCTTGTTCCCTTGACTACGCTTAATAGTATCAGGGTGAGGCCGGCGAAGCTGGGGAATGCTCCGTTGGTGCCGGGCATGCCTCGATGTTTCTCTCGCCTGGTGTCGTTCAGTCGGTTTCACCGTCTCCTCGATGGTACTCAGGAACACTCGCAGTTCTTCTGGTGTTAGAAAGCGATTTCTCGCGATCGTGAGACTCAAGGAGTGATCGGTGATCCCGTCAGCGATGCAGTCGGCTGCGTCCAATCCTTTAAGACCGCAAGCCGCGACAAGGGATGATTTATCGAAGAAATAATGCATCATCGACTCGTCTGACCTCTTCTTACGGTCCAGCATCGCTCGCATTCTATCTGGCATTCTCCGATGCACCGGTGAGTTTCATCTTCCATTTTTCCCATGAAAATGCGACAGAGTCTAGTCTCTCGTACCACTGGTACGCTGTGCCTTTTAGTTTATCCATCGCCAGATTGGCGGTGATGACGTCATCCCATCCGTTGATCCTCCGGAGTTCCTCGACCTTCTGGATCCACACCTGGATGGTTTGGTTGCCACTCTCTGGGTCAAAGGTGGGGATGCGTCGTCCGTCGGCAATGCTGTGCGACCTCAGTCGCTTGGCTGGCACTCTCATAGCCTCCGCAATCTTGATAATCGCCTCTTGAAGGTCGGAGACCGATGTGCTGCGTGATGATATTCCGCGACCACCGTATTCGGCTCTTCTATTTTCGCTACCGCATCGATATGAATCCCGACGATAGCTGCGCTCCCCATGATCGTGCCGATGGTGATGGGGTGCTGGTCCTCTCGACAAGGATCAACGTGAGACCGATCGCCGACGACGATCTCTGTCTGGCGACCGAGACGGCGTCGTCTCCCGAGACAAGCTCCGTTGCCTATCTTCCAGCGGTGGAGTGTAGCGTGAGGGACTTCGTCCTGAATGCACATTACCCGTTTGTTTCACCATTTCACAGTCACCTCACTTATAACTCACAGTCACACTATTTATAACTCGCGCACGGATTTCCTATCGCACTTCTGATATGTAAAAGCAAGTATTAATATAGTTCACTTTAATAAGAGTTTATTTGGTAGGTACTACTATTACAAATGGCTGCGCAAGTGGCAGCAGATATATTTATATATAGAAGAATACAATATGATCAATCGGTAGAGTGTGAGTGAGGGTGGTACAATAATGTCACTACGTGACGAGGGTATCGGGGGTCGCGCCGGAACTGCATCTCTCCCCGTTGTCCTTTAGGCCTACTATTCGTCGCTGGTGGGGGTAGCCGATCTATGGGGGTGCGATTGACGTTACACTGACGTCGGAGCCCAAGTCCCAAGTGCCCGTAACCACGAGCCTGAACTGTGAGGATTGTCGCTGCTTACATATATATATGTAATAAAACCATGTTTTGAGGACACGATTGCGCCTAGAATTCTTATCGGATCCGAATGAAATTTTTCATACTTATTCTATGGGCGATTATCACGGTTAAGTTCGAAGATGGGCTAAATCGGTTGATTAGTTTAGAAGTTATGGCTGTTTGAAATTTCCACGATTTTTCAAAAAAATCAGTTTTTATCCACTTTCAAGTTCATATAATTTTGAAACTGATACTCATAGACAATTTCCGTAAAAATTATCTGAGAGCTTGTCTAATAAGCTTTAATTTATGACCTTGAACGTTATGTTTTGACCATTTTCCAATACTTTGATAGCCTTGAAAATTTTGATGGAATCAAAAAACGATAAAAATATGGTTTTCATTCCACATAACTTATGCATGTCCCATTATAATCCAGTTTCGTCAGTTGTATTTTGTTGTGCACTAAATAACCTTTAAATTTCACTGCTATTTTATATTTTAAAAGTATTTATTTTATTACTTATGATGTATCAATTGTACCTCTACTCCCTATGATTATCACTGGTCTTGTCATTACGATAGCACCTACAGTTCTTATCGGATCTTAATGAAATTTTTTACACTTATTCTATAGGCGATTATCTTGATCAAGTTCAAAGATGAGCTGAATCGTTCGAATAGTTTTGAAGTTATGGCTGTTTGAAATTTTTACGATTTTTCGAAATAATCAGTTTTTATTCACTTTTAAAGTTCACATAACTTTAAAACTAAAGCTCATAGATAATTTCTGTAAAAAGTGTTTTAAAGCTTGACTAATAAGCTTTAAATTGTGACCTTAAACTTTATATTTTGACCAATTCTTCCAATAATTTGATAGCCTTGAAAATTTTTAATGAAATCAAAAAATGTTGGAAATATGGTGTTCATTCCACATAACATATGCATTTCCCATTATAATAAAATTTTTTCAGTTGTATTTCATTGTGAACAAGGTAACCAGTAAATTTCACAGCTATTTTCTATTTTAAAAGGATTTCTTTTATCACTAATGATGTTTTAAACGTACCTGTACGCCCTATAATTATTACTGGTCTATCCATCGTAATAGCGATTACAATCATGATCTCATTAAATTAAATTTTACTAATTAAATCTCACTAATTAAATTTTCTATACTTTGTTTACGTGAAGGTTAGTTTGGTACATTACCTATATAATGTTTTGTCAAATCAACTATTTGAAGTTCTCTATCGTAAATAGTCGTTTTTTTTACCCTCACTCTTGGAAAACAAGCCTAATTTCATATCATGACTATACACTAACATGAATCACAAGATATGTATGTATGAAACTTTTTATATAGATTAATTGAAAACTCTACCTTCCATTTCGGCTGCCGAATGGCCTTTTTTCGTTTCTGAGCGTATAAATATACACAAATATCAAGCAGGCTTTAAATGTAATATCAATCAGTCGGTCTATAGATATAATCACGTTTATTCAAAGCTAGTTTGTCAATCTGAGATTTTAGTAATATGTAATTAAATTAGTATTACTCGTACACGTGTTTATAAATATATAATTATATTTACAATATTTAAATCACGGTTTACGAATCTCTTATTAGAAAACTGACTCTAAAAAATTGGTTCAACTCTAGTAAAAGTGAAAAAGGGTTGCCTTCGTTTTAAACTAAGAGCTAGCTTACAAAAAATCAGGGCAGTACTGAATATTTTTGACAAATCTATCTTCCATTTTGGCTGCCAGATGGCATTTCTTCAGTATGTGTTTGAATCGATTACGATTTGTAAGAAAAAATACTACTCACGAAACAATGATGTTTGAATCAATAGGTAAATGGTCATCTATATCAATAAAATGCGTTGTAAGTGTTGTAAGATTATCCAATGCATGACCATTTTCAGCAATGCTATTTTTTATTTCGTCAATATTGCAAAAATATTTGAAGATGTTGGTAAATGATCTTATAATCTAAAGATACACAAATAAAGTAAATATAAATAAAAAAGCACAGTAAAGTCACAGAGTTGAAGCATTTAGCATTTAAATATTATTTATACTGACCAACATTCGTTTTTCAGTGATATAAGATGCGTTGTTTTTAAATGTAAATGCGACACGATTATCGATAGAAACAATATATATTTGCAGTAAAGCTGTATCATTGTGGTGAGCTACATAAATACAAACACTGAATGTTAATAAAATATGATTCAATCAAAAATAAATAGTTTTTCCAGTAAGAAATTAGTCCGTCTTGTGTTTGCGTTTAATTAAATATGTGCTGTAACAAATGTGGACACTAAATAATACTACTATAGAAACAAACGCTGTCTTCTGATTTTATGATTACCCGGGAAAAAATGATTAGACCTGATCAGACATGAACAGGCATGAGTCTTCAGGCCTGATCAGACATGAAAAATGACCATGCATGACCAGTCTTGGCCAGGCATGTTCAGGTCTGTTCATGCCCAGCTGGGTACAGAAAGTATAGATAAAAAATGGCTCTATATAAATATATTTAATTATGTATAACTATATAATTATATTTAATTATGTATAACTATATAATTATATTTAATTATATACAACTATATACAATTGTATATAATTATTTATATATAAGTGAAAAAAAAAAATTCGGACGTGTGCAGGATTTGAACCGTAGACCTCGCGCTTGAAAGTTTAGCCTGCTACCCGTTTACTTAAGTGACTGACTTGTATGGTGAATTTCGTATGAATGTCAAGTAATAACAATCTTTTGCTGTGATCAATCATGTATAAGATATAACGAATGAATGAAGAATATCGTCTTTTTTTTTATTCTTAAAGTGTCCTGAAAAAACCCTGAAAATTTCACAGCGCTGCGATTTTTCTTTCTTAGTGATCCGAAGCTTTAGATTTATCGATTTAGCCAAAAATCGCATAATTAGCGATTCTTTGGTTTTCAATCATTTCTTCAATATCAAAAAAATTTTTTTTTAGCGACAAGCTTCATTTTTTCAATCAAAAACAATAATTCTTGAAAAAATTTGAAAAAAAAACATTTTTTTCAATTTTTTTTTTTTCGATATTTTTCTTCTTTATCATCTTCACAATTGATTTTCTTAACATCGAAATCATTTTGATATCATAATTGGTTGAGTAGAGTTCAAAAAAACCATTCGTTGAAAAATTTATATACGTATATATATATTGAGACAATGTGAATTGTCATCTTCGTCCTCAGCCTTGCGGTTCCCAATTTTCCCTGTCTCGTTGCCGTCTGAAACTACACAAGTCATAGTTCCATGGTCACATGACTAATTATCACGTCGACGCATGTCCGTAAGGGTGAAGTCGGGATAGTCCCGAGGCGAGTCCTACGCCCTAAATTATCGGTTAATCACTTCGATCCTGGATCAATTAGCAATAAGACGTGTAATTTAGTTCTACTGTCATATACTAGCAATTTATTTGCGACTTTGTTAATACGGACAATTACTTTGTAAATCGGGAAATTAACTTGCGTTCTAGTTGTATTACTAGCAATTCTCTTGCGATATACTTTATTGTCCAAGTTTACTGATTACTATAAATAAAGTTAGTTCAATTAAATATTACTGTACGTTACCGGCGATATACTCGCAATATATTTTTATACTGTGACACGCATCTCTCTACATTATATCTAGCGCTTGCATTTTCTTGTAAGTAATTTTTATTATTATAATTGACAATAAACTTACATAATTCTCTGATTAATTCCTTTTATTCCATCTATCACTGTTTATCCTATTTATTTCCTATTTTACTGGTAAGATTATTGAATAGTCTGATAAAAAAAGTTTGAAAAATCCAAATGAGCATGCCTTAAGCGCTCGTGTCATACACGCCCGGGAAAAAATCATCATGCACAATCATGCTTGACCCTGCATGGATCATTCATGATCGTGCATGATTCAGGCATCACTTTGCACGATTCATGCACAGGCACGTATGATCATGCAAAACCATAATCTATCGTGCATGACGAGCAATATCATGCATGAACCATACATGGCCTAGCACAATCATAAATGATCATGCATGATTTTGCATGGCTCATACAAAGGCATACATGACCATGTAAAATCACGTTTAATCATGAATGACGAGGAAAGAATAGTCACGCATGATTCATGCATGACCAAACTCAATCACGAATCATCATCCATGACACTGCACGAATAATGCAAAGGTATTAATGACTATGTAAAATCATGCTTAATCATGTATGACCATGCATGACTAGGAAAGAACAGTCGCGCATAATTCATGCTATGTCATACATGACCATGTAAAATCGGATTTAATCATGTATGATCATGGATGAGAATGTATAATACGAAGAGAATGGCCACGCACAATTGAGAATAACTTGGCATGAGCATACATGACCCTGTATAACTCATGTAAAGTCATGTTTCGTCTTTGATCACTACTCTAATCAGAAAAATCTATGTGGAATTGTATGGAAACCCATCAGAATTCTTATAGAAAAGTATGGATTTATGTGAGAATCCATAGGAATTAATATAAGAGTGTACGGTTTTATATTGGCAGGGAGTCTAGTATATGGTGGGGACAACTGAATCGATCACAGCGCTTGCTGTCGGCACAATTTCGTTGAATCATGCTCTCGTTGAAAAAAAAACACGTGAAAATTAAGTTTAAAAATAATTCATAATAGTTATTGTGTCGTTAATGTTTGCCTTTGCTCATCGTTTGAGGTTAAAACAATATTTTATTGATTCAAATCCGGTTTGGATAGTGATTTTTATCATTGCCTAAAAATTATTTTTTAACCCTTTGTTGCCCACACTATACGGCGTGTGACGTTTGCTACGTAAATATTAAAATCATTAGGTGTTGCGATCGCTAACGAAAAACAACCCCAGAACCCAGATCTCTCGGATGTCCCACTTATGGTGAAAGCATTGGAGAGATCTGGTGGCGTCACGAAGTGAATGTCCAAGGGTAACCTACCCCATTTGATACCATACATTCACTTTACCTTCTAAAACATCCCTTCAAGAGACTCAGGGTGCGCAGTAAACCCCTAAAATCTGTATATATGCTGCGTTTTTTGTTGTCATTTTTATATTGAGTTATTTGGTGCTATACAGTTCTAGTTTTTCCCAACCTTGATCGGAATTTAATTTGAAATTTTTACTTTTTATTTGGTGATAATAAGTTTTATTGGATATTGCCGTAATATATTATTAATAATTATTTAATAACATTTTGGTGTGATTTTGAGGTTAGCAAAATTATTGGTTTTATACCGGCAGTGTTGCTGTCATCTGCAGTCTAATTCTGGTACTCTAATAATTATCGACATGTGGTGTGGTATCTGCTGTACAGCTATCGATGAGTCAAGTCAGATGGTACAGTCGTCTGATCGATGTAAACATCGATTTCATTCGCAATGTGTCAAAGTAAGGCTATGTTTAAAGACTCGTGCAGAAGCCAAGGATGGTATTACTACATGTCCTGTTTGTAATCTTAAATTGTCTGAGGATATTGAAAGTAAACTTGCTAAATTAAGCAAGTTAGATAATCTTAATAAACTAGATAAATTAGATAACTTGGACAGTCTGGATAAACTTGAGAAATTGGATGATCTTGGTGCTATTGCTTCGTCGATACAGTCTGTGAATGAAAAGATTGGTAAATTAATGGCTTCTTATGAAACATTAAATAATAATTATGTTGATCTTAATAATCGTGTTTCAAAGTTGGAGGAGGCTGACTCTGCAGGATCTTATCAGGTTCTAAAGCAAGTTGAGAAGGCAGCTGAAATCATTACAAGTAATAATTTGGAATTACGTACTTTGCAACTGGAGACGCTAGCGCTTGAAGATCAATTTGTCATATCTGGCTTTCCTGAGAGTAACCATGAAAAACTAAGTGAAGTTGTTTTAGGTCTCTCAAATACTTTGAAGTTGACAATCACTGAACAACAAATTAGATCTACTGTGCGAATGGGTAAATCAAACATAAGGCGTGCAAATGCTCAACGGCCAAGGGATATCATAGTGAAGCTGAATTCGAAACATCAAGTTGACGAATTTATCTCTGGCATTAGAAATACTAAGCAAGCGACTACTGCTGATCTTCTTATGCCTAACCTCGAACTACCAAAAAATAAGATTTATATACACCGTCGATATCCCTCTGCACTTTATAAACTTCGTATGGAAATTAAGAAAAAATTTCCCAGACTTGCACCGAGAAATTTGTGGATTGCTAACTCTGCAGTATTTGTAAGAATTGCTGATGATTAAGAGCCTATCCGAGTTTTGCCTTCGACTGGTATAGGTGAAATTAGTCGTCTTATTGTTTGACTTGTTGCAGTTCCAGTGTCACCAACTTTGCCAAATGTTTTGCCATTATCTACCTCAGTTTCTAAAAAATTACATGTATGCCATCTTAATGCGCAATCACTACATAGCCATTTTGCAGAATTCAAAGAATTTTTTCGAGTGCATTCCTTTGATGTAATTGCAATTTCAGAAACTTGGCTGACTGATAATGCCACAGATCTACAATTTCGTCTACCGTCATATGTGTTGTATAGAAATGATAGGGGGCGAATCGGAGGTGGTGTTGCAATATATGTTAAAAATACGTTGTCTTCACGTTATATTTTGTCTTCTGGAAACTTACTACCGAAGCATCCTGAGTATTTATTCATCGAGATATGGTCAGCTGTCCGACACAAAATTTTAATTGGAGCTGTTTATCGGCCACCAAACACTGGACACTTAGATGTGCTTGAGTCAGATTTGGAAGATATTATGCCACACTATAAAGACGTAATTTTAGTAGGAGATTTGAACGCTAATTTATGTGTAAATGATTATAAATCTCGAGAATTACGACGATTTTGTGATAATTTTGGATTGCACTTTGTACCTTATCTGCCAACTCATCATACTTCTACGACGCATACGTGGTTAGATGTTTGCATGATTAGTGATCCTGTTAAAATTATATCTTCCAAACAATCATCGGAGCCATTTTTATCTGGACATGATTTAATCTCTATTAGATATAATTATCAAGTACCTAAACACTGTCCACGAGTCATACAATATAGAAACTGGAACTATGTTGACATTAATATTTTAGAAAGAATGTGTAATGATATTTCAATTAATGATAACTTGGATTCAGTTGATGCTGTAAATGAATATCTTTACAAATCGATGAATAATATTTTAGATAATGTTGCACCACTTAAATCTAAGTTGGTAAAGCGTAAATTTGCACCCTGGATTACAAACGAAATTAAAGATCTTCAGCGAAGGCATGGCAAATCATACAGAATTTACAAAAGGACTGGGTTTGCATATGCTGAGGACTCGAATGTGCGAAAATTAATCAAAAAGCGTATTACTGTTGGAAAAAAAAAATTATCTTGAAAATAGATTCATGACTGAAAAGAATTCGCGATCATTATGGAATGACTTCAGAGAACTTGGTTTAATAAAGACACATGAAAGTGAACACTTATTGAATCTTAATATAGATGAAATGAATGACTACTATATAAATTGTGCTGAAACTGGTGACATAAATAGTGATAATTTAGATTTATCTAATCAGTTTAAATCTCAATTACAATCACAATTCAATTTCTTGCGTATTAATAGTGTTTCAGTTAAAAAGTCAATTATGAGAATAACATCTAGCTCTGTTGGCGCTGATGGTTTCTCAATTAAATGTTATAAAATAATGTTAATTTTTATGTTATATCTATTGACCTATTTATTTAATTGGTCTTTATCTACTTGTAAGTTCCCAGAATTATGGAAAAAATCATTTGTAGTGCCTGTGCCTAAAAAGCGAGATTCTGAGAAGTTTTCAGATTATCGCCCGATATCAATTTTATGTGTATTAAGTAAAGCTTTCGAACGTTGTGTATATGATCAGATATTAAAATATGTTGTTGATAATAATTTTATAGATAAATTTCAAACAGCTTTTAGAGAAAGCATGAATACGCAAACTGCTATTACCAGATTGTCAGATGATATTCGTTTTGCAGTTGATCATTCAAGAGTCACAATTAGTGTTTTCTTTGATTTCAGTAAGGCATTTGACTCAGTCAATCATATTAAATTAATTAATGAACTAAAAGGTATGGGATTATCAGATAAGTCTTTACAATGGATAGCTAGTGACCTTAATCAAAGAAAACAAGCAATACGTGATAATCTGAATTGTACAACGTCGAATTGGAGAACAGTACGTGAGGTGTTCCTCAAGGTAGTGTTCTAGGGCTACTATTATACTCTCTATATGTATCTGATTTAGGCAAATTACTTCGCTGTAAGTATTTATTTTATGCGGACGATCTTGTAATTTATTCATCATGTAATATTGCTAGTATTAATACTACAATCAGAGAACTTAATGAAATAATAAAAGTTATTTGTGAATGGTGCAATGATAATGACCTTAAGCTTGATTCAGATAAAACAAAATGTCTAATTTTTGGTAGTTCATATAATGTTAATCTTGATCAATGTAAATCTTGTTATAAAATTATTGTTAACCAAACGGTGATTGACTTTGTAAGCTCTGTGAAATATTTGGGTGTAATACTTGATAGTACGCTTTCATGGAATGATCAAATAGATAATGTATGTAAGCGAAGTATGAGAGTTCTTGCGCAATTAAAAATGAATAATGAATTTTTTAGTGAAAAAATACGGAAAAAATTAGTGACTACACTTGTTTTTCCGATATTTGATTACTGTGCTCTAATCTACACAAATATCACTCAAAAGCAGCAATGTAAACTACAACGCAAGCTAAATGCTTGTGTACGTTTTATTTTTAAAATTAGTAGATTCGAGCACGTTACACCTTACTATAATAAGCTCGGATGGCTTACATTGAAAACGCGAAGAAACTATTTGCTCTCTTGCATACTGTACAAAGCTATTAACTTAGATCAATGTCAATTATTCCGTGATGAACTAATTTTTTTGCAACCTATGTTGCGTAGAGGAGATGTAAGACAAGATTATTTAAGACTTCCAACTAGCCATCTTGCTTTTTATAATAAGTCATTTATCGTATCAGCAATACGCATCTGGAATACATTACCACCGAATCTTACAAATCTTGATACTTTTAATGAATTTCGTAACGCTGCATTCAACTATTTTCGTAGTCAAGAATCGATTAATTAAGAAATTATATAATTATTTCTAACCTGGAACTGATTAGATTAAATTAATCTAATTTAACTTTGCCCTAATTAGAAATATTCATTTCAATCCTTCTGAATGAGTATTTTTAATCAGGAAAATTTAAATTCATATTTTATATTTATATTAATATTAATATTATGTACTAAACCAATGTTAAAATGTATCTATTCTTATGTATGGCTACAAGGTATTATGATCTCATGGCCAAATAAATAATATATCTATCTATCTATCTATCTATATAAGCCCCCGAGAATCTTCCAAAGACAGTCAGTCGCTCTCAGTTGTAACCAAGTAAAGACTGAACTCAGTAGTGCAAGCAAGTCTGTTCTACGCTCGAATAATACCATCATCCAGGTCTAATTGTCACAGAGAAGTTGATTCACCAAGCGAATTGAGCCCCATGGTGGCAGCAGCAACGCTCAACTTGTGAGTACCCTGCAATTGATTCGCTATTGAAAGAATTACGCTCAACTTGTGAGTACGTTCTTCGGTGATCAAAACACTGATCTGTACCCCATTTGGACTCTGTGGCGAATCAACGCTCCGTATGAGTAGTATTTCCGCATACAACGCTCAACTTGTGAGTACGGTGCGGGAGTCGATTCGCTAAAAGGAATTACGCTCAACTTGTGAGTACGTTCCGAATTTGATTCGAGTCGCGAATAGACTTGTTCATTGCAAGTGATTAGAAGATTCACGGGTCACACCCAAAAGGGGTAAGCAAACGCACTACTTAAAAACCTACCGCATTACTAACACTAGATTGTAAAAGGAATTAATAAGCATTGTAAACACACTGGTAACAGAATATATTCTTCTCTTTCTCTAAAACAAGTTTCATCACTCCACAAAACCTTTCACTTTTCCAAATCGTAGAGAATAAGACTTCTCGAGGTTTATCCGGCAGACCACCTCTCTTTCATTCCTAATACCCTAGTAGCCATGCAGGGTAAATAAATTAGGAACCCGATAGAATTCGCATCCGCTCGGCGAATTACCATCAAACAAATCACGTCCATTAAGGTAGGCAAATAATATACTAAGCATAATAAGCGCGAGTTACGACTCATGTTTGCAACCACCCTCGATACTGAGTACGTTGCTTTAATATATTTTTAACGTCTAAATTGACGTGTATTAATTAAACGGGAACAAAGTAGCCCGCTATTTTCTTTTATTGATTTCTTTATTGTGCATCGATAACCGCAAATTATCTAATTTAAGTATTAAAATACCTACCCCGGACGTGACAGGCGATTCCCCGCACAACACTACTCAACCTAATAAAGTTGGCGTGAATACGAGTGAGACACTAGAGAAAGCGCGTGTAACGGAAGGTTAAAAAAACATTATAAGTTATAGTACTTTCTTAGTTACGATTCACAAGCAAATTATCATGAATTAAAATAAAATTATTTACTTCAATTTTGTTAAAAAACTCAATTTTCTATTCCACTATTTTTTAAACTTCTAACATTGTAGTTGTCATGTATTATTTGTTTTGATTTTATCGGTTAACTTTGTTCTATTCTAAAATAACAGTATTTATTATTTATTAAAATTTTTTAAACTTAATTTCTTTATCCGAATATATTTAATTTAATTTTCTCTATCAAAAATAGAATTTCACTTTTTTATTTATATCATTATAAGTTTTTTCAATTTTGATTTTATAACGAATTTTGATTTTTTACACTAATTTTATATATCTTTTATAATTCTCGAGCATGATTTTTTGTAACCATCAGATGTCGATTTCGTCGCGCTCCCTGCCAATAAGAATCCATGTAGGAAACCATAAGTATCCGGATTCCCACATGGGAAATCCGGATAGAAAACTGTCGGATTCCTATTTAGACATAATACACATGCCCATGGGAAATTGAAGCAAAAATCCACATGAGATTCTATTTTATTCCCATATGGCTTTGGCATGGTGTGGATTCCCATAGGAGCCCATATGAGAGTCTATTTTGGGATCTATGCTGGATAAGTATATAGGAAACCATATGGGAATCTACTTGAAAACGCCATGTGAGAACTCACATAGAAATCTGGACTAGATTCCCATATGGATTTTTTTGATAGCTCCTGGGAAAAAACCAGCGTTCATGATCAAGCATGATTCAGGCAAGACCAAGCATGGTCGAGCATGAATCGTGCGCAGTTAACCATGATTCATGCAAAGTCATGCCTGATCATACAAAAAAATACAATCAAAATCCGATCAAGCTTTAATCGGAACTAATTAAAATTGTTAATCAGGGATAATCAAATATTTTTGATGAAAAAATTTAAATTATTAAACCTTTATTTTTGTTTTGACGTTAGTAGTTAAAATTTTGATCTAATTACTAAATAAAATTAATCTTTTCTTTCCAACAAATAATTAAAATAGATTTAAGTAAAAAATTTTTCTTTTAATTAATTGAAGAATTGAATTAATAGATTCTTGCGAAATTGAAAATGATAATCAATACAATTGCATTTGTTATTTTATGAATTTATATTCAAGTTTAATTTAATTGTTAAATTTGCTTGTAATTTATAACTAGAATTCTTTTAATTCGTTATTAAAAAAAAATCTAACAACCAAATCGAGACTGAATTCAAATAATATTTTATTTTTTACAACCCTGAGTTTTTCTGGCACGTGGTCCAGTCGGGATGATAGCTAATAAGAAAAAAAAACCCTGAGTTTTTAAAAGATGTTAAGAACCGTCGTAACCTGAACGAGACAGGTCAGCCTAGTGGACAGCGGCCGTGTTTCATAATACGACGGTCGTGGGTTCGGGACTCGTCACGGGTAAAATTTCAGTAGTACTTCTCAGCCAGTAAACATTAACTATCCATCAATACTAACAAAATAAGTTAATTTAAAATTGAATTATCATTATTTTTATTTTTTTTCAATTATTCTAGTGTTTATTTTGCTTAAATATTTAAAAATTAAATTTAAGTAAGGAGATGAGATGCTGGGATGCTTAATTGGCGGGATTGAGGTGTTGATGAGTTAATATTAAAGTAAATAATTTTCAACACTTTATTTTATTTTTAATAGTATTAATAAATTAATTATTTATTATATTATATACACTATAGACACTGCACTAATAATTTGGGTATAAATGTTGAGAAAAAATACTAAACGCGGTAACACGCGGTGAGGTGAGATAAAGATGGTGATTGGCGGCAAACCAACAACCACGCGGTGAGATGAATATAATTATTTTAATGATTATTTACGTTGATATGAATTTAAATAATCACAAAATAATAAGTGAAAATTATTCACGTTTTAATTTATATGAAATAGGAGATGATAACTGATAATAATCGCGCGATTGCAAAAGATTATAATTTAGACAAAAAAACACGTGGCTTGTAGCGTCGGTGAGTTTTCAACAATGATGGCTTCGTATTCTTCTTCATCCCCACTTGGATGAGAGGGCGGAGCTTGAGATAAGAATGGGAACGGTGGAGCCACCTGCGCATGATAACGCGCTGACGCAACTCTAATTAACCGGGCTCAGAGTAGCGACGTGAAACGCAAGCGCGGGAGATTCGAACATCTAGGGATTGTGCTTGATCAGGCCTGATCATGTTTGGTCAAACGTGATTATGCTTGCTCGAGCATGATCATGCCTGAATATTCGCCAGCCGTGAGCATGCGTGATCATGCATGAGAAAGCATAATCATACCCGGCCAAGCATGATCACGAACGCTCATGGCTGGCGAATATTCATGCATGAGATTAACGCATGATCAGGTCTGATGTTTTTTTCCTGGGGCGAATTATTTAGATTGAATCTTTACGTTACGATTTATTAATTTTTTCATAAAGACTCCTATTCTTTTTTTTTTTTATTTTTTCTTACATCTGTATCCAACCTCTACAAAACTAGAAATTTAAAGTGTGTGCGTGCGCTTTTATTTTCACCAATCAGAAATCGGAGGCCGCATCATTTCGAGATACTCGATACTAAACAACTTCACGTTTAATTTCAACCTCTAATTAAGATATTTATTTTTAAAAAATGACGGATCTAAATATAAAGAATTTGAGTATAATTGCCAGTCAAAAAATTTAATTACAGTTAAACGGTACTATATCCAGCTATGATTTTCAATACCCTCGCAGATTTGAATCACGGTGGAAACACCGTGGAAGTGTAAACACTGTGGATCCACCGTGTAACCACGGTGGGTTTGTTCCATTTGACCACCGGGTATACACAGTGTATCCACTGTGATTACGCGGTGTATCCACCGTGATTCCACGGTGGCTTTGGGCTATTTCACCATGTATCCACCGGGTAATCACAGTGAAAACACCGTGTATGCACGGGGGCAAAGCCACCGTAGAATCACGGTGGATACACCGTGTAATCACAGTGGTACAATGGAACAAACCCACCGTGTTTCCACCGTGATTCAAATCTGCGAGGGTACGCTTATTCACTCTTATTTAATGTTTTTTTTTATATAAAAAAGTAATTAATCGGTAAAAAAAAAAATTTTGATAAGCTCAGCGATCATTTTACTTTCCGAAAATATGCAATAAAATCTGCCTCAGATAAAAGTGATTATTACCAATAAAAAATACGCAATTTTAGTCGAGAAACAGTGCTAAACATAAAAAAATTTCATAAAATTTTTGTCAGTACGTCATCGGACTCATCAGTAAAGCATTTTATCGTAATTAGTAACAGACTGCTCTTAAATATGAAAAAATATAATGAAAAAAAGAAAAAGTAAATAACCACGTATTCGGAAAAAATCATGGTTTAGTATGCTACAGTTTCGGCCTAAGCACGTTATTCTTAACGTACTCTGCGTTAGACTGTATTAACGCGTTCTGCAAAAATGAATTATACACATACGCAAAAATATACTACATACATAACGATATTACTAAGTCATTTTATAAAAATTATTTACTTTCAAGTAATAAAGACGAATTTTTATAACATCTTATTTCATTTCATTTTTCATTACTCTCTAAACATGGATAAGTGAAAATAAGTGAATATTCACTAATTCCAAGTGCAAACCGAATCACTAATTCCAAAGTCAGAAAACATTGCACTGCAGAACTTGCTAAGCAAAGGTGTGGCTATCAGGGCCGCTTCCCTGATAGCCAAGTTGGCCGCAACTTGTTGGGAATTGACAATCTACTGCCGCAACCCGTCGCCAAGTTAACCGCAAAAGTTGGTATTTCCATAAGTTGACGGCAACTTTTCGAGAAACTTGTCGACAACTTTCAGCTTAGGGATGGTAAAGTCGACTTCGATTTTAATCGAAAATCGATTTTTCACTCAAAATAATCGATTTTTTACAATCGAACTATCGTCATCGAAATCGATTGATAATCGACTTCAAGCTTCCGACTTTAGTACGGTTGACGTCGCAACAGCAGCGCACCAAAGTCCGCAGATGCTATTTTCATGCAAATGGAAAATATAAAGATGAGATCTGTTCACGCAGAGAATTTTACAGTATTTTTTGCATCAAAAATTTATACACAAATTACTATATTCATAGTAACATGAGGACAGTATGGAATTATTGTACAAATTATCAATACTGTAGAAATTTTTGAAATACATCGAACAGAATTCACAAGGTGCATTGTAATTTTGACAAAGCAACAAGTAAAATTCATACCAACTGCATAGTCAAATTTACCAGGCTAAATCAGAATATTTAGTATGCAGTTGGTATAAATTTTGTCTGTTGCTTTTTCAAAATTACAATGCACCTTGTAAATTCTGTTCGATGTATTTTAAAAATTTCTACAGTATCATTTGTTACTATGATCAAAATGTCCTCATGTTACTATGACTATAGTAATTTTTCTATAAATTTTTGATGCAAAAAATACCGTAAAATTCTCTGTGTGTGATTATGCCTAATAACTTATCGCTAGTAACACATAACTGTTTACATTTTTTTAATAACTCTCTCATGACTACATATTTTTTAGTACTAATAGTCTTTTTTACCGCTGTTTGCAATTTAAATTTCCAAATAAGTTCCTGTGATTCATAACAAACACCAAATCAACAAATATGTCAAGTATAAACGATAAGTACGGAGAAATCATTTAGATCTAATAGGTTTAAGTGTTTGTTTTCGAATATTTTAAATTGTTGTTCTTGTATGTTGATATAGCTTAAAAGTATGGATATGTTGAAATAAAAGTTACAATATAAATATAAGTTTTGAATCTTTGTCTTTTAAGTAAATTATCATATTGTATGCAATAGTTTGCTTGAATGATAGAATAACCGAAAAAATCGATTAAAATCGATTGTGAACAACGATTAATCGATTCTTATAATTACAAAAATTACGATTAATCAAAAAATCGAAAATCGATTTTTTGAATTCCGTTTCCATCCTTATTTCAGCTTGTGTAACTGTTGCCGAAAACTTGTCTACAAGTTGCTCAAAACTTGGTAACAGGTTGCGGCAGTAGATTGTCGCCAAGTTTCTCAGCAACTTGCAGCCAACTTGTAGTCAACAGTTACACAAGCTAAAAATTGTCGTCAAGTTGGTCGCAACTCAGATACACCAACTTTCTGATCAGAAACTCTGGCTATTGGGGTTACTTTTTATAATTAATTATTTAACTATTTATTTTTTTCTCTTTTTTTGCTTACATTTAAGGAACTATTAAACTAATTTATTATAATAGAAAATATTGAATAAAAAATTCCCGCGGATAGAATGGGAATCTTTGCTAACGCTATCTAGCACGCTCCGATAAAAGAAGCACGTCTTCACTAACTCTGTTTATATATTTTTTTTATATATGGCAGCCTGAAATGTAAATTTTTTAGCCTCGACAGTACATATTGTATTATTTTATAATCAAACGAATAGTAATAGAGTTGTGGTTTTTCAATCAGTTTGTCAGAACCAATTTATGGATGTATTGAAATAAAATTTAAAAGAATTAGTTTTGTTTTTCGAAAGTTATGGAGATTACAAGAAGAGTGTTACATGTATTTTACAGGATTTTTTCTGAAAAATTCATTTTTTATCCAAATTGTGGGTTGGACCAGCTGTTCATTATTTAGAAAAATGACCATTGATGTTTTATTTGATTGGGGTATAAAGGCCGATCTACTTTTACCAATATATTATTATTTATTTGAATAAAACTCTGACGGAACCCAGTTTATTTATTTTTAGGCGAGAGTAGAGCATACCTACGCTCGCGCTTAAGGCATGCAATAAATATTAATTAAGTTACAAATAGTAATTCGACTATTGATAAGAATAATCTATAATTTTATAAGCCGTGAGGTAAGTTGATAAGTTTTATCATACGTTGCTGTGTTGGAATAAGTGCGGGTTCTTGCCCATTGCTCTGTCCCAGCAAAAATAAAAATTTCGTAGAGACCAGCCTAAGCCAGGGTTCAACCCGCGGATTCTGGTGGCTGCTGGTTAGAATCGCAAAGAGAAAGGCGATTTGTCTCAATATATATTTAGTGGTTGAGGTAATATTATAAATTATTAAAACCAACTAATTACGTTAATCAAATGTTTTATTTAACAAACGAAGTAACAAAGTAATTGTAAGTATACAGTAAATAAATATGTTTAGATGCGTGTATGCAGTCCAGCGGTCTATTACTTATTGTCTCCACGAATGAGATAGAGATGGATACATGAAAAATCGATGTTCGACTTAAACTGCCGAATTTTGTCGATCGCATCACCCAGTAGCAAGGCTACAGAACTCCCTTTGTTTTTTTTTTAATTTAATACACGATCATTAAAGTAATGGAATATTTACAAATGATATGAATAAATAAATAATTCAATGGATGAATATTATAAAGTAGTGAATTAGTACTTTGTAAAAAAACTTTTATGTAAAAAAAAAAATTAAATGGTGTAAATTTTTAAATATTAAACCGGACTCAGCGTTTTTGGGTCTCGGTTGCTGTGTTAACCGGCTGGAAGTTTGTTATCATCGTCGCGGTGTCGATTGAATTCGCCTCATAAATCGGCTTCAATCTGTCTATTGAAATGGCGATTTGTCGTCCTCGAAAATCGACAATAAAGTATTTATCGTGTCAAGTTATTACACGATATGGACCCTCGTACGGCGGCAAGAAAAATGGTCCAACCTGGTCATTTCGTACCAGTACGTGGCTGCAACTACTAAAGTTCCTGAAACAGAAAACAGAATGCTTGCCGTAACGCGACATTTCGGCCGGTGCCAATGAATTGAAATGACGTTTTAAGGTATTGATAATATCGTGAGGTGTAGTTTTGTTACTAGGAGTGAGTAACTTACCAGGCAAACGAATTGACTCACCTTATACTAATTCAGCGGGGGTCGTCTGTATGTCGTTTTTCCAGACAGCGCGTAAGCCGAGCACAACGGCTGGTAATGCGTCATACCATGACTCTTGATGACACAAAAGTGCTGACTTAAACTGACTGTGTAAACGTTCAACGAGACCGTTGGCTTGCAGATGATACGGCGTAGTGTGTAGGTGTTTTATTCCGTACATTTTTAATAGCGACTGGAACAATGACGATTTGAATTGCGGACCTTGGTCCGAAGTTATGCGTTTTGGTACTCCGTGGCGTGAAATCCAGTGCAGCGATAGTACATGTGCTATCGTCTCTGCAGTTCCATTGGATAACGGGACAGCCTCAGGAAACCTCGTGAATCGGTCGATGATAGTCAGACATTGATAAAAGCCTCTTCACGATTTTAAAGACACTAGGTCGATGTGAATGTGCTCGAATCGTTCAGTTGGAGTTTCAAAACTGGCGATCGATGATGACACGTGTCTCTGAATTTTATTCTTCTGACAATCGATGCAAGATTTCGCCCATTCACGGCAATCTTTATTAATTGACGGCCAGATGCATCGTTTGGAGACCATTTTTGATGATCCTTTGATTTCGGGATGAGCTAGCGAGTGCAGTGAATTAAACACCTTCTTTCTCAGCGGCTCTGGAACATATAGACGCACTGTACCTGACGCAGTGTCACAATTCAATGCAGGTCCGTTATCGAGTTGTATCGACTTTAAATTGAAAGCAGTTGTTTGAGGTAACAACTGCTGAAGTTCATTGTCGGTTTGTTGAGCGTCGGCAAGTTCTTGCGACGTTATAGCAGTAGATACTGCTTCGATGTGTGACAATGTATCAGCGACAATATTGTCGGTACCCGACACATGTCGAATATCGGTGGTAAATTGATCGATAAAATCGAGTCGACGAAATTGCCGAGGCGATGCTCTTTCGGTGCGCTGATTGTAAGAATGCTGAAGCGGCTTATGATCGGTGTATATTGTAATATGCCGGCCTTCGAAAACATGCCGAAAGTATTTTACAGCCTCGTAGATGGCGTTCAACTCGCGGTCGTATGTCGATAATTTTTGAATAGACGGGGACACATTTCGATTGAAAAATGCCAGTGGTCGCCCTGCGGGCCAGCCCCAAAACTTCCCGCTGTTTTCGAGCTCAAGGAGCTTGAAAACATCACTGTGAATATATTTTCGAGCTCTTCGAACT
The DNA here is from genome assembly GCF_029852145.1 of Microplitis mediator. Taxonomy (NCBI): domain Eukaryota; kingdom Metazoa; phylum Arthropoda; class Insecta; order Hymenoptera; family Braconidae; genus Microplitis; species Microplitis mediator. The sequence continues at coordinate 8,824,633 of NC_079971.1, forward strand.
CGAAAATGCTATTACATGCGATCGTTTTCTTATGAGCTTTTCAAGATCTAACAAGTAACGTTTTATGCTAGAGTTTAAAAGTTAAGAATCAAAAATCATTAATGAATCAGCGGCTTTTAAATTTTTATTGTCGATTATGTTCTCTGAAGTACACGTATTTAGGCAGAAATCAATGTCAGTGATTAAAATCAAGATTAGAATGAGTTTTGACTTAGGTCAGAGCAATAATATATGGAATATCAGAGAAAAACATTAAAGACTGGGTTTTTCAATTTTTTGCTGACAATATGTTTAAAACTAAGGAACAAGTTATATGACATTATCTGATGATCGGAAGAGACTATAAAGAGAAAGACTTGGCATGATTTCAGACACATTTTAGCATATTATATTTTGATTTATCTGGAAAAAATAACATGAAATGTTATTTTTTTAACTTTTCAGCGCCGATATCTTTTGAACTAATCAACCGATTTTGACGTTTAAGGTGGCAATCGACGCGTTTTATTGAGTTCTAGAGCTGATAAGATTTTGGAATTGATCAGATGAGTCACTTTAAAGATGATCGAAAAGCACCGTTTTTTATCATTTCTTTCGCCAACGATATCTCTTGAACAAATTAACCGATTGAGATGGTTGAGGTAGCATTCGACGCGGTTTATAAAGTTCTAGGGCTGAATAGATTTTGAAGTCGATCGTTCAAGTCGTTTCTGAGAAATCACTAAAAAACAAAAAAAAAATTTTTGTTTTTTTCGTAATTCACCAATATTTTCGAGTCTACTCAATCAAATGATCTGAAATTTTTAGGAAAGTTGAGGGCCAACAAGCTCTTTCGATTGCCACCTCAAACATCCAAATCGATTTATTAGTTAAAAAGTTACAAAGAGTTTACATACACACAAATACACACACACACACACACACACACACACACACACACACACACACACACACACACACACACACACACACACACACACACACACACACATACATACATACATTCGGACATCATTCTGAAAATAGTCAGAATAGCTTTCTAGGACCTCGAAACGTCGACATCTGATGAAAACTCGACTTTCGAAAATCGGGGTGAAAACAATAACTTAATTGCATTATTCACGTAGGATGTATCAATTTAATTATTTGAGCTAAGTAATGCCATGAATTTTTCATATTTATAAGTGTATAGCAGACTAGAGGGTTAGGCTACAATCCATCAATAACTAGAGTTAAGAAGCATCAACGTGGGACATTAATTAGACAGGTGAAGCCTTCGTAAAATAATAGTTGACCGATAAATACTGTTTTTTTTCTTCAATCTAAATTTAACCGACATTCCTATTAATGAAGACAATAGATCGTATTTCAATTACTTACTTAATTAATAATTTACAGATATTTTAAATGAGACTTTATAAATGACTATATTCGTTCGTGCATGATTATATGGGGCATTCCATGCCAAATCACCGAGGTTTCGGCCCGACCCCCTTTGATTTCGCTGAAAATTTTTTATCATTTTTTACCCTACCAAAGACATTTTCCTGATTTTTTCAGAGTTTTTTACCCAACCCAAAAAAAGTTACGAATTTTTAAAAAAAAACGCTTTTTTTTTTCAAATTGCTGTAACTTTGACACAACCCTAGTAGAAATGTTCAATTTTTTACTCGATTAAGTCTAGTATCTGGCTAGCGTTCATATCTAGTAACTGGCCAGCAATCTTATCCAGTAACTGGCTAGTGAAACTAGGTAAAAACTGGAAGTTGCGCCACCTATAACTGAATCGTTAACATTGGTCACACTGATGTTCTACTTATACTAGTGTATGTGTATGTTTATTTTTTCACTTTAACCTGTAAGTTGAATAATATTTAGTAAACATCAAGAAACAATACAAATAATTAACAAAAAATAAAAATTGTGTCTTTCAAAACAAAAATAATCGGTAATATATTTTAAAAAATGGATGAAGTTAAAAAAATCGACACAATAAACGAATTACGGTTGTGGACAATCAAAACAAATACTCCAGATTGTCATCTAGACGAATTATTAAAAATTTTACGAGGAGTTATCCCAGATTTGCCAATGTGTGCAAAAACATTTCATGTTATTATATTAATATTTATATTATTAATATAAAAACAATCAATTTTATTAATGTTTCTCGTTTTATATTTAAAAATATAATGTAATAAATTAATAAATAAATTTTATAACTTTTCCGTGTATTATTATTATTATTATTATTATTATTATTATTATTATTATTATTATTATTATTATTATTATTATTATTATTATTATTATTATTATTATTATTATTGTTGTTGTTGTTATTATTATAATTTTTAATTGTAATAAAATCAATATTTAATACTCAATAACCTCAAGATCAACAAGAGTCGCCATGTTTTATTTGCTATCTAGTAAAACTGGCCAGTTACTAGACAGTTACTGGATATTATACTAGCCAGTTCCTAGCTTAAGTCTAGTTAAACTAGCCAGTTACTGGCCAGATACTTGATTACGTTTCTACTAGGGAAATTGACCTTTTGGCACTTTTTTTTTTTGAAAAATTTTGTTTTTAATTGTAGTTTTCAAAAATAAAATACATAAAATTTTCCAGAAGTCACGATATATAAAATATTTCAGTTTTTTCAATAAAACCGTAATTTTTTCGAAGTCGGAAACCTTCGATTCTCAATTTTTTTGTCTCAAAAAAAACTTCAACTAAGACAGTATTTAACTCCGCCATTCCCATTTTGTGCCAACTTTCCTTTATATTTTTTTTTTTTTCGATTAAAATTAAAAAAATTTCTAAATTTGGCTTATTTTTTATGACTTTGCGCTGAAGTTTCTTTGGATTGTTTTTAAAAGCTCAGAAGTTGATTAAAATTGGACAATAACAACCGTAAAGTGTATTAGGGGCAAGAATTGATTTTTTCGGAAGAAAATTCCCAATTTTTAAATACAGTGAAACCTAAACCTACAATTAACCTTCTCACTAAGACAATTTATTGATAAACTGAGAAAAATATCGATAGCCCGAACTGAGAATCGAACCTAGACCATGTCGGTATCGCGCCGAGTGCTCTACCAGTTGAGATATTCGGTACTATACTATATTCCGTTCAATTTGATCTAAAATTGTCTATAAGGCTATCGATATTTTTCTCAGTTTATCTATAAATTGTCTTAGTGAGATGGTTAATTGTAGGTTTAGGTTTCACTGTATTTAAAAATTGGGAATTTTCTTCCGAAAAAATCAATTCTTGCCCCTAATACACTTTACGGTTGTTATTGTCCAATTTTAATCAACTTCTGAGCTTTTAAAAACAATCCAAAGAAACTTCAGCGCAAAGTCATAAAAAATAAGCCAAATTTAGAAATTTTTTTAATTTTAATCGAAAAAAAAAAAATATAAAGGAAAGTTGGCACAAAATGGGAATGGCGGGGTTAAATACTGTCTTAGTTGAAGTTTTTTTTGAGACAAAAAAATTGAGAATCGAAGGTTTCCGACTTCGAAAAAATTACGGTTTTATTGAAAAAACTGAAATATTTTATATATCGTGACTTCTGGAAAATTTTATGTATTTTATTTTTGAAAACTACAATTAAAAACAAAATTTTTCAAAAAAAAAAAGTGCCAAAAGGTCAATTTGTGTCAAAGTTACAGCAATTAGAAAAAAAAAAGGCGTTTTTTTTCAAAAATTCGTAACTTTTTTTGGGTTGGGTAAAAAAATCTGAAAAAATTCAGGAAAATTTCTTTGGTAGGGTAGAAAATGATAAAAAATTTTCAGCGAAATCGAAGGGGGTCGGGCCGAAACCTCGGTGATTTGGCATAGAATGCCCCATATACACTAATGGAAAAAATTAAAGGATCAAAAATAAATTCCAAATTTTTGGGCGATTTTCAACAGGCCCTAACTTTGAGAGAAATGGTCGTACAAGAAATTAAAAAAAAGGAAATTGTAGCTCCAAGTGTCTACTTTTTGGAATAGAACTTTAAAATTTTTTAGCGTTAACGGTTTTAGAGTAATCTTAGAAAAACCAGCGACAAAAAAATTTTCAAATCCACTATGAGGATCGGATACCTTCATTATTCAGCTTTAATTTATTTTTTTATGGGCCTTGATACGTCCACTTCTCGCCGAGATATCGGTCTTCAAATGGAAAAGGATCCCTTTGTCTTTAATCATCGATATCTCAGAAACCAATAATCGCACAGAAAGTTAATGGTGAGTTTTAAAAACTTGAATAAATTTTCTTTAACGATTAGTCATTGCTTTTTCGAAAAAAAAAATTTTTCCTATCGTCACATGAATTTAAAAATGCAACAAAAAAAGGGCTTTTTGTGGTTTTTTAGAAAATCAAGCGCTGAAACGAAAATATTGTGGAAATCGATAATGTTAACTATGCATTTTACAGTTCAATATGTCCACAAAAACTCTACAAAGAGCCAGATCGATCCATCCAACTGTTTATTTGTTTCACTCGATCAAATTTTTGAAAAAATTAAAGGATCACGTTTGTTGCTCTGAAAAGCTCATAATCTTTAACAAGATGAAAAAAGACATTCTTTCTGAGCTTTGTCCACAATTTTATTGCAGACAGTGCTCAAATTTCCAAAAAAGAAAAAAGTTGTTTTCCATGTCACGATTGGAGATCGTGATGGGCGTAGGTACGAATTTCGTATAAAGGTATGAAATAAAAGGATACTTACAATGGTCAAGGACCGATCTTATGACCTGGGCTCACGTGACCAAATGCTCGATTTATTCTACTTTATATTCAACTCGCGCCTACACAATATTGTTGAAGACAATATTGATAATACTCAAAACGATTTCCAATCTATTAATGTGACTTAATTAAATTTCACAATCAAACGTCGAGCGGTAAACGTAAGATTTTATTATACATTGTCAATTTTGAACAATTGTAACCCTTTTGTATTTTGAGTACATTGGATCTCAAATAAAATTACTCGTGAGCATAATAATTTGAAAAACATTATTTTTAAGATAATTTTACTTTAGCAATAGAATACTAGCTTCTCGAGGCTTTTCGTCAGCCCACCTTCCTTTATCCCTTATTTTCTACCTGTTTAGCCGCTCAGACAAATAGCCAACAGTAGGGGGTACACAATCTTACGTTTACCGCTCGACGTTTGATTGTGAAATTTAATTAAGTCACATTAATAGATTGGAAATCGTTTTGAGTATTATCAATATTGTCTTCAACAATATTGTGTAGGCGCGAGTTGAATATAAAGTAGAATAAATCGAGCATTTGGTCACGTGAGCCCAGGTCATAAGATCGGTCCTTGACCATTGTAAGTACCCTTTTATTTCATACCTTTATACGAAATTCGTACCTACGCTTATCACGATCTCCAATCGTGACATGGAAAACAACTTTTTTCTTTTTTGGAAATTTGAGCACTGTCTGCAATAAAATTGTGGACAAAGCTCAGAAAGAATGTCTTTTTTCATCTTGTTAAAGATTATGAGCTTTTCAGAGCAACAAACGTGATCCTTTAATTTTTTCAAAAATTTGATCGAGTGAAACAAATAAACAGTTGGATGGATCGATCTGGCTCTTTGTAGGGTTTTTGTGGACATATTGAACTGTAAAATGCATAGTTAACATTATCGATTTCCACAATATTTTCGTTTCAGCGCTTGATTTTCTAAAAAACCACAAAAAGCCCTTTTTTTGTTGCATTTTTAAATTCATGTGACGATAGGAAAAATTTTTTTTTTCGAAAAAGCAATGACTTATCGTTGAAGAAAATTTATTCAAGTTTTTAAAACCCACCATTAACTTTCTGTGCGATTATTGGTTTCTGAGATATCGATGATCAAAGACAAAAGGATCCTTTTCCATTTGAAGACCGATATCTCGGCGAGAAGTGGACGTATCAAGGCCCATAAAAAAGTAAATTAAAGCTGAATAATAAAGGTATCCGATCCTCATAGTGGTTAAGCAAAAAAAAAATTTTTCCACGCCCGAAGACCAAAAAAAAAAAAAATTTTTTTAAATTTGAAAATTTTTTTGTCGCTGGTTTTTCTAAGATTACTCTAAAACCGTTAAAGCTCAAAAATTTTAAAGTTCTATTCCAAAAAGTAGACACTTGGAGCTACAATTTCCTTTTTTTTTATTTCTTGTACGACCATTTCTCTCAAAGTTAGGGCCTGTTGAAAATCGCCCAAAAATTTGGAATTTTTTTTTGATCCTTTAATTTTTTCCATTAGTGTATTATTATACGAAATTAATTTTCATCGGGACATATAAGATTTTTATTACTTGAAGTTCATACGAAGCATACTTCTTAAGTCAATCTCTTAGGTCAACGAGTACTGGATCAAACTTTCAAGCGCGAGGTCCAGGGTTTGAATCCTTCACAGGCCCGAATTTTTTTTTATTTTTATAGAAATAATTATATATAGTTATAAATTAATATATAGAATTATATGTTGCCATATTTAAATATAATTTTTTTCCTGGATGGGCATGAACAGACATGAACAAACCTGATCAGCTCTAATTAGCCCGGTCATTTTTCAGGCCTGATCATTTTTTTCCGGGGTGAGACTTGGCTTGGTTCAGCCTTGAACCAGGTTGGTCTATGGGTATTTGAAAATTCTTTTCAGTTAGCATACTATTTAGCAGTTTATATATCTCTATTAGTAGTTGAAAGTAACTTCTTGATTGTTCAGCTATGCAAATTCCCAGTTAGATATTCGGATTGCACTATCATGAAAAAGAAGTAAGCATTTGTTTTCTACTTACATTGTAATACTTATATTCATTGAATATTTTGATGTAGTGTTCAGGTTTATTGTGTAATTTCTATATTATTTATGTAATTTTTCTTATCATACCTGCATCGTATACTACAATCCTAAATGTGAAAAATCCTGTCATAGTACTTTGGGGCATGAATTTTAATATTAATTCACCCGAATCACTGTTGAGTGAAAAAGGTTCACTAACTCCTGTAATAGATACATCAGAAACATTCATACTGGTATCAATTATTGAATATGTTAAGGTTTCATTAATATCAGCGTCTGTTGCCTAATATTTAAAAGTTTTATGTTATTTTTATTGGCTACTATGTTAAATCATTAATACACTACAATTAAGGGATATTGAAAAAATTCTAAATTTTCAAATGATTTTCAACATGCTGTAACTTGAAAGGAAATCGTTGCATAGTAAAACAAAGAAAGCAAATTGTAGCTTCAAGTATCTAGTTTTTAGTGATGAAAAATTTCATCATGTACGGTTTTGGAGTACTCCAAAGAAAACCACTGTAAAAGAAATTTTCTATATTATTGCACGTATAGAAAAGAGTCTATAGGCTTCAATAAATTTGTTTTGATGATCTGACCTCAAAACTTTTTGATGTAATTCAAGGAACGAAGAATATCGTTGATAATTCTTCAACCTCATAGTATCCCAAAAAAATCCTGAAAATTTCAAAGTACTGCAATTTTTTTTTTTAGTGCCCCGAAGCTTTAAATTTATCGTTTCCGCCAGAAATCACGTGATAAACAATTCTCCTGATTTCATTCAAGTTTCGACTTCGAAAGATTCTTTTTGGTGACAACCTCTTATTTATTTGATTAAAAACCTTTATTATTGAAAAAAAATTTTTTATAATTGAAAATAAAAATTTTTTCTTTCGAAATTTATCTTCGTCATCGTGTTCAGAAGTTTTTTTTGACAATAGTGTCACATTTTTATCATAATAAGGAAAAAGAAATTGAGAAAATAAATGGTTTTTTTCAATAATTATTGTTTTTAATCAAAGAAATTAAAATTATCACAAAAAAAACCTTTTGAAATTAAAGAAATGAATGAAAACCGGAGAATTGCTCATTAAGCGATTTCTGATGAAAAAGATAAATTCAACGCTTTAGGGCACTAAGAAAAAAAAATCGCAGCACTGAAATTTTTAGGGTGTTTTCAGAACACTTAGAGATTGAAAAATTGCCGACGATTTCTTTCATTTCTTCATTGTATCTTTAATTATATCCGAAGTTAACCAAATATCCTTTGATATGTCAATTTTTACCTTTTTTTTTATCAAAATTGTTGTTTCGAAGGAAATTTTTTTTGTCAAATGCTAATAATTGTATCTTGTGGAGAAAGCTTCGCAGTTATTAAAACCCTGCTCCATTCCCTACATGATTGATATGTTCCGAGTTATTGATTATCTAAGTCAAAATGGACTATTGTGTTTTGATCAGCGATAACTCTGCGTCAAATCATTGTAGAGTTTTTACGGGTAGCAAATTAAAATTCGGAAATTTATTTTACGGTAGGTTTCTTAGGATCGCTCCTGAACCGTATATGATAAAAATTTTTTAAGTCTACCACTAAAAACTAGAAACTAGAAGCTACAATTTCTTCTTTTCGTTTTTTCATTAAATATCATTTGGAAATTTTATAATATCCTTTCATTTTCGTGACTAGTGTATATAAATGGCTATTTACAAGAAACGTGATGCCAAACAGATTTAACTATTTTGTATCAGCGGAACGTGATCATAACTAAGAAGTACGTAAGTTTATTTTAGAGTGATTGAATATATTTTAATTATATTAAATACTAAATTTAAGTTATAGATCAAATTAAACGGAATATACACTGGTCACAGAAATTAAGGGATAGAAAAAAAATCCGAAATTTTTAGGTGATTTTCAACATGCTGTAACTCAGTGAAAAATGGTCGTATAAAAAATCTAAAAAAAGCAAATTGTAGCCTCAAGTTTCTAGTTTTTAGATCTGAACCTCAAAATTCTTTATCATGTACGGTTCCGGAGTAATCATAAGAAAACCAACAAAAAAAAAATTTTCAGAATTTTTGCTGGTCTTTCAATACCTTTATGGGCGACAATAAATTTTTTCGAATAATCCGACTGTCTGACTTTTCTCGGAAATTTTATGCCCTTTAATTTGGTGGCCTTAAAAAGTCTCTACGACGATTTGACGCCGAGTTATCATTGATCAAAGCAAAAAGTCCATTTTGGCTTTGATAATCAATAACTCCGGATGTATTGGTCGTACAGAGAATGGAAGCAGGGTTTTGAAAACTGAAAAACATTCTCTATAAGGCAAAATTAGTGGCATTTGATAGAAAAATTTTTTTTAAAGCGATATTGTTTGGTAAAAAACAGGTCAAAATTCACAAATTTAAGGATATTCGGAAATCTTGCTATAACTTTGGATATAAAGGATGAACAAAGGATATCTTCGACTTTTTTTCAACCTCAGAGTGTCCTGAAAAAACCCTGAAAATTTCAAATCGCTGCGATTTTTCTTTCTTAGTGCCCCGAAGCTTTAAATTTATCGATTTTGTCAAAAATCACCATAGTTGGTAGTTTCTCGGTTTTTGTTCATTTTTTCGATTTGAAAATGTTTTTTTTACCCATAATCTTCATTTCTTCGATCAAAAAGATCGATTATCGAAAAAAATTGAAAAAAAACAAATTTTGAAAAAAATTTTTTTTTTTTCCAAATTTTTTTTATCAAAAATTTTTTTTTTCAAAATTTTTTTTTTTGTTGTGTCTGCAATGATTTATCATTGTTAAAAAAAATTCCTAAAATTTTTTTTACCGCCGGCATTAGAGTTACCCAAAGGGTATGTTTGTTAAGTTGACATTTGAAACAGATGCAGTTACAGCGGACTTTTTAAGAGACTTTTTAAGGCCACCAAATTAAAGGGCATAAAATTTCCGAGAAAAGTCAGACAGTCGGATTATTCAAAAAAATTTATTGTCGCCCATAAAGGTATTGAAAGACCAGCGAAAATTCTGAAAATTTTTTTTTCGTTGGTTTTCTTATGATTACTCCGGAACCGTACATGATAAAGAATTTTGAGGTCCAGATCTGAAAACTAGAAACTTGAGGCTACAATTTGCTTTTTTTAGATTTTTTATACGACCATTTTTCACCGAGTTACAGCATGTTGAAAATCACCTAAAAATTTCGGATTTTTTTTCTATCCCTTAATTTCTGTGACCAGTGTAGTATAGTGCCGAATAGCTCAACTAGTAGAGCACTCGGCGCGATACCGAATTGGTCTGGGTTCGATTCCCAGTTCGGGCTATCTATATTTTTCTCAATTTATCTATAAATTGTCTTATTAAGAAGGTTATTTGCATGTTTGCATGTTGAGGTTTCCTTTATATTTAAATGGTGTTTATATATATTATTTTATAAGCCTTAAGGCTTAGACAAAACTAAGCATGGACATGTGTGGATCATGCACGATTAAATATGATTCATGCAAAGTCATGTCTGATCATGCAAAATCATGGTGAAAATTTTTCGGACTTTTGTCCGAAAAAGTCTTTAGAACTCTGAAAAAGTCCCTTCTTATTGTGATAAATCATTACGTTCTCTTTTCCTTAGTTGTGACACGTTTTTATTTTTTGTAAATAGCCTGTCAAATAGAACTAAATACTTACTTTTACAGTTAAAATAATTTTATCCATAATATCTTCCATAGTAAAACCTCCCGAATAAAAATCACTTTCAAAAGTTGGTGCGTTATCATTTTCATCCAAGACTACTATCGTTATATTGAGAGTGGCTTCTTTGCTAGGATATCGTGGAGGGCTATCACTGTCTGTTGTTGCGATTACTATAATTGACATCATTTCTTGCGTTTCACGATCTAATTTTTTTGCCAATGTTAGGTTTCTCGTTTCTTTGTCCAAATTGAAAAACTCATAATCACCAACTGTTATAAATAATAGATTTAAATATCACGAAAAAATTGCAACTTCATCAATGTAAATGTCATTAGTTCCAACTTGAATCAGATTTTCCAAGGAATTCTTTTGATTTGCAAATATTTACTCTATCTAAATATAATTTTGATCAAAAGTGATTCAAGTAATGTATTTAAATTGATTTTCATAGCTTAATTTAATATAAGTACGGACTTATGTATATGTATATTCCTTTAAATCTACAGTGGTCTGTTTTTAACATTTCTTCATTAGTTTTGAAATTACTTTTACCGTTCAAATCGTCATTTAGTTGATTGTCACTTACAAACACCCTCTTAAAATAAAAAAGTCATCACCCTAGGGGATGGTAAGAGAAATAATAAAAACATCCCCAAAAACGAATTTGTGGCAAATATTTTAAAAACGAAAAAAATTTGTAAAAAACTGCCGATTAAAACTCTTAGAAAAAAAAAAGATTTATATAAAAAGTATAAGAAATTTTTTTGTATCTATAAAAAATAATATGTAATAGGCTTTTAAAATTTTCAAGCATTAATGTACTACATTTTTTTAAGGATACGATGCTGAAATAGGGAAAAGTGTGTGAATATAGCTGCGCTATGACTGTAACAGTGCAGCTATACAGCACAAACTTTCGAGAATGTCTCCTATTTTAGAGTTTCAACGGGACTATTAACGCGTCAGTTTACATCGATCTGACACAGACTTTATTTGAGTAGACAAACAAGCTCCAGGATTCACAGCTTTAATAATAGTATAATAAAAAAAATTATAATTCATAGTAGATTGGCATTACAAAATGAAATTTTTTTACCTGTGTCATCAACAAAATAATAAATTCTTACGATGTTTGAATCATTTTCAATAATATTATCATGGGCTTCTGGCAATACCACAGGTGTATTGAGAATCAGTAAATTTTCTTCAATCCAAATAGACCAATCCCTTTGATTGAATTTCGGGCCCGGAGTCGATACAAAAATTATACTCAATTGTTGTGAGACATTTTTTGATGGGTTTCCTCCATCAGTTGCTGTAATAATTATCTAAAATTTTTTTAATATTTTGGTTTTTATAAGGTCAAGTTCTCCATCACACCCTCATAGACGGTTCGCATTACAGCCGTTTACGACAAAAAGAGAATAGTATTTATTCATTATAAGGTGTCACGACTGAATATCACAGTCATAATATCACACGACATAGTATCATGTGATATTTTGACGTAATGCTATCTCACTGTACAGGCTAGTGATATTATAAATGTGATATTTAGTCATGTAACCCATCATAATATAGCGAAAACCAAGGCACACATTCAAATTTTTCGATTCAGGTGTGGCAAAAAAAAATAACAATAATAAATAAATATGTACACCTCGAGAAAGAAGTAAAATTTTTTAAACCACGAGTTAGCTGACCCCATTTTTGAATCAAATAGGTATTACAAAGCCAGAGAAGTTCGTTTTTCAAAATGTTGAAACATGTCCACAGATGAAGCGTTGCATGTCAAATCACCAAGATCATAACACCGTCTTTGGATTAATAAGTATTTGGATTATTGTAGGCTTATTAGATGTAACTATATTTTGTAACCTTAAAATTTAAACTTTATGAGAATTGAGATTAATCCACTAGTAAAATAGTTGAATTAAAGAAATTCGGGGACACAAAAACAATTCAGGCCACGTTACATTTCGTCCACCGATCATCTCTCTCATTTCTTCTAGATCCTGACGGGCGCCAGCCAATTTTTATTTACTCGGTATTGGCAACTGGTCTAAATGTAACCGTAAACTTAAAATTTGAACTCTATATTCTCTGAAGATGAGCGATATGAGCAGTGGTATTGGCATGTCCTGGTGCGCTCAGTGTGCTAGGTTGTGAAGAGAGGGTCATGATACGTACCCCGTGGAAAAAGTCGATTATATAAATAAGAGAATACATAAAAATAGAAAAACATAACGAAAGAGCTAAAGTTATGGCGTAGAAGAGACACTGAGAGCCGTCAAAGGAACCTCTCGATAACGGTGATCTTGAACACTCGGTACACTTTCCAGGTTAGTCGTTAGACGGGAGGCACATTACTTCGGCCTCTATCTACGACACAGCTAGATATCCCTCATAAAATCCACAAGCCATTCCACATGTTTTTTGATTATCACCATTTAAATTTATTGTTTTCATTTATTTTTCCAAATTTAAAATTTCTCTAAGCGTTCTCAAAATTTTTAGCATGGTATTATGAGAAAAAAGACTTGTAAAAAAAATTTTATTTTCAAATGGAAAAAAAAAATTTAAGTCGAAAAAACATCAATGAAAAAATTTGAGTATTTTCAGAAAATGTCAAAGTTTTATGTAAAAAAAAAACAAAAATTAAAAATGGTAAACATCGAAAAATTTTTGATTTTTTCCAAAAATCTAAAAAAAAAAATAATGACGATAGGTTGCAATCATTTTTTTGTATTTTTTTCGAAAAGTACGTTTAAAAACAAAAATTTTGAAGAAATAAACCTCCCTATCAGACGAGTTTGGAAAAAGTTATAGCTATTTACAATAAAAAAAGCCATTTTTTTCAAAAATTTATATCTTGTATTTGGTTGGGTGAAAAAATTATGGGAAACGTTTTCGATGGGGTAGAAAAAGAGAAAAAATTTTCAGCCAAATCTAATGGGGTCGGGTCAAAAGTGGTCGATTTGGCGTGGAATGCCTCATACACTAATGCAAAAAATTAAAGGAGCAGAAAAATTTTATAAATTTTTTAGTGATTTTTGGAAGGCTGTAACTTGGTGAAAAATGATCGTATCGAGATTTTAGAAAAATCATTTTGTAGCTTAAAATCTCTAGTTTTGGTGCATTTTTTTCAAAATTTTTTTAAAGCAAAAAATTAGATAAGTTTACAAGAGTTCTTTAAGATTTTGTAAAAATCCACTACAAAGAATTACGAACTCCTTCTTTTCCGGCGTTTAACTCTAAATACGTCGTTTAGCACAAGGCTTGAACTTCCGTGATGTGGGCCAGTGAGTAGCGTTCAGGACTACCAGCCAAGAAGAGCCGTATTCATCTTATACCATCAATTCTTGTTCCTAAATTTGCAACTTGTTCACGCGGTTATAATCAAATCGAAAATCCAATATTTCAATTTTTGTTTTTCAAAAAAAAATTTTCCGACCTGATAATTTTGACATTATCCATATGCCATCACATTTACGTTATTAATTTTACGTAAAAAAGTGAAAAATAATGAGTCACACCTGACTCCTTCGTGACTTATATCTTACGTAAATGAGGACATAGCGTAACGTCATTCTGACGTCCAATTTATGTCAATGTGTTTACTGGGATGATTTAGCTAATTTTTTGACTACGTAAATTTTGATGTACAAATCTGAAACTTGGTACTTATATTCTTTATACCTACTCGACGAATTATCTTAGGTTATGACGAAATTCTTTGAATACTCGACCATTAGAACAAATGCAATATCCAGATTTTTAGAAGAAATCTATTAAAAAATCGTAGTATTTCATGTCAGCGTTGGATTCGTGACTAATCAATTCTCCAATCGTTATATTCTCAAGAATATAATTTCATACATCAAAAGTTATAGCCTACAACCACCAGCACTGAATTTTTATTACTTTGAATGGTCAAATAATTTCCCAGGTAAATTAAATTATGAGAACAGTGAAATACAATACAAATAGTTACTAGATCCCTTTAGGTTAATGCATGTATTCCTTTTTTTTTTATAAAACGCAATCGGGGGTATAAGTAATGAGTTCCATAAAAAATAGTCAGTGTCACGAGTTCAATGATTTGACGTGGAATGCTCCATGTATATGTGTACTTTTTACATTTTGAAAGAAGTGAGCTTCAGAGCCTCAATGATGGCACGCTCGGGGTTAATTCTACTTTCCTCTCTACCTATGTAATATACTATCATTATTTTACTATTCGTTTTACTAACATTGTATGTGTCATTTGATGTAATATTTGGTAAACTTTTCAGTTGAAGCTGTGCTGAATTTTTTTTGGTACCGATAATATTGAAAAGTTCATGGTCCCTACCTAAAATTTCAATAATCCATAAAAATCACTCTTGCAATAATGAAAATAATGTAGCTTATTTGAAATAAAATGTTTACCGTTCTGAATATACTTACTATCACTGGATATTGTAAATACTACAGTCCCACTTGCTCCTGAATCACCATCGAATGCTTCAAAGTCATGAAGTGGCTGCTTATCATAAGTTTTTAACTGAGCATTGAGCGTTTGATTCTATTAATACCAATTTAAACATATAAAAATTTGTTAGTTTTTGATCAAAATACTTATATTCTTTTTAAAAATAATGTAAGTAAACAAAAATCTAACAGAAATATAGAAGTCGGATCTAAGCTGATACCATTTTTTCTAAGTTTTCAATTTCCACAGTGATGATCAAGTCTGATCATTCTAAAGAATTTGCCCTTTGGATATGGATTCTCATGCCTACTCATGCATGACCATAGATGGATTACGTAGGATCATGAATGCCGATTTTTTCCCGAAGAGTACAATTAAAACATTAAGGGGTTACATGGGTTTCGTGGGTTCAAAAAATCGATTTTTTTGGCTTATTAATTTCTACAACATCTCAAGAATGTTATCCTAAATTTTCAAGTCGATCCGAATAATAGTTTCGGAGATACAGCCTTTGGAAGGTGTGCGCTCCAAGTCGGGTATAGAAAGGTCAGCGCCTCAGGTATAGTAAGCAGCTGCTCGTCTATTGTTTGTCTGTCATTGTTGTATATTACTTTCACTTCCTAAGGAAAACTAGTTTGAAATATTTTATTTGGTGATTACTTCTTGAAGGACGAGGTTTATTTGAGGTTATCCCCAGTTTCTATCATATAATTTATTAAAAACGTGGTATTATTTGTGGTTTTCTAGTGTCATTTGTGAAGTTGATAAACAATGCATAAAATTTCAAGAAAACAGTTAACCCTTGGAGCTCGTAGAAAAGATAGACCGAGAAAAAAGAGACAGTCCTTTAATCCTAAAGATCCAGAAACTGATGATAGTTCCTTCACGAGCACCTCAGCAAAAAAATTAAAAGGTGATGATAAAGAGCACGTGCCAGAAGAGGATACGCTCCAATATTCAATCATAGATTTTGCCTTGGTTTTTTCAACTCTCTCATCGTTTGTGCGATGTTCTAACATTATTGACAATGAAGATGAAGATCAATTGTGTAATGGAAAAGTACAGTTTATGCAATGTTCGAAATTTGGTCTGGGATAAAAAATCGTAGTAGAATGTGAACGATGTGATCAAAAATATATTTTTTCTTGTCAAAAAATCGGAAGAATGTATGAACTAAATCACCGGTTCATTTTTGTTATGAGAATATTGGGCTTAGGGCTCGCCGGATGCAAGAAATTCTGGGGTTTGATGGACATAAGCAGTTCATTTTTAAACCAGTCTACATACGATTTTTATATTGATAAAATACATGAGTGTATTGAGACAGTGACTCAGACTCTATTCTCATCTGCTGCTGAAGAAAAACAATTTACAAATATTGAAAACGATTTACAAGATACGACAGATGTAAGTGTTTCCGGTGACGGTACCTGGAAGAAACGTGGTTTATCATCACTATATGGTGTGAGTTCACTAATCGGATATTATTCGGGAAAAGTGTTGGATGTGTTGGTAAAATCTTCTTATTGTAAGTTATGTGAAAGCTGAAAAAAAATTAGATACTGCAGAATATGAAGAATGGAAAGAAGAACACATTGAAACAATCAATGCACCGCCAATCACACTGGAGCATCAGGAAACATGGAAGTCTCATCGATTATTGAAATGTTTAAACGCTCGATTGTCAAATATGGACTGAGGTTCGTAAATTATATAGGAGATGGGGACTCAAAAACCTACTCTGGTCTTCTCAAAGCCCATCCTTACGGTGACGATTTTGTTTTCAATAAAAAAGAATGCGTTGGTCACGTAATTTCATTATTTATTTAAAAAACGCGGCCAAATTGAGCTTTCGTATTATTATTTTCGTGATCTACGGAATTTTTTACGTATAATCAATCAAAAAAAATCCGGTAATTAATTTCCCCTAACAACGGCTAAGAGTAAATTAAGTGGACTACATATACTTATCAATACATGTTCGGCTATATGTAGTTTTTTCATGCCGGGTATATCGTTGAAGTAAATTTTATCACCAAACATCTACTGTAAGCTCATTTGATGGTGAACGATTAGTCAAACTGACATGCTTAATAGGTGCTAATATAGCTCTGAGGCATGAGAGGGATAGTATAATAGTTTTAGTTAACGTCCTATTTTTGATCATTGTAATTTACCTGGCTGAGCACAATTTTTTTTTCTAGAATCGGGAAATGAATGACTGGAGCATTGTAATTATAATCAGTGATTTGTATGTAATATATCTTCGTATCACTCAAAGGTCCTGGATCAGTTCCGAAATCTTGAGCCTAGAAATTTCATCAATATTAATCATTTTATTGTGAGTTATATAATTAAATTTCGTTTGTACAATTCAGAGCACTGGGCAAGAGCTAAGAGAAGAAATTTTATGGTAAGAAAAGAATGAGTCAAATTTAATTTTGACTGCGCTCACAAAAGTGACCATATAAATGCATTTTATACTGTTGAATTATACAACAGTACGTTACGTTTATCCATGAGAGTGTTAGATACTTTGAGATGATGCTTAGAAATCCAACTTTCGTATTTGTCCTCATTGGATTTTTCCAAGAGATTCGTACACATGTTAAAAGCCCAGGGGATCCGCGCGCGCTCTAAGTAAACTCAGTATTCATTCACTAATTTATTCCAGATCTATCGGCGGCTATAAATTAATTTTTCTTATCACTTCTAAATCTAATTCAGGCCGGAATTCATTCCATTGGCCGAATTAACTAATTAATTAACTAAATTACTCGATTTTTCCGTCCAATAAATTCAGGCCCGGCTGATTTTAAGTCACTGGTCAAATTTTCTAGTCAATTTGTAACCTCTGATTCTAGTCACGTGCATAAATTATGTTCAGGCCGAAAACTGTGATTAATTGACGGAATTAATTACGCATTCTAGACGTAAAATTAATTATAATTCAATTATAAAACTACGTTATAACATTTCTGAAACAAATTGGAGTTAAAAAAGATGCCGAAAAAGATGATAAATTATCGTGAGTGGTCAAATAAAAAAAAAGGATTATTTTGTCGTGGAAAGATTCAATTTGTGCATTAATACAGTAAAAATTTCAATTCGTGGGCTCGATCCCGAATCCTAACGATTCAAATTCTCATCTGTTAGCCATTATGCTGAATCGCTTACCTGAATCCTGATACTAATTGTATTTATATGGACACAAACGAACTTAAGAAAATTGAAAACCTCAATTTTTCCGGATTGTTATTTTCACTTACATTCTTTTGTTTGAATAAGAAATGTGTGAACTAATAGAATAAAATAAGCAATTTTACATTTTGCACATTTTCGATGATTTTAAATGCAGAAACAAACAGATTTATCCTGATACCATTGTATCAGGATAAATCTGGCAAAATCGCAGGATATCTACGGTATTATTACCAAAAAAGTTCGATTTTATTATTAGAAAATTATCGTATCATTACGGTTTTTATAGAGCATTTTTTCGGTAAAAGTTCGGCATTGTTATAGTTTTTTTGCAGCATTTTTTTGGTAAAAGTTCGGCATTTTTATAGTAATACTACTATAGTAATCTGGTCACTCTACAGCCCTGGTTAAAAAAGTGAATTAAAAAGGATTAAAAAAGCACACATACTTAATACTCCTTAATACTCTTTAATACTTTTAATTCTCCGGAGAATTTAGATCGAATATAAAATGAATCCTTTTTAATTCTCCATCATCTAGCGACAAAATTATTATCGTTTTAGGATTAAAAAGAATAAAAAAGGATTAAATATTTTTAATCCTAACTTATCCTTTTTAATTCTAAAATAATATTGCAATTTCTGATCGCGCGGAGGATTCAAAAGTATAAAAGAGGATTCAAAAAATTTTAATTCTAACTAATTCTTTTTAATTCTAAAAAAATATTCAATTTCTGTTCCCGTGGAGGATTCAAAAGAATAAAAGAGGATTGGAACGAGTTTAATTCTAACTAATCCTTTTTAATTCTAAAATAATATTGCAATTTCTGATCGCGCGGAGGATTCAAAAGTATAAAAGAGGATTCAAAAAATTTTAATTCTAACTAATTCTTTTTAATTCTAAAAAAATATTCAATTTCTGTTCCCGTGGAGGATTCAAGAGAATAAAAGAGGATTAAAAAAAGTTTAATCCTAACTAATTCTTTTTAATTCTAAAATAACTTTGAATTTCTGTCCTCGCGGAGGATTCAAGAGAATAAAAAAGGATTCAAAAAAGTTTAATCCTAACTAATTCTTTTTAATTCTAAATTAATATTCAATTTCTGTTCCCGTGGAGGATTCGAGAGAATAAAAGACGATTCAAAAAAGTTTAATCCTAACTAACTCTTTCTAATTCTAAACTTATATTTAATTTCTGTTCTCGCGGAGGATTCAAGAGAACAAAAAAGGATTGGAAAAAGTTAAATTCTAACTAATCCTTTTTCATTCTAAAATAACTTTAAATTCCTGTTCTCGCGGAGGATTCAAGAGAATATAAGAGGATTAAAAAAAGTTAAATCCTAACTAATTCTTTTTAATTATAAATTAATATTTCATTTCTGTTCCCGTGGAGGATTCGAGAAAATAAAAGAGGATTCAAAAAAGTTTAATCCTAACTAATTCTTTCTAATTCTAAATTAATATTTAATTTCTGTTCTCGCGGAGGATTCAAGAGAATTAAAGAGAATTGGAAAAAGTTTAATTCTAACTAATCCTTGTTAATTCTAAATTAATATTAAATTTCTGTTTCCGAGGAGGATTCAAGAGAATAAAAGAGGATTCAAAATAGTTTAATCCTAACTAATTCTTTTTAATTCTAAAATAACTTTCAATTTCTGTTCTCGCGGAGGATTCAAGAGAATAAAAGAGAATTCAACAAAGTTTAATCCTAACTAATTCTTTTTAATTCTAAATTAATATTTAATTTCTGTTCCCGTGGAGGATTCGAGAGAATAAAAGAGGATTTAAAAAAGTTTAATCCTAACTAATTCTTTTTAATTCTACAATAACTTTCAATTTCTGTTCTCGCGGAGGATTCAAGAGAATAAAAGAGAGTTGGAAAAAGTTTAATTCTAACTAATCTTTTTTAATTCTAAATTAATATTAAATTTTTGTTCCCGAGGAGGATTCAAGAGAATAAAAGAGTATTCAAAAAAGTTTAATCCTAACTAATTCTTCTTAATTCTAAAATAACTTTGAATTTCTGTTCTCGCGGAGGATTCAAGAGAATAAAAGAGGATTCAAAATAGTTTAATCCTAACTTATTCTTTTTCATTCTAAAATAATTTTTAATTTCTGTTCCCGTGGAGGATTCAAGAGAATAAAAGAGGATTGGAAAAAGTTTAATTATAACTAATCCTTTTTAATTCTAAAATAACTTCGAATTTCTGTTCTCGCAGAGGATTCAAGAGAATAAAAGAGGATTCGGAAAAATTCAATTCTAACTAATTCTTTTTAATTCTAAAATAATGTTGCAATTTCTGTTCTTTCCGTGAATTCGAGAGAATAAAACAGGATCCGAAAAAGTTATCTTCCATCTTATTTTTTTTTAATTTCAAAGTCATGTTGCAATTCCTGTTCTCGCTGAGAATTCGAGAGAATTGTCACCATAACAAAAAAAATTATTTTTCTTTTAAGGGCATTCTCAGACAGTGCCCCCCACTTTTTAAAAATATGCAATGACTTTCAACTATCATAACCGTATTAAAATTTCATTAATCAATTAAAAAAAAATCAAAATTTTAATTGAAAAAAGGACAACGTAGTCGTAATTTCGTTGCGATATAGAATTTAGAAAAAATTACTTACCCAACAAAATTAAAAAATTCTAATTATAAAATTGACAGGACGATTTCACGAAAATTTATTTAACGAATTTTGTTTAACTTCGAATTGATATCAAGTGTAAATAATTTTTTTTTTATATCTATATATCGGCGAAATTACAACTACGTTGTCCTTTTTTCAATTAATGCTTCAATTTTTTTTTAATTAATTGCTAAAAATTTGATACGCTTATAACAGTTGAAAGTCATTCAAAATTTTTAAAAAGTGGGGGGCACTGTCTGAGAATGGCCTTAAACTTTGAAAAAACAAAATAATAATGATTAGTAATTATTTATATATTAAAATTTTATTCTGGGAAAGAAAAGAAATAATAATTTTATACGTGAAATTTTATTTTTTTTTATGGAGAAATTTGTGGAAAAAAAAGTAATTAAAAGAGATAAAGGCAACGGGAAAAAAATGTAAGAGTGATCGTGAGACGCTCGCCGACCGACAATCTGGCGGGAGAGAGTAAGTGAGCGAAAGTTAGTTCCACGCTCACCGCTAGAGCGTGCGGGCTTCTTGGATATGGACACTTATAGTAGAAGTGTTAAAAGCAAATGCAGCGGACGTTAATCGTCAGTCTTCACTCTACTGCTACCAAGTGAACTTTGCGTAGCAGAGTGGGAAGTACCTACTGGTAGTGGCGCAGTATACCCTGCACCACGTCCTATATATATATATCTGGTATAGATAATATATTATTTTTGGTATAACCAGTGGTCTTCCCCATGGACAATTCGGGATATCCATCCCAGTTCGGGCTCTCTATATTTTTCTTGAGAATAGTTCTTTATTCTTTTCGATTAATATGAAGAGAATTAAAAAGCATTACAAATTTCAAAATATGAATTCTCCTCAATTCGATTTAATTCTCTGAAGAGAATTAAAAAGTATTAAAAATTACAAAATATGAATTCTCCTCAATTCTATTTAATTCTCTGAAGAGAATTTAAAAGTATTAAAAATTTTAAAATATGAATTCTCCTCAATTCTATTTAATTCTCTGAAGAGAATTTAAAAGAATTAAAAATTTCAAAATATGAATTCTCCTCAATTCTATTCAATTCTCTGAAGAGAATTTAAAAGTATTAAAAGTTTCAAAATATGAATTCTCCTCAATTCTATTTAATTCTCTGAAGAGAATTTAAAAGTATTAAAAATTTCAAAATATGAATTCTCCTCAATTCTATTCAATTCTCTGAAGAGAATTTAAAAGTATTAAAAATTTTAAAATATGAATTCTCCTCAATTCTATTTAATTCTCTGAAGAGAATTTAAAAGAATTAAAAATTTCAAAATATGAATTCTCCTCAATTCGATTGAATTCTCTGAAGAGAATTTAAAAGTATTAAAAATTTCAAAATATGAATTCTC
The DNA here is from genome assembly GCF_029852145.1 of Microplitis mediator. Taxonomy (NCBI): domain Eukaryota; kingdom Metazoa; phylum Arthropoda; class Insecta; order Hymenoptera; family Braconidae; genus Microplitis; species Microplitis mediator. The sequence continues at coordinate 8,846,827 of NC_079971.1, forward strand.
CTTAATTCTAGTTAATCCTCTGAAGAGAATTTAAAAGTATTAAAAATTTTAAAATATGAATTCTCCTCAATTCTATTTAATTCTCTGAAGAGAATTAAAAAGGATTCAATTCATTTTTAATCCTCTTTAATTCTCTTTTTTAACCAGGGAGTATAAGTACAGTAAGTTTATGGCATAACTACAGGAAAAAAACTGGCCAATATAACCATATTACTACCAAATTATTACGGTAAATTTACGGCATGTGCATAAATGCTGAAAATTTAAGACATTTTTACGGCATTCGCAAAACCGCGAGAATGTGACGACGTTGTGATCCATTCGACCAATTGTTAATAATTTAATCAGATCAACATTAAAATGTCCATCAATCATGAGTATGAATCTGATCAATTGTTAAATTTATTTTCATCTCACTTATCGAAACATTATGTTATTGTTATAAAGTATAACTAGACATATGATAAAGTAAATAAATTCGTTATTTTTATTAAGCTCTTCTAATGAGCTCTTTCAATTGCCGCAGGAACCATGTAAATCGGTTTATTTATTACAAAATTATAAAAAGTCTGCACACACACACACACACACACACACACACACACACACACACACACACACACACACACACACACACACACACACACACACACACACACACACACACACACACACACACACACACACACACTCGGACAACATTCTGAAAATTGTCAATTTCAAATGAGCTGCCCTCATATATATGTAGATTTTCAACACGATTATTTAAATGTATATTGCTAGGCGCATGCGTCAAAATTCATTAACGTTATGTATATATTATGGGTATATCTTATATCATAGATTATTATATACACTATTTTATAATTATATATATATTAGAGTAGTCCAAAAAAAATTTTTTTTCCGATTATCTCAAAAGTTTCTCTATGGTATGAAAAAACATTCTCACCAAAGACCAGCTTGCTATTTTAATTTTACTAGGCACCCAATAATTTTTTGTTTTTCCAATCATTACTCTTACTTTCGAGTAAGCTACATATAAATGAAACATATCATTAGCATTCAAAAAAATTTGATTGCCAGTAAATGTTGGATAGTAGTGGTGTACGTTTCCAATAATTTGCTATACTTACATGAATTTGTAAAGCCCAGAGGCCATAGCAATCGTATAAAGCTCGATTTGTTGATATTCGTGCCAATGTAAAGTTTTCTGTCGTGAGTTTGAAAGGAGCTTCACACTTTTCTGCATAATTCTCATCTCCATGTACTTGTGACATATTTTGCAAAGTAAAGATTACTTTCGTATTATTTGTTTCTGGATCATCATAATCAGCAGCTTCAAACTCGAATAATAACGTATTCTAAAAGAAATAACATTAAAATAGTTAAAAAACTTTTTATGAAGAGTATATAGAGCATACATGACATTCTGGTTTATACCAGAGATGGTCATATGACAAGCCATATTACTATCTCTTTCTATCTTAAACTTTTCATTTGAAATCACTTTATCATCAACAAACTACAATTATGGCGGTCAGTACTTATTCGACAGATGAATACAAAGGAGACTTCAGATACCTACACACTATCGTTCTAACTGTGCACGGAACAAACTATACATCTCGATAAATAGCTATTCGTCTCAACCACTACCCGCCAAACAGTCATTGGTTCGAACTTGTTTCGAGTTTTAATAAGATCAGACCTACAGCTGATTTTTCTCATATGTCAACTATTCCATCAAGTCCTAACTTTTTGAAAGTAATTGACATAAACATATTTCACCAGACTATAATTCTTACGACTGCTTACGGTTTTTTCATCATAATCGTTATACATGAATTTATAATATAAACATACGGACTTCTTCACAATATGGTTTTACAGTATATTTATATTCTAATAAAAAAACTATACAGTTTACATCGTTCTATATGTTGGCATCATTATTGTTTCTTCGCACCTACTATCTGGTCGTAAAATATTGACCCTAAATTTAAAACATGAATAACTTGTGTTTAAAAAAATCGTATTAGAACATGAAACATATAAATCGTTAGATTAAAGTCTCTTCTACTCCTATCCAAAATTTCATGAACTTAAAAAATTTTTTACCCGAGATATAAACAATTGAAGGTTGAAAAAAGTGGTTTTGGAGGGGTATAAATTCAAGCACTAACTTTGATTGCTTATAACGTGGTAAATAATTGTTCTATTGTTACTCTGATTTTTTTTTTGTGTATAGTGGATCCTTTCCGAATAGAATTCACAAAAAAAAAATTTATTTTTTATAAATTATTGGTATGATTCATAATTAATCGTCACGGACCATCTTGGGATTTAATTAAGCATCTGTTATCTCTAACATTTTTTAAATTCATGAAATTTTATATTATGAAAGAATAAAGAAGTATAATTTATAAATTATTTTCTAAATCAATAAACTTATCATAGTTTAATTGATATTGTCTTTGAGCGACTATAGGGCCATGTGTTGATCGATTAATAGTACATCACAGCTTTTAGTGAGCGACAATGGGTACACTCAGAGTCCTTATTTAAAAAATTAATAATAATTAATTATCAACATTATTCTTCAAACGAAAGTTTTATTCTAATACTCGAAACTGGTGGCATGGCCTAAAAGTGGCCAATATGGGCCGGGCAAGCAAACGTCGACCTCTTCGCGGTGCCACTACGATTACCGAAAGGGAAACCAACGACGTCACTGCCGATCCAAAGGGATTTATTGATGTTGCAAGGCGTCCAAGAAAGTGGAAGGCTCTAAGAGTCCACTTAACTATCTAAGGGTTTTAGATAGATAGATAAATAAATAATAGAATATATATATACATATATATATTGAAAAGGTATAAAATACCTATATGTGTGTGTGTGTGTGCGTATGCGTATGCGCGCACTTTGGTGTAAAAAGTGTATCAAGAAGATAAACTGAGACGTCATGTCGTTTACTTCGCCTAAACGACTTATGACTTTCGAATATTATTCCTGAAACTAAATAAGAACAAGAGTTCAAAAACTCTTGAGAGGGCAAATATAAACAACTCTCCCCAAGAACATCGGGGCCAGAGAAAAATACATTGGGGTGTGTGTGTGCGTGTGCGTGCGCGCATCTATATATTATTAATAAATGAACAATGTTCATATAAAGACTGGCGTACTTGTGAATTAATTAATTCCTTAAAAAGATACTTTACCTGGTTAGTAAAGTGAGTGTAGTCCGATCTTGTGAGCCAAGGCGCTACACAAGCCAGAGTGGCTACACATGCGATAGCGGAGCTAAGACTCCAACGAATACTACGATTCTGTGGACTCAAGAAAGTTACACAGACCTGAGCTGGTATTCAATTGAATGTATAGAGGCCTAAAAATCTCGCATAGTACCACAATCTTGTGGACCCATCAGGGTTACACAAGCCTGAGCGGGTACTCTCAGCCGTCCCGAGTCTCTTCCTTAGAAAGAACAGCTCTCAAGCTGAATAGGAGAGACATAGGTCAGGACAGGCATTCTACTTTATTGCTTCCATGCAAATAATTCTGGTGAAAGTAACTTAGGAGAAACGGCGCATGTTTACTTCGGAGGCATCTAGGCCGCCCCAATCTGAAAATGAGCATGTTATAATTTGTACATGTACAACGCTGTGGACCTCTGTTACGGAAACTACGAGCAGGAAGTAATGAAGCGGAATGTATCAGCTGATGTGCAAGTATGTTCTAGTGGGGCAGAACAGAACACATATCGGCTTGGGTGAGCAGCCCAACGCTGCCAACCCTAAAGGTGATTCCAATCACTCAAAACATATGGAAAAACTTGAATGACTGTTGAATATATTTAATAGTGAAACATAAGGCCTGTTCCCTCCGGGGGCAGGCATTTCACTTTAATCGATTTTGAATATATAAGTGATTAACTAGCTTTATGTCCTGCAACATAAGGCGAAATTTTTCACTTTAATCGATTTTGATTGATTATATGTGGATTTACTGTCTGTCTTATGGTCCCTGGACCTGAGGCAGTTTTTTTCACTTTAATCGATTTTTTTGAATGCAACGATAGTCAAAAGCTATCATATGTCGATAGTGGACTGATACCACCTCCAATAGGCCCAGGCCCTGAAAAAATTTTTGATTATCCTAAAATTGCGAAAGCAATACGTATAAAAATTTCTCAGGGGAAGTCTAAGTATCGGCCCACAGACAAAATCAACCCTATCCTTCCCTCTCCAAAAACACTAATCAAGCTTTTCTCTTTCACAGGTAGCAGCCACACCAAACTTTCTTCCCTACAGGTACAACTAAGAGTTTAGCGACTCAAACAGCAAAAATAATCATGGCTTTCTCCTCTCATGTTAAATTATCCGCATTGGACCGGCATTCGGATATGCGGGATTGGTCCGCATGGGAGGGGAATCCCATGGTGGTCTTAAAACGAATCAAACCAATGGAAGACACCTGGACATCACCATCATCATCATCGACGACGACCAGCACCACGCTCGTTCGAAGAAGTGCCAGAGTGGCAAGCCGTGTTGTTGTTGTTGAAAATTTGATCGCTAAGCCCCCTGGTACTTCCGTTAATTGTCGGCACGAGAATCGGGAAACGCGGACGCGCACGGGTAAAATCACGCAACCAAGTAAATTAGTAAACGCAAAACGGGACACAACACTTAAAGTAGATTCAGTAGCAAACGGTACACATTGTTCGCGGGGCACAAGCCGACGTACGTGTCCGGGGTCGAGTAACTTTGCCCACGGTGGGCTCGCAACAGGAAAGAAAACAACAAAAGGGCTCGGTACGGTAAACGAAATTCAACCCCCCCCCCCCCCAATTCCGACAACAGTAGAGAGAGAAGGAGGTGAGAGAGGATTCAACGCGGAAGGTCTTCGAGTCTTGCAGTTGAACTTGCGGAATGATAAGGCGGGAACACTGGAGACAGGTGCCTTGTGGGAGGAGGAACGTATTGATGTCCTTCTTTTGCAAGAGCCATACGCAGTTGCAAGTAATAAATGTTTTAAAATACCCGGTTTTGGCAGCAATGTACAAATTGCTGCCACAACCGGGGAGAGGCCATTTGCGGCCATTTGTCTAACCAATCCAAAGTACAGAATGATACACATTTCGCAACTAAGCACCGCGCACTGCGTATGTGCTCAAATTGTGGGTCCAGGCATTTCTTTCTATGTGGTATCGTCATACTTCCAGTGTCGAGACGAAATAGAGGTTCACATCACGCAATTAGAAAAGGTAGCACAGGCACTAAGGGGAAATAAAGTTTTATTTGGGATGGACGCGAACGCTAGATCAATTAGAATGGGCCCAGAAACAAAGGAAAAGGGGGAAAAATTAGAGGATTTTATAGATGACAATGGGTTAGAGATTTTCAACTTAAAAAGGGAGGGTCCAACTTACGCTTCGACAACAGGAGAGTCATACATAGATGTTACCTTAGCCACCCCAAAACTTGCACGGTACGTACGGGACTGGTCCATCAAACGCGAGTGGGTGCAAAGTACCGACGTCTCGATGGGGCAGATCCTAAGCGGTTCAACCTTGCGTTGGCCGACTGGGAGAAGTTCCGCGAGAAACTACCAGAACTCGCAAGAGTGAATCTTGAGGGCCTAGCGCTGGAAACGGTCGAGGACGAGGAAAAGTATACCGATGCACTTACCAAAACCATCATAGAGTCATGTGAATTTGCTATCCCGCGGAAGAAGCCGCACGTAAAATCATACCCGTGGTGGACCAGGGAACTGACAAAAGAAAAGAGAGTAGTGTACAAATCTAGAAGGGGATTCCAGAGGGAGACAGACGAAGGGAAAAAGACAGAACTGAAAGAGACTTACTTACGACTTTGCAAGGCATACTCAAAACACGTTAAAAGACAGAGAGAAAACAGCTGGCGAGAGTTTGTCACGTCGAACGGTAACAAGGAGCACTGGGCCATCGTCTACAAGCTCCAGGCAGACAAACACCGAGTTAACAGAGTGCTCACCACACTCCGGCGTGACGGGCAATCCACAGAAAACTTTAAGGACACAGCTAGCTGCTTTCTCAACACACACATTGTAGACGACAAACCAGACGAAGAGACAGAGGAACAGAAAGTAACCCGGGAGAACTCAGAGACGCCACCAGACACCGCGGACGCCGATTCATTCACCCCGCGCGAACTATACAGAATTTTGAAAACCCTTAAAAGTAAGAAAGCACCCGGGCCAGACTTAGTAGAAAACGAGGTAATCAAAAGGGCGGGAGTCATTTTATCGAGGGAATTTTTAGACTTATATAATAGGTGCCTAGAGCTAGGAGTTTTCCCTACCGCATGGAAAGAGGGTGGGATTATCATGATCCTTAAGAGCAGTGACAAAGACGCGAGCGACCCAAAATCTTATAGGCCAATTTGTTTACTTTCGGTTATCGGGAAGGTATTTGAGAGATTGTTAAAGTCGAGACTCACCACCACAGTCTTAGCTGGGGATAACATCTCCAGTCAACAATTTGGTTTCATGGCCAAAAGGTCGACTGAAGATGCGATCGTTGAGATGCGCCGCTTGCTAGATTCGACTACAGAGAATCTGGCAATCGGACTTCTCTTCGATATTTCTGGCGCCTTTGACATTGTGTGGTGGCCGCGAGTGCTCGAGGGATTGAAGAAGCGGGAATGCCCCAAAAATGTTTACAGGGTAGTGCAGAGTTACTTTAAGGATAGGACAGTAGGACTTTCATGGGGATTCGGGTGGGAAAAGAAAAAGCACACAAGGGGATGTCCACAGGGATCAGTCTAAGGGCCACTATTTTGGAACATTATGTTCGACGACTTACTTAAAGAATTAGAATCATCAGATCACGGGAGTAAATTTGTAGCCTATGCTGACGTCCTCCTCGTCATCATAGCGGGAACATCACGAGTGGACATCGAAAGAAAAGCACAAGGGATGGTAGATTCGATACTGGAATGGTGTCGTTCCGCGAAACTCACGCTGTCGGAGTCCAAGACCGAAGCGATATTCCTCAAGAGGGATTACACCCGACGCGGTCCACGCAAGGACAAAGGTCCGTACCCCTATGAAGCGAAAAGACAGAAAAAGCCCAAGTAAGATTCAAAGCCACCGAAAATCGTAATAGGTAAAACAAAGATAGCTCTCAAAAAGAGCATTAGATACTTAGGGGTACACTTCGACCAAGACCTCAAACCAACCACACACATAAAGACAAGGCGCGCGAAATTAGACAAAACTTTTGGTCGTTTACGCCGTCTCGCACGGACTGAATGGGGACTGCGCTTTCCAGCTATGTCCACCACCTACAAGGGTTACTTCCTGCCCATTGTCACTTATGCGGCAGCAGGCTGGAGTGACCTATGTGGAGTGGAGGAATGGAAGGCTCTTAGGGCCTTGCAACGTCGAGCCCTGATTACGATGACTTGTTCATACAAGACGGCATCGTATGAGGGACTTTGTGTAGTTGCAGGGGCAGTGCCCATTCAGCTTGTGATTGATGAACGTTGCGCCCGTTACAATCTTCGTACTGGCAAACAGGCAACCCTTGGAGCCGTGACCGTGCAGCCAGATGACGAAGAAGGCCTTGTCTCCCTAAAAAAAGAAACCATTCGCAGATGGCAAGAATAGTGGTCCACAACGGACGACGGACGTATGACATTCAACTTCTTCCCAGACGTTACTGAACGTCTAGCGAGCCAACACATCAGTCCTAACTTCTGGCTTACCCAGATGTTAACTGGTCATGGCTGTTTTAAGGATAGACTCTTCAAGTACGGGCTCACAAAGGATCGCAAATGCCCACAATGCAACAAAGGGTGGGATACCGTTCAGCACTTACTGCTAAAATGCACCGAGTTCAAGCCTCAGCGTGAAGTGCTCCAGAGCATAGAAGGGTGGGGCGCGAAGTGGCCACAAATCGGGCGTGTTCTTGTTACCCCAAATTCCTTTAAAGTCTTTAATGGTTTCAGTAAAGATTGTCTCCACCAAAAACTCAGCAGCCAGTTTCTGGGCATAGGTGCACAGAACTCATGACTTGTGAAGACTCTGTGCATCTCGGGTGTTAGTCCGAAGTTAGGTGAGTGTGAGAATGAGTAAAGAATGTGTAAAGAATGTGTGAACAATATGTGAAGAATGTGTGTGAGAGTGTGTGAAGAATGCACGAATGAATGAAAACAAAACTGGGTGTCTCCTTCGGGAGGCAGGGGAAAAGAGTACCACGTCCCCTCTTGACCAAGTGGTATGTCGACCAATACAGAATTGGTACTATGGGGGGCCCATTCCAAGCCCCACTTCGACCAGAGTCTCTTTAATTCTTGAGATGGGAGGAGTGCTATGGGCCCACGTGAGGTCGGACTCGTAGTGGCTGTGGTTAGATACCACACGTAATGGGTTCACTGCGTTTTGGTCCCAAAACATTTCATCCCCGACATTTCATCCCCGACAACTCATCCCCGACAATTCATCCCCGACAATTCATCCCCGCGACGATTCATCCCCGCGATGATTCATGACAATGACAACTTACACTTAGACAAATAATACCCGATAATTTACTTGTTGGACAATTGATATTTCAATAAAAATATTTAATACAATAAACCAGCTATAAATATTGTTAATTATGAACATTTTATCAATATAATTTTAATACACACTTTCTCATAACCACATCATTTAGCACCATAGTACATAATCGATCGTTAGTAATTATTTACTTTATATTAATAATAAAATATTATCTCTTAATTACTTATTAACATTAATTTTTAGCGATCAATATAGTTAACTAATTAGTATCACAATTGCTTAAGGCACTTATACAAAACAACTGAATATACAAGACAACATAATATCTAGAAGTCGCGATACTTGACTACATTTAAATGATCTTTTAGATAATATCGTTATTATTATTGTAATTATTCTTATTATTATTATTATTATTGTTGTTGTTTCAATTAAATCATTGGGTTACTAAACTCACCCTGATCAAAAAAGTGAATTGAAAAGTATTGAAAATGATGAGAAATGAATCCTTTCGAATATTTTCTATACCCCAAGGTATTCATTTTGACATAAAATGAATACTTTTCAATCCCAAAATAATAAAAGAATTTCTGAACTTCCGAGGAATTGAAAAAGATTCAAATGAATTGATATTTTTAACCTTTCTGAATCCTTCTCAATACCTAAATAATCCGATGTTTCGATCAAGTGTGGGATTGAAAAAGATTGAAATGAATTGAAATTTTTGAATCTTTCTGAATCCTTCTCAATACCTAAATAGTCCGATATTTCGGATCAAGTGTGGGATTGAAAAAGATTGAAATGAATTGAAATTTTTGAATCTTTCTGAATCCTTCTCAATACCTAAATAATTTCACATTTCGGGTCATGAGTGGGATTGAAAAAGATTGAAATGAATTGAAATTTTTGAATCTTTCCGAATCCTTCTCAATACCTAAATTGAAATGATGAAAGATTGAATTCTTTTCAATACTTTCGAATTCCACTTTGGAATTGGAAAGTATTCAAACGATCGAAATTTCAATTCCATTCAATACTTTCCAAAACCGCCGAGGGATTGAAAAGAATTAAGATAATTTTCAATACTTTTCAATTCACTTTTTTAATCAGGGCAAAGTTACATAATATTCGGTTGATGGAAAAAAGTTAGATATTTTTTTTCATGGATTTGATGTGCTTGATAATAGTACAAATATTGATTAAAATAAAAAATGATTAGAAATAATTATCAATATAAGGTAGATTGTCATGGTTAAGATGTCATAAGATGAACGGTCGTCGGGACGATTTATCTCACAGATATATTGTCGGGGATTAATTGTCCGAGGATGATTAGTCGTGCGGATAATGTGTCGGGGATGAGCTGTCGGGGATGAAATGTTTTGGGACCAAAACGCGTGACACCCACGTAATGAGGATTTTTGATTATACCTCCGGTAAATGTCCACTCTTGGCTTCGGCCGAGAGTGTCGCTTAAAGTGTAGAAAAGATGGGATTACGCAACGCGAGTATGCCCAAAAGGGTGAGGTCTCGGCTTCCGGTCGGGGGAGGCGGACTTAGGTCCACGTTACATTAATTAATTAATACTCGAAACTTTGATGTATTTCGGATTGAATAATTAGAGTGTAATTAGCTCGGGAAAGTAGGAAATCTAGCAGGGGACGAACAAGCGGATACTTGCTTGTTAGGAACCCGAAAGATAACAGTGGAGGTAGCCCTGTACATAGGGTATGGGAAAAACTTGCTTTCCACCCCTAATCCGACGCAAGCAGTTGACCAGAGCTGGAAGTTTGGTACCATGGGGGATCCATTCTGGGCCCTACTTCTACCAGAGTCTCTCTATTTCCTGAGATGGGAGGAGTATTTGGGTCCGTATGAGGTCAGACTCGTGGTGCCTGTTGGTGAGGCACCCAGATGCGGTGCATACCTAATGGGTAAGCTAATGTGAGCTTACGTCCACATTTCGCTTTTATAATATATGGTGGAATTTGAATATATAGAGTTACGCAGCACGAGTATGCCCAAAAGGGTGAGGTATCGGCCTCCTGTCAAACGGAGGTGGGCTTAACGGCCCCGTTACATTAATTAATTAATACTCGAAACTTTAAAAAATAACAAAAAATAAAAAAATATGGTTTTCCAATTTATTTATTAATTTATATTGAGCGATTTAATCTCACTCCAATGAAAAATAAGTGGGTATAGGGGCTTTTACCTTACAAGAAAATTAACAGTGATAGAATTAAAAATGTGTTATCAGAAATTTACTCATAAATCAATAGTGTTGTTTTTTTTTTCAGCCAACTGTTGTGGGGTTAGCCAGAGTATTAAAAATTGAATCTATCGTGTGTTTTCTCGACTTACGAATTTCATTTACATAGAAAAATTCCAGAGAATAAGAATATTTACGGGTTTTTTAACGGTAAATACTAGAAAGTTGCCTAGAAGCTCAAAGAGTAGAAAATCATCAGAGATCGAACTAGTGAATAATAGCTTGTTCGCAGCTTTGATTTTTGCAAATAGAGGATATAGCACTAGAAAATGAGATAATCACCTAGTGATGAAAATTAGGTAAAGTTTGTGACAGTGGCATGTCTGAAATCTTAGTGACCATAAATTGAAATAACCGTTTTTAGGACATTCAGGAGAATTGGCGTCTCACAAATTATCTTGAAGCAACCTGATCATCTTTAGAGGGAACTGGTAGCATGGGGGGACTTTCTAAGTCCGTTTCGACTAGAATCTCTCTATTTGTTGAGATGATAGTAGTGTTTGTCTCAAGAGAGTTATGGACTCGTGTTAGTTGTTGGTTAGGCACCCACATGCAAAAGGATCTTTGATCTGATCTTCGATCGTAGGGTAAGCCAAAAATAAGCTTATGTTCAATATTTTGCTATCATTATACGTGGGGTTTGAGAAATAGTTGTAGAATTATTTTTACTATTTATGCATTTTCGTATTTACGTTTTAATTTTTTATCTGACGACCGGATTGGGTGTTCTAAATTTAAGGATTAGGATAGGTAACGCCATAGATGTGCGTTTGGCATACTGTCGCCAGATGTTGGTCGGCAGTTAGTTGTAAAAGAAATTTTAAGGATAGAAAATAAAATTCGTCAAGAGTGAATGTTGCGTGGGAATAGAAAATTGTAAGTTGGTTGTGTACGAGTGCTTTGGGAATGGGATAACTGTAGTCGTGTAAAGAGTACGTGTAAGTATGACAGAGCGGGGGTGTGAGGCCTAGGTAAAAACAAACGTACTTAGGAGTAAATGTCGGAAGGGACAGTTCAAGAGCAGCGTTGTTGTAAGAAAGACCTTTGTCGAGACGACGTATTAAATAAATACTTACAATTATCTTCAATCTGTGATTCCTTCAGTAAAGATATAAACAACATCTAATATCCTTACCTAGTATCCACACCATCCTATCCGATACTACATTATATCATAGCTGATGACAGGGATGTTACGACGTGCTTGTATGCCCAAAACAATACAGAAAAGGCTTCCCGTAAAACGGAAGTAGACTTGAGTCCCGTTACATTAATTTATTGATTATACATTAGGGTGCTCCAAAAAAAATCGATATGTTTTTTTCTCTCGGCTATTGCAACAAACTTTTCTAAACATCGGAGAAAAATCCTGTTAGAAGAGCAATTTTTTATTTCAATTTCATAAATTGAAATAAAAAGTTATTATTCATAAAATTCTCATGATCTTAGCATAGGAAAATTTAAAGAGCGAGCAGCACCTTTTAAAATTGAAGTGAAAATCGTCCTTCCCAGTGAACACATGACCTTATTTTGACGTCATACGTAGGTCATAGAAATATCACGGCATCTGATGTAAATTTGATGTCAATCTGACGTTCTGCATGACTTTAATATGATGTAAAGCTTGTGACATCATATTGATGTAAACATGACTCTTGTATGACGTCAGAGTTATGACTTATGTATTACGTACGTTTGACATAAAATCTACATCACATTATTACGTAGTAATAAAGTCATTACCGTATATCACAATGACGTAATTTTAAAATCATACATTTATGTCAGTAGCAAAGTCACGGTTATACGTAATATGGATGTCACTCAAATGATATCTTTACATCAGTGAAGTCAGTATTTTACGCAATGCTCATGTAATTTCCAAGTCATTCCGAAAATGTGTAAATATGTAGAAATAACAATTAAACGTCGAACATTTTTGAGGCCAAAATAATCGATAAACTCGATAATAGATTATTCAAAAGTTTTAGATTACATCATTAGCGTGATCATAAAAAAATTAATTTTATTTTTTTAAATGATATATCGAAAATATCATTCATGATGACAAAGAAAATGTAACGACAGTTTGAACTCTTTTGGTTTTATGATTCTAAAGTTTAGTATCACAATTTTTCAATCGATTGAATTTCATACAATTTTGTGGAATTATTTAATATTTCGCAAAATTTTATATAAGATTTTTTAAATTTCACATCACAATAAAAAATTAAAAAATTCGATGAAACTTAATGAAATTTTAAACAACTATCATCGAGGCCGACAAATATTGTTTCTATAAATTTTCATATAAGTTCATAAAGTTTTTTTAAATTTTGTAAAAATCCTTCACAAAAATTTATGAACATTGTCTTTTCCGGCATTTCACTCTAAATACATCAATTAAGCACGAGATTTGAACTCCTGTGATGTGGACCAGTGAGCAACGTTCAGGACTACCAGCCAAGAGGAGCCGGTTCGAACCCAGCAGACGCCCAGGATTTTTTCATCATTAAACGTTATCTAATCTTGTTTCTGAATTCACAATGCGTTCGCGCGGTAATAATCAAATCAAAAATTCGGTATTTCATTTTTTTTTTTCACAAAAATATATTTTCTGAATTGATAATTTTGACATCACCCATGTGTCATATTGACGTCATAGGATGTCACACAGACATAACATTTACGTCACGTATACGTCATTAGTTTTACATCATAATCTTACGTAAAAAAGTGTGAAATAATGAGTCACACCTGACTCATTTGTGACTTATATCTTACGTAAATGATGACATAGCGTAACGTCACTCTGATGTCAAATTTACGTCAATGTGTTTACTGGGTTTTGACAAGATTTTTTTTTTAATACATAGAAACTTTTTTTACAACAGCCGAAAAAAAAAAAAATCGATTTTTTTTGGGGCACCTTTGTATACGTATACATACGGCGAAATAATTCAAAAGCGTGGTACCACACGCATGCGTGTGGTATCCTCATTGCAATGAGGAATTTTGATTATATCTCCAGTTAACGTCAACCAACTATATTTTTCGGCTAAGAGTGTCGTCTGGGGAGGAGTTAGGGACAGCCTCGTAATGCGTGTACAGCTGAGAAGGTGAAAAAAATTCTATGACATTTTGTGATGAGACAGCTAGTTTCGCCGGAAAAGTGAAAAGATCTCAAAATTTACTATAAACTTGACTTTAAGCTTAAACAACTTTTGAACAGTTGGATTTATCAATAAATGACATGAGACTTTTTTGTCGAGCGTTCAATTTTCTACAAATCAATTTATTGTTCATAAAAATCCTTTGAGTGGTCGGTGAGCTTGAAAATTCGAAAAAAAAATAATTTTTTTCCCGTGTTATTTAAATGAAAAATAGAAAAACGGATTGAGACAAACCTTAATATCATTAATAAGAGCTCGAATTGGTACCAATATTTTTATTTTCCGGTATACTTTTAATTTTTGAATACCATCAAAAATTTGTTTTTCGTGAAACACTCCAATATACATATTTGTAATTATTCTTTCATCGATAAATAGTACATAAATTTAATCTTACTTCTTTCGTTATTTCACTGACATTCACCATCGGGATCTTCAAATCAGGTAACTTTGGAATTTGATCATTTATGTCATCTAGAATTACGGTGATAACAGTATCGATTGGATTTGTATCTGGAATGAAAATATATTATATTTGTTATCAAACTATATGCAAAACATTAATTTGTTCAATTTGCTCCTCCCTTCACCTAAAACCTGAATTATCGTGTTGGTTGTGGTTTGACGCCACATGTCAATGGGGCAAATTTTTTGAATTCAACTCTGGTTAACGTCCACTTTTGGTCGTCACTTGATTATATTTTTCAACTAAGGGTGTCATCTCAGAAGTAGGTAAGGATGTGCGAAACGTATGTATACTCAAATGGGCGAGGAAATAGTCTCTTGGAAAAAAGGGTAAGGATTTAAAAATATCTAGTTTACTGCTCAGACTATAATTATATATTAAAATAGAATATTCTCAAGTCACTTACATCACTAAAGTCAAAGGATCCTTAAAAGACAAAGTCGTGTTTATAACTTACTTGTGATGCTGTCATGAAGATAATTATCTCTCAACTTTATATTCAAAATATGCGTTTGTAAGCCAAAATCTCTATCAAGAACGTGCCCATCAGCTAAGTTTATCTGAATTAAACCGTCAAATCGGCCTAATTTGAAATATTGCAATGAAACTGAATAATTTGTGTTCATAAGGTATGACACATTATTATAAGGATCTAAAAAAATTCAGAATATTTTAATCAGAAATAGTAAAGTAATAGTAATAGTAACAACGATAATATGATATAAACTGAGTTATCACTCTAAATATCGTACAAGAACGATCATTGTCTCTTGCAAATATTGTTAAAATTTCTTTTCCACTTGGAGATTTTTCTGGAATGTGGACCGTCGATTCAAATTGATCATAAAGAAGATAAGGTATTTCATCATTCATGTCAATAACATATATATCAATCTATAAAATCAATAATGATACAATTTATAAATATTTAGTTTACAAAAAAAAAGTTAGAAAGTGGGTTGTCTTACTCACTATAATTTCTATTTAAATACAGCTTAGTCATATATATTTTTTGCAGTGTATTTTCAGTTGAAATTGAAGGGACATGTATTATCACCTCAATTGTAAATTGGGAAAAATTAACGGAATAATTATGATAAATTGGGATAATCTGCAAATATGTGAATATAGGCCGTGCAGGGGAGATGAACGGAATGACTTGCTTGTTTTTTAGTAAGTGCGACTAGAATATGGAATCGATTACCTTCATACTGTACTTCACAACCGTCTTTTCCTACTTTCCGCAAAGCGTGTTTTGAGTTCTTGTTGAGTGAAGAGAATGCATGATTTGGTCAAAATCGCTAATGAAATTATCTATTTGATGATGGAGTGATATGTTAATGTATGATGTATTGATGTATGTATTATGTATCATATGTATAAAGTATTACTAGTATCTGTATCACACTAATTTTGTTGATTAACATTCATTGTAATGTATTTTGGAGGGCCGCAAGGAGCTATGACTCCATGGCCTTAAAACAATAAATAATAATAATAATAATAATAATAATAATAATAATAATAATAATAATAATAGTTTCTGGCATCGCGGATGCAAAAGGCTGTTATTCTCGGGTCCCTCCGTCTCCTAAGGCAACGAAACTTGGCCTGCTGCGCATGCTGATCATCTTGTTGATGATGCATCGCAGCAGTTACGATTTGGCGCTCAGCTGAGGCCCTCGGTAGAGTCGGACTACCGGGGATAACCCCCTGAGCATTTAACTAAAAAGAAATAATAATAATAATAATAATAATAATAATAATAATAATAATAATAATAATAATAATAATAATAATAATATTTTCCTAAGTTTGAAAAATAAGATTTGCAAACACGTGTATTGAATTTAAAACGTATATCTCCTAAATAACAAGATCGATCCCACTTTCTTAAAACCCTAATTTAAAATTCCGACTGAATCCAATTGGTTACAATTTAAATCCGATAGACTTTCAATCGGAATTCTTTGGTTTCAATCGGAGTTTTTCATCAGGGTATAACTTATAAGTGTTACTGAAATCAAAAATATATACTTGAAGTACAGCAAAATTATCGCCATCACTGGCTGTAACTCTGTAATATAGGTTTTCATATTTTTCAGCGTCTATTGCTTTATCCTTATCAACTTGGATAACCCCAGTTTTATTATTTATTTTAATTAAGTTACTCTCTGTATTATTGATAGGTCTATAATTCAAAAAAATATTTTTCTGAGTAATTTTTTAAAATTCAAAATTGTAAATAATTCATGTTCTGTCAAGATATGATAGAATAATACTCACTCGATAGAATATGAAATTTGATTATAAAGTTGACCATCATCATCAGTAGCAGCAATCGTACCAATAAATTGACCATGTAACTGATTTTCAATCACGCTCATTGTTTCGACATTCTTAAAGACCGGAGCATTATCATTGATGTCAATAATTTTAAGTGTGAGTGAAGCTAAAGTGATAACAAAATCAATTGTGAATAACATGTGTGTGTCTAACAATTCTATCTAAAAGAAAAATTGTGAACATTCGTTAAAGCAAAGAAAATACCGTTGATAGATTTATCATTGTGAACAGTATGAAGGTCAGTAACGACAATGGTCACAAACATAACATCGAATTTTTCATAATCTATTCTTCCTGATGTTTTTAAAACCCCTTCAGCATAACCAGTATGCTCTTTAGAATAATTTGTAAATATATCCAGATGTCTAAATATTATTAAAACTCGTAGTTAATTAATGTTATATTATTTGATACTTACTAAATTACTATTTCGATAATGATTAACAAGGAAGGTATACCATGTGTCTCTCTCCGATTCCGATGAGACTGAGATATGTTATTCTCCATCCAAATTTAAGGGACATGTATTTTTTTTTTGCTGCAGAAAAACATATCTAGGGGGTGAAAACACCCCTCAAAGTTTAGGCTCCAAAAGAGTGTTTTTCAAGTTTTGCATACTTGCAGTTTGAACAATCGAATGGGACCAACGGCATCATTTTCGGTGGGCGAAAAATAATGAAAAGTGCACATGGTGTGATAATAAATAAATAAATAGAAAAACAGTTGTGAGGGTAAAAATTCACAAAACTTTTACTTAAAAGAAACTCTCCAATGGATTTAAATGAAAAAAGTGGCAATCGAAAGAGGGAAAAAATTAGAGGATACGCTGTTTTGGGTTTTCACGATAAATCAAGTTTGGGGGTGAACAACCCTGAGTCCATCTACATTGACCAACGAGAAAACATCAATATTTTTATTAGCATTGGTTAAAATTAATCGAGAATTATTTTTTCTTACATTTTTAGCAGCTAGAACATAATAATAATGTAATTTTTGATATTTTACTTACCTTTTTATTTTTAATTCTCCACGGAAGATTTGCCCAGAAGTCACCCCTGATTTTGCTGCCACTGAAATATGTTATTTTACGAAAAATTCTAAAAGACTATAACTTCAAAAGAGTAGAAAGCAACAGTAGATACGTGTTTTGGTTATATACATATACATATATATATTAAGGTGTTTCAAAAAAAAAAAATTTTTTTTCTTATCGTCTCAAAACTTAGTCTTAGGTATAAAAAAATCGGTCTGTCAGTTGACCCTGCGGGCCAGCTCCAAAACTTCCCGCTGTTTTTGAGCTCAAGAACCTCAAAAACATAATTGTGAATACATTTTCGAGCTCGAAAATACGTTTGTATGGTGTTGTTTTCGAAAAAAACCGTTTTTCATCATTTTTTCTCCAACGATATCTCTCAAACGAATAAACCGATTAAGACGGTTGAGGTGGTAATTGACGCGTTTTATCAAGTTCCAAAGCTGATCAAATTCTGAATTCGATTTATCGAGCCGTTTTCGAGATATTTCAGAAAAAATAAAAAAAATTTTTTTTTTCAATTCTTTCGACAACGGTTTCTCTTGAACAAATGAACCGATTTTGATGGTTGATGTGGCATTCGACGCAGCTTATAAAGCTCTAGCGCCCAGTCCATTTTGGAATCAATTCATCGAGCACATTAAAAGTTATCCGACAAAAATATTTTTGAAAAAATTAAGGTGTCATTCGACGCGGATTGTCAATATCTTGAAGCCGTGAGAAAATTGAGCTTGATCGGTAGGGCTCGTTCAAAGATATTTCAAAAATAAAATTTTTTCAACTGCTTGCGTCAGATTAGTGGTGGGACGCAAGTTCTTCCCGTACCCTATGTAAAGGGCTTCCTCCACTGTTATCTTCGGGTTCCCAACAAGCAATTATCTGCTTGTTCGTCCTCTTCTAGATTTTCTACTTTCCCCAAGCCAGTAATACTCTAATTATTTAAGCCAAATCAAAGTTTAGAGCAGCTTGGGGGGGGGGGGCATTTTGGAGAATTAATTAATGTAACGGGGCTGTTAGGCCCACCTCCGTTTGACGGGAAGCCGATACCTCGCCCTTTTAGGCATACTCGCGCTGCGTGGTCCCTATATGTATAATCAACACCACCATATATCATAAAAGCAAAATATGAACATAAGCTCACATTGGCTTACCCATTAGGCATGCATTGCATGTGAGTGCCTCACCAACAACCACCCCGAGTCCAACCTCATTTGGACCTAAACGCTTCTCCCATTTCAGGAAATAGAAAGACTCAGTTCGAAGTGGGGCTTGTAATGGATCCCCCATGGTACCAGACTTCAGCTCTGGTCAACTGCTTGCATAGATTAGTGATGGGACGTGGGGTCTCCCCATACCCTATGTAAAGGGCATCTCCACTTGTATCTTTCGGGTTCTCAACAAACAATTATCCGCTTGTTCGTCTCCTGCTAGATTTTCTACTTTCCTCAAGCCAGTAGCACACTAATCATTCAAGCCAGATCAAAGTTCAGAGCAGCTTGAGGGGGTCCATCTTGGAGAATTAATTAATGTAACGTGGACCTAAGTCCGCTTCCGCCAACCGGAAGCCGAGGCCTCGCCCTTTTGGGCATACTCGCTTTGCGTAATCCCATCTCTTCCACCCAGACGACACTCTCAGTTAAAACCAAGAGTGGACATTTACCGGGGGTATAATCACAAATCCCCATTGCGTGTGGTATCTAACCACAGCCACCACGAGTCCTACCTCACTCGGCCCCCCACTCCTGCCATCTCAGGAAATAAAGAGACTCTGACCGAAATGGGGCTTGGAAATGGGGCCCCCATGGTACCAGACTTCAGCTCTGGTGAACTGCTTGCATAGATTAGTGGTGGGACGCAAGTTCTCCCCATACCCTATGTAAAGGGCCACTCCACTTGTTTCTTTCGGGTTCCCAACAAGCAATTATCCGCTTGTTTCGAAATCGTCCCCTCTAAGATTTTCTACTTTCCCCAAGCCAGATAGCACACTAATTATTCAAGCCAAATTAAAGTTGGGCGGCTTGGGGGGTGTCCATCTTGGAGAATTAATTAATGTAACGTGGACCTAAGTCCGCCTCCGCCGACCGGAAGCCGAGACCTCACCCTTTTGGGCATACTCGCGTTGCGTAATCCCATCTTTTCCACACTTAAGCGACACTCTCGGCCGGAGCCAAGAGTGGACATTTACCGGAGGTATAATCAAAAATCCTCATTACGTGTGGTATCTAACCACAGCCACTACGAGTCCTACCTCACTTGGGCCCACAGCACTCCTCCCATCTCAAGAAATAGAGAGACTCTGGTCGAAGTGGGGCTTGGAATGGGCCCCCCATAGTACCAATTCTGTATTGGTCGACATACCACTTGGTCAAGAGGGGACGTGGCACTCTTTCCCCTGCCTCCCGAAGAAGACACCCAATTTAGTTTTCATTCATACCCATACTTCACACATTCTCCACACATTCTTTTACACATTCTTTACACATTCTCCCACACATTCCCACACACATTCTCACACGCATTCTCACACACATTCTTCACCATTCTTTGCACATTTTTTTACACATTCTCACACTCACCTAACTTCGGACCAACACCCGAGATGCACAGAGTCCTCACAAATCGTGAGTTCTGTGCACCTATGCCCAGATGCTCCGACAACACCTGGGTGGGTGCCAGTTGAACCGCGGTCTAGTACTCCTCTCCTCCTTCCTCTCTGTGTTGGAACTGGCTACTGAGCTTCTGGTGGAGACAATCCTTGCTGAAACCATTAAAGACTTTAAAGGAATTTGGGGTGACAAGAACACGCCCGATTTGTGGCCACTTCGCGTCCCACCCTTCTATGCTCTGGAGCACCTCACGCTGAGGCTCGAACTCGGTGCATTTTAGCAGTAAGTGCTGAACGGTATCCCACCCTTTGTTGCATTGTGGGCATTTGCGGTCCTTTGCGAGTCCGTACTTGAAGAGTCTATCCTTAAAACAGCCATGACCGGTTAACATCTGGGTAAGCCAGAAGTTAGGACTGATGTGTTTGCTCGCTAGACGTTCAGTAACGTCTGGGAAGAAGTTAAATGTCATACGTCCGTCGTCCGTTGTGGACCACTGTTCTTGCCATCTGCGAATGGTTTCTTTTCTAAGGGAGACAAGGCCTTCTTCGTCATCTGGCTGCACGGTCACGGTTCCAAGGGTTGCCTGTTTGCCAGTACGAAGATTGTAACGGGCGCAACGTTCATCAATCACAAGCTGAATGGGCACTGCCCCTGCAACTACACAAAGTCCCTCATACGATGCCGTCTTGTATGAACACGTCATCGTAATCAGGGCTCGACGTTGCAGGGCCCTAAGAGCCTTCCATTCCTCCACTCCACATAGGTCACTCCAGCCTGCTGCCGCATAAGTGACAACGGGCAGGAAGTAGCCCTTGTAGATGGTGGACATAGCCGGAAAGCGCAGTCCCCATTCAGTCCGTGCGAGACGGCGTAAACGACCAAAAGTTTTGTCTAATTTCGCGCGCCTTGTCTTTATGTGTGTTGTTGGTTTGAGGTCCTGGTCGAAGTGTACCCCTAAGTATCTAACGCTCTTTTTGAAAGCTATTTTTGTTTTACCTATTACGATTTTCGGTGGCTTTGAATCATACTTGGGCTTTTTGTCCATCTTGGAGAGCAGCGTTTTCCAGGGGTCTTGTTGAGATGACGCGTTTGGGAAGACGGTAGATTCACCAGCAGTGACAGACGGAGTATTCATACCGCCGTTATCCACCATGGCAGGAAGGGATGAGTAGGATCTCACTAACTTAGATGGGGGAGAAATCTTAAGTGTCGAAGATGATGCCAAAGAGACAGCATTGGATTTCTTGAGATTAGCTCTGCTGAAATAGTCCAAGATAGACGGTGATGAAGAACGAAACTGCTAAGCCGTTCAATGTTACATGTCCGTCCCTTGAAGCACCTGGAGACGTTGGTGCTGCAACAATGAACCGAAGTATCTACAGAGGACTCGGGAGCTGCTGGAAATTTTGCGCTTGAAACTCTCACAAAACTCAAAACACTTGAGTTAGCGGCAATGCTGCCCTTTGATGGAATCGGTTGTAGCTCAGTTGGCGGAATGTACTTTGGTGACAAGTTACCGAAAGTAGTAGGTTCAGAGCCGCTGAGCATAATAATAATAATAGTACTGAAGAAGCCAAACGAACCTAGAAGTTGGAAATCACGTTTATAAAATAAATGAAGCCACAAAATTCAGCAAGCGCTATGATTTTAAAACGCTATGTAAAACCAACGAGTAGCCAAAAATCCTTACCATGGGATGAATCTAAAAATAAAAAAAACCCAATAAAATTGAAAAATAACGTAAAACACAAAGTGCACAGATAGACACGTCCGCACGGTAGAAGCACTCTTATTGAATCCCGTTAAAATATCTTTTGAACGAGTATTCAGAAAAATTTCAAAATTTACTAGTAAGGCTATTTTGAAGGGTACTAAAACATGTCACAGAATTAAGAAAATTAAAAAAATAATTTTTTTCGAACCGTCCGATTTGGCGGGGAAATCCCCATATTCATTTCACACCATAGCACGTATCTATTATTGCTTTCTACTCTTTTCAAGTTATAGTCTTTTAGAATTTTTCGTAGAATAATATATTTCAGTGGCAGCAAAGTCAGGGGTGACTACCTGGCAAATCTTCCATGTAAAATTAAAAATAAAAAGGTGAGTAGAATATAAAAAAATAATACTACGATTATGTCCTAGCTGCTAAAAATGTATAAGAAAATAATTCTCGATGAATTAAAACTGACGCTAATAAAAATATTCATCACTCCTTGTTGGCCAATGTAGATGGACTCATGAGTTGTTTACCTCCTAAACTTGATTTTTCAGGGAAACCCAAAAAGACGTATTCTCTAATTTTTTTTTTCTGTTTCGATCGCCGTTTGTTTCGTTTAAATCCAATGGATAGTTTCTTTTAAATAAAAGTTTTGTGAATTTCAACCTTTATAACTTTTGTTCTATTTATTTATTTATTCTAACACCAATTGTACTTTTCATTATTTTCGTCCACCCCCCCCCCCTTAAAATGATGCCGTCGGTCTCATTTGATTGTTCGAACTGGAAGTATGCGAAACTTGAAAAATACCCCTCTGAAGCCTAAACTTTGAGGGGTGGTTTCACCCGCTAAATATGTTTTACCGCAGCTAAAAAAAAATTAGTGTCTTTTAGATTTTGACGGAGAGCAAAATATCTCAGTCATATCGAAATCGGAGGGAAACACTTGGGGTACCTTCTTTGTAAGGAGTAACTATGAGTAATTCTCTCATTTTATAAATTATAAATGGATGTTGAATGCATCTGAAAACTTACCCACGATAGTAACTTTGATTAACAATAATGCTACTTTTGAAAGCTGATGTGCTATCCCAATCGATACTAAAAACTAACTTGGCATCACTATCTGGATCAATAGCCTGAATAACAGTATCGATTTTCATATTATTTGATTCTTCTTCCAATGATGGAATTTGTTTTGGCTGCCATAAGTATATTTATTTTTGAGTTGTTGTAAGACAATCGTACATTACTCATACTTATCAATTTAACATGAAAAATTTTGTACCAAGTAAAGTGTTGGTGGAACATCATTGATATCGATCACATGTAAAATTAATGTCCCATAAGCCATGTGGTTAGCTAAATCAGTAGCAGTTATTTGGAGCACAATGGTAGGTATTGCTTCGTAATCTAAAGCGCCATCTATAGCAGTCATGATTTTTCCCGTTTCTTCGTTAATTTTGAGTCCACTATGTCCAACCAATGAATGCCTGGTTGATTGAATGTTTTCAATCAGTATTGAAATTGCATTTCATAAATGTTCAGAATATTTGTTGAATAATGATTAGATTGAAGCTTACTTGACGCTATCGCCAAAATCTCGATCAGTAGCTAGCATCGTGCAAATATAATGATCTTTTTCTACGTCTTCAGGAAGCGATACTATAAGAGTGTTATTTGTAAAAGTTGGTATTTCATCATTCACATCTATTAAATTAATAGAAACAGTTCTTTTTCCAATGTGACTTTGATTAGCTACTTCTATTGCTTGTATCTAAAATCAAATAATAAAAAGAAAAACTGATGTTGCCTTCGATCAAAAAATCATTGAGACAGTTTAAATTGAATGATTTAATGACAGTTGAATATATGTGATCAAATGTGCCAATGTTTCAAAGTGAAATTAAAAGGCTTCACGGTCGGAAATCATAATGACCATATGGCATGAAATTGACACTTATTTTTGAGATAAGATAAAACTGACAACAGTCATGGTCTAATTCAAAGACACGCAATTGTCTGATCAGATGTTTAGTTAATCGCAGTTTTAATATCAAGATCAAGGCCTAATATTGCGTCGCGACGAAACTCAAACAGAACTGATACATTGCAAGTTCCATTTGCACGCACAAATGCATATTTTTAATTCTTTTATTGTAACAGGATGTAGACTTTCTTAGACTAGTAAGCCTTTAATTCTGTGCCTATTTAGACAGTCGATCTGAAAGAGTAAACTTCAATCGTGCGTCGGAGCTGACACACACACATTTTTTTTGTTCGAAACACGATTTCTAATAAAAATTTCACAAAATATCTTACCTCAATCTGAATATTTCTCCAATTTTCATCTTCATAATCCAATAATGATGCATTAATAACTGAGATTGTAAAATTACTACTTTGATAACCACTATTCGGAACAATTAAAAAAGCTGAATGCCAGTTATATGAAGAGTTATCAATCATATGTACAGAATACTGGGCCTTTTCCGCCTACAAAATCAAGATATTATTCATATTATTCGAAGTTTTTGCCCAATCCCAGTGAACACATGACCTTATTTTGACGTCATACGTAGATCATAGAAATGTCACGGCATCTGATGTAAATTTGATGTCAATCTGACGTTCTACACTAATGGAAAAAATTAAAGGATCAAAAAAAAATTCTAAATTTTTAGGCGATTTTCAACAGGCTCTAACTTTGAGAGAAATGGTCGTACAAGAAAAGAAAAAAAAGGAAATTGTAGCTCCAAGTGTCTACTTTTTGGAATAGAACTTTAAAATTTTTTAGCGTCAGCAGTATTTGAGTAATCTTAGAAAAACCAACGACAAAAAAATTTTCAAATTTTTTTAATTTTTTTTTTTTTTTGGTCTCCGGGCGTGGAAAAAATTATTTTTGCTTAACCACTATGAGGATCAGATACCTTCATTATTCAGCTTTAATTTACTTTTTTATGGGCCTTGATACGTCCACTTCTCGCCGAGATATCGGTCTTCAAATGGAAAAGGATCCTTTTGTCTTTGATTATCGATATCTCAGAAACCAATGATCGCACAGAAAGTTAATGGTGGGTTTTAAAAACTTGAATAAATTCCCTTCAATGATTAGTCATTGCTTTTTCGAAAAAAAAAATTTTTCCTATCGTCAGAGGAATTTAAAAATGCAACAAAAAAAGGGCTTTTTGTGGTTTTTTAGAAAATCAAGCTCTGAAACGAAAATATTGTGGAAATCGATAATGTTGACTGTGCATTTTACAGTTCAATATGTCCACGAAAACCCTACAGAAAGCCAGATTAATCCAACCAGCCGTTTTTTTGTTGCATTTATAAATTCATCTGACGATAGGAAAAATTTTTTTTTTCGAAAAAGCAATGACTAATCATTGAAGGGAATTTATTCAAGTTTTTAAAACCCACCATTAACTTTCTGTGCGATCATTGGTTTCTGAGATATCGATAATCAAAGACAAAAGGATCCTTTTCCATTTGAAGACCGATATCTCGGCGAGAAGTGGACGTATCAAGGTCCATAAAAAAAGAAATTAAAGCTGAATAATGAAGGTATCTGATCCTCATAGTGGTTAAGCAAAAATAATTTTTTCCACGCCCGGAGACCAAAAAAAAAAAAAAATTAAAAAAATTTGAAAATTTTTTTGTCGTTGGTTTTTCTAAGATTACTCAAATACTGCTGACGCTAAAAAATTTTAAAGTTCTATTCCAAAAAGTAGACACTTGGAGCTACAATTTCCTTTTTTTTCTTTTCTTGTACGACCATTTCTCTCAAAGTTAGAGCCTGTTGAAAATCGCCTAAAAATTTAGAATTTTTTTTTGATCCTTTAATTTTTTCCATTAGTGTACATGACTTTAATATGATGTAAAGCTTGTGACATCATATTGATGTAAACATGACTCTTGTATGACGTCAGAGTTATGACTTATGTATTACGTACGTTTGACATAAAATCTACATCACATTATTACGTAGTAATAAAGTCATTACCGTATATCACAATGACGTAATTTTAAAATCATACATTTATGTCAGTAGCAAAGTCACGGTTATACGTAATATGGATGTCACTCAAATGATATCTTTACATCAGTGAAGTCAGTATTTTACGCAATGCTCATGTAATTTCCAAGTCATTCCGAAAATGTGTAAATATGTAGAAATAACAATTAAACGTCGAACATTTTTGAGGCCAAAATAATCGATAAACTCGATAATAGATTATTCAAAAGTTTTAGATTACATCATTAGCGTGATCATAAAAAAATTAATTTTATTTTTTTAAATGATATATCGAAAATATCATTCATGATGACAAAGAAAATGTAACGACAGTTTGAACTCTTTTGGTTTTATGATTCTAAAGTTTAGTATCACAATTTTTCAATCGATTAAATTTCATACAATTTTGTGGAATTATTTAATATTTCGCAAAATTTTATATAAGATTTTTTAAATTTCACATCACAATAAAAAATTAAAAAATTCGATGAAACTTAATGAAATTTTAAACAACTATCATCGAGGCCGACAAATATTGTTTCTATAAATTTTCATATAAGTTCATAAAGTTTTTTTAAATTTTGTAAAAATCCTTCACAAAAATTTATGAACATTGTCTTTTCCGGCATTTCACTCTAAATACATCAATTAAGCACGAGATTTGAACTCCCGTGATGTGGACCAGTGAGCAACGTTCAGGACTACCAGCCAAGAGGAGCCGTGTTCGAACCCAGCAGACGCCCAGGATTTTTTCATCATTAAAGGTTATCTAATCTTGTTTCTGAATTCACAATGCGTTCGCGCGGTAATAATCAAATCAAAAATTCGGTATTTCATTTTTTTTTTTCACAAAAATATATTTTCTGAATTGATAATTTTGACATCACCCATGTGTCATATTGACGTCATAGGATGTCACACAGACATAACATTTACGTCACGTATACGTCATTAGTTTTACATCATAATCTTACGTAAAAAAGTGTGAAATAATGAGTCACACCTGACTCATTTGTGACTTATATCTTACGTAAATGATGACATAGCGTAACGTCACTCTGATGTCAAATTTACGTCAATGTGTTTACTGGGAATAACCCCGTCAAGAATCTTTTTTTTTGTATTAGTGAGCTAGCTGACTGAAACAAACAATCACTTGTATTACAGTTTAAAAGTTTTTATGTCCACTAAGTGTTGACTTTTACTATCATCGGACTATTGACCACCGGTGTGTCATGGCCATTGATTATTGATGTTTATTTTATTTTACTTAAGGAGGATAGCCACTGTGAGGATCGAAAAAAATAGGTGATTTTCGGGAATTTTTTTGACTGGAATAATAAAGGAATTTAGAGATCGGGTTTTCTTTTGTTTTATGAAGTATACATTGAAGATGATTCTCCTAAATTTTTATTAAAAAATATTATGTTGTTACAAAGTTATAAGCATTTTTGTGGAGCATCAAAAAAATTTCCCCCACTACGATGTCATCTCTAACTCAAAAACGGATTATCAGAAACAAATAAACCAAACGGCGTTGTAATCTGTATGCATGTGGTTATCCTTCCGCGTAGGAGATTTTGAAAATTTGGATTTGAAAAATAATGGCGACATATTAAAAATTTTTTCTTTTTTTTTCTCATTTTTTTGGATTTAAACAGCCCTAAAAAATTTTGAAAATCAAAATATTCAAAATCTTTTACGTGCAACTTTAGCTACTGAATAGACAAATTCGAAAAAAAAAACGAAGTTGCGAATCAGTTCATATTTATGAAAATTACAAATGCCACCAGTTCAAAAAAAGTGGTTTTGAGAAAAACGCGTTTAAAGTTTTTAGTCGATGCAACGGTCAGTTGACGTGCTGTCACAAAAATGACTACAATTTGAAAAATATTAGGAATCTTCATGTAAAACACTAGATACATATTTTTGTACATATAAACTTTGATTTAATAAAAAAAAAAAAAATTTTTTTTTTTAAATTTCACAGTGGCTATCCCCCTTAATTTTCGCACACGTTGACGTTTTGTTATACCTACGAATTAAATTCGTTGACGTTGTTGGAACTCTTATCAGCAACAATTCGGTTTCAACGATTCGAAGTTCATTTATTATAAGTAATTAGCAAATTAATTATGTTCATTAAGAAATAAACATTCGATTAAATTAAAAAAGTTATTTTTTTCATTTGTTATATATAACTTCAATGATATGAGAGAAAAAAAACTATGTCTTTTTTTGAATGTTGTTTCACACACCACTTGCACCAGAATAACTGGTACAAAAATGTATTTAAAAAAAAAAAAAATAAGTGTGTTAAATTTTTTTAAATGATTTTTTTTTACTTTTTAATTTTACCAAAAAAAAATGTTTGTATAAATTTTAACAATCATATATTTTTAAGATATTTTTCAACCGGTCATTGAGAATAGGTTTCGAAATTACAACTTACCAAATCAGGATCTTCAATTACAATGGATTGCCCAAAATCTAATGACATGTAAGTTTCTTCTTTGATATCTACTGAAAGGATTTCGGGTCGTATTTCAGGTGAATGATCATTTATGTCTTCAACAATCACAATAATCGTTGCAGTTATGGATGAAAAAGTGTCATTTTTTTCATAAGCAGTTATGTTAAACTTGAAAACATCTTTTTTTAGAATATCCCGATCGATAGGATTAATTTTGATTACTCCAGTTGATTTATCAACTATAAAATAATCTTCTGTATCTGAAATAAAATAACTGAACTGTTAGAATATTACAATCCATGCATAATAATTACCTTAATTCTATTAAATATGAAAGCCAAGACCAGCATAAAAAGCATTTGTTTGAAATTCTAGAGAAATATGCGATTAAATTAATAGTTCAGATTTCCAAAATTTTATCTGAACAATTGGAGTGTGCCAGCCACACAAGAACTTGAAAAATGTTTTATGTAATAATATTATAAAATCGATCATATTCTTAACGAAGTGAAATCGTTCAATTAATACATTTACATGGACTTATAATAGTGATTTCAGATAGTCAAAGCAGTGTTATTTAGTCATATGACTACTACGTGACTACGTGGAAATGACGCTAACTAATAGTGAACGGTGTATACTATGTTCAGTATTTCTATGATGAAAAAGATATTATAAAACCAGTATATTAAGAGCGTTTATGTTCTTATCGTTGATTCGTTTCGAGAGATTCGGAGAGAAAAAACACTAAGCGATTGCCAAAATTGTAATATGAATGAAAAAAGCTTACACTCGTAAATGAAATCATCCGCAGTCAGATATTTGTAAATAGCCATAGATGCCCTGATCAAGCCATATATATGACCTTGTATA
The DNA here is from genome assembly GCF_029852145.1 of Microplitis mediator. Lineage (NCBI taxonomy): Eukaryota > Metazoa > Arthropoda > Insecta > Hymenoptera > Braconidae > Microplitis > Microplitis mediator. The sequence continues at coordinate 8,876,362 of NC_079971.1, forward strand.
GTATCTAAGATAGAGTGAATCGATAGTGCACGGTTAGATATGATTATACATTACTACATATGTTCACATATGGTCTTCTATAACTATACATAAAATCATTTAGAAACTTTACATGCCTCTATTTGACTTTATCGTCATTTATGATTATCGCTATAAATAGCTATATATGATTCTGTATAGTTATATATGGATTCATTTTAAAACTAGATATGTCCATATGTGATCTTATATGCTCTAACCAAGCCATGTATCACTGAATACGATAGGTAAGATGTGTGAAAATTGAATGTGCTATTTTATATATAATTATTTGTGTCTATATATGACCATATATGCCTTGATAAAATTATATATGGATATTCATAATATGTGAGATGCACAAAAATTAATGGTGCACTCCCGAGTAAAAACAGAATTCCGCCGCACCACCGCTGCACGGCTTTTTAAGCGCCGCACCACCGCTGCACTACAGCCGTGACAATTCCGATTATTTTATAAATGCCGCACCACCGCCGTGACGACTAAAGATTTATTTATTCGCTGCACCACCGCCGTGACAACCCGAGTAAAAATGAAATTATTATTTTTACGAAAAAATTATAAATTTTTATCGACTGCCGCACCACCGCCGCACCATAGCTGAGATATTTTGTTGTAAATTATTTTGGATTAGTGATTTAAAAGTGGTATATTCTTTTCAATCTCATATTGCACAAGTAAACTTAGTAGTCACTGTCGGTAGCGTAGCCTAGTCGTTAAAGCGTCGGTCTTTCGTGCGTAAGGTCCCGGGTTCGAATCCTACTAAATCGTGTGCGTTTGGTTGATATTTATAACGTTTTGTCCCTAAATTAAAAATTTCTAGTCGGTTAGAAATTAATTTCATCACAAACCTGATTGATTTCCGCATCATCAAAGAAAAAAAAAAACTACTAAAATAGAGTAAGTCTTTTTTAGAAATAGATAATAGAGAAGAATATAAAAATAGAAAAAGAATAGAAAATTTTTTAATTATTTTACTTGCCGATCTATAATTTAATGATTAATTGCTAAATGGAAAATAACAGTTACTGACCTTTATCGAGACTTTGAATTTTATAATTTATTTCAGCATTTATTTGAAGATCACCATCAACAGCTACCACCGAGAATTCCTAAAGAAATATAAGAAAAATAAATTTATAAATACATGTTAGGATAGATTAAAACTATGTTGTGTATGTGTGTCTATTTTTTAATGAATTTTTTGATTTTGATGGTTCTAGTGGCAATCGAAGAAATTCTTGGGAACTCATTTCATGCAAAATTTAAATCATCTGGTCTTATTGACCCCGAGACATTTGAGAAATATGCAAAGTAGTTGATTGTGTAGTGCTTGTGAAAAAAGAGGCATCTAACAATTTTTGAGTTGCTTCAAATGATTAAAGTTTGTGGTGCATTAACCCAAGTACGAGAATGAAAAAAGCCCCAGCAGTAGGCAAGTGCTTCTAGTCAACTGTGTATTCATGTAAATGTACTGTGAGCAAAAGCGAATGCAGCATTCGCGGTCGCCAGATCTCTCTCTTTACACACATAACGTTCCTTTCTTTTTCGTAAAACTTGCTGAAAATGTCTGATTTCAGAGACATATTTTATTTATCATAATATACAATCATGTGATAAAAAAATATTATATGACGATTTTAGCTTATTTTTGTAAATTCGAAAAGTTTATTTAAATCATGGTAATTCACAATTCAATTGTGAAAATAATAATTAATTATTTGTTAGTAGATTTCATAGAAATCTAACTATTGTATTGTCCTCATAATAGAATTTTCAAAAAATTTTGCTACCTCTCAACTCAGCTCGACAAACTGAGTCAGGAAATACATTTGGTTCAAAAGTTTATACATGTATTTTCTTGCACCTAAAAAGTTTTCTTGCACTCAATAAATAATTACCTTGAAATTTACATTTTAAATTAAAATATTTTTCCTCAAGTAAACATATTTTTATGTTTAAATTGAAAAATTTTGACCAGCTTCAAGAGTTTTCATTTTTTAATATGAGAAAAATTTTTTTGAAAAAAGTTTTTTTTTATGAAAGTGAAAATTAAATGTATTTTTTTATTCATCAATTGAAAGCAGATCATAGTAAAAAGATGATTCATTTAACAATGCAAGTAGTAGTAAGACACATTTTATCTGTTATAAAATCTGAAGATTGCTTTTTAATAAAGCTGAAAGACATGGAAAGTATTTTTCAGCTTGTAAGAGTGAGACAGCACAATCGCCGTATAAATGCGGCATAATGACTATATTTTATACGGCATCAACGCCGATAAATACGTTGTGAATATTGTATGAATACCGCGTAGCCACTGTGTAAATGAGGTATAGCAACCGTATAAATACGGTTTACCCAAAGTTTAAGTACAGCATAAGAACCATATAAATGGAGTATAATCATCGTACAAATACGGTATAGTTATTATATAAATTTGGTATTAATACAACATATTTACGGTATTAATACGGTAATAAAATTTCACAAACATACTGCATTTATACTGTGAATATACCGTAATCACACTTATACCTAAAAATTACTAGGAGAATACCGTAGAAATACTGCTATGTCAATTCCGCGAGGGCAATAATAGAAAATACATAGCACAATTTGTTTTTCAAAATTTCTACTTTTATAGAAGTTTACGGAGGCATCAAAAATAAGAATTGTTACGTCTTTGATCTTGAAGGCCAAAAAATTTAAAACTTGAAGCATTTATTATCTACGCTGCGAAAACTGCAACCATGTTCGATCCTACTTAACTTGGTAATCGCCCGAGTCACACGTGAACTAAACGCTCTGATTAGAAAATACGATTAATGACAATAAAAAATTTTTGAATCGTTTTGAATCGTCATGAATCGTCAATTGATAATTAAAGATGATTAAAACGATTAAATTTTTAATCGTATTAAATTGTTTTTAATATTCATGCAGAACCAGAAATTGCAATATATTATTTTACGATTAAAGACGACTCATGACGATTAAAAATTTAAAATCGTTATAAATTGTTTTTAATCTTCATGTGGAACCAGAAATTGCAATATTAGTTTGCGATTAAAGTCGATTCATGACAATTCGAAATTTTTAATCGTCATTAATCGTTTTTACTCGTAAAATAATAAATCGTCTTTTGACGACTACAGACGATTCAATGTGAAAAACCATGACGATTATGACTGTTAAAGACGATTAATGACGATTAAATTATTAATCGTTTTTAATCGTCACAAATTATTTTCAATTATATTCGATAATTAGGAAACCTTAAAATATAAGTTAGAAACATAAAGAAAATATGAATGAAATAATTTTTGCAACATACATTTGTCGATTTTTCTTTAACGGTCTCTGAAGCTGTTAGACGACTCCACTTTGGCCGTTCATCTGGCATATCAATAACTCCAAAAATTGATGATAAAGTGCCTTCATTATGGCTTTGATCCTATGTTAAAAAAAAATGTATTTCTAAGATTGTTTTATATTTCAACACAATAAATGACAAATAGAATGATAATAAAATTCAATTACTGTTGCGTTGATTAATAACATATACATTGATATTCTTTCAAAATCCAATGGTGTCTTTATGACAACACTTAATTTCATTTCGTATCCACTGATTCTTTCACTATCGAAAGAAAAGCTCTCGGTACCCTCATTTGGCTTTAAAATTACAATTATTCATAATTTTATTCATGTAGATTAAGATAAAGTTTTGTTATATTAGAAGAAAGACTTTGAGTAGGAATTCAATACTAACAGACGACAACAAAGTTGTAACTACTCCATCAATCCAACCATCAGCATCACTTATTGAAAAAGTACAATTACTTTTACCTTTGTAATTTTCCTATAAATAAGTTAAAGTTCTTATTTGTTAGTTCATAAACATGTAAAAATTCCTACACTCACAGATTTGAAGCACGGTGGAAACACCGTGGAAGTGTAAACACCGTGGATCCACCGTGTAACCACGGTGGGTTTGTTCCATTTGACCACCGGGTATACACAGTGTATTCACTGTGATTACGCGGTGGATACACCGTGGTTCCACAGTGGCTTTGTGCCATTTCACCACCGTGGTTCCACGGTGTATCCACCGCGTAATCACAGTGGAAACACCGTGTATATACGAGATAAAGCCACCGTGGAATTACGGCGAATACACCGCGTAATCACAGTGGTAAAATGGAACAAACCCACCGTGTTTCCACCGTGATTCAAATCTGCGAGGGTAGTGATTAGTTGTACTAAAATTTCAAACATTACAAATGAATATCTATTAATTTTATGAGCTCAAAACATATCAACGATTCAATTATGTAACCCAGTGATATTTTGTGCTGTGATAAATAAAAACATTATTATATTTTTGAATGTACGTATTTTTAATACTTCTCAACCTCCAACCTGTCCTTGTATTTATTTATTTGATAAATTATTAACTATGGTCCAAGGAAATTTTTAAATGCCACTGTATTATCAACACATTGACTTGAACCAAGTAATAATTGCTTGCAATCCGATTTGTATTTCTTAGTGAAATGAAGTAAGTTTTTCAACTTAACGAACCTTTGTTGCACAACTTCGTTCTAAAGGCTGAATCACAGGAGCGTTATCATCAATGTTATCAATGTAAAGTGCAATTTCATAACTATCGAGGCCCTTGACTATCCAAAACAAATAACTTCGCATAGATGGAATTTCAAAATCTTGTTTTTTAGTGATAAAAACTTTCCATTGACCGTCATGATTTCTCAGTTCTGCTCCAAGTCCGTAGTTATTTCCTTGATCAAAACTGCTTATGCACGGTTCTGGTTCATCTGAAAAAAATAATAAGGATAGATTCACATATTGATGACCCATTTTATTCTGAAGCAACGAGTCTCCTTCTTTGAAATTTTTTATTTGAATAATTCTGCAGTAGATCTTATAAAACTCAAATCATCGGATTGGACCTCATGATGCAACTTTCTGAAGTTTCATTATATAATATTTCGATTCACCTGGGAGGTTTCCACACATACAAAATATATGCAGATGGATATACATTAAGGTGATATATTTCCGCAAAAGTTTTAGTTATAAGTGCTTAAGCATAACGTCAATTCACATATAGAAAAAAAATTTCTTACCAAATATGAGCTCATAATTTCAATGCTGAGTACTTACTATTTTGATTTTTTTTTTCGTTCAAAATGCATAGAAATTTATTTTTTTTCAATGTTCTAATGATGAGCCACTTTTCATGATAACAAAAAACGAGTTGTTCGATGTTGTAGGGGGTTCCATGCTCTTTAAAATCGATTTTGAGTGCTTTTATGTAACTCACGCTGTTCCACTAACAAGAGCTATCGAATTACATTTTCTTTAGAAAATCGTGATTTTTTCATTTTCAGGATAAATCACTAAAAATAGGAAAACAAAAATAAGATCTATTATGACTTGAGTCTCGCTCTCGAGATCAAACTAACCCCAGTTACGCTACTGTTCTCATGATGTCGCCACAGTTTTCAGCTTCTATTTAAAAATGTACAATCTAGTTACCTCTCTCATGCCCCTAAGACCTCATAACGCTTTCTGTGCGCTTGGTGATCGCTTCGTACTATCAAAAAAAAAAAAAAAGTAAACGTTTCAGATTAATAATGTTGCAATTAATTGTTTAAAATGGGTAAAAGGGCCGGTGACGAAAAAATAGATAAATTGCAAAAGAAGCTCGCTAAATATGAAGAGCTTGTAGACGGTGCTTTGGCTGAAAGACGGGCCAATATTGATGAGGAGGACCCTGAGCTAGAATCTTCTGGTAAGGTCCAGGCAGTCGCCACCTTGGCTGTCTACCTCTCTCTTATATTTTTATTTTTCTCGTTTCTTTTAATGGCGAGTGTCATTCAGTATACTACTATTATAATATCAATTGCCTATTATATCAGTGACACTCGTACAATATGACTAGGGACGGGAAAAATTGCGTCAAGTTCTGACAGCTTCCTAACCTATATCTCGATCTACTCTTTACAGATGGATCGTCTACTGAAGAGACTCTGTCTCATTCGAAGGGCGCCTCGACTGATCATGACGGGGACGATAAGCAATCGGTTAACTCGGAGAAAAATTCTGAGGTTATTTTGAATAAAGTTGCAGTCCAGCTTTTAGGTGGTGCTAAAAATAGTAATTCAAAAGACACCTATGAGATCAAACCCCAGGTAGCTGAGCTCTGGAATGAGATCATTAAAGAAGGTCTCGGGAAAGAGGTTAACCAAGAGCTAGTTAAATCTTATCTCTAGAATGGTAACTGCTCTCTTGCTTCTCCTGCACTTAATGAGGTGTTATCGCCTCTTTTGAACAAGACCACCTAATCTCGCGACAAACATCTTAGTAATAACCAAGACCTCTTGGGACTTGCACTTGTGTCTTTGGGCCAAGCTTTGGGCACCGTGTTTACTGAAGCAGAGGAGAGTGAGCTAAAGGAGAAGCTGCTGCAGCAGCTATGTAACTCTAGTAGACTGCTATGTGAGCTGATGCATCAGCTCACAAAGACAAGAAGAGTATATATTATGCCGAATGTTGATGATAAGTATAAGAAACTTCTAAAGGATTCTGTGACAGATTCTACGCCGTTCGGCGAGGATCTTGTCAAACGCAGAAAGGCGGCTAACTCGGTGGACAAGGTGTCCCAGTCGCTTAAGTCGCAGTCAGTTAATACCTCATTAAAACCTAGGGGTGGTTTAAACTGGAAACGTCCGCCTGTAAAAAGTCTTGCGACAACTCAGGCTAGCAACAAGAATTTGAATACAAACAAATACGTGACCATCTATGTTAAATTTCGAACATACCAGAAAATATAAAACAAAAAAATCAAGTCGATGCTGCATGATTCAGTGTAGTCAGAGGTTACCCCTTCAACGACTCTATAAATACAATGAAGTGGGTAAAACTGAAAATACTGCGTGCGATTTCACAGCAGATGAAAACGACTTCCTTATGCGAATTGGTCATAGTCATAAGAATGGGCAAAAGGGAGCGTTTTTATATAAGGCAGTGGTACATGCGGCAAAATTCCTCGCTCTCAGAAGAGTAAACCCTCTTATTGAACTCCCTAAGGAGGAATTTAAAAGGGTCATTAGGAATGCTGAGCAGCAAAAACTGCTCAGTAACCATATGGGCAAGCCCATGCAGCGTGCTCTTTAAACACGTGCGTGATCATGGCTTGTCCACCCAGCTGACGTTTTCCTTCCTTAAGTCAGCTGGCCTGATGTCTGAGACCGAAAGGTATATTTTTGCCTGCCAAGATGGTGTGATCAACACTCTCGAATACCGTGCTGAAGTACTCCACATGCAACTACCCGACACACTGTGTAGGGTGTGTAAGCATCATCCAGACATTATGCTTATGCATCTATTATCAGCATGTCCTGTGCTGGCATACATTCAGCGTCACATTGCTGCTCTGCGAGTACTTTATTATCACCTTAGACATACGCACGGTATCGACAAAACACCAGTGCTGCCTTATCTGTCAAGAGATATTCCGCAATGAAAATATTGAAGAACTGAAGAAATCTCTGTAGGTCTGTGGTTACCTAAATAGATCGATTGAAATAATTTTGGATCTCAAGCTTGAAAAAGTTGGATTTCCGTAGATATGATCTTGTAAGATCAGAATTATTTTTACGCAGATGGTAGTACTTATTAAATAGAATTTAAGATGTAAAATCGCATAGAATAAAATTTTGAAGGAATCGCTAGTTGATTAAATTTACATTAGATTACGGTTTTATACTCATAATTACCATTCCATACTGTATGAATTCTTACCGTAAAATAAGTAAATTTCCCTTTAAACCGTATATTACAGAATCACTTGAAAATTACTGTGAATAATAGTAAGTAATTCCGAGTCGAAATATCGAGTGTGATTCCAGCGCCTCGAGCGTGTCGAGTGTAATTCCAGCGCCTCGAGCGTGTCGAGTGTAACTCCAGCGCCTCGAGCGTGTCGAGTGTAACTCCAGCGCCTCGAGCGTGTCGAGTGTAACTCCAGCGCCTCGAGCGTGTCGAGTGTAACTCCAACGTCTCGGACGTTGCAAATGTAAAATCCATGTTTTAAAAGCATTACAAACATGAATTTCATTTTGTAAATATAAAAAACGTAAATTAAACGTAAGATTTTCAGTACAGTGAAAATCCGAAATGGTTCATTGTTATGAAATCAATTTCCTCGAAGCAGGTGGTCCTAAATAGATAAGTTTATCTATTGTGGTAGTGAAAAATTGTTCGTTTTGGTGTTTAACCTTCCGTTACACGCGCTTTCTCTAGTGTCTCACTCGTATTCACGCCAACTCTATAGGTGTTTTTTTTTTCATGCTGACGCTTGACGCTGCTTTTTAGAGTCAAATTCTGTCACGTGATGAGAATTTAACTTGTGCGCCATCCAGAAAAAATGTAGCGATAACTTATAGCGTTTAGCGTCAAATTTAAGCGATAAATAATACACGAGTATCAAAAGTCGATGTATTGATGTCAAGTTTTTCATACTACAAAGTTGACGTATTATCTTTGTACTTTATAATTGATATTTCCCTCAAAACTCGTTGTAAATATTTCCCCCGATAACCAGAGTTTCTGATCAGAAAGTTAGTGTACATGAGTTGCGACCAACTTCACGATGAGTTGTCGACAACTTTCAGCTTTTGTGACTGTTGACGGCAAATTGTTTCCAAGTTTTCCAGAAATTTGGCGACAATCTACCGCTGCAATCTGTCGAGAACTTTCTGAGAAACTTGCAGTCAATGGTTACAAAAGCTGAAAGGTGTTGACAACTTTTTCAGAAAGTTGCCATCAACTTATGGAAATGTCTACTTTGCGACAGGTTGCGGCAGTAGATTGCTGCCAAGTTGCGGTCAACTTGGCTATCAGGGGTCAAAGAATCAAAGTAACAGTCGATATTATAACTAGAACGTAAAACAAAAACCTATCTGATATTTCTCAATATTTATTTTAGCACCCGCTGCATTTATGAAATCACAAAGTAACAGCTGATTGTTGTTTTGAAAAGATCGACTATTATCGATGCGATTGTTTGAGTGACTTTGACGCTTATATGACCCGGCAAGAAAAGCTAAACTAAATTTAGCTTTATCGCTAGATTTTTTCTAGGTGGTGCACATGTTAAATTCTCTTCACGTGATCGAATTTGACGCTAAAAAGCAGCGTCAAGCGTCAGCATGAAAAAGCACCTTATTAGGTTGAGTAGTGTTGTGCGGGGAATCCCCGTATAGCGCGTGTAACGAAGGGTTAATAAATGGTCGAGATCGAAACTACTCGTTGTATTAGGCTTATCGACTTTTCGACTGATCGATTATGTGAGGATCATTTGTGTACATTGTAGTATCGATTGTGACCAATCGAATGTAATCAGCTGACAGGCTGACAGGTCTGATAATTGTTGTTAAAATAAGAACTTATATTTAAACTAAATGTTTATTCTTTAAATGATTAAAATGATAAATTTTAATTTAAAATATTTTATTGAAAATGATGGTAAGTGATTAATAAATTTTCAGTTGCGTATTTTATATATATTTCATCTTCTGAGTTAACCTGAAAAAAAAAAAAACTCTTTATTTTTTATTTCTCTACTTAAAATACTTGTACTTTAAAGATTTCTACTTATAATGATTAATTAAAAAAAAGAAATTTTATGTCAATTCTAAAAAAAACTATTGAAACTAATCTTTGGTAACACTTTTATAAATTTCAATTATAGAAAGTGAAAAAATTTTATTGTTTTTTTTATTTATCACAACTAAAAAAATTAATAGTAAATCATTATACAAAGCATAATGTAATGCAGTTTCTTAATATCAATTATAACTTAGAACTAAATAGGTTAATAAATATAATTTATAAAAATGAAATTTTTAATTCATTTAATTTATTGTTACAGCTTTGCCGACATCTCAGTAATAAATCGTCAAATAAACTGATGATTATTATGTCTAAAGATTTAAAAGCGTCACAAAAAAATAAATACGTCAATGACTGGATGTGGTTTTGTTAAAAAAATTTTTCACGTGAAAATAATTTTTTAGAGTTTTTGAGTCATTGAATTAATCAGATCAACTCGGCCAACTTATCTGCTGATCAAACTTGAGCTCATTCAGTCATTGAGTATAAAAAAGTGAAATGTCATTGAAATTTTTGTAATAATGCTCTTATAGACATGAAACTTCTAGAGGTTACTTATCATCGATTAAAGTTTGGGAAATAATTAATTCTATTGATTCTATTTTGGGCATACTCGCGTGGTCATCTTTGTACAGCAAATAAAAACCTTCTGGCAAACTGATGAATATCTTCAATGAACACTGGTACTGATCATTGTTTTGGTTGTAAGAAAATTCATCGCTTGTATAAATACTCGCTAATGCTATGATTTCATCTTTCTGTTATTCACTAGCCATTTCAAAATAATTATTTAATAAACCAACAGCTACTTAAATAAATGGAGCTAATATTTTTTGGTAATTAAAAATTGAAGCGTAAAAAATTATGAGTTATGTTGGTTACTTTATAAAACTAGTCTGTATCTATCAAAAAAATCGCGACTACGTCAACATAAATTTTATTGATCATTATGTTCAATAAAATATTTTAAAATGAAATTTATCATTTTAATCATTTGAAGAATAAACATTTAGTTTAAGTATGAGTTCTTATTTTCACAACAATCATCAGACCTGTCAGCCTGTCAGCTGATTACATTCGATTGGTCAAAATCGATACTACAATGTACACAAATGATCCTCACATAATCGATCAGTCGAAAAGTCGATAAGCCTAATACAACGAGTAGTTTCGATCTCGACCATTTATTAAACACCAAAACGAATAATTTTTCACTACCACAATAGATAAACTTATCTATTTAGGACCACCTGCTTCGAGGAAATTGATTTCATAACAATGAACAATTTCAGATTTTCACTGTACTGAAAATCTTACGTTTAATTTACGTTTTTTATATTTACAAAATGAAATTCATGTTTGTAATGCTTTTAAAACATGGATTTTACATTTGCAACGTCCGAGACGTTGGAGTTACACTCGACACGCTCGAGGCGCTGGAATTACACTCGACACGCTCGAGGCGCTGGAGTTACACTCGACACGCTCGAGGCGCTGGAGTTACACTCGACACACTCGAGGCGCTGGAGTTACACTCGACACACTCGAGGCGCTGGAATTACACTCGACACGCTCGAGGCGCTGGAGTTACACTCGACACGCTCGAGGCGCTGGAATCACACTCGATATTTCGACTCGGGATGGTACAGTTACTAGATTTTACGATAGATTCAACGGTAAAATATAGAGAATGTATCGTAAATTTACGGTGAATTGAATACACCAGACATAGTATTCCGTTACAATGAATCATCGTAAAAATGGCAATTTTAAAGAAGGAGAAAACGTTAAAATATATTTTCTGTTTATTTACGATTTTTTATATGCTTTCTATGAAATATATAAATTTTTTATAGAAGAAAAACTCGTAATCATTAATAAGCCTTTATTACCTGTGTCATAATTGGTTAGTACTGCAATGCATACGTCGTAAGGAACTTCTTCATCTAGATCGATATTGATCCGCTTGTTACTTGGATTATAAGTCTTGTGATGTACCGCAGGATCTAAAGGATCTGGTTCTCCGAAAGGCGGATTATTCCAACCTAAATGAAAATTTTCAGTAAATTATCCTTCTATATTAGTGGCGAATTATCTATAAGACAAACTAGGCACGTCTCTAGGGGTTCAAGGTTACAAAAGGGCACGCGTGCAAGTTTTTAAAGAAAGAAAAAAATAATACCTAAAGTCCTCCCAGAAAGTAAACCACCATCGGGATTCGAGAAAAATTTTTGTTTTGTATTAATAATGCGTAATAATGACGTGAGATTAAATTCTTTGCCTTAGAGTGAGCAATAAAACCGACGGCGACTACTCTCTGGGAAAATTTCACCTCATATAAAAGGAAAAAATAACAAAATTAATTGTGTACGTTAGCCGGGACGCATTTATTTACGCAATATAAAAAATAACATTTATCTATAAAGATGTGAAGCTTCCGAAGCGCGCCCCGTCTACTGGATTACACCTTCATCACCCGATTCCCAGTTAGAAGTTGGCAAGACCCAATTGTTACGTCGCACATTGGCGACGTTACTAGTGTTTGTTGACGTGTCATGATAATTTCGATTTTTCATGATTTCTTGCAATTTTTTTCGGTTTTTCGCTATTTTTTAAAATTTTGACGGCTCAACGGGCTAATTAACGTTCAGATTTAGATTTAGTAAGTTGAAATACATAGTAATCATACTTGATCCGGGTCCACAAAAACTTTTTTTATCGCTGTGACTACAGTTTTTCGCAATATTTTATTTTTTTGGGGGGGGGGGGTTTGCGTTTTACTCAAATCTGGAGGGTGACCGGGCCAAACGAACTTCAAATTCGGATTCAGTGGGTCGATATACATGTCCGTAGATGGGTCCAGTCAAAAGTACATACAACTTTTTTTTTTGTGTGCCGGTGGAATTACAAGCTAATTTTGGTAATAACATAAAAATATACATATTGGGGTGGGCCGAAAATCCGCTTTTTTTGAATTTTCATTATTAATACCAAAAATATTTTTCATTGTACAAAAAAAAAATTTTTCGGAAAAAAAAAAAATTTAGGTCGATATCTTAAGCTTGCCAAATCCCGCTAAAGTTAGAAGTTGTTTAAATTTTTTTTTCCAACTTATTTCGATCGGAAATTTAATTCTCTACAAAAAAAAGTAATAAAATAAAATTACGTAAAGTTGATAGTTACTTAGATAATTGTTTTCTTCGTACAACTAACAGAAAAAAAAGTTATGATGCTTGAAACAATAGTGAATTGAATAACTTAACGTGAAGATAATTTCCGAAATTAAGTACGTGTACATGTTTATACAGTGAATCTATATACTATATATAATCAGTAAGGTGTTTTAAAAAGGTTTCTGAGATCCCACTTATTTTCCGTATAAATTTCAAAAGAAAAATATTTTTTTTAAGAATTAAAATTTTTTTCTTTCTGCATTTTTAAATTAAAAAAAAAATTCTGTTTTCAAAGTAAGGGAAATTTTTCCCATGTGTTCAAAAAGAAATTGACAGTTTTCATTAGCTCAGATGAAAATATCTAAATTTCTATTAAAAAACTGTTCAATATAATAAAAACATGAAGTTATACTATTTAATATAGTTTAAAGCTTCATAACTTCTTTCTGTTAATTCTCCGGAGAAAACAGTCAAAAGCTTTTTTGTACAGAATTTAGTTTCCCATAAGACTATGCACTTTGATTTAAAAAAAAAATTTTTTCAATACTTTTATTTTTTAAAGAACAAAAAAAAAATTTTTTTACATGCAATTTGAATAGGAAAATAAATATACGTTGAGCTCTTAGTAGAATTGAGATTTCGAGCTGCTCTTTTGGGAGGATTTTTTTTATACCCAAGACTTACTTTTGAGATCATAAAAAAAAATTTTTTTTTTGTGAAACACCCTATATATAAATATGCCGAAATGCTGAATTTAAATAATCATAAATACTTATCACTTACCGCATTCACCAGTAATTATTATAAATTGTATAAAATATACACTAAATAAACTAGTATACATATCAAGAGTTTTTATTATCATGTTTGAACATTAATACTTGCAGTATATAATAATGAATCAAATGAAAAGTAATTTACAATTATCATAGCTTTTCATACTTTTGCTGGTTTAAAACCAACGATATCAATGCCAATCCGCTGATATGATCAACTGATACTGCTATCCAGATCGTAATGATAGCTTATCTGATAAATAAAATTAGAAGTTAGACCTTAAAAAAGTTGATTAATGACTTAGTTATCTATATACCCTATGTACAGACAATCTTTTTGTCTCTATGGGGATTATATGTGGTTTTGTACGACTATGTATGTAATTTTTGGGAAGTAAATAAGCTATTGAACTGAGAAGTATAAAATTCACTGACAATCATTACTTTAGATTAATTTCTGAAGGATAACTACATCAAAGTGATGGAGCGTCACAACTCAATCTTAATGAATAATTTCAATTGCGTTTGTAACAACTAATTGTAAAATCTACGGAAATAGTATTGAAAAAGTTTAAAAAAAAATCTTCTATTTATTCAACAAAAAAATATCATGTTATTTTGCTATAAACTCAAGAGTTTAAGCATTTTATTTTCCAAATATTCATAATTGTTAGACTACACTCATTAGGTTTTATTCAGAGAAAAAATTATCAGGTCTGATGTGTTGATTTCATACATGATCATAATCCAAATATTGACCTGCCATAAGCAAGTATGCACATGGCTTGTAGATATTTAGGCATAGTCAGGCCTGAACAAGGATAATTATTGAACTTTAAAAATCAAAAGAAGCCAAATAAATAATTCAAGCTCGAATTAGCTTATTATATCAGTAATGTTCCACGATGAGTGCTTACTGCCTAAAAAGTACTTTCAAATTTTTCCCGGCAGTCAACTGTTTAGAATTCAAATTGTGTTAACACACAGGATCCGCCGAGATTACTCATTGCTTTTGCATTCACAGTGTTTCTACCGAGGGTCTACCGTGATAAACAGCGAAAATATGACATAAAGATCCACTTGCAATAGACTAAAACGAATCTGTGAGTATGATCACGTTGAGAAGAATATTGTCGCCCATGACTCGTCAGTCATCAGCAGCCAGGATTTCAATTCACTTTTAAACGTAGAAGCATTGCGTACTAACCTTAGGGCTTCTGGCAAGCCGTTGTAAAGATATAGCACAGCAACAGCAAATGCGAATTCGTAAGCCTGAGAGCGATGATTAGATATGACCAATCTATTAGAGTCTGCCTGATTCCTCAGCGACTTGTACACAGCCAACAATTCAGTTGGGTAGAAAGGTGCACGTTCGATAAGAGCCATACGTACGATTATTAAGACTGCACGTGCTCTGGCCATGCTAACAGAGAGCCAACCTAGACTTATTCTGGCTTGCGTGATAGGTTAGTCCCAGGGCAAACCCAGAATATACCTGACTCCTTTATTTACCAACATCTGAAGTTTAAGGTCGAGACCATAGCCAATGTTATGATAATCAGCAGCACAGTAATTGACATGAGGTAGCAAAAGAGCATTTACCAAAGTTTTACGCATGCTGACATCAGCGTAGTTGCGTAGCCCATACAGTTGGTAAAGAATGGAGTTAACTTTGGCCGAGATATGCTTCGCATGATCTTCAAAGATTAACTTGGAGTCCATGTAGACACCAAGGTTTCTTTCGTAATCTGGTCGGATTTATTCACTTACTGTTAAACGCAAATAACTAAAGAACTTACAAAAATTTCGGAAACTTAATGAAAAATAATTTGTAGGACATGAAATGATCTACAAAAATGACCGTGTAACATTTTAAAATAAGTCTGATAGTTTCTCCGACAAAGTCTATTAATACTAAAATTTACTATGAATCTAACTTTGACCTTGATTAACTTATGAAAAATTAAATTGATCGAAAAATAAGAAGACACCTTTTTTTGGAGCGATCAATTTTCAACAAAAATACTGATTGACTTTTCTTATATAGGTACTGATTATCTGGCGAGTGATAAAATTCCGAACTTTAAAAAAAATTTTCCCATGTTATTTAAATTAGAAATTGAAAATCGCAATGAGGAAGTCCCTGGTTAAAAAATAGAATTAAAAAGGATTAAGCCATGTAACGTGGCCATTTAAGAGAGGATTGGCAGTATTAAAAAAGATTAAAAATATTGAAAAATTAATTCTTTTTAATCCTTTTTAATTCTCTTTTTTAATCAGGGGTTGTTAGAACTAATATTAAGAGCTCAAACTTTGACAGTATATTTTTTGTCATCTTAAACAATATTTTCCATATAATTTTGTAAAAAAAAAGAGTCGATTTTTTTTTAATCAGTGAAATATATACGCATATAGTTATACAATTTCAAAAAAAAATCATAAAAAAGTATTTTTAAATCTTAAATATAGGTAAACTTGAGCTCACATATACTAACTAGAAACAATAGTTCCTTTCATTCAAATTCAGTTAAATTGAAATCGTGTAGAAGTTTAATCTAATATTTACATTTAAAGTAAACTTATGACCTCGACTTTACTACTGATTAAAGATATGTTGCTCTCGAAGCTGTAACCTTTAACTTTTATCAGTTTTATCACCCTCTATTTTTTACATCACGACTGTTGAAACAATCAACATAAAGCTAATTAAAAGCCTTATTGGTGTATACAGCAGTGTATTTTATTATAAAGTAAGGCAAAAAAGTATATTGAATAGTGCCGAAATTCTATCAATTTGAGTATCAAAATGTCTACACAAGATACTATTCAAAGACGTCATTCGAACTTTCATATGGAATCTGTGTCGAGAATTACCAATTTACCAATTGTTGAGACTGGCATAAAAATAGCTAGCAATGTTTACAATAAAATGAAGGTAATAATCATGAAAATTGTTTGATAATATACTTTGAAAATTGTTAATTCTTATAACCTTAATTTTTTTCTAATATAAACTTAGTTTGTGACTTTCAATGGTATTAATTGTTTACTAATATTAACAGCGTTCTAATTCATTAATCAATTGGAGTCTTGGTACAGCAGAACATTCTCTTGAATTTGCTACTGAATCAGTTAAACCAGCAATATTGATGTTTAATGGACCTATTTCTTCAATCGATCATTTCTTTTGTCAGGGTATCGACATCATGGAAGAACGAGTTCCATATATTTATTTGCCTCCACAACTTGTAAGTATTCTAATTTTTATAATAACATGTATCAATATTGTTTGTATATATTTTGTGGGAATCATGCAAAAGGTGAAGTTAACTAACAACTTTTTGCATAATAGCACGACAATCTTCCCGTGATGGAGAAGCTTAGTCAGCCATTTTGCTTTACATTTCAGCCAATTTGTATTGTATTTTAATATATACATAATTAAGGCTGGGCTGCACCTAATGAAATCTCGAATTTAAGAATTCTAATTATTTATTCAATAATTATCATAACAGCAATTTTCTTAGCTTCCAACTAAAAGTAAAAGATGAACTTCTTCGGAAGATTTTCATCATCCGAGTCTCATAAATATTCTAAAAGTAATTAGAATTCTTCAATTCAAGATTTCGTTAGGTACGGCCGAGCCTTAAGAGCATAAATTCGAAAACAAGATACCTAACACGAACTACTGAAGATGTTTCACTTACTTCATACAAACACTAAGAAAAAAAAAATCGATTAGTATCAGCTGCTAGCCACCTAATATTTTTACAATAATTTCAAGTTTTATTGTATCCAAATTATTCGTATCATCAAAATTTTGAGTTGTTTAATATATAGTAATTTAAATTGTTGATCCAAATTCTTTTTATTTTAAAATAACTTCCAGATAATTACACTCAGTGTGATCCCGGTCTATTAATCAAAAGACTAGGGCCGAAAATAAAAATAATAATCAATTGTCCTAATCACGGTGCAAGCCCCCTGGACATAACAGAAAAATCAATGCATTTTAAAAAAAGGCCATTCGGAATCCGAAATGAAAGTAGATTTCTTACGATAATTGTTCCACTTTTAATAAGTGTATATATATAATTTAATAATCACCCATCAAAAATTTTCAAAGATATAAACAATGGCATTATCACCATAACACATGAGTCAATTATGTGACTTTGAACCCTTATCAAAAGTAGAACAATTCTCGTAAAACACAAAATAAAAAATCGGTCTGTCAGTTGGCCCTGCGGGCCAGCCCCAAAACTTCCCGCTGTTTTCGAGCTCAAGAACCTCGAAAACATTATTGTGAATACATTTTCGAGCTCTTCGAGCTCGAAAATACGTTTGTATGCTGTTGTTTTCGAAAAAAAACGTTTTTTACCATTTTTTCTCCAACGATATCTCTCAAACGAATAAACCGATTGAGACGGTTGAGGTGGCACTCGACGCGTTTTATCAAGGTATAAAGCTGATCAAATTTTGAAATTGATTTATGGAGTCAATTTTGAGATATTTCAAAAAGACTAAAAAAAACAAATTTTTTTAATTCTTTCGACAACGGTTTCTCTTGAACGAATGAAGCGATTTTGATGGTTGAGGTGGCATTCAACGCGGCTTATAAAGCTCTAGAGCCCAGTCCATTTTGGAATCAATCCATCGAGCAGATTAAAAGTTATCCAAAAAAAACATTTTTGAAAAAACTTTATTTTTGGAATATCTCTGAACAAGCCCTACCGATCAAGCTCAATTTTCTCTCGGCTTCAAGATATTGACAATCCGTGTCGAATGACACCTTAAAGTTCAAAATCGGTTTATCCGTTCAAAAGATACAGGTATTTACATACGTACATGCATACATACATACACTCGGACATCATCTTGAAATTAGTCAGAATAGCTTCCTAGGACCTCAAAACGTCGACATCTGATGGAAATTCGATTTTCGTAAATCGGACCGAAACCAATAACTTCCCGAATTTTTGAAAATTTACAATTTTCTTAGCGGGAAGTTAAAGAAGGAAAATGTAGCTTTTTCTATCGGCTATCAAGTTCTTTTTACATAATAAGGATATATATACCCGTTAAAAAGTTATTTACGGAAAAAACCAAAAAAGTAGGATTTTTCGTTATTTTTGGAATTTCAAATGTCCACCATTTCTAAACTAGTTGACCGATTTAGCTCATCTTCGAACTTAACCGAGATAATCGTTCATAGAATAAGTGTGCCAAGTTTCATTAAGATCCGTTAAAAATTGTGGCCACTATCGTCGCAACATGGCGCGTTATATATACATACATATATAAACTTTTGAACCAATGGTATTTTTGGAACGTACTCGATGAATTAATATAGATTATGGCAAAATTCTTTGAAAATTCCACCATGAGGACAAATGCAAAAGATAGATTCCTATGAAATCTACTAAAAAATGATGGTTTCTATTTTAATTTAATGTGAATTGTAACAGGGTAAAATAGATTCCAATGACTAGTTATTAAGATCTAAATTTGCATTTGTCCACGGTCGATAACGGGTCCTAATTATAACCCGGTTTATGAAATTGAGTGATTCGACATGTCACCGGGTGTCGCTAATCAGTGAGACCCGAACATCCATCCCTCTTTTTGGCTAATTAATTTAGTATGGATGAGTTTTCCGGAGGTGAATCGAAGAGTTATAAGGGAGTGGAGTGCCAAAAAAATAAAGAGAGTGAGTCGGACGACCGAAGGCGATGGATGCCTAAGTGAAGTGAACGACTAGTGATTAGACGCAATTAAATACAAGAATTGATTTATCTACACCATTCTATACGAGGCAAAATGAGGACCTTAATAATCTGGAGCGAGAACAAACCGGACAATCGAGAACTAGAAGAGCAGATTTACCTGTAAGGAAAACTGGACGACAGTTGGAGGAATAGCCGGACATCAGCTACAAGTCTCATCGGGTTCCTACTGTAAAATTAATCAAGGTAACATTATAATTAATTGAGGCTGGAATTTATATTCCAATGGCAGAATTAATTATAATTAATTTAATTAATATCTTTCCGTTGGTTCTCGCGTTTATGAATTGGAAGTTGTAGGCTGTTGGCCATTACAACTTCGCGTCTTGTCTTTTCAAAAGTTGTCGCACCGCTCTTATTCGCCATTGTGTCTATAACTCAGAATTATTTTGTTCGAGGCCTTTGGCTGGGATAAAATAATTTTCCCGCGTAAATAATTAATTAAATAAATTATTCGATAACATCAATAAATTAATTGTGGCCGGAATTTCTTTCAGTGGCTGAATTAATTCATAATAATTTTAATTTACTCGAATCCGTCAGTAAAATTCAGGACCCGAGGAACGCCAACTCAATGGCCGAATTTCTAGTCAATTCATAACGTAATTCTAGTCGTAATTTAATTATGAATTAATTTTAAGTTAATTAATTAAAATATCTAAATAAAATGAAGTCATAAAAAGGACGCTAGAATTGTGATAAATTGTTATTGAGTAAAATGAAAACAAACGGATTATTTTATTGTGAAGTAAATTAATGTATAAAAATAGTGGCAAATTAACTAGTGGGAAAATTATTTGTGAAAATTATAAGAAAATTTAATTAATTAATACTTAATTTAAACAACAAATTAATTAATTAATAGGTGTAAAATCAGTGAGTTAGTTGGAAATTAAGGGAGTGATAAATTGTGATCGGAATGAATCAATGTGGAAATTTTATATTTGAAATTTGGTTTTAAGACTTAGAGTCATAATATAATATTGGGTGAAAAGATTGTGATGATATTAAACGTACAAAAAGGAAAATAGAGTCTTAAATAGAGTCAAATTAATTAAAAGAAACTGTGTCTGTGATTTAAGTCCGGTGGACAAAAATTTAAGTTAGGCTTAAGATATGTCCGGTGGACACTAGAATTAAAAAAATGCGGGTTAACGTCCTGTGGACGGTTTTTTAAATTAGTAATTAAGGAAAATAAGGTTTAACGTCCGGTGGACGGTTTTTTAGAGAGAGTGTGTGTGAGTGTGTTACGTCCGGAAGACGCTTAATAATACATGTGTGTGTGGGAGTGTGGAAAACGTCCGGGAGACGTAGAAAAAAATAGTTTGTTATAAGTTTAGTTTGTCTTAAGGTTATTAATTGTTATAAAAGGATAAATAAACATAAGCAAGGTGCTTATAGTAATTAAAATTTAAAACAAAGTTTTAAATAAATTCATTTCAGCCTGTTCATCATTCCTCTCCTCTCTCACAAAACTATAATTTTACAACGACCCTGAGCATATAATAAAATTACATTAACATCCGGTTCTGGAAGGCCGAGTACATCTTCCAGTGGCACCCTAATATTCGTCTATAATACTTAGGTGCGACCAGACTTGGCAAGCTAATCACTCTGTCATAGAATATAGCTATAATGTTGAAAAAAACTCATTTCCACACCTAAATGATCGTTCCCTCATAATTAATTTTTTTCATTATCATATTATTTTGAATTAAATTGAGAAAAGTTGGGGACCACATACTCAGTTGAGGTAAGACACTTCTGTACAGAATATTGTATACAAAAATTTGTCAATTACTGCGAGTTATACTTCTTCTATTTCGAAAAGTCATTTTTTACAATTTCGTGAGAACTAGTCATACCTCAATCCTGATTGATGTAAATAATAGCCTTTATTTAAAGTAACAGTGTTTCAAATATTTATAAAAAATTTCACTCAAATCGGATAAGTGGTTGGTTAGTTATAAAAGTACACTAATGCAAAAAATTAAAGGAGCAGAAAAATTTTATAAATTTTTCAGTGATTTTTGGAAGGCTGTAACTTGGTGAAAAATAATCATATCGAAATATTAAAAAAAGGATTTTACAGCTTGAAATCTCTAGTTTTGGTGCATTTTTTTCAAAATTTTTTAAAAGCTCTGGTTATTGCGCAAACATAAGAAATACAATGGGTCATATAAATAATATTCAACGAATAGTTATCCCTGGCGGATCTAACATTACGGTAGGTCTACGGTAGGTTTACCGTAACTTACGGTAGTTCTAGCGTAACTTACGGTATAGCTACCGTAACCTACGGTGGTGTAACGGTAGCTCCACCGTAAAATTACGGTAGAAATACCGTAAGTTACGGTAGAAATACCGTAAGTTACGGTAGAACTACCGTAAGTTACAGTAAACCTACCGTAAGTTACGGTAAAAGTACCGTAAGTTACGGTAAAAGTGCCGTAAGTTACCGTAGAAGTACCGTGAGTTACGGTAGAAGTACCATGAGTTACGGTAGAAGTACCGTTAAACTACCGTTAGTTACGGTAGAGCTACCGTAACACTACCGTCAGTCACCGTACAACTACCGTAAGTTACGGTTCTTCATTGTGGTGATCATCATTAGGTGTCACGGTGACCCTCCACTCGAGTGCACATTTCCTTTAAAATATTCATATGCAGTTATAAATCGAAGTACAGTTATTAGGCAAATGTAATACCGTTAATTTATAATAATTAATTTCCATATACCACACTTGTCGATTTTGGCAAGCCAAGATATCATGATAAGTCATCTCATGTAAAAATATTGCTGCATCACCGACCTGAGAAAGTTTTTGTACCTGATACATTAATAACAATTAATTAA
Organism: Microplitis mediator; assembly: GCF_029852145.1. Lineage (NCBI taxonomy): Eukaryota > Metazoa > Arthropoda > Insecta > Hymenoptera > Braconidae > Microplitis > Microplitis mediator. The sequence continues at coordinate 8,898,692 of NC_079971.1, forward strand.
TCACTCGGTGCATCGATGAAAAAAAGTTTTTATAGAAATTGAGTAATTTTTTATGCTATTCTTCAGTTACGTTGATTATAATATATTTATATATATATATATATATATTAGACTGTGTCAAAATAAGTTTTTTTTTTTTTTTCGATTGGACCGATCTTTTAAGTTTCTTCAACATAAAAAAAAAATTCTCCTAAAGTTTGAGCTCAATATCTCAAAAATTGAGCTGGCGCGAAGGGGGGTCTCCTTTCCCATTTAATTAACATGGTAAATTTTTTTTTTTCTTATTTTTAAAATAACGACATGAAGAAAATTTTTTTTCCAATTTTGCTTTTAACTATCTTATAGGAAATTTAATTCTCTACAAAATTGTCCATGTCCATTTTTTTTCTAAACTCAACAGAAACGAAGTTACAGAGGGCCGAAGAGGAGGAAAATAATAAAAATCGAATATTACAGTCAATAAAGTTGCTTATCTTTATTATTTATTCACCTAGCGGATAAAAATGGTACTATTTATAGGATAGCATCTTTTTATTGTGTTAACTTCTCGTACAACTAACCTCCTACTGTTTTGTTCACTCTTTCTTCTCGATTAAGACAATATATATTTATTACAGATGAAGTTAACTAAAAGTCCTTATAAATTAAAGTGAATATATAAGTTTTTTGGATAAAATACGTTAATAATAATGAATAAAAACGAAATTATTTATTTAGTGGGTATGTGTAGTAGTCAAATAAGTGGTCGTAAATTGCCATCAAACCGACAGGTGATGAGCTTATTTTTTTATAAATATTATTTTTTGAAAAAAAGTATTCGTGAAAGTTCAATTGATGTTAGCAATGATGTGATAAATATTTGGAGTCCCACTGGCATAATATTAATTCAGTCTCGATTGATAATTAAGAAAATAGAAAAGTTATACCCTTCGTGCAATAAACAATATTATATTATAAATCCAACTAGTCAACAGTGAACATAAAAATGTATAAATATACTAATTGTAATTAATTTCTGTTTTACTCTACATTTCGTTTTGTTATTAATTCGAAATAATGTTGAATTCAAAAATTTTCGGTGAATAACGAAGAATATTGAGTTAATTAATTGATAAGTTAAAATAAGAAATTTTTTTCTGTTATTAATTGATTAATTATTTTTTTCCTCCTCTTCGGCCCTCTGTAACTTCGTTCCTGTTGAGTTTAGAAAAAAAATGGACATCGACAATTTTGTAGAGAATTGAATTTCCTATAAGATAGTCAAAAGCAAAATTGGAAAAAAAATTTTCTTCGTGTCGTTATTTTAAAAATAAAAAAAAAAAAAATTTTACCATGTTATTTAAATGGGAAAGGAGACCCCCCTTTGCGCCAGCTCAATTTTTGAGATATTGAGCTCAAACTTTAGGAGAATTTTTTTTTTATATTGAAGAAACTTAAAAGATCGGTCCAATCGAAAAAAAAAAAAAAACTTATTTTGACACAGTCTAATATATATATATATATATATATATATATATATATAATTATGATTATAAAATATATATAATTTGTAGCAAATGATCTATTTATCTTCAAAATTGGCTTCCGTGAATGAAAAAAATTTATTGAAAATATTTAATATCATCGGCACTGTTATTAATAATAAGTTTTTAAAATTTATAAACATTAACGTAATCTTAAAGTTAATTACTTTGTAAGAAAATGTTTTTGGAAAATCACCCAATTGCTGTACCAGTTCATAAATTAGTACAGAATAACCTTTGAGTCACTTTTAGTTCTCTAACCTATTATTTTGGGAATTGATTCTTACTTAGGATTTTATTACTCGAATCGAAAATTTACATGGCGCCATCTGCCAAACAAAGACAAAATGAATCGATAGAAATGGTGTGGAAATAAGGCCCTTACATTTACGCAGCGTGGATTTATCAGAACTTCTCAAGTATGAACAAACATGTCCTACACGGAAAAAAGCGCAGCTCAAAATTAGCTAATAATTATAGTCGTCAAATAAAAATTACTTTCCTAAGAGAAATTTACAATCCCAAACCAAAAATTACTATTATCAATGGAAAATTACATTTTTTTGTTGATTCTTACAATCAGTATTGTAAATTTTACGATTTGTAAAAGTTATAATACAGATTAGCAAAAATTGAATAAAGAATGGTAATAATCCATAATTATTTTACAACGATCGTTCTGGAAATAACAATATTCAAAAATCTCTTTGATAATATTACAATTCTTCGTTAAAAACATTTGTAAGTGTATAAATTGAATATTACAATTCATTAAAAATAAATTACTATAAAACTTATATTTCTTTTTATCTATTCCATAAAATTCAGTAGATAAAATAAAAAATATTAGTATAGAGTAGATAGTGATTTTCATTTGGAAACAACAGAAAAGTCACTCATGACTCAAGTTATGTTTACATGAATTTCGCAAAAATTATTCATTTATATCCCGATTATTACAATTTGTAAGATTATTAATTTTATTTTATAACATTTTAAAACTATTACTGAAAACATTGTAAAAAGAACTCAGGTATTCTAATAGTATATTGTACAACTAGTGCGGTAAGTTGTCGATTGCCCACGAGAGCGAAGTTGAGCGCACGAACGAAGTGAGTGCGCTCATTCGCTCGAGTGGGTAATCGACAACACCGCACGAATTGAACACAGTTTTTTTTATCATTAATGCAATATAAGTACTATCTTAGTGCTCGCTGTTTTATTCTCCAAGTAGCTTTTTGCTGATTCAACTGTTGCCGCGACATTTTTGTGGGTTAAACGATAATCTGCATGCGACAAGAAGTAAATTTGAGTGCGACAAGTTTACTTGTCGCACTCAAATTTACTTGTCGCACGCAGATAATCGTTTAACGCACACAAATGTCGTGGAAACAGTTGAATGGGCAAACAGCTATTTGGCGAACAAAAGAGCGTGCGCCAAGATAGCACTTATATTGCATGAATGATAAAAAAATTATAATATCAAATAAATTTTGTTAAAGTATTGCAGTTTTTAAAACATCGATAACGTGAATTGCTACTTAGCGGGTAAAAATTACTATTTGCCATTGTGACTTTTAATGCGTAAGATATAATATAGAGGTCATTGTATTTTATTTATATTTGGCATATACTTTGAGATATTGGAAGGGTACCTGTAGCCGAGTGGTTAGCATGCTTGCACTTAAACTGGAATATTCGGAAGGCGTAGGTTCGAATCCCACAGTGGTAAAAAAAAAAAAAGATGGTGGATTTTAAATTGGTATTGAGATATATACATAAATATATATACAGATAAATTCCGACTGTATGTATATATATATATATATATGTTGGAAAAAAAATTTATTATTACACACAAGGAGACAATTTTTACTATCTGGATTAGTAAAAATTCAATAGCAGTCTCAGTGAAAGTTTTATTCTAAGATAGATTTTTTACTAAATCAAATGGTAAATTTTATTGAATGCTTTAGTTTTGTACTCTAAAACTGAAAGTAATTTTACTTATAATTTAGTAATTCATAGGATTAAGCGATTATAATTTTTGCTCATTCAAAAGGAAAATTTCCACATTATTGGACCGTTTCAAGTTTGCCTCGGCGAAATAGTAATTTTTATTTGAAAATTAACAAATATTACCAGATTTTTTTCTCCGTGTATAATTAATCACGTAAATTATTTACCGTGCACCACCGTACTAGGCAGTGTACGATAGCTAGTAGGATGTATTGTAATCAACAGTAAAGATATTACTCATAATCGTGAAGAACCAGAACTTTTTTTTGATGATCGCAAAAATAGGTACCGTATTTTTATCATAGTTCTACCGTTAATTTACCCTATCTTGCAGACATGAAATGGCAGGATTGAGGGAGAATTGCGGTAATATTATGGCAGAAGTACGGTAAATTACGACAGGATTACGGTAAATTACGGTAGGATTACGGTAAATTACGACAGGATTACGGTAAATTACGCTAGGGTTACGGTAAATTACGGTAGGTCTACGGAAGGATTACGGTGAATTACGGTAGAACTACGGTAAGATACGGTATGTTACGGTATATTACCCTCGTACCGTAATCTACGGTAACTTACCGTAATTCTACCGTAATATCGGGTCCGCCAGGGTAGCGATGAGAAAACAATGTACAGACAGTTCCACAGATTTATACACTAGTGTCGATGTAATAGTATAGAAGGGTTGATTGATATTATTTTTTTTTTAATTTGCTGATATTCATATGTTAAATAATATATTCTTTCAATTGAATAATTTTTGGAAATAAGAAGAAAAACAAATTATTTTGATTTTGTGGCATTTTGTAGAATATCTACATTATATGGAGTATTAAGCAATGATTTCCATTTTAGTTTTTAATAAAAGTAGCTATATATCATTGTCTTTTTCATTCGTTCTTTTAAAATTGGTTATTATTCTTATTTATTATTTTTGCATTATTTGATTATAGCTCTACACGAATACACGAGAATTCATGAATAATAAGTTCGTGAGGCCAGTACTTAAGCGAGCCGGAAGTGTAAAGCAAATAGGTAGTCAAGCTGCGAGCGTAGCTGCTGATACCCTGGACGGTGCATTAACTGTTGTTGACAAATACGTTGACCATTATTTACCAGCTGTTGCCGCAGATAATGCAGTTGAAAGTAAGATTTATCAGTAATCTGTATCATAAACATAGGAAATTTTCTTTTATTTAATTGATAAATTCTCTATGATTTCATAATATTAACTCTTATTTTTATCATTTTGTTTGTCACTACTAAGAAGCTGAGGGAGACCCTAAATTAAATGTAAAGACAAGTAAAACAGCACGTACAATTCAACATGGTGCTAGGTTTTCTCGCAAATTAAAAAAAAGACTCACTCGGCGAACATTAGCTGAAGCACAAGCTCTCAAAAATCAAGGCATTGAGTGCGTACATATCCTCATGAATATATTTAAATTGGTATGATAAGATTTTAATTTTTTAATACCATTGTACATTCACGTTTTTTTAATTTAGTGACAACCTGATAAAAGTCTTTAAAGTGCTGATCTTGATGAAAATAATCTCAGAAGTTTTTGTTTTCGATTTTTTTTTTGTTTGAATGCCGTTCACAATATGAACAAATAAGAGTTGTAAAAGGAACTACTCCAAAAAAAAATTTTTTTTTTTTTATATTAGGAAATAAGCATTTTGTAGATAATGACGTTTTTTTGTAGTCACGTAAAAACCAGCGTAGATAAAGACATTATTTCCAAAGATAAATAATAATACTACAATTTTTGTTGGTAATCGTTAATTTCTGATAGATATATTTTGAAATATTAAATTTTTAATTTTATTCCTAAGTCTGAAATGATTAAACATTGAAACCAAAAAATAAACAGAGCTCTAAATTGCATACAACTTCTAAAAAAACTCTATGAAAAATAATTTAAAATACTCTTTAAAAATCAATTAGTGAAATTCACTGCAAATCAGTGAATGGTTACTTCTTCTACTTCTACACCTATAAGTATACCACTAATTCGAGCAGTAGTATACGTATAACTGGTTCCAAGTGCATATTCACCAATTCGTAGTTAATTTCACTAATACATTTTTAGAGATTTAAAAATATTCTCAATATTCGAAATTCGATTTTTTAGTTCCAAGACCGCGCTTTTCACTAAAAGTTATGTATTTTCAATCTAATGTAAATTGTCACTAGTTTTGTAAGGCCAAGTACAGCTCGTGATTTTTCCGTTAATGGACCGGTTTAAAATTGTCCATCAATTATTTTTTAAATTGAATGGTGATTCTCATGTCGAAAAATTTACCAAAAATTACTTGTCAAATGGTCAAACATAGAAGATAAATTCTTTGCTTATCAAAGTAATTGAATAAATGAAATGATTATTTTAAGTAATGAATCTTTCAGAACGTACCTGTAATGTTATATATTTTGACTTTCTTCAATAAGGATTTAAATTTCAATATCAATTTGTTTTAGAAGTCCAATTTTAGCGCAGACTTAGGTCAGAGTTTGGGAAAAATTCTTGCAAATATTGTTGACTGACTAAAAGAAAAAAAAACATTACGTCAAGGACTTGTGACTCAATCGAAGTAAAAACTAACGGTCACTTTACTACACTAGTCGTGTGCGTGCGCGCGCGCGTGTGTGTGTTTGTACTCTTTGAACTCAAAAAAAGTTATGTCTCACCTTGAACTACAAGAATTAAAAATAAGTATTAAGATGTATACAAGTATTTGAAAATGATTAAAAATAATATCATTCTAAAGCAGCTGAATAGGATATACTATATAATATAAATATAATTACGATGAAAATATAATATAAAAACAAAGTCGATTGTTAAAATTCACTTGTTCCAATGGCTTCGCATGAAATATTATTATTAACGTTAATTAAATATTTTCTAATTTTAATTTGATTTAAATTATTTTCCAAATATTAGGAAAGACATCACTTACCTACATTTTTTCGCTGACCCGGGAAAAAATGATCAGACCTGATCAGACATGAACAGGCATGAGTCTTCAGGCCTGATCAGACATGAAAAATGGTCATGCCTGGTCAGGCCTGATCAGGCATGTTCAGGTCTGATCAGGTATGTTCATGTCTGTTCATGCCCATCCGGGTAAAAAAATTATATATAAAAAATGGCCCTATATAATTATATATAATTATGTATAACTATATTCAATTATACATGCATATAATTATTGCTATAAAAATAAAAAAAATAAAAAATTCGGGCGCGTGCAGGATTTGAACCGTGGACCTTGCGCTCGAGAGTGTAACTCGCTACCCACTGACCTAAGAGATTTAGTTGAAAAGTAGGTTTCGTATGAACTTCAAGTAATAAAAATCTTATACGTGATAGATTCTTGGTCAACAAAATTTTAGATCTATGAGCAGACATGAACAGCCATGAACAGACATGAACATATATGACCAGGCATGAACAGGCATGGACAGGTATGATCAGGCCTGAGCGTATTTAACGCTCCAGACATGAACAGGCATGAACAGTCATGACCAGGCATGGACAGATATGATCAGGCATGAGCGTATTTAACGCCTCAGACATGACCAGGCATGAACAGGCATGATCAGACCTGACTGTATTTAACGCTTCAGACATGAACAGGTATGATCAGGCCTGATCATGTCTAATTTCAGGCCTGATCATACATGAACAGGCATGGTCAGGTCTGATCATGCATGATCATGCGTTAATCTCATGCATGATCATGCCTGAGTATTTGCCAACCATGAGCATGCGTGATCATGCTCGGTCAGGCATAATTATGCTCTCTCATGCATGATCACGCATGCTCATGGCTGGCAAATATTCAGGCATGATCATGCTTGAGCAAGCATAATCATGTTTGACCAAGCATGATCAGTCCTGATCAAGCACAATCCCTAGAATTATTTAAAAAAAAAAAATAATGATAATTCAATTTTAAATTAACTTATTTTGTTAGTATTGATGGATAGTTAATGTTTACTGGCTGATAAGTGTTATTGGAATTTAACCAGTGTCGGGTCCCGAATCCACGACCGTGTTATAAAGCACTTTCGCTGTCCACTAGGCTGACCTGTCTCGTTTAGTTTACGACGATTCTTAACATCTTTCAAAAACTCCGGTTGTAAAAAATCAAATATCATCTGAATTCAATCTTGATTTGGTTATTATATATTTTTTTAATAATGAAAGAAAATAATTCTAGTTATAAATTACAAGAAAATGTTACAATTAAACTAATCTTAATTCTTCATTGAAAAAAAAAAAAAGGCCATTCGGCAGCCGAAATGGAAGGTAGATTTCCCAATTAATCTATATAAAAAGTTTCATACATACATATCTTGTGATTCATGTTCGTGTATAGTCATGATATGAAATTAGGCTCGTCTTCTAAGAGTGAGGATAAAAAAAAAGACAACGACTATTTTCGATAGAGAACTTCAGACAGTTGATTTGACAAAACATTATATAGGTAATGTACCAACTAACTTTCACGTAAACAAAGTATAGAAAATTTAATTGGTATGAGATCATAATTGTAATCGCTATTACGATGGCAAGACCAGTTATAATTATAGGACGTACAGGTACGTTTGAAACATCATTAGTGATAAAAGAAATACTTTTGAAATATAAAATAGCTGTGAAATTTACAGGTTATTTTATTCACAATATAATACAACTAACGAAATTGGATTATAATGAGAAATGCTTAAGTTATGCGGAATGAAAACCATATTTCCAACATTTTTTGATTTCATTAAAAATTTCAAGGCTATCAAATTATTGGAAGAAATTTTCAAAACATAAAGCTTAGGGACAGTAATTAAAGATTATCAGACAAGCTTTCAGATACTTTTTACGGAAATTGTCTATGAATATCAGTTTTAAAGTTATATAAACTTTAGCAGTGATTAAAAACTGATTTTTACGAAAAATCATGAAAATTTCAAACAGCCATAATTTCAAAACTATTCAAACGATTCAGCCCATCTTTGAACTTGATCAAGGTAACCGCTTATAGAATAAGTGTAAAAAATTTCATTAAGATCCGATAAGATTTGTGGGCGCTATCGTAATGACAAGACCAGTAATAATCATAGGAATTAGAGGTACATTCGATACATCATAAATAATAAAAGAAATACTTTTAAAATATAAAATAGCAGCGAAATTTACAGGTTACTTTGTGCACAATAAAATACAACTGACGAAACTGGATTATAATGGGACAAGTATAAATTATGTGGAATGAAAACCATATTTTCAACAATTTTTGATTCCATTAAAATTTTCAAGGCTATCAAATTATTGGAAGAAATGGTCAAAATAAAAAGTTTAGGGTCATAAATTAAAGCTTATTAGTCAAGCTTTAAAATACATTTTACAGAAATTATCTATGAGTTGTAGTTTTAAAGTTATATGGACTTTAAAAGTGATTAAAAACTGATTTTTACGAAAAATCGTTAAAATTTCAAACAGCCATAACTTCTAAACTAATCGAACGATTTAGCCCATCTTCGAACTTAACCGTGATAATCGCCCATACAATAAGTGTGAAAAATTTCATTAAGATCGGATAAGAATTCTCGGCGCAATCGTGTTCTCAAAACTTGGTTCTATTACATATATATATATATATATATATATATATATATATATATATATACATATATATACATATATAAATTTTTCAACGAATGGTATTTTCGAACTCTACTCAACTAATTATGATAGGTTGTGACAAAATTCCTTGAAAAATCGACCATGAGGACAAATACGATACCTAGATTTTTTAAAAAATCTACCTAAAAAATCTGCAATTGTATTGACTACACGCAAAGAATTTTTTGATAAAAATTACTTTGTAATTTCGAGTAATCCTGGGCCGTTGCAAAAAATTGGTATTTTTTGTTTTTTTAGTGGATTTAAAAGAAAAAAATAAAAAAAAAAAAAAAACCATTTAAATATAGTGGAAACCTAAACATGCAAACATGCAAATAACCTATGTTATTTCCTATGCAAGCTTCCGTATCCTTACTGCATGTTAGAAGCTCGGCCTTTAGTGGCGGTGCTTTCAGCCAAGAAACTTTCTTGGTGCAAGAAAGCAAATTCCGCAAAATTTCTCACAAAATGCTGGTTTTTACGTTATTAATAAAAAATGTCATCTTTGAAAATGCGAACTATATGAAAACAGTCAAGCTTCATCAATTTTCCGGCTGTTTTTAGATAATTATCTATTTTGAAATAATTATTTCCTGAAGCTCATAATTTTTATTTATTATCCAAAATGTTTGTTTATTCTTTTGATAATAAAATGATTAATAAGAAACAAATAAATGACAGATTGTGACAGATCCAAAAATGGCGTATCAAAAATCAAAAGAACTGTGGGCAGTATTGAGTTTAGCAGAGCCAGAGAACCAAGAACGTCCTCATACAATTGATCAACTTCTCGTTTTATTAACACGTGAATCAGCACGTAGAATTGTGCATTTGATTAATGCTACTACTGCATTTGCTACAAGGACTCCTCGGCGCATCAAAATTATTATGATGACAGTTTCACATCAATTGTTATCCATTGCAGAAGCCACTTTGAAAGTAATATGATTTACTATTGTTATCGGAAGAAGCTGGGCAAAACCCCCATCCAAAAGTTCCCGTAGAATTCACTCAAATGGGTCAAAAACTGCATAGAAACCAATATAAGTGCATTGGTTTCTATGCGGCCTTTGACCCATCTGACTAAATTCTTTAAGCTTGAGGATGAGGAAGGAGAAGCTTCAGAATAATATAATTTTCCATAAAACCTGCTTTGCAATTTAACCTTTCAATGCTTGATTAGCCAGTCTAAATAAGTTAATGTCAGGCTTATGTCACTCAAAGGCGATAAAAACGGCTTAGAAACTCATACAGTCTATGAGATTCTATACGGTTTTTGTCGCATTTGAGTGAATTCTATGGGAATTTTTGGATAGGGAAAGCAGCTGTTTTCATCCCTAGGCAATCAACCCAGTACTCAGTAAAAAAATGACATAAAATTGATGTCACACGTAGATCACATATATATAATACAATATTACACCTTTAAAGGCGTCAATAGACATAAAATAGCCCTGATTAAACAAAAGTATTTGAAAGGATTAAAAAAATTTATATCCTTATGAATGCTATCGAATCCTGAAAATATGATTCAGAAGGACTTAACATGATTCAAATTTTTTAATTCTGTTAAATACAATTTAATCCTGAAAACATGATTTAACAGGATTTGAAATGATTTAAACTGTCAAATACTTTTAAATACTTTTTAATCCTAAAAATATGATTCAGGATTAAACAGTATTCGATAGCATTAAAAATTTTAAATACTGGTTGAATCCTTTTAAATCCTAAAAAGATAACGAAATATAAAAATTATTTCAGGATTAAAAAGTATTCGGTAGCATAATAAATTTTAAATACTGGTGAAATTCTTTTATATCCTAAAAAGATAACGAAATAAAAATATTATTTCAGGATTAAAAAGTATTCGGTAGCATTGGAAATTTTAAATGCTAGTTGAATCCTTTTATATCCTAAAAAGATATTAAAATAAAAACTTTATTTCAGGATTAAAAAGTATTCGATAGCATTAGAAATTTTAAATGCTAGTTGAATCCTTTTAAATGCTAAAAAGATAACGAAATAAAAACATTCGCGTGCTTAAAGGTAAAAGGGCTTATAACAATTTATGCGTCCTTTTACCTTTGCAAAGGTAAAAGGGCGCATATATTTTTTTTTTATTGCCAATCGAGTAGTAGACACATTCTACGCTTAAAATTGAAAAAAAAAAAAAAATTGAAAGATAAAAGGGCGTGTCTTTAATTATACGCCCTTTTACTTTTAAGAATTCGAAATTTTGGTGATCTAAAGGTGAAAGAGCGTATCACTTTTTTTTCGACCAGCGCACAAAAGAACATATTCGCAGTTTAAAAATTCGTAGTTCTGCAGAACCAAAAGGGCGTATAAAAAAAATTTTTTGATGCAATCAATGTAAAAATGTTGAAAACATTAAAATCTATGGAAAAAACGAAAAAAAAAAATTTTTTTGTTATACGCCTTTTTGGTTTTAAGAAAAAATTTTAAGTCATAAGGGCGTATCTTGTTTTTTCGATTTAGTATCAGTTATAGATCAGAGTAAGAAAAAAAAATGCCACTCGACAATTTAATTTATAAGAATAAATATTTATTCAAGTGAAAAAAAGAATGAAAAATGAAGAAAAAATAAATTCATCCGGGTATTGGTCCTATGCCATCGCCATCGTCAGGATCATCTGTACCTAAGATTATAAAAAAAAAAATTTTTTAATTTTTTTTTAGAACATAACTTGGTAATAATAGAAAAATTTATAAACTATTATCATTGCTGAAAATTGGACTTTGATAATACCGATGAAAAAAAAAAAAACAAACAGAAAATAGAAAATAGAACCTTGATTGAAAAATGAAAAAATGCACCTTTGAAAAATTAAAAAATCTAAAAGTACTTTTTTTAATTTGGTTAAATCAAATTTCACTGCACTCATAGAATTTATCATTTTTTAAATGCATTTTTTTTATTCTCGAATTATACATATTTTTTACATTAATTGTTGAATCAAAAAAATTATAACAAACTTAAGATTCGATCAAAATTAAATAAAGAAATTTGGTTTTTTACTTAAATAAATATTTGTTCAGATGAATTAAGTTATGGAGTGATAATTTTTATTACCCTTGCAATTTTTGTTCTTACTCTGATCTATAAATGATAACAACCGAAAAAACAGGATACGCCCTTATGACTTTAAAAATTTTTTTTCTTAAAACCAAAAGGGCGTATAACAAAAAAAATTTTTTTTTTTGTTTTTTCCATAGATTTCAATCGTTTGAACATTTTTCATTGATTGGAGCAAAAAAATTTTTTTTTATACGCCATTTTGTTTCTAGTAACGCGTTATGTAACATTTGGTATAAAAAATACAATTTTTTTTATGCGCCCTTTTACCTTTAAGTAGTACTTTTCTTAAAGGTAAAAGGGCGTATGTCTTGAGATACGCCATTTCAGCTTTAGGATACCAACTTTTTTTTTTTCACAGATTTTTATGTTTCAGACAATTTAAAACCGAATGGCAAAAAAAATTTTTTTATACGCCCTTTCACCACAAATCCCTATTAACCCTTAGCTATAAGCCCTTTTACCTTTAAGCACGCGCATTATTTCAGGATTGAAAAGTATTCGGTAGCATTAGAAATTTTTAATGCTAGTTGAATCCTTTTATATCCTAAAAAGATAACGAAATAAAAACATTATTTCAGGATTAAAAAGTATTCGAAAGCATTAGAAATTTCAAATACTGGTTAAATTTATTTAAATCCTAAAAAGATAACGAAATATAAAAATTATTTCAGGATTAAAAAGTATTCGGTAGCATAAAAAATTTTAAATACTGGTGAAATTCTTCTATATCCTGAAAAGGTTATGAAATAAAAATATTATTTTAGGATTAAAAAGTATTCGGTAGCATTAGAAATTTCACATGCTAGTTGAATCCTTTTATATCCTAAATAGATATTCAAATAAAAACTTTATTTCAGGATTAAAAAGTATTCGATAGCATTAAAAATTTTAAATACTGGTTGAATCCTTTTAAATCCTAAAAAGATAACGAAATAAAAACTTTACATCAGGATTAAAAAGTATTCGATAGCATTAGAAATTTCAAATGCTAGTTGAATCCTTTTATATCCTAAATAGATATTCAAATAAAAACTTTATTTCAGGATTAAAAAGTATTCGATAGCATTAAAAATTTTAAATACTGGTTGAATCCTTTTAAATCCTCAAAAGATAACGAAATATAAAAATTATTTCAGGATTAAAAAGTATTCGGTAGCATAAAAAATTTTAAATACTGGTGAAATTCTTTTATATCCTAAAAAGATAACAAAATAAAAATATTATTTCAGGATTAAAAAGTATTCGGTAGCATTGGAAATTTTAAATGCTAGTTGAATCCTTTTATATCCTAAAAAGATAACGAAATAAAAATATTATTTCAGGATTAAAAAGTATTTAATAGCATTAGAAATTTTAAATGCTAGTTGAATCCTTTTATATCCTAAAAAGATAACGAAATAAAAATATTATTTCAGGATTAAAAAGTATTCGGTAGCATTAGAAATTTTAAATGCTAGTTGAATCCTTTCAAATCCTTCTACTCCTTTCGATTATTTTAGTATTAAAAAGTATTTAATATGATTAATCGTGAATTTTAAAAAAGGATTTACAGTATTTAGAAGGATTTGAAAGTATTAAAATTTTAATCCTTTTTAATCCTGTCAAATACATTTTTTTAATCAGGGAGACTCTTTGATTTGATTGATATCATTGTGACATTAAATTAACATAAAAATTTATTGTCGAATGATATCATGAAATGACTTACTTGTTAAGTTTATCATATGTAATATTTATATCATATCGTGACCTAAAATGATAGCTATTATTTTACGTACAGTTGACATAATAATTTCATCATATAATTACATAAGTTCTAAGGCGTTTTCTTACTTAAAATTGACATAACACGTCTATTATATAAGTGCATAAGTTCTAAATCTTTTCGTTAGGTAAATTTGACATACCAAAATATCATACGGATATACAAACTGCAGATCACTCTTGATGTACAGCTGTCATAACAATTAAATCCTAATTACCTAGTGAACACACGATCTTAAACTGACCTCCTGAATCGTTAAATACATTCAGGCCTGATCATGTCTGATCATGCCTGTTCATGTCTGACTAAGCCTGAACAGACATTATCCTATCTGAAGCATTAAATACGTTCAAGCCTAATCATGCATGGTCGTGTCTGCTTATGCCTGATGTCAGATATGATCATGTCTGTTCATGCATGATCATGTCTGAAGCGCTAAATACTTTATTTATAATTTTATTCACCTGGATGGGCATGAACAGACATGAACATTCCTCATCATACGTAAACAGACCTGACCAGGTCTTTTTAACGCCCTTGCGGCATTAAAAACATTCTGGATACACTCTGGAAATATTCTGGTAACACGGTGCAACCATACGGACTTCAGAGTATTTCCAGAATGGTTTTGTGCCCTTTTCTGAGAGTGAACCCAGAGTATTTCCAGAGCGGATACGGAGTAAATCCAAAGTGTTTCCAGAAAGTATCCAGAGTGGATACATACTGACACGGTTATGCATTCACATTGAACACAAATTAATACCAAAGTGTTTCCAGAATGTTTCCAGAGTGGGATCAGAGTCAATACATACTCAAACCAGAGGGTATTCAGAGTAAATGAATACTGAAAGAAAAAAAAAATTTACCGAAATATATTATTTTAAGAATATTCAAGAGCATTTATTGAATACAAAAATCAATTTTTCTTTGTCATTACCTGAAACGTATTTTATTTTTCTGGATTGTAAAAACAATTTTTTCAAGAAAACAAAAATATTTGACATTATTGTCACAATGTAATATAGCATCTACTATATGGCCATCCAAACAGGCACTTGTCACTCTGTCAAATAACAGAGAAGTACCCGTGCCAGAATTATCTTTAAATATAGAATATAAAAACTCTGAAACACCTATCTAACCAGGAACAGGACAATCATAAGTTGGGCGCGATCTAGCGGCGAACATTGAACTACTTCCACTGCTGCTTAGCACCAGTGACTTTCTCCTCCTTCACATATATCTTCTCCCAGCATATTTTTCTCTTAAGTCTTTCACATTAAAACCCGAGTCAAAGCAAAAATTTTTTTTTGGGATAAAAATACTTAATGAAAATAACAATTTTTAAAAAAACAATTGTTTCTTAAAAAATGTTTTTTATTGCTAAAAAGTGAATTTGCTAATTAATAATTTTTTTGTATTTATTAAAAAGTATTATAAAAATTACTGTTATTCATAATTCCTTAAGCAATTGAGTTAGAGCTTCGGTTACCCAGTAAACACATTGACGTAAATTTGACGTCAGAGTGACGTTACGCTATGTCATCATTTACGTAAGATATAAGTCACGAATGAGTCAGGTGTGACTCATTATTTCCCACTTTTTTACGTAAGATTATGATGTAAAACTAATGACGTATGCATGATGTAAATGTGATGTCTGTGTGACCTTCTATGACGTCAATATGACATATGGGTGATGTCAAAATTATCAATTCGGAAAAAATATTTTGAAAAAGAAAAAAGTAAAATGAAATACCGAATTTTTGATTTGATTATAACCGCGCGAACGCATTGTGAATTCTGAAACAAGATTAGATAACGTTAAATGATGAAAAAATCCTGGGCGTCTGCTGGGTTCGAACACGGCTCCTCTTGGCTGGTAGTCCTGAACGTTGCTCACTGGTCCACATCACGAGAGTTCAAATCTCGTGCTTAATTGATGTATTTAGAGTGAAATGCCGGAAAAGACAGAGTTAATAAGTTTTCGTGATGGATTTTTACAAAATTTAAAAAACTCCATGAATTTATATGAAATTTTATAGAAGCAATATTTGTCGACCTCGATGATAATTGTATAAAATTTCATTAAGTTTCATCAAATTTTTTAATTTTTTGTTGTGATGTGAAATTTCAAAAATCTTAAATAAAATTTTGCGAAACATTAAATAATTTCACAAAATCGTATGAAATTCAATCGATTGAAAAATTGTGATACTAAACTTTAAAATCATAATAGCAAAAGAGTTCAAACTGTCGTTACATTTTCTTTGTCATCCTAAATGATATTTTCGATATATCATTTAAAAAAATAAAGTTAATTTTTTTATGCTCACGCTAATGTTTTAATCTAAAACGTCTGAATGATCTATTATCGAGTTTATCGATTACTTTGACCCCAAAAATGTTCGACGTTTAGTTGTTATTTTTACACATTTACACATGTTTGAAAATTCATTCTACGATTGTTTTATTTCAATGAATAGATGATAAAAAACTATGACTCGGACATTACATCAGCATTGCGTAAAATACTGACTTGTCACTGATGTAAAGATATTATTTAAGAGTGACATCCACATTACGTATAACCGTGACTTTGCTACTGACATAAATGTATGATTTTAAAATTACGTCATTATGATATCCGGATAATGACTTTATTATTACATAACAATGTGATGTAGATTCTATGTCAAACGTACGTAATACATAAGTCATAACTGTGACATAGTACAAGAGTCATGCTTACATCAATATGATGTCACAAGCTTTACATCATATGAAAGTCATGTAGAACGTCAGATTGACATCAAATTTACATCAGATGTCGTGACATTGCTATGACCTACGTATGACGTCAAAATAAGGTCATGTGTTCACTGGGTCTTGTTCATTTCATCCTCATCGGCATTTTAATTGTTTGTTCCGAATTTCAGACTTCTCAAATATGGTCTAAGCATTTAAATAACTGACAACTTTCATTTGTATATAAATAAAATTTTTCTTCATTGCCATTAGTCTTTCAAGCATACGCTGACAGCTTCTTATAACATTAACTTTCAACTAATACGTTCTGACTGGCCTCAACCATTGAAATTTCAGGTTTCAAGCAGATGTTATAATGATTGACGTAAGATGAAACATAAATACAGACACAGTAAATATTGGTCCTCACCTCTGGCTTAGGCAAACACCTACCCTTTCCGACTTTCATGTTGTTTTACCTTTTATCACACAATATCCTGTTTTATCTTGAATTTAACTTTTTATTTTTCCATTTTCGCTGACATTCAGGGGAAGTGAGACAAATTTCCAGTTGCTATCAACAAAATTTTATTTTTATTTGTTGGGACGCATAAGATACTCTAAAGATGAAAAAACGATACGATGGGCTATTTTCGTGTTTTAAACAAAAATTGAAAGTATAGTAATTGAAGTAAAATTTTAACTGAGAGATCTTATTTGCAATACAATATTAGATTAAAAGCACAAAAGAAAAAAAAGTTTATAAAAAGAAGTTCTGGAAATCTTCAACTGTTTTAAAACTTCTTATAAGAATAATCAGATATCCTATTTTGTCTGGCTTTTTCTGAAACATTAATGCCATTTTTCAAAATCAAATTATTTAATTAAATAAGTTTCAGGTGGCTTCTAAAACTAATAAATGTGGTACACCAGAGTCACAAATTTCAACTCTTGAATCAACTATAAAAAATCTTAATAGCACTATAAATATTTTATTGGTAAGTGGAGTTATTTACTCGCAATAAATTATTCAATACACGGAAAGAAATTTTCTTTAAAAATTACCGTTAAATTCATTGTAATCGTGGGACATAATGCGGCGCTTTTATTTTATAACAGGGTATATCTTAATCTTGCCAAGTTTGGCCCCTTTATTAATTGATCTTAATAAGGGCGCCACTGGAAGCTAAGACTCGGCCTTCCAGAACCAGAGATGTTAATTTTATAAATCAGGGTCGTTGAAATATATAAAAGTGAGGAGATTGAGGGATTAAATTAATTTTGACACACAATTTAAATCAATATAATTACCGAATTTTATTTACCAATAACACTTTGCCCACCGGGTTTTTATTCCTTATAATTATTCATACAAAACATTTTATAAATTAAATGAAAGAAATATCGTTATAGATGTGAATAAATATAATAAACATACTCACTCCGCTCAGTGAAAAAAACTCTCTATTTACTATGTACGCAATGTTTTAAAAATTTATAGTTAATAATAACGAAAATATATTAACTAGAATTTACACTCGAAAAATTTCTGATGTTCATAATAAACTCGTAAACAACAGATTTTACTCATTTCTTAATTAATGAAAGTATTTTAACTTAAAATATGATAAATTAATGTTGTAAACATTCATAAATTAGCAGCTTTAAAAAAGAAAAAGTAATTAATTGACTTCAATTATTTTAAATGAAATTTATAGGAAAGAGCTGCTGTTTTTCTTGCTGGACGACCTAAATCAAAAAAATTATCACCATCTCAATTACTTGGGCAAAATCATAATAACCACACAAGTGCATCCATATTACGTCCTTTGAACGGCATCGATTGATATTTCAACTATAAAAATATTTATCTTAACTATTCTTTTAATTAATATCACTACCACCTTCTGTTAAAATAATAAATTATATAGATCATGTAATGACAACATATATAAAAATAAAGAATTATTTGTTCAAATTAAATAATAACAAAAATATGAATTATGAGTGAAGATATTTATTGAAGGACGTATGGCACGTCTACACACTTAATTATTAATTTATGAAGGATCAGTATTTATTATTCAATTTAAGCAGATAACTACCCGCATCACATCATAAACGATGACACATTAAGATATTTCATAAGTATTAGAGTGATCCAAAAAATAACAAATTTTTTTTTTTTTCCCGGAAACAGGTTCAAAAGTTTCATTTAGATCAAAAAAGACGCCTGTGAAAATTAGAGCTCTTAATATTAACATTGTCCGCATTGCACTTTTCTATTTTCCATAACAATAACATGGAAAAAACTTTTTTTACGTCTTCTGATTTTTATGAGTAGCTAACGATGCGTCATAGGAATAATCGGTAGGCATATTTTTGTAGGGAATTAAATGCTCTACAAAAAAAGTTTCTTATCATTTTTTGATAAATCTATTTGTTCAAAAGTTATTTGAGGTTGAAGTCGATTTCATATTAAATTTTGAGATCTTTTTACTTTTCCGGCGAAACCATCAAACCTATTACAAAATATCATGAGATCTTTTTTGTAGACAATTTTATTCCCTAGAAGTTATTTCAAATAAAGTTTTTTCGAATTCCGCATTGTTTTTTAGTTATTTTCATTTCAATGTCAAGCTCTTATAATCGATCAGGATACTATTTTTTTCATGAGCATGACATTAAAATAAAAATAACTAGCAAACAACTAGTTAATACATGAATTAACTAGTTGTAACAACTAGTTAATTTATTATTTATAGTGGATCTATAAGGTTATTTATAGTGGATCTATAAGGTTCTGGAGGGATAATACCTGCCATACTAGAAGAAAGTTACATCGAAAGTTAGGTGAAAGAACCATTTTTCCATCATTCATAAAATACTTTTGGCTACAACAAGAGCACCAGTCTCTTCGGAGACGTTTGGGTTCTTAATATTCGAAAAGATCCACTATAAATAATAAATTATAGGAAGACAATTTCTTCCTCGTATTCTTTATTGTTGTCCGCACCCTCCAACCCGCTTTTCTAAAAATTCTATCTTAATAGAAATTCGGTGGGATACCGCAATTTTACCGCGAAATTCGGTAGCAGTACGGAATACTACGGAATTTCGGTTTTTAAACGGTAGCTTACGGCAATTTACCGTAAATTCACAGAAATTTCGGTTTTTACCGTAATTCAGATCCGCCAGGGCTTTAATTAATGATTTTACACATGCGTTACTCAACTGCTAAAGAATATTTATAATTTCCGATATTTTCAACTGTAAATAAAATTTACAGAGAAACAAAAATTGCTTATTGCATAATGATTTATTAAATATAATAAATTTTTAATTATAATTTCAAAAAAACTCTTGATTTAAATCTCAAAAATAGCTTGATATAAATTTTAATTTATTTAATATTATTCATTATCTATTACTCTATTATTTTCTATTATCCTATCCTTATTATTTCATAAGAATTAAATTTTTGGATTGAATAGTGCGCTTTTCTGATCTGCAACTTATACTATCGACTTTGATCGGTAATAACGTTCACCAGCTGTATTCTGTAGGTAAAGTTCTTTTCTATTCATTATTTTTTCAAAAAATTATTAAATTTGGCATTAAATCTATTTGAATAATTGTTGTACGATCAAAGTATATGTCAGCTACATTCCTTTCATGTACCCTTCATGATAGCCAGAGTTTCTGATCAGAAAGTTGGTGTAGATGAGTTGCGAACAACTTGATGACAAGTTATCGACAACTTTCATCTTGTGTATCGGTCGACTACAACTTGGCAACAAGTTACTTAGAAACTTATATTGTAGTAGCTAAATAAATATATATATATATATATATATATATATAAAATATATACTGCGTACATACAACGCTGTAATCTGTATAGATATAGACTTGCACGACCGGTTAAGGCCATGCTTCGAGGGTGCCCCCCACTTTTTTCCAAAAAATGTGGCGCCGCCTGGTGGCCGCCAGCCGCTCTAAAAAAAGTACTAGAGCTGCAAAACTTTAAAATTAAATTAAAATTATTTAAAGTAATAAAATGCAACATATGTTAATTTTTAAATGCATGAAAAAATTTATATATTTTTTTGAAATCATTAGCTAATACTACAAAAATCTAAAACCCGAGATTGAAAAATAATATATTCATTGACCTTGACCTGTCAATATCACATTTATTTTCTATAAGTAAGTAAAAAAAAATTATAATATTTATCAAAAAAAGGGCTTCGTACAAGCAATTTTATAAACTCGTAGAATATTAAAAAAATTACTTACAGTAATTATAAATACCCAGTCGAGCGTAGTTTCTTTAATAAATTTCAACACAATATTCGCCATTTAGTAACTTTTTATTTTGACAGATGTAAACATCAGGTCTGTATAATTTTTTGGGTGCACGCGAAGGTGCTTGAATATAGTAGCGGGAAAAAATAAATTTAATAAATTTATTCCTTTCAATCAGAGCAATAATAGAGTTCTATATATCATTACTTTATTTAATTTTATTAATAAATAAAAATTTTTTTGATTCAAAGTACTAAATTAAAAAAAAGGTATATATATGTAATCGAATGTGATTACACCTGACTAATTGTCAGACCAGTGACCATACACTGTAAAATATTACGGTGTAAAAATTAGACCCGGAGGACTTTACACGGTCGTGTAGTGTAAAATATCGGTGTAAAACTTCTCTCGGTGTAAATTTTCCATCCGTGTAATCATAACCCGGTGTAATCTACTTCTTTTACACCGTTCCATGTTACTCGGTGTATTTTTGTTGAGTGATCATATACATTTATTTCAATTATACATATACATATATACATAGGGGAGGGGGGGGGGGGGCAAAATGGGTCCCCTAAAATTTTGAAGATGAAAAGTATTTGGGTGGGGAGAGGGGCGAAATAAGCCACTGAGCCAAAAAGGGCCACTGAGGCAAAATGGGCCCCCCCCCCCATAATTTTGAAGATGAAATGCGTTTGGGTGGGGGGCGGGGCAAAATGGGACATTGAGGCAAAAAGGACCACTGAGGTAAAATGGGCACTGAGGCAAAATGGGCCCTACAAAATTTTGAAGACGAAATGTGTTTGGGTGGGGGGATGGGCAAAAATGGACATTGAGGCAAAAAGGGCTATTGAGGCAAAATGGGCTATTGAGGCAAAATGGTCCCCCAAAAATTTTAGCATGAAAAGTTTTGGGGGAAGGGGGGTAAAATGTGCTGACGGGCTTTAAAAACTGCATGCGCAGTTTATTTGAAACATGATATGTTATGGCGCGAAACATAAAACAAGCGAGAAACATACATTGAGTTTTGTTGGGGGCCCGTTTTACCCAACTTTTCAGGATTTTTTAATTTTGATAGACACAGCAAATTAACACCGAAAACTCAGCCGAAGAAAAAAAAGTGAAATAAGCTGAAAAACTCACATTATCAAAACTTTCTGAGGGGGGCCCATTTGCCCCACATTTTACGATTTTTTATTTTTAATAGACAGAACAAATTAAGGTCAAATACTTGGCAATGGAGTAAAAAAAAGTAAAACAAGTAAAAAAAAACTGAGGATTTGAAAATTTTTTTCCTAAGGGGCCCATTTTGCCCCTCCTCTTCCCCTGTATATATAATTCAAAGTCTTCCGGCCCATTTTACCCCCCGCCCCTAAAATTTTCATGCCAAAAATTTTTGGGGGACCACTTTGCCTCAGTGACCCATTTTGCCCCTCCCCACGCCCCGAATACTTCTCATGTTAATAATTTTTTGGGGACCAGTTTGCCTCAGTGGCTCATTTTACCTCAGTGTTCCATTTTGCCCCTACCCACGCTCCAAACACTTATCATGTTAATAATTTTTGGGGGACCATAGAGCCTCAGCGACTCATTTTTCCCCTCCCCACGCCCCGAATACTTCTCATGTTAATAATTTTTTGGGGACCAATTTGCCTCTCTGGCCCACTTTACCTCAGTATCCCATTTTGCCCCTCCCCACGCTCTAAACACTTTTCGTGTTAATAATTTTTGGGGGACCATTTTGCCTCAATGTCTCATTTTGCCCCGCCCCCACCCAAACGCATTTCATCTTCAAAATTATGGGGGGGGGGCCATTTTGCCTCAGTGGCCCATTTTACCTCAGTGGTCCTTTTTGCCTCAATGTCCCATTTTGCCCCGCCCCCCACCCAAACGCATTTCATCTTCAAAATTATGGGGGGGGGGCCCATTTTGCCTCAGTGGCCCTTTTTGGCTCAGTGGCTTATTTCGCCCCTCTCCCCACCCAAATACTTTTCATCTTCAAAATTTTAGGGGACCCATTTTGCCCCCCCCCTCCCCTATGTATATATGTATATGTATAATTGAAATAAATGTATATGATCACTCAACAAAAATACACCGAGTAACATGGAACGGTGTAAAAGAAGTAGATTACACCGGGTTATGATTACACGGATGGAAAATTTACACCGAGAGAAGTTTTACACCGATATTTTACACTACACGACCGTGTAAAGTCCTCCGGGTCTAATTTTTACACCGTAATATTTTACAGTGTATGGTCACTGGTCTGACAATTAGTCAGGTGTAATCACATTCGATTACATATATATACCTTTTTTTTAATTTAGTACTTTGAATCAAAAAAATTTTTATTTATTAATAAAATTAAATAAAGTAATGATATATAGAACTCTATTATTGCTCTGATTGAAAGGAATAAATTTATTAAATTTATTTTTTCCCGCTACTATATTCAAGCACCTTCGCGTGCACCCAAAAAATTATACAGACCTGATGTTTACATCTGTCAAAATAAAAAGTTACTAAATGGCGAATATTGTGTTGAAATTTATTAAAGAAACTACGCTCGACTGGGTATTTATAATTACTGTAAGTAATTTTTTTAATATTCTACGAGTTTATAAAATTGCTTGTACGAAGCCCTTTTTTTGATAAATATTATAATTTTTTTTTACTTACTTATAGAAAATAAATGTGATATTGACAGGTCAAGGTCAATGAATATATTATTTTTCAATCTCGGGTTTTAGATTTTTGTAGTATTAGCTAATGATTTCAAAAAAATATATAAATTTTTTCATGCATTTAAAAATTAACATATGTTGCATTTTATTACTTTAAATAATTTTAATTTAATTTTAAAGTTTTGCAGCTCTAGTACTTTTTTTAGAGCGGCTGGCGGCCACCAGGCGGCGCCACATTTTTTGGAAAAAAGTGGGGGGCACCCTCGAAGCATGGCCTTAAAGTCTAGTATGTTTTTAACCTTCATATGATTTGAATATAAGCTTTCAATTTTTTTAATCAAATTTTATTTTATTCCACTGTCTACGTGTACTTGAACGTGAAATATTTAACAAGAAATGTATGTAAAAATTTTTATTAATTTTCTTTGAATTAAAAATGTTTTACATTGTGAAAATTAATTAAATTGTTTTCAATTACTTTCATTTTTTATGTTATTAATATAATGTTTAAATGTGTGTTTTTTCATAACAGTATTAATTATTTTATTGGAAATATGATTTTATACATTTTTTAATCGTTATTCAGCAATCATGACAGACCAAGTGCAAAGTCCAAGTGGCGTACCGCATCTTGAAGTACTCGATCGTGTAAAAAATATTCCTGCTGTTCATACGGCAATTGAGAAAACTGGCTCAACTTACTCATATTTGAAAGGATCACATCAACTTATTAATTGGGCATTGAGTTATGCAGAAGCTGGATTGCACTTTGCAACAGCATCTGCAGCTCCAATTGCTGTTCCTCTTGCTAAAAAATTTGAGGGCCAAATTAATACGGTAGATCAGAAATTGTGTAAAGGGCTCGATATTGTCGTACAAACAGTTCCTATCTTTAACCAACCAACTCAAGAGGTAGTATTCGTTATTTTTTTTTTATTTTACTACGAGGTTAAATAGTTCATTAAGGGGGGGGGGGGGGGGGGGAGGTAGGGTTTTAAAGGCGAAAAAAAGCATATTATTGTGACTTTTTCCCGGCAAGATGAGTAATATAATTTCATTAAACTTAACCACATATTATTGTACAACTTTTAAAGAATATCAGAAAAAATTTTCAACGAAAAATATTGATTAATAAGCTGGTGACGTTGAATCTCCGGAGGCGCCTCGAAAAAAAGTCGTTTTACGGTGAATATCATAACTCGTTACCGGATCATCGGAAAAAAATAATTGATATGCATTTTTAAGTTGATGTATTTCTCGAGGTAACCATGAAGAGTTTTTTTTTTTTTTTTTTTTTTTCGATTTTTTGCAGCACTTGGAAGTGAAAAACGCGATACTAGCTCAGAAAATCGCGGTTAATTTGTTATTAAAAAAATGAAAAACAAAAAAAAACTCTTAGTAGTTACCTGTTGATTTATGTGAAGAAGTAATGTTCAAATTTTCAAAGGGATCGGTTCAGTACATTTTGAGTTATGATGTTCGCGGACTTTAAAAATAACGTTTTCGGGAAAATCCATTTAAAGTTTTTTATTCGTGAAAATTTGAAATAAACTATCAATCAAAGAATATGAATTTTTATACTTATATTGAGTCATCAGTTTACATCCTTCGAAAGACACACAGTCGGAGAAAGGGATTCGGAAGAACAAAGAAAATTGCAGCTGATTTCTACTAGGGGTATGTAGGGGCAGGTCGGGCAGGTATAAAAATCAGGTATACCGGCCGGTCATTTAAAACACTGTAACTCCGTTAGTTTTACTCGGATTGATTTAAAATTTGTACACAATATTCTTGACATATTGCTCATTCAGAAAAAAAATTGAAAAAAAAAATTTAAAAACCCTACCCCCTCCCCTTAAGAAAAAGAATCTAATAGTAATAATATTCTCTGGTAGATACGAATTACGTTACTTTACCGCAATGTACGGCAATACGTTAATTTTACAATATAATACGGTATTTTACAGTGAATTACGGCAAAATACGGCAATTTGCCGTAATTGGTGGCACTTTGACCGTAAGCACTGTATGTTTTTGTATCTTCACAGTGCAATACTTCACTTTAAGGTAAAATACCGCAGGCTTGCCGCAATTTTACGGTGAATTACCGTACTTTCTCCGTAGATTACTAGACTTTACCGCAAATGCCGTAATTCTTCCGAATACCGTAAATTACCGTAATTCGGATCCACCAGGGTTGATAGCATTTATACTAAAATTACTTTGTAAAGATTTATGATGCAGCGAGGAACGTCATGAATAGTTCTCTTCAACCAACAATTGATAAATTACTTGTAGCTAAAGAATCAGCAACACATCAAGCAAATGTAATAAAAAAAATAAGTGTCGATAAAGCCAATGAACTTTTGAATAACCATTATGGTGATTTGGCAGTACAGAGTATAGACAACACAAGCGTTCTCGTTAATAAATTGATCGATTATTATTTCCCTCCTATTGGAGAAGAAGAAACCCAACCAGGTAAACTATAGTTAAGTCTGCAAAAGAATGGGCTTTTTGTCCCACTATTTTTCTATAATTAAGTCATTACTGCGCATGCTCGTTAGTGCAAAGTCATGGACTTCATCATAATAGCGAAGTAGTAGGAGGAAAGCTCATTCTTTGGCAGACTTAAGGACGTTCTTGCGCGACTCGTGAGTCAAAAATGAGGGCTAACATTTTTAAATTTAATTCCAAGGCTATTAAATTTTTGAAAATATTTCAATTTTTAAATAATTTATCAATTTTTTTGAACTTTCAAAAATATTTATATAACAGTTGTTGTAAAAAATGTAAATTTCTCAATTAGACATTACTTCGACTTAAATTTTTTTTGTCATAATAAATTCAGCAGTATCGCCTTTTCTAAATCTCAATGTTTACATATGTATGTCAATTAATACACATCATGGATAATAAAAATAAGAATAATTATTATCATGTGAGAAATGATCATGTTTTTTTTTAAAGGAAATTTGTTTAAGGGCATTCTCAGACAGTGCCCCCCACTTTTTAAAAATATAAAATTACTTTCAACTGTCATAACCGTATTAAAATTTTATTAATTAATTAAAAAAGATCGATAACATACTTTGAAATTTTCAAGAACGATAATTATTGATTCGTTCGTGCCAAAAATATATAATTTTAATTTCCATCTAATAGTAAGTCTGACGCAAGAACGTCCTTAACTACATATTTTTTAGTTCTTATGAAACTGTTTTAACTCAATAATTTATAAAATTTATTGAGAACATATTGAGTTGAATATTTTTTCTATTTTTCATTCCTCATAACTTCATTTTGTACCGTAAAATAAATAATTATCTAATTATCATGTAAAGAAATCATTGTAATTTAAAAAATTCATTATTTCACAAACCATAAAAATTCGTGATAACTAGTAATTAAAACAATAAATTATTTTAATCCAGCTCCAGTATCAGCAGATGAAAATAAAGTGTTACACGCCGTGCAAACTATTGGTCAATTGTCATCTAAAACTGCCAATCGTATTTTTCATTCTGTCTCAGCTCAGTTAAAAACTATTCAAAAACAAGATGTAGCTACGTACATATCGAGCGTTGTTTCAATACTTCATTTGACTCATTTTCTCAATCTTGCAAAAGAAATTAGCAACCCGACTATATCTTCAGATAATGAAAATTGATTTACATTCAATTAAACTAATGATTTTTTTTTCTTCATTCTTTATATTCTACAATTTTATTCGTTAAAGCTGCCTTTTCAATTTTCTACTGTCGGAATTTTTTATAACGCCATGAGTAATACAATTATAAAAATATTATAATAAAGTAAGAAAAATGTTGAAAATTTATACTGTTATTAAAAATTGTTTTAGCATTGAAAAAGTAAAAAGTATGAAATGTGTACACTTACTCAAAATTTAGTTAAATATGATCATTCAAAACTGTCGGTTGAAATAAGATTGAAAGAAAAATATTGATGTAATGATTTTTATATAATTGTGTACTATATAAATATAATAGTTAAATATGAGAATAACCAATGAATCTTAATTTATAACATTTTTTTATATTAATATTTTTAATTACTAAATACACTATTAATTTAAACATAGGGTTATGAAAAAACTTTATATTGGAGATTTATCAAAGCCATAATTGGCATATTCACGATCAGTTTTAGTTTGATAATTAGGATATCCCGGAAAATCAGGAAGCACAATAGGTCTCGATTTGTCAAGTCTCCACCCACTTTTTGTCGTCCAGTCACCTTGATTGTATTTGAAATAGTAAACGGCTGAATAAAGAAACAAAATTCCAAAAAAAGATTTGCTAATTAAGTGTCGACAGAAATAGGCAACATCTGGACCATATTTTGGTAATAGGGCATTTTCAAGTTTGTCAAGAGGAGCACGATAAAATCTTCTGAGAGGATTGTAACGTTGTTTATAATACTCTGGATTGTATACAGGCTCATCTGGAGCTAGATGTTGATCTTTTAACCATTGAGCACGCCATGCTCGTTCTTCATCTGTCATGCCCAAAAGACGTTCTCGTTCACGAACCAAACGTCCAGCAATGGGCATGGGTTTCACCCCACTCGTTTGTGATTCAACACTCTTCATTGTTTGATTTATTTAAGACTGCTACGATTCCTAAAATTATAAATAGATAAACTTATTTCTTGTACTAATTCACTTAACTAATTAAAAAAAAATATTGAAAAATCCAAAAGTGCACACCTTAATCGCTTAATTTATTTAGTCATTAACTTTTTTTTTATAATTTCATAATATTATAATATGATTCGTTCTTGCGGCAATCGAAAGAGTTTGTTGGCCGTTAACTTTTTTGAAAATATCAGATCATTTGATCGAGTAGACTTAAAGGTGTTTGAGAATTACAAAAAAAAAAAAATTTTTTTTTCTAGTTTTTTTTAATTTCTCGGAAGCAATTCAAACGATTAACTCCGACATCTAATCAGAACTAGGACTCAATAAAACACGTTGATTGCCGCCTTAACCATCTCAATCGGCTTATTTGTTCGAGAGATATAGTCGGAAAAAGAAATGTTAAAAATCGGTTTTTTAGGAATATCATTGAAAGGTCTAAATCAAACATTTCCAAAGTTTAATCAGCTCTATAATTCAATGAAAAGTTCCGATTACCACCTCTAACATCAAAATCAATTTATTAGTTGAAAAGATATCGGCCTCGAAAAGTTAAAAAAATAACATTTTATGTAATTTTTCCCAAATAAATCATAATATAATGTACTATAATGTATTCAAAATCATACCAACTATTTGTCTTTATGATCTCTTTCGATCACCACGTAATGTAATGTAACTCATTCATCAGTTTATATAATATTCTCAATAAAAAAATTGAAAAAACACCGTTTTCAATATTTTTCTTGAATGTCTCATGTATTAACGCTTGATATGAATTAGAAATCATTTAAATTCTTACTTTGATCACTTGTATTGATTTCTGCCTGAATATAGTTTTTTCTTATTTAACATAATCGTGGAGGCAAGATAATAACTCTATTCTTTACTTCTTTATTCGTAAGTATCTCTATTATATACTAAATAGGTCTATTCCATAATAAATCTATACGTAAATAACACTATTCCTAAAAAACTCTCTTCTTAAATAATTATATTCCTAAAAAATATTTATTATTAATTTTTTCAATTCTTATATATCTTTATTCTTAAATAACTCTATTCGTCAATTTTACCATTCTTAAAATTTCTCTATTTTTAAATATCTCTATTCCTAAATATCTCTATTCGTTAATGTCTCTATTCCTTAATATCTTTCTTACACATAACGAATATACATTATAAGTTGCAATAAAAACGGATGTAAAATATATAAAAAAAATTTTTCTTCATATTGCAAGAACTGAAACAAACGAAAAATTATTTGAGCTGTACACTTGCTCCAGGCTGGATTACCAAGTGCTCTAGCTGTCATGGACGTCTAAGATGGCCAGCTCCTTCTTTTTTTTTGTTAAAAGAAAAAGTCGTTACTATTAAAAAATTAAACTATCAATTCAGAATATCAATAACTAATTAAGTATTATAAATATGTGTAATAAATTAAGTGTACAGCTCAATTAATTATTTCTGTTCCACAATTTTTTCTTTCAACATAAAAAAGGAGTAGCTGGCCATCTTAGACGTCAATGAAAGCTTGAGCACTTGGTACTCTAGCCTGGACCAAGAGCACAGTCCAAATAATTTATTTATTCCAGTATTATTTTTTTGTTAAGCAAGGAAAAGCTGGAGCTGGCAATCTTAGACGTCTATGACAGCTAGAGCACTTGGTAATCCAGCCTGGAGCAAGTGTACAGCTCAAATATTTTTTTTTTTGTTTCAGATCTTGCAATATGAAGAAAAATTTTTTTTATATATTTTACATTCGTTTTTATTGCAACCCTGGTGGAAATTTTTGTGACTTCTGTTTTAAAAACTTAATTCTAGAGTTCTCAAGACTTTTTCAGAGTTCTAAAGACTTTTTCAGACATAAGTCCGAAAAATTTTCACCAGGGAACTTATTATGTATATTCGCTATGTGTAAGAAAGATATTAAGGAATAGAGACATTTACGAATAGAGATATTTAGGATTAGAGATATTTAAGAATAGAAATATTTAGGAATAGATATATTTAAAAATAGAGAAATTTTAAGAATGGTAAAATTGACGAATAGTTATTTAAGAATAAAGATATATAAGAATTGAAAAAATTATGAATAAATATTTTTTAGGAATATATAATTATTTGAGAAGAGAGTTTTTTAGGAATAGTGTTATTTACGTATAAATTTATTATAGAATTGACCTATTTGGTATAGAGATATTTACGAATACAGAAGTAAAGAATAGAGTTATTATCTTGCCATCGTGGATAAATATTTAAAAAACGTTCATTCATTAATTATTTTCGATTCTGAAATTCCCAATTTCAACATAAAACGTCACTCTTTTGAGCTTGAAAAGCTCATAAAAAAACATTAGAGCAAGGGTGTTTTCGAGGTCGTAGAGCTAGTCATTAAAAACTACGAGGAAGTATTTTAAACAATTGATTACTTTTGAATCTTTCTAAATATCTCCATGAATCGAAATGTCTGTGTTATTTAGCTTTAAATAAATAATTTGAAAGTATTTGAAAACTGTAATATTTATGAATTTTCATGAATTTCCGTTTGAAACGTAATTCAATTATTATTGCGAGATTAAAGAGTATTTCAGTGTTTTTAAAAAATTTTATAATGTCGAATCGTCCCAAGTATTTCAACGACTAGAAAATTCCACTGCTACTTTGTGATTAAAAATTATCGTCAAGTATTTAGAGAATTGAATAACTTGTCTCCGAAAATTATTGAATAACGGGTGCAATTCTGAAATTTTCAAAAGGCTTTGAAGCTTGAAAATGAAGAGGATTTATAGATTATTGAAGAATTATTAAATTCCGAAATAAAAATATAATAAGTATTAAAAAAAAAAATTTAGTCTTTCCAAATCCTTTTTCTTAATCAGAGATATTCTGATTAATAAAACTAATGATTTAAAGTTTCTAAGTAAGCCATATGAATTAGTAAATAATAATATTAATTTTGATAAGAGAATGTGAATCTTCGACAATAACTTTTAAAATTTTCATAAATATTCACCATATCAACTACTCCAATCAACGAAATCAAGTAATCAAATTTAAATTAAAGTTCAAATATATTTAAAATATAGAAATATTACTAATATAGAAAAATCCATTACTGATGAAACTGTGAGGTTATGAAACATGTAATTTTAATTAAAAACGTATGAAAAAATAACATCATACAACAAGTAAGTATCAATGATGGAAATATAAAAGTTAATAAATAAATCAACACCTCTAAAATCATTTTACAAAATTTATTACGTACCGAAATCTTCGTAACAAGTTTTTCCTTTGTTAAATAACAATAAAAGTTTTTCACCTCTACTGGCTTCTAAATTAGTTGCTACTTGCTATATCCAGTATCCAACCCTGATAGCCACACTCTAAATATAATTAGTCAGTAAGTTCTGCAGTGAAAATTTACGGCTAACTTAACGACAAGTTTCTGGCAAGCCTTGGCTGGATAATACTTACGTGCAAGTCGAAGCAAATCTACTGCCGTCATCTGAATGTAATTTGACAGAAAAACTTGCCGTCAATTTTAAGTGAAACTTTCCATCAACTTAACGTCATTGTCTGACAGTAACACTTGCAGTCAAATTGAATTCAAATTATAAACAATTTACTGTCAACTTAAAGGTAATTGTTTGCTCTCTAATACTTTCCTTCAAGTTAGCTTTAGAATACGGCAGCAGCTTAAAGTTAACTTGTGGATAAGGTGGCTATCAAGGCGGTATCATGCAAAGTGTAATTATCGACTGAGAATGTTCCAGATAGCGCTAATTTGTCCGCAACTTGACGTATACTTGCAGCTGAACCTTTCCTAATAGCTCAGTTTGCTTGGGCAAAAGTTTACTGTACAAGAGTTTCGTTGAAAACTTGCTATTGAATTTGGCGTAAATTTACTGCCTGAATTAGAATGCAAATTCACTTCAAAAGTTGACTAGAAAAAAGTTGTCTTTAATTTTCAGGCAAATTTTATGTCAATTTATCGTTAATTTGATTTGAAAAACTGTTAAGTATATTTTCACGCTCAAATTGTAGACAATTTTATGTATAAATTTGCTTACCTTCTGAAATGGTAAGAATGAACATTACCGACTGTTTTGTTTCGTAAAAGTTTATCTTTAAATAGAAAAAAAATTAACCGCAAATTTTGTACTTTCAACTTTTGCTGTGAAATTGTCTGCAAATTCCGGCAGCAGATTTTAGGTAATTTCAACATCAAATTACTGTCAATTTCAATGCAAAGTGGCTATTAGGGGTAACTCGTTAGCGTGAGTGAACC
Source organism: Microplitis mediator (assembly GCF_029852145.1). NCBI lineage: Eukaryota > Metazoa > Arthropoda > Insecta > Hymenoptera > Braconidae > Microplitis > Microplitis mediator. Next base: position 8,931,486 of record NC_079971.1, read on the forward strand.
CCCTGATAGCCAGACTCTCTGATCAGAAAATTGGTGTACATTAGTTGCGACCAGCTTGACAACCAGTTGTTGACAACTTTCAGCTTTTGTAACTGTTGGCGACAAGTTGCTGCAGCATATTGTCGCTAGCTCGCTGCTAACTTGGCTATCAGGGAATAATTGATGGCAACTAGTCATCAAGTTGAATACAAAAAATGGTTGAGTAAGAAGTCTCCTAAAACTCAACGGAAACTTTCTCTTCCAAGTTCCTTTTCTATTGTAGCTGCAGATGACGGCAGTAGATTCGCATCAACTTGCACGCAACTTTTATCCAGCCAAGGCTTGCCAGAAACTTGTCGTCAAGTTAGCTGTAAATGTTTCACTGCAGAACTTGCTAAGCAATTATATTTAGAGTGTGGCGAGTGTGGCAATCAGGGTTTATAGAAATGGCCTGAAATTTGCTGTCCGAATTTCCGGAAAATGACAGCAAAAGTAGGAAAGAAAAATTTGCGATTAATTTTTGCTCAATTTAGAGGAAACTTTTTACTAGAAAAAAAATATCGGTACTCTCTAAATATGGATTAGTGGAAATTTCATTAATTACGTTAGTGAAGCAGTATTCACTTCATAATCAGTGTATTTATATAACAAATTAGTGAATTCTCACTAATAAATTTAGTACTGTAATTTTCACTAGCAAATTAGTGATTTTCACTACTGAACTAGCGATATTTTCATAATTTCTACAAGTGAAACTGTTATTCACTTATTAATTGATGAATTTCACAATTTCAATAGTAACTTTAACCAGCAAATAATTAAATATTTTACTAGATATAAATATAATTAATAATTATGGTGCTATTTTTAGAAATTTTAATAAAAATTATCATTTATTTCCTCCACGATATCTCGCTAACGAATTGACCGATTTTAATGGTTGAGGTGGTAATCGACGCGTTTTATTGAGTTCTAGAGCTAATTAGATTTTTAAATTGTTTGGTTGAGTCGTCTTGAAGATATTCGTAAATAACTGTTTTTTACCATTTCTTTCTCCCGCGATATCTCTCAAACACTTCAACCGATTAAGCTGGTTGGGTCGGCAATCGACGCGTTTTATCAAATTCTAGAGCTGACTAGAATTTTAAAGTCGATCGTTATAATCGTTTTTGAGAAATCACTAAAAAACTTGAAAAAAACAATTTCTTTTTTTCGTAATTCGCCAATATTTTCGAGCTTACATGATCAAATGATCTGAAATTGTCAGGAAAGTTGATGGCCAACAAGCTCTTTCGATTTCCACCTCCCGATGAAAAAAGATTTTATACGATTGTATAGAATTATATATCAATTATATATGGACTATATATAATTGATATATGATCCGATTGTATACAATTTCTATACAAATTGTATACAATTCTATATAATTATATACAATTCTATATATTGCAATTATATAGAATTGTGTATAAATATATAGAATTGTATAGAATTGTATAAAATTGTATATAATTATATAGACTTGTATACAATTTGTATAGAATTATATACAATTTCTATACAGTTGTATACAATTGGATCGGGCCATTTTTTGTATATAATTTTATACAATTGTATAAAATCTTTTTTCATCTGGCTTAAACATCCAAATCGATTCATTAGTTAAAAAGTTAGAACGAGTTTACACACACACACACACACACACACACACACACACACACACACACACACACACACACACACACAGAATAGCTTCCTAGGACCTCGAAACATCGACATCTGGTGAAATTTCGATTTTCGCAAATCGGGGTGAAAACAATAACTTCCCAATTTTTCGAAAATTTACAATTTTCGTCGCGGGAAGTTAAAAAAAAATCATAACAAACAGATGTCTCATGTATTCTTATAGTCACTGAAGTAGGTCATTGTTTTTTTTCATCGATAAAAAATTGTGGCGCGAGCTGGGCTTGATCTTGAGTTCTTTAGATTGAAAGTCTGGCGCATTAACCACTGCGCTGAGTGATGAACCCGGACTAGAAAATACGATTTGTGACGATTAATTAAAAATTTAATCGTCATTAATCGGCTCTAATAGTCATAATCGTCATGGTTTTTCACATTTAATCGTCTCTAATCGTCAAAAGACGATTTATTATTCTACGATTAATGACAATTAAAATTTTCAATCTTCATAAATCATTTTTTATTAAGAACAATTATTATAAATTAAAGAATTAAATTCTCGGCAAGAAGGCCAGAATTAATTAAACAACTAAAATTAAATTAAAAAGTTTAATTTCTCGGCAAGAAGGCCAGAAATTTTAAATAATAAATCTAGTTAATAAGAAAGTGCATATAGTAAATTAATCATTTTATTTAATAAGAATATTACACAAGTACTAAATCTAAAAGAGTGAAAGAAAAGTAAAAGTGCTGTGAATTAGTGATAAAAAGATAAATAAATATAAGTAATAAAATTTATCGGTAAAATGATGTCAGTCATAATTATAAAATAAAATTGTTGATGCGAAGTAGAGAGAGATAGCGTCAGTCGCGGGCGACAGTTTTCCAGTGTCAGTAAATTCTTTACTCAACAACTTGATATTTGAAAAACTGAAAGTACAAAATTATAAAATAAATAACATTTCAGTCGTGGAATTTTAATTATAAAATTTAAAAATAAATAAAATCATAGTCGTGAAAAATTTTAAGTAAAAAGTTATAGAAAAAATAAAATTATGTTCGGGAAATAAATTACGAATTTATGAAGTGTGTGTGTGTAAGAATCAGTCCTGTGGACAAATAAATTGATAACGTGTGTGTGTGTGAGTGGGAAGAAAAATTTAAGTATTCCAAGTGAATATATTTTAATTTCGTTATGTTAAATAAATAAGATCCAGAAGATCGGGCAAGTTGCCGAAATTAACTTTATATAAAGTCCAGGGGATTAATTCGGTTTTAATTAAAAGATCAAGGGGATCAGGCCGGTGGCCAATAATTGTAAAGTCCAGGGGACTAAGTTTTCGTTTTTATAAAAGATCCAGGGGATCAGGCCGGTGGCCAATATAATAAAAGTCCAGGGGACTCGTTAAGTAATTAGTAAAAGTCCGGTGGACAGAATTTTGTTTAGTAATAAGTATTAAGAATAAAAGTCCGGTGGACGAATTTTGTATAAGTAATTATAAGTAAGAGTAAAGCCCGGTGGGCCAATTTGTTAATTACAAAATAAAAGTAAAATTATAGTGATATTAAATTGTGTGTCAAATAAATTTCATCCCTCAATCTCCTCACTCTTATAACTTTTAACGACCCTGAAATTCTCAAATAACATCTCCGGTTTTGGAAGACCAAGTCATAGCTTCCAGTGGCGCCCTTATTAACATCATTTAATAAAAGGGCCAAACTTGGCAAGGTTGAGATAAACCCTGTTATAAAATATACTATTTACACTCACGCGATCGCATACGTGGGTTAGCGCAGTGCATAGCATTAAAGACTTTGGATCGGAAGGATGCAGGTTCGAGCCCAGCAGTCATCGGGATTATTTCATCAGTAAAAATCATATATAATTTCTCTAAGTAACGCTTCTAATACAATAGATTACATTTCGGATCTAATTAAAGTTATTTTATTTTTTTTTTGCAATTTAATATTTTTTTTAATAGGGATCGCACGTTTGGGATTATGTAGGTCTTACCCAATTGGGAACCTATAGGGATTGCCCGATCGGGGCCCAAGTACGTTTTTGCGTTTCATCCCAATGTAGGGTCCCCATTGGGCAACCCGATTGTTTACTGGCCTAACAAACTTTTGAGCTCGAAGAGCTAAAAAATTGACAAGTAATAATGTTTCCGAGCTCCCTGAGCTCGAAAACTGCGGGAAGTTTTGGGACTGGCCCGCAGAGTCAGGCGGTTTTCAGATTTTTTTTTTTTTGGAGCGTTAGGAGATTGTGAAGAACTCGCTGAATTTTGAATTTGTTGGTCCAAAATTTTTATCTTGTATTCACGCTATATCCAAAAAGATATCCTTGAAATATTAAAACATTCCATGCAATAGTTTTCTTTAAAAAAATTCCTAAAAATTACCTTTTTGTTCAGGGGGTCACACTAGTGGTCCCCCTTAAGCTCAAGAAATATTCATAACAGGAGATACGAAATTCCACAAAAGTAGGATTTGCAGTACAATAATCATATCAAAAGTTGAATAAAATTTCATATATTTAAAAAAAAAATAATTAATATTATGAAATAATTATAAAAAATAATTAATGATTAAAAATAAAATGAGCGATTGAGGTGTGCACTTTTGGATTTTCCAACATTTTTTTTTTAGTTTGAATGTAATTGACATGCATATTCACAAATATCCTAAATCCCAACTTCATTATTTGAGTCATTATTTACAGATATTTTAAATGAGATTTTATGAATGACTATATCCGCTCATGCATGATTATATATAATCATATATAATTATGTATAATAAGATCTGGTTAATTTTTGGATCTAATCATCTATAAGTGATTATATATAATTATTTATGATCCGAAAATCACTTTTTCCCGGGTTGTTATTTTGTTGACTTTGAATATGAATTGATAAAATATTGTTTTTATTCAAGTAGTCAATAATGTAGCAGTACACAATGAAAAAAGATTTTGTCTAATCATATATGATTATATATGATCATATATGATTATATATAATCATACATGAAATTATATACAATCATGCATGATTATATATGGGGTCATATATAATTATATATGACCCCATACATAATTAGATCTGATCATACCTGGCTGTTATAACCCCATATATAAGTCTATATATGATCAGATCTGACTATATATAAGTCTATATATAGTTAGATCTGATCATACCTGGCTGTTATGACCCCATATATAATCATTTACAAGTCTATATATGATGAGATCTGAGTATATATAAGCCTATACATAATTTGATCTGATCAGACATGACTGATATAAACTAATATGTAGTTATATATGTCAATGTACGATTAAATCTGATCAGACTTTATTGATATGAAACCTATCAATATTTAATTATGTATATAATTCCAATAAATATATATATATATTAAATAATATGACAATTTTTTAATATCAAAGTTATTAAATTTTGATTTTGTCAACTATCAATCAAACTTAAATCCCCAGTACTTAAAAAATGTTGAAAGGTTTCGGCAGCAATTTAAAAGTATAAAGTATCAATTTGATTATTTGAGTTAAGTAATGCCATAAACTTCTCTTAATTATAAGTGTAGAATAGACTAGAGGATCAGACTACCATCCATCGATAACCAAAGTTAAGCAGCATCGGCGTGGGACATTAATTGGACGGATGACCTCGTAGTAAAATAGTAGTCAACGGATAAGAATTTTTATTTTTTATTATTTAATTTTAACCGATGTTTATATTGATGAAGACAATAAATCCTAATCAATTTACTCAATTAATAATTTACAGATTTTCTCTGATTAAAAAAGCGATTTAAAACGATTTGCAATGTTAAATGCCCATAAGAAGAGGGATTCAAAAGTATTCAAGGTATTCAAAAGCATTAAAAAGTATTTAAAATTTGTTATTTCGAATCGTTTTAAATCGCCTTTTTTTAATCAGGGTTCTAAATGAGATTCTAAAAATGATTATATTCGTTCATGCATGATTATATATAATCATATATAATCATGTATAAACATATCTGACTATATATAATTAGACCTGGTCAATTTTTGGATCTGATCATATATAGACGTTTATGCATGATCATATATGATTAGACAAAATCTTTTTCCATCGGGTAGTGAAATGTTATTTTTTCTTATATATTGTTATAGAATGTATAAATACGATTTATATAAAAATATCTCGTCTCGTCTCATTATTCTGTGTTTTCGATGATGCAATTACTGGTATGAAGCTCTGTGACGTTTTCTAAAGTCTTGTGGCCCCAATGGTGCCAGTATAGTATTGTGGTAAAGTGTGATATAGAGTAGGGAGCGGTAACACGTCGGATCGCATGTTTTCTGTCTACCTATACCTACACAAATGACATAAAATGCACATACTTTTATAGAAACGGCAAGAGGGATGAAATGTGGTGGACCGAGTGGCTCCCTCAAGCGGGCATGTTGTGTCAGTCGTGTCGTGTGCTGCGTTGCAGTGTGTCGTATTGTTATTATGGAGCGTCCATTATTTTACATTTGGAGTCATATCACGTATTCTTAATCACTCCTCTGCATTATTATCGTGTTCTCAATTATACAAAGAATTTATCAAGATCTTATATATCATTTAATTAGTAACAAATAAAATAAAACTAGTGATACAAACCCGAAATACATACTTTGTGATATTAAGTTTAATCGATCTGTTTTTTGTGAGTTTCATTTCAACCAAAAAAAAAAAAGTAATAATAATAATTATAATAAAATCGTTAAAATTTTCGTTTGTTTGACGTGTTATTGGTTGAAGAATCGTTAAAACTAGTTTTTGAATTCATGATTTTCAAATAGAACTTTGCCTATTAAATCAATCTTTTTTTTTTAGTGATTTTTTTAGATGAATTGATGTTTAAGTTTAAGTGAAAATTGCGCGCGCAGATGTTCAGAAGGACCGCGTGGTGTTAAGAGTTTCGTTTCACGGTCGTTGTATGTGTCAAATTTGACATTTGAGAATAGATTATTTTTTATGATGGACTCTTATAAATTTTATGTAATATAATATTTTATAATAAATTAATTGTTCAATAATTGGATCATTTACAAAAAAAAAAAAAAAAAAAATTTGTATCATTTCGTAAAAGGTATAAATTTGATTCTTTTTATTGATATGTACCAATAAATAGGAAAGAGAGTGAAAAAAAAAACTATAAGAAAGTGGACGGTGAAGAATGAAAGGAAAGTAGTGGAAAAACTACCCATACGATACTCATGACTATCAATAAATGTTTGTTTATGCGAACATAAAACGAGTAACAGCTTATTACATCAGTAAGCTAGTGAAAGAATTAAAGTTGAAACATAAAAACGGGAAGAGGAGCAAGTTTCATAAAAGAGACAACAAAAAGTGAGAAAGTAAAGAGCAACAAAGATCTCAAGGTCGTCGGGCTCACATAACGTGGCTTATTATTTTTTTCTACTAGTTTTTCTGTAACTTATAATTTATTAAGTATCACCCTGTGTTTTTTTATACTCAATATTTTTATCTCATATTTTTGTCTTGGGATAAACCTTTGTCTTCCAGCTGCAGGCTTATAATTTTCCATTCGATGTCAGATTTTGAATTGAATATCCTGCAATAAAATATACTTAGAATGCAATGAAATCATTTGTATATATACATGTAATCCATTGACGTGAACATAAATCTAGATATTTGCATTTTTATGTTATTTAATTTATCAATGTTATTTTCAATTGAAATGAAAATACTCAAAATGTTTCATGGGGATAACTCGGAAGTTTTAGTGCAACAATTGCAATAAATTGAACTTAAGGAGCAGTTGGCATACTGGATAATTATTTGAATGCTTGGAGATATGACTATTGCAAGTAATATAGTTGTGGAGTGGCTACGTTCACTCCACCTTTGCCAATATTCTGAATCATTTATTGATAATGGTTATGATGATTTAGAAATATGTAAGCAAATTGGTGATCCAGATCTTGATGCTATCGGTGTGTTCAATCTAAGTCATCGAATGCAGTTACTCCAGTCAGTAAAAACATTACGAGAAGAGGGTGCAGCGAGTGTCTATTTTACATTAGAAGAGACTAATGATTATATTTGTGATAGTGTAAGTTTGCGATCATCAAAAACGTCTTCTGAACCACCAGCAAGTGATAAAGAAATCCAGAGAGGTTCACCGACTGCTAGTTTATCTAGCGGTGGTCAGGAATTGGCTAAATTTACCGACGAATATGAAGAGGGTAAAGCTGAACTTGTTAGGATACCAAGGATGCAGCTGAAAATATTGCTACAGGAAAAATTAAGGCATGATGGTATTCGACTTGCGTGTCAACCTTATACAACACCGGTAAGTATCATTTGATCATTGTTGCGGTACTGCCCACTTCGAATGTAAATTGTCAACGAACATTACATACAATAATCAATTTTTATCAAAATAGTCAATTCAAATCATACAATTTGCAATGTAAAATCAAACCTTGTGGAAAATACAGTTTGACAGAAAATTAAATACTACACTTAGCAAGCTTCACATAATTCAAAGTTGCTAAAATTTGATATCCATGTAAAAAAAAATTAATTAAATTTCATATTTTGCTGTCGTCAGTGAATCTTTGCAAATATTTATGCAAACAGAAATAAACAAAATTCAGAATTTTTTGTTAATATACACTTATCCAAAAAATGGAAGGAACAAAAAAATTTCAGAAATTTTATATTGGTTTTTGAAAGGCTTTATTTTCGTAAAAAATGGTCGTATCGAAAAATTAACAAAAGCAATTTGAAGTTTGAAATCTCTAGTTTAAAGATCTACTTGTAAAAAATTTTTTGATTCACGGTTATTGCGTAATCATAAGAAATAGCTCGAGACCGAAAGTTTCTAAATTTTTTGGTTTTGTTGTCTGAGTCTACACGGAGAGAAATGTCAAGTAAATATGCCTATGCAGAATAATAGTAATTATATTACTCTATAGTTTGTGTTCCGCCGCTCTTATGTGACTGCTTATACAAACTATAGAGTAATGTAATAATTACTATGCTGCATAGGCATATTCACTTGACATTTCTTTCCGTGTACGGACCTGGAAAATTTATTTTAAGAAAGCTAATGCTTAGCTCGGTTAGAAAATTTATTCGGCTATAATTTTCTTTTATTGCTGTCTCTGTACGACAATTTGTAGGTCAGATATCGGTCTTCAAATGAAAAAGAATGCTTGTGTCTTTGATGATCGATATCTCCGCAACTAATGGTTTCACAGTAATTTTAACGACATCTTTAGAAACTTGAATAAATTCCCCACAAGCTTTATTTTCGATTTTCGAAAAAAAAAAAATTTTTGCTATTGTTAATATCGATTTGAAAAACGTACAAAAAATTACTTTTTATGGTTTTTTAGTCAATCAATCGCTACTTTACAAATATCGATAAAAAAATTAATGTTGCCATGTGATTTTACAGCTTAATGTACTCCTAAAAGCTCTGTAAATTTTCAAACTGATCCATTGATACGTTTGTCTGGATCGATTAATCAAAGTTTCTCAAAACAATTAAAGGAACAAGTTTTGCTCTATCGGTTGTATAATCATCATTTAAATAGAATAATAATTTTTTTTTAGCTTATTTTATATTTTTGATTCGACAAAATTTCACAAAATAAAAAGTTCTGATTTTCAGTAGATTTCATAAAAATCTAACTATTGTATTTGTCCTCATGATGGAATTTTCAAAAAATTTTGCTACCTCTAGACTCAGCTTGACGAGCTGAGTCAGGAAATACATTTGGTTCAAAAGTTTATATATGTATTTACATACACATATATATATATATATATATACAATATAACGCGCCGTTCTCCAACGATAGCCTCCGCAACTCTACACTGATCCTAATGAAACTCAGTATACTTATTCTATGGACGATTACCTTGGATGAGTTCGAAGATGAGCCAATTCGGTCAATAAGTTTAGAAGTTATGGTTAATTGAAATTTTGTAATATTTCCAAAAAAAATGTGTTTACTCATTTAACTGGATGTAACTTTCCAACGGAAAGAGATAGCTTATTTTTGTTTGTTCTATGTGAAAGCTCGTTCGATTGCCTACAATTTTGACTATAAAGCTCATTGATTTAACCATTTTTTCTAATAGATAAATGGTTTTGAACATTTACAAAATATTGTAAAAACTAATTTTATGCAGGTTTTTACTTTGATTATAGCTACAATTTTAAACCGATCATCTTGAAACTTAGTACACGTATTTTGTGGGTGACTACCTTGTTCGAGTTTGAAAATGAGCTCAATCGGTTGTTTAGTTTAGAAGTTATAGCATTTCAAAATTTTCAAAATGTCCAAAATTCATATTTTTACTTTTTTTTTCTACAATATCTTTTAAATGTGATAACTTATTGTTTTTCTATAAAATTGATCTGAAAGCTCTTCAAATAAACTTTAATTTTCATGCCTATATATGTGCCTAGACCAATGAAATTAGTTATTTTACCATTTATTTAATGAAATTTTGCTATTGCATTAGTTCTCCTACTTCTTAGTAAATTCATGGAGCTACTTAAATTTATATTATTGCAGTGTGACACCTATAAAATTCAAACATCTCAATTCAGTGGGTATATACAATTTTGTTTTATCGACAGTGTATTAATGATATGATATATCAATAACAAGATTAACATCAGTTATGATGATAACATTCTTTATATCTACTCGTCGTTTGATATTCTAATAGGCTTTTTATTTCAAATATTAGTACTAATTTCAAGTATGACACCTTGATATATCACAATCAGATTTTAATCTTAGATTATTTCATTAGTGGATTTTATTGAAAGCAAATTATAGCCTTTGTTCTTATGGTGGAATTTTTGAGGAAGAAAACCATAATCTATCATAATTCTTTGAATAGGATCCGAAATAGATAGTTTTAATATATGCATACCCAGTGAACACATGACCTTATTTTGACGTCATATGTAGGTCATAGCAATGCCACGGCATCTGATGTAAATTTGATGTCAATCTGACGTTCTACATGATTTTAATATGATGTAAAGCTTGTGACATCATATTGATGTAAGCATGACTCTTGTATGACGTCATAGTTATGACTTATGTATTACGTACGTTTGACATAAAACCTACATCACATTGTTACGTAGTAATAAAGTCATTATCGTATATCATAATGACGTAATTTTTAAATCATACATTTTTGTCAGTAGCAAAGTCACGGTTATACGTAATATGGATGTCACTCTTAAATCATATCTTTACATCAGTGACAGGTCAGTATTTTACGCAATGCTGATGTAATTTCCGAGTCATAGTTTTTTATCATCGATTTATTGAAATAAAACAATCATAGAATGAATTTTCAAATATGTGTCAATGTGTAAAAATAACAACTAAACGTCGAACATTTTCGGGGTCAAAGTAATCGATACACTCGATAATAGATTATTCAGACGTTTTAGATTAAAACATTAGCGTGAGCATAAAAAAATTAACTTTATTTTTTTAAATGATATATATCGAAAATATCATTAAGGATGACAAAGAAAATGTAACGACAGTTTGAACTCTTTTGATATTATGATTCTAAAGTTTAAGTATCACAATTTTTCAATCGATTAAATTTCATACGATTTTGTGGAATTATTTAATGTTTCGCAAAATTTTATATAAGATTTTTTAAATTTCACATCACAACAAAAAATTAAAAAATTTGATGAAACTTAATGAAATTTTATACAATTATCATCGAGGCCCACAAATATTGTTTCTATAAAATTTCATATAAGTTCATGGAGTATTTTTAAATTTTGTAAAAATCCATCACGAAAACTTATGAACTCTGTCTTTTCCGGCATTTCACTCTAAATACATCAATTAAGCACGAGATTTGAACTCTCGTGATGTGGACCAGTGAGCAACGTTCAGGACTACCAGCCAAGAGTAGCCGTGTTCGAACCCAGGAGATGCCCAGGATTTTTTCATCATTTAACGTTATTTAATCTTGTTTCAGAATTCACAATGCGTTCGCGCGGTAATAATCAAATAAAAAATTCGGTATTTCATTTTTTTTTTTTTTTTTTTTTTTTCAAAAATATATTTTCCGAATTGATAATTTTGACATCACCTATATGTCATATTGACGTCATAAAATGTCACACAGACATCACATTCACGTCATGTATACGTCATTAGTTTTACATCATAATCTTACGTAAAAAAGTGGGAAATAATGAGTCACACCTGACTCATTCGTGACTTATATCTTACGTAAATGATGACTTAGCGTAACGTCACTCTGACGTCAAATTTATGTCAATGTGTTTACTGGGTAGGTATCTTTAAACAACGTCAAATCAAAACATATATTGCATAATTATCAAAAATTCTTCTGAAGCTCATTTAGTTAGCTTCAATTTTTGGCATTATACTTATAATTTTTTGATTTTTTTTTTGTTTTATCATCTTGCAAATTTTTAAGAAAATGTCAAAAAAAATTTTATTTTGTTATTAACTTTTATTTGAAAGGAGAAAATAGTCAAATAATGAGAAATCTACTTCCATTTCGGCTGCCGAATGGCCTTTTTTTTTTATTTTAGAATTTCAAAAAAAATTTTTTTTTTTTTTCTTTACTTTACATTCGCTGAGAAGTAATCCAAAACTATGAGTATAATTGAAAAAAATCATCTTCCTACTCAAAATATACAAATACTCAAACGAAAAAATACAGGGAAGATATATAGATATTTAAATTTAAAATAGTAAAAATTGCCGTCTCTAATTGTATGCTTTATTTGCTTGGTAATACGATATTTTTCAACTGACTGTATCGAAAATTAAAACTCACCCTATAAATATTATAGTTCGAAACAGTAAAAATCGTCAAGTCAATATATTAGGTGTACAAAAAAGTTCTACCCGTTTTTTGCCAAAAAACACATTGAAAAATTTTAAATAAAATACAAATCTTAATCAAAATAATCATCATCAGCATCTACTATCCTTCGCCGACGCTCAGGCAACTGATGAATCCCCCGGCGATAAAAGGCTCGATCTTTTGACCTGATATGCAAAGAATCCTTATCTCAGGTTAATTAAATTTTTAATTATTAATTAAGAACTTTTATGTAATATTAAATTTATCTATTTAATAAGTTATTGAAGAATGACAAGGAATAAAAAATCTTGATGATTTGATTTTAGTAAAGTGGGATAAATTCGCCGCATGCACAGAAAATTCGGAATAAAAATGAAATAAATTTTACGAAAGACGACAATAGAAAATTTTAACTCAACAGAATTGACGCCGCGTGTTTGACAAACTTATAATAATTTTTTCAGATGATTTATGTTGACCTGACCGAGATGTCTTGCTATTTCACACTTTTCTGGAAACCGGATCAGCAACGTTCTTTGAAATCTCTCGTAGTTGGACTCTAAGAAAACTTGATTTTTTTTTTTATAAAACTCTTTCTAAGGCGTTTGCCTGACTTAAGTACTTAAATTAATTTTTTAGAAAAGTTGAGCGACCACTCAGTCCAGCCGGTAGGTTAAGATTAATTATTTAGTTGTGTCTGGCGACGAGGTGCCCTCAGCCCGCCCTCTACCTTTCCTACTTGCCGAAGGCCAGAATACCTTGTCAGTGACCTCAGCTACTTGGAATATGTCAATTGACGTCATAAAAAAATTGTTCTTCCTATACTGGATACTGATAAGACTTGTTACCAAGTGATATCGAGCTAGGAATGGCGATTATATACGAGTTATCACTCGTTCCCACTTGCTGAAGGTCAGAACATAATTAGAATAGATCAGAATAATGTATTCCTACATTATAGACTATTAGACTTTTTGTTGTGCGTCAATAAACTAAGCAGAGTTATACTGTATGTCCTATTAATATTCTTTTTAGTGTGAGGTGTAAGTAGTTATATTATCTTATAAAAGTACTTACTAAAGCTTATAGGGTAATGGTTGACAATAACTTTAGTTTCTCAGAAAACGTACACAATTTTTTTTTGCTGTCTGACTCTTATAGACTTTATCTACTTCAGCTGCTAGTTTCAGTTACATTACCGTTGCGCAGACTAATTGAATTAGAATCATCGCAAGGGCAGGTGTTCAATTACAAAAAAAGGTGCGAAATTTAATTTTTGCTGACCAGGCAGTCGAGCACCAGGTCACCCCGTCACACTGAACAATAAATTATTATCTAATCTGATCTAATCCCCGTGGTATCTGGTTAGCAAATTCTTGGCTTCCTCGAGCATCGCACCGAGGCCTGCCATTCCCAAATAAACATAAACGTATCCCAGCTAACTCCGGACTCCAACACGAAGGGGCGGTGACATCTCCGTTGCTCCCCCGCGATCACTACGTCAATCCCGAGGGCTAAGCCTGGGCCTAGTCGTCATCATTGGTTGGGAGGAACATTATCTTGGCCACTATCCACGACCCAGTTAGACATCCCTCGTTGAATCATGCACTCATTTTAATCCCGTGTGGTGTTAAAATGAAATTACACCGGTGTAGGAGGCGTAACTCGGTGGTGTTAAAATGCCGGTGTTAAACCGGTGTAACAGCGGAGTAAACTGCGTCCGCTCAGAATATTGACTCTGGGAAGCTTATAAAACGCAAAAATTATCTTGATACACACACTCGCAGTCGAACACACACACACACACACACAGACACATACTCAAACTCTCACACACACACGCACTCAAACGCGCGAGCGCACACACGCACACATTCCCAAAGTAAAATATTTTAACACCGGAAAATTTTATGTAACGCCAGTAAAGAATATTTACACCGGCAGCGGCGTTATTTTCACACCGCTTTCGGTGTTGAAATTTAATACCGCTAATTTTAACACCTACATCGCTTGGACTTGCCCTGGTGATTTTTTACAGTGTGGCAAAGCAAAGACTGAAATTATGTTAAAAATAGTATAAAAAAGCATATGAAGAAATGACCTAATACCACACTGAGAGAAAAAAGTGCATATTTTCAAGTAAAAATACTTGATTCAAGTATTTTAGATACTTAAATAGTACCAAGTAAATGATTTCTTAATTCTAGTAAAAATACTTGTGAAATCTATTAATACTAAAAACTTAGGTTTAATAAAAAAATACTAATGTTAAATAATAGAAAACTAAAATTTAATATTTAAAATACTTGAAATAAATGATGAAAAAAATTTAATTTAGTAATTAAGATACTCCAATTAAATAATAAAAAGTCACATCTAGTAGTTAAAATACTCAAGTTCAATAATTAAAAATTAAAGATTAGTATTTAAAATACTCGTGATCAATATTGAAATATTTTAAATTAGCATTTAAAATACTTTAATTTAATAATTATAAGTTTTCATTTACTACTTAAAACACTAAAGTATAATAATTGAAAATTTTCATTCAGTATTTGAACGACTTAAGTTCAGTAATTAAAAATTTATATTTAGTAATTAAAATACTTAAATCTTCTTATTTAGTATATGAAATGATCAATTCAATAATTAATTATTTATATTTAGTATTTAAATTTAATCCGTATGGATGCTTCTTCGGATTCCCCTGCGCTGTTATAGTTATG
Organism: Microplitis mediator; assembly: GCF_029852145.1. Lineage (NCBI taxonomy): Eukaryota > Metazoa > Arthropoda > Insecta > Hymenoptera > Braconidae > Microplitis > Microplitis mediator. Next base: position 8,946,817 of record NC_079971.1, read on the forward strand.
ACTGAAAAGCATTCCAAAAATCTACTCACAAGTATTTACCGCAAGGGTACTTGTACTCTTCTACTAGGATATTGTCCTGTTGCGAGTAGTTGACAGAGTGACATTTTCACTCCTTTGAACGGAACTTATTACTTCTATTCTAACTGTCCAACTAGGAAAATGTTGCAGCGCTCTTCTGCGCCTAGCGGTGACTCCTGGTACTAATTTTTTCTTTCACACTCTGCGTTTGCAAACTTTGTTATTTTCACTCGCCTTATTTTTTCTCTATCTCTTTATTCATTTAAATTTATTTGTTTTTATTTATTTTTTTTTTACACGCATTATATTTTTTTGCGTTCATTTTTTTTTCTTTTAATAATTTTTTTTTTTATATATGAAAATATTGTGACTCGTCACACCATGATAAAAAATTCCTTAAGTTGAGAAAAAAATATTCTCGAACTGGAATAAAAATCACTTGGGCTGAGAAATTTTATTACTTAGTTTAAAATTTTTTTTTTGTTTTAGTTCAAGAACTTTTTTTGTTGACTTAATACAAAAAATGTCTTTAGCCAAGAATAAAGATTCTTGACTTGAGAACAAAATATTCTCAAACTGAAAAAAAAAATCACTTAAGATGAGAAATTTTTTACTAAGTTTAAAATTTTTTTTGTTTTAGTTCAAGAACTTTTTTATTTGACTCAATACGAAAAATGTCTTTAGCCAAGAATAAAGTTTCTTGACTTGAGAAAAAATATTCTCGAACTTGGAAAAAAATTGCTTGGTCAAAGAAAGATTTTTCTTGGCTTACGTAATTGCTTTTTTGAATATAGAAATATATTAACTTAATTCAAGAAATAATTCCTTGTTACAAGTAACTCATGTATCTAGTGATATATTACTAGATCGAAGCAATAGTTGCTAAAAATAAGAAATATTATACTTCAATTTAGTAAAAATTTCTTGTTTTAAGTATTCACAGAAATAAGTAAAAAAAATACTTGAAAAAATTTTTTTTTTCTCTCAGCGCATAGTAACACCTTATTAAATTAATGATTATAGGAAGGTGAACAAGGATACTTGGAAGGACTTGCATCAAGATACGCGGATCTTTTTCAAACGCATTACGGTGACGTCTTGGAGCCTCTCGAAGAACTACGGCAACGAGAAACGAATGCATCGCCAAAAATTCCAAACTCTCAAATTACTACCAGTTATTCACAGACTATTTACGTGCCTGGAAAATATTCAGTAAGAAAAGAAATAATACTTACTAATTAAAACCTGATGTAAAATTCAGATTCAACCTTCATAATTTTTATTAAGTAAAATAAGAGTCATTAAGACATTAAATTATTTCTATGGCACTCATTAACTCTTCAGAACATACGTCTCCCGTACCACGCTACCGTGATGAGAGAAAATCTCACGCCTATTGCGCAAGCGCCAAGAGCAAAATTTAAAAAATATTTAAATAATTTTAGGTTATATATCAAGCAAAATACAATATATATACTATTATTTATTTGAATACTAAGAATTAAATAATCCCTGATTAAAAAAGTTCATTGAAAAGTATTGAAAAAGATGAGAATCGAATCCTTTTGAATACTTTTTATACCCCAATGTTTTCATTTGGACATAAAATCAATTACTTTTCAATCCCAAAATAATATAAGAATTTCTAAACTTCCGAGGAATTGGAAAAGATTTAAATGAATTGATATTTTTAATCTTTCTGAATCCTTCCCAATACCAAAATAGTCCGACATTTCGGATCGAGTGTAAGATTGAAAAGAATTCAAATGAATTGAAATTTTTGAATCTTTCTGAATCCTTCTCAATACCAAAATAATTCCATATCGGAAGGTATTGAAATGATGAAAGATTGAATTCTTTTCAATACTTTTGAATCACATTTTAAGAATTAGAAAGTATTCAAATGATTGAAATTTCAATTCCATTCAATACTTTCCAAAACCTCCGTGGGATTGAAAAGAATTGAAATAATTTTCAATCCTTTTCAATGAAATTTTTTAATCAGGGATAATTCTTTATAAATTATTTTTTATAAATAATTATTTGTAAATTATTACTTTTTGTATTTTAATTAAAATACTGGTATACAGGTACACTTGTAAACAACTTTCAGAATACTGTTTATTTGTATATCTATATACATTTAAAATAGCGGCTAGAAACCACGGAGACAGCCGAAATGAAACGAATTCATACGAGCAGCAATTTTTTTTGTGCCTGACTTAACTCACGCGATGAGAGAAACTCTCACAGTTAATGAACAATTTTTTTTCTTTATTTTTCAAATTTAAAAAATTTTGTTTTTTTAGTATTATTTCCCTAGCGGATCCGTATACACCGTGTAAACTTGGTGTAAACTCGATATATACCTCGTGTCAGTGTAAATTAGGGGTTTATTTAGTGTATACTCGGTGCATATTGAGTATACACCAAATACACTCAAAGTTTACACTGAATTTACACGGTGTATATGTGCACGATATACACAGAGTTCACACCGAGTACACACTAAAAAAAATTTTTTTAAGTCCTCAGAACAAATGTTGTGAAGAAAATTTTTTTTTTTTTAAATTGAAATAAAAAAAAATCAAATTTTGAAAAAAAATTAACATTTTTGAAAAAATTAAAATTTTTCGAAAAATTAAAAAAAAACATACATATAAGGCAAAAGACCCTGTTGTTGACCATGACCCAGTTTCTGACCTTTTCAACTTTTTTCCAACTTACTTAAAAAACTATAACTTTAATAAGAAAATCGATTTTTTTTCAATTAATAGTAATCTATTCTGAGCCTAATTAATGGCAGTTTAAAAAGCATAGAAATTATTAACTGAATAAAAAAAAATGATTTAGTCGTAGGTGGCTGAGGAAGCCATTCTCTAAGTGTAGTGTAGTCTAAGCAGTTGACGTTCCCTATCCAAAACATCCCATAGAATCCATTAGAATGGGTCAAAAGCCGCTTAAAAACCAATACAAGTCTATAGGATTCAGTTCATCTTTATCCACAGTGTAGTGCAGAAATAGAGGTTATTTTTCATGACGTTTTTCGGACATTTGGAAATAAGGAATTAAAAAAAAAGTCTGTGCTTTCTTCACTACAAACCTACATAGATTATGGGATATAATAATTTGGTGGTGTAAGTATAATTATTACTATTCAATTTTTATTAAACTGGATATTCTGTGGGTATATCGTTCATTTTTAAATTATTTATCTGGACATGAAGTTTATTTTTATAAACAATTTAGTAGTATTATGGTCATAGGATAAATGATTCTAAAAGAATGAAAATTTATTTTTTCTAATAAATTCAATTCTCCTAATTTTGTTACAGGATATTCTTCATTTGTCGACAATGAATAATTTTACCCGGCTTTGCGAGGGGTGAAACATTTCAATAACCTTAAATTATGGACATTTAAGTTTCTTTATGATACTGAAGTTAGCGGACGCCTAATAATTTTTGGATTTTTTTAAAAATGATAAATTATAGACATTAGGGTGTCCGTTATTTCCCAAATGGATTTTTATTTACCGATCGCCCCCTGAATCTTTAGTTTATGACCTAAAAAAAAACATCCAACACAATGAGGCTCTTAATTTTCACATTAGACCGTGCCCAAATCATTTTATATTTCCCATTTAAATAACATGGGATTTTTAGACTTCTGACTCTTAATTTTTTTTCTCAGAAACAAATGAGAGTAAAAATTTGATCGAAGCATATTCTGATAGAAAATTGAACGTTCTACAAAAAAGTTCTCTTATGAATTTTCGATAAAATAACTCCTTTAAAAGTTATTTAACGTTAAACTTGTGTTTGTTATCAATCCTATAATATTTTTAATTCTATTTTCATTTTTACCGTTTTTGGCTATAAAATCGTTGAAATAAAAGATAGTTGTTATTATCACTAGAGTACCGATGATCATTTATGTAGATTTCATGGCCTAAACAGAAAATCAAGGGAAAAAAAACATTGTTTTATGAGAAATAATAGAAATAACATACCTTTCCTCATACAGACGAACTTTAAAATGAATTAATGGAAAGTGATGAAATAAAAATGTAATAACTTCTTTGTCTATAATATTATAAGCAGATTTATTATCAACTTTGCTTTCTCTATAATTTTTTGTTAAGAAAGCTATGGTCGCATTAGGATATTTTGTTATGTACTCATTTACAACTTAAATCAAATATTGTTTTTGGTCTTCTCGTGTTGTTAAAATGTTGATATACTCTTAAGTTGATTTAATTGCTCTTTCGGTGAGATCATTAATGACTTGTAAATTGTTAACAATTCGCAAGTAAATTTGGAATCCTTACAATTTTTTGAAAGATTTAACATTGATAGAAATTTTTTGAAATTAGATGTGAAACGTAGGCGGGCAATAACGACTATTTAGAAGGCTTTCGAAAGAAAGCAAAAATGATAATAAATCTGCTTATAATATTATAGACAAAGAAGTTATTACATTTTTATTTCATCACTTTCCATTAATTCATTTTAAAGTTCGTCTGTATGAGGAAAGGTATGTTATTTCTATTATTTCTCATAAAACAATGTTTTTTTTCCCTTGATTTTCTGTTTAGGCCATGAAATCTACATAAATGATCATCGGTACTCTAGTGATAATAACAACTATCTTTTATTTCAACGATTTTATAGCCAAAAACGGTAAAAATGAAAATAGAATTAAAAATATTATAGGATTGATAACAAACACAAGTTTAACGTTAAATAACTTTTAAAGGAGTTATTTTATCGAAAATTCATAAGAGAACTTTTTTGTAGAACGTTCAATTTTCTATCAGAATATGCTTCGATCAAATTTTTACTCTCATTTGTTTCTGAGAAAAAAAATTAAGAGTCAGTAGTCTAAAAATCCCATGTTATTTAAATGGGAAATATAAAATAATTTGGGCACGGTCTAATGTGAAAATTAAGAGCCTCATTGTGTTGGATATTTTTTTTTAGGTCATAAACTAAAGATTCAGGGGGCGATCAGTAAATGGAAATCGATTTGGGAAATAACGGACACCCTAATAGACATAAAGGATTCGAACAAATTGCACCTATGGTTTTTTAAATTTTCTACATGTGCGTATTTTGAATACAAAGAAATAAGTTATTTATTCAAAAGGAAAAAATTATAATACTTTTGAAATCTGATGTGATATTATAACTTATAAAGTTAAATTAATTAATAATAAATTTTATATATACCAAAAAAATATATTTGAAAAAATATTAAATAAATGTTTTATTATTACTACTTCAACATGTTTTATTTTTATTTCGAGAATTTATTTTCCTTCTCAATTTAACTGTTGAAAAAAAAAAATTCCAAATGATAAATTTTTCTTTTTTATTAATTATAAGTTCAACTTTCTTAAGAAAATATATTTTGCTCCATTTACTTCTAATTATTATTTTATATTTAAAGAAATTCTACATTACCGACTCATTCATTTTACGATAGTTGTATTAGAATTTATGTTAACACAACTTGTATAATTTACTCTATAGTATTTGATTTTTTCTTGCTAGTATAACCATTTAAATATAGTGGAAACCTAAACATGCAAACTTCTCAATAAGACAATTTATAGATAAATTGAGAAAAATATAGATAGCCCGAACTGGGAATCGAACCCAGACCAATTCGGTATCGCGCCAAGTGCTCTACCAGTTGAGCTATCCGACACTATACTATATTCCGTTCAATTTGATCTATAACTTATTGAGCCACACCGTCCATCGTACGGTAATACACCATTTAAATATAGTGGAAACCTAAACATGCAAACCTCTCAATAATAAATATGTATGCAAAATGCATTTAGAATAGATAAAATATGCATTTTAATTATATCACTTTTGGCCGTTTTTCGTACAATTAAAATACATCTAAAATATATGCGGAATGTATGCGTACATATATAAAAAATATATGAAAAATATATTTGAAATATATTTCTACAAATACCTATAAACTACAAAAAAATACATTCTTAATATATTTTGGTTGTATGCGCTTGACTTAGGTATCAAAAGTAGGGCTTCGTAGAGTATGAGCGGCGAATATCAGCTTCACGTTGCTAGTGGTCGTCCTAACAGCCTGAAAGCTCCATTATCTGCCAACCGAAGTGTTCCACTAGGGCGCAAAGCAGTCCAGGTGTTAAAGTGGTCGAAGGTGCCAGAACCCTCTGGATTTTCTAATGAAAAACTATTGAAAGGAGGGAAAAAAATCATTTTCAACTAACCAGGAAGTTCTACTGGTGCACCAAGTGATCCAGGTATCAAAGTAGTCCAAAGTGCCAGGACTCTCCAGATTTTCTTCTAAAAGACTAGCAAAGAAAGTGAAAAAAATCATTTTCAGCGAACCAGGTAATCCCACTGGATTTGGAGGGTTCAAAATGACCAGGACTCTCGGGATATTTTTTGTACAAAAATTAATGGCGGAAAAAAATTTATTTTCAGTAAAGAACACTTTTCCACTGAAGCATCAAGTACTTGGGACTTCCTGTGGGATTTCTTGGTTGGCTGAAAATGTTTTCTTTCACTCCCTTCGATAGTTTTTCATAAGAAAATCCAGAGGGTTCTGGCACCTTGAACCACTCTAACACCTGGATCACTTGGTGCTCCAGGGGGACTTCCTGGTTGGTTGAGAATGATTGTTTTACTCCTTCCAATAGTCCTTCAAAAGAAAACCCAGTGTGTCCTGGTCATCTTGGACAACTTTAACACTTGGAGTGCTTATCGCCCTAGTGGAACTATTCGGTTGGCAGATAATGGAGCTCTCAGGCTGTTAGGACAACCACTAGCAACGTGAAGCTGATATTCACCGCTCGTACTCTATAACGCCCTTCTTTTGGAACCTAAGTCAGTGCATACAACCAAAATATATTAAAAATGTATTTTTTGTATTTTTGTAAATATATTTCGAATATATTGCACACCTCAAGCGCGAAAGCGCTAGGGGTGCTTTACTGACGGTTCTTCCTCGTTGACAATTTTTTATATATGTACGCATACATTCCACATGTATTTTAGATGTATTTTATATGTACGAAAAACGGCCAAAAGTGATATAATCAAAATGTATGTTTAATATATTCTAAATATATATTTTACATATATATTTATGTATTTTTCATATATTTCACATCTATTTTTAGTATATTCATAAATATATTTTTTTTATATTTAAAATATATATTATTTCCACGGGGATATCGTACTTCATTAATAACTTTTTATTATCATTCAAGCTTTATTTGTAAGCTTCAATCACTTACTCCCAGTCTGACTCGAAGGTCTACGATGTTTTATTGTTACTTGCTTAAAATAGATATTTAATTATCATTTCTTCAAAAATTTTCGTATATAAAAAAATTGAGATTCGCACGCGAAGCTTCAACTTAATATTTATAATCAATAACTTTTTTTTTAATAGATACATTTTTTCTTTTTATTTCATAAAGTGGATGTTGTTTTCAATGGTCGAGTCCTTGATCATTTTAAAAGCCTTTATTGTTTTTAAAATAATATTTTAATGTCATTTTTCTTGCGCAGCCTTCAAGTTGCTTAAGTGACAAGGAAGAAGATGAAATTTACGGATTTGGCTACGGTGTATTTGGTCGTCAGATGCTTCAACAACGAAATCAAAAACTTGTATTAGCTACTCAAACGACTAATTTTGATTCAGGAGGACACCAGCAAACATACCATAGGTAAATGAATTGATAAATAAAATGAATGATAGAAAATTAGTGTACGATTGAAAGCAATTCATTTAGTTGAAAGTTTGATAAATATACGGTGGACGATATACACTAGTCACAAAAATTAAGGGATATAAGAAATTCCAAAAATTGAGGAATTTTTTTTGCGTTTTTTATCATGCTCGGTTCCGGAGTAATTCTAAGAAAACCAACGCAAAAAAAATTCCTCAATTTTTTTTACCGCCGGCATTAGCATTACCCAAAGCGTACCACGTGGAGGTTGCTCGGTCGGATTTACGCAGTTACAGCAGTAAAAAAAATCGGTCTATAAGTTGACTCTGCGGGCCAGCCCCAAAACTTCCCGCTGTTTTCGAGCTCGTTGAGCACGAAAACACTATTGTGAATACATTTTCAAGCTCTTCGAGCTCGCAAATACTTTTGTATGCCATTGTTTTGTAAAAAACCATTTTTTAGCATTTCATTCTCCCACGATATCTCGCGAACAAATTAACCGATTTTGATGGTTGAGACGACAATCGACGCGTTTTGTCAAGTTCTATAGCTGATCAAATTTTGGATTCGATTTATCGAGTCGTTTTTGTGATATTTCAGAAAAAATAAAAAAATTTTTTTTTTTCAATTCTTTCGACAACGGTTTCTCTTGAACGAATGAACCGATTTTGATGGTTAAAGTGGCATTCGACCCGGCTTATAATGCTCTCGAGCCCAGTCCATTTTGGAATCAATCTATCGAGCAAATTAAAAGTTATCAAAAAAAAACATTTTTCAAAAAACTTTATTTTTGGAATATCTCTGAACGAGCCCTACCGATCAAGCTCAATTTCTCACGGCTTCAAGATATTGACAATCCGCGTCGAATGACTCCTTAAAGTTCAAAATCGGTTCATCCGTTCAAAAGATACAGGTATTTACATACGTACGTACGTACGTACCCACATACAAACATACACTCGGACATCATCTTGAAACTAGTCAAAATAGCTTCCTAGGACCTCAAAACGTCGACATCTGATGGAAATTCGATTTTCGTAAATCGGACCTAAACTAATAACTTCCCGAATTTTTGAAAATTTACAATTTTCTTAGCAGGAAGTTAAAAATTGAGGAATTTTTGAAAAAAATTCTTTTTTTCAATTTATTTCGATAATCAATGTTTTTGATCGAAGACATTAGGGTTATCGGTGAAAAAAACATTTTAAAATTGAAAAAACGAACAAAAACCGAGAAACTACCTATTATGGTGATTTTTAGCGATAACGATAAATTTAAAGCTTTGGAAAACTAAGAAAGAAAAATCGCAGCGCTTTGAAATTTTCAGGGTTTTTTTAGGACACTTTGAGGTTGAAAAAAAAACCGACGGTATCTCTTGTTGATCCGTTATATCCAAATTTATACCAAGATTTCCGAATATCCTTAAATATGCGAATTTTTACCTGTTTTTTAATCAACATTATCGCTTCAAAAAAAATTTTCCATCAAAAGCCACGAATTGTATCTTATAGAGAATGTTTTGCAGTTTTCAAAACTCCTCCTCCATTCCCTGTACAACTAATATGTCCTCAGTTATTAATTGTTAAAGCCAACATGGACTTTTTTTGAAGGGTATAAAATTTTCTAAAAGAGTTATAAGTTCAGATTATCAAAAAAATTAATTGAAGCCCATAGACTTTTTTAAAGACGAGCATAAATTTGGAAAATTTTTTTTGCGTTGGTTTTCTTAAGATTACTCCGAAGCCGTGCATGATAAAAAATTTTAAAGGTCAGATCTGGAAACTAGAAACTCGAGGCTACAATTTGCTTTTTTTTCTTTTATTCTACGACCATTTTTCACCGAGTTACAGCATGTTGCAAATCACTCAAAATGGAATGGAATTTTTATATCCCTTAATTTTTGAGACCAATGTATTAATTTTCTGCAGTACATATAAATTTGCGTTAAGAACTGAGTATGCTCATAGAAACCCTTGCGGTTTTAGCGCCCCGGTTAGCTCACAGTAAAAACACCGTTAAAACACCGTTGAACGACTGTGGAAACGTGGTTGTAATGCAGTGGAATCACGGTATTTTTTGTGCAGTCACGCCACTGTATTCCGACCGCGTTTCCATTGCATTTAAAGAGTGTTTCCACGGTGCTCCGACCGTGAGGTCACAGTAATCTCACGGTGGTTTTACGGCGGCTCCACAGTGGTTTTCAGTGATCTTCACGGTGAGTTTACAATGGCTTTCCGATGGCTTGACAGTTTTTTAAACGTGATTTCACCGTATTTTCACGGTGAGTTTATCGTTCCATGGCGTGTCTATAAATTTTATAGCGAAAAAAAAAAAAAATTAACGCTGACTCGGAGGATCGATCCCACCCAGGAAGGAATCGAGTCTTGGGCCAGTTGTAATTTGCCAAGCCTTGGGAAGTGACCATGGGGCCAGACTAGGTCCGAGCCTAGGCCCTATGGTTTATTTTGTTACTTCTAAGCCTTGGGGGTAGCCATAGGGCCAGGCAGGTCCGAGCCTAGGCCCTATGGTTTGATTTTGTTACTCCCAAGCCTTGGGGGTAACCATGGGGCCAGACCTGGTCCGAGCCTTGGTTTACTCGTTTCATTACTTTTCACCAAGCTTTGGGAATAATCCGCCAGAGCGTGTACTGTCTACTTCGATAAACGGTAAACATAACCTGCAAAAATATTTTAATTTATCACCATGTCTCGTAAACTTTCCTCTGACTCAAATTTTTATTCTAAAGTCAAAAAACAAAGATATTTGGAAAATGTAACATCTGGCTCTGAGTGGGAGATACAACAAGTAGCAGTAATGTGAGTGAAAAAATAATTGGAAATTATAATAAATCTAACAACAATAACAATAATCACAATAGTAACAGCGAGCCTGAAATTTCTTTCAGTAAGTTACATCAATTATTAATATTAATATGTACTATAATTTAATATTAATAAATGGTTTATGATGGTATATTTTATTTTAGGAAACTCAATTAGTTACGAAATAACGTTTTCGTCGGGTAGTTTCCATGTTGAGCACTTAAATGAAACGGTAAATAATGAAAATGTGAATGGTCATGTCCAAAACAAAAATGTTTCAGATTAAAAATTTTGTTACTTAAGTAATTTCTATTTAAGATACATAAAATTTTTTTAATAATTACTTAACTACTGTAATAATTACTTTACTATAAAAATAAAATTCATAATCGAAAATTAAACGTTTAAAAAATAGTATTAGTCAATCAAAAAAAAATTTTGGTACATTTCATAAATATTGTACATCTAGTCTTCATCCATTGTATTTCGAGGATTGATGTGAGCACGTTGTTTGGTTTTCTAAGGCTCGATCCAGATCTGAATCTGACGTTTCTGAAGACTTGACCCAAGCCTGGTTCTTTTTTTCCCGACGCTCAGCTCAAGCCTCGATTTCTTGTTTCCCGAGGCTCGGCCCAAGCCTGATTTTTTTGTTTCTCGAGGCTGGGAACATGGCCATCATCCAAGGCTTGGACCAAGGCTCGCGCAACGGTTCGACCCAGGCTCGAGCCAAAGCTTGGTAGCATTGGCTGACGACTGGCTGAGGTCTAGTCCAAGTCTTGCCCAATGGTTCCTTCCTACCAGGGCTCTCAACAGCCACCTCTAAATATCAATATTAAGAGCTCAAATTTCAACTGGCGCCATATTTTAAGATACCTTTTTCGATTTTTTAATGCTCATCAAAAAAAAAAAAAAAAAAAAAAAAAAAAACATAGTCCCCTAATTTGAAACAGTCTAACATATATATATACAACTTGTATTACAGGTTTACGTCAATAAATATATCTATTGTCGCAATCTAAAAACAAGTTTTTACAGAAAGTTACGATCGAGTTGCTTGCAGTTCTATTAAACAACAAAAATTAATTTCGAATTCAATGTAAGTTAACGTAAATATATGTGTACGTCGAATTTCTATAGTTATTTGAGCATCAAAATATGGCAATATATTTGCGTAAGGCTCTCGTAAACTTGGCGATCATGATTGATAAAAATATTCTGTTGTTTCTATTCCATTCTCTTTCATTTTTATTATCTTTTGTTACAGTTGCTTGAGCCCAAGATCTGCTTTTTTTTATGAATTCCCGCCAAACGGTGAGTAAAATATTCTTGACTTTTTTTGTCAGAATTAAGTTTTTCCATGATAATGAATTGACAACAATTATTGAGTGAATTTGAATATTAAGGGCGAAATATGTTGCAAACGATTTTCGTCAGAATTAAATTCTTTATTCATGGGGGAAAAATATCATAGATTATCTGTATCAAATGCTCATAAAAATGCTCTTTAAAAAAGTAATATTCTGATCGATTTCAAGAGCCTGACATGAAGATGGAAATAACTAGAAAACAATGCGGAATTTGAAAAAACTTTATTGAAAATAACATTCCGGGAATAGAATTGTATACAAAAAAGATCCCACGGCAGTTTGTGATAAGTCTGATAGTTTTACTAGAAAAGTAAAAAGATCTTGAAATTTACGATAAACTTGAATTCTAGCTCCAATATCTTTTGAACAGATTTATCAAAAAATGATAAGAGACTTTTTTGCAATGGAGGTGCAGTGGAAAACTACAGAGAAAATTTAGCCTGTACAATTTCGGTTTGAGTGAAGCTCCAGTGATCGATAAAATTCCCATTTTACCGATATCTGGATCTTCATCCCGCGCCTAACGGTCAGAGATCTCCGTTCGAACCCGACGCGTGGCTAAGCGGTCACCCAGCCAAGTAGTAATCATGCTCGATGCTATTTGACTTTGGTGATCACCTGAGCCACGCGCGTGCCAAACGGCTGCCTCGGCCGTTGATAATTATCTAAAAAAATATATTTATGGGTTGTCATCAGTATTTAACACTAAGATATGCTAAATACTGATAAATTTTCGAAGCTTGTTTTCTCAAGGTATTACATTGCAAACAATAGTAATAAACGATACGTCAACATTTTTAAGAGCGTTCAAATGTGCTGAGTGACGATTCTCAATGTATAATAAATAGTTATGATAGTGAAAATCGAAAGTTTCATTGAAGATTGTAGGTTACCGCTAAGAATCATTAGTTTCACTCAATGGTGCATGGTGACAACGCCGCACATGAATTAAAGTGAATGATTAGCTTTATCGCAATATTTGTATAGATAAATTATTATTCTCAATACTCATAAAATTCAAGTAGATATTTATTGATTTTCATTTTATTGATTGATGTTGCAGAACAAGATCTGAATACAAGTAAAAAAAAAACAACTTTTTCCCGTTTGTTAAAAGGACTAAAAACGCACAGAAAAGAAAAGCAGAGCCAGTCACAAGCTTCACCAAAATATACCGGACGAACGAAAATAGGTGTTCCACAGAGGGTATGTTTGGCCACATGGTCTTTATAATTGATTTCGTTTGCAAACTTCCCAGTTCCATTAGAATAAAAATGCACAAAAGAACAGAATTATTAGTCCATTAGAAATGTGCAAAAAATTTCAAAAGTTTTGAACTTACGAATAAAAAAAAGTTGGATTTCATTTTTGATGAAAATCGTGATTTTTTCATTTTTTAGGACGGACCGATAAGTATAGGGAAACAAAGAATACATATGTTCGAATAAAATTTCATCCTCTGTGAAAAAGGTCCTTAGACCTAAGTTGCTCCAACCGATAGTTTATGAGTTACAGCAATTTTTATAATTGACAATGTAAATGGATTTAAATATCATTATTTTCTATTTTTTATTATTACAATTAATCAAAATTAAAACACAATTTTTTGAAAAAATTGATTCGTAAATGCAAATAACTAAAGAGCGTATTGGAATGTCGCAAAATTTTTAACAGATATTTAGTAGGAATCGAAATGGCCCTGATTAAACAAAACGATTTGTGACGATTAAAAACGATTAAAAATTTAATCATCATCAATCGTCATAATTGTCATGGTTTTTCACATTTAATCGTCTCTAATCGTCAAAAGACAATTTATTATTTTACGATTAAAAACGATTCATGAAGATTAAAATTTCAAATCGTCATAAATCGTTTTTAATCTTTATGCGTAACCAGAAATTTCTATATTATTTTACGATTAAAGACGATTAATGACGATTTAAAACGATTCAAACCGACGACGCTTTACCTTTTTTTCGTATTCAAAAAACTCTTACAACTGATTTCATCGTAAACAATTATAATTTATTGTAAATGTATACTATTTGAGCTATTCAAAAATTGATTATACAATAATCTTGATGACTTTTAACTACATTTGAATTCCATTAAGTCTGACCGGTTCTGTAACAATTCAACCACAGACAATTCAACTGCGACATTTCAATCGACGACAGTTTAACCAAACAACATTTTAACCAGTGTTATTTCAACCGGATGTTAGTTTAACTGCATTAACCGCAGTTTATTGTAATGTTATAATTTATTAGGTAATCCGAAGAAATAGATCGAAAAATCGATTTTTCAAGCGATTATTGATTTCAGGTAGTTTTTGATTCGATCATGTTTTTCAATGTTTTCAATTCCAAGGGGTGGAGCCCCAGTAGGGGTTGAGAGGTGAAGCTCCTCGTATAAAGATGAGAATTCATTATTTCGCGAACGTAACAACAGATGGAAAAAAAAAATTTCTTTTTGTCATTTTTCATTGGTATTTGTTGAACATATCATTGTTTTAGAGGATGCATTCGAGGATGTTATCGTGAAAATCTGGGTTTGACTCCTAGCTTGTTTCTAATCTCAGAAATTCTTTTCAAGATGATCTTTGCATTCAATGAATACAAAAATATTGTGTTTAATGAATTTTCTTGTTAAAAAAAACATAATTTATTATTTAATGATTACTCTCGCAGATTTGAATCACGGTGGAAACACGGTGGGTTTGTTCCATTTTACCACTGTGATTACGCGGTGTATCCACCATGATTCCACGGTGGCTTTACCACTGTGTATACACGGTGTTTTCTCTGTGATTACGTGGTGGATACAGCGTGGAACCATGGTGGTGAAATAGCACAAAGCCACCGTGGAATCACGGTGGATACACCGCGTAATCACAGTGGAAACACCGTGTATACCCGGTGGTGAAATGGAACAAACCCACCGTGTAACCACGGTGGATCCACGGTGTTTACACTTCCACGGTGTTTCCACCGTGATTCAAATCTGCGAGGGTATTTCGAAATTAAATCACCTATGAGTCTAGATTATAGTTTGTAAATTCTAGAAAAAGCAATGGCTTGTGTTCATTCCACGGTTAATAAATCTTGCTGTCAAACTGACATCCAGTTGAAATATCACTGGTTAAATTGTCGTTCGGTTAAACTGTCGTCGATTGAAATGTTGTGGTTGAATTGTTTGTGGTTGAATTGTTACAGAACCAGCTATTTGAAAAGCCACAAAATTCTACTCGAAAACGAAATAATACTAAAACTGAAAAATACAACTAGATAACAAACTATAGTATATCTGTCGTGTAAGCGTGATAAGAGAAGACTTTTCCATCATTGCCTTCAAAGAAATTGAGATAAAATTATTTCGTTGATTATTTTTCGTTATTATATTCGTTTCTTGAATTTTCATTAGAAACGAGCTGTAATGATTTATTTTCGTTTTATTTCAGGTAGATACACCAGACAGCGTACTCCAAAGTGGACTTGACTTAGGTCCTGAAATAAGTCATACCGTTCTTCGTTCCATTGTGGACCCAAAAGATTTTGATAGACTAAGATACTTTCAAATGAATAGCGGTCAGTCTAACAGTTTTGAAGAAACTATCCATAGGGTAAGCTTGCATTTCATTGATAAAATTTATAATAATTTATCATGCATATTGAATGCAATGAAATAGTTCTCCATAAATCGTCTTAAGGATGACACCTTACTAAGTTTATAATTCATTGCAATTTTTTTTTTATTTCGATTGTTAGAATTAATTGTAAGACTTGCTATAAAATAGATCTTCAATGGGAAGCTTAAAATTCCAAGGTCACTATCAATTGGGCATTATTTCAAATAGAGCCGTTCACTATTTAGGTCTTGAATTTTTGAACTCTTTCCCAACATTCATCAAGTTTCTTCATACTATAAAATAACGTATTATCACAATAAGCAATTCATTTATTGCCCTATGTCTATAATCGCATAATTAATCAGCTTATACGCAGCAAATCGAAGTTTTTTTGAATAAATGAAAAAAAAAAAAGATTAACTGGCAACAAGCATTTGAATACAAAGAGCATATGACCATCCATGATGAATTTCGAACATACCAGACAATACAAAACGAAAAAACCTAGTCGATGCTGCATTATTCTGTGTATGCAGTGCTTTGATGCATAGTTACTATTCAGATTTTGGGAACGTTGCTTCATGGAATTGGAGAAGACTGCGTGGAAATTGGTCAGCTCCTGAACGGCTCGATTACCATAGTGAAGTGGGTTAAGTCTGAAAATACTTCGTAATAGTATGTGGAGTGTGATTTCAGACAATGTAACGTGCTAATGTGCCAAGTGCTATGTTACTGGTGATTGGTCATTGTCACCTGAGAAATGGTCACCCATGAAACGATCCTGTTTACATCCTAGACTGCATTAGGTCTGAAAATAATGCATAATCGTGTAAAATGCGATTTCAGACAAAGTTAAGTGCTAAAGTGCCAGATGTTATGTTATTGATAATTGGTCATTGTCACCTGAGAATTGCTCACCTGTCAAGCAAACCTAATTATATCCTGGAATGCGTGTAAACTGAAAATACTGCATTGTTTCGTTTGAAATGTATTTTGCAGCATAGTCACTAGATAGATCTTTGCAATATAAGTGTACATATTTTTTTTCAGATAAAATTTCGATCAGATCTTCTAGTTCTATTATTCTCCTTTCGGACTTTTCAAAACAATTATTTTGCCATTAGTTAGTTGAATCATCATCAACTTTTCCTGAATTCCATTGTTCAAGTGTTTTCCTTATTTGCTGTCTTTCAATCGGTTAAACAGTCACTAAATAAACTATCTTTACAAAACTCGACGTCATTGGTAACCGTAAAAAAAAACCATGTGGCTTCTTGGCTTGTCGTTTCTACTGCATTGACCATATCAATACTATGCATGCGAGTAATCTCTATGATGTCGAACTCGGGATGTTCATCCATTACTTTGATGATTTTACGCTGAAGATTACTAATCCCTTGTTTGGTAAACATCGTATGCAGCACACGAGTACTCGTCAGTTATAAACTGAATATCCATATTCGAACCGAGAAGATGTAAAACAAATGGATTGGCTTGATCCATTTCTCGGTTGTTTGTCGCTCAACCCTTAGCGGCTACACCTCAGTCAGGCCACATAATGGCTACATGGGGTAACACATTACCTCACGCTGAAAAACCTATTTGTACAAGACATGTGGGTGTTTTAAGACTTCCAACCGACTGTTTTCGGTTCGTTGAAGAGTTTTTCAACTTTTTTAATTATTTTCATCAGCCAATTTAAAGATGGCTTTCTAAAAACTGGTCATATGTGTAAAAATTCAGCGAAAATGGCTTTTTTTCTGAAAAAAATTCATTACTCCGCCATTCTGCAACATTAAGGGCTGAAAGTTTCCCGAGATGCTCTAAACTTTGATTTGGCTTGAATAAGAAGAGCGCTTAAAGGCCCGGAAAGTCGAAAATTCATCAAGGATGAACAAGCGGGTAATATCTTGTTGGGTACCCGAAAGAGAACAAGTGGAGGAAGTCTTTTACATAGGGTATGGGGAGAAGTTGCGTTCCACCACTTATCCATAAGCAACCATGTTGACCAGCACTAGGAGACTGGTACCACGGGGGGCCTTTCCAAGCCCACTTCGATCAGACTCTCTTTATTTCTTGAGATGGTCTTGGTGTTTGGCCCACAGAGGTAGCAACTATCAATATTTTTGTCATTTTAATTTATTTGCCACTTTTTTTTTTAATCATTTGTCCTTTTATTATTATCATTTTCTCACCTCCAGGCGGAAAGCGTCAACTTTTGTCCCGCTGTGCAAAACGAAGTTGCCGCTTTCCGCCTCCGTCGAGGAGAAAAATAGTATACACTCCTCGGGAAGTAAATAAGAAAGCCTCAGATCACATGTTTGTTGACCTCGGCTTCGCCTCGACCAACAATTACATGTGATCTGAGACATTTCTTACTTTACTTCCCTAGGTGTGTAATATACTATTGATTTGTTTTCAATGTCTTGTTCACATTCTTGTTATGTATAATTTATTAATATAATGAATCCGAATAAACAAAATAATATTAAAATAAACATTAAATACAAAAATCAAGTATATTCTTGTGATGAATTTATAATTGTCACATCCAAATTCATTTATTTGAGGATTTTCTATGTTAATGACTATGTATTCATTGTATACTTGTTGAATGTTTCAGTTAAAAATGCAGGATGCCTTGAAGCAGAAAGAGCGCTTCCATAAAGAGCACGAGGAGGTAAAAAAGTTTCCAGTATATTCATTTTAATGTTAATTGCACATGTTTAAAAGTTTCACGATTTTTAAAAAAAGTTTATCTTTTGACTATTAAGGTTCATATAACTTTGAATCGAAAACTTATAGAAAATTTGTATAGAATGTGTTTTAAAGCTGATTCAATAAGCTTCAATTTTTTAACTTAATCTTAACATTTTCGCTATTCTTTTCAATTATTTAAGAGCTATGGAACATTTTTTATACATAGAAAAAAAATCTGTTATAGCTTCAACTCGCCCTGATTAAACAATCTCATTTGAAATAATTCAAAATAATTAGAAATTCTCGACTTTGAATTATTTTAAATCATAAAATCATATTAAATCTTCCGAGAAAAACGAATCATATATGGTCATGCATGGCCATATATGTATAATGTATGGCAATACATGACCAAATGTGGCTAGATATAGTTTCCGAATGATTTCATACATGGCTGTGTATGGTTATTAGGGTGCTTCATTTCGGAGCCAGATTTTTTTTTTCAAGCCCTCGCAGATTTGAATCACGCCGGAAACACGGTGGGTTTGTTCCATTTTACCACTGTGATTACGCGGTGGTGAAATGGAACAAACCCACCGTGTAACCCCGGTGGATCCACGGTGTTTACACTTCTACGGTGTTTCCACCGTGATTCAAATTTGCGAGGGAGTGCATGTGAAAAAAATCATGGTTCAACACAAAAAAAAATTTTCGCGCAAGAAAAAAAAATTCTATGTCGATTACAGACCTAGCTCATTGAAAAATTCGATTTTCCCATTTAAATAACATGGGGAAAATTTTTATTTTAGCTTCAAGTATTTTTAACCTTGTTAACAAATCAATAGATCAAATAGACTAATACATCTTTTTGTAGGACATTGAACGCTCTACAAAAGAGGTCTCTTATCATTTTTCGATAAATCCATCTGTTTTAGAGTTATTAGAGCTCGAAGTAAAGTTGGAGATCGTTTTACTTTTCCGGTGAAACTATCAGACTTATCACAAAATGTTATCGGATCTTTTTTGTTGCCAATTTCATTCTCTACAAATTATTATCAGTACAATTTTTTTCAAATTCCGTATTGTTTTCTAGTTATTTTCATTTTCATTTCAAGCTCTGAAAAAAGTGGTTCTGGTCGATTTCAAGAGCTTGACATTAAAATGATCATAACTTGAAAACAATATGGAATTCCAAAAAAACTTTATTGGTAATAATTTGTCAGGAATAAAATTATCTATAAAAAAAGTTTTTATAACATTTTGTGATAAGTCTGATAGTTCTGCCAGAAAAGTAATAAGATATCGAAATTCACTATAAATTTAAGTTCAAGCTGAATAAACTTTCGAAGAAATGGATTAATCAAAAAATGATTGGTGTCATTTTTTTAGAGCGTTCGATTTCCTACAAAAATATTTATCGCACATAAAAATCCATTGATTGGTTTGTAAACTAGACAATGTTAAAGAAAAAAAAAAAAAAAGTTTATTCCGTGTTATTTAAGTAGAAAATAGAAATCTACGATGCGTGACCTCTAAATATTCAAATTAAGAGCTCTGGTTTTGGCAACCGTTTTTTTTTGGTACTCTAAAAATATTTTAAAGGGGGATATCAAGAAAAAAAAATCGGTCTATCAGTTGACCCTGTGGGCCAGCCCTAAAACTTCCCGCTGTTTTCGAGCTCAAGAACCTCGAAAACATTATTGTGAATACATTTTGGAGCTCTTCATGCTAGAAAATACTTTTGTACGCTGTTGTTTTCGAAGAATCGATATTTACGTCATAAGGCTGTGAAGTGGCGGTTTTCTGACGGCGATATTTCGATATAAGCTTAACGTTTGTGGCGGGAAGGTTCGAAAGGAGGGGGTAAAACTTCACGGCCTAGGCCGTGAAAAAAAGACAGTATAGTAGAGTCTCTAAAAAAGAGTCCCTTTACGGACGGCACCCAGCGCTCAAAAGTTGAACTTTTAGAGCGAGTATAACAAAAAAACGGTTTTCATCATTTTTTCTCCAACTATATATCTCAAACGAATCGACCGATCGAGACGGTTAAGGTAATAATCGACGTGGCTTATTAAGTTCTAGAACTGATAAGATTTTGAAATCGATTGATTCAATTTTTTTGTAGATATTCGAAAAAAAACCTTTTTCACTATTTCTTTCATCAGCGATATCTCTCAAACGAATAAACCGATTGGGACGATTGAGGTGGTAATCGACGCGTTTTATCAAGTTCTAAAGCTGATCAAATTTTAAATTCGATTTATCGAGTCGTTTTTGAGATATTTAAAAAAAAATAAAAATAAATTTTTTTTTATTCTTTCGACAACGGTTTCTCTTGAATGAATGACCCGATTTTGATGGTCGAGAAGGCATTTGACGCAGCTTATAAAGCTTTAGAGCCCAGTAGATTTTGGGATCAATCCATCGAGCACATTAAAAGTTATCCGAAAAAAACATTTTTAAAAAATTTTATTTTTAGAATATCTCTGAACGAGCCCTACCGATCAAGCTCAACTTCTCACAGCTTCAAGATATAGACAAACCGCGTCGAATGACACCTTAAAGTTCAAATACACTCGGACATTATCATGAAATTAGTCAGAATAGCTTCGTAGGACCTCAAAACGACGACATCTGATGAAAATTCGATTTTCATAAATCGGACCAAAATCAATAACCTCCGAATTTTTGAAAATTTACAATTTTCTTAGCGAGAAGTTAAGAATAGTTGATTTTTTAAGTCAGTCTAATATATGTTATACATTTTTTATTTTCTCAACGTTAGATACTACTTCATAAATAGAAGTGTAATCCAAATTTAATAAATTGTGTCTATTAATTTTACACCTGCTAAAATTAACAATTTTAAACGGATTGAACGGTAACTGTTAAAAATTGGAGGATTTTTGTTGACTTCATTCAATAATTAACTCGTTACTTTTTTGTGATTTTAGCATTTTTATCGATATAAATCCCGTAACGAACAGCCTAAAAGCAGTCAAAGGTACAAAGAGGGAAAGTTGCTCGTATAATTCTGCAGTTGAAACTCTCTATATTAAGTTGCAAGATTGTCAGGAAGTATAATTAAATTTTTTTTTTTTGTAATAATTAAGAAAACATCACTTAAACGCCTTTCTTTTGTTAATTCTTAGAAATTTTTTTAAATTGTATTTATTTAAATGTGGAGTGTTAAATTGTTAAATGGAATTCAATGAAATATTTAAAAAGATAATGTAACGATTTAATTAATAATGTCATGACGATGTAAAACGCTAAGATCCCATACGAAAAACATATACATCCGGATATATCCGGGCAAATCTGGAATATGTCGCATATATGCATCGTATATATTGTAACGGGTTTTTCACCATCGGGGATCTACCGGAGTGAAGTCCGAATACACTTACGATTTTTGGCAACCTTGTTGAAAATTTTTATAGTTGGGCACCAGGTTATTTTATAATCACCAAATAAACAATTATCGAAATGTCGGCTCAGGGTGGCGGATCAGGAAAAGGTCAGGCACTTAATATTACGATAAATAATTGATCAGAATTAAACACAATGATTGGTCGTATATTAAACACAAAAGAATTAATCGGTATTTCAAAAATGATCGGTTACAAACAAAATAATAATTTGCCGTTGTCGGCTTGACTCGATATAAACAAAACACAATTGCTCGTAGTTGATCGGAAAACAAAATCAGTTCATTGCTCAAAGAAAACACAGTCGGTTGACAAAATTAAAAAAAATACGTTTATTGTCCGGAGACACACGTACAGCGGAAGTATTAACGAAATACTCGACGAGTGACGTCAAAGTATTCTTACACGGCAAGGCGACAAGACTGCTGTTGCGAATGAGACACAGATAATCCGTGATTCTCAGAATCGCTCGAATGATATAAAATAAAATATAACATAATATTTTATTTCGGTAACGCGTTCAATTTCACTACCATACCGTTATTACACGTAATTAAGGATTTCGTTAATTAATTATTATCGCACGTCACTTATTTATTAACAAAACAATTCAGGCGTACACTTTGTTCAGTTTTGGGCCGAGGCTTCGGCTTGTTCACTTGTTCACGAACTCTGTTATTGTCGGTCGAAATTAATTGTCGCAATTTATTGTTCGTTGATCAAACTCGGATAGATCTTACATGTCGTAATTCAAATTGTTCAAACGTCGGAATCGAGTATTGTTCATTTGGTCAGGTCGAATTGTTCAAATAAAAAAAACGTGGCTGTTCAGTTTGGTGTCTATCCCGGATCTCCCGTTTCAATCAATGCGTCGGTTCGATTGCTCGGTCAAAGTCGGAATGGTGATCATAGATGTCACCAAAATTAGCTCACTGGATAACGATTTATTATCTTCAAATAATTTTTTACCACGGGTCAATGTTGAACTTTTCATCATGTTACAATATATATATATATATATATATATATATATATATATATATATATATCATATATGCAGATTTGCCCGGATGCTACCTGTTAGATTGAGGCTAGATATTGTGACCCGGGTAAATATTATTTGATATAAGCGATAATTTAATCAATAGTATACTGAGAAAAAAAACATGTGCTCCGAACTAAATTCAGTTCACTCATCAAAATTACTGTTGGTTCAACAGTGCTGATTTGAGTAAAATACGTCAATTTTGCAGCAAAATGGCGGTAGCTCTTAGTACATATTTTTTTTCTTGATGCACAATGGCAGCGTTTTATTTTCAAATATTCAATGTAGTTAAATATAGTGTTAATGAACATGGTAAATTCACAGTGATTTTTAATGTGAGAAGTAGTTTCACTTAAAGATATATTTTTTAGATTTTTAATTTATCAAGAATTTGATCAAAAATAAAGAATTATTTGCAGAAAATAATACTTGATGAAATCGTTTATCGGGTTATTTGAAGAGTAACGATAACAATTAAAATAATGTTGATAAAGTTTTGAGTTTATCAATAAAAATCTTATTACTATATATCAAGTCTTTAATATTTATTTACCTGAAGATTGAGTACTGAATTTATGACTTAAAAGTTCAAAACGATATTAAATTTTAACATAAAATATGCTACTTATAAAATCGATAGAATGAAAAAAAATCTAAAATTTTTAATTTTATTTGCAGCAAGCTGTATCTCTGAAAAATACAAGCACATTGGCGCCTCAAGAGTCTAGCTTTTAGATTAACAAATCGAAAATTTATATTATTAACGAGTTTTTCATTTCCTTTTAATTTGATTCTATTACTTAAATTTAAGACGTTCAGAATTTTTATTCTATGATTTTTCGCTAAGTTATCATCGCTTAAAGCAAAAAAGTTATTTGTAGTATACTAATCAATTACTTGAGAACTAATAGTCGTTTGAAAAATTTAAGTAGGGTTTTGAAAACTTCAAAATAACCCATATGAGGCATATCCATTGAATTGCGGTAAAAAAAAAATATGTTTGCGCTACGAGAATGGTGATGTATGAAAATGCACTAAGTCGCGTTTGTAAAGATCTTTCTTCAACTTTTTTGTTAATTTTTCTAAAAAATCAATAAATCCAAAAAAAGCTTAAACTTTCAAAAAATGTGTCTAAAATCATACTAACTCTTCGTTTTTATGGTCTTTGTCGATCACCACATAATGTAAAACAATTCGTTCTTCACCTCAAATAATATTACCAATAAAAATATTAAAAAACAACCTTTTTAACATTTTCCTCGAATACTTTATATATTAATACTCTAATCTTAGTTTAAACTCATTAAAATCTTCATTGTAATCACCACCATTGATTTCTTCCTGATTAATACATTGATTTTTTCAACATAATTGTGAATAAAAATTTTAACAACGCTTGTTTATTAAGTATTTTGGATGTCTCGAATTTTTCAAGTTCAATATAAAACGCATCGTTTTAAAATTTGAAAACACCAATGTAATCAAAGCTATTGTCAAGTAAAAAAAAAGTGAAGAACACGTTTTCGAGCTCTCTGAGCTTGAAAACAGCGGAAAATTTTAAGGCTGGCCCGCAGGGTCAACTTATTTACAGATCATTTTTTATTAATTTTTCTATGATCGCTTAAAACACGCTAGTAATATAAATTGTTGATTTGACAATGTAAAAACTAAAATTCCGGGTTTTTAATTTGCTTTTTTTTTTACTCTGTGATGACGATTCGCAGAGATACAGCTTGCTGAAAATGAAATCAAAAACTTTAGTTTTTTTTATATTATAAATTTTGCGAGTAGTGTATTCATTCAATATCATGGTTTTGAAATTTTAAATATGACTCTAAAAATCAAAATGCGTTAAGTATGCATGTTTATGTTAATGTAAACAGAGGCAGCTGTTCGATTTGCGTGTGGCTTGGGAAATCACCAAGTTAAGTAGCATCGAGCATGAGAGCTTCGCCCGTACTGACTGTCCTGGCATAGGTTTTCTCTGTGATTTCTACATGTCACTGCACTTTCACTTCAAAAAGTAAAGTGTAGGGTATCTTGTAATGCTGTAATGCGATAGGCACAAGTCGTTCCACAGCCATAAAAACTGGATATATAAATAATCAGCTGAGGAAATTAAAGTATACCATTCGACAGGTAGAGCCTATAAACATTGTGAAATATTATGAATAACAAAAAATCAATAGATAAATTTAATCGATAAAAAATACGTATATGAATATTAGCCCTACCCTCGCAGATTTGAATCAGGGTGGAAACACCGTGGAAGTGTAAACACCGTGGATCCACCGTGGTCACACGGTGGGTTTGTTCCATTTCACCATCGGGTATACACAGTGTATCCACTGTGATTACGCGGTGTATCCACCGTGATTCCACGGTGGCTTGACCACTGTGTTTACACGGTGTTTCCACTGTGATTACGCGGTGCACCCACCGTGATTCCACGGTGGCTTTGGGCAATTTCACCGCCGTGGTTCCACGGTGTATCCACCTCGTAATCACAGTGGTAAAATGGAACAAACCCACCGTGTTTTCACCGTGATTCAAATCTGCGAGGGTACCTATCAACAGTTAGGAAGTAGAGAGGAGTTAAGAAGCTCTACAGAGTGGGTCTGTCAATATGGACTTAAATCTTCCTGATCCTTTCCGGCCGAAAATGTTGTAAGCTTTCCAGCACAAACTTGTAAAGTTTTCATGACTCGAGTAAAACAAAGCTTTTTTTATTCCATTATTCGAGAATTAACATTCGGTTATGACTGAAAAAACAATTTCTTGAATTATTCATTTTTTTTTAGTTTTAAAAAGGTTTCGGACACAAAATTTTTTTCCCTTTCAGTAAGTCATGAATAAAAATAAACAATTTAACTACTGACTTCAATATTTCTAAATAATTAATTGATTTCTTTATTTTTTCAATATTGTCATTTTTATTCAAAAAATATTATCAACAAGATTGTTACTTATCTACAAAAATGTTTTTCTCGATGAACTTACCAATATCAGAAGACACTCTTATTATTAAATTTATGAAGAATAATTAGATTTTTTTACAGTTACGTTTAGTTCATTGTAATTAGAAATTCCATTCATTTTTTTCTCGAAAAATACAACTGACAATTTTTCCATGTGCTCAAACGGCAACTTAAAAATTAGTACCAGAAAAAATTTCATTTAGATACGTAGCTTTTCGTTGAGTAAAAATAATCATCGTTTATGTCATCAATCTGTAAATTTATAACTATTTATAACTTTAAACGACCGAATAAAGTAGGAAATTATTTATAGTTTGTTACAGGAAAAGACAAAAAATACATACTTTTCTGAGTGGCGTTTTTATTTTTCAATGGTCATTGGGTGTAAAGGGGGCATCCCTTTAACGTATTGACTTTGTTCTTACGTTAAACATTTTTATTTCATGTTAGAAATTTAATCTTATTAGATGTACAAAAATTATTCTCTCTTATTTTCAGAACTCTAAATTTGTAAATTTTTTTCCTATTCTTAAAAGTAATTTTTTGTTGTTAATCAATAAATATTAGTATTAACAAAGCTGACATCGACCACAAGTAAAGTTACTTTAATAATTGCAGGAAAATAAATATTATTGTTGAGGCGGGTAATGAACAAAGAAAAGTCGCTAAATGATATGATGTTACAAGATTTTGTGTAAACAAAAAAAAAAGAGGAAATTGAGAATATAAAATTTTACTAGTAAATCAAGTAAAAAAATGGTCAAAGATAAGCAACAAAGAAAAAAAAATTAATGCATGCCACAGTGTGACCCTGGTTGGGATAACTTCACGGATGATCAAAACGACGATCTGCACATTAACAGCAATGGACAGGTTGATACTTAAAATTATGACCCGTCTGAGAATAAAATAATTGATGTAGCCGATTCACTCTCCAAAAGGTTAGAGAAAGCAACTACAGTGTAACCCAGAAGATTTTACCAGTAATTACTCAGTTACCCAAGTTAGTGCAATCACGTTATCTTTCAAATGTATTAAATGGTACACAATGAATAATATATCGTGATTGGTTCATGTTTAAAAGGTAAACATTATTTGTTGTTTCCCATACATAAACCAATATCGTAACACACTAAGACTTACTTGATTTGACTCATTTGAAAAATGATATTTTGTATAGTTTATTGCTGAAAAATATTCAATTTACCCAATTTCGGAAGTTGTGATACAGGGATTTGTTATTTTTAGAATCTACTTCAAGAAACTGCTAGATCATATTTTTTATAAGATTAATTTGTATTTTTAACTTTTCGCTAAGAAAATTAAAGATTTTCGAAAAATCTGTTATTGTTTTCACCCCGATTTTCGAAATTCAAGTTCTCATCAGATGTCGACGTTTTAAGGACCTAGGAAGCTATTCTGACTATTTTCAGAATGATGTCCGAGTGTCTGTCTGCCTGTCTGCCTGTCTGTCTGTCTGTCTGTATGTGTGTGTGTGTGTGTGGGTGGGTGTCGATGTGTGTGTATGTTGGTGGGTGTGTACGTGTATGTATGTGTGTGTATGTAAACTCTTTGTAACTTTTTACTAATAAACCGATTTAGATGATTAGGGCGGCAATCGAAAAAGCTTGTTGGCTATCAACTTCCTTAAAAATTTCAGATCATTTGATCAAATAGACTCGAATTACGGAAAAAAAAATTTTTTTTTTTTTAGTTTTTTATTGATTTTTCAGAAACTATTTGTACGATCGACTCCAAAATCTGATCAGCTCTAGGACTGGATAAGATTCGTCGATTGCCACGTTAGCCATCAAAATCGGTTAATTCGTTCGCGAGATATCGTAGGAGGAAGAAGTGCTAATATATATATATATTGTTAAGTCAAATTTATAAGTGGTGGTGATTTTCTCCGGGAGTCCTTGCTGCGATCCGATTTCATCGTCTTTCAGGATGAAATTATTACCGTAAAGCGTATCGCTGTTTTTACCAGGGGTCTAGATTTTACCTGCTATTTCATTATTATAAAAAAACCTTAAATAAATTAAATGAATCAAGGGAAATTTATATTTATATACGGGGAAAACTTGGGTAAATAAATACAATTAATAAGATAACACCCGAATCTACTTTTTATTCATTTTACTTTCTCCAGCCCCGTAGAAATTAAGTTTTCTTTTTCCAGCCGCGTGTCCGGTCAGCGACGGAGGGATTTGCGTACCCAGAGTGCATGCCAGCAAGATAAAATTTCATATTTTCAAAATATAATCAAGTAATTAATAATAAGTTAAGTCTTAACTAAATGAATTTTAACGATAATATAATAGTACTTTATCTATCGAGTGCGAGCGTCTTAGACTCGATTGTACTAGATAAATACATTAGTTTTTGTGACAGATATTTGCAATTTACTACATTTAGTGCCTATAAATGGCAGGTTATAAATCCGTGTTAATTTATTTGGTAAGATTGTTTTGAGTATTTGTTGAAAATTAGAGAGAAGTCGGTAAGTGGACGAATTAAAATAATAATAAATTTTGTCACAAGATGGCTCGTTAAGTTACTTCGATATTTTCTGGTCGTTTGCTATCGCACATGTAACCAAAAAATATTTTTTGATCCGATGATAACGTCACTATTAGAACGATTTGGTATCTTTTTTACCAGCTGTATCTTATCTAATATTTTTAGCTGCCGGCTATAGGCGCTAAATGTCGTAATTTCAAGTGTCTGGCACAAAAATATGTAAGTATACTAATAATATTTAAATCGTGGATTAAGAATCTCGGGTTGAAGAACTGACCTTCCAAAATTAGTTCAACTCAAGTAAAAATGAACAAGGGTCGCCTTCGTTTCAAACTAAGAGCGAGCTGGCGAAAAATTAGGACAGTGCTGAAAATTTTAAAAAAATCTCCCTTCCATTCTGGCTGCCAGGTGGCATTTTTATCAATTTGAAATCTTCAAGAGCTCTACAAAATATCTTTTGCTGAGTAATAGTATATTACACACCTAGGGAAGTAAAGTAAGAAATGTCTCAGATCACATGAAATTGAAACATGTGATCCGAGGCTTTCTTAAAGAAATAGTGTATACTATTTTTCTCCTCGACAGAGGCGGAAAGCGGCAACTTCGTTTTGCACAGCGGGACGAAAGTTGCACTTTCCGCCCAGAGGTGAGAAAAAATATCATTTTTGACTTGAATAGTTAATTACTTCGCAACCAACAATCGGATAGGGAATAGAAGTACAGTTTTAAAAATTAAGATCTATCTTTTCCAAGCTATGTTTTTTCTTACCCTAGCGAATTTGTTTATACAGAAAATTTACGTTTATTTTGGGTTAATTTCCGGTATAAGCAAAATAACAAACCCATTTTGAAACAATGTGAAAGCGGTCCTGGCATAGTGTTCTGATGTCTTAGGGTTCACTTGAGGGCGCGCGCGCCCTCTACACCAGGAAAAGAAAACATACATACACTTTTGTTTTGGAGGTGGAATAATCTCATAAAAGACACTGGACAACAGAAGAGCTGGAGATGTTCTACCAGTAGTGTGAGATTCTTACTCCCCAAAAAACCTCCTCTCTTACGCCCTCGCATCGAGGCGATCGGGCTGGAACCGCTTTTGCATTACTTCGGCCCGATCCTGGCTCATGCTCTCCTTTGCTTGCTTACGTTTTGTTTGCTATTCGTAGCTCATCCTCTTCCTTTTTTGTGTAGAGCACATACTTTTCAAATCCAGCTACTGCGTTCCAGTGCTATTTCGTCTTCAGTATGAATGGGGCGATTACCATGCTAGATGGTTTTTAAAACTATCTCTGTTTCATGAGAACCGCCATTTTGGTTTTATGTGCAGCCAACTCCAGACCATGATCTTTAAGCCAATTATACATTCTGCCGACTACCTTCTCTATTTTATGCCGTCTTTGTGCTTTATTTTTTGCTAGTACCAGTGCTGCAATATTATCAGCGAAACCTTCGAGAAATGTTTCCTTGGGAGTACGCAGTCGGAGTAGCTCATCATAGCATGCGTTCCAATAGTCTGGGCCGAGAGTTGAGCCTTGGGGTACATCAACTGTGATATTCCCCGTTCGCTGACCTTTGGAAGTGCTATACTCAAGGTACCTTTCATCAAAATAGTCACTACCTATACTCTGTATATACTCTTCAACATTGAAATCTTCTTCTAAGGCGTCTACGATATCATTTTAACCGATGGAGTTAAAAGCGTTTTTGACGTACGTGTGGACAATATTGCGCACAATATTCGATGACTGCACTGGGCACACCATCTGGGCCAGTCGCCTTGCCACTTCTCAATGACTTTACCGCCTTCTGCAGCTCTTGTAGAGTAAGGATCGGTATTTCGTCACTTGGCATAAAGATTTTCGACCTTCTATCTGGGTGTTTAGGGAACAAGTCGTTAATTATATTTTCCTTCATTCACGGTTCTTTAAGAGCTTTTGGCGTCAGTTTGCTGATGCGTTTGGTGATGATTCGATAGACTTTACCCAACGGGTCACCGTCCAGTTATGCACATCATTCCTTTCAGTGCATGGCTGTGCTAGATTTTATTGCAGTATTTAAGTCTTTTCTTGCAGCCTTGTACAGAAAGTTGGAGTTGTCGTCTATCCATTGAAGCAGGTGTTTGTTGGCTCTTATTGCTTTCTAGCTGTAGCTAAAGGCAAGCTTTTCTGAGCTCAGCTATTTCCTGTGTCTACCAATAAATAAGATTTCGGGTATAATGCGTCAGCTTTTTTGGCATAGCTTCTTCATAGACCCTCCTGTTGGCCTCTACTATTTTCCCAGCGAAATTTTTGACTTCAGCTTTCGAGCCTGGTGCACACTTTCTCGTAAGTAATGGCCACTCTTCCACTGCCAATATTAATCATTTTTCCTTGTTAAATTTATTAGGGGGTTGGCCCAAAAGCAGGTATAGGGTTTTCTTGCTTTTCATTTCCATGTCTAAAAATGATAAATGGGTGGTCTCTGGCATTGTAATCTTCTAAGGCTTTTCATTCGTTGGTGTTGTTTGTCACTCCAGATGTCAACAGTGTTAGGTCGATGATTGTTTCACGGTAACCCGGTATTTGGAATGTCGAGATGGCCTCGTGTTAAGAATGATCAGGTATAGCCTAGCTGCCATGTTGGTAACTTTATTGCCTCTGGTACCACTCCAGTCTATTTTTTATTCTGTTGACTCAGCATTAAAGTCCCGTGCTATAATTATTTCGCAGTTTAGACTTCTGACAGTATCTTAGATGCCAGTGAGTTTCTGGCAGAAAACTGATGTTTTTATTAGGGAACAGGTAGCAACAGACATAGAAGGCATTCAAGGATTTAATCCATACAAAATCCTTTCCACACCCACTATCGAGAATGGGCACAGCTGTGGGGTTTGATACTTAAATAGCTGCAGTCCTTGTGAAATCCGGAAACCAGATGCTGTTTCGAATTCCTAGATATTGATCACAGATGATGCAAATATCTCTATTACGCTCGTGTGCAAGCTGGAACAAGAGATGATGTACAGTTCAGTTTCTACGCAGATTCTCTTGGAGTATATTAATCATTTCAGCTATTTGCTAGCTTCCTCCAACGGCTTAAGAAACACTACATGTGCCTGAGCCAACAATGTGCTTAGAAATAACGTCTCTATTCTCTGTATACCAATAACACCATGGTTTTGAGGGGCAGGTCGCCATTAAGTGATTGTTTAAGCCTCATTTGAAGCACACTTTACTGCTGTCTGGACCCTTACATCTAATTGACAGGTGGTCAACGTTAAGGCACTTGGAACAACGCAATACTTTCACCCTCTGCTGCACCCAACTTTCATCTTGCAGTTTACTCAACTTGTACTTTAATGCGTGCTGTCATAAGTAGTTGCCGAACGAGACTTCCTTTAAGCTCCACGATGGCAATTCGTTGCCCCTACTACTTTTTTTTTTGTAAATCGAACACTACTTCCGGTCGTGCATTCCAGGCCCCGAATTTCCATGGTTATCTCTAGGGTAAGGTGTTTAACGACACCGGTATTTCTTATACTTCTATGATTGCTTTACTGAAGTGCCCTCAATCCTTAGACTTACTGTCGAGCTGAAGTAAGACGTATCTTCAGCCGTTTTTTGACTGCTTGTATTTTAGAACCAAGGTCATCTGGTCTGATTTTTGCCTTTATATCTTAAAAATGTTTTATAGTTGTTTTTGGGATCGTCAAATGCCCAACCCTGGGGAATTTTTTCATTTTAGGTTTGACGGTGCAATTCGGTCAGAAGAAAAATACACTTTCTTCGAATTTGAAATCACCTACTGTTTCGTTGAGATCTCTGCTCAGCCTGTTGGTCTCCTTTTGGTCCTTAAAGGTCAAAAGGTCAAAGTCAGGCCGCCTCAAAATGAACAACCCTTGGAGATGGGTAGTGGCCGTGGGCTTTGGAAAAACCAATTATATAAGGGTTTCCTTAATTTCAATTCAATCAGGTGCACAAACTCTGTTTTAACTTTTTTACTTCTCATTTATTTAGGTAATGAAATTAACCCACACTACGAAATTGTTTTTACTTATAGTAACGAAACTTGAATCAATGTGAATTTTTAAGTAGGTCCATCGAACCGTTTTTCTGGAGTAATCGATCAAAGTTTCGCAAAACAATTAGAAAAACACGTTTTTTTTTAATTGTGTAATCATCGGCAAAATGAAAAAATAATTTTTTTTTACTTTTTTTCTAGTTTTGCATTAATTACTCAGTGAATGTGAGGAAAAAAATGAACTTCCAAACAATGTCAAAAAAAAAAAATTTCGAACACACAATGAAGTCCAATTTTTTTTTGACATGTTACGTTCCCGTAATATTTATCAATTAAATATACATAACTAATTCATGAATAAATTATGAGCTGTTTGACGGAAATACTGCTGATAAGCATTTTCAAAACGTCGACGCTGTGCATTTGTAGACAAAACAAAGTGTCTACGTCGATGAGGATTAGACTGTTTCGACGTTTCTATAAGTATCCTGAGATGCAATATTGTAATAATTTTTTTGATACGTAATTATACAGTGATTGAAGAAAATTAGTCAGTAGGAGGACTTAGCAGAGACTAGTACTCTGCTAAATCCGAATCTAGCAGTCTGCTTTTTACAGTCCAATAATTATAAAATAAACCGATGACTAATTCGTATTAATTTAACCATATTTTAGAGTGCCAATTGGCACCCTAATGTTTTCACCTACACTATGATCTATACATGCTCTATTAATACCCAGGGACAAGCGCTTACTAGCAGTTCTTCCCTGTCCTATAACCCAGAGCGCTCAACAACAGTTCGAGTTTCCTGATGAATCTGTTACCATTCACCTGCTATGATAAGAATGATTATCTGGAGTTGGAATCGGCATCAAAAATATTTTTAAATCCCGAAAATAAGATAAATAAATGAATATCAAATAATCGACGACCTGACGCACCTGGGTTCTATCAATACCCTAACGACTTTAACCTGGTAATTAAAAATTATTCTGTACAATGAATGGAAAAGCCAGAATGTAACAAACATTTTTTTGAAATTATATTTTGATCAGTTAGTACGTTTAACTTGTTTTTCAGCACTATTTTCGTTCCGATGACGTTCTTGTCTGCTAGTCTGGGCACGATTTCCCAGGTTCCATGCTCTAAGTGTGATTTCACTTCCTTGATGATTGCTTGCATCCACTGGTCAGCGTCTAGTCCGTCTAGAGCGTCGTTCATTTACACATAGTGCACACCTGCGCACAATGTTCATTAGCGACCACGTAGGCATTGCCAAATATCCAACACCCCCTCTCAATGCCTGCATGAACTGACATATCAGTCCCCGGTTCTCGCAATTTCGAGAATGTTTAATGAACTACAGCTAGGTACATCAATGACCCAACCAATTCTCGATAAGGATATTTCTTGGTGAATTTTTCGGGTTTGTGCTTCCTTCTATAGGTTTGTTTCTGGACTTGCTAGTGTATTTGTAGTGTTACAGCTGTTCATTTGAAATTTGCGCAATATTTTGTGCACGTATCTTTTCTGACACAGCTTTATCCCACCTTCTCGATCAATGTCAATGCCGAGACAACATCTGGCTTCGCCGAGATCAGTTAATTTCAATTCTTCATTTAATTTGTTCTTCACGGCTTTTAATAGATCGTTGTTGTTGGTTATCGCTAGCATGTCGTTGACATAAATAGCGATAATGATTATGCTTCCTTGATGAATCATCTTGAAAACACATGGATCCGACGATAGTGGTTGAAATTCGTTTCTTTCAATATACCTTGCAGATGGTTATACCACCTTTTACCTGACTGTTTTAGTCCTTATATTGCTTTTCTTAATCTGCATACATGGTTTTCCTGCCTTAATGCTTCTTGCATTTTTAGTGCTGCCTTTTGTATTTCTGAGCCACGCCTTTCACTGCGTACGATCTCATCCACGGCTTTAGCTAGGCATTCTGGTAATTCCATGTATAATTCCTCTTCGACATCGCTGTTGAGGTACGCTGTTTTCACGTCCCATTGTTGGACTTTTGCTTGCAATTCAACGGCAATCGCCATCAATAGTCTGACGGATTCTAGCCTGGCTACGGGCGCAAATGTTTCGTGATAATCAAATTCTGGTCGTTGGGTAAAACCTCTCGCAACTATACGTGCCTTTCTACGTTCGATGTTACCGTCCACGTTTAACTTGTTTTTTCAGCACTATTTTCGTTCCGATGACGTTCTTGTCTGCTAGTCTGGGCACGATTTCCCAGTTTCCATGCTCTAAGTGTGATTTCACTTCCTTGATGATTGCTTGCATCCACTGGTCAGCGTCTAGTCCGTCTAGAGCGTCGTTCATTTGCACATCCGTGTTAAGTGCCATCTGTTCGATGATATTCGTCATCTCATCGTCGCTTTCCTCTTGGCTGTCTGAGTTTTTTGGCCCTCTAAGTCTCTTTTCACCCTGAATCAATGACGAGTCTAGTGGCATCTTCTGATCACGGACAATTTCTTCATCGAATACGTTGTCCTCGTTGTCTCTTAATTTCTCTGATTCAACGTTGGATGGACTGTCAATCCTGTATACTTCCTGTGGTCTACCACGACTTCCTGATCTTGCTATTTTGGGTCTTCCTGACAGTCTTCTAGGTATTATGATCGCCGTGTCGGCCTCGTTTTCTGTTTCCCCCTCTTCGTCATCATTCTCCTCACCGAATGGGGTCAAGTTAACGTCTACATAGGTTTCAACTTCAGATGCTTTCTGCGTCGCCTTTTGTATTTGATTTTTCTGGAGCTTGTCTCTTTTGGGTCCTTCCAACGGGTCCATGTAGTCCTTCGCTGGCTTTAAATTTTTGTCGAAACGCACGTCGCGGGTTGCCGACATCTTTCCACTGACCAGACGTACCCTGTACGCCTTTGAATGTTGATCATAACCAACCAAGCGCCCTGCGCTGGCTTTTGGGTCCAATTCGCCGCACCCCACGCCCTTGTCTAGGACGCATGCCCTCGCGCTGAACACTTTCAGGTGTCTTAAGTCCGGTCTTTTTCCATACCAAACTTCGTATGGTGTGTTTCCACCGATACACCTACTTGGGCAGCAATATCTCAAGTAATTGGCTGTGGCCACCGCTTCTGTCCAATATGATTGAGATAGTCCTGCCTCAATCAACATGCACCTTGCTGTGTCCAGTAGCGTTCTATTTTTTCTCTCCACTACTCCATTCTGTTGGGGCGTATACAGCGCCGACAATCTCCTCTGGATCCCTTCGCGATTCAAATATTCATCGAACTCTGTATTGCAGTACTCACGGCCATTGTCTGTCTGCAAGAATTTTACTCTTTGGCCAGTAAAAGTTTCGACAACATTTTTATATTCTTTAAACTAGTCTAGTACCCCACCTTTATTTTTTACGAAGTAGACCTCACACCACGTGCTGTGGTCATCGGTGAACGTCACCATGTACTTGGCTCCTCCGTTTGAATTTACCCTCATGGGCCCGCAGACGTCTAAATGCACTATTTCTAACGGCAATTTGCTCCTGTCGACTCTCTCCGTGTATGGTCTAGCTGACAGCTTCCCGCGGCAGCAAACGTCGCATACGCCGATGTTTCCTTTTTATAGTAGATCGATTCCAGTCACCAGTTGCTCCTCAAACAGTTCTCTTACTCCGTTTTGGTATATGTGACCCAATCTCCTGTGCCAGAGATTTAGTGGACTCTCAGTTGCTTCGTCGGATATCGATGGCCTTTCTGAGGTCTCTGTACCTGTTCGAGTAACGACTCGGGTTTGTTCGCTTTTACTTTCTCGAATAAAATAGAGATCTCCTATTCGATCAGCAACTAGGATTCTTTTGCCTTCGAGGTCTTTTACCGTCGCCGCTTTGTCGTCAAAAATTACCTTATTGCCTTTATCTGTAATTTTTGATACCGACACTAAATTTGTTCGTAGACTAGGCACCCCTGATTAAAACAATCGATTTAAAGGGATTTGCAATGTTAAATGCCCATAAGAAGAGAGATTCAAAAATATTCAAGGTATTTAAAAATATTAAAAAGGATTGAAAAAAATTTTTTTTGAATCCCTTTAAATCGATTTTTTTAATCAGAGACATATAGTGTATTATAAAAATTTGCTGACTCACGCATTCCACCACTAATGGCTATCTTAGCCACGCCCTTAACTTTTGCTGTTGTTGCAACGTCTGTCGCTAATTTCAATATTGAATCGCACGCTGTTTTGTCTATTAGTAAGGTTTCATCGCCACACATATGTATCGTACATCCGTTTTCCAGACACCACTTCAATTTCGGCTGACCCAGGATTTTACTAGCTTCCTCTCTGGTCTGTGCTTGTCCATAAAAATCTTCGGTTGTACTAATTGACGCTCGCGATGAACTTCCGCCGCCCTATACTCGGCAATTTTTAGCAAAATGGCCATATTTACCGCACTTGTAACACTTTCCGTAGTTCTTATATTTACCACTACTCATACGTTGTGTGATCTTGAGCTCGCCGCAAATGCTTTATCGTCGAATTCTTGTAAGTCATTAGCCCTGGCTAAGCTTTCATTAAGAATTTTAATCTTTAAATCCTCCGGCTTCGGTAATGTGTCTCGACTTTCGATGACGCATCGGAAATTTTCGAAGCTTGGCTGCAGCCCATGTAACATCATTGTTGTTAGTAATACCTCGTTGATGTCGATGTCCATGGCCGCCAATTTGTCCAATACTTCAAGGAAGTCATCTAGGAACTGTCGTAAATCTCCTCCTTCGTTCAATTTACGCATAAACAGCGACTTTAGCCGCGTCGCCTTCCTTGCCGGGCCTTTCGATGCATAGATCAAGTTTTTGCCAAAGTTCATTCGACGTTCTACAATTTTTGATAGTTTTCAATTCCGACGGTGCCATAGCTAAAATAATGCTTGCTCTGACCGATTGATCAGCTTCAATCCATTTTGTGACTGCATTTTCATTACCACTGACTTCGTCTGGCTTCACAACACTTCCATTTACGTATTGCCATAATTTCTCCTGGATTAACAAGGCTTCGATTTGAATCCTCCACGTGTCCTAATTGTCCTTCGATAACGCCTGTATATTACCGTTCGTATTTGCCATAATGTATCGCGTGACACGACGCGCAAAACTCAAACTAGTTTTTATAATCAACAACGTGGTACACTTTTCAACTGAACACAAAACTAATCTCGCAGCTTCGAGAACGTGATGGGCACATAACCTGTTGTTAATAAGTAGATTAGATATTCGTGTTTGAATTAAGTTTATTATAACTAGAGTACATTTATAATTATGCGATACAACTGACAATTCAAAGTACACGAGGCGATAGCAAGTAAGGCCTTTGGTAGACTATATAGCGTACAATAAACGACGGAACATAGTGCACACCTGCGCACAATGTTCATTAGTGACCACGTAGGCATTGCCAAATATCCAACATTTTTAAAAGCTAACTTTTGGCCGATTTCTGTATATGTGTTGGATGGAATTTTAATAAATTAAAAATACATCTTAGAATATATAATATAACAAATAAATAATACACTGTTTTCCGGTTATAACTTTGTTCTGTCTTTAGCCTTCTGTCTTAATACATTGGCAGGGAGCCAAGTAATTTTTATTCTTAGATAACCAAATCAGTAAGTTCAACTAGATAATTTATGATCTATGGAATTATCTTGAATCCACGCAAAACTAAAAACTGAATAATTTTTAATCTGTGGAACTATTACCAATACCACGCAAACAAAAACTACAAGTTTCAAATACAAAATTTTGAAAAAATCAAAGAAAACAATCTGACATTTTGCCTTCTCAACTTGTGAGACAGAATATTTTTAAATTGCCAGGTTGACGTCGTTAGGGTGTCGATAAATCCCAGGTGCGTCAGCTGTTGACCTTTCTTTATTTTATGCAATAAGTTTTATCGACTTATCATGGTGGAGATTATGGGCCTCATAATTCGGCCCAAATAATTTCTTTCTTGAGTAACTTCTTTGCCTCTACCAGCGCGTACGCGTTCCTGCCAGTAGCCTTGAAATAGGCCTCAGAGTAATGTTCGTAGCGAGGGCCGTAAAACCGGATGCTCTCGCTAGGTGAACGGATGGATGGAACGTCTACTTGAACCAATTACCAACTCTCACTGATGCCAGTTAAGAAGACTGGGTTCTCCTTTGAAGCCTCTTCTGAGTGCGAACAGGATGAGCTCTGAAGACTCGGTTCTTCTGAAAGGGCAAGTGATTGTAATCGGTCGATCAAACCGCCAGAGCCTGATGGCTCAACAACACATAAGCTCGAAAGCTAAACAACGCATGAGGTCGAAGGCTCAAACACATAAGCTCGACAGCTCTTCAACACACGATTTTAGGTTCCCGACCGAATCGCTGATGACCACTCGCGGTATTACTAGCGTTGCTGGCTCGATAAGAACTTCCTTCCTCAGATCTGATTCTTGGATGACCTTGGGTGAGGTAGACGATAACAACTTGAATTACGCGACCGAGCTGTACGGCACGTCCCGATCTCCTGCTTTGTCAGTTTAGAAACATCAAGGGTGATATGATAGGTGCTAAGGGAGCCCTCGGAGCAAAAGAAGGGTGGAACAGCTAGTAAGTGCTCATTCCTTAAGGTTTTGTTGACAAAAGATTTGTAATAAGGTTAAATGTATGGTTTTATTCCTCTGAACCTGGGGACAGTAGAATCAGTCACTAAAGTAGTACAGAGTTTTGTGTTCTTTGAGATCTAGGAAGGTTTCATGATATCCCATACTCTGGCTGCCGGTTTTTATTTGATCAGCATGGTGCTTCCACAACTAATTATGAGTGGTCTTGAATAGATATGTACAAGACTCAATTGCTCAATGACAGTTGCCAGCTTCCAGAACTTGCTCCTGTAATCTTTGGCCATGACCTTCATACCATTCACGAACTGAATCAAACGACTTCGCGAGCCGCGTCGAATGACACCTTAAAGTTCAAAATCGGTTCACTCGTTCAAAAGATATAGATATTTACATACATACGTACATACACTCGCACATCATCGTGAAATTAGTCAGAATAGCTTCCTAGGACCTCAAAACGTCGACATCTGATGAAAATTCGATTTTCGTGAATCGGACCGAAACCAATAACTTCCCAAATTTTTGAAAATTTACAATCTTCTTAGCGGGAAGTTAAAAAGGGCAAGCACACGACTAGTTCCGCTGCGCACATGAACAACTTGAGTGTAGCACCGTACTTAGTCTTCTACAGCACCCGAATGACAGCACCGTAACCAGCCGTGTGCAAAATAATACTACTTCGTTTGTGCACATGAGTAAGTATTGTTCTGCACACGACTGATTGCGGTTCTAACGTTGTTACTGTTCGGTGAGACCGGTTCCAAAACATAAATTGGCTACAAGCACTTTTTGAAAGGGAATATTTTTCTGTTATTTACTTCTATTGCAGATTGAATATTATAAAATGCCGCGAAGCTATAGATAATAAAAGAGATTAAATTAGAATCTACGTGTTAAGATAACGAAAAAAATTTATAGATCATTTACTGAGC
The DNA here is from genome assembly GCF_029852145.1 of Microplitis mediator. Taxonomy (NCBI): domain Eukaryota; kingdom Metazoa; phylum Arthropoda; class Insecta; order Hymenoptera; family Braconidae; genus Microplitis; species Microplitis mediator. Next base: position 8,986,632 of record NC_079971.1, read on the forward strand.
AATTAAAATTAAAACTCAGACCTTATCTTTGGTGATAATTGTTCTCGATATGTTTAGAACATTATTATGTCGATTGACTAAAAGAAATAATTATTTCAAACGTATCATCTTAGTCCACGTAATAGAAATTCGGACTGCCTCGACATTCCCAAAAGGAACCTGAGAAGCACTGTATTAATATTTTGATATATAATTAATGCATTGTGAAATGAAAAGCAGACAGTCTAAAAACTCATTAAAGACTGGTATTCTGCTGAATCCGGTCTATGTATTAAGAGAAAAAATTATATATATTCAAATAATGGTAATTTCATATGATTCAATTGAATGAGAGATCGTGATAGTTTGTGAGTTGGGTTTGAACCCAAGCTCTCAAAAGAACAATTTCTTAACGGTGCAGAAATTACCCTGCCTGCCCTGATTAGAAAATACGATTAATGACGAGTAAAACTGTTTTAATCGTTTCAAATCGTCACAAATCGTCAATAGATAATTAAAGAGGACTAAAAACGATTGAAAATTTCAAATCGTTTCAAATACCTATGAAACGTAGATTAATGATTAAAGAGTATTTATAATGGTAATTGTTTTTAATATATTATCTTACTTACATAATTTAAAAGTCTTAAATAACTCTAGACCCTAAATAATAACCATGAAATATTTTATAATTTTTTTTATATCGCTCATTATATTTTTTGTCATAATATAAATTCAAAAATTTAGTATTTTAATTTTTTGGAAATCGTTTTTGTTTTTTTTTTTTTTTTGGAAAAAATACAGTCAGTGTTATAAGTTAATACGTTACCATACCTTTTTGTTTACATATTTATGAAAAATTATATAAAATTAAAACAACGAAATAAAGTTTTAATTTAGAATTACAATATAATAAATAAATGAATAATAAAAGTAATTTCTATCGTAGGGTAAGAGCACCAGTACCCATCCCCTAACCAGTAGCCAACCGGTCATATACTTTAGCATTGGCTCAAAATATACATAGATATAATTTAACATGAAGTGGATGTGGGTACTAGTTTAGGGCTCAGTACTGGTACTCTTACCCTATATGGTTTACATTCGATTTTCCTCGTCAATCACCAATTCTAGCTCACTGTTATCTGGGTCACTGTTATCTGACTTACTGTTCTCATCGTTCCCTGGCGGATTTGAATCACGGTGAAGACACCGTGGAAGTGTAAACACCGTGGACCCACGGTGGGTACACGATGGGCTTGTGCTATTTTACCACCGTGTATACACGGTGTATCCACTGTAATTGCGCAATGGATCCACCGTGATTCCATGGTGGCTTTGTGCCATTTCACCACCGTGGTTCCACCTTGTATCCACCGTGATTACACAATGTAACCATCGTGGTCCCATTGTGTAACCGATTTTCTGGGTACACCGTGGAACCACGGTGGCAACACCTTGTAATTTCGGTGGTAAAATGGCGCACACCCACTGTGTTTCCACCGTGATTCCGCCAGGGGTATGATTATAATCATTATCAATTTGTTTATATTTTAGGAACCTTTTGTTTAATTCTTCTTCTTGGTCGTCATCACCTACTTCGTCCGTTTGATAATTATTATCATTATCATCATCGTTATAATCATCATTATCATTTTCGACATTTTTCGAGTTATTAGCAGCATCTTTTTCATAGTTGATTTCTTTATTAACTTTTGCATTTCTTTGGCGGTTATCTTCACATTTGTTTAGTTTTGGTTTACTTGGCGGCCTCTTCAAGTTAATAGATGGTGCATGGATGGCAGATTACATCATTAATAATTCAGCAAGTTGCTCGCGCCGATTTTACCGTCAATGTCTGTTTAAAGGATGCGTGTATCGAAGTGATTCATATTCGCAAGCTCATAAAACTAACAACACTTTCGTTGCTTTATTTGATGGTCGCATGGCTACAATTTGCAGATTTTATTCAGATGATAATCGAGCATTTATAATAGTATACATCGTAAAAGCGGAATGTATTGAACCGTTTGAACACCTACGGAAGATGAAGAACTATGCCCGTGATACCATTGATTTACTGATTACAGAGATTGAAAAAAAATTGATTTGTGTATCGACTGAAATCACAAACACCGATGGTGATAAAATCTATAGAATCGAATTATGCATGCAACCAAATAATTATGAGAAACAATAAAACATATTTACTTGACTTGTAATGAAATTGTTACTATTTTAATATTTAGCAATAGCTCAATTTATAATAGCTAATTTATAACCTAGTCCAATAACAAAAAAATATAACTTCGAAAATTTCCTCAATTTCATAATATATCTAAGATCGTATGTAAACATCGAAGCGTTATGATGTAATAGATATTAACAATAATTAAAATATTTTCAAGCTAACGGATCGGTTTTAATCTTCATGCGGAACCAGAAATTGCAATGTTATTTTACGATTAACGACGATTTAAAATTTCAAATCACTATGAACCGTCTTTAATCTTCATTCGGGACCAGAAATTCTAATATTAATTTACGATTAAAGACGATTCATGATGATTTGAGATTTTTAATCATAAAGAATCGTGTTTAATCATAAAATAATAAATCGTCTTTTGATGAGTAGAGACGATCAAATGTAAAAAACTATGACGATTAATGATGATTAAGTTTTTAATCGTTGTTAATCGTCACAATTTGTATTTTTTAATCAGAGTGGTACTTCATGACCTCGATTACCCTAATCACCATCGTTCATCTCACTGTCTATGTATTGGTCCATTCTCTCCTTTTTAAAAAGTTTATTTTGCTCTATTATAAAGGACAGGCACAAAGAAGAGGAAGATGTATAAAATATATTATCCAGTGTCACGTGGGCCATCATTGAATGGTTCCATGTTAAATTGATAATGAACTAGACAGTATATTATATGCCTAGGCCAGTAAAATAAGAAAAGTCTCAGATTATATATAATTGGTGGCCAAGGTAAAGCTGAGGCTGACAAACATGTGATCCGCAGCTTTCTTACTGGCCAAGGTGTGTACGGTTTTTCTGCTCTGCGGAGCCGGAAAGTGGCAACTTCGTTTAGCGCAGCGGTCAGAAAGTTGCCATTTTCCGGCCAGAAGGCAGAAACTAGATTTATTTTTTAAAATTGGCATGAGGATAGAAATGTAAAAAAGCAAAACAAAAGTGAAGTTAAGCTGCTCAAATAATTGAAATAATTAAATGAACAAATTTCGATCAGAAAAAAGTCCTTATTATTGTTTCAACAATTAATTCCCATTATAATAACCACTGTGTTTTTTAGTTCTAACGAAAATAATGATTTCATTAGACTTAAAAACAACTAGTTTCATAGATTACATGATAAAAACGAAAGATTTTAACATTTTTTTACAACTGTTTCATTTGTGATTTCAGATTTTACGAGATATACGACAAGGTTTGATGCAGTTGGGCTGTGAAGGTGGAAACCCGCTTCCGAGAGGTAAACACCATTATATCCATCACGTATTGAACTGAATTTTAAATTCATAAACATTTTCACACTTATTATAATAAAATATCCCATGTATATGTTGAATCCCACACCAAATTACGGTAGTCGTAGACCCGACCATTGTTTATTTAGCCGATTTTTAGGTAGATTTTTCCAAAATCTAACTATTGTTTTCATCTTCATGGTGGATTTCTTTCGACATGATTTCTGAAGCTCTTCCAATGGAAAATAATAGAAAATACCGGAAGAAAAAAAAAATTTAAGTCCTAGACCCTCGACAGAACCATGTCGAGGGGTATGTAGAGGGGTCGGACTCTATGGGTCCATCTGATATTTTTTTTGCTCATATTTCCTCCTAGTTGCTTTTCGACATGATTTCTGAGGCTCTTCCAATGAAAAATAATAGAAAATACCAGAAGAATAAACAAATTTAAGTCCTAGACTCTCGACAGAACCATGTGTGTGTGTGTGTGTGTGTGTGTGTGTGTGTGTGTGTGTGTGTGTGTGTGTGTGTGTGTGTGTGACCGGCTTATAACTTTTTAACTAATGAACCGATTTGGATGGTTGAGGTGGCACTCGAAAGAGCTTGTTGGCCATCAACGTTCCTGAAAATTTCAGATTATTTGATCAAGTAGATTCGAAAATATTGGCGAATTACGGAAAAAAAAATTTTTTTTTTTTTAGTTTTTTATTAATTTCTCAGAAACGACTTGAACGATCGACTTCAAAATCGAATCAGCTCTAGAACTCAATAAAACGCGTCGATTGCTGCCTCAACCATCAAAATCGGTTCATTCGTTCGTGAGATATCGTGGGCAAAAGAAATGCCAAAAAACGGTTTTTTGCGAATATCTTTGAAACGACTCAACTAAACAATTTCAAAATTTGATCAGCTCTAGAATGCAATAAAACACGTCGATTGCCGCCTCAACCATTGATATCGGTCGATTCGTTCGTGAGATATCGTGGGAGAAAGAAATGCTAAAAACGGCTCCTTGAGCTCGAAAACAGCGGGAAGTTTTGGGGCTGGCCTGCAGGGTCAACCGATAGACAGATTTTTTTTTCTAATTTTACATAAGCGATTATTTTGCGAACTGGATCACTCCTTAGCAAATATAGCTTCGTCTTTTTTTGGAATAATTGTATGAAATTTTCGAGTTTCTGTAGTTGTCGTAGCTGTATCGTATGGCAAATCTAATCTCTCTTTTGCTTCTACATAGTTTCTTCTAAATAAATGAAAACATTTGTTATAACTGCTTATAATTTGAATTAAGTTTTACTTACTGCTTTCGAATCCTTACTCAGAACAAAAATATCGAAATCAATTTATAACAAGTAAAAAAAACATACTGTTACATTCTGGCTTTTTTATTTAGGGGTCAGAAGAATTTAAAATTACCAGGTTGACGTCTTTAGGGTATCGATAGATCCCAGGGGTATCAGCTGTTGACCTTACTTTATTTTATGATATAAACTTAACTGACTCACCGTGGTGGAGATTATGGGCTCCATAATTCGACCCAAATGATCCTTTTCTTGAGTAACTTCTTTACCTCCGCTGGTGCGCACTCGTCCCTGTCGGTAGCCTTGAAATAGGCCTTAGAAAAATACCCGTAGCGAGGGTCGCGAAACGGGATGCATTCGACTATTATTAAGAAAGTTATGATAAAAAAAACCATAAAAAAAGCGGTCTTTTCAACAATTGGATAGCTTTTGAACCGTTGATCAAAATAATCTCAAAATTCAAAGGAAGCCTCTTTTGAGGGGTACTAAAAAATACTGAAAAATTGAGGAAAAAAAAAAGACAATCTGGATTCAAAAATCGAAGATATTCGAATCTTATCTTGAATAACAGCTCAAAGAATTTGTCTTGTTGTCTAGTATAATATATATTTATTCAGAAAATATCGAAAATGTCGCTTTTCCAAAAAAACTCAACATTTGAGTTTAAAATTGAAAAGATACAAATTTAATTGTGTTATATTTTCTTTGAAAAGTCGACTCCCAGAGGAAAACCATAACCTTAATTACTTTAGACATTAATTTCTTGAAATTTCCAAAAATTTGTATCTTCAGAACTTCTGGAGATGAAGACCTAAAAATTTACAGATAAGCGTCTTTTGATACATACAAAATGATATCAATAATTCAGCTTAATAAAAAAATTTGATTTTTGAAATTAGATGATTTAGTATGGAATGGACCCATATACTATACCACGTTTACTGCTGACACTATATTTTTATCCATAAATACATACTTCATGAGTGGCAACTCAATCTTACTATGTAACTGGTCAAGTGCTAATTATTTCAATAATTTCAGATAATAAAAATAAAAATGTAAAATTCATACAATTATGACAGTTTTATGAGATCTTATCAAGAGTCATAGACTTGAAAATGTTGTGTTTATACAATACTCATTTCATAATCATTTTTACTCTACATATTTATGGATTTTGACTTAAATTGTTATTTATTTATATATCATAGATGACACGTATATGTACGATGAAGACGTAAGATGCGGAGGCATGAGAGAAGTAAGCACTGGTGGACAACACTGGTATGATGAGCCTCCGTATGAATCAGATCCTGATGATTTTCTCATGGGAGCTTGTGGTGAACCTGTACCAACAGCTAAAATCCAAAATGGAAGGTATGTTTATCGATAAAATCCACGCCCTTATTGTCATTGAGAAACGTAGTGCTATACTTAATCAAGGAGGCATTTGTAGTCTTATGGTTTGAATAAATAGAATTTAATTATTAATTTACAAATAATAATCTGATAATATTTTAAGCATCGAATTTTCGTACCAAGTTCTATAAAAAAATATTGAAAATTCATTCAGTGACGCGTACAATGCATCAGTATTGATAAAATTCCTAGCTCATTAGGTAACTTCTTTACAAAGTTTAACTAATCTACACTAATGCAAAAAATTAAAGGAGCAGAACAATTTTATAAATTTTTTTGTGATTTTTGGAAGGCTGTAACATGGTGAAAAATGATCGTATCGAGATTTGAGAAAAAGCATTTTGTAGCTTGAAATCTCTAGTTTTGGTGCATTTTTTTCAAAATTTTTTAAAAGCTCCGGTTATTGCGCAAACATAAGAAATACCGCGAGACAAAAAATTTCTAAATTTTTTTTTTTTTTTCCGAAGAGCCCACGGACCGCGGAAAAATTCTTTCAACTAAACGAATGCATAGCTCGTTTAGCAAATTTATTCAGCTTCAATTTGGTTTTTTTTTTAACCTCGTAGGACAATTTGTCGCAGAGATATCAGCCTTCAAACAGGAAATGATCCTTTTGGCTTTGATCATCGATATTTCAGGTACCAATGATCGCACAGAAAGTTGAAAGGGGGCGTTGAAAACTTGAATAAATTCCCTACAAGACCCTGTCATCATTTTCTGAAAAAAAAATTTTTTTTTATTTTTAACATCCATTAGAATTAAGTACAAAAAATGACTTTTTTTGGTTTTTTAGTAAATCAACCGCTACTCTGCAAATATCGATAAAAAAAATAATGTTGCCAGGGACTTTTTTAGCTTAATGTACCCCCAAGACCCCTGTAAATTTTAAATTGATCTGTCGAACCATTTTTTGGGAATCATCGATCAAAGTTTAGCTAAACAATTAAAGGAGCAAGTTTTGTTCCTTTAATTGTGTAATCATAATCAAAATGAAAAAATTTTTTTTTATTCAACTTTTCCCAAATTTTTGCGTTGGTGACTCAGCAAATGCAAAGAAATGACAAAACAAATAAAAAATTTCCAAAAAATGTCCAAAAAAAAATTTAGAACACAAAAAAAAAGTTTCAATTTTTTTTTTCTTCGATTTTTTTTGACATTTTTTGGAAATTTTTTATTTTTTTTGTCATTTCTTTGCATTTGCTGAGTCACCAACGCAAAAATTTGGGAAAAGTTGAATGAAAAAAAATTTTTTCATTTTGATTATGATTACACAATTAAAGGAACAAAACTTGCTCCTTTAATTGTTTAGCTAAACTTTGATCGATGATTCCCAAAAAATGGTTCGACAGATCAATTTAAAATTTACAGGGGTCTTGGGGGTACATTAAGCTAAAAAAGTCCCTGGCAACATTATTTTTTTTATCGATATTTGCAGAGTAGCGGTTGATTTACTAAAAAACCAAAAAAAGTCATTTTTTTGTACTTAATTCTAATGGATGTTAAAAATAAAAAAAAATTTTTTTTTCAGAAAATGATGACAGGGTCTTGTAGGGAATTTATTCAAGTTTTCAACGCCGCCTTTCAACTTTCTGTGCGATCATTGGTACCTGAAATATCGATGATCAAAGCCAAAAGGATCATTTCCTGTTTGAAGGCTGATATCTCTGCGACAAATTGTCCTACGAGGTTAAAAAAAAAACCAAATTGAAGCTGAATAAATTTGCTAAACGAGCTATGCATTCGTTTAGTTGAAAGAATTTTTCCGCGGTCCGTGGGCTCTTCGGAAAAAAAAAAAAAATTTAGAAATTTTTTGTCTCGCGGTATTTCTTATGTTTGCGCAATAACCGGAGCTTTAAAAACTTTTGAAAAAAATGCACCGAAACTAGAGATTTCAAGCTGTAAAATGCTTTTTTTTTAATTTCGATATGATTATTTTTCACCAAGTTACAGCCTTCCAAAAATCACTGAAAAATTTATAAAATTTTTCTGCTCCTCTAATTTTTTGCATTAGTGTAGATGAATAAGAGAATAGAATAATTTTATCAATTCTTAAGTAATTTTTACAAAGCTATGCCGTTTTGAAAGAGGGTTACTTTTCAAAAAGGAATCTGGAAAACGATAAACCCTGTAGGCAAACTCAAAAACTTTTTGCTGTTCTGGAGCACCTGGCGAGTAGGCCCATCTTTAATTTTTTTTATAAGATTAAAATATTTGAAAGCTCGGTGAGTAAAAAATCACTAAATTTGGAACACGCGAATAATAGCTTGTTTGCAACTTGCATGATTACAATGGGAGAGGACATTTTCAGGCATAAAAATGAGGCAGCATCTTATCATTTTATTTGAAAGTGGCTTGCTGACCAACACAGGGAACTGGAGCCACAGGTTGATCTTCCCAAGGCCAATTCGGCCACAGTACCTTTATTTCCTGAGATGGTAGAAGTATGATCCTCGCTGTATGGATTTGTGTTAGTTGTGGTTTTACACCACGCTTCAATGCGACAAGTTCTTTAAACTCTCCCCCGGTCAACGTTCACTCGTGGTTGCTTGTTTCAATTTTGTGATTAGGAGTATCATTTTGGAAGAAAGAAGGGGCCTTGCAGCGCGTATATATTCAAAAGGCCAGGAAGCGGCCTCCTGTAAGAAGAAAATGGGCCTTTTTCACCATCTTTCTGTGTATGCTATCTGAAAACTTAGACGCTAAATTATTCTTTTTGAAATTAAGAACATTATATTATCCGCTTGTGATTTTTCAATTGAAAGTAGAGATCGCTAAACTAAAAATGAACGAGGATTAGAATTCTCTACAGTATTAAATAATTTAGTTAATTTTTTTGTAATAATATTCGCCACGTGGGCAACCAGTGTATTTGCTGTGTAATAAAGCAATCCAAGTGTAATTTTTTTCGTGCAAAAATTCAGTGTTTTTTATTTTCAAAACCTTTCACCAGCCAACTCCAGATAATTTTCCTTTTTTTTTGTTTTTTTTTTGTTAGTACTTGACGCTACAATTTATGGTCCTTAGAGTCGGGTAGTGGCTGATGAATAGTTTTTTTCAATAATAAATTCTTTTTTTTGTGAATGTGAACTTTTGAGTCGAACCAAGTGTCGGAGGCATTGCTGAGCACTTTGGATGTCGCCTTTGACTGTCCTGTACACCGGTACAGATAAAGACAATCCGATACTTGACTTAAAAACTTGGTTTTCGGTGACTTGCATCAAGTGATCAGTTAATTCGCATCGAGAACATGACGCTTGAAGAGACGCCATTCGCTCTATAAAGATCAAGGTAGACAATTGAGATCCAATTTTAATACACGTAATACTACGCAGGTTCCCAGTGAAGTTACGTGAGAAGTGGGAAACTACTCTAGGCCTCTCCAACGACATCTCTCAGTACGAACCGTTACATGAATTCCTCAAGTCAAGAGTTCGTGCTTGGGAAAACTCTGGAATTTCTCCAACAGGAACTCCGCTACCTGAAATCAAGAAAGCCGCTAACAAGAGCTTCGCTAAAGCACTCAGTCATCGCTCTTCGTTAACCACTTCTAAGACACCTCCAAGTTCAGCAGCTAATGTGTATTTTACACCGAAGGAAGTTACAAGTGACCCAGGTCAGTGTCTGCTATGCAAAAAAGAATTATGCGCTTTACTGCAAAAAGTACCAAGATGCTTCAATGGATCAGAGAATCTAGCTAATAAAAGATTTCCGCTTATGCTGGAATTGCTTAGGACGTCATCGCTCTGCAGATTGCCGCACCGAAGACAGATGCCACCATTGCCAAAAGAAGCATCACACATCAACCCACCCGTTAGAAAGGAAGAATACACAAGCAACTACTGAAGCGCCATTATCGGGTACTCAGTAATTTTTTGCAAATGATTTTAATTTTCACACACTGAACTCGCTAATCAGAGCTATTCTTTAGATTAATCGCTGAACAACACGTCGTTACTCGCTACAGCTACAGAGGGTGAAAATTACCCTCTAGCAATAGCTTCAATGACAGAGTCTCGCTACGTTAACGACACCTATGGGGGAGCAGACACCGAAGACGAAGCTATTGAAATAGCTCGTCAAACCAAAGAATTATGCGCTTCTAGATGCTTCTCACTTGCAAAGTGGTCAAGCAACTCGCCAAGATTACTCGCAACCATGTCACCAGTTGACAATAAAAAGAATTCTCTAAGAGAACTTGGTGATACAACTGTCAAAGTACTGGAAATTGGCTGGAATCCACATCAAGATGTATTCCAATTCAACTACTCCCTGCCAGAGGACACGCCAACTACAAAGAGAGCTATCCTCTCAGAAATTGCTCGCTTGCACGATCCGCTAGGGCTACTCGCGCCTGTTGTCATAACCGCCAAAGTTTTCATGCAAGAACTTTGGTTAGAGAAACTCGCTTGGGATGACAACCTCTCACCAGCTCAAATTCACAAGTGGTCTATCTTTCGAGAAGATCTCAGGAAGCTCGCATCGCTACAGATACCTCGCTGGAATCAGCTCTATAAACATGCATCTGTGGAGTTACACGGATTCTCCGATGATTCACGACTCGCTATGGCTGCTGCAGTATATCTAAAAGAAACAGACGCTATTGGAAGAACTTCAGTAACTCTCTTATGTACCAAAGCACAAGTCGCTCTGCTAAAGCCGCTAACCATTCCAAGATTGGAACTCAATGCAGCATTATTACTCGCAAAGCTGACTCGCTACGTTAAGAACACCTTAAAATTAGAGAATGTCCAAACATATTTGTGGACAGACTCCGCGGTAGCACTCGCTTGGATAAATAGTCACACAGTTGGCTGGAAAACCTACGCTCGCAATAGAGTTGTCATCATTCAGGAATATTCCAACAACGCTAGTTGGAATTTCTTCGCTGGCAAGCTTAATCCCGCTGATTGTGCTTCCAGAGGGCTTTCAGTAGCAAAATTGCTAGAATACTCTCTATGGTGGTCAGGTTCTCAATGGATTAGTAAATCTTCAGAGGATTGGCCAATGTTCGCTATCCCCTGTCATGATACAGTGCATACAGAGGAACGTCCAGGTCTAAGCTTCGCAATATTCGCTAACACAGATTCACACCCGCTGCAGACTCTCTAAGCTGCTCAGAGTACTGGGAATCTGTCTACGTGCCATTTCACGCTTTAGAAAAAAACCACAGTCTTCGCTGGCCACACCACTCGATTCTGGAGACCTGGAAACCGCTAGAAATCTACTGGTCAAATTCGTACAAGGTCAGTACTCATTAAGATTACTCGCTGATGGTTGTTTCTTATAGAAACGCCATAATCTCGCAAAACTGACTCCTTATATTGAATGTCACAGCATCCTGAGAGTAGAAGGTCGTTTGAAAAATTCGCTCCTGCACAGTCAGCAGAAGCATCCGGCTACTCTGCCAAAACACTCGCTACTGACCTCAATGCTAATTGATTACTCGCATAAAAAGACGTTCCATGGTGGAACTCAACAGACACTCGCAGACTTGAGACAGACTGTCTGGATCATTGGTGGTCGAGTTCCAGTCAGATCTCATATTTTACGCTGCGCAGTGTGCACTTGGCACCGAGGTGTCCGAGCACAACAGTTGATAAGGCAACTGCCTCTTGCTAGAGTAATTCCTTCCCGAGCATTTTTAACATACTGGGTTGGATTACGCTGGGCCTGATACGCTCTCATTCACTCCGCGCGCATGCGCGAGCAAACGCTGTCTCAGCACCAGCGTGGTGACAAAATGCCCGCGCAACCATTCAAATTTGAACTTAAATACTATTTTTAATTCTTAATACTAATTAATTATAAATTAATTTGAATGGTTACGTGACAAACTGAGTAAAATTCAAAATTTTAGCTAAATGTCAAGATTAACGGTTTAATAATTAAAAACCATTACATAGACCATGTTTTTTCGAACATAATCCATCTGTTAGGACCCAAGGAAATTGAAAATTCGAACGAGATTCTTTAAACCTGTGTTTTAATCATTCAATTGTTGAAAAAAATTGCAAATGGGGTTAGTACTTAAGAACAATTTCTATGAATAATTACGGGCATTTAATATTTTATATAAATATGCATTAATTGATACTTACCATAAGTTAATAACTGAATATATTTCATAGTGTTGAACATTGACATTTAGCTAAAATTTTGAATTTTACTTAGTTAAAGTTCATATATCTTTTTAAATATTGATTCAAGAGATTTGACTTAGAAAAACTTTTTTGTAGAAGACTAAATTTCCTACAAAAAATATCAAGTACTTTTTTTCTCAAAAGTCAACCGTTTACAAGTTAACAACAAAAAACCACTAATTTCGTAGGAAATTAGACTTTCAAGGCTTCCATGAGGGCTGTAGTTGAAAGTACTGCTAAGCACATACAGGCTTTTTCAAAGAGCATACAATTCTCTTCCAAGAAAATTTTGAACCGATAAGATACGTGAATATGGGGCTGAGTTTTATTCGATAAAAAGAAAAGAATCGAAATTTACATGATTTTAGCATGACAAAACCTCGACGACGTTGCTCCAGTTCTTAAAATTGTTATTAATAGCTCAAAATTTCACTGAATTTTTATTTTTACATGTAGAACAAGATTTTTGATGGGGAACGAAAAAAAAAATCTTCGTTTCAAACGGAGCACCCTAATATATATATGAATTGAATGAATTTTTTAATTTTTTCATTATTGTACTTTTCTTCTAGCAAAATGACATCTAAAAGATCCCTAAGAGTTAAAATTGTTCTGATCGGACATCTAAAATAGTTGTCTGAAAAAATTATGAAAACCTGGTCAAGTAACAATAGCCAAAAAACGTTCACTAATAATGTGTCGTTCGAAATTACATGAACTTGATTTTTATATTTTCGAATATTTATTCATCAAAACTTATAAGTAGGACCTGATAATTCTGAATAATGTCTATCATGTCTTCTAATCCTATATCAATAAATACATCATCAGTGTTCTAACAAAGATTTTAATCGTCTAGGATTTGTTTCACTCTCAATCTACAACCTGATAATTGTAACGAAGGAGTGATATCTCTTCGAACAGCTGGAGACATCAGTTTACCACGTGATCGAAGACAAAAGGTGACATCCACAACAATGAGGGGTTTAATTGTACCACGAGGTCATAATAATCCTTTAACTATCATTCCTTTGACACACTCCAGAGGATCTTGTGAAAGTGGTGACTACGCTAGCAGTGATATTCAAGTATGACTTTATCTTCAATAATTATTTACTATTGATTAATAACTATTTACCAGTATCAATTAAAACAGATTAGATAAGTGTATATTGTAGTTTTATAAAATCAAGATGTTATAGACGTTTATATAGATGATGCATCGATCTCTATGATTCTAATAACTATCATTATTATATGAGTGTGCATTATTTTTACAAATTTTTCAGTTTCTTACAAAGTTTTCCTTTAAATAGTTTCCTAGCTCATTTCCATCTTTACACTCCCTAACTTTTTTTTGGGCCTTCTGCACTGTATTGTTATGTGATGCCCTACATTTCACACTGCGGTGGGAGTGCAGAAGCATGGGAAACCCACCGAATAAAATAAGATAAAGATATCTTATTGAGTACATCCGAGTAGAATTCTGGCTAATGAAGATGAGCTTAGAGCCAGTCACTAGCTCAGCGTTACTAGCTAGCAGATTTTGCTAATAACGAGCCCAACATTGGCTAATTTTTTTTTCAAGAATACTTTTAGCTCACCGATATCTTGTAAGTGAACAATATTTATTATTTACAGATGGCGCTGTACAAGAATGAAATCTTGACTCACCATGCCGCTGTTTTCAAATAAAAAAATAGTTCACTGTAAGCTAATAGCTGGCCATTATCTATTATTTACAGATGGCGCTGTACGAGAATGAAATCCTGACTCGTTATTATATTATAGTTGGCTCGGAATAATTATTTATAGGTGGCGTTGCTTTCCAGTCAAAAGACGACTCACTAGAAGCTGATGGCTGGCCATTATCTATTATTTCCATATGGCACTGTATTAAAATAAAACGCTGGCCCATCATTACCTCACAGCTGGTTCAAAATAATTATTTATAGATAGCGCAGTTTTGAATTCAAAAGATGACTCACTATAAGCTCATAGCTGGCCACTATTTATTATTTACGGATTGTGATATATAAAAAGAATTTGCTGACTTGTTATTGGTTCTTCACTAGACAATATTTTTTGTTCAATATAACCGATTTATAATCAGCTTAATAATCTTAAACTATATAAAAACAATATATCAACTTAACCTCAAATAAGTATAGACGGCGCTACAAAAAAATATATTTGTAACTCACTAGTATCTCATGGTTGTCCAGAAAAAATTAGTTACAGATAGACCCGTACAAAAAATGAAATTTACCTAATCAGTATCTCATAGTTATCTCGTCGCTAATAGTTACAGACAGCGCTACATAAAATTATAACTGTAACTCATCAGCATCCCATGACTATCTCGTCGCTAATATTTACAGATGGCGCTACATAAAAATATAACTGTAACTCATCAGCATCTCATGGTTGTTCAGTTAGCATTAGTTACAAATGGAGCTGTCTGAAGAATAAAATTCACCTTACCAGTATCTCATGGCTATTTCATCGCGAATATTTATAGATGGAGCTATATAAAAATATAACTGTAACTCCTCAGCATCTCATGGTTGTTCAGTTAGCATTAGTTACATATGGAGCTGTCTGAAGAATAAAATTCACCTTACCAGTATCTCATGGCTATTTCATCGCGAATGGTTATAGATGGAGCTATATAAAAATATAATTGTAACTCATCAGCATCTCATGATTGTCCAGCTGCTATTAGCTACAGATGGTGCCACAAAAAAATATAAATGTATCTCACCAGTATCTAATGGATGCCCAGTAATTATCAGTTATAGATGGAGCTGCTTAAAAAATAAATTTCGCCTCATCAGTATCTTATAGTTGTCTAGCCACTATTAGTTACAAATAGCACTACATTCGACATATATGGATCATCGAATAGTAGTCAACTCCAACCAGCTGTAGCAGCCCAGTGGATAACACGCGAGACTCATAATCCCATGGACCCAGGTTCAACTCCCGTCGCCGCTTAACTGGACATCACATATAATTCGAAAATAGGCTCATAAAAAAATAAATCTAAATATAAATTGTAAACTCAAAACTGAACAAGTAGAGCCAGTATAGAATTAAAAAAAAAATTTTTGTTTTTTTTTCAAAATTGACGAGTTATTATGAACTCATATTTTCTAGCTAGCCATTGGCTACTTTTCATATGTTTGCATTAGCTCATTTTTTTTAGCCAGCGATTAGCTCTTTATAATTGCACACTCACTACCTCATTGTTTTAACCTAGCTATTGGATATTTTTGAATCTATCCACTGGCCTGTTCTGATCAGTCAATCATCGGCTACGATGGCGTTACATAGTGAGGTTATGGCTAGCAAATTCTATTCGGCAGTGATGAGGTATGACTCAAATCTGTTATCTACGGGCTGGCCACCTATGAGTTTCAATTCGACTGGGGCAATAGATGGTGCCTTAAAAATCTTGAGAGCTACTTGAAAGCTTCTATAAGATATTGAATACAACCTTTTTTTTTAATTTTATTTTTTAAACGTGCTTTCGTTTGACAAGATTGACAAAATGTTTGGATCAATACCACTATGAGTTTTTAGAGATTTTACAGTAAATCGTCGTTTTTTTAAGATGTATGTACTTCTACAAGCCTTGTCGGGTAATAGGCAAACGATGGGATCCATTTTGATGTAAAAAACGTGAAAAATTAAATTTATTACGTGCTTACAAAGCCCCACAAGATTCGATTTTCTGAAAAAAATTTAGGCTATTGATTTTTTCGTATCGTAGGTAATATTAACTCAAAATTCTAAATTCGCAAGCCTTTTTTTTAAACGTGAATATTTACATTTTTCACGGCTTTGTAAACTTCTGTCAGAGTCAATATTCTAGAAAAAATTGACACTATCAATTTTATTGTATCATCAAAATAATATTCATTTCGATATTTGGTCTATAAAATTTTTAATTCTCGTAGCAAAAGTTAGGAATATGAAATTTCATTTTTATATCCTTGGTAACGAGAATGAACCTGATAATATACAATCACCCTCTCTTTCTTTGAAAAAACAAGAAGTCACTGTAGTAAGCATTGTACTATTTACATAAATGATTTTCCCAATGATTGCTTTTCATAATATGCAAAAATAAAACTTGAAAACAAAGTGATAAAAATATTTTTACAGATTTTAATTTATTTGAACTTATTGAAATATTATAAAAATTTGACTTTCAGTCAGAAGCAAGTGATTCACTGGAGAGTAATAGCACGCAGATTGGAATAGCAGGGCACGCAAAGAACTTACGTTATGACGTACAAAGAAAAATTGCAAAACTGAAGCAGGATCACCCCTCATCGGAAGCATTTCCATGTAGTACAAGTAGTATAGAAAGTCTCCCTAGCGGAAGTGGATCCAGTACGCAAGCGTTAATACGAGCAGATAGTGATCATAGTTCTGTTTCATGTGACGACCATGATACAGTTAGCCCAGAGTCGATTGGACCAATCCTTTGTCGAGCACGTGCCATTGTGGATTATACACCAAGTCCTTATGACAAAGATGCTTTGAAATTTAAGGTATTTCTTTTTTTAAGAATTATTCTGAATTGAATGAATTGATTTTGAATTGGAATTAAACGAACAATAATTTTATCTGCAGAAAGGTGATGTAATTGATGTCATCCAGATGAATACAAGTGGCCAGTGGAAAGGAATTACGCATAATCGAATTGGGTTTTTTAAGTTCATAAATGTAGAAATATTAAATGAACGAGTATCGCGTTTTAATGGTGATACTGAAAAAGCAAAAACGAGTCGAAGACCTCGACATAAGCCGAGATCAGTTCAAGAGCTTCTGCAACGAATGAATCTTCAGGTAGGTACTAAGAACAAAAGCAATTATTTGAGATTATAACAGAAGAGGTACCTTGTTACGTTTGGTCGTAACGAGCCCCGTTCGAAGAGATAAAATATATTTAAATAGAGTTATTAACAATATAGTTAACTCAATATTCGCTAGAGTGCACAACTGTTTAGAGAAATTCGAAAAACATCAGTCTCTCTGGCTGCATCCATCTTGGACTTTCATATTTTAGAGTAAGCTAGAAAGTATGAAGAGAAAATTTTGGATCCTTTGACTTATTTCCATCGGGTTGGGTGACCATAGGACATCTTTGTGGGTGGGAAGTTAATCTCTTAGAACGAGACTCGTTGTATAATTACGATCATACTTCGCACGCCTTCGGCGTGCTCGTTTAATCTTTTAATTATACAACGAGCCTCGTTCTCGAGATTAAATATATTCAAATAGATTTATTAACCATGTAGCGGTTTAGAGATATTGTCCAAAAAATTCTCTCTACATTTTCCTTTTTTTTTTTTTTTTTTTTTTTTATTAAGAAATTTTTGATACATAGTAAAAAACAATACTTAAGTAGAAGAAACTGAACAATTATATGGCATAATATTATTATTTAAATTTTAACTCCCTTTTTTGTTTTTTTTTTTTTTTTTCTTTTATTGCTCCAAAACTGCTCTTGCAAAGCTTTGGTTTTCTGTCTCAATGGGTCGATTAAAAAACTCTTGCAAACATCTCAGACCCTTTGGACCAGCCTGCAGTCCTCCTTATAGACTCTAAATTTACTCCTTTTAAAAAGGCAGCTGAGGTGGCTGCATGCCTTGTAGAGTGTTCTGTGAAAGTGTTGGTATCTATTCCACTCTTTCCTAAAGCTATCTTCAACCACCTACTGATTGTTTGGCTGGTGACAGCCCTGTAAGGTTTTTTGGTCGAAATAAAAAGATTTTCAATGTCTCCCCGACTGCTGCAAAGCAGAGTGATATTGTTTCATAGTAGAAGGTGTCAGTGAGGCCAAAATTATTTCTGCGGATTCTTCTGGGCAGCCTCTCTTGATGAAGGCTTGCTTGATAATAGTCTTGCTATTAGCTCTAACGAGGCTGCTCTTGGGTGTTGTTTTTTCCTGCAAGGTGATAACAATAAATTAGTGTTAGGCTTTAAGTGCAATGGCTTTCCTACCACGAGCTCGAGACAGAGCGGATACCAGGCTTGATTCGGCCAATTTGGAACAACCATTATACCAGATGCTCTTTCCAATTTTATCTTGTGTAAAACTCTAAGGATTAATGCAAACGGCGGAAACGCATAGAAAAATCTGTCTGACCATTTTATTGTAAACGCATCTATCTCAACCGCACTGGCATCTGGAAATCGAGAGCAAAAATTACTGCATTTCCTGTTAACTGCTGTTGCAAACAAATCTATCTCTGGAGAACCAAAACTATTGATAATGCTCTCAAATGCGTAATTAGCTAACTCCCATTCTGTATCATCGTTAGCTAGTCTCGACAGAAAATCAGCTTCTACATTTTCCTCTGAGGGGATGTAGGAAGCAAATAGAAAATTGTCTCTTCTCTCAGCCCATTGCCAGATTTCCCTAGTCAAGTTGTTAAAATTCTGATACCTAGTACCACCCATTTTGTTAACGTATGCAATAGCCGTCGTATTATCTATTCTTAACAAAATTTGTTCATTAGCTACATCTGCAGCTAATGTTTCTAATGCTAGTTTAACCACATACAGCTCCTTATAGTTAATATGCCAGTGCTCTTGGTCTCCTATCCAAAAGCCATGTATATTATTTATACCGTCAGTAGCTCTCCATCCTGTATCTGACACGTCCGTAAAAATTGTCTTACCAAACTCTACCTTCTTAATTTTACTACTTCCTACTTTTAATTTTTCTATCCACCAATGTAAATCTTGGAGTAGGTATTCTGGAATAGTCACATTCACGTCATAGTCAAGGTTGTTTCTTGCCAGACTTATGCTCTTAAAACCTTCTAGGGGCCTCAAGTATAGCCATTCGTAATCTATACCTGGGTAGGCTGCCACTAATTTCCCTAATAGCTCCGATAAGTCTCTGATCAAACGTATCCTTTTAGATGTAAACTCAGTCAATAATTTATTCAAATGCACTCGCTTGTCCACTGTCAATTCAACCGGTTGCTTCTCTGAGTCTAACGTGAAGCCTAGGAAATTACATCTTGTTTCTGGATTTAGTTTACTTTTCTTTTTATTTATCAAGAATCCTAGAGATTCTAATAACTTAGTCGTGGCCCTGACGTTCTCATCACATTTTTCTTTTGAATTCTCTACACATAATATATCGTCTAAATATATTACCGATTTAAAACCCTTGGATCTCAACTGTTTGATAGGCGGCTTCAACACTTTTGTGAAGACGTATGGGCTTGTACACAAACCGAAGACTAAACACGTGAATTGATAAACTCTGCCCTTAAATCTGAATCGGAGGAACTTTCTACTCGATGGGTGTACCGCGACCAGATAGTACGCATCCTCCATATCTGATGTTGCTAAGTGACAACCCTTGTCAACCAAAACTCTAGCCGTCCTCAGGTCTTCCATTTTGAAATGAGACAGAGAAACAAACTCATTTAGTTGCTTAAGGCTTAGAATAAACCGATCAGAGCCGTCTTTTTTAGGAATCAGAAAATACGACGACAGAAACTGGCCCTGAACCTCATTGCACTCCTTGATGGCACCCTTAACTAGTAAGGTTTGAATTGCTCTTTCAAATCTTTCGATCTAACTACTATCAATAGCTACCCGAGGTTCCTGTAATTGAACAACCTGTTTTTCAAATATTATTTTATAGCCTCTTATACAACCTAGAATAAACTCATTATCCGTCATCTTTCTCCAAGCTCCATAAAGTTGTCTTAATCTACCCGCAACTTTACTTACTGGTATTTTTAAAGACTCTTGGTCTTCTGATTTTTCGCAGGAGGGGCCGGGCTCTTCTGTGGTTGATGATTTTGCCGGACATGTCCCCTCTGATTCTGCCTGAAGACTATTCGTGGGCGATTTTGGCTCCAGTTGCCCTGATGGTGGAGACCTGGCCTGCGTCCCACCGGGCGCACTGAGTTTAAATTTTTGTTTTGGATAAAATTTCCTTCAAGCGGCGTTCTGGCAGTAGATACTACTTTGTCTGCTGCCTTCACTGTTTTAATATTCTCAACCAGGTCTTTTTCGAAGAGAAACTCATCAGCTTTTGCCTTTTCAAGTATGTCCTTCGTTGTCTTGTCAAACGCAAGCGTGATTGTCGCCTTTCTCGACATGAGCCTCTTGAAATCGGTCACTTAGAGCATGCCACTCACTACTCAAAAAATCACTTTTTGAGCACGTATAACAAAAAATGATCTAAGCCGAAAAAATCAATATCTTCTATCGAAGTCATCGGCAAATTAAAAACTTTAAAGGAAATAAAAATATATTTAAACCAGCCAGATCTAAGTTTTCTTATTTACCCAGAATATTTTTTAACAAGTTACCTGTCCGAATGGGAAGTCTCAGTTGCTACCGTTAGTCTACGCTTTTGTCATTAGTCTCAAATAGAGAGGTCACGATATAAACGATGAGCATATTATAAAAATGTATATTTTTACATGTTGCAGGAACACATACCTGTATTTGTTTTGAACGGTTATGAAGATCTTGAACTCTTCAGAGAACTTGAACCAGCAGATCTTGATTATTTACGTATTCTTCAGCCAGAACATAGAGCAAAAATACTTACAGCGGTGCAATTGTTGCATGATTTACAATGTAAGTATCACATATTATATTTAACCGACGTATATATGCAATTATTGACAAACATTATGACATGTAATATGACAACAGAATGAAGTTATGTTACCAGCTTGTGTTTCTTTTAGTTCATTTTGTTGTCGATAATACAGTGGACTTTCTCTGACTTTGACAACGAAGGGGCTCGAAATTTCTAATATCTAAATTATAAAATAAACAGCAGTAAAAGGACACTTTTCATAATTTTTTGTACGAAATTGAAAGAAGACAGAGCTTAGAAGTGTAAAACTTGGAAAGAGTCCATTGCACAGTAATACAATTGTAATGAAAATAAAGTTTATGAAATTCATTTGTTTAGCTGGGAGTGAAGGTGATCTAGCATCTAGTTCTGAAGGTGATGACATCAGTCGTAGAGCATTATCATCATGTCATACATCAGGACAGTGTTCTCCATTCAGTCGGAGACAACTTTCTCGAGATTCTGGTTGTTTCGATGATCGTAAAACTCTATCTAGAAAGTTAATCAATTTTGATACAAGCAAGCTAGCCCGTGAAAACAATTTTAATTCATTTATATCTATCAACAAGTGTACTGATGTAAATATCGTATCTGAGGTATGTGGTAAAGATGATTACAGCCCAAATATACCCAACAGTGTCAACAGTAACAGAATTGTGGTGCAACCAACAGAAGAAGCATTTGATAAGTCACCACAGTCACATAACAATGGTGGGAGTGTAAAATTCGTAACGAAATCTGATAGTTTGAGTGAATCTGTACTTTCCGGGAATGATAAAGAAGCAGATTCAACATCTGTTGGTAAAGTTGCCGTATCTAAATATGTTGTTGGTACGAGTGGTGATCTAGGACTCGTCTGTGATAGTGTGAATTCTATTATAACTCTTGGTCAAAAAAGCTGCCTCAGTGAAAAATCAAGTGATTCAGGTGTTAGCTCATCTAGTATTAGTTCGGTTCCATTAACAAGAGACAATAAAACATTTTTTAATACCGTTGTAGATTCGCCGACCAAGACTATGAAAAATTTTATACACGGCTCTATTATTGTACAAGGATCTACACCCAAATCTTCGAAGGATCAGATGATCCCATAAAAAATTAGCTATTGCTTTTCTAACATCAAGTATAAATTTCATGAAAAGTCCAAGCCTCGAAATTCTTTTTATAAATAAAAAAAAATCGTTGTCTTCATTTCTTCTCATCATTTGAATATGTATTTGACAGTGGTAAAAAAAATACTTTTGTTTCTTTGATTCAATACATCTCAAAAGTTACTCTTAAAAAAAAATCTTCCTAAAATTTCAGCTCTGTACCTCAAAAGTTGAGTTTACGCACTGAAAGGGGAATAAGATAAGATAATCAAATTTCCTGTAAGAACTCTAATTCATAAAAATTCGATTTTTTTCCCCTAAATTTCAACCTCTGTATTTTTTTTCTATCAGCTTTCAGCGTATAACACAAGAGACTTTTTTGCAGAGAATTTGATTTCCTCCAAGACTTCTGAAATCAAAAATCGGAAATAATTTTTTTTACATAGCTATTTATAAAATAATAAAAGATGTTTTCCATATATTTTTAATGGGAAAAGAGACCGCCGCGTATGCCAGCTCAATTTTTGAGATAACGAGCTAAAATTTCAGGAGAATTTTTTTTTTTTATTAAAGTAACTTTTGGAATGTACACGGTAAAAAAATAGTAGTGGCTACTCTCTGGGATAGTACTGAGTACTTTCTGTAAAAATAAAATTTTAGACAGTACTGTATGCTATCTAGACTATATCCACTACTCTCTGGATAATACTGAATACTATCCCGGACAGTAGTGGATATAGTCTAGATAGTAGTAGATACAGTCTAGATAGCATACAGTACTGTCTAAAATTTTTTTTACAGAAAGTACTCAGTACTACCCCAGAGAGTAGCCACAACTATTTTTTTCCGTGTAGATAATAAAAAAAAATATTTTTTTTCTGACACAGTCTAATATATACATATACCTGTTAGGTTAAAAATAAAATATGTATTTATAATTTGTTAGTAAAAATGATTGTAAATATAATTAGATATTTTAATATTATACTGTTTTACAGAAATGAAAAACTCAATCAAAAATTTGTATAAATAAAAGTAATGTAACTGCTAAATGTATTGATGGATATGTGGAGGATAATTGAATTCAATATATAACTTAAGATTTCAAGCAATATTTTAAAATATTTTTAAACGTATAATTGATCACAAACATTTGTCCATGACCTTTTCAGTTCATAAAATAAGCCTGGTGTAAGCGAAGTACTAAACACGAATGACCATTCAGGTTAGCTTATTCAATTTCAAATGGACGCTCCTAAATGAAAGAATAAAATACAGAAGCCGACTCCCTGTCACCCAGAAAATTATGGAAGAAGCTGTTACGTCCTGGTGTCGTATCTGCTTAAAATTTGGCGTTGATGCAAGCGCTCAGTCAGTTTGAAAATGGATGTATTGTAAACTCACAGCAACATGAAATTATGTTAAATTTTATAAGTACCCGAGAAAAAAAATTCATATCTGGCCATATATAATTAGATATGACCATATAAGATCATATATGAATATATAAGATCATATATGATCATATATGATTCATATATGTTTATATATGAATCATAAATGTTCATATATGACCATATATAAAGGCAAAGAAATTTCTTCTAATTTATACACAAATCATATTATTACGTCCAGACAGACATAACATATGACAGTCCCTGAATTTCGAGTCAAGACACTTAAGTTCTTTACTCGGGTAACGGGGACCACGTTATTTGGTGCCGAGCATGGATATAGGTCAGGAATATGTATAGTTTTCTTAATGTTAAAATGAAAATGTCAGGACTTACAGATACAAGCAGTTTTTATTAAGTCTCAAGATAGTTGTTGTTACAATACAACAGGTGCTGGCTGCTGTAGCTTGGTGTTGGCTGGACAATTGCTGGGACATCCCGTAGCGAGTTGGACCCTTTCGAGTAGCGTTGAATGGAGGTGATCACGGTGAGGTTGGCTCTTTTCAGGTGGCGCCGGGTTATTCACAATCACTTTGGTTGAATTTAAAAGCCCAAATTCACGCCCGCACAGAAGGCTAGATAATTTTCTACTTCAACCCGCACTATTCGCGTAATCGCGAGTTCCGACCCACAGCAATAATTGCGTGAATAAAAATGAACATCTTAGAAAAATGTTAAGTTAGGCCCGTTTTCCGAAAATAGGCAACAATTTTACTTTGGATTCGATAATTAAAAAGTAGTAGCAATTCGCGATGGGAAATTAAACCGTATTTCAATGGAGATGTATCGAAAATTAGACTGGGGTCTTGGAACCAAAAGTAAAATTGAAATAGATCTGATCGCTTCTGAATAGTTAGACGATGTGATCGGATAAGAAGTGTCAAAACGGTAGATGAAATCCGAGCGATACAATGGAGAAGACTTGAAGACCCCCGATGAAGACGATTTTGTACCTTATATATCCTCGCGGTCTTTGTTCTTACCCGGGTGCTCATGGAGGGATCGTTAGAGGAGAACGAACCAATATGGCCGTCAATATGGTGATAAGGTGAGTGACGAATCGTAGGGAGAATACCATAGGGGAAGTGGCTGAGTGGTGTCATTTTGAGGGGAAGGTTTCCTTCTTGGGATTCGGAACTAGGTATGAAAAGTAGGGGAGCGTCCAAGTCAGGCGACTACAGATTTGGTGGACAGGTAAGGTAATTAAGACGAAACGTGAAGGGTTGGGTCTTATCAAGACAGCGTCACGGTTCGTTGGCCACCAACTTAACAAAGACTTTGATAACTGAATTTTTATCAGCTGATGGGCAATTAAACGGGTTCGAGTTTTATTGGCTAGCTGTTATACCGAATGCGTTTTTTATCTATTCCAGCTACGAAATAAGTCATTCGTCTTGATATTGACACAGCTGCCCAAAAAAACTAGTATCGGAGACATTACTGCGATTTTATATTGAAGAGGAATAAATGTACTGTCGTGCATAAAAAAAATATTAGAATATGGATCGACTTTTAATTGAACAAAAGACCGGATGTCTCATCGAACAGAGACTAGTTAAATTTGGTGGCACTCTGCGGGAGGTAAAGAGTCGCGGTTGGAGACTTTTGTGCTAGACTCTTAGTCACCGTTTAAGTCGTACCTCTGTTATGATTTAAATAGTAGTGCTCGGTTCACACAATTGCATTTAGGTGGTCTGATTAGAAATGCCTTTGTTAGCCTTATATACAGCTATCAAAGATAAGAAGCAACAAAAAAAAGACTACCGACCGAAGTTACTTCGCGCGAGAAATAAAAATTTTTATTTTGTATGAAATAAAATTTATTAAATATTTCCCGCTCGACCTCGACGTAACAATATAAGATCATATATGGTCATGTATGATCATATGTGGTCATATATGATACAACATAAAGTATTTTTACTCGAAATTCAGTCCATATAAGATCATACATGATCATATGGACGTATATAAACATATAGGAATATATAAGAAGATACATAAAAAGTTTTTAACCGATATACAATCCATATAAGATTATATATGGTCATGTATGATCATATATGGACGAACATGAAAAAATTTTACAGGATGTTCAACTCATGTAAGATCAGATATGGTCAGTTATGAACATATATGAAGAGATATACAAATTTATTTACTTGTGCATGGAAATGAAATTCATGTGTGAACATATCATCATATAAGATCATATACATGAAGTTTAAATTTTTGTGCTCAATTCATCTAAGCATCATATATAAACATATCCTGTGATATTGCAATACCGTTGTTAGTATAGTTTACACGTACGTTTATACGTACGTACATAGGTACGTACATACATCATCCTGAAATTAGACAGAATAGTTTCCTAGGACCTCAAAACGTCGAAATATGTTGAAAGCTCGATTTTCAAAAATCGGACCGAAATCAATAACTTTCTTTAATTTTGAAAATTTTAAATT
Organism: Microplitis mediator; assembly: GCF_029852145.1. Taxonomy (NCBI): domain Eukaryota; kingdom Metazoa; phylum Arthropoda; class Insecta; order Hymenoptera; family Braconidae; genus Microplitis; species Microplitis mediator. The sequence continues at coordinate 9,012,611 of NC_079971.1, forward strand.
TTCTTAGCGGGAAGTAAAAAAATGAAACCTTAAGTTTAACTTTTATTTTTTTAATTTGTTGAAAATAAAAAAAACTTTTTATTCCGCATTAGAAAACTTAAACTTTTCAAATATCATGTAAAATATCAAAATAAACGTAGTGATTGTTGAGGTTTCTAAGATCGCTAAATAAACCTATTGAATAGTTCGGACTATTAAGTCCATGGGCTGGCAGAGTGGTACAATCTTCAACTGATACGGAGAAGAATCCAGGCTCGGATCCCAGAAAAATACCGAATATTTTTTCATCGATAGAAAAATTAATAATGAGTGAACAATAGCTATATGTAAATAAATTTCAATGAATATTCATATATAATGATATATGATTAGACAAAATCTTTTTTCATCGGGATGTGTTAATGAACAATAAAATTAAAACATTATTTTTTTAGTTTAAATAATTTTTGTCAACCGTATATGTATATCATATATGATCATATATGAATGCTCATATATGATCATATATGGTCAAACATGAATTTTTTTTTCTGAGACATTGCTGGCAATTATCTTGCGATATTATACACTAATGGAAAAAATTAAAGGATCAAAAAAAAATTCTAAATTTTTAGGCGATTTTCAACAGGCTCTAACTTTGAGAGAAATGGTCGTACAAGAAAAAAAAAAGGAAATTGTAGCTCCAAGTATCTACTTTTTGGATTAGAACTTCAAAATTTTTTAGCGTCAGTAGTTTTAGAGTAATCTTAGAAAAACCAGCGACAAAAAAACTTTCAAATTTAAAAAATTTTTTTTTTTTGCTCTCCGGGCGTGGAAAAAATTATTTTTGCTTAACAACTATGAGGATCGGATACCTTTATTAGTCAGCTTTAATTTCTTTTTTTATGGACCTTGATACGTCCACTTCTCGCCGAGATATCGGTCTTCAAATGGAAAAGGATCCTTTTGTCTTTGATTATCGATATCTCAGAAACCAATGATCGCACAGAAAGTTAATGGTGGGTTTTAAAAACTTGGATAAATTCTCTTCAACGATTAGCCATTGCTTTTTCGAAAAAAAAATTTTTTCCTATCGTCACATGAATTTAAAAATGCAACAAAAAAAGGGCTTTTTGTGGTTTTTTGGAAATTCAAGCGCTGAAACGGAAATATTGTGGAAATCGATAATGTTGACTGTGCATTTTACAGTTCAATATGTCCACAAAAACCCTGCAGAGAGCCAGATTAATCCAACCAGCCGTTTTTTGTTTCACGCGATCAAATTTTTAAAAAAATTAAAGGATCACGTTTTTTGCTCTGAAAAGCTCATAATCTTTAACAAGATGAAAACAAACATTTTTTCTGAGCTTTGTCCACAATTTTATTGCAGACAGTGCTTAAATTTCCAAAAAAGAAAAAAACTTTTTTTTCGAAACAAAAATATTAAAAAAAAAAAATTTTTTTTGAATTTAATGACTGAGAGATCAGTAAAATCACGGAATGCAGCGACGTAAACGTGTTAAAAATTATTGGGTGTTGGTTTTGTAAATTTTCTAAAGTTATTCCAAAAAAAAATTTTTTTGAAAAAATTTTTTTTTTGAAAATTTTGTTTCGAAAAAAAAGTTTTTTCTTTTTTGGAAATTTAAGCACTGTCTGCAATAAAATTGTGGACAAAGCTCAGAAAAAATGTTTGTTTTCATTTTGTTAAAGATTATGAGCTTTTCAGAGCAAAAAACGTGATCCTTTAATTTTTTTTAAAATTTGATCGCGTGAAACAAAAAAACGGCTGGTTGGATTAATCTGGCTCTCTGCAGGGTTTTTGTGGACATATTGAACTGTAAAATGCACAGTCAACATTATCGATTTCCACAATATTTCCGTTTCAGCTCTTGATTTTCCAAAACACCACAAAAAGCCCTTTTTTTGTTGCATTTTTAAATTCATGTGACGATAGGAAAAATTTTTTTTTTCGAAAAAGCAATGGCTAATCATTGAAGAAAATTTATTCAAGTTTTTAAAACCCACCATTAACTTTCTGTGCGATCATTGGTTTCTGAGATATCGATAATCAAAGACAAAAGGATCCTTTTCTATTTGAAGACCGATATCTCGGCGAGAAGTGGACGTATCAAGGTCCATAAATAAAGAAATTAAAGCTGAATAATGAAGGTATCCGATCCTCATAGTTGTTAAGCAAAAATAATTTTTTCCACGCCCGGAGACCAAAAAAAAAAAATTTTTTAAATTTGAAAATCTTTTTGTCGCAGGTTTTTCTAAGATTACTCTAAAACTACTGACGCTAAAAAATTTTGAAGTTCTAATCCAAAAAGTAGATACTTGGAGCTACAATTTTTTTTTTTTTTTCTTGTACGACTATTTTTCTCAAAGTTAGAGCCTGTTGAAAATCACCTAAAAATTTAGAATTTTTTTTTGATCCTTTAATTTTTTCCATTAGTGTAATATTATTGTTTATTAGTTAATTATTATAAATCAAGTTAAGTTTATTAAATATACTGTACGTTACCGGCGATATACTCGCGTTAATAATAATATTAAAATTAAGTTATAAACTTAGTGTAATAAAACGGCGTTGTTCCACGTAGATACTGATTGAATATCCAGCGTTCAAACCAGGATCATTTTCATTGTATTCTACGGAAACGTTATTGTAAGTACTTGAACTTTGTTATAATTGACAATAAACTTGCATAATTTTCCGATCAAATCCTTCATAGTATACCTCATTTTTCATCCTATTTAAATCCTAATATACTGGTAAGATTATTAAATAAATCAAAAGTAGTATTAATTAAGTCAGAAATAATAATTCGAAATCTATAAGAATAACTATTAATGTTATAAGCCGTGAGGTAAGTTGATGAATTTTTACATACGTTGCCGAGTTTGAATAAGTGCGAATCTTCGCTTTGCAAGAACCCCAGCCCACTGCTCTGTACAGGTAAATTATAAATTTTGTTAGAGGCCAGCCTAAGCCAGGGTTCAACCCGCGAATTCTGGTGGCTGCTGGTAAAAATCACGAAGACGAAAAGCGATTTGTCTCACTATAAAATAATTGTATTTTAATAATATCAAAGTCACTTTTGTAAAAGCTACTCGTTCCTGAGTATCGAGCCTTTTGCTCGATAGGTATCTTGAGGCCTGTAGCCTCTGACGTCAGGAGCTACCCCTAGCCTGTGACAAGGCTCACCCCCACTAGAGAAGGGTGAGATGGACATTGAGGCTGACGAAGAAGAGGCATTCCGACGGGGCCCTCCGAGAGGACCCAACGTGACGTCATCTAGCTACTCTGTCCCTTTCTCTTATTATATTACTTATTATTAACTCTCTATATTATACGATTAGTTGTCGGGTTCAGTAATGTTTAACTGTTAAATAAATATCTGGTTCTATCTACTAGCAAGTGAAATATATTAAAGTGTCCTTCTTACATTTTAATAGTCTTCTGCGACATAACTTTAAAACGAAATTTTATTATCTTCAACTTTCGTAAAAATATTATATTTCCCATACAAAGTTTGGAAATCGGCCCTAGATCGGGCCATTACTAGGCCAAGAATGTCGATTAATGGCTCAGCACTGGCAATTTTTATTGGCCGATCAACGGCTTATAGCCGGAATGATAACCTCGGCCCATTAATGGCGCTTGACTATCGGCCGATTAACGGCAGCCAGCAATTAGCCAAGCAAGCAAAGACATTTAATTAAAAAAAAAAATTCATTATTTTTAACCTAATAGAGTTTGTGATCATTAACGTTTAACCGTCCGGTCAATGACCAGGTACCCGGGTATCCATTTCAACTTCGCAGATAGAATTTATTAACTTTTTCTTTAAAAAATTGTATAGCCGTCTGGATCCTCAAAATTTAAGTAGTTTGAAACCCAATTTTAGTCAAATTTTTTCATAATCAATTATTTAACAATAGTTATTAACTATCAAACTTGATACCTCCCTTCGTTCAATAACCAGGCACCCGGATACCCACTGAAGTTATTATGCATGAATATCGGATTTATACACACTATCCCAGTAAACACATTGACGTAAATTTGACGTCAGAGTGACGTTACGCTATGTCATCATTTACGTAAGATATAAGTCACGAATGAGTCAGGTGTGACTCATTATTTCCCACTTTTTTACGTAAGATTATGATGTAAAACTAATGACGTATGCATGATGTAAATGTGATGTCTGTGTGACCTTCTATGACGTCAATATGACATATGGGTGATGTCAAAATTATCAATTCGGAAAAAATATTTTGAAAAAGAAAAAAATAAAATGAAATACCGAATTTTTGATTTGATTATTACCGCGCGAACGCATTGTGAATTCTGAAACAAGATTAGATAACGTTAAATGATGAAAAAATCCTGGGCGTCTGCTGGGTTCGAACACGGCTCCTCTTGGCTGGTAGTCCTGAACGTTGCTCACTGGTCCACATCACGAGAGTTCGAATCTCGTGCTTAATTGATGTATTTAGAGTGAAATGCCGGAAAAGACAGAGTTAATAAGTTTTCGTGATGGATTTTTACAAAATTTAAAAAACTCCATGAATTTATATGAAATTTTATAGAAGCAATATTTGTCGACCTCGATGATAATTGTATAAAATTTCATTAAGTTTCATCAAATTTTTTAATTTTTTGTTGTGATGTGAAATTTAAAAAATCTTATATAAAATTTTGCGAAACATTAAATAATTTCACAAAATCGTATAAAATTCAATCGATTGAAAAATTGTGATACTAAACTTTAAAATCATAATAACAAAAGAGTTCAAACTGTCGTTACATTTTCTTTGTCATCCTAAATGATATTTTCGATATATCATTTAAAAAAATAAAGTTAATTTTTTTATGCTCACGCTAATGTTTTAAACTAAATCCCAGTGAACACATGCCCTTATTTTGACGTCATACGTAGGTCATAGCAATGTCACGACATCTGATGTAAATTTGATGTCAATCTGACGTTCTACATGACTTTAATATGATGTAAAGCTTGTGACATCATATTGATGTAAGCATGACTCTTGTACTATGTCACAGTTATGACTTATGTATTACGTACGTTTGACATAGAATCTACATCACATTGTTATGTAATAATAAAGTCATTATCCGTATATCATAATGACGTAATTTTAAAATCATACATTTATGTCAGTAGCAAAGTCACGGTTATACGTAATGTGGATGTCACTCTTAAATAATATCTTTACATCAGTGACAAGTCAGTATTTTACGCAATGCTGATGTAATGTCCGAGTCATAGTTTTTTATCATCTATTTATTGAAATAAAACAATCATAGAATGAATTTTCAAACATGTGTAAATGTGTAAAAATAACAATTAAACGTCGAACATTTTTGGGGTCAAAGTAATCGATAAACTCGATAATAGATCATTCAGACGTTTTAGATTAAAACATTAGCGTGAGCATAAAAAAATTAACTTTATTTTTTTAAATGATATCATTTTTACCCGAACGGGGTCCATGCATTGATTAATTAAGTACTTGAAATTAAAGCAAACAATAATGAAATTAATAACAAAATAGAATTTATAATTAGAAATCAAATTCATCTAGCAATAAGTGAATTAAACGTAATTGAACTTTTGTAGGTTATTAAGTTACCAATTGTTACAGTTTGTTATGTACTATGCATGGAATTAATTTAAATAAAGCTTTATTATTATTATTATTATTATTATTATTATTATTATTATTATTACTACATAACAATGTGATGTAGATTCTATGTCAAATGTACGTAATACATAAGTCATAACTGTGGCATAGTACAAGAGTCATGCTTACATCAATATGATGTCACAAGCTTTACGTCATATTAAAGTCATGTAGAACGTCAGATTGACATCAAATTTACATCAGATGTCGTGACATTGCTATGACCTACGTATGACATCAAAATAAGGTCATGTGTTCACTGGATAAAGAGACTAATTATTAAAGTTTTTAGGTAATTTGACTTTTAAATAAATAATAAACAATATCGTTTATAACTTCTTTTATTTAAACAATTTTTATTATAAACAATAGCAAAGATAGTAAGTAAAAATACATAATTTCGTTTATATTTATGTTAGTAAAAATTTTTTTCTTGATTATTCATTCAATTACAATGTTTACTTTTTTATAATAATACAATGCCACACGAAAATAAAAGCAAAATTTATTATTTCGCACACCCTTTGTGCATTGAATTAATAATTAATAATTGATTAGTAGATTTTTTCATTTAACAAGAATCAATCATAGACCACTGATTCATCAACAGTAGCCTAACGTTGCGAACCGATAATCATCCAGTCATAAGTAGCCATTCATTGGCCAGCTATCAACAGCGTTGTATGCCTACTCTCTAAATCTGAAACAGTGAATATTCACTGTTTCACAGTTATAAGTATACCAAGTGGTATACTTATGACTATGAAATAGTGTATATGCACTATTATTCAGTGGTTTTCACTGTTTCAGATTTAGAGAGTAGCGTTTCCTTTAAAGAAATTACGGGAAGTCATATTCTGATATAAAATCAGCAATGCCATTACATACACATTCAAAAATTTTAATAAAAATTCATTTCGATTTGACTACACTATCTTAATAAGAAATTAAATGGCTGCTGGTAATTAACCAGGTTTGGGCCATTACGAATTGCCAATGCTTGGCCGAGTGATGGCAGTCAGACATCCGCCAACCTACGGATTTTTTTCCATTAACGGCGACTTTGTATGGGTTAATGAACAGTTTTGGTAGTCTATTTCAGCCCTCATTATATAAGAAATTTCGATAAGATTATTATCCGTCCGAATTTATTGGCGTATTGAAAATTTTGAGGGGCCCACCTTTCCCTCTCCTCCGCTACAAAATAATGTAATTTTATATACACTAATGCAAAAAATTAAAGGAGCAGAACACTTTTATAAATTTTTTTGTGATTTTTGGAAGGCTGTAACTTGGTGAAAAATGATCGTATCGAGATTTGAGAAAAAGTAGTTTGTAGCTTGAAATCTCTAGTTTTGGTGCATTTTTTCAAAATTTTTTAAAAGCTTCGGTTATTGCGCAAACATGAGAAATACCGCGAGACAAAAAATTTCAAAATTTTTTTTTTTTCCGAAGAGCCCACGGACCGCGGAAAAATTCTTTCAACTAAACGAATGCATAGCTCGTTTAGCAAATTTATTCAGTTTCAATTTGGTTTTTTGTTTGACCTCGTAGGACGTTTTGTCGCAGAGATATCAGCCTTCAAATAGAAAATGATCCTTTTGGCTTTGATCATTGATATTTCCGGTACCAATGATCGCACAGAAAGTTAAAGGGTGGCATTGAAAATTTGAATAAATTCCCTACAAGACCCTGTCATCATTTTTTGGAAAAAAAATTTTTTTTTATTTTTAACATCCATTAGAAGTAAGTACAAAAAAATGACTTTTTTTGGTTTTTTAGTAAATCAACCGCTACTCTGCAAATATCAATAAAGAAAATAATGTTGCCAGGGACTTTTTTAGCTTAATGTACCCCCAAGACCCTTGTAAATTTTTAAATTGATCCATCGAACCTTTTTTTGGGAATCATCGATCAAAGTTTTGCTAAACAATTAAAGGAGCAAGTTTTGTTCCTTTAATTGTGTAATCCCAGGAAAAAATGATCAGACCTGATCAGACATGAAAAATGACCATGCCTGACCAGGCCTGATCAGGCACGTTCAGGTCTGATCAGGTATGTTCATGTCTGTTCATGCCCATCCGGGTAAAAAAATTATATATAAAAAATGGCCCTATTTAATTATATATAATTATGTATAACTATATTCAATTATACATGTATATAATTATTGCTATAAAAATAAAAAAAAATAAAAAATTCGGGCGTGTGCAGGATTTGAACCGTGGACCTTGCGCTCGAAAGTGTAACTCGCTACCCACTGACCTAAGAGATTTAGTTGAAAATTAAGCTTCGTATGAACTTCAAGTAATAAAAATCTTATACGTGATAGATTCTTGGTCAACAAAATTTTAGATCTATGAGCAGACATGAACAGCCATGAACAGACATGAACATATATGACCAGGCATGAACAGGTATGATCAGGCCTGATCATGTCTAATTTCAGGCCTAATCATACATGAACAGGCATGATCAGGTCTAATTTCAGGCCTGATCATACATGAACAGGCATGGTCAGGTCTGATCATTTTTTCCCGGGATCATAATCGAAATGAAAAAATAAGTTTTTTTTTTACTTTTCTCAAATTTTTGCGTTGGTGACTCAGCAAATGCAAAGAAATGACAAAAAGAATAAAAAATTTTCAGAAAATGTTAAAAAAAAAAATTTTTAACACAAAAAAAACGTTTCAATTTTTTTTTTCTTAGATTTTTTTGGCATTTTTTGGAAATTTTTTTAATTCTTTAAAGTAATATTTGAATAGTGGTTTTCATAAGGGTTCTTGTGTTTAAGAATTCGAGTGTAATAAAAAAAAAAAATAGATCAATCGGTTGTGTATTTTTTTAGTTAATGTGTTTACCAACATCCGTGCATACTGACGGACTTCACAGGATTTTTTATAATATTTTTTTTTCAATCATTATTTTTAAAATACAAAGAGACTTAAAATTGTATTTGTTTTATTCATTAATAAATTGTATTTTTAATGGACTCTACTTAAAACTTATATTTTGTTAATTGTCGATACATCATGTTTAGCAGTAGATATTGATAATAACTATTATTATTATTATTATTATTATTATTATTATTATTATTATTATTATTATTATTATTATTATTATTATTATTATTATTATTATTATTATTATTATTATTATTATTATCACTATTATTATTATATTGCATGCGTGGTGAAAAATTTAAATAAACCCGCGTTGACCAGTGACGTAATGGTTTTGCGCATGCGCAACTATGATTATTTAGCCTATAAAAAAAGTTCTTTAGTAATTAATTTAAAATATAAAAAACATCGAACAAACGTTATTTTCAATCAAACAAACGATAAAAAGCTCGCCCCGATAGCCACACCTTACTCAGTAAGGTCTGCAGTGAAACATTTTCGGCTAACTTAACGAGAAAGTTTCTGGTAAGCTTGGCTGGATGATACTTTCCTTTAAGTTGGCTTCAGAATACGGCAATAACTTGAATGTAACTTGACAGAAAAACTTGCCGTCAATTTGAAGTGAAACTTTTAATCAACTTAACGTCATTGTCTGACAGTAACACTTGTAGTCAAATTGAATAAAAAGTTACAGACAATTTACTGTCAACTTAAAGGTAACTGTTAGCTCTCCAACACTTTCCTTTAAGCTAGCTTCAGAATACGGCAGTAGCTTGAACCCTGATAGCCACCTTAACCACAAGTTAACTTCAAGCTACTGCCGTATTCTGAAGCTAATTTAAAGGAAAGTGTTGGAGAACCAACAGTTACCTTCAAGTTGACAGTAAATTGTCTGTAACTTGAATTCAATTTGACTTCACGTATTACTGTCAGACAATGACGTTAAGTTGATTGAAAGTTTCACTTCAAATTGACGGCAAGATTTTCCGTTAAATTACATTCAGATGACGGCAGTTGATTTGCATCAATTTGCACGCAAGTATTATCTAGCCAAGGTTTGCCAGAAACTTGTCAATAAGTTAGCCGTATATGTTTCACTGCAGAACTTGCTGAGTAATTATATTTAAAGTTTTGCTATCAGGGGAATTCGCATTCTAATTCGGGTAGTAAATTTACGTCAAATTGTACAGAAAGTCGTATATAAATTGTCGTTAAAAACGGAAAAGTCCGAAGTTGACAGGCTTCTGACGAAAAATTCAAAGAAACTTTTGTAAGTAAACATTTGCTAATGCAAACTGTGCTATTAGGGAAGATTTAGTTAGCAAAAGTTTTTTCTCTTTCAATTTGACGACAAGCTGCTGCTATCTATGAGATATTTTAACGTTTAATTACAATTTAAATAAAATTTAATGAACAAGTTGTCGCGAGTTTGGAAGCCAAGTTAATTGGAGAAATGTGGTTCGAAAGTTGTAGAAAATTAAGCGAAAAAGAAAAGTAATTTTCAAGTTGACAAACAGTTGTGGGATTGTTTGTGTCAACTATTTGCAATCAACTTTACGTAAAATTCTCGCCGTAGCTTTCTGTCAATTTACAGTCAAATTAACTGTCAGGGGGTCGTTCTTCCCCTGATAGCCACCACGAGACTGCTTAACTCCTCTACCCCTACTTTTAAATGAGAGGCAAGTTCACGTTCACAGTAGGGTGACTATCGTAGTTTGTACGAAAAGAATAAGAAAGCAGTGATTGTAATGGCAACACTTCTGAAAAATACCACTAGGTCTTCGACGTCAAATCTTATAAAAATGTAATTTTATATTTTATTCACTCTAAATCCAGGTATATTTGTAGCAATTCTTTTATTCTCATTTTATTACATAATGATTGTTTCAAATCAATTATTCATCTAATAAATGTATACGAAGCGTGATTAATTTAATATAGCCACAATTCAAGTAATTATTAATTGAATAGTTTTTACTATTCATGTGTTTAGTTATTAATCAGTTAATTGATCCATAATTTATGACTAATTATGTGTTAAGTTTTTAAGCTTAATTCAACATTTTATTCTAGAGGGTTTAATACGAGTTAAGCGTCTAGTTGGCAATGGAAATGAATGAAAGGAATCAAAGGTACGAAGTGAAAACATGGACATCAGATATTGTTATTGTTTGGATGCTAATTATTTGCTGACAAGGCCGACCACCGATGAATCGTAGTGATCGGTGGGCCAGGTTTATAACATCCAAGATTTATATCTAAGTGATGAGCGAGACTCGGCACCATCTTCGCTCCGTTTCGGATTTATACGCGGCTGATGAAATAGAAGTATTGCTTCTAGAGGAAATACGAGACTTAGAACCACCACCATCAGCTTATTCACGACCTGAGGATATACAAGACTTCGAAATTGGTATTAATTTAGTGATGCATTATCGAGAGATATTTAGTGATGCATTATCTGTCTTAATTGAAACAAACAAATATCATTTGGTTACTGAGGTAAAAAAATTATTTGTTAATTTTTAAATGGATATAGCAGGAAGTAGGACAGGGGGAGCGATCAGCTCCCAATCATCTGAGTTGGATTCACCTGGAGTCCACTCAACTGTTCACTCGTGGGACTCCCACGCTAATTACCATGGCCCTTATGGAATACATGGACATGGATCTTCCTCAAATGCTCTGCCATGGCTTGGTTCTAACCATTTGGTTCTTTACTGCGATATACAGGGTCATCTTAAGACGTCCACAGGTGTCATCAGGCTTTTACTACTCGTACGTTTTTCTTTTAGATATTTTATTTTATTCGTTTGATGGTATATTTAATTTTCATTCAAATTTCTATAAATAGAGTATGTGATGAACGAATCTACTATACCGAGACTTGTAAAAGTTAGTTGAGTAATTATATTGATTAATTGACACTACTTTGTAACATCAAGTAACTGCTTTATATATGGGGCATTCCACGTCATATCGACCACTGTCGACCCTGACCCCTTTCGCTTTAGCTGAAAATTTTTTTTCCCTTTTCTACCCCATTAACTTCAATTTTCAGAAAATTTTCAAATTTTTTCACCCAGCCCCAAAAAAATTATGAGGTTTTCAAAAGGAAGGCTTTTATTTTTTTAAATAGCTACAACTATTTCAAAAATTGACCAATTGGGACTTTTTTTTTTTTAATTTTTGTCTTTGAATGCACTTTTCAGAAAAAAATACGAAAAAATTTTAAGGTGATAAACTCCATGAAATTTTCGCCTTTTTTGAGAAAAACTGTTATTTTCTCAAAATCGCTATTTTTAATTTTTTTGTTTTCTCAAAAAAAAAAAACGAACTAATTCTGCGATTATTACCGCCAATCCCAGAGTGGTCCAACTTTTCTTTCTATTTTTTTTTATCAATTAAAAAAAAATTTTTTCTCAGCTGGTCTTATTTTACAAACTATCACTGGAAAGTTTTGAGGATTTATAGAAGACCTCAGAGTTTGAAAAATTGAGAAAAAAAAAATTTTATGTGGTAATCCTCGGAAAAATTTTTTTTTTTTTTCAAAAAAGTGAAAAAATAAACAGAAAACACCTACAAATAGTATTTTTTTTTTATTCTATTTGTTTTTAGGTGCAGTATTTGAAAGAAAACTTGGCCATGACATAAATCATTTGTTTGTGATCCAAAAGTAATAAAAAAAAATAAAAAAGTTTATTGTAATGCAGTTTAATCCTGCCTAAGTAATGATACGTTCCCATTTTAGTACAATGAGAAAAATTTTATTACTCGCTTAAAAATAAGTGTACAGCAATGATAAATACACATTACAGTAGGAAATTTACCGCTCTTCAAAAAAGGTCTCTTATGTTTTTTTCGTAAATCCAACCATTTGAGAGATATTAAAGCTCAAAGTTGATACACTGAGAGAAAAGTGCATAGTAACCTGAACTATTCAGCCACAGGTACAAAAATTGCAGAAATAATCTTTATTACATTATTACATTATCTGTAAAATGGTGCATCATTTGAGATGTTTCTGTTTACTAATAACATGATAATAACAGAAATAGTTGTAGAAAGGAGGAGAAAAAAAATTTTCGATCGTAAAGCACTCTCTAATGCTTCGCATTATGAGTCGTGCAATATAGTCTCCCTAACCAATTTTTATTATTACTGGAACTATATACTAGTGAGAGTCAGCATGAAAAAATAGTTACATTAACCACACTTTAGGAACTATCTTTGCCTTATTATGGTCACTACAAAACATTAATATTTGTAAATCAAGGCTTAGTAATCAACACAATATTACCTTCATTATTGGCTTAATTAACATGAAATAGATACAGTAACCATGTTAGCTTAATGACTGTATGATAGTTGGTAGAAATAATTTGAAAAGTTGACTCAACTAAGTATAGTTATCGACGAAAATTTCAAAAAAAAAATTTTTTTTTAATTTAATGACCGACAGATCAGTAAAATCACGGAATGCAGCGACGTAAACGTGTTAAAAATAATTGGGTGTTGGTTTTGTAAATTTCCTAAAGTTATTAAAAAAAAAAATTTTTTTGAAAAAATTTTTTTTTTTTTAAATTTTGTTTTGAAAAAAAACTTTCTTCTTTTTTGGAAATTGAAGCACTGCCTGCAATAAAATTGTAGACAAAGCTCTGGAAAAATTTTTTTTTTCATCTTGTTAAAGATTATAAGCTTTTCAGAGCAAAAAACGTGATCCTTTAAGGGGTTAGGGGTACTCAGGGGTATGAAAAAATGATGATTTTCAATAATTTTTTTTTTGTAGTTAATTACTTTATTTGACAAAAATAAAAACATAGCTTTATTAGAACACGTTTCGATTTGACTTCACGAAAATTTCAAAAAAAAAAATTAATAATTCAAAAAGTTATCGCTGTTTTTGTAGAGCCCGTTCCTCCCGAAGTCCTTTGCGGTGATCATCATAAGTCCTTGGAGATTCATCTAAAATCAATCGGACAAGAAAAATTAGTTTTATTAATAGATAATCTTGTGCCTGATCGAAGCTTTTTTTTTTTTTTTCGAAATTAACAAAATGGCGGCCTCAGGAAATTTTTTTCAAATTTTCGAGAAAAAAACCGACAGTTTATTGTTAAAAAAAAATCGAAATTTTTGAAAAAAAAAAAAATCCTTCGATCAGGCACGAGTTTTTAATGTATTTCAAAAGTACAATAAATTTTATTGAAATCTACCGAGCAGTTTTTAAGTTACAGTGATCACCAGTTCAGAAAACATAGTTTTGAGAAAAACGCATTTAAAGTTTTGCTATGGATTTATGTCGAATTATAAGAATTATTTAATAACTTACACTGAGTCATCTATTCCTGGACCATATAATAGCTCTTCAGCCGACATAGCAGCTTCCAAAATATCGATTTGCTGGTGCCTACGTTGCAATCGACCTTCTCGGGTGTTATCATTAGCGCGCTTATCTGCTACTTTGATACGTGCAGCATCCATTCTTTCTGCATACCGATGAGAATTAGGCCCACAATTAAGTCCTAGTGTATTCATCAAGACTAATAATGAATTTATACCCTCATTAAATATACACATAGCAACGTATGCAGCTATTTGTACGATAGTAAAACTAGTATTTACCGTTTTTGGACATATTTTCCATACTAGTTGGTTAAAGCTTTCATTATTATTCTGATTGAATCCACCTACACATCTTGAAAGTAAATTTTCATTACTAAGATCTTCGTATATAGGCTTGATAGCTTTTAAAACATCAGAAGGTAAAGGAGAATAATCGTGAGAAAAGGTATCAAGCTCTCCTCTTGCTTCAGCGCGCTGGTAAGAGCACCAAGATTCTTCGCCTTTTGGACACATATCATGATTCGGTTTTTCATCACTCGAGCCGTAGTGATAAAAGGTTGCCATTATAGCAGATTTCATATTTTCAATAGAATCACAATGCCGGCGTATTGCTAAACCATAGTACACAGTTAGTTTGTCTATTAATTTTCCTGTGAGCTTACCTCGACCACCAAGACCTTTTTGTTTACTCTTCAGCGTACGTAATCGACTCCCCATCCGCTTTTGGACATGCCCTATACATTCCTTTTTATTTACAGTTGTATTTTCGTAAGGATCTGATTTTATAATTCCTGAATAGGTCTTGGAGTCACCATCACCAATATAGTTGGCATACTTAACTCCATATTTAGTTTCAGAATACGAAAACATTTCGACCATCGCATCCACCTCCATTTTCCCAGAAGACCCTTGATGATTAGCAGAACACACATCTTCATGCGATTGATACCATTCCTCGAACTCAACAGTATTTGTTTTTTTTTTCCAATACTCACATAGCTTACAATATGCACTTTTAATGTTTATGTCAAGAATCTTTCCAGTAAAATAGCCAATTATAGAAGAAACTCCAAATGACGATGTATATCCCCGTTTTTGCCAGGTTCCATCTCCCGATACAGTTAGATGATTTATATCTTCATTTTCAGTTGTTGGCATTGCTTGCTTTTCTTCATTCACAGCTTTCGTCATGAAGGTTTCTGCGACGGCTTTACTACAATTCAAAATCTGTTTCAGTAAAATTGTATGCGTAGATTTATCTAAAAAAGACGGCATGTCCATCAGGCCGCAAAACTTGCACAATCCTTCGTATCCTATTCCTAGTATTCTCATTACAAAAATGAAACGTCTGTTTATTTCATAAGAATGCCCAACGAAAGAACAGGAAGGAATATATTCATTTCCACAGTTATTACATGCAACTACAATTTTGAATCCCAGCCCACGTGTACTTGCTGTTTGAAACACTACATTTCCATCACATTTTTTACATTTTATAAGAGCAGAAATTGCAGTGAATACCTGAATAAAATTTATTATTCGAAATTCAGTACTGCTGTCTTCAGGTACATCATCTTCAGTGTTTTGTTTTAATTTTTTAGAAGATGTACTCTGAATACTTTCATCACGTTCGGCTGTTTTCGGATTAAAAACATTCTTTCTTTTGACTGAACGCGACTTATTAATTTTTTCAGAACTCCGAAGTTCTCTTGAAACCTTTCTAGAATCACGTCCCATGGTTAATAATTTAATTCACTTGAGAAATAATTTATCACAAAACTATCGACTGATCAGTGCAACGACTACAGGTATACTGGCAACCAAAAATTATTTTTCAGTTCTTGTACTACCTACAAATTGTGAATATATATATATATATATATATATATATATATATATATATATATATATATATATATATAATTATAAATACATTAAAATGGGGAGATATTCATGACAATGAAACCCGAAAGGTCGGTTGCTTGCAGCTGTTTCTAGCTACCTGCACTCGAATGCCACGTAGCACCCGAGCGTCCTTTGGTCATTGTTAAATAACTCGAAAAGAATTTGTCGGATTCACTTCAAATTTTCACACAATATTTTTAAAATATTATACTTTAAGAAAATGCAAAAAAAAAAAAATCGATTTTTTGAAAATTCTGACTACCCCTAACCCCTTAATTTTTTCAACAATTTGTAGGGTTTTTGTGGACATATTGAACTGTAAAATGCACACTTAACATTATCGATTTCCACAATGTTTTCGTTTCAGCGCTTGATTTTCCAAAAAACCACAAAAAGACCTTTTTTTGTTGCATTTTTAAATTCATTTGACGATAGGAAAAAATTTTTTTTTGAAAAAGCAATGACTACTCATTGAAGGAAATTTATTCAAGTTTTTAAAACCCACCATTAACTTTCTGTGCGATCATTGGTTTCTGAGATATCAATAATCAAAGACAAAAGGATCCTTTTCCATTTGAAGAACGATATCTCGGCGAGAAGTGGACGTATCAAGGTCCACAAAAAAATAAATTAAAGCTGACTAATAAAGGTATCCAATCCTCATAATGGTTAAGCAAAAAAAATTTTTCCACGCCCGAAGACCAAACAAAAAAATTTTTTAAATTTGAATATTTTTTTGTCGCTGGTTTTTCTAAGATTACTTAAAAGCCGCTGACGCTAACAAATTTTGAAGTTTTAATTCAAAAAGTCGACACTTGGAGCTACATTTTCCTTTTTTTTTATTTCTTGTACAACCATTTCTCTCAAAGTTAGGGCCTGTTGAAAATCGCCCAAAAATTTGGAATTTTTTTTTGATCCTTTAATTTTTTCCATTAGTGTATAACTGCATTTATTTAGTCCCTTTTATTACTGACAAAAGTATCAACCGTACTATTTCATCTTAGTTTCCTAAACGCAATCGATTTCTAGTTAATTTTATAATTATAGAATATTTCTGCTGACTAACAATCAAATGTAAAAAAAAAATTCAAAGGAGAATATAGTTATTAATACTATATAAGTATATGGTTATCCTGGCTATATATTTGTATTTAAATAAGATACAACTTTCTTCGTATTATTCAACAAAATAAAAAAGTACTATTAAAGGTACTATTGATCGAATGATATACAAAATTGAAAAGAGTATTTAAAGGAGTATTTAGTTTCCCTGGCTATAAATTGCGTTCCTAATGCCAAAAGTGTGTATTGTAAAATATACGCCTTATTGGTTCTGCTGAGCCAAAGAAGCGAATCAAAATTTTTTTTTTTTGCTAATCAATTCCGAATGATTAACAATGTGATAATCGATTAAAAAAGTGAAAAAAAAAAAATTTTTTTTGACACCCCCTTTTAAAAATTTTTTTTTAAACCAAAAAGACGTGTAAAAATATTTTTTTGCCAATCAATTCGGAATTATTTAAAAAAGTAAAGATCTATTAAAATAATATATATCTTTTCTCCCAACAAATTTTTTTTTTAGCTTCAACAACTTTTTTTTTCCTTGGTTGAAGCATACAAAAATTCTCGCGTTAAAAGAAAAGTAGTTATTCCAAAAAATTTTATTTTCTTCAAACTAAAAAATGCACTATTGTTACAAAAATGTAACATATCTTGCTACAAAAAAATCTCTTATACGAAAAAATCAAAATTCTTGAAACAAGTAAAAATTTTTCGATTAAGCCTAAAAATATGTTAACTTAAAAAATATATTTTGATTCAAGATAATTTTTTACTGCAAATAAATAAATGCAAGAAATATTGATTTTTCACATTGATCAAAAAAATTATCTAAAATCGGGGATACTTTTCTTAACTTGAGTTAACTGTTCTTCCTGTGTAGAGAAACTAAAGTACAAATAAAGAACCTTATGAGGTTTTTCTAGTTATTTTTATTTTAATGTCATGCTCATAAAAAAATAGTCTTTTGATCGATTTTAAGAGCTTGACATTAAAATAAAAATAACTAGAAAACAATGCGGAATTCGAAAAAACTTTATTTGAGATAGCTTCTAGGGAATAAAATTGTCTGCAAAAAAGATGCAATGATATTCTGTAATAGGTCTGATAGTTTCGCCGGAAAAGTAAGAAAATCTCAAAATTTAATATGAATTCGACTTCAACCTCAAATAACTTTTGAAAAAATAGATTCCTCAAAAAATGATTAGAATCTTTTTTTGTAGAGCATTCAATTCCCTACAAAAATATGCCTGCCAATTATTCCTATGACGCATCGTTAGCTACTTATAAAAATCAGAAGACGTAAAAAAAATTTTTTCCATGTTATTCTTATGGGAAATAGAAAAGTGCAATGCGGACAATGTTAATATTAATATTAAGAGCTCTAATTTTCACAGGTGTCTTTTTTTATCTAAACGAAACTTTTGAACCTGTTTGGAAGAAAAGAAAAAAATTTGTTTGTTTTTTGAATCACCCTAATATATATATAAATACATATATAAACTTTTGAACCAAATGTATTTCCTGACTCAGCTCGTCGAGCTGAGTTTAGAGGTAGTGAAAATTTTCGAAAATTCCATCATGAGTATAGATACAATAGTTAGATTTTTATGAAATCTACTAATAAATATCATCCGTATAGATTTAGGATTCAATACTTAAGTCAATGTATAAAAAACAATTTAACATCGAAACGGAATAAAGCTTTATTAAATTATTTTTAATACCCTTTTTTGGTTAAGTATAAGCTAGAGTTTATAGTAAAAATACAAACTACAATATTGTGAAAGATTTGATTTTTTTTTCGTTTTTATGCATTAGCAGGAAGAATCAAGTTCAAGTTTTATTAATCTCACTTAAAAATAAATAAATTTAATTGGATAAAAAATTTGATGTAGTTATTTATCGATTCGGATGGTAAATATTAATTGATTTTTATCAAATATATTTATAGACTTTTAGTTTGAGGGAAACATTTCCGGATTTTTGAAACGTTTATAATTTACGATCACTTAAATCTAAATAAAATAACAAGTAAATATTTAAACCTCGATTAAGTGTGTTCTTCGACTATTTTTATATTTAAATCAATGAATTGATCAAATAATATTAAACATTGAAAACCCGGGAAAAAATGTTCAGATATGACCATGCCTGACTAAGCATGAGTAGGCATATCATGTCTGAAACAGTCTGGAAGCCCCTACGAAAAAATATCTATCCACGAATATATGCCGGAAAAATAGCATACATTCGACAATACTAAATATATAAGCCGGATATATACCACTTTCCCGGGGTATATATTTTTCGTGCGGGAGGTTAAAAACCTTCAGCTCTAATCAGGCCTGATATATTAGTTCATATCTGACTAACTATGAACAGACATGATCATGTCTGATGTTATCAATTGATTCAAACATAATCATGCATGTCTATGCCTGTTCATGTCTGATCAAGCCTGATATGTTGGATTAAATTTAATAAACTTAATTATCCATAATCATAGATAAATTTACCCTACAGTTGGTTTTCAACTATGGCCAAAATAATTTTATAAATTGAATAATAAAATATACTGTTTATTGGACAATTTACAAATTTAATGATTGAAATAAACGTACACACAACACATTAAAAAATTTTTTCTTAATATATTTGGTCGTTTACATAGATAATTACCCACTACAAAATTCAGATCATACTCTGTTTTGTAATTTTCATAATAATCAATTTACATTATCGAATATTCAGATGCTCTAATGGATTGTATATTTACAACTTTCAATGAAGTGAATATTAGAAATTTATTTTGTTTCAGGCCCGGAAAGAATAATTAGACCTAATCAGATCTGTACAGGCCCAAGTTCCTTAGGTTTATAATTGACAAAATAAATGACTAGGTGAATTCAGGTCTGATCAGACATGAAAAATGGCCGGGGATGAACTGACCTGATCAAGTCTGATCATGCCCGATCATTTTTCATATCTGATCATTTTTTCTCGGGAACCTTTAAAAATTCAGAATTTTGAAAATTTGATTGTCTTATTTTGAAAATGATAGTGCTTAGATATTTTAGCAATTGAATATATTTTATTCATGATTCATATGATAATCAAATTAATTGTCAATTTGATATTTAACTGGTAATAAGTTGATGATTTTTTTAAAATAATTTTTTTAGATAACATCAGTAGCATGCCTAGCAACTCTCTGTAGCTCCGGTACTGCCAATGTCAGCCTCTTTATGCTGCCTCTTGTCGGACGGTTGAGATTTATTATCTTCGTAGCAGTTTTTTGCTTACTGGTTACAACAGTACTCCTCTTCCTTGATATCTCACATATTATATATATGTTTCCCTTCAATTGGGCTAAGTTGGTAAGCATTAAAAAAATGAATCAATAACTTAAGATATAAGTGATTATAAAATAGATACCTAATCAATAAATTTAATACTTAGTTAATTTAATAACTTTATGTAGAAAATAAGGTGACACGCGTTAATACCCGCGGACAAAATAACCAACGACACAATAACCGCGACAAAATAACTTTAAATTTCCCTCCTATTTTATTATGTTGCCATCTATTGTTGTAGATATCGTGACATTGTGAGCGAGATATCCATTTTGTCGATGTATTTTTTGTTAGTATTGTTTGTCAGTGGTGTATGACCTAACCTATATCAATTATTAAAATTGTATTAATAAATTAATATTTATTATAAAGGGTCATCAAAAAAATCATTAAAATAGCTGGTTTATTTTTAAATAAACACAGACACAATCCATGAAAAAAGGGAACAATACGATTCCTGCGCTTGTACAGAACGGTTATTCTGTCGCGGTTATTATATCGTAGGTTATTTTATCCCTCGGTTATTTTGTCGTCAGTTATTTTGTCGCGGTTATTTTGTCCACGGGCCAAATGTTATGGAACCGAAAATAAAATTCCTGATTTATTAAAAAAATGAATGACTTATGAATTGACAATCACACAGAAAAAAAAATTCTCGACTGAAGGTAAATATTCTTGATTCAAGAAAATTTTTTTGGAGACCTAAATTTTCTCAGATAAAGTAGAAATCTTCTCCAACCAAGACGAATTCTCTTGGCTCAAGAAAATCTTGACTTGGTTCCCGAAAACGTTTGTCTTCAAAAATATTTTCTTGACTCAAGATATCTGTTTTTTCTGTGTACAAATCAAATGTCGCATATTGATTACAAATTTGTTTTATTTCAATCTATTTATGAGTTAACTTTTCTATTACGAGTGATAATAATCATAATGTCCATTATAAAATAGATTATTTCATGTTATTTATTCTCTTTGATCAATTTAAATTATTTTTATTTATAATTGATTTTATTCACTATTTAAGTCAACGAAAATGCATAATAAAATGTATTACTAGAATAAATCGATAAGATCTTATTTGACGTCCTTCATGTTATTTATTAAAAACAATTTTTTATATTTACATCAAATTTAAATATAAATTCAGCAAACTTTCCCATAAAAATAAAGGTTTTCATTCAATTTAGAAAAATTAATTTCATCTTCAAGCCGATTTTCATAAGGATCAGTTGAATGTTTCAGAAGACATGAAACTTTTTTTTAAAATCAGAGACGTACATTAAAATAATCTCATATATGTACCATTACCGAACATTAAACAAATATTTAAGTGAAAATTAACTTTGTTTATTCTAGAATTTTTGGTTATTCACCAGTATTGGAGTATCGTATATTATAGGATGTGGTTTACTAGGTTTGTCGATATGGGAATATCATTTAAGTGGTTGGGTACCTCGTCGCACTCGTTCTCAACTCACAGCAGCTGCTGGATTAGCTCTATCATGTGGATTTATTGCTTTTACTCTTTCGTGGCTACACGGGCGTATGGGCATCAATTGTAAGCCTTCATCTTCACACGAAAATTCTCAAAGTCAACTTTATAAACCTGTTGAATCCTCTTCTTCAGGCGTAAGTTTTTAACTACTTTGAAATAAAAACAAAGTTACTATACTCACTGTCTTAGTGAGCTAAATAATATTCATATGACTTTATTGCAGCTAATTTCAAAAGAAAAATGTTCAAAACAACCACCAGCATGGATCGTTAAAAATCAACGCTCTAAAAGGAATGCTGACAGTGAATCGAACGCAACGAGTAAAGGCAATGGCAATTGCGATGAATATAAACGTGGAATAAGTAGAAAAGATCATTGGGCATCAGCAAGACAACATTTTTTGCCACAAGATGAGGACGAAATTCAAATTCAATCTCAAAGTCAAACTCGAATAATACAACGAGACGAAAGTGATCTTGAACGTAAGCGTCGAAGAAGACGAGATGGTAGTGGTTCAAGTGGTCATAATAGTGAAAATAAACCACGAAGAGTACCACAGAAATTACCTCTGCAAACAATTGAGAGACCACAACCACGTAAAAATAATGTAAAAACTTCTGGAAAGACATCGAAAACCAGTACTAATAGTGATCTTCAGAGTTATGTTGCCGCGACTGTAAAAGCGTGGGAGCTTGAAGCTGCTAAAGATTCAGAACAGGCTAAATCAATGAAAATTTCATTACTCGAAGCTTCCATGTGGTCAGAACAGTGGCAACAACCACCTGATAATGTTCAACCTTGCTCTAGTAAAGCTATTGACCCTTATTCATTTGCTTAGTACTCATCAAAGTAAATATAATTGAATTTCGAATTAACTGCCAAATATATATACATATATATTTGAGAGTTGACTGTATCGAAATTTATAACTTTTTGCTATAAAAATTTTTAAAAACGAAAGTTATTGATTTCAATACATGTCAACGTTTTGAGTTCTAAGTAATCGTATCCGACCATTTTCGAGTGAACGTGGAAATGTATGAATGTAAGCAAAATTTTATCGTACAATATTTTTTGGGTGGATCAATAAATGTGAATGGTTTTGGTGGTGATCCGAAGAGTTTATCAGGATTTAATTCTATTAAATTTTGAGATCAATTAGACCGATATTAGCAAATCACATTTTTTTTTGCAGCTTCCTTTTTTTAAGAGGTATCGGAATATCTCGATTGATCTAAAAATATTGCTCAATATTAGTGACATTGGATTTTTTTGATTGCCGCGAAAATCATTTTAATCGGTTAATTCATTTATTAGACTATAATATTTATCATAACAAAAAGTTGGTTAAAACTTGATTTAATTGAACAATTTTTATTAATTATTATAAAAAACAATTAATTCCTTATAAAAACGTTCAAATACGCTATGAACTTAAGTCAACTGTTCAAATGTACAGGTATTTAAATTTGTATTTATATGAGATAGATTAATAAATTATTAATCATACAAAAAAATTTTCCGTGAGTATTCTGTTCAGAATTTTATTGTCTATCATAAGAGTCTTAAAGAGGTTCGAGCGAATCTAATGCAAAAAGGATTTTCCAACTTTAAGATTTGAAACTTAGTATATATATAATTGAGTACTTTATCGGCGTATTCTCAAAATTTGAAAACGATCCACCGTCTAGATTCTTTGAAAAAAAGTTTCAAAAATATAATTTTTAAAGTTCTTACACACAGACTCTTATGGCTGACAAGCTTCCGCCATGACTTATTCTATTTTTTTCATTATTAACCTCCCAAGCTTAAGAAATAAAAATCCACATATCATAAACTTAGATATTTTCAGAATATGATAACATTTCAACAATTTAGTATTACCGTTGTAATTATTTAAATAATTATAAAAGTTAAACTTTATTTTTTAATCTCGTTCATCGGCAGAGATACGTATTATTGAGAGCTTGGCTACGTCACGGAAGCAGCTGAGAGAGAAAAATAAAGATATAAATACATTAAAATCTTTTTATAAAACCATATAAGTCGAAAATAACGAAGTCATTTCATTAATTTCTTTCGTTAAATAAGTAATAATTATTAATTTACAAATTCGTTATATTATTATAAATTAAAATAATAAATTTTTATAATTATTACGAGAATTTAGTAAACAAAAAAATTCAAACACTACATTAGCTCACTACTTTCACTCGAACCTCCTTAAGGAAAATGATCACAAATACACAATTTCCTGACTCACAGGTGTTGGGAGTATAATTTCACTTAAATATAAACTTTTTTTACACCCACCGATTGAAACACTAATTTAAAAGAAACACAAAAGTATTAAAAAATATATATACATATAACAAATTAAAATCTATTAATACTAATAGATGAATGGACTAAGAGATGAGCATATTAAATTGAGCTCACGTTGGTATCTTAATCCACTTTAAGGAGAAAAACTCAGATATGGTCATGTATAACCAAATACGGAAAATGGTGCTATATGATCATACATGATTATATATAACTACATTGCACGAGTTGTAGATAATTTAAAATATGAAAAACGTAATGATAATTTATGTATTATACATTGAAGTTAAAAATGCTTCGTAATATGGACATCAAAGACCTTTTTTCTTTTTCCTTTCGAAAAAAAAAAAAATCTGGGCATCGGTTGGCCCTGCAGCCAGCCCCTAAACTTCCCGCTGTTTTCGAGCTCTAAGAGCTCGAAAAAATTAGTATAAATACATTTTCGAGCTCGAAAATACCTTTGTTTCTCTTTTCTTATGAGCTTTCTGTTGGATTCTCTGTACAAAAATCAATCTTTATTCTTATATATACTTTATTTAATTATTTCTTTTTACTAAATATTCTGTTCGAAATAATATTTCGAACAGTGTCGCATTTAAGTCGTAGTATATATATTTGAGTTGAGTTCAAAATGTGTATATGTTTACTTAAAGAAAGGAAAGCTAGCATGGATCAAATTTTATGACCTTAGGTACTTGGGTCGACGAGAGATTCCAAGTAAATGCAAGGCAATATGTTTTTCTTCATTTGCACTCATATATATATATTTTGAACTTAGAGATCTTTGTTATACAAAAAGAGGAGAGGTTGGTGGACCTCAGTGTTAAATAATATTAAAAGAATAAGTTAGTCTAAGCTAAATCTCTTTCGAGTGAAGACATACCCTAGAGCGCGTATTTTAATAAAAGATATAATATTCATTTGTTTAATAAATTGATTTGTTTCATTCACGATTACCATACCTAAATTTCCAACAGGTTATGGGCCCAGAATACGCCGTGTATTAAAATCGTGAAAGAAAGATTAATTTATCAAAAGAAAAAAATTGAATAGTATAAAAATTTGAAAATCATCTTACATCAAATCTACTATCAAATTTTCTAATTTTAATATTGAAGTGCATGTGATTTTAAATGATTAAAATAATTAAACAAAAATAAATTATAAATAATCATTTTCAAATAAAATAAAATTAAATATAATTCCTGATAATAATGTGCTGAATAATAATTACATAATGAATAGTGATAAAATTTTGAGTTTAGTTTACTTTAATAGTTTGTGCCGTGATTATATAAAGTGATTATTGCTGAGCCTCAAATAAATTGAAAGAAGAAAAAAAAAAGAAGATTCTTCAATTTTACACGTCTGATTGTCTTACAAACAGAGCGATTATTGCTCAAAGTTTTGATAGTCTCCAGAGACGAATCAAATTGTCCTGAGCAAAAGGCGGAGAATTTATTTTAGAAACAAAAGAGGTTTCATCCAGATGACAACAACCGTAAGCGTTCTAGGAGTGATAGAAGGGGTCATATACAGTCCTGTTCAGCGGTGTCAAAGCTGTAAAGTCAGGCATGGTGGTCATTTCAGATAAGAAAGGGGTAAAAATTAATAAAGGTGGTATACCCATCATGGAAGGTAAGCCCTCTAATAATTTTATTCAGATTGGCTCCACAGTTCAAATACATAAAGCTCATTCTGTCGCTCAAGAAATAATAAGACGAATTATAGTACATAGCATAAAAGACTAGGTCATATAAGTGAGCATAAATTTGTTAAATCAAAGAATCATATTATGATTGAAACTTAAGGCAGATAATAGAAATCATTTGTAATAATTAAATATGTAAAGTGTGCGTTAAAAGAAAACAAATTCGATTATCATTCAAAACGGTTAAAAATCGAAATCATGTTAGGAGCTCAATATTCATTGTACATTCGGATGTACTATAGTCCAATCATTCCGACGGCTCTAGAAAAGAAAAATTATTTTGCCCGATTTCTAGATCATTATACACTCGTTACTGTATAGTATATTTAATTAAATATAGATTTAACTCAGTTGCAAAAGAGTGAAGTTCAATTGAATGTCAAACTAGTTTATTTATGTACATTAAAATTGGTAGAGAATATTTGTTTGAAGTTTAGATAAAATTTCTGGATAATGCAGTCCTCACTGCAACATATTTAATTGATAATGTTCCGAGTAAGGCCTTGAAAGAAACTCAAACATCATATGAAATGTGGTATAATAAAAAGGCTATCAACCAAGTAATTTAAAGTGTTTGGTTCATTGTGTATATACACAAGAAAAACTAACAAAAATAAATTTGGTGAAAAATCATCAAAGGGAAATAATCTGGTAGATTATGAACCAAACGGGTACAGAGTTTTCGAAATTGAGAGTGAAAAATATGTGGTAGTGAGAGACGTTATTGTAGACAAAAGAAAAATTTTTTTCTAGACCGAAAATAAAATCTGTTCATGTTGACGAAATCTTAGGTCATGAAACTGGTGTCACTAACAAAATGTTAAACCCAGGTAAAGTAACTGTAGTCCCTAACAGTATGTTAAACCCAGATAAAATAACTGGTGTCACTAACGTAATGTTAAACTCAGCTAAAGAAACTGTAGTCACTAACTAATTGTTAAACTCAGTCAATCATTCGAGTAGTCACGGACGAAAGGTTAAACTCAGGTAATGAAACTGTAGTCACTAACTAATTGTTAAACTCAGTCAATCATTGGCCTGAATGAATCTGATACGGGCAAATCAGATGGGTTAGTCAAATCTGGTCATGATAACCAGATTGTGTAGATAAATCTGATAATAATAAATCAGATAGTTCAAAGAAATCTGATAGTAGTAAATCAGATAGTTTAAATAAATCTGATAGTAGATAAATCAGATAGTTTAAATAAATCTGATATTAATAAATCAGATAGTATAAGTAAATCTGATAATAATAAATCAGATAGTTTAACTAAATCTGATATCGATAAATCAGATAGTTTGAATAAATCTGATAATAATAAATCAGATAGTTCAAAGAAATCTGATAGTAGTAAATCAGATAGTTTAAATAAATCTGATAGTAGGTAAATCAGATAATTTAGATAAATCTGATATTAATAAATCAGACAGTTTAGATAAATCTGATATTGTTAAATCTGATATTAATAAATCAGATAATTTAGATAAATCTGATATTAACAAATCAGACAGTTTAAATAAATCTGATATTAATAAATCAGATAGTTTAGATAAATCTGATATCAATAAATCAGACAGTTTAGATAAATCTGATATTAATAAATCAGAGCTTAGATAAATCTGATCTTAATAAATCAGATAGCTTAGATAAATCTGATCTTAATATATCAGATAGCTTAGATAAATTTGATATTAATAAATCAGATAGTGTAAGTTAATCTGGTTATGATAAACCAGATAGTTTAAGTATATCTGATAACGATAAATCAGATTTAATAGATAAAGTAAATAATCATAAAGATAATAAAATTCCTAAGTTACATAATAGGAATAAATCAGAAGCCAGTTGTAGGAGAAGTAATAGGATCAGAGGCCGTCCTCAGATTTCGTATAGTGAAAATAGTTTACCTGACGATTGCATGCTATCCGCTCAACCAATAATACACAAAATTCCTAGTTCGTATTATGAAATTAAAAATAGGAATGATAGGGTTGAGTAGGAATGAGCTGTTAAAAGTGAATTCGATTCACTTCGTATTAATAATACTTGGACATTGGTACTGAGACCTAAACATAAAAATATTGTAGACTGTAAGTGGATACTTACAATTAAAAATTACGAATTTGGAAATCCATATAAATATAAAGCTCGATTAGTTACTAGAGGTATTAGTCAAAAATATATGGTAGACTATGATGAAACTTTTGCGCCAGTTGCTAGAATGGCTAGTTTTAGATTCATAGTTGCAATTGTCAATCAGAATAATCTGTTACTGCATCATATGGATGTGAAGACAGTTTTTTTTTGAATGGCAAATTAAAGGAAGAAATTTATATGAAAATACCAGGAGTCAAATGCGATAAAAATCAGGTGTGCAGATTGAACAAAGCTCTGTATGGTTTAAAGCAGGCTGCACGCTGCTGGTTTGAAGCATTTGAATCTACATTAAAAGAATTAAATTTTCAAAATTCTCCTGTAGATCGTTGTATTTATATTTTAGATCTAGGAAATGTCTTAAAGAACGTTTATGTAGTATTATATGTTGATGATCTTTTTGTAGCAACTGCAGATATGAATACTATGAATATTTTTAAAGAGTATTTGATGAATAAATTTCAGATGGTCAATTTAAAAGAAATTAGATCATTTTTAGGCATAAAAGTTACAAGAAAAGATAATGTAATAACATTAGATCAAAATGCACACATCAACTCAGTCTTAAATAAATTTAATATGCATGATTATGAAAATTATGATGCGCCATGTAAAAGTGTTATTGGTTGTATAAAGTACATAATGGTTTGTTCACGACCAGATTTAAGCATATCAGAAAATATCGTAAGTAGATATATGAATAAAAACAATAAAAACACTGTGGCAGTATCTGAAAAGAGTATTAAGATATTTAAAAAGTTCTAGTAATATTAGATTAACATATACCCGTAATAATTATAAAGAAATAATCAGCGGTTATGTAGACGCAGATTAGGCAAGTTATAACAACGATAGACAAAGAATACAACCGATTATTTATTTAAGTTATTCGATCATTGTACTATTTGCTGGGCATCTAAACGACAGGCATCTGTAGCAGGTTCATCATCAGAAGCTGAATATATTAGCGGAAAATATAAAGATAGTTATATTAGGGTCAATAGTAATTTATGAAGATAAAAATGGTTGTATTGGTATCGCGAACAATCCATCAAGTCATAAAAGATCGAAAAATATCGATATAAAATATCATTGCTTTCGTGACAAAGTAGAGCACGGTTTATTAAAACTAATTTATATGTCTACAGATCAACAGATTGCTGATGCACTGACCAATTATTTGGCTGAACCAAAATTTGTGGAATTCAGAACACAAATGGATTTGAAATAATTTTAAAGAATATATTTATGTTGTATATATTGTATATATATATATATATTATAGACTGTATAATTGAAATATTTAAGATAAATGGTCGGATTAGGTTTTTCTGGGTTTTCCTAATCCCTTTGCAAATTAGTTGGGCCATAATGTTCGCACTCCCAGATTGCGTGAAAGGATATGTCTTTACAATTTAATTTTAGAAGTTAATTGATATAATAAGTTTATTGTAAAGGTATCATTAATAATTAGTATTATGATTGTGTAAGCTAATTTAATCTTAATTTTATTTTATTTAAAGATTAATTTTTGAGGGGGCGTGTTGGATTCTCTGTACAAAAATCAATCTTTATTCTTATATATACTTTATTTAATTATTTCTTTTTACTAAATATTCTGTTCGAAATAATATTTCGAACAGTGTCGCATTTAAGTCGTAGTATATATATTTGAGTTGAGTTCAAAATGTGTATATGTTTACTTAAAGAAAGGAAAGCTAGCATGGATCAAATTTTATGACCTTAGGTACTTGGGTCGACGAGAGATTCCAAGTAAATGCAAGGCAATATGTTTTTCTTCATTTGCACTCATATATATATATTTTGAACTTAGAGATCTTTGTTATACAAAAAGAGGAGAGGTTGGTGGACCTCAGTGTTAAATAATATTAAAAGAATAAGTTAGTCTAAGCTAAATCTCTTTCGAGTGAAGACATACCCTAGAGCGCGTATTTTAATAAAAGATATAATATTCATTTGTTTAATAAATTGATTTGTTTCATTCACGATTACCATACCTAAATTTCCAACACTTTCCAAGCTCAAAAAGATTACGGTTTATGTTAAAATTAAAAAATTTATAATCCAAAATAATGAATGAATGAGCGTTTTTTATATATTTATTTACAATTATGTTCAAAAATTAGCTCCAAAATAAGTATTTACGTGATACGTTGTATCT
This sequence comes from Microplitis mediator, assembly GCF_029852145.1. Lineage (NCBI taxonomy): Eukaryota > Metazoa > Arthropoda > Insecta > Hymenoptera > Braconidae > Microplitis > Microplitis mediator. Next base: position 9,042,751 of record NC_079971.1, read on the forward strand.
ACATCGTGTAAGTATATCGTGATACCAGCGAACATGACGATTTTTGAGCAATCACTTTCAATGACTTATATAGAGAAGAACATATTAGTTTTGAGTAATTCTGTTCAGTAATTATGATGTTTTTCAATGGAAAAAGCAGATATGGATTTTAAATTTATTATTCCGTCAACAATATCTCTGGAACGGATTATCTCATTGGGACGTTCTTGGCAGTAATCGAATGCTTTTATCGAGTTCTAGAGCTGATTAGATTTTAGAATTGATCGATATGATAAATTCCGAAATATCCACGAAAAACGGAAAAAAACAATTTTTTTCCATTCTTTCGTCGACGATATCTCTTGAACGGATTATCCGATTGAGACGGTTGAGGTGGCAATCGGCGCGTTTTATTGAGATCTAAAGCTGATAAAATTTTGGAATTGATCGATCCAACAGTTTTCACAATATTGAAAAAAAACGAAAAAAAAAATTTTTTTTTTTTTCGTATTTCTTAAATATCTCAGAGTTTATTTGACTGAATGGTCTGAAATTCTTTGGAAAATCTAAGTTCAGAAGATATCTTTCGAATGCCGCAAGAACCATCTAATTCGGTTCATTCATCAAAAAGATATGAGAGGTTTACATCCACACACACACACACACACACACACACACACACACACACTCACACACACACACACACACACACACACACACACACACACACACACACACACACACACACACACACACACATATACATACATACATACATACATACAGACATCGCTCTGAAAAAGTCAGAATAAAACCAATAACTTCCCGAATTTTCAGAAAATCGTCGATTTTCTCCGCGGGAAGTTAAAGAACGCATCTCGATTAATGTACCTGCGGTGAGAATCGAATCCTCGGCTTGTGGCTCCATACATAATCGTACACAATGAGAGATGTTATCATATATGCGTTTAAGTATAATCATATCTGAGTATTTTTTCCCGTAATGAATCTATCAAATGACTCATTACTATCCCTGATTAAAAAAAGCGATTTAAAACGATTTGCGATGTTAAATACCCATAAGAAGAGTTATTCAAAAGCATTAAGATGCGTTTTCATTTGTTTCTCTATTCGCACTCAAGTGAATAAATGGTACTATCTTTGTTGCACTTGTACAGTAAATGGAAACTTTGTCCAAGCTTTTCTCGTAAACAAATGGAAGTTGTCAAAAAATTGAAGTGCACTTCGCTAGTTCATAGAGTAAAGCATCGGGTCTGTGTCTTTATTTAGCGACAAAATATCTGAAAACGGTTCTTAAAAAGTATTTAAAATTTTTTATTTCGAATCGTTTTAAATCGCTTTTTTTAATCAGGGTATGTCATAAAACTTCTCGCCGTCTACGAGTAAGAGAAAATCAAAAGTATTATAGTCAAAAATATATTTTTGACATCTCCAAGCCTAAAAATGCAGTTTTTATATGATTAAACATTGGAAAATTTATAATTAAATAAAAAGTAATAATTTCTCAAACTTTACGTTTACTAAAACTCTTAAAGCAATCAATTCATTTGGGTCTTTTCGGTAGCGATTGAAAGGTTTCATTAAGGATAAAACCTGATAATATCTTTAAGATCATTTTCATAAGTGGGTTTTAGACATTTAACAGGAAACGGGAAGAAGAATTGTTTTTACAATTTTTCTCGACGGTATCTCTTAAATTAATTGATTGATAGAGATATTTCTTGCAGCAATCGAAAGAATTCGTTGAGACAAAGATCTAACGAAAAACTTCGAACCATCAGACAAGAAGATAATGCATTACTGAAAAAAAATGTAAGAAACAGTTATTTTTTTTATCTATTATCAATAATCTCTCAAATGAGCTAACCGATTCAGATGGTTCTCAAAGTGCGAATTGACAGCATACTGATAGGGATACAAAATTAGTACGTTAACTAAAAAAAAAGCTTTTCGTGGTTTTACATACCGATTCGGCTATCATTCTGAACGTACTCAGAGTAGCTTCTTAAGACTTTAAATGTTAATATCCAATAAAAACTCGGTTTTCTAGTCAAATTGAAATCCATAACATCCCTACTGATGAAATTTTGAATTTCCATAATAGAAAATTAAAAGTAGGAAGTATATACTTAAAAAAATCAATCATGACTATATAGCATTGCGAAATCTGTAGACGAAAAATTTTTTCGTTCTGCATTTTTAACTCCTCACCGTAAAAAATGGAAATTGTCAATTACAAACCTAAGTAGCATGCTCAGAAAATTTTCATGGTATTGTTTACCCGGGAAAAAATGTTCAGGCCTGATCAGACATGAGCAGGCATGAGTCTTCAGGCCTGATCAAACATGAAAAATGACCATGCCTGACCAGGCCTGATCAGGCATGCTCAGGTCTGATCAGGTCTGTTCATGCCTGTTCATGCCCATTCTGGTAAAACAATTATATATAAAAAATGGTCCTATATAATTATATATAATTATGCATAACTATATACAATTATATATAATTATTTCTATAAAAATGAAAAAAAAATAAAAAATATGGGAGTGTCTAGGATTCGAACCGTGGACCTTGCGCTTGAAAGTTCGCCTCGTTACCTGTTGACCTAAGAGATTGCGTTGAAAGATAGGTCTCGTACGAACTTCAAGTACTGAAAGTCTTAAGACTCATGCCTGTTCATGTCTGATCAGGTCTGATCCTTTTTTCCCGGGTTATACGTGATAGATTCTTGGTCAAAAAAATTTTATATCTATGAACAGACATGAACAGACATAACCAGGCATGAACAGGCCTGATCAGGCCTGAGCTTACTCAACGCTTCAGACATGAACAGACATGATCAGACCTGACTGTATTTAACGCTTCCGACATGAACAGACATGATCAGGCCTGAACAGGCATGATCAGACCTGACTGTATTTAACGCTTCAGACATGAACAGACATGACCAGGCATGAACAGACATGGACAGGTATGGACACGTATGATCAGGCCTGACTGTATTTAACACTTCAGACATGAACAGACATGAACATGCATGAACAGACATGGACAGGTATGATCAGGCCTGAACGCATATAACGCTTCAGACATGAACAGACCCGATGAAAGCTTGGGATTTTTTCCCACCAGTTTCTTCCCCCACCACCATAATATTAGAATGGGCGCATGCGTCATTAAATGTGCGCGTGTACCAAACCAACATTTAAAGGGTGGGGGAAGAAACCGTGGTAAGAATAAATCCCAAGCTTTCATCGGGACGGCTATTCGCTATGAGTGTAACTGCAGCGCCAGACAAAATATGAACTACGGGAGGCTGTCAGAGTATGTTTTTATACGCATGTCAATAGTAAGAAACATAAAAATAAATAAATATTATAAATAATAGTAAACAAAAAAAGTGATAAAAAATATGTGACAGATTTATAGTAATTGCAGTTTTGTTTTTTAGTTAAATAAATCAACAACAAGTAAGTATAATGATAAAAAATAAAAAAGAATGCAGTAAACATTAAGGTTAAGTTGTTTGAAATTCATATCAAAGTCAAAAAATTGTACTAAGGAAACAATCAAAATGAAAAATAAATAATTAAATAGTTATCTCAATGTAATATATAAATATTTATTTAATTAATATAAGTAATAATAGCCTCCCGTAACGCCGAAAGTAACTACTGCGAACGCTTCAGTCGATTTAATTTCCCCTACCATGGCTTCACTCAGAGCGAATAACAGCAATACGGATCGTGAATGGGCCCTGATTAAAAAAAATGATTAAAAAGTATTTAAAATGATTTGTTTTTTAATCATTTTAAATACTTCTTAATCCTTCAAATCATTTCTAATCCTGTCTCTTATGGACATTTAACGTGTGAAATCATTTTTAATCATTTTTTTTAATCAGGGAAGATATTTTGTCGTGAGGATACTTTGTTGCGCGTATATTAACGCATGTAGCCATAATTTCCAGTTCCGTGACCATGAGAGTTAGAGACACGGACCGGTTAGAGGAGGGGGCTATAATTTTCTGTTTCGTGACCGTAAGAGTAAGAGACACGAACTGGTTGAAAAAGGGGGATATAATTTACAGTTTCGTGACTTTAAGAGTTAGCGACACGAATCAATCGAAGTAAGGAGCTGTAATTGTCTGTTCCATGCTTTTAGAGCCAGAGGCAAGGACTAGTGAAAAGAGGCGAATTACTTTTCTGTTCCATGGCCGTAAGAATTAGAAACACCGACTAGTTGTAGAATATTAAAGATATCTTGAACACAGTGCAATGAAAAGGTGTCTGACGCATTTCTCGCACCAGTAATTTACTGTAGGTACTTACGCATGGCTTGCTCAAGATCTGCTCAAGGCTCTAGGTCAATTTTGAACCTTGAGCAGATATTGAACAAGCCATGCGCAACTATTTTCAACTATAGTCTTCCTCCAGAATTGAGTTGTAATCTAGCATGAATTTCTTGTGTTAGGCTTGCACTAGGCTTGCAATTTAAATCTAGTCACATGTATCTGCAGCGAAACACATACGTAGAAAAAGACACTAGCACATATCGATTTTGAAAGCAGACTTGCTCAAGAATTAAAAAAGATTGTTTTATGGAAAGTTCAGACCCGACTAAACCTGTATTTAATGGTTCATGTCTGACTAAGTATAAAAAGGTCTGATCATGTGAAGTGTTATTTTCTTTGAGCTCGTAGAGCTCGGAAATACTAATATATTAAGAGCATTATCAAGCTTGTAACATTTGAAAATATTCACAATAATGTTTTCGAACGCAAGGAGCTTGAAAACAGCGGGAAATTTTAGGGCTGGTCCGCAGAGGCAACCAGTTTTCAAATTTTTTTGATTAGACACATTAGGTTAGTTTTTCGATGAAATCTTCTCAGTAAAAAAAAAAGGCCATTCGGCAGCCGAAATGGAAGTAGATTTCTCATTGTTTAATTTTTTTCACAGTTCAAATAAAAGTTAATAATGAAATAAATTTTTTTTTTACATTTTCTTAAAAATTCTCGAGATAATAAAACAAAAAAAATCCAAAAATTATAAGTATAATGCCAAAAATTGAAGCTAACTAAATGATTTTCAGAAGAATTTTTGATGATAATACACTATATGTTTTGATTTGACGTTATTTAAAGATACGTATGCATAAATTCAAACTATCGGACCAATGGTATTCCGGACCCTATTCGAAAAATTATGATAGATTATGGTTTTAATGTTCGAGAATTTTACCATAAGGACAAAGGCGATAATTGGCTTTCAATAAAATCTACGAATAAAATATTCTAAAATTAAAAATTGATTGCGATACATCAAAGTGTCATACTTGAAATTAGTACTAATATTTGAAATAAAAAGCCTACTAAAATATCAAACGACGAGTAGATATGGAGAATATTATCATCATAACTAATGTTAATCTTGTTATTGATATATCATATCATTTATACACTGTCGATAAAACAAAATTGTATATACCCACTGAATTGAGATGTATGGATTTTATAAGTGTCACACTGCGATAATATGAATTTAAGTAGCTCCATGAATGTACTAAGAAGTAGGAGAACTAATGCAATAGCAAAATTTCATTGAATAGTAAAATAAGTAATTTCAGTGGTCTAGGCATATATATAGGTATGAAAATTAAAGCTTATTCGAAGAATAAGTAAAAATATATGAATTTTGGACATTTTGAAAATTTAGAAATGCTATAACTTCTAAACTAATCGACCGATTGAGCTCATTTTTAAACTCGAACAAGGTAGTCACCCACAAAATACGTATACTAGGTTTCAAGGTTATCGGTGTGAAATTGTGGCTATAATCAAAGTGAAAACCCGCATAAAATTAGTTTTTATAATAATTTGTAAATGTTCAAAACCATTTATCTACTAGAAAAAATGGTCAAATTAATGAGCTGTATAGTCAAAATTGTAGGCAATCGGACGAGCTTTCACATAGAACAAACGAAAATAAGCTATCTCTTTCCGTTTAGAAGTTACATCCAGTTAAAGCAGCAAACAAATTTTTTTTGAAAATTTTGCAAAATTTCAATTAACCATAACTTCTAAACTTATTGGCCGAATTGGCTCATCTTCGAACTCATTCAAGGTAATCGTCCATAGAATAAGTATACTAAGTTTCATTAAGATCGGTGTAGAATTGCGGACGCTATCGTTGGAGAACGGCGCGTTATATTATATATATATATTGTGACGTTATTTTTTTGGACGAGGCTTGGATTGAGTTGACGTCACAAGCACCAACTGATTTTGGGGCATAACCGAGCATGGTAACTCAAGATTTAGAATTTAGCTACAGTAAATTGCGATTTTTTATACAGTTTTTTTTTGGTGATCAAAATATAGTCTAAGGATTAAATATGGAGTAACGTTTGGCTACAGAAAATTTATATGAGAAATTTATTATGGGATATGGGTGGAGATTAGAGTTGGTTAAAAGATAAAGTTTGAGTTTTGGAATTTTCAGTTTTTGGTTTATTGAGTGTGTGGAAAAGTCGGAGCAACCGTGGAATGGGGCTCAAGTAATTGCCACCCGGTTGTATCTGATGTCAGGATGCTTGCCTGACCCTATGAGACTTCCATGTGGAGTGTAGAGGTCTAGCTGAAATGCTAGCGCTCCAAAATAGGGACTATGGACTAGGTGTAAGAGATCAGTTTTTGTTATTATGATTGGCAGGACTCAGCGATGGTTTAGTGACCACTATCGCTGTGGAAGCCGCTATTTCTGGTCATTTTTGGAGTTTTAGGTTTTGTTGGTAGGCCTCAGTGGACAGCTTTGACCAGTGTGCTGCTGAGGGTAACCGTTGGTCACTTAAATTTAAGAATTTTAGTCTGCGATCTCACCGAAGCCAAGTCCAGGAGAGCGCACACATTGGGATATCCATACTCAATATCGAGTTGGAGTTATGGAGTAAAGTATAGAGAGCCGGTATAATGGCGATGATGTTTTTGGTTTGGGGAGTACAGTAGGGGATTCGACTCTGGTCGCTCGAAGCGAGCAGACGTGTTCAGGAGTGATGCTTCAGAAAGCTACAGGTTGGAGTTATCGTTACAGAAGTATTGCTTTAAACAGTGTGAGACGTTACTTGATATTTTATTCATCAGTAATCAGGTATGAGATAATTATTATAAATAATTAATCGAGTTTGAGTTAGAATCTTGAGGTATTATGTTACGGTTTTAGTAAAAGAAAAGATGTAAGATCTGTGAAAATTATGAGAAAGTAGTTACAGTTTAGAGTCATGTTCGCGATCTATTGTTAATATTATTTTTTTATAAAATAATTATAGGGAATATGTTAGTCAGTAAGTTAATTATTGCCTAATGAACGTCAAAAATGAGATCCAGGTACGTTAGTCGTACGATTTTTGCTACAGCAAGTATGCTAGAGTAACAAATTTAAGATTATGGTTCCCGTTCACCGAGTACTATTTGAGTATCGGTTGGCTCCAGTTATTTAATTATTTTAATTAATTATTTTTAATTAATTTAGTTATAAGGTTTTGACGCGCATCATTTAGATGCCAAGTTGCCGTCCGGATTTACCGGATCGTTGTATTTTTCGGATTCAGTATTTTGTTATAGAGAGTAAGATTATTTGTATTATGTTCTAGTATTTGATTTATTGTTAAATAAAAATTGCAAATCCGCTAATAATTTACACGAGTTTGGGATGATTTAACCCGGACCACTCCCTCTCTCCATAAACCTACACACTGAGCGACACCACGGCATACCGTAACTCTGTTTTTAGTGCTCCAGTCTCTGTCTTGTTTTGCTATTAAGTTTTGAATTTTACTTCTGCGTGGTTTTGATGATAATTCCACAGATCAAAAATTATAAAAATTTCCGTAATTTACTGGTTTGGTGATTCCAGTGATAAAAATTACCTGGCGCCCTATTAGTATTGAGACCGGAGGCTAAGGACAGAGAACGAAGTTGTAGCGCAAAGATTAGCGTATAATTTTTGCGTTATAATATATATATATATATATATATATATATATATATATATACATATATATAAATACATATATAAACTTTTGAACTGAATGTATTTCCTGACTCAGCTCGTCGAGCTGAGTTTAGGGGTAGCAAAATTTTTCCAAAATTCCATCATGAGGACGAATACAATAGTTAGATTTTTATGAAATCTACTAAAATTATATTAATCGAGGATTTTCCTTCCAATAAGCCGCCCGACTAGAAATTTTTATGTGAGACATTGGGTCCTTATGGGGTTGCCCTATAGGGACCGCACATAGGGATGTAACGCAAAGACCCAGTATTCAAAAGCATTAAAAAGTATTAAAATTTTTTTTTTCTAATCGTTTTAAATCGTTTCCTTTGATAAGGGTTGGGCAGTCCCAGCAATGCCCCAATAGGGAATTCCCCAAGACATCCCACTAGCGCATTCCTATTAAAAAAATCTGGGCGTCGGTTGACCCTGCGGGCCAGCCCCAAAACTTCCCGCTGTTTTCGAGCTCAAGGAGCTTGAAAACATCACTGTAAATATATTTTCGAGCTCTTCGAGCTCGAAAATGCTATTACATGGAATGATTTTTTTATGAGCTTTTCAAGCTCTAACAAGTTACGTTTTATGCTAGAGTTTGAAAAGTTAAGAATCGAAAATCATGAATGAAGAAGCGGCTTTTAAACTTTTATTATCGATTATGTTCTCTGAAATAAATGTGTTGAGGCAGAAATCAATGTCAGTGATCAAAATCAAGATTTGAATAAGTTTTGACTTAGGTCCGAGCAATAATATATGGAATATCCGAGAAAAACATTAAAGACTGGGTTTTTCATTTTTTTGCTGACAATATGTTTAAAACTAAGGAACAAGTTATATGACATTATCTGATGATCGGAAGAGACTATAAAGAGAAAGAGTTGGCATGATTTCAGACACATTTTAGCACATTATATTTTGATTTATCTGGAAAAAATAACATAAAATGTTATTTTTTTAACTTTTCAACGCCGATATCTTTTGAACTAATCGACCGATTTCGACGTTTGAGGTGGCAATCGGCGCGTTTTCTTGAATTCTAGAGCTAATAAAATTTTGAAATTGATCGGATGAGTCACTTCAAATATAATCGAAAAAAACCGTTTTTTATCATTTCTTTCGCCAACGATATCTCTCGAACAAATTAACCGATTGAGATGGTTGAGGTGGCATTCGACGTGGCTTATGAAGTTCTAGAGCTGATTAGATTTTGAAGTCAATCGTTCAAGTCGTTTCTGAGAAATCACTAAAAAACTAAAAAAAAAAATTTTTTTTTTTTCGTAATTCACCCATATTTTCGAGTCTGCTTGATCAAATGATCTGAAATTTTCAGGAAAGTTGAGGCCCAACAAGCTCTTTCGATTGCCACCTCAACCATCCAAATCGATTCATTAGTTAAAAAGTTACAAAGAGTTTACACACACACACACACACATACATACATACACTCGGACATCATTCTGAAAATAGTCAGAATAGCTTTCTAGGACCTCAAAACGTCGACATCTGATGAAAACTCGACTTTCGAAAATCAGGGTGAAAACAATAACTTCCCAATTTTTCGAAAATCGTCGTTTTTCTTAGCGGGAAGTTAAAAAATATTAAATTGGGAAAGAAAATTTCAATTTGATCCGAAATGTGATTTAATATATTAGGAACATTACTTAGAGGAAATTTACATGGATTTAATTAATGAAAAAATCCCGGTGACTGCTGGGCTCAAACCTGCATCCTTCCGATTCAAAGTCTTTGATGCTGAAAAAGAGATTATTATTTCTTATTTTCACGTTGGATTTTGCCCACTTTGATCCCACACAGAACCCAATGAGGAAAAACGATAGTAATTTTTTTATTTTCACGTTGGGTTTTCCCACTTAGGTCCCACACAGGACCGAATGGGAAAAAATGGCTATTATTTTTCATTTTCACGGTGGGTTTTTCCACTAATATCTCCTAAAAGCCGTAATAGGATAAAACTTACAATAATTTAATTTCTTTTCGATTCGCATTTCCCAATTGGGTTTTTATTGGGTCCTCATACACTGAGAGAAAAAAGTGCATATTTTCAAGTAAAAATACTTGATTCAAGTATTTTAGATACTTAAATAGTACCGAGTAAATAATTTCTTAATTCTAGTAAAAATACTTGTGAAATCTATTAATACTAAAAACTTAGGTTTAATAAAAAAATACTAATGTTAAATAATAGAAAACTAAAATTTAATATTTAAAATACTTGAAATAAATGATGAAAAAAATTTAATTTAGTAATTAAGATACTCCAATTAAATAATAAAAAGTCACATCTAGTAGTTAAAATACTCAAGTTCAATAATTAAAAATTAAAGATTAGTATTTAAAATACTCGTGATCAATATTGAAATATTTTAATTTAGCATTTAAAATACTTTAATTTAATAATTATAAGTTGTCATTTACTACTTAAAACACTAAAGTATAATAATTGAAAATTTTCATTCAGTATTTGAACGACTTAAGTTCAGTAATTAAAAATTTATATTTAGTAATTAAAATACTTAAATCTTCTTATTTAGTATATGAAATGATCAATTCAATAATTAATTATTTATATTTAGTATTTAAATTTAATCCGTATGGATGCTTCTTCGGATTCCCCTGCGCTGTTATAGTTATGACTGAAAAGCATTCCAAAAATCTACTCACAAGTATTTACCTCAAGAGTACTTGTACTCTTCTACTAGGATATTATCCTGTTAGGAGTAGTTGACAAAGTGACTTTTTCATTCCTTTGAACAGAACTTATTACTTCTATTCTAACTGTCCAACTAGGAAAATGTTGCAGCGCTCTTCTGCGCCTAGCGGTGACTCCTGGTACTAATTTTTTCTTTCGCACTCTGCGTTTGCACACTTTGTTATTTTCACTCGCCTTATTTTTTCTCTATCTCTTTATTCATTTAAATTTATTTATTTTTATTTATTTTTTTTTTACACGCATTATATTTTTTTGCGTTTATTTTTTTTTCTTTTAATAATTATTTTTTTTATATATGAAAATATCGTGACTCGTCACACCATGATAAGAAATTCCTTAAGTTGAGAAAAAAATATTCTCGAACTGGAAAAAAAATCACTTGGGCTGAGAAATTTTATTACTTAGTTTCAAACTTTTTTTTTGTTTTAGTTCGAGAACTTTTTTTGTTGACTTAATATAAAAAATGTCTTTAGCCAAGAATAAAGATTCTTGACTTGAGAACAAAATATTCTCAAACTGAAAAAAAAAAATCACTTAAGATGAGAAATTTTTTACTAAGTTTAAAATTTTTTTTGTTTTAGTTCAAGAACTTTTTTATTTGACTCAATATGAAAAATGTCTTTAGCCAAGAATAAAGTTTCTTGACTTGAGAAAATATATTCTCGAACTTGGAAAAAAATTGCTTGGTCAAAGAAAGATTTTTCTTGGCTTACGTAATTGCTTTCTTGAATATAGAAATATGTCAACTTAATTCAAGAAATAATTGCTTGTTACAAGTAACTCATGTATCTAGTAATATATTACTAGATCGAAGCAATAGTTGCTAAAAATAAGAAATATTATACTTCAATTTAGGAAAAATTTCTTGTTTTAAGTATTCACAGAAATAAGTAAAAAAAATACTTGAAAAAAATTTTTTTTTCTCTCAGTGTATGGATTTCCCTATTGGGCATGTCTTATTGGAACCCAATGAGGTCCACATGTATACTCTGGGCGATCCCACAGTACTTTTTGGTCGGGGCTATGAGTCTTTTTACTATGTTATAGTCTTCATCATTAAAAAAATTATCAATCCCAAAAATTGCAAATACGATTTGTTATAATAAATCGATATTTTAAATGCATACAACTGACGAGCATTTCGGAATTTCGAAAACTTGGTAAGAGAAATTTTATGGGGAATGCAATGATCTACTAAAAAGGTTCCAATCTGACAATTTGTGATAAAATTACTATTTCGAATAGTAAAATGTACGATAATACACTGTAAAAAGAGCGGTGTTAAAAATGGACTCATTTTAACTCCGCCCGGTGTTAAAATAAAATTACACCGGTGTAGGAGGAGTAATTCACCGGTGTTAAAAATACCGGTGTTAAATCGGGGTAACCGGTGTAAAAGCGGAGTAATACCGGTGTAAAGGCAGGATAAACTGCGTCCGCTTGGAGTTTTAACTTTAAAGATTATAAAACACAAAAAATATCAGTTCTTTATGAAAATAATTAAAGAATATTATTTATTAACAAGTATAGTGATCGAGTAGGTAAAAATATTTACAAAGTGAAATATTTTAACAGCGGTAAAGAATATCTACACCGGCGGCGGCGTTATTTAACACCGGTCTAGAATATTTACACCGGCAGCGGCGTTATTTTAACACCGGAGATTTTTTTTTTTACACCGGTATAGAATATTTACACCGGTGGCGGCGTTATTTTCACACCGCTTTCGGTGTTGAAATTTAACACCGCCGATTTTAACACCTACACCGTTTGGACTTACCCCGGTGATTTTTTACAGTGTACGCTTATTAGATTTCACTAGATAGATTGTAAAAGTATAGCTAACGCATTGTATTTTTTTATATTTCTCTCTCAATAAAAATCACTAAGTATAAATAATTAATTTAATTCTCAACAAAAAAAAAATTTCGAATTGCAAGCTTATTTTCAGCTTACATTTTAAATTTTGTAATTTTAACCACAATTTTCTAGCAAAAATGCACTAAAAATCGTGCCCTTGTTTATCCATGTATAGATGAGTTTTTCTCGAGTTCTTGAGTTTTTCTTGGTTTCATGAAACGGCGTTCGCTAAAGCTAAATAATTAACAGCATGTAAATAACTAAAAATTTACCACAAAATAAAAATTCTTTGATTATAATGGTTATTCCTTCTGAAGTAGTAAGTACAGAATATATAATTAATGATTTGAAATAAAGCTGATTAAATTTTAAGCAGGAAGCAAACTGCCGTCATCAGAATGGAACAGATAACTTTATTTTTAATAAAGAGACTGTAGTTATTTTATAATCTACAAGTGTTCAACAATTGATATAATGTCATTTAGATATTTATTTTATTTTAATGGCGTCAACTTGATAAACTAATGTTAGTTTAATAGATGTATGTATGCATATGAATCACGCAAATAATCCAATAGGATTATCGTAGATTATCTTTATTGAAAAAAGATTGATATAAAAGACAGGTTTTTTTTATTAATCACCATATAGTTAGAAAATGCTCCAACAAAGAGGTTTGTGTATTTTGTCAATATCAGTTACTCTTTTTATTGCTGCAAGTGCTAAACTACCGCTTAGTTCTCAACCATGGAAAGAATATGCAGGAAAAACAGGTAACTTAAATAAAATATAATTCACACACAGAGCAACCTTTTTGGAAATTTTATTATCAAAAATACAACCTATTAAAATTTAATTATAAATATAAACATTTGAATTGTCTAGTCATTTTTATGTAAAAATCTTGTTATCAAATAAAAATAAGAATATATTTATGACGATTTTTTTTTTCCATTATTAGCTTCAGGTCCAATATAAAATGCTATTAAGGTTTTAGGATATCAAAAACTAATCATATTATGCATCTTTTTTTATCATTCAATTATGCAATGTTTCGTCACTATTATTCTGACATCATCGCCCGGGAAAAAATCAGCATGCATGATCATGGATGATTCAGGCAAAGTCATGTAAAGATCATGCAACGTTATATCCAATCATGCATGACGAGGAATGAAGTTTCACGCATCGTTCGTGCAAAAGCATGCATGATCATGCAAATCATACATGAGCATGCATGATTCATGGAAAATCATGCATGTTCATACATGGACATGTAAGAAGGGCAATGAACGTTCATACAGGAACTTTTATGTCTCAGTATGATTTTACATGATCATATATGACCATGTTCGATCGGGTAGAGCCATACTCAGTCATGCATGATCATGAATGATCATGATTAGCGGAAAAATGATTGTCATGCATGTCTGAGTATGGCTTTGCATGATTGTACATGAGAATGTATGATTCATATAAAGTTATGCTTGATCGTGCATGATTCATGCAAACCCATCGTCAATCATGCATGATTGCGTTTGATGGGGGGAAATAGTCATGCATTAGCTTGCATAATAGAGCATGGTTCTGAACGATTCATACAAGAGCATGCTTGACCACGCATGATATATGAAAAGTAGGGTGTTTCATATTTACTCTCTTAAAATGAACCAGTGAAATTCCACTGATTCAACCAGTGAAGTTCACTGGTTGAACCAGTAAATTTCACTGGTTGAATCAGTGAACGTCGCGCTCACTGGTTTCAACCAGTGAACTAAAAATATGTAAGCGCGCGGGTACAGCAGCATTCTGTACATGAGTATATTTAAGTGTTTTATTATGTCAATAAATAAGTAATATTTATTGATTGTCTTCATGTAATATTTTAACTAACTTTTACATAACAATAATAATTATATGACACAATTTTTACAGAGTTTAAAAATAAATAACTTTGGAGTAATTTCAATAGGTTGAAGCTAACCTCAAAAATGAATGACATAATTTTAAAATTGAACAATATAAAAAGCCTATTGAAAATGGAAACAAATTAAATATTTATAAATCTTAATAAATATTATTTATTTTATTACTAAATAATTTTTAATTGAATATAATTGTTATTAAGACTCTTTTTGTTTGACTTCACTTTGTTTATAAATAAACGTTTATAATAAAATAAAATTAATCTAACCTATTGTGTTTATATTTATGTAGTACACCGGCGTATCACTGGTTTAACCAGTGAATTTCACTGGTTGAACTAGTGAAACTCACTGGTTCAACCAGTGAGCCAAGCGATCATCTTATTCCACTGGTTGAACCAGTGGATTTCACTGGAAAATCAGTGAAATTTCACTGGTTCATTTTAAGAGAGTAGGCGATATTTTTTGTTTTTCTGTCCTACCTGAAAAATTAACAATTTATAGTACAAAAAAAATATTCCCGCTTGAAAAAAAATTCTAAGTCAATTAGGGGCTTAGCGCATCAAAAAATTCGATTTCCATTTACATAACATGGGAAAAAAAATTTTTTTTAGTTTGGAATTTTTTACCTCGGCAATGGCTCATTGTAAGAATAAGTCCAGCATACATTTTTGTAGGGAATTTAACGCTCTACAAAAAAAGTTTCTTATCATTCTTCGATAAATCCATCTGTTCAAAAGTTATTGGACCTCGAAGTCAAGTTATTAGAGTAAATTTCGAGATCTTTTTACTTTTCCGGCAAAACTATCGGACTTATCATAAAATGCCATAGAATCTTTTCTGTAGAAAATTTTATTTTCTACAAAATATCTCTGATAAATTTTTTTTTTAATTCTGCATTGTTTTCTAGTTATTTCCATTTTAATGCCAAGCTCGTAAAATCGACCAGAACACTATTTTTTTAGGAGCTTGGCATTAAAATGGAAATAACTAGAAAACAATGCAGAATTAAAAAAAAATTTATCAGAGATAATTTGTAGGAAATAAAATTTTCTACAGAAAAGATTCTATGGCATTTTATGATAAGTCCGATAGTTTCGCCAGAAAAGGAAAAAGATCTCGAAATTTACTCTAACTTGACTTCGAGGTCCAATAACTTTTGAACAGGTGGATTTATCAAAAAATGATAAGAAACTTTTCATGTAGAGCATTAAATTTCCTACAAAAATGTATGCTGGGCTTATTCTTACAATGAGCCATTGCCGAGGTAAAAAATTCCAAACTAAAAAAAATTTTTTTTTCCACGTTATGTAAATGGGAAATCGAATTTTTGGATGCGCTAAGCCCCTAATTGACTTAGAATTTTTTTTCAAGCGGGAATATTTTTTTTGTACTATAAATTGTTAGTTTTTCAGGTAGGACAAAAAAAAAATATCGCCTAAATATGAAACACCCTAATGAGTATATAAAAATCATGCATGATCATATATGATGAATGCTGCGTTCTTCGCAGTCATACATTCCCGGGAAAAAATGTTCAGGCCTGATCAGACATGAAAAATGACCATGCCTGACCAGGCCTGATCAGGCATGTTCAGGTCTGATCAGGTCTCTTCATGCCTGTTCATGCCCATTCCAGTAAAACAATTATATATAAAAAATGGTCCTATATAATTATATATAATTATGCATAACTATATACAATTATATATAATTATTTCTATAAAAATGAAAAAAAAATTAAAAAAATGGGAGTGTCTAGGATTCGAACCGTGGACCTTGCGCTTGAAAGTTCGCCTCGTTACCTGTTGACCGAAGAGATTGAGTTGAAAAGTAGGTCTCGTACGAACTTCAAGTACTGAAAGTCTTAAGACTCATGCCTGTTCATGTCTGATCAGGTCTGATCCTTTTTTCCCGGGTTATACGTGATAGATTCTTGGTCAAAAAAATTTTATATCTATGAACAGACATGAACAGACATAACCAGGCAAAACAGGCATTAACAGGCCTGATCAGGCCTGAGCTTATTCAACGCTTGAGACATGAACAAACATGACCAGGCATGGACAGGTATGATCAGTCCTGAGCGTAGTTAACGCTTCAGACATGAACAGCCATGAACAGACATGACCAGGCATGAACAGATATGGACAGGCCTGGGCATATTTAACACTTCAGATATGAACAGACATGAACAGGCATGGACAGGTATGATCAGGCCTGAGCGCATTTAACACTTCAGACATGAATAGACATGGTCAGGCCTGAACATGCATGAACAGACATGATTAGGCCTGAACGTATTTAAAGCTTCAGACATGAACAGGCATGAAAATGTATGATCAGGCCTGAGCATATTTAACACTTCAGACATGAACAGACATGAACATGCATGAACAGACATGGACAGGCATGGACAGGTATGATTAGGCCTGAACGCATATAACGCTTCAGACATGAACAGACATGGTCAGGCATGAACAGATATGAACAGGCATGAACAGGTATGATCAGGCCTGATCATGTCTAATTTCAGGCCTGATCATACATGAACAGGCATGATCAGGTCTAATTTCAGGCCTGATCATACATGAACAGGCATGGTCAGGCCTGATCATTTTTTCCCGGGTTCTCACGCATGACAAAGGAAAAATTTTCGTACATCATTTTTAAAATATGCCATACACGAGCAGGGTTGCTGATTTTTTAATTAAAAAAATCTTAATTTTCGTTGAAAAAAAAACAGTAATAATTTTCAAATCATGAAATTATTTAGTTAATTTTTGGAATTTTTATTTATAGTATATTACATGCCTAGGCTAGTAAAATAATAAGAAAAGTCTCAGATAACATGTAATTGGTGGCCGAGGCTGACAAACATGTGGTCTGAGGCTTTCTTTTTTACTGGTCAAGGTGCGTATAATATTTTTCTGCTCAACGGAGCCGGAAAGTTGCAACTTCGTTTAGGGCAGTGGCCCGAAAATTGCCACTTTCCGGCTGGAGGGTAGAAAAAACTATTTAATTGATAATTTAATTGTGAATGGATAATTCAAAATAATCTTATATTTAATTTAATTTCAAATAAATTATTTAGAATATTTTTACTAAATAGAAATTTTATTGGATATTTTCGAACAATCTTATTAATAATTAAATTTTAAATAGATAAACTGGTATATTCCCTTGGTATGAAATCCAATAGATTCTCATAAACTCTTATAGAAATTTTATGAGAATGAATAAGTTTTAACGGAAAGTACTGTAGACAAGTATAGGTTTTATACAAGCAGCTATGAAAATCTATCGATTTTTTTTAAAGCAGTAACATCTAAATCAAATGTGTTTATCATCCATTTTTAACTTGCTTTTGAATAGCTCAACTTACTTAGTACCCATTTAAGTCAAATTTAACTTTATTTTGGCTTAATTGGCTAGAATTCAAACTTCTAATTTAAATTATTTTTCTAACACAGGTTTGAATTGAAAATATCTAAACAAAATAATTTAAGAAATATCCATGATTAAAAACTCTGATTCAGCTTCAATGGGATTTAATCGAAGTTTTTAATCAGAGATAATCGAATATTTTGAATGAAAAAATTTAAATAATCAAACGTTTATTTTTATTTTGACGATAGTAGTTAAAATCATTGTTTTTTTTTTATTGTTTATCGATGTATAAAATAAATTAAATTTATAATTTTTGATTCAATTAATAATTAAAACAGATTTAATTGAAACTTTTTTTTTGAATTAATTGAAGAATCAAATTAATAAGTTCTTGCTAATTTGATAATGATAATCAATACATTTGAATTTTTTTTTCACTTCTTAATTAAGATCAATTTAATTGTTAAATTTGCTTGTAATTTATAACTATAATTATTTTCATTTACTTTCAAAAAAAAAATCTAATAACTAAATCAAGATTGAATTCAAGTAATATTTTATTTTTTAAAACCCTGAATTTTTAAAAGATGTTAAGAATCGTCGTAAACTGAATGAAACAGGTCAGCCTAGTAGACAGTGGACGTGCTTCATAGCATGACGACCGTGGGTTCGAGACCCGTCACGGTTAAAATTTCAAAAGTACTTTTCAGCCAGTAAACATTACCCACACAGAAAAAAAAATTAACTTGATTCAAGTGAAATATTCTTGAACCAAGGATACTAGTTTGAAAAATTCCATTTTTTTTCGCTTCAAGAATTTATTTCTTGGCTCAAGAAGTTTCAGGATTCTTAAATCAAGATTTGTATATGCTTGGTTCAAAAGTATATTTTTTTTCACACAATAAACCTAACTCTCAAACCAAGTAACAGATTTACTTGAGTGAAATGAACATTTTGACGTCAGGTGGCGCCTCGATGGCAACAGCGTACTTGCTTGTTTTTCTCGGTCAGTTGTACACTCGTTGTCATTAATGCCTGGCCCCCTGCATGGCTAAGATTCTATAGCCTGGGGGACCAGGCATTAATGACAACGAGTGTAGTTAGTTTTGAATTGTAAGTTCACAATTTGAACATCAAAACATTAATCTCGCCGCTGATAATTATTTTTGTTTAATGTAAATGCATATGAACAAATTTCGGTTTCATAATACTTAAAGTGGTACCCTGTGGAAAAGGTCTTATAAAATCTCATAAAAAAAATTGGCTATGAGAAAACGATCAGTATTTGTCCACGGAAAATCTCAAAAATTCTGATACAATTATTTTCTCATGGATGGTGCATCAAAAAAATTTTTTTCTTAAAATTCTCATATAAATTATCAGAATCTATAAGAAACAGAAGCTGTAATATTGTGATTATAAGTATTTATAAGTTTTCGAAAAATGTAAAGTTTACAATTGAGTGGATTTTGGGAATGAACAAGATTGTATGAGACGATTTCTGAAATCATACAAGATTTGAATCTGATTAATCAATGTGAGTACAGTAATTTTCCATATAGTAACGAAAAAATTTATGAGATTGATTAAGTTATAGTTTCTGTAGTATTGATTAAGGTTTATATGCTAAATTATTGAATTTTTTAGCATGAATTCAAAAAATTTTCATTATGTATACTCAAGAATATTTGTATGAGTATTTACGCGGAAAACTCTTCGCAATCTATTCACGAGAAATCTATGAAATTGAGTCAGTTTATTTATTCATCAAAAATTACTCAAGTAAACATTGATATTAAATATTCAAGTCATGATGTATTATGGGATATACTACAGTACAACCCACACAGGTACTTGTTGGTCTGTCAAATGACAAAGGAGTGCTCGAATAAAATTGTATTGAAATTTGGAATTTAACACTTCTGAAATAAATGTCTTACCAGGGACACTACAAATCGTAGGCGCGATCTCGTGGCGAGCACCGAACTACTCCCGCTGCTGCTGCCTAGCACCGGTGACCATCCCCTTCTCCATATCGATCTTTTCTCCCGAGAAATTTTTTCTCTTGGCTTAAGCAACTTTTGTTATTTTGGTCGAAAGTATTTTTGGTAGAAAGTACAAGAAATAGTGATAACATTAGTATTTTTGGTGTAAATTCTAATAAAAAAAAAATGAAGTTAAGTAATTATTTTTGAATGAATCTGATAAAATTAATATTTTATGTGAATGGAAATTTATAAAATCTCATAAGTACCCTCGCGGATTCGGGGTTACTGTGAAATCACAGTGAAATCACAGTGAAATCAATTTTACCGTAAGTTTACTGTGTATTGATGGTAATTTCATAGTGAATTCACAGTCGTTTTGTGCCATTTCGTCACTCTGGTTATATAGTAATTTTACAGTAATTTTATGGTAGTTCCATAGTGATTTCACTTGTGATTCTTTTGTAGGTTTAGAATTAAATTACCATACTTTCATGATAATTTTACTGTCGATCAGCTATCGATTTATGGTAACCCAACAATGGTAACACTGAGACTTTATCATGGGTTCACAGTCAGTTTATCGTGATTTCACTACGAATTCACTGTGATTCCATAGTAATTTGATAGTGTTAACTCTGTGACTTTACAATAGTTTCACAGTCAGTTCATAGTGGTTTAACCATGAATTTACCGTGATCCCATGACAACCTAGTAGTATTAGCACTGTGACTCTATGATACTTTCACAGCAAATTATTAGTGTTTTCTCCATGATTTCACTCTACTTTGATAGTGATCTGATACGGTATATCTATCATTAATCCAATTTCAAAATCAAAATTTGAATTTTTAATGTCATTAATCGATAGAAATGGAATTAAAAAAAAAATAATATCAATTATTTCATAAATGCTCCTATAATTATTTGTAAGTTTAGCAAATAATTGGGCACAAATGTATTTTATTTATTATAAATTTAGCTATTTTAGGAATTTCCGAGTGAAATTTTATCTGTAATTATCTAATTTAGTTAATTTTATAAAAGCTTAAGACGGTAAAATTCTTCAGAATTATGAAAAAAAATAAATAAATAAAAAAATTGAATAACTTTTTTTTTAAAACTGTATAAATTGAATTTAAACTACTGCAAAAAATAAAGAGAATATCATTTAGATTAATATTTCAATAGTAAATATTTATTATTTATCATAATTTAAAATAAAATATTCTTAAATTAAGAAAACTTGATGATTTACAAATGAAGGCAAAAATTTTTTTTTGATAAATATCGAATTCTTTTAATTTTATAGTATTTAATAAAATAATTTTTCTTATAGCTTAGTCTTGAGTATATATAGTATTGAATAGCATGAAGTAACAGATTAAATATGTAGTTCCGAATGCGTGTGGTGGCCGAGCGGGCTAAAGTACATGACTTAAGCTACTCTCAATCGAAGGGTCGGCAGTTCGAGTCCCATCATGCGTTAAAAAAAATAAAATTCCTTCTTTACCGAGGGTAAAAAAATAGCATTTAATCCTCCAGAGGAATTACATGAAGTCATACAAAGGGATAATAAATAATTTTTTTAAACAAGAAAAATTATTTATTGAAAAACCAAGATTAGGATTATTGTTGCTATTATAATATTATTATTAATTTTATTATTATTATCTTTGAATCAATAAATATAGGATCTCAATATTGCCCCTAAATCTCGATGAAAACTAAGCAGATCCAGGATTAAATGATTAAGAAATCACAGTAATATTACTGTCAATTCACAGCGATATTATTGTGATTTCACGAAGAATCTATAGTAAGACTGCTGTGAAATCACTGTATGATCACGGTATTATTACTGAGAAAGCATGACTGAAGCACTGCAGATCCAGCATAAACTGATAGTGAAATCACTGTAAATACACAGTAATAATACTGTCAACTTACAGCTATACTACTGGAAATTGACTGTTATGCTATTGTGATTCTACTATGAATCGATGGTGAAATCATCATAAAATTACCATCGGATGATAATTATCACACAGTAAGCAAATGGCACAAAGTTACAGTGATTTCACTGTCATTTCACTATGATTTCACCGAAATTTCACCATGATTTCGGAGTAATCCCGAGTCCGCGAGGGGTACTCCATAATATTTTACAAGTAATAGCCTTCTAACTAAAACTTACAAAAACTCATAAATCACATAGCTTTTAAATTAAAATTAAATCTTTTAAGTTTTTACAAGTTAATTCGATTATAGATTTTCTTACTAATTCTCATAAAATTTTTATGAGAAAAAGGTCTGCATTTGTCCATGTGATTCCTGATTCAGTCTCATAAAATTTCGAAGAAATACATGTTAAATATTTTCTCATAAAATATGACAAATATTTTATGATATTCAATAAGATATTATCTCCTAGGATAACTCTTACTAAAACTTATAAATTCTGGAAATTTCGTATAAAAAAAATAATCTTATTGAGATTTTGTAAGTATTATGACTTCGGAATTCGCCTGATCAATTCTTATTGAAAATAGATTAGAATAAACTGTAACAATCTTATAGAAGTGAAAGTACTTATTCAATCTCATAATCGTTGGCGGAATTCGAGTCACAAAATCTCATAAATTAAAAAATCTTACTCATTCTTATAAAAATCTAGTACGGTAATCATGATAGAAAAACATCAAAAGCTTTGACTCATAGATTCTCATAAAAATTCATATGAGAATTTTTTTAAATCTCATAGATATTTTCGAAGCTCATAGATTCTCATAAAAAATATTCAATATCTTATCAGAATTTATGAGAGCTTTTCCACAGGGTAAATAATTACTGTGTTCAAACTTGAAAGATTTTCACAGTAAATGTATTTAATTGTCAATGCTTATTTACTGGGTAACCTCAAATTTTCTATTATTGAAAATATGGCCATTAAACAAAAATATTATTTAAATTTTTAGTACAAATGAATTTTTTTTTTAAATAAAAATATGCATTAAACTTCCAAATCAAAAATTAGTATAAGTAACCATCCTAAGTCAATACTATCGGCCTCAAACCAAGAGAAAAAATTCTTGAGAGAAGTAAATATGCATCTTGTTTGAAAGCAAAAAATGCTTCTTTTAAGATTAAAATTTTTGAAAGAAAAATTTTTACTCTCCATTGAAGAATAATAATTTATTTATTCAAGACTGAAATTTTTTTGAATTGAGAAGTTTAAATGTTTCGAAACAAGAATAATATTTTGAAGAAAATAATTTACTTAAACCAAGTTAATTTTTTTTCTGTGCATACATCAATACCAACAAAATAATTTAATTTAAAATTGAATTATCGTTATTTTTATCTTTTTTTAAAAATAAGTCTAGGGATTGTGCTTGCTCAGGCGTGATTATGCTTGGTCAAACATGATTATGATTGCTCAAGCATGATCAGGTCTGATGATTTTTTCATGAGCAGACATCATGAATCTAAGCCAAAAGATAGTCCCATTATATCATTACTATACTCTTTTGGTCATAATAATTAGATTCAAGATGCCTGATGACGTCAGAATAATGCTGAAAAAACATGGCATAAGTGAATGATGAAGAAAGATACATAATATGATTGGTCTTAGATATCCTGAAACCGTAATATAATTTTTTTTTTTTTACAGTTTACTCCCGATCTTTTGGTTCGTTACCTGAGTCTGAAATGAATACAGTCAATGTACCATACATACCAAAGCCTTCATTCTTTCCGAAGTTCGTTGATCCAAAAGTGATGATAGCGCAAAAAACCGAACTATTGAAGAAACTCTTTGGTGGTCTGGAATCAGTTAATTATCCGAGCACAAGCTTATCTGATAATTTTTCCACTTTTATACGATCAAAACCCATAAACTCTAAATTTGGACCATTTGCTTCGGAATTCGGTTCCTCATATCCTGAAACTGAATTCAATGATTTTGATTCATCAGATTCATTATATCAACGTAAACGAAGCATCATAACGCCAATAACTAATGTTCCAACTAATCAAGGATCACCCCCTCTATACCCAATATTTGGATCGATACCCGAAGATCCTGAAGTCTATAATTACAATGCTCTCCAACAATATTTACCTAGTGTATTTGGACCTTTTGGGCCTTATGAGGGATTTGGTGCGTACGGAGTGTATAATCCAAGCCCAGCTATCGATCCTGCTAGCATATTTGCAGCTAAAAAAACTCAATTTTTAGATAAACTCTTTAAAAGTCTCAGTACCAATACTTCAGCTCCCGAGACAGATATACCAATTACTATGAGTACAATGGTCCCTCCAAAGTTTTGGTCACCGTTTCCTAATTTTAAAGAAATCACAACTGAATCTTCCCTACCTAAGAGCACAGTCGTACCTCCAGGTTTTTGGGCTCCATCGTCGATTATTCCTGCTCCCGGAGAATATACGACAAAGGTTTCTATTTTCTTAGATAAATTATTTAAAAGTATTGCAAATAAGACTGCTGCTAAAGCTGCTGCTGGCTTTGGCGCGACTAATGTTGATTTTTCATCCGATATAATTACGAGATCTCTTCTTAATGACGTCTCAGATGATACCAAAAATCGTGTTACTCGGTCTTTTAATGATATTCAAACCTTATCAATTGCCAAAGATGCAATTGTTGACTCGATTATTGCTGAACTAGGATCATTAAAAACAGATATGTTCGATAATTTTAATGATTTGATTATGGCTCAAAAACTATCTACGTCAATGGGAAAAAAAGGTGTCAAGTCTACCAAAGCGGGATCCACAAGTTTATATGAACCTATACCAATTGACTACAGTATACCGTACAAACAAAAAATGATGCTATTAAGTGAAGTATTTGATACACTAACTGAACTCCAGAAGAACATAAGTATGGCTGTTTCCGATGCGATAAAAAGTAGTACTACTGAAGATCCTGATCAAGATGATGATCAATATTCGGACGAGAAATACTCAGGACAAAAATATATGTTTAATGAAACTTTTGCCGATGCTGTTCTAAATAAATTAATGGAAACAAATAAACCTATGGGTTATCAAAATCCTACATTATTTTATCAACCTTCTGCATCAGTATATCAACCTCAAGTTCCAGTTAATCAACCTCTAGCTCCAATAATTCAACCAACTGAGCCTTTTTGGATGGCTTACGTTAAAGCTAAAAGTTCAACTCCCAAATCTAAGAAAGTAAAGAAAGTAGCGACGAGAGATATTGAAAATGATAAAGAAAATTATATCTCAAGTAAAGATTACAGTAATGGACAGGAGAATGACAAAGGCGAATATAAACGAGCGGTGAAAATGTCTATGAGACAAGGTTATCAAAGTTTGCCACCTGGAACAGTAGAAAGTGTTCAAGCTGGTGGTGGTTCAGTGCCAGGACATCAAGGGGGTGGATTGAAGCTTCTTGTAAGTTTAATTATTGTAAATCTTATGTCGATTAAATATAAAATATTTATATTTTATAGATATAAATGTAAATGGAAAAGGTAGGTGGGTTATTACAAAATCATTTAATTGCAGATAAAAATGCCTCAGCATTCAATAATGGACGTGTAAAAACGTTAGTATAAATAATTTAAAAATCAATAGGGTAATATTCTAAGCTTATTCGTAGTCACATAATTTTTAGTACACTGAATTATCGATATAATATATATGAAGAAGATAAATAGCCCCCTACGCTTTATAAATTTCTTGGCCTCACCTCGGAATTATTATTTCTTATCCCCCTGGTAGATCTAATTAACTATAAATAACCGTAAATTATGGTTTTATCGTGATTTACCGTAAAAATGTGATACATGAACTTTGAAATACAACGATTTATCGTCCCTTATTAAAAGAAGTGATTTAAAACGATTAGAAAAAAAAAATTCTAATGCTTTTTAATGCTTTCGAATACTTTAGAATCGCCCTTCTTATGGGCATTTAACATTGCAAATCGTTTTAAATCGCTTCTTCTAACCCTTCGTCACACGCACGATGAGCGCCGCGCCGCCGTGTTAAATTTCATGCCGTGTTGCCAAGTACCCAATAAATATTTCATACATATTATTATTAGAAAATAATAACATTTTTTATATAATTTTCCATCAAATTAAACATTTAACAAATTCCGAAAAATTTTTCATGAAATAAGAGAGTAATAATAATCAAAAGCAAGAAAGTAGTATAATTATGAATGAGAGCAACAATACTAATCAGTAATTACAGATAAATAATCTCGAGATTAGCCGATACTTAACAATTTTTTAATTTTATTTACATAATTAATTAAAAAAAGGGAAATTTAGAAAAAATTTATAAATAATTTTTATAGTTTCTGCGAGTGCAAATTTTATTTCAAACTAAATTTTCATGCTGAAAAAAAAATTCCAAAAATTGTTACAAGTATCAGCTAATTTTAGGATCATACAGATAATTATGTATTTTATTAATGGTACGAATTGAAAAATATTATTTATTTAACTTGTATAACTATATAACTAAAAAAATAATATTATAATTTAAAAATTGAACTTTATTTTTTTTCTAATAATAACCAGTGGGTAACAATTACAGGTTGGGTTACCTTAGTTTACAGCTGTATATTAAGAGCGGGAACACGACTTGGCAACAGCGCGATTTGAATTGCGATCTGGCGCTTACACGCACCGGACGACGCGGCGCCGCATTCACGAGATAATCCTCTAAAATATATAATTATTAAATTTCTAAGACTAGATTTAATAATCCCAACTTGGTAATTTAATAAGCCAAGTTTTGATTCTTTCGACAATGGGTTCTCTTGAACGAATGAACCGATTTTGATGGCTGAGGTGGCATTCGACGCGGCTTATAAAGTTTTAGAGCTGATTAGATTTTGGAATCGATCCATCGAGCACATTAGAAGTTATCCAAAAAAAAACATTTTCGAAAAAATTGTATTTTTGGAATATCTCCAAACGCACACTACCGTTCAAGCTCAATTTTTCACAGCTGTTTGATATTAACAAGCCGCGTCGAATGCCACCTTGACGATCAAAATTGGTTCATCCGTTCAAAAGTTACAGATGTTTACATACACTCAGACATCATCTTGAAATTGGTCAGAATAGTTTCCTAGAACCTCAAAACGTCAAGATCTGATGAAAACTCAGTTTTCGAAAATCGGACCGAAACTAATAACTTCCCTTAATTTGAAAATTTTCAATTTTTTTTGTGAGAAGTTAAAAAACTGAAAAACGGTTGACCCTGTGGGCCAACCCAACAGCTCTCAGCTGTTTTCAAATTCGGAGAGCTCGAAAACATTATTATTGGTAACCTTTTGAGTTCTTCGAGCTTAAGGTAGTTCACTCGTAAAACAACTTTTCTTAGGAATGCGATGAAACTAAAACATGAGATTAACAAAAATGTCTGATATTTAATGAAAAAAAAATAACGAAATTTTTTCACCAATTGTAAAACGAGATATTAACAATCAAAAAGTGCATAATTAACATGCTGGTGATCTACCAAGCATTAAAAAAACGTATAGTTACTTGAATATCTTGAAAACGGTTCTTACTGTTTTTTTAAAAACTTATGCACTGGTGAATAAAAAAATTAGAATTTTTTTTGAAAAAACTCGGAATTTTTTGACCAATTTGTTTTAAAAATATCGATTTTTAACATATTAATAATTTCATACTACTTGACGTGTGGTGGGGTACAGTAATCACAACTTGGCAACGTTGTAGTCGTCATACTTTACGCGCGGAATTTCAAATGTCAGTTTGTTAGGTTAATTTGTGAACATGAATGTATTGTAGGTTAAAAACTTATTTTAAAATTTTTCGAAATAATTTTTATGAATATTAAACATTAATTCAATGATGTTAAACAAATAAAAAAATTATTTTTTGATATTAACTTGTATTAATGATGGCTTTTCCGATAGTTTTACAGTCCTGAAAGATTATGATACCGAAAGTAGCAGACATCCGACAATTTTGTAATTTTTATAAGCGAATAATTACTAGTAAGTAGAAAACAATGATTAAAATAGGCATAAAAATTTTTATGATGATTTTTTTTTCCTAGAAAAATTTTATTTATTCTCTAAAAAAAAAACATTGTTTAATGTCTACTACTTTCACTTTCATGAAAAATTAATATGAGGTAATTGTCATTCAGAAAAATTAAAACAAATAAACAAATTTTCATATTTTTTTTTATTATAAGTAATTCAATAGTTAAAAATAAATATTAATTTAACATATCTGCATGCAATAAAATAATATCATAAAATTTATTTTCATATCAACCATTCAATAAGTTTTTTTCAACAATAAATAAATAAATAATCCCCAGTTCTCTATTACCGACTATCCCTGATTAAAAACTACGATTGAATCGTATTGAATCTGATTGAAACTCAATCAGAATTCTATCAGTTTCAATCGGAAAATTTTTTTTTTTATATTCTGATTGAATCCAAGTGAAATATTTTGATCAGATTCAATCAGATTCAATCGGAAAATAATAATTTAAATTTTCGATTATTTTCCGATTGAAATATTTCAATCAGTTTTATTCAGATTCAATCGGAAAAAAAAAATTTATTTCTCGATTATATCCCGATTGAATCTGATTGAATCCGATTAAAATATTTCAATCAGTTTTAATCAGATTCAATCGGAAAATAATAGTTTATTTCTCGATTTTTTTACGATTGAATCTGATTGAATCCGATTAAAATATTTCATTCAGTTTTAATCGGATTCAATAGGAAAATAATAATTTTTTTAAAATTATTTTTCGATTGAATCCGATTAAAACTGATTGAAAAAAATTCAATTGGTTTTAATCAGATTCAATCGGAAAAAAATAATTTATTTCTCGATTTTTTTCCGATTGAATCTGATTGAATACGATTCAATCATTTCAATCGGTTTTAATCGGATTCAATCAGGAAATAATAATTCATTTTTTAATTATTTTCCGATTGAATCCTATTTATTCCGATAAAAAAATTCCAATTAGATTCAATCGTAAAATAATCATTTTTTGTCGATTATTTTCCGATTGAATCTGATAGAAGATTCTCATTCAGTTTTAATCGGATTTCATGGGAAAACAACAACTCGGATAGTATTAATAATTATTAAAATTCGGGTAGATATGCATTTCATTGATCATGAATTCAGCAATTTTAAAAATATCCGAGGATAGAATTTTACCTGACTTTTTAATTTAATCAATTTTATAAAAAGTTAAAACAATATAGACAATTGATCATAGCGACAATTAATTCAAGACAATTCGACAATAATTTATCCGAAAAAATTTTATTTGTATTCTTAAATAAAGAATATCAAAATTACACGCACACAATATTAGTGAAAAAAGGGCGTAATTTTTCACGTTTATTTGTGTTTGAGTATATATTTAACGTTACACGCACACAAAATTAGTGAAAAAAGGGCGTAATTTTTCACGTTTATTTGTATGTGAGTATATTTTTAAAATTACACACACATATAATTAGTGATGAGAAAATAAATAAATAAATAAATATATATATGATAAAAAAAAATGTCGGAAAATCCAAAAGTGCACACCTCAATCACTCATTTTATTTTTAATCATTACTTTTATTATATAATATTAATGTATTTTTTTTTTTTATTATGAACTTTTATTCAACTTACAAATTATCAATTTGATTTTTTTTATATTATTTTCAGTTTGATATTTTTTTAAGAACATTTTTTTTAAATATTCCGCCTTTTGTCTTAGATGTTACTTTTTCTCAAACATATTAATACGCTAGTGCTGCCACCAGTAGTTGATAGGGAGAAACAATGAAAAAAATAATAACAACAGTAAAAATAGCAGCTAAATTTTTCACGAATAATCACTTTTACGTCGTTAATCAATTACAATTAAACTAAAAGGATTCAGATAGTAATTTTCATAAGGGTTCTTGTGATAAAAAATACAAAGACAATAAAAAAAAAGTTAGGCCGATTAATGGTGTCTATCGAGAGTTATCGTGCTTACGAAGATTCATACGTAACAATTGACAGCACTAGTTTCTTGGATTAAAATAATAAATTTAAAATCAATGAATTAACAAATCGACTCAACGTTGGGTTTAAATTATTCCTTAATAAATTATCTGCATGCGAGTACACAATTTAATAATTTTTTGTGCTATGAAAAGGGTGTAGAAATTTTTTTGTATGAGAAAAATTGTCAACGAGGAAGAACTGTCAGTAAAGCACCCCTAGCGCTTTCGCGCTTGAGGTGTGCAAAATTTATTAGTATTATTAAATGAAGTACGAAATGTCACATGGATCCAATCATCGGCGGATGAATTATCGCTCGGACTAATTGTCGTTAGGATCAATTGTCGCGGATCAATTGTCGTGGATCAATTGTCCTCGGATCAACGGTCAGGTAATCCCATATGGCTTTCCTGAATTTTCTTAAGAAAGTGTCCAAAATTTTACGTAATTATTCCCGTAGGTTGTTCTAAATGTACTTCTTACTTTCCTGATATATAGCATCATTTAATTAACCAAAAATGCTAACGTACGATGGACGGTGTCACTCAATAGATTGATTGAACGGCATACGATATAGGCCTGAATAACTTAACTGATAGTGCACTCTGTGCGTTACTGACCCTAGTAGCTATCTTAAATCTTAGTCAAGATCTTAGCTGTCTTAGTCAAAATCTTTAGAGAACAGTATATATAGATATAATATTTTGCTGTATTTTGATTGAGTTTCTCAAGATTTGCTCCAGAATTGATCAATATTGCCACTAGGGGCGTTGGTCTAGATTCGATTCCCAGTTCGAACTATAAGATTCATTTTGTCGATACATTTATAAAATTTTTTATTGAGAAGATGCCTTTCTAGCATCCAAGCATTATTTAATTATTTAAAAATGTGGAACGTTTACCGATTTTGTGTAATCCGTGCAGAGGGGCATAATAAATTAATTAAATAAATCCGTGAAGCAAGAAAATATTAAATACATGCAGAACGGCATGCGGGGATAATAACATTAAGCGTTTCACACTTTTTTAGAAAAATGAGGATAGAAAGGGAATTGGAAAGGATAAGAAAGGCATATTTTCAATGAATAGTTTATAAATAAGTTGACAAAAATAATCCAATATGAAGTACATGCAGATCTATGTACGGAAATGACTCAAGATACTGAATTAACATACGTATATTAAGCATTAGATAATATCAGTTATTCTTCTGTTACAGAACCTACGGAATCACCAAAACTATCCAAACTGGAATGGGAGGTCTGATTGGACCGACTTTTACGATTCCTACAAAAATTATAGACATCATCACTAGATATTTCTTAAATAGTCCTTATGGGTTTTCAAGATAAATTCTTTTTAGTATGTCATCAATCTCTTCAAATAAATGTAATTTAAATGATTTAAATAAAGAATCATTGGCATATATATATATATATATATATATATATATATATATATATATATATATATATATATATATATGCATTGATAAATTTAGAGATGACAATTATTTCTCTTATTTGTGAAGTTTATTAGATTCACCTTACTTTACCTCAATTGTTGTGAAAATAGAATACAGAATCTTCAATAAGCTTAATGCGATACAACTATTTTTAGAAGTTATTAAGATTATCTTAAGTTTTAAAAATCATAAGTGTAACTTCAAATTTTACTTTATCACTAATTTGATTATATTATTTCATTGAGTATCAGCCAGCAAACTCATCCACCAAAATTGAAGGGAATTTAGTAATATTGAACAGACGGTTATTTCATATGTATATACATATCTAGGTTACTAATTTTTAAATATCATGAGACAGTATTGAGACACATCTGAACGCAATCCTGCATCAAGTGCGTTGCTTCATGAATATTATAATCAGCAATGCATTGCACGCAGGGTAGTCTTCATATGTTAAAAAATCATCATTCAAAAAGAAAAATATTCTGGTTATTCATTTTTAGTCATCAATTGAAAAAAATATCCTTTTGAAACGAATTAAAAGACGTCATGATTTATAAGCATCATACAAAATTTTTCACAATATTTAGCAGTTAATTTGACACTTTATATTAATAATATTTTCTTCCATTATTAGTTATTTACTCACATTATTTTGTAATCTGTTCGTAATATCACATCACTTCACTTTAGATACTCGTGCTATTAGTAGTTCTACCCGATTATCGATTCTAATTATCATAATTATTGACACCAAAACACTTCCTAAAGTAACTAGCAACGAGATTCCTTCAAAAATTAATTTTGGAGCAAAGATTTTCCATACCATTAAGTGGCGACAAAGAATTGTTGCAGCTAACATGCATCCGAAAGTCTGTAAATAAACAAATTAGTCTATAATAACTATAACAGTATAACAATACTTGACATATTAGACAAATTGATAATTTACATACACGCAATCCATGGATAAGAAAGTATTTCCCAACAACTAAAAGAAGCGAGTAATGAAACGTGGATTGTCGATCGAACAAGATGAGCTCACCTTTTTTTAGTTCGTCATTAATGCGAAATTTGAGTTTCGAAAGACTCGGAATCATTACGATTATTGTTAATGGCATGATTACTAATAGAGGTAATGTAATACCCATTATTATGTGTGATCCAAACGTATTTACCCCTACAAATAAAATCAAGATTATTAATAATATTAATATGAAATACACTTTTCAGAAAATCCAATTGATCAAAGAACTTCTGTTAAATTTTTTAGTGATATCAAAAGCCCCACTCTGCATATGAAAAACGAATTTTCCTTCTCAAACTGAGTATAACTTTTCATTTCAATCAACTAAAAATTATGAAAATTATCACCATAACATGTTTGCTATCTTGAAAATCGCACAAACAAAAAAAAAAAGCTCACTCTAATCAAAAAGAATTAATTTGAACCAAGAATATCATTATGAAAAAAAAAATTTGTTTGGTTCGAGAATAGTTTTTTTATTAAAATTTATATTCTGAATTCAAGTTAATATTTTTTCGATTGATAAATTTTAATTCTTGACCCAAGTCACGGAGAGGAATAAATGATAAATTGTGCTCAGATTTCGATTACTTTCTACTATTTCAAATAATAACTCGGAACTCAGAACCAAGTTTAATAAATACTGCTGACTATCAACTAAAAATACACTCTTCGCCAAAATTAAAAGATCAAAAAATAATCTGAAATTTTTCGGTCATTTTTAACAAGTTTTATCTCCGCACAAAATTATCGTAGAGCAAAAAGAGAAAAACAAATTGAAGCTTCAAGATTCTAGTTTTTAGATCTTGAAGCAAAAAGTTTTTATTATCAGCAGTTGCTCAGTGATCATAAGAAAACCAATGGAAAAAATCGGTCTATCGGTTGACCCTGCGGGCCAGCCGCAAAACTTCCCGCTGTTTTCGAGCTCTAAGAGCTCAAAAACATTAGTATAAATACATTTTCGAGCTCGAAAATACCTTTGTTTCTCTTTTCTTATGAGCTTTCCAAGCTCAAAAAGATTACGGTTTATGTTAAAGTTTAAAAATTTAGAATCCAAAATAACGAATGAATGAGCGATTTTTATATATTTATTTACAATTATGTTCAATAATTAGCTCAAAAATAAGTAATTTTTTTAATTTTAATTGTTTTCTAGTATACAGCCGTAGTAACGGCTTTTTACACTTTTTACCTTTATATCGAAACTGCTTTACTTCTCTTTCTGCCTACATTGTGCGGCTGTGGCCCGACTTGTGCTTATACTGTACTGCATCATTACGATGATGCCCTACAACCTCCCTTGTGCAATGGAGGTGTAGTGGCGTAGGGGAGCCACAGAGAAAACCTAGCCAGTACAGTTTCGGTTTGGGTGAAGCTCCAGTGGTAGTTAAAATTCCCATTTTACCGATCACTGGATCGGCACACACACACACACACACACACACACACACACACACACACACACACACACACACACACACACACATCGCTCTGAAAATGTCAGAATAGCATCCTAGCACCTTCAAACGTCGACATATGATGAAAACCCGATTTTTGAAAATCGGGGTGAAACCAATAACTTCCCGAATTTTTTGAAAATCGTCGATTTCCTCAGCGGGAAGTTAAAAAACCGTTTTTTAGCATTTCTTTCTCCCACGATATCTCGCGAACGAATTACCCGATTGAGATGGTTGAGGTGGCAATCGACGCGCTTTGTTGTGTTCCAGAGCTGATTAGATTTTGAAATCGATCGATCGAGCCGTTTCTGAAAAATTAAAAAAAAATTTTTTTTTGTGTATTTCTTCAATATCTTAGCGCCTATCTAATCGATCGATCTAAAATTTTCAGGAAAGTTGACGGCCAAAAAACTCTTTCGATTGCCACCTCAACCATTTCAATCGGTCAATTCATTAAAAAGATACGAAGAGTTTACATCCACACAAACATACACACACACACACACACACACACACACACACACACAGGACAAGAAATCCGTGCTAGATTATAACTCAAGTCTGGAGGAAGACTATAGTTGAAATTAGTTGCGCATGGCTTGTTCAAGATCTGCTCAAGGTTCAAAATTGACCTTGAGCCTTGAGCAAATCGTGAGCAAGCCATGCGTAAGTTCCTACTGTAAATTACTGGTGCAAGAAATGCATCAGACACTTTTTTATTGCACTGTGTTCAAGATATCTATAATATTCTTGCGTACAAGAGTTTGGAGACTCAATCTATCGACTCCAAAATCTAATTTAAAAGCCGTCTTAATCGGCTGATTCGATCAAGAGATATCGTTGGTGAAAGAAACGATACAAACAATTTTTTTCGAATACCTTCAAGAAGACTAAACGGATCAATTTCAAAATTATGTCAGGTCTAGAACTTGATAAAACACGTCGATTGCGTATTAAACATTAAAATCGGTTGATTTGTTCGAGAGATATCGATGTCGAAAATTTTCAAACGTAACAATTTATCCTAGATACCTCATAATATAATGTACTAATTGTTTTAAAAATTATACCAGATCTTGATCTTCAGGATTTTTTTTTATCACTGCATAATTTATTGTGATCGGTTCGTTAGTTTAGAAAATATCGTCAGCAACCAATATCGTCAAAAAACAAAAATACTCAAAATTATCCATTAGCTGTTTTCTAGCTCAAGGAACTCGTCAACAGCGGGAAGTTTTGGGGCTGGCCCACAGGGTCAACCGTTTTCAGATTTTTCAACTTTCCGCTAAGAAAATTGGAAATTTTCAAAAATTCGGGAAGTTAATGGTTTCGGCTCGATTTTCGAAAACTGAATTTCTAACAGATCTTGAGGTTTTGAGGTTCTAGGAAACTACTCCAACTAATTTCAAGATGATGTCCGAGTGTATGTATGTATGTATGTAAATATCCGTAACTTTTGAACGGATGAACCGATTTTGATCGTCAAGGTGACATTCGACGCGGCTTGTTAATATCTGAAAGTTGTAGAAAATTGAGCTTAATTAGTAGGGTGCGTTCGGAGATAGGGTAAATGCTCCAGTAGTTTACCGGGCACCAGTACACTGTTGAAAAATTTATGTTAAATTTAACACAAATCACATATCCCAAACGGTCCACTCAATTTTTTGTCTTAATTTAACACATTATACTTGTGTCAAATAATAATACAGGTTTAGAACTTGTTGAGATCAGATAACACATTCAATTTTAGTTAAAATTACACTTGATGGTGTCAAATAATTGACACAAAATATTTAACTATTGAATTTTTATACACAAGAACACAAAATTTTCAACTGTGTAGTTGACCGCTTTTGTATAAAAGTCCTAAAATTGTCATCAAATAAATATCTCATGAACTTAAAATTGATGTTTAATTATTGTTATACAGAAAAAACGAATCGTCAAAGTGTAAAAAAAAACGTATGTTAAAATTCAGTGTGTTGAATTTTTAACACTTTTGTGTGTCAATTTAACACACAGTATTTATCTTATTTGAACTGTCGCAATCGATTGATTTTTTTACACACAAAAATGTTATTTTATTCGAAAGTAACACTTTTTATATTTTACTGTCAAATCAACTCACAAAATATCTTAAAAATAATGTCGACCATCACAAAAGAATTCTTGGAAAATTTTTACTTTTAACATATGCGTAAGTAACTTTTTCTAATACTTACAGCATGTTAAAATAACACATAAATAAATGTAAAACGTTCGTTTTACACACGATATGTGTTGATTTTGATGGATCCTTTTTTAATGTGTAAACTTACAATAATCATAATTAGTAACTGCTTCAAATATTATGTAATTTTTATAACGTCGAAAATAATTCATGAAAATTTCTCACAGGATGATTTAACTAAAATCGGTCATTTACTATAGTAGACTATCTGAGAGGTGTGTACATTCTTTAATTAGTAAAATAATTTCTATTGGGTTAATCTTGTCAAATTGAGTTCCGTATTAGTTACTAATAGTTATTTAACAAATTTATTAATGAGATCTTGCAAAAATATTCATATAAGTACCAATTTAATCACCGGTCAGACACTGGTACAATCAAAACATAATTGTGCCATAAATAAATGACTTCGGTCATCTACTAGAAACCGCGATTTTTTACAACACCAATAGTTGACCGCCCGAGTGTATACTCGTCATATATTAACATCGGGCGATTCGCGAAGTTTTTTTTGTGATTTCTATTGTTTGTCACAAAGTTCCGGACCCTGATCATTACTAATGATTAAGAATATAAAATAAAATAGTACTAATTTAGCTAATGATTTCTAGTAATTTTTAATTAAATAAATTACCAATTAAAATTGTTGGCAGGATATTTTTGTAAAATTGGCCGTTGGTTCCGACTAACGCAGCATCCCATTGAATAGTTGAAAAAGTTGGTTGATGTCCAGTACCATAAAAAAAATATTCAGCAATCAAAAACCAACAGAAAACTGCTGAGTTTGGTATTTGAAGAAGTTCCTCTATGATAAAACCAAACGTCATGACCGTCAGAGATATTATTTTGAAATGTTTTGTTTTTTCCCTAGCGGATCTGAATTATAGTAAATTACCATATTTTACCGCAAAATATCAGATTTTACTGCAAATTTGCTGCATTTTACGGTAATTTGCGGCATTTTTACCGTAACACGGTGAAATACTTCACTTTACGGTAAAATGCCGTAATTGTGCGGAAAATCTGCACATTTGCGGTTGAATACCGCAATGTTACCGCACTTTTACCGTAAAATACCGGAATGAACTGCGAAATGCCGTATTTAATCGTAAAATACCAGATTTTACCGTAATTCTTCCGAATACCGTAAATTATGGCAATTACCGTAATTCGGATCCGCCAGGATTTGATCAAAAACTTACTTAAATTATTAGCATTATGATGCCGTTCCATTGAAACAATGATCAGAAATGCTATGCATGTAATACACATTAAAAAAATACTCGGAGCTTGAAAGCATCCAAGAAGCAAAGCATCAAGAAGTGTGACAAAAACACTCAAAGAAATAAAAGCTGCACTGTAAACAGTACCAAGACCATAAATAATTGGGGTATTGTTACTATTCTCGTTTTTATTTGTGTTAAGAAGATTTTTCACTATATCAAATAGTTTTGGTACAACATTTTCATCTTCATAGACAGCAAAGGATTGGTGATTTTGTTTTAAAAAAAATATTCCAAGTGGTCGCAAAAACAAAATGAAAATAGAAATGATAATAAAAAAATAAGCAATTCCTGGTAATGCATTCATCTGGTATTCGAGAGTGAATTTTATTTGTTTACTTGTAGATAATCTGGATAGTACCCAATAGCTGCCAATACATACAACTGTCAGGACTGGACAGTAGCGCGCAACTGTTATGTTAAGTGAAAAACCTGATAAATTTCCACAATTTCTCAACCAAATCCTTACAGTTGTGATGTACAACGCCAGACTCACCAAAGAAATTGTTAACAGTATTCTTTCCAAAGTATTTGATGTTATTGAACCAGTTTTACCCAAAACATAAGATCCACATAATTCGCGGTTCTGTTCTTCACGACATCTCCAATAGTAACTAGACAATCTCACTGCGAGACAAATTATTATCCCACAAACTATTAATAATGTTCTATGCTTGCTGGAAATTCTAGAAATATTGTTAAAAGATTTCCGGTTTCTTTTGTCATAATTATCATTTGAATTGTATTGTTTAATATTAGAATATATAAATAACCAAACTTGTGTTATCAAGAGAAAGGAGAGTATTTTGTTTTCTTCAATAATATAACTGTTTGAAAATAGTCCGAAGACTACTAAAAATAAAGTTATTTGAACAATGTAGTTTAATTTTTTACTCTGAGAATTATTATACCAAGTTGTCAATATTGTATTCCAATTTTTAATAACTAGAATAACTAGAAAAAATAACAGAATTACTCCACCAATGAAAGAAAATGTATTACTAAAATTAACGACTAGCTGCATTACATAAGATATATAGACAATAACTAGAGCAATGCAGATAAATATTAAGACTCGAAAAAAAGATAGATCAAATATTTTTATCATATAAATTTCTGGTAGTTGATTAATGAGTATGTAAGTAAAAAACAAAGTGCAGAACATTAAGAACAAGCCTTTGAACATCAAACCCGAGTCGAATTGAACCCAAATTTCTATACATGAAGCACGAAGAATTTTAAAATATTCATTAGCATGTTTGACGAAATTTTTAAGAGTTTTCTGATCATTAATTTTTGGTACTTGTTGAAGTAAATCCCGGTACATTTGCTCTAGTTCTTGGAGTTTTTCATCCGAAAATAAAAATGAACTTGCCGAATAAGTGTCAATGTATTTTTTTGATTGATAAACATTTCTCCAAAGTGCATGAACAGTATACCACATATCTGATGTCTTTGATAGACTTGGTAAAGCATCCAATATGACTGATCCAATGTTAGAAAAAGGTATAGGAATACCAAGGATTGATGCTAGTGTTGGTACAATATCAATTTGATTGACAACTCTCGGTTCGTGTTCATCAATTGCATCTTGTAAAGGAGATTTTGAATAAACGAACATCGCCGTTTCAATTTCATCGTCACTATCTCCACCATGGTCTCCAGAATTCGTCATACCATGATCTCCAATTACAAACAACACAGTCTGATCATCAAGAACATTAATTATTTCTTTAATGAGTACGTTAATTTCATTCAACTTTCTTGTCATTTCAGGGTGATTTGGGCCATGCTTATGGCCACAATGATCAACTCCTAAATTATGAGCAATCAATAATGACCAATCTTTTTTCTGTAACTCAAAAAATATTCGATTCCGAACTTCTCTGTCTACTGTATCCAAGTCACGAGTATTAAATGAATGCGCAGGAAACTGCCGTAAATATTTACCTGGGAATAAATTAATCC
Source organism: Microplitis mediator (assembly GCF_029852145.1). NCBI lineage: Eukaryota > Metazoa > Arthropoda > Insecta > Hymenoptera > Braconidae > Microplitis > Microplitis mediator. The sequence continues at coordinate 9,082,193 of NC_079971.1, forward strand.
AAGTATCATCACCCATTAATATAACGCCTTTCTGGATGACTTGATCAATTAAATTATCCTCATCGATTTTATCAGAAGCAAAATTTGAACTTACGTCGATGAATGTTGGTAGAGTACCTGTTGTTATAGCTTTGATACGTTGCATTGTCGTAGTTGGTGGATCAGCAATACTTTTATAAAGTCTTGAGTGATTTGGATATTTCTTCAAAAGATCGTGAACAGTAGAAATTTTATTTTGATAATAAGAATTAGTAATGTTGTCCTGCCAATCTAAGAATTCATATTTCAACGCGTCCACTATAAGTAACACAACTTTTTGACGAGATTCTAAACAAATTTCACCGGCTGTCTCAGGATTTTGCAATAACTTTTCAATGTCACAAATCTTTAGATTATGAGACAATGTACAGTTGCTACGCTCTATTTGTGACATTCGAGTTAAAAAAAATCCATTAAGAAATAAAATTAAAGCGGATACCATCAAACATGATATCCATAGTGTAAATATCAAGTATGAAAATTTACCCATCGTAAAATTAAAGGTTGTTTTATGTCGATTATTTTTTTACTAGTTTCAATTCTTTACCGCTTCATAGACTTATATGTTTAATTTTTGAATTCAAGTTTTTTCTTCTACTTTTTTCAGTTTTGTGATTTTATTATATTTTCGTTTTCTTTTTTTGTTACATTTTTCTGATTAAGTTGTATAAATTAATGAATAAATTACTGTAATATCAACTGAAAATTGCTGCCCTGATAGCCAACACATGGTGCCATTAGATAGCCCTAACGGACATGCTGAACAACGTGCTACTCTGACAAAAACGACATCTACTCATCGTGACGATGTTAACAACCCCCACCACCTTAGTTTGAAATTAACAGTAATTTGACATTGAAATTACCGAAAATTTGCTGCCCGGATATGCGGACAATTTAACAGAAAGAGTTGGAAAGAAACCCTGAGAGCCACCTTACCCTGATAGCCACACTTTAAATATGCCCTAAGAGCACAGTTTGCTTTAGCAAAAGTTTACTTACAAAAGTTTCATTGAATTTTTCGTCAAATTTCCGTCAGCTTTGGACTTTTCCGTTTTTGACGACAATTTATATACAACTTGCTATACAATTTGACGTAAATTTACTGCCCGAATTAGAATGCAAATTCACTTCAAAAGTTGGCTAGAAAACCTTTTTTGTCAATTTTCAAGCAAAGTTTTACATTAATTTATTGTTAATTTTACTTGAAAAATTGTAAAGTACCCTAACAGCCACACTTTAAAGATAATTGCTCAGCAAGTTCTGCAGTGAAACATTTTCAGCTAACTTAATGATAAGTTTCTGGTAAGCCTCGGCTGGATAATACTTGCATGCAAGTTGATGCAAATCAACTGCCGTCATCTGAATGTAATTTGACAGAAAAACTTGCCGTCATTTTGAAGTGAAACTTTCAGTCAACTTAACGTCATTGTCTGACAGTAACACTTGTAGTCAAATTGAATTCAAGTTACAGACAATTTACTGTCAACTTGACGGTAACTGTTGGTTTTCCAACACTTTCCTTTAAATTAGCTTCAAAATACGGCAGTAGCTTGAAGTTAACTTGTGGTGAAGGTGGCAATCAGGGAACTTGCACGCAAGTATAATCAAGCCGAGGCTTGCCAAAAACTTAACGTTAAGTTAGCCGAAAGTGTTTCACTGCAGAACTTGCTAAGCAATTATATTTAGAGTGTGGCTATCAGGGTTGATATGAAGAGAAAATCTTTATTTACCCTAATAGCACAGTTTGCTTGAGCAAAAGTTTACTGTACAAAAGTTTCGTTGAATTTTTCTTCAAATTCCCGTCAACTTCGGACTTTTCCGTTTTTTACGACAAGTTGTATGCAACTTGCTATTGAATTCGAGGTAAATTCAATGCCCGAATTAGAATGCAAATTCACTTCAAAAGTTGACTAGAAAAAAGTTGTCTTTAATTTTCAGGTAAATTTTATGTCAATTTATCGTTAATTTGACTTGAAAAATTGTTAAGTATATTTTTACGCTCAACTTGTAGACAATTTTATGTATAAATTTGCTTACCTTTTGAAATGGTAAGAATGAACATTACCGACCGTTTTTTTTCGTACAAGTTTACCTTAAAATTGAAGAAAAATTAACCGCAAATTTTTATTTTCAACTTTTGCTGTGAAATTGTCTGCAAATTCGGGCAGCAGATTTCAGGTAATTTCAACATTAAATTACCGTCAATTTCAATGCAAAGTGGCTATTAGGGTAGCTACAATTTCAACGTCAAATTCAAGGAAACTTCTGCTGAGCTACCCTGGTTATCTGTGTACCCTAATAGCCTAATAGCCACTTTAGCTTGAAATTAACAACAATTTGATGTTGAAATTACCTGAAATCTGCTGCCCGAATTTGTCAACATATTCACAGCAAATTTGAAAAGAAAAATTTGCGGTTAATTTTTCTTCAATTAAGAGAACTTTTTACGCTAAAAACAAGTCGGTAATGTTCATTCTTACCATTTCAGAAGGTAAGCAAGTTTATACATAAAAATATCTACAATTTGAGGATAAAAAAATACTTAACAATTTTTTAAGTCAAATTAACAATAAATTGACATAAAATTTGCCTGAAAATTGACGACAACTTTTTTCTAGTCAACTTTTGAAGTAAATTTGCATTCCAATTTGGGTAGTAAATTTACGTCAAATTCAATAGCAAGCTGCATACAAATTGTCGTAAAAAACGGAAAAGTGCGAAGTTGACGGACATTTGACGAAAAATTCAAGGAAACTTTTGTAAAGTAAACTTTTGCTAAAGCAAACTGTGCTATTAGGGATAAAGTACTATTATTATTCCGAGTGTGTGTGAATTGTATAGAGTCAAATGCGCATATAAACAAGCATGGCTGTATTTACTTTTCTTGTTTTAAAAAATGGTTTATCAGTTAATGGTGAGCTCAATAATTTATGTGTAACTGTTTAATTACATTTCTACATTTATATTTAAATTCATTGCAACTATGATACATATTTACGAGCTTTTATTTATGTAATTTTAGAATTTCTGTTTTAATATCATGTGTAATTTGACAATTTACTCATGTTCATTGTTATTGGTATCGTGAAGACAAATACGTATATACATATATATATATATATTTAATTGAAGGTTACGCTAATTTTATTAGAATAAAACTTATGAGCACTTATGAAAAACATAAACTCATGGAAGGGAGTGATAAAAAATCTGTTGCTGACAATTTTGTCAAAAAAATAAAGACACTTCTAAATGAAAAAAAATGCAACGAAGCATTTGAATACTTACTTGAAATCAGCGCCGGAGAAATTTTGGATCAAAGATCTTGGGAGTTAGTTCCTACTGTGGTAGAATTTCTTAATGAAGATACTTATTTGAATAATCTTAATGTTTTTAATACATGTGTAAAAATATTAGAAACTGTTGCTGATAAATGTAATCCCAATGAAACGGTTCTATTGTTTTTAGAACAAGTTGAAGATTTTGAGAACGATTTAAGATTCCAAGCTCTGTTAAATCCTTTAGCAAAGTCTTTGACAAAAGCTGATCTAAATAAAGTTATTGAGTGGGTCGTAAGTACTATAAGATCTTATAGTGAAAATTTACCATTACCAAGTAATGAAAAACCAAGTGAAATTATTGCCGATGGACACGGAAGATCCGATAAGCTCAGCACAAAACTAAAATACCAAGATCCAGTGAGTAAAAGACTAACCACAACATATCAATCAATTTCATCTTTTTTAGAATATATTATCAACAAATGCATCAATTTAAATTCAAACCATAATACTAAAATATCAATGTATCTACTCAATTTACATCTAACACTTTTTGGTAAACCTTTTTCACATTTAAATATCAATGAAAATGATGAATTGCCTGTTTATGAGTCATCAATTATTCAAATGAGTCTTTTAACCGGTAACTTAATGAAATTTTTAAAAATTATCGAAGAGCGCAGTTTTAAACGGATAACTAAATCCATAGAAGAGCGGAGAATTGATATTGATAATATTCCAAGTCTTGAGATCCAATTATTCGATGTTGAAATTAGTGATTTAGCTTATGCAAATTTCTATTTTATTCTCACGACTTCCGAGTCACTGAGTCATTTGATTCCACAAGTTTATCATCCACATTATTTAATGAATACGCTATTCTATCTTGCCAACCATTTAATAAAGCAACCAGAATATAATTTAGTATCAAAAGGCTTGCGGTTCATTGCTAAAATTTTAGAAAGAATTCAAATTGAATCAGTTTCGCAAAAATACGTGGAATCGGCAGTGCATCGTGATTTATTTTCAAGTTTAACGCAAGTAATGGTTTACTGTGACTCTATGCCAGAACGGAAAATGGCTCTGGACATTTTTCGTAATTATATTGAACGTTTTACAATGAGAGCACGATATTCATTGATAACTCATTTATATGAGACGAGCAATCATTCAGGTTTACTTGCCTTAATAATAAGTATTTTGAAAGAATCAATAATAAAATCATTAGATAGTAGATCACCGTGTGAGTACTTTATTGGCGATAAATTAGCGGTATTATTAAATCGCATTTGTAAACTTCCGAATGGAAGTACATCAGATTTGGTTGAAATTTCTGACGAATTAATAGCTGCATTAAATTTATTAAGATTTTTAATTTTGAGAGATAAAAACAACATTACGGGTATTTGGACAATTATAAAAAGTATAAAAGATAACTTTTTAGAACCATTAAGAGAAGGTATTGAACTTTCACGTGCTCATTGGAAAGTCAAAATTAATGAACTCGAAGAGAAAAAAATAAATCAGCATCGAAAAAATAAAATAGTAGATGACATTAGTGTAACAGTTGGAGGTGAAAATTTACCGAAGATGCCAACGGAAGAAACAATAAAATTTTGTTACTCTGCTTTGAATGCTCTCGACATTATGGAATGTATTTTGACTCGAACTAACGAATGTATGGAAACTCATCATCATTTTTATAAATTACTTGATTGTTAATAAAGTATTTTCATATACGTTTGTAATTGTGCTTTTTATTGTTTATCAATAAAGTTTTATTTTATGAAATGATTAGTTAATTTAAGGTCACCTAAATATTTTTATTGCTTGTTCCCTGAAAAATTAAGCATCTCTCATATAATTCATAGTTTAAAAGTGGTTGAAAGAAAATTGTTTAATAGTATATTACACACCTAGGGAAAGCCGAGGCGAAGCCGAGGTCAACAATCATGTGATCTGAGGCTTTCTTATTTACTTCCCGAGGAGTGTATAATATTTTTCTCCTCGACGGATGCGGAAAGCGGCAACTTCGTTTTGCACAGCGGGACGAGAGTTGACGCTTTCCGCCCGGAGGCGAGAAAGATTTTTTCGACAAAAAAGGTTGAGCAAAAGGAGAAATTCCATCGTTATTGAAAATTTATCTTGATGGACGCTCAAGAAAAAAAATTGAATTATAAATTTTATAGATATTAATTTCTTCTGAGTTAAAACCGATGTAAAAAATCATCATATGCAGTCATGATTCTATCTAATTTGAAATAATAAATATTTATAGGTATCCGAAGTTTATGGACTTCCAAGTTATTGCTTGCGTCTCAGTCATCCTTGATCGAAGGACAGATAAAAGATCAATCCAAATTTAAAAGCGAGCAAGAATATGAAGAAAATATAAAAATTAAAATCTTATCAGCATCGCTGCCATTTGTCAACGAATTTGGATGGAGTCGACAAACTATAAGTGCTGGTGAATCTATTTAGTTAAATAAAATCGAGTAGGTCTTTAGTGAATACAACAAAAATTATAACATTGAAAGAATTGTTTGTTGTAGGTGCGGAGGCGATTGGATATCCTGGAATAATCCATGGATTGTTTCCGAAAGGTGGAATAGAATTAGTTCAATATTTTTATGCAAGTTGTAATGCAGAGTTAAATAAAATTTTAAAAACTGAGGCATTGGCGATTGAAGAGAATCCTACTAAGAACAAAAAACCACCAGAAGTTTACGTAAAAAATGCTTTGGAAAAACGATTGAGAATGCTGGTGCCATATAAATCGACCTGGCCGCAAGCAATTACTCTAATGACACTTCCACCTAATGTTCCGATTGCATTGGCTAATATCCTCACTTTAATTGATGATGTATGTTATTATGCTGGTGACAGATCCGTTGATGTAAGTTTTTTTTATTTATAATTTTATTAATTTACTCAGTAAAAATTAGGAGTCAAAGAATGTAGTAAACGGCACAGAAAAAAAAGAAATGTCGAAAAATAGAAAAAGCAAATTGAAGCTTACTGTTCAGGTTTATCGAACTCTTTACAATATTATAAGATTTAAAGTATAGCATTAGGAGACATTAAATCATTCAATGTTATGTTAACACCTTCAAATTAATGACGTCAGAGTATCTGCTGACAAGCATACCGCAATCCCTTGTTTTAGGATTAATCCTATGTATTGAAAATATCTATTTTTTCTTCTATTCATTATATCTGCTAATTGGGATATTTTATATTTCTTTTTTTTTTTTTTTAATTATCAATAATACTAATTTTATATGAACTACATCCTGAATCAACTTTTCTTCGTGAGATTGTCGTTTATTTATCGATTATTCATCATTTCCGATACGTTCATATACTGCCACATCCGCCAGTCCGAATTCTCAATAAAATAAAGCATGTTCATAACCTCCACACCCATATTCGCATCAGTTCTTGAAGAAAATCCGATACCAAATTTATTGTCAATTTTTCTATATTATTCTTAGTAAATTTCAATATTGAAAGTAGAAAAATACGATTTATTTGAAGTCGGAACTAATTCAAAATTTTTTCAACACTTCAAAATATCATTAATTACACATTATGGATTCAAATAACGCGCGAAGAATATGCACAATGACGTCAGACCAATCAAGTTGCATTTCACATCACGTGACTTTAATACACGGATAGAAAATTTATATTGACTCAAGAAATATTTTCTTGAGCCAAGAATTTATTTCTGAAGAGAGCCAATTATCTTGCTTCTAATTATACCGGCACACAAAAAAAATTAAGTAGAATGTGCATTTGACCGGACATACCTACGGGTACGTATTTTGGTCCGCTGAATCCGAATTCAAGGTCAGTTTGACCCATACACCCTCGAAACTTCGAAAAAACTTCAAAAAACCGTAAAAATGATAAAAATTGGCAGTTTTAATGATAAAAAAATGTTTTGGAACTAAACTAAGCGTGATTTTCATGTATTTCGATCCGCTGAATAGGAATCGAAACTTTGTTGAGACCACGAGCCATTTTAAATGTGAAAAAATCACACAAAACTCTCGAAAATTCCGAAAAAATACAGTTTTCATGATAAAAAAACTTCTTCTGGTCCAATTCAGATAAAATTTTATATCTTTTGATGTCTTCAATTTGCATCTTAATTTTTTTAGTCTATTCACCCTCTAAAGCTGGAAAAATTCGAAAAAATTGTAAAAATTACCATTCATAACAGAAAAAAAATTGATTGAACATGATTTAATGCCTAAAATAAATACTCTATAACGTAGATATACCAAATAACTTGAAATCTGTGAAAAACACAAGACATAAAAAGTTAGAAAGAAATGATTTTGACGAATCCTAAACTTTCCTTCGTTTGTATCGCACTCTTTTATCCTCAAACGATCTTCGTAGTGGATTCCTCTTTCGTTTACGATTTTCTTCGGGTACTTTTCTTTTTAACATCTAACAAAAATCTGCCATCATGTTAACACTCCAATTTCCTTGGTATCTACTCTCCATTTCACTGATGTCTTGGTGAAAACGTATGTAACAAAATGAATCAGGACTTTTATTACACAGATGAGAATTACTTCTTGTAATAGTATACTCTCCAGTAGCCAAGTTTCCCACTTCTGAAGAGCTGCAGTCGCTTGATGACGACGCCTGCGAGCCTGCTTTCTCACCCTGACCAGACGCCGATACTGGGGCTCCGACTCCCTGCATAGTAAAGTACTTATCACTTGTACCTGCCATGACGGCACACACGCCGTTAACCCAGGGACTCTGTCAGATGGTTCTGTTGCCCACCGTCACCACGTGGAGGTGCCCTGGTTACAGGCACAAGCAATTAAGTCTTCAAAAGTCAAAAACGAGAGTAAAAAAACCAACAAAATTACTTTTTTCGGAATTTGGAGGGTTTGTGTGATTTTTTTACATTTAAAACGGCTCGTGGTCTCAATAAAGTTTCGATTCATATTCAGCGGATCGAAATACATGAAAATCACGCTTAGTTTAGTTCCAAAAAATTTTTTTATCATTAAAACTGCCGATTTTCATCATATCTATAGATTAATTCTTATTAAGAACTTTTGATTTCAGATGTCCTCAAAAGTCAAAATCACCCTGGCTATCCACGCGCTTTTTTTTTTTTTTTTTTTTTTTTTTTTTTTTTTTTTTTTTTGAGGTGCCAACTTCAAGTAATAATAATAATAATAATAATAATAAAAGAATATTTAATGCCTTCGAAAAATTTTTTTTTGTTACTTTAAGATGTAAGGAAAAACATTAAAAATTCAAAATTTTCCATTTTTCCTTTCCCGAAAAGAAAGGCCCCTAAAAATAGGTATGAAAAACGGCGCGAATTACCAGACTACTACTTTAAGATACTACTACCACCTTAAGATAACTTTTTCTCGATTAAAAAAATTTTAATTGAAATATTATTTTCTAATTCAATGTAATTTGAAATGATTCGAGAGTTCAAATCGGTTCAAATAATTCTGTGTTGTCCGAAGAACCAAAAATTGCGATATTATTTTCTACTTCAATTAAATTTGAAATGATTCAAATCGTTTCAAATAATCACATAAATCCTCAAATTAAATTTTCCTTTTTCATGATTCTATATAATTAAAAATGATTTTTTTGAAAATTACACTTAAAAGCAGCATGATTTAACGATGTGGGCAGGTTTGCAAGATTGAAGATTCAAATTATTTTGAATATATTCAAATCATCATTTTATAATTTCAAAAAATGTTGGAAAATCCAAACGTGCACACCGCAATCGCTCATTTTATTTTGAATCATTACTTTTATTATATAATATTAATGTATTTTTTTCTTATTATGAACTTTTATTCAACTTACAAATTATCAATTTGATTTTTTTATTTCTTATTTTCAGTTTAATATTTTTTACTAACATTTTTGCACACCTCAAGCGCGAAAGCGCAGGTGTGCTTTATGGACGGTTTTTTTTTAAATATCCCGCCTTTTGTCTTAGATGTCGCTTTTTTTTTCAAATATATTGATACGCTAGTGCTGCCACCAGTAGTTAATAGAGAGAAACAATGAAAAAAATAATAACAACAGTAAAAATAGCAGCTAAATTTTTCACGAATAATCACTTTTACGTCGTTAATTAATTACGATTAAACTAAAAGGATTCAGATAGTCATTTTCATAAGGGTTCTTGTGATAAAAAATACAAAGGTAATAAAAAAAAAGTTAGGCTGATTAATGGTGTCTATCGAGAGTTATCGTGTTTACGAAATTTCATACGTAACAATCTACAGCACTGGTTTCTTGAGTTAAAATAATCTATTTTAAACGAATAAAATAATGAATCGACTTAATTTTGGGTTCAAATTGTTCCTTAATAAATTCTCTGTATGCTAGTATACAATTTTACCTATCTTGGTGTAATAAGAATAGTGCAGAAAGATTTTTATGTGAGTAAAATAGTCGAATAAAAAAAACCGTTCATAAAGCACCCTCAGCGCTTTCGCTTTGAGGTTTGCAATAATTCGAAGTTAAGAATTTTGAATTATTTTAAATTATTTCAAATTATAATTTTATGATATGATCCAATATGAAATAATTTAGATTTTTCAAATTATTTCAAATTAGATTTCTTAATCAGGGCATGCATGATCATATTTGGTTATTTTTTCTTGGGCACTTTAGTTGACTTTGTAATCATTGTATTTTTATTTGCTTAGTTTAATTGGTATACAAGAAGAATCGTTCTCGCTGGCATTTATAAAACCACAGAGCTTTATTTACTCCAAGATGAGAGTAATGATAATAAAGAAACTTGGGAGTTTTTAGAACGAAGAATAAAAGATGCTCATCAAATTTACAGCTTACTCAATGTAGCTTCTGACTTACCACCACCCGATCGAGTTATCAATCGTGCTACAGAGGCAACAACTGCAGTTTTTGTGACGGTATTATTTTTCCTATGTTTTGATATTGACATTAATTTATCCCCTGATAGCCAAGTTGGTGATAAACTGGCGTCAAACTAACAGCCGCAACTAGACACCAAGTTGGCCGCAAAAGTTGGTATTTCCAAAGTTGATAGAGACTTTCTGAGAAAGTTGGTGGCAAAAGTTGGCAATTCCATAAGTTGACGGAAAGTTGCCTTCAATTTTCTCAGAAACCTGCCTTCGACTTGCGGCTCTTCACTGGCGCCAACTTTCTCAGAAAGTTGGCGGAAACCTGTAGCCAAAAGTTACAAAAGCTAGAGTTGTGAATAACTTATCGTCAAGTTGGTCGCAAACTAATGAATACCAACTTTTTGCCGAGCAACGCGTGCTATCAGGGTCATTTTAGTAGAAATTATGGATCTCTATATTATTTTATAAATGACTCAATTTTTAATTGGTAATTTACAACTGTGTTACTAATAATTACTGGCAATTATTATTTCAACTGTAAATAAATAAAAATTTTCTTATTATTTTTAGGCACGAAATATACTTGGTTTAAATTGGAATAGGTAAGAAGATCGATATATAAATATAATCTACTGTAATTATGATACTTGTAGTTATTAAAATTTGTAATTAAAGAAATCGTACCAAAAAACTTTGTTTTCATGAAAAATCAAGTGTATTATTATTTTTTGCTAACTGTGCTCATGTCGTAATCATCAGCGTTCCTGAATAGTCAAGAAAAACCACTTAATGCATACTTAATTCTCAACTTTTTTCGACCTTTTTAACTTCACGCTAAGAAAATCGAAGGTTTTAGAAAAAATTCGGGAAGTCATTGCTTTCACCCCGAACTTCGATAATCCAGTTTTTATCAGATGTCGATTTTTTGAGGTTCGAGGAAGCTATTTTGACTATTTTCAGAATTATGTTCGAGTGTATGTATGTAGATTAACTAGTCAACCGATTTAAATGGTTTCGGCGGCAATTAAAAAGGCTTGTCAGCCATCGACTTTCCTGTGAATTTTTTATCAATCAATCAAATAGACTCTACAATATATAAGAACAAAAAAACAATTTTTTTTAGTTTTTTCAAAATTTCTAAAAAACGACTCAATTGATCGATTCCAAAATCTAATCAGCTACGAAACCCAGTGAAACGCGTTCATTGTTGTATAAACTGTTTTAATTGGATGATTCGTTCGAGAAATATCGCATGAGGAAGAAATATTAAAAAACGGTCTTTTGCAAATATCTTTGCAACGACTAAACCAAACGATTTCAAAATCAAGGAAGCTCTAGGATTCAATAAAGCGCATCGATTGCCACATTAGCCATAAAAATCGAATCATCGATTCAAACGATATCGTGGGAGAAAAAAATGGTATTACGATTGTAGCTTATGATGGGCGTGGGTACAAATTTTCTAGAAAATGTTTATAGAAGGGACTTACATTGATCAAGGTCCAGTTCGTACGCTCGGCCACCATTAACCTAACGCTCAACTCCTTCTATTAAAGTTAATTCGTACCTACACAATATTGTTAAAGACATTATTAATAACCAAAAGCAATTTCAATCTCTGTGACTGACTTAATTTCACAATCTTACGTCGAGCAGTAGTTAAATATTTGCTTCAAGAAGAGAAAATGGGTGGCGTAAAATATGAAAATTTCCACATCTTTGATCTCCAAGACCAAAAGGCTTAAAACTCGAAATGTTTATTATCTACGCTACGAAAAAATCAACGGTGTACTTTTTTTTAAGTTTATAGCACTTTAATATATATATATATATATATATATATATATTAGACTGGGCCAAAAAAATCGACTATTTTTTTTTTTTAACGATACTGTGTAAATATTATTTGGGATGACAAAAAAAAATTATTGTGAAAATTTGAGCCCTTAATTTTGATATTAAGAGGTGTATCATCGCAATTTTTTATTTTTTTTTAATGAGCGGGTTTTTGTCTCATAACTCTCAAACCATCGAGATAAACGAAATCGACTCAGATACATTTTTTTAAGGAAATTTAATGATCTACAAAAAAGATCTGATTGAAATTTTTCGTCAGATGAACCGTTTCCTTATAATCATGCTTTGAACATTGGTATGATTTTAAAATTTGATTGTTCAACTTTGGAATTTTGTAATTCATGTAAAAGTAAGTTTCTATGAAAAGACAATGAATATTCTTGAAGGAAATTGAATGCTCTACAAAAAAAGTCTCTTAACAATTTTCGCTAAATTCACTTCTTCAAAAGTTATTCAAGATTATTGAAGACGTTTTACATAACTTCAACCTTGAATAACTTTTGAAGGAGTGAATTTAGCGAAAATTGTTAAGAGACTTTTTTTGTAGAGCATTCAATTTCCTTTAAGAATATTCATTGTCTTTTCATAGAAACTTATTTTTACATGAATTACAAAATTCCAAAGTTGAACAATCAAATTTTAAAATCATACCAATGTTCAAAGCATGATTATAAGGAAACGGTTCATCTGACGAAAAATTTTAATCAGACCTTTTTTGTAGAGCATCAAATTTCCTTCAAATAATGGATCTGAGTTGATTTCGTTTATCTCGATGGATTGAGAGTTATGAGACAAAAACCCGCTCATTTAAAAAAAATCGAAAATTGCGATGATACACCTCTTAATATCAAAATTAAGGGCTCAAATTTTCACAATAATTTTTTTTTGTCATCCCAAATAATATTTACACAGTATCGTTGAAAAAAAAAATAGTCGATTTTTTTGGCCCAGTCTAATATATATATATATATATATATATATATATATATATATATATATATATATGTGTTAGAGAGTAATAAAATTTCAAACAGTAACGCCAATTTTTTAAGCAAATCATATTTTGAACTTCAATATCTCTTGAATGGTTAGATTCACGAAAAAAACATAAGAGACTTTTATTGAAGAGCAGTAAATTTTCGACAAAAATATCTATTAGTTATTGTTGTACACTTCTTTTTAAACGAGTAATAAAATTTTTTTCATACTAAAATGGGAAAGTATTATTATCTAGGCAAGGTTAAAGGCATTGGAATAAATGTTTTTATTCTTTTTCTATTATTTTTGGATCACAAATAAGTGATTTATATTAAGGCCAAGTAAAAAAATCTAATTTGGGAAATAATGGACACCCTAATATATATATATACTATTATTATTATTGTTAGTGCTATTATTATCATTATCATTAACATTATCATGATTAATATTACTATTAACAAAAAAAAGTAAGTTTCCATTTTTATTTTATATTTTCTGTTATTTATTAACTTTTATTAAATCATTAATTACTAAACTTAAAAAACTTTGTTAATAATAATCTTCTTCAACATATCTTTTTATGGCTTCTGGTAAAGGGAGTTTATGAATATTATCCCGTCGAGTCTTTTGCCGTATCACAAAACGACATAAATATTGTAAGCTTCTGACTTGCGTAAAACGACTGACAGGTTTGGTGAGTCGTACAGGAAATGCTGGATGACCTGGATGCCTTGGTCGTGAATAACAGAACACCGAATATTTACTAAAATTCATTGAATGATCTATAAGAGCTGGTATCGATGAGAATCTACCACTTTCTCCTTGGTTACAAAGCGAAAACATACCACCACTATGTTCAACTCGTGCATGCAACAATTTACCGGCAGATTTAAAACTCAACGTTAATAAATGCCTGAAAAAAATTATTTTATTTAGAAGAATCATCAGTTAATGATAGCTTGGTAATTTAAATAGTTTAAATTTTTAATGTCAATATTATATCAAAAACAAAAATTTCATTTTATAATATTAACAGAAAATAGTAATTTTTACTGTCACATTGATAATTCTAAAGAAATCTCCAATAAATTAAAAAGGTTTTTTAATTATTCTAATGCTTCTATTCACTTTTTTTTTAATAAAACAATTTAAGATCTTAAGGGGATACGCTACCGGACCTCTTTCTCACACTCAGAAAAATAAAAGGGACTATCTTTGTTGCACTCGTTGAGTAAATGATAATTTTAAAACAATTTTTCTCGGAGACGAATTAGAATTTTTGAAAATACGAAATTTCTAGCCCTCTGTTAAGGTTTTAAAAAACACTAAAGACTCTCTATTTTAGGTTTCTAGTGTTTGTCCGTAAATTAAATTGAATTGAAAATCGGTTACCGTTACCCCTTAATATCTAATAATATAAGGTAAGACGCTTGTTTATTACCTATCATCAGACGAATCTCGAATTAAAAAGGCACCATCTGGTTCAGAAAGTAATTGAGCATCTGCCTGCTCACCCGACATAGGCCCCCAATACCATCCATACTTGCTTAATTTCAGTAATTCCTGTGATAAAGTTGATTGACTCGATTCTCCATCGATGCATTTAACGTCGAAATCGTTGTTTAAATTATCTCCCTCGATATAATTTTTTATATCAACGTTTATGTCATTAGTATTTACATTTGATGATTCTTTTGAGTTACACATAATTTCTATATTGCAATGAGCAATATAACGTTGATTTTCATAATCAATATCATGTTCAGATCGCTGATTGTGTTCAGAACATTTTAAGTCTACAGAATCAGCAAGACTAAGACAATCATCTTTGACTCCAACGAATCTTTCGTGATTCAAAGAATTTATTTCGTTCAAGTCAATACTGCTCGTTCCGACATCCAATTCATGCGGATCTTTAACTATTCTCTATGAAAACAATGTATAAATAATCATCAGTACTTAAAGAATACAAAATCAAATGCCATACCTTTTTTTTAAACTTGTATAAATTTCTTAAGGATAACTTCTTTTTAATACTTTTGAGCAAACTAATAGATTTTTTTTCATCCATCAAACAATCTATTTTTACAAATGAATTTTACTTTATTTTCTCTTTAATTTCATGAGATTCCAGAATCCTTTTTTCACTGAAATTAAAAGTGTTCTGTATTGAATTTACACGGAGAAAAAAAAATTACTTTTATTAAGAAAATTTACTTGATACAAGAATATACATTCTTGAAAATTTTCGATATAATATAATTTTGTCTCAAGAATTCGTTGAATCGATGGAAATAATTTGTACTCAATTCAAATAAAGCTATTTTTTTGTTGACCCATAATATAATAACAAAAATTAATATTGATGCTTTTTTCTCAAGAAATTAATAATTATTAATGATAAAAAAATCATTAAAATAAATATTTTTAACAGATTTCTCGAACCAAAAAATTCTTGTTTAGACAATAGTATTTTTTTTCTCAGTGTACATAGTTTAGATATTTACTTAACATTTCCAGCTACATTTAAACTGCACGTCAAGGTTGTTTTTAAATATATATTTGTCAGTATTATAAGTATATATCTTTGAACAGAAATAATTTAATGAAGCTTGGATTGAAATTATGAAAAAAAAAAAAATAAACGAATGATTTATATTCAAAAATTTGATAAATCTTTGGCTTAGTTGGCGACTGATAAAGGTCTATAAAAATAGATCGAATATTCTATGAACAACTCAGGAATTTGTTGTACTCGATCTCATACCTCTCTAGAAAACAACAGGACGAATAAATATAGCAGGGTTACCAGAAAAAAATTTAGTAAATAGCACCACCTAGGATAAAAAGAGCCGAATGTGCTACTTAAACCACACAGTCAGCTTTAACCAATCATATTCTCGGCGCGAAGAATTCAAAACTCATAAATATGTGATCATAATGGCAGGTATACGACTCAGCCATAAGTGACTCTACCAAAAATAAAAATCTACTCAATTGAAGTCAGCCACATCATACCTATCTAGAAAATTCCCGCTCCAATAAAATATCTACCATCTCAAAATCTCTACCAATGAAAAAATCTACCATGACATAGTCACTACCAAAAAAAAACACTACCAAGTTGCATTTATGAATAAACTCTAACGTTTGAAATCCCTACCATCAACTTTAGAATGAATATTTTACAGACCATGAATTTATTTTTAATCAATTGGAAATCATTTCGGAAGATTTAGGAATATAATTTTATTATTCAGCGCTAATTAATTATTGGGTAATTATTCAATATTGTTTGAGCGTTTAGTGCGCATGTTAGAAAATATAATTAACACTTTTCGTTAGCTGATAGTAAACTATTAGGGAAAAAAGTTATGGATTGTTATAGTTTTAAAATCCCAAATGCTAATTAGTCATTAATTAATTAGTCCTAAATAATAGAGACATATTCCTAAATCTTCCCAACTAATTAAAAATAAATTCATTGTTTGTATAATATGAATTCTAAAGTTGATGGTAGGGATTTCAAACGGTAGAGTTTATTCATAAATGCAACTGGGCAGTGTTTTTTTTCTGATAGTGATTATATCATGGTAGATTTTTTCATTGGTAGAGATTTTGAGATGGTAGATATTTTATTGAAGCGGGAACTTTCTAGGTAGGTATGATGCGGCTGCCTTCAATTGGGTAGAGTTTTATTTTTGGTAAGGTTACTTAGTTACTTATGGCTGAATCGTATACCTGCCATCATAATCATTGCATACTATGAGATTATTTTACCTGCTAATGAGCTTCAAAATAAATGAACTGTGTATTTTTATATTGAGATTTGGTTTTTTGCTTATTATTTGTTTGGGACAAATTTTGAATTGATTTACAAAAGTTTAAATTCACTTAAAACGCAACTTTTAAATAAAAACTTGCTTTGTGTAAATATAAGTATATAGTTTGTGATTGTATTCAGTGTTGAAAAAAATTAAAGCGGCCACCAGTGAAACTGACATGACACGGCGCGAAAGTGTTTAAGTATTTTTTCATTTACTTAAAAATCAAATAATGATTTGTATTAATCTTTTAAATACCAATGTTTGAGTAGAGTAACTAAAAATTTGATTGTCTTATTTAAAAATTTATGGCCCCTTATAAATCTTCAAAAATAGTCTAATTTGCGATTTACCGCACGAAAAATTTTATGGTAGCACGTGCATGTAAAAGGAAGCCTAATTTGCGATAAGCAGCACAATCTGGCGAACCTGAAATATAGCATAATGTGGGGTGCGTTCACAACGCTCAAAATCGTATCTAAATTCACGTGAGCGTGGCGTTGTGAACGTCAAGTGGAACGCACCTGTGGTTCTATGTTTGTCTCACTTCTACTTACAGGAAAAATTTCCCTGACAGCCACCTTGTTATGTCCTCAGTGGCCTCAGATGCCTCCACCTGTTAATTAATTAGTGAACTTGAGATCCATAAATAGGCGCGCATTTAAATTTCATTTGAAATTATATATTAATATCTTACAACACTTATTGCGTCTTATCAATATTTAGTCAATAATTTAAATAATAAATCGTCGTGGCGCATACTTATTGAATTATATATTTTTATTATAAGAAACTTTAAATAAATAGATAAATAAATCTTTATTTTGTATTCAGAGAAATATAAATACAGTTTGAGTGGTCTTGGAACGTTTCCTGTCACCCGATACTTAAAACCTAAACAAAACACATGCATAGAAATGAATAGGCCCTTGTTCTGTAGTTAACAGTAAATATCCCAGACAGCATTAAAGTCAGAATGACTGCTTTACGACGTATTTTTGAAGGAGTCTTCAAGAAGTCTTATAATGACTTCTTAAAGGTGTCATTTTTAAGAACTCTAAATTAAAAGTTCTTGAAGACTTCATAAATAAGACGTCAGTTTTGTGACGTCTAAATGTATTCTTTTTTTAACTTTTTTGAAGTCAAAATGAAGTCAAAATTAGGAACTCCTTAAGACGTCATGGTAAGTTCATTCTGAAGTCTTATTTGCGGAGTCAGAAAAAAGAACTCTTTGAGAACTCTTTGAGAACTTTTAAAGATGTCTTACTGAGTTCGCTAGGTGGCGCATTCGACATCTTGAGAACTTCTTAAAGACTTCTTTAACGTGTTTTTAAGACGTCCAAATCATAAATAGGAACTCATTCAGAACTCATCAAGACGTCATTTTGCTATCTGGGATGGTTATAAACAAATGCTTACTCTATAAGTAAATAAGAAAAGGATATATTTAATAAATAAATGTTACTTATAAATGAAAACCATATCACAAGAACTCAACTACTATTGTTAATATATGTACATATTAAATAAAGAGTGACTCGTATAACAAATAATAAATTAATAGAAATATAGCATTAGAATGAATATAATGGTGTTTCATGATGAATAATAATGTCAATCGTATTAAATAATTAAATATAGAATAATTAACTAAAAGATTGTATTTAAGTACAGGAAAATGGAATATAAATAATATAAGTAATAAGTAAAATCATAAAACGGATAAATAAAGAACGTAGATGTGTAAACTCATATCTCATACGTGTATTAGTAGGAAGTATAAATGTATAAGTATATAATTAGAAAGAACGTTGATATGTATAAGTACTTATTTTGCATAAGTATGTGTGTAAATATGAGAATGGTGGGAGAAGTCGAAGAGTGGAGAGTCAGAGATCTTTCTGCCGTCTGATGTAACTTCACTTCTCTCCGAAAACTATTGACGAGCACAACTGTTATTACTGATCAAATCTTATCTACACTTTATAATAAAACTCAGTCTTCAGTTGAAAGTTATTTTATCAATTACATCTATCCTTATCCATACCCTGGTGAAAATTTTTCGGACTTTTGTCCGGAAAAGTCTTTAGAACTCTGAAAAAGTCTTTAGAACTCTAAAACTAAGTTTTTCAGACAAAAGTCCGAAAAATTTTAACCAAGGTAATTTCATTATTTCATTAAATAATAATCATCATCATCATAGTCAACAATAAATTTATCACTGTTTTCAAATTCAAAATTGGTCCCGCGTGACAACGAACTGCCCACTGTCCAAGAGGTGGCGTCAGCTCCGATCCTAGTAACCTCCCAGGACATAACAACCTTATCCACAAGTTAACTTCAAGCTACTGCCGTATTCTGAAGCCAATTTAAAGGAAAGTGTTGAAAAGCAAGCAGTTACATATAAGTTATTGAATTTATATTAGGGTGATCCAAAAAATAACAATTTTTTTTTTGTTCTTGGAAACAGGTTTAAGTTTCATTTGGATAAAAGAAGACACCTGTGAAAATTAGAGCTCTTAATATTAACATTAAAAGGTTCCACATTGCACTTTTCTATTTTCCATAAGAATAACATGGAAAAATTTTTTTTACGTCTTCTGATTTTTATAAGTAGCTAACGATGCGTCATAGGAATAATCGGCAGGCACCCTCATAGCCAATTTAGCTTGAAATTGACGGTAATTTGATGTTGAAATTACCTGAAATTTGCTGCTCGAATTTGCAAACAATTTCACAGCAAAAGTTGAAAATAAAAATTTGCGGTTAATTTTTCTTCGATTTAAAGGTAACTTTTTACGAAAAAAAACAGTCAGTAATGTTCAATCTTATCACTTCAGAAGGTAAGCAAATTTATACTTAAAATTGTCTACAATTTGAGGGTAAAAATATACTTAACAATTTTTCAAGTTAAATTAACGATAAGTTGACATAAAATTTACCTGAAAAATAAAGACAATATTTTTCTAGTCAACTTTTGAAGCGAATTTGCATTCTAATTCAGGCAGTAAATTTACGTCAAATTCAATAGCAAGTTGCATACAAATTGTCGTAAAAAATGAAAAAGTCCGAAGTTGACGGAAATTTGACGAAAAATTCAACGAAACATTTGTACAGTTAACTTTTGCTCAAGCAAAGTTTACCGCTAAATTGAAAAAAAAACTAACAGCAAATTTTTATTTTCAACTTTTGCTGCAAATTCAGGCAGCAGATTTCAGGTAATTTCAACATCAAATTACCGTCAATTTCAAGCTAAAGATGCTATTAGGGAAATGACGTCAACAAGACCTCGAGTGTAGAAATATTTCTTACCCATGGAGAATAGAGACTCGATCTATTCTCCATGTTTTTACCTTTTGATTTTTTAATTTACTTTGTTGAATAGTTGCTAGATGTCGCGAGCTGGCTTCTCTTTAATATGAATCTTTGTTTTTTGTGATTATTAAATCACGCAGAATGTTAATTTTTCAAATCAAATGTTACACAATAAAATTAAATTTTTTTGTTATTAGTATTAAAAAATATGGAAAATTTCTAAATTTGAATTCTTCTTAATTCTATTCAATTCTCTGCGGAGAATTAAAAAGGATTAAATTAATTTTTAATCCTCTTCAATTCTCTTTTTTAACCAGGGATACTCGTGAAAAATGAATCATACATGGCCATGCATGGCCGTATATGGCTCATATATGAAGCATATATGGCCATATATGGGCATACAAACTTTTTTAATACAGTCATGCATGGTCATATGTGAATCATACAAGGCCATGTATGACCATTAGAGTGCTTCGTTTGAGATGACTATTTTTTTTTTCCAAGTCCCATGTCAAAATATCATTGTACACATTGAAAAAAAAATTCTCACCAAAGATGGGCTCTTAATTTTAATTTTAAGTACTCGCTAAATGAATTTGAAATTTTCCTATTTGATTAACACGTAAATTTTAATTTTATTTATTTAATTATCTATAGCTTTACGGCATTTCAAGATATTTGATTGACCATAGGTGTAAATCACAGAGGAATTGTTCCTCTTTGAAAGTGCTTGTAGCTAATTTATGTTTTGTAACCGAACTCACCGGTAAAAAATCTTAAAGCCAATTTTTTCTCAAATTTTATGGTTTCTTTTATTTTACTCACAAACCATCAACTTTACGACAAAATTGTACAGAACTTTTTGTGTAGGGAATTTGATTTCCTACAAAAGAAGTTATGTAAACCATTACCGTCGAGCTAGTAATTTTCGAGATAAATCCAATTAAACATCTCAAAATTTTAAAAATTGCTGTTTTATCCAAGATTTTAGTACTTTTTGATAAAATTGTGGCCGAAGAAATATATGACATATCATGGTTAATATATCATCAAAAATATGGCATGTAAAACAAAACTGTCTCCGACTACATTTCCTCCGTCTTTTCTTCATTTAATCCAATTGCCTCTCTTTGACCATCAGAAGCTTTTTTAATTACTTACTCTCTCAGTACAAATATAATTGTTTCATACTTTTTCTATTTACATATGAATATGTAATATGTATTTTTATATTTTGTTCTCATACATTATTTGTGTTTTCAGCAATGATTTTCCCAAAAAGTACTAAAATTTTGGATAAAACAGCGATTTTTAAAATTTTGAGACGTTTGTTTGGATTTATCTCGAAAATTACTAGCTCGACGGTAATGGTTTACATAACTTCTTTTGTAGGAAATCAAATTCCCTACAAAAAAAGTTCTGTACAATTTTGTCGTAAAGTTAATGGTTTGTGAGTAAAATAAAAGAAACTATGAAATTTGAGAAAAAATTGGCTTTAAGATTTTTTACCGGTGAGTTCGGTTACAAAACATAAATTAGCTACAAGCACTTGCAAAGAGGAAAGATTCCTCTGTGATTTCCAGCTATGGTCAATCAAATATCTTGAAATGCCGTAAAGCTATAGATAATTAAATAAATAAAATTAAAATTTACGTGTTAATCAAATGGGAAAATTTCAAATTTATTTAGCGAGTACTTAAAATTAAAATTAAGAGCTCATCTTTGGTGAGAACTTTTTTTTCAATGTGTACAATGATATTTTGACATGGGACTTAGAAAAAAAAAAGTCATCTCAAACGAAGCACCCTAATGACCATACATGGTTTTGTATGACTGTATATAGCCATGCATGACTGTATTAAAAAAGTTTGTATGCCCATATATGGCTATATATAAGCCATGTAGGCCATGCATGGCTATGTATGAATCATATATGGCCATACATGGTTTTGTATGACTATGTCCGTGATAAATTTAACATATATGGCCTATATGGCCGTACATAGTCCAAGTATGGGCATGTATGGCCATTAGGGTGAGCCAAAAAAACCAACCTATCGAATTGACGTCTTAAAAAGGACATATATTTCGAGAAAAAAATTCTCCTATTGGGCAAAATTTTTAGCTCAATTTTAAAAGGTGTCGGTAGCCATTTAAATAACATGAAAAAAAAATTTTTTTGATTAAAAATTTTATAACTTTTGAACCGTGTGAGACACAAATTCGGCTCTAGAATGTTCTTGTAGGGCATTAAATTTCTTAAAAGAAAGTCCTGAGAGTCGAATTTGTAAACTTGATATTTCGTATACTAACAGGCTATCAAAGTCTAGAGTAAACAGAATCATACAAAGGCCCTAGGGGTATAAGCATGGTGAATTTGCCCCCGAAAGGTATCGGCTTGATACTGCGGGGATTTTTAGGTACTAATAAGATATTAAGATCCTGAGAGTTTCAGCTTTTGAAACCAATCGGTCTTCGAGAAAAAGCCAAATATGTAAAAATCAGATAAAATGAATATTCTCAGAGACTATTTTATCGATTGACTTATACTCGGGATATGTTTTGGGGGTCGATAGTAGCTCCTCGGAAAAAAATTGGGAGCTTGATCGGTCGACAACAACCTCGAAAAAAATGACTTTTTAGTTTTAATTTCGACTTTTCACGATGTTACGGTTCTGGTACAATTATGAAATAATTTTTTTTGGATTCCTCATCCAATTTCCTATAGACTTAAGTGCTTTTAAAATTTTTAAAAAAGGTACGCCATATAGAAAAAAAAATAAAAACCACTTTTTAAGCAAATATTTACTTTATTTACACACAGAAAAAAAAAAATCTTGACTCAAGAAAATTTTTCTTCAACCAAGAAATTTTTCAGCGAGTGGAATGAAAACCGGAAATTTCTTGAACGAAGTGAAATAATTTCTTGAATTTTAAATCTTCAATTAAGAAAAAAAATTCTTAAGCCAATACATATTTCATACTTGGTCCAATAATAGAATTACTTGTTTTAAAAACTTGCAGTTTTTAGTTTAATAATAATTTTTCTTGACCTGAGTATGTTGCTTACTTAAACCAAGAAATAAAAATATTTAGTTCGAGAAAGTTATACACTTAATTAAAGAACTATGATGTTTTGAAACAATAAACGGTACGAACTCGAACTAAAAATAAAGGGAGTTGATTCAAGAAATTTAAACTCTTGGTTTCAGTATAGTGTACTTTCTCTGACCAATCACACGAAAAATCTCAAACCAAGATTACTAGAGTCTCAAGCCAAGAAAGTTTTCTCTTGGATTCTCACTCATAAATGCTCCCTCCTTCGCATCCGAAGGAATAAATACTCCCCACTCTCTCTCTTTCTCACACTAGCGCAGCAAATGGATTTTGAGTTCACCTTTTTATTTTAAATAAATTAAAAATTAAATAACCAAATTATATTATTATAATAAATTAATTGATTAATGTAATTAAATAATATTGAATAATTTCTCAATTTTTTTTGTAATTAAATTTGTTTTTTTTTTTTTTAACTTTTTTATATTTATGTCGAAATTCATTTATGAACGATTCATACAATCCGTTCAGTATTTTGGTAAAATGTCAAAACTAACATTTTTCTAAATTATTGGCGATAACATTTGTAATAATAATTCTGGGTTTAGGATTTAAAAATGTGATTGACCATAAGCCAGTGTGGTTCAGTATATCTGGGCAAAGTAAACGTAGCCTAGCAAAGGCTGGGATGGCTTAGTTGGTAAAGCTCTCGCGTCAAATCTGGGATGGTACCAATCTCTCTGCAAAAAGCTATAAAATCCTAGAAGGTCTACAACAAGGCACAGTCAACTCGCCAATCCTTTTTAATATCTTCATAATGTCACTTCTTTCACTCTTTGGACTCAATAAAAACGACAGTTTATTTGCAGTGGCCTATGCTGACGATCTAATTGTGGGTATGGCTGGTAAACAACCTCTGATCCTACAGAAAAATCTTGGAGATATTATTAATAAAATAAACAAGTTCTACCAAATGTGGAATTTGAGGTAGGTTGTAAAGTTATAGTTCACTGTAGTTACTTAGGATGAGAGGAAAAAATATTGTAAGTACGTACGAGCGGGGTAATAAACCCAGGTATGAGGATTTTAGATGTAAGTTGTAAGAGCGTTTTTTTAGTTAGTAGTCTTCGACGAGAGCTGACCGACGTTGGTAGTCTCTGGATTGTATTTTTACTTTGCCTTTCAATAAATGCAACACACATTATAATTTACTCCCTGTCCTGTGATACCTTTTACTAACCAGTATCTAATACTTTTATCACCATCAATAATACGATACTACATTTGGGGGCTCAGCCGGGATCACAGCGATCAGGAACATTATTTGTGTGCGTGAAAGTTAGTCAGTGAAGTTTGTTTCGACTTAGTGGAGTGCATAAACTTAGTGACACAATGGAAGAAGTGATTGACCAGGTCGCAAGAGATGTAGGTGCGATACAGTTGGATGAGAATCAACTGGAGCGAATGACGGTCGTTCAGCTCAAAGAGGAGCTCAGGCGGCGGCGTCTCCGGACGACAGGTCGAAAAGCTGAATTGATAGCTAAGTTAAGAGCAGCGTTGCTGGTCGAAAGAGAGCAAATGGCTGACGACGCCGAAGAGGAAGAGGAAGCCGACGAAGAAGACGAAGGTCATGAAGAAGACGACGCTGAAGAGGCCAACGCTATTAGACGCATAGACGAGCATATAGGAGGCAGACACCACCGAAACCCTGCTGTTGGTGGCCGCAGAATTAATCACAACGTTGACGACGACGATGCTGATGATGAGCGCATTCGTAACGCGACACCTGTGATTCGTAGACGAGAAAATGTATCACAACGTGTGCTGTTAACTTTTAAAGACGTGGAGGGTTCGTTGAAAAAATTCAATGGAGATAAACAGGAAAACGTTCGACGATGGTTGGAAGACTTCGAGGAGATGGCTTCCTTGTGCCAATGGAACGAGATCCAAAAAATTGCATATGCCAAACGGCTATTGGGGGGGCTCAGCTAGGTTGTTCGTAGAGTATGAGCGTTGTGCGAAGACCTGGACTAAGTTGAAGGAGGCATTGACGGACGAGTTCGAGAAAACGGTGGATACTCTAAAAGTCCACCGAGAACTAACTAGAAGAAAGAAAAAGCCCGACGAAACATATCAGGAATACGCCTATAAAATGATGCAGATAGCCGATCAAGCGAGTTTCGACGCGCGAACCACCATTCGGTATATTATAGAAGGTATTCCTGATGACGCATCGAACAAACAAATGTTGTACGGTGCGAAAAATATGCGGCAATTGAAAGAAAAGCTAGAGGAGTACGAGGAAATGAAGGATGCGATGCCGAAGTCGAAGATGCGTCCAATAGACAAGAGAGACGACAAATCAGCGCACGACAGGAAGAAGGTCGGAGGACCAGCGGCCAAAGCTACAAAGCGTTGCTATAACTGCGGCGCTGAGGATCATGTGAGTGCGGTGTGTCCTGCTAAAGAAAAAGGCAAAAAGTGTTTTAAGTGCAGTGAGTTTGGGCACATTGCATCAGAGTGCCAGGCCAAACCTAAAGATGTATACACAGTGTCACGACCGAAGAAAGAAAAATATAAGAAACAGGTGGAGATTAAGGACCGTAAGATATTAGTTTTAGTTGACACTGGTAGCGATTTAACTTTAATGCGTGAGAGTGTGTATGAAAGTTTGGGAGCGCCTCGGTTGCAGAAAAAACAGGTATGTTTTGAGGGCCTTGGGTCCGAAATGAATGAAACAATAGGCATGTTTACCGCTAATATGCGGGTAGAAAAGGATAGGTTTACCGTAGATTTTCATGTTGTACCTGATACCATACTTAAATACTCTGTCCTGCTCGGCACCGATTTTCTTGACGAAATTGAATTGCGTGTGCGACGAGGAGAGGTAACATTTGTTAAACTAGACGACAATGACGACACTAACGCTGACGGATCAAAGCGGCCCCACATTTTTAAGATTAATGTAATTAACGAGGGACCTGAAATAGACTTATCTCACATTGATAGCAAAGAATGCCAACTAGAAATTAATAAAATGGTCGAGACTTACAAACCGGTAGCAACTCGTGATGTTGGCATGCGAGCAAAAATTATTTTAAAGTCAGACCAAGTGGTAGCATCACGACCTCGTAGACTAGCTCCGTCAGAACGCAAAGAAGTGAGTGACTTGATGCAGGTATGGACGAACGAAGGTATTATCCGACCGTCAAACTCTGAATACGCGAGTCCTATCGTTCTAGTAAAGAAAAAAGACGGTACAATTCGAGTATGTGTCGATTATAGAAAATTAAACCAGCTGATTCTGAGACCTTTGTCCCCGTTGCCACTTATTGAAGACCAAATAGACGCGCTTGCCGAAGGCGTATACTTTACGGTACTAGATTTGAAAAACGGATTTTTCCATGTACCTGTCGAAGAGGAGAGTCGGAAGTATACGGCGTTCGTAACACCAGACGGTCAATACGAATTTTTGAAATTGCCGTTCGGGTTGTGTATTTCTCCTGCCATTTTTCAACAGTATGTGAACGCGGTCTTCAAAGAGTTGTTACGATCAGGAATTATGGTAATTTACATGGATGACATTATAATTATCGCAGCTACACCAAAAGAAGCCCTCGACAGACTGAAGCGCGTGTTAGAAGTCGCGGCTCAGTATGGATTAATAATCAAGTGGGAAAAATGTCAGTTCTTAAAAACAACAGTAGAATATCTCGGGCATGTAATATCGAAGGGTACGGTGAAGCCATCGGAATATAAAACGTTGGCTGTAAGAAATTTTCCGCAGCCGAATACAATTAAGACAGTCCAGAGTTTTCTCGGCTTAACAGGGTACTTTCGGAAGTTCATACCTGGATACTCACTGATTGCTCGACCCTTGACTGACCTGCTTAAAAAGGACGTTAGATTCTACTTTGGAGAGAGAGAGACGAACGCATTTAAAACTTTAAAGGCTGCATTAACATGCGGGCCTGTTCTGAAGATATATCGGGTGGGAGCAGAGACAGAGCTGCATACGGATGCGTCATGTTTGGGATATGGCGCTATCCTGATGCAGAAGGACAATGAAGACGGTAAATTTCACCCAGTGTATTTTGCAAGTGGTAAGACCACTGAGGCCGAATCTAAATACTGCAGTTATGAGTTAGAGGTACTGGCAATCGTGAAAGCGTTGGAAAAATTCAGAGTGTATTTGTTAGGTATTAAATTTAAAATTGTAACCGATTGTCAGGCATTCGCAGCTACGATGCGAAAAGAAAAATTATGTTTGCGAGTAGCAAGATGGGTGTTGCTGTTGGAGGATTTCGATTATGAAGTAGTGCATAGACCGGGAAAAAATATGCCGCATGTAGACGCACTGAGTCGAAACCCTCTACCAGTAACACTATTCATTGGTGAGAATGATAACGGCTTGATTGCGCGGTTGAGAAGTGCCCAAGAAAAAGACGAAGATTTGAAACCAGTTATAGAGGCCGCAACGCGCAATGAAGCCGATGATTTTATGATAAAAAATAAATTATTATATAAGAGTGTCGGAGGAGATGTATTAGTTGTAGTACCTAAGAGTATGGAAGTGCAAATTATTCGCCGAGCCCACGACCGGGGACATTTCGGAATCAACAAGACCGAGGCTATTGTCAAAAAGGATTTTTGGTTCAAAGGAATGCGGGAAAAAGTCGAGCAGGTAGTTTCGAGCTGTTTGGACTGTATCTTGGCAGAGCGGAAGCAAGGTAAACAAGAGGGACTGCTGCACTCCATAGACAAGGGTGATACTCCGCTCGATACCTACCATATTGACCACGTGGGTCCCATGGCTAATACAAAAAAAAGGTATAACCACATCTTCGTTGTTATCGATGCTTTCAGTAAGTTTGTGTGGTTGTATCCAACGAGGTCTACCGATGCTAGTGAAGTGATTGCTCGATTAAGTAGTCAAGCAAATATTTTTGGAAACCCAAGAAGGATCATCTCTGACCATGGAGCAGCTTTTACATCTAATATGTTCCGGGAATACTGCGTGAGTCAAAATATAGAGCATGCACTAATTACCACCGGGCTCCCCCGAGGAAATGGCCAAGTGGAACGGGTTAATCGGACACTCATACCGTTGCTAACAAAGATGACGGCTCCCACACCTGAATACTGGTACAGGCATGTCAACGCGGTACAGAGATATTTGAACGCTACTCCAAATCGAAGCACCGGGAAAGCGCCGTGTCAATTGTTGTTGGGCGTAGCAATGAGGCTGAAAGAGGATCTGGACTTGAAAGAGTTGCTGGAACGCGAGTGGACTGCACAGTTCGAGGAAGAACGCGAGGAGTTAAGGCGAGCAGCACGGGAACAAATCAAGAAGACGCAAGAACAAAACCGTAAAGGGTACAATAAGAATCGCAAGCCAGCAAGTGACTATAAAGAAGGTGACTTAGTGGCTATCCAGCGTACCCAGATTGGGCCTGGATTAAAATTAAAAGGGAAGTTCTTGGGTCCGTATCGCGTTTCTCGGGTGCTGCGTAATGATAGATACCTGGTCGAAAAGGTTGGAGAGCACGAGGGGCCAGCGCGGACATCTACATCAGCTGACCACATGAAAAGCTGAGGAACAGGTTCCCGAAACAATGACAGTGAGGAATAGAACCCGTGCAACATTTGAGGACAAATGTATTGTTGGATGGCCGAGTGTGAGATCGAAAAAAAATGTCTCTCAGAATTAGTTTCAGTGTGCAGTATTTTATTTTATTTTACTTTATTTTTAAGTGCCATAAATTCAAGGATTAGGATAAGGAATATTGTCAAAATGTGCCGGACAGATTGTCGCCAGATTCGAGCGACGTAGTCGTAGGTTGTAAAGTTATAGTTCACTGTAGTTACTTAGGATGAGAGGAAAAAATATTGTAAGTACGTACGAGCGGGGTAATAAACCCAGGTATGAGGATTTTAGATGTAAGTTGTAAGAGCGTTTTTTTAGTTAGTAGTCTTCGACGAGAGCTGACCGACGTTGGTAGTCTCTGGATTGTATTTTTACTTTGCCTTTCAATAAATGCAACACACATTATAATTTACTCCCTGTCCTGTGATACCTTTTACTAACCAGTATCTAATACTTTTATCACCATCAATAATACGATACTACATATATGATATCGCCGAAATCCCGAGAATTGATAATTTTATCATTAAACTAATCCGGGATTATTTCAGCAAAATAATCACAATTGACAACGCAGCTATTAAAAAACTTGCTGAATTTACCGAGGATGATCTCAAAAAAAGGAACGAGTCTGGCCAACTTCCACCCCAAGCATTTCTACCACTCGACCATAATGGGCTTATCCAAGATGAATATAATGTCCCAATTATTTACCATTGGAGGCGCCACAAAGCCAACAAAAAAATTTTTCTCACCCCTGAGAAAGCTAAGACCAATTGGTTTGATTTCACTTACTCCAGAGCTCTTCCTGAAAGAGACTATCTTGATGCTCATCGGCTGGATGAGAAGTACTGGTGGTTAACCGAAGAGTCCAGACATCGCAAAGAATTACGAAGACGATTACAGAAAAGTCGGAGATAGTGTAATTTCTTCTGTAAATAATGTACATATTTCCTACCTTTTATTTATTTATTTATTATTATCCTAGTCTTAAGTTAGTATAAGTCTTATTAAACTTAAAACAAGTGGTTTTTATAAAGAAATATTTTCCACAACTGTTGACGTTGCATAAGTTGCAATAAAAATCTAGTCTGTTACTATAACTAAGTTAACCAGTTCCAAGATTTTAAAATAAACAGAATTAGCTATCCCATAAGATTATTAACATCAGCTGCTCCAATCGAGGAGACTAATTGTTAAAACAAGTTTTTCACTTTGTTTCTATAAACGAGTAAAAACAGAAACAAGATATGGCTAGTTTTTAAGTTAATATTTGCAGCCAATTAATGTAATAAAACAAAAAATGTAATTTTTCAAAGCAAATAAAACTTCTTTAAAAAAAAAAAAAAGTAAAGCTCTCGCGTGACGCCGAATCGATCTGGGTTCGATTCCTCGGTTAAGCGATAATTGTTTTTTCTCAATTTGTTTAAATATTTAACTTATTGCGAAACTTGCCCATCCCTTATAAATGCTTCTGATACAGTATTTATTTGCTTCACAGCATTGTTTGTAATGTTTAAACAAAAAAAAAAATTGTTCATTAAAAAAATGAAACAAAAAAAAAATAAAATTTTTTAGCTCGATAGATTTATTTGCTTAATTAAAGAAATTAATTTCTTGGCTGAAAATTTTTTTTTTGTTTGCGACAAATAAAAAAATTCTTGGCCCAAGAAAGTTTCTTCTTGGTTTAAAAAATTTTTTTTCTTAGTACAAAAACTTTTTTTTTTAGCTCAAGACATTGTTTCTTGACTCGATAAGGTAACAGTCTTTAGACAAGAAACAAATTTCTCGAGTTAAAAAAAAACTTTCTTGGCCCGAGAAAATAATGCTTTAAACCAAGAACAAACTTTCTTGGGCCAAGAAAGTTTGTTCTTGGTTTAAAACATTATTTTTCATGGTTCAAAAACTTTTTCGTTTCAGCTCAAGATATTTTTTCTTGACTTAAAAACGTAACAATTTTCAGCCAAAAAAAAAATTTGTTGAATTGAAAAAAAAATTTTTGGGATCAAGAAAGTTTTTTCTTGGCTTAAAGAATTTATGTTTTAGACTAAGAAAATTATGTCTTCCGCGAAGGAAATAATTTCTTGATCCAAATAATTTTTTTACTTCAATAAAGTAAGAAATTTCGCTTGGTTCAAGAAAAAAATTTCGAAGACATTTTATTTCTTGTTTCAAGATTTCCTTTTTTTCTGTGCATGTTTAAAGTGTGAATCATTATTTTTCTAGTTTGTATATGTTCTTGAATGTTATTTGCATAAATAATCTCTGCATCAGCAGTTAAATTTTGTCATATCATATAATATCAACTAAAATATTATAAACATTATACACATATAAAACAGGAAATAGATTTTAGTTTGTAAATTATAAATACATAACAACAAATGAAAGATATACTTGAGGAAAAAAATGTATAATCATATTTTATCAGTCTTCATCACTATCCTCTTCAATCACAGGTGAAATACTGTCTCTATCAAATAATTTGCTAAGTATTTCATCAGGCCTTAAAATCTTTGTTAAATATCTCCCGTGTGATAAATAGTAAACAACAGCAGCAACATGAGAGCAACATCCAATTGTTCTCAGACCATTTGCACACTCACAACTATGCCTCAATATGCTTTTTCGACCAATAGCATTCTTTTTATACTCAATAAAACATCTATAAACCTTTCTATTAATGTGTCTGGATTGAACTTGAATTTTGAGTATATTTGACTGTTCTTTCACATATTGAATAGTGAGATTACCTGTTTCATCAAGCATTTCTGCTAAATAGGAAACAGCCTGTTTCAATTGATAGGAACCAGTGAAAAAAATACGCAGATCATTTTCTGTCATTTCTGGAAATACCCAGTAAACACATTGACGTAAATTTGACGTCAGAGTGACGTTACGCTATGTCATCATTTACGTAAGATATAAGTCACGAATGAGTCAGGTGTGACTCATTATTTCCCACTTTTTTACGTAAGATTATGATGTAAAACTAATGACGTATGCATGATGTAAATGTGATGTCTGTGTGACCTTCTATGACGTCAATATGACATATGGGTGATGTCAAAATTATCAATTCGGAAAAAATATTTTGAAAAAGAAAAAAATAAAATGAAATACCGAATTTTTGATTTGATTATTACTGCGCGAATGCATTGTGAATTCTGAAACAAGATTAGATAACGTTGAATGATGAAAAAATCCTGGGCGTCTGCTGGGTTCGAACACGGCTCCTCTTGGCTGGTAGTCCTGAACGTTGCTCACTGGTCCACATCACGAGAGTTCAGATCTCGAGCTTAATTGATGTATTTAGAGTGAAATGCCGGAAAAGACAGAGTTAATAAGTTTTCGTGATGGATTTTTACAAAATTTAAAAAACTCCATGAACTTATATGAAATTTTATAGAAGCAATATTTGTCGACCTCGATGATAATTGTATAAAATTTCATTAAGTTTCATCAAATTTTTAAATTTTTTGTTGTGATGTGAAATTTAAAAAATCTTATATAAAATTTTGCGAAACATTAAATAATTTCACAAAATCGTATGAAATTCAATCGATTGAAAAATTGTGATACTAAACTTTAAAATCATAATAGCAAAAGAGTTCAAACTGTTGTTACATTTTCTTTGTCATCCTAAATGATATTTTCGATATATCATTTAAACAAATAAAGTTAATTTTTTTATGCTCACGCTAATGTTTTAATCTAAAACGTCTGAATGATCTATTATCGAGTTGATCGATTACTTTGACCCCAAAAATGTTCGACGTTTAGTTGTTATTTTTACACATTTACACATATTTGAAAATTCATTCTATGATTGTTTTATTTCAATAAATAGATGATAAAAAACTATGACTCGGACATTACATCAGCATTGCGTAAAATACTGACTTGTCACTGATGTAAAGATATGATTTAAGAGTGACATCCACATTACGTATAACCATGACTTTGCTACTGACATAAATGTATGATTTTAAAATTACGTCATTATGATATACGGATAATGACTTTATTACTACATAACAATGTGATGTAGATTCTATGTCAAACGTACGTAATACATAAGTCATAACTGTGACATCGTACAAGAGTCATGCTTACATCAATATGATGTCACAAGCTTTACATCATATTAAAGTCATATAGAACGTCAGATTGACATCAAATTCACATCAGAAGTCGTGACATTGCTATGACCTACGTATGACGTCAAAATAAGGTCATGTGTTCACTGGGAAGTCTTCAAGAGTTTCAGATGAAATTGTTTGAAACGGCAATTTTTTTCGCTGCCAGCCATTTTTTTGAACGTCTTCAGCTAACCTATTTACTACATTATTTTGCGATTTCATTGTTTCGATGACTTTATCCAAAAACTCTGAGTCGGGAGTAAGACGCTTACTATACATATTGAAACAGGCTGTTTCCTATTTAGCAGAAATGCTTGATGAAACAGGTAATCTCACTATTCAATATGTGAAAGAACAGTCAAATATACTCAAAATTCAAGTTCAATCCAGACACATTAATAGAAAGGTTTATAGATGTTTTATTGAGTATAAAAAGAATGCTATTGGTCGAAAAAGCATATTGAGGCATAGTTGTGAGTGTGCAAATGGTCTGAGAACAATTGGATGTTGCTCTCATGTTGCTGCTGTTGTTTACTATTTATCACACGGGAGATATTTAACAAAGATTTTAAGGCCTGATGAAATACTTAGCAAAGTATTTGATAGAGACAGTATATCACCTGTGATTGAAGAGGATAGTGATGAAGACTGATAAAATATGATTATACATTTTTTTCCTCAAGTATATCTTTCATTTGTTGTTATGTATTTATAATTTACAAACTAAAATCTATTTCCTGTTTTATATGTGTATAATGTTTATAATATTTTAGTTGATATTATATGATATGACAAAATTTAACTGCTGATGCAGAGATTATTTATGCAAATAACATTCAAGAACATATACAAACTAGAAAAATAATGATTCACACTTTAAACATGTAAATAAAGTAAATATTTGCTTAAAAAGTGGTTTTTATTTTTTTTTTAACTTCCCGCTAAGAAAATTGTAAATTTTCAAAAATTCGGGAAGTTATTGGTTTCGGTCCGATTTACGAAAATCGAATTTCCATCAGATGTCGACGTTTCGAGGTCCTAGGAAGCTATCCTGACTAATTTCACGATGATGTCCGAGTGTATGTATGTGTGTACGTACGTACGTACGTATGTATGTATGTAAATATTCATAACTCTTGAACGGATGAACCGATTTTGATCGTTGAGGTGTCATTCGACGCGGCTTGTTAATGTCTTGAAGCCGTAAAAATTTGAACTTAATCGGTAGGGTGCGTTTAGAGATATTTCAAAAATAAAATTTTTTCGAAAATGTTTTATTTGGATAACTTTTTAATTGCTTGATGGATTTATTCCAAAATCTAATCAGCTCTAAAACTCTATAAGCCGCGTCGAATGCCACCTCAACCATCAAAATCAGTTAATTCGTTCGCGAGATATCGTGGGAGAAAGAAATGCTAAAAAATGGTTTTTTACAAAACAATGGCATACAAAAGTATTTGCGAGCTCGAAGAGCTCGAAAATGTATTCACAATAATGTTTTCGAGCCCAACGAGCTCGAAAACAGCGGGAAATTTTGGGGCTGGCCCACAGGGTCAACTGACAGACCGATTTTTCTATATGGCGTACCTTTTTTAAAAATTTTAAAAGCACTTAAGTCTATAGGAAATTGGATAAGGAATCCAAAAAAAATTATTTCATAATTGTACCAGAACCGTAACATCGTGAAAAGTCGAAATTAAAACTAAAAAGTCATTTTTTTCGAGGTTGTTGTCGACCGATCAAGCTCCCAATTTTTTTCCGAGGAGCTACGTTCGACCCCCAAAACATATCCCGAGTATAAGTCAATCGATAAAATAATCTCTGAGAATATTCATTTT
Source organism: Microplitis mediator (assembly GCF_029852145.1). Taxonomy (NCBI): domain Eukaryota; kingdom Metazoa; phylum Arthropoda; class Insecta; order Hymenoptera; family Braconidae; genus Microplitis; species Microplitis mediator. Next base: position 9,117,082 of record NC_079971.1, read on the forward strand.
ATCTGATTTTTACATATTTGGCTTTTTCTCGAAGACCGATTGGTTTCAAAAGCTGAAACTCTCAGGATCTTAATATCTTATTAGTACCTAAAAATCCCCGCAGTATCAAGCCGATACCTTTCGGGGGCAAATTCACCATGCTTATACCCCTAGGGCCTTTACGGCTTTATTTGGATTTTCCAAATACTTTTCTTTTGTTGTGATCGATAACAAAATATTATTTGTTACAACGTAGATATTTTTGGTGATCTCATTGTACTACATGTAGAACAAATTTTACCGTAGTATAGATATTTTTAATAATAAAGCCTTAAAAGGCATAGCCGGATTAATATGGGAATTCTGCCCCCGTGGCTTCTTTGACTCAAACTTAGGGGGTCGATTTGGTGTCGAATGAAAATAATTCACCTCAATGTTTAGCTCTTTAACTCAAACGGTATTCGAGAATTTCAAAAAAACCTGTTTTTTCAAAATTATTTATATTTTTATAGTAAAATTCGGAATTAATCAATGATGATTTTTTTCCTAATTCTTACGAGTCCAAAACATGAAAAAATCATACACTGTAAAAAGAGCGGTGTTAAAATTGGACTCGTTTTACTTCCGCCCGGTGTAAAAATGAAATTACACCGGTGTAGGAGGAGTAATACACCAGTATTAAAAATACCGGTCTAAAATCGGGCTAACCAGTGTAAAAGCGGAGTGATACCGGTGTAAAAGCGGGGTAAATAGCGTCCGCTTGGAGTATTAACTTTAAAGATTATAAAACACAAAAAATGTCAGTTCTTTATGAAAATTAATAAAGAATATTATTTATTAACAAGTATAGTGATCGAGTGAGTAAAAATATTCACAAAGTAAAATATTTTAACACCGGTAAAGAATATCTACACCGGCGACGGCGTTATTTTAATACCGGTCTAGAATATTTACACCGGTTGCGGCGTTATTTTAACACCGCTTTCGGGAGTAAATTTAACACCGAGAATTTTAACACCTACACCGCTTGGACTTACCCCGGTGATTTTTTACAGTGTATGATCGTGATTCTCAAACGGAAAGCCGATTTTTAACGGAGAAAAGAAAATTATAATCTTTTGTTTTTTTAGCCTTTTTGAAATATGTCACTCACCAAAATGTGTCAGAAAATGTCTTTCATACTCCTCTATACTCAGGAATTTTTTTGAATTGGTGGAACAAGTAAAAAAAAATTAAAAACTCATTTTTTTCTTGAATTCTTGCGTTTTAACAAACTTATATTTTTCTTAGTACAAATAAATACGTGAAAATTTTTTTTATTATAATTTTTTTTTTTTTCTTTATCAAAATTCAAAATATTTCCCAATAGTATGAAAAAATATATAAGTATTAGGGTGTCCCAAAAAAAAAAAAAAACATATTTTTTCAGCGTCTTATGAGCTCAAAAGTTACTTTATATTATAAGAAAAATCCTCACGGAATTTCAGCCAGATATCTTTAAATTTGAGCTATCACAAAGGGGGGTCCCCTTTCCCATTTAAAATACACGCGAAATTTTTTCATTTCAGTTTTTCGTTATTAAGACTATGAAAAAAAATTTTTTTTTTTCATTCTGCCCAGTATAATTTCGTAGGAAATTAAATTCTCTACAAAAAAGTATTCAAGCATTATGTACGTCAAACAAACTGGGACAAAGTTACGGGGTTTCAAAGATCAACAAAAATTTAGTTTTCGCAATGTTAATTTTTTTTAAATTATTTTTCATTTTTATTCCATCAAAAAATTTTTTTTCAAACATTGACGAGCACATTCTTGTAGAAAATTTAATTTCCTACAAAAAGTATCTGGTATCATGTATACGTCAAATGAATGAGTAAAAAGTTACAGGGCTTGAAATGTCAACGAAAAGTTAAGTTTAAAAAATATTAAATTTTTGAACTTAACTGTCAACAAAAAGTGAACTTCATTTTTCGTTGACATTTAAAGCCCTGTAACTTTTTTCTTATCTATTCGACGTATATAAGATATTAAATATTTTTTGTAGGAAATTAAATTTCCTACAAGAACGTGCTTCTCAAAATGTGAAAAAAAAAATTTTGATACAACAAAAATGAAAAATAATAAAAAATAATTTAACACTGATGAAACTGAATTTTTGTTGATCTTTGAAGCCCCGTAACTTTTTCCCAGTTTGTTTGACGTACATAATGTGTAAGCACCTTTTGTAGAGAATTTAATTCCCTACGAAATTATACTGGGCAGAATGAAAAAAAAAAATTTTTTTTCATAGTCTTAATAACGAATAACTGAAATGAAAAAATTTCGCGTGTATTTTAAATGGGAAAGGGGACCCCCCTTTGTGATAGCTCAATTTTAAAGATATCTGGCTGAAACTCGTTGATGATTTTTTTTATAATATAAAGTAACTCTTGAGCTTATAAGACGTTGAAAAAAAAATATTTGTATTTTTTGGGACACCCTAATAAGTATTACCTTTAAGTGTCTTTTCCCTTATTAAACAAAATGATTAAAAAGTATTTAAAATGATTTGTTTTTTAATCATTTTAAATACTTTTTAATCCTTCAAATCATTTCTAATCCTGTCTCTTATGGACATTTAACGTGTGAAATCATTTTTAATCATTTTTTTTAATCAGGGTTGAATCATTAATAACCCTTATAATGACTGTAGGCTACTGATTCTTTATGTTTATCTTTTGCGAAGATATATTTTTGGTAAAAAGAAATTTTCTACTTATTTATTTGTACTAAAAAAAAATATAAGTTTGTTAAAACGCAAGAATTTAAGAAAAAAATGAGTTTTTAATTTTTTTTAATTGTTCCACAACTTCAAAAAATTCAAAAACATTCCTGAGTATAGAGGAGTATGAAAGACATTTTCTGACACATTTTGGTGAGTGACATATTTCAAAAAGGCTAAAGAAAAAAAGATTATAATTTTCTTTTCTCCGTTAAAAATCGGCTTTCCGTTTGAGAATTATGATCATATGATTTTTTCATGTTTTGGGCTCGTAAGAATTAGGAAAAAAATCATCATTGATTAATTCCGAATTTTACTATAATAGTAAAAATAATTTCGAAAAAACAGGTTTTTTTTGAAATTCTCGAATACCGTTTGAGTTAAAGAGCTAAAAATCGAGGTGAATTATTTTCATTCGACACCAAATCGACCAAAAGTTTGAGTCAAAAAAGCCATGGGGGCAGAATCCCCATATTAATCCGTCTATTACCCTTTGTATGATTCTGATTACTCTAGACTTTGATGGCCTCCCGATGAAAAAAGATTTTATACAATTGTATAAAATTATATACAAAAAATGGCCCGATCCAATTGTATACAACTGTATAAAAATTGTATACAATTCTATACAAATTGTATACAAATCTATATAATTATATACAATTTTATACAAATTATATACAATTTTATACAAATTATATACAATTCTATATAATTATATACAATTCTATATAATTGCAGTACATAGAATTCCCAAGCGGCAAAAAAAAAAAACTTGTTGACTTAATGTGAAATTTAAAACGACAATTTGTTATCATGAATTTACGTTAACCAATTGTTAACTTAAATTCAACAAAAATCGTATACAATTGGATCGGGCCATTTTTTCTATCCAATTATATATAGTCTATATATAATTGTATAAAATCTTTTTTCATCGGGCTGTTAGTATACGAAATATCAAGTTTACAAAGTCGACTCCAAGGACTTTTTTTTAAGAAATTTAATTTTATACAAGAATATTCTAAAGCCGAATTTTCATCTCACACGGTTCAAAAGTTATAATATTTTTAATCAAAAAAAATTTTTTTGCATGTTATTTAAATGGGAAATTTTTAATGGCTACCGACACCTTTTGAAATTGAGCTAAAAATTTTGCCCAATGGGAGAATTTTTCTCTCGATATATAGGTCCTTTTTAAGACATAAATTCGATAAGTTAGTTTTTTTGGCTCACCCTAATCGCCATAAATAGTCGGAGTGTTGAGTAATTTTCCAGATAGTAGTGGATACAGTCTAGATAGCATACAGTACTGTCTGAAATTTTTCTTTTACAGAAAGAACTCAGCACTATCCCAGAAAGTTGCCTCGAGCTCTTTGAGCTCGAAAACTTTGTCGTGAATACATTTTCGCTCTTCGAGCTCGAAAATCGTTTTGTATGCCGTTCTTTTCGAAAAAAATAGTTTTTTACTATTTTTTCTCCAACGATATCTCTCAAACGAATTATCCAATAGAGATGGCTAGGGCGGCAATCAACGCGTTTTATTAAGTTCTAGAGCTGATTAGATTTTGAAGTCGATCGTTCAAGTCGTTTCTAATAAATCAATAAAAACTAAAAAAAAAAAAATTTTTTTCCGTAATTCGCCAATATTTTCGAGTCTACTTGATCAAATGATCTGAAATTTTCAGAAAAGTTGATGGCCAACAAGCTCTTTCGATTGCCGCCTTAACCATCCAAATCGGTTCATTAGTTAAAAAGTTATAGACCGGTCACACACACACACACACACACACACACACACACACACACACACACACACACACACACACACACACACACACACACACACACACACACACACACACACACAAACACACACACACACACACACACACACACACACACACACACACACACACACACACACACACACACACACACACACACAGACTAAGGTGATTCGTTTTGAACGACTATTTTTTTTTTACTCCCACTTGAAAATATTGTTATAGACATTGAAAAAAAAATTCCCTGCAAGTTTCCGCCCTTAATTTTAATTTGAAGTACTTTATATTTGATTTTGAAGTTTTCCCATTTAAAATACACCCGACTAGAATTTTTCATAAGGGCCTGGGAGGTCCTTATCGGGTTAACCTTATTTCAAATAAGGTCCCGATCAGGGTATCCTGACGAGGATCCTGATATGTATGTAACGCTTAGGACCCATGAGGTCCTTATCGGGATTGCCTTATCAGGACCTTACCAGAATATCCTCATCAAATCCTTATCAGGATTACCTTATTAGTAATTATTTTTAAAAAAATATGAAATTGCAAAAAAAAAATGAGAGAATTTGAATTTGATCGAGAATGTTGTATTGAGAGCATTAATTAGAGAAAGTAAACATATTTTTTATTGATGAAAATATCGCGATAACTGCTGGGCTCGAATCTGCGTCCTTTCGATTCAAAGTCCTCGATGCTATCCACTGGGCTGACATACACATGTGATTTTGAAAGTGTAAATATAATATTCATTATGATGTCAAAGAATAATTGATAAAGAAGTAAAAAATCTGTGCTACAATGATTGACGTGATTTTTATATAGTATTCTTTTGTACTTTTTTTAATTTTAAGCCTGTAAATGAAATATTTAAAGGGATGGGATAACTTTTTTTTGAATGAGGATATCCAGATAAGGTCCTGATCAGGAACTCGTCAGGTTGACCCGATGGCAAATAACTTTTTTTTGAATACCAGATGAAAAAAGATTTTATACAATTAAATAAAATTATATACAAAAAATGGCCCGATCCAATTGCATACAACTGTATAGAAATTGTATACAATTCTATACAAATTGTATACAATTCTACATAATTATATACAATTCTATATATTGCAATTATATAGAATTGTATATAATTATATAGAATTGTATATAATTATATAGAATTGTATATAATTTGTATAGAATTGTATACAATTTCTATACAAATTGTATACAATTGGATCGGGCCATTTTTTGTATATAATTTTATACAATTGTATAAAATCTTTTTTCATCGGGAATAACTTTTTTTTTTAATAGAGATATCCTGACGAGGTCCTGATCAGGAACTTGTCAGGTTGACACGATGGCAAATAACTTTTTTTTTGAATAGGGATATCCTGATGAGGTCCTGATCAGGAACTTGTCAGGTTGACCCGATGGCAAATAACTTTTTTTTGAATAAGGATATCCCGATGAGGTCCTGACAAGGAACTTGTCAGGTTTGCCCTAATAAGGCAAACCTTATATTAACCTGATAAGGTCCTTATGGTACTTCAGGCAAATCAGGAAGAAATTCTAGTCGGGCATAGGAAAGTTGGAATTTTTTTTTAATTCTCTATAACTCAGCCGCATTTTAAGTTATCGGGTCGCCGTTTACGGCATTTTTTAGGCAATTTGATACTCTTCAAAATTTTTTTTTAATAGTTTTACTCGGATTATAATTGTTTTTTCTGTATCGGTACTCAACATAATTTTTTAAATAATAATTTGGGTTTTTAGTTGGTATTAACTAAATAACGAAATTTACAGAAAAAGTGCAGAAAACGATTTTTTAGGAAATTTTAATCGCTACAAAAAAGGTCTTTTTAGTTAAGTGGCTCAAGTTCTTCGTTCACGTGATATAGGGATCTTAGTAATTTTGTAAATAAAATATTTGTCAAAAATTATTCCGAAGTTCATCAATTTGACCCCTTCTGATTTTAATAACTGGATTAAATTAATGAAAGGAAAATTATTTACCGATTTAAAATTGAAATGAAATAGTATTTGGTGGAATTTTTGGACAAATATTTTATTTACAAAATTACTAAAATCCCTATATCACGTGAACGAAGAACTTGAGCCACTTAACTAAAAGGACCTTTTTTGTAGCGAATAAAATTTCCTAAAAAATCGTTATCTGCACTTTTTCTATAAATTTCGTTATTTAGTTCATATCAACTAAAAACCCAATTTATTATGAAAAAAATTATTTTCAGAACCAATACAGAAAAAACAATTAGAGTCCGAGTTAAACTATTAAGGAGACTTTTGTAGAGTATCAATTTGCATAAAAAATGCCACAAACGGCGACCCGATAACTTAAAATGCGGCTGAGTTATAGAGAAATAAAAAAAAATCCCAACTTTCCTATGTATTTTAAATGGGAAATCTTTAAAATCAAATATAAAGTACTTAAAATTAAAATTAAGGGCTGAAACTTGGAGGGATTTTTTTTTCAATGTCTATAACAATATTTTCAAGTGGGAGTGAAAAAAAAAATAGTCGTTCGAAATGAATCACCCTAATACAGACACTCGGACATCATTCTGAAAATAGTCAGAATAGGTTCCTAGGACCTCAAAACGTCGACATCTGATGAAATTTCGATTTTCGCAAATCGGGGTGAAGACTATAACTTCCCAATTTTTCGAAAATCGTCGATTTTCTTAGCGGGAAGTTACAAATTGTCGATTTTTTCTGTACAGTCTTATATACATATACATATTCATTTATATATTTTCGAACGAATAGTATTTTTAAAACTCATTCAAATGATTATAATCGATTAAGGCAAAATTATCCGAAAAATCTATCATGGAGATGAATAAATTGTTAGATTTGTAGGATATGTAGGGGAAGGTGGGGCAGAGCGGCCCCCCTAAGCCAATTATTATTTTTTGTGGCTTTCAACCATATGATCACTTTACTTTTGTCCTATTTCGAACAAATTTATGGACATTTTGCCAAAATTCTGAAAAAATTTTTTTTTTTTGTGGGGCAGAGCGGCCCCCCTTCTAAAAGTGATAAAAAAAGTTTTTTTTTTCGTTTTTTTTTTTTTAAATCGTTTTCATCATTAAGAATGTATTTCTTACTCTTGACAACTATTTTTGGTTTTATATTACTCGAAAAAAATTTTTTAAAGCGTAAAAAATCGTTCACTCTCGATTACCTTAATTACTAATTGTTATTTAATAAAAAAAAAAATAAATTCTATAATTTTACTTTATTTCAAAAATTTATCAACTAAAAAAAAAAAATTAATTTTTATAAATTTTTAGTGACCAAATTTGCCTCTTACATAAAGAAACGGCCGAAAAATATGAAAAAATAATTTTTTCGGAAGTTTCGGCTGGTCCATTTTGCCCCAGGTGTTATGCGTAGGGCTAGAAATGTGGAATTATAATAATTTTTTTTTAATTTGACGATAAAAATACGAAAAAATCACTTTTTCAAAATTTTGGGCTTGTCCATTTTGCCCCAAATGTCATGCGTAGGGGTAAAAATGCGCAAACATATCGGATTTATAGTAATTAGTCGAAAAAAACAATTTTTTTTTTGGTCAAAATTTCAGGGGGGCCACTCTGCCCCACCCTCCCCTACTTTATAGCAATAGCTTTCTCTAAAAATTCGTTAAAAAAAAAAAAAAAGGAAATATTATTAATGCTCGAAAGAATTAACATTACGTGAATAGATAATGGTTCTATATTCATATTTGAAACACACAAATAAATTAAATCCTATAGAACTACTTGTACTTTAAAAGTAAAGCATTTCATAAACGATGAATAAAAAATATATAACGAGTATAATACATCAATGTACATAAAAAAAAAAATAAACAAATTAAAAAAATAACACAGAATAATGAAAAAATATAACGTAGTTAATTAGTGGATTTTTCTGAGTGCTTTAAACTCAAGGTTTGCGCCTATTTACCACTGTGCACACTGTAGTAAGCAAAGAACAACTTGCTGCCTTCTGTCTTTTGAACCGGAAGAAACTGTAAAATGGTGACTTTACTTACTGCACTGTGCGAAGTACGCTTTTCAAAGCTACTACAATTTTTTCGGTTTTTATAAAATTCCTTATCTCTGATTAATTTTCCCAAAATAACTATTTTTGAAATACACCGTTTATAATAATAGTTATCGAAACGGGTCTCATGAGGTGACTTTCGTAAAACGTTGCTATAACGTGTTTCTCTTTGTAGAGATACGCCGTCAGGTACAACTGTCGTATACTGAGAGTGAAAAATGGTTTTCTGGACTATAAAAAACATAGTTGAATAAGACTTCCACAATCAACTGCAGTTTCGTTAACTGATATGATATTAGTTAACAGTAACAGAAAAATATATTCAAGGTGAGTATTTAGTAGTAAATTTAATTATTTCTTATTCAGCATGTCCAGAAGAAAATTTTTACGACAATCATACTTCTATAGTTAGCAAGCCCAATTCGATAAAATTATCATCACAATATAAAAGTAGTAACCACTATTAAGAATTTATGGTTTTAGCAACTATATTAGTTTAGCGCCTTCAATTATTTCAACAATGATAAATTCAAAAAATTAATTTTTTTTTTTTTTATTCTTAATCAAAGTGGAGTACAGGGATAATTATTTTTATACTGCATTAACATATTAAAATCATACCTACATGCTCGCTCTTCTCTCTGAGAATTGAATTTTCGCCACTACCCTACGGAGGATTCGAACCTAACACCTAACACACTAAACGCGCAAGAGATCGACGATACACCGCTACGCTACGGAACCAGTTGAATATTTACAGTTCGAGTGTGCTTATAATGCTTTATTCCCATATTGAATTTCTATATCCTATTAGTTTTAAAATATTTGACAAATATTTCCGAACGGAAATCTTTTTAAAGTATGTCAATGTCCGTAAAAAATTTTTTTTTATCTATTTCTCAAAAATATTTCAAAATAAATATTCAAAATAATTAAAAAAAAAAAGTGTGTATGTCAGCTCCGACGCATGATTGGAGTTTACTCCTTCAGATTGACTGTCTAAATAGGCACAAAATCCAAATGTTTTTTAAAAAATTGAAAAAAATTTTTTTTGCCATATTGTTGCAGGTTGCTGTTTTTAAAATTTTTTTATGTTCTAGAAAGAAATTAAAATAAAAAAAAATTGTTTACAACAAATTGTTAAATAAATAAATAAATAAATTGTTGACAAAAAAAATTTTTTTTTGCCATTATATTTTGAAATGCAAATTATGATTAAAAAAAAAAAACGATTCCTTAAAAATTTATTTGAATAATCAAAATATGAAAAAAACAATTATAAACAATAAGATATTGTTTTTAAGAAAAATTTTTTTTTTAAATCATTATATCCTTACGCTAACAATATGGTGAAAAAAAATTTTTCAAAAATATTTAATTAATCCATTTGTTTATAAAAAATTTATAAACAAATGGCAAGGAAAAAATTTGAAAAGTAATCGTATAATGCCTAACACGAATATGAAATCAGTAATGGCTTAAAATTAAAAAAAAAAATTATTTAACATACATTATTTTAATTTTTTTGTTAGTTTGTAACAGGGTAAAATTAGATTCCAATGACTATTTATTAAGATCTAAATTTGGATTTGTCCACGGTCGATAACGGGTCCTAATTATAACCCGGTTTATTAAATTGAGTGATTCGACATGCGTGGACGGTTTTTTAACGAGAGTGTGAGTGTGAGTGTGGAAAACGTCCGGGAGACGTAATAAAATTTAGTTTGTCATAAGGAAAACGTCTAGGAGACGAAGTTAGTTTGTCATAAGTTTGGTTTGTCATAAGATTAGTTTGTCATAAGATTATTAGTTGTTAATGAAAAAGGTAAATAAATAATAAGCAAGGTGCTTAATTAATAAGAAATTGGAATAAAAGTTTTAAATAAATTTATTTCAGCCTGTTCACTATTCCTTTCCTCTCTCACAAAAGTACAAAATTTACAAACGACCCTGATTTTCTAAATAAAAATTAACTTAACATCCGGTTCTAAAACGCAGAGTCCATCTCCCAGTGGCGCCCTATTATTCGACCATATAATACTAGGTGCGACCAGACTTGGCAAGCTAAACACTCTGTCATAAGTTTAAAAATTAATAATTAATGAAATAAAAATGTTTTATAAACTTTCATAACATCATCTTGTTAAGTATGGTTATATAAAGAGCTCCAAGAAACGAAAAATTTATAGATTAATTATTTAAACTTTTATACCGCTTTTTATGACAACACAAACCCGTAAAAAAAATGTTGATTCACAATTGAATAACTTTTTGAAAAATGGTGATACAATTTTTATTATTGCGGAATCATATTCTTTGAAGTGTCTAGATGACACCAGAATTTTTTAATTAATATTTAATTGCATAAAAAATTATTTAATAACTACGCTCACTAGAGTGGCGACGCGCGCATGCCGAAACTTCCGCGTAAAAGCCGATTTTCAACGTTAAATTAAAATTATAAATATTGGAGCTACAATTTGGGGAGTTGAGAACTTTTATACTAAAATTTTCTGCTCTTTCAGAAACTTTTTTAATATTTAAGCTATCACATACTTTATGAGATTTTGCCAAAAAGCTGGGCGGCTAATTTTTTTAACGGTTTTTTGTTGATAACAATTGTAATTTTCTTTTTCTGAAAAAATCCAAAAAATGTATTTTTCTGGATTAAAATTTCCTTTTTCTCATGAAAAAATCCAAAAAATGTATTTTTCTGGACGACATTCCGGATCGTTTAAGCCATCAACCTTTTTTTTGAGGAGACCTGTAACTATTTTTCGCAGGAAATCAACTTCTTGACTACCCTAGCGCATTTGTTTATACCGAAAGTTTAAGTTTCTTTTGGGTTCATTTCCGGTATAGTAGAAATTGATAAATATTTCGGTATGTTTTAAGAATTGTACCCAATTTATACCCAGATTATACTCAAATCGTCTCATGTTTTGAGTATGTTTTTGAATTTTTCAGACTCAAATGATACTGAAAAAATATCTATTCCAAGCACGGTTTTTACTCAAATTATACCGAAATCGGAGAGGTTAAGGACAATATCTTTCTATATAAGTCTTTACCTGAGAAAACGGAAAAATGTTTCTTCGAAGTTTGAAGTAAATAAATTTATTGAATACATAGAAAATTATAAAAATACTATTTTAAATGAGTATATAGTATTATAATGCTTTTTAGTAGTAAATAGTTCAAAAATTATTTTCATAATAATTTAATTATTGATTTACTTATTTACTACTATGTTTTTTTTTTTTTTTACCAAAATAAAAAAAAAATTCAGTGTTAAAGAAAATATTTCTGTTTATGTTTGATAGAGATACAATTATCATTAATTGATTATTTATTTGATTCTATTGCAATAACAGTATAGATAGCTAACACAAATATAATGCATATGAAAAAACAAACCATAAATAAAAATAAAATTGTCCGTTTCATCAAAACCTGTGACATCGCCGTGAGAACTTCACGAGACTTTCAAGTGAGAAGTCACAAGTTCGAAACCTCAATCAATTATCGCTTTTTTTTTTTGAATTATTTATTAAAAAAACATATAAATAAATTACTCAACTAATATACTTAAATACATTAAATATATCGATATCTAAGAAATTATTTTTTTATCTCTGTTTAACTTCGGTATAAATTGTTTGAAAACATACCTAAATTCTTGGTATGAATGAGTATAACTTGAGTATACTTTTAGAATTCTACTGAAAACATACTGAAATCATACTCAAATACCAGGTATGTTTTAGATATTTTTTCGGTGTAATCGGATTCGCTAGGGTAGACTAGCATACCCTATGTATGTTATCCTTAACGTTATAAAATTGTCATATTGAACATATCGGACGTCAACATATTGTCCTAAACGCCTGGAAAGTGAAAGGTGCGTAGAATAGGTTGCGCACAAAAACGTAACGAGGTCATTCGTTCAGTAAATTTTACTCCTCATATTTTTTCCATACCGGGGGCTTTATATGGAAATCGATTCTTAAGGAGTAAACTCCAATAAACTCAAAAAAAAAAATTTTGAATGTTTGCAACATATTTTTCTATTTTATAACAGGGTATATATCAACCTTGCCAAGTTTGGCCCCTTTATTAATTGATCTTAATAAGGGCGCCACTGGAAGTTAAGACTCGGCCTTCCAGAACCGGAGATGTTAATTTTATAAATCAGGGTCGTTGAAAAATATAAGAGTGAAGAGATTGAGGGATTAAATTAATTTTTTCACACAACATAAATCATATAATTACTGAATTTTATTCACCAATTAACACTTTGCCCACTGGGATTTTATTCCTTATAATTATTTTTAACAAATTTGTCCACTGGACTTTAATTCTTAACAACTAATTAAATAAAATTTTGTCCACCGGACTTTTATTAATTACACGAACGAGTCCCCTGGACTTTTATAACTAATTTGGCCACCGGCCTGATCCCCTGGATCTTTTAATTAAAACAAACGAGTCCCCTGGACTTTTATGATAATTGGCCACCAGCCTGATCCTCTGGATCAATTAATTTTAAAATCAATTGGCAACTTGCCAGATCTCCTGGATCTATTCTTTTAAAACATTTCCACAGGAAACTTAATTTTTCTCACACACACACACACGTTTTGATTCTCGAGTCCCCAGGACTTTATTCACACTCACACACACACGTTTACAAATCATTATTTTACCGACTTACTTCACACACTTTTAATTAATCTCAATTTTATTTATTTGTCCACTGGACTAAATTTATATCCGCAAAATTTTAATTTATAAACTTACTGACTCTACAATGTTATTTCTTTTACATTATAATAACGACACTTTTATCAACACGACAATTTTATATACTTTCAGTTTTTCAAACATCAGTTTTTGAGTGAAGAATTTTGTGACGCTGAAAAACTGACGCCAACGACTGACGCTATCTCTCTTTCATCCATTTATAACTAGTCTTCACGTTACACTGTAAAAAATCCGGAGTGAATTTGGATTGAAATTAAATCCGAATTCACTCCGTCACTCGGAGTTCCGGATTTTTCAAAAAAATCACTTCGCATGCGGAGTGAATTGGGAGTTTTTTTTTAGCGGAGTGATCTCGGAGTGACGCGGATTTTATTTCACTCCCAATTCACTCCGGTCCGGAGTTTTAATACTTAAATAAATTTATATTAAACTGCTAAACAATGTGTGTGTTTGGGTGTGTGCAGGTGTTTGTGTGCGTGTGTGCCAATGTGTGCGTGTGTGCAAATTTGTGCATGTGTGCAAATGTGTGCGTGTGTACAAATGTGTACATGTGTGTGTTCGAATGTGTACGTGTGTGCAAATGTGTGCGTGCGTGTGTGTGCGCGTGCGCGTGTGTGTCTAAATATGTATGTGCGTATGTGTGTGCATATCAGCTGATCAATAATGTAATACGCGAATTTTTACTTCGATTTTATTGAGTGGAGTTATATTTTATTAATAATATTTTCAAAACTCCCCTGCGGTGTGAATTTCACTCCGAGGGGAGTGAATAATTAAAAATTCATTCACTCCGCATTCACTCCGGATTTAATCCGCATTCACTCCGCGAATTTTTTACAGTGTAATAACCAAATTTCACATCAAGAACTGACTTCCATTAATAATAAATTTAGCGCGCCCGGCGACAAGTCGATGAAATAGTAACGCATATGGGGTATTCAGGGTAATTAGTCAACCGCGGGAAATCAGGTTGATTTAAATTTGAAAAATTAAATTTTTACCCCGTTACAATTTATTATAAATTAATTTTTTAGCAATACTTTTGAGGAAACATTTGTAAATCTTTTTTGCCACCTTTTTGACATTGACATATTATTAAATTAATTAAAAAATATTGACAATGTATCCTGGAAATATTTTTATAGTAGTTTGGTGTTAATAAAATATACAATTTACTTTGTACACAGTAATTTTTTTTACAAACTTTCACAAGTAACAATAGTCTAATGAAATAATTAAGTAGGGAAAAAATGTTTTTATAAAATTTTATAAAATTCAATAAAATTTTATAAAGTAAGATCTGAGTAAGGAACGTAATAAATAAATGTTATTTTATAAAATTGTATAAAATTTTATAAAATTGTATAAAATATAATAAAATTTTATAGAGTTTTACACAATTGTATAAAATTATATAAAATTTTATACAATTTTATAAGACTATACAGCGAAATTTTATAGAATTTCATAGAATTTTATAAAATTTTATAAAATTTTATATGGTAAGATTTTATAAGGGAAGTAATAATTAGATAAAATTTATATAATTGTACGAAATTTTATAAGATTTTATAAAATTGTATAAACTTTTATACAATTTCATAAAATTATATAAATTTTTATACAATCTTATACAATTTTATAAAGTAAGATCTTAGTGACCCTTGCAGATTTGAATCACGGTGGAAATACCGTGGAAGTGTAAACACCGTGAATCCACCGTGTAACCACAGTGGGTTTGTTCCATTTGACCACCAGGTACACACAGTGTATTCACTGTGATTACGCGGTGTATCCACCGTGATTCCACGGTGGCTTTACCACCGTGTATACACGGTGTTTCCACTGTGATTACGCGATGGATACACCGTGAAATCACGGTGGTGAAATGTCACACAGCCACCGTGGAATCACGGTGGATACACCGTGCAATCACAGTGGAAACACCGTGTATACACGGTGGAAACACCGTGTATACACGGTGGTAAAGCCACCATGGAATCACGGTAGATACACCACGTAATCACAGTGGTAAAATGAAACGAACCCACCGTGTTTCCACCGTGATTCAAATCTGTGAGGGGAGGAAAGTAATAATTAAATGAAATTTTATATAATTGTATGAAATTTTATAAAATAATATAATATTTCATAAAACTTTAAAGAATTTGATGTCACTATTGCATTTAGTGTGGGGTAGCATTTTGTAAATTTTGATAAAATTTCACACAATTTTATAAAGTTCATTACGAATTATTATAAAAATTGTTAGAAATTCAAAGTAAATAGACAAAATTTTCAATGGCCATAAAAAAAAAAATTTCATTTTTGCAGGCAAACTACGGTGATAAACAAATATGAAAATCATATTATAAAAAATATAATTGATTACCTAAATATATACAGGGTAGCCCCGGAAAAATGTAGAAAAAAAAAAAATTCTGAATATTGAATAAATTTGATTTTATTTAAATTTTTTGTAAGTTATTTACATTAAGAAAAATTATATTTGACACAATTATTGGATGCAAAGGAAGATAAAAAAGTTTTTAATAGTTTTTATTATAATACAAAATCTTTAACATTTTTCGACCGGCACTCGATTCTTGAAAAAGTTTAACGGGAAAAATTCAAAATAATTCTCAATTATATTTACAAAAGTAATTTTGGGATGGTTATAATAGATTTAAAAAAAAAAAATTTTTTTTTAAAAATTTTAGAAGTACCTCGTTTTGCCTACCCCCGCCACCCCTTTTTCTTACATATTTATATATATACTACATAATGTGATAATTTTGAATTTAATGTTTTTAAACTTTTATTTTGTCAACTAGCAATTCAAATTAAATCGTCGTTACTAAAGGAAAAGTTCAAAGGTTTTGCCATTAATTCAAAAATATAAATCATTAAGAATCAATAAATTTAATTAATTTTAAAATTTTATGTCCATTAAACAATCGATAGTTGAATTATTTGAATCTGTTTTTTATATATAATTATAAATTAATACTATAAAATATGGATGATAAGAATTCATGAGTAATAATAAATACAGCCACGAATTTTCACAAGCTACAAGTGACCAACAGACGAGCGGAGCAGACTACGATTCTTCAATAACAAAACTTGAGCAGCATCGAGGTTGGACATTAATTGGATGGGTGACCCATCCCGGAAAAAAAAATCTGGGCGTCGGTTGACCCTGCGGGCCAGCCCCAAAACTTCCTGCTGTTTTCGAGTTCAAGGAGCTTGAAAACATCACTGTAAATATATTTTCAAGCTCTTCGAGCTCGAAAATGCTATGACATGGAATCATTTTTTTATGAGCTTTTCAAGCTCTAACAAGTTACGTTTTATGCTAGAGTTTGAAAAGTTAAGAATCGAAAATCATTAATGAAGAAGCAGCTTTTAAATTTTTATTATCGATTATGTTCTCTGAAATAAATTTGTTGAGGCAGAAATCAATGTCAGTGATCAAAATCAAGATTTGAATGAGTTTTGACTTAGGTCAGAGCAATAATATATGGAATATCCGAGAAAAACATTAAAGACTGGGTTTTTTAAATTTTTTGCTGACAATATGTTTAAAACTAAGGAACAAGTTATATGACATTATCTGATGATCGGAAGAGACTATAAAGAGAAAGAGTTGGTATGATTTCAGACATATTTTAGCACATTATATTTTGATTTATCTGGAAAAAATAACATAAATTGTTATTTTTTTAACTTTTTAGCGCCGATATCTTTTGAACTAATCAACCGATTTTGACGTTTGAGGTGGCGATCGGCGCGTTTTCTTGAATTCTAGAGCTGATGAAATTTTGAAATTTATCGGATGAGTGACTTCCCGATGAAAAAAGATTTTGTCTAATCATATATGATCATGCATAATTGTCTATATATCTATATATGATCAGATCCAAAAATTGGCCAGGTCTGATCATACATAACTTGATCTGTTTATATATGAACAGATACGATTATATATAACCATGCATGAACGAATATAGTCATTTTTAGAATCTCATTTAGAATATCTGTAAATTATTAATTAAGTAATTTAATTAGGATTTATTGTCTTTATCAATATAAATGTCGGTTAAAATTAAATAATAAAAAAAAAAAATTATTATCTGTTGACTACTATTTTACTACGAGGTCACCCGACGAATTAATGTCCCATGCCGATGCTGCTTAACTTTGGTTATCGATGGATTGTAGTCTGATCCTCTAGTCTGTTCTACACTTATAATTAAAAATAGCTTATGGCATTACTTAACTCAAATAATCAAATTGATACTTTATACTTTTAAATTGCTGCCGAAACCTTTGAACATTTTTTAAGTATTGGGGATTTAAGTTTGATTGATAGTTGACAGAATAAAAATTTAATAACTTTGATATTAAAAAATTGTCATATTATTTAATATATATATATTTATTAGAACTACATAAATAATTACATATTTATAGGTTTCATATCAATAAAGTTTGATCAGATTTAATCATACATAGACATATATAACTATATATAAGTTTATATCAGTCATGTATGATCAGATCCAATCATATATAAACTTATGCACGACTATACATAAATGTATAGTAGCCATGTCTGATCAGATCTAATCATGTATAGACATATATGATTATATATGGGGTTATAACAGCTAGGTATGATTATATTTAATTATATATAGACTCATATATGATCAGATCTGATCATATATAGACTTATATATGGTTATAAATGGAGTTATAACAGCCAAGTATGATCATATCTAATTATATATAGACTCATATATGATCAGACCTGATCATACATAGACTTATATATGATTATATATGGGGTCATAACAGCCAGGTATGATCATATCTAATTATGCATAGACTCATATATAATCAGATCTGATCAGATCTAATTATGTATGGGGTCATATATAATTATATATAATTATATATGATCCCATATATAATCATGCATGATTATATATAACTTCATATATGATTATATATATAATCATATATGATCATATATATGAACATATATAATCATACATGATTAGACAAAATCTTTTTTCATCGAGAACCTTCGAATATTTTTTAAGTAATTGGGATTTAAGTTTGATTTATAGTTGACAAAATTAAAATTTAATAACATTAATATTAAAATTGTCACATTATGTTATATATATATGTGTATATATATTCGACCTATATACATCAGTCATGTCTGATCAGATCTAATTATATATAGACTTATATATGATTATACCTAGCCTTCATCAGCCAGGTCTGATCAGATCTAATTATATATAGGTTCATATATAATTATATATAATTCCATGTATAACCATGTACACTAATGCCAAAAATTAAAGGAGCAGAAAAATTTTATAAATTTTTTAGTGATTTTTGGAAGGTTGTAACTTGGTGAAAAATAATCGTATCGAGATTTTAAAAAAAGCATTTTATAGCTCAAAATTTCTAGTTTTGGTGCATATTTTTCAAAATTTTTCTAAAGCTCCGGTAATTGCGCAAACATGAGAAATACCACAAGACAAAAAATTTCTAAATTTTTTTTTTTTTTCCGAAGAGCCCACGGACCGCACATGGAGAAAAGAATTTATCAAATATTAATAAAATTTGTCAATATTTGATAAACATTTTACTTAGATTGTGCCCAAGTCGGTCATTATCAAATATTAATACAGTTTATTAAATATTAATAAACAGCTTATTAAATATTAGTAAACGTGTTTATTAAATATTAATAAACAGTTTATCAATTATTGATCGGCGGCTTATCAACTATTAATAGATACAGACTGATCTATAGTTTACGTTTCTACGTATCTTATATACTATCGTGATATGTAAGCAGTTTGTTTAGTTAATATAGGTTAGGTGGAATTTAGCAAGCCCCACTTTTTTAATCATTTTTCTATAACACTTTATTTTATTTTTTTTTTATTATTTCAACGAGCATAAAAACAATTTGTTAGTTGTAATGCATGTATAAGGCAATATGTTAGGTTAGAGGGTACAACGCCACCACACTCATTAATACTATATACAAATCTCACATATCAATAGTTGATAAAAGTTTATTAAATATTAATAAACTTCTATTAAATATTGATCAGCGACCTACTAAATGTTAATACCAATTTATTAATATTGAGTCGATGGAAGGATCGATATTTGATACGTGTAGGATAGTATTTAATAAATACAGTCGAATATTCGATAAATCAACTTATCAAATATTAGTAAATATTTTTCTCAGTGCACGAAAATTCTTTCAACTAAACGAATGCAAAGCTCGTTTAGCAAATTTATTCAGCTTCAATTTGCTTTTTTTTTTTAACCTCTGTTATGTCCAAATAATTTTTTTTTATTATTTTTATAATTATTTAAAATAATTATTTCTGAGCTCCTCTTTGAAAAGCGCGCGAAAACGCAGCGTCAGCTTTTTCACCTTTTTATGCGGCAAAGAATAGTGGGAAGACACCTGCAATAAGTTTAACGAATAAATAATAAACTGTTGTCACTTTCCACCAATGACAATGATTATAAATTCCCCATCAAATCACCAACCAAAGTTTATAAAAAGCCTGAGCACCCATAGCTCAGGGCTAGTCGGTTCATAAAACTTACGGTCCGCGAATATTCGAACGTCGAAATTTCGTGTACTCTTATTGCAGGAATCCGCCCTAGGCGTTGAAAAGTCAATAAGAGGATTTTTAATAATATTTAACTTAAACCCTATTGCAGGAATCCGCTTCTGCGTTGAAAAGTCAATAGGGCACTTCTTAAATAATCTAGGCTAATTCTTATTGCAGGAATCCGCATCTGCGTCGAAAAGTCAATAAGAAATAGTCAAAGATTGCTAAATTCTATTAACCTTACTGCAGGAATCCGCCCTAGGCGTCGAAAAGTCAGTAAGGGATTTAAATTTTATATTACAAATCCTCAAATATTGATGTAAAATTCGATCTGACGCAACTGTAGTAATCGTTCGTCTAGTACAATATTTGTCGGAGTTTAAAATCCATCCGGTACGATCGAACCAGTGACGCAAATCACGTGAATTTGCGATTCCATCTCGTGCCGAGTTAATTTGCGCATAAAACCACTTTTCGGGTGTGAAAAAGGACGCATTAAAAATAAATTGAAATCTTAATAAAAATATCTGTTAAGGATAAATAATCCTATATTATAAATAAAATATAAAGTTGTGAAAACTTAGAGTGAACAAGTGACGTTCAGTAAAAACGTTGTAATTTGAAATAATTAATAAAAGATCGAGTTCATCACTTCAACCTTGCGGTTTCATTCGAAAGTAGTACATAAGATATCCTACCAACCCAGCCGCACCCATTCTACCAACCCTCAGGAAGGTCGAGTGAGCTGTTTAGTCCTGGAGGGATAATAGCTGCCGCACTAGAAGAATTGACATCGAAAGGTAGGTGAAAGAACTATTTTTCTATCATCATAAAATACTTTGGCTTAAACAAGAGCACCAGTCTCTTTGGAGACGTTTGGGTTCTTAATTTTCGAAAAGATCCACTATAAATAATAAATTATAGGAAGATAATTTCTTCCTCGTATTCTTTATTGTTGTCCGCACCCTCCAACCCGCTTGTCCAAAAATTACTATCGCTACCAAAGGGAGAAATCCCGGATAAATAATTAAAAATTAAGCGGCGGACATAACACCTCGTAGGACGATTTTGTCGCAGAGATATCAGCCTTCAAACAGAAAATGATCCTTTTGGCTTTGATCATCGATATTTCAGGTACTAATGATCGCACAGAAAGTTGAAGGGCGGCGTTGAAAACTTGAATAAATTCCCAACAAGACCTTGTCACCATTTTTTGGAAATACAATTTTTTTTATTTTTAACATCCTTTAGAAGTAAGTACAAAAAAATGAGTTTTTTTCTCTCTAAATATGAATTAGTGATTTTTTACTAATTTCAAGTGAATATTCACTAATTGTCAATGCTACAATCGTACCACGCAGAATTAGTGAATATTCACTAAATGAATATGTGAATATTGGAATTCACTGATTTGATAAGTGAATATGAGAATCCACTAAATTGAAAAGTGAATATGGGAATCCACTGATTCCATCGGTGAAAAAAAAATTTATATTGCGAAAAAAAATATAAGACACTTGTAATTAGATCCGAAATGTGATTAATGTATTAGAACCATTACTTAGAGGAAGTATACATGATTTTGATTGATGAAAAAATCCCGGTGATTGCTGGGCTCGAACCTGCATCCTTCCGATTCAAAGTCTTTGATGCTATCCACTGCGCTGACCTACGCATGTGATCGCATGAGTGGAGATAGTATATTCGTTATGATACCAAACAATAACTGATGAAGATATAAAAAATTCGTGATGTTATGATTGACGTACTCTTCATATAAATATATTATTGTTCTGTACTTCTATTTATTTTTATTTTGAAAGTTTTCTTTTTAATTTTTAAAAATAGTACCATAATTATTAATTATCTTTATATCTAGTAAAATATTTAATCATTTGCTAGTTAAAGTTACTAGTGAAATTGTGAAATTCATAAATTTAGAAGTGAATAACAGTGTCACTGGAAGAAATTATGAAAATATCGCTAGTTCAGTAGTGAAAATCACTAATTTGCTAGTGAAAATTATAGTACTAAATTTATCAGTGAGAATTCACTAATTTGTTATTTAAATACACTGATTATGAAGTGAATACTGCTTCACTAACGTAATTAATGAAATTTCCACTAATTCATGTTTAGAGAGTTGGTTTTTTAGTAAATCAACCGCTACTCTGCAAATATCGATAAAAAACTAATGTTGCCAGGGACTTTTTTAGCTTAATGTACCCTCAAGACCTCTGTAAATTTTTAAATTGATCTGTCGAACCGTTTTTTGGGAATCATCGATCAAAGTTTTGCTAAACAATTAAAGAAGCAAGTTTTGTTCCTTTAATTGTGTAATCATAATCAAAATGAAAAAATTATTTTTTTGGGGATTTTCTCAAATTCTTGCGTTGGTGACTCAGCAAATGCAAAGAAATGACAAAAAAAAAAAATTTTCCAAAAAATGTCAAAAAAAAAAAAAAATTTTTAAATTTACAGGGGTCTTGAGGGTACATTAAGCTAAAAAAGTCCCTGGCAGCATTATTTTTTTTATCGATATTTGCAGAGTAGCGGTTGATTTACTAAAAAACAAAAAAAAGTCATTTGTTTGTACTTACTTCTAATGGATGTTAAAAATAAAAAATAAAAAAAATTGTATTTCCAAAAAATGATGACAGGATCTTGTAGGGAATTTATTCAAGTTTTCAACGCCGCTCTTCAACTTTCTGTGCGATCATTAGTACCTGAAATATCGATGATCAAAGCCAAAAGGATCATTTTCTGTTTGAAGGCTGATATCTCTGCAAGAAATTATCCTACGAGGTTAAAGAAAAAGCAAATTGAAGCTGAATAAATTTGCTAAACGAGATATGCATTCGTTTAGTTGAAAGAATTTTTCTGCGGTCCGTGGGCTCTTCGAAAAAAAAAAAAAAATTTAGAAATTTTTTGTCTCGCGGTATTTCTCATGTTTGCGCAATAACCAGAGCTTTTAAAAAATTTTGATAAAAATGCACCAAAACTAGAGATTCCAAGCTGTAAAATGCTTTTTTTAAAATCTCGATACGATCATTTTTCACCAAGTTACAGCCTTCCAAAAATCACTAAAAAATTTATAAAATTTTTCTGCTCCTTCAATTTTTTGCTTTAGTGTAGATTCACTAAAATCTTATTTTTTAGTCTGGTCAGGCGATTTGGAAACTAACGTAGACATACACAAATTAAATAGTGTAAATTTGTTCAATATAAACTGATTCACTATCATATTAATAACAATGACACTTATTGATATTCAAATGAGATAAAATAAATTGAACGTCAACTCCCGAAATGAGAATTCCACTTAATCATTTTAAACGAGGGGTGACGACTTCTGGGTTCGTGATGTATATATTAATATGAGTAGTACAATAAGCTATATCAAATATCAATAGAATCGAGAATACAGAGTATAGAGTAAATTATAATGTCACTAAGATATAAACAGGCGTTGGATGAGAATAGGACCTATCTTCCGTTTTGTCACGTTCGGCTCGATACCGTCAAAGATAAAGATCTTTAGAATATCATTGAATAACATACATTTTGATAAAATGAAAACGTAAAATAATATTCGAATGAGAGAAATGTATGAATGCTTTGGAATAGTACCTCAATAAGATCAACGGAAAATCAAAAACAAAATTAAAAAATGTTGTCTGGAAGACAGAATGAAAGGTAAATTTCTCAAGAGAAGTATTAAAAATTTCAAACCCTTATAAAATCCGTAATAGTTATTAAATCATAATAATTGAAGTATAGAAAAGATTCACCATTGAAATATAATTGGCTTATAGTGCCATTAATACACATGTTCATGAAACCTTCTATAAACGAAATGACATATTGTCAATAAAGTTACAGCAGCATCACTTTTCTGATTAAGAAAAGCGATTTGAAAATATTACGAGAAAAATTTTTATCCTTTTCAATTCTCCCATAAACTTTGAATCCTCATAATTTTTAAGCATTCGGTCCTTTTGAAAAGTTCCAAACCATCGGTTATTCAATAATTTGGAGAGATTTCAAGTTATTCAATTTTCGAAATTTTTCACAATAATTTTTAATCACTAAATAGTACACGGAGAAAAAAATATTGTTCTCAGAAGTATACTGTATAGTTACAGTAACAATACGCTATAGTTATCTACTAGATTGTTACTGCAACGATCTACTGTATCGTTCTGACAACAATACGGTGGATAGCTCTGATACCTATACGGTATCGTTCTGAGCCCTATCTGACGTCACGCGCGTTGCAAATTATATGAGATATTTAAAAACCTTTATCATTCATAAATAAATGATAAGCAAATTACTTTGATTAAATAAAATAATTTATAAAACTGATTTATTAGTTAGTTATAGTCAAAATAAATTTTAAATATAAATATAATCTTATATCTTTTAATAAAATATATCTTTTAATTTTTTGAATTTATTTATTAGTAATTTAATTTTAAATTCAATATTAATTCAGATCTCATTTGTTTATTAATTATTTTTCTCCTATTTACGTATCACATTTAAATTATAAAACATCGACTGTATATAATATTTAGATTTTTGGTTATGAATGTATATTTGATTACAAAAAGCATAAAAAAACACTTATCAATAAATATGTCAACATAGTTACGGAGATTCTACTCTGTTAATTTATTAATTACCCGTGGGTCCATATTTCAACATCACAATTATTTTTTACACTATTTTTTTTATTAAACGTCTGCTAGCAACAATTATACAATATTCAAAAGTTGGCGCGAAAATGGATGCTTAAATAGGTTAGGTGGTGCCGTGTGAGATGACGACTACGGAAAGTCGTATAGGGCTCACAGCTATCTAATAGATAGTTACTGGAACGATACGGTATTGTTACCATAAGCATACGTATTGTTGTGGTAACGATCTACGAGTTACTATACTTTAGATCGTTCGAGGAGCAATATTTTTTTCTCCGTGTAGTCAAATTTATGGATTGTTAAAGGACTTGGGACGATTAAAAAATATAAAATTTTTTTAAATACTTGTAAATACTTTTTGATCACTTAATACTAATCGAATTTCATTTTATACGGAGATTCAAAAGAATAAAAAAATACTCAATTTTTTTGAATACTTCGAAATGCTTTTTAATTCCAAAGTGAAAGCTAGATTTTATTTTATAGCAAAATTTGGAACAATTTGAAATCATTAAAGGTTTTGTATAACTTTTACCTTAGCGGATCCGAATCACGGTAATTTACGGTAAATTACGGCAATCCATCGTAAATCCCGACTTACCGTAATTTACGGTAGTTTTACGGCGAAGTTACGGTAGTTTTACCGTAAAATACAATAACATGGTAATCCGCCGTAAAAATACCGGCTTACCGTCCCGACTAGAAATTTTTAGGTGCACCCACTTGGGAACCAATTGGGTTGTCCAATGGGGACCCTATAATGGGATGTAACGCAGAAACGTACTTGGGCCCCGATCGGGCAATCCCAATAGGTTTCCAATTGGGTAAGACCTACGTAATCCCAAACGTGCGATCCCTATTAAAAAAAATATTAAATTGCAAAAAAAAAATAAAATAATTTTAATTAGATCCGAAATCTACCCGAGTCGAAATTCGAATTCTGTTTTAATGGTAAAAGTATTCAAATCCTTTGTGGTTCAATTTGCCGCTTCCCCAAACGCCTGTTTTGATCGTATAAGATGACGCGGACTAAAAGTACAACCAAACCAGACCTACAAAATGCTGTTTTGATTGTAAACATTACCCACATTATTATTATTATTGTTATTATTTCTACAACATTTTTTACAACGAAACCAGACGTAAAATAATAATAATAATTATTATTATTATTATATTAAGGATAATAATAATGATTGCCCTAGCGTATCCGTATACACCGTGTAAACTTAGTGTAAACTCGATATATACCTAGTGTCAGTGTTAATTAGGGGTTTATTTGGTGTATACTCGGTGCATATTGAGTATACACCAAATACACTCAAAGTTTACACTGAATTTACACGGTGTATATGCGCACGATATACACAGAGTTTACACCGAGTATACACTAAAAAAATTTTTGAAGTCGACTTCTGGATCCTCAGAACAAATGTTGTAAAGAAAATTTTTTTTGAAAAAAATTGAAATAAAAAAAAAATCAAATTTTGAAAAAAAATTAACATTTTTAAAAGAATTAAAATTTTCAGAAAAATTAAAAAAAAACATACACATAAGGTAAAAGACCCTGTTGTTGACCATGACCCAGTTTCTGACCTTTTCAACTTTTTTCTAACTTACTTAAAAAACTATAACTTTAATAAGAAAATCAACTTTTTCTTAATTTATAGTAATCTATTCTCAGCCTAATTAATGGCAACTTGAAAAACAGAAATTATTAACTGAATAAAAAAAAATGATTTAGTCGTACGTGGCTGAGGAAGAAATTTTTTAAGTGTAGTCTAAGCAGTTAACGTTAGAAGGTGCGGCAATTGAATCTGTGCACTAATCATCATGTCAGTAAAAAAATTTAGTTAAAAATGTATGGATAGATCAATATTTAATTAAAATTTATCTTAATCTTTATATATAAAAATTACGTGTCACGTTGTTTGTCCGCGATGAACTCCGATTTTACTGAACCGATTTTAAATTTGATTTGCACACCGTGTGCAATTTGATCCAACTTGAAAGATAGGATAGCTTACATCTCAATTTATAGTCGCAATATTATTTTATTGCAAATTATTTGTCTATTATTTGTCAGTCACAATTATCTGTAAGCTCCAACCGATTCTAACCGATGACGACATCTGTTGAGTAGATTGAGTAAGTATTCAATAGATGGCGCTATGTTAAAAATACAAATGTTTTAAAGTCCTCCTAGAGAGTAAGTCGCCGTCGGTTTTTACCCCCACTATAGAAAAAGAAGTCTAATCTCACGCCGTTACTACTCATTAACATTACAAACCAAAAAGGCTTGCAGGCACACTGTCAAAAGTAAAAATTTCAGAAGTATACCAACTTCAGAAACTCACAGTTAGGAATGTAAAAAATAAAGATGGTTCATAATTCAGAATGACAAATTATCACCTTGTCAAAAACATCGAATCTCTAATCTTGATATCAACACATACTCAGAATTTACAATATTCATTCTTTCGTAATAAAGAATTAACAATATTTAGAATGACAATATTTCAGAAATCCAATACTTCCGAAATTTCGAACTACGAACGCCAATTCTTCAGAATTACATTTTATACGAATGACCATTTTAGTAAAATTTTCTAAGCTTTGCTGACAGTCGGTTTTACAGACTTTCCCTATGAATTTACCATTATCATGTGAGTGCTTTGGAGGATTGATTGGGTTTAAAAAATTTGTATGACTCGTTATGTAATAATTATATATGAATTTTACGAGTTTAATTTGTATGAAACGATTATATTGAATGTACTGAATTAAGATAGAAGTGCTATTTATGGCCAGTGTTTTATTTTTAGACCTTTAATATTTCATTTTAATTAATGGAGAAGTATAAAAAAAAGAAAATTCATTCTAATACAGTAAAAAAAATCGGTCTGTCAGTTGACCCTGCGGGCCAGCCCTCAACCATCAAAATCGGTTCATCCGTTCAAGAGTTATGAATATTTACATACATACATACGTACGTACGTACGTACGTACACACATACATACACTCGGACATCATCGTGAAATTAGTCAGAATAGCTTCTTAGGACCTCGAAACGTCGACATCTGATGGAAATTCAATTTTCGTAAATCGGACCGAAACCAATAACTTCCCGAATTTTTGAAAATTTACAATTTTCTTAGCGGGAAGTTAAAAATTCCCTTTAAATGAATTAAAAAAAATTCATCATATCATTACGTACTTTGCGTATTATTTTATTAAAATTTTTGAAGTAACCAAAACTGGTACTAAAGTGGCCAAAAATGGTACTTCTATCCTATATGAATTATAAAATAAAATTCAAATAAGATATTGAAAATAATACACGGATCAATGTCCAATAGAATGAATCAATTATTCTTGAATTATAATTATTATTTAAAATATTGGACCTAATAAAACATAAACATATATGTTAATTATAAATTTATAAATAAAAAATGCATCTGGATTTGATTTAGGCTGTATTTTTATTTATCACACAAGCATTAATAATAATTAAGTTACAATAATAATAATCCGAAAATTCCCATAGAATCCAATCACATGCGACAAAAACGGCATTGAAACCAATACAGTCTATAGGATTCTATGCGGTTTTTGTCGCAGTTACGTGGATTCTACAAGAATTTTTGGACAGGGTATATACTGATATACATCAAGATTAGTTTCGATTAAAATTTAGTTTAGTTAAATTGATAATATTTAAAATCTATAAACTATTTTTAAACAGATGAGATTACATTGTTTATTAGTATGTGTTAAAAAAATTATGTCACTAATTTTACGATTTTATGTTGAAGCTTAAATAATTATAACTCAACTATTCTTTCTAAACATGAATAAGTCAATATTCACTAATTCTGAGTGCCAACCGAACCACTTTTTGAAA
Organism: Microplitis mediator; assembly: GCF_029852145.1. Lineage (NCBI taxonomy): Eukaryota > Metazoa > Arthropoda > Insecta > Hymenoptera > Braconidae > Microplitis > Microplitis mediator. Next base: position 9,145,720 of record NC_079971.1, read on the forward strand.
TTAGTGGTTCGGTTTGCACTTGGCATTAGTAAATCTTCACTTATTTTCACTTATTCATGTTTAGAGAGTTATTAGAACTTAATTATTACTGGCCAAAAATAGCACTTCTATCTTAATTCAGTACATTCAATATAATCGTTTCATACAAATTAAACTCGTAAAATTCATATATAATTATTACATAACGAGTCATACAAATTTTTTAAACCCAATCAATCCTCCAAAGCACTCACATGATAATGGTAAATTCATAGGGAAAGTCTGTAAAACCGACTGTCAGCAAAGCTTAGAAAATTTTACTAAAATGGTCATTCGTATAAAATGTAATTCTGAAGAATTGGCGTTCGTAGTTCGAAATTTCGGAAGTATTGGATTTCTGAAATATTGTCATTCTAAATATTGTTAATTCTTTATTACGAAAGAATGAATATTGTAAATTCTGAGTATGTGTTGATATCAAGATTAGAGATTCGATGTTTTTGACAAGGTGATAATTTGTCATTCTGAATTATGAACCATCTTTATTTTTTACATTCCTAACTGTGAGTTTCTGAAGTTGGTATACTTCTGAAATTTTTACTTTTGACAGTGTGCCTGCAAGCCTTTTTGGTTTGTAATGTTAATGAGTAGTAACGGCGTGAGATTAGACTTCTTTTTCTATAGTGGGGGTAAAAACCGACGGCGACTTACTCTCTAGGAGGACTTTAAAACATTTGTATTTTTAACATAGCGCCATCTATTGAATACTTACTCAATCTACTCAACAGATGTCGTCATCGGTTAGAATCGGTTGGAGCTTACAGATAATTGTGACTGACAAATAATAGACAAATAATTTGCAATAAAATAATATTGCGACTATAAATTGAGATGTAAGCTATCCTATCTTTCAAGTTGGATCAAATTGCACACGGTGTGCAAATCAAATTTAAAATCGGTTCAGTAAAATCGGAGTTCATCGCGGACAAACAACGTGACACGTAATTTTTATATATAAAGATTAAGATAAATTTTAATTAAATATTGATCTATCCATACATTTTTAACTAAATTTTTTTACTGACATGATGATTAGTGCACAGATTCAATTGCCGCACCTTCTAACGTTAACTGCTTAGACTACACTTAAAAAATTTCTTCCTCAGCCACGTACGACTAAATCATTTTTTTTTATTCAGTTAATAATTTCTGTTTTTCAAGTTGCCATTAATTAGGCTGAGAATAGATTACTATAAATTAAGAAAAAGTTGATTTTCTTATTAAAGTTATAGTTTTTTAAGTAAGTTAGAAAAAAGTTGAAAAGGTCAGAAACTGGGTCATGGTCAACAACAGGGTCTTTTACCTTATGTGTATGTTTTTTTTTAATTTTTCTGAAAATTTTAATTCTTTTAAAAATGTTAATTTTTTTTCAAAATTTGATTTTTTTTTTATTTCAATTTTTTTCAAAAAAAATTTTCTTTACAACATTTGTTCTGAGGATCCAGAAGTCGACTTCAAAAATTTTTTTAGTGTATACTCGGTGTAAACTCTGTGTATATCGTGCGCATATACACCGTGTAAATTCAGTGTAAACTTTGAGTGTATTTGGTGTATACTCAATATGCACCGAGTATACACCAAATAAACCCCTAATTAACACTGACACTAGGTATATATCGAGTTTACACTAAGTTTACACGGTGTATACGGATACGCTAGGGCAATCATTATTATTATCCTTAATATAATAATAATAATAATTATTATTATTATTTTACGTCTGGTTTCGTTGTAAAAAATGTTGTAGAAATAATAACAATAATAATAATAATGTGGGTAATGTTTACAATCAAAACAGCATTTTGTAGGTCTGGTTTGGTTGTACTTTTAGTCCGCGTCATCTTATACGATCAAAACAGGCGTTTGGGGAAGCGGCAAATTGAACCACAAAGGATTTGAATACTTTTACCATTAAAACAGAATTCGAATTTCGACTCGGGTAGATTTCGGATCTAATTAAAATTATTTTATTTTTTTTTTGCAATTTAATATTTTTTTTAATAGGGATCGCACGTTTGGGATTACGTAGGTCTTACCCAATTGGAAACCTATTGGGATTGCCCGATCGGGGCCCAAGTACGTTTCTGCGTTACATCCCATTATAGGGTCCCCATTGGACAACCCAATTGGTTCCCAAGTGGGTGCACCTAAAAATTTCTAGTCGGGACGGTAAGCCGGTATTTTTACGGCGGATTACCATGTTATTGTATTTTACGGTAAAACTACCGTAACTTCGCCGTAAAACTACCGTAAATTACGGTAAGTCGGGATTTACGATGGATTGCCGTAATTTACCGTAAATTACCGTGATTCGGATCCGCTAAGGTAAAAGTTATACAAAACCTTTAATGATTTCAAATTGTTCCAAATTTTGCTATAAAATAAAATCTAGCTTTCACTTTGGAATTAAAAAGCATTTCGAAGTATTCAAAAAAATTGAGTATTTTTTTATTCTTTTGAATCTCCGTATAAAATGAAATTCGATTAGTATTAAGTGATCAAAAAGTATTTACAAGTATTTAAAAAAATTTTATATTTTTTAATCGTCCCAAGTCCTTTAACAATCCATAAATTTGACTACACGGAGAAAAAAATATTGCTCCTCGAACGATCTAAAGTATAGTAACTCGTAGATCGTTACCACAACAATACGTATGCTTATGGTAACAATACCGTATCGTTCCAGTAACTATCTATTAGATAGCTGTGAGCCCTATACGACTTTCCGTAGTCGTCATCTCACACGGCACCACCTAACCTATTTAAGCATCCATTTTCGCGCCAACTTTTGAATATTGTATAATTGTTGCTAGCAGACGTTTAATAAAAAAAATAGTGTAAAAAATAATTGTGATGTTGAAATATGGACCCACGGGTAATTAATAAATTAACAGAGTAGAATCTCCGTAACTATGTTGACATATTTATTGATAAGTGTTTTTTTATGCTTTTTGTAATCAAATATACATTCATAACCAAAAATCTAAATATTATATACAGTCGATGTTTTATAATTTAAATGTGATACGTAAATAGGAGAAAAATAATTAATAAACAAATGAGATCTGAATTAATATTGAATTTAAAATTAAATTACTAATAAATAAATTCAAAAAATTAAAAGATATATTTTATTAAAAGATATAAGATTATATTTATATTTAAAATTTATTTTGACTATAACTAACTAATAAATCAGTTTTATAAATTATTTTATTTAATCAAAGTAATTTGCTTATCATTTATTTATGAATGATAAAGGTTTTTAAATATCTCATATAATTTGCAACGCGCGTGACGTCAGATAGGGCTCAGAACGATACCGTATAGGTATCAGAGCTATCCACCGTATTGTTGTCAGAACGATACAGTAGATCGTTGCAGTAACAATCTAGTAGATAACTATAGCGTATTGTTACTGTAACTATACAGTATACTTCTGAGAACAATATTTTTTTCTCCGTGTACTATTTAGTGATTAAAAATTATTGTGAAAAATTTCGAAAATTGAATAACTTGAAATCTCTCCAAATTATTGAATAACCGATGGTTTGGAACTTTTCAAAAGGACCGAATGCTTAAAAATTATGAGGATTCAAAGTTTATGGGAGAATTGAAAAGGATAAAAATTTTTCTCGTAATATTTTCAAATCGCTTTTCTTAATCAGAAAAGTGATGCTGCTGTAACTTTATTGACAATATGTCATTTCGTTTATAGAAGGTTTCATGAACATGTGTATTAATGGCACTATAAGCCAATTATATTTCAATGGTGAATCTTTTCTATACTTCAATTATTATGATTTAATAACTATTACGGATTTTATAAGGGTTTGAAATTTTTAATACTTCTCTTGAGAAATTCAAAAAGTCAAAAACTTATTTTATATTAGTATTTAGTACAGAAAAAATTTTCATTCAAAATGACCGCAACAATCAGATCGTATTAAAGCAATAGGCACCAATCTAGTGTTCTAAAAAAATTTTAATAATAAAATTATATGAATCTACACTTATATTACACAGATCACTGTAGAAAGTCCGATTGGTGCTAACTGCTCTACACTTTAAAAAATTTGGAGTGAATTCGGAGTGATGACGGATTTTATTTCAATTCGAATTCACTCCGTCACTTACAGTTCCAGAGTTTAAAAAAAACTCCTCTGCATACGGAGTAAACATGAAGTTTGCTTTTTCAGCTCAGTGATTCCGAAGGTATCTGAATTTGAATTCAATTCACATTTACTCCAATCTGGATTTTTCATATTAAAAAAAACTCATCCGCTCGTTAATCACTCCGAATTTACTTCACGTTCACTCCGATAATTTTTTACTATGTAAGATTACCAGACCAGTATTGTAATTGCCCTCGCGGACTCGGGATTACTCCGAAATCATGGTGAAATTTCGGTGAAATCATAGTGAAATGACAGTGAAATCACTGTAACTTTGTGCCATTTGCTTACTGTGTGATAATTATCATCCGATGGTAATTTTATGATGATTTCACCATCGATTCATAGTAGAATCACAATAGCATAACAGTCAATTTACAGTAGTATAGCTGTAAGTTGACAGTAGTATTACTGTGTATTTACAGTGATTTCACTATCAGTTTATGCTGGATCTGCAGTGTTTCAGTCATGCTTTCTCAGTAATAATACCGTGATCATACAGTGATTTCACAGCAGTCTTACTATAGATTCTTCGTGAAATCACAATAATATCGCTGTGAATTGACAGTAATATTACTGTGATTTCTTAATCATTTGATCCTGGATCTGCTTAGTTTTCATCGAGATTTAGGGGCAATATTGAGATCCTATATTTATTGATTCAAAGATAATAATAATAATATTATAATAGCAACAATAATCCTAATCTTGGTTTTTCAATAAATAATTTTTCTTGTTTAAAAAAATTATTTAGTATCCATCCCTTTGTACGACTTCATGTAATTATTCCTCTGGAGGATTAAATGCTATTTTTTTACCCTCGGTAAAGAAGGAATTTTATTTTTTTTTAACGCATGATGGGACTCGAACTGCCGACCCTTCGATTGAGAGTAGCTTAAGTCATGAACTTTAGCCCGCTCGGCCACCACACGCATTCGGAACTAAATATTTAATCTGTTACTTCATGCTATTCAATACTATATATACTCAAGACTAAGCTATAAGAAAAATTATTTTATTAAATACTATAAAATTAAAAGAATTCGATATTTATCAAAAAAAAATTTTTGCCTTCATTTGTAAATCATCAAGTTTTCTTAATTTAAGAATATTTTATTTTAAATTATGATAAATAATAAATATTTACTATTGAAATATTAATCTAAATGATATTCTCTTAATTTTTTGCAGTAGTTTAAATTCAATTTATACAGTTTTAAAAAAAAAGTTATTCAATTTTTTTATTTATTTATTTTTTTTCATAATTCTGAAGAATTTTACCGTCTTAAGCTTTTATAAAATTAACTAAATTAGACAATTACAGATAAAGTTTCGCTCGGAAATTCCTAAAATAGCTAAATTTATAATAAATAAAATACATTTGTGCCCAAATATTTGCTAAACTTACAAATAATTATAGGAGCATTTATGAAATAATTGATATTATTTTTTTTTAATTCCATTTCTATCGATGAATGACATTAAAAATTCAAATTTTTGATTTTGAAATTGGATTAATGATAGATGTACCGTATCAGATCACTATCAAAGTAGAGTGAAATCATGGAGAAAACGCTAATAATTTGCTGTGAAAATATCATAGAGTCACAGTGCTAATACTACTAGGTTGTCATGGGATCACGGTAAATTCATGGTTAAACCACTATGAACTGACTGTGAAACTATTGTAAAGTCACAGAGTTAACACTATCAGATTACTATGGAATCACAGTGAATTCGTAGTGAAATCACGATAAACTGACTGTGAACCCATGATAAAGCCTCAGTGTTACCATTGTTGAGTTACCATAAATCGATAGCTGATCGACAGTGAAATTATCATGAAAGTATGGTAATTTAATTGTAAAATTACTGTAAAATTACTATATAACCAGAGTGACGAAATGGCACAAAACGACTGTGAATTCACTATGAAATTACCATCAATACACAGTAAACTTACGGTAAAATTGATTTCACTGTGATTTCACTGTGATTTCACAGTAACCCCGAATCCGCGAGGGTGGTAAGTCAAATTCTCTTTGTATACGCTGTAAGTAGCCATTAACTTCTTTTAGATCTATTTTTCTGTATATAACATACTCATTTCAATAGATGATTACATAGAAAGCATTTGTTTTTATGGAATAATTTAAAAATTTTTAAATATTTGTTTTGACAATAGAATGTTATTAAATTATTTTCGTAGGCAACAAAACAGTTTGCAAATATTTTTAGTAGGCAACTTAACAGTATGCAATTAATTTCAGTAGGCAACTTAACAGTAGGCAATTTATCTCAGTAGGCAACTTCACAGTAAGCAATTATACAGTGGGCATTAAAAATGTATGTATTAATAAGGTGAGCAACTATTAATTCGGCAATAAAATGGTAGGCAACTCATACCTTCCCATTTCTTGACTAAAAAAATCTTTTTTTCCCCAAGACTATTTTTGTATTTAATTAATAATTCATAAAATTTCTTGGTGCAAATTAAAATATTTTGCAGCAATCAATCTTTTTATTCTACGTATTTTCTAAATTTAGTAGCGATATTTGGACAGTCACGTAGTGACTGCGGGTTGCTCATTATTACTAATATTAATAATATTATTGTATAAGATTCTTCCCAATTCAATAATCGTGATAAGATTCGTGGATACTATACTCAATACTGAAAATAAAAAAAGTTGGAAAATCCAAAAGTGCACACCTCAATCGCTTATTTTATTTTTAATTATTACTTTTATTTTATTTTTATTTAATGAAATTCGTTTTTTTTTTTAATCATGAATTTTCCTATTCACCTTTTATGTTATTAATTTCATTTCATTTAATTTTTTTTTTTTGCACATCTCATACTCCGAGTGATGGGGGTGAAAATTCACTCTAAATTCGCTCCCACTTATTTACAGTGTATACATAATAATTTCGCATGTGATCGTGAGTTTTTATCTCCTCTCCCTTAAATATTTAACCCAATGGACTGTTAATTGTAGAGGCGTGGCTTATAACTCGGTTATATGAACTTACTAAAGTTCTCGGTTGCATATCGGTTGCGTAGCGTTGCGGTTAGCGCATAAGACTGGCGAGCGTTAGGTGATAGGTTCGAATCCCGGGAGTTGCGATTTTTCGTCGATTATTTCTTTCTACGGTAATCTTAATTTGGTTAATAGCATAGGTGTAGTAATTCATAGAATCTAATAGATATTCTGCCTCTTTCACATCCTACCTCCAGAAGTTCCTCGAACTTCAGAATAAAAAAAATTCTACGTAAAAAATTTTTTTTGTATTTAAGTCAAATTTAATTATTTTATCATGTATATATAATAAGGTGTCCGTTATTTTCCAAATCGATATTTATTTACCGATCGCCCCCTGAATCTATAGTTTATGACCTAAAAAAAAAATAACCAACTCAATTAGGCTATTAATTTTCACATTAAATCGTGCCGGAATCATTTTGTATTTCCCATTTAAATAACATGGGATTTTTAGACTTTTGACTCTTAATTTTTTTTCTCAGAAACAAATGAGAGTAAAAATTTGATCGAAGCATATTCTGATAGGAAATTGAACGTTCTACAAAAAAGTTCTCTTATGAATTTTCGATAAAATAACTCCTTCAAAATTTATTTAACGTTAAATTTGTGTTTGTTATCAATCCGATAATATTTTTAATTCTATTTTCATTTTTAGCGTTTTTGCCTATAAAATCGTTGAAATAAAAGATAGTTGTTATTATCACTAGAGTACCAATGATCAGTTATGTAGATTTCATGGCCTAAACAGAAAATGAAGGAAAAAAAGCATTGTTTTATGAGAAATAATAGAAATAACATACACAGAAAAAACAGTTAACTTGAATCAAGGAAAATATTCTTGATTCAAGAAATTTTTTTTGATCGATTCGGAAAATAAAAATTTACTTGCCCCAAGTAAACAATTATCTTCAAATTTTTATCTTGAATCAAAATTTTTTTTCTCACGTCAACATATTTTTACGCTTAAATCAAAAAATTTTCACTTGTTCCAAGAGTTTATAATTCTTAAAGTAAGAGATATTTATTTTGGAGCAAGATACATTATTTTTTTGTAGCAATATTGCATTTTTTTGGTTAAAAAAAATAAAATTTCTCGGAACAAGTACTATTCTTTTTCACGCAAGTATTTTTATATTCTCCGACCAAGAAAACAAAAGTTGCTTAAGCCAAGAGAAAAAATTTCTTGGGAGAAAAGATCGATATGGAGAAGGGGAAAGTCACCGGTGCTAGACAGTAGCAGCGGGAGTAGTTCGGTGCTCGCCACGAGATCGCGCCTACGACATGTAGTGTCCCTGGTAAGACAGTTATTTCAGAAGTTTTATATTCCAAATTTCATTACGATTTTACTCGAGTTCTCTTCTGTCATTTGACAGAGTTACAAGTATCATTTCCATTTGTACTATAGTATATCCTATAATACATCATGACTTTAATATTTAATATTAAAGTTTACTTGAAGTTCAAGTCTTGAATTATTTTGCTCGAAAAAAAAAAACACAAAAAATTACGTTTCAGATTAAAAAAAAAAAAAAAGAATTAACACGTCAACCCGTCGGAGAGAGAATACATTTTTGACTAAAAAAAATTTAAGTCTTTATTGAAGAAGCAAACTTTTGGAGCAAGAAATTTCTTTTTCTTGGCCCAAGCAACTTTTATTTTCACTTAAGCAATTTATTTTTCGGAGCAAGAGAATTTTTTTCTTGGGGCAAGAAAAAGTTTTTTGGCCGAAGTTAAACTTTTTTTCGTTCAAAACGTTGATTTTTTGGCAAGAAATGACTTCTTTTCTTTAGCCAAGAATTTTTTTTCTTAAACCAAGAAATTTTCAATTTCGCTTTAAAAATAAATTTTTTTGGAGCAAGAGAATTTACTGTCTTGAAACAAAAAAAAGTTTTTGAATCAAGTGTTTTACTTTTATTGAATCAAGAAAGAAAATTCGGAAGACAATTTTTTTCTTGAACCAAGTTAACTGTTTTTTCTGTGTACCTTTCCTCATACAGACGAACTTTAAAATGAATTAATGGAAAGTGGTGAAATAAAAATGTAATAACTTCTTTTTCTATAATATTGTAAGCAGATTTATTATTATTTTTGCTTTCTTTCGAAAGCCTTCTAAATAGTCGTTATTGCCCGCCCACGTTTCACATCTAATTTCAAAAAATTTCTATCAATGTTAAATCTTAAAAAAAATTGTCAGAAATCCGAATTTACTTACGAATTGTTAACAATTTACAAGTAATTAATGATGTCACCGAAAGAGCAATTTAATTAACTTAAGAGTATGTTAACATTTTAACAACACGAGAAGACCAAAACCAATATTTGATTCAAGTTGTAAATGAGTACAAAACAAAATATCCTAATGCGACCATAGCTTTCTTAACAAAAAATTATAAAGAAAGCAATAATGATAATAAATCTGCTTATAACATTATAGACAAAGGAGTTTTTACATTTTTATTTCACCACTTTCCATTAATCCATTTTAAAGTTCGTCTGTATGAGGAAAGGTATGTTATTTCTATTATTTCTCATAAAACAATGGTTTTTTTCCCTTGATTTTCTGTTTCGGCCATGAAATCTACATAAATGATCATCGGTACTCTAGTGATAATAACAACTATCTTTTATTTCAACGATTTTATAGGCAAAAAACGCTAAAAATGAAAATAGAATTAAAAATATTATAGGATTGATAACAAACACAAATTTAACGTTAAATAAATTTTGAAGGAGTTATTTTATCGAAAATTCATAAGAGAACTTTTTTGTAGAACGTTCAATTTCCTATCAGAATATGCTTCGATCAAATTTTTACTCTCATTTGTTTCTGAGAAAAAAAATTAAGAGTCAAAAGTCTAAAAATCCCATGTTATTTAAATGGGAAATACAAAATGATTCCGGCACGGTTTAATGTGAAAATTAATAGCCTAATTGTGTTGGATATTTTTTTTTAGGTCATGAACTAAAGATTCAGGGGGCGATCGGTAAATAAAAATCGATTTGGGAAATAACGGACACCCTAATATATAATTTGGTAATAATTATGATTGTATAATTATAAAGTGGGGTTGCTTCTAACGTGTTGAAGTGTTTTTAGTTTCTTTATTTTTTTTATAATAAATAATTATTATTTTTATTGTTATTATTATTAATAGTAATATTTTTTAAAAAAAAATAAATAAATAAATAAATAATGGGTCTGAGTGGGATTCGAACCCGCGCCCTCAGATCTGAAATAATGTTAACATTGTTATTATTATATTTAATATTATGATTATTCAACGTCTGGTTTTGTTGTAAACTTGTTATATTGGGACAAAACTCCTCGAGTTACAACTAAACCAGACGTCCGTTCATACAGTACCCAATGGCACAAGGTCTGTTTTGATTGTACATTTTTCTGGATTTAAGTCGAGGAAAAATTACAACGAAAACGGAACTTAGATTTCGACTCGGGTAATCTATTGTATTAGAAGTATTACTTAGAGGAATTATATATGATTTTGACTGATGAAAAAATCCCAATGACTGCTGGGCTCGAACCTGCATCCTTTCGATCCAAAGTCTTTGATGCTATCCACTGCGCTGACCTACGCATGTGATCGTGTGAGTGTAAATAATATATTTATAATAATACCAAAGAATAACTTGAAGAAATAAAAAATCAGTGATGCAATAATCGACGTACTCTTTGTATAAATATATTATTATTCTGTACTTGGTTTAATTTTTAGCCAGTAAACAAAATATTAAAAAAAAATTAAAAAATTTTACGATCAAATGGATTACCAAATTAAAACCTCAGGGTACTTCAAGTAAATCAAGAAAAAATTATTTAATAAAAATTTTAGTCGATCAAAATTATACTAGAAAGAATCGAAAAGAGAAGAGGGAGGGACACAAAACAGAATATCCTATTCAGAAGAAGTGAAAATCAATTTGATTTGAAAATCAAATAAATTTGATAAAATGAAATTATTTATAAACAATTTAGACAAATAAAAAAGTAATTTTAACATTAATATTGTGTACGAGTGTAAAAAATAATTTCTTTTATTATCAAATTTTTGAAAAAAAAAATTTTCAATTACAAATTTTGAGCATTTCAGATTATATATGAATCATAAAAGTTATTAAAATAATAATAATTTTTGCATTGGGCTATCCCAACGAGTTCCCAACCCAGTGAACACATGACCTTATTTTGACGTCATACGTAGGTCATAGCAATGTCACGACATCTGATGTAAATTTGGTGTCAATCTGACGTTCTACATGACTTTAATATGATGTAAAGCTTGTGACATCATATTGATGTAAGCATGACTCTTGTATTATGTCACAGTTATGACTTATGTATTACGAACGTTTGACATAGAATCTACATCACATTGTTATGTAGTAATAAAGTCATTATCCGTATATCATAATGACGTAATTTTTAAATCATACATTTATGTCAGTAGCAAAGTCACGGTTATACGTAATGTGGATGTCACTCTTAAATCATATCTATACATCAGTGACAAGTCAGTATTGTACGCAATGCTGATGTAATGTCCGAGTCATAGTTTTTTATCATCTATTTATTGAAATAAAACATAGAATAAATAAATTTATTGAAATAAATCATAGAATGAATTTTCAAACATGTGTAAATGTGTAAAAATAACAACTAAACGTCGAACATTTTTGGGGTCAAAGTAATCGATAAACTCGATAATAGATCATTCAGACGTTTTAGATTAAAACATTAGCGTGAGCATAAAAAAATTAACTTTATTTTTTTAAATGATATATCGAAAATATCATTTAGGATGACAAAGAAAATGTAACCACAGTTTGAACTCTTTTGCTATTATGATTTTAAAGTTTAGTATCACAATTTTTCAATCGATTGAATTTCATACGATTTTGTGAAATTATTTAATGTTTCGCAAATTTGATTTAGGATTTTTTAAATTTCACATCACAACAAAAAATTAAAAAATTTGATAAAACTTAATGAAATTTTATACAATTATCATCGAGGTCGACAAATATTGCTTCTATAAAATTTCATATAAGTTCATGGAGTTTTTTAAATTTTGTAAAGATCCATCACGAAAACTTATTAACTCTGTCTTTTCCGGCATTTCACTCTAAATACATCAATTAAGCACGAGATTTGAACTCTCGTGATGTGGACCAGTGAGCAACGTTCAGAACCACCAGCCAAGAGGAGCCGTGTTCGAACCCAGCAGACGCCCAGGATTTTTTCATCATTTAACGTTATTTAATCTTGTTTCAGAATTCACAATGCGTTCGCGCGGTAATAATCAAATAAAAAATTCGGTATTTCATTTTATTTTTTTCTTTTTCAAAATATTTTTTCCGAATTGATAATTTTGACATCACCCATATGTCATATTGACGTCATAGAAGGTCACACAGACATCACATTTACATCATTCATACGTCATTAGTTTTACATCATAATCTTACGTAAAAAAGTGGGAAATAATGAGTCACACCTGACTCATTCGTGACTTATACCTTACGTAAATGATGACATAGCGTAACGTCACTCTGACGTCAAATTTACGTCAATGTGTTTACTGGGAATTGGGTCCCACTTAGGAAAAACTGATGTTGGGTAGGTGATTTTAGCGTTGGGATATCCCGACAAGTTCCCGATCGGGTTCCGACTGGGGTAGCCTTACTGGGCATGCCACAGCGATTCCCAATTGGGGCCCAATATATGTATTCGGACAATTTCTAGTCGGGGTAATTTACGATGGATTTACCGTAACTTACAAAAGATTCAGCGTTGTTCTGTGATTAATTGATAATATTTTACGATAGATTTTGCAATCGTATCTCTGTGAAATTATCGTATCGATCAGAAGACTATTTTTCGAATTCGAAAAAACTTTATTAGAAATAACTTCTAGAGAATAAAATTGTCTACAAAAAAGTTCCAATGATATTTTGTAATAGGTCTGATAGTTTCGCCGGAAAAGTAAAAAAATCTCAAAATTTAATATGAATTTGACTTCAACCTCAAATAACTTTTGAACAAATAGATTTATCAAAAAATGATAAAAGAATCTTTTTTTGTAGAGCATTCCATTCCCTACAAAAACATGCCTGCCAATTATTCCTATGATGCATCGTTAGCTACTTATAAAAATCAGAAGACGTAAAAAAATTTTTTTCCATGTTATTCTTATGGGAAATAGAAAAGTGCGATGAGGAACCTCATAATCTTAATGTTAAGAGCTCTAATTTTTACAGGCGTCTTTTATTATCTAAATGAAACTTTTGAACCTGTTTCCGAGAGAAAAAAAATGATGCTCTTCAAAAGTCTCCTTAATAGTTTTACTCGGACTAATTGTTTTTTCTGTATCGGTACTGAACATAATTTTTTTAATAATAATTTGGGTTTTTAGTTGATATTAACTAAATAACGAAATTTACAGAAAAAGTGCAGATAACGAATTTTTAAGAAATTTTATTCGCTACAAAAAAGGTCCTTTTAGTTAAGTGGCTCAAGTTCTTCGTTCACGTGATATAGGGATTTTAGTAATTTTGTAAATAAAATATTTGTCAAAAATTTTTCCGAAGTTCATCAATTTGACCCTGTAAAATATTAACTTAAAAACTACATTAAATATTTATTTGCTGGATCGGGTTGGTGAAAGAAATAATAAGTCACTAATTTGGTGTATTGTCCATATTTAATAAAAATAAATCACAGATAATAGCGTAGAGTACAAGAGTCGATCACGAGTTTATATTAGAGCACTTATTAAACATAAATCTATTGTATTTGAGTGTAATTGACTTAATATAAATTGCATGGCACCGTACACATGAAATATTATATACATTATATATAGAGCGCAGTTGAATTGAAGATTGAGTTTTTCGAGTTTAGTAGAATATGAGTTTTCCATAATTTTACACGGCACCATACACGTGAATTAATTTATAGTATAGAGCGCAGTAACGAATAAATTATTAACAATTAATGATTCACAACTATCACAATATTTCGAGTATAAATTTAGATCACAATTAATTTTAATACGCGACATAGAGTAGGAGTAAGAGCCGAGTATACCGTAAGATGTGTAGCGAGCCGAGTCTGAACGGATGATAATTACTTTGCAGTCACAAATAAAATTTGATGTTGATTTTAGAGATTAAGCATGACTGGATGACTGAATGATGACATCAGTCACACTAGTTGGCATCGAGTACGAGTAAATAATTAAGCAATAAGTAATAAGTAGAGACTGTATTAGAAAGTAATTTGTAAAATTGATATAAATTATTTGTGGCTGCAAAGTCACGTGATGGCGAGTATGTGAATAGATATAGCCCGCAGGTTAGTTTAACACGCGGTCACCACAGCAATGAGCACAGAGTTTATATGTGAAATAAAGATATAATTGAAGAATATAGATGATAACACATACATGATGAGTCAGCGAGTTACAATTAGAATGATGTGCTTGATAACGTAGAGTAATTAACATGATGTAATTGAATTATAATAAAACTGGTAGCACGTGGAGTTCTATCACAAGTGTTGTAGAATAATGCCAGTTGCCGCGTAGCTGGCTATCGAGTTGAAATTCCGAGTATCAGAGGGCGCGTCGATAGCAGCGCCTCTGATATAGTAGAGCGTCAAATTATCAAGTGTTCTGGCGCGAACATTTGAAATTTACGCAACAGACCCCTTCTGATTTTAATGACTGGATTGAATTAATGAAAGGAAAATAATTTACTGATTTAAAATTGAAATGAAATAGCATTTGATGGAATTTTTTGACAAATATTTTATATACAAAATTACTAAAATCCCAATATCACGTGAACGAAGAACTTGAGCCACTTAACTAAAAGGACCTTTTTTGTAGCGAATAAAATTTCCTAAATAATCGTTATTTGCACTTTTTCTGTAAATTTCGTTATTTAGTTAATATCAACTAAAAACCCAAATTATTATTAAAAAAATTATGTTCAGTACCGATACAGAAAAGACAATTAGAGTCCGAGTAAAACTATTAAGGAGACTTTTGAAGAGTATCAAATTGCATAAAAAATGCCGCAAACGGCGACTCGATAACTTAAAATGCGGCTGAGTTCCCATACAGGAAGCCCCAGAGTTGAACGACGGGGCCATGCCTGGGACATTATTGGGAAGCCCATCTTGGCAAACCTATACTGTCCCATGCCCGGGCCATAACTGGGTAATTAGTCTTGGCCATTCCAATGATTACCCAGGCTTGGGCCAAGACTGAATAACCTAGCTTTGGCCAAGCCTAGAGTCACCCTAACTTGGGCCAAGTTTGCGTAACCTAACCTTGGCCGTTGGATGGTAACCCTAACATGGGCCAAGACTGGGTAACCTAGCCTTGACCGACCCAATGATTACCCGAGCTTAGGTCAAGATTAGGTTCCCCTGCCTTGATCATTCAATGGCAAGCGATATTTGGCCCAAGGTAGGATTATCCAAGTTCAGCTATACCTATAGTTCCCCATCCTTGGGCCAGAATTGGTTAACCCAGGTTTTTTATTAATTATTCAATTAACTCATTATTATGGTTTTTTAAATTGATATTTATTTATTTTTGAATAGAAATAAGTTTTAATTAATAAATATTATAATATTGCGATTAAAATTATTTACAACTAATAATTGAATTTTTTAGTTCGTTGTTATTTGCAATCAACAACCGTAATTTTATAATTTTAGTTATAAAAATCAATTTAAGTAAGAAATAACTCATGAATTTTTATAATAAATGTTATTTTTAATATTGGTGGTAGAGCAAGACAATTCAACTGGGTTCTTGATAAATAATCAATTAAATTTAATAAATTTTATTTTTAAAAATTATGTAATTATAATAAAAATAATACGAAATTATTATTTTTTTTCTTAATCGAAAATATTTATTTAATTGCTCTTTATATTTCATAAAACCAAGTGGTTGTAGTAAAATGAATAAGTACAACATATAAAAGTTTCAGTTCAACATTAGTAGGTTCGTCCAGTAGCTACCGTTTAAACCTAGCGATCAGAAGGACGGCAGTTCGCGCCCAGAGCCCAGCAGAATTTTCACCGAGTTCTTTCACGTCATTTACCTCCCTTAAATAGTTTAAACGTTAATGATCACAAACTCTATTAGGATAATAATAATAAAATTTTTTTAAAATTAAATTTATTTGTTTTGCCGATGCATGGGCCAAGTCTGGCAAGCAAGCATGGGCCAGGTCTGGCAAACAAGCATGGCTCAGATCTGGCCACCACGCATGGGCCTGCCTTGGTAATGATGCCTGGGCCAATGGTAACAACCAAGCCTGGCACCCTGTTATCATCCCAGACTTTTGCCAAAGCTGGGCCAAAGCGGGTTTACAAGCATGGGCCAGAGATCGACAGCATTGCGCCAAGCGTGGCCCATATCTGGCCCCGTCGTATTTTTCTGTATGGGTTATAGAGAATTAAAAAAAAATCCCAACTATCCTATGTATTTTAAATAAAAAAACTTCAAAATCAAATATAAAGTACTTAAAATTAAAATTAAGAGCTGAAACTTGCAGGGAATTTTTTTTCAATGTCTATAACAATATTTTCAAGTGGAAGTGAAAAAAAAATAGTCGTTCAAAACGAATCACCCTAATATTTATACATTCGGTCGAAAAATTTTTATATAATTATATAAAATTTTATATAATATTATATAATTACATAAAATTTTATATAATTTCATGTAATTATATAATATTTTATTCAATCGAGTTCTATAAAGTTTGGAAAATCCAAAAGTGCACGCCTCATAACGCTTATTTAATTTTGAAGTCAAAATAACTTGTATCCCTCAATTATAGAGTAAAACAAAAAAAAAAGTGTGTGTGTCAGCTCCGACGCACGATTGGAGTTTACTCCTTGAGATCGACTGTCTAAATAGGCACAAAAAAGGCTTACTATATCTAAGAAAAAGATTAATACAATATCAAATGATAAATAAACGAATCAATGAAAATACTTAAATAATGTATTTTTATTCTATTTTAGTCTAGTCAAAAAGTTGAGTTCCTGCGAAAAATAGTTACAGGTCTCCTAAAAATATAGTTGATGGCTTATGGGGGGGGGGGGGGGTAGGGTTTTTAAATTATTTAAAAAAAATTTCTTCCGAATCCCTTTCTCCGGCAGTGTGTCTTTCAAAGGATGTAAACTGATGACTCAATATAAGTATAAAAATTCATATTCTTTGATTGATAGTTTATTTCAAATTTTCACGAATAAAAAACTTTAAATGGATTTTCCCGAAAACGTTATTTTTAAAGTCCGTGAATATCATAACTCAAAATTTACTGAACCGATCCCTTTGAAAATTTGAACATTACTTCTTCACATAAATCAACAGGTAACTACGAAGAGTTTTTTTTTGTTTTTCATTTTTTTCTATTTTTTAATAACAAATTAACCGCGATTTTTTGAGCTAAAATCGCGTTTTTCACTTCCAAGTGCTGCAAAAAATCGAAAAAAAAAAAAAAAAAAAAAAAAACTCTTCGTGGTTAACTCGATAAATACATCAACTTTAAAATGCATATCAATTTTTTTTTTTCCGATGATCCGGTAACGAGTTATGATGTTCACCGCAAAACGACTTTTTTTCAAGGCGCCTCCGGAAATTCAACGTCACCAGCTTATTAATCAATATTTTTCGTTGAAAATTTTTTCTGATATTCTTTAAAAGTTGTACAATAATATGTGATTAAGTTTAATGAAATTATATTACTCATCTCGCTGGGAAAAAATCACAAAAATATGCTCTTTTTTCGCCTTTAAAACCCTACCCCCCCCCTCTTAAACGACCTGGAATGGCGTCTAGAAAAAGACGTTTTTTGGATTTTTTTTGGAAAAATAAAATTACAATTGTTATGAACAAAAAACCGTTAAAAAAATTAGCCGTCCAGCTTTTTGGCAAAATCTCAAAAAGTATAAGTGATATCTCAAATATTAAAGAAGTTTCTGAAAGAGCAGAAAATTTGAGTAAAAAAGTTCTTGACTCCCCGAATCGTAGCTCCAATATTTATAATTTTAATTTAACATTGAAAATCAGCTTTTGCGCGGCAGTTTTGGCATGCGCGCGCCGCCACCCTAGTGAGCGTAGTTTTTAAATAATTTTTTTTTGCAATTAAATATCAATTGAAAAATTTAAAAACATTTTGGTGTCATCTAGACACTTCAAAATATATGATTTCGCGGTAATATAAGTTGCATCACCATTTTTTAAAAAGTTATTCAATTGTTAATCAACATTCTTTTTACGGGTTTGTGTTGTCATAAAAGGCGGTATAAAAGTTTAAATAATTAATCTATAAATTTTTTGTTTCTTGGAGTCCTTTTTATAAATATACTCAACAAAATGACAGTATGAAAGTTTATACAAAATTTTGATTTCATTAATTATTAATTTTTGAACTAACAAAAAAATTAAAAATTAAAATAATATATGTTAAATAATTTTTTTTTAAATTTTAAGCTATTACTGATTGTTAGGCATTATATGATTACTTTTCAAATTTTTTTTTGCTATTTGTTCATAAATTTTTTATAAACAAATGGATTAAGTAAACATTTTTGAAAAATTTTTTTTCACTATATCGTTAGCGTAAGGAAACAATGATTTAGATAAAAAAAATTTTCTTAAAAACAATATCTTATTGTTTATAATCGTTTTTTTTTTTCACATTTTGATTATTTAAATAAATCATTAAGGAATCGTTTTTTTTTTTAATCATAATTTGCATTTCTACACATCATGGCAAAAAAAATTTTTTTTGTCAACAATTTATTCATTTGTATGTTTAACAATTTTTTTTTTTATTTTAATTTTTTTTAGAACATAAATAATTACAAAAACAGCAACCTGCAATTATTTATGGCAAATAAAAATTTTTTCAATTTTTAAAAAACATCTAGATTTTGGAGTACGACAAAGTCCAAACACTGACTCAATTTGTCAACAAACAAATTGCTGTAACTTTGCAACTATTGCAGATACAGTTTTCGACCTTCGAGTCGTTGTTATACAGTATGAGTTAAGCTTTCTGATAAATTTTGAACCTAACGTTTATCTGTTATAGTTCTCTAACAACACGCATTTATTTATAAAAATTATAAATGCGTTTTTAAGAAAAATTTTTTTTTTTTAAATTATTATTTCCTCACGCTAACAATATGGAGAACAAAAATTTTCCAAAAATATTTCATCAATCCATTTGTTTACAAAAAGATTATAAAGTTTATAAAATAGCATGGAAAAATTTGAAAAGTAATCATAAAATGCCTAACAAGAATATGAAATCAGTAATAGCTTAAAATTAAAAAAAACACTTGAGAATACAAAATAATAATGCTCACTGTACGTATCATTAGAGTACGACTGATATACTATATGTATATTGTAATATGTCTAAAATCTCGGAGGTTCGAAATTCGCCCGTTTGAGAACGTGGTAGCGTTCTACTCGCTAAATTGAAAACCGCGCGTAAAATCAAAATTGAAAGTTTAGTTTGAATTGAATTTAAATTGAGTTGAGAGTTAAGTTGTTTTAATCACTATTCTTTATTATAATATTTTATAATATTTAAAGTTACACTTGAACTTGATTTTAAGTAATAATTAAATTGTCGAAATTGAATCGATTCTTTTATTTAAACTAGTAGGATTGTGAACTAAAACACGAGGTCTCTATTCGAAACTTATAGCAAATTTATTTTTAACACAAGAAAAAATTACAAGCTGCTTGTCTTCGAAGCTCGAAGAGAATAATAATGCATCGTTTTTTTGGTGCCCCACGTTTGAGATGAGTGGCGAAGGTGTCCCGCGTGGGAGGACTGGTCGAGTGGGGGAATCACGTGGCTCCTCCACTTGAGCTGGACTCGCCTTGAGTCCCTTTGGTGCATCTGCACTCGGAGTGCCACAAATTTGGTTTTCAGACGTTTCAGTTACCTGCACGCCAACACCTTAGACACTCATCTCCGAGTCTCGACCTTTTTCGATAAGATTTACATTACGGTCTAGACTATAAGTACTTGGGAAAGCCCCAACAGTTTCCATCTGTTTTGGGTTTTTATAATATCTTTTCATACTTATTTTAATTCTACAATTCTATTTCTTATTTACAAATATTTTACTTTATCCTATTGTTCGAACTTTCGTAAAAAAATATTATCAAACAAATACCTTTTACTAAGAGTATTTTCTATTTTAATATTTCTATTCCTATTTTAATATTTTCTATTTCTATTTTAATATTTTCTATTTCTATTTTCTCTCATTGACCATAAACTTTTATATACCTTTTACTTTAAACCTAATCTTATTGTAGTTGTTTAAATTATCGGGTTTTTCCCGCGTCGGGTTTACAATTTTATTTTAAAGTATGAGGGCGCTGGGAATAACCCAGTCGTCTTAAAGGTAGTCGCGAGTACGCGAATACGCAACACCTCCCCCCTTATTCTTAAAAGATGTTGACTTATGAAACATCTCTTACATATCTAATAAAATCTCTCATTCACTCAAGGGTTTACATTTCAGTTAATTTAAATAATAAATATATATAGATAAAGATCAAGAAGAAAAATGCAAACGATTATCAATATCGTTGGCGTGAATTTCCATATTCTAGAATTATACAATAATTATTAAGATTTTACCCATGAGCATCATACATCATACAATACATACATTTATAACCTTCGTGCGCACCTACATGTATATGTATATATTAAACTTACAGAGAAATATAATTATTTGAGACATAATTGGGTTAAAGATAGTGGGTTATTTACTTAATTTATTAATCTTATTGCTACTCGTCCTCATCGATATCCATTCGGATACATGCAGGTTTTAGTTTGTCAGTGTGTACAATTTTTGTCTTATTGTTACCCAATGCTATCATTGCGTTTGAATTTCCCAATACTTCTACGATTTTATATGGTCCTAACCAGTAAGGTTCAAACTTGGAAGTTCGCGGTTCCTTTTTTAGATATACATCTTCGTCTATTGAGAATTTATAAGCATTGGTTTTCCGATCGTAAAAACGTTTAGAGTTTTCTTTTGCTCTATCGAGGTTAGCAGCCGCGGTGGCTTGGATAGTTGTGATACGGGTAAACAAATCGTTGAAATATTGATTGAACGTTGAAGGGATTTCTTCAGTTCCGAATTCAGATGGGATTATCGCTTTTTGACCGAATATTAATTCATGCGGGGTAAACCCGGTACCTTCGTGTACGGCAGTATTATAAGAAAAGATACCGAATTTTATCCAGTCGTCCCAATTTCTTTCTTGGCAATAGTGTTTGAGATACCCGATAAATTCGCGATGAGCTCTTTCGAGTGAGCCTAAGGACTGTGGGTGGAATGCAGTAGATTTAATTTGTTGTATCTTGAATATTTTACAGAATTGTTTCATGATTTGACTAGTGAAATTAGTTCCCTGATCAGTATGGATAGATTTGGGACATCCAAACCGGGCGATAAAATGTTCAGCAAACGTAAGGCCAACTGTAACGGCGTCAAATGTAGTTATGGGAATAGCATCGGAATATTTTGTCAAGTTATCTTGTATAGTGAGAAGGTAACGATTGCCCTTTTCAGTGACGGGTAGTGGACCAACTATATCCATCTGTACTTTATCAAAGGCTTTTTTGGGGGTATCAGTAATTCTCATCGGTTGTCGAGTCTTGGGTTCGCGAATTTTATATTGCTGGCAGCTCGCACATGTACGAACGAAGTCTTCAATGTCTTTAGTCATGTTGGTCCAGTAAAAGTTATCTCGAACGCGTTTATATAATTTAGCCACCCCTTGATGTCCGCCTGGTATACTTTCGTGATACTCTTTTATGATCTTATGTCGGTCTGGTTCTAGTGGTGTAATAATCTCATTACTGCAAATTGTAATATTATACTCAGAATTACAAAATATAATTTTGAGAAGGTGCTCGACATAAGACCATTGAATAGGATTAATGTCATTTCTGTTTTTTGAAATACTGAAAGATTTGATTTCTAATTGATCAATAAGTGTTTTCAGGGTTTCTAAAGAGGTTCTGAGAGTTTCAACAGTAACAAGTTCATTAGGAGATTTTTTTGTGAAGAGGTGAAAAATATGATGTTTGCTGTCTTGAAAGGTTAAAACTTCGCCAGGGTCCACGGGGTATTGGTCCATGCCATCTGTCGTAAATTTATGACGAATCAGCAAGTCATTACCTGTTCCTGATTTAATGTCCCAATTAGTAGGTAAAAAATGGATTAAATGGTCTTTTCGCATGTATAGGAAATCTTTAGTATAGGTAAAAGAGGGAGTGGGGAGGTTTGGAGGTTCTTGTTCGTCTGTTAAAGTACAAATTTTTATGCGTTTATTAGGTACATTTTTATCAGATACAATTCTTATTCTTTTATTTTTGTTTGAGGCCGCTCTCGATAGTGGTTGCATTTCTCTATTTACCGATGCCTCGTCTTTCTCATTTACCCCAGCAGGCAATACAGCCCTGCACAACGCCCCGCGATGCCTCCCTGAAGCGGTATCAACCCATGGTGTCGGTGAAGAGGGACCGTGTGTCGACAGGGTAGTCACCGCGCCAGCAACATCTTCCAGCAGGCATACAGCCCTGCCAAACGCCCCGTGATGCCTCCCTGAAGCGGTATCAACCCATGGTGTCGGTGAAGAGGGACCGTGTGTCAACAGGGTAGTCACCACGCCGGCAACATCTTTTAATTTCTTAAATAGACCCCAGGCCGGTTTCTGAAGCGGTATCAACCCAGATTTGGTGAAGAGGGACCGTGTGTCAACAGACTCCCGAGCCTGACTGTCTTCATGCGCCCTATCACCGAAATGCAACCGGGTTTCCTCACTTCCAAGAACAGAGTTTTCAGAGTTGGAGGTATCTATGTGTTCCTGTTTAGAAGATAATCTTGTATAAACAGGAAGTACGTCGTCTTCGTCTGCCGTTAAATAGTTGTCGCTGTCATTATTTTTGTCTGAAGTTGAATCGGAATCAATAATTTTATCTGAATTTAAAAAACTGTCCGCGGCCTCGTGTGAGTGTTCCAGGTCGTGCACTACCTTCCCACGCGTAAGGAAAATATTACACACCTGTTCTTGAATTTTTAAATCTTGTTTACACACCCAGTAGTTGTCTATATCGGCGTCTGCAAACGGTAAGGCATCTGCGCAGACGAGTACCCTTTCCAGATTCCTGAGACCACTACTGTCTTCATTTACTTCTTCGCAATCAAGTGAGTCAGGTGAGGAGCTATGGAGGTATTGCGTACTAATAGGGTTTCGGGATAAAGCGTCAGCGTTACAATTTATTTTACCAGGTTTGTGTATAATGTTATAGTCAAATTCGTTAAGTCTAATTCGCCATCTCATTAGCTTAGATGTAGGATCTTTTGCATTGTGTAGCCAAACCAATGGTCGATGATCCGTGATAAGAGTAAACGAGCGACCATATAGATAGGGCCGAAAATGTTCAACGGCAAATAAAATAGCGAGTAATTCCTTTTCAGTCGTAGAGTAGTTAACTTCAGTATCTTTCAGGGTTCGAGATGCGTAGGCTATTGGGAGATCTTTCCCAACGATCCCTTGGCTTAAAACAGCACCTAGAGCGAAGTTAGAGGCATCAGTTGTAACCAAGAAGGGTTGAGAAAAGTCAGGATATTGAAGGAGGGGGCTTGAACAAATGATGTCCCGTAGGGTTTCAAATGCCTTTTGGGCATCGGTTGTCCAAGTAAAAGGAAGTCGTTTTTTCAAGCAGTGTGTCAGAGGTTTGGCGATTTTAGCCATATCTTTAATAAATCGTCGATAGTATCCGATGAGGCCCAAGAAGGATTTAATATTCTTTTTTGTTTTGGGAGTTGGAAATTCTTTTACGGCTCTTATTTTATCAGGGTCAGGTTTCACTCCGTCTTGAGTGATCACGTGTCCCAAATAACACATTTCGCGCCGAAGGAAATGGCATTTGTCAGGCTGAAGGGAAAGACCAGCATTTTGTAGACGTGCTAAAAGAGTCTTTAACTTTCGGACATGCTCTTCCAAGGAATCCGAATAAATGACAATGTCATCCATGTAAACAAAAAGTTCAATCCCTTGGAGGCCTGATAAAACGCGGTCCATCAATCTTTGAAAGGTAGCTGGGGCATTTTTTAGTCCGAAAGGCATGCGATTAAACTCGTAGTGTCCAAAAGGTGTAGAGAATGCAGTTTTAGCTTTTGATAGGGGATCCATAGGTATCTGATGGAATCCAGACGCTAAATCCAGAGTCGTAAAGTATTTAGCACCTCCAAGTTGGTCGAGAATGTCAGTAATATTAGGGAGTGGGTAAGCGTCACTGACAGTTTTCTCGTTGAGCCCACGGTAATCAATTACCATACGCCAGCGAGCCTTGCCAGTTGAGTCTGGTTTCTTTGGGACGATCCAGACTGGGGAGTTATAAGGTGACGCGGACTCCTGAACAACGTTACTGTCGATTAATGATTTTATTTGAGTTTTTATCTCTTCTTTGTGTACTTGTGGAGGGCGGTATTGTTTGGTGTTGATAGGTATTTCGTCAGTAGTGTTTATAATATGTTTTGTGACATTAGTCGAACCAAGTTGGTCGCCAGGTAGGTGAAATTGATATGGGAACTGGTATATTATTTCTATAATACTGGCACGCTCTACATCGTTTAAATGGTCTAATTTTACCTCTTTGCTCAGTGTTATGAGACGTTTGGCTGCTGCCTGACATTTGTCTAGTTTAGGATCACCCTTGCGTGCAGAACGAGCAGTTGGTGTAACTGTTTGGAAGTCTTCCAGTTCTAGAGGGGGAAGTGTAAGGTTAACGGGAGTTGATGTCGTATTAATTGCAAATATTTTTGTAATTCCATTCATTTGTGAAGCTAATACATCACCGATAAGGATACCGGGTCCTGCGTCGATGCGTCGAATATAACCGGATTTTTTAGAATTATCTTTGACTTGAATATGTAATAATTTTTTCGTCCGCGGAGGGAGGTCAAAGGAAGGTGGCAAACAGAAGGAGATTTCGTTATGTCCCAATAAAATTTTACTGGGAATTTTATTCTGAAATTGAATGGTAGCTTCTTGTCTTTTTAAAAATTGCATTCCTAAAATTCCGTTTTGCGGTATAGGAAAAGCATTACTGACAATTTGAAATTTTATATCGATGCTGTGAATTGGAATAATTGTTTCTCCGTATGTTCGCCACACTCCTCTACCTATACCTTCTAGGTGGTGAACTATTTTGGTGTCAACCGTTGATTTATCTGCGAGGGTATTTTCTTTAATTAAATTTACCGGACATCCCGTATCGATCATAAAATGCGCTAATCCTTCAATAAAGTTATCGTGTTCCAGTAATATTACAGGAGACTCTTCGCGATCGTTTAGTCGGAGGTTGAAACAAATGACACGTCGGAGTTCTTGTGAGCAATTAGTGGTTCGCTCCGCGGGAGTTTCCTCTGCGGAGCGCCCTGCGAGTTTAAATGATTGGTGTCTGTTTGTTGTTGCGTATGCTGGGTGTGGTATCTGTTCTGTTCATTATCCCCTTGATCGCGTTTCTTTTTAAAACAATTCTTTTCCATATGGTTAGGACGTCTGCAGTATTGACAGAAATCTTTAGTATACGGTTTAGCTCGTTCTTTATGTGATCTGTTTTGGCAATTTACCCGGAAATGCCCTGACTCGCCACAAGAATAACAACGTGGGCTATTCTCATGGATGTGGTGAATTCTAGCCGTTCGCGCCGTGGGGTTCTGAGGTTATTTAAATCCTTTTGCCGTTCTCTCATTTCATCCTCTAAGCGTGAAGCTACATCAATTGCCGCATCTAAAGTTTTCGGTAGGCTTTGAGAAACCATCGCGCTTACCATTGGATCACGTAGTCCGCGAGTGAAACTCGTGATGCCTGAATTAATGAGCATAACTGATATTCCGACAAATTGATTCTCGTTAAATTTTTCTTTAGCCGCTTCAAGTCCTCGGTTTAGTATTTCATTTACACGGGCCCCAAAATATTCCGCGCGTTCATCGTTCGTCTGTCTCACTCTTTTTAGTTCGTCATGAGCCCGGTCAGTATCCAATGATTTTGAATACGCCGATTTTAAATTAGTTATAAGGTCATCGAGTGTGTCTGGTTCTCGTCTGCTGTTGAGTAAAATGTCTGCTTGTCCTTCTATTTTACTTCTAATTAACGCGAGTAAGTTAATGCGGTCGTTAGGTCGTATAAGAGAGTCAGCGAGTTTAGCTTGTCTTGTGAATTTGGTTAATAGACAAGATTTTCCGTCAAAACGAGGGACTAAGTCAGCGGCTAATTTCAAAGATAAATAAGAAGAAGACTCAGTAAACGATCTATTATTTTCTAAATTTCCGGTGTCATTACTGCAGATAGAGGAAGCGGATTCGGGGACATTAATTATAGGTGGGACATTATGAGACAATATTGGAACCATTTCCATTGAATTTATAGAGGGGTGTCCCGAGGTGGGTTCTATAAGTGTTGGCTCGATAACAAACACTCCACTACTATTTTCTATTTTATTTCGAGAACGCTTTGAATTTATAATTTTATTACTTGGGGGTTTGTTATATATTGTACGTTGAGCTTTGTTACGTACATGACGCGACATTTTATTCGTTTGGGGGCGCATTTTCGTTTCGGATTACCTCTTATGAATTAAATTAATTACGCAAAATACGCATACAAAAAGGTTCAGACAATAAAATTATTTCAAGCTATATGGTCACTTAATGAGAGAAAATAATGGTAATTGATAACTTACAATAACTGCAAAGTCTATTTCAATAAATTATTACTATGATGATGATTTGTGATGTTGATTTGCCGTGAGTGAAGATCGCTGTTGCCGTCGTTGACTCGTTCCTTGCGAGGGGATCGCTGTTGTTCGCCGTTGACTCGTTCCTTGGATGAAGATCTCTGCTGTTTGTCGTTGACTTGTCCGTTGCCAGATGATACTGTAGCTGCTTGTGATGTTGATTTGATAAAGCACGTGGTTGAGGGGATTTTGCTTTAGCGGCCACTGCAACCACCCGTCTCCGGTATCTACCCGACGATCTTAGGGAAACCGCTTTAAAACCCAAGATGGAGAGGAGCTTTTAATTATTTGAGTTATTACACAAAGTTCACCATAAAGAGTTTTTAGTATTTGTTTTAAGACACAGATTTTACACCAATCCGGAAAAAAAAAAAAACTTCACCACGAGAAGAAAAAAAAAAGTATATAGTTTACTTGAAATTTATAGAATGTTAATGATGCGGATCACTTAAACTTTTCAGATGATTTTATTTAAATATGAGTTCGTTTAAATTTTCACACGCGAGTCGGCGAATCCCACCGCACTGTCACCACTGTAATATGTCTAAAATCTCGGAGGTTCGAAATTCGCCCGTTTGAGAACGTGGTAGCGTTCTACTCGCTAAATTGAAAACCGCGCGTAAAATCAAAATTGAAAGTTTAGTTTGAATTGAATTTAAATTGAGTTGAGAGTTAAGTTGTTTTAATCACTATTCTTTATTATAATATTTTATAATATTTAAAGTTACACTTGAACTTGATTTTAAGTAATAATTAAATTGTCGAAATTGAATCGATTCTTTTATTTAAACTAGTAGGATTGTGAACTAAAACACGAGGTCTCTATTCGAAACTTATAGCAAATTTATTTTTAACACAAGAAAAAATTACAAGCTGCTTGTCTTCGAAGCTCGAAGAGAATAATAATGCATCGTTTTTTTGGTGCCCCACGTTTGAGATGAGTGGCGAAGGTGTCCCGCGTGGGAGGACTGGTCGAGTGGGGGAATCACGTGGCTCCTCCACTTGAGCTGGACTCGCCTTGAGTCCCTTTGGTGCATCTGCACTCGGAGTGCCACAAATTTGGTTTTCAGACGTTTCAGTTACCTGCACGCCAACACCTTAGACACTCATCTCCGAGTCTCGACCTTTTTCGATAAGATTTACATTACGGTCTAGACTATAAGTACTTGGGAAAGCCCCAACAGTTTCCATCTGTTTTGGGTTTTTATAATATCTTTTCATACTTATTTTAATTCTACAATTCTATTTCTTATTTACAAATATTTTACTTTATCCTATTGTTCGAACTTTCGTAAAAAAATATTATCAAACAAATACCTTTTACTAAGAGTATTTTCTATTTTAATATTTCTATTCCTATTTTAATATTTTCTATTTCTATTTTAATATTTTCTATTTCTATTTTCTCTCATTGACCATAAACTTTTATATACCTTTTACTTTAAACCTAATCTTATTGTAGTTGTTTAAATTATCGGGTTTTTCCCGCGTCGGGTTTACAATTTTATTTTAAAGTATGAGGGCGCTGGGAATAACCCAGTCGTCTTAAAGGTAGTCGCGAGTACGCGAATACGCAACAATATTTATCATTTAAAGACGCCGTAGAGTATATATTATATACCTATATATATTATATATGTATATATAGGTATATTGTATACATACAATGCATTCGTACGCTGCCCCGTAGGATACCCTATACTCTCACACCTGAAAAGTGAAAGATGCGCAGACTAAGCTGCGCACCAAACGCGTTACGTCCATGAGTAGATTTTACACCTCATATTTTTTCCATACCGGGCTCCTTATATGAAAATCGATTCTTAAGGAGTAAACTCCAAAAATTTTTTTTGCTACTATCACGCTACTGTTTATGTCAACATTTGACGTCAAAAAAATAGAAAGAAAGTGAAAAAGAGTAGTGCAAAAAAAAGCCGCCTGAACGCAGCACCGGTAAAAGGCTCATAACAGAATATATGTATATATATGAGGTTTGCAAAAATATCCGTAGCATCAGTGGAAAAAAATATACACGGGATTTTGTATACAAAAATGCTATCAGTCATCACTTTTAATTTAATATTTAAAAAACGATAGAAACTACGATAGTGGATATCGAAAGGGTTCATCTTGATAAAATTCTGAACAAAATAAAAAAAACCGCTCTTGATACGATAATTATTTCGGCAATTATTCTGACTACATCCCAATAGACTTAATACATACAGACATTCGGACGTCCAAGTAAAATTTTTTTCAAACTCGTTTTTTCTTTAAAGTAGCAGAACCAATGTTCTTTAAAAAACATAAAATAAGTTTTCTCAAGTCTTTTCTTGATATACGTGTACTCATATTATCCTATCGATGAAATATCAACATAATAGAGTCATCTTAAGGCCAGAAAATTGCTTGACCTTGACGTGTTGAGAGTAGAGCACTACCTCAACGCTTCGCTTATGAGGCGTGCAAAATTTTTATCGAATGGCAATTTCTGAGTGAATATCAAGCTGTGCGGGTGTGTGAATCATAATATTTTGTAAAAAAATTTAGATACGACCAAACAGCGTAAGATTATTCATAAAAACTGCATAATGATTAATAAAATAAAGTCTATAAATTTTTTTAATTTATTACCGCATTCATAAATGTTATAAAGAAAAACTTTTTTTTTAATTCTTGGAAATAAACTAACAAGACCCAAAGCAGGATGACAGCTAAAAAATTTTGAAGTTCTAACAATGAATAAAGTTGTAGAAAACTGAGATATAAAATTAAAAAAGTCTTACCCGTGTAAAAAAAATTTGTTCCAAAAAGATTCCAAAAAAGTTCTGCATGTGGAACTTCTAAACATGAGACAGATTAGAACTTCGAATGGAACTTTTTTGGAACGTTAGTCATTTTGATGGTAAATAAAAAGTTTTTATGAGTGAATTTAGAGTCAAAAAAGAATGTTCTTAGAAATTTTTGGAATTTTAAATGGACATTCCAAAAAAGTTCCATAATCACCACTTTTGGCCTTTTTCGAAAGCTAAAAAAGACGTTCCAAAAACATTCAAAAATGGTTCAAAAATCGTTACTTTACAACCTATTACAGAACTAAAGTAGATGTTCCAAAAACATTCCAAAAAAGTTCCAGAATCACCACTTTTGACTTTTTATGGACTAAAAAAGGCGTTCCAAAAACTTTCCAATCTCACTTCTTTTGCATCTTTTGTAGAATAAAGACGTTCCAGAAACATGCCAAAATAGTTCAAAAATCACTACTTTTGAATTTTTTATAGAACTAAAAAAAAACGTCCATAAAAAATTCCAAAAAAGTTCCAAGAACGTCCTTTTTTGACTCTAAATTTGCTCATAACAACTTTTTTTTTACCATCAAAATTACTAACGTTCCAAGAAAGTTCCATTCGAAGTTCTAATCTGTCTCATGTTTAGAAGTTCCATATGCGGAACTTTTTTGGAATCTTTTCGGAACGAGTTTTTTTTACACGGGTAGTTAAGTTTAAAAGATTTTAACTTCTCATTTTTTTTTAATTAGCCAAAAGAAGGAATTATTGCCCCGTTATTAGTGGGTATACGGCTATTGGCCTTTTTACCCTATACACAATAACATAATTGAATACAACACAAATAATAGAATCAATCATTTATTAATGTCTTCAATTTTCTAAAGTCCATTTGTATCCATTCAAGCGTGTGATTCAGCGCAGTGGTTAACACATCAGACTTCGAATCAGAAGGGCTTGGGTTCGAGCCCAGCAGTCGGCGAGGTTTATTTTTACTGAAAATTGACGGTAAATTTTACGGTAAACCCACCGTTATTTACGGTAAACCTACCATAAATTACGGTGGGTTTACCGTAAATTATGCTGAGTCTAGCCTAATTGCCACGGTGGATTTACCGTAAAATACGGTAAATTTACGGTAAATCAGGCCCGCTAGGTACATTTTCGTAAACTTTTGAGGTCGGTGTACAAATTGATAATACACACAAAAAAAAAAACTCTCGACTGAAGGTAAATATTCTTGATCCAAGAAAATTTTTTTGGAGACCTAAATTTTCTCAAATAAAGTAGAAATCATCTCCAACCAAGACGAATTCTCTTGGCTCAAGAAAATCTTGACTTGGTTCCCGAAAACGTTTGCACAGTAAAAAATATTGTGTATTTGTGTCGAAAACGGTTTGTGTTAAACTAACACAAAGTTTGTGTCACTTTTTGTAACATAAAAAATGTGTTAAACACTCTTTATTAACACATTTTGTGTGTTACTGTGGATTCTTTGCGCCCTCTTGTGGCGATATTTCAACATAATCTTTGTGTTAAAATGGGGTTACACAAAGTTTGTGTCAAAAATTCAACACAAATTTTGTGTCAACCGTTTTTAACACACAAACTGTGTTGATTTTACACAATATTTTTTACTGTGTGTCTTCAAAAATATTTTCTTGACTCAAGATATCTGTTTTTTCTGTGTATAAAATTTTCCTAAAGTTGATAGTTTCTAAGTTATGAATTTTTGAAAATCGAAAATTCTCGATTTTCACAAACTTTGATAATTAATTAAATATAAATAGATTACGTTATACTAGGTTTTATTTACATGATAGTAAAGAAAAATATTCAAAGTATTTATAAAAACAATAATATCCCGTTACAATTTGTATTAAATAAAAAAAAAGTGATCAAAGTTATTGCATTCATTGAGTAACTCGCTCGACTCGGCGGCGCATGTGAAAAGCGATTCTTTACGGTGTCTCTCGCTCTTAGGGGATATACAAATTTTTTCATCAAGAAATAATGTGTTCAAATTTAGAATTTTAGGCGCCTGGCCTACAGCTACCTAAACGCCTAAGAGCGAGAGAGAAAGTAAATAGTCGCTTTGCACATGCGCCGCCGAGTCGAGCGAGTTACTCAATGAATGCAATAACTTTGATCACTTTTTTTTTTTATTTAATACAAATTATAACGGGATATTATTGTTTTTATAAAAACTTTGAATATTCTTCTTTACTATCATGTAAATAAAACCTAGTATAACGTAATTTATTTATGTGTAATTAATCATCAAAGTTTGTGAAAATCGAGAATTTTCGATTTTCAAAAATTCATAACTTAGAAACTATCAACTTTAGAAAAATTTTATATGAGTTACTTTCGTCTTCAAATTGCCCAAAATATTAAAAAAAAATCGGTCTTTCGGTTAACCCTGCGGGCCAGCCCCAAAAATTCCCGCTGTTTTCGAGGTCGTTAAGCTCGAAAACATTATTGTGAATACATTTTTTAGCTCTTCGAGCTCGAAAATACTTTGGTATGCCATTGTTTTCTAAAAAAACCATTTTTCAGCATTTCTTTCTCCTACGATATCTCGCGAACAAATTAACCGATTTTGATGGTTGAGGCAGCAATCGACGCGTTTTATTAAATTCTAAAGCTAATTAGATTTTGAAACCGAATGATTCAATTTTGTTGCGTAATCACAACTACATTCTAATCTATTCTTTTTGCACTCATCACGAGTAATTAAATAAAAGTAATTAATCAGAAGCAACAAGTGATCAATAAGCTTTATAAAAATATAATTATTTTTATAATTGCTAACATCAGAACTCAGCTATAAATTAATAAAGAACTCTAAAAATTCAGTGATCATCGACCACAAGGTTATTTCATCTAAAAAGCAACAGGTGCATTTTTTATTAAATATTTACTTGCTATCAGTGCTCAAATAATTAAAAAACTCAGTTTTATTATTTATTCAATTATCATTATGCTCAATTTCTTAATTAATTTAAACATTATTTTTCGCTCAGTAGCCTCTGCAATCATGCTACCACGTGTTCAACAAATAAATTAGAATCAGTGTAATTTATTATGAGCTCATTAAATTCAATTCAATTAAGTGATCATTCTTATTAAAACTCAATAACTAAATTATTTTTGTATTCAGTGCTATTAAAAATAGTAATTTACGTGTTCAATAATTTACTTCGCTCAGTAACCTCTGACATCATGTTACTTATTATCATGACATTTTTATAATCAAATCAGTGTTCAACCAAATTCAGATTAATTACTCCAATTATTTAAATTAATTACTCGCGCTCTATTTTTACAATTTGCATTCATTTAATTACGTATTCATGAGCTCAGACAATTAACAGTATTGACAATTTAAATAAACTATTTAATTTTGTAACCCAGTGATATTTGTGCTGTGACAAATAAAAATATTGTTATATTTTTAAATATGCGTATTTTTCCAACATCCCAACCACCAACCAGTCCTGGCATGTCTTTAATTAATTAATATTACAACAAATTTTTTTGTAATTATCCGAAAAAAAACGTTTTTCACTATTTTTTTAATCAACGATATCTCGTAAACGAATGGGCCAATTAAGACGATTGAGGCAGCAATCGACGTGTTTATCAAGTTCTAAAGCTGATCAAGTTTTGAAATTTATTTATCCAGCCGCTTTTGAGAAATTTCAAAAAAACCAAAAAAAAAAATTTTTTTTGAATTCTTCCGTCAACGGTTTCTCTTGAACGAATGAACCGATTTTGATGGTTGAGGTGTCATTCGACGCGGCTTATAAAGTTTTAGAGCTGATTAGATTTTGGAATCAATCCATCGAGCAAATTAAAGGTTACCCTGGCGATTTTAGCGCCACGGTGACCTTACAGTAAAAACACCGTTAAAACACCGTGGAACGACTGTGAAAACGTGGTTGTAATGCAGTGAAATCACGGTATTTTTTGTGCAGTCACGCCACTGTATTCCGACCGCGTTTCCATTGCACTTAAAGAGTGTTTCCACGGTGTTTCGATCGTAAGGTCACAGTAATCTCACGGTGGTTTTACGGTGAAACCACCGTAAAACTACGGTGCGCTCCACAGTGGTTTTCAGCGATATCCACGGTGAGTTTACAACGGCTTTCCGATGGCTTGACAGTTTTTTAACCGTGAATTCACCGTATTTCCACAGTCAGCTCATCGTTTCATGATGCGTCCATAAATTTTATAGCGAAAAAAAAAAAAAAAAAAATTAACGCCTACTCGGAGGATCGATCCCAGCGCCTTCGCATTCAAAGTCTGATCTGCTATCCACTGTGCCAAATCACACCCTTGATTGTGGGGATTGATTGTATTTATATAAGCACAAATGAACTTTAGAAAATTAAAGATATTTAATAAATGATTGATTTTCTGATTTGTATTACATTCAATTATATAATTGTTTATAGGGTAACGAGACCAATACCGGTATACCCACTAGTAGCGGGGCAATAAATACTTTTTTTGGTAAATTATGTAAATGAGAAGTTAAAATTTTTCAAACTTAACCATACAATATTTTAAATTTGAAATCTAAGTTTTTTATAACTAAATTCATTATTCAAACATCGAAATGTCCTTAACTATCTCACTAATGATCTTATTAGCTTATTTTCAAAAATTTTAAAAAAGTTTGCGTACTTTACAACATTTATGAATGCGGTAAATTGAAAAATTTCATAGACTTTATAAGATTTATGAATCATTGTAAAATCATTTTTTTCGAATAATGTTACATTATTTAGTCGTATCTAAAGTATATTACAAAATATAATGATTCACAAACCTGCGCGGCATATTTACTCAGAAATCGCTATTAAATAGAATTTGCTAGAACTCAATTATATAAAATTTTGCATTATTGAATAAAAACAAAATTCACTTCGGGACTAGAAAAATTTTTTGACGCAATAACATTTTATTTTCGCCTAAAAAAATTTTTTCTTGAATTCAGAAAATTCTTTGTCGCCACAAAAAAATTTTTGTTTTCAATTCATTATGCTTAAATTTCTTTAGGGCAAGTCAAAATTTTCTTGGGGTGAGTGCAACTTTTTGGCGCCAAGAAATTCCTTTTTTCTGTGTACTCATATTGATAAGATAACTTAAAATGATAAGCTTTGTTCATTTTAATAATTTAACAATACACTTTAGAAAAGATAATTATCAAAAGTACTGAGAAAATAAGAAAATATGATTGACAGAGATTTGGAAACTATAAGAAAAAAATATATCAATGGTGAAGACACCATGAAATCATCGTGAAAACAACGAGGAAATACTGAACTACCACAGAGAAAACGCTGAAAAATCCACGCGAAAATACTGTGAGGCCATCGTGGGACCACCGTGAGCTCACCGTGGAAATTACTGCCAACCACTGTGAAACCACTATGAAAACACTGGAAATTCACCGTCAGAACACTGTGAACTCGCTTTCGAAACACCCTTAAACCACCGTAAAAACACAGTGTGGACTCGGTCGGTACATAGTAGCGTGACTGCACAGAAACCACCGTAAATTCACCGTCGAATCTCCGCCGCTTCACTGTCAAAACACGGAAGACGTGTTTTCACGGTAAAAACACCGTAATTCGACCGTGCTTTCACCGTCGCGGTGAAACCGCTAGGGTATCCAAATAAAACATTTTTGAAAAAATTTTATTTTTGAAATATCTCCAAACGCACCCTGGCGATTAAGCTTAAATTTTTACAGCTTCAAGATATTAACAAGCCGCATCGAATCACACCTCAAAGATCAAAATCGGTTCATCCGTTCAAGAGTTATGAATATTTACATACATACATACGTACGTACGTACGTACGTACACACATACATACACTCGGACATCATCGTGAAATTAGTCAGGATAGCTTCCTTGAACCTCAAAACGTCAAAATCTGATAGAAATTCGGTTTTTGCAAATCGGACCGAAACCAATAACTTCCCGAATTTTTGAAAATTTTCAATTTTCTTAGCGGGAAGTTAAAAATCTGTCTATCGGTTGACCCTACGGGCCAGCCCTAAAACTTCCCGCTGTTTCTGAGCTCCTTGAGCTCGAAAACATTGTTGTGAATACATTTTCGAGCTCTTCGAGGTCGAAAATACTTTTGTATCCCATTGCTTTTGTCCGAAAAAGTCTTTAGAACTCTAGAATTGAGTTTTTAAGACAGAAGTCGGAAAAATTTTCACCAGGGAAATCGCTAGAAAGAAAAAATTTATTATTACACATAACGAGATAATTTTTGCAATCTATTGATTAGTAAAAATTCAATAGAAGTCTCAGTGGAAGTTTCATTTTAAAATAGATTTTTTATTAAACCAAATAGTTGTCATGTCCGCCGCTTAATTTTTAATTATTTATCCGGGATTTCTCCCTTTGGTAGCGATAGTAATTTTGGACAAGCGGGTTGGAGGGTGCGGACAACAATAAAGAATACGAGGAAGAAATTATCTTCCTATAATTTATTATTTATGGTGGATCTTTTCGAAAATTAAGAACCCAAACGTCTTCAAAGAGACTGGTGCTCTTGTTTAAGCCAAAAGTATTTTATGATGATAGAAAAATATTTCTTTCACCTACCTTTCGATGTCAATTCTTCTAGTGCGGCAGCTATTATTCCTCCAGGACTAAACAGCTCACTCGGCCTTCCTGTAAGGTTGGTAGAATGGGTGCGGCTGGGTTGGTAGGATGATATCTTATGTATTACTTTCGAATGAAACCGCAAGGTTGGAGTGATGAACTTGATCTTTTATTAAGTATTTTAAATTACAACGTTTGAACTGAACGTCACTTTTTCACTCTAGTTTTTTACAACTTTTATATAATTTGTATTATAAGATTATTTATCTTCGGATATTTTAAACAGATTTATATTTATAAATGCGTCCTTACTCACACCCAAAAGGGGTCTTTATGCGCAGAAACTCGGCACAAAGTGAGATCACAAATTCACGTGATTTGTGTCACGATTCACTCGAACCGGATAGATCTTCGAGATCTTTCAATTGCAATTAAGAACTATACTCTACACGATAGTTGACTATCAGCCGAGTATCTAACTCAATTGGCAATTTAATTTATTAATAATGACCGTAAATGAATAAATTAATATCCTACACGAACTTAATCAGCCGAATACCTAGATCGATTTACGGTTTAATTGATTTGAATTTTTGTAAATGAATAAATTAATATCCTACACGAAATTAATCAGCCGGATACCTAGATCGATTTACAATTTATTTAAAGTGAATTTAGGAAAACCGTAACTGATAAAATAATATCCTACACGAAATTAATCAGCCGGATACCTAAATCAGCGACGATTACTTATTGCCACGTCGGAAGATTTTTGCAATAAGATTACGGGCTATCGACGCCGTTTACGCGGATCAAGAAGTTAAAAATGAACTAAAGGCCCCGAGTCGAAATATCGAGTGTGATTCCAGCGCCTCGAGCGTGTCGAGTGTAACTCCAGCGCCTCGAGCGTGTCGAGTGTAACTCCAGCGCCTCGAGCGTGTCGAGTGTAACTCCAGCGCCTCGAGTGTGTCGATTGTAACTCCAACGTCTCGGACGTTGCAAATGTAAAATCCATGTTTTAAAAGCATTACAAACATGAATTTCATTTTGTAAATATAAAAAACGTAAATTGAACGTAAGATTTTCAGTACAGTGAAAATCTGAAATTGTTCATTGTTATGAAATCAATTTCCTCGAAGCAGGTGGTCCTAAATAGATAAGTTTATCTATTGTGGTAGTGAAAAATTATTCGTTTTGGTGTTTAATGAATGGTCGAGATCGAAACTACTCGTTGTATTAGGCTTATCGACTTTTCGACTGATCGATTATGTGAGGATCATTTGTGTACATTGTAGTATCGATTTTGACCAATCGAATGTAATCAGCTGACAGGCTGACAGGTCTGATGATTGTTGTTAAAATAAGAACTCATACTTAAACTAAATGTTTATTCTTCAAATGATTAAAATGATAAATTTCATTTTAAAATATTTTATTGAACATAATGATCAATAAAATTTATGTTGACGTAGTCGCGATTTTTTTGATAGATACAGACTAGTTTTATAAAGTAACCAACATAACTCATAATTTTTTACGCTTCAATTTTTAATTACCAAAAAAATATTAGCACCATTTATTTAAGTAGCTGTTGGTTTATTAAATAATTATTTTGAAATGGCTAGTGAATAACAGAAAGATGAAATCATAGCATTAGCGAGTATTTATACAAGCGATGAATTTTCTTACAACCAAAACAATGATCAGTACCAGTGTTCATTGAAGATATTCATCAGTTTGCCAGAAGGTTTTTATTTGCTGTACAAAGATGACCACGCGAGTATGCCCAAAATAGAATCAATAGAATTAATTATTTCCCAAACTTTAATCGATGATAAGTAACCTCTAGAAGTTTCATGTCTACTCTCGCGGATTCGGGGTTACTGTGAAATCACAGTGAAATCACAGTGAAATCAATTTTACCGTAAGTTTACTGTATATTGATGGTAATTTCATAGTGAATTCACAGTCGTTTTGTGCCATTTCGTCACTCTGGTTATATAGTAATTTTACAGTAATTTTATGGTAGTTCCATAGTGATTTCACTTGTGATTCTTTTGTAGGTTTACAATTAAATTACCATACTTTCATGATAATTTTACTGTCGATCAGCTATCGATTTATGGTAACCCAACAATGGTAACACTGAGGCTTTATCATGGGTTCACAGTCAGTTTATCGTGATTTCACTACGAATTCACTGTGATTCCATAGTAATCTGATAGTGTTAACTCTGTGACTTTACAATAGTTTCACAGTCAGTTCATAGTGGTTTAACCATGAATTTACCGTGATCCCATGACAACCTAGTATAGTATTAGCACTGTGACTCTATGATATTTTCACAGCAAATTATTAGCGTTTTCTCCATGATTTAACTCTACTTTGATAGTGATCTGATACGGTACATCTATCATTAATCCAATTTCAAAATCAAAATTTGAATTTTTAATGTCATTAATCGATAGAAATGGAATTAAAAAAAAAAATAATATCAATTATTTCATAAATGCTCCTATAATTATTTGTAAGTTTAGCAAATTCTGGGCACATATGTATTTTATTTATTATAAATTTAGCTATTTTAGGAATTTCCGAGCGAAACTTTATCTGTAATTATCTAATTTAGTTAATTTTATAAAAGCTTAAGACGGTAAAATTCTTCAGAATTATGAAAAAAAATAAATAAATAAAAAAATTGAATAACTTTTTTTCAAAACTGTATAAATTGAATTTAAACTACTGCAAAAAATAAAGAGAACATCATTTAGATTAATATTTCAATAGTAAATATTTATTACACTGGTCACAGAAATTAAGGGATAGAAAAAAAATCCGAAATTTTTAGATGATTTTCAACATGCTGTAACTCGGTGAAAAATGGTCGTATAAAAAAAATTAAAAAAGCAAATTGTAGCCTCAAGTTTCTAGTTTTCAGATCTGGACCTCAAAATTTTTTATCATGTACGGTTCCGGAGTAATCATAAGAAAACCAACGAAAAAAAAATTTTCAAAATTTTTGCTGGTCTTTCAATACCTCTATGGGCAACAATAAATTTTTTTGAATAATCCGACTGTCTGACTTTTCTCGGAAATTTTATGCCCTTTAATTTGGTGGCCTGAAAAAGTCTCTACGACGATTTGGCGCCGAGTTATCATTGATCAAAGCAAAATAGTCCATTTTGCCTTTGATAATCAATAACTCCGGATGTATTGGTCGTACAGAGAATGGAAGTAGAGTTTTGAAAACTGGAAAACATTCTCTATAAGGCAAAATTAGTGGCATTTGATAGAAAAAATTTTTTTAAAGCGATATTGTTTGGTAAAAAACAGGTCAAAATTCACAAATTTAAGGATATTCGGAAATCTTGCTATAACTTTGGATATAACGGATGAACAAAGGATATCTTCGACTTTTTTTCAACCTCAAAGTGTCCTGAAAAAACCCTAAAAATTTCAAATCGCTGCGATTTTTCTTTCTTAGTGCCCTGAAGCTTTAAATTTATCGATTTTGTCAAAAATCACCATAATTGGTAGTTTCTCGGTTTTTGTTCATTTTTTCGATTAGAAAATGGTTTTTTTACCGATAATCTTCATTTCTTCGATCAAAAAGATCGATTATCGAAAAAAATTGAAAAAAAAAAAATTTTGAAAAAAAATTTTTTTTTTTCCAAATTTTTTTTTTCAAAAATTTTTTTTTTTAAAATTTTTTTTTTGTTGTATCTGCAATGATTTATCATTGTCAAAAAAAATTCCTAAAATTTTTTTTACCGCCGTAACTGCATCTGCTTTAAATATCAACTTAACAAACATACGCTTTGGGTAACTCTAATGCCGGCGGTAAAAAAAATTTTAGGAATTTTTTTTGACAATGATAAATCATTGCAGATACAACAAAAAAAAAAATTTGAAAAAAAAAAATTTTTTTTAAAAAAAAATTTTTTGAAAAAAAAAATTTAAAAAAAAAAAAAAAAATTTTTTCAAATTTCTTTTTTTTGCAATTTTTTTCGATAATCGATCTTTTTGATCGAAGAAATGAAGTTTATCGGTAAAAAAAACATTTTCAAATCGAAAAAATGAACAAAAACCGAGAAACTACCAATTATGGTGATTTTTGACAAAATCGATAAATTCAAAGCTTCGGGGCACTAAGAAAGAAAAATCGCAGCGATTTGAAATTTTCAGGGTTTTTTCAGGACACTTTGAGGTTGAAAAAAAAAACGAAGATATCCTTTGTTCATCCGTTATATCCAAAGTTATAGCAAGATTTCCGAATATCCTTAAATTTGTGAATTTTAACCTGTTTTTTACCAAACAATATCGCTTTAAAAAAATTTTTTCTATCAAATGCCACTAATTTTGCCTTATAGAGAATGTTTTCCAGTTTTCAAAACTCTACTTCCATTCTCTGTACGACCAATACATCCAGAGTTATTGATTATCAAAGCCAAAATGGACTATTTTGCTTTGATCAATGATAACTCGGCGCCAAATCGTCGTAGAGACTTTTTCAGGCCACCAAATTAAAGGGCATAAAATTTTCTAGAAAAGTCAGACAGTCGGATTATTCAAAAAAATTTATTGTCGCCCATGAAGGTATTGAAAGACCAGCAAAAATTTTGAAAATTTTTTTTTCGTTGGTTTTCTTGTGATTACTCCGGAACCGTACATGATAAAAAATTTTGAGGTCCAGATCTGAAAACTAGAAACTTGAGGCTACAATTTGCTTTTTTTTTTTTTTTTTTTTTATACGACCATTTTTCACCGAGTTACAGCATGTTGAAAATCATCTAAAAATTTCGGATTTTTTTTCTATCCCTTAATTTCTGTGACCAGTGTATTTATCATAATTTAAAATAAAATATTCTTACATTAAGAAAACTTGATGATTTACAAATGAAGGCAAAAATTTTTTTTTTATAAATATCGAATTCTTTTAATTTTATAGTATTTAATAAAATAATTTTTCTTATAGCTTAGTCTTGAGTATATATAGTATTGAATAGCATGAAGTAACAGATTAAATATATAGTTCCGAATGCGTGTGGTGGCCGAGCGGGTTAAAGTACATGACTTAAGCTACTCTCAATCGAAGGGTCGGCAGTTCGAGTCCCATCATGCGTTAAAAAAAAATAAAATCCCTTCTTTACCGAGGGTAAAAAAATAGCATTTAATCCTCCAGAGGAATTACATGAAGTCGTACAAAGAAATAATAAATAATTTTTTTAAACAAGAAAAATTATTTATTGAAAAAACAAGATTAGGATTATTGTTGCTATTATAATATTATTATTAATTTTATTATTATTATCTTTTTGAATCATTAAATATAGGATCTCAATATTGCCCCTAAATCTCGATGAAAACTAAGCAGATCCAGGATTAAATGATTAAGAAATCACAGTAATATAACTGTCAATTCACAGCGATATTATTGTGATTTCGCGAAGAATCTATAGTAAGACTGCTGTGAAATCACTGTATGATCACGGTATTATTACTGAGAAAGCATGACTGAAGCACTGCAGATCCAGCATAAACTGATAGTGAAATCACTGTAAATACACAGTAATGCTACTGTCAACTTACAGCTATACTACTGTAAATTGACTGTTATGCTATTGTGATTCTACTATGAATCGATGGTGAAATCATCATAAAATTACCATCGGATGATAATTATCACACAGTAAGCAAATGGCACAAAGTTACAGTGATTTCACTGTCATTTCACTATGGGTTCACTATCTTTCCACTATGATTTCACCGAAATTTCACCATGATTTCGGAGTAATCCCGAGTCCGCGAGGGTATAAGAGCATTATTACAAAAATTTCAATGACATTTCACTTTTTTATACTCAATGACTGAATGAGCTCAAGTTTGATCAGCAGATAAGTTGGCCGAGTTGATCTGATTAATTCAATGACTCAAAAACTCTAAAAAATTATTTTCACGTGAAAAATTTTTTTAACAAAACCACATCCAGTCATTGACGTATTTATTTTTTTGTGACACTTTTAAATCTTTAGACATAATAATCATCAGTTTATTTGACGATTTATTACTGAGATGTCGGCAAAGCTGTAACAATAAATTAAATGAATTAAAAATTTCATTTTTATAAATTATATTTATTAACCTATTTAGTTCTAAGTTCCCGGGAAAAAATCACCATGCATGATCACGTATGATCATGCAGGATTCATGCATGATTCGTGCCTGATCGTGCATGATTCATGCATAATTCAGGCTTGATCCTGCATGACTCA
Organism: Microplitis mediator; assembly: GCF_029852145.1. Classification (NCBI taxonomy): domain Eukaryota; kingdom Metazoa; phylum Arthropoda; class Insecta; order Hymenoptera; family Braconidae; genus Microplitis; species Microplitis mediator. Next base: position 9,188,577 of record NC_079971.1, read on the forward strand.
TTCATGGCCAGGCATGACTCATTCGTGATCAAGCATGATCATGCATGACTCATTCTAGATCAAGCTTGCGCATGCATTAAGTTTGAAATAATTGTATCCAGAGATATGATCCATCAGGAAAGGTCATGCTTGAGCATGCTCTATTATGCATGACCATGCATGGTTCATACTTGATCATTCATGGCCAGACATGACTCATTGGTGATCAAGCATGATCATGAATGGCTCATTCTAGATTAGACTTGCTCATAACTTACGTTATGAATAATTGTCTACAGAGATATTATTTATCAGGAAAGGTCATGATTGAGCATGCTCTGTCATGCATGACCATACATGGTTCATACTTGATCTTGTATAACTCATTTGTGATCAAGCATGATTCATTCTAGATCAGGCTTGCTCATGACTTACGTTCGAAATCATTGTATCTTGAGTTTTTTATATATAGTGGAAACCCATTTAAATATAGTGGAAACCTAAACATGCAAACCTCTCAATAAGACAATTTATAGATAAATTGAGAAAAATATAGATAGCCCGAACTGGGAATCGAACCCAGACCAATTCGGTATCGTGCCGAGTGCTCTACCAGTTGAGCTATCCGGCACTATACTATATTCCATTCAATTTGATCTATAGCTTATTGAGCCACACCGTCCATCGTACGGTAATACACCATTTAAATATAGTGGAAAACTAAGCATATTAATAGTTAAATAAATAAAAAAACAATTTGTATTCATAAATATTAATTGTTTAATGCATTAAGTGAATAATATGTTAAAAATAGTTTTTAATGAAAGTTCAAAATAAAAGAACCAATGAAAATTGATAAATTACTCTCTATCATTTGTATAGTACGATTAATTATATACCTTAGTTTCTAATACTTACAGCAACATCTTTCAAATAAATAAGCTATGGGAATGCGTGTGCATGCATAATAACGCGTGCTCATGTATGGGAATGCCTGATCGTATTTTTCATAAGCAGCCAATATTTAAATACGACCAAACGTGCTCGAGAGGAATCACAGATTATAAAATCATATGCCTGCTCAGGGAAGATCATGCATGATAATGTATGGTCATGCATGATCATGTCTGGCCAAAATCCAGGCCTGATCATGCATGACTGGACACGATCATGACTTCTCAGGCAGAATCATGCATGATCATGACTGCTCAGGCAAAATCATGCCTGTTCATGTCTGGCCAAAATTCAGGCCTGATCATGCATGAGATTTAAGCCTGCTCAGGCATGATCATGCATGCTGATTTTTTCCCGGGTTATAATTGATATTAAGAAACTGCATTACATTATGCTTTGTATAATGATTTACTATTAATTTTTTTAGTTGTGATAAATAAAAAAAACAATAAAATTTTTTCACTTTCTATAATTGAAATTTATAAAAGTGTTACCAAAGATTAGTTTCAATAGTTTTTTTTAGAATTGACATAAAATTTCTTTTTTTTAATTAATCATTATAAGTAGAAATCTTTAAAGTATAAGTATTTTAAGTAGAGAAATAAAAAATAAAGAGTTTTTTTTTTTTTCAGGTTAACTCAGAAGATGAAATATATATAAAATATGCAACTGAAAATTTATTAATCACTTACCATCATTTTCAATAAAATATTTTAAATTAAAATTTATCATTTTAATCATTTAAAGAATAAACATTTAGTTTAAATATAAGTTCTTATTTTAACAACAATTATCAGACCTGTCAGCCTGTCAGCTGATTACATTCGATTGGTCACAATCGATACTACAATGTACACAAATGATCCTCACATAATCGATCAGTCGAAAAGTCGATAAGCCTAATACAACGAGTAGTTTCGATCTCGACCATTTATTAACCCTTCGTTACACGCGCTATACGGGGATTCCCCGCACAACACTACTCAACCTAATAAGGTGCTTTTTCATGCTGACGCTTGACGCTGCTTTTTAGCGTCAAATTCGATCACGTGAAGAGAATTTAACATGTGGACCACCTAGAAAAAATCTAGCGATAAAGCTAAATTTAGTTTAGCTTTTCTTGCCGGGTCATATAAGCGTCAAAGTCACTCAAACAATCGCATCGATAATAGTCGATCTTTTCAAAACAACAATCAGCTGTTACTTTGTGATTTCATAAATGCAGCGGGTGCTAAAATAAATATTGAGAAATATCAGATAGGTTTTTGTTTTACGTTACCAGTTATAATATCGACTGTTACTTTGATTCTTTGACCCCTGATAGCCAAGTTGACCGCAACTTGGCAGCAATCTACTGCCGCAACCTGTCGCAAAGTAGACATTTCCATAAGTTGATGGCAACTTTCTGAAAAAGTTGTCAACACCTTTCAGCTTTTGTAACCATTGACTGCAAGTTTCTCAGAAAGTTTTCGACAGATTGCAGCGGTAGATTGTCGCCAAATTTCTGGAAAACTTGGAAACAATTTGCAGTCAACAGTCACAAAAGCTGAAAGTTGTCGACAACTCATCGTCAAGTTGGTCGCAACTCATGTACACCAACTTTCTGATCAGAAACTCTGGTTATCGGGGGAAATATTTACAACAAGTTTTGAGGGAAATATCAATTATAAAGTACAAAGATAATACGTCAACTTTGTAGTATGAAAAACTTGACATCAATACATCGACTTTTGATACTCGTGTGTTATTTATCGCTTAAATTTGACGCTAAACGCTATAAGTTATCGCTACATTTTTTCTGGATGGCGCACAAGTTAAATTCTCATCACGTGAAAGAATTTGACTCTAAAAAGCAGCGTCAAGCGTCAGCATGAAAAAACACCTATAGAGTTGGCGTGAATACGAGTGAGACACTAGAGAAAGCGCGTGTAACGGAAGGTTAAACACCAAAACGAATAATTTTTCACTACCACAATAGATAAACTTATCTATTTAGGACCACCTGCTTCGAGGAAATTGATTTCATAACAATGAACCATTTCGGATTTTCACTGTACTGAAAATCTTACGTTTAATTTACGTTTTTTATATTTACAAAATGAAATTCATGTTTGTAATGCTTTTAAAACATGGATTTTACATTTGCAACGTCCGAGACGTTGGAATTACACTCGACACACTCGAGGCGCTGGAGTTACACTCGACACGCTCGAGGCGCTGGAGTTACACTCGACACGCTCGAGGCGCTGGAGTTACACTCGACACGCTCGAGGCGCTGGAATCACACTCGATATTTCGACTCAGGGCCCTGAGCCATGGTGCTCAGGCTTTTTATAAACTTTGCTTTGACAATTGATGGGGAATTTTTAATTATCGTCATTGGTGGAAGGTGACGACAGTTAATTGTTTATTGTTTATTCGTTAAACTTATTGCAGTTGTCTTCCCACTATTCTTTGCCGCATGAAAAGGTGAAAAACCTGACGCTGCGTTTTCGCGCGCTTTGCAAAGAGGAGCTCAGAAATACTTATTTTAAATAATTATTAAAAAATAAAAAAAAGATTATTTGGACATAACATAGTAAAATTTATTCAATGCTTTTTATTTTGTATTCTAAAACTTGAAGTAATTTCACTTGTGATTTAGCGATATAAAGAATTTAGCGATTACAATTTTTACTCATTTAAAGGAAAATTTCTTAATTTTTTGACCATTTTAAGTTTGCCTCATTGAAATAGTAATTTTTATTTGAAAAATAATAAATATTATCAGATTTTGTTCTACGGATTGCGTATGTCGTATTCCCCGGGAAAAAATGTTTTTATAAAATTTTACAAAATTTGAGTACTAACATTTTATAAAATTTTATAAAATTTTATAAAATGATTTTTAACTTCCCGCTAAGAAAATCGAAGATTTTCGAAAAATTGAGAAGTTATTGTTTTCACCCCGATTTTTGAAAGTCGAGTTTTCATCAGATGTCGACGTTTTGAGGTCCTAGAAGGCTATTCTGACTATTTTCAGAATGATGTCCGAGTGTATGTATGTATGTATGTATGTATGTGTGTGTGTGTGTGTGTGTGTGTGTGTGTGTGTGTGTGTGTGTGTGTGTGTGTGTGTGTGTGTGTGTGTATGTGTGTGTAAACTCTTTGTAACTTGTTAACTAATAAATCGATTTGGATGGTTGAGGTGGCAGTCGAAAGAGCTTGTTGGCCCTCAACTTTCCTAAAAATTTCAGATCATTTGATCATGCAGACTCGAAAATATTGGCGAATTACGAAAAAAAAAAAATTTTTTTTTTAGTTTTTTAGTGATTTCTCAGACACGACTTAAACGATCGACTTCAAAATCTATTCAGCTCTAGAACTTTATAAGCCGCGTCGAATGCTACCTCAACCATCTCAATCGGTTAATTTGTTCGAGAAATATCGTTAGCGATAGAAATGATAAAAAACGGTTTTATTCGATTAAGGTAAAGTACCCAGTACTGGAACACTTCTAAAAATGGGACCAGTAGTTGAACATACTTTTAGAATTGTTGTTATATAAAATCCGTATATATATTGTGAGTAATATGCGCATGTTATAATTATTCAATGATACAGTAATTGATTTCTGAAAGTTTTTTCAATTATAAATCAAAAAAATTATAAATTTTTTAACTTTAAAGTTGACATGTCGAGAACAGCCGATACATGCTATTTTTTTCATGAAAAAGATACTATACCGTAAACCGAACAATCAGTAAAAAAAACGGTACATCATCATTTCAAGTAAAAATAATTGTATCACCCAATGAAATAGTCTTTTCTAAATACCATATATTTTTTGTACAGAGATAAACTAAAATTTTTATATTAAATTTTAGCGTCTCACTATACTTCCCAATGTTCAAAGGGATACCCAAAACTTGAACAAGATGGCGTTACGCGTTTCAGTATTGGGTATATGTTATTTTCATGGGAGCAGTATGTGAACAGCGTGAAATTTATTCTAGTGCAATAACAAATAATTTAATTTAATTATTTATATTTTTAAAAAAATATACGAAAATAAAGTATAAGTGATTCATCAACAATTAGTGTCATAATTTTAAGTGATTTCATGTGAAAACATCTATTTCATAAAAATAAATTTTTTTAATTTCCTACCCGATGAAAAAAGATTTTGTCTAATCATATATGATTATATATGTTCATATATATGATCATATATGATTATATATAATCATATATGAAGTTATATATAATCATGCATGATTATATATAAGTCTATATATACACAGAAAAAAAAAAATCTTGACTCAAGAAAATTTTTCTTCAACCAAGAAATTTTTCAGCGAGTGGAATGAAAACCGGAAATTTCTTGAACGAAGTGAAATAATTTCTTGAATTTTAAATCTTCAATTAAAAAAAAAAATTCTTAAGCCAATACATATTTCATACTTGGTCCAATAATAGAATTACTTGTTTTAAAAACTTGCAGTTTTTAGTTTAATAATAATTTTTCTTAACCTGAGTATGTTACTTACTTAAACTAAGAAATAAAAATATTTAGTTCGAGAAAGTTATACACTTAATTAAAGAACTATGATGTTTTGAAACAATAAACGGTACGAACTCGAACTAAAAATAAAGGGAGTTGATTCAAGAAATTTAAACTCTTGGTTTGAGTATAGTGTACTTTCTCTGACCAATCACACGGAAAATCTCAAACCAAGATTACTAGAGTCTCAAGCCAAGAAAGTTTTCTCTTGGATTCTCACTCATAGGTGCTCCCTCCTTCGCACCCGAAGGAATGAATACTTTCCACTCTCTCTCTTTCTCACACTAGCGCAGCAAACGGATTTTGAGTTCACCTTTTTATTTTAAATAAATTAAAAATTAAATAACCAAATTATATTATTATAATCAATTAATTGATTAATGTAATTAAATAATACTGAATAATTTCTCAATTTTTTTTGTAATTAAATTCGTTTTTTTTTTTTTTCAACTTTTTTATATTTATGTCGAAATTCATTTATGAACGATTCATACAATCCGTTCAGTATTTTGGTAAAATGTCAAAATTAACATTTTTCTAAATTATTGGCGATAACATTTGTAATATTAATTCTGGGTTTAGGATTTAAAAATGTGACTGACCATAAGCCAGTGTGGTTCAGTATATGTGGGCAAAGTAAACGTAGCCTAGCAAAGGCTGGAATAGCTTACTTGGTAAAGCTCTCGCGTGACGCCGAATCGATCTGGGTTCGATTCCTCGGTTAAGCGATATTTGTTTTTTCTCAATTTGTTTAAATATTTAACTTATTGCGAAACTTGCCCATCCCTTATAAATGCTTCTGATACAGTATTTATTTGCTTCACAGCATTGTTTGTAATGTTTAAACAAAAAAAAAAATTGTTCATTAAAAAAATGAAACAAAAAAAAAATAAAATTTTTTAGCTCGATAGATTTATTTGCTTAATTAAAGAAATTAATTTCTTGGCTGGAAATTTTTTTTTTGTTTACGACAAATAAAAAAATTCTTGGCCCAAGAAAGTTTCTTCTTGGTTTAAAAAATTTTTTTTCTTAGTACAAAAACTTTTTTTTTTAGCTCAAGACATTGTTTCTTGACTCGATAAGGTAACAGTCTTTAGACAAGAAACAAATTACTCGAGTTAAAAACAAACTTTCTTGGCCCGAGAAAATAATGCTTTAAACCAAGAACAAACTTTCTTGGGCCAAGAAAGTTTGTTCTTGGTTTAAAACGTTATTTTTCATGGTTCAAAAACTTTTTTGTTTCAGCTCAAGAAATTTTTTCTTGACTTAAAAACGTAACAATTTTCAGCAAAAAAAAAAAATTTGTTGAATTGAAAAAAAAATCTTCTCGAACCAAAAAAAAAAATTTTTGGGACCAAGAAAGTTTTTTCTTGGTTTAAAGAATTTATGTTTTAGACTAAGAAAATTATGTCTTCCGCGAAGGAAATAATTTCTTGATCCAAATAATTTTTTTACTTCAATAAAGTAAGAAATTTCGCTTGGTTCAAGAAAAAAATTTCGAAGACATTTTATTTCTTGTTTCAAGATTTCCTTTTTTTCTGTGTAATTAGATCTGATCAGATCTGATTATATATGAGTCTATGTATAATTAGATATGATCATACCTGGCTGTTATAACCCCATATATAATCATACATGTCTATATATGATCAGATCTATTTATATATGTCTAAATATAGTTAGATCTGATCATACCTGGCTGTTATGACCCCATATATAATCATGTACAAGTCTATATATGATCAGGTCTGATCATATATGAGTCTATATAAAATTAGATATAATCACACCTGGCTGTTTAAACTCCATATATAACCATATATGAGTCTATATATGATCAGATCTGATCATCTATAAGTCTATATATAATCAGATATAATCATACCTAGCTGTTATAACCCCATATATGATTATATATAAGTCTATACATGATTAGATCTGATCAGACATGATTGATACAAACCCATATATAATTAGATATAGGCCTATATATAATTAGATCTGATCGGACGTGACTGATATAAACCTATATGTAGTTATATATGTCTATGTATGATTAAATCTGATCAGATTTCATTGATATGAAACCTATAAATATTTAAATATGTACACTGGTCACAGAAATTAAGGGATAGAAAAAAAATCCGAAATTTTTAGGTGATTTTCAACATGCTGTAACTCGGTGAAAAATGGTCGTATAAGAAAATTAAAGAAAGCAAATTGTAGCCTCAAGTTTCTAGTTTTCAGATCTGGACCTCAAAATTTTTTATCATGTACGGTTCCGGAGTAATCACAAGAAAACCAACGAAAAAAAAATTTTTTTAATTTTTGCTGGTCTTTCAATACCTTCATGGGCGACAATAAATTTTTTTGAATAATCCGACTGTCTGACTTTTCTAGAAAATTTTATGCCCTTTAATTTGGTGGCCTGAAAAAGTCTCTACGACGATTTGGCGCCGAGTTATCATTGATCAAAGCAAAATAGTCCATTTTGGCTTTGATAATCAATAACTCTGGATGTATTGGTCGTACAGAGAATGGAAGTAGAGTTTTGAAAACTGGAAAACATTCTCTATAAGGCGGAATTAGTGGCATTTAATAGAAAAATTTTTTTTAAAGCGATATTGTTTGGTGAAAAACAGGTCAAAATTCACAAATTTAAGGATATTCGGAAATCTTGCTATAACTTTGGATATAACGGATGAACAAAGGATATCTTTGTTTTTTTTTTTCAACCTCAAAGTGTCCTGAAAAAACCCTGAAAATTTCAAATCGCTGCGATTTTTCATTCTTAATGCCCCGAAGCTTTAAATTTATCGATTTTGTCAAAAATCACCATAATTGGTAGTTTCTCGGTTTTTGTTCATTTTTTCGATTTGAAAATGTTTTTTTTACCGGTAATCTGCATTTCTTCGATCAAAAAGATCGATTATCGAAAAAAATTGAAAAAAAACAAATTTTGAAAAAATTTTTTTTTTTTCAAAATTTTTTTTTTGTTGTATCTGCAATGATTTATCAGTGTCAAAAAAAAATCCTAAAATTTTTTTTAACGCCGGCGTTAGAGTTACCCAAAGCGCATGTTTGTTAAGTTGACATTTAAAGCAGATGCAGTTACAGCGGTAAAAAAAATTTTAGGAATTTTTTTTGACAATGATAAATCATTGCAGATACAACAAAAAAAAAAATTTTGAAAAAAAAAAATTTTTGAAAAAAAAAATTTGGAAAAAAAAAAATTTTTTTTCAAAATTTGTTTTTTTTCAATTTTTTTCGATAATCGATCTTTTTGATCGAAGAAATGCAGATTACCGGTAAAAAAAACATTTTCAAATCGAAAAAATGAACAAAAACCGAGAAACTACCAATTATGGTGATTTTTGACAAAATCGATAAATTTAAAGCTTCGGGGCACTAAGAATGAAAAATCGCAGCGATTTGAAATTTTCAGGGTTTTTTCAGCACACTTTGAGGTTAAAAAAAAGACGAAGATATCCTTTATTCATCCGTTATATCCAAAGTTATAGCAAGATTTCCGAATATCCTTAAATTTGTGAATTTTGACCTGTTTTTTACCAAACAATATCGCTTTAAAAAAAATTTTTTTATCAAATGCCACTAATTTCGTCTTATAGAGAATGTTTTCCAGTTTTCAAAACTCTGCTTCCATTCTCTGTACGACCAATACATCCGGAGTTATTGATTATCAAAGGCAAAATGGACTTTTTTGCTTTGATCAATGATCACTCGGCGCCAAATCGTCGTAGAGACTTTTTAAGGCCACCAAATTAAAGGGCATAAAATTTCCGAGAAAAGTCAGACAGTCGGATTATTCAAAAAAATTTATTGTCGCCCATAGAGGTATTGAAAGACCAGCAAAAATTTTGAAAATTTTTTTTTCGTTGGTTTTCTTATGATTACTCCGGAACCGTACATGATAAAAAATTTTGAAGTCCAGATCTGAAAACTAGAAACTTGAGGCTACAATTTGCTTTCTTTAATTTTCTTATACGACCATTTTTCACCGAGTTACAGCATGTTGAAAATCACCTAAAAATTTTGGATTTTTTTTCTATCCCTTAATTTCTGTGACCAGTGTATATAGATATATATATATAACCTGATTAAAAGAAACGATTCGAACCGATTTGCAATGTTACATGCTTATAAGAAGGGCGACTCAAAAGTATTCAAAATATTCAAAAGCATTAAAAAGTATTTAAAATTTTTTTTTTCTGATCGTTTCAATCGTTTCTTTTAAAAAGGGTATATATATATATATATATATATATATATATATATTAAATAATATGACAACTTTTTAATATCAATGTTATTAAAATTTTATTCTGTCAACTATCAGTCAAACTTAAATCCCCAATACTTCAAAAATGTTCAAAGGTTTCGGCAGCAATTTAAAAGTATAAAGTATCAATTTGTTTATTTGAGTTTAGTAATGCCATAAACTTTTCTTAATTATAAGTGTAGAACAGACTAGAGGATCAGACTACAATCCATCGATAACCAAAGTTAAGCAGCATCGGCATGGGACATGAATTGGACGGGTGACCGCGTAGTAAAATAGTTGCCAACGGATAATAATTTTATTTTTTTTATTATTTAATTTTAACCAACATTTATGTTGATAATGTAACGTGGTAAATTGAATTTACCGCGTTCAAATTAATTCAAAATAAAATATATTGTTCACACCGTCGATGTAGTTGCAATACCACCCAGGGTTATCCGGCTAGGTTGCGACTAGTCGACCGGGGAGTGAAAATTGGAGGCTCGTCTGTTAGTCCCCAATTAGCGTTAAGTAGGAGTGACTGATAACCGAAGACGCCCGAAGTCATGCGGGGAGTAAGATTTTATAAACGGAAGCCGGAACGAAAAGCGGCACTCGTCATGAGAACGACCGGACCGTCGAGACGTAGAAAAGTGAGTGGACAACTGAATAGACGCCATCAATAGACGCCGCCAACAGACACCGTAAATACATTCAGCAGGTAATTATTCAATTGCGACTTGGGTTTTACTGTGGAACCAAGCGATTAGTTTTTCTAAAATTATATATAAAATACCAGGCAGGTAGCCGGTATTTCTTTGCAAAAATATTTACGGTGTCTAAAAAACAGGTGAAGGAGAGAGCGAGGATTTTGAGGATTGAGAAAGAGAGAGAGAGGACTATTACTCGAACGAGACAAAGAACGGAACCAGGACAAGACGAGATATACAGACCAGGACAAATATAACGACGAGAAGGAAAATTGAACTGTTGTAAAGGTATTTATATAAATTTATTCCAGTCCGGAAGCCGGAAAAATTTATTAAGTATTTAGTCGTATATCTGGTATCGTCGCGTCGTAAATAAAACTCGAAAATTCATTAATCAATTCGGAAAATTAATATTTATAAATTGGCTAGAATCAGATTAGATAAATTAATTAAATTAATTAACTCCAGGCAGGTTGCCGGAGCTATTGCGTAGTAAAATATTTCCAGGCAGGTCGCCAGAAATGTTCTAGAAATTTTCAGGTCGATCGTGTAACTCGCGCACCGGAAATTATCGAGTCTAGTCAATAATCGAGTCGATAAAATTAATTTAAATAAATTAATTAAGAAGATAAATAAAATTAATTAAATCAAAATAAGAAAGCAAGAGTCTCGGTAATAATTATAAAGTCCGTGGTCAAGGTCACCGATAGTGACAAGTCAATATTAATTAAGGAAAATTAATTTAAATAAAATAAACAATTAATTAAATAAATAAATAAATGGAAAAGAAAATTTAAGAAATCAATGCGGTAATAAAATAATTGAAAACTTGGAGGAATGAGATGCTGATAAGAGCTTGGAAAAAGTGACGGAATCGCACAAGTTGTAGAAACAGAGTGAAATTAAAATATAGAAAGGAATTAAGGAGTAATAAAAATAAATAATTAAGTAATTGAATTAATCTACTTAAATAAAATATTTAATTAATTAATTCATTTATTAAAAAGTTGTGGCGGGAAAATTAGTCAATGGCAGGATGCCATTTATTTAAATTCAGTGTGAGTGTGTGATAGTCCAGGGGACTGAGTGAGTGTGCGTGTAAAATATATCAGGATGATCATGATTTTAAAAACTAGAAAATAAGGTCTCGCGAAGGTTAAGCGATTTTAATTTAGCTGCCAAAGGTAGTTGGCTATATTTTAATTATTGCGGGTTATAAAATGGATTAGATTAAGTGAATCATTGCGGGTTATAAATATATTAAAAGGTTATAATGAAAGGTTTATATTAAAAGGTTATAATAAAAGGATAAAAGGTTTATATAAGTTATAAGGTATATAGTTATAAGGTATATAAGTTATAAGGTATATAGTTATAAGGTAATAAGGTTTATAAGGTTTAAAAGGTTATAAGGTTATAAGATAAAAGGTTAAAAAGGTTTAAATAAATAAAAGGTATAAAAGTGGAAAATTAAAGTTATAAATATTTATTTATAAACTATCCTTCCTCTTCCTTCTCTTACAATTAAACAAAATTACACCGACCCTGATGATCTAAGATCCGGCTCTGGGAGGCCGTTATTACTTCCAGTGGCGCCCTTTGTAAGGACGACCAGAGTAGCAGCTTAGCCCTGTTATAATAAAGACAATAAATCCTAATTGAATTACTTAATTAATAATTTACAGATATTCTATATGAGATTCTAAAAATGACTATAGTCGTTCATGCATGATCATATATGAACATATCTGTTCATATATAAACAGATCAAGTTATGTATGATCAGACCTGGCCAATTTTTGGATCTGATCATATATAGACAATTATGCATGATCATATATGATTAGACAAAATCTTTTTTCATCGGGGGGGGGGGAGGGGGTAACAGCTAGTAGTTCTTTATTATTATATAAAGTTTTATATAATTATACAGGACCATTATCCATATATAATTATACGTAATTATATACAATTTTTTTTTTACTCGGGCACCGTTTGTTCGTCGCGCCGCGATTTTCTGCCGCCATGTATTTAATATTGCGATGTTACCAAGTATCATCATAACTATGATTTTTAAAAATTCAAACCACACAACCTTATACGACTAAACGATTGTTAACTTTTTTAGAATTTTTTTACTAAAATAAAAATTTTGTATTAAGAAAAAATATTAAAGAAAGAGATGGATTAAATTAGCTGGAAATAAGTTTCTGGTGAAAACTGGTAACACTGCGCATAAACTCAGCTTCCGAGTTTACTCGTATCAACGATAAATCACCGTGTTTCTTAGGTTTTTTAACAATAAAAATTGCTTTTTTTAATATTTAAAATATCGGAAAATTACTATCACTAACAAACGCAACAGCCCAGAGCAGCCTTAGCTATCCAAGATACATCAAAGAAAAAGCCTTAGAGAAAAGTAGTCTTAGAAACTATTTTCGTTATTTATCATTTTATTCGAAGCTCGGCACCCGTTGGTGACCGATAACTAATAAGACGTTTTATTTGCGTCTTCAGCACATAATAAAGTATGTTGATTTTTATGAATGAGTATATAATCTGAAATATCGTCGAAGTGAAAGTGTTTTCTCTTTATTTACTTGAATTAGTAAACCTTTATTACCGTACAAATCAAATTTTTAATGACCTTAGTCATTTATGCTGTGAATAGTTTTATAATAACAATAGTCCGGCGTTCAAATAAAGCAATAAATGAAATAAAATATGCATATATATATGTATATATATATATATATATATATATATATATATATATAGATACATATATATATATATATATGTGTATATATATATATATATATATATAGTAGAAACAGAGACAAAACCCCAAGACACTGTTAGGGCGTCGCATACAAACAATTCTCGTGAACTAAAACTTAGAACAAAAGTCTTTACTTTTGTTCTTTGCTCGAAAGTTTTCCAAATTATGACAGTGAGTAAAAGATAAAAAAGGTGGACTATCCTTTAAGATTGCTGTGACATTGCATTTGTATGGAAAGGACGATTAAAAAAAATAACGAGAAATTCAGACTTTCACAATGCTTCTTTGAATCCATACTTCGTCGATCTTGAACTCCGTGTCACTACATTATCTTTTTCTCACCACCTTTTTCCCATTCCACGCTTGTAAATTCTTGATTTATGTCATCTTGTTCAAGGTTCCAGAATGGAGATGCAAAGGCAAAGCTCGCTTGAGCAATGATCGTTCAAGCTTTTATTTTTCTCTCTTGAGTTTAAATTAGGTTTAGATAGTATCAAATATATGTTCTTCTTTTCGTTCGTTACAATGATTTGAAAATATCAATAAAAGTACTGAAAACTGATAGTTTAATTAGTGAATGTGAAGCAATTGCTTTTTTTCTTAAAGAAAATCGAAGTCTGTAAATAGACAATTTCTTATCATGCAGTTTACTCAGACGAAACAATTCCAGTCAATATGATTAAGCTTAAATATGATAATTAGAATAGTATTTTAACGTTAATAGGAGAAGTTCAAAAAAATGGTCTTGTTGATTTCTCAATAATATGTTTAGACTGATTAAAAAAAAACGACTTTTCTTCAGAAATTATATGAGAAATATTGGTCGAGTTGACGAAAAAAAGTACTGTCAATGTTTGAGCTCTTAATATTAATAAGAAGAACCACATTATTGCAATTTTCGATTTCCCATTTAAATAACATGGAAAAAATGTTTTTAAAGTTTAAAGTTTTATTATTCACTAGTTGAACCCTTTACAAAGAAGGGCACTTATTATTTTGCAATAAATTTAAATTTTCGAAAATCATTCACGGTCAATGTTAGATTCACCGTCGATTTTAGTGTTATTTGTATTTTTCGGCGAAACTCTCAGACTTATCTTGAAATGTTAGAGAAACTTTTTCTGGTGATTATTCCGTGTCCTCTAACTTATATTTGGCAACGTTTTCAGAATTCCTGAAAGATCTTTAGTTATTTGCATTTAAAAGTCAAAAACGATCCACAATATTTTACGATGTCTGATAGTTTTACTGGAAAAGACAAATAATAATAAAATTTAAGATGAGTTGAACTGTGACCGTGAATAACATGTAACAAATTAAATTTATTAAAAAATTCACCGATGAGTGGTAAAATTCCTAACTTTAAAAAAATTTTTTCCCATGTTATCAAAATAGAACTCTAAAATTGCGGGAAGGCGGTTGTTGGTATTAATACTAAGAACTTAAACTTAAACAATATTTTTTTTTCGTTATCTCAAATAATATTTTCCGTACAATTTTTCGAAAAAAAATATTCGATTTTTTTAATCAGCCCAATATATACAGATAACTCAGTGAACACATCAACGTAACAGGGATGTCACATTTATGGAATGAAAACTTCCGGTTACGTAAAATCGTAAGTCACATGTACATCACATCTTCATAACATGTATATCACAATTTCACACTCATTTACGTAACATTGTTACGTAACATAATGAACGTAAATGTGATGTTAATGTGACGTACATGTTACATTGGTGATATAACGGTAATGTTATTTGAATATCATATTTACATAACATAGAAGTCATGAAAAAATACAAATTTTACGTTAAGTTTATATAACAGTGACCTCTAAGTGACATCATTTTCTATTAAATTGTACAAAGCACTTTTATGCGCTAGAAATTATAATTGCTATATTAAAAAAAAAATTCATAAAGAAAAAACATAAGAAATATTAATATGTGATTTATTGGCTGAAAAACATACATACTTTTTTTATATGAAAGTATATTTTTTTAATTATACATTTAAAAATCTCCAAGTTCTTACTTTTGTTTATTTTTCTCGATACTGAAATATTATTTGTATTCTTTGAGTATCGTCCCATACGGGTCGATACCAGACAAAAATGTATCCGTTGGACTGGTTACCTCGAATGTGCATTCGATTGGGGGATAAAAGGTGGATCATATGTATCCTTGGAGGAACAATTTGCGCGCCCATAAATTTCTTAGCGGTGGTTTCTTGAACTACCATATACACTTATCCAAAAAATTAAAGGAACAAAAAAATTTTATAAATTTTTTAGTGATTTTTGGAAGGCTGTATTTTCGTGAAAAAGGATCATATCGCAAAAACAAAAAAAGCAAATTGAAGCTTGAAATCTCTAGTTTGAAGATCTTTCAACCATAATATTTTTTCGAGCCACGGTATTTACGGAATCATAAGAATAAGGTCGAGACAAAATTTTACTAAATTTTTTAGTTTTGTTTTTATGGTCTACGGGGCCGAGAAAAATTTTTTCGAAAAAACGAATTCATGGCTCGCTTAGGAAATTTATTCAGCTACAATTCGCTTTTTTTCGTTTTTCTATATGTCAATTTGCTGCTGAGATATCAGCCTTTAAATGAAAAAGGATCCTTTTGTCTTTGATTATGGATATCTTCCCATGCAGGAGCCGCCAGAGTTGAACCACAGGGCCCTACTTGGCCCAGCACTGGGGAACCTAGCTTTGGCACATCTATATTGGCCCATGCTTGGCTCAAGATTGGGTACTCAGTCTTGGCCATTACAATGGGGAGCCAGACTTGGGCCAAGACTGGGTAACCTAGCCTCGGCCGTTCAATGGCAACCCAGGCTTGGGCCAAGACTGGGTAATCTAGGCTTGGCCGTTACAATGATTACCCAGACTTGGGCCAAGGCTGGGTTCCCCTGTCTTGGCCATTCAATGACAAGCCAGGCTTGGGCCAAGATTAAGTAACCTAGCCTTGGCCATCCAATGGGGAGCCAGACTTGGGCCAAGACTGGGTAACCTAGCCTTGGCCGTTCAATGGCAACCCAGGCTTGGGCCAAAACTGGGTAATCTAGGCTTGGCCGTTACAATGATTACCCAGACTTGGGCCAAGGCTGGGTTCCCCTGTCTTGGCCATTCAATGGCAAGCCAGGCTTGCGCCAAGATTAGGTAACCTAGCCTTGGCCATCCAATGGGGAGCCAGACTTGGGCCAAGACTGGGTAACCTAGTCTTGGCCATTCAATGACAACCCAGGCTTGGGCCAAGACTGGATGCCCCTGCCTTGGCCGTCCAATGGCAACCCAGACTTGGGCCAAGGTAGAATTACCCAAGTTTGGCTATACCTATGGTTTAATAAGTAGATCATATAAATGTATCAGTTCAACGTTAGTAGGTTCGTCCAGTAGCTATCGTTCGGACCCAGCAATCTGGAGGACAGCAGTTCGCGCCCGGAGCCCAGCAGAATTTTCACCGAGTTTTTTTCACATCATTTACCTCCTTCAGATAGTTTAAACGTTAATGATCATAAAATCTACGATGTTAATAATAATAAAATTTTTTTTTTAATTAAATTTATTCGTTTCCTCGAGGCATGGGCAAGGTCTGGCAAAAAAGTCAGGGCCAGGACTGGCAACCAAGCATGGGCCAGGTCTAGCAACCAGGTCTGGCCCAATGTTATCATTCCAGAGTCCTACCAAGGCTGGGCCAAGGCTGGCTTACAAGCTTGGGCCAAGGTTTTACATACTTGGGCCAAGCCTGCGCCAAGCCTGGGCCCATCGTACTTTCCTCTCTGGGTTAGCAAATAATAGCCGCACAGTAATTTATAAGGCAGTTTAAGAAACTTGAATGAATTCCCTACAAGCTCCATTTTCGATTTTTCGAAAAAAAATTTTTTTTATCTTTGATATCCATTTAAAGAACCCATGAAAAATGGCCATTTTCTGGTTTTTTAGTCGACTCATCGCTACTCTGCAAATATTGATAAAAAAAATAATGTTGCCAGATAATTTTACAGCTTAATGTACCCTCAAAAACCCTGGAAATTTTCAGATTGATCCATTTAACCGTTTGTCCGGTCCGATTGCTCAAAGTTTTACAAAACAATTAAAGGAACAAGTTTTGTTCCTTAATTTGTGTAATCGTTATTAAAATGAAAAAATCAATTTTTCTGGATTTTCTTTTATTTTTGCGTTAGTTATTCAGTAAATGTAAGGTAAAGAGAAAAAAAAAATTTTTTCTGAAAAACGAGATAAAACAAGAATTTTTTTACTTTTTTTCTTTTACGTTTTATTCAGTTTTTTTCTTATTCTTTCGTTTTCCGGAAAAACATTTTTTTTTCTCTTTACCTTACATTTACTGAATAACTAACGCAAAAATAAAAGAAAATCCAGAAAAATTGATTTTTTCATTTTAATAACGATTACACAAATTAAGGAACAAAACTTGTTCCTTTAATTGTTTTGTAAAACTTTGAGCAATCGGACCGGACAAACGGTTAAATGGATCAATCTGAAAATTTCCAGGGTTTTCGAGGGTACATTGAGCTGTAAAATTACCTGGCAACA
Organism: Microplitis mediator; assembly: GCF_029852145.1. Classification (NCBI taxonomy): domain Eukaryota; kingdom Metazoa; phylum Arthropoda; class Insecta; order Hymenoptera; family Braconidae; genus Microplitis; species Microplitis mediator. Next base: position 9,206,394 of record NC_079971.1, read on the forward strand.
TTATTTTTTTATCAATATTTGCAGAGTAGCGATGAGTCGACTAAAAAACCAGAAAATGGCCATTTTTTATGGGTTCTTCAAATGGATATCAAAGATGAAAAAAAATTTTTTTTCGAAAAAATCGAAAATGGAGCTTGTAGGGAATTTATTCAAGTTTCTTAAACTGAATTTTAAATAACTGTGCGACCATTATTTGTTGAGATATCAATAATCAAAGACGAATGGATCCTTATTCATTTGAAGGCTGATATCTCAGCAGCAAATTGTCGTACAGAGATACAAAAAAAGGAAATTGTAGCTGAATAAATTTCCTAAACGAGTCATGAATTCGTTTTTTTGAAAAAATTTTTCCTAGCTTCGTAGATCTTTAAAACAAAACCAAAAAATTTAGAAAAATTTTGTCTCGACCTTCTTCTTATGATTCCGCAAAAACCGTGGCTCAAAACAATATTTTGCTAGGAGATCTTTAAACTAAAGATTTCAAGCGTCAATTTGCTTTCTTGTTTTTTCGATACGATCATTTTTCACGAAAATACAGCCTTCCAAAAATCACTAAAAAATTTATAAATGATCAATATTGCTATTTCATGACTGCAAGATGACGGTAAATTAACGGTAGAACTGTAATAAAAATACGCTACCCATTTCGTGCGATTATCAAAACAAAGTTCTGGTTCTTCACTGTGAGTAATATCTTCGCTGTTGATTACGGTAGAGTAACAATACAGCCTACTAGTTATCGTACACTACCACATTACGGTGGTTCACGGTAAACAATTTGCGTGATTAATTTTAGGACATTTTTGTTCATACTTATAAAGTTCTGATAAATCCACGCTGCGTGAATGTAAGGGCCTTATTTCCAAACCATTTATATCGATTCATTTTGTCTTTGTTTGGCAGATGGCACCATGTAAATTTTCGAATCGAGTAATAAAATCCTACGTAAGCATAAATTCCCAAAATAATAGGTTAGAGATCCAAAAACGACTCAAAAGTTATCCCGTACTAATTTATAAAATGGCACAGCAATTGGGTGATTTTCCAAAAACATTTTCTTACAAGGTAATTAACTCTAAGATTATGTTAATGTTTATAAATTTCAAAAACTTATCATTTATAACAGTACCGATAAAATTGAATATTTTCAATAAATTTTTTTCATTCACGGAAGCCCAATTTAAAGATAAATAGATCATTTGCTACAAATTATATATAATCAACATTACTGAAGAAGAGCATAAAAAATTACTCAATTTCTATAAAAACTTTTTTCATCAATGTATCGAGTGATTAATTAATTGTTATTAATTTAACAGGTACAAAAACTTTCTCAGGTCGATGATGCAGCTTTATTTTTACATGAGATGACTTATCATGATATCTTGGCTTGCCAAAATCGACGAGAGAGGTATATGGAAATTAATTATTATAAATTAACGGTATTATATTTGCCTAATAACTGTACTTCGATTTATAACTGCATATAAATACTTTAAAGGAAATGTGCACTCGAGAGGATGGTCACCGTGGCACCTAATGATAATTACCACAATGAAGATGAAGACGTTTGTGATGACAACGATGACGATGACGATGATGATATACTTAATCGTGTCGGCTGATAGCCACCTAGTACTTTTATAGAATAATTTTAAGTTATCGCATTCATAGCATTAAAATTTTAATTTGTAAGCTTTTATAATTGTAAAACTATTTTTCGGTCTCAATATATAGATATTTAATTGTAACTTAAGTTTTATTAATCATCAACCCAGACAAACATCCTCGCAGATTCCCAGTCTATAAGCCACTGGCTTAGACTAAAATAAATATTAAATTAAGTCCAATAGTTTGGACGTAACAGTATATCTCCTAATTGATAACAACTGTGAGTAATGTTTTTTTAAATCTCGGTGAAATTAAAACTCCTTTTTTTTTCTAATTGATGCTTAAAATTTTTTTTTTTAAGTAGGGGTCATTGTCTGAAAATGCCTTTAAATGAAATTAACTCATTTAGGAAAAAGTTGCTTTTTTTACTTTTTAGGCTATGAAACGGAAGTGAAATAATCTTAGACTTCCTCGTGATGGAAATGATGAAACATTATGAGAGGCTTGGGCGTTGCCTTTAATTCCGGCGGAACGATATTAGGAGGCTATAGACCTTATTATTCAATCGTTGAAACAAATGCACTTCCGCATTTTTTTATGATTGTTTCAGCCTCATATTTTCAACGGGTACATTTATCGAAATGGCCGCTGTTATTGGCGTTTTTTGCAATATGTCTTTCAGTTCCATCTTTATGAAAATCTGGCGAAACTTTCTCATGTCAAAGTAACTAAAATGCTACGGACCATCAATAGTAGTCGTGGAAACCAGAAAACGTTTGCTGAATCCTACAATCACATGATTAATCACTACTGAAGTATCATTATCGTCACCACCGAAACACGGTACTGCGTAAATTGGCATATTGACTGTAAAATAAAAAAAATTTAAAAATCTTGTAACAGTAAAACCTAATTTTAATACAGACTCAAATATACTTACCAATTTTAGAAAGCGTGTATTCAATGATTAGGTTACTGATGACGGTTTCCAGATCAACTGTAAGTACCGCACCCGGTTTATAAGTTGAGTATATTTCTTTGATTAGTGCTCTCTCCGGCTTAGACGTAAATATCAATGAATGATCCAACCCCTTACGTATAATGATAAATGATTTACGAATTGCTGTATTGAAGGGATTGCCATCTGCGTTTCCAGTGGCAGAAGGATGATGTCAACTTCGCCATTCCGTAGAAACATTAAATTCATTTTAATGATACTTAAGTAGTGATTAATTATGTGATTAATAATTATTAATAATAGTTATAAAATATTATTGCTTAGTTCCACTAATAAGAAGCCAAGTGTAAAATTAATTACCTGGTCAATTAAGCGTCCGAGTCGTAGGCCGATCTATCCGGTTGTGTGTAAATCTCGGTCAGGGTTGCCAGATAATTTTTGTCCGAGTCGCCCCATCGATGATCAAAAGTAGCGAAATATTTTAACAAGTCGCCCAATAATTTTCAAGTTTATAATAATTTTTGTGGCTTACAATTCATTTTCTATTAGCCAATAAAAGTACACTATTATTTGCCGCATAAATTAAAATTAACTTTTTGAAAAGTATTATTGCCTTTTTTTTTATGTAGTGAAAAATTATAGGATGTTTTTAGGATAAATTTGATGAAAAAATAATCTTAATTAAAATTTTTTAGAAGCTATTAATTATTTTTTATTGCAAATAGCAGAATATCGTTACGCAGGTTCTGATTGACATCAAATGTTGAAACGTTATATTTCTTATTCCTTGATCAAACCCAATAATTACTCAAAAATTCTTACTCAATAAAATTACTCAATAAATCAAAACTCAAATTAAACAAATCGGGCTACGTTACACTTCGCCCACTGGTCACCCCTCTCATCTCCTCTAGGTCCTGACGGGCGCCAGCTGACTTTTATTTCCCCGGTATCGGCAACCGGTCTAAACAGACACGTAAATTAAAAGCTAAAAGCTAAATCCTTTGGAGATGAGAAACGTGAGCGGTGGTAGCGGCTTGTCCTGGTGCGCTTAGTATGCTAGATTTTGGAGAGAGAGTTGCGGTTCTTATGACGTGATAAAAGCCAATTAATCAAATTAATTTTAAAATAAAATAACAAATCCAAACCAAATAAAATACCGCGAATATGATGCGAGAGTGACATGGAGGGCCCAAAAGTCCCGCGGTCCAGTACTCTCGGTCCATCAAACAAATAAATACCTGAGTAAAACATCGGGAACCTCTCGACGACGACGAATCACGAAACTTACACACTTCCCGATAATTAAAGAAAATAAAATAAATAATGCGGTAATTTGCGAGGATAATTAACACGACAAACGGCTCCAAGAGCACCATACACAGAACTACTGGCTCCAAACGATGACAGTTGGCAAGGTTTACGGTCGAGGTCCACCGTGGCGACTCTCTGACTCACCACCGCTTGCTTCTAAACCCCAAACTCGACTACTGGGTCCACTCGTACACGAGTGACGCCGAATCGCAACTTACTCATTCGCCGGTAGTTGCACAACTGCCACATGATAATCTCCCACTCTAACTCGCTCGCTCCACTCCTTCTCTTTCACTCTCACATTCGCGCTTCTCCATTCATCCTTACCTTCACAAGCATACAAGCCGTGGACTCACGGGCCTTCCCGTAATGTCACTCCCCCTGATATCCGAAGTTACCGAATTCTTGGCTTCCTCGAGCATCGCAAACGAGGCCTGCCATCCCCAAATCAACGTACACGTACCCCTGCTAACTCCGGGTACCGACACGAGGGGGCGGCGAAATCTCAGTCGCACCTCCGTGATCACCACGTCAACCCCGAGGGCTAAGCCTAGGCCTAGTCGTCATCACTGGTCGGGAGGCACGTTATCTTGGCCACTATCCGCGACACAGCTAGACATCCCATATTAAATCCACGCTCCATCACACAGACACTCAAATACAGACAACGTACCGTACACGTACGCGTCACTTTTACTTTTCCCTACACACGTACTCGATACTCTCAGCTCACCATTTACCACACTCGACTGGACATCCATACTCACTTTATCTCTCTCTAACACACAAACTTGCACTCACTTTATCTTCAACTCCACCTCTTCGGCAATGTAACGTCACAATGTATACACATTTCTTTATCTGATTGTGAAAAATAAAATAACAATTTACTTTCAAGAGTTATGATGAAATCATCACGCGCGTTAAAATTTATAATTTTTTATAAGAAATAAAATTACTACTCAAAACCAAGATCCCAACCAACTGAACTGAGACGAAATAAATGAGACTGACTAAACGATCAGAAATTTATGTCACCGAAAAAATATCTACTTAAAAGACTTGACACAAGTGACGACAAAAAGTAAATCACAAATAGTAGTAAAATAAGTCATCTAAACAAATTTTTAATTGACATAAGACAGGAAAAACAACACAAATTTTCTCTGTCTCCGGAACCAACATTTGCAAGTCTTATTTATACCAAAAAAGGTGACTTTGAGACGAAAAAACAATTTATCTTATCCTTTTAGAAGACATCTTAAAGTTTTCTTTGTGCTACTTGGGAAACAAAATGTTTTTATACGTACATACTGCATTGAAATGAAGTTTGATTCGAATCATTGGCGAAATCGACAGCCACTTCTAAAAATCCACCCACTCGTCAGATTCGGCAACTTCCGGAAAAATTTTGTCACTCCTAAATGTGTCTAAAATCATACCAACTCTTCCTCTTTATAGTCTCCTTCGATCATCATAGAATGTCATCTAACTTGTTCTTTAGTTTAAATCATATTATCAGCAAAAAATATTAAAAACCCAGTTTTTAATATTTTTCTGGGATATTTCATAGATTATTACTCTGACCTAAGTCGAAACTCATTCAAATCTTGATTTTGATCGCTGACATTGATTTCTGCCTCAATACGTTTATTTCATAGAACGTAATCGGGAATATAAATTTAAAAACCGCTTCTTCATTAATGATTTTCGATTTTAAAATTTTTAAACTTTAGCATAAATCGATACTTGTTAGAGCTTGAAAAGCTCATAAAAAATCAATTGCATGTAAGAATAAAACAATGGCATTTTTAAGCTCGAAGATCTCGATATATATTCACACTTGAAATCCTTGAGCTCGAAAACAGCGGAAAATTTTTAAGCTGGGCAGCAAGGCCAACCGACCCCCAGTTTTTTTTTATTTTATATATCTGAAAGCCTATTTAATCGATTCATATAAAATGGACAGGAAAGTTGGTAGCTGACAAGCTTTTCCGATTACTGCCAAAACTATTCAAATTGATTAATTATTTAAAAAGCTTTTGAGAATTCACACACATACACACACACACACACACACACACACACACACACACACACACACACACACGCGCGTTTATACTCGGACATCATTATGAAAATTCCAATTTCTATGTATGACCATATCAAGTTATACCCATATAACAATCTAGTAGCAATCTTGCGCATGCTTAATCTCAAGTCCACTAGTCTATGTATTTCTATGACCATGTATCTTGCTGCAAACACTAGCCCCGAGTTTTATATTGCAAGTCTTTTGCAAGACTTGTTAAAAAACTGCGTGTTACGTTATACAAGAACTGTGCCTGAATATTGAACATAATTCGCTCAAGATGTATTGATACAGTTCACTTGAAAATGTCTTGCACTAGAAATTATCTGCAGATACTACGGCATATCTTTCGCCAAATCTGCTCAAGGCGTGTCATATTACACAGTCTATCTTAATCCCGTCTCTGTCATTTTATCCCCTCTATTGACACACGTTACCAGATCTCAGTGGTACGCGATTGAAGGTACAATTTGTCGGGAAAACTTTGGCGCTAAAGAGTTTATTTTTCACATCATAAATGCCATAGTAATGACAATATGCATTTGCATATTTATAAACTAATTATTAACATAAAAATAACATTTAATTCATCACTCGTAATAACTTATTCGTGAAAATAATACATTCTTTGGATCTTGGTTATTGTTTAAAGAAAGAAATATAGGTTTACAAGTAAAAGATTAAATTTCTATTGTTTTCTTGAAATCATGAAATATTTTTAATTAGATTGTTATCAAATAAAACTTTTATGTTTATTATATTGAGATTTATTTCATTTTTGACACACCTTCAATAAAAAATGTTTTTATCTGAACGATTAATTTTTCAGCTAAGTAATTAAACATTAACTTTCGCTTGTTTCACGAAGATATTGCCTTCTTAATTTGTAATGAAAATAATTTTTTTTCAATGTAATTACAAAAAACTATCAATACTTGCACTTTTTTATCAGAGTAAACGATTAAAGTTTTCAAAGAGTTTGAAAGAAATTATATTAATATGTCTCAGGGTATCTCTCGTGTTATCCTAAAACGAATGTTTTAAAACTCAAACCATCTATTATAACCACAACTTATTCCGAATTATGAATTCAATTTTTTTGTTGCTAGAATTGTATTTATCAGTTTGTTTTCTTGGTTTGAATCCTCACATTCATTAAATTTTATTTGCAGTCGAATATATTCGAAACATTAATATTTTCTATGTTATTTTTAATTTCGTAATTATTTCATAAATATGCAAATGCATATTGTAATTACTACGGCATTTATTATTTGAAAAATAAACTCTTTATCGCCGAAGTTTTCTCGACGAATTGTACCTTCAATTACGTACCATTGAGATCTGGTAACGTGTGCCAATAGAGGGGATAAAATGACAGAGACGGGATTGAGATAGACTGTGTAATATGACACGCCTTGAGCAGAACTCGCGCAGGATATGCCCAAGTACCTGCAAATTATATTTGGTGTAAGATATACCCAAGCAAACTGTAACAATACATCTTCAGTAAGATATATTCAATATTCTTGTGCAGCTTTCGAAGTATAACATAACACAATATTATTTAACATGTCTTGTGCAAGACTTGTAGCATAAAACTATGGACCAGTGTTTGCAGCAAAATACATAGTCCTATAATCGAAGTATTACCGTACGATGGACGGTGTGGCTCAATAAGTTATAGATCAAATTGAACGGAATATAGTATAGTACCGGATAGCTCAACTGGTAGAGCACTCGGCGCGATACCGACATGGTCTGGGTTTGATTTCCAGTTCGGGCTATCTATATTTTTCTCAATTTGTCTATAAATTGTCTTATTGAGAAGGTTAATTGTAAGTGTAGGTTTCAATATATTTAAAAAGTGGTGTATTACCGTACGATGTATTTTAAAATATAGTGAAACCTAAACATGCAAATAACCTTCTCAATAAGAGAATTTACAGATAAATTGAGAGAAATATAGATAGCCCGAATTGGGAATCGAACCCAGACTAATTCGGTATCGCGCCAAGTGCTCTACCAGTTGAGCTATCCAGTACTATACTATATTCCGTTCAATTTGATTTATAACTTATTGAGCCACACCGTCCATCATACGGTAATACACCAATTTTAAAATATAGTGAAACCTAAACTTACAATTAACCTTCTCAATAAGACAATTTATAGATAAAATGAGAAAATTATAGATAGTCCGAACTGGGAACCGAACTATAAATCGTATAAAGACATAGACAACAATTGGACTTGAAACCAGAATTTTGCACGATTGCTAGAAGACTATGTTGCGTACGTTATCTTGGACAATACCATATAGTCTATTAAAAGATTTCTATTATTGGTGTCTTGACCAGCAACTTCTACACAGAAAAAACAGTTTACTTGGTTCAAGAAAAATATTGTCTTCCGAATTTTCTTTCTTGATTTAATAAAAGTAGAACACTTGATTCAAAAACTTTTTTTTGGTTCAAGACAGTAAATTCTCTTGCTCCAAAAAATTTATTTTTGAAGCGAAATTGAAAATTCCTTGGTTTAAGAAAAAAAATTCATGGATACAGAAAATAAGTCATCTCTTGCCAAAAAATCAACGTTTTGAATGAAAAAAAGTTTAACTTCGGCCAAAAAACTTTTACTTGCCCCAAGAAAAAAAATTTCTTACTCCAAAAAATAAATTGCTTAAGTGAAAATAGAAGTTGCTTGGGCCAAGAAAAAAAAAATTTCTTGCTCCAAAAGTTTGCTTCTTTAATGAAGACGTAAATTTTTCTTAGTCAAAAATGTATTCTCTCTCCGAAAGGTTGACATGTTAATTCTATTTTTATTTTTAATCTGAAACGTAATTTTTTTTTTTTTTTCCGAGCAAAATTATTCAAGACTTGAATTTCAAGTAAACTTTAATATTAAATATTAAAGTCATGATGTATTATAGGATATAATATAGTACAATTCAAAAGGGTACTTGTAGTTCTGTCAAATGACAGAAATGTACTCGAACAAAATCGTAATGAATTTTGGAATATAACACTTCTAAAATAAATGTCTTACCAGGGACACTACATGTCGTAGGCGCGATCTCGTGGCGAGCACCGAACTACCCCCGCTGCTGCTGTCTAGCACCAGTGACTTTCCCCTTCTCCATATCGATCTTTTCTCCCAAGAAATTTTTTCTCTTGGCTTAAGCAACTTTTGTTTTCTTGGTCGGAGAATACGAAAAAATAATGTATCTTGCTCCAAAAAAAATATCTCTCACTTTAAGAAATATAAACTCTTGAAACAAGTGAAAATTTTTTGATTTAAGCGTAAAAATATGTTGACGTGAGAAAAAAAATTTTGATTCAAGATAAAAATTTGAAGATAATTGTTTACTTGGGGCAAGTAAATTTTGATTTTCCGAATAGATCAAACAAAATTTCTTGAATCAAGAATATTTTCCTTGATTCAAGTTAACTGTTTTTTCTGTGTAACGAAAATGATTACATGGGTGCGATCTATGGCCATATCAAGCTATATATATATATCGTCATATCCAGTCATCCACGGCCATATATTGCCAATTTCAATATATGGTCATGTATAGAAAAATCATGTACGATCATATATTGCCGTGTATAAACCGTTTTCACCGAATATACATACGCGATCACATACGGGGGTCAGCATAATTGATAGCATCAAGTATTTAAAATCGGTAAAATCAAGGTTAAAAACTAGCAGTCTCGTTGATTTGTTCATGAATAATGAACATGACATCATCTGTCTTAGAAATTTCTTTATTCATTAGATCAATCTGAAAGATCTACTCAGTACCTTTCATTTCGCGATCTAATATTTTCTTTTGAATTAATTACTGTCTGTGAAACTTCATAAAATTTTATGCAATTCTAGAAAATTGAATTAATGTTTTCCAGGCCATTATCAGTATACAATTTTATCATATTTCTTTGAAGAAATTTCATAAGTTTCATTAAATCTTATGAAAAGATGTTTGCACGGGAGGTAACAGTGATTTGTGTGAAAATTATTACTTAATCTTTCAACAAAAGCACTCATACAAAATTTACCAAAACTATGTTTGAGACAATAGTAATAATTATTGAGAAAAATGCATTTAACACGAACGATATCCGGACAATTTGTTGGTTACACAATCGAGATGGCATCGAGAATGGTATTCTCAGCGTGCACCTTTTTCCTTTTATACCTATATATACATATATATATATATATATAAAAGTTTGTATTGATCTGTCTTACTACTCTCATCGACTCAAACTACCAACAAGTATTTCAATATCTGCTCCAATATATTCTTAAGTGAGCACTGAACCAAACGTGTGCGCCGTTATATTGGATTCCCATCACACCTTTTTATGCTTTTTTTTACTACTATAATAAACACTATCACTAAATCCGATATTCTCACTGACATACTATTATATTCCCAACAATTTTTCAGTTTATTCGCTTCGTTGCGAGAAAATACCCATAGATATTTATATATATATATATATATATTAGGGTGTGTCAAAAAAAAATGATTTTTTTTTTCTTTAGGTCTCATAGTCTCAATAGTTTCTTTGGGACCTAAAAAAAATCCTTCTAAAAAATCAGCTCAATATCTCGAAAATGGAGCTGACGGTTTACAAGTTCATTTTCCCATTTAAAATACACGTAAAAAAATTATTTTTTAGTTTTTCGAGGAAAAATGAATGAAAAAAATTTTTTTTCCGATTTTGACTCTCATACTTTGATAGGAAATCTAATTCCGTACAAAAATGTCCCCAATAGTCATGCTCGTAACTACAATACAAAAAAAGTTACAAGCCTTCAAAGTTCGAAAAAAAATAATTTTTTTGATGTATAATTATTGTTTTTACTTTATTGTTATTTAATGGGTGGTATATTTTGTTTTCTGAATTTAATTTGCAATCTTTTATAGAAAATCTATTTTATTGACTGATTGACACAGGTATAAAAAAAAAGTTAATCGTCACGGTTTTAAATTATTTTATACCTTGAAAGTTCAATAATTTTCTTTTTCTTTCACTTTATGAGCATGCTAAAATAATAATTTCTTGCGGAAAAGTAGATTTTCTGTAAACGATTGCAAATCAAAATTCGAAAAAAATACCACCAATTAAATAACGATAACGTAAAAACAACAATTATAAGTAAAAAAAAATCTTTTTTTTTTCGAACTTTGGAGGCTTGTAGCTTTTTTTGTATTATAGTTACGAGCATGACTATCAAGGACATTTTTGTAGGGAATTAGATTTCCTGTAAGGGTATGAGAGTCAAAATCGGAAAAAAAAAATTTTTCATTGATTTTTCCTCGAAAAACTGATAAATAATTTTTTTACGTGTATATTAAATGGGAAAATGAATTTGTAAACCGCCAGCTCAATTTTCGAGATATTGAGCTGATTTTTTAGGAGGATTTTTTTTAGGTCCCAAAGAAACTTTTGAGACTATGAGACCTAAAGAAAAAAAAAATCATTTTTTTTTGACACACCCTAATATATATATATATTAGGGTGACCCAAAAAAACCGACTAGTTTTTTTTTTCGAGTTTATTATGAAAATTTGTTAGTTTACGATGTTTTAAGAAGCATCTCCAAAAATCAGCTCGATAAAAAAATTTTCAAGAGGTCGCTCACGAATTTTAAAAATATCAAAAATGATCGAAATTCTAATTTTTTATTTAAAAATTTTTTCTTTCTCGTGGCAGCAATAGTTTATATTCGTGAAATCATGACTACGCTGAAAATTTAAGCCCAAAATTTGAATATTTAAACCTCGCTCAAGAATTTTGAATGGTTCCGAGTGCTGTCTTTTGGACGTTTTCGAGCGACCCTTGAATATTAATAATGAAGCTTCTCGATTTTTTCACCATCAATTTGCATCACAATGAATGAAAATATAACCCGAGAAATAGAAATAATAAGTTATTTACATACTTTTTTATTTTTTTAATTCAATTTTTAGGTTTTTTCGCTCATTCAAAACTTACCAAATTTTTTTGTTTGAGACTGTCCTGTATATTTATGGTAATGCAAAAGTTCTATTTTAGTGAAATGACAATAATTAAGTTATAAAAAAACACAAAAACTAATTCAAAGTATTAATTTCACATTATCAGTTAATATTCAAAATTCTTGAGCACCGTTTAAATATTCAAATTTTTGGCTGAAGTTTTCAGCATAGTCATGATTTTACAAATAAACAATTGCTGCCACGAAAAATAAAAAATTTAGAAATAAAAAATCCGAATTTCGATCATTTTAGATATTTTCAAAATTCGTGAGCGACCTCTTGAAAATTTTTTATCGAGCTGATTTTGGAGAGGCTTCTTAAAACATTGTAAGCCACCAAATTTTCATAAGAGATTCGAAAAAAAAAATAGTTGGTCTTTTTGGGTCACTCTAATATATATAAGCTGTTTCCAGCCTGCTTTGCAGGGCCTTTTGTTATGTTAAATAACCCCGACTAGAATTTTTCAAAAGGACCTGACAACCCAGTGAACACATGACCTTATTTTGACGTCATACGTAGGTCATAGCAATGTCACGACATCTGATGTAAATTTGATGTCAATCTGACGTTCTACATGACTTTAATATGATGTAAAGCTTGTGACATCATATTGATGTAAGCATGACTCTTGTACGACGTCACAGTTATGACTTATGTATTACGTACGTTTAACATAGAATCTACATCACATTGTTATGTAGTAATAAAGTCATTATCCGTATATCATAATGACATAATTTTAAAATCATACATTTATATCAGTAGCAAAGTCACGGTTATACGTAATATGGATGTCACTCTTAAATCATATCTTTACATCAGTGACAAGTCAGTATTTTACGCAATGCTGATGTAATTACCGGGTCATAGTTTTTATCATCTATTTATTGAAATAAAACAATCATAGAATGAATTTTCAAATATGTGTAAATGTGTAAAAATAACAACTAAACGTCGAACATTTTTGGGGTCAAAGTAATCGATAAACTCGATAATAGATCATTCAGACGTTTTAGATTAAAACATTAGCGTGAGCATAAAAAAATTAACTTTATTTTTTTAAATGATATATCGAAAAAAGTGAGGCGAAAAAAAATTTTCGATCGTAAAGCACTCTCTGATGCTTCGCATCATGAGCCGTGCAGTATCATTTAGGGTGGCAAAGGAAATGTAACGACAGTTTGAACTCTTTTGCTTTTATGATTTTAAAATTTAGTTTCACAATTTTTCAATCGATTAAATATCATACGATTTTGTGAAATTATTTAATGTTTCGCAAAATTTTATATAAGATTTTTTAAATTTCACATCACAACAAAAAATTAAAAAATTTGATGAAACTTAATGAAATTTTATACAATTATCATCGAGGTCGACAAATATTGCTTCTATAAAATTTCATATAAGTTCATGGAGTTTTTTAAATTTTGTAAAAATCCATCACGAAAACTTATTAACTCTGTCTTTTCCGGCATTTCACTCTAAATACATCAATTAAGCACGAGATTTGAACTCTCGTGATGTGGACCAGTGAGCAACGTTTAGGACTCCCAGCCAAGAGGAGCCGGGTTCGAACCCAGCAGACGCCCAGGATTTTTTCATCATTTAACGTTATCTAATCTTGTTTCAGAATTCACAATGCGTTCGCGCGATAATAATCAAATCAAAAATTCAGTATTTCATTTTATTTTTTTCTTTTTCAAAATATTTTTTCCGAATTGATAATTTTGACATCACCCATATGTCATATTGACGTCATAGAAGGTCACAAAGACATCACATTTACATCATGCATACGTCATTAGTTTTACATCATAATCTTACGTAAAAAAGTGGGAAATAATGAGTCACACCTGACTCATTCGTGACTTATATCTTACGTAAATGATGACATAGCGTAACGTCACTCTGACGTCAAATTTACGTCAATGTGTTTACTGGGAGAGAATCCACCCGCCTTGCAGAGTGCTTCAAGTTGATCAGCAACTTGTTGTAATGAGTTCAAGTCATCGGCACCACCAAAGATATCGTCAACATATCTTCCGTGGGTGAGTGGAATGATCGCAAGAGGAAATCGATGTCCTTCGTCTTCAACCAATTGAAGTAGAGCACGAACGGCCAAATATGGAGCTGGTCTGGTCCCGTAGGTGACCGTGGTGAGTTTATATGGAGTTATTTGGCCTTGTTGGTTAAACCAGAGTATTTGTTGAAGTGATTGATCGCGTTCGTCGACCAAAATCTGTCTAAACATCTTCGTGATATCTGTTATGAAGATGAGCTTATGAGTGCGAACTCCTATGAGTACGTCGAAGATGTCTAGTTGCAGTTTTGGACCGGTGTGAAGCACATCGTTGAGTGAAAGACCTGAGCTGGTGGTTTTGGAACCGTTGAAAACTACTCGCAGCTTGGTTGTGATGCTGCTTTTCCGTAAGACTCCATGATGAGGGAGATAGTAGTCTGGTTCACTTGTTGTTGATTGAGTTGATTCCACCATGTGGTTGAGTTCTTTGTATTCCTTCAGAAAATCAAGGTAGAGTGCTTTCAAACGATGGTCATGATCTAAACGACGTTTGAGATGAATAAGACAGCGGTATGCTGCTGAGTACGAATTTCCCAGCTGTTGGGGTGACGATTTGATTGGCAGTCGGACTATGTATCGTCCTAAACTGTCTCGTCGATGAGTTTGTTGAAAATGCGCCTCACACGCCTCCTCATCTGGGTTGAGTTCCTTGATTTTGCTGACTGAAATTTCTTCTTGAGTCCAGAAGCGTGATAGCAGGTCTTGAAGTTGTTGAGTTGACTGCTCGACAGCAGCATGATAAGTAATAGATGGTCGATGAGTGTGGTGAGTGACTGGACCAAGTAGTATCCACCCGAAGATGGTATCTTGAGCGATTGGCAGGCCTTCAGACCGTTTAATGAGTGCATCTTTAGTGATAAGACCATAATGATCGGCACCAATGATGATATCAATTGGTCCTGGTCTCATGAACGCTGGATCTGCCAATTGTAGTTGTTTGTATTGGTCCCAGTTGAGTGTGTTGAGTGCAACAGATGGTAGTTGAGTAGTAAGACCACCTAGTATATGAGCACTGATGATGACTGAGTCGTTTGAATGCCTAAATGAAAGCTTGAGTGCGACTTGACCTTTAGTTCTACCAGCATTGGCAACACCAATACCAATAATCTGGATAGATGAGTGAGTGCATTTAAGTTTGAGTGAATTTACCAAGGAATCTGAAACAAACGATAATTCAGACCCTGGATCCAGCAATATGCGTACTGGATGAGTACTTAACTTGGTGATCAAGTCCACTAGGCATGTTGCGAGTAAGATTGCTGGGCGATGAGTACTAGTATGATGAATGCCGGACGTGTTGAGTGCAATTGAGTTCAGTTGAGCGTCGCTCGAGTCGTCATGTGGAAGCAGACGTCTTTATTGAGTGCTTTTAGCGGCTAAGCTAGATGGTTTTTGAGTGCTGTTGAGTCCCGGGTGTATCATGGTGTGATGTTTTTCTTCACACACCCTGCATGTGAAGTGTGAATTGCACGCATCCGGTAGATGATGGCCAAAACAATTTTCACACAGTCGCTTCTCCACAACGACTTGAGTGCGTTGAGCCTTTGTGAGTCCCAAGAATTGAGTGCATCTCACGATAAAGTGATCTCCTTTGCACAAATCACAGGGATATTGTGCAGGAGGGAATACCTTCTTGGGAGGCTTCTTGAGCGCAGTAGATGAGTTCGTGGCTGGAGCTTTAGTTTCCAATGAGTGCGAGTTGGAAACAGCAGCAGCAGAGTATGACGCTGGTTTGCCAGATGAACGTGGTGGTTTTGATGCCTGTTCCACCCGTTCTTGAGCACGAGCACGACTAACTAAAAAGTCATTGAGATCTTTGAGTGATGGGTATTCAGTGGAAGCACCCATTTTGTTCTCCCAGAGCTCCCGGTTGTGCGAGTCCAGTTTAGATATGATCAACTGCGTAAGCAGCGGATTCATATCTGAGTTCAATTGTACCCCGAGTGCGTTGAGTGCGTTGATTACCTCTGAAACGGTGTTCAGAAGGTAATAGAGCTGCTCAGATGAGCGTGAAGTGAGCACATGCATGTTAAGGAGCTTGTCCAGTTGAGCACCGATGAGTAGGCGAGGGTTGTTGTACCTCTCCTTTAGCTGATCCCACGCAGGTACAAATTGGTCGTCGCACATTTGTACACTGGCGAGGCTCAGTGCTGCTTGTCCTTGCAGACAGCTCTTCAGGTACTGAAGACGTTGAACTGGAGCAAGTTCTGGAGCATTGATCACCATTGAGGTGAATGAGTCCCTGAATTCAGGCCAGTTCTCGTAACGCCCATCGAACTTGGGAATTGCGAGTGCTGGCAGATGCGTTGGAGCCCGGGTTGAGTGCACTACAGCTGGAACAGCAGCTGGTACTGGAATTGAGTTGATGAGTGGGATTAAGTTGCCCTTGGCGTTGATATACGACCGGTACACCAGGTCGTTTACTCCGTCCTTGACGTATAAGCTCTCCAAGAATTCCTTGGTGCAGGTGAGTGCTAATGAGTCGTGAGTGAGGTTGAACTGGTGCCATTCACCCTCGAGTAACTCAAGTCGAGACTTGAGTTGAGCCAAGCCGTCGGCAACGGTGAGTGTAGCCGCCAGAGCTTCCCAGTCTGAGAAGACTCTGAGGCGTGAGTGCTGGCTGATGACTTTCAGCTCGAGTGCTGGGGAAATCGTCGATTTCCTGGGAGAGCGCTTGATTTTCTGCTTAGACGGGTCTCCTTCGCTGTGGATCCCAGTCTCGGTGGCGCTTGAGTCGCTGTGGCCTGGTGTGTCGCTGGGTAGAGGTGTTGGTCCGTGGGGATACCTTCAGGGACCTCTGAGTGCTGCGGGTCGGTTGGAAGACCCTTCTTCTTCTCTTCATCCCCCATAGTGAGTTCCTTGACCTGTGAATGGGGTTATATGAGTACAGCTGCCCAATGATGATGCTACCGACACAACCAACCAACCATCCGGCTCGAAGGACCATAAAATGTTGTAATAATAATTAAATAAAGACATGCCAGGACTGGTTGGTGGTTGGGATGTTTGAAAAATACGCATGTTTAAAAATATAACAATATTTTTATTTGTCACAGCACAAAATATCACTGGGTTGCAAATTAAATAGTTTATTTAATTTATAAATACTGTTAAATGTCTGAGATCATGAATACGTGAATGATTGAATACAAAATATTGAGTTGAGCTCGAGTAAATAATGAATTAAAAATAATCAAGTTGAGTTTAATTGAACCCTGAGTTGAATGCAAAAATGTCATGATAATAAGTAACATGATGTCAGAGGTTACTGAGCGAAGTGAATTATTGAACACGTAATTACTATTTTTAATAGCACTGAATACATAAATAATTTTGTTATTGAGTTTCAATAGTAATGATCACTTAATTGAATTGAATTTAATGAGCTCATGATAAATTACACTGATTCTAATTTATTTGTTGAACACGTGGTAGCATGATTGCAGAGGCTACTGAGCGAAAAATAACTTTGAGTTTAATCAAGAAATTGAGCATAAGAATATTCAAATAAATAATAAAACAGAGTCTTTTGTTTTGATGAACACTTGAATTAATTTATAAAGTAGAATTTAAGCACCTGTACGATTCTCCGTCGAAAATAACCTCCTCAGGAACAGGTTGGAGAGCACTGGATTTCTTGATATTGTTGTTTATTTATTTTATGAGCTCTGGTGCTCGCAATTATAAAAATAATTATATTTTTATATAGAGTTACGAACTCTAAATGTAATTAATTGATTACTTTTAATTATTTACTCGAGATGAGCGCAATTTGAATAGATTATACAAAACACGTGGTGACACTTGAAAATGTATAAAACGAATAGATAATGGCGTCGGTCTTCTTGCCACGAGGCAGTAAAAATCCATGCGCATGCGTCGCACTGCGCTAGTCAAGTTTTTAATTGATAGACACTAGGCCCCAGTAGGTGCTGCCTCTATTTGCCGAAAGTTCAACTACATTCAAATTTGAATGTAGTTGTGATTACGCAACAATAAGTTATGTGGAATGAAAACCATATTTTCAACATTCTTTGATTTCATTAAAACTTTCAAGGCTATCAAATTATTAGAATTAATGGTCAAAATATAAAGTTTAAGACCATAAATAAAAGCTTATAAGTCAAGCTTTAAAATACTTTTTACAGAAATTATCTGTGAATTTTAGTTTTAAAGTTATATGAACTTTAAAAGATAATAAAAACTGATTTTTTCGAAAAATCGTGAAAATTTTAAACAGCCATAACTTCAAAACTATTTGAACGATTCAGCCCATCTTTGAACTTGATCAAGATAATCGCCTATAGAATAAGGGCTAAAAATTTCATTAAGATCCGATAAGAACTGTAGGTGCTATCGTACTGACAAGACCACCCTGATTAAAAAAATGTATTTGACATGATTAAAAAGGATTAAAATTTTAATACTTTCAAATCCTGCTAAATACTGTAAATCATGCATCAAAATTCACGATGAATCATATTAGATACTTTTTAATACTAAAATAATCGAAAGAGGTAGAAGGATTTGAAAGGATTCAACTAGCATTTAAAATTTCTAGTGCTATCGAATACTTTTTAATCCTGAAAAATGTTTTTATTGCGATATCTTTTTAGGAAGAACAGGATTTAACCAGTATTTGAAATTTTTAATGCTATTGGATACTTTTTAACCCTGAAATAATGTTTTCATTCCGTTATCTTTTTAGGATATAACAGGATTTAACTAGTATTTGAAATTTCTAATGCTACCGAATACTTTGTAATCCTGAAATAATTTTTTTATTTCAGAACCCTTTTAGGATATAGAAGGATTCAACCAGTATTTAAAATTTTTAATGCTATCGAATACTTTATAATCTTGAAATAATTTTTTTATTTCGTTATCTTTTTAGGATCCCTCGCGGTTTTCATGATACGGTTTGAACACTGTATTAAAAGAGCATAAACGTAGTCGATAACAAGTAGTTTTACCGTATTTATACGGTATGTTTGTGAAATTTAATTACGGTATTCCTACAGAGCTTATACTGCGTTTATACGGAGTTTATACGGTATTACTACCGTATTAATACGTTATTTTTACCGTAAAAATACGGCATTTGTGCTGTAATAATACCGCATTTCTACCGTAATAATATAACATTGTTACCGTAATGATTCGGTATTTCTACTGAATTTATACGGCATTTCTACCGAGTTCACACAGCAATTCTACTGATTTAATAAGGTGTTTATACGGAATTTATCAAGTACAGGGTAAAAAAAATAATGTATTATTATTAATGATAAATGGCTATATTTAATTATTTAAATATATATGTGTATATATATATATATATATATATATATATATATATATATATATATATATATATATATATATATATATATATATATATATATTTATATATTGCTGTACAATGTATTATGTCATTCGTATACTTTTAACCATACGGTAGAGATTCTATAGACTTGTGATTAAAATATTTTATTTTTAAAGTTCAAGTTCAAATTCAGAGATAAATTATTTAAGGAAACATTGATAATAAATATTTTTATCTTTATGTAATATAGGATGTACTATATTACCATCAAAAAGGTACTTATCACTCGGTCAAATAACGGAGGAGTACCCGAGCCTGAATAGTCACAAGTTTGGAATATAAAACTTCTGAAATAAGTTTCTTACCAGGGACACTACAAGTCGTAGGCGCTATCTAGTGGCGAGCACCGAACTGTTCTTGCTGCTGCTGCCTAGCACCAGTGACTTCCCTCATCTCCATATATATCTTTTCTCCCAAGAAATTTTTCTCTCGGTTTGAGCAACTTGCTACACTAACCTGGCATGGCTTTCTTCAATAAAATATCCCTTGTATTAAGAAATAAAAACTTTTAAAACAAGTAAAAATTTTTCGATTAAAGCATAAAAATATGTTAACTTGTGGAAAAAAAATTTTGATTCAATTTTGATTAAAAATTTTAAAATAATTATTTATTTGGTGTAAGAAAATTTTTATTTTCCGAATCGTTAAAAAAAATTGTCTTGTATTGAGAATATTTTTTTTGGTTCAAGTTAACTGTATTTTCCCTTCACTTAACATGTATTTTCCCTTCATAACTCATATCTCCTTTTATTTAAGCATTTATATAAAGTTTTATATAATTATATATTAAATTTTTTTTTCCGGGTATATATATATATATATTAGGGTGGCTCATTTGAAACGACTATTTTTTTTTTTTTGGTCCATTGACGGAATATTGTTCTAGACATAAAAAAAAAATTTTCCACAAAATTTGAGCCCTTAATTTTAATTTTAAGAACTCGCTAATTGAATTTGAAATTTTCCCATTCATTTAGCATGTAAAGTGGAGGTTTTTTTTTTTTAATTATCTATAGCTCTGCTGCATTTCACGTTTTTTTACTGTCCATAGGCAGAAGTTATAGGCAAACCTTTATACTTCAAAAGTTCCTACAGTAAAATTTATGTGACAGGAACGGGGTCAGAGTTAAAAAATGTAAAAGTCGATTTTTATCGATTTTTGCGTATTTTTTGAGTTTTTCGTAGAAAATATTGTAGTTACCGAAAAAAGGTAAATGACAAAATTGTAGGAAATCAAATTTGCTACAAAAAAGGTCCTGTAAGCCAAGGCTGTAAAATCTGTTGTTTCTGAAATAAATTGAATTATACATATGAAAATTCAAGATATCTTTGCAGTATATGGTTTGTTAAATTAATAATTTAATTTTCATTTATTAAATGTTTTTTTTGAACATCATATTACTTTTTCATAAAAATATAACTTAAAAAAAATTTATCTATATGGGGCATTCCACGCCAAATCGGACGGTTTCAAAAATTGATTTTTCCGATTTTCTTCGATTTTTGGTATTTTTTAGTACCCCTCAAAAGAGGCTTCCCGGTAAATTTTGAGATCTTTTTGATTAATGGTTCAAAAAATATCGAATTTAAAAAAAAAACCGCTCTTTTTATGGTTTTTTGATCATAACTTTCGTAATAATGGTCGAAATTCAATGTTTTTTTATTCAAAATTTTCGTTTTGAGTTGGCCTTTTCAGACAAAAATGCATAACAAATATACAAAATGTTTTTGATCGAGATTTTTGAATTTTAAGTTTTCAACCGTGTTTTTAAAAAAGGGTGTATCCTTCGATTTTCTTGAAAATTTCCTATCTTAAACTTCTATCCATTCTGCAACTTTTAAGCCCGGTCCAGTAGTGGGCCTTCCATAATTACTATTTTTTTTCGATTTTTCGAAATTAAAAAAAATTTTTTTTTTGCTATAAATTATTATCAGTACCGATTTTTGACATTGTACACTTGTTTTTCTTGAATATTATAAATTGATTCCGATATTTTTTGTCAAAAATCGGTACTGATAATAATTTATAGCAAAAAAAAAATTTTTTTTAATTTCGAAAAATCGAAAAAAAATAGTAATTATGGAAGGCCCACTACTGGACCGGGCTTAAAAGTTGCAGAATGGATAGAAGTTTAAGATAGGAAATTTTCAAGAAAATCGAAGGATACACCCTTTTTTAAAAACACGGTTGAAAACTTAAAATTCAAAAATCTCGATCAAAAACATTTTGTATATTTGTTATGCATTTTTGTCTGAAAAGGCCAACTCAAAACGAAAATTTTGAATAAAAAAACATTGAATTTCGACCATTATTACGAAAGTTATGATCAAAAAACCATAAAAAGAGCGGTTTTTTTTTTAAATTCGATATTTTTTGAACCATTAATCAAAAAGATCTCAAAATTTACCGGGAAGCCTCTTTTGAGGGGTACTAAAAAATACCAAAAATCGAAGAAAATCGGAAAAATCAATTTTTGAAACCGTCCGATTTGGCGTGGAATGCCCCATATAGATAAATTTTTTTTAAGTTATATTTTTATGAAAAAGTAATATGATGTTCAAAAAAAACATTTAATAAATGAAAATTAAATTATTAATTTAACAAACCATATACTGCAAAGATATCTTGAATTTTCATATGTATAATTCAATTTATTTCAGAAACAACAGATTTTACAGCCTTGGCTTACAGGACCTTTTTTGTAGCAAATTTGATTTCCTACAATTTTGTCATTTACCTTTTTTCGGTAACTACAATATTTTCTACGAAAAACTCAAAAAATACGCAAAAATCGATAAAAATCGACTTTTACATTTTTTAACTCTGACCCCGTTCCTGTCACATAAATTTTACTGTAGGAACTTTTGAAGTATAAAGGTTTGCCTATAACTTCTGCCTATGGACAGTAAAAAAACGTGAAATGCAGCAGAGCTATAGATAATTAAAAAAAAAAACCTCCACTTTACATGCTAAATGAATGGGAAAATTTCAAATTCAATTAGCGAGTTCTTAAAATTAAAATTAAGGGCTCAAATTTTGTGGAAAATTTTTTTTTTATGTCTAGAACAATATTCCGTCAATGGACCAAAAAAAAAAAAATAGTCGTTTCAAATGAGCCACCCTAATATATATATATATATATATATATATATATATATATATATATAATATACCCATTTTATATAGTGGAAACCCAAACATGCAAACCTCTCAATAAGACAATTTATAGATAAATTGAGAAAAATATAGATAGCCCGAACTGGGAATCGAACCCAGACCAATTCGGTAACGCGCCGAGTGCTCTACCAGTTGATATATATATATATATAGTGTTTCGAATTTCCAATTATCTTAAATCTTTTTACATCTTATTTGGTAGTTTTTAAAATTTTCAATCATCTCAAATCCTAATTAATCATATTTTTAGGATTTACAAGCATTTGACAGTATTCAACAGTTCCAATCATTTCAAATCCTGTTAAATCATGTTTTCAGGATTAAATAGTATTTAACAGAATTAAAAAATTTGAATCATGTTAAATCCTTCTGAATCATATTTTCAGGATTCGATATCATTCATAAGGATATAAATTTTTTTAATCATGTCAAATACTTTTTTTCAATCAGGGCAGTGACAATCATAGGGAGTAAAGGTACATTTGATACATCATAAGTAATAAATGGAATACTTTTAAAATATAAAATAAGTGTGAAATTTACAGGTTATTTTGTGCGCAATAAGATACAACTGATGGAACTAGATTATAATGGGAAATTCCAGTTATGTGGAATGAAACCCATCTTTTCAACATTTTTTGATTCCATTACAATTTTCAAGGCCATCAAATTATAGGATGAAATGGTCGAAATATAAAGTTTAAGGTCATAAATTAAAGTTTATTAGACAATCTTTCAGATACTTTTTACGGAAATTGTCTATGAGTATTAGTTTTAAAATTATATGAACTTGAATGTGGAAAAAAATTGATTTTTCGAAAAATCATGGAAATTTCAAAAAGCCATAACTTCTAAACTAATCAACCGATTTCGCCCATCTTCGAACTTAACCGTGATAATTGCCCATAGAATAAGTGTGAAAAATTTCATTAAGATCTGATAAGAATTTTAGGCGTAATCGTGTCCTCAAAACTGCGTAACTAATTATGATAGGTTGTGACAAAATTCCTTGAAAAATCGGCCATGAGGACGAATACAATAGTCAGATTTTAGAAAAATCTACTTAAAAAAACTAATACTGCCGCGTAAATTCCTGGAATTTTCCAAAAAGAGTTCGTAGGGTGCTTTCAGGTGAAACTGCGGAATACCTAAATACTAATAGTGCCGCGGCAGTATTAGTATGCTGGTTTCTCCCGTCGTAGCCGCAGACTTTTCTGGGGCTTCACTGGACTTTCTAAGTGCCCGCAAAATATCAGCAATTAAATCAGCCGCAGCGCAATCGAATATGATGGCTTATTCTACTGCACGGCCCTTCAACAACAAGCCCTGGTTTGATAAGTGTTGTGCTGGTAAGGAATATGCCCCGAAAAAGATGCTTCAGCTTTGCAAGTCGCAAGCTGATGACTGCCATCTTTGGGTTGAGTATCACAAACTTAAAGGTGATTACTTTAGGCTCGTCAACGCACGGAAGATCGAATACAATAATTTAATACAGCGCCGGTTTGCTGCGGTTAAATGCACGTCGGACGTGCAATTTTTGGTCCGCGGTAAATTCAGTGCGCAGAATCCCCTGCCCTAAGTATAATATACCTGCTAGCAGGTGGGAAGAACTTCATGAAGCAGTTTACCCGTCCAGGCCCATGGCGTATGCACCCTCGATTGAACCGCTTAACCCATCACTAGACAATGAGATTAGCTTGGAAGAACTGATAATAAGTCTCAATAAGTGCAAGACCCGCAAAGCTGCTGGTGATGATAACGTCAGCTATGAATTTTTCAAGGATCTACCCGAAAACTGGCTCTAATTTCTACTAGCAACCTTCATCCGCATAATGATTTCCGAGGAAGTACCTTCGCACTGGTCGAAGATAATCATGTGTATGATCCTTAAAAAAGGTGACCCCAGTCGTCCGGAGAATTATCGGGGTATCGCTCTGATGAACTCCATTGCTAAAATATTCACCCAAATTATTGCCGCAAGAATCCAAAAATGGGCAGCAAAACTTCGACTGATTCCAGAAGAACAAGCTGGTTTCTGTCCAAAAAAAGGCTGCGAAGATAGCGTCTTTTGCTTAGTGGCTGCCCTACAAATAGTCGTGAGATTCAAAGGAATACCTTCTTACGTTTACATTTTGAGCGTGCATTCGATTCCATACCGCATGATATGCTCTGGGTCAAGTTGATTAAGCTTGGGTTGAGTGCTAAATTGGTGAACATCCTAAAAAGTCTGTACAAAGGAACTATTATGCAAATCAAGGGCTCTGACGGCCTCTCCTCTCCCATCGATGTTACGATGGGGGTACTCCAGGGAGAGATCCTCAGCCCCTTGCTATTTATCTTGTATATCGCAGACCTCATCATATTTCTTGAGGAACACGGATTGAATGGACTCAACCTGGGACCAACATATGATTTGCTTGCTTTAGAGTACGTAGATGACTTGGCTCTACCAGCCCGCACAGCAATTTCACTACATAAGCTTCTGAAAGCTCTGGAGCTATACTGTGATCTGAATGGCCTCACTGTAAACGTGTCTAAAGCCAAAATCTTGAGGGTTAGTTCTAGTGGCAAATCAGGTAAACGTGATGAAGCTTTTTACTACAAGGGCTTATTCTTTTACTGTAAGGACTTTAATTCTTCTTTTCAAGGTGACCCAGTAACACTTAATGCAATCAACAAAAGTAAGCTTGCTTCGAGCACTGTCCTGAACATCCTTGCCAGGTTAAAAGCTGAATCTTGGGCTGGAAAGGTCCAAGTATATAATAGCATGTCTCGTAGCATACTATTTGGCGCATTTATGGTGCCTGAAACCCTGCAATCTGGAAAGACTTGAAGCCGCAAACTTGAATTTTTACAAGAGACTGTTCTCTCTTCTGTCGTGTACTCCTGGCTACGCTATTAGAGTAGAGATGAACATCGAGCACATTGCTAGTTGGGTCTTCAAATTAGCCATCAGCTGGGTCTTGAAAATTCTAGAAATGGATGACTCGCGGCTTCCGAAAATTTGCTTTCTGCGCCTAAATGACGGTTCACTGCGTTTTGGTCCCAAAACATTTCATCCCCGACAACTCATCCCCGACAATTCATCCCCGCGACGATTCATGACAATGACAACTTACACTTAGACAAATAATACCCGATAATTTACCTGTTGGACAATTGATACTTCAATAAAAATATTAAATACAATAAACCAGCTATAAATATTGTTAATTATGAACATTTTATCAATATAATTTTAATACACACTTTCTCATAACCACATCATTTAGCACCATAGTACATAATCGATCGTTAATAATTATATACTTTATATTAATAATAAAATATTATCTCTTAATTACTTATTAACATTAATTTTTAGCGATCAATATAGTTAACTAATTAGTATCACAATTGCCTAAGATACTTATACAAAACAACTGAATATACAAGACAACATAATATCCAGAAGTCGCGATACTTGACTACATTTAAATGATCTTTTAGATAATATCGTTATTATTATTGTAATTATTCTTATTATTATTATTATTGTTGTTGTTTCAATTAAATCATTGGGTTACTAAACTCAAAGTTACATAATATTCGGTTGATGGAAAAAAGTATAGATAATTTTTTTCATAGATTTGATGTGCTTGATAATAGTACAAATATTGATTAAAATAAAAAATGATTAGAAATAATTATCAATATAAGGTAGATTGTCATGGTTAAGATGTCATAAGATGAACAGTCGTCGGGATGATTTATCTCGGGGATATATTGTCGGGGATTAATTGTCCGAGGATGATTAGTCGTGCGGATAATGTGTCGGGGATGAGCTGTCGGGGATGAAATGTTTTGGGACCAAAA
The DNA here is from genome assembly GCF_029852145.1 of Microplitis mediator. Classification (NCBI taxonomy): domain Eukaryota; kingdom Metazoa; phylum Arthropoda; class Insecta; order Hymenoptera; family Braconidae; genus Microplitis; species Microplitis mediator. Next base: position 9,232,905 of record NC_079971.1, read on the forward strand.
CGCGTGACACCTAAATGAGGCGGATATGTTGGGCAACTTGCAGCCTGCTTATTGGAAAGCCAGAAAGAATGACTTAATTAACAAGTACAACACCTACCTGAAAAGTTTGGACCAGGAGAGATATCATCGCTCAAAAGCTTGCCAGACCATATTCCCAATCCCACTCTACAGACTTCTAAACAACTTTGAGAGAAGCCCACATCACCTAATCAAACCGGTTATCCAGCTCAGACTTGCCAGTATTTACTCAAGTCGTTTCTCTAAGGACCATGAGACGCTCAAACTGTCGCCTTTAGTGCCGTGTAACCTATGCCATCTACCCGAAAAACAGACCGTATTGCACTTCATCTTTTGCTGTCCGTTCTTCTCTGATATCAGAGCTGAAATTTTGGGCCCTGTCGCGCCAACGGACTTCGACTTGCTTAGGCTATTCCTGGGCAGTAGTTTGCTCCCAGAACTGTTAAAAACTTTTGCCTTTTTGAAAAAATGCTACAAAAGACTGTCAAGCTATAGTTTGCCTTAACTTTTATTCCCTTCTTTATATTTAATTAGCCACCCACAACATTCTTATTGTATCTACTTTATTACTTACACTATTGTTCTCATCGCAAAAATGTATACAAGGATTGTATCCTAATGAAACCATTGAATAAATAAATAAATAAATAAGTAGAATGATTTAAAAAAAACAAAAAAAGTTGAACAATATGCATTTTTCGATTTTTACCGCCAAAAATAGTAAATTATGAAATATTCAAAATTTCTGAAATATTCAAAAAATCATAAAAAATAGAAAAATGAACATTTAAAAAAAAATTTTTTTCTCGAATTGTTTGTTTTTAAATGATATCTACAAAAAAAAATATATAATAACTGAAAAAAATATTTTTTTATAAAATTGCCAACAAAAAAATCACAAATATGTATTTTCGCACCTTATAAATTGAATTTGCTAATAGATAATCAAATTTTCACGAATTAATGATTTCATATCTTCAAATGCGCCGAAAAGTAGAATATTGTCAAAAAAAAAAAAAAATTTTAAAATATGCACTTTTCGATTTTTTTTTGCTAAAAATAGGTGGAGCCGTGATTGTAAACAATTACCGAAACTTGTTTTTGCTCGTTCTAAACTCATGTCAACTAACAAAAATTCAGCAATTTTCAATTCAGTTATTCGTAGAAAATTGAATGTTCTACAAAAAAAGTCTGATTAATAATTTTCGCAAATTCAACCATTTCGAAGATATTCGCATCCAAAAGTCACACTGTCTAAAAATCATATTTCTCAATTTCGAGTGTTACAAATTTTTTTTTTTTCGCTTCAAAATTAACCCTATTAGTCTTCGAAGCCCACGTTGTTAAAAATGTAGTACGAAGTAATTTTTATCAGCTCACAAGTATTAAATATTGTATTTTTTAATCTTAATCTTAATTTAATTCGGGAAGTTATTGTTTTCACCCCGATTTTCGAAAATCGAGTTTTCATCAGATGTCGACATTTTGAAGTCCTAGGAAGCTATTCTGACTATTTTCAGAATGATGTCCAAGTGTATGTATGTGTGTGTGTGTGTGTGTGTGTGTGTGTGTGTGTGTGTGTGTGTGTGTGTGTGTGTGTGTGTGTGTGTGTGTGTGTGTGTGTGTGTGTGTGTGTATTTAAACTCTTTGTAACTTTTTAACTAACCAACCAATTTGGATGGTTCAGACGGCAATCAAAAGAGCTTGTCGGCCATCAACTTTCCTGAAAATTTTAGATCATTTGATGGAGTGGACTCGAAAATATGGGCAAATTATAAAAAAAAAATTTTTTTTCAATTTTTTATTGATTTCTCAGAAACGACTTGAACGATTGACTACAAAATCTAATCAGCTATAGAAAATAAAACGCATCGATTGCCGCCTTAGCCATCTCAGTCGGTTGATTTGTTCGAGAGATATCGCGGGAGAAAGAAATGGTAAAAAACAGTTATTTGCGAATATCTTTGAAATAACTCAACCAATCAATTTGAAACTTTGATCAGCTCTAGAACTCGATAAAACACGTCGATTGCTGCTTTAACCATCATAATCGGTTTATTTGTTTGCGAGATATCGTGGAAGAAAGACATGCTAAAAAACGGTTTTTCCCAAAACTATGGCAAAGAAAAGTATTTTCAAGCTCGAAAATGGATTCACAACAATGTTTTCGAGCTCAAGAAACTCGAAAACAGTGGGAAGTTTTGGGGCTGACCCGCAGGGTCAACCGATAGTCAGATTTTTTTTTTCGTTTTTTTGTTATAAAAATTTTGGATACACCATGGAACCTTGAACTCATCGTGGAAGCACTGTGAATTCACGGTTCAAAAACCGTCAAGCCATCGGGAAACCATTGTAAACTCATCGTGGAATTTACTCACTCGTAAAATGCAATGGAAACGCCGTCGGAATATAGTGGCATGACTGCACAACGAATACCGTGGTTTCATTACATTTCAACTACGTTTCCACCGTCGTTCCACAGTAGTTCCATGATATTCCCACCGTGTGTACACTAGACTGATTAAAAAAAATCGACTATTTTTTTTTATCAAGGACACACACTTCAAAGTTTCAGTATGATAAAAGAAGACGCCAGTTGAAATTTGAGCTTTTAACATTAATATTAAGTGATCTCTGATTGCGATTTTCTATTCCCTATTTAAATAACATGAGAAAAAAAATTTTAAGTTTGGTATTTTATATTTCCGTAATGACATATTGTACAAATAAGCACAGGATCAAAATTCGTAGGAAATTTAACGCTCTACAAAAAAGAATTCTTATGATTTTTTGATAAATCCATCTGTTCAAAAGTTATTTAAGCTTGTAGTCAAATTTATAGTCAATTTTGAGATCTTTATACTTTTCCAGCGAAATTATCAGACTTATCACAAAATGTCATAAGATTTTTTTTGTAGACAATTTTATTTTCTGCAAATTACCTCCAAGAAAGTTTTTCAAAATTTCCCATTTTTTTCTAGTTATTACCATTTTAATATCAAGATATTAAAAAAAATAGTGTTCGGATCGATTTTAAGATCTTGATATTAAAATGGTAATAACTAGAAAACAATGCGGAGTTTCAAAAAACTTTATGAATTGTAATTTGTAGAAAATAAAATCGTCTACGAAAAAGATTTTGTGACATTATGTGATAAGTCAGATAGTTTCTACTACACTGTAAAAAATTCGCGGAGTGAATGCGGATTAAATCTGGAGTGAATGCGGAGTGAATAAATTTTCAATTATTCACTCCTGTCGGAGTGAAATTCACTCCACAGGGGAGTTTTCACGGACTGGATAATTTTCTATTAATTTAATCCCTCTGGGAGTTTTAAAAATATTATTAATAAAATATAACTCCACTAAGTAAAATCGAAATAAAAATTCGCGTATTAAAGTACTGATCAACCGATACGCACACACACACGCACACACACCTGAACACACACGCACATATTCGCACACATACGCACACACACACACACGCACATATTTCCACACACCACAACACACACGCACATATTCGCACACACCCGAACACACACACGCACATATTCGCACACACCCGATCAGACACATGCACACACCCGAACACACGCACACATTCGCACAAACGCACACACCTGATCAGACACACGCACGAATTTGCACACTCGCACGCGTACTCACGCACGCACACACATCGACAGACTCTCGCACTCGCACACACATGCTGTTTAACAGTTCAATATAAATTAATTTAAATGTTAAAACTCCGGACGAAGTGAATTCGGAGTGAAATAAAATCCGCACCACTTCGAGATCACTCCGCTAAAAAAAAACTCCCAATTCACTCCGCATCCCTTGTAGGAAAAAAAATATTGACAACGGGGCCAGTCTTGGCACAATACTGGGCTACCGAGGCTCGGCCTCCCAAGGTTGGTCCGAGATCCGACCAACGTTGAAGTGACGAGTCTTGGTTTGCCAGTCTTGGGCCAAGATTCAACCAATACTCAAGTGACAAGCCTTGGTTTGCCAGTCTTGGGACAAGGTTCAGCCAATGCTCAAGTGACGAGTCTTGGTTTGCCAGTCTTGGGCCAAGATTCAACCAATACTCAAGTGACAAGCCTTGGTTTGCCAGTCTTGGGACAAGGTTCAGCCAATGCTCAAGTGACAAGCCTTCGTTTGCCAGTCTTAGGCCAAGATTTAGCCATTATACAAGTGACAAGCCTTGGTTTACCAGTCTAAATAACAAATGGTACCTAAATACCCCTGGCTTCTGTGAATAGCGTAACAGCCTAGTGGATAAGACGCTTGCTTAGCAGTCATGAAGGACCAGGTTCGAGACCCAGCAAATGCAAAAAAAAAAATTAGTTTCATCGATCCACCTGATTTCTCTGTGTACAAATTTATTTCCATATGTTACCATCACGCACATGTCTACTAATATTTTTTTTTTTTTAAATTTATTTTTAATAAGCATAGGTGCTTATTTAGCAACAATCTTGGCACAATACTGGCTCTCGATATTGGGCCAATACTTAGATGCAATCTTGGCACAATACTGGCATTGGTTATTGGGCCAATACTAAGATGCAGTCTTGGCACAACACTGTCACTCAAGCTTGGCTGGGTGTTATCATTTCGATGTTTAGACAGACTTGGGCCAATCTTGGATTTCAAGCTTTCCCCAGAGTTAATAAGTCTTGCGCCAAGCCTCGGCCAAGCTTGGGCCTATTGTTTCTTCCTATATGGGATGCGGAGTGATTTTTTTTAAACTCTGGAACTCCGAGTGGCGGAGTGAATTCAGATTTAATTTCAATCCGGATTCACTTTTTTCAAATCATTTTTTTTTCTTTTTACCTTACATTTACTGAATAACTAACGCAAAAATGAAAGAAAATCCAAAAAAAAATTGATTTTTTCATTTTAATAACGATTACACAAATTAAGGAACAAAACTTGTTCCTTTAATTGTTTTGTAAAACTTTGAGCAATCGGACCGGACAAACGGTTAAATGGATCAATCTGAAAATTTCCAGGGTTTTGGAGGGTACATTAAGCTGTAAAATTACCTGGCATCATTATTTTTTTTATCAATATTTGCAGAGTAGCGATGAGTCGACTAAAAAACCAGAAAATGGCCATTTTTTATGGGTTTTTCAAATGGATATCAAAGATGAAAAAAAATTTTTTTTCGAAGAAATCGAAAATAGAGCTTGTAGGGTGTTTATTCAAGTTTCTTAAACTGCCCTTTAAAATACTGTGCGGCCATTATTTGCTGAGATATCAATAATCAAAGACAAAAAGACCCATTTTCATTTAAAGGCTGATATCTCAGCAGCAAATTGACGTACAAAGAAACAAAAATAAGCAAATTGTAGCTGATTAAATTTCCTAAGCGAGCCATGAATTCGTTTTTTTGAAAAAATTTTTCTCGGCCCGTAGCTTGAAAAAATATTTTGCTGGAAGATCTTTAAGCTTGAGATTTCAAGCTCCAATTTGCATTTATTGTTTTTTCGATACGATCATTTTCACGAAAATACAGCCTTCCAGAAATCACTAAAAAATTTATAAAATTTTCTTGTTTCTTTAATTTTTTGGATAAGTGTATAATTCTATATAATCATGCATACTTTTATTACCCGGAAACACACCCACACACATACACTCACACTTACTCTCAGATATTCCTCTGAGAATGTCAGAGTATCTTCCTAAGATTTAAAAATGACGACATTTGATCCCAGGAGAAAAAACTTTTATTTAATCTTATTAAATTATGCGTATTTTTATGTAATTTTACATGAATTCGAATATTCTCATACAATAATGTATAACTTTTCATATAGAATCATACATCATTTTATATAATTATATAAAATCTAATATTATTATATATATAAAATCATACATGATTGCTACTGCCTTATTTCATATTATTATATAAAACTATATATAATTTTGTACAGTTATATCATTTTACTATATAAAGTTCTGATTTTAATTCTTTTTCCTTCGATGTAACAATATGAAAATGATGATATATACACGGAAAAAAATGTGTAGTTAAATTTACTACAAATGGAGTTCCATTTACTACACTGACTAGTAATATATAGGATGACTACACGCTTAGTAACAGTTACTAGTACACTGTGGTACACAACCTGTAGTACCATTTACTACAGTAAGTAGTAATAAGAACTAGCATTAAATAACCACTGTGGTTCATTTTACTCCACAACATAGTAGAATATATTTTATTCGTATTGTATTAATTAAATATCTGTTAGATAACGATCATTAGTTTTTATGATATTGAAAACGTTATAAAAATATAAAAATTAATCTTAGATTCTTCAGACTTATAGTATATCAAATTAAAGGATATAAAAATGAATTTATTAATGAATAACTTAAAATAATAAGGACTTAAATTTCAAAAGCCTACTTTTTATCAATACCCGATAATGATAATTTTAAAAATATATTTGTAATTAATAAATTCTCGTATAAGCATAAACTTAGAATAATTAAGTATTAATTTTTATTAATAGAAAATATAAAAAACATCGATTTAAAAGTTATAATTCTAATAAATAACAAATACTCAATAGGCAATGATTTGAAAAATTGCATTAAAATCACGATTCACTGATAAGAGCATAGAAATAAAATTTAATAGAAGTTGTAGGTGAGGTAAGCAAAAGGAAGAATGACAGGTAATACAAAACAAATTTTTTTGTATTATATTTGTTATATATATATTTTTTTTAAATTATATAAATTATAATTGCACGCCTCGATTTTTAATTATGTATATAAATATTTTTAATTATAAATATTATTATTTATAATGTTTTATAATATTATTTATAATAATAAATACAATGACACAAGTTGAGAATACCCACAGAATGGAGTAAAAAAGTTATAGGTGGCGCTGTTATTTTCTTCTTTCAATCATTTTACCACACATTGGAGTAGATTGTACAAGTAATCTGGTATTGTGGGCTCCAAAAATAGTAACAGATACCAATTCATATAAAATTGTGTGGTTCCCAAAACCACAAAATAAGTATTTTATACTACATTGAGTAGTTGTGGAAACTACAAAGTTTTACCACATTACAGTAGTAAGCAGAACTCCTATAGTAGTAAAATATCACGCACACTGTGGCTTATGTTACTACAGTTGTCATTGCGGCGACCACAAAGTGTAGTAAAATTTTTACTAGTTTGGTGTGGTAAATTCTACTCCAGCATTTTTTCCCGTGTACAAATGCGTTTACGAATTCACATTTCGTAAATATTATATTCTACTTCATTGACTGTAATAGTTAAATTAAGACCGATTTTCTGATTGAAGATGACAAATGATGTAATGTATAATTATTTCAAATTATTTTTATCCAATGTAAAAGGTCGATTCAATTTTTTTTTTGCAATATTTTATTTATAAGTATAATTTCACCGTACGAGTGTTTTCTGAGTATAATATATAAAACTATATGGGGCATTCCACACCAAATCGACCACTTTTGAACCCGATCCTTTAGATTTGGCTGAAAATTTTTTCTCTTTTTCTACCCCATCAAAAACGTTTCTCATAATTTTTTCAAATTTTTCCACCCAACCGAAAAAAAGTTATAAATTATTGAAAAAAATGGCTTTTTTTATTTTGAATAGCTATAACTTTTTCAAAATTTGACTGATTAGGACGTTTTTTTTTTTTTTCAAAATTTTTGTTTTTGAATGTACTTTTTGAAAAAAAAATACAAAAACATTATTGCAACCTATCTTCATTGTTGTTTTGTAGACTTTTAGAAAAAATAAAAAATCTTTCGATGTTTACCATTTTTGATTTTTTTTTTATATAAAACTTTGACATTTTCTGTAAATCCTCAAATTTTTTCAGAGTGATGTTTTTTCGATTTATATTTTTTTTTCCAATTGAAAAAAAAAATTTTTTACAACTAGCCTTATTTCTCATAACACCATGCTTAAAATTTTTGAGAGTGATCAGAAAACTTTCAAATTTGGAAAAAAAAAAAATAAAAACAATGAATTTGAATGGTAATCCTCGAAATAATTTGAATTTTGTTCGAAAAATCAAGTTTAAAAATAGAAGGACCTTCTGAATAATTTTTTTGTATCCTTTACTGAAAACTACATTTAAAAACGAAGATAATAAAAAAAAAAAGCTTTCGTTTGGTTCATTTTTGGACAGATGCTGGCAATTTAAAAAAAAATTCTTTTAACCATAAAACAATGAGTGTAGAAGGAATTTTTGTGAATTGCCAGTATCTGACCGAATAGTGGACCAAGCGAAAATTTTTTTCTTCCATTTTTTTCGTTTTTAAATGTAGTTTTCAGTAAAAAATATAAAAAAATTATTCAGAAGGTCCTTCTATTTTTAAACTTGATTTTTCGAACAAAATTCAAATTATTTTGAGGATTACCATTCAAATTAATTGTTTTTATTTTTTTTTTCCAAATTTGAAAGTTTTCTGATCACTCTCAAAAATTTTAAGCATGGTGTTATGAGAAATAAGGCTAGTTATAAAAAATTTTTTTTTTCAATTGGAAAAAAAAATATAAATCGGAAAAACATCACTCTGAAAAAATTTGAGGATCTGCAGAAAATGTCAAAGTTTTATATAAAAAAAATCAAAAATGGTAAACATCGAAAAATTTTTGATTTTTTCTGAAAATCTACAAAACAACAATGAAGGTAGGTTGCAATAATTTTTTTGTATTTTTTTTTAAAAAGTACATTAAAAAAAAAAGTTTGAAAGAAAAAAGTCCCTATCAGTCGAATTTTGAAAAAGTTATAGCTATTCAAAATAAAAAAAGCCATTTTTTTCAAAAATTTATAACTTTTTGGTTGGGTAAAAATATTTGAAAAAATTATGAGACACGTTTTTGATGGGGTAGAAAAAGAGAAAAAATTTTCAGCCAAATCTAAAGGAGTCGGGTTCAAAAGTGGTCGATTTAGCGTGGAATGCCCCATGTATAATTATACAAAACTATACAAAATTATAAATGGTCAAAAATCTTATATAATTTTATCTACACATTTATATATAATTTTAGATGAGTACAAAATTTTTTTTCTCTTCTCTCCAAAGAGTTGCAATTTTCTCAGGAGAAAGTTAAAAACATGCGGTGATTTAACATGAAATAATTTATATATATTTCAAAAATTTCTTGTCTATTCAGCTTATTGATTTATTTTTTGATTTTTTTCTAGTCCATCGTTATTGCTTAATCCTATAAAGTAGTTTCAGAATTTTGTGAGATAGGCTTGGATTTCATTATTTGAGTTTTTATTAATACAATTTTTTTTATAATTCTAACTAAGGATTAAAAAAAACTTTTTTTTTTATTTGAAGGTATGATGTTACCCACTCATAACTACATGGATAGTTATTCTGTTGCGTCCTTAATTTTGAATTTTCTAAAATTAGAATTTTTTGATTTCTTAAGTTTATTTTAACTAAATCAGACATTTTGAGAAGGATGCACCTTCCTTGAGTATTATATAATCTATCTTTTTTCAAGTTTATAGAACCTTTCTTTTCAAAACTCTAAACTTAAAACTGTTAAATCAAGCACGTGGCTTAAAGATCTAAAGGGGTTCTGAATAGAATGGTTAAAAAAAGAATAAATTAGACGAGGGTGTATAAGATCGAAAATAAAAAAAGTATATGATAGCGAAACTTTCGTTGACATAATTCTAAAGCGATTAGCCGCACGCGTGACAGGACAAAGGTGTCGACCTGCAATTGACAACTTCGAAATAACCGTTTCTCTTTCTCATGTTTGAAATAATAAAGAAAAAACACGAATCCGTAAAGGATCATTTTACGAGTGGATAATTGTTTAAGTGCTAGATCCAACAGTAACAACTAAAATTCAGAAGTATGTCCTACCAATCTTCAACTATTTATAGTTAACGTTGAGATTTAATATTTTTCAACCCAATGTAAATAACAATCCAACCAAAAACGGTCCCTCTGTATACCATTGCACCAAGAACATGATTAACATTTATTTGTTACGACGTTGAACATCATTTTTTTTTTTTTTTTCTATAAAAAGACTGAAATCACAAAAAATAAAATAAAACTACAATGTTGTAAGATAAAAAATAAATCTGAAAAGCGTTGGACCCTTTGGGACAGTTCCCAACCTTCCCGTTGTTTTCTAGCTCAAGGAGCTCGAAAACATTATTATCAAGACATGTTTGAGCTTTTTAAGCTTGACAACACCTTTGAGTACATTCTTATATTTAAGCTTTTCGAGCTTAGAAAAAGTTACATTTCGTATCAATCTCCGAGCATTCGAGAATTTCAAAATAATCAATAAGGACCGTTTTTCCGGAACAACGAATTATATATGGCCATACATGACTATATATGGAGCATATATGGCCATATATAGAGCATAAATGGTTATATATACTTTTTGAAAAATTACATTTATGACTATATATAACAATATATAGTTATATATAGTCATAAATAAAACTGCACTACTTATTGTTATATCACCTTACATATTATTTAAGTCCTGGCTGTTTAGAATTACGGTGGAAACAAGGTGGGTTTGTTTCATTTTACCACCGAGATTACAAGGTGTTGCCACCGTGATTCTACGGTGTACCCAGAAAATTGGTTGCATAGTGGTACCACGGTGGTTACATCGTGTAATCACGGTGGATACACCGTGGAACCACCGTGGTGAAATGGCACAAAGCCAACGTGGAATCTCGGTGGATCCACTGCGTAATCACAGTGGATACACCGCCTGTACACGGTGATAAAATGGCACAAACCCACCGTGTACCCACCGTGGATCCACGGTGGTTACACTTCCACGGTGTTTTCACTGTCATTCAAATCCACCAGGGAGGCCATATATAGCTCGATCGAGGCATGTATGGGCATGTATACTTTTCGAATGTCCATTTATAACTTTTCAGAATCATATATAATTATTTATGCATATACGGTTATTGTATATAGTCACATGTGAACTTGCAGATTTCATTTGTATACATCTTAGATATTACATAAGTCCATATATATGGACTTATATAATATTTATTATCAATAATATATATCCGTTTAAATATAGTGGAAACCTCAACATGCAAACATGCAAATAACCTCCCTCGCAGATTTGAATCACGGTGGAAACTCCGTGGAAGTGTAAACACCGTGGATCCACCGTGGATACACGGTGGGTTTGTTCCATTTCACCACCGGGTATACACAGTGTATCCACTGTGATTACGCGGTGTATCCACCGTGATTTCACGGTGGCTTGACCACTATGTATACGCGGTGTATCCACCATGATTCCACGGTGGCTTTGTGCTATTTCACCACCGTGGTTCCACGGTGGAAACACCGCATATACATAGTGGTCAAGCCACCGTGAAATCACGGTGGATACACCGCGTAATCACAGTGGTAAAATGGAACAAACCCACCGCGATTCAAATCTGCGAGGGCTTCTCAATAAGACAATTAATAGATAAATTGAGAAAAATATAGATAGCCCGAACTAGAAATCGAACCCAGACCAATTCGGTATCGCGCCGAGTGCTATACCAGTTGAGCTATCCGGCACTACTATATTCCGTTCAATTAGATCTATAACTTATTGAGCCACACCGTCCATCGTACGGTAATACACCATTTAAATATTGGCTTGATCAGGGCATATATGGACATATATAAAGTTTTATGATGAATTCATATATAGCTATATAAGACTATATGTGGGCACATGTCGCTATATATAGTAGGGTGTTTAAAAAACAATTTTTTTCTCGGAAAGAGGTTGAAAAGGTCTATTAAAATAACAAAATACACCTTTGAAAATAAGAGTTCTTAACATCAATAATAAGAGATTCCGTAGCGTACGCTTGTATTTTCCATAAGAATAACATTTTTCCATGAGGACAAATTTTTTTTTGTTCCTACTGATTTTTATATCTAGCTAAAAATGTGCCGTAGAAGAAATCTGCAGACATATTTTTATAGAGAATTGAATGCTCTGCAAAAAAAGTATCTTATCATTTTTTGATAAATCCATCTGTTGAAAAGTTATTTGAGCTTCAGACAAACTTGGTCAATTTTGAGATCTTTTTACTTCTCCGGCGAAACTATCAGACTTATCAAAAAATATCATAGAATTTTTTTGTGGATAATTTAAGGTAGTTAAGGTATTTAAGGTGTCTTGTTACAACATTGTCAAAAAGTTATGAGCCATGTACGCGGTAAGAGTAGGTTAGGTGGTAGTTAATTAAAACAAGACATTGCTTTTGTTTGATACTGTAACCGCACTGAAAAATCAATTTCTATATATTAAATATATTGATAGAGTTGATGCTTTTGAATAAGATCTTATTCATATTAAAGATATATTATTGATGATAAATATATATAGTTCCGCTATATTTAAATGGTGTATTACCGTACGATGAATGGTGTGGCTCAATAAGTTATAGATCAAATTGAACGGAATATAGTATAGTGCCGGAAAGCTCAACTGGTAGAGCACTTGGCACGATACCGAATTAGTCTGGGTTCGATTCCCCGTTCGGGCTATCTATATTTTTCTCAATTTATCTATAAATTGTCTTACCCGAGAAAAAACGATTTTGCCTAATTATATATAATTATATATAATCACTTATATATGATCAAATCCAAAAGTTGGCCAGGTCTAATTATATATAATCATATATGATTATATATAATCATGCATAAACGAATATAGTCATTTTTAGAATCTGATTTATATTATCTGTAAATTCTTAATTAAGTAATTTAATTAGGATTTATTGTCTTCATCAACATAAACGTCGGTTAAATTTAAATAAAAAAAAAAAAATTACTATCCGTTCACTACTATTTCAATACGAGGTCACCCGTCCAATTAATGTCCCGCGTCGATGCTGTTTAATTTTGGTTATCACTTGGTTGTAGTATGATTCTCTAGTCTGTTCTACATTCATAAAAAACAAAAGTTTATGGCATTACTTAGCTCAAATAATCAAATTGATTCATCTTACGTAAATAAGGCACCTAATGATGAATTTGGTTTTGTACGGTTACGATAAAATTCATCAGATACATATAATCAAATTTATTTATCTATAAACTTATAAATATTCGTATATAAATCGATAGCGATTCATACTTTTAAATTGCTGCCAAAACCTTTGAACATTTTTTAAGTATTGGGGATTTAAGATTGATTGATAGTTGACAAAATAAAATTTTAATAACATTGATATTAAAAAATTGTCATATTATGTAATAAATATATATATTAGACCTATATACATAATTAAATATTTATAGGTTTAATATCAATTGAGTCTAATCATACATGGACATATATAACTACGTGTAAATTTATATCAGTCATGTTTGATCAGATCCAATCATATATAAACTTATGCATGACTATTAGGGTGGCCCAAAAAAACCGATTATTCTTTTTTTTCGAGTCTCTAATGAAAATTTGTTGGTTTAAGATCTTTTAAGACGCCTCTCCAAAAATCAGCTCGATAAAAAATTTTCAAGAGGTCGCTCACGAATTTTGAAAATATCAAAAATCATCGAAATTCGGATTTTTTTGGTCTAAATTTCTTCTTTCTCGTAGCAGCTGTAGTTAATATCTATGAAATTATGATTACGCTGAAAATTTCAGCTCAAAATTAAAATATTTAAACGTCGCTCAAGAATTTTGAATGTTTCCGAGTACTGTCTCTTGGACGTTTTCGAGCGACCCTTGAATATTAATAATAAACCTTCTCAATTTTTTTACCATCAATTTGTATCATAATGAATAAAAATACAACTCGAGAAATAGAAATAATAAGTTATTGACATACTTTTTTATTTTTTAATTCAATTTTTAGGTTTTTTTGCTTATTCAAAACTTACCCAATTTTATTGTTTAAGACTGTCCTGTATATTTTCGGTTATGCAAAAGTTATATTTAAGTGAAATGACAATAATTGAGTTATAAAAAAATACAAAAACTAATTCAAAGTATTAGTTACACATTATCAGTTAATATTCAAAATTCTTGAGCGACGTTTAAATATTTTAATTTTGAGCTGAAATTTTCAGCATAGTCATAATTTTACCGTTATAAAATATTGCTGCCACGAGGAAGAAAAAATTCAAAAACAAAAAATCCGAATTCCGATGATTTTTGATATTTTCAAAATTCGTGAGTGACCTCTTGAAAATTTTTTATTGAGCTGATTTTTAGAGAGGCTTCTTAAAACATCTTAAACCAACAAATTTTCGTTAGAGACTCTAAAAAAAAAAATAGTCGGTTTTTTTGGGCCACCCTAATGACTATACATGAATTTATATAAGCCATGTCTGATCCGATCTAATTATATATAGGCCTATATCTAATTATATATGGGTTTGTATCAGTCGTGTCTGATTAGATCGAATTATGTATAGACCTATATCTGATTATGTATGGGTTTATATCAGTCAGATCTGATCAGATCTAGTCATGTATTAATTTATATAAAATTATATCTAAGCCTATATATGATCATACATTGGAAGATATAATTCAGGTCTGGTCAGATCTAATCATATATAGACCTACATATAGCTTTATACATAGTTCGAGACATTATGTATTGGTCAGACATGATCAGATCAACTTACAAATAACGTCATGCATAATTATATATGGGGGTAGATATGATTATATATAATCATACATGAATTCATATATAATCATTAGGGTGGTCCTTATTTTGGACATTTTCGAATTTTTATGCTCCCAGAGGCTTATGTGGTTCGAAATAAATAAAAAAAAATATCCTCAAAGTTTCAGGTCTCTATCTCAATTTTAACCCGTGCCGCACAGCGATGTAAGTTTCCCATTTAAATAACACGGGGTTTTTGGCATTGGACGATTAAATTTTTATTCCGGCTAAAGTAATTGTTCGAAAAATTTGAAACTCTGTAGACTTTATCCTCATATAAGCAGCTACTCCTCAGAATTTTTACAGATTTTCAGCTACTATAATTTTGGGGGTACAGCATGATGAAAAAAAAGAAAAAAATTATTTTTTTTATTTTTAGCTAATAGTTTTTTCAAATAACATATCAAATCAGTCTGCATCCTTATCAGAAGTTCTTACTTTTTTTCATTCTCGCACCTAAGTGGGTGAACGGTATATCTTTGTTGCACTAATACAGTAATCAGAAACTTTGCATTAGTTTGCAGTAAAGCGTTCCTTAAAAGGATTTTTTAAATTTATTACGATTACCTCACAAACGGTTTCAATTACGACAGAAAAAAAATTGTCATAAAGTTTGAGCTCTTAATTCCAACAGGACCACGTGCCGCAAATTTCGTTTCCGTGATTTTTTAAATTCATTATATTTATTTATAAAAGAGATCTATTTTATTAATAATTTATTATAGTTAGAAAATCGTAAATTTATTATAGTAAAGAAAATAATTATTTCGATATTATAATGCACAAAACTATCAACCTTTTGTTTATTATTTATTGCTTAAAACAAATAATAAACTTAAAGGTGACCAACTTATTTAAGCAAATATTGAAAGAAATTTAATTTATTGATAATATTTATCAACTGTTAAACTGAGACATAATATGATTAGTGGAATTGATATACCGATCTCAGATATCAATTGAATGCATTATGTATTTTTGAAAAAGACACATTGTCAAATAACATAAACAAAATATTTCTTGAAAAAATCACAAAAAAAATTTTGCGGTAACTCTTCCCGTTAGAATTAAGAGCTTAAACTTTAAGGGGATTTTTTCTGTTGTAATTGAAAAAAAATGCTCCTGATTACTGTATTAGTGCAACAAAGATATACCGTTCACCCACTTAGGTGCGAGAATGAAAAAAAGTAAGAACTTCTGATAAGGATGTAGACTGATTTGATATGTTATTTGAAAAAACTTTTAGCTGAAAATAAAAAAAATAATTTTTTTCTTTTTTTCATCATGCTGTACCCCCAAAATTATAGTAGCTGAAAATCTGTGAAAATTCTGAGGAGTAGCTGCTTATATGAGGATAAAGTCTACAGAGTTTCAAATTTTCCGAACAGTTACTTTAGCCGGAATAAAAACTTAATCGTTCAATGCCAAAAACCCCGTGTTATTTAAATGAGAAACTTACATCGCTGTGCGGCACGGGTTAAAATTGAGATAGAGACCTGAAACTTTGAGGATATTTTTTTTTATTTATTTCGAACCACATAAGCCTCTGGGAGCATAAAAATTCGAAAATGTCCAAAATAAGGACCACCCTAATAATCATACACAATTATATACAATTAGGCAAAATCATTTTTTCCCGGGTATTGAGAAGGTTATTTGCATGTTTGCATGTTTAGGTTTCCACTATATTTAAATGTAGTTCCACCATTTAAATATAGTGGAAACCTAAACATAATAACAATATATGGCCATGTCTAGCTAATTTCCATGCATGGCCATATATAGAGCATTCATGTATGGCCATGTATGATTTATTTTTCACGGGTCTACTTATATCCAAGCATGTATAAGTATATGTAGTTATATCTGCTCAGATCCAACTATATATAAGGATTTAAATCCAAGCAGATGTACGTATATCCACGAATGTATGACTATATCCGAAAATGTGTGACTATATATAGCCATATTTGGTCTGATACAATAATAATATTCAGGGACGGGTAAGGCTCCTGAATCGTCTAACTGTCGGGATTCTACTGTAAAAAAAGACATTGCAATTGAACAATTGAGATAAAAAAATCAATTAATAACACCGGCACACAAAAAAAAAATTGTCTGTACACCAGGCGCCACCTATCTACGGGCATGGTTTTCGACCCGCTGAATACGAATTTCAAGTCAGTTTAGGCCGTCCAGCCTTCAATTTCCAGTAAATTGCAAAAAACCCCAAAAAATAGCGAAAATTCGATGTTTTGGCAAGAAAAAATTTTTGAGATCTAAGGCAAGCATAATTTTGATGTATTTTTATCTATTAAATACTAATTTTGATCGTATTCTAATCATAAACCGTTTTAAATCTAAAAAAAATTGTAAAAAATCATCAAAAATTGCAAAAATCGAAGAAAATTGGGATTATCTTGGTATAAAAAATTTTGTGGACCCGGATTGACGAAATTTCCATGTAATTTAATCTGCTTGATCTGATTCTGTAATAAATTTGGCCCATAGTCCCCTCAAACATTCATAAAACTGCAAAAAACCGATAAAAAAGCAGAAAATTGATGCTGAAAAAATGGAAAAAAATCTTTTAAACACAATTAAATAAATTTCTTGTATTTTTTATTTCTCAAATACAAGATTAAGATCTAAGAATGTACACATTTTAAATTTTTAACGGTTTTTCGAGGGTATTGTACTGTTTCATTCTCAAATGATCTACGACGTGGATATCTCTTTTTCCACCTTTTCCTTTATTTAGTAAAAATTTGCCATCGTGTTGGGATTTCAACTTCTTCGATGTGCAGACTTCATTTCATTGCATGATCGCTTGTACTTGCAACCAGGGCACCTCCTCGGGGCGACGGTGGGCAACAGAATCATCTGGCAGAGTCCCTGGATTAACGGCGTGTGTGCCGTCATGGCAGGTACAAGTGATGAGTACTTTACGATGCAGGGATTCGGAAATCCAGTATCGGCGTCTGGTCAGGGTGAGAAAGCAGGCCCGCAGGCGTCGTCATCCAGCGACTGCAGCTCTTCAGTAGTGGGAAACTTGGCTACTGAAGAGTATACTATTACAAGAAGCGATTCCCATCTATGCAATTAGAGTCCTGATCGATTTTGTTACGTTTGTGGCGAGTTTGAGCCGGTAAAAAACCACAGAACGTTTTCAGATAGATTAAAACGAAATTATGAAGAATGCGTTTACATTCAAATTACAAATTCGGATTCTGCCTGGGTCCCACACTTTGTTTGTGGTCGATGTAATATTATGTTGACACGATGAGAAAAAAACCAAAAACAGAGAAAACTTGAAATTTACAATTTCCATGATCTGGACTTCACCAACTAGCTCACATAACTGTTACTTTTGTATGACTGAAATTGCCGGTTTTACTTCGTCGAATAGAAGTAAAATACAGTACGCCAATGTTTCATCAGCTGTTAAGCCACAGAAAACAGTTATTGTTGATGAAACCGAAGCTCTTGAAGAGATAGAAGTAGAAAAAGAAGAACTGCCAATGGAGGAAGAAGAGGAAGAAGAAATTTCTGAAGATGAAAATCCCGAAGATGAAGATTTCATGCCAGATGGGAAAATGAAAGACCCTGAAACATTTAGTCGAGAAGAACTAAATGATCTCATACGAGATTTAAATTTGCCTAAGGATGGAGCTGAATTACTGGCATCAAGACTAAAAAATAAAACCTTGTTAGCTAAAAAGGTAACGGCTTACTTTTATCGAAATAGAGAAGAGGAGTTCCGGAAGTTTTTCACAAAGGATGATGAGAACTCGGTGGTGTACTGTTCCAATGTTAAAGGCTTGGTTGATGAATTAAAACCTAATATCTATAAAGACGATGAGTGGAGACTCTTTATAGATTCATCAACTAGAAGTCTCAAAGCTGTCTTGCTTCACATTGGAAACATATTAGCGCCAATTCCAATAGCCCATTCGACGAAGCTTAAAAAGACCTATGAAAATTTGGGAATTGTATTAGATAAGATAAAGTATTCAGAACACCAATGGCAAATTTGCGTGGATCTCAAAATCGCAACACTTCTTTTAGGCCAACAATCAGGATTCACAAAATATCCTTGCTATCTATGTTTGTGGGATAGCAGAGACAGAAAGAATCACTATGTGAAAAAAGAATGACCTACGACAGTGCAATTAAATGTCGGTACTCATAATGTAATATGAGCACCATTAATTCAGCCTTCAAACTATCTGCTACCGCCACTTCACATCAAACTAGGTCTCATAAAACAATATGTCAAAGCTCCGGACAAGGATGGTGATTGTTTTCAGTACTTGAGAGAAAAGTTTCCGGCGATAAGTCATGCCAAATTAAAAGAGGGAATTTTTAATGGACCCCAAATTAGAACTGTATTTCAGAATGCTAATTTTATAGGTAAAATAAATGATATGGAGAGAGCAGCTTGGGTAAGTTTCAAAAATATGTGTCATAACTTTTTAGGAAATAATGAAAGTGAAAATTACAGGACAATAGTCGAAGAATTAGTGACAAATTACAAAAATTTATGATGCTTAATGAATCTAAAATTACACTTCCTAGATTCTCAGATCGACTTCTTTCCTGAAAATCTTGGGGAGTACAGTGAAGAACAGGGAAAACGTTTTCATCAAGACATAAGTGAAATGGAGACTAGGTATCAAGGAAATTGGAATATCAACATGATGGCAGACTATTGCTGGATACTCAAAAGAGATATACCAAAAGAAAATAACAATCGAAAGAGAAATCCACTCCGTAGATCATTTGAAAATAAAAGAGTTCGATACCATCGGAAAACAGTTTAAAAGTTGGGAAAATCATTCTTCTAATTCTGTTTATACGTCTTTTTCATAGATTTTACAATTTTTTTGCATTTTCAGATTTTAATCTTGTATTTTGTTAATAAAAAATACAAGAAATTTATTTAATTGTGTTTAAAAGATTTTTTTCCATTTTTTCAGCAGCAATTTTCTGCTATTTTATCGATGTTTTGAAATTTTATGAATGTTTGAGGGGACTATGGGCCAAATTTATTGCAGAATCGAATCAAGCAGATTAAATTACATGAAAATTTCGTCAATCCGGGTCCACAAAATTTTTTATACCAACATAATCCTAATTTTCTTCGATTTTTGCAATTTTTGATGATTTTTTACAATTTTTTTAGATTTAAAACGGTTTATGATTAGAATACGATCAAAATTAGTATTTAATAGATCAAAATACATAAAAATTATGCTTGCCTTAGATCTCAATAATTTTTTTTTGCCAAAATATCGAATTTTCGCTATTTTTTGGGGTTTTTTGCAATTTACTGGAAATTGAAGGCTGGACGGCCTAAACTGACTTGAAATTCGTATTCAGCGGGTCGAAAACCATGCCCGTAGATAGGTGGCGCCTGGTGTACAGACAATTTTTTTTTTTGTGCCGCTGTAATTTATTAACGTGAAAAGTGGCATAGAGTCGAACGTGGTAAAGTGATTCTGGATTAAATTGTGAAGTCGGTTGAAACAAATTCATGAATTAATTTAATAAAGAAAATGTTAGCGTTCATAAATAATTAATTAAATTGATAAGTGATTTTAAAAACGGTAAATCAAATTAAAGGATTTTGAAGTTGGCAAATAGTTATATGTAAATTATTTTTATATAATAAAATAGGAAAAAGGAATTTTATACCCTCGCAGATTCGAATCACGGTGGGTTTGTTCCATTTTACCACTGTGATTACGCGGTGTATCCACCGTGATTCCACGGTGGCTTGACCACTGTGTATACACGGTGTTTCCACTGTTATTACGCGGTGGATACACCATGGAACCACGGTGGTGAAATAGCACAAAGCCACCGTGGAATCACGGTGGATACACCGCGTAATCACAGTGGATACACTGTGTATACCCGGTGGTGAAATGGAACAAACCTACCGTGTAACCACGGTGGATCCACGGTGTTTACACTTCCACGGTGTTTCCATCGTGATTCAAATCTGCGAGGGTATTGTTAAAATGTGTGAGTGTAAAAAGTGTAATTATGGAAATTTTTGAGAGTTAAATAAGTTGTAATCACGTAGAAGGTCCAAGGGACCGCATGACCTAGGTATTAGGTTTTAGCTACGTAGCGGGTCTTGTTAACCGCGCGTAGCGGGTCTTGTTAACCGCGCGTGTGTGTGTGTGTGTGTGTGTGTGTGTGTGTGTGTGTGTGTGTGTGTGTGTGTGTGTGCGTTTGTGTGTGTGTGTGTTTGTGTGATAGTCAAAAGTAGTTGACTTGAATACAGGTTAATATTGTTATTTTGGAAAATATTAATTAATTATAAATTATCCTTCCTCTTCCTTCTCTTACAAATAAATTTTACAACAACCCTGAACGATTAAGACCCGGTTCTGGAAGACCGTTAATGCTTCCAGTGGTCCCCTGAAAAAGGACGGCCAAGGTAGCAGTACACCCTGTTATACATTATAATGAATAGATAAAATAGATGAGTTTGACCAATGTTTCGAAAGTATAAATCTATCTTTTTGACTTGAATACTAATAAACTTTTTATATATATCATACGAAGGTTTTTCAAAAGCATTGGGAAGTAATATCAGTTCAGATGTGAGTAAATATAGTTTTTAAAATGGTCTAAAGTTTGATATGTGTATACATACATTTATTAGAATGTAGCGGAATTTACGTAGATATATGTGCTTTAATCTATGTAGATATCTTTGAAGATCAATATTCACGAAGATCTGTTTGGATACACTTGGATACAGTGAGATCTATTTAGATCTCTAAAGATATTGTCAGATTTGTTTGGGTCAGTTTGGATATTGTCAGATCTAAATGGATCCGTTTGAATCGCGCCAAAATTTGGATCCAAGTATATCTGACTGTTTAGATTCAATCATATATGCTTGGATCCAAGCATTTATTATCGGGTTTGTAGAGTAAATTATTTTTTCTAGAAAGTGTTGAGCGTGTAGTTAGCCCGTTTTTGCAGAGAATCTGTTTTTGATAGGATTTCTTTTTTTGTTTGTAAGATAAAACAACTTGATATACAGCGTGATCCAAAATAAGTTTTGTACTGGTCCCTGGTGAATCCGAATTACGGTAAATCACCACATCACAAATTTACGGTATTTTACGGTAAATTTGCTGCAATCCTGCGGGATTTTACGGTAAGTGCGTTATTTTACCGCAAATTCGCAGTAACATTGCGACATTTTGCCGTAAAATACTGAATGTTACCGTAATTCTTCCGAATACCGTAAATTACAGTAAAATGCCACAAGTGACAGTGAATTACCATCATTTGCGGTAACATGCCGTAAATTATCGTATTATACCGCAAATTACCGTAAAATGTGGCTAATTTGCAGTCAAGCACGGTATTTCACGGGAATTTACTGAAACTCGGATCCGCTAAGGATGAGAGTTAGATTGAGTGGACAATTCTAAGCATAAAGCTGCTGATCAATACTTCTCGATTTTGAATATTGTGGGAGTTTTAAATATGAAAATTTCTGCAATATTTATAATCCTAGTCATATCATCATGCTTGATCATATGTGGTTACTTACAATCTTTGCCTGAACGTTTAAGACTGATGCGAGAGTATCCGCATTATTTATACACGTCCATGCATAATCATGAATGATTAGTTATTAAAATATATGTACTTAAAACATGTTAAGAATCGTCGTAAACTGAACGAGACAGGTCAGCCTAGTGGACAACGGATGTGCTTTATAACACGACGGTCGTGGGTTCGAGACCCGTCACGCGTTAAATTTCAATAACCTTTTTTAGCCAGTAAACATTTACTATACATCAATACTAACATAATAAGTTAATTTAAAATTGAATTGTCATTATTTTTAGTTTTAACTTCCCGCTAAGAAAATCGACGATTTTCGAAAAATTCGGGAAGCTATTGTTTTCAGCCCGATTTGGCTCTTCGAGCTCGAAAATACTATTGTATGCCGTTGTTTTAAAAAAAAAAACCGTTTTTTAGCATTTCTTTCTAAACTAAATTTAGTTTTATCGCTACATTTTTTCTGGGTGGTGCACATGTTAAATTCTCATCACGTGATCGAATTTGAAGCTAAAAAGCAGCGTCAAGCGTCAACATGAAAAAGCATCTTTACATAGAAAAGAATATTTGAGTTTTGAGTAATCTCGTTCAGTAATTGTAATGTTATTCAATGAAAAAAGCAGATATAGATTTTACATTTATTATTCCGTTGACGCTATCTCTCGAATTGATTATCTCATTGAGACGTTCTTGGCAGCAATTGGATGCTTTTATCGAGTTCTGGAGCTGATTAGATTTTTGAATTGATCGATTTGATAGTTTCCGAAATATTCACGAAAAACAAAAAAAAACTATTTTTTTTCATTCTTTCGTCGACGATATCTCTCGAACGGATTATCCGATTAAGACGGGTTGAGGTGGCAATCGGCGAGTTTTATTGAGGTCTAGAGCTGATTATATTTTGGAAATGATTGGTTTAGTCGTTTCGATGATATTTGCAAAAAATCGTTTTCTACTGTTTCTTTCGTCGACGATATCTTTTGAACGGATTATCTGAGACGTTCTTGGTGACAATCGAAAGCTTTTCAAAGCCGTTCAAGAGTTATGAATATTTACATACAAACATACGTTCGTACGAACGTACGTACACACATACATACACTCGGGCATCATGGTGAAATTAGTCAGGATAGCTTCTTAGAACCTCAAAACGTCAAAATCTGATAGAAATTCGGTTTTTGCGAATCGAACCGAAACCAATAATTTCCCGAATTCTTGAAAATTATCAATTTTCTTAGCGGAAAGTTAAAAATTGTTTTAGTTTTTTTTGAAATATCTTGAAATTAACTACATAAATCAATCCCAAAATCTGATCAGCTTTAGGACTCAATAAAACACGTCGATTGACATCTCAACCGTGTAATCGGTTAATTCGTTCGAGAAATACCGTCGTCGAAAAAATCGCAAAAAATTTATTTTTCTAGTAAAATCTAAATTTTTGGAACTAATTGATGATGGTTTTTTTTTTGTTAAGATTAGTGATTGAAAAACTGCGTCGAATGATACCTTTAACGTCAAAATCGGTGTATTGTTTTGATAGATATTGGTGATTAAAAATACGAGAAATAACAATTTCTATCATTTATTCGGCCTAACTCATATTATTATTTACCTACTTTTTTTCGAAAACATCGACATACAAAAGTTTTTTCGAGCTCGAAGAGCTCGAAAATGTATTCACAACAATGTTTTCAAGCTCAAGAAGCTCGAAAATAGCGGGAAGTTTTAAGGCTGACCCGTAGGGTCAACCGATAGACAGATTTTTTTTTCAACTCTCAGGTCCCTAGAATGTCTTCATAAATTTTTAGAATGGTGTCATAAGAAATAAGTTTAGATAATGAAAAATTTATTTTTCAACAAAAATAAAACAGAAATTGAAAGAACACCACTAGGAAAGAGTTTGAGAAATTGTAAAAAATGTCAGTTTTCAATAAACAAAATTTTCAATAACAAAAAAAAATAATTTGGTAATCATCTATAAATTTTCGGTTTTTTTTTTTTAAATTTGAATGATCCTTATTTAAAAAGTTCATTTATGAACTAAAATTTTGAAAAAAAAAAAAAAAAAAAACGTCCTGATGTGTTGCTTTTTTAAAAAGTAACATTTTATTGGAAAACACAAAGCTTTTCACTTTTTTAAATTCATAATTTTTTTTCGGTTTGGTAAAACAATTAAAAATATTCTGAAAACCGTTTTTAATGGGCTAGAAAATGAGAAAAAATTTTCAGTTCAATCGAAGAAGGCCGGGTTCCAAAGTGGTCAATTTGGCGTGGACTGCCCTGTATATTGTCACTCATGGAATATGGTTCAAACAATGCTATTATAACTTCATTGACAAATGTGTTTTTTGTTTTATATGAGGTTTCATGAAGACTATTATGAGAGTTTCAATTATTATATCTTTGTTAGTTCACGGAATTAAGATTTGTTGCATACTATTTTGAAGATAATTTAATGGAGATTAATTCCATACTTTTCAAAAATTTATTTAGTTTAATAAAAACCGAAAAAAACATCAAAATAGTTTAAAAAAATTTCCTGTCCGTCAAGTACGGATCCCGTATACATGATAACTTGCGAAAAAATCCAGTAATTAAATCAATTTTTTTTTTTTAAATTCTTTGAAAGATTTGTAGGTCTCCTAATGCGAATGGCTAGGTAACTCAATGTCGTTTAATTACAATTAATAAAAGAATAAAAAAAGGCTGTACAACTATATCTATATATATCTATGTAAAGTTAACATGGATGATGATATATCCATACCTATATGTTATACGTACGTTTATTCCACCAGGGGCGCTTGCGCATTACCGGCCTAGTATGTACAGCTGTTTTTTTTGCTAATTGGTAATCCTGAATTTTTTTTTTTTTTAATTTTTTTATTATTATTATTTCATAATAAATGAGCATTATGAGTCGTGCACTTTTGGATTTTCCAAACTTTTTTTTTAGGTTCTACGGAATTATAAGAATTGTAAGTAAATGATTTTCCTTTTTTAATCTTGATATCAAAACAATGTGTCACACTTGGATTCAAAATTAACTACTTCGCAGTGCGCGCAGTATTATAGGTAAGTATACACACAGTCAGTAACTTGATTATCTGTCAGGCGAAGTATAGTAATTAAGAATCATTAAAAAAAAATAATTAATCAACAAATAGGCTCTCTAGAATTGTTCGAAATGACTTGTTTTACTCCCTAATTTATAATTTTTCGAAAAAGTATTGACTTTTTATTTCCATTGTTAAGGTATATTCTATTTTTTTTTTAATAAAATAGACCCGATATCCGCGTTTCCCTTATTTGCTGCTGAAAATAATTTGCCGACCAGGACCAAGCAGCGATGCCCTGGTGCTTATGTGATGTAAAGGGCGCCACTTAGTTTTGAAAAGATAAAAAACTAAGAAAAATAATTTGACTAGCTATAGTGATAGAGAGAGAGGCTCAACCAGGAGTTCGTAGGTGTGGGTTGTCCGCGGCGACTTATTATTACAAACAATATTATAGAAATGAAATAAAAATATATTGAAGAAAAGTAATTATAGATTACAAAAGAAATAAATCATAACCCATACATTACATAGAAAGAAAATAGACAATAGATAAAACAGGAAATACCGCTCTCGCGAAGCCAACAGTATACGCAAATAATTATTTAAAACTTACAATACGCAGTTCTCGACACGCTCACTTATTTACGCTACGACGGTGTCGTACGGGTTCCCGTAGACTCTGGCGACGGAGACGACTCCTTGGAGATGGATCAGGATCGGCCACTTCAGCTTCCCCTGGATTCTTATGTGCACCCTCGTGCGTTTGCTTCGTCGCAGGCGCGACAAGATCCAACCAAGTTGGATTCACCAAGTAATGATAAACGCCGTAACGTTTATCGGTATTGTTAGAGATAACACTCAGTGACTCGAGTTTATCTCTCAACAATAAGTATGATAATACTACCACCAGCACGCGACTTGCGTCTGATGATCAGTATAAATTATTTATTTAATTTTATAAAACTACTAGAGTAACAACAGCGCACTTTTGACTTGTGCCTGAGGTTCACCCTTAATTATTTAATAATGAGTAATAATAGCGCACGCAACAATAGTGCCTATTATTCACTCTTGAAAATTGAATGATTAAAATAAAAACTCGGTGGAGCAAAACACAACACGTGCTTGCCCTTTAGTGGTCTTGTTCTAAGTGTCTCTCGCAGCGTCTTGCACCGCAATGCCCCCCCCCCCTCATTTTCCCATTGACCCGAAGATCAACGGTAATAGTCGAAAATAATGCGTTCGGGTTAATTGCAAGTGCGTAGACTTTTTTTAAAGTTGACGCGGCAAAATTAGATTAGAGGCGCGCGCGTTACCGAACGACGGTAAATAATATTATTATTATTATGAATTTATTTACACCGTAACACCATCTACTAATAATTAATTTATATTTCTAATCTAATTGAAAGTGAGTAATTTATAATATTGAATTCATCAATTCGACGATGACGCCATCTGTTTTATAATTTAGTATTGCTTGACGTCAAAAATTTCGGGATTTTTTCTTGTTTTTTTGTTTTTTCTTTTATTTAATGCATTAAAATATCTGATATGAATAAATTGTGAAGTCGGATAAGATTAAAGCCAGTGGACTATTTCTTTAACATAACGTTATGGTGAAAAGTAGATTGAATGCCTATTATTGCTTTTAATATTGCTGAGAAATATTAGAAAAATGCATCTCAATTAACTCATTTTATACAAATGGAACAAAATCAAGAAGAGCTAAAAATTTTGTTCGAGATAGAACGACATGGAAATGACGATGAGTTACCAAGTACACTCAATCACGTCACTATTGATCAATTAACATTAATTCTCGAAAAAATAGTACTAAATGGCCGACTCTCCATACATATGACGAGTCATTCTGATTATGACAAGTGTTATAATACTTTTAAATGATATTAAAATTGAAATAGCTTAACCTACCGATTTTATATTCATCTGAATGGTATAATTTGTTGATATCTTTGCAAATTTCACTTACTGGAATATTTCATAGTACTCTACTTGTATTTACAAAATTATCGGTTGAATCTTATAGCGTAGTCAAATTAGAAAAAAGCATCAGTTTCCTAAATTTCTTTTTTTTTTCGTTGATTGTATCAAATGCCTACACAATTTTTTCGAACATTCACATGCTTACTAGGGTGTCCGTTATTTCCCAAATCGATTTTCATTTACCGATCGCCCCCTGAATCTTTAGTTTATGACCTAAAAAAAAATATCCAACACAATGAGGCTCTTAATTTTCACATTAAACCGTGCCCAAATCATTTTATATTTCCCATTTAAATAACATGGGATTTTTAGACTTTTTACTCTTAATTTTTTTTCTCAGAAACAAATGAGAGTAAAAATTTAATCAAACCATATTCTGATAGGAAATTGAACGTTCTACAAAAAAGTTTTCTTATGAATTTTCGATAAAATAACTCCTTCAAAAGTTATTGAACGTTAAACTTGTGTTTGTTATCAATCCTATAATATTTTTAATTCTATTTTCATTTTTACCGTTTTTGGCTATAAAATCGTTAAAATAAAAGATAGTTGTTATTATCACCAGAGTACCGATGATCATTTATGTAGATTTCATGGCCTAAACAGAAAATCAAGGGAAAAAAAACATTGTTTTATGAGAAATAATAGAAATAACATACCTTTCCTCATACAGACGAACTTTAAAATGAATTAATGGTAAGTGATGAAATAAAAATGTAATAACTTCTTTGTCTATAATATTATAAGCAGATTTATTATCAACTTTGCTTTCTCTATAATTTTTTGTTAAGAAAGCTATGGTCGCATTAGAATATTTTGTTTTGTACTCATTTACAACTTAAATCTAATATTGTTTTTGGTCTTCTCGTGTTGTTAAAATGTTGATATACTCTTAAGTTGATTTAATTGCTCTTTCGGTGAGATCATTAATGACTTGTAAATTGTTAACAATTCGCAAGTAAATTTGGAATCCTTACAATTTTTTAAAAGATTTAACATTGATAGAAATTTTTTGAAATTAGATGTGAAACGTGGGCGGGCAATAACGACTATTTAGAAGGCTTTCGAAAGAAAGCAAAAATGATAATTATCAAGACATTGGGGCAAAAATGATAATTATCATTTTTGCTTTCTTTCGAAAGCCTTCTAAATAGTCGTTATTGCCCGCCCACGTTTCACATCTAATTTCAAAAAATTTCTATCAATGTTAAATCTTTTAAAAAATTGTAAGGATTCCAAATTTACTTGCGAATTGTTAACAATTTACAAGTCATTAATGATCTCACCGAAAGAGCAATTAAATCAACTTAAGAGTATATCAACATTTTAACAACACGAGAAGACCAAAAACAATATTAGATTTAAGTTGTAAATGAGTACAAAACAAAATATTCTAATGCGACCATAGCTTTCTTAACAAAAAATTATAGAGAAAGCAAAGTTGATAATAAATCTGCTTATAATATTATAGACAAAGAAGTTATTACATTTTTATTTCATCACTTACCATTAATTCATTTTAAAGTTCGTCTGTATGAGGAAAGGTATGTTATTTCTATTATTTCTCATAAAACAATGTTTTTTTTCCCTTGATTTTCTGTTTAGGCCATGAAATCTACATAAATGATCATCGGTACTCTGGTGATAATAACAACTATCTTTTATTTTAACGATTTTATAGCCAAAAACGGTAAAAATGAAAATAGAATTAAAAATATTATAGGATTGATAACAAACACAAGTTTAACGTTCAATAACTTTTGAAGGAGTTATTTTATCGAAAATTCATAAGAAAACTTTTTTGTAGAACGTTCAATTTCCTATCAGAATATGGTTTGATTAAATTTTTACTCTCATTTGTTTCTGAGAAAAAAAATTAAGAGTAAAAAGTCTAAAAATCCCATGTTATTTAAATGGGAAATATAAAATGATTTGGGCACGGTTTAATGTGAAAATTAAGAGCCTCATTGTGTTGGATATTTTTTTTTAGGTCATAAACTAAAGATTCAGGGGGCGATCGGTAAATAAAAATCGATTTGGGAAATAACGGACACCCTAATGCTTACTGATGAATTTCTCACTGCTCAGTTGCCTATTAAAATTGATTGACTACTGTTTTATTGTCTACGTATATACCCGACTAGAATTTTTCATAAGGGCCTGACGAGGTCCTTATCGGGTTAACCTTATTTCAAATAAGGTCCCGATCAGGGTATCCTGACGAGGATCCTGATATGGATGTAACGCTTAAGACCCATGAGGTCCTTATCGGGATTGCCTTATCAGGTCCTTACCAGGATATCCTCATCAAATCCTTATCAGGATTACCTTATTAGTAATTATTTTTAAAAAAATATTAAATTGCCAAAAAAAAATCAGAGAATTTTAATTCGATCGAGAACGTTATCTATTGTATTGAGAGCATTAATTAGAGGAAGTAAATATATTTTTTATTGATGAAAAATCCCGATAACTGCTGGGCTTGAACCTGTGACCTTTCGATTCAAAGTCCTCAATGCTATCCACTGGGCTGACCTACACAAGTGATCTTGAAAGTGTAAATATAATATTTATTATGATGTCAAAGAATAACTGATGAAGAAGTAAAAAATCTGTGCTACAATGATTGACGTGATTGTTATATAATATTCTTTTGTACTTTTTTAAATTTTTAGCCTGTAAATGAAATATTTGAAGGAATGGGATAACTTTTTTTTGAATAAGGATATCCAGATACGGTCCTGATTAGGAACTCGTCAGGTTGACCCGATGGCAAATAACTTTTATTTTAATAAGAATATCCTGACAAGGTCTTGATCAGGAACTCGTCGGGTTGACCCGATGGCAAATAACTTTTTGTTGAATAAGGATATTCTGACGAGGTCCTGATCAGGAACTCGTTGGGTTGACCCGATCGAAAATAACTTTTTTTTTTAATAGAGATATCCAGATACGTTCCTGATCAGAAACTCGTCAGGTTGACCCGACCGCAACTAACTTTTTTTTTGAATAGGGATATCCTGACGAGGTCCTGATCAGGAACTTGTCAGGTTGACCCGATGGCAAATAACTTTTTGTTAAATAAGAATATCCTGACGAGGTCCTGATCAGGAACTTGTCAGGTTGACCCGATGGCAAATAACTTTTTTTTGAAAAAGGATATCCTGATGAGGTCCTGACAAGGAACTTGTCAGGTTTGCCCTAATAAGGCAAACCTTATATTAACCTGATAAGGTCCTTATGGTACTTCAGGCAAATCAGGAAGAAATTCTAGTCGGGTATAGAACCGATAATTTAGTTGCATACCAAAATCATTTCAAACTCTTCTATTATCTATTTTAAATGAAATCTTATAAATGATAGCTTACTGTTTCTTAGTGTACCAAAATCAGAGTAGTTATATTAGACCTACTTTCTTCGTATATATAATTCGTATATATAATTCGTACATAATAATTCTTTGTATATTTTATGAATTCTCAATACCCTAGCGGTTTCAGCGCCACGTTAGAAACACGGTCAAACCACGGTATTTCTACTGAGGAAACACGCCTTCAGTGTTTCGACAGTATAGCGGCAGAGATTTGACGGTGGTTTCACGGTCGAACCACGGTGATTTCTGTGCAGTCACGCTATTATGTTCGGACCGCGTCTCCACCATGTTCTACCAACGTTTATATAGTAGTTTGGCCTCACAGTATTTCTGTGTCGGTTTTTTGGCGTTTTCACCGTGGTAGCTCGATATTTCCTCGTTGTTTCCACGATGATTTCATGGTTTTTCCACCAGTGACATATGATTTTATAGTTCCCCAATCTCTGTATCAATCATATTTTCTTATTTTCTTAGTATTTTTGATGATTACACCGGCACACAAAAAAAAATAAGTTCTCTGTACTTTTGACGGGACCGATTTATTCCCATGTATTTTGACCCGCTGAATCCGAATTCAAGGTCCGTTTAACCCGTACACCCTCAGATTTTCAGAAAACTTTAAAAAACCTCAAAAATACACAAAAATCGACCGTTTTTTAAATTTATAAATTTTTTTAACCCTAACTAAGCATGATTTTTATGTATTTCGGTCCTCCCCATACTAACCTGAAGTTTATTTAAAACATTAGTCATTTAAAGTCTGAGAAAATTCCAAAAAACCCCAAAAAATTGCAAAAAAGCAGAAAAATTCTTTTCGCCCCTCCGGGCGAAAAGCGTCAACTTTTCTCCCGCTGTGCGAAACGAAGTTTCCGCTTTCCGCCTCCGTCGAGGCGAAAAATAGTATTTACACCTTGGGCAGTAAATAAGAAAGCCTCAGATCACATGTTTGTTGACCTCGGCTTCGCCTCGGCCAACAATTACATGAGATCTGAGACATTTCTTACTTTACTGCCCGAGGTGTAAAATATACTATAGTATTGTGATGAAAAAAATTTTTTGAAGCATATTAAAATTTTTTTATGTTTTAGGCCAAAATATTTTTTATATATATATCACAGATCGAACAATATGATTTCTTTTAGTTATTTCGATTTAAAAATTGATTTTTGTTATCCCAAATTTTATTTTTTTCGATTTTTTGGGAATTTTTGCCATTTATTTAAAATTTTAGAGATGTCTGAGCCATGGATGTTCGAGAATTACATGTGACAGATAAACATACATGAAAATAATTATTTATTTAGCCCTATAAAATTTTTTTCATCACAATACTAAGAATTTTTTTGCTTTTTTGCAATTTTTTGGGGTTTTTTTTGGAATTTACTCAGACTTTGAATGGCTAATGTTTTAAATAAACTTCAGGTTAGTATGTGGAGGACCGAAATACATAAAAATCATGCTTAGTTAGGGTTAAAAAAATTTACAAATTTAAAAAACGGTCAATTTTTGTGTATTTTTGAGGTTTTTTAAAGTTTTCTAAAAATCTGAGGGTGTACGGGTTAAACGGACCTCGGATTCGGATTCAGCGGGTCAAAATACATGGGAATAAATCGGTCCCGTCATAAGTACAGAGAACTTTTTTTTTTTTTTGTGTGCCGGTGTTATCGTATGTTGTTTAAATATTAAAATGAACAAAGCTTAGTATTTTAAGTGATTTTATCAACATAATTATACAGAAAAGAGGGATTTCTTGGCGCGAAAAAGTATCACTCACCCCAAGAAAATTTTGATTTGCCCTAAAAAATATTTTGCATAATGAATTGAAAACGAAAATTTTCTTGGGCAAGAAAAAAGATTCTGGAGCTCAGAAAATTTTTTTTGGGCGAAAAAAAAAATTTATTGCGCTAAGGAATTTTTCCAGTCCCGAAGAAATTTTTGTTTTCATTCTATGATTGCAAATTTTCTATTATTGAGTTCTAGCAAATTCTATTTAATAGAGATTTCTGAGTAAATATGATTTGCAGGTGTTTGAATCATAATATTTTGTAAAATAATTAAGATACGACCAAATAACGTAATATTATTCGAAAAAAATGATTTCTCGATGATTCATAAATCTTAGAAGGTATAAAAACTTTTTTAAAATTTTTAGAAACATGCTAACCAGACCATTAGCGGGATTGTTGAAGGAATTTCAAAGTTTCTATAATGCATTCAGTTATAAAAAAACTGAGATATTAAACTAAATAAATTTTAATTAAGTTTGGAAAATTCCAACTTCTCAGTTATATAATTTAACAAAAGAAGTACTTATTGTCCCGCTATTAGTGGGTATACAGTTATGAGTCTCGTTTCCCTATATACAATAATATAATTTAATATAATACAAATCAGAAAATCAATCATTTATTTAATATCGAGCCTACGAGTCGACGTTATTATTATTTTTTTTAATTTTTTCGTAATAGAAATTTTGGATACAGCACGGGACCATAAACTCACTGTGTAAATACTGTGAATTTACGGTTAAAAACCCGTCAAGCCATTGGGAAACCACTGTAAACTCACCGTGGAGATCGATGAAAACCACTGTGGAGCTAAAACCGCAAGGGTAGCTATTTATAATGTTTGGTATGTAGTTTACAAGATATGAAAAGATGACGGTTGAAAATGCCTATGAATCTGCTGATTAATATCCTATATACATCGGTATACATGAGAAAAATTAAAGCAGTTTGTGAAGACTATTTCTGGTGGTTCGTCGGTTTTACTATTTCGTAGTATTATTTATTCGAACATAAAAATTGGAGTGAACCCCATAAATGTTATTCTACTTCTTTTGGCCACATATCAAGCTATAAATATATAACGGCAGAAGACGATGTGTTGAACGAGAGTGAAAGGTTTTGCGAGGAAGCGCTAAATTCTAAGGTAGAAAAGAAAATAATTTATGAACATTCAAACTTTGACACTACGATTTGAGATAGGAAATATAACGATATAGACGAATTGCCAATTATTGAGATACAAGATAACAAATCGCCGTTTGGTGAGAAATATAATAAATTCTACAAAAATAACAAAGCAATGCTACGGCATGTTAGATTGGGATACGCATCCTTAGGCTATCTCAAAAGTTTGCAGAAGAAATTTCCTGAAAATAAAAAATTACAAGAAGTAATCTTTGACGAAACGATTTTAGATTGTGAGGTTTGTATGATATCAAAAATTAACAAATTGCCTTTCAATACGACACGTAGACGAGTGACTGAACCTTTACAAATTATTCACTCAGACACAATGGGACCCATAAATCCTCCTACTCATCCTAAGGGTTACAGATTTATTTCAGTGTTTATTGACGACTTTTCGAGACTTGGTATGGCTTATCCCATGAAAAATCAAAGCGACACTGGTTACTGTTTTGAAGCATTTGTACGAAGTGCACGAAACTTGCTAGGACGAGATGCAAAAGTTTGTTATTTACGATCTGACCAAGGAACTGAATTTACTGGACGTTATACAACAGAAGTCTTAAACAAATTAGAAGCTGAACAGCAATTCTCTAGTCCTGACACTCTGGAACACAATGGTGTCGCAGAAAGATTCAATCAAACTATTCAAAAGAAAGTAAGATCATATATGTACGATGTGAAATTTTCGGAAAATATGTGGGATTTAGCTCTAAATGCAGCTGTATATGCTTATAATAGGACTCCACATAAATCTAACGACATGATTACACCCATGAGCAAGTTTGCATCGCATCATCATTATGATATAAATCAACTTAGACGATCTGGGTGTTTAGCATATATTAAAGTACAACGAAAGACGGGGCCTAAATTTCGATTTGAAGGACGACGTGTGATTCTAGTTGGTTATACACTTACTGGATATCAACTTTTGAAGCCTGAAGAAGGTAAATTTTATGAAAGTCGAGATGTAAAATTTAATGAAAAGCTGGTTTACGGAGACAAGTATGAACGAGATAGTATAAAAGATTAGCCAGTTGAAGATGTGAAAATAAATAAAGATAGCTGGTTCATGAAAATTACTGATGAAATCAATAGCTGTGAGGAACTATCTCAAACGGAGGGAGAATTAAAAAGACGACGGGGACGGCCGCGGAAAAATTTAATAAATAATGATGTGAAAGAAACGAGTGATTGTGTCAAAATTAATGAATCTAGTGCTCTGAAGATTCTTGAAATATCGAACAACGATGATTTTGAGGGCAAACTATTATTTGCTGCTAGACTGAATGATGACTATGATAAAAAAATAGAAAATCTTGAAGACGGAATGTACTATGCCTTACTTGCTAAAATAAATCAAGATCCTATTTCATATAATCAAGCAATGCAAACGAACGATGTAGCAAATTGGAAAGAAGCGATTGATAGCGAG
Organism: Microplitis mediator; assembly: GCF_029852145.1. Taxonomy (NCBI): domain Eukaryota; kingdom Metazoa; phylum Arthropoda; class Insecta; order Hymenoptera; family Braconidae; genus Microplitis; species Microplitis mediator. The sequence continues at coordinate 9,268,123 of NC_079971.1, forward strand.
TTAAATTCAATGATTAAAAACGAAGTGTGGGAAATTGTTCCACGACCGAAAACGATGTGCAACGGTAAAAGGGCTAACATAATTGATTCACGATGGGTATTTAAGAGAAAGATTGAAAAAGATAACAAAATAAAATTTAAAGCTAGGTTAGTAAATAGGGGGTTTAAAGATAGAAATATATATGAATTGAAGGAAACACATGCACCAGTGTCCAGATTACCTCTGGTACGATCTGTAATTTCCATAATTAACAAATATGATTTGAGCGTGTGTCAATTAAATGTTAAGACTGCGTTTCTAAATGGCATAAGAAACGAAGAGATTTACATGGAAATTTCTGATGGAGTTCAGATTTCTGAAGAAGACAGGAAAAATAAAGTGTTACGTTCTGGCTTTAATTGAATGTAAATAAAAATTTTTAGAAATTTTTTTTTTTAAGTTTTGAATTATTTATTCGCCGCAGTGGGCGAATAAACGGTTCGACACTTCTTAGAATCATAATTAATTAATAAATTAATAAATCGTTACTATGTTGGTAATATTATTTTTATTCACCGCCAACAATCTAACGGAAATCTCTTGCGATAAGAGAGTCACCGTGGCTCGCGGATAGTCTAAACAGATGACGATGCATGAGACTCGGGCCGCGACGATTCTCTCATAGGAAACCTGAGATGCAACGTTAACATTTTTGAAATTGTATAATACCAAGGACCGACAGAATCAAGTCAGTCGATTATAAGTCAGTCGATCACAAGATCTAGTAGAGCCAAGAACTCTAAACAAACCTGCTGGCTTGATCTTGTCTCTCGGACTTGAAGCAAAATATATATCTGTATTTTATTAAAATACGCACTCCTTATTTAAACTTTGGGCGCCGCTACCGGCAGCCTAATACTCTCACCTGTTCTGGGCGCCGATATCGGCAGCCTGAACGCTTTTTTTCCGAATCCGAAATTCAAGCTTCGAGGCCGATGACGCAGGAGGTCAGGATGTGCGGTACAGCTCGGTCGCGGGATTTGAGGTGTCATCGCGGACCTCACCGAAGGTCATCCGAGAATTAAGTCGGAGGAAGTTCTTGTTGAGCTTTCGAGCTCATGTGTTGTTGAGCTTTCGAGCTTGTGTATTGTTGAGCTATCGCGCTCATGTGTTGTTGACCTTTCGAGCTTGTGTATTGTTGAGCTATCGAGCTCATGTGGTGTTGAGCCTTCGAGCTCTGGTGGTTTGATCGACCAATGAAAATTGCTTTCCTCTACGAAGGAACCGAGTCTTCGGGGCTCGTCTTGTTCGCGTTCAAAGGAGGCATCAAAGATATTACTTGGAGCGAGTAGATGTCCTTATGAGGTCAAAAAGATGTCTTTTTTTTAACATTTGAACATAACCTAAATATATCAGCTGACGTTTGGTATTCATATATTTTATGCTTAGTTTAGACTAACCTACAAAATAGATATACGTAAAAAGAGTGTTCGATAAAAAATGTTTTTCAGAAAAACATTTAAAGAATTATCTACGAGCTAAAAAAATGGAAGTTTACGAAAATTCTTAAATAATTCAACAAACAATTCTAATCTGTAGAAACCTCAGATTATTGAGCTTCAATCATTACCCAGAATATGAAAAGTGATTTAATCCATATTAAGTGTATATCTATATATTAGTCGATTAAAATTGTTTTAAATTATTTCAAATTGTTTTGAATCATTTCAAATTGTTTTGAATCATTTCAAATCATTTGTCTTAATAATTAGGATATCAAACTTTGAAGTTAATGGTAAGTGTCAATTGGATTATACTAAAAATGATAGTGTAAATAATAATAGCGATAATAGTGGTGACAATAATGATCATGATGATAAACAAGTTGGAGTGAATTTGAAAATAATTATTATTGTTATTATTATTATTGATATTATTACTATGAGTATTATTATTAAAACTAAATTATTATTATTAATAATATTTAAATTATTATTTAATTTTGAATGAATTACTTTCTTATAAATAATAAACAATAAAAACCAAAAATTTTTTAAATATTACTTATTATTAAGTAACCTCAAAATTATATCTAATTAGAGATAACTATTATGTCATTGATCCGCTATCTTTTAGACATCAAAAAAATGTTATCTTTCTGATACCTTTTCAAAGAGATTTAAAAGATTTCAGTAGGTGGTGCATTAGATATCTTTAAGATGAGTCTTAAAGTTATCAAATCCAAAAAATGTTATCTTTATGAGATCTTTATGATAACTTTATGCCGACCAGGAATGTTTTCGAGTTCTTCGAGGTTAAAATCGGCCGGACGTTTTGGGGCTGACCCGCAGGACCAACTTTTTTCCAGATTTTTATTCTTAGTAGATAAATTTTTTTTTTTCTATTTGTCTTGATGCTATGTTCAAAATAGACTTACACAAAATGTTGATTGATTACTTTCTAATAATAGTATTGATTCATCCGCTTTACATAATCATTTCACAATCATAGATAAATATATATCATAATATAATCCATATTGATTACATTTATCCATATATCAATTTTCGTCCAGAAGTTAAAATATAGATTCATTTTAATAGTGCCCTCATTTCAAGGCATATTGGTATCAATGATGCAGTCTCGCATTCGTATTGTTCGAAACTATACTCTACATTTGTTATTAAATGAGTAATAACTTTATATATATTATGTGTAAATAGTTGCCATCAAAATACTGCAATGGTTATCATGTGGGTATTAAAAATAATTTCAATTGTTAATGATTATTGACAAAATCTAAATATTCTAAAATTTTCAAGGTTTCTTACATATTTTGAGGCTTCAGTGTTATTGCCTTACCCAGTAATATGTTATAGGAATTATTAAAAATAAATGTCTTCGAAAATTGTTATGGTTATCATGACTAAACGTGTATACCTGATATTAGTTAATACGCTATCACTATAAATTCATTCAAAATCGGCATATGAAGAAAAAATTTTAAAATCTCTTCTTTTCAGCTTGTTCAGAAAAGATAACCTATAGTGATAATGATAATAATGATAATAATAATAATAATAATAATAATAATAATAATAATAATAATAATAATAATAATAATAATGAATAATAATAATAATAATAATAATAATAATAATAATAATATAATAATAATAATATAATAATAATAATAATAATAATAAATAATAATAATAATAATAATAATAATAATAATAATAATAATAATAATAATAATAATAATAATAATAATAATAATAATAATAATAATAATAATAATAATAATAATAATAATAATAATAATAATAATAATAATAATAATAATAATAATAATAATAATAATAATAATAATAATAATAATAATAATAATAATAATAATAATAATAATAATAATAATAATAATAATAATAATAATAATAATAATAATAATAATAATAATAATAATAATAATAATAATAATAATAATAATAATAATAATAATAATAATAATAATAATAATAATAATAATAATAATAATAATAATAATAATAATAATAATAATAATAATAATAATAATAATAATAATAATAATAATAATAATAATAATAATAATAATAATAATAATAATAATAATAATAATAATAATAATAATAATAATAATAATAATAATAATAATAATAAATAATAATAATAATAATAATAATAATAATAATAATAATAATAATAATAATAATAATAATAATAATAATAATAATAATAATAACTAATAATAATAATAATAATAATAATAATAATAATAATATAATAATAATAATAATAATAATAATAATAATAATAATAATAATAATAATAATAATAATAATAATAATAATAATAATAATAATAATAATAATAATAATAATAATAATAATAATAATAATAATAATAATAATATTAATAATAATAATATAATAATAATAATAATAATAATAATAATAATAATAATAATAATAATAATAATAATAATAATAATAATAATAATAATAATAATAATAATAAATAATAATAATATAATAATAATAATAATAATAATAATAATAATAATAATAATAATAATAATAATAATAATAATAATAATAATAATAATAATAATAATAATAATAATAAATAATAATAATAATAATAATAATAATAATAATAATAATAATAATAATAATAATAATAATAATAATAAAATAATAATAATAATAATAATAATAATAATAATAATAATAATAATAATAATAATAATAATAATAATAATAATAATAATAATAATAATAATAATAATAATAATAATAATAATAATAATAATAAAATAATAATAATAATAATAATAATAATAATAATAATAATAATAATAATAATAATAATAATAATAATAATAATAATAATATAATAATAATAATAATAATAATAATAATAATAATAATAATAATAATAATAATAATAATAATAATAATAATAATAATAATAATAATAATAATAATAATAATAATAATAATAATAATAATAATAATAATAATAATAATAATAATAATAATAATAATAATAATAATAATAATAATAATAATAATAATAATAATAATAATAATAATAATATAATAATAATAATAATAATAATAATAATAATAATAATAATAATAATAATAATAATAATAATAATAATAATAATAATAATAATAATAATAATAATAATAATAATAATAATAATAATAATAATAATAAATATAATATAATAATAATAATAATAATAATAATAATAATAATAATAATAATAATAATAATAATAATAATAATAATAATAATAATAATAATAATAATAATAATAATAATAATAATAATAATAATAATAATAATAATAATAATAATAATAATAATAATAATAATAATAATAATAATAATAATAATAATAATAATAATAATAATAATAATAATAATAATAATAATAATAATAATAATAATAATAATAATAATAATAATAATAATAATAATAATAATAATAATAATAATAATAATAATAATAATAATAATAATAATAATAATAATAATAATAATAATAATAATAATAATAATAATAATAATAATAATAATAATAATAATAATAATAATAATAATAATAATAATAATAATAATAATAATAATAATGTAATGTAATGTAATGTAATGTAATGTAATGTAATGTTTATTAATTTAGCAATTGCTATTGTACATTATTCTTACAATTTGAAAAATTTATTTTCCTTTTTAATTTATATCACAATCTTACAATATAGCAATATTTAATTTAATATATTTTTTTAACTCTATTTTAAAGATTTTAATTCGATTTTCATTTTTTAATTCATTACTCAAACTATTAAACCATTTAAATCCTTTGTAAACAATTGACTTCTCTGCTGTATGCGTTCTTGTATGAGCAATTTTGATATTCGAACAATATCTTGTATTATACTTATTATCATTTAATTCTATAACATCATTCAAATAATCAGGTAGAAGTTTATTCTTCATTTTATATATAAACAAACAAGTATTATACATTATTTTTTGTCTGATCGATAACCAGCCTACTGCATCTAACATTTTAACCACACTTGTGTATTTATTAACGCCTAATATTGCACGCATCGCCCGATTCTGCAACTTTTGCAGTACATTTAATTTATTATCATTATAATTTAACATAATCGTATTACAATAATCTAGATGCGGAAGTATCACAGTTTTATATATAAGACATTTTACATAGTTACTAACTGAAAATCTTAGTCTGTTTATCACATTAATTTTTTTCGCTATTTTATGACTAGTGTAGACTGCATTACTATTAAACGTTAAATTGTCATCAATTATGACTCCTAAATATTTCGTCTCACGCACATAACTTAGTTCATTACCATTAATTACTAATTTACAACTATCCCTTACATTTTTTATTCGTTGGTCGTGCAGTATCATATATACAGTTTTTCTTACATTTATTTTTAATTGATTATCATTTAACCATTCATATAGTATTTTTAATCCACGGTTTAACTTTTTTTCAATTTCAGATGTATTATTCCCACTGACAGACAACCTCATGTCATCTGCAAATAGCTTACAGTCTATATCTAATCTATTAAATATTGTTATGATTTCATCTATATATATTATAAATAGTATTGGACCCAACTTAGATCCTTGCGGGACACCAAATTTAACTTCTTTTTCATTTGAAAAAATATTTTGGAACTTCACTTTTTGTTTTCTATCCGAAAGATACGACTCAAACCATTTTAATACTACACCTCTAATTCCTAATTTATATAATACTTTTAGTAGTTTATTTCGGTTAATCGTTTCGAAGGCCCGAGCAAAGTCGATAAAAACAACACCAATGAATAGACCCTGATCCAATTCTTTTCTCCAACTTATGATGGAATGTTGGAGAGCGGTTTCACACGAGTGATTTTTTCTAAAGCCTGATTGCTCAGGATTTATAACATTATTGGCATCAATGAATTGACCCAATTGCGTTTTAACTATTTGTTCCAGGATCTGCTCGTATATGGGTAGTGTGTTTATCGGCCTTTGGTCCTCTACTCTTATACTACCTATAACCTTTTGGATGGGTGTAACTGTCGATATTTTCCAAATAGACGGTACTAATCCTAATTTGAGAGAATTATTTATCATGTATATTATCACGTCACTCTTAACATTCCATACAAGTTTTAAAATATTAGCGTTTACGTCATTTTTCGATCCCTTTTTAGTGTCCAAGTTATTAATAATTTTATCAACTACATTAAATTCAACTTCATCAAATGTCTCCCATTTAATTATACTTTGCTCCTCATTAATTCTTTCAGAAGTCTTATTACAACTATTATCATAATTTATTTCTTTAACAATATTTTCAATACTAGTAATAAAATAATCATTTAGCTTATTTGTGATAATTTTCTTGTCAGATACAATAATATTATCAATTTTAAACTCACACAGATTAGCGGTTTTATTTTTTTTGTCACCTATTAATTCTTTTAATGTTTTCCACATACGATGTGGATTGTTTTTATTAATACTGATGTTGTTTTCATAATACTGTTTTTTTTTCGTTCGCAGTTCGTTAACTACTTTATTACGCAATAGTTTATAATTATTAATTGCCGCTATATCTTTCGACTTCATAGCTACTCTATAAGACTCATCTTTATTTTTGATCATTTCAATAGCTTTGTTGTCAATCCATGGTTTATTAATCCATTTATAATTTATGATCTTTTCTTTAAATGGTGCCATTTTGTCAAGTACATCTAATACACTACTACTAATTCTTTCTACAGTTAAATTAAAATTTATACAATCATTATTATTATTATTATTAACACATAGTTCCGTTTGCCAATTATCGAATTTATTTAAAACTTCTGTTTGAAAAACTTCATCATTAAAATGCTTAAAATCTCTAGAGTAAACAATAGTATTACTGTCAACGTCATTCATCCCATCTATCTGAATATAAATGATATTATGATCAGATACTTTGGGTGTTGTCATTACCACAGATTTAATTTTGAAATTTGTAAAAACTAAATCTATAATTGTTTGTGAATCAAACGTCAGTCTCGTGGGAGTCTCAATATTTTGTTTCAAGCCTAAATAAGACATTTCGTCAGTTAATTTTCTAGCATAAAAATCGTTTCTTCGAACATCAATATTAAAATCACCTAACATTATTAATTTTCCAGTATCCATAATTTGTTCTGCTATTTCCAAAATTTTATCACAAAAAATATTTATACTACTACTAGGTGACCTATATAAATTACATAGTACTAATTTTTCATTGCCATTACAAAACTGAATACAATTTATCCAAGATCCGTCAATAATGTCATTACTATTTAATATCACTTTGTACTTGATATTTTTAATTACATATGTTATAGTTCCACCAGTTCTTCTGTTATTCGTGTTCGTTCGTATCATATTGTAATTTTTAAATTCAATCTCATAATCCGAAACATCATCAGTTGTATGGGTTTCACATAGACATATAATGTCAGGTTTTATTTCATTTATTACTATATCAATCTCATCTTTTCTATTAACCAGGCCACAAATATTGACTGCTATGATTTTTAAGTTAGATTTACTTGATAGATTATTAATATTCACTTTTGATGGCTATTTTTCTGACAATAGAATATTTTCTTGCCGTTTTTTTAACAGTTTAATGTATGAGATACAATTTCTATCAGTAGCACAATGATTTATGTCAATATCTGTTATTTTATATTTGTTGATCAATTCAACACAGTTAATGCACTTATTAGATTCACTCTGACACTCAGTTTCATGATGATTAGTTGAACACAACCTGCATATTTCTTCTTTTTTACAATTATTTGCAAGATGCCCAAACCCCCAGCATCTAAAGCATCTTAAAATATTAATATGATTGTATGCGTTATACAAATTCCAGCCGAATTTGACTTTACCACTATTCATTATTGCTTGATGAATGCTCGTACTAACCTCAATAATAATTGATCCATAACCATTCGCAGTTTCATATTTTTTAATAACTTTAACCGGATTATTGCCATTTGAATTTATCCATTTATTTTGTGTTGACAATTCACGTATAATTTTTTCTTCACTCAAACCTAGTATGCTATTTTCTAATTTAACTATTTTTATTTTTGGCAGTTTTTTATTTATATTTTTCACCACGTAATCACTACCAATTTTATTTTGAATTTCATTCATAAGCTTTATTTTATCAGCTTCTTTTGCTGTGTCAATTATAACTTTACCATTAGATTGATTGGTTACTTTTTTTACGTCAACTCCTAATTTTACAATGTCGATATTATTTTTTAAATCCTTAACTGTGACCTCCGTATCTTGAATTTTATTTGGTTTGACAACTAGACGATCAACATTAGACACAACAGGATTTTTTTGAGTAATTTCACTATAACTGTTTTTACTGTTCATCGCATACAAATTTTTACTGTTTTTATTTAACTCATTTTTTAATTCTATTGATAATTTTTTTATTTCTTGCTGCACAGTCTGTTGAAGAGAAATAGTAAGGTGTTTTACGTGATCTTTTATTTCATTTTTTATTATCTCTTTTAAGCAACTTATATTATTGGCATGAATAATATCAATTTTATTGAATATAGAATCCACTTTTGACATTAAAATGTCAGTGGTATTATTGTCATTATGAATATCAGCAATTACAGAGTTATTAACACTGGTTTTTTCCACTTGATCAGTATTACTATTATTTATATCCCTACTTTCTTTATCTTCATTTAATTGAACCTCATAAGTGGTATAAGGCCCATTACATCTCACTAACTGATTATTTATATCGTGAATTTTGTGACAGTTGGAGTCGGCACAACCTGGATGAAAATCCTTAAGACATATTTTACAATTCATAACAACGCGGCCGATAATTTTCTTGCAGCGTGAACAACTGTGACTTTTATCCGTTATATTGGTCATATTGATTTCACAGTCATAGATAACTGAATTATAAGACAAGACACGTACTTAACAATATGGAACTTGAAAACTGTGATAATAATTCGGATTTCCAACCTCAAAAATTCAAGGATACGAAAAACTTCAATGTTTACACGATTTGATGAAGAAAAGCGGAATTTATTATTTCAGAACCTCAAGCGAAATTAACTCTATCATTACATCACTTTTTTATATAACACTGTACATTAAATCAACTTAATCTTGAAAACATTGAGGACCACAACAATGATACAACCACTCAAGATAATAATAATAATAATAATAATAATAATAATAATAATAATAATAATAATAATAATAATAATAATAATAATAATAATAATAATAATAATAATAATAGTAATAATAATAATAATAATAATAATAATAATAATAATAATAATAATAATAATAATAATAATAATAATAATAATAATAATAATAATTATAATGAAATAAAATAAAATAAAATAACCTATTGATATTATTAGATGGGTTATAAGCCGCAGTATTTGATGGCATCTTGTCTCTCAAAACTCATATTATGAAAAAATTAATGTAATAATATGTAAAGGTAAATGTCACATAATTTAAAATTGATGAACCTATTGACTTAATCTCATGTAAGGACAAAGTTAATTTTAATCCATCACATATATAGTCAGCTATACTATTTATCTTCTCCGAAAACTGAAAGGATGCTCACTTATGCAGATCGACGTAGCCCTCACAAAATTTATTTTAAATACACAAGTAGGTAAAGTATATTATATTCTTTACTCAATCAGATAGACAGAGAAATACAAAAAAGAGTTGACAAATATTTAATCAACATTCGAAACGTTAAAAGGCAAAAAGCCACTCATCAATGTACCGTTGTAGTATTTTAAATATATGTTCTTGAAAAGAAATTGTTATTTTTATAACTAGAATGAAATAAAAAAATCTGGAAACCGGTTGACCCTGCGAGCTAAGTTCAAAACTTCCCGCGGTATTCGAGCTCGAAAAAAGTTAGGTTTTGTATCAATCTCCGGTAATTTGAGGAATTAAAAATAATTACAAAGAATCGTTTTTTAACGTTTTACTCACGATTATGCTTGATAAATTCAATTCTTTTGGACATAAATGAATAGAAAACATCACGATGGAGATATATTAGCTTTGAATTGAACCAAAGCGTTAATCTATAAAGCATCCAGAAAAAATTGTTAGAAACAAAAGTTTTTCGAAATTTTTCGTTGTTGATATTATTCAAACTAACAAACCGATTGCAATAAATGATGTAGTGATCATTAAAGATTATAAAAACAGAAGGCCGGGATAAGTTTGTAAATACATAATGAATTGCATTATGCGTTATCCGGAAAAATAGAGTAAATTTTTATTTTTTTGAATTTTTCATCGCCGAGATCTTTTGAACTAGTCAACAGTTTTTGAGATTTGAGACAGCATTGCACGCGGTTTTTTAACTTCTAACGCTGAAAAGTTTTCAGAATCAATCAGTTTTGCAATTTTTAAGATAACTAAAAAGATAGAACTTTATTGAAATACGTTCAAACAACAATATCTCTCGAACGGTTTGTCCGATTGGAATTTTGTTGGCAGCAATCGAAAGCTTTTGTCAAAGTCTAGAGCTGACTAGATTTCAAAATTGATCGATCAAACAGTTTTTAAAATAATCGAGAGAAACAAAAAAAAAATTCCGTATTTCTCAAATATCTCCAAATCTACTTAATTAAATTATCTCAAATTTGCATGAAATCCAGATTCAAACGAACTCTTTTGAATTCCGCAAGAGCTATCTGGATCGGTTTGTTTATTAATACGATATGAGAAGTTTGCATCCACACACACAAACGCACACACACACACACACAGACACACACACACGCACGCACAGACATCTCTTTGAAAATATCAGAATAACATCCCAGGACCTTGAACGTCGATATCTGACGAAATCTCGCTTTTTCCAGATCGGAGTGAAAATAATTACTTCTCGAATTTTCGAAAATTTGAAATTTTTTTAGCCGAAGAGTAAAAAAATGTAGGAAACTTTTGACTCTGTGTATCAAACATAAGGTTTTCCATAGGTTTTAAGCTCATAGAGCTAAAAAAAAAAAATTGTTGATAAATTTTTAAGGTCTCAAATAATAATTTCGATAATACTATTTCCAAGCCGGAAAAATGTTTTATCATATGTTAAATTAATAAAATTAGAGGAATGGAAACTCATTACCAAATCTGCGATTCCTGAAATCTCATTGAAGATTATTAGTTCTGGAGTAAATAGTTTCTCTCAACAATTTGATAAATTAATAGTTTGAAAAACGCTACCAATTTCAATTTAGTCTTGACTTTCAAGACTTATATGATAATTATTGAGAAAAATGAGAAAAAATTTATTTCTGAGATATTTTGCTACTCCGCCTGAAAAAATGGTCGTTTAACATGTGAAATGGAAATACATTCTTGATCATGTACATTATGTCATGTTCATGAGAATAAATTGTATTAAAAATCAACTTTTTTTACATATTTTATGAGTTTTGAGTTTCAAAACTGTGAATAATTAAATTATAGAATTTTATCATTACACAGAAATCAATCATGTAGATTTCACCCTTGATTAAAGTTTAAAATATTATCGTGAAATAAAGGGGAAAAACGAACGTTGCTTACTCTATCAGCATTGACAATATTTTGACATACTAGACATAAATATTTCCGTTTAAAAGTTTTTGAATAAAAAAAAGACCATTTGACATCCAAAATGGAAGTAGGTTTCTCATGCTTTTCTTATTTTCAAGTTCTAAGATAAAATTGAAGTATAAATTAATTTTTAATTGACATTTTTGATGAATTTCGAGGTTGAAAAACGCCAATGATAGAACAATGGAATTTTAACCATAACACAGAATTCAATCATGTAACTTTAAACCTCTATCAAAATTTGAAAAATTATTCTAAAACATAAAGTAAAAAAAGGCAAAAGTAATTTATTTTCTCAGAGTAGGGATAGCAATAGTACGAGGTGGTTGTGTTCCGCAACCATCGATTATAAATCCTAATACTAGAAGATTACGTAGTATGCAATTTTTTAAAGTATTATCTCCGAGATATGTAAAAAAAAACAGGTGTTTAATTAAAAATAATACACTACTGCAAAAAATTAAAGGAGCAGAAAAATTTTATAAATTTTTTAGTGATTTTTGGAAGGCTCTAACTTGGTAAAAAATGATCTATCGAGATTTTAAAAAAAGCATTTTACAGCTTGGAATCTCTAGTTTTGGTGCATTTTTATCAAAATTTTTAAAAGCTCCGGTTATTGCGCAAACATGAGAAATACCGCCCCGGAAAAAAATGATCAGACCTGACCATGCCTGTTCATGTATGATCAGGCCTGAAATTAGACCTGATCATGCCTGTTCATGTATGATTAGGCCTGAAATTAGACATGATTGAAACTTTTTTTTTTCTTCGATTTTTTTTGACATTTTTTGGAAATTTTTTATTTTTTTTGTCATTTCCTTGCATTTGCTGAGTCACCAACGCAAAAATTTGAAAAAAGTCGAAAAGAAAAAAATTTTTCATTTTGATTATGATTACACAATGAAAGGAACAAAACTTGCTCCTACAATTGTTTAGCTAAACTTAGATCGATGATTCTTAAAAAACGGTTCGATAGATCAATTTAAAAATTCACAGGGGTCTTGGGGGTACATTAAGCTAATAAAGTCCCTGGCAACATTATTTTTTTTATCGATATTTGCAGAGAAGCGGTTGATTTACTAAAAAACCAAAAAAAGTCATTTTTTTGTATTTACTTCTAATGGATGTTAAAAATAAAAAAAATTTTTTTTTTTTTCAAAATATGATGACAGGGTCTTATAGGGAATTTATTTAAGTTTTTACCGCCGCCCTTCAACTTCCTGTGCGATCATTGGTACCTGAAATATCGATGATCAAAGCCGAAAGGATCATTTTCTGTTTGCAGGCTGATATCTCTGCGACAAATCGTCCTACGAGGTTAAAAAAAAAACCAAATTGAAGCTGAATAAATTTGCTGAACGAGCTATGCATTCGTTTAGTTGAACGAATTTTTTCGCGGTCCGTGGGCTCTTCGGAAAAAAAAAAAAAATTTAGAAATTTTTTGTCTCGCGGTATTTCTCATGTTTGCGCAATAACCGGAGCTTTTAAAGAATTTTGATAAAAATGCACCAAAACAAGAGATTCCAAGCTGTAAAATGCTTTTTTTCAAATCTCGATACGATCATTTTTCACCAAGTTACAGCCTTCCAAGAATCACTAAAAAATTCATAAAATTTTTCTGCTCCTTTAATTTCTTGCATTAGTGTAGATCAAGACTTCTTTAGCCTACTTATTGTGTGGAAATAGTCCAGTCGATGCGCACGAAAAAATGGTCAAAGATCATTTTTTCGGTGGGTAAAGATCGATTTTGAAAAATTTTTTTTTCAAAATACTAGAAAAAATATAAGGAAAAAAGTTACCATAAATTTGGAGGGTGATCTTTTTTTTTTATAAAAAAATTAGATGTAAAATGAAATATCTCTAAAAGTATTGAGAAGTTATCGAGACAAACTGGTATCATTGTTTTTGGGATTTAATAACGAACAAAATGAATTTTGAACGGAGTCTCTACGACGAATAGTTGCTGAGATAAAAATTATTAAAGCGCGAAAAACGAAAAAGCGCGTCATTTCGTTCGCGCGCGGATAAACAAAAGAGTGTAACTCGACAGCAAATCGATATTTTAACAATTTTTTTTCATTATTCTCTTAGTAAATCATATATCAACCATAAAAAAATTTGGTAACTTCCAAAAAAATTTTTTCGAATTTTAAATTTAAAAAAAGTAAAAATCATTTTTTGTTAAATAAAAAATAGAAAAAAAGAAAAATAAATAAAATGACCTAATGGATAATTTTGTTTGAACCATTACCCAAATAATTACGGGTAATGACAGTTAAAAAAAATTTTTTTTTCATAAAAAAACCCGTTTTAAAAATTTTTGAAATTTATCAACAATTAAAAAAAAATATATATTTTTTTTGATACGACAGAAATTCATCTCGCGAAATTCTGAATCGAATGGTATATACGAATTTTTGTCGATTTTTTGAAATTTTTCCTTTATAATTTTCAATATAAGGACTTGAAAAAATTTTTTGCTACGGGACTTAGAAAAAATTGGACTTCGGATATCTTCGGGAATTGCTAGAGAGAGAAAGTAGGCATAAGACGTAGTGTCGTTTTCTAACGGATAATGACTACTTTCTCTCTCTGGCAATTCCCGAAGATATCCGAAGTCCTATTTTTTTAAAGTCCCGTAGCAAGAAATTTTTTCAAGTCCTTATATTGAAAATTATAAAGGAAAAATTTCAAAAAATCGACAAAAATTCGTATATACCATTCGATTCAGAATTTCGCGAGATGAATTTCTGTCGTATCAAAAAATATATATATTTTTTTTTTTAATTGTTGATAAATTTCAAAAATTTTTAAAACGGGTTTTTTTATGAAAAAAAAATTTTTTTTAACTGTCATTACCCGTAATTATTTGGGTAATGGTTCAAACAAAATTATCCATTAGGTCATTTTATTTATTTTTCTTTTTTTCTATTTTTTATTTAACAAAAAGTGATTTTTACTTTTTTTAAATTTAAAATTCGAAAAAATTTTTTTGGAAGTTACCAAATTTTTTTATGGTTGATATATGATTTACTAAGAGAATAATGAAAAAAAATTGTTAAAATATCGATTTGCTGCCGAGTTACACTCTTTTGTTTATCCGCGCGCGAACGAAATGACGCGCTTTTTCGTTTTTCGCGCTTTAATAATTTTTATCTCAGCAACTATTCATCGTAGAGACTTCGTTCAAAATTCATTTTGTTCGTTATTAAATCCCAAAAACAATGATACCAGTTTGTCTCGATAACTTCTCAATACTTTTAGAGATATTTCATTTTACATCTAATTTTTTTATAAAAAAAAAAAGATCACCCTCCAAATTTATGGTAACTTTTTTCCTTATATTTTTTCTAGTATTTTGAAAAAAAAATTTTTCAAAATCGATCTTTACCCACCGAAAAAATGATCTTTGACCATTTTTTCGTGCGCATCGACTGGACTAAAAGTGAAATGAAGTGTGAATGGTTCGAGAGAAGGTTATGGTTGCGGAAAAAGACAATAATAATCATAACAACATCTGCACCTCCCAGCCAGCAAGTACTCCACCTAGCCAGCAACCGGTATCAAACCATAGGAGCCTAGAGAAAACTTTGAAAAATAACCCTGGTAGGCTAACAAACGCTGAAAGACTAGCAAAAAACAGATATTACTCAGCTGGATCAATTAAAAATTATTCAAATAAAATGAAAAGAGAGCTGGAAAAAAGCTTAATACAAGATTTTAATTACACTGTCATTACGATACAATAATAGATGTTCCGTCGAGAACGGAAGTCCTAAAATGAATTGTCATCGTAATAATATTCAAAATTTAAATATTCAAATCAGTCTCCATCTAGCGGTGCTAAACTCTATCTCGTCGCCAACTCGGATCGCACCGCGAACGCGCGCGCTAAACCTAGCGTCAGTTTCTCGGTGCATCTTCGTTGCACTCACGCCTTCAGTATATCTCTGTCGTTTGGGTGTCTGAATTTTTCCGTTCCGTCGAAACGACGACCCGGCGTTACCGCGTCTTTTCGTCAGTTGACCACAAGTCTTCATACCGTACACACTTGCTGTGAACGTTCCTCAAGCCAATATTTAAAATTAACAACAATTGTTAATTAATTGATTATCAATTACGAATTCGTGCCATCGTGCCAAGATAAGTATTAATTAATACGGTTTCATAAGTTTTGCTAATTATTTCGTTGAGTTTCACTATTATTTCGGGAATTGCATAAAGACCGGGCGTTTTTATTGCGTCGTAGAAAAAACAAGCCGGGACTTGTTGCGCGTGGGTCTCACCCATCAAACATCGAATATTTAGTTGTGTTACTATTAATTATTCAATAGGATTGAATTCGGTATTTAATCTTAATATTCGTATTAATATTAAATAACAATCGATTCAAATAATATTGAATATTTAATAATTATTATCTTACATTAAATTCCGTCAATTCATCGATCTATTCGTTTTACATCTTAATTACCTTGCAATAATAAGCATCAATAATTATCATACATACGTGATAATCTTAATACAAATAAAACTAAAAATTGATTTGTTCGCGCTTTAATAATCAACGCATTTGGCCGTTGTCATATATATATCATATATAACCTCATTCGTATCATAGCCACGTGCTAACAACAGCCATCAATCCAATTGATGAGAATTTAATTAACTGCAGTTAAATAATAGCCTCTGTTGCAAACAATAACAATAATAATTTAACGTCGTCATATTGTCTTTGGAATATCCCATTACAATTTTGACATCTCAATTCATATCACCGATCTGATCAATCGGTAACATCGTCGCGACGCATATCATAACACAAACATCCCACAGTGGACTCTTACCATCGCATTAGTACCAAGTACTATTTAACTGTCCCACAGTGGACTCCTTAACATCGCATTAGTACCAAGTACTATTCAACTGTCCCGCAGTGGACTCTCACCATCGCATTAGTACCAAGTACTATTTAACTGTTCCGCAGTGGACTCTCTATCATTACAGTACACATCAACACACACACACACACATACATACACACACATCTCTATATTTCATTTTGTATCTATTGTTCAACGAGTTACCCTCATTCTCATTATCTTAACATTCTCGATTTTTCATTGTATTTCTTCAAAGGGTTTTATGCCGTAGCGCTTTCCCTATTTTTTGGGTCAAAATATATTCTTCGATTTTGATATACCCAAACCACGAGTTTTATTAAATAATACCTGTCATATCCTACCTATCGTTATAAGAAGTTAATTACATTCCAATCACTAATTTAATTTAATTTACAGGTAAATTTAGAATTTAAATATAAAATAAAAATAAAAAGAAAGGGAACATTTTCCCACAAACATTTTGGTGCCTCCTGTGAGGTAACTCGATTGGACAATTAAAATATATTCAAGGAAAATATATTCAAATAAATATCAATACTCAGTGTGGATAAAAAATTGATCAAAACGCCATTCATATTACCGACTCGTTGACACCGCCGCATCTAGAGGATCATCTGCAGTGAAATCCAGCTAAGTTCAAAATTTATTAAACATTTATTCGCCATTGGCAGTATTTTTCATTATTATCATTCATTCAATTCAACACTGATTCTATAATTTGATTTGATTTCAATTTAATATCATTTAATTCTTATTACAATCGGATCACAATACTTAATTTTTGTCATAAATTTACTGAGTTTTTCAACTCATCATAAACGAGTGAATCTTACTATTCATATTTAATTATTTAATTTTAATATATTTTCAATATTTGATTTCATCATATTCGAATTATTGTCTTATTTCGGATTGAGCTGTGCAATTCTGGGATTACATCAATTATTTGTCGCAAGACCATTTAATTGTTGCGATCAGTGAATTGCTCAAGTCTTCGAAGTATAAAGTAACCAGAATATTAAATTAAAATTGCTAAGTCGATTGACTAATCTGATCCCGTCAATTATTTGATCTGAGGATCATTTCATTGTAGTGATCATCGGGGTCAATCGATTACGTTAATTAATTATATTATAATTCTTCGCGATCAATTGGGGATTTGGACTGTCTGACTCTTGGGATCGCCTAAATTATTTGAATTTATCGGTTAATTACGGTGATTTGCGAGTCGTGCAGTCGAATTTCTTCCAATCTCATTATCATCAATACAACTTGAATCTCAATACCCAGTTTTAAATATCTAATTATTAAAATGACGGACCAGAAAGGAGACGAGACCATTTCGCCGATCGAGAGGAGACGTAACATAGCAGCATGCTACGTTGATCAATTAGTCGATTCAATAAATAGCCAACAAATATCCGATTTGCGAGCACGATTACGATTCGAACGCGTCACGGTTGCATTTCGCGAATACGAAGAGCTTTTCAACGAATTGATCGCGTGTCAACCTCTGGCAGCTGAATCAGAACACTTCACAAATGTATCCGATGGATATTACGGTATTGTTGAACATCTCGCGAAAGACGGCCCTCTCGCGAACAGTACAATTCTCGGGAATTCAACTCAAACTGAAAAACAAACTTTACAAAGACTGCCGGTACCGCAACTACCCACTTTCTCCGGGGATTACAACGAGTGGATATCTTTCTCAAACTTATTTCAGAGTATTATTGATCGACGCGACGATATTGCCGATATTATAAAATTTCAATATTTAAAAACGAGTCTGAAGGGAGAGGCCGCGCAACGGATCATACATTTACAGGCTTCGGATGCCAATTATCAGGTAGCTTGGTCCATCCTTAAGGGAACTTATGAACTTAAGAGGGTATTGAGAGGCAAACACATCGGGGCGATATTTAATCTCAAAAAACCGGAAACGGCTAACCCAGCCACCCTTGGACACATACTCAACACTGTACGACAAAATCTAACATCCCTCGAAACGCTTAGATGCCCACCAAATCATGAATGCTTTATTTGGCACATTGAAAGGATTTTACCGGATCTTATTGCTGAAAAATGGCAAGATACTCTTAAACCAGACGATTCCCCTACTGTTGACGATATGTTCACATTTTTAGAAACAACTATTTCGCGCATGCACACTAAATCCGTGTCTAATTCTAACAAGAGTAATACTAATAAACGACATTTTATCGATTCTTCAAATGAATCCAAGGCATGGAGAAACGTTGAAGGAAATCGCGTCTTTTTTACTACATCCAAAATTTGTGAATATTGTCGGGCTACCGATCATTGTTTATACCAATGTGGAGAATTCGATAAATTAACTGTACCTAAACGATGGGAGTTCGTGAAACTACGTAACCTCTGTAGAAATTGTCTTGGCAAATATCATTCCCCGTGTACATCCAAGGCGCACTGTAAACACTGTCAACGATTCCATCATTCAAAATTACATTCTTTGTATCCATCAAAATAAAGGCGATTATAATCTTTGGATATGTGGAAGTAATCTATAGTTTGGACGCTGTAATATAGAATTCCATTGTTGTGAGGATTCAATTTCCATAAAGTTATTGAATACTTCCTTCCACGATCTTCATATAGGCAAGTTACGGATCGATATTGGGGGTCCAATGATGAGTGATGGGAGTCAGACGAATTCGTTTCTGTTGAAGAAGAAGCGATCGTTTGAAATTTTCTTCTTTTTCTTTATTTCTCTTCGTATTATTGGCTGTAGGATCCATTTTTGTTGTTGACGTTTCGAGATCATTTGAAGAATTTGTCACTTCAGCAGAAAGAAACAGCTTCTGCGAGTTTTTTCGCTTGCGTTTATTTTTGATCGTTTTGTAGTTACAGAATCCATTTTTATTTATTTCTCACTAGACTATTTAATAAAAATATGAATTTATGAGAAAATTTTTCGGTATAACCTTTACAATGTCACATATCAAGGATATTAATTTGTTGCCTTCTTATTCACGACTTTAAAAAAAAAAAATTTAAAGGCGTTCAGGTGTTTTCTTCGGTTTTTGAAACAATGAATTAACGATAATTATTTATTGTTAATAAATGAACTTTAACAATCAACGCGATGTAATAGCTTCAGCTATTAATTATTCATTGCATCTGCATGATTCGTTTCTGAATATACACGTTCCAAGATTTCTGAAGATTTTGTATTTATTAACGCGGGAAAACAGTATCGTCAACCTTGTGAGTAAATGCACACTTATTCACGATAGATAGGACAAGCGTATTAATTGACTCTACCATTAATGCAAGTTATCGGAACTTCATCCTGTATCACCATCGCTCTCTTACAGTCCGGTAAACAAAAAATTTGATCCATTTCTTTCGCTTTACTTGAGTCGGGTATAGGAAATGACCGTGAATTCTCTCAAATATATTTCAAACGCGTGATCGACTTCAATCTTTAACATTCGAAGAAATAACTCCGTCGACCTTAGACATCACGATTAGTTTAAACTATAAGCCTCTCTATACTCTTACTACTGATCAACAGGATCTTATAACTCTTTCTACTGTCGACATCCTAATCAGTAAAAATTACATCTCTACCTGATCCTGATTTATTTTTTGTACCAGATAACCCTCTACTTGGAGATTTCTCACCAAGGTTATCCAGAACGTCTGGAAGTGCTGACAACTCGAGTATCTACATGGAATGCAAACGTCAAAAATGGAGCCATCACTGAGGTGCATCCGGGAGGCGACGGTGTCATACGAGTCGTCGGGGTCAAACATCACGAGGAATTTACACATGAAACACTCGGAGATTCTGTTCATTAATACCCGATACTTGAACTACTTAATAATAATTGCCATAAATTATTTGAAATTATAACATATTGTAAACACTCATACACTACTTACACTCATACACTATTTACACTACTCACACTCATTACATTCGCATCTCGCGGGCGGGAGCATGTTCCGTCGAGAACGGAAGTCCTAAAATGAATTGTCATCGTAATAATATTCAAAATTTAAATATTCAAATCAGTCTCCATCTAGCGGTGCTAAACTCTATCTCGTCGCCAACTCGGATCGCACCGCGAACGCGCGCGCTAAACCTAGCGTCAGTTTCTCGGTGCATCTTCGTTGCACTCACGCCTTCAGTATATCTCTGTCGTTTGGGTGTCTGAATTTTTCCGTTCCGTCGAAACGACGACCCGGCGTTACCGCGTCTTTTCGTCAGTTGACCACAAGTCTTCATACCGTACACACTTGCTGTGAACGTTCCTCAAGCCAATATTTAAAATTAACAACAATTGTTAATTAATTGATTATCAATTACGAATTCGTGCCATCGTGCCAAGATAAGTATTAATTAATACGGTTTCATAAGTTTTGCTAATTATTTCGTTGAGTTTCACTATTATTTCGGGAATTGCATAAAGACCGGGCGTTTTTATTGCGTCGTAGAAAAAACAAGCCGGGACTTGTTGCGCGTGGGTCTCACCCATCAAACATCGAATATTTAGTTGTGTTACTATTAATTATTCAATAGGATTGAATTCGGTATTTAATCTTAATATTCGTATTAATATTAAATAACAATCGATTCAAATAATATTGAATATTTAATAATTATTATCTTACATTAAATTCCGTCAATTCATCGATCTATTCGTTTTACATCTTAATTACCTTGCAATAATAAGCATCAATAATTATCATACATACGTGATAATCTTAATACAAATAAAACTAAAAATTGATTTGTTCGCGCTTTAATAATCAACGCATTTGGCCGTTGTCATATATATATCATATATAACCTCATTCGTATCATAGCCACGTGCTAACAACAGCCATCAATCCAATTGATGAGAATTTAATTAACTGCAGTTAAATAATAGCCTCTGTTGCAAACAATAACAATAATAATTTAACGTCGTCATATTGTCTTTGGAATATCCCATTACAATTTTGACATCTCAATTCATATCACCGATCTGATCAATCGGTAACATCGTCGCGACGCATATCATAACACAAACATCCCACAGTGGACTCTTACCATCGCATTAGTACCAAGTACTATTTAACTGTCCCACAGTGGACTCCTTAACATCGCATTAGTACCAAGTACTATTCAACTGTCCCGCAGTGGACTCTCACCATCGCATTAGTACCAAGTACTATTTAACTGTTCCGCAGTGGACTCTCTATCATTACAGTACACATCAACACACACACACACACATACATACACACACATCTCTATATTTCATTTTGTATCTATTGTTCAACGAGTTACCCTCTTTCTCATTATCTTAACATTCTCGATTTTTCATTGTATTTCTTCAAAGGGTTTTATGCCGTAGCGCTTTCCCTATTTTTTGGGTCAAAATATATTCTTCGATTTTGATATACCCAAACCACGAGTTTTATTAAATAATACCTGTCATATCCTACCTATCGTTATAAGAAGTTAATTACATTCCAATCACTAATTTAATTTAATTTACAGGTAAATTTAGAATTTAAATATAAAATAAAAATAAAAAGAAAGGGAACATTTTCCCACAAACAATAGACTATAAAAAGATAACTAATAATAACCTAACTTAATATTAGTCCTATCCGCGACAAAAGTATAACGGACACGGAGCCAGTTACTCTTAGAACCCTCTTGAAGAGAATAAGACATTTCAAAGAGACTCTCGGTAACAAAATAAATAATCTCAAGAAAGAACAGGTAAAACACATGGAAAAGTTCAACGACGAGATCCCAAAATTAAGATAGGAGACAGATACCAAATTAAAAAAGCTATAGGATGTGTAATCACAACTAAATTCAAATTTAAATGTAGTTGAAGTTCCGGCCAATAGAGGCAGCACCTACTGGGGCCTAGTGTCTGTATATTCAAACTTGACTAGCGCAGTACGGCGCATGCGCATCGATTTTTCCTGTCTCGTGTCGAGAAGACCGACGCCATTATCTTTCGTTTTACGCATATTCAAGTGATAACACGTGTTATATTTAATCTTATCATTTTGCGCTCATCACGAGTAAATAAATAAAAGTAATTGTTTAATTAAATAAAATAATCATCAAGCTCATAAAAAATATAATTATTTTTATAATTCAGAGCACCAGAGCTCAAAAATAAATTAAATAAAGAACTCAAATAATTCAGCGATCATCGACCACGAGGTTATTCCATCAGAAGAAACAACAGGTGCATTTTTTACTAAATATTTACTTGTTACCAGAGCTCATATAATTAAAGGACTCAATATTACAATTAATTAATTATCATTATGCTCAATATTTTAATTAAATTAAAAGTTATTTTTTGCTCAGTAGCCTCTGCAATCATGCTACCACGTGTTCAGCAAATAAATTGATTTCAGTGCAATTTATTATGAGCTCATTAAATTCATTTAATTCAGTGATCATTATTTGTTGTAATAATAATTAAATAAAGACATGCCAGGACTGGTTGGTGGTTGGGATGTTTGAAAAATACGCATATTTAAAAATATAACAATATTTTTATTTGTCACAGCACAAAATATCACTGGGTTGCAAATTAAATAGTTTATTTGATTTACAAATACTGTTAATTGTCTGAGCTCATGAATACGTGAATAATTGAATACAAATTATTGAGTTGAGCTCGAGTAAATAATGAATTAAAAATGATCAAGTTGAGTTTAATTGAACACTGAGTTGAATGCAAAAATGTCATGATAATAAGTAACATGATGTCAGAGGTTACTGAGCGAAACATAACTTTTAAATTAATGAAGAAATTGAGCATAATGATAATTGAATAAATAATAAAACTGAGTCTTTTAAATTAATTGAGCACTAATAGCAAGTAAAAGTTTGATAAAAAATGCACCTGTTGCTTTCTCGATGATATAACCTCGTCAGGAACAGATTGTAGAACGCTGGATTTCTTGATGTTATTTATTAATTATTTTATGAGCTCTGGAGCTCGCGATGATAAAAATAATTATATTTTTATATAGAGTAATGAACTCTGAATGTAATTAATTGATTACTTTTAATTAGTTACTCGAGATGAGCGCAATTTTTGTAGATTATACAAAACACGTGGTGACACTTAAAATTGTATAAACGAATAGATAATGGCGTCGGTCTTCTTGCCACGAGGCAGGAAAAAATCCATGCGCATGCGTCGCACAGCGCAAGTCAAGTTCTCATAGATGGACACTAGGCCCCAGTAGGTGCTGCCTCTATTTGCCGGAAGTTCAACTACATTCAAATTTGAATGTAGTTGTGATTACGCAACATTATTATTAAAACTCAATAATTAAATTATTATGTGTTTGGTGCTATTTAGAAATAGCAATTAACGTGTTCAATAATTAACTCCGCTCAGTAACTTCTGAATTCATGTTACCTATCATACTGACATTTTTGCGATCAACTTAGTGTTCAATTAGACTCAACTTAATTATTTCAATTCATTTATTTACTCGAGCTCAAGTCAATAATTTGTATTCAATCATTTACGTATTCATGAGCTCAAATAATTAACAGTATTAATAAATCAAATCAACGATTTAACTTGTAACCCAGTGATATTTTGTGCTGTGACAAATAGAAATATTGTTGTATTTTTAAATATGCATATTTTTCCAACGTTTCAACCACCAACCAGTCCTGGCATGCATTTATTTAATTAATTAATATTACAACATTTTATGGTCCTTCGAGCCGGATGGTTGGTTGGTTGTGTCGGTAGCATCATCAGTGGGCAGCTGTACTCACATAAACCCATTCACAGGTTACGGAGCTTCATATGGGGGATGACGATAAGAAGAAGGGTTCTCCAATGGACCCGTAGCACTCAGAGGTTCCTGAAGGCACCTCCACGGAGCCACACCTCATCCCAGCCATCAACGTCGATGACCGAACAGCATTCAGTGACTCCAGTGCCAACGACACTGGAAATAACGGCGAGAGAGATCTGCCAGAGCCTTCTCAGACTGGAAAGCTCTGGCGGCTACACTCACCGTTGCCGACAGCTTAGCTCAACTCAAGTCTGGGCTTGAATTACTCGAGGGTAAATGGCACCAGTTCAACCGCACTCACGACTCACTAGCACTCACTTGCACCAAGGAGGTCTTGGAGAGCTTATATGTCAAGGACGGAGTATACGATTTGGTGTATCAGTCGTATATCAACGCCAAGGGCAACTTAATCCCACTCATCAACTCAATTCCAGTGTCAGCTGCTGCTCCAGCTGTCATGCACTCAACCCGGGCTCCAACTCATTTGCCAGCACTCGCAATTCCCAAGTTCGATGGGCGTTACGTGAACTGGCCTGAATTCGGGGGCTCGTTCACCTCAATGGTGATTAATGTTGAAGAACTCGCTACAGTCCAGCGTCTTCAGTATTTGAAGAGCTATTTTCAGAGACAGGCCGCACTCAGCCTCGCCAGCGTACAAATGTGCGATGACCAATTTGTACCTGCGTGGAACCAGCTGAAGGAGAGGTACATCAACCCTCGCCTACTCAAGGGTGCTCAACTGGACAAGCTCCTTAACATGTACGCGCTCACTTCAAGCTCATCTGAGCTGCTCAATTACCTTCTGAACACCGTTTCAGAGGTAATGAACGCACTCAACGCACTCGGTGTACAATTGAACTCGGATATAAATCCATTGCTTACGCAGTTGATCATATCTCAGCTGGATTCACATAATAGGGAGCTCTGGGAGAACAAAACGGATGCTTCCACTGAATACCCAACACTCAAATCGCTCAATGACTTTTTAGTCAGTCGTGCTCGTGCTCAAGAACGAGTGGAACATGCATCATCATCAAAATCACCACGCTCATCTGGTAAATCAGCGTCATACGCTGCTTCTGCTGCTTCCAACTCGCACTCACCAGACACTCAATCTCCAGCCACAAACTCAACTGCTGCACTCAAGAAGCCTCCCAAGAAGGTATTCCCTCCTGCACAATATCCCTGTGATTTGTGTAAGGGAGATCACTTTATTGTGAGATGCACTCAATTCTTGGGACTCACTAAGGCTCAATGTACTCAAGTCGTTGCGAAGAAGCGACTGTGTGAAAATTGTTTTGGCCATCATCCACCGGATGCATGCAATTTAACCTTCACATACAGGGTGTGTAAACAAATACATCACACGATGATACACCCGGGACTCAATAGCGCTCAGAAACCAGCCGACGCATCCGCTAAACGCACTCAATAAAGACGTCTGTTTCCACATGACGACTCGAACGACGCTCAATAGAACTCGATTGCACTCAACACGTCTGTCATTCATCTTACTCGCACTCATCGCCCAGCAATCTTACTCGCAACTTGCCTCGTGGACTTGATCACCAAGTTAAGTACTCATCCAGTACGCATATTGCTGGACCCGGAGTCTGAATTATCATTTGTTTCAGATTCCTTGGTGAACTCACTTAAACTCAAACGCACTCACTGATCTCTTCAGATCATTTGTATTAGTGTTGCCAATGCTGGTAGAACTAAAGGTCAAGTCGCACTCAAGCTTTCATCTAGGCATTCAAACGATTCAGTCATCATTAGTGCTCATATTCTAGGGGGTCTTACTACTCAACTACCATCTGTTGCACTCAACTGGGACCAATACAAACAACTACAATTGGCAGATCCAGCGTTCTTGAGACCAGGTCCAATTGATATCATCATTGGTGCCGATCATTATGGTCTTATCATTAAAGATACACTCATTAAAAGGTCTGAAGACCTGCCAATCGCTCAAGATACCATCTTCTTCTTGACTTGAACTCATTACAACAAGTTGCTGATCAACTTGAAGCACTCTGCAAGGCGGGCGGATTCCCTCTTGCTAAATGGGCAAGCAATCATCCAAAATTACAACAACTCAATCATGTGGAAGCGATCAAGAATCACAAATTCGAGGATTCAGACTCCAGCACCAAGATTCTGGACATGTACTGGTCCTCACACTCAGATCAGTTTTATTTCACGTACTCACCACCATGCTCTACTCGAAAATTCACAAAAAGGATCATACTATCAGAGATTGCTCAAATCTTTGATCCTCTTGGATTTCTCGCACCACTCATCATTCGAGCCAAGGTATTCATGCAGGAGCTTTGGCTCGAAAAGCTCAGCTGGGACACTCCATTGGCAGCCAATCATCGGCATAAATGGAGAAACTTCAAAAATGAACTCAAACTTATCTCTGAAATCAACATTCCAAGATGGATCCACTCATCTACGTGCTCAACCACTGAAATCCATGGATTCTCGGACGCCTCACAATTGGCAATGGCAGCTGCCATGTTCATCAAAGTCCACACACCTGCTCATGGAGTCAGAGTTACGCTGCTCTGCTCTAAAACCAAGGTAGCTCCGTTAAAACGACTAACGGTACCAATGTTAGAACTTACCACAGCTCACATGTTGGCAAAACTCATCAAACACTGCCAGAGCACTCTAAATCTCACTCAATCGCCAACATACTTGTGGACGGACTCAACAATCACTCTCACGTGGATTAAATCTCACCCGTCTTGCTGGAAGGAGTTTGTCCGGAATAGGGTGCCACAAATTCAAGATCTACTTCCAGATGGCCACTGGAATTTTATTCCAGGCACACAAATCCAGCAGACTGTGCAACACGAGGGTTGACACCTACTCAACTCCGGGATCATCAACTATGGTGGACTGGCCCACCATGGTTGCTCAAGAGTTCATTGTCCTGGCATAAGTGTCCATCAATCGATGATACAAGAGCTCAAGCAGAAGAACGGCCTGAACTAGCCCTATTCCCATCGAATTTATCTCTGAAGTCAAGGTGGCTTATCATGGAACGGCCAATACCACTCCTACGCATGTTACGAGCTACTGGAATCTGCTTTAGACTTCGTGACGTGATCAAGAAATCACCGAACTCATCGCTCAAGACTCCAATTACTTCTGATGAAGTAATTTATGCACTTAACTTCTGTATCAAATAAACTCAACGTATTCATTTTGCAAACGAGATCAACATGCACTCCAAACACGCTCCATGGCCTAATGGTCATCCATTTGCTCGCTTGGTTTCATTCATTGACACCGACGGCATCATTCGAGTAGGTGGACGATTGAAGAATTCTCCAAATCAAGACCAAAGTAAGCATCTTGCTATTCTACTACGGAATGCGGCACTAACTAAACTCATCATCTCTGATGCTCATCAGCGTGACATGCATGGTGGTACTTAACTTACTCTTGCATTCATACGACAAAAGTACTGGATCATTGGCGGTAGACAACCGGTACGCTCAGTGATACTCAAATGTATAAATGCGCACGACATCGTGCTGATAGAGCTCAACAACTCATGGGTCAGCTACCAGTATCACGAGTCACTCCATCACCTGCACTCACACACACTGGAGCTGACTATGCTGGTCCAATAACACTTAAAAATTGGAGACGTAGAGGAGCAAAAACATACAAAGGCTGGATTTGTGTTTTTGTCTGCCTGTCTACGTCAGCAGTACATCTAGAGGTAGTCAGCGACTACAGTTCTAGTGGGTTCATCGCAGCACTCTACAGCGATTTCGGAACGACGTTTAAAGGCGCTGAAACTGATCTCAACCGTCGGTTCACTCAAGGAACTCAAGAGTCAAGAGAAATACTGGATCACATAATGGTGAACAGTATTGCTTGGCATTTCAATCCACCAGCAGCTCTACACATGGGTGGAAAGTGGGAAGCTACTGTCAAATCACTCAAACACCATCTTACTCGAACAGTGGGAGAGTCTTCATTTACGTATGAAAAATTTACGACTCTTCTTACGCAAATTGAAGCTATATTGAATTCAAGACAATTGGAGCCACTCACGGAAGATCCAGATGACATTGATGCACTCACTCCTGGTCACTTCTTGATTGGACGAGCACTCAATGTGATTCCTGAACCAGCACTCATCGATACAAATAGTTCTCGATTGTCAAGATGGCAATTTCTACAACAACGTATTCAACAGTTCTGGAATCATTGGTCTACAAGTTATCTGCAAAGACAACTGGCAATTACCAAGTGGCAACGTCCAACTCATCAAATTCAAGTTGGATCACTTGTATTACCCACTGACGAAAGGTTTCCACCAACCAGGTCGCCGCTCGCTCGTTTCATCGCACTCCACCCTGGCAAAGATGGATGAACCAGGGTTGCTACGCTCAAAACAGTGAACTCGACACTCACTCGTCCAATCACAATGCTTGCACTCCTACTAATTGAACCAGAACCTCAAGAAGATGACGAAGAATAACTCAACTGGTTCAATGACATACTCGCCGTAAGATAAAGTACTCAAGAACTCATCAATCATCAACTCTGTTACTGATGGCGGATGGAATGTTGCGTAATCACAACTACATTCAAATTTAAATGTAGTTGCACTTCCGGCAAATAGAGGCAGCACCTACTGAGGCCTAGTGTTTATAAATTCAAACTTGACTAGCGCAGTGCGGCGCATGCGCATCGATTTATCCTGCCTCGTGTCGAGAGGACCGACGCCATTATCTTTCGTTTTACGCATATTCAAGTGATAACACGTGTTATAATTAATCTTATCATTTTGCGCTCATCACGAGTAAATAAATAAAAGTAATTGTTTAATTAAATAAAATAATCATCAAGCTCATAAAAAATATAATTATTTTTATAATTCAGAGCACCAGAGCTCAAAAATAAATTAAATAAAGAACTCTATTGATTTATTGTTTGAAATAATAGTTTTCCACTTTCACGGATAGGCATCATATGAGTTATATTCACCTGATGTTTAACATTACAGAAAAATTCTGTATGTTCAATAAAAAATTCTTCTAAAACAAAACATTATTTTCTCGAACTCTACATAAGATTGGATTGATCTATAAATAATTAGATCATTATCAGTCAAAGTTATCTGTACTGTGAAACTGTTAGTTATTATTGTTATTGTTTTATAAGCCTTAATGCGAAATCCGATCGAGCTTGAATCAGATTTAATCGAAGTTATTAATCAGGAATAATCAAATATTTTTGATGAAAAAATTTCAACAATTGAACATTTATTTTTACTTTGAAGTTAGTCGTTAAAGTAATTTTGTTTTTGTTTTATCGATCATTGAAATAAATTTAATTTATAATTTTTGATTTAACTAATAATTAAAATTAGTCTTTTTTTCCAAAAAATAATTAAAATAGATTGAATTACAATTTTTTTTTTTTTTTAATTGAAGAATTGAATTAGTAAATTCTTGCGAAATTGATAATGATAATCAATACAATTGCAGATATTTTTTTTTTCAATGAAGAATCGAGATTAATTTAATTGTAAAATTTACTTGTAATTTATAACTAAAAATATTTTCATTTATTATTAAAAAATACGTAATAACCAAATCAAGATTGAATTCAGATGATATTCAATTTTTTACAACCGGAGTTTTTAAAAGATGTTAAGAATCGTCGTACACTAAATGAGACAGGTCAGCCTAGTGGACAGCGGACGTGCTTTATAACACGACGCCCGTGGGTTCGAGACCCGTCACGGGTTAAATTTCAATAACACTTTTCAGCCAGTAAACATTAACCATACATCATTACTAACAAAATAAGTTAATTGAAAATTGAATTATTATTATTTTTATTTTTATTTTAAATAATTCTAGGGATTGTGCTTAATCAGGACTGATTATGCTTGGTCGAACATGATTATGCTTGCTCAAGCATGATTATGCCTGAATATTTGCCAGCCATGAGCATGCGTGATCATGCATGAGAGAGCATAATTATGTCTGACCGAGCATGGTCACGCATGCTCATGGCTGGCAAATATTCAGGCATGATCATTAGGGTGTGTCATTTTAAGGCTATATTTTTTTTTTTCACTGCTATACCAGATTATCCGGTAGTATATAGGAAATAAAAAATTATGCCGCTGGGCTAAAGAGTTTAAGTCCAATAGCGGCTTAACTCATCAAAAAATTCGATTTCCCATTTAAATAACACGGGAAATTTTTTTTTTAACTTTAAGTATTTTTAACTCGTGAACAAATCAATAGATCGAATCGACTTATATATATTTTTGTAGGAAATTAAACGCGCTACAAAAAAGGTTTCTTATCATTTTTTGATCAATCCATCTGTTCTAAAGTTATTAGAGCTCGAAGTCAAGTTATAGTAAATTTCGAGATCTTTTTACTTTTCCGGAAAACTATCAGACTTACCATAATATGTTGTAGGGTCTTTTTTGTTGACAATTTTACTCTCTACAAATTATCATCAGTAAAGGTTTTTCAAATTCCGCATTGTTTTCTAGTTATTTTCATTTCAATGTCGATTTGTTCACGAGTTAAAAACACTCAAAGTTGAAAAAAAAAATTTCCCGTGTTATTTAAATGGGAAATCGAATTTTTTGATGAGCTAAGCCGCTATTGGACAAACCCTCTAGCCCAGCGGCATAACTTCTTATTTTCTATTGTTAAGGTATAATCTATTTTTTACAATAAAATAGACCCGATATCCGCGTTTCCCTTATTTGCTGCTGGAAGTAATTTGCCGACCAGGACCAAGCAGCGATGTCCTGGTGCTTATATGATGTAAAGGGCGCCACTTAGTTTTGAAAAGATAAAAACTAAGAAAAACAATTCGACTAGCTATAGTGATAGAGAGAGGTTCAACCAGGAGTTCGTGGGTGTGGGTTGTCCGCGGCGACTTATCATTATAAACAACATTATAATAGAGAAATAAAAATATATTAAAGAAAAGTTATTATAGATTACAAAAGAAATAAATCATAACCCATACATTACATATAGAAAAGAAAATAGACAATAGATTCAATAGGAAATACCACTCTCGCGAAGCCAACAGTATACGTAAAAATTATCCAAAACTTACAATACGCAGTTCTCGACACGCTCACTTATTTATTGCTACGACGATCTCGTGCGGGTTCACGTAGACTCTGGCGACGGAGTCGACTCCTTGGAGATAGGTCAGGATCGGCCACTTTAGCTTCCCCTGGATTTTATATGCACCCTCGTGCGTTTGCTTCGTCGCAGGTGCGACAAGATCCAACCAAGTCGGATTCACCAAGTTATGATAAACGCCGTAACGTTTATCGGTATTGTTAGAGATAACACTCAGTGACTCGAGTTTATCTCTCAACAATAAGTATTATAATACTATCACCAGCACGCGACTTGCGTCTGATGATCAGTATAAATTATTTATTTAATTTATAAAAACTACTAGAGTAACAACAGCGCACTTTTGACTTGTGCCTGAGGTTCACCCTTAATTATTTAATAACGAGTAATAATAGCGCACGCAACAATAGTGCCTATTATTCACTCTTGAAAGTTAAATGATTAAAATAAAAACTCGGTGGAGCAAAACACAACACGTGCTTGCCCTTTAGTGGTCTTGTTCTAAGTGTCTCTCGTAGCGTCTTGCACCGCAATGCCCCCCTTATTTTCCCATTGACCGGAAGATCACCGATAATGGTCGAAAATGATGCATTCGGGTTAATTGCAAGTGCGTAAACTTTTTAAAGTTGACGCGGCAAAATTAAATTAGAAGCGCGCGCGTTACCGAACGACGGTAAATAATATTATTATTATTATGAATTTATTTACCCCGTAACACTATATACTACCAGATTTTCTGGTATAGTAGCAAAAAAAAATATAGCCTTAAAATAATGATTGAAAACTCATTGTTCACATGGGATGTTACAGAAGACAAATTAGCTCCCGTAGTAACAAAATTTAAGACGGGCCCTGGGACAAGCCCACCGTCAGCTTACAGCAACAATAAAGTAAATCAAGAAGCAAAAAACGGGGAAAACCAGTAAGGATAGCTAACTGGAACGGCACGGGGATAGCATACTTAAGTACAACAAATGAACTCCAACAATCTGATATAATCTGCTTAGCTGAGACATGGGTTGTTTCCCCTATACAACTTGGATCGTCCTGGGACAATTTTAATACACGGTGGGTCCCTGCAACAAGAACAAATCAACATGGCTGAGCTAGTGGAGGTCTCCTGCTCCTGTCGCGTAAGCCCATTTTTAATAGTATCATATCTCAAAGTAATAACTGGTTACTAGCGTTAATTTACTTTCCTGATTGTAAGGTGCTGTGTGGATTTGTCTACTTCCAACAAACAGACGTCATTCACGAAAATTTAACAGACATCCGAAGCCAGCTAGAAGCAAATTACCCAAACTTCGACACATTGCCTCTCTACTTATTGGGGGATTTCAATGCAAAAGTTGAAAACCCCATATCTTTACCAGAAGAATTAGTTTATAACTGCAACATGAAAGCAACTGGGTCCTTTTTGGATACACGAAACTCGCGTGGACCAGTGTTAAAATCTTTCTCGGAGGAGAACGGCTTAATCCTCATAAATGGCAGGACAAACAGCGACTACCCAGCGCAATACACATTCTATGGCAACGGTAATAGCACCATCAATCTAGCCTGGACATATTGCGAGGGTATTTACCTAATTGAAGACTTTGCTGTGCAAGATGTAGTCAATGGCTCTGACCACTTCCCAATTGTTTTAACATTGAAAGTCGAAGATTCAAATAGCAGTGAAAATCAACAACATAGCACAATGAAGTGGAAAAATGAGAAATATTATGACTATCATCATGCCATGAAGTGGTTGAATCTGGTACAAACAAATACAACAGAAATAGCCACGGATCTCCAATATAGACTACTGGAAGCCACGAAAAACATAGCCCTGAAACTAAAGATGACAAAAAGTCGAAAACCCTCGTTTACAAAAAAATGGTACGACAACGATTGTAAAGAGCAAAAAAGAAACGCAAACCGAGAACTACGCAAATATAAGAAATCAAACTTCGAAGAAACCCGCAAGGCGGCCTACCTGGAAGTCAGGAAGAATTATTTGAAAACTTGCTACCGAAAAAAAAAAGACTATCAAGCTGCACTACTATGCAAAATAAATAGCGCACGCAACAGCACGGACTTTTGGAAGGCCATAAGAACCTTCCACCCGAAAACATCAGGAGACACGGTAGTGTCTCGCGCCAAGTACACGTTCAAACACATGTATATATGTGAAGTGTCATGGCGCGAGCCTACCGTGTATCTATACCGTAGACATAGTGGTTTTTGGCTCTTTTTAGCTCTCATTTTTAAAAACTTTATTAAAATATTAAATTTTCAGAAAATTCCTTCTCTATTCGAAAGATGATTGATTGTTCGTCTTAAAATTATAAAACTTTATTCATTTGAGTTATGAGAACTAATTTAAATAATGAAAGTACGCCAGCATATACTATAGCACCCCCAATTTAGACACTTTTATAAATTTTTCATGCAAAAAGGGCACTGCCAGAGAATAAAAAGTTGTAAGAAATGTCATGATTCAGTAAAACATTGAAATTTTTTTATAGCAATGATTCATTTTTGCGCCACCAGCGGTGCTTCAGTCTGTATTTTTTACTATGGTTTCATTGAGTTATATAGAAATTCTGACATAAAATTCAAACAATCCGTCATTAAATTATCGATATCATATCAGGAGATGACAATCAATAGAATGTAAGAACGTTTTAGATTTCAATGATATAAATAAATCCTTGTTAATGTCTAAGATGAATTTTTTTTATTCATTTCGCATTCAAAGTTTACTTGTATTTTTTAAATGTTTCCTGATTTTGCATACATATATAGATATATATGCCACAGAAATATTATTTGTGGGTTGCTAAAAAGTATATTTTTTTTATTTTCTCAAGTTCTATCTGGTTATATACGCTAGGTGGTATCAAAATCGTATAATATTTAGCACGATGACAGATACAGATGCCCTAATAGCCACTTTAGCTTGAAATTGACAGTAATTTGATTTTGAAATTACCTGAAATTTGCTGCCCAAATTTACCGTCAATTTGATAACAAAAGTTGAAAAGAAAAATTTGCGGTTGATTTTTCCTCAATTTAAAGGTTAATTTTTACTACAAGAAAAAAAGTCTGTAACGTTCGTTCTTACCATTGCTGAAGATAAGCGAATTTATGCATAAAAATGTCTACATGACGGTAAAATACTTTACAATTTTTCAAGTCAACAATAAATTGATGTGAAAATTTGCCTGAAAATTGACGATAAATTTTTTCTAGTTAACTTTTGAAGTAAATTTGCATTCTAATTCGGGTAGTAAATTTACGTCAAATTGTACAGCAGGTTGCATATAAGTTGTCATCAAAAAAGGAAAAGTCCGAAGTTGACGGACATTTGACGGAAAATTCAAGGACACTTTTGTAAGTAAACTTTTGTCAAAGCAAACTGTGCTACATGGAGACTTCAGAAGTTTCCATGCTGTGCTATAAGGAAAGTTTCCTCATGTGATGTCCTCAGTGGCCTCAAGTGCCTCCACCTACTAATTAATTAGTGAACTTGAAAAACATAAATAGGCGTGCATTTAACTTCCATTTAAAATTTACATATTGAGATCTTACAACATTTATTGCATCTTATCAATAATTAGTCGATAATTTAAATAATTAATCAATGTATTACATACTTATTAAATTATCTATTTAGATTATAAGAAAGTTGGAATAAATAGATAAAATGAATCATTATATTGTATCCGGAAAAATATAAACCTAGTTTGAGTGGTTTTGGAATGTTTCCTATCACCCGATACCTAAAACCTGAATAACACGCATAAAAATAATGAGTAGACCCTTTTTAAGTTTGAATCCATTGAGATTCTGAAAAAAATGCATTCCATTGGGTCAGAGGAGCGGGAGAATAAGTAGTTAGCACCATATGTTAATTGTAATAGGTGGAAGGTGCTGAGAGGTCAAACTACTAAGCCATTTGATGTTTAAAATTTCTAACAGAAAAGTCCGACGTTGACGGATATATTTGACGTTAACTTTAAAGGAAACTGTCGTTAAACAATTGCAGCTCTTTGTCTTATAAAAATTAATTAATCAGGTTATGATATTTAGCAGTACAAAATTACTACAATTGTTAACAAACAATTTTATTGTTTCTACAAGATAATACTATAAACATTATAGGCTCACGTGACTTAAATTATAATTCGATTTCTAATAGTGTATATTGAAATCATTAGCAATCAACACGACGAAAAAAAAGATAAATCCTACCAAAAACAGATTTACTGTATAAAATCGCGCCAAGTACACGTTTAAAATTTTTTACAATCAAGAAAAGATTATTATTACAAAAAAAAGAAATCAAATCGAAAACATACCAAGTACCTAATATAATTCAAAATCATGAAAAACATTTTCATAGAATTGAAAAAAAATTGAAAAAAAAATTTCAATGTACTTGGTGAGCCTATAAACTGGAA
This sequence comes from Microplitis mediator, assembly GCF_029852145.1. NCBI lineage: Eukaryota > Metazoa > Arthropoda > Insecta > Hymenoptera > Braconidae > Microplitis > Microplitis mediator. The sequence goes on from NC_079971.1 coordinate 9,304,714, forward strand.
AAAAAAGAAAATTCAATTTCATTAGGAGATAATTTATATGCGAAATCAATTCTAGAAATTAATTTTGCTTGAATAAATTTAGTAATGCACACCAAGTACATTGAAATTTTTTTTTCAATTCTATGAAAATGTTTTTCATGATTTTGAATTATATTAGGTACTTGGTATTTTTTCGATTTGATTTCTTTTTTTTGTAAAAATAGTCTTTTCTTGATTATAAAGAATTTTAAACGTGTACTTGGCGCGCTTTTATACAGTGAATCTGTTTTTGGTAGGATTTAAAATATCCCAGATAAATACAGAGAAATAGCAAGAATTCTACGAAAAAGTATACCAGACTGCCCAGACAAATACATCAACGTACACAGGACTCACCCACCCCACGCTGGATGCTAACATAACATTTAAAGAATTGAACAAAGCGCTAAGCACAAGTGCAAGAAACAAAGCAGCTGGTGAAGACAAAATAACGAACTAGTTTTACCAAGCACAATCGCAAAACTGGAAGCTGCTGCTTATACTTTTCAACAGAATACTCAATTACGAAGAAATCCCCGAGAGTTGAGAAACATCGATACTCACGATGCTGCACTAGGGTGTCCGTTATTTCCCAAATCGATTTTTATTTATCGATCGCCCCCTGAATCTTTAGTTTATGACCTAAAAAAAAATATCCAACACAATTAGGCTCTTAATTTTCAAATTAAATCGTGCCAAAATCATTTTATATTTCCCATTTAAATAACATGAGATTTTTAGACTTTTGACTCTTAATTTATTTTCTCAAAAACAAATGAGAGTAAAAATTTGATCGAAGCATGTTCTGATAGGAAATTGAACGCTCTACAAAAAAGTTATCGTATGGATTTTCGATAAAATAACTACTTCAAAAGTAATTTAACGTTAAACTTGTGTTTGTTATCAATTCTATAGGATTTCTAATTCTATTTTCATTTTTACCGTTTTTGACTATAAAATCGTTAAAATAAAAGATAATTATTATTATCACTAGAGTACCGATGATCATTTATGTAGATTTCATGGCCTAAACAGAAAATCAAGGGAAAAAAACTTGTTTTATGAGAAATAATAGAAATAACATACCTTTCCTCATACAGACGAACTTTAAAATGAATTAATGGAAAGTGGTGAAATAAAAATGTAATAACTTCTTTGTCTATAATATTATATAAGTAGTTTTATTATCATTTTTGCTTACTTTCGTAAGCCTTCTAAATAGTCGTTATTGCCCGCCCACGTTTCACATCTAATTTCAAAAAATTTCTGTCAATGTTAAATCTTTCAAAAAATTGTAAGGAATCCGAATTTACTTACGAATTGTTAACAATTTACAAGTAATCAATGATGTCACCGAAAGAGCAATTAAATTAACTTAAGAGTATATCAACATTTTAACAACACGAGAAGACCAAAAACAATATTTTATTCAAGTTGTAAATGAGTACAAAACAAAATATCCTAATGCGACCATAGCTTTCTTAACAAAAAATTATGAAGAAAGCAAAGATGATAATAAATCTGCTCACAACATTATAGACAGAGAAGTTATTACATTTTTATTTCACCACTTTCCATTAGTTTATTTTAAAGTTCGTCTGTATGAAGAAAGGTATGTTATTTCTATTACTTCTCATAAAACAATTTTTTTTCCCTTGATTTTCTGTTTAGGCCATGAAATCTACATAAATGATCATCGGTACTCTAGTGATAATAATAATTATCTTTTATTTCACCGATTTTATAGTCAAAAACGGTAAAAATGAAAATAGAATTAAAAATCATATAGAATTGATAACAAACACAAGTTTAACGTTAAATTACTTTTGAAGGAGTTATTTTATCGAAAATCCATAAGATAACTTTTTTGTAGAGCGTTCAATTTCCTATCAGCATATGCTTCGATTAAACTTTTACTCTCATTTGCTTCTAAGAAAAAAAATTAAGAGTCAAAAGTATAAAAGTCCCATGTTATTTAAATGGAAAATATAAAATGATTTCGACACGGTTTAATGTGAAAATTAAGAGCCTGTTTGTGTTGCATATTTTTTTTTAGGTCATAAACTAAAGATTCAGGGGGCGATTGGTAAATAAAAATCGATTTGGGAAATAACGGACACCCTAATGCTGCACAAGAACGGAGCCCCAGCAGATCTTGAAAACTACAGAGGGATTGCTCTCGTGAACCACGTGGTTATAATTTTCACTAAGATCAACAACAGACCCTACAACTGGACATTTGATTGCAAGATTATACATGAATCCCAAGCGGGCTTTCAAGCGAAGAAAGGCTGTCTGGATCACATTTCCGCTCTTTAAGAACTGATCTGGAACCGACTCCGTGCAGCCAAGAAACTCTTTATAATATTCGTAGACTTTAGAAGAGCTTTTGACTCCCTAGTGCACAAAAACTTGTGAGACAAACTGCACGGGATAGGAGAAAGCGCCAAGATCATCCCGATACTAAAAAACCTGTACGACAAAGCGATAATAAAAATCAGAGTATCTGAAGGTACTACAAATGAAACAAAGATAACCGAGGGCCTTCTACAAGGCGAAATTTTAAGTCTATTGCTATTCATATTATTCTGCGCTGACCTGGAGGACAATCTAAGACGAAATAGAATCTATGGCATCAGCATCAACAACATAACTGATATACTACTACTTATGCATGCAGATGATCTTGCAATAATCCTGCACAGCAAAGCCGCAGTAGCTAAAACACTCAAGATTTTATACTAATACTGCGAAACAAACAATCTAAAGGTAAACGAGGAGAAAACAAAAATTTTAAACTGCAGAAAAAGAGGAATTATTCCAAGGGATCTCAGATTTTTCTACAACGGCAAAGACATTGAAGTCGTGGGCCGCTTCACGTACTTAGGAATAACTTTCTCCTTGTCAGGACTAGGACGACTGGCTGGGGATAACAGGCTAGTGAAAAGGAAGCTAGCCTCAGGAGTCGTAACCTCACTGATATACAAATCAAAAATGAGTTGCAAAGCAAGCATAGATATGTTGATAGACAGTATGATGTCATCAGTACTACTTTATGCAGCACCGATATAGTCTTTGAGATATATAAATGAACTTAAGTGCATACAAGTGGGCTTCTACAAAAAGCTTTTTTACCTAAGCAAATCCACTGCAAATATACTTGTACAAACGGAATTCAATAGAGTCCCTCTAGCAGTCAGGATATGGAATGACACCTGGAGATAACTGGTAAAAGTCCTCAAAATGAATCCCAATAGATTCTCCCGTATATGTCTAAACAAATCGGTGGAATTATATACTTTAAAGGAGACAAAAACACTCAATATAACTGGATCGCACAAACTGCCGCCTTTATCAACCAAGTTAACCCGTATTACTCGATGTTGTTTCACAACCTTGATAGCGAAACCTGGAAAAAGGCGGGCTACCAACTCATCAACCTTTATAAAAAACAACTGTGCGACTCTATACACACAAAAATTGCCAACTGCCAGTATCTCTAAACGCAAATCAGTGGACGTGAACAAAAAAATCACTACCTCAAATGTGACATCTCCTTGAGCATGAAGAAACTCATCGCGCAAACAAGATGCGCCAGCGGCTATGGCGCCGTCATACTTGTCAAAAACCTGTCTAGCAAAATAGACCCGTCAAGAAACTGTCCAAGTTGCAGACTGGCGTGTCCCGATACGATTGAGCACTTTTTCTGTGCTTGTCCAAAATACAACGAGGCAAGAAAATACTTGTCAGTTTTCCAAATATCCGGAGATATGTCTCTAATGGTCATCGCAGTTCCACGTAACCCGAGCCAAGTCAGGGCAATCTACAATTTCACCAGCGCAGCGCTCAAGATCCTACTACAAGATTCTGGCTACATATTCTAATTTTAAAATCTACAAAATTGATATATTATTCCCAAAACGCTGACTGTTTCCCCCTTTTTGCTACTTTACTGGTGTTAAAACCACTCTCTTTTTTTGTAAACAAAGGTGTCACCTTTATATGCAATAAACACACATACATACGGGGCATTCCACGCCAAATCGACCCCTTTTGAATCCGACCCCTTTAAATTTGGCTGAAATTTTTTTTCTCTTTTTCTACCCCATCAAAAAAGTTTCTCAAAATTTTTTCAAATTTATTCACCCTACCAATAAAAAAGTTATAAATTTTTGAAAAAAAAAAGGCTTATTTTTATTTAAAATAGCTATAACTTTTTTGAGATTCGACTGATTGGGATGTTTTTTTTTTAACTTTTTGTTTTTAAATTTACTTTTCGAAAAAAAATGCAAAAAAATTATTACAACGTATCTTTATTGTTTTTTTGTAGATTTTTGAAAAAAATCAAAAATTTTTCGATGGTTACCAAATTTGATTTTTTTTTTTCATGTAAAACTCACATTTTCTGCAAATCCTCAAATTTTTTCAGAGTGATGTTTTTTCGATTCATATTTTTTATTCCCAATTAAAAAACAAAATTTTTTTTAACTAGCCTTATTTCTCATACCACCATGCTTTAAATTTTTGGGAGTGCTCAGAGAACTTTAAAATTTGGAAAAAAAAAATAAAAACAATAATTTTAAATGGCAATCACCAAAATAATTTGAATTTTGTTAGAAAAATCAAATTAAAAAATAGAAGAACTTTCTGAATAATTTTTTTGTATTTTTTTCTGAAAACTGCATTCAAAAACGAAGAAAATGAAACGAAAAAGTCCATTTTTGGACAAATGCTGGAAATTCAAAAACAATTTCTTCTACACTCATTGTTTTATGGTAAAAAGATTTTTTTTTTAATTCCCAGCATTTGTCCAAAAATGGACCAAACGAAAACTGTTTTTTTTTCATTTTCTTCGTTTTTGAATGTAGTTTTTAAAAAAATACAAAAAAATTATTCAGAAGGTTCTTCTATTTTTTAACATGAGCAACATGGCTACCCGCTTAACAGATGACGCTTTCTAACCAGCGTGGGAATTATTGAACACTCGCTACACAATTCCACGTCGATTGCTCGATATGCACATCGATGATTTGTTGGATCGACAACCGCTGACTTCCCACTCCGCTGCTGATCTGGACGCCCTGTTGCTCGCTGACAAAAAGTCGCTGGACGTTATCGCTGCACTAGGAATACCAATTGGTATTCTCAGTGCAGCGATAGTGTCCAGCAAGTTCAGATAATACAGCGGAGTTATTACACACAAGAATATTTAATTAAGTAAAGCGATTTAAGTACACGAAGTTGTAAGTTACAAAACACGTTGTAGAAAGATAATGATGAAAGTGTTGTTGAGCTGGCGTTACCACTCGGTGCTGACGTGGCAGAATCGCTGCATAAAACGAATTTTCCCGTTGGCTTAAAAGCGCGCCAACAGGAAGTAGTTAACAGCCAATTTCTCTGATTGGCTGCCGAGCACGCCAGTATGAGACGAATTATCTGATTGACCGGCTGATATAATACGAATTATTTGATTGGCCGGCTGGTAGCGGGTTCTCATGCCATTTTGCCACGGTCATGAGCAAAAAATTGCATGTGTCGGGCCCAGATAGCGAGTGACCCGGCACTATTCTGACATTCAAGTCAGTAACGAGTTCGGCAACTCCCGGAAGTCGCGGAAATGCACGAAGCTATTTAAATTATTCAAGGTCGTGACTGAACAGCAGAAAATGTCAAAGTTTTATATGAAAAAAAAAAAATCAAAAATCAAATTTGGTAAACATCGAAAAATTTTTGATTTTTTCTAAAAATCTACAAAAAAACAATGAAGATAGGTTGCAATAATTTTTTCGTATTTATTTTCAAAAAGTTTAATTAAAAAACAAAAATTTCGAAAAAAAAACGTCCCAATCAGTCGAATTGTAAAAAAGTTATAGCTTTTTAAAATAAAAAAAGACATTTTTTTCAAAAATTTATAACTTTTTTTTGGTTGCGTGAAAAAATTTGAAACAATTATGAGAAACGTTTTTGATAAGGTAGAAAAAGAGAAAAAAGTTTCAGCCAAATCTAAAGGGGTAGAGTTCAAAAGTGGTCGATTTGGCGTGGAATGCCCCATACATACAATTAATTTTCTCAAATAAATTATATTTGCCAGCATTTCCCAAATACCCAATAAATCTTTTAAATTTTTGAACTTGATTAATATAATTGCCTAATGAATCAGTATACAAACTTTATGATCATCCGTCGAAAACTTTCAAAGGTACACGTAAAAAAAAGGTGTAGTTAAATTTACTACAAATAGAGTTTCATCTACCACACTGACTAGTACTATATAGGATAACTACAAGTTTAGTAACAGTTACGAGTATACTGTAGTATACGACTTGTCGTACCATTTACTACAGTAAGTAGTAATAAGAACTTGCATTAGATAACCACTGTGGTTCTTTTTACTCCACAACATAGTTGAATATATTTTATTCCTAACGTATTAATTAAATATCTGTTAGTTAAGGATCATTAGTTTTTATGATATTGAAAAAAATATAAAAATTTATCTTACATTCTTCGGACTTGCAGTTTATCAAATTGAAATGATATAAAAATGAATTTATTAATGAAAAACTTAAAATAATAAGGACTCAAATTTTAAAAGCCTACTTTTTATCAATACGTGATGAGGATAATTTTGATAATATATTTATAATCTATGAATTCTCGTATAAGCATAAACTTAGAATAATTACGTATTAATTTTTATTAATAGAATATATAAAAAGCATCGTTTTAAAAGTTATAATTCCAATAAATAACAAATATTCAATAAGCAATGATTTTAAAAATTGCATTAAAATCATTGAGTTTATTTATAACAAAAGTCTCACTCATTTTTAAGTATATATATTATTATTGCACGCCTCGATTTTTAATTATATATACTTATCCAAAAAATTAAAGGAACAAAAAAATTTTATAAATTTTTTAGTGATTTTTGGAAGGCTGTATTTTTGTGAAAAATAATCGCATCGAAAAAGTAAAAAAAAAAACAAATTGAAGCTTGAAATTTCTAGTTTAAAGATCTTCCAGCAAAATATTTTTTTTAGCCATGGTTTTCTCGGAATCATAAGAAAAAGGTCGAGACAAAATTTTTCTAAATTTTTTGGTTTTGTTTGTTAGGTCTATCCCATATAGGAAGAAACAATAGGCCCAAGCTTGGCCGAGGCTTGGCGCAAGACTTATTAACTCTGGGGAAAGCTTGAAATCTAAGCTTGGCCCAAGTCTGTCTAAGCATCGAAATGATAACACCCAGCCAAGCTTGAGTTCCAGTATTGTGCCAAGATTGCATCTAAGTATTGGCCCAATATCGAGAGCCAGTATTGTGCCAAGACTGTTGCTAAATAAGCACCTATGCTTATTAAAAATAAATTTAAAAAAAAAAAATATTAGTAGACAGGTGCGTGATGGTAACATATGGAAATAAATTTGTACACAGAGAAATCAGGTGGATCGATGAAACTAATTTTTTTTTTTGCATTTGCTGGGTCTCGAACCTGATCCTTCATGATTGCTAGGCAAGCGTCTTATCCACTAGGCTGTTACGCTATTCACAGAAGCCAGGGGTTTTTAGGTACCATTTGTTATTTAGACTGGTAAACCAAGGCTGGTCACTTGTATAATGGCTGAACCTTGTCCCAAGACTGGCAAACCAAGGCTTGTCACTTGAGTATTGGCTGAACCTTGTCCCAAGACTGGCAAACCAAGGCTTGTCACTTGAGTATTGGTTGAATCTTGGCCCAAGACTGGCAAACCAAGACTCGTCAATTGAACGTTGGTCGGATCTCGGACCAAGCTTGGGAGGCCGAGCCTCGGTAGCCCAGTATTGTGCCAAGACTGGCCCCGTTGTCAATATTTTTTTTCCTACAAGGGTACGGATAGCTCAACTGGTAGAGCACTCGGCGCGATACCGAATTGGTCTGGGTTCGATTCCCAGTTCGGGCTATCTATGGCTCATTCCACGAAATAAAATTATTTTTACGGGGCGACCCTCGTCGATTTGGTTCAAACTTTGTGGAGTCGTTCTATGTATTGAAAAAAAAATTCTCTGAAAATTTGAGCGTTTTATATGCAGCTGTTTCAAAGTTATGATTTTTTGAATTTTTTAAAAATTTTTGTTTTCAACTTTTTCATTAATTTTTTTGAAGGAAAAAATTTTTTAAAAAAAATGAGCACATAACAGTTTTTCGTAGGAAAAATTCTCAGCTTTCCAATAAGAATATCCATTTTTTATTTTATGTTACAGAAGACCTTTTAAAATTCGATTAAAGACGAAAAAACGATTTTTATGACTGTGCGGCGCTTGATACATCTAATTTGATATTTTTTTCTGAAAGCTGAGACTTTTTCCCACAAAATATGTGATTTTCACGATGTGCATATTTTTTGTTTGAACATAATTAAATAAAATATAAACTCTCTATGATTATAAGACGTTAATTCTTATTTTTTTTGAGGATGTTGATACATTTTCAACACATATATATCCTAAGCTATCAACAATAGGTGAGATAGGGTGCACTGCTTGTGTTTCTTTCACCGTTTTTGACTCTAAGTATCGTACATCTAAAACATTTAATCATCATTCCCTGATTAAACGAAACGATTCGAAACGATTCGTGTTGTTAAATGCCCATAAAAAGGGTGATTCAAAAGTATTAAAAGTATTCAAAAGCATTAAAAAATATTTCAAATTTTTTTTCCAATCGTTTTAAGTCGTTTCATTTCATAAGGGTTGGTTAAAATAGTTAAATCAACGCTGGTTAAATTTTGAATATCCGGATGTATAAATTTTGCGGTGTGAGGATATGTTTTCGGATATGTATCTGCAGTAAAGCAAGAACTTGACAATAACTGCAATCTGAAGTCGTGTTTCATCTAGTGTCACACACTATTTTTTTTATGATTACCTGCATTGAAAATTATTATCAGTGTCAGCAGCCAGTTAGAATCAAGTTATATTAAGACCAATGGTGTGATCAACCATTAGTGTACGCCTAACTTATGATTTGCAATTTATAATTAAAATTTTATAAAACTTGATTACAAAGTCAGAACTGTCATTAACGCAGATGACATCAATAGTCTGAAATCACTATTGAACAAAACACAAGAATCAAAGTTCAAATTACTAATTCCTAGACTTGAACCATTGATGCGGGTATCATGAAAAATAGTTTTATAATTTTTGTTTTTAGAGCTTACTGCAGATTCATACCCAAAAACATATCCTCACACCGCAAAATTTATACATCCGGATATTCAGAATTTAACCAGCGTTGATATAACTGTTTTAACCAACCCTTATGAAAAGAAACGACTCAAAACGATTGGAAAAAAAATTTGAAATACTTTTTAATGCTTTTGAATAATTTTAATACTTTTAAATCACCCTTTTTATAGGCATGTACGATACTTAGAGTCAAAAACGGTGAAAGAAACACAAGCAGTGCACCCTATTTCACCTATTGTTGATAGCTTAGGATATATATGTGTTGAAAATGCATCAACATCCTCAAAAAAAATAAGAATTAACGTCTTATAATCATAGAGTTTATAATTTATTTAATTATGTTCAAACAAAAAATATGCACATCGTGAAAATCACATATTTTGTGGAAAAAAGTCTCAGCTTTCAGAAAAAAATATCAAATTAGATGTATCAAGCGCCGCACAGTCATAAAAATCGTTTATTCGTCTTTAATCGAATTTTAAAAGATCTTCTGTAACATAAAATAAAAAACGGATATTCTTATTGGAAAGCTGAGAATTTTTCCTACGAAAAACTGTTATGTGCTCATTTTTTTAAAAAAATTTTTTCCTTCAGAAAAATTAATGGAAAAGTTGAAAACAAAAATTTTTAAAAAATTCAGAAAATCATAACTTTGAATCAACTGCATATAAAAGGCTCAAATTTTCAGAGAATTTTTTTTTCAATATATAGAACGACTCCACAAAGTTTGAACCAAATCGACGAGGGTCACGCCGTAAAAATAATTTTATTTGGTGGAATGACCCCTATATTTTTCTCAATTTATCTATAAATTGTCTTATTGAGAAGGTTATTTGCATGTTTGCATGTTTAGGTTTCCACTATATAAAAATGGCCTTACATTTACTGAATAATTAACGCAAAAATGAAAGAAAATCCGAAAAAATTGATTTTTTCATTTTGGTAATGATTACAGAAATTAAGGAACAAAACTTGATCCTTTAATTGTTTTGTAAAACTTTAAGAAATCGACCCGGACAAACGGTTCAATGGATCAATCTGAAAATTTCCAGGGTTTTTGGAGGTACATTAAGCTGCAAAATTACCTGGTAACATTATTTTTTTTATCAATGTTTGCAGAGTAGCGATGAGTTGACTAAAAAACCAGAAAATGGCCAGTTTTTTAGGGTTTTTTAAATGGACATCAAGGATAAAAAAAATTTTTTTTTTGAAAAAATTGAAAATTAAGCTTGTAGGGAATGTATTCAAGTTTCTTAAACTGCCCTTTAAATTACTGTGCGACCATTATTTGCTAAGATATCAATAATCAAAGACAAAAGGATCCGTTTTCATTTGAAGGCATATCTCAGCAGCAAATTGTCGTACAGAGAAACAAAAAAAAAGCAAATTGTAGCTGAATAAATTTTCTAAACAAGCTATAAATTTGTTTTTTTGAAAAAATTTTTCCCGGCCCCGTAGACCTAAAAAACAAAACCAAAAAATTTAGAAAAATTTTGTCTTGGCCTTTTTCTTATGAGAAAACCATGGCTCGAAAAAATATTTTACTGGAAGATCTTTAAACTAGAAATTTCAAGCTTCAATTTGCTTTTTTTACTTTTTCGATACGATTATTTTTTACAAAAATACAGCCTTCCAAAAATCACTAAAATATTTATGAAATTTTTTTGTTCCTTTAATTTTTTGGATAAGTGTATATAATTACTTTTATTTATATATGGGTCATTCCATGTCAAATTGACAAATTTTTTACCCGACCCCATTTGATTTTGCTCAAAGTTTTTTATCTTTTTCTACCCCCTAAAATAGATTTTTAGGAATTAGTTCAGATTTGTTTACTCAACCCAAAGAATGTTACGATTTTTTGAAAAAAAAACCGCTCTTTTTTTTTTTTAATCACTAGACCTTTTTCAAAAATTGACCGATTGGGACCACACCACACTGAAAATTTTTGTTTTTTAATGTCGTTTAAAAAAAAAATACGTAAAAAATTCCAGAAGTCCGGATCTATGAAATATTTGGGTTTTTTCGAAATAACCGTCATTTCCGCGAAGTCCGGCCCCTTTTATTTTTTTCTTTTTTACTCGAAAAAAAACTAACTAATTCTGCAAAAACCTGCGCTAGTGTCAAAATGTAACGACGATTACTTCTAATTTTTTTTTTTAATTAAAAAAATTTTTTTTTTAATTTGACTTATTTTATGTGACTGTATTATGAAATTTTATTGGCTTCCTCGTGAAACTTCAGAAGTTGAAAAATAAAATTTGTTTGAAAAGCTTTAAATGGTTATTGTCCAAAAAATTGTGTTTTTCTTTCTTTCAAAAAAGGAAGGGAAAATTATTTTTTTGACTTTATGACCGTTTTCTTCTCTCGTACCGAAAAATGACAACTTTGTCATGTTTCAAAATGACGTAGGCTTAGAAATTTTCCCTAGCTGAGAAATAAAAAAAAAATAGATTTAATTTTGAATGTTAGAATCAAAGAAAAGTGAAATGTTTCAAAAAAAATAAATTCACTTGAACAGATACGAAAAAATTATTTTTCGTTTATTAAAAGATATTGGAACTATGAATTTATTTTAGACTGCAGGTCGTCCTTCTCTTTATTCCTAACTATTTTGAAAGAAAAAAAAACACCATTTTTTGGATGATTACCACTTAGAATTTTCCAATAAAAACTTATTCTTCAACTTCTGAAGTTTTACGAGGAAGCCAATAAAATTTCATAATAAAGTCACATAGAATAAGTCCAATTCAATAAAAACTTTTTTTTTCATTAAAAAAAAAAAAAAATTAGAAACAATCGTCGGCACATCTTGAAACTAGCGCAGGTTTTTGCAGAATTAGTTGAAGTTTTTTTTTGAGTAAAAAAAAAAAAATAAAAAGGGTCGAACTTTGCGAAAATGACGGTTACTTAAAAAAAATCCAAATATTTCATAGACCCGGACTTCTGAAATTTGATTCGTATTTTTTTTTAATTACATTAAAAAACAAAAATTTTCAATTTGGTGTGGTCCCAATCGGTCAATTTTTAAAAAAGTTCTAGCGATTTAAAAAAAAAAGAGCGGTTTTTTAAAAAAAATCGTAACATTCTTTGGGTTGGGTAAAAAAATCTGAAATAATTTCTAAAAATGTATTTTAGGGGGTAGAAAGAGAAAGAAAACTTTGAGCAAAATCGAAGAGGGTCAGGTAAAAAATTTGTCGATTTGACATGGAATGACCCATATATTATTACCCAGTAAACACGTTGACGTAAATTTGACGTCAGAGTGACGTTAGGCTATGTCATCATTTACGTAAGGTATAAGTCACGAATGAGTCAGGTGTGACTCATTATTTCCCACTTTTTTACGTAAGATTATGATGTAAAACTAATGACGTATGCATGATGTAAATGTGATGTCTGTGTGACCTTCTATGACGTCAATATGACATATGGGTGATGTCAAAATTATCAATTCGGAAAAAATATTTTTAAAAAGAAAAAAATAAAATGAAATACCGAATTTTTAATTTGATTATTTCCACGCGAACGCATTGTGAATTCTGAAACAAGATTAGATAACGTTAAATGATGAAAAAATCCTGGGCGTCTGCTGGGTTCGAACACGGCTCCTCTTGGCTGGTAGTCCTGAACGTTGCTCACTGGTCCACATCACGAGAGTTCAAATCTCGTGCTTAATTGATGTATTTAGAGTGAAATGCCGGAAAAGACATAGTTCATAAGTTTTCGTGATGGATTTTTACAAAATTTAAAAAACTCCATGAACTTATATGAAATTTTATAGAAGCAATATTTGTCGACCTCGATGATAATTGTATAAAATTTCATTAAGTTTCAGCAAATTTTTAAATTTTTTGTTGTGATGTGAAATTTAAAAAATCTTAACTAAAATTTTGCGAAACATTAAATAATTTCACAAAATCGTATGAAATTCAATCGATTGAAAAATTGTGATACTAAACTTTAAAATCATAATAGCAAAAGAGTTCAAACTGTCGTTACATTTTCTTTGTCATCCTAAATGATATTTTCGATATATCATTTAAAAAAATAAAGTTAATTTTTTTATGCTCACGCTAATGTTTTAATCTAAAACGTCTGAATGATCTATTATCGAGTTTATTGATTACTTTGACCCCAAAAATGTTCGACGTTTAGTTGTTATTTTTACACATTTACAAATGTTTGAAAATTCATTCTATGATTGTTTTATTTCAATAAATAGATGATAAAAAACTATGACTCGGACATTAAATCAGCATTGCGTAAAATACTGACTTGTCACTGATGTAAAGATATGATTTAAGAGTGACATCCACATTACGTATAACCGTGACGTTGCTACTGACATAAATGTATGATTTAAAAATTACGTCATTATGATATACGGATAATGACTTTATTACTACATAACAATGTGATGTAGATTCTATGTCAAACGTACGTAATACATAAGTCATAACTGTGACATAGTACAAGAGTCATGCTTACATGAATATGGTGTCACAAGCTTCACATCATATTAAAGTCATGTAGAACGTCAGATTGACATCAAATTTACATCAGATGTCGTGACATTGCTATGACCTACGTATGACGTCAAAATAAGGTCATGTGTTCACTGGGTATTTATAATATTTTATACACAGAAAAAAAGATTTACTTGGTTCAAGTAAAATATTTACTTCAAAATTTTATTCTTGAATGAAGAACAAATCGTTTCTTGTTTTTAGAAAAGTTTCTTGCTTTAAGAAATTTTTTTTTGTTGTTTTAATAAATTTGCATTTCGTTTTGAGAAATTTCTCTTGTTTTAAAAAAATGTTCTTTTTTCGAGAAAATTTAATTTCTGGATCTAATTGATTTGATCTTCATCATAGAAAATGTTCTTCTCTCAAGAAAATTCAGTCTCTTGCTCCAAAATCTTTATGTTTTGTTTCAAGAAAATGTTCTTCTCTGAAGAAAATTTAATTTCTTGCTCCAAAATGTTTTTATTTTGTTTCAAGAAAATGTTCTCCTCTCAAGAAAATTTACTTTCTCGTTCCAAAATTATTTAATTTTGTTTCAAGATAATGTTCTTCTTTTAAGAAAATTTACTTTCTTGCTCCAAAGCGTTTTTATTTTGTTTCAAGAAAATGTTCTCCTCTCAAGAAAATTTCGTCTCTTACTCCAAAATGTTTTTATCTTGTCGTTAAGAAAAAATGTCTTGAGTTAATACGAAAATGTTTTTAAACTAAGAAAAATAACTTTATAAATCATGAGAAAACTTTCTTGGACCAATAAATTTTTTTTGTCGCAATCAAAAATATAATTTCAGTTAAGAAATAAATCTCTTCAGTTGAGTAAAGAAATTTATTGAGCTAAGAAACTTTTTATTTTTTATCGAAAAAATTATTTTTCGATTTCAATATTATTAACAATAATGTGAAGCAGATAAATACTTAATTAGAGGCATTTTATCAGAGGATAGAACATTTTCTCTATGAGTTATATATTATAACAAATTGAGAAAAACAATTATCGCTTAACGCAGGAATCGAACCCAGATCGATTCGGCGTCGCGCGAGAGCTTTACCAACTAAGCCATCCCAGCCTCTGCCAAGCTACGTTTCTTTTGCCTACATCTACTAACCCACACTGTCTTTGCAGTCAGTCATATTTTTCAATCTTAAACACAGAATTTAAAATAAAAAGATTTTTGACAATAATTTGGAAAAATGTTACATTTTAGCAAAATACTGAACAGATTATATGAATTTTTCATAAAAAAATTTCGATCGAAATTTTAATATTCTTATATCGATATAAGAATATTAAAATTTTTAATAAAAAAAAATTCGGTTAGAAAAAAAATTACAAATTTATTTAATTATATAAATTAGTTAACTTATTATAAATAATATAATTCAATTATTTAATTTTAATTTATTTCGATAAAAAATGTGGACTCGGTATCAATTTACTATGCTAGTGCGAGAAAGAGAGAGTAAGTTAGAATTCATTTCTTAAGAACAAAATTTTCTTCAGCCAAGAAAATTTACTCTATGCTCAAGTCGTTCATACAGCTTGTCTGGAGAAACTATATTACCAACAGAAGAACAGAATTTTGTTGGTACAACGAATTTATTTTCTTCAATCAAAAGATATTGTTATTGAATGAAGTAAATTAAGCTTCTTGTTTTAAAAAAAAAATTATTTATCTTAATAAATGTATTAACTTCGGATAAATAAGTTCACTTTTAATACAAGTAAATAGCAAATCTTGGATAAATAAAATTTTTCTTGAATTGAGAAAATCAAGTATCTTGAATTAATAAATAAGTATTTTAATTCAATCGTAAAAGAGTTTTGACTTAAGAAATGATTTATTGACGTAAGATTTAAAATTCAAGTAAATTTAATACTTGCTCGAAGAAAATTCTGGCCTTCCTTCTTTGACCCAAAAATTTTCTTGACTCAAGAAAATTTATATTCAGCCAAGATAGTTTTTTTTTCTGTGTAATATTATTTATTCAACTCATGCGCGCTATTCACGTTTTATCATGCCTAAAATGCGAACCCTAAATGGCCGTTTACCGACTGGTGAAAAATTATTTGTCAAAACGCAATAAAGATGTCTACTATCCCGGCCATTGTGACGTAATGAAAATAAACGTAACTATCTTTCAAGCTCTTATTGAATATGGGGTAATTACAATTCCCTGTTGTTACCCATTGAGTAGCCAAGGTTGTGATACCGAATGTTTTTTTTTCACCATGTCACTAAACAGCTATTGAGACTTCGCTTTTTAGGCGATTAATAAGACGTGGGTAGCGCATATGAGTTGAATAAAACTATGGGCGCAACATGTAGGGTAAGTCATAATCCGTCAACCGCGATGTGTTTAGCACTCGTCTCCGGTGCGCAGTATACACTCGCTTCGCTCGTGCCTGCGCACCTGCGACTCGTGCTAAATGCATCGCGCTGACACATTATGAATCACTTACCCTACTAGTTATGCCAATAACTATTATAATATAAAATACACTGACACAAGTCGAAGTATATCCACAGAGTGGAGTAAAAAAGTTGTAGGTGGCGCTGTTATTTCCTTTTTTCCATCATTTTACCACACATTGGAGTAGATTGTACAAGTAATCTGGTATTGTATACTCCAAAAATAGTTACAGATACCAATTCATATAAAATTGTGTGGTACCACACAATGGGAACGCGTTCCCAAAACCACAAAATAAGTATTTTATACTACATTGAGTAGTTGTGGAGCCTACAAAGTTTTACCACATTACAGTAGTAAGCAGAACTCCTATAGTAGTAAAATATCACGAACACTGTGGCTTATGTTACTACAGTTGTCAATGCAGCGACCACGAAGTGTAGTAAAATTTTTACTAGTTTGGTGTGGTAAATTCAACTCCAGAATTTTTTTACGTGTATATAATAATGAATTAATGACATTTTTAGCATAACACAAGAGTCAATTATGTAACTTTGAACCCTTATTAAAATTGGAAAAATGATCGTAAAACAAAATATAAAAAAGAAAAATAAAGCTAATCCGATAAGCTATTAGGTTTTTTTTTACATAGCAAGTATAGACATGCCCGTTAAAAAATTATTCAATATAAAATCCAATAAAAGTACACAGTAAACAATATTGTGTATCTGTATTAAAAACGGTCCGAGTTAAATTTTTTGTATTGATTATTTTGTGTCTAATCAACACAATTTTGTGTGTTACTTTAAAATTTTTAATCGATCTACTATTCAAAACCTTTAGAGTGTCACCTAGTACAAAAATCGAAATTATAATTATAAACCGGCACACAAAAAAAAATAAGTTCTCTGTACTTTTGACGGGACCGATTTATTCCCATGTATTTTAACCCGCTGAATCCGAATCCGAGGTCCGTTTAACCCGTACACCCTCAGATTTTTAGAAAACTTTAAAAAACCTCAAAAATACACAAAAATCGACCGTTTTTTAAATTTATAAATTTTTTTAACCCTAACTAAGCATGATTTTTATGTATTTCGGTCCTCCACATACCAACTTGAAGTTTATTTAAAACATTAGCCATTTAAAGTCTGAGTAAATTCCAAAAAACCCCCAAAAATTGCAAAAAAGCAAAAAAATTCTTAGTATTGTGATGAAAAAAATTTTATAGGGCTAAATAAATAATTATTTTCATGTATGTTTATCTGTCACATATAATTCTCGAACATTCATGGTTCAGACATCTCTAAAATTTTAAATAAATGGCAAAAATTCCCAAAAAATCGAAAAAAATAAAATTTGGTATAACAAAAATCATTTTTTAAATCGAAATAAATAAAAGAAATCATATTGTTCGATCTGTGATATATATATATATAAAAAATATTTTGGCCTAAAACATAAAAAAATTTTAATATGCTTCAAAAAATTTTTTTCATCACAACACTAAGAATTTTTTCGCTTTTTTGCAATTTTTTGGGGTTTTTTGGAATTTACTCAGACTTTAAATGGCTAATGTTTTAAATAAACTTCAGGTTAGTATGTGGAGGACCGAAATACATAAAAATCATGCTTAGTTAGGGTTAAAAAAATTTATAAATTTAAAAAACGGTCGATTTTTGTGTAGTTTTGAGGTTTTTTAAAGTTTTCTAAAAATCTGAGGGTGTACGGGTTAAACGGACCTCGGATTCGGATTCAGCGGGTTAAAATACATGGGAATAAATCGGTCCCGTCAAAAGTACAGAGAACTTATTTTTTTTTGTGTGCCGGTGTTATCAACATTTATTGAGTGTTTCTTTAAAATCAACACAAAAAATGGTGAAGCGACAGATATATTGCGATTAAAAAAAGGCCATTCGGCAGCCGGAATGGAAGGTAGATTTCTCACTCAATTGATCTAACAAGTTAATTTCGTACATGCATATCTTATGATACATTTCAGTGTGGAGTCATGGTATGAAATTAGGCTCATTTTCTAAGAGTGAGGGAAAATTAGACTACGACTTACTTTCTCGGAGAACTTTAGATAGTTAATTTCATAAATTATTATATGGATAATATACCAGTATAACCTTTACACAAATAAAATATTGCTATATTCATAGTCTACAATGGCTATTCAATTTGTAGATGATGACTATAACCTTTAAACAAAACAGCCATAACTTCTAAACTAATCAACCGATTTAGCCCATCTTCAAACTCGATCAGGATAATCACCTATGAAATAAGCCTAAATAATTTCATTAGAATGCGATAAGAACTGTAAGTGCTATCGTAATGACAAGACCAGTTATAATCATAGGGCGTACAGGTGCATTTGAAGCATCATAAGTAATAAAAGACATTCTTTTAAAATATAAAATAGCTTTGGAATGTACAGATTTTTGTGTTCATAACAATATACAACTAACTAAATTGGATTTTAATGAGACTTGCATAAGTTATGAGAAATAAAAACCATACTTTCTAAATTTTTTGATTCCATCAAAACTTAGAAGGCTAACAAATTATAAGAAATTATTTGATGGTGAACTTTTTACTGGTCATATTGTTTGTGGTAAATGTCGTGTAGAGATGTATAAAAAAAGAAAAGTTGAACCGGTGGTTTTTGATGCTGAAGATGGATCTGAATCTATCGTTAGTGGAATGTTAGAAACAACGGAGTCTAGTCTGTCACACATGACATTGTCTCTGTCAAGTTCAGATGATCCTTCTTTTAGAGTCAACATTACTCCTACCGATTGTACAGAGTACGTTGAGATTCGTATGAAAAGAACTATTTCAACTCATCGATACTGTTGTCTTTGCGGTAATACTAGTGACTTAATTAATATTCCTCAAAAAGCCCGAATGCAGTCATTCATTAAGCGACGAGTCTTCATACCAGATGGAAATCGATGCTGTCGAAATGATTTAATAAACAAACGATTCTATGATGAATCTCTAAGTTTGATCAGAGTTTATTCTAACTGGACTCTAATTTCATCTGTAGAATTAAGTAATATGATGGAAAATTTTGCTGTTGAATGCGATTCAACATTACTGAATAAAAATGGAGGATTATCGTTTATCAGATGAGAAGCTTCGTGTTTTGACTGGTTTAAAATGGGAAAATGTGATCGAGTTGCGGAATTGGTTAGTTTCAATGAGAAATACTGATGCTCGAAGTGTAACTCAAGCAATAATAGTGTTTTTGGTTAAGCTTCGCACAGGTAATTCAAATAAGTTAATATCTACAATATTGGATATTAACGAAGAGCAGTTAGTGTCAAAGTATTGTGAGCAAGTCATCCAATCTTTCGAAAAAGACATTTTACCTTCGCGTTTTGGTTTAAATGCAGTATCTAGGGCTGATCTTATTGAGAATCATACATCTTCAGTTGCTAAGAAACTTCACAATGATTTGAATGATAAACTCATTTTAATTTGTGATGGGACTTATGCTCGTCATGAGAAAAGTTCTAATAATGAGTACCAAAAAAAGTCATATTCTGGTCAAAAAAAGTACCACTATGTAAGCCATTTACGATTTGCACAACTGATGGATACATAGTTGACATGTTGGGACCGTATTATGCTAACCAAAATGATGCTACTATAATGCGGGATATCATAGATAATCCTGATGGTATATGTAATTTATTAGGACCTGGCGATGCATTTGTGGTAGATCGAGGATTCCGTGATGTGAAAGGATACTTGGAAGAAAAAAATTATAAAGTATTAATGCCAGCACTCAAAGGAAAACAAAATCAGTTAACAACAGCTGAGTCTAACGCTTCAAGAAATGTAACAAAAATTCGTTGGGCTGTAGAAGCAGTTCATGGGATGTTAAAACAAAAATATCATTTACTCGATCAAAGAATTGACAACAAAATGCTTCCTAGGGTTGGAAGTTTTTTTAAGATTGCCTCATTTTTGCATAATATGTATAGTAAGCGTCTTACTTCCGACTCAGAGTTTTTGGATGAAGTCATCGAAACAATGAAATCGCAAAATAATGTAGTAAATACGTTAGCTGAAGACGTTCAAAAAAATGGCTGGCAGCGAAAAAAATTGCCGTTTCAAACAATTCCATCTGAAACTCTTGAAGACTTTCCAGAAATGACAGAAAATGATCTGCGTATTTTTTTTCACTGGTTCCCATCAATTGAAACAGGTTGTTTCCTATTTAGCAGAAATGCTTGATGAAACAGGTAATCTCACTATTCAATGTGTGAAAGAACAGTCAAATATACTCAAAATTCAAGTTCAATCGAGACACATTAATAGAAAGGTTTATAGATGTTTGATTGAGTATAAAAAAAATGCTATTGGTCCAAAAAGCATATTGAGGCATAGTTGTGAGTGTGCAAATGGTCTGAGAACAATTGGATGTTGCTCTGATGTTGCTGCTGTTGATTACTATTTATCACACGGGAGATATTTAACAAAGATTTTAAGGCCTGCTGAAATACTTAGCAAATTATTTGATAGAGACAGTATTTCACCTGTGATTGAAGAGGATAGTGATGAAGACTGATAAAATATGATTATACATTTTTTTCCTCAAGTATATCTTTCATTTGTTGTTATGTATTTATAATTTACAAACTAAAATCTATTTCCTGTTTTATATGTGTATAACGTTTATAATATTTTAGTTGATATTATATGATATGACAAAATTTAACTGCTGATGCAGAGATTATTTTTGTAAATAACATTCGAGAACATATACAAACTAGAAAAATAATGATTCACACTTTAAACATGTAAATAAAGTAATTATTTGCTTAAAAAGTGGTTTTTATTTTTTTTTTTCTATATGGCGTACCTTTTTTAAAAATTTTAAAAGCACTTAAGTCTGTAGGAAATTGGATGAGGAATCCAAAAAAAATTATTTCATAATTGTACCAGAACCGTAACATCGTGAAAAGTCGAAATCAAAACTAAAAAGTCATTTTTTTCGAGGTTGTTGTCGACCGATCAAGCTCCCAATTTTTTTCCGAGGAGCTACTATCGACCCCCAAAACATATCCCGAGTATAAGTCAATCGATAAAATAGTCTCTGAGAATATTCATTTTATCTGATTTTTACATATTTGGCTTTTTCTCGAAGACCGATTGGTTTCAAAAGCTGAAACTCTCAGGATCTTAATATCTTATTAGTACTTAAAAATCCCCGCAGTATCAAGCCGATACCTTTCGGGGGCAAATTCACCATGCTTATACCTCTAGGGCCTTTCATTAGGATCCGATAAGAATTGTTGGCGTAATCGTGTCGTCAAAACTGCGTTATATATACATATATACATGAATATATACGTACATACATAAATATATAAATTTTTTAACGAAAGGTAGTTTTGAACTCTACTTATCTAATTATGATAGGTTATGGCGAAATTTCTTTGAAAAATAGACCATGAGGACAAATACAATAACTTTTGAGAAAAAATCTACCTAATAATAAAGTAAATCGTTATTTTCAGGTAGATTTTTTCTAAAATCTAGGTTTTGTATTTGTTGACAAATACCTAATGGTCGATCTTTCACAGAATTTTGTTTCACTGAATATTTTTTTAGAAAGAGCGTTGAAAAAAAAAATGACCCCCCATGAAGTGAGATTATTATAATTATACACAAAGATATATCCTTTGTAAGCAAAAATGATAACTTCGAAATGGGTGGAGATAAAAGCTAAAAATTTAGCCGAAGATTTCTTTCTACATGTATGAAAACATATTAAAAAATGTATTTTCGAGCTCTTCGAATGACATTATATGATGATCGAAAGAGGCCATGAAGAGGAACAGTTCCCGACTAGAATTTTTTATAAGGGCCTGACGAGGTCCTTATCGGGTTAACCTTATTTCAAATGAGGTCCCGATCAGGGTATCCTGACGAGGATCCTGATGTAGATGTAACGCTTAAGACCTATGAGGTCATATCGGAATTGCCTTATCAGGACCTTACCAGGAAATCCTCATCAAATCCTTATCAGGATTACCTTAGTAGTAATTATTTTTAAAAAATTATTAAATTACAAAAAAAAAATAAGAGACTTTAATTTGATCGAGAATGTTATCTATTGCATTGAGAGCATTAATTAAAGGAAGTAAACATATTTTTTATTGATGAAAAAATTCCGATGACTGCTGGGCTCGAACCTGCGTCCTTCCTATTCAAAGTCCTCGATGCTATCCACTGCGCTGACATACACATGTGATCTTGAAAGTGTAAATATAATATTCATTATGATGTCAAAGAATAACTGATGAAGAAATAAAAAATCTTGCTGCGATGATTGACGTGATTTTTATACGATATTCTTTTGTACTTTGTTTAATTTTTATCCTATAAATTGAGTATTTTAAGAGATTGTATAACTTTTTTTTGAATAAGGATATCTTGACGAGGTCCTGATCAGGAACTTGTCAGGTTGACCCGATGGCAAATAACTTTTTTTTGAATAGGGATATCTTGACGAGGTCCTGATCAGAAACTTGTCAGGTTGACCCAATGGCAAATAACTTTTTTTTAATAAGAATATCCTGACGAGGTCCTGATCAGGAACTTGTCAGGTTTGCCTTAATAAGGCAAACCTTATATTAACCTGATAAGGTCCTTATGGCAAAACTTATATTAATCTGATAAGGACCTTATGGTACTTCAGGCAAATCAGGAAGAAATTCTAGTCGGGTTGGTATGATTTCAAACACATTTTATTACATTATATTATGATTTATTCTGATAAAATAACATAAAATGTTACTTTTTTAACTTTTCAACAACGATATCTTTTGAATTAATCAACCGATTTCGACTTATGACATTCGACGCGTTTCATTGAATTCTAAAGCTGATTACATTTTCAAATCAACCGGTTCAGCCGTTTCGAAGAAATTTGAAAAAACCCGTTTTTCACCATTTCTTTGTCCGACCACATCTCTCCACGGCATCAATTGATTAAGATGGTTGAGGCGGAAATCAACGCGTTTTATTGGGTTCTAGAGCTGATTTAATTTTGAAGTCAATCGTTCAAGTCGTTTCTGAAAAATAAAAAAAAAAAATTTATTTTATATAATTCGCAAATATTTTCGAGTCTTCTTGATCAAATAATCTGAAATTTTCAGGAAAGTTGATGGCAAACAAGCTCTTTCGAATATCACCTTAACCATTCGAATCGGTTCATTAACGAAGAAGTTATAGAGCATTCACATCCACACACACACACACATCCACACACACACACACACACACACACACACACACACACACACACACACACACACACACACACACACACACACACACACACACACACACACACACACACACACACACACACACACACACACACACACAAACACACACATACGCACACGCATACATACGGACACTCGGTCATCAATCTGAAAATAGTCAGAATAGCTTCCTACGATCTCAAAACGTCGACACCCGATGAGAACTAAATTTTCCAAAATGGGGGTGAAAACAACAACTTCCTGAATTTTTTGAAAATTATTGATCGGGAAGTTAAAAAAAAAACATTTCTATAAATGTCAAAAATAGTAAAAAAAAATCTGGGCATCGGTTGGCACTGCAGGCCAGCCCCCAAACTTCCCGCTGTTTTCGAGCTCTAAGAGCTCGAAAACATTAGTATAAACATATTATCAAGCTCTTCGGGCTCGAAAATACCTTTGTTTCCCTTTTTTTATGAGTTTTTCAAGCTCAAATGGGATACGTTTTATGCTAAAGTTTAAAAATTTAGAATCTAAAATAATTAATGAATTAGCGTTTTTTATATTTGTTCACAATTATGTTCGATAATTAGATAGATAGATAGATAAATAAATTTATTTGATCTTGGAGTCGAGACTCCCTCAAGACCATCAATATTACAAAATTGAACAAATTTTATACATAGAATACAGCACTTTTTAATAATATAAGTAACAATATAAAATACTAGTAACTAATTAACTAATTAATCTTATGATTTACTGATTTACACTTTCCATATAGTAATTAAAACAGGCATTACGGAATTCTTCAAAATTATTTAACGTAGTAATATTAGCTGGTAAGGAATTCCAGACACGTGTACCATGAACAAGAAAAGAATTTTCATACATACTACAATAAAATCTAGGTAATCGTAAATAATCATCTCTTACATCTCCTCTTCGCAACGCAATAGGTAAAAACTCTAAATTACTTCTAAATAATTGCCGATAATTTAATCGAATTTCCTTATAAAAAAGACAAGCTAGAAAGTAATCTCTTCTTGATTTCAAGTTCAACCACCCTAGCTTAATATAGTAGGGTGTAACATGTTCAAATCTTGATATTCTGAAAATATATCTCACACAACAATTTACTTTCCGTTGCAATCTGAGTTGTAGTTTATTTGAAATATTAGTATATGCTGCACTGCAGTAATCAAATATTGGAAAGATCAGAGTAGTAACACGCTTTATTCTCAGCTGTTCACTAAAAATTTCATTATTAATTTTTAATTGCGCTAAAGTTCTCATCGCACGACAACACTGACTTGCAACCTGACTTTCTCATAACATAGTATTGTCAATCATGATGCCTAAATATTTTACAGTTTTTTCATATTGAATAACACAATCTTTAACAACAATGCTATTTGCATATTTACAATCATCACAATTAACCTTTACTCTACTCCCAAATATTGCAGCTTTCGTTTTCAACGCATTTAACTCTAAGCAGTTTAAATTGCACCATTCTACAATCATATTAATTTCATTATTCAAAAAATCTACAAACTCATTTATTTGCGATGGATAACAAGGAACATAAATCACTAAATCATCAGCATAGAACAAATATTGACAATTAAGCCGGTTAGAAAGGTCAGCTATATATATTGAGAAGAGCAAAGGGCCAAGTACGCTACCTTGAGGTACACCATTTAGCACCTCTCCAATCTGATATATTTTTTTCCACCACTACTGACTGTCTTCTATGCATTAAGTAAGATTTGATCGAAGTAATCGAACTATCAGAGAAGTTCATACGTTGTAATTTATGAAGTAATCTTTTATGATTTACCGAATCAAATGCCTTACTTAAGTCAAAGAAAACAGCAATAGTTCATTTTGACTCATTAATCGCCAAACGAACATCATCACAGAACTTAATAACAGCTGTCTGCGTATTTAAACCTACTTTAAATGCCATTTGATACTCATCAGGATAATTATTATCATTAATATACCTAACAATTTGATCATGTACACACCTTTCTAGCGCTTTCGATAAGTTACTCGTTAGTGATATCGGTCGATAATCAGAACAGTTCACAGCTTTAGTAGTCTTTGGTATTGGAACGACATGCGAAAACTTCCATTAAGCAGGGAAAATTCCAGTAGTTAGAGACTTATTGAACAACTCAGTAATAAACGGTAGTACAAATAACAACGTACATTTGTACGCTTTAATAGAAAAATTATCCGGACCTACTGAATTAGATGTTATTCGCATTATCGCTTTCTTTACAGTGATATCATTAAGTTCGGAAAAATTGAAATATTCATTATTATCAGTATTATTAATATAAAGATCTAAGATATCTGTTACATCAACATCTATATTTGCAATATCTGAAGATTGTATAAAGAAATCATTTAGTTCGTTCACATTTACAAAAACCTTTGATTGCGTATTTTTCCGCTTTATTAGACCTAATCTTCTCAGATTATTCCACATTGCCTGAGAATTTTTAGCACTTAGTAGCTGATTATTAAAATAACATTTCTTCGCTTCACTTATTCTCTGCTTGACTAAACGACGTACTGCTGAATATTCTTTATAGGCATAGCCTGTTCTCCTGAAGATCCGATAAAGTTTATCTCGACGATTTTGTAGTTCCTTAATTTGATCTGTAAACCATGGTGCCGGTGGACGACGAGGACACACTGTTCTTTCATGTGCTACAGTCTTAATCACTCGACCAAGATGATTATGCAACCAATTATTCATATCATTCACCGATGCCAATGATCTCATAATATTAATGTCAATATCATCAAATAAACGTTTCAATAAATCATCATCAATATTATGCCAATTTTTTTAAGTAAAGCTGCTTAGTTTTTGTGGTCTCAGCTTGTAATTATATACCACAGATATCAAATCGTGATTTGATAAAAATGGCTGCGAAGACTGATCATAACCCAAAATTTTTGTCACATCGTCAACAACACAGACATCAATCCAAGAATCTGAGTTTTCCAAATGGTGTGTCGGGCCATACGGTACAATATATAACCCAAAGCCATCACAAAAACTACGAAGCTGCTCACCATAAAAATTTTTCTTATTCAAATCCGAGTTTAAATCACCAAGTATAATAACATTTTTATAGGCTGCCATTACAGCTTCCAGTTCCTCATCCAAATGATCTAGATGCCCGGGAAAAAATGATTTTGCCTAATCATATATGATTATATATGTTCATATATATGATTATATATAATCATATATGAAGTTATATATAATCATGCATGATTATATATGGGGTCATATATAATTATATATAATTATATATGACCCCATACATAATTAGATCTGATCATACCTGGCTGTTATAAGCCCATATATAAGTCTATATATAATCAGATCTGATTATATATAAGTCTATATATAATTAGATCTGATCAGATCTGATTATATATAAGTCTATGTATAATTAGATATGATCATACCTGGCTGTTATGACCCCATATATAATCATACATAAGTCTATATATGATCAGATCTATTTATATATAAGTCTATATATAGTTAGATCTGATCATACCTGGCTGTTATGTCCCATATATAATCATGTACAAGTCTATATATGATCAGGTCTGATCATATATGAGTCTATATATAATTAGATATAATCATACCTGGCTGTTATAACTCCATATATAACCATATATGAGTCTATATATGATCAGATCTGATCATCTATAAGTCTATATATAATTATACCTAGCTGTTATAACCCCATATATGATCATATATAAGTCTATACATGATTAGATCTGATCAGACATGATTGATACAAACCCATATATAATTAGATATAGGCCTATATATAATTAGATCTGATCAGACGTGACTGATATAAACCTATATGTAGTTATATATGTCTATGATTAAATCTGATCAGATTTCATTGATATGAAACCTATAAATATTTAAATATATATATATATATATATATATATATATATATATATATATATATATATATATATATATATATATTAAATAATATGACAATTTTTTAATATCAATGTTATTAAATTTTTATTCTGTCAACTATCAATCAAACTTAAATCCCCAATACTTAAAAAATGTTCAAAGGTTTCGGCAGTAATTTAAAAGTATAAAGTATCAATTTGATTATTTGAGTTAAGTAATGCCATAAACGTTTCTTAATTGTAAGTGTATAACAGACTAGAGGATCAGACTACAAACCATCGATAACCAAAGTTAAGCAGCATCGGCGTTGGACATTAATTGGATGGGTGACCTCGTAGTAAAATAATTGTCGATGGTTAATAATTTTTTTTTTTTTTTTTATTTAATTTTAACCGACATTGATATTGATGAAGACAATAAATCCTAATTAAACTACTTAATTAATAATTTACAGATATTCTAAATGAGATTCTACAAATGACTATATTCGTTCATGCATGATTATATATAATCATATATGATCATGTATAAACAGATCAAGTTATGTATGATCAGACCTGGCCAATTTTTGGATCTGATCATATATAGACAATTATGCATGATCATATATGATTAGGCAAAATCATTTTTTCCCGGGTGTCCAGTATTTGGGGGCTTGTAGACAACACCATTCACAATTTTATCCCTAGACGACCTCAATATTTCAATAAATAATTACTCAGGGTGATTATCTTCTATATTTTCTGAAGATGATACATACTTTGACACTAAATCATTCCTTACGTAAATGGCAACTCCTCCTCCACTTCGCAAAGAACGATCATGACGATGCAGCGTAAATAATGGCAAAGACACAATGTTATCCGATATTAGATGATTAAACCAAGTTTCTGAGACCGCAATAACATCATATTGAAGATTACGAAAATATTCCTCAAACAGTTCAAAGTGACACTCATTCCTTAGAGACTGAGCATTAATATGACATACTTTTAAACAATTATCGACATTACTATCAGAAATAATCACATTATTTTTTTTATTCATATCAGTATTAATATAATTAGTATTAGTTTTAGTATTTATATTAGTATTAGTATTAACATAAGTATTAGTATTAGGTGAACCAATAAATGACGGTGATGAGAGAGTCGTTGATTGTTAGTCAATCAGACTCTGTAGAGGCTCCACTCCTGTTGATGGAAATAATTTTGCTGGTGACTTGTCACTCGCATATCTAACATTCACAGATGTATAAGAAATCCAGATATTTTTAGCAGGAATATGAGGATACGTCTTGCGAACATCAAGCCGAAGCTTATACAACGATGAAGGATAACGTCGATGTACATAGACTGGAGCATTCGGATTTTGTACTTTTGGTACCAATGCACCCACTTTAACAGGATTATTTTTTATTTTACTCATGACCGTATCTACACATTTTTGACTATTGAACTTTACTCTGACATTTTGATTTATAGCTCTAACTTTTTTACCTAGTCGTTCTACTTTGACAACATCAGCTTCGGTTACAGAAATATTGAGAGTTTTTGATAGCGACATAACAGTATCAAGAAGTCGTTCATTCTTTATTTCTGGAATTCCACCAATAGTCAATTCCGATGCCAATAATTGAGACTCCAACTGCAGTGAACGAGCTTCCAATTTACTATCAGTGATATTTTGAATGGTGCCTTTTATTTCATCCAAGAGATTAATACTGACTGCCTGATTATGCTCATTATTTTCCACCTTCGAAATCCTAGCCTCCAAGGAATTAACATTAGCCTGAAGTGACTCAAAATTAGTCATCAAATCATTAACTTTATTAGAAATCGACTCCACAGTTGCGAAGGAAGCATCAATTTTCGTCTCAATACCAGCCATTTTCTGACTTATTAAATTCAAAGTATCACTGACGTCAACAAAACATACTGGACACGAAGCAGCTATTCTCCCGCCCGCAATCTTTTTGTTTGGTAAACAATAACGTATTTTGACACATCTGTCATGAAAATAATGCTTACGAGGAGCGCCGGTCTGAACTACTTCTGCTTGTTCAACCGTACGTTGACAAAGAGCACATGACATAGACATTGCAACGGTAGATGTCAGTAAGCAACAATTTCCAACAGCAACGTGGACTAAATATCCTAGCCTTTACCAAAAAATAGCAAAGCTATTTGTTAAATAATATAAATCACAGCAAAGTATTTAGTAAAAATAATTATTTCACAAGATTTTCAGATTTTCAAAATATAATTATAACAGAAATGTACACAAGTTAATCCACTATTTCAAGAAAAAACCAACAATTTATTAGCACTATAAAAAAACACGTCCGCACTGTATAGCAACTATGTATATATATATATATATATATATATATATATATATCTATTATATATATATATATATATATATATATATATATATATATAATTAGCTCAAAAATAAGTATTTACGTGATACGTTATATCTATATCATGTAAGTATATCGTGATACGAGTGAAAATGACGATTTTTAGGCAGTCACTTCCAATGACTTATATAAAGAAGAACATATTAGTTTTGAGTAATTTTGTTCAGTAATTATGATGTTATTCAATGAAAAAAACAGATATTGATTTAACATTTATTATTCCATCGACGATATCTCTCGAACGGATTATCCGATTGAGACGGTTGCGGTGCCCGAGTCGAAATTTAGAGCTCATTTAGATCTTTTTAAAGTCGGACTTATTTTGGACTTGGAAGCTCTAAATAGAGTCTGTTTTTATGTTAAATTAGGTCCGATTTTGGTCCCTGAGGTGCTACAAATTTCCGTTTTCAGCACTTGCGGGCTCAATCTAGGACCTGATGAAAATTAAAATTAGGTCCGATTTAGGGCCTGTAAACCCTAGTTTAATAGAATAATAATATTATTAATAATAATACTCATATTATTAATATAATTAGCATTATTAATAGTGTGATTAATAATAATCTATCTTACTCTGGATTTCATTTGCACTTACAATGCTTAAAATAATTCCAATTAAAATTATCGAAATATACAGCAAATGCTTTTAATAGTTTAATTTTTTATAATAAATTACAAAAAATTATAACTTCAATTAAAGAAATGGATTGTTATTAGTACTTATGATAATTAAAATAATATTATTTTTCTTTATGTGATCCATTTTTCATTCTAAAATTATTATTATTAACAATTAAACTATGGTCATATATTTTGAAATGTCAATTGAAAGTTCCCTAATCATCATAAATGCGAATTAAATCTACAGTTACATAATGTAAAAATCTATATATCTCTGAAGTAAATTATCGGTCAAAATTTAGAATTTGAAAAAATAACGTTAAGTATATAGAATAATAAAACTTATTACACCATGCTTTTATATAAAAATTGATGATCAACATTTAATAGCAGTTCCAATAAACAGTAAGGAACGTAAGTCATTATAATATGTATGCGATGATCTTTAAAGTGGGAGCCAGAGAAGACCCAGGAAATTACCGGGGTATTGCGCTCATGAACTGCATTACCAGAGTATTTACAGAAATTCTCAGGAAAAGGCTTGAAAACTGGGCTGAGAATGCACGTCTCATTCCAGAATCACAGATGGGATTCAGACGCAATAGAGGTTGCGTTGACGCCTTTTTTGTCCTTCAATCTGCTATTCATCTCAGGTTGAGACAATCCCTCGGCAAGGCATATGGGCTATTTGTCGACTTCTCCCGTGCTTTTGATTCTGTGGCTCAAGATTTACTCTGGGCAAAACTCTAGCAACTTGGCGTAAGTACAAAGTTTATACACATCTTGAAAGAATTATATGACCATGCCACCGTACAGGTCAAACAAAACGGAGAGTACTCAAATCGCTTCAAAGTCACTGAAGGTGTTCTCCAGGGAGAATGCCTAAGTCCCCTGCTATTCGTTTTGTTTTTGGCTGATATCGAGGATTTTTTTAGGAGAAGGAACCACACTGGCTTAAATATCAATAACGTGGTGGACCTACTTATGCTGCTTTACGCTGATGATATGATACTGCTGTCTGGGAACATAAAAGATCTGATAGCCCTCACAAAAACCCTAGAAAAATATTGTGAAATAAACAGGCATAAAGTCAACACAAGCAAAACAAAAGCAATGTTTTTTATATCAGGAGGCCAACCAAAACGCAACGAAGTACACCGGCTCCAATACAACAATTCACCAATAGAAGTAGTTCCTACATTCAAGTATCTAGGTTTCAACATTTCCTCCACCATGACTGGATCCAAGCATATAGAAATTGCAATAAAAAAAGCTAAAATAGCTACTGGAGCTGTGATATCCATCTTAGCAAGCGCGAAAACGACAGCTGGGAGGCGTGCACCAAGCTATACGATGCGATGACTCTCTCTACCCTACTGTACGGCTTTCCAGTCTGGGGGCTAGCCTATACCGGAGAAATTAAAGCAGTGCAAGTGGATTTCTTCAAACGCGCCTTAAAACTCCCCAAATGCACCCCTAGTTGCTCCTTAAGACTCGAGCTGGACAGATTCAAAACAAGCCTGCAAGGTCTTAAACTAGCCTGGAACTTCATGATCAATATTCTGGAGCTAAGTGAAAACAGTCTGCCTAAGACATGCCTCATGCGCCAAATCGAGCTGGCAGACGACTCAAGAGGTAGGGTAGGCAAACTAAAGTACAACTAGGCAGCTCTTTTTAAATGTTGCCTGTCCAGTCTCGGTGCAACCCATATGTGGGGCAATTGGGACCCCAAGGCATGGAAGTTAGAAAAATCCAGGGTCTTCGAAAAATACAAAAGTTCACTGCGCCGGGAATACTACAACAACTGGGCATCCTCGTCTACATATCAATTGGATATTCGAAGATCAATCGGTGACTCATGTGTCTTTCATTTAAGCACCAATCTCTCTTTCTTGCACAAAAGAGTTTTCACACAACTAAGACTAGGAAATAAACACCGGTGCTCTTTGAGCTTACAAAATGGGGAAACTCACACTTTCAAGCCCAACAAATACTGTCAAGTATGCCACTACTGGACCCTAGATACCTATGAGCACTTTCTTTTCTTCTGTCCTGCATACGAGGACCTAAGAAGGAAGTTTTTGACTCCGTACCTAGATGTAATGTGTGTTTTTGGTCTTAAAGAAGTAAACATACTCGCCATGCAGGATAAAAAATGCATCAAAAGCACCGTTAACTATACACTGGAAGCGCCACAAAGAAGTATATCACTGTTGGGACAAATCCAATCCTAATTATGTATTTTATTCTCTGACAACCTGTTTTTTTAACTATTATATTTTATCTGTAACTACTTGAAAACAAGACACATTTCATGTATTCTTTCCCAATCACACCCCGAGCTGTAAGTTTATTCTTTATGAGCTTGTAATCTATTAAATAAAATAATAAATAAATAATATGTATGCGAAGTGATTAAAATTTCGTTAATCAATGCAATTTTATTTTTAAATGGTAAATAAATTAAACTAAAATTTTCCTTATTAAAAAGGTTTACAATTTAACTAATCACCTACTCATCTAACTATTGTTATTAATAAATTTTGTAGCATGTCAATAAAATAATGCTTACAATTAATTTTAGTTAATTTTTAATTTTTCTTATCATCATAAATTATTCAATTATAATGAATCGAAATTTATTACGGGAAAATATTGTAGGACTTGAAGATTGGTGTAGTCGTTTCGACGATATTTGCAAAAAACCGTTTTCTACTATTTCTTTCGTCGACGATATTTTTCGAACGGATTATCTGATTGAGACGTTCTTGGCGGTAATCGAAAGCTTTTACCGAGTTCTGAAGCTGATTAGATTTTGGAATTGATCAATCAAACAGTTTTCAAAATATCAAAAAAAAAACTAACAAAAAAAATTTTTTTTTTTCGTATTTCTTAAATACCTCAAAGTCTATTCAAGCAAATGATCTAGAATTTTCTGAAAATCTAAGTTCAGAAGATATCTTTCGAATGCCGCAAGAACTATCTAAATCAATTCATTCATCAAAAAGATAAGAGAGGTTTACATCCACACACACATACACACACACATATACATACAGACATCGCTCTGAAAATGTCAGAATAGCATCTTAGCACCTTCAAACGTCGACATATGATGAAAACCCGAATTTTAAAAATCGGAATAAAACCAATAACTTCCCGAATTTCTTGAAAATCATCGATTTTCTCAGCGGGAAGTTAAAAAATAGAACTGAAACGTGGTTTTTATGTTCGAAATTTGTTTTTAACTTCCCGCTAAGAAAATCGATGATTTTCCGAAATTTCAGGAAGTTATTGTTTTCTGCCCTATTTTCGAAAATCGAGTTTTCATCAGATGTCGACGTTTTGAGGTCCTACACGGAAAGAATTTTCGGATGAATATTGCTATGTTATTTATTCTAAAAATTACTCTAAATCGAGTAATCTTGGGCCATTACGACTTTTTACTTTCAAATTACGAAATTTTACTCTTCCAGTGAGTAAAAATCAATCAGATTAATTTTTACTCACAATTGCGAGTAAAAATTACCCCTGGTGTCTGTCGAAATAAATACTCCTGAATTCAATTTTTACTCGTAGGTTATGATAAACAGTTAATGATTTATTTTATAAAATTTATATTAAAATAATATAAAATTTATATTAAATTAAGATAAAATTTATATTAAATTATGATAAAATTTACATTAATAGGTTGAAATCTCTACAAAAAATCGGTCTGTCAGTTGACCCTGCGGGCCAGCCCCAAAACTTCCCGCTGTTTTCGAGCTCGTTGAGCTCGAAAACACTATTGTGAATACATTTTCGAGCTCTACGAGCTCGCAAATACTTTTGTATGCCATTGTTTTGTAAAAAACCATTTTTTAGCATTTCTTTCTCCCACGATATCTCGCGAACGAATTAACCGATTTTGATGGTTGAGGCGGCAATCGACGCGTTTTGTCAAGTTCTAAAGCTGATAAAATTTTGGATTCGATTTATCGAGTCGTTTTTGAGATATTTCAGGAAAAATAAAAAAAATTTTTTTTTTTAATTCTTTCGACAACGGTTTCTCTTGAACGAATGAACCGATTTTGATGGTTGAGGTGACATTCGACGTGGCTTATAAAGCTCTAGAGCCCAGTCCATTTTGGAATGAATCCATCGAGCACATTAAAAGTTATCCAAAAAAAACATTTTTGAAAAAACTTTATTTTTGGAATATCTCTGAACGAGCCCTACCGATCAAGCTCAATTTTCTCTCGGCTTCAAGATATTGACAATCCGCGTCGAATGGCACCTTAAAGTTCAAAATCGGTTCATCCGTTCAAAAGATACAGGTATTTACATACGTACGTACGTACGTACGTACGTACATACGTACGTACGTACGTACATACATACATACATACACTCGGACATCATCTTGAAATTAGTCAGAATAGCTTCCTAGGACCTCAAAACGTCGACATCTGATGGAAATTCGATTTTCGTAAATCGGACCGAAACCAATAACTTCCCGAATTTTTGAAAATTTACAATTTTCTTAGCGGGAAGTTAAAAATTTAAATTCATCCAATTGCATTAAAATGAATTGGAATAACTATTTTGATAAAAAAAAAAAAAAAAATAGATCCTAAACGATATACAGTAACTTATATCTCTCAAGTTTTAGGGAAAAAAAATAATTAATACTAAAAATGTATTTAAAATCAAGAATCAATATGAAATCAAAGACGTGACTTTAAATTTAAACATATTGCGTCATTAAAACAAAAATATTATAAAAAAGTTTTTTTTCAGTCTATCGGATCAGAATAACTTAAAATTAATAGTTTATGGAAAAAAAATATCATAGCAGAATAATAAAAAAAGTTTATGAAGCACCCTCAGCGCTTTCGCGCTTGAGGTGTGCAAAAAACTGTCATAATACTTATACTATTCTCATTTTAGGATATCAAAAAATCATGTCGCCATATATTATATTAGATTTTGTAACAGGGTAAAATAGATTCCAATGGCTATTTATTAAGATCTAAAATTGGATTTGTCCACGGTCGATAACGGGTCCTAATTATAACTCGGTTTATTAAATTGAGTGATTCGACATGTCACCGGGTGTCGCTAATCAGTGAGACCCGAACATCCGCCCCTCTCTTTTGCTAATTAATTTAGTAGGGATGAGTTTTCCGGGGGTGAATCGAAGAGTTATAAGGGAGTGAAATGCCAAAAATCGAGAGAGTTCGTTGGACATCCAGAGAGTCAGTCGGACGACCGAAGGCGATGGACGCCTAAGTGAAGACAAGAGTTAGTGAACGACAAAAGTCATCAAACACATTGTAATACAAGGTTATCTATCATATTACGAACGAAATAATAAAATTGTGACAGAAGGAATTACGAGGACAAATAAAGCCGGACAACGAAAAACCTGAAAACTCAACTAACACCAGAGAGATTGGTAGCAGCCCGAAGCAAATCATCACCTAAAAATTCCAAGGACTGCTGAAATAAAATTTGGAGGTAAATCATAATTAATTCAGGCCTCTGATTAATTTTGTTAATCTGGCAAATTAATTATAATACATTACTTAATATCTTTCCGTTGATCTCGCGTAAAGAAACGGATAGTTCAGGCTCTCCAGCCGTTCAATCTCGTGTTCTCGAAAGTTCTATTGCGTCTCGTTTTGTCGCCATTAAGTGTCCGAAACTCTGTAGTATTTATTCAAGGCTCTAAAGCCAGAATAAAATAAAGTTGTCGCGTAAATAATCCGGTAATTAAAATTATTAATTTATTAATTTATTCCAGGCTCTCCAGCCGTTATAAATTAATTTATTAATTGATCTTAAGATTAATACAGGCTGGAATTTATTCCGTCGGCCGCATTAATTCTAAGATTCATTAATTTACTCGA
Organism: Microplitis mediator; assembly: GCF_029852145.1. Classification (NCBI taxonomy): domain Eukaryota; kingdom Metazoa; phylum Arthropoda; class Insecta; order Hymenoptera; family Braconidae; genus Microplitis; species Microplitis mediator. The sequence goes on from NC_079971.1 coordinate 9,341,110, forward strand.
ATTACTCGAATCAACGTCAATAAAATCGGGAACCGTGTGACGCCAATTCACCGGCCTAAAATTCTAGTCAACCCGAAATCAAATTCTAGTCATTACGTCATTATTAAATTAATTTTAAGTTAATTAAAATATCTAAAATTTAATTAAAAGATACTAGAGTTTGGGTAAATTAAATTGTGAGTAAAAGTGAAACGGATTATTTTAAAGTGAAATAAATTTATTGTGAAAATTGTCAGTGGAAAATTAGGAATTGAAAATAATAATTGTATAAAATTTGTGGCAAATTAATTATAGATGTTAATCAGAGAAAATTAATTAGGAGAAAATTATAAGTGGAAAAGATTAATTAATTTACAAATTACATTAAACAAAAAATTAAATTAATTAATTGGAAAGGACAGTAAATCATAGAATGAAAAATTTTATATTGAGTATGGGAAATTATGAAGTGTTGAAAAATTGAGTGAGAAAGTTAATGAGTAGAGTCACTTAGTTATAGAGTCAAGTTAGAGTAAAGAAACTGTGTCTGTGATGTAAGTCCGGTGGACAAAGATTAAGTTAGGTTTAGGATATGTCCGGTGGACACTAGGAAATAAGAATATGCGGGTTAACGTCCTGTGGACGGTTTTTTAAAAGTAGAATTTAAGGAAAATAAGGTTTAACGTCCGGTGGACGGTTTTTTAATCAAGGTGTATTAAGGTTAAAGGTTTAACGTCCGGTGGACGGTTTTTTTTAATGAGAGTGTGTGTGTGAGAGTGTGGAAAACGTCCGGGAGACGTAGTAAAAATTAGTTTGTCATAAGAATATTAGTTTGTCATAAGTACACGTCCAGGGGACGCATTTAGTTTGTCATAAGTAATTAATTGTTATAAAAAGGTTAAATAAATAATAAGCAAGGTGCTTAAGGTTATTAAAATTAAAAGTAAAGTTTAAATAAATTTATTTCAGCCTGTTCACTATTCCTCTCCTCTCTCACAAAATATAAAATTTACGAACGACCCTGAGCATATAAAATAAATACAATTAACATCCGGTTCTGGAAGGCCGAGTCCATCTTCCAGTGGCGCCCTAATATTCGACTATAATACTTAGGTGCGACCAGACTTGGCAAGCTAATCACTCTGTCATAATTTTTTCGCATTTGAACCGCTATATACATGTAATAATAAGCAATGAAAATTTTATAAACAAGATTTTTATTAATGATCATAGTGATGACAAAGCTTACATAAACAACGTGTACATTTTTTTCGTAAATTTACAATTTTATATACTTATATTAAAACCAGTTTTTAACTACATAACTAGTACCATTACTTGTTCTTACGATATGGGTTGAAACACAACCATATAAATCATCTAACATTAAAACTTCCCATTTGCATTTATTGGAAAGTACTTCATAGCAGTGAGTATGTTCATCCAAGTGAATATCAATCATTTTTTTTGTTACAATACAAAATGTTTGAGATTGGTTGATAATAATTTTATGAATTATATGCAATGATGGATCATCCATTCCAGGTATCATTAATACGCCGTCTTCACGAATGATACAACCCTCAAATTCAATTAATTTTATAAAAGAACACATTTCAGTAGATTGTATTTCAGCGGGTAATAAATGCTTAAAGAAAGTCACCTCTGCCCATTGAGACAGAGGTAATTGGGCAATCTGATCAGGATTATAAGTAATTGTTACAAATTTTTGTTCACTTAAAAATCTATTACTCAATTTTAACTGGTGTTGTATTGATGTGGTTTTACAGACATTCATTTGACTAACAGCTACTCGTGATACAATTTTATTTTCCCTGTTTTCACTCTCCCACCGCATTGATGACGTTTTCTGGAATGGCCCTGATATTGTTAATATTCTCGGGTAATGAACCCAAAAATGATGTTTCGGTTTAATATTATTTGGAAATAACGCATTAAGGGACCGTAAATAATCAGAAATCATTATTCTTAACTGAGCGGGTGTATTGACTTTAAGGTTTGGACTTATGACTATTTCTACAATAGCACGTAGCTGCAAGTAAAGTTTCCAAGCCTTATTTTCATAAGGAACTATAGCACCAAATATTAAACAAAAATATCGAACGAGACATAGAGTTTCTGATGCTGACATTGACAAACGTTTATTTTTTAAATGAGTCTCTAATATTTCTGGAGGTTTATTTTTATTAGGGCCATAATCAAATCCTCTAATTCTTGTATTAGCTTCACTCAACGAAAATGATTTAGCATTTCTAATTAATTCATAAAGAATAAGACCAAGATCATATTGAGCTATACCTTCTAAGACATCATGCATAACGTCAACAGAGAGGTTTTTCGTGATATGAAAATTTTGTATATCATGAAAAACACACTCCTCAACGATACCAGTTTCTTGTACATCATTGCTTAATACATCCTCATCATAATTTATTTTTGTTCGAAGTAGACATTGAGATTCATCTACGACTGAATCTATATCTTTTTTATTAATTTTACAAAAACGGCAAAAATGAAATGAATTAAAACTTTCCGTTAATCCAAATAGAGAGTGAATTCCTAAATTATCACCTAATACTAAAGCTAATTTAAAGTAAATAGTAACTTCATTATTCAGATAGTTGATAGTAATACCTTCTTTTTCTAAAAATTTAAGTTCATCTATCAATTTTGACAAAACTATTTTATTTTTGAAAGTTACACGGTCCAAAGAATTAAATAAAATGAATAAAAAAATATTTTCTAGTTTTGATACTAACGATGGAGGCAAACAAGGTATGGAAAGATATATGGCACCGCATTTAGAAATACCTTTATGACTACCAAGAGGATTGTTATTTTCGTAATCATCAAAGTACACAAATAAGGGAAACACTAACTTGTCAACAAATGGAGTACTGATTTCTTTCCATAACGTGCCTTGGATAAAGTTGGAATAACTATTGTTCTCATTTTTAAGATGATTAACATATTTCAAAGTTTCTTCTAACATTCCCGGTATTTCAAAAAAAACTTTTAAAACTTTACGCATTGGTACATATTGAGCTGTCACTGAAACTGTTTTTAATACTTGGACGTGATTTTCATGACGATATTCTTGTCGAGTACCTATAAGATATTCTTCCGGTGGAATATATGAATTAAAAGATCGAAACGTTTTAAAGCAATGCCATTCTGATGAAATAGTTGACAGTTGAGAAGTTCTTTGTTGAATTATATTTTTAATATCTTCTGAGGTATTACTTTCACTATCAGCAGATTCAAGATAATACAAAATTTCATTCTCTATACTACTAGTAATGCTACTAATTAAATTATTTCTATCGTTAATAATGCTCTGTGCTCGAGAACGACAAACATCAGAATAACTATGTATTTTTGAAGCAAAAATTACGTGATCTGGTATTTTAGTATTTTTATATAAATTTGAATTGCGTAATAAAACATTCTCATTATTATTTAAAACCTTATGAACTTGGAATATATTTTTTTTTATCGAAGCCGTTTTTTTTTTAAGATTGGAGATTTAACTTCATCTCTAGGAGTAGAACAGTCTGAAAAATTTACGAAATCTGTATTATTGTTATCACTGCTATTAATACTTTTGCTACTACTAATGTCATTTACAGTAGTGGTATCATTATTAACTAAGCCTACATCATTATTTACAGTAAAAAAGTCATCATTAACAATTAAGTTATCATCAATAGGATCATTATTGTTAACCGAACGATTATCATGGTTAGCTAAAATAATATTGCTACTTGAGTTCATATTATCAGGGATAGATGATTGGTGTGAAATATTACCTATTTTTTTTTTATGTTTAACTCTAACATGTTTCCTAAAGCCATCAAATGAGATGTACTGCCGTAAGCACGATGGTTCTCCACATTTATAAATTTTTAATAATTGATGACAATATTTCATATGATCTATATAGTTTTTAGGTTCTTTTAAGCGATCATCGCATTCAAAGCAAATAAACATTGTCTTTTAATAAAAAATTTTAATTATAATGCAGCAAAAACTAAAATCTAATTACCCTGATTTAAAAAAAACAATAAATTCTCATGGCTGTATACAGATATACATAAACTCATAAAATCTCTATGCGAATCTTTAAAAATTTATCGAATATATACAACGAAAATGAATGATGAAATCAATTAATTAAATGATAAAATGATGAATACAAATTAATTTAAAATCTCATTCTCAACTAATTAGGGATCTTCGATTTCGGTGTCCACTTGGGTTAGTAAGTGTTCAACTTCACCAAGCAACACATTTACTGATCGATTACAATTATCAAAGTCTGTAGTGATATCATAAAGGCCTTTTTGTATAAAAAGCCATAAAAAATAACTTTGTTTCGGATATGCAGCTTCAAGTGCAAAAAATGATTGAAAGCACAGGTTAATTGCGTGGAGAGACGATTCAACTTTATAAAGATAATCGTTGATTGACACATATACAGCATCAACTGAATTTAATGGAGCAACAAAAATTGGTAATGGCTGTAACGTGTGCCCTGCTTGTCTAAGCTCTTCCTTTCGTAAATCCAAAGCTGGTTGTATATCAACTGCTGTCTGTAAAATTATATTAGTGTACACATTTGAATTAAATGATAATTATAATTATAAATGAAACTCGTGATTTTACCTCAACATGTAAAATAAAAGAATCACGGTATTTTTGAAAAGCTTTATCTTTACTTGTATCTCCTTCTTGATTGTTTGTTAGAGCTTGTGCGGAGTCGTTTTTTTTTTTTTTTTTTATTTTTTTTTGGGCCGTCAATCAAATTTGGCAAGAGATACAATATTAAAGTATCTTTGTTATCTAAGAAATAAAATAATAAATTAGAATTAAGTTTTCCTTAAAGAACTGAATGGATATTAAATAAGCAAAATTACGTGTTACTAATGTTTCTAATGAAGTTAAATAACAGTTATCATTAGGATTTTTCAAATTTTTTAAAGTTTTTAAACGTTGGATTAAATAATGTCGAACATTGTCAAAGCGATCGAAGAAAGTACTCTCAGCTTTGGGATATAGCTTTTCAAAATCAGCTTGCAACTGTAAATAATTATTATGAAATAATTAAAAAAATATTTAATTTGGATAATATCAAATATTATTACCCTGATTAAACAAAATGATTAAAAATGATTTCACACGTTAAATGTCCATAAGAGACAGGATTAGAAATGATTTGAAGGATTAAAAAGTATTTAAAATGATTAAAAAACAAATCATTTTTAATCATTTTGTTTAATCAGGGTAGTATTTAAAATTTAAGATTACCAATTCGGAACCAAACTCAGTACTCAACGAAGGAAAGCGACCGTAATAATCAAGAATACTGATTTGATTGGACAGAATGTTACGCCGCGCATCAAAAGTGGAATTCCAATATTCTAAAACCGTTCGTTGAGGATCTAAATGATTACTCAACCACTCTAATTTATCGTTTACTGCTTCTACAAAAAAAAAATATTACAATCAGATTATAAATTATTAATTAATTATTAATCAAACTTTGTAAATTATAAATAAATTTCTTTTTACTATTAAATATTTTTTTTTATATTAAATTAATTTATTATTTAAAAAAATTTCAAATTAATTTTTTTTAATATTAAATTTACCTGTTGGCACAAAATCTACTGGCCTAGTGGTATTTTGGTTCAACGGAGAAGACAATAATCCACGTTTCCGTAATGTATGTTTATAATATTTATAGTGGTCGTATAAACATCTGGAACAATTTTTTTTTAATTTTTTCGTGACTGAAGAAGAAGAATAGAATGTTTCAACTTTTTCTTGAAGAAAAAGATCAGCAATACTAGTTGCCAATTCTATGAATCGAGCTTTAGAGATTCTAAAGAAAAAAAAAATCGTCAACGTTATTTGATTTTATATACTTGTAGGAAACTGAATGCTCTATAACAAAAATTTTGATCTATGTTGTTCTTATAGAAAATAGAAAAGTGCGATACGGAACCTCTTAATGTTAATATTAACAGCTCTAATTTCACTGGTGTATTTTTATATCTAAATAAAATTTTTGGACTTGCTTCCAAGATAAAACAAATATTTATTTTATTTTCAAACACCTTTCAGACTACCTATACATAGTTAGATAGTCTCTGCAAATTTTAAATTAAAAAAAAAAAGTTTATTTACGTAAAATTATCTAATTTTTTAGGGCTTCCTCCTATGACGACAGACTTAAATACTTTATCCTTTTCTTCTTTTATTATCAATCGTGCCAGCAAATTTCTTATGTCTTTTGTAAAGTACCCCAAAATACGATACGCCGACAAAACAACTTTGCCGTCAGTTGATTTCAATAAAATTTTACCGATTGGCTATAAATATAAATTTTATTAAATAATTATTAAGAAAATAAAATTATAACAAAAAATAATTTCATACGTGATTTTTTAATTGCTCATCTAGTGGATGCTGTTGATTCGTTGTATCGTGGACCTACCATTATATAAATACGAATAATTAATTATTTATAAAAATAATTTTGCCAACTTACTTTATAACTATAGAAGAATAATGTTAATTTTGAAATTCTTACCTCTTCAGTAATATTACTCATTATGTTAAAAAAAAGAAACAAAAGTTTTTTTTATTTTAAAATAAATATTAATTTGTACTCACATTAAGATTAAAATAATTATTTTAACCGTTGTTGATTTAAAATCTGTTGAGTTGCTATGGAAACTATTGAGTTAGAGAGAGACAGAGAAAAATAAAGAGATCGTCTTTTTTCCAAGCCCACGCTTGTGTGCGTAACATGTAAGTTGTCGCGAGCAAAATAAAAGACATTTAATTGAAGCCGATATTAACCGAAGATTAACGGAGACTACTGAAATATTACCCTGCAGTTTAGAGTAAAAATTACTCCCATAGATAAGAAAATTTATTCGAGTTATAAGCAGTTTTTCATCAAACAGTTAATGGGTTTAAAAGAATGGTATATTGGAGAGTAAAAATTAATCGCATAGAGTAAAAATTAATAGATTAAGATGAGATATTCACAATAATCGATTAAATATAAGACTTTTAAAAAATTACTCGGTAGTAGAGTAAAACATAGTCTAGCAACGTTAATATTTAAACAAAAAATATTCAATTTAAATAAAAAATATCAATTTTTTGTAACGGCCCAGGATTACTCGAAATTACAGAGTAATTTTTATCAAAAAATTCTCTCCGTGTAGGAAGCTTTTCTGACTATTTTCAGAATGATGTCCGAGTATCTGTATGTATGTGTGTGTGTGTGTGCATGCATGTGTGTGAACGGTCTATAATATTTTAACTAATGAACCGATTTGGATGGTTAAGATGGCAATCGATCATTTGATCAAGTAGACTCGAAAATATTTCCGAATTATGAAAAAAATCAAAAAATATTTTTTTAGTTTTTTAGTTATTTCTCAGAAATGACTTGAACGATCAAATTCAAAACCGGTTAATTAGTTCTAAAGCTATCAGCGTTGAAAAGTCAAAAAAACAACATTTTATATTATTTTTACCGGATAAATCATAATATAATGTACTAAAATGTGTCTGAAACCATTCTAACATTTTCTCTTTATGATATCTCTTCTGATCATCATGTAATGTCATCTAACTTGTTTTATAGTTTAAATCATATTGTCAACAAAAAAAATTGAACAAACACAGTTTTTAATATTTTTCTTGGATATTTTATATATTATTGCTCTGACATGAGTTAAAACTTATTTGAATCTTGATTTTGATCACTGACAGTGATTTCTGCCTCAATACATTAATTTTATTGAACATAATCGAGACTAAAAATTTATAAACCGTTCTTTATTAATGATTTTCGATTCTTTCATTTTCACACTTTTGCATAGAACGTAACTTATTAGAGTTTGAAAAGCTCATAAAAAGAACAATTGCATGCAATAGGATTTTCGAGTTCAAAGAGCTCGAAAATTTATTCACTCTAATATTTTCGAGCGCCTTGACCTCGAAACGAGCGGGAAGTTTTGGGGCTGGCCCGCAGGGCTAATCGACGTCCAGATTTTTTTTGTTTAGATTTGTTAGAAATTTTTTGTTCTTCTTTTTTTTTGAAAATTTTTGTCTCGCGACATTTCTCCCGTTTACGCAAAAGTTGTAGCTCCTAAAAATGATTTATCAAAGGCACCAAAACGAGAAATTTTAGGCTATAAAATGCTTTTTTTGAAATCTCGATACGATTACACTCTAAAACCAAGTGTGTTACAAGTGTGTTATTTTAACACATATTAAACGTGTTCTATGTTTAAGGCCATAAACAAAACTATAGTTTCATGTAGTCACTTAAAACACGTTTCACGGTGTATTAAAAATCTATAGATTGCTTATGGTGCTTTAATGTTATTCAACAAGTGTGTTAATTTCGACTACACACTTGGTTTTAGAGTGTAGTTTTCACGAAATTACAGCTGTTACGTTCTGGCTTTAATTGTATTTAAATAAAAATTTTTAAATCTCTTTTGATATATAATATATAATAAAACTTTGGTGAAGAAAAATTCTTCATCAGAGTAACTACAGCAGATAAGCGATTTCCGCGAAAACCGTCGTGGCCCGTAGTCTAAACTCATGACGATGCATGAGACCCGGGCTTCGACGACGTTCGCTAGGGTAACCTGAGATGCGACGTTGGACGATTTATAATTTTATAATTTTTTGTGCTGGATCTGCGGAGACAGAACAGTCAGCCGACGAACATCTAACTCGCCGGACCTTGGTCTGGTGGATCCGATTCCACTGAATCCCCTGAAATCCCGACCGTGTAAATGTGAAAAAATTCCACACAACATACACTTAAATTACACCATACTCCTCCGGGTTACATGATTTTTACCTGCTATTCGCACCGGAGCTTTGATGAAAGAAAGAGTACACCAAAACTACACTGACTTTACACGACGGCTGTTTCAGTGGAAATTTAAATTGTACACTTAAATTACATCCTATACAACGTATTAAATAAATTGTAAATTTCTGTTCATATCGTAGAGACTATACTTTTTATTAAAATAATTTTTTTTGTAAGTCCAAGTTTAATTTCTAAGAATTATTATGATTATTTATGGAAGCATTGGTAATAAATACTATTGCCACGATGTAAAATGAGATATACTATGTTACCATCAAAAAAGGTACTCATCACTCTGTCAAATGACAGAGGAGTACTCGTGCCAAAATTGCTTCTGGCATTGGAATATAACACTTCTGAAATAAGTTTCTTACCAGGGACACTACAACTCATGGGCGCGGTCCCGTGGCGAGCATCGAACTACTTCCGCAGCTGCTTATAGCACCGGTGACTTCCCTCTCCTTCATACATACATATATATCTTTACTCCCAAATCATTTTTCTCTTAGCTTAAGCATTCTTTTTTCTTGGTTGAAGCATACAAAAATTTTTGCGTTCAAAAAATAGTACTTATTCCGAGACAATTCATTGTCTTCAAACCAAAAAATGTAATATCGTTCCAAAAAACTAACACAACTTTCTTAAAAAAAATATCTTATATTTAGAAAAATAAACTCTTAAAACAAGTAAAAATTTTTTTCTTCATACCTCGGTCGAAAATACTTTATTAATTGTAATTTTTTTAACTTTAAATGTTGATAAGTATGTTTTTGATGCCTGCCCCGACATTTGTGGCACGAGCAAAGCGAGTGCTGCTGGTCGTGGGGGCAGGCATCAAATACATTCGAAGAGTCAAGCCTGGTCACATTTTTAAAAATAAATTAATTTCATTTTATCAAAGATATATTTTCTCCTCATTAGTTAACAACTTATATTAGTCATTATAAAATTGATGAAACAAAACATTTTATAAGCTAAAAACTCTTATTGCATTTTTTTTATCGTTTTCATTTTGACTTGAATGATCACAATTATTAATAATAATTAATAATAATTTTACTGGGTTATTGATTTGACTTTAATATCAAATTAAAAGACGACAAAACAACATTGATAATTATTTTTAAGGTTAGAGGTAGCAACAGAAATGACAGTGGTCAACAATTTGTTATAGCGACAGAATAAACATTCCCTAGTTACGAGTGTAATTACGCATGAGAAATTCTTTCCTCCCGCCGTTACAGAGGGCGCGCGTGTACTTCTCACAGGGAGCAAATGTTAAACTTTCATCCCTGCTATTAGAGACTAGATGTGGAGGTGCAGAGATTAAGGAAAGAAGGCAAGAGGGTGAGCAGAAACTACATGAAGTTGCTGGTGGAAGGTGAATGGTGGTACTGGGATGAGATACTTGGAAAGCCAATGAGGATGGCCGAACTAATTAAAAGACAAAAATACAGAGACGAGGTAAAAGGGGAGCAGTGGGTTCGGAAAGCCGGGGCAAGCTAAGAAAAATAATAATAAAAATAAACATAAAAATAAAAATAAAAATAGTAATATAAGTAGAGATAAAAATGAAAATGAATGGCAGTGTTTAATTTGGAATATTGCAGGTTTAAAAAAAGTGGAAGAAATAAAGGAGTGGATAGAAAAGAATGAGGTGGTGATCCTGCAGGAGACATGGGTCACAGGCGATAAAGAGGAAGTGGCGAGAAGGTGGTTGAGCGAGAAATATATATGGTACTTCAAAAGTGCCACCAAGGACAAGCAGGTGAGAAAAGGGCGAGCACGTGAAGGGCAGGCGGTGGGAATAAGGAAAGAACGTTTAGATAATTGGGTAGTTACGGAATGGGAGTATGGGATGAAAATGAACTTAGAAAAAGAGGGCAGTGGCCTGACAATAATAACTGTATACAACAACGTGGGTATGAAAAAGCTAGAGGGCCCGCTACGAAGGATCCTGGACGACGGCATCTATAATGGGGAAGATACTGTGGTGGTGGGGGATATGAATGCAAGAATAGGAGAAGAGCCGGGTTTCAAAGATGAGGAAGTGGGGCAAGCTGGGCTACAAAAAAGAGAGTCCCAAGATAAGGTGATAAACTGGGAAGGCAGGAGGCTTTTAAGAGTTTGTGAGGAGCTGGGCCTGAGTATTATGAATGGAAAAGTAGAGGGAGACCGCAGTGGGGTAATAACATTTGTGGGAGGTGGTGCAGAGGACAGCAGTACGGTGATTGACTTAGTCATGAGAATGGGTGAAAAAAAAGGATTTGAGATAACCAAGCTGGAGGTGGCAGCCAGGACAGAATCGGATCATTTCCCAACAGTGATAACAGTAACAGAGGATGGGGAAAATGGAGTGATTGAGGATGAGCGGATAAAAGAGTTGGACAAAGAGAAGACGAGTGAAGAAGAAGAGGGTGGGTGCTACAAACTCAGATGGAAAGCAGAAAAAACGGAGGAATACCAGGAGGCGTGGAAGAAAGAATGGAGTGAGAGAGAAGGAGGAGGAAAAATGGGAACATGGAGTGACCTAGTTGAAACAACGAAGATAGCCGCAAGAATGTGCGAAATGGAGTCGAGAGGCAGCAAGGAAAAAAAAAGAGGGAAACCGTGGTTCAACGATGAGTGTAGAGAGCTGAGAAGGAAAATTTTCAAAAAGCTCAGGAAACATATGAAAGAAAGGAGTGTGTCAAGTGAGAAGGAGCTGATAAACAGCAGAAAGGAATATAAGAATAGATGCAGGGAAATAATGGAGGAGTGGGCAGAAGAAAAAAGAGCAAAGATAAACAAAAGCCGCAGTATGATGGAATAGTGGGACGTGGTGAACGCATTCAGAGGTAAATCGGGCCGACAGATCAGTAAGAAAATAGGAGACGAGCAGTGGATAAAGCATTTCCAGAAGACGTTGGGTGGGCTAAGAGAGGAAGGTGGGCAGTCCAGTGACAGTGATGATATGGCTTCGGAGCAGGGACCAGATGTACTCAACGTCGAAGAGGAAGATGGAGTGGGGGCAAACCCAAGCACAAATGAGGACATTATGGAGAAGGACATTTCAGGGGCTGAGTTCCGGGCCGCATTAAAAAAGATGAAGAACAAGAAGGCCCCGGGGCAGGATGGTATAGGGGTAGAGTTTTACAAGGCTCTTCCTATTGAAGAGAAAGAGGTGATGCTGGAGGCTTTAAATGAATGCTGGAAGACTAGGGAGATACTGGAGGGGTGGAGGGAGGCGTACATCGCCCCGATCTATAAAGCAGGAGATCCAGATAAACCGGAAAATCATAGAAGGATATCGTTACTGGATGTGGGCTATTAAAACTTATGGTAAAACTTATGTATAAACTTATGGTAAATATATTAACGGCGAGACTTGAAAGGTGGAGCGAGGAAAGGGGTATCATCAAGGAAAGCCAGGCAGGTTTCAGAAGAGGCAAAGGAACGAAGGACCAGGTTTTTCTGCTGAACGCGATAATTAACAACGGGATCAAAAAGAAGAAGAGGGCAGTATTATGTTTTGTGGATTTTGAAACGGCGCTCGACAGTGTGCCAAGGAAAAAGTTATGCAGAAAATTAAGAAAGGCAGGGGTGAGGGGTAGAATGCTAAGAATGATAAGGGCGATCTATAAAAAAACGTTCAATAGAGTCAGAGTGAGAGGAAAGGTAACAAGAAAGTTTAGATCAGGAAAGGGAGTGAGACAAGGGTGCCCTCTTAGCCCCCTGATATTTAATATTGTAGCAATTGGTATCTTATAAATTAATATCACTTATACACTACAATAATAACACATATTAGAAATAACAACACCACAATTAACAGCAATAAAAGAAAGGTAATCAAAGATATAGTTTATTGAGATATAATGTTTGCTGTTTAGTTGTCAATATAAGACTGACTGACTTTTGTCGCGTATCTATAAAACAAGAGAAGAAGGCATTTGTTTTCTAGCTATTCAAATATTTAAAAGATCAGTTTCACATTCGTTACACTACCCCCTTCTCAATAAAATTATCGTCCCGATAAAATTTGTGTTGGAAGAATCGAACTTAATTGAAATTAAAACTATTTACAATCTTCGTTCGATTCCGCTATGGTCCCAACACACCCTATCTATCACCCTACAGGGAAAAAAACACCATAGCCCAAAAACAACCCTGTAGGCTAACGCAAAGATAATAAAAAAATAAAAAAAAATAGTCTATAGTTTAATTGAGCTAAGAATTGATAATAATAAAAAAATAAAATATTCTGCTAAGAAGTTAATCGATACGCGTGACTCTATTTTCCTATTCAGCGAATCAAATAAATAAAATTAAAAATGTAACCCTCCTCTTGATTGAATGGACCTTCAATGGGAATGGGATCAGGTACGGGATGGGAACAGGAACTCCTTCCTCTCCTCCTTGAAGGACTAGGAATGGACTCCTTCTCTCCCTCCCCAATGAAATTGGAAATATTATATTCTATTATTTATCAGTTGTTCATTATAAACTTTTAGTGTGATCAATTCAATAATTTTCGATCTTAAATGCTCAATGTTCTGCCGTTCGATTCATCCAGACCATTCTCCGATATGTCATCTATAGCTAACATATCAATGATACTGAATAACACACGTTGTAACGAATTTCATTTTTCTCCCTAAAAGCTCCTCGGAAACTCTCCAGGGCATCCATCTATCTCTCAGAAGTCGTGGTCATCAACAAAAGAGAAATGTCGACTGTGTCAACTTCGGATGGATCCCAAAGCTCCAGTCAGGTTGCTCTTAGCCATTAATAAGTCCTCAGAATCAAACTTTTGACCCTTGTTGAGCTCACTTAGATCAAAAGAAATATCCAGTCTCCGATCAATGACTGAGGAATCTCGGGAACCCCGCAACGATTAATCGTTCAGGGCCCACGGCCAAACTTCCCTTCAGCTAATATACTCAAACCCAGAACATTTCCAGTCCTTATAGAATCCCGGGAATCCCTTGAACAACGTTACCACCGAGATCGTTCAGAGCCCTCAGCCAGACTTCGTTCAGAATCTCGGGAACTCTTCAGCAACGTCTACAGTGTGGCTATTCAGGGTCCACTGCCAGACTTCTCCTAAGGACTATACCAGTCTTTAGCAGTCGTTCAGACATCTTCAATTCTATCAGTTTGCAAGATATCCTATACTTACTAATTGACTACAGAATCCCGGGAACCCTTTACAACGTCTACACTGAGATCGTTCAGGGCCCCAGCTGGACTTCTGTTTTATTTCCTCTTATTGATCACAATATGGTATATGACGATTTACATGCATGATTTTATATTTTCATTTGGTATTTTTCTAATTTTATAAAGTACGTTATTTAGCCTATTTTCAATTTCATAAGGACCCTCCCAATCGCATTGAAGTAAATAAATTTTTTAATTATTTCCGTTAGTATCGACTTTTCTTTTTTTTTAAATTTAACTCATGATAATAATCTCAGCAGTTTCATAAAACTTTCCTATTTATCCGTGTAAAACTTATTCATTGACTTGATAAAATACTTGAGGTATTATATAGCCCAGATAAAAATTTTCAAATATTACTATCTATACAAAATCGTTTATCTATCGTTTTTCATCATAGAATCATCAAATGTACCCGGTTTATTAATCATGTCAATCGATTACAAAACAAAAGAGCGGTTAGATGTCACGATATTTTTAGCTAATTTGTACTTCATTTTTTTTTAATTTTATCTAGCTATAATTATAATTAAATAATGATACATCACCAAATTTATCCTTCCCCAATTGTATTTTGTCCACAAGTTCAATTTGAACTCCTCAATCAATTCTATGAAAATTTTTACCGTCTTTACTTTTTCCTGTTTAAAAAAAAAAAAATAAGATTATCCGTGGTTTCATTGATCACGAACTTTTTTTTTATTTTTTATGTAGTACTTCACACAAATAAATTCAAATATGCACTTTGACACCGACTAAGAAAAATATTTTCACAAAACTTAATTATTTAATCACTGAATTCGTTTAAATTATTACACGCACTTGAAATCTGTATTATAAAATATATTCACAAATTTTAATTAATTCATCACCGTATTTATTTATATTACCACGCGAACTTTAACACTATAACATATATCCACAGAACTTTTTTTTTTTTTTTAATTCATCACCGAATTTATTTATTTTACTACACGCACTTTAATATAATAACACATATTCACAAAACTTATTCAATTCATCACTAAATTTATTTAAATTCACACGCACACTTTATCACAAATTAAATAAAATATGTTTTCACTAAACTCGTTTAATTGATCACTGAATTTACGTCTTTTTATTAATATCAAAAACACGATCGTTTCAAATCTTTGCCTTTCCCGTCGCATCGCAATATTTTGACAGCTATTTTTATTTTATATTTGTAAATACACACGAAGGTTACGCGCACTTCTGACACCAAATTGTAGCAATTGGTATCTTATAAATTAATATCACTTATACACTACAATAATAACACATATTAGAAATAACAACACCACAATTAACAGCAGTAAAAGAAAGGTAATCAAAGATATAGTTTATTGAGATATAATGTTTGCTGTTTAGTTGTCAATATAAGACTGACTGACTTTTGTCGCGTATCTATAAAACAAGAGAAGAAGGCATTTGTTTTCTAGCTATTCAAATATTTAAAAGATCAGTTTCACATTCGTTACAATATCTACATAGAGGACTTGGATGACGAGTACATAAAGAGAAAATTAGGGGGAGCTACGATGGGGAAAATAAAGATGTATGTGGGAAAGTATGCAGATGATGTGGTGGTAATGGCTGAGGACGAAGCCTCTATGAGGAAAATGATTGATGAGGAAAATGATGAGAGAAGGAAAAGGTGCTTCTGTAGTACGCGAGGGAAAATTAGATGAAGGTAAACATGAAGAAAACCAAAATCATGAGGATTGGAAGAAGAAGAAGGAATGAGGGAAGGGCAGCGAGAAAATGGACTTTTGACGGAACAGAGATTGAGGAAGTGAAAGAGTTCAAATACCTTGGTTGCTGGATGACGAGCTCTAGCTGGACCGAACACAAAAGGTTCCTCGCAAGAAAAGCACAGAAGGCACTAAATGCAACATGGGGGTTAATAAGAAAAGCAGGAAGGGACACGTCGAAGGCCAGATTATAACTGTACAGCACGATGGTGAAGTCAGGTGCACTGTACGGGGTGGAGGTCTGGGGGTGGAAGGGCAGCCAGGAGATAGTAGCAGTATATAATAGATACTGTAAAGCGGCGATGGGACTGGCTAAAAACACACTCGAGTACGTTTGGAGGAAAGAAGCAGGAGTGAACATTCTAGGGTTAATTGTCAGGCTAAGAGCGTGCGGGTACCTGAGAGAAATTTTTAAGAAAGAGAAGGGCAGATGGGTGAAGATATGTTTGAGGGAGGAATGCAGAGGAATTCAAAATAAAGAACCCTCGCCATGGGAAAAAGATCTAGTGAAAGGGTTGAAAGAGATGCAGTGCGAAGACGTGGTAAAAAAAATTTGGAAGAAGGTAGATACAGAAGTGATTGAAAAAAGGCTGGGTGAAGGACCGGAATATTACAAGGCAGCGATAGAGAAAAAGGAAGACGAGAAAATAATGAACTCGACGTATAACAGAAGATATAAATTCTTAAAAACACGTCTGGGTGAGGAACCATATTGGAGGGATAAAAAAACGCCGTCTTGGATCAAAGAAATGTGGTGCAGATTAAGGTATGGCAAAATTAAAAAGGCAGGAAAAAAAGGTTACAGAGACTGGATGTGTAGGGTTTGTGGAAACGAAGAAGAGAATCTCGAGCATATTTTCAAATGTAGAGAAGTCATGGGGAAAGCTAAGGAAGAGGTGAGAGAGTTCATTGAAGTGTGAAGGGGTAATAAGGTTGAGGTGGACTTCGAATATATGCTAGTTCAGACATTGAGGGGAGAGCCAATTAAGGAGATATGTTCATATGTCAAAACATTCGAGCTGTTAGCCAATGACGGGGAAGGAAAAATGATTGAGGAACACGAAGTGAGGGGTGGGGCAGCGGAGGTGCAGGAGACGCAGGAGAGACAGTGAAGGGCTGGGGAAAGTGCAATTTGTTATTTTTTTTTAAGTGATGCAAAAATAAATAAGTGATAGCCAAAGACTTTCAAAACGAATTAAAAATCATATGTATTATGCAGAGAGTTTGATGAAAAAATGTAAAAAGTAATTATTGTAACTGTACATTGAAATAAAAATTTATTATTAGTATATTACACACCTAGGGCAGTAAAGTAAGAAATGTCTCAGATCACATGTAATTGTTGGCCGAGGCGAAGCCTAGGTCAACAAACATGTGATCTGAGGCTTTATTATTTACTTCCCTAGGAGTGTATACTATTTTTCTCCTCGACAAAGGCGGAAAGCGATAACTTCGTTTTGCACAGCGGAACGAAAGTTGTCGCTTTCCGCCCGGCTGCGATAAAAAGATTTTGATTCAAGATAATTATATACTAGGTGCGAGAAAATTTCAATTTTCTGAATCGTTAAAAAAAACTTCTTGTATCAAAATTAATTTTCTTGGTTCAAGTGAACTGTATTACTTTGTGAAAAATAAGTTGTAAGAAGTGAAATGATTTACATAACAGAGTCCATCACATTTTAAGATAAGTCTAAGATAAGTTTAAGATAAGTAAATAATCCTAAAATTTACTATGAATCCAAGTTTGACCTCGAATAACTTTTAAGAAATTAAATTTATCGAAAAATTATAAGAAACCTTTTTTGTAGACCGTTTAATTTTCAACACAAGTATTTATTGATTCTTCCGATACACTAATTCCCTGGTGAGTGAAACAATTCTAAACTGTAAAAAAAATTTTTCCTATATTATTTAAATTAGAAATCGAAAAATTCGATATGCTACCTCTAAAACTTGAATTTAAGAGCTGATCTTTTGACAGAATTTTTATTGTGACATATTTTATCAATTTCTAGTGGTGCAAAAAAAATGTTGTTTTCCCGGGAAAAAATGATCAGACCTGACCATGCCTGTTCATGTATGATCAGGCCTGAAATTAGACCTGATCATGCCTGTTCATGTATGATTAGGCCTGAAATTAGACATGATCAGGCCTGATCATACCTGCCCATGCCTGTTCATGTCTGTTCATGTCTGAAGCGTTGAATACACTCAGGCCTGATCATGCCTGTTCATACCTGTCCATGCCTGTTCATGCCTGGTCATGTCTGAAGCGTTAAATACGCTCATGCCTGATCATACCTGTCCATGCCTGGTCATGTCTGTTCATGCCTGTTCATGTCTGAAGCGTTAAATACGCTCAGGCCTGATCATACCTGTCCATGCCTGTTCATGCCTGGTCATATATGTTCATGTCTGTTCATGGCTGTTCATGTCTGCTCATAGATCTAAAATTTTGTTGACCAAGAATCTATCACGTATAAGATTTTTATTACTTGAAGTTCATACGAAACTTACTTTTCAACTAAATCTCTTAGGTCAGTGGGTAGCGAGTTACACTTTCAAGCGCAAGGTCTACGGTTCAAATCCTGCACACGCCCGAATTTTTTATTTTTTTTATTTTTATAGCAATAATTATATACATGTATAATTGAATATAGTTATACATAATTATATAGGGCCATTTTTTATATATAATTTTTTCACCCGGATGGGCATGAACAGACATGAACATACCTGATCAGACCTGAACATGCCTGATCAGGCCTGATCAGGCATGATCATTTTTCATGTCTGATCAGGCCTGAAGACTCATGCCTGTTCATGTCTGATCAGGTCTGATCATTTTTTCCCGGGATGTTGCTAACTACAAACGATTACTGGTCTACACTATCCCCAGCATTGTTTGTAGCTCCAAATTCGGCTATTTCTTCCAGACTATGACGCAACATATGCTACGTTTGGGCAGTTGATAAGAACTAATGGGAAATATTAATTTTTTTCTAAAGACATTTTCAGAATTTTTCAGAGAAAATTCCCAAAAATTTCCATCCGGGACATGATCGAAACAATGAAAAAATTAAGGTAATTTAAGTGATCACAGAAAGACGTAACTTATTTTCGAAATGATGGAAATAAAAACATCAGACTAGTAAGTAGCATCGATGTAAGGTGATAATAACTACAACGACCATAACGATGTCTTGGAACTACTGCGAAAAAATTAATATCTTAAAAATACTCTATACAGTATTCTCATATTATAATAAAAATAATCGTGAATTATCTAGGAATAATTGTAGTTCATTGTAGTATTTAAAAAATGATTCATATTTCTCATTAGTTCGTATCAATCGTCCCAATCTACAATATGTTGCATCATAGTCTGGAAGAAATAGCCGAATTTGGAGCTACAAACAATACTGGGGATAGTGTAGACCAGTAATCGTTTGTAGTTAGCATTATTTCTGCGGGAATATTAAAACCCCGGAAATTTATTATAAGGGTTAAAAATTTGTTTGTGAAAACGATTATTAATATTCCAGAATTGATTGTAGTTCATTGTAGTATTTAAAAAAAAATTCATATTTCTTATTGGTTCTTATCGACTGCCCAAACGTAGCATATGCTGCGTCGTAGTCTGGAAGAAATAGCCGAATTTGGAGCTACAAACAATGCTGGGGATAGTGTAGACCAGTAATCGTTTGTAGTTAGCAACATTACTGCGGGAATAACAAAAACCCCAAAATTTATTATAAGGGTTAAAAATTTGTTTGTAAAAACGATTGTTAATTTTCCAGAATTGATTGTAGTTCATTGTAGGATGAGAAACAATCAGTATGATCCATAGTACTTCCTATTAATTGTCCCTTATCTTGTACATTTTCTGACCAGAAAAATGGTGATTTTCTGAGCTACAATCAACGCCGGGAATGTCCATGATCAGTAGTTCTTTTGTGAGGCTGTTGTTAGTTAAACAAATAAAAATTATTAATTATCTCAGGATAATGTCGAAGCTGTAAAACAATTGCACTACAATCATTATTATTGATTGTAGCTCTGGTGCCTTTATTTTTTTTGTATCAAACATGCTATATTACAATGTTCTAGCCGGAATTTCAGATCAATATTGATTTTCGAATTTCGGTTACCACTACAAAAGCCTACTAACGATTCTAAATCAATTACAATTATTCTCATGACGAAAAACTAACCGTTTAATGATATTATGCACATTCCTTCGTTTTTTTTGACAAAGATTGTTACTACAAAAAAAAAAAGTTTACTACAATTATTTTCGTCGTTTGTAGGTAATATTGGCTAAAATTCGTTCAATCACACTAAAGTCGGGTTCCAGGTTCAGACAGCCAGCATAGCCTCAGCGCTTTGCGCTCAAGGCATGCAAAAGTATTCGGAAAATCCAAATAAAGCCTCAAATTTGTATGATTCTGTTAACTCTAGACTTTGATAGCCTGTTGGTATACGAAATATCAAGTTTACAAATTCGACTCCCAGGACTTTCTTTTATGAAATTTAATGCCCTACAAAAATATTCTAGAGCCGAATTATTGTCTCACATGGTTCAAAAGTTATAATATTTTTAATCGACAAAAATTTTTTTGCATGTTATTTAAATGAGAAATTTCAAATGGCTACCGACACCTTTTAAAATTGAGCTAAAAATTTTGCCCAACGGGAACATTTTTTTCTCAATATATAGGTTCTTTTCAAGACGTAAATTCGATAGGTTGGTTTTTTTGGCTCACCCTAATGGACAGGTATGATCAGGCCTGAGCGTATTTATCGCTCCAGACATGGACAGGTATGATCAGGCCTGATCAGGTCTAACTTCAGGCCTGATCATACATAAACAGGCATGGTCAGGTCCGATCTTTTTTTCCCGGGTAATCAAAAGCGCCACCATGCAAAACGCACGAAGAGAAGTGAATGGTATATTCTCCAATGTAACATAGTAATTATTACCATGTAGCATGGTAAGTTTTTTAGCCGTATTATTTATTTGACATTGAAGTTTGTGGACATTGTAGTTTGTCCGGTTCTGAATGGTAATGCTAGCATGGTAATCATTCCTATACTAGCATGGGAATCATTCATATGTTACATTGGAATCATTTCTATGCTACATTGGAATTATTACAATTTCGATGAAGCTGCTTTCAATTCAAGGTAGTAAGATTAGTATTAAAATAAGGTTCTATAATTAAAAAATTAGGTTATTTAATTAATGATAAATGAATTTTTAACTGATTTAAAAAATTTCAACTGATTGAAAATTATTCCACACATTCAATAATACCTTTATTTTTTTATGAAAAACAATGACATGTAACGTTTTGTTTTTTTTTAAGTTGTTTTATTTTTTTTTCTATTAAATTGCAATCAAATGTCATTTGTTACAACAATTATGGTCATGTCATAATTTATATATCGGACGTATATACTATATAGCAGCGCTTAATATTTAAACTGCTTTCACTCTGTACACCATGGGACTCAGTACCATTCTAGCATGGCTTTGATTATTATGGTACAAAGTAATATTTACCAGTGGCATGATTACTATGTAGTATGGTAAATATTACCAGAAGAATGGTAATCATTCCCATGCTAAATAGTATTGATTCCTATGCTTTAAAAAATAGGACTGGGTACCATATCCAATGGTAATTATTACCATTCTCTTCGCTCCGTGCGTGGGTCTTAAAGTTGCACGGCTATTTTGAAAGTTATGAGGAGAAAAAAAAAGTTTTCAAATTCTCAAATATTAAAGAAAAATAGTCATAACGAATATATTACGATCAAAGCAGATTTGAAACTTGGAAATGAATAAAAAGTTCACGATAACCAATTTTCAAAAAATTCGCAAAGTATGCACTCACATTACAAAAAATAATTAAATGTTTTAATCGCAAAAGTCACGTATAAAAATATCTCAAAAATGTTTTCGGGTCTTCTTCTCAAAATTACATAAACAAGAAAAATTGGATTTCGTTAATTGTTCAAAAAGTTAAAAGCAAAACATCATTAAAAGCGCGGTTTGTTTCGAAAATCTGGATCTTTCAACCAGATCATCAAAACAAATCTGAAAATTTACTTGGAAGGTTTTCATTACAAGGGTACATGAAAATTGATAATTCTAATGCTGCAAAACTTTTCAGGAAAATACTTTTACCATTCCTTGTTAAATCACTTGGCGCAAATTTTAGGCTAATTATTATACACGGAAAGAAAATTATGGAAACGGTTCCTAAAATTCTATAAAATTTTTTCCTATACCAACATAGGAATTATGACCATAAATTATGAAAGCAGTTTCTATAATTATAGGAATGTTTCCCATAATTATAGGGACAGCTTCTATAATTATGGGAATGCTACCCGTAACATTATAGGAATGCTATTCATAACATTATAGGAATGGTTCCTATAATTTATAAGAATTGTTCTTATAATACTATGGGAATCATTCCCATAATATATAGGAATGAACCCTATATTTTATAAGAATCATTCCCATAAATTACAGGAACTATTTCGATAATGTTATAGGAATGGTTGCTTTAATAGTATGGGAACTATTCCCGTACTATTATGGGAATAGTTCCCATAATGCTATTGGAATAGTTCCTATACCATTATGGGAATAGTTCCCATACTATTATAGGAGCCATTCCTATAATATTATGGGAATGGTTCCCATGCTATCATGAAAAAATTAATTTAAAGAAAAGTGTGGCAATCACTTCTACAATACACAGAAATATTATTAAACATAAAAACAAAAATTCAAACATTGCAAAAAAAATTTGTATTTGGCAAAAACATTAAAATTTTTAACAAAAATTTTTCTTTTTTTAACAAACTTAGCGGTGAACGAGCTTCATTTGAATCTCTCCATATCATGAGGAAAATTTATACACTATTTTGCAAAAAAACATTTTTATGATATTGTGAGAATAGTTCCCATACCATTATGGAAATAGTTCCCATAATATTATAGGAATAGTTCCCATACCATTATGGGAATAGTGCCCATAATAGTGTGGGAACGATTCCCATACCATTATCGAAATAGTGCCCATAATAGTGTGGGAACGATTCCCATACCATTATGGGAATGGTCCCCATACTATTATGAGAACTAATCCCATATATTATGGGAACCATCCCTATAATAGTATGGGTACAATTCCTACACCATTATGGGAACTATTGCCATAATGCAGAGCGAAAGTTTCCATAATTTTCTTTCCGTGTAGTCGATTTTCACAGGTGTTGTATTTTTCTTCAATTTGTTTCTACCAATACTCATTCTATGTCAATAAAATCCGGAATTGCATTTTTTTTTTTTTAAGAAAGAAGTATTCGTATATTATTACTTCGTTTATATTGAACAACAATATTTAGTTAACTACATGTCCAAAAGAAAAACCAAGGCAAGGAAGAGTTAATCATTTCTCAATTTTCAATGAAACTGAGAACTTTAGAAAAAAATTATTCGAGCATATATAATAGGGAAATGAATTTGCGACAAAATAGATTTCAAATCGGTATAATTGTTCTGGAGATATAAAATTTCTCCACACATGCACTAATGACTGCAGACGCTTGAACATCATCTTGAAATTTTCCAGTTTCCTCTTAAAAACTCAACACGTTAGACTATTGAAAATACAGTTTTAAAAAATCGGACTGAAAACAATAATTATTTTTCTAATGGAATATAAGAAGTGTGAAAAAAAACATGTCAATAAAAGAAAAATAATGATATTGATTGGAAACCACGACAAAAGTTTGAAAATAATGAACACAAAAGACAATTTTACGGTTGATGTATCTCATGTTACACCGCAATCAAAAAACAATAATTTGGTTAGAAAATAATTCATAGTATACTGATATTGTAGTAGTAAATTTAAGGGCGGAGTTGAACAGTTGAAGTAACTTGAGACTTGGAAGTATACTCTAAAAAATTAAAAAAAAACGAATTTTACATCGGCAGGCAACAAAAAAGATAGAAAGAGAAAAAACAATTGCCAAGGGAATTTGAGATTTTTTTGTCTCAAGCTCAACTCTGTGTTTGAATTGAAGGTCGTCTGTTTCTTGTGCTTTTTGTCTTTCTCTTCAGTTTACATTTACTTTATTTTATTATATTTTTTCTATTATTCTCTTCTCTTTTGCTCGTCTTACTCCAACCTCGTAGTATTGCAAAGAAGTATAAAGAAATAGCCTTGCGGGATACCTTATATGTATAATTTACCGGAAGGTTTCTCTCATGCTAAAGATAGAAGTTCAATGTATTGTTCTTTGATGCTTTTAATTTTTTTTGGCTTTTATCTTATTTATTTTATTATTTTATACTTACAGACGTAGATATAGATCAGACTGATTCAAAAAAATCGACTAATTTTTTTTTTCTTCATTATATCGAAAATATTGTTGGAAATGACGAAAAAAAATACTGTGAAAGTTTGAGCTCTTAATATTGATATTAACAACTGCCGCATCGCAATTTTCTATTTCCCATTCAAATAACATGGGAAAATTTATTCTTTAAGCTTTGGAATTTTGTAGCTCTCGGTGGGACCAATACTTTCAATGTTCAAGACCTATTCTTATGGGAAATTTGACGCTCTATAAAAAAGGTCTCTTATAATTTCTCGATATTTTTATTTCTTCAAAAGTTATTCAAAGTTAAAGTTAGATTGACGATAAATTTCTACACTTTTTACATTTTTTGACGCAACCACCAACTTTATCGGAAAATTTTACAGGACATTTTTTGTAGAGCATTTTATTTCCTACAACTTAACTTAGAGAAAATTATCGATATTTCTCATAAGTTGTATGTTATTTGCAATTAACTGGAAATTTTCTTAAATAATCTAAATTTTTTTGCTTAAAATTAATTGTATTCAATTTTGAGTTAATTGCGAATAACTTACGACTTGTGAGAAATATCGATAATTTTCTCTAAGTTAAGTTGTAGGAAATAAAATGTTCTATAAAAAATGTCCTGTAAAATTTTCCGATAAAGTTGATGGTTGCGTCAAAAATTTAAAAAATGTAGAAATTTATCGTCAATCTAACTTTAACTTTGAATAACTTTTGAAGAAATAAAAATATCGAAAAATTATAAGAGACCTTTTTTATAGAGCGTCAAATTTTCCATAAGAATATGTCTTGAACATTCAAAAGTATTGGTCCCACCGAGAGCTACAAAATTCCAAAGCTTAAAGAATAAATTTTCTCATGTTATTTAAATGGGAAATAGAAAATTGCGATGCGGCAGTTGTTAATATCAATATTAGGAGCTCAAACTTTCACAGTATTTTTTTTTTCGTCATTTCCAACAATATTTTCAATATAATGAAGAGAAAAAATTAGTCGATTTTTTTGAATCAGTCTAATATAGATATTTGCTTAAGGTCAACGGGAAACGATAATTTTGCAATAATAATGTACAAATATAGTTACCTAGATTTTATTTGTAAAAAAAGCCATGACTATAAAAAGTTAACTTTTAATTTTTTATACCATAAATTTAGTATATTTCACACTAAGAAGAAAACTGAGATACTTCAATTTTTACCTTAAGCTTTCACCGTGTATTATATACTATATTCTTCCGAAATTGTGTTCGAAATTTGTAGGTCCTAGAAAGCTATTCCAACTATTTTAAAAGTTATGTTCTGCGCGTATGTGTCTACGTTGAAATGCTTGTGTGGATGTACTCGGAGAAAGAGCGATTATCACCACAATTATCAAAGACCAACTGTCGAAATTTTCAAAAACAACTTAATGTTATCTTTTGTTTGAACTAAATTCTAGTTTATAGAACACAAAAAATTATTTGTAACAGCTACGTCGTGTCAAATTTTAATTTCTTGTTAAAGTTACATTGAAATCGCAGTTATAACAACTAAAATATTAATAGTTACAGGAACTTATTTATGGATAGTTCACCGAAATAATGAAACCAAATCCTATTAACTACTTTTTCGTAGTTAACATTAAATAGTAGATTTAACTACAAAAATAGTTGACACAACTACAAAAGTGATTGAAATAACTACAATGTGAAGGTTCAGAATATAGCAGTGCAAAGTTAAAATAACGATATGTCGCTAGTTTCGTCGACTATGATATTTTTACAGCAAAAGAGTAAAAGAAAAAAATAATAGTTAAATTAACATCCAACAACAAGTTTTCATAGAAGTTTCAGTCTTTATGAAAATTAGAAATATCCCCTAAAGTAATTAAAACAACAGAATTGTCATCATTTTAGCAACGTTATAAAATCGGTATTTTCATAATATAAATTTATACTTATTTCAGTGTTCCAAAGAAAACAAATCCCGATGAAAAAAGATTTTGTCTAATCATATATGATCATGCATAATTAGCTATATATGATCAGATCCAAAAATTGGCCAGGTCTGATCATACATAACTCGATCTGTTTATATATGAACAGATATGATCATATATGATCATGCATGAAAGAATATAGTCATTTTTAGAATCTCATTTAGAATATCTGTAAATTATTAATTAAGTAAATTAACTAGGATTTATTGTCTTTATCAATATAAATGTCGGTTAAAATTACATAATAAAAAAAAAAAATTTTTATCCGTTGACTACTATTTTACTACGAGGTCACCCGTCCAATTAATGTTCCACGCCGATGCTGCTTAACTTCGGTTATCGATGGATCGTAGTCTGATCCTCTAGTCTGTTCTTCGCTTATAAATAAGAAAAGTTTATGGCATTACTTAACTCAAATAATCAAATTGATACTTTGTACTTTTAAATTGCTGCCAAAACCTTTGAACATTCTCTAAGTATTGGGGATTTAAGTTTGATTGATAGTTGACAAATTAAAATTTAATAACTTTGATATTAAAACATTGTCATATTATTTTACATATATATATATATATATATATATATATATATATATATATATATATATATATATATATTTATTGGAACTATATACATAATTTAATATTTATAGGTTTCATATCAATAAATTCTGATTAGATCTAATTATATATGGGTTTGTATCAGTCATGTCTGATCAGATCTAATCATGTATAGACTTATATGTGATTATATATGGAGTTAAAACAGCCAGGTATGATCATATCTAATTATATATAGACTTATATATAATCAGATCTGATCATATATAAACTTTTATATGATTATATATGGAGTCATAACAGCCAGGTACGATCAGATCTAACTATATATAGACTCATATATAAATAGATCTGATCATACATAGACTTATGTATGATTATATATGAGGTTATAACAGCCAGGTATAATCATATCTCATTATACATAGACTTATGTATAATCAGATCTGATCAGATCTATTTATGTATGGGGTCATACAATTATATATAATTGAAGATTTTGTCTAATCATATATGAACATATATAATCATATATGATTAGACAAAATTTTTTTTCATCGGGTGGTAATAATTTAATTATTTATGGATCAATACAATTTTTCGTAGAGTTCGAGAAAATAATATGGTTTGCTTTAGAAGAATTAGTTATTGAACATACAAAATTTTTCTGTAATGTTGAACATCAGGTAAATATCACTTATATAATGCCTATCCGTGAAAGTGGAAAACTATTATTTCTAACAATAAATCAAATTGAAACAATGCACCATGTATTGCGTGTAGGAAATTATATACGTAATAGTTTTAAATTATTAGTAAATAAATTTTAAGCAACAAAATTTTTTAATTATAATTATCATTATACATTTCGAATTATTGGCAGAGAGTCTAGTATATGGTGGGGACAAGTGAACCGTTCGCAGCGCTCGCTGTGGGCACAATTTCGTTGAATCATGCTCTCATTGAAAATAAACACGTGAAAATTAAGTTTAAAAATAGTTCATAAGAGTTGAATCATTTATTTGAGAAACCCCATAAGTCAAGATAACAAAATTTTTCGGGATACAAAATATATTTTTTCGGAAAAATTTGACGTTAAAATAATAAATAAATAATTGAATACAATAATGTTAGCGTTTCTGAAAAAGATTTCAACAAGAAAAATTTAATTTTTTAACTGAAACTACTTAAAAAAATTATTTAAAGTTGATTGACTTATAGGGTTTCTCAATCAAACGAAAAAAAAAGTTATAAAATCATTGTTTTTTTAAATGTTTCCACTCAAATCATTTATTACACTGATAAAATGAAGTATAAAATAAATGTACTTGAACTCTGAAACTCAGAAATTACAAAAAATTATAATTAGTTTAAATATTTTAATTAATCATATAACAGTCAACAATAAAACAATTTTTGAAAATAATTTCCCAAAAAAGCGTGAATTTTAAATAAAAAAAAAAAAAATTATTTCTGTAAAACTAAAACTGCATATGTTTATTTGAGTCATTGACTTCTCAATTCAATAAAAGTGCTATCACCCCGTTAATTTTTTTTTAACGCTGATTTGATGCATATTTTGATTGATTTCTATGGAGGGACATCCAAAGAACCCAAAAATGCAAAAAACCCTATTTCGTAAAAAACATGACATGGCGTTTCTCAAATTAACGATTCAGTTATTGTGTCGTTAATGTTTGCCTTTGCTCATCGTTCGAGGTTAAAACAATATTTTATAATTTATTGATTCAAATCCGGTTTGGATCATGATTTTTATCATTGCCTAAAAATTATTTTTTAACCCTTTGTTACTCACGCTATACGGCGATTCCCCGTACAACACTACTTAACCTAATAGAGTTGGCGTGAATACGAGTGAGACACTAGAGAAAGCGCGTGTAACGGAAGGTTAAAAATACATTATAAGTTAGTACTTTCTTAGTTACGATTTACAAGCAAATTATCATGAATTAAAATAAAATTATTTACTTCAATTTTGTTAAAAAACTCAATTTACTATTCTACTATTTTTTTTAACTTTTATCATTGTAGTTGTCATGTATTATTTGTTTAGATTTTATCGGTTAACCTTATTCTATTCTAAAATAATAGCATTTATTAAAATTTTTTATACTTAATTTCTTTATCGAAATATATTTAATTTAATTCTCTCAATCAAAAATACAATCGCACTTTTATATTTATATCATTATAAATTTTTATATTTTGATTTTAAAACGAATTTTTATTTTTTACATTGATTTTATATATCTTTTATAATTCTCGAGCATGATTTTTTGTAACCATCAGATGTCGTTTTCGTCACGCTCCCTGCCAATACATTCTCATCCATGATCATACATGATTGAATATCACTTTGTATGAATCAGGCATAGTCATGTATGCTCACGCAAAGTCATACTCAGTCATGCAATCTCATGCATGATTAATTTCCCGTTATATATAGTCATGCATGATTTTACATGGTCATGTATAACGTTGCATAATTCGTGCAGTGTCATGAATGATCATTCATGACTGAGCTTGGCTATGTATGAAGTTGCATGAATCATGTAAAATTATTCTTTCTTCGTCATGCATGACCATGCACAATTGAACATGATTTGCATGGGCATGCATGCCTTTGCATGAATCATGCGAATTCAGGCATGATCATTCATGATTAAGCTTGGCCATGCATGATATTGCATGGATCATGACTATTCTTGCCTTGTCATGCATGGTCATGCATGATTGAACATGTCTTTGCATGATCGTGCAGTCATGCCTGGATCATGCACGATCATACCTGAATTATGTATGAATCATGCACGATCATGCATGATCAAGCATGATCAGGTCTGATGATTTTTTCCCGGGTTTGTATATATTACATAATGTGACAATTTTAATTTTATGTTATTCATTTTTTATTTTGTCAATTATCAATTAAAATGAAATCCTCGTTACGCTGTAAAAAACGAATCGTCAAAGTGTAAAAAAAAGTGTGTTAAAATTTTAAGCGTTGAATTTTTAACACTTTTGTCTGTCAATTTAACACACAGTATTTATCTTGTTTGAGCTGTCGCAATCGATTGATTTTTAACACACAAAAATGTCATATTATTCGAAAGTAACACTTTTTATATGTTACTGTCAAATCAACACACAAAATATGTTAAAAATAATCTCGACCATCACAAACGAATATTTGGAAATTTTTTACTTTTAACATATGCGTGTGTAACTTTCTTTAACACTCTCAACATGTTAAAGTAACATATAACTAAGAGTGACACGTTTGTTTCACACACGATATATGTTGATTTTGGCGAATCCACTTTTACTGTGTACCCAAGGAAGAATTCAAAGGTTTAGCCATTAATTCAAAAATATGAATCATTAAAAATAAATAAATTTAATTAATTTAAAATTTTATGTCCATTAAGCAATCGATAGTTGAATTATTAATCGTTTATTATTATTATCGTTTTTTATATAAAATTATAAATAAAGTTATATGTAATTTAACCTGATCGTGGTTGAGAAGTTAGTCATATCTGCAACAATGTGCGAGTTATTATAAAGTTATATTTTATTATTACAATTGACTACTATAAAATGTGGCTGATAAGAATTCATGTGTCACCGTATATACATAAACGAATTTTTAATACATATCTACAAGTGGCCAATAGACGAGCGGAGTAGTCTACAATCCATCAGCAACAAAAATTGAGCAGCATCGATGTGAAACATAAATTGGAGGGGTGACCCATCCCGGAAAAAAATGATTTTACAAAATTTTATTAAAGTTTACAAAATTTGATAAAACTTTACAAAATTATATAAATCTTTTTAAATTTTTTAAAAAAATTTTTCCCGGGATTTTATTATTTGCGAGCTTGACGACTTCAAAAATGTATGAACAATAGTATTTTCGAACTCTTGAGTTCGAAAATAGCTAGCATTTTCAAGGCTGGCCCGCAGGGACAGACGGTATTTAAATTATTTTTTATTAAATTGATTTTTATGGTGGTTTATTGGGATCACGAGATGTTTAAACATAAGTCCTATTGATTTTAAGACTTTTTAAATATTAAATATATATTACCTGTGATCTGAGAAAATAAATGTCCAAAATTTTATTTATAAAATAGACTCTTATGGGGTTGCTGGGACGTAATGAATGCAAATTTTTAAGTTGTTTTAACCAAAAGTTCAACAGACTGACAATTGAAAATTAATATTACTTACGATATGAGAAAAGATATTGTGTAAATTTTTTTTAAAACATCGACTTTGGTGGAGCTAATTCTTGCGTTTTACTTTATAAATTATATACTGAATATCTCGGAAATAACTATTCACGTAAAATAATTCTTTGAAATATTATACACTGAAAGATTTTAGGTCATAAAAAATTATTTACTAGGTCATTTTCAGAGTGAAATTCTATCCGATATTGGTTTTAAGTGATAGTATTTTAGTTTTTTTGTATCATGGTAAACATAATGAAATGATTCGTAATAATTAATAGCACGTGCACTATGACAACGAAACTCACGAAGACGAGGACCATGACTCAATTGTGAGTTTAAATTCAATTCCATTGAATTTTCAAAAGTTTTTGTTTGGAACTAGTAGCGTTAACAATGGCCAGCAGTATCGATACTCTCAATATAATCCTACATCAAGTTCATATCTCTATAGCTTGACAATAGATCTCTATTATAACCAAACCAGTATGCGTTTCTACCACTCTCTTAGTTTTTCGCTATTTATCATATTCAAGCATATATACATTATACTTTATATATTTGTATTGATATCTATAAATAACCCGTCGAGTTTAGTTTAATACTCGGTTCATTTGTATGGCGGCAAACGCACACCAATCAAAAACTCGATATTCTCTCCACCTAATTCTTGTTGAGTTATATCCTGGGGACCTCATTGTTGGCGATTTGCAGACCATCGGAGTCGTAGAGATGGAATGTTAAGCCCCATTTAATTGATATAAGGCTTCAGACATACATTCAGCTGAGTCTCCCTAATACATTCTGGGTTAGCTCATCTTTTCTCTAGTGTAAATGAATAATGTTATATTTTAGGGCTCACGATCCAATCGTCTTATGTTCAAGTTTTAATTAATATTATTTTAATACAAACTGATAATGTGAATTTTGAAGCGAAAAAATAAATTTTGTAATACTCAAAATCAAGAAATATCATGATTTTCAGACAGTGTGATTTATGTATGCGAATATATTCGGAATGGTCGAATTTGCGAAAATTTTAAATCAGGCCTTTTTTGTAGAGTATTCAATTTCCTACAAAAAACTGTGTCAAATATTTCTTAACTCTCATTAGTTATTATGTCCCGGGAAAAAATCATCAAGCCTGATCATGCTTGATTATGCATGATTCAAGTATGACCGTGAATGATCCAGGCATGACCGGGCACGACTTATGCAAGGGCAGGCAGGATCATGCAACGACATTTTCAACCATGCATGACAAGGCAAGAATAGTCATGCATCATTCATGTAATATCATGCATGACCAAGCTTAATCATGAATGATTATGCCTGAATTTGCATGATTCAAGCAAAGGCATGCATGTCCATGTAAATCCAAAATTTGTAACGGGTAAAATTGGTTTTAAAAATAAAATATACGAGGAGTAATTAATTAGTTGATTAATATCGAAGAAAACGTCAAATCAATTTTACATGTCGCCAGAAACTCGGAAGTTAGACGAACCAGGATTTATATTGAAGAAATTAGTGATTTAAAAGTATGACTAATTTTAATCCACAAGAGAATTAATTATTAGAACCATTAATTAATTAAAATTTAAGGTACAAATTATAAACTAACCCTTTTTGCTCGGTTTAGCTCGCCGGAGTCCAGGGTTGAAAAGGGGTCTTTTCAATATAGACGGTTTTTAATTAAACAGTCAACAAAACTTTATTTAAACAAGAAAAAGAAGTCCTTTCCAAAAGAAAGAAAACACAGGTTTAAACAAAAAAATAAACTAGGATTTATTTAAATAATTTACATTGGCTTCAAGCCCTGTTCTACTACCTCTTCCAATGATTAACATCAATAATTAAACGCGGTTTTTACAATATATAATCTCGGTTATTATTATTTAAACAACTTATCACGGTTTATTGTTTTTTAAACAATTTATCACGGTTAAACTTATGGTTTTACATAAGAATTCACGACCGATATGTCCCAAGTTATTGATAGTCAAAGTCAAAATGGGATTTTTTGCTTCCCTGGCGGTTTTGAATCACCCTGGAAACAGCCTGAAAACAGCCTGGGAGTGGGAAAACGGTGGAATCACGGGTGGTTACATGGTGGGTTTGTGCTATTTTATCACCCTGATTTCAGGGTGGTTACACGGTGTTTCCACGATGGTTACACGGTGTAACCACCGTGGAATCAGGGTGTATTCACCGAGATTCCATGGTGTATCCACGGTGATTACGCGGTGTACGTGGAGTCACGGTGGGTACACCGTGTAACCACCGTGGAATCAGGATGGGTACACCGTGTAACCACCGTGGAACCACGGTGATAAAATGAAAAAAACCCACCATGGATCCACCGTGATTCCAGGGTGTTTCCAGGGTGGTTCCAGGGTGATTCAAAACCGCCAGGGTTTGATCAATGATAACTACACGCCAAATCGTCGTAGAGACTTTATGAGGGCGGCTAATTAAAGGGCGTAAAATTACCTGACAGAGTTATCAGGTTCGATTATCAAAAAAAATTATTGAAGCCCATAAGCCTTTTTTACAACGAGCAAAAATTTTTAAAAATTTGTTTGCGTTGGTTTTCTTAGGATCACTCCGAAACCGTGCATGATAAAGAAATTCGAAGTCCAGATATAAAAACTAAAAAGTGGAAGCTACAATTTGCTTTTTTTATTTTTAATCTACAACCAGAATGTTAAAAAACACTCAAAAATTTGCAATTTTATTTATATCTCTTAATTTCTGTGACTAGTGTAGGAAACCATATAGGAATCCATCTGAGAGCGCCATGTTCAAACTCACATAAAAATCTAGGCTGGATTCCCATATGGATTTTTTAGATACACGGAAAATAAAAAATAGTAGTGGAAACTCTCTGAGATAGTACTGAGTACTTTCTGTAAAAAAAAAAAAATTTAGAAAGCACTGTATACTATCTAGACTGTATCCACTACTCTCTGGTTAGTACTGAGGACTTTCCCAGACAGAAACCACTAATATCTCATATAGTACGTTTTTGATAATTTAAAAAAAAAAATCGAAGGATACAAACAATCTTAAAATCACTGTTTTAATTATCAATTTAAAAAAAAAATCCCCGAAATCTTATAAAATTCATATCTCCCGATTGGCTGGATGAAAAAATTTGAAAAAATTCATGAAAAGCTTTTTCTAGGGGTACAAAAAAGTGCCCCAATTTCAGCGAAATCGAAGATGCAAGAGTCATTAGTAGGACGATTTGGCATGGAATGCCCCATATATATATATATATATATATATATATATATATATATATATATATATATATGGGGCATTCCACGCCAAATCGACCACTTTTGAACCCGACCCCTTTAGATTTGGCTGAAGATTTTTTCTCTTTTTCTACCCCATCAAAAACGTTTCTCATAATTTTTTCAAATTTTTTCAACCAACAGAAAGAAGTTATAAATTTTTGAAAAAAATGGCTTTTTTTACTTTAAATAGCTATAACTTTTTCAAAATTCGACTGATTGAGACGTTTTTTTTTCAAAAATTTTGTTTTTAAATGTAGTTTCTTTAAAAAAATACAAAAAAATTATTGCAACCTATCTTCATTGTTTTTTTTTTGTAGATTTTCAGAAAAAATCAAAAATTTTTCGATGTTTACCATTTTTGATTTTTTATTTTTTATTTTTATATAAAACTTTGACATTTCCTGCAGATCCTCAAATTTTTTCAGAGTGATGTTTTTTCGATTTATTTTTTTTTTCCAATTGAAAAAAAAATTTTTTGCAACTATCATTATTTCTCATAACACGATGCTAAAAATTTTTGAGAGTGCTCAGAAAACTTTTAAACTTGGAAAAAAAAATTAAAACAAAAAATTTCAATGGTAATCCTCGAAATAATTTGAATTTTATTCGAAAAATCAAGTTTAAAAATAGAAGGACCGTCTAAATAATTTTTTTGTATTTTTTCCCGAAAAATACATTCAAAAACGAAGAAAATGCAAAAAACAAGTTTTCGTTTGGTCCATTTTTGGACAGATGCTGGCAATTCCAAAAAAAAAATCTTTTAACCATAAAACAATGAGTGTAAAAGGAATTTTTTGGAATTGCCAGCATCTGTCCAAAAATGGACCAAACGAAAACTTGTTTTTTGTATTTTCTTCGTTTTTGAATGTATTTTTCGGGAAAAAATACAAAAAAATTATTTAGACGGTCCTTCTATTTTTAAACTTGATTTTTCGAACAAAATTCAAATTATTTCGAGGATTACCATTGAAATTTTTTGTTTTTATTTTTTTTTCCAAGTTTGAATGTTTTCCGAGCACTCTCAAAAATTTTTAGCATGGTGTTATGAGAAATAAGGCTATTTGTAAAAAATTGTCTTTTCAATTGGAAAAAAAAATATAAATCAAAAAAACATCACTCTGAAAAAATTTGAGAATCTGCAGAAAATGTCAAAGTTTTATATATAAAAAAAAAAATCAAAAATCAAAAATGGTAAACATCGAAAAATTTTTGATTTTTTCTAAAAATCTACAAAAAAACAAGAATGATAGGTTGCAATAATTTTTTTGTATTTTTTTTAAAAAACTACATGCAAAAAAAAAAATTTTGAAAAAAACAACGTCTCAATCAGTCGAATTTTGAAAAATTTATAGCTATTTAAAATAAAAAAAGCCATTTTTTTCAAAAATTTATAACCTTTTTTGGTTGGGTGAAAAAATTTGAAAAAATTATGAGAAACGTTTTTGATGAAGTAGAAAAGAGAAAAAATTTTCAGCCAAATCTACAGGGGTCGATTCAAAAGCGGTCGATTTGGCGTGGAATGCCCCATATATATTAGACTAAGCCAAAAAAATCGACAATTTTTCTTTTTTAACGAAACTGTGAAAATATTATTTGAGATGACAAAAAAAATTATTTTTTGATCCGGTTGAATTTTTTATATGTGTTTGTACATATAAAAAGACACTTAATACTAAATTTTGAGCCCTTAATTTTCAAAAATCTTGGAGATATGAATTTTGGAAAATCGTGAAAAAATAACGATGAGGTAATTTTCAGAAATTTATAACTCCTGATTAAATTATTGTAATTTCGTTTTGGCGGTGGCTATTTTCTTCACGTTTAAATGTAGTTTTCGGAAAAAAAAATTAGAAAAAAATATTTTTTTTCTTTTACACCGTTCTTTCCTACATTTTAACTCAAATTTTGACTTTTTTTGAAGACCGACATTTTTAATTTTTTTGAGGGAAATATATGTTTTACTAGACTGTAAAACAAATTTTATAAGCCCTTCGTCAAAGTGGGATTTAAATATCTTCGATTTTTTAAGCAACTTTTTTGCATTTTTTAAATAAAAAATTCGAGTTTTTTTGAAGATTTTTTAATTTTTTACTGTTACGTTTTGGGAATTACCCCAAATTAATTAAAAATGGAAATAATTTTTAATTATAAAATTTAATCTAATTAAAGGTTTGGCCTCGTTAGAGTGTCTATAGACCCCCGATGGGCCCTGGTCGTTAATTATTTTATTTTAATTATTTATTTATTTAATCTTCACGATTTAAAAATATTTTCGTTGCCGATTCCAATTCGAAAATATTTATTTTTATAATAGTAGGTGAATGGTAGGAAAATCGGTAGGAAATTTAAAGGGAACGTGAACTGCTATTGAGCGCTCAGGTTTATAGGACTATAGTGTAAGTGATAATATTGGGGTGCCAATTGGCACCCCAAAATAAGGTTGAATTAATTTAGGATTTATTGTAGTTTATTAATTACTTATGAAGCAGAGGTTCGAGCTCCATGAGCTCTCTCCCAAGACTGACTATTTAGTCATTATAAAAATATAATAAAGTCAACAGAGTTGACAAAATGTTGACGCTGCATCTCAGGTTCCCTGTGAGAGAATCGTCATGGCCCGAGTCTCATGCATCGTCATCTGTTTTGTCTACCCGCGAGCCACAGCGACTCTTATCGTAACCCATTTCCGTTACATTGCAAAAAAATTAATTTATTAAAAATAATTAATTTAATTTAATCAATAAAATATTACGGGAACGTAACATCACCAAAATTCCAATGTAAATATTATTTGTTTATATTTGCAAAACAACTTCAATTAATTCTGCGATTATTCCCGCCAATCCCAGAGTGGGCCGACCTTTCCTTCTACTTTTTTTTTATCAATTGAAAATAAAATTTTTTCCCAGCTGGGGATATTTTACAAAACATTACTCTGGAAATTTTTGAGGATTTATAGAAGACTTTAGGATTTAAAAAACTTAGAAGTAAACAAAAATTAAAAGTGGCAATCCTCGAAAAAATTTGGATTTTTTTCAAAAAACTAAAAAAAATAGAAAGCACCTGAAAATAAATTTACTGTATTTTTTCCAAATACTACATTTAAAAAAAGAGAGAATGAAAAAAAATTTGCCATTTGGTCGAATTTTCACCAAGTCACAGGCTTTTGGAATGGCGATATGAGTTTGATTTATTTTTCGAAAGCCCGTGACTTGTTCAAAAATAGACCAAATGGAAAGTTTTTTTTTTCATTCTCTTTGTTTTAAGGTATAATATTTGAAAAAAAATACAATAAAATTATTTATAGGTGTTTTCTATTTTTTTTTTCATTTATTTGAAAAAAATCTGTCTATCAGTTGACCCTGCGGGCCAGCCCTAAAACTTCCCGCTGTTTTCAAGCTCCTTGAGCTCGTAAACATTGTTGTGAATACATTTTCAAGCTCTTCGAGCTCGAAAATACGTTTGTATTCCATTGTTTTCGAATAAATCGTTATTTATCAATTCTTTCTCCCACGATATCCCACGAACGAATTAACCGATCGAGACGCTTGAGGTGGCAATCAAAAGCTTTCATCGAGTTCTAGAGCTGATTAGATTTTTGAATTGATCGATTCGATAGTTTCCGAAATATTCACGAAAAACGAAAAAAAGCGATTTTTTTTCATTCTTTCGTCGACGATATCTCTCGAACGGATTATCCGATTAAGACGGTTGGGGTGGCAATCGAAAGCATTTTTCGAGTTCTAGAGCTGATTAGATTTTGGAATTAATTGATCCAACAGTTTTCACAATATTAAAAAAAAACGAAAATAAAATTTTTTGTTTTTTCGTATTTCTTAAATATCTCAGAGTTTATTTGACTAAATGGTCTAAAATTTTTTTGAAAATCTAAGTTCAGAAAATATCTTTCGAATGCCGCAAGAACCATCTAAATCAGTTCATTCATCAAAAAGATATCCCTGATTAAAAAAAGCGATTTAAAACGATTCGAAATGAAAAATTTTAAATACTTTTTAATGCTTTTGAATACCTTGAATACTTTTGAATCCCTCTTCTTATGGGCATTTAACATTGCAAATCTTTTTAAATCGCTTTTTTTAATCAGGGATGAGAGGTTTACATCCATAGACACACACACACACACACACACATACATACATACATACATACATACAGACATCGCTCTGAAAATGTCAGAATAGCATCCTAGCACCTTCAAATGTCGACATATGATGAAAACCCGGTTTTTGAAAATCGGGGTGAAACCAATAACTTCCCGAATTTTTTGAAAATCGTCGATTTTCTCAGCGGGAAGTTGTAAATCCAAATTTTTCCGAGGATTGCCACTTTCAATTTTTGTTTTCTTCTAAATTTTTCAAATTCTAAGGTCTTCTATAAATCCTCAAAAATTTTCATAGTAATGTTTTGTAACATAAGCCCAGCTGGGAAGAAATTGTATTTTCAATTGAAAAGAAAAATAGTAGGAAAAGTCTGCCCACTCTGGGATTGGCGGAAATCATCGCAGAATCAATTGAAGTTTTTTTCGAGAAAATAAAAAAAGTAAACTTTGAGAAAATAACGGTTTTTCCAAAAACAGGGTGGCAGGCCCAAAAGTGGCCTAAAATTGGCTGGGCAAGCAAACATCGACCTTTACGTGGTACCACTATAAGTACCGCAAGGGAAACCAACGATGTCACTGCCGATCCTGAGAGATTTGTTTATTGTTTTGCAAAGCGTCAAAGAAAGTGATAGTCTCTAAGAGGCCACTTAAGTATTCAAGGGTTCTGAATATATAGTTATATATGGGGCATTCCATGCCAAATCGTCCTACTGATGACTTTTCCATCTTCGATTTCGCTGAAATTGGGGCACTTTTTTGTACCCCTAGAAAAAGCTTTTCATGAATTTTTTCAAATTTTTTCATCCAGCCAATCGGGAGATATGAATTTTATAAGATTTCGGGGATTTTTTTTTGTAAATAGCCATAACTTAGTGGAAAGTTGTCCGATTTGGATCTTTTTTTTTTTTCAAAATTCGTGTTTTTTGATGAATTCTCTAAAAAATTTATGCAAAAAATTATTTAATATGTATTTGATTGTTTTTTCTTAATTTTAAACTTAAAACAGCGATTTTAAGATTGTTTGTATCCTTCAATTTTTTTTTTAAATTATCAAAAATATTACTCCCCAAAACATGAATTTTAAACCTAGTCTCGTAATGGGATAATGATCGGTTATAATTTTTTTTTTAATTTTGAAATTAATTACATTTTATTTTTTTGTCTTTTTTTATTATTTATGTATTATTATACGCGGTTTAATGAGATGATATCTGAAAGAATACCATACATTATGATAAATAAAAATTAAAATAAACAATTAAAAATTAAAATAAACAATTAAAGTTAAAATTTAAAGTTCTAGGTTTAATTTTATTTATAACTTTTATAAGGTTTTTTTCATTTTTTGTGGCGTTTAAATATTTTACAA
Organism: Microplitis mediator; assembly: GCF_029852145.1. NCBI lineage: Eukaryota > Metazoa > Arthropoda > Insecta > Hymenoptera > Braconidae > Microplitis > Microplitis mediator. The sequence goes on from NC_079971.1 coordinate 9,381,009, forward strand.
GAATAAGTCTCAGTTGAGCTAGATATCAATTTCATTGTAAGAGATCCATCTGTATTTGGCATAGCGCAATGATACTTTTGTGTACCGGTGATAGTTTTAGCTTTGGAATAACGTATATTTAAAGTCTCCGTTGCTTTTTCATAATCTGCAGTAGTTGAATATCTTACTTTGATTTTTGGCAAGTTATTTGGTTGCACAGCCCATTGATACAATTCTTGGGGGTTTGATATTTGTTTATCAAATGGTAGTTGAAGACTAGCTCTTGCTGCAGCTCGTTTTAGTGTTCCTCCTACACCGTCACAAGGTCCTTTGCCATGGTAACTGGCAAAGAAATGCCATTCAGCATTTACTTCAAAATCTTCTTTGTGATAATATAAATTAACAAAGTTTTTGAAGTTTTTGAATTGTTGCGGAGCTCCATCGGAAGAGTAATAGATCTTTTTAGCAGTGTCGGACAAAGACTTTATAAAATCAGTAACGATTTTCAAAAAGACGTTAACTGCAGTCGAGTCATGTATGCTACAGTCCGATATGATCACTAAACTTCTGTGCAATAATTCGTTATTGTTCTTAAAATAAATTTTAACTTATAGTCACTTAATTTTTAGAAGCGTATCGCGAAATGGAATTAAGAATCAAAATGAATGTCAGATGACAGACGAACGCAGCACCACATAGTGGTTGAGTGGTTAAATACTAACGACACCAGTGACCATCACAAATGTTCTTTTTTTTGTATATGGGTCATTTCAAACCAAATTACCAGATTTTGAAAATTGTATTTTTAGATTCAGTAGATTTTTTTGTTTTTGTACGAATCAAAAGACACCTACCCCTAAATTTTTAGCCCTTAATTTTGAAAATCCTCGAAGATATTAATTTGTGAATATCACAAAAAAATAACGGAATGGTAATTTTCAGAAATTATGAACTACTGATTAGTTATTATTCTATATATTCTGACTAGTTATTATTCTTTATATTGAAATTTCGGTAGGAAATCGCCAATAGTACATAAATAATCAAAAAAGACAAAAAAATAAAATGTAATTAATTTCAAAATTAAAAAAAAATTATAACCGATCATTATCCCATTACGAGACTAGGCTTAAAATTCGTGTTTTGGAGAGTAATATTTTTGATAATTTAAAAAAAAAAATCGAAGGATACAAACAATCTTAAAATCGCTGTTTTAAGTTTAAAATTAAAAAAAAATAATCAAATACATATTAAATAATTTTTTGCATAAATTTTTTAGAGAATTCATCAAAAAACACGAATTTTGAAAAAAAAAAAGATCCAAATCGGACCACTTTCCACTAAGTTATGGCTATTTACAAAAAAAAATCCCCAAAATCTTATAAAATTCATATCTCCCGATTGGCTGGATGAAAAAATTTGAAAAAATTCATGAAAAGCTTTTTCTAGGGGTACAAAAAAGTGCCCCAATTTCAGCGAAATCGAAGATGGAAAAGTCATCAACAGGACGATTTGGCATGGAATGTCCTATATGTATATGTATATTAGGGTGCTTCGTTTCCGTCGAAAGTATTTTTTTCGATGCTCATCAAGCAAAATCTTGTTTTTTATGCTGAAACAAAAATTCCTGCCAAGTTTGAGCTCTTAATTTCAATTTCAAGTACATTCCATTTGATTTCAAAGATTTCTCATTTAAAATACACGTAAATTAAATTTTTTTTTTTTTAATTTCTAATACTCAGCTGCGTTTTATGATATCGATGTAGGTTTGGTCGCAAATTGTAGGGCATTTGGTGTTCTTCAAAAGTGCCCATAGTTAGTTAGCTGTAATTCCAGCTGTTTTACTTGTGTCCGTTGCGGAACTCATTCTTCCTATGAAATTGACCTTTATTGGCTTGCAGAATGTAAACCAATGAAAGTACACTAAAAATGTTAATGGAAATTTTATAGGAAATTTTATTCCCTTCAAAAAAAGTCTCATGAGTCAAGTCGCTCAAGTCTATAGTTACTGAGTTATAGTAATTTTAATAATTTGAAAAATATAATATCAATTGTAATTGTTTTTTTTTATATTTTATTTTTCAAATTATTAAAATTACTATAACTCGGAAACTATAGACTTGAGCGACTTGACTCATGAGACTTTTTTTGAAGGGAATAAAATTTCCTATAAAATTTCCATTAACATTTTTAGTGTACTTTCATTGGTTTACATTCTGCAAGCCAATAAAGGTCAATTTCATAGGAAGAATGAGTTCCGCAACGGACACAAGTAAAACAGCTGGAATTACAGCTAACTAACTATGGGCACTTTTGAAGAACACCAAATGCCCTACAATTTGCGACCAAACCTACATCGATATCTTCAAACGCAGCTGAGTATTAGAAATTAAAAAAAAAAAAAATTTAATTTACGTGCATTTTAAATGAGAAATCTTTGAAATCAAATGGAATGTACTTGAAATTGAAATTAAGAGCTCAAACTTGGCAGGAATTTTTGTTTCAGCATAAAAAACAATATTTTGCTTGATGAGCATCGAAAAAAATACTTTCGACGGAAACGAAGCACCCTAATGTATATACACTAATGCAAAAAATTAATGGAGCGGAAAAATTTTATAAATTTTTTAGTGATTTTTGGAAGGCTGTAACTTGGTAAAAAATAATCGTATCGAGATTTTAAAAAAAGCATTTTATAGCTTAAAATCTCTTGTTTTGGTGCATATTTTTCAAAATTTTCTAAAAGCTCCGGTTATTTCGCAAACATGAGAAATACCGCGAGACAAAAAATTTCTAAATTTTTTTTTTTTTCCGAAGAGCCCACGGACCGCGGTAAAATTCTTTCAACTAAATAAATGCATAGCTCGTTTAGCAAATTTATTCAACTTCAATTTGGCATTTCTTTAACCGTGTAGGACGATTTGTCGCAGAGATATCAGCCTTCAAACAGAAAATGATCCTTTTGGCTTTGATCATCGATATTTGAGGTACCAATAACAATAAAAACAATAAAATTGGGTAAGTTTTGAATAAGCAAAAAAACCTAAAAATTGAATTGAAAAATAAAAAAGTATGTAAATAACTAGTTATTTCTATTTCTCGGGTTGTATTTTTATTCATTATGATACAAATTGATGGTAAAACAATTGAGAAGGTTTATTATTAATATTCAAGGGTCGCTCGAAAACATCCAAGAGACAGCACTCGGAAACATTCAAAATTCTTGAGTGACGTTTAAATATTTTAATTTTGAGCTTAAATTTTCAGGGTAGTCATGATTTCATAAATATAAATTATAGCTGCCTCGAGAAAGAAGAAATTTAGAACAAAAAAATCCTAATTTCGATCATTTTTGATATTTTCAAAATTCGTGAGCGGCCTTTCAAAAATTTTTTATCGAGCTGATTTTTGGAGAGGCGTCTTGAAACATCTTGAACCAACAAATTTTCGTTAGAGACTTGAAAAAAAAAATAGTTGGTTTTTTTGGGCCACCCTAGTATATATATATACAAAGGTAATAAATACCTATATGTGTGTGTGTGTGCGTGCACGTATGCACGCACTTCGGTTTAAAGTGTATCAAGGAAATAAACTAAGACGTCATGTCGTTTACTTTGTCTAAACGACTTATGACTATCGAATACTATTCCTTGATTACTAGATTTTGACCTGGATCAGTCAAAAAGACAAAAAGCTGGACGAATAGTCATACTCTAGAGCACCTTGAAAGCCGGTGGACCGTAGGGCCAAAATGGCTGAGAGCTGTGCATGCATGGAAAAGTCTGATGTGCTCGGGGTTTAACTTCTAGTTTCAAAGTCAGAGTACAAGCCAGAGTTCCTGAGATCGTGAGTTCATGCTAAATCTCGAAATAAGAACAAGAGTTTAAAAACTCTTAAAGAGGGCAAATAAATAAATGACTCTCCCCAATACGACCTCGGGGCTCGAGAAGTAATACATTGAGGTGTGTGTGTGCGGGTGCGTACGCGCATATATATATTATTAATAAATGAACTATGTTCATTTAAAGATTGGCGATTTTGAGCATTAAGTGTTCCTCAAAAAGAAACTTTAAGTGGTTATCAAAGTGAAGTGTAGTTCGATCTTGTGGGCCAAGGCGCTACACAAGCCGGAGTGACTACACATGCGATAGCGGAGCAAAGTCTCCAAAAGAATACTACGATTCTGTGGACTCAAGCAAGTACACAGACCTGAGAGAGTATTCAATTGAACGCAGTGAGGGCTAAAACCCCTTGTATAGTATCACAATCTTGTGGACCCATTAGGGTTACACAAGCCTGAGGGGGTACTACTCAGCCATCCCTAGGTCTCTTCCATAAGTAAAAACAACTTTTGAGTTGAAAGGAAAGACAAGGGTCAGCAAAGTTATTCTACTTCATTACTCCCACGCAAATAATTCTGGTGAAAGTAACTTAGGAGAAGCGACGCATGTTTACTTTGGAGGCTTTTAATAGACCGCCCCAATCCGAAGCTGGGTATGTTATAATTTGTACTTGTACAACGCTGTGGACCTCTGTTAAGGAAACTACGAGCAGAAAGTAATGTTGTGGAATGTAGCAGCTAATGTGTAAGTATGTTCTAGTGGGGCGGAACAGAACGCATATTGGCTTGGGCGGGCAGCCAAACGCTACCAACCTTAAAGGTGATGCCAATCACTCAAAATACATGAAAAAACTTGAATGATTGTTGAATATATAATAGTGAAATATAAGGTCTGCTCCCTTCGGGGGCAGGCATTTCACTTTAATCGATTTTGAATATATAAGTGATTAACTAGCTTTATGTCCTGCAACAAAAGGCGAAATTTTTCCTTTTAATCGATTTTAATTGATTATATGTGGATTTATTGTCTTATGGTCCCTGGACCTAAGGCAATTTTTTTCACTTTAATCGATTTTTTGTAACGCAATGATAGTCAACAGCTATTATATGTCAACAGTGGACTGATACCACCTGCAATAGGCCAAGGCCCTGCAAAAATTTTTGATTATCATAGAATTGCGAAAGCAATAAGTATAAAATTTTTCAGGGGAAACTCGTCTAAGTATCAGCTCCCAGACAAAACTTAACCCTTTCCTTCCCGCTCCAAAACACTAATTACGCTTTTTCTTTTTCACAGGTAGCAGCCAAACTAATCGAAACTTTCTTCCCTACAGGCACAACCAAGAGTTTAGCGACTCAAATAGCAACAATTAACCATGGCTTTCTCTTCTCATGATAAATTATCCGCATTGGACTGGCGTTCGGATTATGCGGCATCAGTCCGCATGGGAGGGGAGTCCCATGGTGATCTTAAAACAAATGAAGACACCTGGACATCATCATCATCATCATCATCATTATCGACGACGACTAACACCACGCTCGTTCGAAGGAGTGCCAGAATGGCAAGCCGTGTTGTTGCTAAAAATTTGATCGCCAAGCCCCCTGGTACCCCCGTTAATCGCCGGAACGAGAGTCGGGAAACGCGGACGCGCCTAGGTAAAATCACGCGACCAAAGAAACTAGTAAACGCGAAACGGGATTCAACACTTAATAAAGATTCAGTAGTAAATGTACAAATTGCTGCTACAACCGGGGAGAGGCCATTTGCGGCCATTTGTCTAACTAATCCAAAATATAATATGATACACATTTCGCAATTAAGCGAAATAGAAATTCACATCACGCAAATAGAAAAGGTAGCACAGGCATTAAGGGGAAACAAGGTTTTATTCGGGATGGACACGAACGCTAGATCAATTAGATGGGACCCAGAATCAAATGAAAAGGGAAAAAAACTAGATGATTTTATAGATGACTATGGGTTAGAGATCTTAAATGTAAAGAGGGAGGGTCAAACTTATTCCTGGGTTTCAGGGGAGTCATACATAGACGTCACCTTAGCCACCCCAAAACTTGCACGGTACGTACGGGACTGGTCCATCAAACGCGAGTAGGTGCAAAGTACCGACCACTATGCGATCGATATCAGCCTAGGAATTCCAAGAAATCGGGAGGGTCTCGATGGGCCGGATCCCAAGCGGTTCAACCTTGCGTTGGCTGACTGCGAAAAGTTCCGTGAGAAACTACCAGAACTTGCAAGAGTGAATCTTGAGGGCCTAGCGCTGGAAACGGTCGAGGACGTAAAAAAGTATACCGATGCACTTACTAAAACCATTATAGAATCACGCGAATTTGCTATCCCGCGGAAGAAGCCACACGTAAAGTTATACTCGTGGTGGACCAGAAAACTAACAAAAGAAAAGAGAGTAGTTTACCAAGCTTGAAGGGGATTTCAGAGGGAGACAGATGAAGGGAAAAAGACAGAACTTAAAGTGACTTACTTACGACTTTGCAAGACATACTCAAAACACATTAAAAGACAGAGAGAAAACAGCTGGCGAGAGTTTGTCACGTCGAACGGTAACAAGGAGCACTGGGACATCATTTACAAGCTCCAGGCAGACAAACACCGAGTTAACAGAGTGCTCAACACACTCCGGCGTGACGGACGTTCCACAGAAAGCTTTAAGGACACAGCTAGCTGCTTTCTCAACACACACATTGTGGACGACAAACCAGACGAAGAGACAGAGGAACAGAAGGTAACCCGGGAGAATTCAGAGACGCCACCAGACACCGTGGACGCCGACTTATTCACCCCGCGCAAACTATACAGAATTTTAAGAACCTTTTCAAAATAAGAAAGCATCCGGACCAGATAGTAGAAAACGACGTAATTAAAAGGGCGGGAGTCATTTTATCAAGGGAATTTTTGGACTTATATAATAGATGCCTAGAGTTAGGAGTTTTTGCTACCGCATGGAAAAAGGGTGGGATTATTATGCTCCTTAAGAGCAGTGGCAAAGACGCGAGTGACCCAAAATCTTGTAGGCCAATATGTTTACTTTCGGTAATCGGAAAGGTATTTAAAAGATTGTTAAAGTCGAGACTCACAACCACAGTCTTAGGTGGGGATAAGAACTCCAGTCAACAATTTGGTTTCATGGCCAAAAGATCGACTGAAGATGCAATCGTTGAGATGCGCCGCTTGCTAGATTCGACAACAGAGAATCTGGCAATCGGACTTCTCTTCGATATTTCTGGCGCCTTTAACAACGTGTAGTGGCCGCGAGTACTCGAGGGTTTAAAGAAACGGGAATGCCCCAAAAATGTTTACAAGGTAGTACAGAGTTATTTTAAGGATAGGACAGTCGCACTGTCATGGGGGTTCGGGAAAAAAAAGAAAAAGCCAACAAGGGGATGTCCACAGGGACCAGTCTTAGGGCCGCTATTTTGGAACATTATGTTCAATGACTTGCTTAAAGAATTAGAATTATCAGATCACGGGAGTACATTTCTAGCTTATGCCGACGACTTCCTCGTCATCATAGAAGGAACATCACGTGCGGACATCGAAAGAATAGCACAAGGGACGGTAGATTCAATACTGGAATGGTGTCGTTCCGCGAAACTTACGCTGTCGGAGTCCAAGACCGAAGTGATATTCCTCACGAGAGATTACACCCGACGCGGTCCACGCAAGGACAAAGGTCCGTACCCGAGAAGGAGGAGGAGAGGACTACTAGACCGCGGTTCAACTGGCATCCACCTAGTTGTTGTCGGCGCATCTGGGCATGGGTGTGTAGAGCTCACGAATTGTGAGGACTCTATGCACCTCAGGTGTTAGTCCGAAGTTAGGTGAGTGTGAGAATGTGTGAGGAATGGACGAATGAATGTGAACAAAACTGGATGTCTTCTTCGGAAGGCAGGGGAAAGAGACCACGTCCCCTCTTGACCAAGTGGTATGTCGACCAATACATAATTGGTACTATGGGAGGCCCATTCCAAGCCCCACTTCGACCAGACTCTCTTTATTTCTTGAGATGGAAGGAGTGTTGTGGGCCCACGTGAGGTTGGTCTCGTAGTGGCTGTGGTTAAATACCATACGCAATGAGGATTTTTGATTATACCTCCGGTTAATGACCACTCTGGGTTTCGGCCGAGAGTGTCGCTAACAGTGTAGAAAAGATGGGATTTTGCAGCGCGTTTATGCCCAAAAGGGCGAGGAAACGGCTTCCGTGGAGGAGGTGGACTTAGGTTCCGTTACATTAATTAATTCTCCAAAAAAGGCGAAAATTTCATGAAGTCAATCATCTTAAAATTTTTTTGTATTTTTTTCTGGAAAGTACAGTCAAGGACTAAAATTTTGAAAAAACGAAGCCCCAATTAGTCAATTTTTGAAGAAGTTATAGCTAATCGGAAAAACAAAAGCCGTTTTATTAAAACACTCATAACTTTTTTTTGGTTGGGTAAAGAAATTTGAAAATTTCCTGAAAAATGATTTCAATGGGGTAGAAAAGGAAAAAAAATTTCAGCCAAGTCGAAAGGGGTCGAGGTCGAAAGTAGTCGATTTGGCGTGGAATGCCCAAATATATATTAGGGTGCTTCGTTTAGAACGACTTTTTTTTTCAAGTCCATTGACAGGATAATGTTCTAAACATATAAAAAGAAATCTCATCAAAGGTGAGCTCTTAATTTTAATTTTAAGTACTATTTAAATGAATTTGAAATCTTCCCACTCAAGGATGTTGTCTAGTTGCCTGAGTCGAAATTTAAAGCCCATTTAGAACCTTCTAAAGTCGGATCTATTTCGGACTTGGAGGCTCTAAATAGAGCCTGTTTCTATGTTAAATTAGAACCGATTTTGGTCCCTGAGGTGCTACAAATTTCCGTTTTCAGCACTTGAGGGCTCAATCTAGGACCTGATAAAAAACTAAAAATGGTCGATAAAAAGCCAACAATGAAGCTTAAAAATGTCTGACGCCAGACACGAGGATTTATACTATTATTATTATTATCATTTCGTTTTAGTAAAATGCTGAGGGGGTTATCCCCAGTAGTCTGACTTTACCGAGGGCCTCACCTCAGCGCCAAATCCTTACTGCTGCGATGCTTCATCAACAAGATGATCAGAATGCGCAGCCGGCCAAGTTTCGTTGCCTAAGTAGACGGAGGGATCCAAGAATTACAGCCTTTTGCATCCGCGATGCCAGAAACTCAACTTGCGCCGAACAAGTTGGTATTCTAGCCAGTTCAGACACAATAGACTGTTTCATCCCTCCTAGGACGCCAACAATGAGTACGACAAGCTTGACACGGTAGCTTGGGTAAAGTTTGCCAATTTCAAACAGGAGATCCTGATATATTTCGTGTTTGTGCTCTTCTTTAACCGTGATGTTATATTCAGCAGATGCTGAAAACTCAATGACATAAATGTCACGAGTGGTCTTATCGAAGAGCACAATATCAGGTTTATTGTGGTCGATTTTCCACGTTGTTGCGAATGGCACGTTCCAATAAATACGGCAACGGTCATTCTCACCAGGTTGCGGAATATCTCCTGGCAGACAAGGCAGCATTGGTGTTTTATCGATACCGTGCGTATGTCTAATGTGGTAATACAGTACTCGCAGAGCAGCATTGTGACGCTAAACGTATGCACTTCTTGCCAGCACAGGACATGCTGACAAGAGATGCATCAGCGTCTCAGGATGTTGCTTACACAACTTACACAAAGTGTTGGGTAGCTGCATCTGAAGTACTTTTGCACGGTATTCGAGAGTGTTGATTACACCATCTTGGCAGGCAAAAATATATCCTTCGGTCTCGGACATCAGGCTAGCTGACATAAGGAAGGTAAACGTCAACTGGGTAGACAAGCCATGATCACGCACGTGTTTAAAGAACACGCTGTGCATGAACTTGTCCATGTGTGTACTGAGCAGTTTTTGCTGCTCAGCATTCCTGACGATACTTTCAAATTCCTCCTTAGGGAGTTCAATGAGAGGGTTTACTCTTCCGAGACCGAGGGATTTTGCCGCGTACTTTGCTGCCTTATATAAAAACGCTCCATTATGCCTATTTTCATGACTATGAACAATTTGCATGAGGAAGTCGTCTTCATCTGCTGTGAAATTGATAACTTCGTATGTTAAACCCAAAACCAAACGATCATGTAGACGCTCCAAGCTCTGTATACCTCTCTCTCCGATGTGCCGGGAAAGGTAGAATCTGGTGACTGAGAATTCGGGGTGCATGCACCGATTGATGTTCATTACCTTACGCGTCTTGATATCGAGATCTCTAAGCTCTTTTCGGGTCCATTTAAGGACACCGAAAGAGCAGAGAAGCACTGGAACAGCGAGCATGTTCGTTGTGGAGACTTTGTTCTTTCCGGAAAGTTCTGATGACCAGATTTTCCGGAGTCTCCGCCCATACTCGCTGCAGAGAGTCGTTTTGATTTTCAAGACGTTCTGCATAGGACTCTCGTTAATCCCTAGATATTTGTACGACTCTCCGGCCTCAAGATGGTCAATGACGCTCCCGCCTATTAACTCGACATCTTCACACACATTAGAGCACTTACTCTTCACCAGGTTAACGACCGCGCACTTGTCCAACCCAAAATCCATGCCGACATCCCGTGTCCCGTATACTCCCCTACGATATTCAAGGCTGTCTGAAGATGTTCCTCATCAGGAGCATATACCTTCAGATCATCCATGTAAAGTAAGTGGGTGATCGAATACTTCCGATCAATTGTTGGGCCCACTGAGTATCCACGGGTACGGCGTAGCGCAACCGATATTGGCAGCAGTGAGATGCAAAACAGCAGAGGGCTCAGGTAATCTCCCTGGAAGACACCTCGTTTGTACTTTAAAACTTCGGTCACACGTTTGTCGTTGCCACATGAAATGTGGCGCCTAAGTTGCATCGTACGCTGAATGCATCCCACTGTATCACGATTGACCTCAAGGCATTTGAGCAAAAAGAGCATAAGCTCATGAGATGTTGACTCGAATGTCTTGCGGTAGTCAATCCAGGCCATTGACAGGTTGCGCTGATAGTAGATCGCGTCTTGAATGACACAACGATCCACTAACAGATTCTCTTTGCAACCTGACAGGCTTCTTTTACTGCCACAATGTTCGTATATCTGCTGCCATACAGGTTCTATTACTTCCAGAATGCGATTATTTAAGATTTTAGTAAAAATCTTATAAGCCGCATTCAAACAGGTGATAGGCCTGTAGTTCTTTGGGTCAGACAAGTCACTTTTCTTAGGGATGAGCACGGTTCACCCTTCTACAAGCCAGCACGGAATAGGTTCGTTGCCTCTGATAAACGCTGTAAAAATCCGGGCTAGATGGCTATGGGTAGAAGTTAGTTTCTTCCACCAAAATAAGTTCATGTCATCCGGACCCGGAGCAGCTCAGTTCTTACCATTATTCAGAGCTGAACGAACTTTTTCCACGCTAACTTCAGGGCTCTCTTCATCAGCATTGTCGTTGCGGTGTTCTCGACAAAATGCTTTGAAGTCGTTGAGAGCTGGAGTGTCACGATTCACGTTTGGTTGATCACGATACAACCCGGACCAGAAAGCTTCGTTTCGCTCGATGGATGGGGAATTGCCAAAAACAGATGTCTTAGGTGCCAGAAAGCGTGAAGGACTTTACCGAAACAAAGATTTATCGATAAGCCGCTTCAGCTTTTTCTCTAGTGACTTTTTCGCAGTCACGAGAGCCCGCAACCTGGTAAGGGAATCTTCTTTGATATTAATACTCCTCATTCAGTGTATGATGCTGATATCGTAATCCAGCTGCAATACGGTGGACTTTAGGCGTAAACGCTTTACGAGCATTTACGTAATCACACACTGAATGCGGGAGACATGTTTCCAGAGATCATCAATCTTCAGTGAAAGCTGCCCAATGCGCCCTCTCATCTTAACCTCAGGAGAAGAATTATTTCTTCTTGCTAGAGATAAAAGTGAGGAAGCAGCATCATAAACAGCTTGATTGATGGTGAGTAGAGTAGAATCTTTCTGAATCCGAGTGGATAGTTCGTGGTTTTCCGTGTCAAGTAGATGTTTTGGGCAGTGTATCTTCGTAGAGATACATACTTGCCGTGTGTCAAAATCGGCGTCTTCGGAAGAACGGCGTCTCTCCTGATGTAACTGTGCTGTAAAAGGCAGATGGTGAAATACTCGTCTGTAGTTAACAAGGATCTTCGTGTTCGCCGGAGATGAGAGGCATAATCACGCGGATGTAGTTGCGAAAAATGGCTATGGTTAGGGTGAATTTCGCTCCAAAGAGCATACATTCTAGCCATATAGCCTCTCCGCTCCGGTTCACTGTTATTATAGCACATCAGTCCGTTGTTCGCCAAGGTCGTCATCGTTCGGAATCTCGGTGCTCCGCCCAGCTAGTGGGTAGCCCTCATCCGAGAAGGGCCGGTTGTGGGGAGCACTTCTGTGTTCAGGATTTTCTTGAACTCAGTATACTTTCATTGGGGAGTTAGCCCAATGTAAAGATTGTTGTGCGATTAATAGGCCAGCAGATGGAAGGCCGGCCTACTTTGCCCACGATGCGCCACGGGGTAAATAAAATCCCCACCGGCCGCACAACATGCACCGTAGGCATTACTATTATTATTATGATTATTCTATTTGATTGGATAGAATAGAAATAATTGTATTTATCAAATAGTTATTTCATTGTCCGGTAAAAGTGAATTATATATGGCCCTATATTAAAATTTTCAATATATACAAAGCCATGTATAGCAAGGTCAACTAAATTAAAAAAAAAAGACTTACTCAAATTCTGTATTTTTTTTTTTTTTGATGATACGGGAATCAATCAGATTTGTGATCTAATTAATTTCTAACCGAGTAGAAATTTTTAATTTAGACTACTAGGTAAAATATGAAGTAAAATATATTAAATAATGCGGTCATTTACGACAAATAACACGACAAGCGGCTCCAAGAGCACCATACGCAGAGCCACAGGCTCCAAAACGACAGCAGTCCACGGTTGCGGTCGAGGTCCACCATGGTAACTCTTCGACTCACCAGCGCTTGCCCCAAGACTCCAAACTCGACTACAGGGTCGACTCGTTCACGAGCGACGCCAAGTCTCAACTTCCTTACTTGCCAGTACTTGCATAACTATTACTCCATAATCTCCCACTCTAACTCGCTCGCTCCACTCCATCTCTTTCAATCCCACATTCTCGCTTCTCCATCCGTTCTTACCTTCACAAGCATACAAGCAGCGGACTCACGGGCCTTCCCGTGATGTAACTCCCCGTGCTATCCGTAGTAAGCGAATTGTTGGCTTCCTCGAGCATCGCAAACGAGGCCTACTATCCCCCCAATAAATGTACACGTATCCCAGCTAACCCCGGGTACCAACTTGAAGGGGCGGCGACATCTCAGTCGCACCTCTGTGATCACCACGTCAACCCCGAGGGCTAAGCCTGGGCCTAGTCGTCATCACTGGTCGGGAGGCACGTTATCTTGGCCACTATCCGCGACACAGCTAGACCTCCCCCGTTAAATCCACGCTTTACCACACCAACACTCCAAAACATACCACATACCGTACACGTACTCTATCACACACTTAACTTACCATACACACTTATACTCCATATGCTCAACTCACTATCTACTACGCTCAACTCAACACACATACTCACGTTATCTCTCTCTATCACACTGACTTACACGTACTCCAACCTTCAACTCCATCTTCTCGGCAATGTAACGTCACAATATATATATACTAGGGTGATTAAAAAAACAAACAAATTTTTTTTTTCTTCCAAACAGGTTCAAAAGTTTCGTTTAGATAAAAAAAGACGCCTGTGAAAATTAGAGCTTTTAATATTAATATTAACATTGTCCGCATTGCACTTTTCTATTTCCCATAAGAATAACATGGGAAAAATTTTTTTTACGTCTTCTGATTTTTTTAAGTAGCTAACGATGCGTCATAGGAATAATTGGAAGGCAATTTTTGTAGAAAATTGAATGCTCTACAAAAAAAGATTCCTATCATTTTTTCCGGAATCTATTTGTTCAAAAGTTATTTGAGGTTGAAGTCAAATTCATATTGAATTTTGAGTTTTTCTTACTTTTCCGGCGAAACTATCAGACCTATTACAAAATATTATGAGACCTTTTTTGTAGACAATTTTATTCCCTAGAAGTTATACTGAATAAAGTTTTTTCGAATTCCGGATTGTTTTCTAGTTATTTTTATTTTAATGTCATGCTTATAAAAAAAATAGTCTTCTGATCGATTTTAAGAGCTTGACATTAAAATAAAAATAACTAGAAAACAATGCAGAATTCGAAAAAACTTTATTCGATATAACTTCTAGGGAATAAAATCGTCTACAAAAAAAGTCCGATAATATTTTGTAATAGGTCTGATAGTTTCGCCGGAAAAGTAAGAAAAACTCAAAATTTAATATGAATTTGACTTCAACCTCAAATAACTTTTGAACAAATAGATTCCGCAAAAAATGATAGGAATCTTTTTTTGTAGAGCATTCAATTTTCTACAAAAATTGCCTTCCAATTATTCCTATGACGCATCGTTAGCTACTTAGAAAAATCAGAAGACATAAAAAAAATTTTTCCCATGTTATTCTTATGGGAAATAGAAAAGTGCAATGCGGACAATGTTAATATTAATATTAAGAGCTCTAATTTTCACAGGCGTCTTTTTTTATCTATACGAAACTTTTGAACCTGTTTGGAAGAAAAAAAAAAATTTGTTTGTTTTTTGAATCACCCTAATATATACATACATATATAAACTTTTGAACCATGTGTATTTTCTGACTTAGCTCGTCGAGCTGAGCTTAGAGCTAGCAAACTTTTTCGAAAATTCCATCATAAAGACAAATACAATAGTCAGGTTTCTATATAATCTACTAAAAAAAATATGAACAATTATTTTTACAATTAATTTCAATCACATCTTGAACTAACACTGAAAGGTTATGTAATTAAGCGTAAAATTTAATGAAAAACTTCAAAAAAATTGAAGGGGTCGGACTTTCTGAAAATGTCGATTTTAATCTTTAAACATTGATAACTAATCCTAAACTCAATATTTCGCAGCTCTGTGAACCTGGCAATTGACCCTTGAATTGTGGACCGAAAATTCTTGGGATCGATTGTACTACATAGGTACCGAATCGTACCACCTACATTTCCGTTTGTACCGTAATGACTATTGAGATACAGTGAGCTCTTGAAAAGGCTAAAAAAAATCTTTTTTTTTTTAAAAACGATCGTTTACAATCATTAATTAGTATTTGTACTCGATTGTACCGTTCTCAATTTTATCATAAAATTAAAGTTATTGAGAAAAGTTAAGGGCTGCTGAAGGAATTTTGTTGCATTCCATCTAGGTCACTAATAATTTGCAACAATCCATTATACTTCGTGAGTACTCAATTGTACCAGCCGTAAATGATAACAGAATCCCGATCTAGAAAGCAAATAACACAAGAGTGACTATAGATATTCTATTGCGATTTGACTGAAACTTTGTACTTGCTATCAATCAACTGTACTCCTTTAGTATTCAATTGTACCACTATTAATTGCCATTTAAAGCACGTTCTCATACGTAAATGCCGTAAGGGCCATAGTGAAAATTCTACTGCTATTCATCTGGAACTTTGTATTTGCCACCAATCAATTGTACTCCGTTAGTACCCTATTGTACCACTCCCAATTGCGAATAAAAGCACGTTTAGTAAATTCAGAAGCTGATCGAATTTTGGAATTGTTTAGTTCAGTTGTTTCAAAGATATTCGTAAAAACTGTTTTTTACCATTTCTTTCTCCCACGATAACTCTCGAACAAATTATCCGATTGAGATGGCTAAGGTGACAATCGATGCGTTTTATTGAGTTCTAGAGCTGATTAGATTTTGAAATCGATCGTATAAGTCATTTCTGAAAAATCAATAAAAAACTGAAAAAAAAAAAATTTTTTTTTCGTAATTCGCCAATATTTTCAAGTCGACTTGATCAAATAATCTGAAATTTTTAGAAAAGTTGATGGCTAACAAGCTCTTTTGATTGCCGCCTTAACTATCCGAATCGGTTCATTAGTTAAAAAGTTATGAAAAGTTTACATACATACACAAACACAAACACACACACACACACACATACAGACACTCGGACATCATTCTGAAAATAGTCAGAATAGCTTCCTAGGACCTCAAAACGTCGACACCTTTCGACTTTCGCAAATCGGGGCAAAAACAATAACTTTCCGAATTTTTTAAAAATCGTCGATTTTCTTAGCGGGAAGTTAAAAATTTTCACTTGTCATTTAAATAAGAAAATCGAATGTTTTCAATGAGCTAGGTCTGTAATCGTCATAGAATTTTTTTTCTTGCGCGAAAATTTTTTTTTATGTTGAACTATGGTTTTTTCCACATGCACTCAAAAAAAAAAATCGGTCTGTCAGTTGACCCTGCGGGCCAGCCCCAAAACTTCCCGCTGTTTTCGAGCTCGTTGAGCTCGAAAAAACTATTGTGAATACATTTTCGAGCTCTACGAGCTCGCAAATACTTTTGTATGCCATTGTTTTGTAAAAAACCATTTTTTAGCATTTCTTTCTCCCACGATATCTCGCGAACGAATTAACCGATTTTGATGGTTGAGGCGGCAATCGACGCGTTTTGTCAAGTTCTAAAGCTGATATAATTTTGGATTCGATTTATCGAGTCGTTTTTGAGATATTTCAGGAAAAATAAAAAAAATTTTTTTTTTTAATTCTTTCGACAACGGTTTCTCTTGAACGAATGAACCGATTTTGATGGTTGAGGTGGCATTCGACGCGGCTTATAAAGCTCTAGAGCCCAGTCTATTTTGGAATGAATCCATCGAGCACATTAAAAGTTATCCAAAAAAAAAATTTTTGAAAAAACTTTATTTTTGGAATATCTCTGAACGAGCCCTACCGATCAAGCTCAATTTTCTCTCGGCTTCAAGATATTGACAATCCGCGTCGAATGGCACCTTAAAGTTCAAAATCGGTTCATCCGTTCAAAAGATACAGGTATTTACATACGTACGTACGTACGTACGTACGTACGTACGTACATACATACATACATACACTCGGACATCATCTTGAAATTAGTCAGAATAGCTTCCTAGGACCTCAAAACGTCGACATCTGATGGAAATTCGATTTTCGTAAATCGGACCGAAACCAATAACTTCCCGAATTTTTGAAAATTTACAATTTTCTTAGCGGGAAGTTAAAAATCTGGCTCCGAAATGAAACACCGTAATATACATATCTGTATATAAACTTTTGAGTGGATGGTATTTTTTGACTCTACTAGGCAAAAGAAGACATATGGTGGCAAAATTTTTTGATAATTTCATCGTGAGATCCATTGCAATACTCCGGTTTCCAAAGAAATCGACCTCAAACAGATATTTTTTATTTCTGAAATTGATTTGTTTTGGAGTACTATTTTCAGGAGGACGCCATTTCGCGCACACGTTCTACGTGGCAAATAGCACGTTGAGTGTACAATATCGCGTCTCCACTGATTGCGACATATTAATTCCGCGAGTTCTTTACAACAGTGAAGTGCGTGAATTAAGTGTTGCGCAAGCCTTTTATCACGGCTGGTGCATAGCGAGGAATTTTGGACATATGCCGCACTAGTTTGTAATTTAAGGGACACCATCGGGGTGCAAATTAAATTGTGATAAAAGTGATCAGTGAATTCCTGTGCAAAATACAGTGCATGAAATTATCGTTCGCGTTCAATTTTCGCCCAGTGATAATTTTCGTGCGACTCGAAGCGTCTCGAACATTCCTCAACGGTAAGTCAGCTTCGACGGACACTAATCCGCTTACAGTGGTATTAAAATTTTGTGTTAGTTTTATTGAGTTGTTGTTTCTTATATACTAACTATGCCTGATCCAAAGCCTTCAGGCGATGAGTTTGTTGACGCTAAACCAATGATTGTCAACTCGCTCAAGACACCTCATTTCAACCCGAAGCAAGTGAGTTTATGGTTCGCGCAGCTCGAAGCTCAGTTTGCGATCCACGGCATAGCAACTGAGAGAGAGAAATTCAACCACGCGGTTTCTCTCATCGACAACGAGTATGCATGTGAGGTTGAGACCCTCATTATCAACCCGCCAACGACGACGCCATACGCCGAGTTGAAAGCCACGCTCATTACGTGTTACTCAAAGTCGGAAGAAGCTAAACTGCGTCAGCTTCTAGATGGCGACGCGATCGGTGACCGATCACCATTACAGTTTCTCCGCCATCTCAAATCGCTCGCGCCGACCATTGATGACGCAGTCTTGAAGGCGAGATGGCTGACAAACTTGCCCAAGAAGACACAAGAGCTTCTAGCCATCTCTCCAACCACAGCTACCATCGACCAATTAGCAAAAACAGCTGACAAAGTTACACGAGATGTTTCCAGTTACTCACACCGCAGCTTTAGCTTCATCATCATCTTCGCAAAAGACGATTGCACTGCAGAAACAAGTAAGCGAACTATCAGGTAGCAGCACTGACGTCAGCGGTCAACCAGAACCGCGGCAGATCACCAGGACGAGGACAAAACCAACGCTCCCGAAGCAAATCGAAGCCACGCAAGCTTGAGAAAACGGGTATTTGTTTATAACCAAGACCCCCAGTCCAGGGTGTCACCCCCTGTCCAGGAAGCCAAGATTAGATTCAGTTGATAAAATCAACTGTTTTGTGACTAGCTCTTCTACAGGGCGGGGAATACCCGATCCTGGTCACAAGGAATATTTAGAAATCCTGAGAGTATAGGAAGCTTATAAAATACGAGACTTGTATAGGTGATATATATATATAAAATAAATGACAATTTTATTTAATCAATTTACCCAGACAACAGACCCCACTTTACAATAATTAATTAAACAAAAACCGCGACAATAATTAACGACACAAGCTAATGAGAGTGAAGTTGATCTTGATGAATTTACTGACGTCAAAATGGCGAGCACAAAACACTGACTCGACTTTATAATTTTGATCTGAATTTACTTTATAATTTTCACTTACAATATTATTTGATTTTCACTCTCGACTTTATAAGAACTTCCAATTTATTTATGCTCTCCAACTGAGAGTAATTATTTATAATAAATTTAATTTATATAATTAAAAGAATAAAATTATTCTTACCAGAGTAAGAATTAATTTATATAAAACTTTATTACTGGAAAACACCTACGTCTCGTGATTCTGCCATCTTGGCACGTTTGGCGTCTAAGTCAGCCCAGGACCACATCTCCAAGTTTCCGGTTATGATAAAATTCCAAATCTCCAAATAAACTCCAACAAAACCAAAACTCCACTTCAAGAAATTCCACAGGTCTTCCTGGACTCCAAAATGACTTCCTTCAATTGTCGGATATACGTAAACTGCTTCCAAAGTATAAAACGTGATCGAGTAAAAAGGTGTAGACAAAGTGTAACAGTAGAAAAGCGATGTGAGCTGTACTGCTGTTCACTCAGAACTGTCCGTTCTGCCCCTCGGCGAGTCGGTTACTACCTCGTACTCCAGACTAACGCATGCGTCCTGCAACTTTGCCTCGTGGCAATTTCCAATTGGTGTAAGAAGATGTAAATTTATCCCTCGTTGTCCAGTTACCGTAGGCAGCCACCAGGTTCTAGTCATCTCCCGAGCATGATGTTGTAATAATAACCAAATCCCGGTTACATGTTATTACCACATCAAGTTTGGTAAAACCGCGTACAAATGTACGTCAGGCTGCAAGTTTGCGGGAAACGTGAACGAGAGTCACTAATGGCGGAAAGCGACTCTCTAGCGTCTTCCATCCGCCTGTTCGTCATCGATCTAACCACGAATACACAATACCTCGTAGATTTTGGTTCAGATCTCTCTGTTTATCCATACAGGCGGATGAAATGCAAGCCTACACCAGTAGGATACCAACTTCATGCGCCACTGGTCTCCAAACACGCGTGAATTCAATATGCTCAGATGCAAAATGCATTAAATTAATTGAAGGTGATACAGTTCAGCATAAACTGTTATCAAACGACCCGGCCATAACTCGACCTGAAGGAATAACTTCAGCCAAGAAGCATTCTACAGTGCATCATATCAAAGCATCATATCAAAACGACACCTGGACCTCCAGTATCGTGCAAAGCGCGACATCTTGCACCCAATAAATTAAAAATCGCGCAAGAAGAATTTCGCAAGATGGTTCAACTGGGTATCGCACGTCCATCGACCAGTCCTTGGGCATCTCCACTCCATCTTGTACCGAAGAAATCTGGAGATTGGCGACCATGTGGCGACTATCGACCACTCAATGCCCGCACGATACACAATAATTATCCAGTCCGACGACTCGACGATTTTACCGTAACGTTGCACGGTAAAAAGATATTTTCAGTTCTAGATTTGGTTAGAGCCTTCAACCAAATCCCCGTCGCCGAAGAAGACATCGAGAAGACAATCATCATCACACCTTTTGGCTTGTTCAAATTCCCATAAATGACGTTTAGACTTCGAAATGCCGCGCAAACTTTCCAAAGTTTAATTGATGAGGCCACACGAGACCTACCGTTTGTCTTTCCATACTTCGACGACGTGCTGGTAGCGTCAGAGAACGAGGAGCAACATTTCGAGCACCTAAAAATTTTATTTCAACGCTTACAAGACTACGGACTTGTCATCAACGCAGCCAAATCAGTGTTGAGCCAGCACGAGGTAAAATTTTTAGGTCATCACATCAGCGACAAAGGTATCAAGCCGTTGCCCGACAGGGTAGACGCAATTATTAACTTAAAACTTTCTAGTACGATTTCTGTATTACGTGGTTTTCTAGGTACCATAAATTTCTACAGGAAATTTATCAGAAATGCTGCAAATATTATTGCACCGCTGAATGAATTTCTCGAGGGGCCAAAAGTTAAAGGATCAACGCTAATTGTCGAGACACCAGAACTTCGACAGGGTTATGACAACGCAAAGCAGGCATTAGCCAACGCTGCAATGCTTGCGCATTCAAATGACGACGCAACTTGGGCTACTTTTTCTGACACATCAAACACAGCCATTGGTGCAGTTATGCAACATCTAGCTGACAGAGAATGGCAACCGCTTGCTTTCTTCAGTAGAAAACTTCAACCTTCCATTCAAAAATTATCGACGTACGATCGTGAACTTCACGCCATCTACGAAGCTGTTAGACACTTCCGTCATATTTTTGAAGGTAAGCAAGTTGCGATTTACACCGATCATAAACCATTGCTTTTTGCTTTTTAGCAACGCACTGAGAAAGCATCACCGTGCAATTTCGTCGCCTCGACTTTATTGGCCAATTCACAAGTGATTTTAGACACATTTCTGGATATGAGAACATCGTTGCAGACACGCTGTCACGCGTTGAAGCCATTTCGACGCCGATTACGACGCACGAGCTGGTAAATGCTCAAAAGAACGATCGTGAACTTCGAGATCTTCTCAACAACGCAGCAACGTCACTACAGTGGCAACGAATAGTCTACAACGACCTCCCGGCTGCAGTTTATTGTGATGTTTCATCAGGTAAACAACGTCCATACGTTCCTGGTCAACTTCGAAAGAAAGTTTTCGACGCGTTGCACTTTCTGGCGCACCCTGGTACCAGAGCATCTCAGAAACTAGCGAGCAAGTGCTATGTTTGGCCATAAATCCAGAAAGATTGTCGATAATGGGCCAAAGCTTGCATAAATTGTCAAGGAAACAAGATTCATCGTCACGTGTCATCACCTCTCGCACGTTTTGGATTGCCGACGCAACGTTTTGAGAATATTCACATCGATTTAGTCTCTTTACCAGTATCTCGCGGCTACAACAAGTGCTTGACCATCGTCGACAGATTTATCCGGTTTCCAGAAGCCGTGGCACTTAAAAACGGAGACGCACATACTGTTGCACTCGCGCTGTTTAGAGAATGGATCGCAAAATACGGTGTACCCACTAGAATAACGTCCGACCAAGAAGGACAATTCAGATCATCGTTGTTCCAATCTTTGAGAAAATTATTTGGCATAACACATTTATTAACGACGCCGTATCATCCTCAATTTAATGGACTGGTGGAACGTCTACACCGGCAACTCAAAGCCGCACTGTTGTGTCACGACGACACTTGGCATGACGCACTATCCGTCGTCTTACTTGGTCTACGAGCAGCCTGGAAAGAGGATATACAAGCTACTCCAGCCGAGCTTGTATACGGTGAGCCGATTCGTTTACCAGGTGAACTACTAGTTCCGTCAAATAAACACACAAATGCTGAAAGTGTTTTACGTGATTTAAAATCATTTTTCAATAACTTGGCACCGGCTGAAACCTCGCGTCATGGAGAGCGTTCTGTTTTCTGTTTCAGAGACCTCCACACTTGTTCCTACATACTGGTGCGAGTCGGGCAAATTGGACCATCATTCTCAGCTCCGTATGAGGGTCCGTACGAAGTCGTTGCGCGATACGAAAAATATTTTATCGTCAACTATAAACGCACAAATACTGCGATTTCCATTAACAGACTTCAACCTGTCTACTTCGTGGCTGATGACACATAAAATTATTAAATTCATTTTTTTTGTTTATTATTGATTGTATTCTCTTTAGCCAGTACTTTCCTCAAAACGTAGCACACTTGCTCAAATTTCGTTATTAACTTAATAATTGATATTTTTTATTATTTTTGTTTTACATTGTAATTATTCCTTATTATTTTTCATTTGTAAATAAGCATCACATTTTTTTTTTAAGAGGAGAAGTATTATTTAACGTAGTGATTAAGTTCCACGAACGTCATCCCAGTCACTACATTTTATCTGACTCCAATTATTAGTGTTAACAAAATAATAAATAATTACTTTTATTTAATGAATTATATAATACAAGGTAATGCTAGTTGCATTAAATATGTGTTAGCTAGTTGCCGTGTATCTCTCTATTGTACGTGTGTACTGTACCGTGTACTGTTGCTACTGAATATCATATCCACATAGGGGAAATATTCGGCGATCGATGGCGATCGATGATTAACGGACTTATCCGAAATTATGAATATTAGAAATATCAGCAGTGACGTAGTCGCTACATATATGAATCTATATATATATATATATATATATTGTAGGAAATTAACTGCTCTATGAAAATGGTATCGTGTGTTTTGGCGATTAAATTAAGCCTTCAAAAGATATTCATCATCAAACTTTCATGTGTACTAATTTCAAGAGTTTTTGATTAGATATTCGAAAAATATCAATTTAATTAATAAGTTTTGAGAAAATTTACACGAATTTTAGTTTTTATCAACTGAGAAACTTCAAAATATTTTTAAGTTTTCTTTTATATGTAAGTATCTTTGTCCACATTGAAAAAAATTAATTTTACATTACCCTGATTATAAGAAACGATTCAAAACGATTTGCAATGTTAAATGCCCATAAGAAGGGTGATTCAAAAGTATTCAACGCATTCAAAAGCATTAAAAAGTATTAAAATTTTTTTTTTTTAATCGTTTTAAATCGTTTCTTTCAATAGGGGTATTTATCGCTTTGTTAATTATTTATTAATAGAAAAAGCAAAGTTTTCATTACAAAGATATAATGATATGTTTCAGTTTTAGAGAAAAAAAATGTCCAATTAGTTATAAAAAAATTTTTTATTTCAATTTTCAGCTAAGTAATTAATTTTCAAACAATTTTTGTTGTAAGTAGGGTACTTTTTTCGATGCTCTTTAACCACTTGCAATAAGGAATAAAAAACAAAACAAAAATTCTCTAGAGAAGAAATTTTCCTTAGGACAATATCCAGCTATAGTGGAAAAATTTTTAAAGCCGTTTTAAAGACGTTATCGAAAAAAAACAACATAGTCGTGATTTTTAATAATTAAAAATAAAATGTTTATAATTATTGGAAGAAATTTTGAAAATAAAAGTCAAATAACGAAAATATCAATGACAACAAATAAAATTTGGATGAAATTCATAAATTAAATTGATATTTTTCGAATATCTAATCAAAAACTCTTAAAATCAGTACACATGAAAGTTTGATGATGAATATCTTTTGAAGGCTTAATTTAATCGCCAAAACATACGACACCATTTTTATAGAGCAGTTCATTTTCTACAAAAATTTAAATTGCGCAATTGATAATAGTCATTAATTGTCGAAGTATAAAATTCATAAACAAAATTGAAATTTGTCTTAAAATAATCAAACTTAAATCTTCAATATCATTCAAATGGTGAGGTTTACGGGAAAAATATGAGATACCTTGTTTGTAGAGCATTAAATTTCCTACAAAATTCTTCCAGAACATTTTTCTGTGCAATCAATTAATGATGAGGTATGAATTATCTTCTATTGGACTGAGTAAAAAATATAAAACTGCGATGAGGGCCATCTTCCTATTGAAATTAAGAGCTCATATTTGGTAAGAATTTTTTTAAGGTGTCTAGCAACCCATTTTTCCGTGTGTCGTGTAAAAAAAAAATAGTTGATTTTTTTGACCCAACCTAATATATATATATATATATATATATATATATATATATATATCTATACTAATATATAAATCTATAGGCTCTGTCTGTACATTGTGTTTTTATTTCGAATTATGCGTCAAATATCATTTTTATGACCTACTAATACTGTATTTACCCTTTTTGGAATTTTTGTCTGTCTGTCTCTCTGTCTGTTTGTACCTTTATAACTGATCAACCACTCATCTGATTGAGATGAAATTTTTTATGCATATACAAGATGCTGTCACTTAGAATATAGGCTACTTTTTAAATTAATTATAAATCAGAATTTGGGTATATAAATTATTTTTCTAAAAGTACAATAAAAAAACAGTTAAATTACAGCCATCAATTGTTTTTATTCCATCAGCGTCAATTGTTTCTATATAACGCATATCAATTGTTTTTTATATTTTTTTTTCATAGATTAGATTTTGTTTCATTTATCGATTGTTTCTGTCAATTAAATTGATAGGTTATCCCAATGCCTTATTGAAGAACTAAATAACTTTATTAAACCGTCAAAATAAGAGTGTCTCATCTGACTTATTTGTAACTAAGTAAGAATGTAAATCTATTTAATTTATTACTTGAATTTTTTTAATTTGTTGTATGATATATGGGATTAAAAAGACAAAATAACATATCTTACACAATATGTAAAATAAATGAAGATCATAACCTATAAATAATCATTTATATTATTTATCACCCGTTTTTGTGCACCTTTACTAATATATAAATCTATAGGCTCTGTCTGTACATGGTGTTTTTATTTGGAATTATGTGTCAAATATCATTTTTATGACCTACTCATACATTATCTACCCATTTTGGAATTTTCGTCTGTCTGTCTCTCTGTCGGTTTGTACCTTTATTACTAATTAACCACTTATCTGATTGAGATGAAATTTTTTATACATATACAAGATGCTGTCATTTAAAATATAGGCTACTTTTTGAATCAATTGTTACTCAGGATTCGGGTATTTAAATTATTTTTCTAAAAGTATAAGAAAAAAACAGTTAAATTACAGCCATCAATTGTTTTTATTCCATTAGCGTTAATTGTTTTTTATATTTTTTTTATCGATTAGATTTTGTTTCATTTATCAATTGTTTCTGTCAACTGAATCGTATATCACAGTTTATTAAACAGTCAAAATAAAAGAGTCTAATCTGACTTATTTGTAACTAAGTAAGAATGTAAATCTATTCAATATAGTATCTCTGGAACTATAAGGCTTACGGATTTAAAATTCAGCGTGAACGTTTGTGATCCCGGGAAAAAATGATTTTGCCTAATTATATATAATTATATATAAGACCTTATATATAATTAGATCTAAAAATTGGCCAGGTCTAATTATATATAATTTATATATAATTATATATAGGTTATATATGATTATATATAATACGTTATATATAATTAGATCTGAAAATTGGCCAGGTCTAATTATATATAATCATATACAAGTTATATATACTCATATATAATTAGATATGATTATGTATAATACATATATATATCATATTTTATATATAATTAGATCCGAAAATTAGGCGGGTTTAATCATATATATGATTATGTGTAATTTATATACAATTACGTATGTTCATGTACGATTAATATTGAAGAATTCAGAGGGAAGTTTATTTTTTAATTATACGTTTGCAATTATTCATAACAAATTATATTTCCCTCAAAATATAAATATAGAGTATAATTAACGACTGTGCTACTACATATATTTATTTTTGTTATATAACATTTTATTATGTATTTATAGATAGATAATATAATCATGTCATTAGACTATTAGTACTTACAAACGTAAATTACTAGAGTCATTTTTACTAATATATTAAAGAAATTAAATATATTCTATAAATAAAATATTAACTTATATATATATATATATATATATATATATATAAATAATTAATTTATATTTGATTATATATAGATCTAAAGATCTAAAATATAATAAAAATTACTATATATGGGTCTATATAGGTCAGGTCTAATCAGATCTAATCATATATAGACCTATGTATAACTATATATAGGTATATACTATTATATATACTATTATATATATTCCATATACAATCATATATAATTAGGCAAAATAATTTTGTCCCGGGATATAATTAGATCTAATGATATATAAGGCTATATATACTTATATATAGGTCTATATATAACCATATATATTTTATATATAATCATATATAATTAGGCAAAATCATTTTTTTCCCGGTATAATTAGGTCTAATTATATATAAGGCTATATATACTTATATATAGGTCTATATATAACCATACATATTCTATATATAATCATATATAATTAGGCGAAATCATTTTTTTCCCGGTATAATTAGGTCTAATTATATATAAGACTATATATACTTATATATAGGTCTATATATAACCATATATAATCATATATAATTATATATAATTAGGCAAAATCATTTTTTCCCGGGATGTCATGTAGGTATTCTTCATAAGGGCTTTAATAAAATTTACTCCTAACAGGGTTTGCGTGGGCTTCAAGCGTTAATATGCTTCCGTTTTTCAAATACAAACGTTACAGTGTTGAAATTCGGCATGAACGTTTATTATGTCATTTAGGGATCCCTCATGAAACGACTTTAATAAAATCAAAACTCCTAAGAGGGTTCGTGGGGCGTTAAAAGTTAATATGCTTCCGTTCATTGAATATATATGGTACAGAGCTTAAATTCGGCATGAACGTTAACTTTGTCATGTACACAGAAAAAAAAATTCTCGACTGAAGATAAATATTCTTGATTCAAGAAAATTTTTTTGGAAACCTAAATTTTCTCAGATAAAGTAGAAATCTTCTCCGACCAAGGCAAATTTTTTTTTAACCAAGACAAATTCTCTTGGCTCAAGAAAATCTTGATTTGATTCCCGAAAACATTTGGCTTCCAAAATATTTTCTTAATTTAAGATAACTTTAGTTTCTGTGTAAGTATCTCTCATAAATCGGATTTAATAGATTCAACTCCTAAAGGAGTTTGGGGGAGTGTCAAACGTTAGTGTATTCCCGTTTTTTAAATATATGTGTTACAGAGTTTAAATTAAGTATGACGATTAATTGTATCGTCTACTTATGTACTATACTGAAAAAAAAAATGTTCCCAAGTATAAATACTTCATTTAAAAAAATATTTACTCGGCACTATACAAACAAATAATATTCTTAATCATAGAAAATATGTACTTCAACCGAGTAATATTTTCTTGATTCAAGAATTTCTATACTTATTTTAAGAAAATATACTTGATCGGAGTACATTTTTACTGAGATTAAACAAATATTCACTCGGTATGATACAAGCATTTATATACTTGAAAAAAGTTTTTTTTCTCAGTGTAAAATGGGTTTCAAAGGTACGATATTAATTTTTTATACACCCTTTAACTGAATTACTTCAATGAATCTATGTTAAAGAAAAAACAAAAAATAATTACATTTCAATCAAAATATTATAAACTCCGTCTTTTATCCGAGATCTGATAAAGGAGACGCGTATGTTTTCAACTCAAAAAAAAAAAAAAGCAAATAACATTTTCGTCTCATCGTTATGATTGTGGTGTAATTATTTCTAATTGCATTTTGTCATTAGTTCTTTATAGCTTACTACAATAATATCAATACAATTGCCGAGGAAGTCATCGGTCAAAGCCATAGTTATAGAAATATTCTTAATCATGAAATAAAAAAATCATCACTTAACTGTAATTTACGCCCAGCGAAGCGGGCAGGTAACGGCTAGTATATATATATATATATATATATATATATATATATATATATATATATATATATATATATATATATATATATATATATATATATATATATATATATATATATATATATATATTAGGGTGGCGCAAAAAAACCGACTATTTTTTTTTTTTCAATCTCGCATGAAAATTTGTTGGTTTACGATGTTTTAAGAAGCCTCTCCACAAATCAGCTCGATAAAAAATTTTTAAGAGGTCGCTCACGAATTTTGAAAATATCGAAAATGATCGGAATCCGGATTTTTATTTAAAAAATTTTTTTTTTCTCGTGGCAGCAATAGTTTATATTTGTAAAATCATGACTATGCTGAAAATTTCAGCCCAAAATATAAATATTTAAACGGCGCTCAAGAATTTCGAATATTAACTGATAATATGTAATTAATAGTTTGAATTAGTTTTTATAACTCAATTGTTGTCATTTCACTTAAATATAACTTTTGCATACCCAAAAATATACAGAACAGTCTTAAACAATGAAATTCGGTTAGTTTTGAATAAGCGAAAAAACCTACAAATTGAATTAAAAAATAAAAAAGTATGTAAATAACTTATTATTTCTATTTCTCGGGTTATATTTCCATTCATTGTCATGCAAATTGATGGTGAAAAAATCGAGAAGCTTTATTATTAATATTTAAGGGTCGCTCAAAAACGTCCAAGAGACTGCGCTCGGAAACATTCAAAATTCTTGAGCGCCGTTTAAATATTTAAATTTTGGGCTGAAATTTTCAGCATAGTCATGATTTTACAAATATAAACTATTGCTGCCACGAGAAAAAAAAAATTTCTTCAATAAAAATCCTACTTTCGATCATTTTCGATATTTTCAAAATTCGTGAGCGACCTCTTAAAAATTTTTTATCGAGCTGATTTGTGGAGAGGCTTCTTAAAACATCGTAAACCAAAAAATGTTCATGCGAGATTGAAAAAAAAAAAATAGTCGGTTTTTTTGCGCCACCCTAATATATATATATATATATATATATATTGTAACGAATGTGAAACTGATCTTTTAAATATTTGAATAGCTAGAAAACAAATGCCTTCTTCTCTTGTTTTATAGATGCGCGATTAAAGTCAGTCAGTCTTATATTGACAGTTAAACAGCAAACATTGTATCTCAATAAACTATATATTGCTCTTGCTTTCTTTTACTGCTGTTAATTGTGGTGTTGTTATTTCCAATATAAGTGTGTTATCATTGTAGTGTATAAGTGATATTAATTTAAGATACCAACCACAACAATTTGGTGTCAGAAGTGCG
The DNA here is from genome assembly GCF_029852145.1 of Microplitis mediator. Taxonomy (NCBI): domain Eukaryota; kingdom Metazoa; phylum Arthropoda; class Insecta; order Hymenoptera; family Braconidae; genus Microplitis; species Microplitis mediator. The sequence goes on from NC_079971.1 coordinate 9,410,576, forward strand.
CGTAACCTTCGTGTGTATTTACAAATATAAAATAAAAATAGCTGTCAAAATATTGCGACGCGACGGGAAAGGCAAAAGTTTGAAACGATCGTGTTTTTGATATTAAAAAAAAAAAAAAAGACGTAAATTCAGTGATCAATTAAACGAGTTTAGTGAAAACATATTTTTTTTAATTTGTGATAAAGTGTGCGTGTGAATTTAAATAAATTTAGTGATGAATTGAATAAGTTTTGTGAATATATGTTATTATATTAAAGTGCGTGTAGTAAAATAAGTAAATTCGGTGATAAATTAAAAAAAAAAAAAAAAAGTTCTGTGGATATGTGTTATAGTGTTAAAGTTCGCGTAGTAATATAAATAAATACGGTGATGAATTAATTAAAATTTGTGAATATATTTTATAATATAGATTTCAAGTGCGTGTAATAATTTAAACGAATTCAGTGATTAAATAATTAAGTTTTGTGAAAATATTTTTCTTAATCGGTGTCAAAGTGCATATTTGAATTTATTTGTGTGATGTACTACATAAAAAAAAAAAAAAAGTTCGTGATTAATGAATTAGTGTTGTGAAAATATTTCTATCAATTTGTGTTAGTGCGAGTCTGAGTAATTACGCGTGTGATAAAAATATAAAATAAAAGTGATCGAAACACCAAACCACGGATAATCTTATTTTTGTTTTTAAAACAGGAAAAAGTAAAGACGGTAAAAATTTTCATAGAATTGATTGAGGAGTTCAAATTGAACTTGTGGACAAAATACAATTGGGAAAGGATAAATTTAGTGATGTATCATTATTTAATTATAATTATAGCTAGATAAAATTAAAAAAAAATGAAGTACAAATTAGCTAAAAATATCGTGACATCTAACCGCTCTTTTGTTTTGTAATCGATTGACATGATTAATAAACCGGGTACATTTGATGATTCTATGATGAAGAACGATAGATAACCGATTTTGTATAGATAGTAATATTCGAAAATTTTTATCTGGGCTATATAATACCTCAAATATTTTATCAAGTCAATGAATAAGTTTTACACGGATAAATAGAAAAGTTTTATGAAACTGCTGAGATTATTATCATGAGTTAGATTTACAAAAAAAAGAAAAGTCGATACTAACGGAAATAATTAAAAAATTTATTTACTTCAATGCGATTGGGAGGGTCCTTATGAAATTGAAAATAGGCTAAATAACGTACTTTATAAAATTAGAAAAATACCAAATGAAAATATAAAATCATGCATGTAAATCGTCATATACCATATTGTGATCAATAAGAGGAAATAAAACAGAAGTCCGGCTGGGGCCCTGAACGATCTCAGTGTAGACGTTGTAAAGGGTTCCCGGGATTCTGTAGTCAATTAGTAAGTCTAGGATATCTTGCAAACTGATAGAATTGAAGATGTCTGAACGACTGCTAAAGACTGGTATAGTCCTTAGGAGAAGTCTGGCAGTGGACCCTGAAGAGCCACACTGTAGACGTTGCTGAAGAGTTCCCGAGATTCTGAACGAAGTCTGGCTGAGGGCTCTGAACGATCTCGGTGGTAACGTTGTTCAAGGGATTCCCGGGATTCTATAAGGACTGGAAATGTTCTGGGTTTGAGTATATTAGCTGAAGGGAAGTCTGGCCGTGGGCCTTGAACGATTAATCGTTGCGGGGTTCCCGAGATTCCTCAGTCATTGATCGGAGACTGGATATTTCTTTTGATCTAAGTGAGCTCAACGAGGGTCAAAAGTTTGATTCTGAGGACTTATCAATGGCTAAGAGCAACCTGACTGGAGCTTTGGGATCCATCCGGAGTTGACACAGTCGACATTTCTCTTTTGTTGATGGCCACGACTTCTGAGAGATAGATGGATGCCCTGGAGAGTTTCCGAGGAGCTTTTAGGGAGAAAAATGAAATTCGTTGCAACGTGTGTTATTCAGTATCATTGATATGTTAGCTATAGATGACATATCGGAGAATGGTCTGGATGAATCGAACGGCAGAACATTGAGCATTTAAGATCAAAATTATTGAATTGATCACGATAATAAAAGTTGATAATTAACAACTGATAAATAATAGGATGTAACGATGAAATATGTTTAGCTATAAAATTTAATAAAATGTTGGAGATACTTGTTTTGTTCTTTATTATGTGCAGATAATATTTCCAATTTTATTGGGGAAGGAGAGAAGGAGTCCATTCCTAGTCCTCCAACGAGGAGAGGAAGGAGTTTCTGTTCCCATCCCGTACCTGTTCCCATTCCCATTGAAGGTCCATTCAATCAAGAGGAGGGTTACATTTTTTTAATTTTATTTATTTGATTCGCTGAATAGGAAAATAGAGTCACGCGTATCGATTAACTATTTAGCAGAATATTTTATTTTTTTATTATAAATTCTTAGCTCAATTAAACTATAGACTATTTTTTTTTATTTTTTTATTATATTTGCGTTAGCCTACAGGGTTGTTTTTGGGCTATGGTGTTTTTTTCCCTGTAGGGTGATAGATAGGGTGTGTTGGGACCATAGCGGAATCGAACGAAGATTGTAAATAGTTTTAATTTCAATTAAGTTCGATTCTTCCAACACAAATTTTATCGGGACGATAATTTTATTGAGAAGGGGGTAGTGTAACGAATGTGAAACTGATCTTTTAAATATTTGAATAGCTAGAAAACAAATGCCTTCTTCTCTTGTTTTATAGATGCGCGATTAAAGTCAGTCAGTCTTATATTGACAGTTAAACAGCAAACATTGTATCTCAATAAACTATATATTGCTCTTGCTTTCTTTTACTGCTGTTAATTGTGGTGTTGTTATTTCCAATATAAGTGTGTTATCATTGTAGTGTATAAGTGATATTAATTTAAGATACCAACCACTACAATATATATATATATATAGATATATATATATATATATATATATATATATATATATATATATATATATATATATATATATATATATATATATATATATATATATATTAGGGTGCTCCGTTTAAAACGAAAATTGTTTTTTTTTTGGTTCCCCATCAAAAATCTTGTTCTACATGTAAAAATAAAAATTCAGTGAAATTTTGAGCTCTTAATAACAATTTTAAGAACTGGAACAACGTCGTTGAAGTTTTCCCATGCTAAAAGCATGTAAATTTTGATTCTTTTCTTTTTATCGAATAAAACTCAGCCCCATATTCACGTATCTTATCGGTTCAAAGTTTTCTTGGAAGAGAATTGTATGCTCTTTGAAAAAGCCTGTATGTGCTTAGCAGTACCTTCAACTACAGCCCTCGTGGAAGCCTTGAAAGTCTAATTTCCTACGAAATTAGTGGTTTTTTGTTGTTAACTTGTAAACGGTTAACTTTTGGGAAAAAAAGGACTTGAAATTTTTTGTAGGAAATTTAGTCTTCTACAAAAACGTTCTTATAAGTCAAATCTCTAAAATCAATATTTAAAAAGATATATGAACTTTAACTAAGTAAAATTCGAAATTTTAGCTAAATGTCGATGTTCAATACTATACAATATATTCAGTTATTAACTTATGGTAAGTATCAATAAATATATATTCGTATAAAATATAAAATGCCCGTAATTATTCATCGAAATTGTTCTTAAGTACCAACCTCATTTGCAATTCTTTTGAAAAATTGAATGATTAAAACACAGGTTTGAAGAATCACGTTCGAATTTTCGATGTCCTTGGGAGCTAACAGATGGATTATGTTAAAAAAAACGTGGTTTATGTAATGGTTTTGAATTATAAAACCGTTAATCTTGACATTTAGCTAAAATTTTGAATTTTACTTAGTTAAAGTTCATATATCTTTATAAATATTGATTTTAGAGATTTGACTTATGAGAACTTTTTTGTCGAAGACTAAATTTCCCACAAAAAATTTCATGTACTTTTTTTCCCAAAAGCCAACCGTTTACAAGTTAACAACAAACAACCACTAATTTCGTAGGAAATTAGACTTTCAAGGCTTTCACGAGGGCTGTAGTTGAAGGTACTGCCAAGCACATACAGGCTTTTTCAAAGAGCATACAATTTTCTTCCAAGAAAACTTTGAACCGATAAGATACGTGAATATGGGGCTGAGTTTTATTCGATAAAAATAAAAGAATCAAAATTTACATGCTTTTAGCATGGGAAAACTTCACCGACGTTGTTCCAGTTCTTAAAATTGTTATTAAGAGCTCAAAATTTCACTGAATTTCTATTTTTACATGTAGAACAAGATTTTTGATGGGGAACGAAAAAAAAAAAATCTTCGTTTCAAACGGAGCACCCTAATATATATATATATGTATGTATAGATATATGTATATTAGGGTGGCGCAAAAAAACCGACTACTTTTTTTTTTTCGATCTCCCATGAAAATTCGTTGGTTTACGATGTTTTGAGAAGCCTCTCCAAAAATTAGCTCGATAAAAAATTTTCAAGAGGTCGCTCACGAATTTTGAAAATATCAAAAATAATCGAAATTCGGATGTTTGTTTCTAAATTTTTTTCTTTCTCGTGGCAGCAATAGTTTATATTTGTGAAATCATGACTACGCTGAGAATTTTAGCCCAAAATTTAAATATTTAAACCTCGCTCAAGAATTCTGAATGTCTCCGAGTGCTGTCTTTTAGACATTTTTGAGCGACCCTTAAATGTTAATAATAAAGCTTCTCGATTTTTCACCATCAATTTGCATGACAATGAATGAAAATATAACTCGAGAAATAGAATATCAAGTTTTTTACATACTTTTTTATTTTTTAATACGATTTGTAGGTTTTTTCGCTTATTCAAAACTTACAAAATTTTATTGTTTAAGACTGTCCTGTATAATTTTGGTTATGCAAAAGATATATTCAAGTGAAATGACAATAATTGAGTTGTAAAAAAAGATAAAAACTAATTCAAACTATTAGTTACATATTATCAGTTAATATTCAGAATTCTTGAGCGCCGTTCAAATATTTAAATTTTGGGCTGAAATTTTCAGCATAGTCATGATTTTACAAATATAAACTATTGCTGCCACGAGAAAGAAAAAAATTTAGAAATAAAAATCCGAATTTCCATCATTTTTGATATTTTCAAAATTCGTGAGCGACCTCTTGAAAATTTTTTATTGAGCTGATTTTTGGAGAGGCTTCTTAAAACATCGTAAACCAACAAATTTTCATGTGAGATCGAAAAAAAAAAAATAGTCGATTTTTTTTGCGCCACCCTAATGTATATAAATATATACTCAGCGTACATGTACAGAGGATAGCAATAGATCCAAGCGCATGTAATAATATTTATAGGTAGATATATACAGTGTGACGTTACATTACCGTCGAGATGGAGTTTGAGGTTGAGTAAGTGTGAATCTGTGTGATAGTGAGAGAAAAAGTGAGTATGTGTGTCGAGTTGAGGGTAATAGATGGTGAGCTGAGTATACGGAGTATAAGTGTGTATGGTAAGGTAAGTGTGCGATAGAGTACGTGTACGGTATGTAGTATGATTTAGAGTGTCTGTGTGATGGAGCGTGGATTTAACGGGGGATGTCTACCCGTGTCGCGGATAGTGGCCAAGATAACGTGCCTCCCGACCAGTGATGACGACTAGGCCCAGGCTTAGCCCTCGGGGTTGACGCCGTGATCACAGAGGTGCGACTGGGTTGTCGCCGCCCCTTCGAGTTGGTACCCGGGGTTAGCTGGGGTACGTGAACGTTTATTGGGGAGATGGCAGGCCTCGTTTGCGATGCTCGAGGAAGCCAACAATTCGCTAACTTCGGATATCACGGGGAATGACATTACGGGAAGGCCCGTGAGTCCACGGCTTGTATGCTTGTGAAGGTAAGAATTGATGAAGAAGCGAGAATGTAAGATTGAAAGAGAATGACTAGAGCGAGCGAGTTAGAGTGGGAGATTATCGTGTAACAGTTGTGCAAGTACCGGCGAGGAAGTAAGTTGAGACTTGGCGTCGCTCGTGAACGAGCCGACCCAGTAGTCGAGTTTGGAGTCATAGAGTAAGCGGTGGTGAGTCGAAGAATCGCCATAGTGGACCTCGACTGCAACCGTTGACTGCTGTCATTTTGGAGCTGGTGGCTCTTTTTATGGTGCTCTTGGAACCGTCTGTTCTATTAATTAATTGTCGTAAATTACCGCATTACTTATTTAAATTTTATTTTATATTTTATCTAGTAGTGTATAAAGTTTTGTGGTTCGTCGTTATCGAGAGGTTCCCGATGTCTTGCCCAGGTGTTTATTAGCGTGATCGACAGAGAGTACTGGACCGCGGGTCTTTTGGGCCCTCCACGTCGCTCTCGTGTCATCTTTATTGTATTTTATTGAGTTTTGTTTTGCTATTTTATGTCTTTTATATTAGTTAATTAATCGGCTTCCTTCGCATTAAAAGAACCGCGACCCTCTCTCCATAACCTAGCATACTGAGCGCACCAGGACATGCCGCTACCACCGGTCATTTCTCTCATCTCCAAAGGGTATAGTTTTAGGTTTTAATTTACGTGTACGTTTAGACCGGTTGCCGATACCGGGGAAATAAAAGTCAGCTGGCGCCCGTCAGGATCTGAAGGAGATAAGAGGGGTGATTGGTGGGCGAAGTCTAACGTAGCCCGATTTCGTGTAATTTGAGTTTTGAGTTTTTGAGTAAATTTATTGAGTAAGAATTTTTGAGTAATTATTGGGTTTAATTGAGTATAAGAAAATTTTACGTTACAACATATTGATGATTCTATGATGTAGAACGATAGATAAACGATTTTGTATAGATAGTAATATTTGAAAATTTTTATCTGGGCTATATAATACCTCAAGTATTTTATGAAGTCAATGAATAAGTTGTATACGGATAAATAGGAAAATTTCATGAAACTGCTGAGATTATTATCATGAGTTAAATTAAAAAAAAAAGAAAAGTCGATACTAACGGAAATAATAAAAAATTTATTTACTTCAATGCGATTGGGAGGGTCCTTATGAAATTGAAAATAGGCTAAATAACGTAGTTTATAAAATCAGAAAAATTCCCAACGGAAAATATAAAATCATGCATGTAAATCGTCATATACCATATTGTGATCAATAAGAGGAAATAAAACAGAAGTCCGGCTGGGGCCCTGAACGATCTCAGTGTAGACGTTGTAAAGGGTTCCCGGGATTCTGTAGTCAATTAGTAAGTCTAGGATATCTTGCAAACTGATAGAATTGAAGATGTCTGAACGACTGCTAAAGACTGGTATAGTCCTTAGGAGAAGTCTGGCAGTGGACCCTGAAGAGCCACACTGTAGACGTTGCTGAAGAGTTCCCGAGATTCTGAACGAAGTCTGGCTGAGGGCTCTGAACGATCTCGGTGGTAACGTTGTTCGAGGGATTCCCGGGATTCTATAAGGACTAGAATGTTCTAAGTTCGGTTATTAGCTTGAGGAAAGTCCGTCTGAGGACCCTGAACGATTAGTCGTTGTAAGGGGTTCCCGGGATTCTTGGGCCTTTGATGAGAGACTGGATATTTCTTTTGGTTTAAGTGAGCCCAGCTCAAATCAAAAGTTTGAATTCTTAGGACTTATCATTGGTCAACAGTATCCTGACTGGAACTTTGGGATCCATCCGGAGTTGGCATAATCAACATTTCTCTTAAGTAGTGCACGACTTCCGGGAGATAGGTGGATACCCTGGAGTTTCCGGGGAACCTTTAGGGGGAAAAACTGAAATTCGTTGCAACGTGTATTATTCAGTAATCATTGATATGTTAGCTATAGATAGTATATTGGCATATGAGCTGAATGGATCGAACGGTAGAACATTGAGCATTTAAGATCGAAATTATTGAATTGATCACGATAATGAAAGTGCATAAATTAACAACTGATAAATAATGGAATGTAACGATGAAATATGTTTAAGTATAAAATTTAATAAAATGTTGGAGATACTCGTTTTGTTTGTTTATTATGTACAGATAATATTTCCAATTTCATTGGGGAAGGAGAGAAGGAGTCCATTCCTAGTCCTTCAAGGAGGAGAGGAAGGAGTTCCTGTTCCCATCCCGTGTCTGATCCCATTCCTATTGAAGGTCCATTCAATCAAGAGGAGGGTTGCATTTTTAATTTATTTATTTTGATTCGTTGAATAAGAAAATAGAGTCACGTGCACTGATTAACTTCTTAGCAGAATATTTTATTTTTTTATTTTCAATTCTTAGCTCAATTAAACTATAGACTATTTTTTTTACTATCTTTGCATTAGCCTACAGGGTTGTTTTTGGCTATGGTGTTTTTTTCCCTGTAGGATGATAGATAGGGTGTGTTGGGACCATCGCGGAATCGAACCAAAATTGCAAATGGTTTTAATTTCAATTGAGTTCGATTCGTCCGCCACAAATTTTATCGGGACGATAATTTATTGAGAAGGGGGTAGTGTAACGAATATGAAACTGATCTTTAAAATATTTGAATAGCAAGAAAACAAATGCCTTCTTCTCTTGTTTTATAGATGCGCGACAAAAGTCAGTCATATACTGACAACTAAACAGCATACGTCTTGTATCAATAAACTATGTCGCTCTCTTGCTTTCTTTACTGCTGTTAATTGTGGTCTTGTTATTTCTAATATGTGTTATTATTGTAGTGTATAAGTGATATTAATTTATAAGATACCAATTGCTACAATATTAAACATCAGTCGGCCGAAAAGACTATAACATTATCGGAACTTTCCTTTCTGACAACACTGAGGACATCGAGTTTCCGCACAACGTTGAATCAGAGCTCTTCCAGTCGCAACCAGGGACGTCAGCAGGCTCGGAAGCAACCGGACTACTATCCGAGTTCGAACACGAGACGATAGAGGTAAGAGCAGGGAATTGAAAAAATTTTGTACATGAATGGAAAAAATTTTCAAAGGATCCATTTATACTTCAATGTATTCAGGGGTATAAGATACTTTTTAGATCTCCAGTGGTAGAAAAATTTTTACCAACTAAACCCAAGCGATTTTAAAATGAAATCAGAGAGATTGAGCTAGCAATCAAAAAATTAATTCGCATAGGTGCAGTTCAGCAAAGCTTAGCTTGTGATGACCAATTCATCTCTAGTTTTTTTTTAGTTCCAAAGCCTGATGGAACAAAAAAAATTATATTGAATCTAAAATGTCTTAACGAATTTATAGAGCAACAGCACTTTAAATTAGAAGACATAAGAACAGCCTAAAGACTAATTCCCCGCAGATTTGAATCACGGTGGAAACACCGTGGAAGTGTAAACACCGTGGATCCACCGAGGTTACACGGTGGGTTTGTTCCATTTCACCACCGGGTATACACAGTGTATCCACTGTGATTACGCGGTGTATCCACCGTGATTCCACGGTGGCTTGACCACTGTGTATACACGGTGTTTCCACTGTGATTACGCGGTGCATCCACTGTGATTCCACGGTGGCTTTGTGCTATTTCACCACCGTGGTTCCACGGTGTATCCACCACGTAATCACAGTGGAAACACCGTGTATACACAGTGGTCAAGCCACCGTGGTATCACGGTGGATACACCGCGTAATCACAGTGGTAAAATGGAACAAACCCACCGTGTTTCCACCGTGATTCAAATTTGCGAAGGTTGACTTGAACTCATTTATGGGCACAATAAACATAAAAGATGCGTACTTTCTCATTCCTATACACAAAAAATATCGAAAATATTTAAGGTTCATATTCCAAGGAAGAATTTATGAATTTACATGTCTCGTTTTCGGACTATCAACAGCCCCTTTCGTATTTACAAAGATTATGAAGCTAGTAATTGGCTGGCTACGAGAAAGAGGGCTCATTATGTCCATATATCTAGATGATATTCTCTGCATTGGCAATCATTTCAGATCTTGCTTAAATAACATAAGACAAACAATCGAATGTTTGATGAAATTAGGCTTTATAATTAATTTTAACAAAAGTATGATAATGCCGGCACAAAGATGTTAATATTTAGGCTTTATCATTGATTCAGAGAAATTTAGACTAGAATTAACAGAAGAAAAGAGAAAATCATTACATAAAAGTGTAGAGTTAATAATAAAGAAACACAAATGTAAGATTAGGGATCTAGCTAAAGTAATTGGCTCACTTATCGCCGCTTGTCCGGCTATTGCGTATGGTCCTCTGTGCTGCAGAGAATTAGAGAGAGCGAAAACAACAGCGTTGAGCTTAACCAACGGTGATTTTGATCAGGTTATGGAAATTTATCAATATGTAGAGGAAGATTTAGAATGGTGGAGGAAGATACTAGATAGAGGCGCGATGGGGAGCAGCATGTCCAGAGGAATAGCTCGGGGCTCTATGGACAGCGAGTGAAAGAGAAGAAAGTATTAATTACCTTGAATTAACAGCAGTTTTCTTAGGTCTCAGGCCCTTCGTGACAGATCTAAGAGATTGTGAGATACTTTTACGTATTGATAATATGACTGCGGTCTCGTACGTTAACAGATACGGAAGTACCCACCTACCTAAGCTCCATACCATTGCGAAACAGATATGGCACTGGTGTAAAGCCAGACATCTTTGGATCTTCGCGTCATGTATTTCCTCTGGAGAGAATATAGAAGCCGACCACGAATCAAGAATAAATAACGTGGATACAGAATGGGAATTGTCAGAAGAAGCATATCAGCAGATGGTTAAAAAATTTAATCATCCAGACATAGATCTATTTGAATCGAGGATTAATTTTAAATGCAAAACATATTGCTCCTGGCAAAAAGACCCAGACTCGTATGTAGTTGATGCGTTCACGATAAATTGGTCATCATGGAAGTTTTATGCTTTTCCCCCCTTCTCTTTAATATTACGCACTCTTCAAAAGATCAAGATTGATCGGGCATGTGGTATTTTAGTAGTGCCTTGTTGGCCCACGCAGCCTTGGTACCCGCTTTTTTAATCGATTATTGAAAAAGATACTACTGAATTTAAACCATCTAACACTCTCCTATGTTCTTCATGTAGGACGCTGCAACATCCACTGAAGAACAAGCTTTCCCTGGTGGCAGCACGCTCATCCCGGAGAGCTACATGAGGCAAAATACTTCACAGCAAACAGTCGAGGTCCTATTAGCATCAATTTCTGGATCTACATTAAAGCAATTAATGTACATCTTAAAGAATGGTGGACACACTGCAACAAAAATAAATACGATGTTTTCTCCGTTTCTGAAGAGATAGTCCTACAGTTTCTTACAGCGAAGCTCAGTGAGGGAGCTTCATATAGCACACTGAATTGTACCAGGTCTGCAATCAACATATGATATAGGAAAGAAATAGAAGAGAATTCAATGATCGGACGTTTCTTTAGAGGCATTTTCAACCTTCAACTACCGAAACCCAAGTATGAGGAAATGTGGGACACGGAAATAATATTAAAATTTATAACGGAACTAGGACCTACCAGTAAACGAAGTTTAGATATGCTAACGAATAAAACGATATTACTGCTCGCTTTATTAACAGGCCAGAGACTACAGACTATGGCAAGTATAGAGATGACAAATACAAATATATCTAAAGATGACATCAAAATTAAGATCTCCGTTTGAAAACTAAACGTTTAGGGGCAGCACAACCTGTTTTAACGTTACCATATCACATGAAGATAAGAAATTATGCGTAGCTACTAGCTTAGTTGCTTACATCAAAGCAGCCAAAAAATTAAAGGAAAAGGAAGAAAGTTTATGTATAGCTACTAGAAAACCCTTCAAAAAAGTTTCAGTACAAACACTAAGTCGTTGGATTAATAAAGCCCTAGAAAAGGCTGGTATAAATACGGAAATTTTTTCTGTACACAGCATTAGGCATTCCTCCACATTGTCAGCATGGTCGAAGGGCATAGATTTGGAGACTATAGAACGAACAGCAGGCTCGTCGACTAAGTTAATGATGTTTGCGAGATTTTAGAATCACCCAATCATGACAGATAATAAAACATACCCGAAAGCAATATTTACAAAAAGAAAAACCTACAATAAGAGTAAATATAAGTATATAAAGATGTTGACTTATTGGAAGGATTTTATTTCTCACTGAAAGGAAAAAATGAAAGAACGAATAGAAATACACCATTTAAACATAGTGGAAACCTAAACATGCAAACCTTCTCAAAAAGACAATTTATAGATAAATTGAAAAAAATATAGATAGCCCGAACTGGGAATCGAACCCAGACCAATTCAGTAACGCGCCGAGTGCTCTACAGGTATAGCTATACAGCACTATACTATATTCCGTTCAAGTTGATCTATAACTTATTGAGCCACACCGTCCATCGTACGGTAATACACCATTTAAATATAGTGGAAACCTAAACATGCAAACCTTCTCAATAAGAAAATTAATAGATAAATTGAGAAAAATATAGATGTATAAGAAATTTAAAATCTTTTTGTTTTTTCTCTTGTTATGTCCAAATAATTTTTTTTATTTATGTTAATAATTATTTAAAATAATTATTTCTGAGCTCCTCTTTGCAAAGCGCGCGAAAACGCAGCGTCAGCTTTTTCATTTTTTTTTTTTTTTTATGCGGCAAAGAATAGTGGGAAGACACCTGCAATAAGTTTAACGAATAAACAATAAACTGTCCTCACTTTCCACCAATGACGATAATTATAAATTCCCCATCAATTGTCAAAGCAAAGTTTATAAAAAGCCTGAGCACCATGGCTCAGGGCCTCAGTTTTATTTAAACTTCTTGGTCCGCGTAAACGGCGTCGATAGCCCGTAATCTTATTGCAGAAATCTTCCGACGTGGCAATAAGTAATCGTCGCTGATCTAGGTATCCGGCTGATTAATTTCGTGTAGGATATTATTTCATCAGTTACGGTTTTCCAAAATTCACTTTAAATAAATTGTAAATCGATCTAGGTATCCGGCTGATTAATTTCGTGTAGGATATTAATTTATTCATTTACAAAAATTCAAATCAATTAAACCGTAAATCGATCTAGGTATCCGGCTGATTAAGTTCGTGTAGGATATTAATTTATTCATTTACGGTCATTATTAATAAATTAAATTGCCAATTGAGTTAGATACTTGGCTGATAGTCAACTATTGTGTAGAGTATAGTTCTTAATTGCAATTGAAAGATCTCGAAGATCTATCCGGTTCGAGTGAATTGTGACGCAAATCACGTGAATTTGTGATCTCACTTTGTGCCGAGTTTCTGCGCATAAAAACCCCTTTTGGGTGTGAAAAAGGACGCATTTATAAATAAAAATCTGTTTAAAATATCCGATAAGATAAATAATCTTATAATACAAATTATATAAAAGTTGTGAAAAACTAGAGTGAACAAGTGACGTTCAGTTAAGACGTTGTAATTTAAAATACAATAAAAGATCAAGTTCATCACTCCAACCTTGCGGTTTCATTCGAAAGTAGTACATAAGATATCATCCTACCAACCCAGCCGCACCCATTCTACCAACCCTACAGGAAGGTCGAGTGAGCTGTTTAGTCCTGGAGGGATAATAGCTGCCGCACTAGAAGAATTGACATCGAAAGGTAGGTGAAAGAGCTATTTTTCTATCATCATAAAATACTTTTGGCTTAAACAAGAGCACCAGTCTCTTTGAAGACGTTTGGGTTCTTAATTTTCGAAAAGATCCACTATAAATAATAAATTATAGGAAGATAATTTCTTCCTCGTATTCTTTATTGTTGTCCGCACCCTCCAACCCGCTTGTCCAAAATTACTATCGCTACCAATGGGAGAAATCCCGGATAAATAATTAAAAATTAAGCGGCGGACATAACACTCTTATCCCTAAACAGCTGCAATTGTAATCTCGATGAGCGACATTCGAAATATAATATAACAATCAAACGAACTTACCTGTATGTGAAGTTTGATTGTGACTATATGAGAATGTCGCTCGAGATGATTACACTCCACCCTTTTTGACCCATTTTCACCCAAAAAAAAAAAAAAAATCGGTCTATCGGTTGACCCTGCGGGCCAGCACCAAAACTTCCCGCTGTTTTCGAGCTCCTTGAGCTCGAAAACATTATTGTAAACATATTTTCGAGCTGTTCGATCTCGAATATACTTTCGTACGCCATTGTTTTCGAAAAACCCGTTTTTTAGCATTTATTTCTCCCACGATATCTCGCGACCGAATTAACCGATTTTGATGGTTAAGACGGCAATCGACGCATTTTATTGAATTTTAGAGCTGATTAGATATTAGAATTGTTTGGTTGAGTCGTTTTAGAGATATTCGCAAATAACCGTTTTTTAGCATTTCTTTTTTCCACGATATCTCGTGGACGAATAGACCTATTTTGATGGTTGAGGCGGCAACCGACGCGTTTTATTAAGTTCTAGAGCTGATTAGATTTTGAAATCGATCGATTGAGCCGTTTCTGAAAGATTAAAAAAAAACTAAAAAAAAAATTTTTTTTTATTATATTTCTTCAATATCTTAGAGTCGATCTAACCGATCGATCTAAAATTTTCAGGAAAGTTGACGGCCATAAAACTATTTCGATTGCCACCTCAACCATCTCAATCGGTCGATTTATTAAAAAGATATGCAGAGTTTACATCCACACATATACACACACACACACACACACACACACACACACTCACACACACATACACACACACACACACGCACACACACACACACACACACACACACACACACACACACACACACACACACACACACACACACACACACACACACACATACATACAGATAATCGGACATCATCCTGAAAATAGTCAGAATAGCTTCCTAGGACCTCAAAACGTTGACATTTGATGAAAATTTGATTTTCGAAAATCGGGGTGAAAACAATAACTTCCCGAATTTTCGAAAATTTTCTTAGTGGGAAGTTAAAGATTGGTTCATGAAACTTGTTCCTAATTTTTTTAATTTCACGAAAAATCCTGTTGCTGCAACAGGATTTTATCCCGTTGCTCTCACAGGATTTCTCCTGTTGCTGTAACATGAAAATCCTGTTGCTACAACAGGATTTTATTCTGTTGCTCCCACAGGAATGCGTCCTGTTGCAGCGCCAATTTTTGTTTCCGTGTAATATGATTTAAAATTAAGTCAATTAATCAATTTTGTCTGTTGCGAAATATTATGCTTACATATCTTAATCCAAACACACTAACTAAGTTAGTTACGTTGAAAATTTAATTTTATTCCTGATTCTAAACATCGCAGTAGAACAATTTGAAAAATTTATTTTGGTTATCAAATTTCTGTCCATTAATAGTTTTCAAGATTATTACATTTAATGATAATAATCTTAAAATACAATTTATTATAATGTTATTTAAATTTTATTTACTTGTTTCTCTGATGATTTATTTATTAATATAATACAAGGGTTTATCTATGAAACATTAATCTTAGAAACCTTTTAATACATATATTAATTATCTACTTATTTAAAGTATACATCTCTGGACATGGATAGTTATCATATTATCTGCATAAAATGATCGTTTAAAGGCTTCTTCAAAAGTCCTCTAATTGTAATGTTTATTAAGTGACAATTTTATTAATATTTGTAGTCTTAATTTATAATAAACTGTCAATTTTTACAGCCAAGAAACCCAAACTATCGATCAGTCCATGTGATTTGATGAACACGTTTATTAGATCACTCGGAATAACTGGTTTTATCACTTGCATCATCCGGACTTGTTTCTCGATAGGCATCACTAGTACCATTTGAATGGCTGGTTTGATTTGGTGGTCGAATAACAGTAGGCAAATAACCTGTGCCTGCATACGGAGCAGCAAGGAATCTGTGACGTGTGGGTGGGCTTGGACCACAATAACCGGCTCGTGAGGCATAAGCGCTAACTGATGCTGCTGAAGCAGCTGATGCTGCAGATGCTAAGGCACCAGCAAGAGGTGAAAATGCAGATTTAGGTTGGAGACTATCTTCACAAACTAGTATTTCCATTGCTGACACTACGTCACCTGAAAATTACAATTTCGAAACGATTGATGAATGGAATTATATACTAAATATAGACATGTAGTAAACATTTCAGATCCAAAATATAAAGACGCATTTAGTACAAAACTTTTCAATGAAAATAAAATGTGACATGCAAAATATATCTTCTAGTATGATTTTGCTTGTGGATGTTTTTTCCAATGATTCCAGAAGTCTTATCTGAATTAACGAACTTAAAATACATCTCATAAAGCTAATTTGGTTCAGTATTTTATGATCCAAATGTTTCAAAACTACTTGAAATGGTTACAGTAAGTTTAGCAGTAATTAATAAGTATTTTAACAATTAAAATATAACAAAATCTTCAATTATGGGTGAAAATAGTTATTTATGTCATACGGCCGCGAATCCTAAGGGTGTGGCGCGAATTTACAAAAACGAGTGTAAATTTGACGTCCAATGATTCGCCTACATTTTTTTCGATTACTCAAAAACTATTAGTGATAAAAATATTTTAATTCAGGATCTGAAAACTAGAAATTTCAAGCTTTGATTGGTTTTTTTTTAACATATTAAACTTTAAGAATTTGTTTTAATGTCCGTGGATTTTTATGACTAGTGTATGAGGCAGCAATTCTGCAGCCAGGATCCTCGGTCTCAGAGAAATAAAAACTCTTCTAAAACTTCCCAAAGAGAAGTATAAGAGTGTCACCAGAAGTGCTCAGCAACCAAAACTTGTCAGGATGAACGTAGACACCCATGCATAGCGTATACTTTAACCACGTGCAAGATCATGACTTGTTAGCAAAGCTGACGATTCGCTTCTTGAAGTCAGCTGGGATGTTATCCAAAACAGAAAGTCTCTTAATACAGTGCTAAAGTGTTTGAGACGCAGTTACTCGCTACATTTTAGGTTCCAAAATTTAAGAAAATAAATTCTTGGCTGGAGAAAATCACTTATCTCACTTCAAAAAGACAACGTTTAGAGCGAAAAAAAATTTACTTGCACCGATAAACTTTTTCTTGCTCCAAGAAAAACATTTTTTTGCTCTAAAAAATAATCGTCTTAAATGAACAAAAAAAGTCTATTGGACCAAGAAAAAATTTCTGGGCCCAAGAGAAAAATTCTTTCGCTCCAAAAAATAAATTGCTCAAGTGGAAATAAAAGTTGCTTGGGCCAAGACAAAAAATTTCTTGCTCCAAAAGTTTGCTTCTTTAATAAAAACGAAAAATTTTCTCAGTCAGAAATGTATTCTCTCTCTGAAAGGTTGACGTGTCGATTCTTTTTTTTTTTTTTTTGTTATCTGAACCGCATTTTTTTGTTTTTTTATTTTGAGAATAATTATTCAAGTAACCATTAATAGTAAATATTAAGGTCATGATGTACTATAGGATATACTAGAGTACAATCCGAAAAGATGCTTGTCACTCTGTTAGATGACAGAGGAGTACTCGGCTGAGCGCGATCTCTTAGCGAAAACCGAACTACTTCCGCTGCTGCTGCCTAGCACCGGTGACTTTCCCCTTCTCCATATCGATCTTTTCTCCCAAGAAATTTTTTCTCTTGGCTTAAGGTAGTTGTTGCGAAGATTAATTTAATGTAAGATTTTTATAAAACTTCACGTGATTGTTTTTTGATTTACAAATCGTATAAGGCTAATCCGAGTAACATTGACCACACCAATTTTATGAAAAACGATTTCAAAATATTGAAATTTTAACACGGGCTTCTATGGAGAATAGAGATTTACGGGCGATTTTTTTCTAATAAAATCAAAACGCAATGTAGGATCTTTCTAAAAATTAAATATGCTATCATAACTGAAATTACAAACCACATAATAAAAAAATGATAATTATTGGCCACGTCGTTTCTGAATTATAATTTATCAAAGCTTGAAACTTTTTAAAAATTTTAAAGATGTACCAAAACAGTAGTGTGATGTGGTAATAGCACTTATATTATACATAGCCAGATAATCGCGCGAAAATACAAATAGGCACATAATATAAAAATATAACCAATAAATAAAATTAACGATGATTAATAATTCGAATCATTCTATTATTGATAAAAAAAAATAATTAATTAATAAAATTAAATTTTTGTAAATTTATGACAGGGAAACGTTTTATGAATTTGTTTTCAAACAAAATAAAGATAATTTGTCAATTATTTTTTATTTATCCTAAAAATAAATACATTGTTCAAACATTTCGTTTGATAACTTTTTAGCGTTTATTATAAATAAAACAAAAAAATAATAAAATTTATAGATTAAATAACGTGTATACAAAACGTGTGTATGCGCAGTAACAGTGAACAGTATTGTCACGATCACTTATCGAATATTATGGATGTATGTGTATATAAACGTACACAGAAAAAAAAGTTGATTCAAGTGAAATATTCTTGAACCAAGAATACTAGTTTGAAAAATACCATTTTTTAGCTTCAAGAATTTATTTCGTGGCTCAAGGAGCATCAAGATTCTTAACTCAAGATTTGTATATGCTTGGTTCAAAAAGTCATTTTTTTTCACACAATAAATCCAACTCTCAAACCAAGTAACAGATTTACTTCGGTGAAGTGAACATTTTGACGCCAGGTGGCGCCTCGATGGAAACAGCATACTTGCTTGTTTTTCGGTCAGTTGTATTTAGTTTTAAATTGTAAGTTCACAATTTGAACATCAAAACATCAATCTCGCCATTGATAATATTATATTTCTCCCCTCCGGCCGGAAAGTAGCAACTTTCGGGCTGCTGCCCTAAACGAAGTTGCAACGTTCCGGCTTCGTCGAGCAGAAAAATAGTATATTACACAGGGGAAGGGGGGGGGGCAAAATGGGCCCCTTAAGAAAAAAATTTTCAAATCCTCAGTTTTTTTTACTTGTATTACTTTTTTTTACTCCCTCGCCAAGTATTTGACGTTAATTTGTTCTGTCCATTAAAAATAAAAAATTAAAAAATGTGGGGCAAAATGGGCCCCCTCAAAAAATTTTTATAATGCGAGTTTTTCAGCTTTTTTCACTTTTTTTTCCTTCTGCTGAGTTTTTGCCGTTAATTTGTTGTGTCTATGAAAATTAAAAAATCCTGAAAAGTTGGGAAAACGGGCCCCCAACAAAACTCAATGTATGTTTGTCGCTTGTTTTGTGTTTTGAAACTTTTTGCTGTGTGTTTAGTATAAAAAAGAGTTGATAGTGAAAATTTGGACCTTAAAATAACTTAATTTCATTACTTGATTGCTTATATTTTAATTATTTTCGATTATATAGAATAAATTGTTTTTGAAAAAAATTATAGTTAGTAATGCCGTTGAACTCGTGACCTAGTTTGCCCCTTATCATAATTCTTTAATCATATCTGAAAAAAAAATTTTAGGAACCCGTTTGGCTAAAAAATATTCGTAGGTTTTCAAAGTCTAGACAGCCCATTTTACCCCCCCCCCCCCAAAAACTTTTCATGTTAAAAATTTTGAGGGGACCATTTTGCCTCAGTGGCCCATTTTGCCTCAATGTCCCATTTTGCCCCTTCCCCGCTCCAAACACTTTTCATGTTAAAAAATTTGGGGAGACCATTTTGCCCCCTAATATTTCGAGGCATCCAAAATTTTAGGGGGCCCATTTTGCCCCCCCCCCCCTTCCCCTACCTAGGCCACGAAAAAAGAAAGCCTCAGACCACATGTTTGTCAGCCTCGGCTTCGCCTCGGCCAACAATTGCATGCGCTCTGAGACTTTTCTTATTTTATTAGCCTAGGTATGTAATACACTATTTGTTTAATGTATACATATGAAAGAAATCCTTTATCATAATACCTAAAGTAGTCAATAATTACTGTATTCAAACTTTAAAGATTTTCACAGTAAACGTATTTGATTGACAATGCTTACTTACTGGGTAACCTCAAATTTTCTATTATTGAAAATGCGGCCATTAAACAAAAATGTTATTTAAATTTTTCGTAAAAATAATTTTTTTTTTAAATAAGAATATGCATTAAACTTCCAAATCAAAAACTAATATGAGTAACCATTGTAGTAATAAACTGATTAATAATTTTAAAAAATATATTTGTATCTTTCTGAATCGAGTAAAATAACATCTTGATTCAAAAAATGCGCCATACTCAAACTAAGTCGAAGAGCTCGACAATGCATTCACATCAATGTTTTCGAGCTCAAGGAGTTCGAAAACAGCGGGAAGTTTTGGGTCTGGCCCGCAGGGTCAACCGATAGACAGATTTTTTTTTCTGTGTATTGACACTACTTGGGTGTATGTGAGAGCAATACCCTCGCGGACTCGGGATTACTCCGAAATTATGGTGAAATTTCGGTGAAATCATAGTGGAAAGATAGTGAACCCATAGTGAAATGACAGTGAAATCACTGTAACTTTGTGCCATTTGCTTACTGTGTGATAATTATCATCCAATGGTAATTTTATGATGATTTCACCATCGATTTATAGTAGAATCACAATAGCATAACAGTCAATTTACAGTAGTATAGCTGTAAGTTGACAGTAGTATTACTGTGTATTTACAGTGATTTTACTATCAGTTTATGCTGGATCTGCAGTGCTTCAGTCATGTTTTCTCAGTAATAATACCGTGATCATACAGTGATTTCACAGCAGTCTTACTATAGATTCTTCGTGAAATCACAATAATATCGCTGTGAATTGACAGTAATATTACTGTGATTTCTTAATCATTTAATCCTGGATCTGCTTAGTTTTCATCGAGATTTAGGGGCAATATTGAGATCCTATATTTATTGATTCAAAGATAATAATAATAAAATTAATAATAATATTATAATAGCAACAATAATCCTAATCTTGGTTTTTCAATAAATAATTTTTCTTGTTTAAAAAAATTATTTAGTATCCCTTTGTACGACTTCATGTAATTCCTCTGGAGGATTAACTGCTATTTTTTTACCCTCGGTAAAGAAGGAATTTTATTTTTTTTTTAACGCATGATGGGACTCGAACTGCCGACCTTTCGATTGAGAGTAGCTTAAGTCATGTACTTTAGCCCGCTCGGCCACCACACGCATTCGGAACTAAATATTTAATCTGTTACTTCATGCTATTCAATACTATATATTCTCAAGACTAAGCTATAAGAAAAATTATTTTATTAAATACTATAAAATTAAAAGAATTCGATATTTATCAAAAAAAATTTTTGCCTTCATTTGTAAATCATCAAGTTTTCTTAATTTAAGAATATTTTATTTTAAATTATGATAAATAATAAATATTTACTATTGAAATCTTAATCTAAATGATGTTCTCTTTATTTTTTGCAGTAGTTTAAATTCAATTTATACAGTTTTAAAAAAAAAGTTATTCAATTTTTTTATTTATTTATTTTTTTTCATAATTCCGAAAAATTTTACCGTCTTAAGCTTTTACAAAATTAACTAAATTAGATAATTACAGATAAAGTTTCGCTCGGAAATTCCTAAAATAGCTAAATTTATAATAAATAAAATACATATGTGCCCAAATATTTGCTAAACTTACAAATAATTATAGGAGCATTTATGAAATAATTGATATTATTTTTTTTTTAATTCCATTTCTATCGATTAATGACATTAAAAATTCAAATTTTGATTTTGAAATTGGATTAATGATAGATGTACCGTATCAGATCACTATCAAAGTAGAGTGAAATCATGGAGAAAACACTAATAATTTGCTGTGAAAATATCATAGAGTCACAGTGCTAATACTACTAGATTGTCATGGGATCACGGTAAATTCATGGTTAAACCACTATGAACTGACTGTGAAACTATTGTAAAGTCACAGAGTTAACACTATCAGATTACTATGGAATCACAGTGAATTCGTAGTGAAATCACGATAAACTGACTGTGAACCTATGATAAAGCCTCAGTGTTACCATTGTTGGGTTACCATAAATCGATAGCTGATCGACAGTAAAATTATCATGAAAGTATGGTAATTTAATTGTAAACCTACAAAAGAATCACAAGTGAAATCACTATGGAACTACCATAAAATTACTGTAAAACTACTATATAACCAGAGTGACGAAATGGCACAAAACGACTGTGAATTCACTATGAAATTACCATCAATACACAGTAAACTTACGGTAAAATTGATTTCACTGTGATTTCACTGTGATTTCACAGTAACCCCGAATCCGCGAGGGATGTAACTATGCTTTTACAAAAGTTTCTAATGAGCGACGTTCAACTAACCGCTTCAGTTATACTGTTTTTTAAATTTGGTATGCCTTACTTTTAAACGTGACTACCTCGAAACAACTACCTTAAGCAACTTTTGTTTTATTGGTCGGAGCATACGAAAATACTTGCGTGAAAAGTATAGTACTTGTTCCAAGAAATTTTATTTTCTTTAAACAAAAAAATGTAATATTGCCACGAAAAAATATTGTATCTTACTTCAAAAAATATCTCTTGCTTTAAGTAATATAAACTCTTGAATGAAGTGAAAATTTTTTCATTTTAGCGTAAAAATATGTTGACATGAGAAAAAAAATTTTGATTCAAGATAAAAACTTGAAGATAATTGTTTATTTTGTGCAAGTAAATTTTCATTTTCCAAAGCGATCAAAAAAAATTTCATGAATCAAGAATATTTTTCTTGATTCAAGTTAACTTTTTTTTCTGTGTATGGATGTATACTCTTCGTATCTTTTTAATGGATTAACCGATTGAGATCGACCTTGTGGCAATTGAAAAAGTTTTTTGACTGTCAACTTTCCTGAAAATTTCAGATCGATCGATCAAATAGCCTCGAAGATATTTGAGAATTATGAAAAAAAAATTTTTTTTTTTGTAGTTTTTTTTATCATTTTACAGAAACGACTTGATCAATCAATTTCAGAATCTAATCAGCTTTAGAACTTGATAGAACGCACTGATTGCCACAATGATCATTGAAATCAGTGAATTAGTTGTAAAGATGTCGTCGACGAGAAATTAAAAAAATAACATTTTCTGTCATTTTTTCCGGATAAATCATAATATAGTGGACTAAAATGTAATCAAAATCATATTAACTCTTAGCTTTCGTGGTTTTAAGGTTTTAAATGTAATTTTCATATAACAAAAAAAAAAATTTCAAATATTATAGATAAACTTGGTGAGTCAGTGCTATATTTATTTATGACATTTAAGCTGATACTGACTCACCAAGGCCATCTGTATTATTTTAAAATTGATTTTTTTCGTTGTATTTTGTGATAATTATATCTAAAAGACAATGAAATAGTTATTGGCGTAACTAGTAGGGTAAGTGATTCATAATGTGTCAGCACGATGCGTTTAGCACGAGTCGCAGGTGCGCAGGCACGAGCGAAGCGAGTGCATACTGTGCGCCGGAAACGAGTGCTAAACACATCGCGGGTGACGGATTATGACTTACCCTACATGTTGCGCCCATAGTTTTATTCAACTCATATGCGCTATTCACGTTTTATTAATCGCCTAAAAAGCGAAGTCTCAATAGCTGTTTAGTGACATGGTGAAAAAAAACATTCGGCATCACAACCTTGGCTACTCAATGGGTAACAACAGGGAATTATAATTACCCCATATTCAGTAAGAGCTTGAAAGATAGTTACGTTTATTTTCATTACGTCACAATGGCCGGGATAGTAGACATCTTTATTGCGTTTTGACAAATAATTTTTCACCAGTCGGTAAACGACCATTTAGGGTTCGCATTTTAGGCATGATAAAACGTGAATAGCGCGCATGAGTTGAATAAAAATTTCTAACTTTTCATTACCTCTTATTAAATAAAAAAGTAATTTTGATTTCAAAAATTTCTACTACGATAGTTGCATACTTTGTGCACTTTTTTCTATGAAAAATATAGAAGAAAATTAGATTTTATTGCATTCTTTGAGCATATTTCAGAATTTTATCATCATTGACATACACGGAGAAAAAAATTTAGAAGCTTTTACTTAAAAATATGAGTTAAAATTACTAAATTTATATCGTAATATTGAAACGCTATTGAAATTGTGTTATTTTCACTATCTTGAGAATTTAATTTTCATATACATTTAGTAATTTTTATTATTTAATTATGGAAATAAGTATAAGCTGCATCAGTAAACTTTACTGCATCAGTAAAATATATATTTATTAAATTTTACTATCCCGATTGGTAAATTTTACTCTATTAGAATGAAAATAAATAAAATTAAATTTTTTCAGCTTTTCAACTTTTAATTATTATTGTAATTATTTTGATTATTATTTCTTTTTAGTAGAATGCTCAGGGGGTTATCCCCGGTAGTCCGACTCTACCAAAGGCCTCACCTGAGCACCAAATCGTTACTGCTGCGATGGTCTATCAACAAGATAGTCAGCATGTTCAGCAGGCCAAGTTTCTTTGCCGTAGGAGACGGAGGGACCCGAGGATAACAGCTTTTTGCATCCGCGATGCCAGGAACTCAACTTGCGCTGAACAAGTTGGTATTCTAGCCAGTGCAGACAAAAACGACTACTTCATCCCTCCTAGGACGCCAACAATGAGTACGACAAGTTTGACACGGTAGCCTGGGTGAAGTTTGCCAATTTCAAACAGGAGATCCTGATATATCTCGGGTTTGTGCTCTTTTTTAACCGTGATGTTATACTCAGCAGGTGCTGAGAACTCGATGACATAAATGTCTCGAGTGGTTTTATCGAAGAGCACAATATCGGGTTTGTTATGATCTATATTCCGAGTTGTTGCGAATGGCACGCTCCAATAAATATGGCAACGGTCATTCTCAACTACTTGCGGAATATCTCCTGGCAGATAAGGCAGCACTGGTGTTTTGTCGATACCGTGCGTATGTCTAAGGTGGTAATAAAGTACTCGCAGAGCAGCGTTGTGACAGGCAAAAATATATCCTTTAGTCTCGGACATCAGGCCAGCTAACTTAAGGAAGGATAACGTCAGCTGGGTGGACAAGCCATGATCACGCACGTGCTTAAAGAACACGCTGTGCATGACCTTGTCCATGTGTGTACTGAGCAGTTTTTGCTGCTCAGCATTCCTTATGACACTCTTAAATTCCTCCTTAGGGAG
This sequence comes from Microplitis mediator, assembly GCF_029852145.1. Lineage (NCBI taxonomy): Eukaryota > Metazoa > Arthropoda > Insecta > Hymenoptera > Braconidae > Microplitis > Microplitis mediator. The sequence continues at coordinate 9,435,655 of NC_079971.1, forward strand.
TTCAATAAGAGGGTTTACTCTTCCCAGACCGAGGGATTTTGTCGCGTGCCTTGCTGCCTTATACAGTTGACTTTGTCTAAAGGTTCTCTGCCTAAAGGTTCCCACTGTCTATAGGTTCCAGGATACATTGCTTAAAGGTTCCCGGATATTCCACCACCCGCTTTCTCGAGTGACGAATCACAATTCAGTTTTCGAGCGCTAACTTTAAATGCACATTTTTTGAGGTTATGTTTACTGCGCAATATGTTCGTTTTAGCGTGCGCCTCGGCGCTCGAGGGGAATATATTGTAGGGGAAGTGCTGATGGGGGGGAGGGAACCTTTAGGCAATGGTCCTGTCCCGACGTGGAACTTTTAGACAGAGTCGACTGTATAAGAACGCTCCCTTATGCCTATTCTCATGACTATGAACAATTTGCATAAGGAAGTCGTCTTCATCTGTTGTGAAATTGACAACCTCGTATGTTAAACCCAATGATTATTATTATTATTATTATTATTATTATTTCTTTTTAAGTTGAATGCTCAGGGGGTTATCCCCGGTAGTCCGACTCTACCGAGGGCCTCACCTGAGCGCTAAATCGTTACTGCTGCGATGCTTCATCAACAAGATGATCAGCATGCGCAGCAGGCCAAGTTTCGTTGCCTAAGTAGACGGAGGGATCCAAGAATTACAGCCTTTTGCATCCTCGATGCCAGAATCTCAACTTGCGCTGAACAAGTTGGTATTCTAGCCAATGCAGATACGAAAGACTGTTTCATCCCTCCTAGGACGCCAACAATGAGGACGACAAGTTTGACACGGTAACCTGGGTAAAGTTTGCCAATTTCGAACAGGAGATCCTGATATATCTCGTGTTTGTGCTCTTCTTTAATCGTGATGTTATACTCAGCAGGAGCTGAAAACTCAATGACATAAATGTCACGAGTGGTTTTATCGAAGAGCACAATATCAGGTTTGTTGTGATCTATTTTCCGCGTTGTTGCGAATGGCACGTTCCAATAAATACGGCAACGGTCATTCTCAACAACTTGCGGAATATCTCCTGGCAGATAAGGCAGCACTGGTGTTTTATCGATACCGTGCGTATGTCTAAGGTGGTAGTAGAGTACTCGCAGAGCAGCATTATGACGCTGGATGTATTATTATTATTATTATTATTATTATTATTATTATTATTATTATTATTATTATTATTATTATTATTATTATTATTATTATTATTATTATTATTATTATTATTATTATTATTATTATTATTATTATTATTATTATTATTATTATTATTATTATTATTATTATTATTATTATTATTATTATTATTATTATTATTATTATTATTATTATTATTATTATTATTATTATTATTATTATTATTATTATTATTATTATTATTATTATTATTATTATTATTATTATTATTATTATTATTATTATTATTATTATTATTATTATTATTATTATTATTATTATTATTATTATTATTATTATTATTATTATTATTATTATTATTATTATTATTATTATTATTATTATTATTATTATTATTATTATTATTATTATTATTATTATTATTATTATTATTATTATTATTATTATTATTATTATTATTATTATTATTATTATTATTATTATTATTATTATTATTATTATTATTATTATTATTATTATTATTATTATTATTATTATTATTATTATTATTATTATTATTATTATTATTATTATTATTATTATTATTATTATTATTATTATTATTATTATTATTATTATTATTATTATTATTATTATTATTATTATTATTATTATTATTATTATTATTATTATTATTATTATTATTATTATTATTATTATTATTATTATTATTATTATTATTATTATTATTATTATTATTATTATTATTATTATTATTATTATTATTATTATTATTATTATTATTATTATTATTATTATTATTATTATTATTATTATTATTATTATTATTATTATTATTATTATTATTATTATTATTATTATTATTATTATTATTATTATTATTATTATTATTATTATTATTATTATTATTATTATTATTATTATTATTATTATTATTATTATTATTATTATTATTATTATTATTATTATTATTATTATTATTATTATTATTATTATTATTATTATTATTATTATTATTATTATTATTATTATTATTATTATTATTATTATTATTATTATTATTATTATTATTATTATTATTATTATTATTATTATTATTATTATTATTATTATTATTATTATTATTATTATTATTATTATTATTATTATTATTATTATTATTATTATTATTATTATTATTATTATTATTATTATTATTATTATTATTATTATTATTATTATTATTATTATTATTATTATTATTATTATTATTATTATTATTATTATTATTATTATTATTATTATTATTATTATTATTATTATTATTATTATTATTATTATTATTATTATTATTATTATTATTATTATTATTATTATTATTATTATTATTATTATTATTATTATTATTATTATTATTATTATTATTATTATTATTATTATTATTATTATTATTATTATTTATGTCATCTGTATTGGTGTTGGTGTTAATATTTATTTCTAAAAAATCACTTGTTTTAACCGAGATTCGAAGCCTGATCTCCCACCTGCGAGTCCCTTCCTATGTTTGACGGTCCGACTTCTTCTTTGCACGAAGCTCGCGGAACTTATAATACTTATTTGTATACGCTATCCCCACCAATTTTCAATTTTATCGATCTTCTTTGATAAAAATTACAAGCTGTTTAGTAATTTTTCTATATTGTAGAGTATTTAATGCGAATTTTAAGTTGATTTTTATATTTCTACAGTGTAAAAATCGTTGAATCGCATAATAAAATGTATTGTTAAACGTTTAGTAATAATTGAAGATTGTCTTCATAAAATTTTCTATTCGATTAATAAAAAATAAGAATGAATAAGTAATAAAAGTAATAATATAGCAATTTTTCAAATAAGCATGTAGCAATAATTACTGTTTTGTCATTTTTACTGTACATTTAGCAATAAACAGTACAAGTAATGCACTTATTCGTTTATATGAGTATTTTTTACTAAATTACATTAAATATTAGAGTTAATCAATCTAATCAAATATTATTTGAGTTAAGCTTGAGTAATTACAGTTTAATTAGAACCAACTCCACTAATGCTAGAACAGGTGGTGTTCTTACTTACATTGAGAACAATATCAAATTTAAAACTATTTGCAATAATAATGTATTAATTAAGAGATGTTGGTTTCATGTATTGCAAATAACAGGTACTCCTAATATCACAATCTGTAATCTGTATCGATCACCGAATAGCTCTATCAGTGATTTCTGTACAAAATGTATTACTTATTGTGATAATTTATTGAAGTTGAGAGCTACTAAGGATTCAATAGTTACAGGCGATTTTAACATTGACGTTAGTAATAATTCCTACTATAGCCGCAAATTATTAAGTGAATTATCATACATAGGACTAGAGCAAGGACTAGAGCAAAAAGTGACTTCACCTACTAGATCGACTGTATTCTCAGATACAATTATTGACTTAGTTTTTACAAATGTCAACGTTAAGACTAAGGTGTTAACTACACCTAGAATATCTGACCATAATACTGTTTTGTTAAGTATTGAGAATAATAATCTTAAAAGTAGTAATTTAGATACATATTATGTAAGGAATATGAAACATTTTAATAAATATAACTTCCAAATGAAGTTACGATCGAGATTTCATGATTCGAATGATAATTTGTATATTAATAATTGCTGTGATACAACTAATTTTAATTCTATTGTAAATAAAATAATCTCTGATATTAATGTTAGCCTTGATGAAGTTGCACCAGTTGAGAAAAAATATTCAAAATTTCGTTGGATTTGCAAGCCATGGATTGATAAAAATATTATTCGTAGAATTAAACTGCGTGATAGAGCTTTTAGGATAGCAAAAAAATCTAAGTCAATACTTGATTGAATTAATTACAAAAAGATGAGAAATGATATTGTTAAGGAGTTGAATGCTCGTAAAAGAGTTTATTTTGAACAACAAATAGATCAGAATAAAGCAGATTCAAAACTAATGTGGAAATCTCTAAAAGAATTTATTGGTGACAAAAGTAAAAGCTCTACAAAGTTAAATTGTGTAAATTTTAATGGGGACATAATGACAGACCCTGCAATAATCGCTAATCGATTAAATAATTATTTTATTAATAGCGTGGAAAAGATCGTTGAAGATATCGGGTTTAAACAACAAAGTATAAATACTTACAGTGAATGTAATCAATGGGATCATTTTGAAATGATAACTAGATCTCAACAAGACAATATTGTAAATAATTTAGATGCTAAAAAAGGCTCTAAACGCCCGATGTCCTAAAAATCAAAACTATGATTTTCGTTATTAATTACGCTCTGTTTAATATGGAGTTGATAGTGTGATGGTTTGGGAGTGTTTTGCACGCTCTGGCGTTGCACCATTAGTGCGAATTAAAAAAAATATGGAACGATTTGTGGAAAAAAATATATTGAGAACTCAAATGCTGCCATTCGTTAAGCAATATATACCAGCTGGGTGGTATTTTCAGCATGATAATGATCCCAAACATAGATCCAAGTACATTTACGATTTTATGAAATGCAGAAACATTAAAGTTTTCGAGTGGCCAAGCCAAAGCCTAGATTTGAATCTTATAGAACATCTGTGAGAGGAGTTGGATCGTAGAATAAGTACACGAAATCATTTGGATAAGGACGATTTATATAAAGCTTTGAAAAAATCGCTAATACCTAGTTACTGTACTAACTAGTTGATCTCTTATGATTCATTAGTTTTTCAATAAATACCAAAGAAAATTTTATTGTCTTTAATGAGAATCTAACACACCTTTGCAGCGATGAAGGAGAGATTCAACATCGGCTCGACGTCTTCCAGGAAAAACTCGAAGCAACACATCAATCGGTGACCTTTGCTGTTGCGGTTGCTGCTGAACTTGAACACCACAAGGCTGTTGAGCACTTTGCATCTGCATTTGCATTTGCATTTGTATTTCTCGTGAGTCAACTAGATGATGATGATGTTGATGTTGGTAGAGTGCTGGTGAACAGTATAGTGAACTTGCTGTCGGTCCATACAGAGATATGTATGGTGAAAAATGAGCAGCTGCAGCCTATTAATAATAAAATGAAATGCCTATAATAATTTTTCACCTTATCAATGAATAATTTATGAACACGTATTATAATCAGTAATAAATTTAAAATTTTCGAACCTACCGCCAAAGATGGAGGCGGTGGGCTATAATGAGGCTGCACATGATCAACAGTTTGAGAAACGGTTTGAATAGATGTTTCAGTTGGACTTGCTGTTTTTCGGAGACTTAGATTCTCTGGTACTGGTGTATCACTCCTTTGGGGTGTAAAAGCTGAAGTTAAAGATGGTGTGTGTGACGGACTTAGACTAGCTGGTCCAGTACTTCCCTCGTCGGAATCATTTACACTACTCTCTTGTTTCATACCTATTATTGAGTCTGTCTCTGTCGATATGAGAGCTATATTTGGATCAGTTGATGATTTAACATGAAGAATGCGAGTTGTGGAGGGTGAATGTGATTGAGATCGTGAACGTGAACGCGCTTTAGAAGATTCATGAACATCTAGTGAGTCCGAGTCATGGTCTTCATTGCTTGAGTCGTGGATGGACAATCTTTGTCGTTTGGAACCTTGAAACAACAGAATAAACTATAAAATCATTTTTTTCCGAAATATTAAAATTTAAGTGTATTACGGTAGTAGTCTGGTAACTCGAATATCTCGGGTATTTCGAAAGTACAATATATTAAGAATATACTGTGAAAATTTCAAACAGAAATTCGAAATAGAAATGGAGTTACAATGAGTTTTCGAGAGCACCTCAGAATTGCGCGCAACTGCACGCCGAAGATTACTGAAACTTTAAATGCGTTTATCTCGGAACAATATTTTTACGGTCGACCCAGGACCTAACTTTTTTGCTATTTAACCTATTGACCTGAAACTTGAACTGGTTATTCTACACACTTGTAGTTCTCGTCGGTAGTAGAAATTATTTTTTTCACCCCTAACTTTCTATTTTACAAGCCTTTTTATGCGAAAAAAGATAACTCTTATTTCGAAGTCAGCCATTTTGTTATTTTTCAATAAAATTTCATAATTCTACTACCTGCAAGAATGACATGTCTATTAGGGTAATTCATTTTAGAGCAACATTTTTTTTTATTAAGTCCCACCTGAAAATCTTGTAGTCAACGGAAAAACAAAAATTTTGAGCCGCATGGCAGCTCTTAATTTCGATTTTAACCCGTTGCTAATCCATTTTTTATTTTTCTCATTTAAATAACATTGAAAAATAATTTTTTAGAACTTTTTCCATCCGCTCACCGTATTAAACATTTTTTGTTGCATTTTGACATATGGGCTTTTGTAGAGGACTAAATTTGCTACAAAAAGTCCTTTGAGTCGAGTCCGTAACTCGATTAGATTTCTACACAAATCGCTTCTTAGATTTAAATTTCGTAAAAATAACACTAAATCTCATCTAGCGCCCAAATTATTGATAATAGATAAAAAAAAGTAAACAACAATTTTCAGGAAATTTTAAGCCCTACAATTTTTGTAATCAAACAATTTATCCTAACTCTCAAAGTTTAGTTACTAAAGCCTCTTAAAACATAAAATCACGGAAAAATTTAGTTTTTACGTCTTCAAAAACTAATTTAATAGATCTTCGTGAAAAAGTCGAACCGAAAAATTGTGATATAAATACTGATTCGACATAAGTTGTGCATGAATTTGAGACCTTACATAAATAATCAAGTTACTTGGATAGTTAAAAAAAAGTTTCTTTAATATATGAGACCTACAAAACCAGTACTATCTGTAGATTTACTGGTTTAACAAATTTTACTGCCATCAGATTTTAGTAAGTCCGATGACATACAAATTCTGGGTTCGACTTTTTCACGAAGATCTATTAAATTAGTTTTTGAAGACGTAAAAACTAAATTTTTCCGTGATTTTATGTTTTAAGAGGCTTTAGTAACTAAACTTTGAGAGTTAGTATAAATTGTTTGATTACAAAAATTGTAGGGCTTAAAATTTCCTGAAAATTGTTGTTTACTTTTTTTATCTATTATCAATAATTTGGGCGCTAGATGAGATTTAGTGTTATTTTTACGAAATTTAAATCTAAGAAGCGATTTGTGTAGAAATCTAATCGAGTTACGGACTCGACTCAAAGGACTTTTTTTGTAGCAAATTTAGTCCTCTACAATAGCCCATATGTCAAAATGCAACAAAAAATGTTTAATACGGTGAGCGGAAGGAAAAAGTTATTAAAAATTATTTTTCAATGTTATTTAAATGGGAAAAATAAAAAATGGATTAGCAACGGGTTAAAATCGGAATTAAGAGCTGCCATGCGGCTCAAAATTTTCGTTTTTCTACTTACTACAAGATTTTCAGGTGGGACTTAATAAAAAAAAATGTTGCTCTAAAATGAATCACCCTAATGTCTATAGATTAAAACTAATCAAGAATTTTTAATTTTGGATGTCCTCGAGAGAGAATATCACCGGGGCCACCAATGCGCTTTTTTTTTTAGGCGTCAACTTCAAGCGATAATGATAATAATAAATTATTTAATTTCATTAAAAAAACGTTTTCTGTTACCTTAAGATGTAAATAAAAACATACTGAAATGCAAAACTTTTCGTTTGTTTCTTCAAAAAAAAAGGCCCCTAAAAAAAGCATGAAAAACAGCGCGAGTTATCAGACTACTAACTTAGAAAGTTCGTTTTTTTTAAAAATTGTAAGTAAATTTTGGAAATAGCAAGCTGAGGCTTATTTTTTAAACTGGTATTTTTATGACAAAATTTTAAATACGTTATAGTGTAAATTAGCACCGTGATACTAAACGGCCACTATGCCTTCGATTAAGAGATTTTATAAATCAGAAGAACTATCTATAATTTGAATAACGTAAAGTATATGATGGACTTCACCATTATCTGTGAAATACGAAGTGTTCAGCACTTATTTCCAGCGTTCACTAGGTATTTGCCTCTGGTTTGTGTGTGCAGATTTCAAATTCATCTTAAAATTATTGCACTTCTCTTGTAGAAAAAAAAGTATTGACAACGGGGCCGGTCTTGGCACAATACTGGGCTACCAATGCTCGGCCTCCAAAGGTTAGGCCAAGATTCAGCCACTACTCAAGTAACAAGCTTTGGTTTGCCAGTCTTGGGGCAAGGTTCAGCCAATACTCAAGTGACAAGCCTTGGTTTGTCAGTCTTGGGCCAAGATTCAGCCAATGATCAAATGACAAGTCTCGCTTTGCCAGTCTTGGGATGAGATTAAACAGAAATTTCATTGACAAGCCTTGGTTTACCAGTCTTGGGCCAAGACTCAACAGAGATTTAATCGACAAGTCTTGGTTTACAAGTATTTGGACAAGGTGCAGCCAATACTCAAGTAACAAGCCCTATTTTACCAGTCTAAATAACAAATGGTACCTAAAAACCTCTGGCTTCGATCTATACAGCCTAGTGGATAAGATACTTGCCTAGCAGCCATGACGGGCCAGGTTTAAGACCTAGCAAATACAAAAAAAAATAGTTTCATCGATCTACCCGATTTCTCTATTGTACAAATTTATTTCCATATGTTTCCATCACGGGCATGTCTACTAATATTTTTTTAACTTCCCACTAAGAAAATCGACGATTTCGAAAAATTCGGGAAGTTATTGTTTTGACCCCGATTTGCGAAAATCGAGTTTTCATCAGATGTCAACGTTTTGAGGTCCTAGGAAGCTATTCTGACTATTTTCAGAATGATGTCCGTGTGTGTGTGTGTGTGTGTGTGTGTGTGTGTGTGTGTGTGTGTGTGTGTGTGTGTGTGTGTGTGTGTGTGTGTGTGTGTGTGTGTGTGTGTGTGTGTGTGTGTGTGTGTGTGTGTGTGTGTGTGGGTCTATAACTTTTTAACTAATGAACCGATTTGGATGGTTAGGGCGGCAATCAAAAGAGCTTGTTGGCCATGTTTAGGTTTCCACTATATTGAAATGGCCATTTATAAATAAAAATTCACTAAATTCCATTTAAATTTAGTGGAAACCTAAACATGCAAACCTTCTTAATAAGACAATTTATAAATAAATTGAGAAAAATATAGATAGCCCGAACTGGGAATCGAACCCAGGCCAATTCGATATCGCGCCAAGTGCTCTACCAGTTGAGCTATCCGGCACTATACTATATTCCGTTTAATTTGATCTATAACTTATTGAGCCACACCGTCCATTGTACGGTAATACACCATTTAAATCTAGTAGAAACCTGGGGTCTATAGACACCCTAATGATGTCAAACCTGAAAATTTAAATTAATAATATAAATAAAGGGCATAGCCGGATTAATATGGGAATTCTGTCCCCATAGCTTTTTTGACTCAAACTTAGGGGGTCGATTTGGTGTCGACCCTATCCAAAAATTCCCATAGAATCCATTCAACTGCGACAAAAACCGCATAGAAACCAATACAGTCTATAGGATTCTATGCGGTTTTTGTCGCAGTTGAGTGAGTTCTATGGGAATTTTTGGATAGGGGAATGAAATAGTTCACCTCAATTTTTAGCTCTTTAACTCAAACGGTATTCGAGGATTTCAAAAAAACCCGTTTTTTCGAAATTATTTTTATTTTTATAGTAAAATTCGGAATTAATCAATGATGATTTTTTTCCTAATTCTGACGAGTCCAAAACATGAAAAAATCATATGATCGTGATTCTCAAACGGAAAGCCGATTTTTCACAGAGAAAAGAAAATTATAATCTTTTTTTTTTTAGCCTCTTTGAAATATGTCACTCACCATAATTTGTCAGAAAATGTCTTTCATACTCCTCTATACTCAGGAATTTTTTTGAATTTTTCAAATGGTGGAACGGTTAAAAAAAAATTAAAAACTCATTTTTTTCCTAAAATCTTGCGGTTTAACAATTTCACATTTTTTTTTTTAGTACAAATAAATATGTAGATAATTTTTTTTATTATAATTTTTTCTTTTCTGTATAAAAATTCAAAATGTTTCCCAATAGTATGAAAAAATATATAAGCATTAGGGTGTCTCACAAACAAAAATATGTTTTTTTTCAACGTCTTATGAGTTCAAAAGTTACTTTATATTATAAGAAAAATCCTCACCGAATTTCAGCCAGATATCTTTAAAATTTAGCTATCACAAAGGGGGGTCCCTTTTCCCATTCAAAATACACGCGAAAATTTTTCATTTTAGTTTTTTGTTATTAAGACTATAAAAAAAAATTTTTTTTCAATTTTGCCTAGTATAATTTCATAGCAAATTGAATTCACTACAAAAAGTGTTTAAACATTATGTACGTCAAACAAACTGGAAAAAAGTTCCCGGGAAAAAATGTTTTTATAAAATTTTATAAAATCATATAAAATTTTATACAATTTTATATAATTTTATGAAGTAAGTCCTTAGACGAGAAGTAATATTTAGATGAAATTTTATAAAATTTTATAAAGTTGTATACAATTTCATAAAATTATATGCAATCTTATAAAATCATACAAATTTATACAATTTTATAAACTAAGATCTCAAAAGGGGAGTAATAATTAGATAAAATTTTATATAATTGTATGAAATTTCACAAAATTTTATAACATTTCATAAAACTTTAGAGAATTTGATGTCACTATTGCATCTAGTGTGGGGTAGCATTTTGTAAAATTCGATAAAATTTTACCCAATTTTATAAAGTTTATTACAAATTATTTTAAATATTGTTAGAAATTCAAAGTAAATAGACAAAATTTTTAATGGCCGTAAAAAAAAAATTTCATTTTTGCAGGCGAAATACGGTGATAAGCAAAATGAAAATTATATTATAAAAAATATAATCGATTACCTAAATATATACAGGGTACCTCCAGAAAAATGTAGAAAAAAAATAAATTCTGAAGAATAAGTTTGATTTTATTAAAATTTTTTGTAAGTTATTTACATTAAAAAAAATTATATTTTACACAATTATTGGATGCAAACATGAAGAATAGATAACAGGAGACCGAACGTAATGTTAAATGAGCGTCCATAAATTGGTGTAACTATTTTTCAGCACAAGGTGGCGCTTTCATCAGCAGTGTACTGAATTTAAACGTTGGCGCCAGATCACAGTCGAATCAATTGTTAGAGAAATAAAATTTCCAATAAATGGAAAATGTCATCGATAATTTAGATATAATTATATAATTGAAATAGTTATAAATTATTTCCAATAATTATAAAACACAATTTAAGAACAAATAATAATTTATCAGAGCAGTTGTACCTTTTTCCTTTAGCACTGAAATACCGAACAGTACTATTTTTGTTGCATGTGCACAGTATTTCTCTTCAACAAATGAAAATTTATTAAGAAATAAAAAAGTAGATTGCTAGATTATAGAGTATGGCATTGGGCTCCCACCTAAGTATTACATCAAAACCTAAACTCTATAATTTATGAAATTCAAAATAAATAAGTTAAACTATCTGTAATAAATAAATAATCGATCAACTAAATCAGTTATTTAAAGTATCAGTAAAAAATTAGTAATTACAGTTAAATTATAATCTCTCATATTTGATAAGAGTAAGCTGAATATATATAAAAATAATGATTAATCAAAACTAATTACTTATAGTTCATTTAAATTACATCGGTTTTAAATTTTACTAAAAAGAAATTAGTAACAAAAATAAAAAAATCATAATTGTTTGTATTATTTAATTTGAAACAAAACTTAAATGATTCATACAGAGTCAAGTCACATATAAAAAACATAGTTTTAATTTTAATATTTTAAAACAATTACAAATTTATGAATTATGAATAAAATTAATAAAAACAGTAAAAATTTATTGAGCTAGAGTAATTTGGCATTTTTTCGATTTCTTTTGGTTTTCATTTTTTTTTCACAATTTCTGTTATTATAGGATTTTGCCAAAAAGTGTCCACGCATAATCAAAAAATTATTAATAATGGTCCTAGTTAATTTTTTTTTATGTTCATCACATCCTACTAAAGCAGGAATTTCTGATTTAGAAAGATCATTAGCAATTTGATACATAGTATCAATAGTAATGGTCTTAGTACCAACGGTGGTCAATACTATTCTCTCTAAATGTTCTATGAGAACAAATAGATTTTCACTAGGATAAATCAAGTAGCCATCACTCATAATTTTGATATATTTATCGCGCTCACTTGGGTTATTTGATTGCATACATTGAACACAATCAAAACATTTGGAGAATCTATTCATTTTCCTAGCTATATATCCAGCAATGTAAGAAATTACATACTCGCTGCTATAAGCTACGTCATAATTGTGTTGCAATCGAGGATCTGGTAAATGTTCATGTTCAATTTCTTTTTTTTTTGCATCTTTTTCTGTTTCTTCATCATCATCATCATCATCATCATCGTCATCATCAATGAATAAGTGGTCATAATTCATAGAACAATCATTATCAGTGACACTATCAACGTAACCTGAACTTCCAGCTTCATTTTCAGCAGCGCATATCTCGTCAGAGCAACCGTTTTCAACTATTTCGTCAATTTTTTGCAACCAATCTTTTTTAGGAGCAACAGCAGCAGCTAAAGATTCTTTTGTTTGGATTAATGACTCAAGTAGTTCACCAGCGGTGACATTAGATCCTTTAGGCGGAGTTGCCAAAGAATAAGAACAAAGCAAGCGCAATACTTGTCCGAATAGAATGGGGTCTGGATGGTCATTACTACCGCACGCACTACGGATTATCCCAAAAAACTTCTATCAAAGAAGTGTCAATATTAAAAACTTCATACATTTATTTAAATTGAAAATTAGTCTTATAATTTGTTATGATTTTTATATATACCTCTAACATATCCTGCGTCACACGAGCTGTCATTAAATAACTGTAACCGCATTTGTCATGTAGAAAATCTAATAATTCTAAAGTCGACTGTAATGAGATTAAAAGTCCTGACAAAGTACTGTAATATCGAAAATAAAAAGAGTGTACGCGCAAAGCGAAGGTCATCGGTTAGTATTAAGTCTAGTTGTAAGATTCTATGTCTGGAGTGTGGGAGTGCAAGAGAGAAAGAATGAGAGTGAGAGAAACAGAGCAAGAGTAGATGCGAGGTATTTTAGGTATGATTCTTGAGGGAGGCAAGTACGAGGAGTGGGAAAAGGGATGAGTGTCGAGGGTCAGTTGACCTGAGTGTGAAAATTTAGTTCTGTACGAGCATTTGACAAAAGACGTGCCATTTGTCTTGTAATACATTGTTTAATAAACTTACAATATCTTTAAACCTGACCAACTACTCATCACCTCTAGAAATAAGAACCTTATCCTATTTATTCCTGTAGGATATCACAGTACTGGCGGTAATTGCAAAAAAAAAATCATCGGAATTCATATCATCGAAATCATTTGTTGTTTTACTTTTTCTTTTCTTTACTTTTTCATTTTTTACTTTCAATTTCTGTTTTTCTTTTTCTTCTGTTGCTTTTGACTGCCATGTACGTAAATAATTTATAAATTCAACGATTGCCTACAAAATTAAAAAAATAATATCAATTACTCAATAATTATGTTCATCTATTATGAAATTAGCAAAAAAAAACGTATAATTTCACGTTAGCAGTCAGCGATTATTTATTTCGGTGAGGGTAAATATATACCTTTTTAGACAGATTCTCATCATCAGGTCTCAAAGCATCCATGGGTGTCCTTGACATCATTGCTTTAATCAGATTCCCGACTTTAGTGATAAAAGCAATAGTTGCGTCGCTATCTTCCAACTCCGGGCAATTTGGTTCATTTTTAAGCGTTTCCATAGCTGCTCGAACTTTTTTAGAAAATAACTAAATCCAAAAAATATTCTTATAAATATAAAACTTTACTTTTAGCAGCATAATAAAATTAACCTGAGCGTAACCGTCAATAATATAGATAATTTTAATATTAAGAATTTTTACCTCGATAGCAAGAGGTACATTCATTTTTGCGAAGCCTTGTGGATTGACATTATGCATTGATAAATTGTGAGCCATCCTCAAATTCAGATTTAAATGTCCTTCGTATTTTAATAATGCAATCCAATGAGATTTCTTGACTATACCATCTGGAGTCTACAACCAAAATTCATACGTTTTTTAATTATAGCATTCTAGTAAAATAATTTTTGTCAAATAAGTAGATATCCTACCCAAAATTGTAATTTTTCCAAAATTTTATTTCGAAGACACTTCAGTAAATGTGGAAAATCAGAAATAAACCAAAGCCGGCGTCCAAAATCATAAGGATGCTCACAACTACATTGACCATCAGATATTCCAAATAATTTCCACGCACCACGATTCCATTGGGCTCCGTCACAAATAATCGCATCAACATAATAACCAGCTTTTTCGAGCAATATCACACACTCAATAATCAATTTGTGCAGAATATCACCAGTCACAGCATTTTTGCTAAAAAATTGCCCGACTACTTGGACCCAGTGACCTTGGAAAGGTTGGAACATAAACACTAGTGCATGGTCAGCTGGGGTGCTTTTAAGATGATCTGGAGTATAATCTTCTAAATTCACAAAACCATCTAATTTTAATGTTTTGCGATTTAATGCAATCCCTTCACTCAAACCAATTTCATCAAGTAGCAAAGATCCTGAGAAAAAAATATTTGGTTGATACATAACAAATGCAAACACTAGAGCAATCCAAGCGCCCATTTATTGCAGATTTTGATAAGCAATTTTCGAATGAGAAGAAGTTTCTACCGTTTACTGACTCATAAGTTATATAGATTTCGTGTAAGTTTACAAGCTTTTAAATCAAAATATATATCATATATGAGTTAATGTAAGCTTTAGTATGAATAAAAAAATATTTTCAGATTATATAAAGAAACATCAGCAAGAGAAAGTATACATTGATTAAGTAAAGCACAGGAAAGTGAAGAAAAGGAGACGTGTGATACTTCAGGAAATATTGTTTTTTTAATGGTAAACTCCAACTTTGTTGATGAAATGGCTATAAAGCAATTATCAAACTGTGATTAGTAATACTTGAAACAAAATGCTGAAGGTATTTGTTAGATACAATCCCGCATGAATTTTGTGTAATGTGATGGCTATAATACCCCGTTTTTGATACTCTTCCATACGTGAACCTTTAAGTTTTAGTGTGTCGAAGACGGCTTTAGGGAAACCGAACGCGCTATCTAGTTTTTGAATATACCGATTCAAAGTGTCTTTACAAGGAAGCGGAAGAATTTCTTTTTTTCGAATCTGATCATATAATCAACTGCCTTTAATTCGCATTAAGAGACATCCGTATACCCACTCAGTCGAATATCGGCGCTGTTTAGCGTTAGTCGCTTTCGCCGCATTGAAACAAGTACGCACAGCTTCTTGCTGTAGAGGTGGTAAATCCGAAATTTTTTTTAATAATGTTGTTTCTTCTAAAGCGGCACAATCGTCTTTCATTTTCAAAAGATTACTTTTTAAAGTTTCATTCTAAATTAAGGAAAGTCAAGTATCTTAACAACCAAATATTAACGAATTATAAAACTAGAATAATGCTCAAATTTTTATCAATAACAATATTATTAAAAAATATCAATGATAAAAAAAATTAGCGAACATCATCGAATTAACTGAAAAAGCTGAAATATGCGACTTATTTTTCGTTGAACATTAAACTTAATTTATGTTTGCGACAATATATTGAGTTTAAAATCGACATTTCGGATAAATATTGAATCTTCTATAATGTGTACTTTTTACGAAATGATTACCAATAACATATATAATGAAGTTGCAGTGTTTTGTACTTTGTTTAAGAAAAACATTAGATAGATGTATATAATAACCTGAAAACAATTTAAAGACAACGACAACTAAAGAATTATATGATTGCTAGAGTGCAAGAGTGAGACACAAAAGATTGTAATAAAAGGAAAATTATTAATGTTAAAATTTTTGGATGATAACAAAGCATTTAAATCCTGATATAGATATTATAGCAATGTCAGATTCACATGTTAAATTACTTAAAATTATTCATACAAATTTCTTAAGACTCTAAAGTTTTTATTTATGATTTATAAAAAACAATTAAGCCAACAGTAATTATCAATAGAAGAATTTAACCACTGCGAAATCAATAGTCATAAAATTTTAGTTCTAAGATGTTATCAGATAAAAAACTTCTATTTCTTGGAAATTAACATTTCAACATAATATTAATGAGACAAATACAAACAATTGATATACCTTTTCACTGAGACGTCTTATTTTTTTTTTCTCTAAAACCAATTCAATCTTTTTACTATTATATAATCCCTTAAAATCTTTACTTTGTTTATTATTCCGGTTTTGTATATTTTGTCTTGCTTGTCGACAAGCAATGCATCGGTATAGTGGCATTTTTTTCTTATATTCATCAGAGGACAGAATACCTTTACAACCAGATGAAACTCTTAAAATTAAAAAAATTTTTTATTTAATGGCTTCAAAATTTGGCTGTATTTCATAATGAATCCATTAAATAAAAATTTATTAAACAACAAATAAGATTACTTGTTTTCATTATATCCGGTTCTTCTTTTCATTATATCTCGAATTTCTTCAGATAAATCGATACATACGTCTGTACACGCATTTACAATCTAGAAAATAAAATATAAAAGTTAGTAAAATAATACGGCTGTTTTAAAACTTTCTAATAATAAATTGAAATAACTTACTGTAACTGTTAAATCGTTTTTTATTTTTAGATGACATTTAAGTTTGAAACAAGTTGAATCTAAATACGATAGTATTATAGTTTGGTTATGATCAAACGTCCAACTCCAATTCCTTGGTAAAGGTTTCACTTCTAATGCATTATAAATATCATGTACAGATAACTGCTGATCATTATTATTTTTAAGTTCTACATTACAATTTCCAGAAATTAATAAGACACTTTCACTGTTTGATACAGAATTATCGCTTGGGTAATGAACACTACTCATGCCATTATTGTTTATATTACTCCTATTTTCATTATCAACAACATTATTCAATAATATAGGATCATCTACGATAGAATTAGTTAAAATATAATCTTGCCAAAAAAGATCAGCATGTTTTATAGCGTTTACATTTTCTAAATTATTGACAACAGGCTGTATTAATAAGGAATTATTTTCTTGAAGGACATCAACGTTGACTTCGTCATCAACAATGTCCATAGAATTGATAACTGATAAATTATCATTATCGCAGCCACTATCATAACATTGATTTACATTTAAGTGAGGTATTGCACCTGGTTTTATTGTAGCTCTGCACCTCCCTGATTAAAAAAAGCGATTTAAAACGATTTATAATGTTAAATGCTCATAAGAAGAGGGATTCAAAAGTATTCAAGGTATTCAAAAGCATTAAAAAGTATTTAAAATTTTTTATTTCGAATCGTCTTTAATCGCTTTTTATAATCAGGGCTGTCAGATACAAAAACATTTCCATCTGGTAACGTTGTGCTATCTAACTTAATAATATCAGTTTTTTTAAAATGTAATTCACAAACACAGTTTGTTGATTTCAACTCTTGGCCAATTGCTGTGCTCCATTTTTCCAGTAAATCTGGCTTCTTTTTTTGAGAAAAAAATGATTAACAAAATAATTGAAAATAAATTGGCGTAATTTTTTTTTGAGGTTACTTACCTTTGGCACTTTGAATAAGCGATGTTTTCGTGAATGTAAAATATTTTTGTCTTCTTGCACTTTACGACCACTTAAACAACCATTTACTACACAACACCGTCCCATTATTTTAATTGTTTATAAAAAAAAAACAATTTTTATATCACAAATTGAACAATGGCAGAAATTATCAACTATCAGTTTCAATCTAAAATAATAATAATAATTTAGTACGTTGGAGTTCGGACTGCTGCTAGTGGCGAAAATAAGAACTATGATCTCTACACTTTTTTGAGGACGTAGAAACGGACGAATCGCCTATACCGTTCGGTCTCCTGTTATCTATTCTTCATGGATGCAAAGGAAGATTGTAACGGGGTGGAATCTTTCCACATTACATTTTAAATTCAATTTCGACTCGCGCCAAAAGATCCGCCCTCCTTCTTCAACAACTGTCTACAATTGAGGAAATACAGTCATTGATGCGCCGGGGTCGCTACGGTCGAGTCCCGACATTTGGTTTTAGGGGTTGGTCAACCTGAGTGGAGAGGTACGAGGGCCAGAGACGACGAGCGATCGCGCTCTTGGCTCGCAGCAACCGCCGTGGACGGACGTGCCTTTCTATCAACTACCACTAACATCTTGGTTTCCACAAATTTCTATCTATCTACTACTACTACTACACGTGCTGCTAGTCATCATTCAAAATGGGCCAAGATCATATAAGCCCACGGCTCGTGGAAGCTTATTCCTAATTAAGTTAATTAAGTTTATTAAGTTTATTTAAACGGTTATTCATAAAATATTTATTGTGGATTGGACCTGGTGGATTGGAAAGGATTGGAATGGTTTGGTGGACTTGGAAGGAAGGACTGGGTCTGGTTTTGGTCTTGGAGGAAAAGGATCGTTGGAATAAGAAGGACTGGTTAAGGTTGGAGATTGTTGGAGTAAGTGAGCTCGTTTGTCTTATTGTCGGGTTAACTATTTGATTTGTTAAATAATATTTTATTAATTGAGGAGTCGTTATTTGTTAAAGTAGTCGAGCCAATTTGTTAGAGTCAGTAGAGTCACATTGTTGTTTATAAAATTAGTCGAGTCAGTGTCATCCGTCATTTTGGTTATTGTTCATCTCATTAATTATCTGTAAAGCGGCTTCGTCAAATAAATGCCATTGTTTTATATTTAAATTTGACATATAAATTTAATTTATCACAACCTTCCTGACAAGTTAGTTATAAGAATTCTCTCTTCATATTTTAATACTGTGTGGTCCAGTAAGGGGCTTACCCTCACCTGGAGATACTGAGTTCAGCTAGAAAGGTTTGCAAGACACCTTAAGTTTTGCACATGTGTGGGACACTTATTGTATTGAGACCACAATCACAAATTTATATAATAAGTGCACCCATTACAAGATAAAAAAGTTTTTAATAGTTTTTATCATAATACAAAAGTCTTTAACATTATTCGACCGACACTCGATTCTTGAAAAAGTTTAACGAAAAAAATTCAAAATAATGCTCAATTATATTTACAAAAGTAATTTTGGGATGGTTATAATAGATTTAAAAAAAAAAAAAAATTTTTATAAAATTTTAGTACCTCTTTTTGCCTACCCTCGCCACCCCTTTCTCTTACATATTTATATATATATTACATAGTATGATAATTTTGAATTTAATGTTTTTAAACTTTTATTTTCTCAACTATCAATTAAAATTAATTCCTCATTACTCAAGGAAAAGTTCAAAGGTTTCGCCATTAATTCAAAAATATAAATCATTAAAAATCAATAAATTTAATTAATTTTAAAATTTTATGTCCATTAAACAATCGATAGTTGAATTATTTAAATCTTTTTTTTATATATAATTATAAATTAATACTATGAAACATGGCTGATAAGAATTCATGAGTAATCATAAATAGAGCCACGAATTGTTCTAAGTTACAAGTGACCAATAGACGAGCGGAGCAGACTACGATTCTTCAATAACAAAAGTTAGGCAGCATCGAGGTTGGACATTAATTGGATGGGTGACCCATTCCGGAAAAAAAATCATTTTATAAAATTATATAAAATTTTACAAAATTTCATAAAACTTTATACTGAAAATGGCCTAGTAAAATTTTATGAAATTTAACTAAATTTTATAAATTTTTATAAAACTTTATAAAATTTCATAAAACTTTATAAAATTTGATAAAATTTTACCAGGCCAATTTCAGTATAAAATGTTATAAAATTTTATAAAATGTTTTTATAAAATTTTATAAAAACATTTTTTCCCGGGTTACGGGGCTTCAAAGATCAACAAAAATTCAGTTTCATCAATGTTAAATTATTTTGTATTATTTTTCATTTTCGTGCTATCAAAATTTTTTTTTTCACATTTTGAGAAGCACATTCTTGTAGGAAATTTAATAACAAAAAGTATTTGATACCTTACATACGTCAAATGAATAAGAAAACAGTTACAGGTCTTTCAATGTCAACGAAAAAGTTCACTTTTTCGTTGACAGTTAAGTTCAAAAATTTAATATTTTTTAAGCTTAACTTTTCGTTGACATTTCAAGCCCTGTAACTTTTTACTCATTCATTTGACGTATGTATGATATCAAATGCTTTTTGTAGGAAATTAAATTTTCTACAAGAACGTGCTCGTCAAAATTTGAAAAAAAAAAATTTTTTTCATATTCTTAATAATGAAAAACTGAAATGAAAAATTTTTGCGTGTTTTTTAAATGGGAAAGAGGACCCCCCTTTGTGATAGCCCAATTTTAAAGATATCTGGCTGAAATTCGGTGAGGATTTTTTTTATAATATAAAGTAACTTTTGAACTCATAAGACGTTGAAAAAAAAAAAATATTTGTCTTTTTTAACACCCTCACAAGTATTACCTTTGAGTGTATTTTAAATCATTAATAACCCTTCTAATTACTGTATGCTACTGATTACTTATGTTTATCTTTCGCGAAGATATATTTTTTGTAAAAAAAATTTTCTACCTATTTATTTGTACTAAAAAAAAAAAAAAAGAGTTTGTTAAAACGCAAGAATTTAAGAGAAAAATGAGTTTTTAATTTTTTTTTAACTGTTCCATCACTTCAAAAAATTTAAAAAAATTTCTGAGTATAGAGAAGTATAAAAGACATTTTCTGACGAATTTTGGTGAGTGACATATTTCAAAAAGGCTAAAAAAAAAAGATTATAATTTTCTTTTCTCTGTGAAAAATCGGCTTTTCGTTTGAGAATCACGATCATATGATTTTTTCATATGTTCACATGTTTTGGACTCGTCAGAATTATGAAAAAAAATCATCATTAATTAATTCCGAATTTTACTATAAAAATAAAGATAACTTCGAAAAAACAGGTTTTTTTGAAATTCTCGAATACCGTTTGAGTTAAAGAGCTAAAAATTGAGGTGAATTATTTTCATTCGACACCACGTCGACCCCCTAAGTTTGAGTCAAAAAAGCTATGGGGGCAGAATTCCCATATTAATCCGGCTATACCCTTTATATTTTTAATTAATCTGAGGTAATACTTCAGAATGTAACAGTCCTATTTACTTGTTTGAAAAAATTTTCTCTTGGTAAAAAAAAAATTTTTTTTTTCCAATCAAAATATATAAAGCTCTCCAGTAAAGAAATTCAATCTTGATTTAAAAATATAAACTTTTGCTTTAAATATTTTTAGTTTTTCCAAAGAAGAAAACAACTTAGTTGGCTAAAGAAAATTTATTTCTTGGTTTCTGAAGATACCAACTTTTTCTGAAAACATCGTTCTCTCGAATTTAGTCGATATCGATTCATTACGATACATCAAGTTTTTAAACGAAGTAACATTAAACTTACTCCGAGTGAAAATCAATTTATTTGAAGATTCGATAACATTTAGTGCAAAGTTAATGTAGACTTATCTCAAAACCATTAATTTTAGATTTAAAAAATAAGAAACTTATTTTAAAATTAAATTACATTAATGTAAATTAAAAAATACTTTTGTTTTAAAATGTAATAAATCAGTTCAATTTTAAATTAATTTTTGTCATTAAAAATTCAATTCTCACGATATATACAATTAATCATAAAAATCTACTTTGATCTTTAATTACAATAAAAAATTTTTTTGTTTACAAAAATGAATGAAAGGTTTTGTCATTTATCCTGGCTTCATTGACACCATCAACTGCACGATACCATACTGAAAAGAAAACAATTTTATAAGAATTTAGAATCAGAAATGAAAACAAACTTGACTATCTAGTATGATTAAAAACAGCATAAATAATAATTAACTTACTTTTGTGCGATTGAAACGACATCATTGAATTTAACTTGAATCAGGAGAAAACACCAGATATTATGACTAATAACTATATAGTAACTCATATTTTCACTGAAGACTTCAATTCATAAAAATACATGTATATGAATAGTTAATTGTCCAATCAATGAACTAATATTATTAGAATATCGGTGTGTATTATATAATTGCATATATACGGCGCCAGCGCTGAAAAGACTTGTTTCATTTTTTTGGAATCTTCGAGCGTCTACGTGTATACACAAAGTGGTGTCGGAAGTAGAGAAGCAGCACAGACCCAACTTCTTGACTTGAGTTTTTTTTTTTTGTTTCAAGCAATAGCCACTAGTTGGTTTAATAAAAATGACTTCTGACGTAGGGTAGTTAAATTTTATAGAATAGAATATTTTATACATAAATGAAGAAAGCTCATTTGCTCGTGTGGGTAATCGGCAACATTTATACATAAATGAAGAAAGCTCATTTGCTCGTGTGGGTAATCGGCAACACCGCACAAATTGAACATACATTTTTTTATTATTAATGTGATATGAGTACTATTTTAGTGCTCACTGTTTTATTCCCCAAGTAGCTTTTTGCTGATTCAACTGTTGCCGCGACATTTTTGTGGTTTATACGATAATCTTCGTGCGACTAGAAGTAAATTTGCGTGCGACAAGTTTACTTGCACAAAAAAAAGTTATTCTTATGGAAAATAGAAAAGTGCGATAAGGAACCTCTTAATGTTAATATTAAGAGCTCTAATTTTCACAGGTGTCTTCTTTTATCTAAATAAAACTTCTGAACCTGTTTCCGAGAAAAAAAAAAAAGAATTTGTTATTTTTTGGATCACCCTAGTATATATATTAGGGTGGCCCAAAAAAACCGACTATTTTTGTTTTCGAGTCTCTAATGAAAATTTGTTGGTTTAAGGTGTTTTAAGACGCCTCTCCAAAAATCAGCTCGATAAAAAATTTTCAAGAGGTCGCTCACGAATTTTGAAAATATCAAAAATGATCGAAATTCGGATTTTTCTGTTCTAAATTTCTTCTTTCTCGTGGCAGCTATAGTTTATATTTATGAAATCATGACTACCCTGGAAATTTCAGCTCAAAAGTAAAATATTTAAACGTCGCTCAAGAATTTTGAATGTTTCCGAATACTGTCTCTTGGACGTTTTTGAGCGACCCTTGAATATTAATAATAAACCTTCTCAATTTTTTTACCATCAATTTATATCATAATGAATAAAAATAGTACCCGAGAAATAGAAATAATAAGTTATTTACATACTTTTTTATTTTTTAATTCAATTTTTAGGTTTTTTTGCTTATTCAAAACTCACCCAATTTTATTGTTTAAGAATGTCCTGTATATTTTCGGTTATGCAAAAGTTATATTTAAGTGAAATGTTAGTAATTGAGTTATAAAAAAATACAAAAACGAATTGAAAGTATTAGTTACATATTATCAGTTAATATTCAAAATTCTTGAGCGCCATTTAAATATTCAAATATTGGGCTGAAACTTTCAGCATAGTCATCATTTTATAGATATAAAATATTGCTGCCACGAGGAAGAAAAAATTTAGAAACAAAAAATCCGGATTCCAATCATTTTTGATATTTTCAAAATTCGTGAGCGACCTCTTGAAAATTTTTTATAGAGCTGATTTTTGGAGTTGCCTCTTAAAACATCTTAAACCAACAAATTTTCACAAGATACTCGAAACAAAAGAGTTGGTTTTTTTGAGCCACCCTAATATATATATATATATATATATATACATATTAGGGTGGTCCTTATTTTGGACATTTTCGAATTTTTATTTCTGAGGAGCAGCTGGTAATATAAGGATAAAGTCTACAGAGTTTCAAATTTTTCGAACAATTACTTTAGCCGGAATAAAAACTTAATCGTTCAATGCCACAAACCCCGTGTTATTTAAATGGGAAACTTACATCGCTGTGCGGCACGGGTTAAAATTGAGATAGAGACCTGAAACTTTGAGGATATTTTTTTTTATTTATTTCGGACCACATAAGCCTCTGGGAGCATAAACATTTGAAAATGTCCAAAATAAGGACCACCCTAATATATATATATATATATATATATATATATATATATATATATATATATATATATATTTATTTATTGATTTCTTTTCTCCTTAATTAACTTATTTCAATATGTAATTGTATTGATTGATGTAGTACAATTTTTACGAAATTCAGTTATATTTTTATCACTCGTTGTTTTGAATGTATAGAGTCTACTGAACTAATAAAAAATAATATTAATAAAATTCAAAAGCTGTTAAATAGTGAATAATGAATAATGAATGAATAAATAAGTGAAGAAAATAATGAATAAACAGTTCAAACAACGGGAATGTAAATCCTGCTCTCTAAATATAAATTAGTGATTTTTCACTAATTTTAAGTGAATATACACTAATCGTCAATGCTACAATCGTACCACGCAGAATTAGTGAATATTCACTAAACGAATATGTGAATATTGGAATTCACTGATTTGATAAGTGAATATGAGAATCCACTAAATTGAATTGTGAATATGGGAATCCACTGCTTTCATCGGTGAAAAAACTTAACCGATGTGAATGGTTAAGGTAGCAATTGAAAGAGCTTGTTGGCCATCAATTTTCCTGATAATTTCAGATCATTTGATCAAGTAGACTCGAAAATATTTGCGAATTACAAAAAAAAATTTTTTTTTTTAGTTTTATATTGATATCTTAGAAACGAGTTGAACGATCAACTTTAAAATCTAATCATCTCTAAAACTTTTCAAAACACGTCGATCGCCGTCTTAACCATCTCAATCGGTTAACTTGTTCGAGAGATATCGCTGGAGAAAGAAATGGTGAAAAACGGGTTTTTCCAAAAATCTTCGAAACGGCTGAACGGATCGATTCCGAATTCGTATCAGCTCTAGAATTCAAGAAAACGCGCCGATTGCTACCTCAAACATCAAAATCGGTTCATTAGTTCAAAATATATCGGCGCCGAAAAGTTAAACAAATAACATAAAATGTTATTATTTCCGGATAAATCAAAATATAATGCATTAATTGTGTCAGAAATCATACCAACTCTTCCACTTCATAGTTTTTTTCGATCACCACACAATGTCATCTAACTTATTTAGTTTAAATCATGTTATCAGCAAAAAATTGTGAAAAACCAGTTTTTAATATTTTTCTCGGATATTTTATATATTATTGCTCTGAACTAAGTCAAAACTCACTTATATCTTGATTTTGATCACTGAAATTGATTTCTGCCTCGATACATTTATTCCATTGAATATAATCAAGAATAAACATTTTAAAACCGCTTCTTCATTAATAGATTTCGATTTTTAACTTGTCAAACTTTAGCAAAAAACGTAACTTGGTAGAGCTTGAAAATATATTCACAGTAATGTTTTCAAGCTCCTTGAGATCGAAAACAGCGGGAAATTTCGGGGCTGGCCCGCAGGGTAAACCGACGCCCAGATTTTTTTTTCCAATACCATAAGTTCCCATAACTTATGGCAGCTACCCTAATTTATGATAGATTTTGATAGTTTACCATAATTTGGATCCACCAGGGCGTGTGTATCTTAGTCTGTATGAGTTCTAATGAAAACTTGAGTTCCTTTCCCTGTAATTTTCGTGGTTGCGGCGCTTGAAAACACCATTATTCAGTTTCTAGATTCTTAAGCCCAAAAACTATTCAGCCTTTTGAGCTTTCCATGCTCCAAAAAAGTTTTGTTCTGATCGATAGTTAAAAAACGGTCGACCCTGCTAAATGTATCTTGAATTTTTCACTGTTTACGTACTATCAGAATAGAACTAATTAATATATTGCTGTCCG
Organism: Microplitis mediator; assembly: GCF_029852145.1. Classification (NCBI taxonomy): domain Eukaryota; kingdom Metazoa; phylum Arthropoda; class Insecta; order Hymenoptera; family Braconidae; genus Microplitis; species Microplitis mediator. The sequence goes on from NC_079971.1 coordinate 9,461,707, forward strand.
CAAACTTGTTAGACTTAAAAATTCTTGGCTAGCACATAGTATTATCTACTCTCTGAGAATCAGTATGTATTTTTAGAAATATTAAAGAAAAGTCGGGAATATCGGTAATTTGATTAATATTCAAACGACAATATCTCCAATACTATATAATCAATTATGATGGTTTTACAGTATTCGAGACATATCACAAACATAAAAGACTTCGTTATTTTTAAGCTATTCCGTTGAAAAATTAAAGATCTATTTAAAGGAAAATGTAGAAAACAACTTTTTACTTAATCTTCGGTCGATGATGTCACGTAAATGACTTTCTCAATTGAAATGCACTTTTGGCGATCGAAAGCATTTATTAAGTTCTAAAGCTGATACGTAAAATACTCCGATTCTCTATATACATTAGCGTGCCACAAAAAAAAATCGACTAATTTACCTTGAAAAATTTCTTTTTCAATAACTGTTGGCTCCGAAGATGTAAAATTAAAAATTGCAGTTTTTTAGGCTGTGTATAAATGTTAACTATAATTAACAGAGTATGGGCGTATTAAAATTTGTAACAAAAGCTTATAGTAGAATAAAGACAAAAAAAGAGGACAACTGTCTTACATCAAAAATGATAACGGTGAATGGCTAGCATATTGTACGGGAGATCATTCAAAAGATTCGCATGACTGATTCTCGTTAACGAGGCGCAAAGAGGGTGAACACTCGTACGATTTGTAAGTTGTATACTGTTCGATCGTTAATAGTCCTTGAAAGTTAAACCACCGCCACTTGAACTACGACCATTATCCAAGAGAGTATGTGCACACGTGCACTTGGATATTTCAGTGCGTATAATATGTACTTCTTCCTTCTCTCAATCTTCATCACCTCTCTCACTTTATTCCATTCTTTAGCTTTCTTGCTTCCTTTCACTTAACATGTTTTCAGAAGCATGATTATATAATAATCCACTTGGTTTTATCAAGTGTTTAGCTATAATACGTAATACATACCATAGCAGGTGAACTACAAAAGAACTTTATAAATTTTACAATGCTCTTCTGATATGGCGTTACATCTTTATCCGATTTTTTCATTTCTATTCATTCATGATATATACCTGCATGCAATATAATACTTGCACTGGCCACTTTATATAAACCACTCTGGATACATTTTGCAGCTATATCAATTGAGCAAATGCTGGAACTTTTTAATGAGCGGTCAGAACTATAAAGTACCTCACGAAATTGCAGAGTTGCTCGCTCCACTCTTGAAATTCCTTTACTACAATTTGCCTTTCTCACTCAATTGCCCATGCTTAGTCTCTTTTGCTCTGCATGATCTCTCGTTTACTCTTTCATTATTTTTTTTTTCTACCAATGTATCAATGGAAAGTAATTGGCCAGTTATTAAATGGTGATTTTTCTGTACGACTATTGACAAGCTTTGTAGATTTAAAAGCTATCAATAATATTCAATAAGCATTGGAAAAAACCATGTTTCTACACAAATTTATTTATGCTCGCAATTATACATATTTCAATAAACCTCTTGTGATCATTTAATGTATAAAAACTGGATATTAGAAAATTGAACAACAACTTTTTCTTTTGAATGATATCAAAAGTACGAGTTTTTGTGCGATTTTGTATTTATAAATTGAACTTGAAGATGTAGTTTTGAGGAAGAAAATCGAAGCAGTCGTTAACCCTGCGAGGCAGCTCTAAAACGTTTCGCTGTTTTCGAGCTCAAAGAGAATTAACTGATGAAGATGGTTTTTGCAGCAATCAGCGCAATTTCTCGTTCTATAGCTGATTCAATTTTCAAATTGATCGATAACGTTGTTTCAGAGATGTTTGAAAAAATCCGTTTTTTATTATTACTTTTTCCAACTATATCTCTTCAACAAATTAACCGGTTGAGATTAGATATTCTTGAGGCAATCAACGTGTTTTATTGGGTTCTAGAGATGATTAGATTTTTAAATCGAATGATCAAGTCAATTATGAGAAATTAACAAGAAATCAAAGTTTTTTTTTGTATTTTTAAATTGTTTCAGAGTCTATTTAATCAAATGGTCTTAAATTCACAGCAAAGTTCGTGCTTAAAAAGTTCTTTCGGTTGACGCGAACCCATTCCAATCTGTTGATTATTTACACACACACACACACACACACACATACACACGCACACGCACGCGCGCGCGAACACACAACACATACCCACACACAAACACGCACGGATACCCAGAGAGGAAACTACCACGGGCCCTGACTTGACCCAGGCTTGGGCCGACTTTGTGGAACCCGGGGCCAAGCTTGTAAGCCAGTCTTGGCCCAGCCTTGGTAAAAGTCTGGAATGATATTCTCGGGCCAAGCCTGGTTGCCAGACCTGGCCCATGCATCGACGAAACAAATAAATTTTATTATTATTAACCTAACAGAGTTCGTGATCATCAACGTTCAAACTATTTAAGTGAGGTAGATGATGTGAAGAAAAAACGCGGTACGGTGAAAATTCTGTTGGACTCTGGGCGCAAACTGCCGTCAGCATGATTGCTGGATTGAATGGTAGATATTGGACGAACCTCCTGATCTTGAACTGATACTTTTATATAAACTACTTATTCATTTTACTACAACCACTCGGTTTTATGAAATACAAAGAGCAATTTATTTAATATTTTCGATCAAGAAAAAAAACAATAATTTCGTATTATATTTATTACAATTACATAATTTTTAAAAATAAAATTTATTGAATTTAATTGATTATTTATCAAGAATCCAGTTGGATTATCTTGCTTTACCACCATTATTAAAAATAACATTTCTTGTAAAAATTTACGAAATATTTCTTAATTAAGTTAATTTTTATAAGTCAACTTATTAAATTACGGTTGCTGGTTGCAAGTAATAACGAACCAAAAAGCATCACGGTGATTTACCGTGAGAGTTTACCGTGATGTTGCGGTGAATCACAGTGAATCGACGCGAGATCTCACCGCAATGTCGTAGATCACGGTGACTCCGTGAAAATCACTGTTATTGTATGAAAAAAAATCGGTCTATCATTTGACCCTGTGGGCCAGCCCTAAAACTTCCCGCTGTTTTGAGCTAAAGAACCTCGAAAACATTATTGTGAATACATTTTCGAGCTCTTCGAGCTCGAAAATACTTTTGTATGCTGTTGTTTTCGAAAAAAACGTTTTTCACTATTTTTTCTCCAATGATATCTCTCAAACGAATTGACCGATTGAGACGGTTAAGGTGGCAATCGACGCGTTTTATCAAGTTCTAAAGCTGATCAAATTTTGAATTCGATTTATCGAGTCGTTTTTGAGATATTTCAGAAGAAAATAAAAAATTTGTTTTTTTTAATTCTTTCGACAACGGTTTCTCTCGAATGAATGAACCGATTTTGATGGTTGAGGTGGCATTCGACGCGGCTTATAAAGCTCTAGAGCCCAGTCCATTTTGGAATCAATCCATCGAGCACATTAAAAGTTATCCAAAAAAAACATTTTTGAAAAAATTTTATTTTTGGAATATCTCTGAACGATCTATTGATGATTTTCGATTTTCCATTTAGTAACATGGTAAAAAATACATAACTTCCGAAAAAATCAAAATACAAAAAATCTCTTCTTAAACATTTTGCAGCAAATTTACTGATCTACAAAAAAAGTCTTTCATAATTTTTGCATAAATTCAACCATTTACAAGATATCCGACGTCAAAGTTTGATACAATTCGGAGAACTTGTTTTTGCTCGTTCTGAATTGTATACCATGTCAACTAATGAAAATTCAGAAATTCTCAATGCAGTTTTTATAGGAAATTGAATGCTCTACAAAAAAAGTCTCTTATTATTTTTTGATAAATCCATCTGTTCAAAAGTTATTGGAGCTCGAAGTCAAGTTAGAATCAATGTCGACATCTTTTTACTTTTCCGGCGAAACTATCGGATTTATCATATAATGTCACAGGATCTTTTTTGTAGACAATTTTTTTCATAAATTTTTTTGAAATTCTGCATTCTCTTCTAGTTATTTCAATTTTAATGTCAAGCTCCTTGAACAATAGTGTTCTGATCGATTTTAAGAGCTTGGAAATTACGTACTTGGTGGAGAAAATTTTCTAATACTGGGATCTTAAAACTGTTTTTTTTTTTTACAGAAAGCTACACTGAGAAAAGAATTTATCAAATATTAATCAAATTTATCAATATTTGATAAACAGCTTACTTAGATTGTTTCCAAGTCAGTCATTATCAAATATTAATACAGTTTATTAAATATTAATAAACAGCTTATTAAATATTAGTAAACGTGTTTATTAAATATTAATAAACACTTTATCAATTATTGATCGGCGGTTTATCAAATATTAATAAATACAGACTGATCTATAGTTTACGTTTCTACATATCTTATATACTATCGTGATATGTAAGCAGTTTGTTTAGTTAATATCGGTTAGGTGGAGTTTAGCAAATCCCACTTTTTTAATCATTTTTCTATAACACTTTATTTTATTTTTTTTTTTTATTATTTCAGCAAGCATAAAAACAATTTGTTAGTTGTAACGCATGTATAAGGCAATATGTTAGGTTAGAAGGTACAACGCCACCACACTCATTAATACTATATACAAATCTCACATATCAATAGTTGATAAAAGTTTATTAAATATTAATAAACTTCTATTAAATATTGATCAGCGACCTATTAAATGTTAATATCAATTTATTAATATTTAGTCGATGGAAAGATCGATATTTGATATGTGTAGGATAGTATTTAATAAATACAGTCGAATATTTGATAAATCAATTTATCAAATATTAGTAAATTTTTCTCTCAGTGTATTTTATTGTTTGATCGAGAGTTTAATTATATTGAATAGAAAATATTTTCTTGAGCCAAGACTATCTCGACTTAAGTCAAGTTATAAATTACTTTGAGTAAAGATAATTATTTAATTTGCCGAAGACTACATTATTTTTTCTATATATGAGCCCGATTTTTATGATCTGGAAAAATTTGCCTTGAATTAAAAAACACTTCAACCGGTGTACGTGAATAAAAGTCAGCTACTTGAAATGAATCAATGTTTTATTGTAACAATTGCCAAGACAGTTTTTGGAGACTAAACAAATGATTTTCCAACAGTAAAATTAATTTGTTTTAATAAAATCTTTGCTCAGCTGAAAATGCATATTTTCAGTTACCTTACAATAAACTTCGAGTTAAAGTTCGAATTAATTCATATAAAATAAGAATTATTATTGTATTGAAAGTATCAACGACTACAACTAAATTATATTCTTTTAGGTGATATAACTTATTTGGTTATATAAAAAACGACAGATTAAGTTAAAACGAATCCGTATCTTTACTCAAGAAACTGCCACGGAGCAGCAAATATTGTCAACCATAGACGGTGGTTGATCCGAACGTCTCACACATTTGACTGTATCCAAACGTAAAGAGTACATGACCCAAGGAATTTGGTTTGACTCCAGCATTTTTTTAGAGTGTAGCCATGAAATTCATAAAAAATCTCGACAAGAAATTTAGTTTTTTTTTAATTTATTATTTGAAAACTTTAAAATAAATCAATAAATCATAAGAAATCTATTTTCATTTCATGCTAAACTTCCTTTCTTCTGAAACTTGTCAAAAGCTACTTCGATATTTAATATTAGAATTTTTCATTTGAAAATTTTTGGTTTTAATACAATACATATTCTTCCATTTATAAAATTTTTGAAATATCATTCAGAAGTTATTAGATGAAATTATATTACGTCAAATAAATTCGAAGTAAGAATCATAGAAGACATAAAGTGTGAGCTGTTTCAAATTAATAATATCCCCTCTAGAGAAATGTTTGGAATGTTGTGGAATACTGTCATGACCCCGCTATTTGTTTCCTACATCAAGTGTCTGTAAAGATCTTTCATAATATTATAGTTTAATAAAACATATTAAAAAGTCGATACTCAAGGACACACTTTATTCAAATGTATACCAATATATCACAGATCTTAAATCTTATTTTCCTTCTTGAGCTCGAAAACGTTATTGTAGATATATATTCTCGAGCTCTTTATGCGCAAAAAAAGTTATAAAAAATGTCAAAGTTTTTAATAAAAAAAATAATAATAACAATAAAAAGAAAATGGTAATAACCGAGAAATTTTCGGTCTTTCCAAAAATTCGAAAAACGATAAAAATAACTTTAAATAATTTTTTTCAAAAAGTACTTTTGAAAACAAAAATATTGGGAAAAAAACGTCTCGATAACCTTGATGAAAGAAAATGATTTACTCAATGATGAAGCTACCCATGCAGGAGCTGCCAGAGTTGAACAACGGGGCCCTCCTTGGCCCAGCACTAGGGAGCCTAGCTTTGGCTCACCTCCATTGGCCCATGCTTGGCTCAAGATTGGGTACTTAGTCCTGGCCATCCAATGGCAAGCCAGACTTGGTCCAAGACTGGGTGACCTATCCTTGGCCGTTACAATGATTACCCGGGCTTGGGCCAAGACTGGGTGTCCCTGCCTTGGCCGTCCAATGACAACCCAGTCTTGCGCCAAGGTAGGATTACCCAAGTTTGGCTATACCTACGGTTTATATAAGTAGATCATACAAATGTATCAGTTCAACATTGGTAGGGTCGTCCAGTAGCTACCGTTCGGGCCTAGCAATCAGAAGGACGGCAGCTTGCGCCCAGAGCCCAGCAGAATTTTCACCGAGTTTTTTTCACATCATTTACCTCCCTTCGATAATTTAAACGTTAATAATCATGACCTCTACGAGGTTAATAATAATAAAATTTTTTTTACTTACATTTATTCGTTTCCTCGAAGCCTGGGCCAAGTCTAGCAACGAAGCCTGGGCCAGGACTGGCAACCAAGCATGGGCCAGGTCTGGCAACCAGGCATGGCCCGAGATTATCATCCCAGACTTTTACCAAAACTGGGCCAAGACTGGCTTACAAGCCTGGCCCAAAGCTCGAAAAACTTGGGCCAAGACTGGGCCAAGCCTGGGCCCGTGGTACTTTCCTCTCCGGGAATATACACTGTAAAAAATTCGCGGAGTGAATGCGGATTACATCCGGAGTGAATGCGGAGTGAATGAATTTTTAATTATTCACTCCCCTCGGAGTGACATTCACTCCGCAGGGGAGTTTTCGCGGAGTAGATAATTTTTTATTAGTTTAATTCCCCCAGAGTGAAATTCAGTCCGGAGGGGAGTTTTGGAAATATTATTAATGAAAAATAACTCCACTAAATAAAATCAAAGTAAAAACTCGCGTATTACATTGCTGATCAACTGATACGCACACACACACGCACACACATATTCGAACACACACACGCACACGCAATCGCGCACTCGCACACACACGAACCCACGCACACACACATTCGCACACACACATTCGCACACACCCGAACACACACGCACACATTCACACACATACACACATTTGCACACACACACGAAAACGAATGGAGTCCCTCGCAGATCTGAATCACGGTGGAAACACCGTGGAAGTGTAAACACCGTGGATCCACAGTAGTTACACGGTGGGTTTGTTCCATTTCACCACCGGGTATCCACAGTAAATCCACTGTGATTACGCGGTGTATCCACCGTGATTCCACGGTGGCTTTGTGCTATTTCACCACCGTGACTCCATGGTGTATCCACCGCGTAATCACTGTGGAATCACCGTGTATACACGGTGGTATAGCCACGGTGGATACACCGCGTAATCACAGTGGTAAAATGGAACAAACCCATCGTGTTTCCACCGTGATTCAAATTTGCGAGGGGTCGCGTTCTAAAGTGGTCGATTTAGCATGACATGATCTATCTATATATCAAAGACAAAAAAACTAACTTAAATCAAGACGAATTAGCTTGAGCTAAGAATATTAAAATGAAGCAAAAAAGTATTGGAAAATCCTAAATTGCGCACGTCAATTTCTTATATGGTAGTAAAAAATAAAAATAAACAAATAACGATAAAAATTAATACATTATTAGTAAGGATTCCTATTTCAGATCATTGTATTTTTCATTATTTGACTGTATGACAACTGTTAGACCTTATTAATGTTCATGTTCAGTAGAGCAGTTGGCTTTAAATTGAAAACATAGAGTGATAAAAATCGGCATTCGAGCAAAATTATGCTACATCAATCAAAAATTTATACTTTAAATCTTAAATCAATTAAATTACGTAGAAAGAAAAAAAAATCTATAAACCGCCTTATCCTCCAGGCCAGCCCTGAAACTTGCCGCTGTTTCCGAGCTTAAAGAGCTCGAAAACATTATTGTCAATACACTTTTGAGCTCTTCAAGTTCAACGATAGCAATGTCGCATAGTCCATTGCAAAAATTCAAGTAATGAACAATAACGAAAAAAGAAATCTGAAAATCGCCTGACCCTGCGGACCAGCCCCACAACTTTCCGCTGTTTTCGAGCTCCTTGAGCTCGAGAATACTTTTGTATGCCATTTTCTTCGAAAAAAACCGTTTTTTAGCATTTCTTTCTCCCACGATTTCTCGCAAACGAATCAACCACTTTTGATGGTTGAGGCGGCAATCGACGCAATTTATTGAGCTCTAGAGCTGATCCGATTTTGGAATTGTTTGGTTGAGTTGTTTCAAAGATATTCGCAAATAACTGTTTTTTACTATTTCTTTTTCCAGCGATATCTCTCGAACGCATTAACCTATTGAGATAGTTGAGGTGTCAATCGACGCATTTTATTAAGTTCTAAAGCTGATCGTTGAAGTCGTTTCTGAGAAATAAAAAAAAATAAGAATAAAAATTTTTAACTTCCCGCTGAGAAAATTGAAAATTTTTAAAAATTCGGGAAGTTATTGGTTTCGGTCCGATTTTTGAAAATCGAATTTGTATCAGATCATGACATTTTGAGGTTCTAGGAACGGATAATCCGTTCGAGAGATATCGTCGACGAAATATTGTAAAAAATAGTTTTTTTTTCGTTTTTCGTGAATTTTTCGGAAACTATCGAATCAATCAATTCCAAAATCTAATCAGCTCTAGAACTCGATAAAAGCATTCGATTACTGCCAAGAACGTCCCAATCAGATAATCCGTTCGAGAGATATCGTCGACGGAATAATAAATGTAAAATCTATATCTGTTTTTTTCATTGAATAACATCATAGTTACTAAACAGAATTACTCAAAACTAATATGTTCTTCTTTATATAAGTCATCGGAAGTGACTGCTGAAAAATCGTCATGTTCGCTCGTATCACGATATAGATACAACGTATCACGTAAATACTTATTTTTGAGCTAATTATTGAATATAATTGTGAATAAATATATAATAAAAAACGCTCATTCATTAATTATTTTGGATTCTAAATTTTTGAACTTTAATATATAACCCTTTTGAGCTTGAAAGCTTATAAAAAGGGGAAACAAAGGTTTTTCAAGCTCGAAAATGTATTTATGCTAATTAGGGTGGCCCAAAAAAACCGACTATTCTCTTTTTTTGAGTCTCTTATGAAAATTTGTTGATTCAAGATGTTTAAAGAAGCCTATCCAAAAATGAGCTCGATAGAAAATTTTCAAGAGGTCACTCACGAATTTTGTAAATATAAAAAATGATAGAAATTCGGATTTTTTTGTTCTAAATTTCTTCTTTCTCGTGGCAGCTATAGTTTACATTTATGAAATCACGACTACGCTGAAAATTTCAGCCCACAATTAGAATGTTTAAACGTCGCTCAAGATTTTTTAATGTTTCCGAGTACTGTCTCTTGCATATTTTCGAGTGACCCTTGGACATTAATAATAAAGCTTCTCAATTTTTTCACCATCAATTTGTATCATAATGAATAAAAATACAAGCCGAGAAATATAAATAATACACTGTAAAAAATCCGGAGTAAATCCGGAGTAAATCCGGATCGAAATTAAATCCGAATTCTCTCCGGATTCTCTCCGCCACTCGGAGTTCCGGAGCTTAAGAAAAAATTACTCCGCATGCGGAGTGAATTGGGAGTTTTTTTTAGCGGAGTGATTTCGGAGTGATGCGGATTTTATTTTACTCCAAATTCACTCCGGTCCGGAGTTTTATTATTGAAATTAATTTATATTAAACTGTTAAATAGCGTGTGTGTGCGAGTGTCAGTGTCAGTGTGTGCGCGTGTCTGTGGATACATGTGCGTGCGTGAATGCACGTGCGAGTGTGCAAATGTGTGCGTGTGTGTGTTCGGGTGTGTGCGATTGTGCGAATGTGTTCAGATGTGTGCGTGTGTTCGGGTGGGTGCGAATATGTGCGTGTGTGTGTTCGGGTGTGTGTGCGCGTATGTTGCGGTGTATGTGCGTATCGGTTGATCAGTACTGTAATACGCAAATTTTTATTTCGATTTTACTTAGTGGAGTTATATTTTATTAATAATATTTTTAAAACTCCCCTCCGGAGTGAATTTCACTCCGAGGGGAGTGAATAATTAAAAATTCATTCACTCCGCATTCACTCCGGATTTAATTCACATTCACTCCTCGAATTTTTTACAGTGTAAGTTATGTACAGACTTTTTTATTTTTTAATTCAATTATTAGGTTTTTTTGCTTATTCAAAACTTACCCAATTTTATTATTTAAGACTGTCCTGTATATTTTTGGTTATGCAAAAGTTATATTTAAGTGAAATGACAATAATTGAGTTATAAAAAAATATACAAACTAATTCAAAGTATTAGTTACATATTACCAGTTAATATTTAAAATTCTTGAGCGCCGTTTAAATATTCAAATATTGGGCTGAAATTTTTAGCATAGTCATCATTTTATAAATATAAAATATTGCTGCCACGAGGAAGAAAAAATTTAGAAACAAAAAATTTGAATTCCAATCATTTTTGATATTTTCAAAATTTGTGAGCGACCTCTTGAAAATTTTTATTCGAGCTGATTTTTGGAGTGGCCTCTTAAAACATCTTAAACCAACAAATTTTAATAAGAGACTTGAAAAAATACAATAGTCGGTTTTTTTGGGCCACTCTAATGCTAATGTCTTCGAGCTCTTAGAGCTCGAAAACAGCGGGAAGTTTGCGGGCTGGCCTGCAGGGCCAACCGATGCCTAGATTTTTTCATTGTGACCTTACCCGATATGGTCTCAATCATATCCCAATATAGGGATAAGTTTAACGGGCTTGCCCCTTCAATACCCAATAGAGTCCCAATGTATGCTTGGGAATAATTTTTAGTCGCGTAATAACTTCCCTTTTTTTGAAAATTCGCAATTTTCGTAGCATACCGACTAGAAAGTACTGTGGGATTGCCCAGAGTTTACGTGTGGACCTCATTGGATTCCAATAAGGCATGCCCAATAGGGGAATCCATATCAGGACCCAATAAAAACCTAATTGGAAAATTCGAATCAAAAGAAATAAAATTATTGTAAGTTTTATATTACTGGGGCTTGTGGGGGATCTTAGTGGGAGATTCCACCGTGAAAATGAAAAATAATAGCATTTTTTTTCCCATTGGGTTCTGTGTGGGACCTGAATGGGAAAACCCAACGTGAAAATAAAAAAATTACTATCATTTTTCCTCATTGGGTTCTGTGTGGGATCAAAGTGGGAAAACCCAGCGTGAAAATAAAAAAATTATAGTCTTTTTTTCCCATTGGGTTCTGTGTGGGACCTAAGTGGGAAAGCCCAAAGTGAAAATAAAAAATCATAGTCTTTTTTTCCCCTTGAGTTCTGTGTGGGACCTAAGTGGGAAAACCCAACGTGAAAAAAAAATTATATAGTTAGTTTTTCCCTATTGGGTTTCATGTGGGACTATAAAGGGAAAACCCAATTTGAAAAAAAAATTATTGTGTCCACCCTATTTAGGATTTTACATGAAAATTTATTGCAAAAAATATCTGGATAGAATGATTCATAATTTCAGTGAAATTAGAAGTTGTATTATCGATTTCGTATGTAAGTATACGTTTACTTGATTTCAAGTGTAGCTGCTTTAATTTTTTTCTATACTCTTCGAATATCATAAAAAAAAAAGATTCAACGTATTTGAGTCCCCGAAAACTTAATATTTCCTTAAGTACCCCGTTTTGTCCCCCTATATTTATACAAAGAGTACGTCGACCATTGCAACACGGAGTTTTTATATCTTCATCAGTTTGGTGTCATAATAAATATACTATTTACACTAACGCGACCACATACGTGAGTCAGCGCAGTGGATAGCGCCAAAGACTTGAATTCGGAAGGAAGCAGGTTCGAGCCCACCAGTCACCGGGATTTTTTCATTAATTGAATTCATGTATACTTTCTCTAAGTAATGTTCCTAACACATTAAATCACGTTTCGGATCAAACTGAAATTTTCTTTCCCAATTTATTATTTTTTTTAGGGATGCGCAAGTGGGATCTCTTGGGGATTTCCCAATTGGGGCATAGCTGGAACTGCTCAATAAAGGCCCAATAGGTCTCACATAAAAATTTCTAGTCGGGCAGGAAGTCAAAAATGAAGTAAATCGTTGTTTTTTAAAAATATATGTCAACAATATCTTTGGAAATAATGAATCGAATTTGACGTGTAAAATGGCATTTCACGTAGTTTTTTGACCTCTAATATGGAAAAAAAATTTTTGAAACATTTGATAAATAATATTTCGAGTTGTTTCAAATAAATGGAGTAAATCGTTATTTTTCTTATTTTTAATCACCAATATCATTTGAAATTATGGATCGATTTCGACGTCCAAGATGACATTCGACGCCGTTTTGTAATCATTAACGTTCGAAAAAACACCGTCATAGTTCAAAAATTTAGATTTTATTAAAAAAAAAAAAATTTCTTGCAATTCTTCCGACAACGGTTTCTCTTGAACGAAAGAATCGATTTTGCTGGTTAAGGTGGCATTCGTCGTGGCTTGTAAAGTTTGAGAGCTGATTAGATTTTTTAATTAATCCATCGAATTGGGAACTGACACGGAGGTGTGGCTTAAAAAACATGCCGGACAGTAGCTTACACTTTTAAATGCGTAACCCATGTGACAGTAGAGTAAATACATGATATGTTATTAAATTTCATAGACATATTGCCTTGGATGGGTAAAAAACCAAAACAAAAAAATAAACATGATGCTGAAGGAATTTTACATTTCGGCTATTTAATTAAATGTGGAATAAACCACGAAAAAAATGATAAATATGTGATCGTAGTTACCGCACTTTGTGTACAAACGTCTCATATGAAAGAAAACCCTATGAAATTAATGCGGAAAACTAAAAAATTACAGAATAATAAAAATGTTACTGTAATTAATATTTATTTACTTGAAAAAACAAAAATAATATCTTCAGTTTTTAAGTTTTAGGCTAAAGTTTACAAACGTATCTGGCAATATATCATCAGTTTTTTTTTTTAAAGTAAAGAGCAAACTTTCATTTGAGGAGTAACTTTTTTTATTATCAATAATTTCTTCCTCGCTTTTAATTTATCAACTTTTTCCGAGTTATCAAAAAAACTTTGTAATAACACTGAACGATCACCAGCCTCCGAATATTCATAAAAAACCGCGTTTAAATTTTCATTTGCTTTAGTCCGACGATCTCTTACTGCACAAAATACTCAATTTTTCTACTTTTTGTGTTCTCTAAATATTCCAACTTTTATTTTAATTTTTATTTCTTAATAATTTGTTGCACAAAATTTATTGATGATGTTAACAGTATGCATTTACCGTGTATTTACTTGACTGATGTAAGCTATCACCCTAGTAGCTATCTTAGTCAAGATCTTGAAATCACAGTATGTATAGATATAATATTTCGCTGTATTCTTCTTGACTTGCTTAAGATTTGCTCCAGAATTGATCAATATTGCCACTAGGGAATTAGTTTGATTTTTTACCACCAGACTGCGTGACCCAGTTTGTCATTTCCCAATACTTTGCAAGTTTTAAAAAAAATAAACAGTTTGGAAAAAATATTATTTTTGAAATATCTCTGAACGCACGGTATCAATTATCCTTAATTTCCCAAAAGTTGTTGGAATTAACGAGCCGCTTCCAACGCCACCTTTAAAAGCCAAATCGATTCATCCGTTCAAAAGTTACAGAATATTTACTACTTGCGTACGTACGTACGTACATACACACATACATACACTTGGACATTATCTTGAAATTAGTCAGAATAGCTTCTTAGAACCTCAAACCGTCAAGATCTATTAGAAATGCGATTTTCGAAAATCGGATTGAAACCAATCACTTCCTTTTTTTTTTGAAAATTTTCAATTTTCTGTTCGGAAACTTAAAAGTATCGTATAGGTTGCCTTTCTCACTTTTTCAATCTGAATCAGTGAATATTTACTGATGTAAATATTCCCAAGTATATCGTTGCAAATTAGTAAAATGTTACTGATTCAATCAGTAGAAATCGCTTCACTATATTCTAATCAGTAACATTGTTACTGAATAAATTAGTGATCGTACACTGCACAGAAAAAAAAACTATCTTGGCTGAATATAAATTTTCTTGAGTCAAGAAAATTTTTGGGTCAAAGAAGGAAGGCCAGAATTTTCTTCGAGCAAGTATTAAATTAACTTGAATTTTAAATCTTACGTCAATGAATCAGTTCTTAAGTCAAAACTCTTTTACGATTGAATTAAAATACTTATTTATTAATTCAAGATACTTGATTTTCTCAATTCAAGAAAAATTTTATTTATCCACACGGAAAAAAATGTGTAGTTAAATTTACTACAAATGGAGTTCCATTTACTACACTGACTAGTAATATATAGGATAACTACACGTTTAGTAACAGTTACTAGTACACTGTGGTACACAACCTGTAGTACCATTTACTACAGTAAGTAGTAATAAGAACTAGCATTAAATAACCACTGTGGGTCATTTTACTCCACAACATAGTAGAATATATTTTATTCGTAATGTATTAATTAAATATCTGTTAGATAACGATCATTAGTTTTTATGATATTGAAAACGTTATAAAAATATAAAAATTAATCTTAAATTCTTCAGACTTATAGTATATCAAATTAAAATGATATAAAAATGAATTTATTAATGGATAACTTAAAATAATAAGGACTTAAATTTCAAAAGCCTACTTTTTATCAATACCCGATAATGATAATTTTAAAAATATATTTGTAATTAATAAATTCTCGTATAAGCATAAACTTAGAATAATTAAGTATTAATTTTTATTAATAGAAAATATAAAAAACATCGATTTAAAAGTTATAATTCTAATAAATAACAAATACTCAATAGGCAATGATTAGAAAAATTGCATTAAAATCACGATTCACTGATAAGAGCATAGAAATAAAATTAAATAGAAGTTGTAGGTGAGGTAAGCAAAAGGAAGAATGACAGGTATCCCTGATTAAACAAAATGATTAAAAATGATTTAAAATGATTTGTTTTTTAATCATTTTAAATACTTTTTAATCCTTCAAATCATTGCTAATCCTGTCTCTTATGGACATTTAACGTGTGAAATCATTTTTAATCATTTTTTTTAATCAGGGATAATACAAAACAAATTTTTTTGTATTATATTTGTTATATATATATTTTTTTTAAATTATATAAATTATAATTGCACGCCTCGATTTTTAATTATGTATATAAATATTTTTAATTCTATATATTATTATTTATAATGTTTTATAATATTATTTATAATAATAAATACAATGACACAAGTTGAGAATACCTACAGAATGGAGTAAAAAAGTTATAGGTGGCGCTGTTATTTTCTTCTTTCAATTATTTTACCACACATCCCTCGCGGACTCGGGATTACTCCGAAATCATGGTGAAATTTCGGTGAAATCATAGTGAAATGACAGTGAAATCACTGTAACTTTGTGCCATTTGCTTACTGTGTGATAATTATCATCCGATGGTAATTTTATGATGATTTCACCATCGATTCATAGTAGAATCACAATAGCATAACAGTCAATTTCCAGTAGTATAGCTGTAAGTTGACAGTATTATTACTGTGTATTTACAGTGATTTCACTATCAGTTTATGCTGGATCTGCAGTGCTTCAGTCATGCTTTCTCAGTAATAATACCGTGATCATACAGTGATTTCACAGCAGTCTTACTATAGATTCTTCGCGAAATCACAATAATATCGCTGTGAATTGACAGTAATATTACTGTGATTTCTTAATCATTTAATCCTGGATCTGCTTAGTTTTCATCGAGATTTAGGGGCAATATTGAGATCCTATATTTATTGATTCAAAGATAATAATAATAAAATTAATAATAATATTATAATAGCAACAATAATCCTAATCTTGGTTTTTCAATAAATAATTTTTCTTGTTTAAAAAAATTGTTTAGTATCCATCCCTTTGTACGACTTCATGTAATTCCTCTGGAGGATTAAATGCTATTTTTTTACCCTCGGTAAAGAAGGAATTTTATTTTTTTTTAACGCATGATGGGACTCGAACTGCCGACCCTTCGATTGAGAGTAGCTTAAGTCATGTACTTTAGCCCGCTCGGCCACCACACGCATTCGGAACTACATATTTAATCTGTTACTTCATGCTATTCAATACTATATATACTCAAGACTAAGCTATAAGAAAAATTATTTTATTAAATACTATAAAATTAAAAGAATTCGATATTTATCAAAAAAAAATTTTTGCCTTCATTTGTAAATCATCAAGTTTTCTTAATTTAAGAATATTTTATTTTAAATTATGATAAATAATAAATATTTACTATTGAAATATTAATCTAAATGATATTCTCTTTATTTTTTGCAGTAGTTTAAATTCAATTTATACAGTTTTAAAAAAAAAGTTATTCAATTTTTTTATTTATTTATTTTTTTTCATAATTCTGAAGAATTTTACCGTCTTAAGCTTTTATAAAATTAACTAAATTAGATAATTACAGATAAAATTTCGCTCGGGAATTCCTAAAATAGCTAAATTTATAATAAATAAAATACATTTGTGCCCAAATATTTGCTAAACTTACAAATAATTATAGGAGCATTTATGAAATAATTGATATTATTTTTTTTTTAATTCCATTTCTATCGATTAATGACATTAAAAATTCAAATTTTGATTTTGAAATTGGATTAATGATAGATATACCGTATCAGATCACTATCAAAGTAGAGTGAAATCATGGAGAAAACACTAATAATTTGCTGTGAAAGTATCATAGAGTCACAGTGCTAATACTACTAGGTTGTCATGGGATCACGGTAAATTCATGGTTAAACCACTATGAACTGACTGTGAAACTATTGTAAAGTCACAGAGTTAACACTATCAAATTACTATGGAATCACAGTGAATTCGTAGTGAAATCACGATAAACTGACTGTGAACCCATGATAAAGTCTCAGTGTTACCATTGTTGGGTTACCATAAATCGATAGCTGATCGACAGTAAAATTATCATGAAAGTATGGTAATTTAATTCTAAACCTACAAAAGAATCACAAGTGAAATCACTATGGAACTACCATAAAATTACTGTAAAATTACTATATAACCAGAGTGACGAAATGGCACAAAACGACTGTGAATTCACTATGAAATTACCATCAATACACAGTAAACTTACGGTAAAATTGATTTCACTGTGATTTCACAGTAACCCCGAATCCGCGAGGGATTGGAGTAGATTGTACAAGTAATCTGGTATTGTATACTCCAAAAATAGTAACAGATACCAATTCATATAAAATTGTGTGGTTCCCAAAACCACAAAATAAGTATTTTATACTACATTGAGTAGTTGTGGAAACTACAAAGTTTTACCACATTACAGTAGTAAGCAGAACTCCTATAGTAGTAAAATATCACGCACACTGTGGCTTATGTTACTACAGTTGTCATTGCGGCGACCACAAAGTGTAGTAAAATTTTTACTAGTTTGGTGTGGTAAATTCTACTCCAGCATTTTTTCCCGTGCAAGATTCGCTATTTACTTGTATTAAAAGTGAACTTATTTATCCGAAGTTAATACATTTATTAAGATAAATAATTTTTTTTTTTAAAACAAGAAGCTTAATTCACTTCATTCAATAACAATATCTTTTGATTGAAGAAAATTAATTCGTTGTACCAACAAAATTCTGTTCTTCTGTTGGTAATATAGTTTCTCCAGACAAGCTGTATGAACGACTTGAGCATAGAGTAAATTTTCTTGGCTGAAGAAAATTTTGTTCTTAAGAAATGAATTCTAACTTACTCTCTCTTTCTCGCACTAGCATAGTAAATTGATACCGAGTCCACAACGAATGAACCGATTTTGATGGTTGAGGTGGCATTCGACGCGGCTTATAAAGCTTTAGAGCCCAGTCCATTCTGGAATTAATCCGTACATACATACATACATACACTCGGACATCATCTTGAAATTAGTCAGAATAGCTTCCTAGGACCTCAAAACGTCGACATCTGATGGTAATTCGATTTTCGTAAATCGGACCGAAACCAATAACTTCCCGAATTTTTGAAAATTTACAATTTTCTTAGCGGGAAGTTAAAAATTTATTGGTCCAAGAAAGTTTTCTCATGATTTATAAAGTTATTTTTCTTAGTTTAAAAACATTTTCGAATTAACTCAAGACATTTTTTCTTAACGACAAGATAAAAACATTTTGGAGTAAGAGACGCAATTTTCTTGAGAGGAGAACATTTTCTTGAAACAAAATAAAAACGCTTTAGAGCAAAAAACTAAATTTTCTTCAGAGAAGAACATTTTCTTGAAACAAAATAAAAACATTTTGAAGCAAGAAACTAAATTTTCTAGAGAGGAGAACATTTTCTTGAAACAAAACATAAAGATTTTGGAGCAAGAGACTGAATTTTCTTGAGAGAAGAACATTTTCTATGATGAAGATCAAATCAATTAGATCCAGAAATTAAATTTTCTCGAAAAAAGAACATTTTTTTAAAACAAGAGAAACTTCTCAAAACGAAATGCAAATTTATGAAAACAACAAAAAAAAATTTCTTAAAGCAAGAAACTTTTCTAAAAACAAGAAACGATTTTTTCTTCATTCAAGAATAAAATTTTGAAGTAAATATTTGACTTGAACCAAGTATATCTTTTTTTTCTGTGTGTGAAAAATAATTTGAAAATTACTATACAAAAGGAATTGAATTTTCATAACTAGATATTTGAACTGTATTTTCAATCAAAAAAAGCTTGAAATTTAATGTACGTAATTTAACAATAAAGCTGGTATTTAAAATTAAGAAACAAAAATAGAAATTTTAATAAATGTACTTAAAATTCATACTTTTTTTTTTAATTTTCATAGCGAGTATCGGAAATTCAAAGATTTATTAAATTTTAATATTTCTATTTCAAATTTCATTGTACTCATTTGAAAATTTAAATGCTCGTACATGAAATTTTTGCGCGTGACGTGCTGCGCATTCAGTAGTCAAGTATTGTGTGTCTGAAAGAATTAATAAGACAATGTCAGGTTATGTATTACCTAAGATGTAAATCAACTATATACACTAATACATTTCAGAATTATTCTACTAGTAACTTAATTGAGAAAAATGGATAAGTTTCATTAATATATGAATTATAAATTAACTTTTTGTTGTTAAAACATTTTAAACTTACCGTAATAATAGTATAATATAAATAATAATCTTTGATTGTAACATGCAATCGACCTGTGCCTAACAAACAAGCTCCCAAGTAGATGGCACTATTTAATGCCGTGTGAAGCAAAATTCACTGATTAGTCAGTAAATTGATTCAAAGCTACGGATTTTTCAGTGAATTTTGTAACTACTGGAAAAATCGATAACATTTTTACTAATTAAGTTTAAGAGAACATGTATGTCACCCCTTTCTTTCAAAACTATCACTGTATTCACGTAAATTTAATGGCGAATTATCAGTCTAGAAATTTACTGATTGCAATTCATAAGAAAGATTTTTCAATTTGAAACAAGTATTGGTGTATTACCGACTTAAAGCAAGGTTGGTGAAAATAGTCCGAGCATATCAATCTTTTGCTTTTTAAATAATTACACTTAACTGTTTAAATCACACCCGATGAAAAAAGATTTTGTCTAATCAAATATGATCATGCATAATTGTCTATATATGATCAAATCCAAAAATTAGCCAGGTTTGATCATACATAACTTGATCTGTTTATATATGAACAGATATGATTATATATACCCTCGCGGTTTTGCGAACGCCGTAAAAATGCCGTAAATTTTCGGCATTTATGCACATGCCGTAAATTTACCGTAATAATTTGGTAGTAATATGGTTATATTGGCCAGTTTTTTTCCTGTAGTTATGCTATATATTTACTGTGCTTATACAGTCGACTCTGTCTAAAGGTTCTCTGCCTAAAGGTTCCCGCTGTCTATAGGTTCCAGGATACATTGCTTAAAGGTTCCCGGATATTCCCCCACCCGCTTTCTCGAGTGACGAATCACAATTCAGTTTTCGAGCGCTAACTTTAAATGCACGTTTTTTTGAGGTTATGTTTACTAAGCAATGTGTTCGTTTTAGCGTGCGCCTCGGCGCTCGAGGGGAATATATTGTAGGGGAAGTGCTGATGGTGGGGAGGGAACCTTTAGGCAATGGTCCTGTCCCGACGTAGAACCTTTAGACAGAGTCGACTGTACTGTAGAGTTACCAGATTACTACAGTAGTATAACTATAAAAGTGCCGAACTTTTACCGAAAAAATGCTGTATAAAAACCGTAATAATACGATAATTTTAAAATAATAAAATCGTATTTTTTTGGTAATAATACCGTAGATATCCTGCGATTTTGCCAGATTTATCCTGATATAATGGAAAATTGTAAAAAATTTGGTTTTATTTTTTGTTCGCTTCTGCATTTAAAATCATCGAAAATGTGCAAACTGTAAAATTTTTTATTTTATTCTATTAGTTCACACATTCTTTATTCAAACAAAAGAATGTAAGTGAAAATAACAACCCGGAAAAATTGAGGTTTTCAATTTTCTTAAATTCGTATCCATATAAATACAATTAGTGTCAAGCTTCAAGTAAGCGATTTGGCATAATGGTTAACAGATCAGACTTTAAATCGTAAGGACTCAGGATCGAGCCTACGAGTTGACGGGTTTTTTTTTTTTTTTTTTTTTTCATGACAGTTATTGTATATATATATAACTTTATAATGTTATATATAATTATACAATAAAATTATATATAACTAAATAAAATTTTATATAATTATATATAATTTTACTTCCGGGTAGAACGGTTTGATGCTGCAAAAATGCCGAAAATATACAATAAATATGCTGAATAATTACGGTTTTAATGCAGTTAAAATACCGTGTTTTTTCTGTTTTATTACCGTAAATATTCTGAATTTATTTCGTAAATTTTTGGTAGTAATGCGGCAAAAAAACTGGCCAAAATAACTTGAGTAATACCATATTCCTGCAGTATTTATACCGTATAATTCCGGTATTATTTCGGTATTTCCAAAACCGCGAGGGTAACCATGCATGAACGAATATAGTCATTTTTAGAATCTCATTTAGAATATCTGTAAATTATTAATTAAGTAATTTAATTAGGATTTATTGTCTTTATCAATATAAATGTCGGTTAAAAGTAAATCAGACCTGATCATACATACACTTATATATGATTATATATGGAGTTAAAACAGCCAGGTATGATCATATCTAATTATATATAGACTTATACACTGGTCACAGAAATTAAGGGATAGAAAAAAAATCCGAAATTTTTGGGTGATTTTCAACATGCTGTAACTCGGTAAAAAATGGTCGTATAAAAAATCTAAAAAAAGCAAATTGTAGCCTCAAGTTTCTAGTTTTCAGATCTGGACATCAAAATTTTTTATCATGTACGGTTCCGGAGTAATCATAAGAAAACCAACGAAAAAAAAATTTTCAAAATTTTTGCTGGTCTTTCAATACCTCTATGGGCGACAATAAATTTTTTTGAATAATCCGACTGTCTGACTTTTCTCGAAAATTTTATGCCCTTTAATTTGGTGGCCTTAAAAAATCTCTACGACGATTTGGCGCCGAGTTATCATTGATCAAAGCAAAAAAGTCCATTATGGCTTTGATAATCAATAACTCCGGATGTATTGGTCGTACAGAGAATGGAAGCAGGGTTTTGAAAACTGGAAAACATTTTCTATAAGGCAAAATTAGTGGCATTTGATAGAAAAATTTTTTTTAAAGCGATATTGTTTGGTAAAAAACAGGTCAAAATTCACAAATTTAAGGATATTCGGAAATCTTGCTATAACTTTGGATATAAAGGATGAACAAAGGATATCTTCGACTTTTTTTCAACCTCAAAGTATCCTGAAAAAACCCTGAAAATTTCAAATCGCTGCGATTTTTCTTTCTTAGTGCCCCGAAGCTTTGAATTTATCGATTTTCTCAAAAATCACCATAATTGGTAGTTTCTCGGTTTTTGTTCATTTTTTCGATTTGAAAATGGTTTTTTTACCGATAATCTTCATTTCTTTGATCAAAAAGATCGATTATCGGAAAAAATTGAAAAAAAAAAAATTTTGAAAAAAATTTTTTTTTTTTCAAAATTTTTTTTTTCAAAAATTTTTTTTTTTCAAAATTTTTTTTTCTTGTTGTATCTGAAATGATTTATCATTGTCAAAAAAAAATTCCTAAAATTTTTTTTACCGCTGTAACTGCATCTGCTTCAAATGTCAACTTAACAAACATACCCTTTGGGTAACTCTAATGCCGGCGGTAAAAAAAATTTTCGGAATTTTTTTTTGACAATGATAAATCATTTCAGATACAACAAGAAAAAAAAATTTTGAAAAAAAAAAATTTTTGAAAAAAAAAATTTTGAAAAAAAAAAAATTTTTTTCAAAATTTTTTTTTTTTCAATTTTTTCCGATAATCGATCTTTTTGATCGAAGAAATGAAGATTATCGGTAAAAAAACCATTTTCAAATCGAAAAAATGAACAAAAACCGAGAAACTACCAATTATGGTGATTTTTGAGAAAATCGATAAATTCAAAGCTTCGGGGCACTAAGAAAGAAAAATCGCAGCGATTTGAAATTTTCAGGGTTTTTTCAGGATACTTTGAGGTTGAAAAAAAGTCGAAGATATCCTTTGTTCATCCTTTATATCCAAAGTTATAGCAAGATTTCCGAATATCCTTAAATTTGTGAATTTTGACCTGTTTTTTACCAAACAATATCGCTTTAAAAAAAATTTTTCTATCAAATGCCACTAATTTTGCCTTATAGAAAATGTTTTCCAGTTTTCAAAACCCTGCTTCCATTCTCTGTACGACCAATACATCCGGAGTTATTGATTATCAAAGCCATAATGGACTTTTTTGCTTTGATCAATGATAACTCGGCGCCAAATTGTCGTAGAGACTTTTTAAGGCCACCAAATTAAAGGGCATAAAATTTCCGAGAAAAGTCAGACAGTCGGATTATTCAAAAAAATTTATTGTCGCCCATAGAGGTATTGAAAGACCAGCAAAAATTTTGAAAATTTTTTTTTCGTTGGTTTTCTTATGATTACTCCGGAACCGTACATGATAAAAAATTTTGATGCCCAGATCTGAAAACTAGAAACTTGAGGCTACAATTTGCTTTTTTTAGATTTTTTATACGACCATTTTTTACCGAGTTACAGCATGTTGAAAATCACCTAAAAATTTCGGATTTTTTTTCTATCCCTTAATTTCTGTGACCAGTGTATATAATCAGATCTGATCATATATAGACTTGTATATGATTATATATGGGGTCATAACAACCAGGTATGATCATATCTAATTATGCATAGACTCATATATAATCAGATCTGATCAGATCTAATTATATATAGACTTATATATAATCAGATCTGATCATATATAGACTTATATATGGGCTTATAACAGCCAGGTATGATCAGATCTAATAATGTTTGGGGTCATATATAATTATATATAATTATATATTACCCCATATATAATCATGCATGATTATATATCATATATGATTATATATAATCATCTATGATCATATATATAAACATATATAATCATATATGACTAGACAAAATCTTTTTTCATGGGGCAGAGAATATAAAAACTTCTAGATTGTTTAATATTATTTATGGCTAAAATATTACATACCAATATCCACCTATGTCAGCCTAGTGGATAACAGAAAAGTTTTCTAACTTGAAAAACGCGAGCTAAAACCTGTTTGAACTTTAATGTTTTTTAAAAATAAAGTTGGAATGTAAAAATATTTAGTAATGCTGATACTATATCTTTAATTTAAAATAAAATGACATTCGGCAGCCAAAATGGAAGGTAGATTTTCCAATTAATCAATATAAAAGATTTCATACATACATATTTTGTGATACATGTTAGTGTATAGTCATGATATGAAATTAGGCTCGTTTTCTAAGAGTGAAGGTAAAAATAGACAACGACTATTTTCGATAGAGAACTTTAGATAGTTGATTTGACAAATCATTATATATGTAATGTACCAACTAACCTTCACGTAAACAAAGTATAGAAAATTTAATTAGTATGAGATCATAATTGTAGTCGCTATTACGATGGCGAGCTCAGTTATAATTGGAGGACGTATAGGTACAATTGAAACATCATAAATAATAAAAGAAATATTTTCAAAATATAAAATAGCTATGAAATTTAAAGGTTATTTTGTTTACAATAAAACACAACTGACAAAATTGTATTATAATAGGAAATGCACAAGTTATGTGGAATGAACACCATATTTTCAACATTTTTTGATTCCATTAGAATTTTCAAGGCTATCAAATTATTGGAAGAAATGGTCAAAACATGAAGTTTAAGGCCAAAAATTAAAGCTTACTAAAAAAACTTTAAGATACTTTTTACTGAAATTGTCTATCATTTTTAGTTTTAATGTTATACGAACTTCAACAGTGAATAAAAACTGATTTTTTTCGAAAAATCGTGAAAATTTCAAACAGCCATTACTTCGAAACTAATCGACCGATTAAGTTCATCTTCGAATTTGATCAAGATAATCCCCTATAGAATAAGTGTAGAAAATTTCATTAAGATCCGGTAAGAACTGTGAGTGCTATCGTAATGACAAGACCAGTAATAATCATTGGCAGTATAAGGTACATTTAAAACATCATCAGTAATAAAAGAAATACTTTTAAAATATAAAACAGCTGTGAAATTTACAGATTATTTTGGTCACAATAAAATACTACTGACGAAATTGGACTATAATGAGAAATGCATTATTTATTAATTTACCTCTCAAGATCACGCCGAGTGCTCTACCAGTTGAGCTATCTGGTCCTATACTATATTCCGTTCAATTTGTTCTATAATTTATTGAGCCACACCGTCCATCGTACGGTAATACACCAATTTTCAAATATAGTGGAACCTAAACTTACAATTAACCTTTTCAATAAGACAATTTACAGATAAATTTTTCTTCTCAAATTCTCAAGATCGGTTAGAAGACTATTATTTTAATGAGCTTAGCATTAAACTGAAAATAGCTAGAAAGCAATGCGGATTTTGAATGAACTTCATTCAAAATAATTTGTAGGAAATAAATTTGTCTACAAAAAAGGGCCTATGACATTTTTTGATGCATCTGGTAGTTTTGCTGGAAAAATAAAAACATCTCAAAATTTACTTTAGATTTGACTTCCAGCTCCAATAACTTTCGAACAGATGGATTTATCAAAAAATGATGAGAGACTTTTTTGTAAAGCGTTCAATTCTTTACAAAAACATTTGATGGAAATCGCAGAGCAATTTGTGGTTCATTAGTCACTAAAATCAGAAAAAAAATTTTTTTTTCCTGTGTTATTCTGACGGGAAATCGAAAAATGCGATGCGAACAAACTTAATATTAATATTAAGGGCTTCTATTTTCAGAGGCTTATTTTAGCATCTAAACGAAACTTTTGAGCCTGGTTTCGAGAAAAAAAAAATTTTTTTTTTTTTGAAACGCCCTAGCATATATATATATATATTAGGGTGGTCCTTATTTTGGACATTTTCGAATTTTTATGCTCCCAGAGGCTTATGTGGTTCGAAATAAATAAAAAAAAATATCCTCAAAGTTTCAGGTCTCTATCTCAATTTTAACCCGTGCCGCACAGCGATGTAAGTTTCCCATTTAAATAACACGGGGTTTCTGGCATTGAACGATTAAATTTTTATTCCGGCTAAAGTAATTGTTCGAAAAATTTGAAACTCTGTAGACTTTATCCTAATATAAGCAGTTACTCCTCAGAATTTTTACAGATTTTCAGCTACTATAATTTTGGGGGTACAGCATGATGAAAAGAAACAAAAAAAAAATTTTTTTATTTCTATCTAAAATTTTTTTTAAAAACATATCAAATCACCCTGCATCCTTTTCAGAAGTTCTTCCTTTTTTTCATTCTCGCACCCAAGTGGGTGAACGGCATATCTTTGTTGCACTAATACAGTAATCACGAGCATTTTTTTTCAATTACAACAGAAAAAATTCCCTTGAAGTTTAAGCTCTTAATTCTAACGGGAAGAGTTACCGCTAAATTTTTTTTGTGATTTTTTCAAGAAATATTTTTGTTTATGTTATTTGACAATGTGTCTTTTTCAAAAGTACATAATGCATTCAATTGATATCTGAGATCGGTATATCAATGCCACTAATCATATTATGTCTCAGTTTAACAGTTGATAAATATTATCAATAAATTAAATTTCTTTCAATATTTGCTTAAATAAGTTGGTCACCTTTAAGTTTATTATTTGTTTTAAGCAATAAATAATAAACAAAAGGTTGATAGTTTTGTGCATTATAATATCGAAATAATTATTTGTTTACAATTTTCTAACTATAATAAATTATTAATAAAATAGATCTCTTTTATAAATAAATATAATAAACTTAAAAAATCACAAAAACAAAATTTGCGACACGTGGTTCCGTTGGAGTTAAGAGCTCAAACTTTGAGGAAATATTTCTGCCGTAATTGAAACCGTTTGTGAGGTAATCGTAATAAATTTAAAAAATCCTTTCAAGGAACCCTTTACTGCACACTAATGCAAAGTTCCTGATTACTGTATTAGTGCAACAAAGATATACCGTTCACCCACTTAGGTGCGAGAATGAAAAAATGTAAGAACTTCTGATAAGGATGCAGACTGATTTGATATATTATTTGAAAAAAATTTTAGCTAAAAATAAAAAAAATAATTTTTTTCTTTTTTTTCATCATGCTGTACCCCCAAAATTATAGTAGCTGAAAATCTGTAAAAATTCTGAGGAGTAGCTGCTAATATGAGGATAAAGTCTACAGAGTTTCAAATTTTTCGAACAAATACTTTAGCCGGAATAAAAATTTAATCGTTCAATGCCAAAAACCCCGTGTTATTTAAAGGGGAAACTTACATCGCTCTGCGGCACGGGTTAAAATTGAGATAGAGACCTGAAACTTTGAGGATATTTTTTTTTATTTATTTCGAACCACATAAGCCTCTGGGAACTTAAAAATTCAAAAATGTCAAAAATAAGGACCACCCTAATATATATATATATATATATATATATATATATATATATATATATATAAAAAAATATTTTAACGAATGGTATTTTTGAACTCTACTTAACTAATTATGATAGGTTATGATAAAATTTCTTTAAAAATCGACCATGAGGACAGATACAATACCTAGATTTTTAAAAAAATCTACCTAAAAAAAAGGTAAATGTTTAGTATCATAAAGTGTTGTCTTGCAAGTCGCTAGTGTATGAAACCAAGAGAATGCTATTCTTTGGTCAAGAAGTGTACCATTAGTTACAGAATTTCTTAAATAACAATAAATTTTATTTAATTTAGACTAAATTACTCAAATAGATAATTGTTTAGTTTTTGATACGTGAACATTCTCGCAAATCAAAAACATAATGACAAAACGAGAATACAATATCGAAAAAATAAAAATTCTTGATTCAAGTTAAATTTTTGGATTGTCTTGTTGATAAATCTCACATTTCTTTGGAGCCTTCAAAAATTTGACTGAAATCATAGCCATTAATATCATTTTACGAAAATTTCAACTCTTAATAGAATTTATTAATCCCGTTTGTACAAATTATTAAAATATCATTGACAGTTTCTGTTATCTGTTTATGACTTTAGACCACTTAGATAACCCTTCTGTGACATTATCCATGTGACGTGAATAACTATGACAAATAAAAAAAAAAAAAAAGAACAAAGCAACACGTCATAGACTTGTCCAGCAGCAGCAGCAGCAGCAGCAGTAGCAGCAGATTACAGCGACGAACATCAACGGAGAGTTTATTTAAACTGAAGAGATCAGACAAGCATCAAACATATAAATCCGTCGTACATCTCGACATGAGTGCACCCTCTAGCAATATAGTACATCGTTCACGATGCTGAATGAACGATCTTTTTCTCTCCGTGCGTGAATGTTAATCTAAACTCAAGGGTCAAACGAGTGTGGAACACATTCATCTGCTTGAGGTCATACACACCACCTCTATAGAACTATATATCTATATAGATAAATATATATATATATATATATATATATATATATATATATATATATATTCTCTCTCTCTCTCTCTCTCTCTCTCTCTATATATATATATATATATATATATATATATATATATATATATATATATATATATATATATATATATTTATATATATATATATATATATATATATATATAGAGAGAGAGAGAGAGAGAGAGAGAGAGAGAGAGAGAGAGAGAGAGAAAGAGCGAAGATACACAGGACAAGAGGGATAGGTGGATACGCCCTGCAAGCACATAGGTTGTCGCGGTTGCATTGGGTGTTTCGTACGTTGAAGACAGACACGGACAATAGAATCAACTGGGGACAATGCAGAATAATTTAGAGTGTCACATAGATATTGAGCTTCTGGTCCACGTCATCGTAGTTCTCGTTGTCGTCATCGTCGTCGTCGTCGTCGCCGTAATCCTCGTAGTCATAATCCCATGGTTGCTGTATATTACACAAGTGAATAGGAGCAATAGGACACAGCCCAGGCAACTGTGGAAGACATGAAACATACCGATAAATTTGGATTCTCTTCTTTTACGCTTGTAAGTATAGTTTAATATTGTTTTTTTTTTTTTTTTTCGTTAGTCGCAAAGTATCTCATTTGACATTCTTGTTATTTTGTGATCAAACTTCAAATGCTATAGTTATTTCATAAAAAATTTTATTCTTTGTTTAAGTATTGAAAAAACCGTTTATTTGTTCAGAGAATACTGGTAATAAATTAAACAAGGCGTCACAGTTCTCACTTGCAGATATGGCCGGAAGGGAAATATGAAACATACCCTTGCTGCCTTTGGACCCGTTGGCATTTACTTGTGGCTTATGGACATTCGAAATATGCCCGGAAGCTTGTAGAGCTGCTACAGCTATACGACACGAATTATAAAGGCCCCTTGTTAAATTATATTGCCATAAAACATTTTAGGGGATGCTGCAGTCGTGAAGGCCGAGAAAAATAAATTATCTGCCAGGAATTTCATGAGTATAATTATACCATCGGTAATTTTTCAGAAAATTGAAATAAATGATGATGAAATTTTTTTTCAATTTTCGATACAAACATACAAAATAAAAATATCTAGAAAACAGTTAATCATACAAACTAGCCCTCAAATTTCTCGCGGCTTTCGAACAAGTAGCTCGAAAATGTTATCCTACATACGTTAATTCAGTTCGAAAATGCTCTCAAACAATGTTTAAAAGTTCTGACTTGCAGAATATATCGAATATTTTCGAAAGAAAAAAATTTTCGCTTAATATATAATCAATTTGAAGATTAAATTTATTCTATCCTATCGATCAAAGATCACTTATAAAATGTAGTAACTTGTTTTTTATAATAATTCCTTTTATAATAAATTCAAATGGAACTTTCCACTTCTGTGGATCAGAACTAATTATTTGCCCATGAAGACTGGCTATTATTCCCATCAAGTTTCAAAATGAATATAAAATAAGCAATATGAATTAGCAACTCAAAATATAAATATATAAAACAAGCAATATATAAATTAGCAACTCAAAATAACTTTCAAATACGTACCCTCAGTAGCTATCTTAGTCAAGATCTTGAAAGCATAACATATATTAGGCTGTATCGAAAAAATCGACTATTTTTATTTTTAAGAAATACTCTGAAAATATTGTTCAGTATACTGAGACAATGACCCTGTTAAAACGGCAGATCTTAATTTTCATATTAAGGTGTGCCTCATCGCGATTTTCCATTTCCCATTTGATTAACATGAGAAAATTATTTTTTTAATGTTCGGAATTTTATCACTCATTAGCGAATTAAAGTATCGGAAAAATCGATGGACGATTTTGTTGAAAATTGAATACTCTGATTGGGGGCAATATTCAGATCTCAGCCAATAAATAAATAAACAAATGCTCAGGTTATTCAAGATCTTCAATTTATTTGATGTCTAAATTATATCAAATTCCGCTACGTTTCGTTGACAATCTCAACAGAGTATAATTTTCCATGCGACTGTAATACAGCGCGCATTTATTTGGACTTTGATGTCTATGTAAAACTATTCAAAGGTATTTATTATTCAGCGTAAATTAATTATATAGATTTTAAAAAAATTTTGTTAGAGGAAAAAAGAAAAAAGTTTTCGTTTATTTATTGTTAAAGAGTTTTTTTAAAAAAGAAATGTTATGAATACTGATTTTATTTAAAATTGGAATGTATTTTTATAATTTAAATTTATATGACTGTATTATTATTTTGTAAAAATTAAATAATTTAATTTTTTATAATTGTTTATATAATTGACATGGGAATTATGGTTGTTATTGGTTTACAGAAGCCTGATGAAGTTAAGATTGTCAACGAAACGTAGCGGAATTTGATATAATTTAGACATCAAATAAATTGAAGATCTTGAATAACCTGAGCATTTGTTTATTTATTTATTGAATACTCTACTATAACAGAGGGTTTATTCTTGTCAAGTCTGGTCGCACCTAAGTGTTATAGTTGAATATTAGGGTGCCGATGGAAGATGGACTCGGCCTTCCAGGACCGGAGACGTTAAATTTTATTGTAAATCAGGGTCAGTTGTAAAATTATTTTGTAAGAGAGGAGAGGAATATTGAATAGGCTGAAATAAATTGTATATAAAAATTTAATTTAATTTTAATTAGCACCTTGCTTTATATTTATTTCTTATGACAAACTAATCTTATTACACACTAGATTCCTTATGACAAACTAATTACTTATGGCAAACTAAATTTCCTTATGACACACTATCGTCCCCTGGACGCACCCACACACCCACACGCTTTATAAGAAAATCTTTACATAGTGTGAGTTTAATAAACATACAGTTTGTTATTGTTGACAATCGCAAATTTTGGATAATATACATTTTTGTGCATGTTTTAATAATTTTTTTTCAACTTACAAGTACATCGCTTTTAAAAAGAATAAAATTGTCGGATGTCATGTTACTTTCAGTGTCATTATTTTTCAGGATTCTAAAGCTATTAGAAAAGCCATTATTAATATAAGTCAATATCTTAAAATAAGGTTTTTGTTTGCTTAATATCATTAAGTGAATGCTTAATGTTCATAAAAGTTATTTCAAAAAAACTTTAAATGAATTTTTAACCTCAAATACTGACTGTAAAAACTCACAAATAATGGCGCTGAAGTCTACCGTTCCGTGACTGTAAGAGTAAGAGGCACGGACTAGTTAAAAGAGAGGGTTAAAATTTTCTGTTTCGTGACTGAAAAAGTTAGTGGCACGGACCTGTTATCAAAGGGGGCTATAATTTTCTGTTCCGTGACGGTAAGGGTTAAAAGCATGGACTAGTTATATAGCTATTATGACTGAAAAAGTTAGAGGCACGAACTAGTTGACAGAAGGGGTTATGGTTTTCTGTTCCGTGACCGTAAGAGTTGCAGACACGGATAAGTTAAAAAAGGGAGCTATAACGCTCTTTTCCGTTACCGAAAGCGGTAAAAGCACGGACTAGTTACAAGAAGGGGCTACAATTTTCTGTTCCGTGACTATTAGAGCATGAGACATGAACTGGTCGAAAGAGGGTGCTATTTTTGTCCACTAAACATGACTATTATCATAATTTGGGCCCAAAAGATAGATTTGTGATCGTCTTCCAAGAATAGTGAATATTTATCTATAATATGCATCTACTTCTTTAAGGCTGTATTTGTATCGTTTTACACCTAAATTATTATTATTCTACTAATATATAACTCATCGTATAACCGGAGATTCATTGGATCGTCTTATTGAACATTAAAATTGAGATAAGCACAAAACTTTTAAATAGAATTAAAATAAAAAAGTATTGAAATTACTCGATTTGTCCATTTCTTATGTCATATTTCTAATTTTCTCGTAACTCATAATTTATACATCCCTGATTAAAAAAAATGATTAAAAAGTATTTAAAATGATTTGTTTTTTAATCATTTTAAATACTTTTTAGTCCTTCAAATCATTTCTAATCCTGTCTCTTATGGACATTTAACGTGTGAAATCATTTTTAATCATTGTTTTTAATCAGGGATATGCTAACAGCTTCTTTTACTATTTGTCTAATATCAACTCGTTCCGACTGCCTTTAAATATTAAAACTCAAAGCTTTGAGCAGAAGTTATAAAAAATATAATGAGTTATACGGGATGAAGATGAATGCAGGTACAGGTGATGTTAGCCTTTGAGTTCGGCTCAAGCAAACAAACACTGACCTGCACCACCTCGACTAGAAATTTTAGTTAGACAGTGATTAGGCCCGAATAAGGCATGCCGAACTCTGCTGGTGGTAGCTTAAACCGAGTTCGTTCAGAATGAGGCAACCGCATAAGGCTCGCGTCATATACAAGCTCTATGCTTAGAAATTGACAATATATGGTCATGTATGACTAATGATCATATAATTTTGCTTAACTAAATTAAAAAAAAAATTTTTTTTTCTTCATCGTTTAACATTATTTTTGCAGGGCAGTTATCATCAGATGTGCTAATTAATTTTATTGCACGACTCGTGCTTTACGATCAAAAATTTTATTCACCTCACTTCGACGACTATTTCAATTATTATACGCTTGTTAGTTCACGGAATTAAGATATTTTGCATACTACTTTAAAGATAATTTAATGGAGATTAGTTCCATACTTTTCAAAAATTTATTTAGTTAAAAAAAAACGGAAAAAACATCAAAATAGTTTCAAAAAATTTTTTGTCCGTCAAGTACGGATCCCGTATACATGGTAACTCGCGAAAAAATCCAGTAATTGAATCAAATTTTTTTTTTTTAAATTCTTTGAACGATTTGTAGGTCCCCTATTGCGAATGACTAGGTAACTCAGTGTTGTTTAATTACAATTAATAAAAGCATAAAAAAGGGTTTATAACTATATCTATATATGTCTATGTAAAATTAACATGGATGGTGATATATCTATACATTATACGTACATTTATTCCACCAGGGGCGCTTGCGCATTACTATCTTAGTACAGCTGTTTTTTTTTCCTAATTGGTAAGCCTGAATTTTTTCAATTCCTATTTTTTTATTTACATATATTGCACGGCTCGTGCTTTACGATCGAAAAATTTTTTTCGCCTTACTTCGGCGACTATTTCAATTATTATACCCTTGTTAGTTTTTTTTTGTTATTAATTGAGATATTCTGAATAAGTTCTTTTATAATTATAAAAAAGTACTAATATAATAAAAAAAAAAAAAAAAACATAACAACTTTTAATGAAAGAGAATGGTATATATTTTAAATTTATTTGCACTTCCCGCCATTTTTTTATTGTTATTTATTATTTCATAACAAATGAGCGCTACGAGTCGTGCACTTTTAGATTTTCCAAATTTTTTTAATGTCCGATCGATTAGAAATTTTTAATTCAAGAAAAAACGTGAAACTTATCAAGGACCGCTATCGTGGGATTCGAACCCGGGACTCTACGCACGAAAGACCGACGCTTTAACTACTACGCTACAATACCGATTGTGGCTCCTAAGTTAATTTTTGCTATTTAAATATTATTCGGTACCAGCCAGGAATTCCAAAGATATACCCAACTTAGGCAATGACGAAGATTTTCCAAATAACAGCCAAATTTGACATACCTAGCTTTGGTACGCCTTTAGTCATCCTCATTGCGTTTTAGACAGGAATTCCAAAGATACACTGAACTTAGGCCCAACCGAAAACTCCTAGTAATAACCAAGTTTGGAAAAGTGTCGGTATATTGAATTTCAACTTTCCTCATGAGGACCAGACAAGGTTCAAATTAGGCTTGCCGTATTTCGGAAAGCCTCATTCGTCCCAAATCAGTATTTCGGCATGCCGCACTGGAATTCCAGTCGAGATATATATATTATAGTTACCATTGCTACCTACCATTCAGGAATTCCAATATTAGCACTGAGTGCGACCTTACCACAGACGTTTCTAGTTTCGTCTGACTTTGGCTTACCAAACATCGGCAAACCTTAGGTTACCATTGCTACCTACCAGTCGGGAATTCCAATAGTATGCCGTACTTCGGCAATGCCACAGAGTTTCGTGATCACAATCGAATCTGGCATTTTTCGGCATGCCACTGTTCGTTTTGCCTCATGAAAATCTGATAAGATACGAATCAGGCTTGCCTTAGTTAGGCAAGCCTAGTTCGGGCCAAACTAATTTTTCGGCAAGCCTCACCAAAATTTCTAGTCGGGTACATTGTTTCATTCCTTATCACTCAGTATATACTATTATAAGTTGAAAGCTCGGTTGCCTTTTTTCTTGCACTTCACGTACATGATATGATTATTTAGTCATTGCACGTACAACTTTGAGAACGAAAATAAAATCACATCGATGTCACGACAAAACGATACAAATGTTCATTGCACATAAAAAATTTTTTTTTTTCGCTTATGAACTTTGAAGTCGTGTAAATTTTTTCCTTACAGTTTAGAGCAAGACTATTCAAAATGTTTTCATAGAAAATTTAATTTCCTATAAAATTATGAAAGTTGAAATCGGAAAAAAAATTTTTTCGCAATTTCCAGAAGAAAAATAAAAAATACTATTAGGTTGTTACATTCGGACTTCTGCATTTATGAGACAGAATAATTTAAAATGACCAGGTTGACGTCGTTAGGGTATCTATAGATCCCGGGTGCGTCAGTTGTTGACCTTCCTTTATTTTATGAAATAAATTTTATGGACTTACCATGATGAAGATTATGGGCCCTATAACTTGGCCCCTTTCGGGGTTGGTTGATCAAAATTCTGATAGGGAATTGAAGGAACAAGTTTTGTTCCTTTAATTGTGTAATCATAATCAAAATGAAAAAATATTTTTTTTTTTTTACTTTTCTTTCATTTTTGCGCTGGTTACTCAGTAAATGCGAGGAAAAGAGAAAATAAAAAAAATTTTCAAAAAATGTTAATAACAAAATTTCCTTTAACATTCATGGTCTTATAAGTTTTTTTGAAATTTGAAACATATCCTAAGCAATCAGCTCGATATACGCAAGAAAAAAAATTCTATGTCGATTACAGACCTAGCTCATTGGAAAGTTCGATTTTCCCATTTAAATAACACGGGAAAATTTTTAACTTCCCGCTAAGAAAATTGAAAATTTTCAAAAATTCAGGAAGTTATTGGGTTCGGTCCGATTTGCAAAAACCGAATTTCTATCAGATTTTGAGGTTTTAAGGTTCAAGGAAGCTATCCTGACTAATTTCACGATGATGTCCGAGTGTATTTATGTGTGTACGTACGGACGTATGTATATATGTTAATATTCAGAACTCTTGAACGGATGAACCGATTTTGATCTTTAAGGTGTCATTCGACGTGGCTTGTCAATATCTTGAAGCTGTAAGAATTTGAGCTTAATCGGTAAGGTGCGTTCGGAGATATTTCAAAAATAAAATTTTTTCAAAAATGTTTTATTTGGATAACTTTTAATTTGCGCGATGGATTGATTCCAAAATCTAATCAGCTCTGAAACTTTATATGCCGCGTCAAATGCCACCTCAACCATAAAAATCGGTTCATTCGTTCAAGAGAAACTGTTGACGAAAGAATTAAAAAAAAATTTGTTTTTTGGTTTTTTTGAAATTTCATAAAAACGGCTGGATAAATCAATTTCAAAATTTGATCAGCTTAAGGACTTGATCAAACACCTCGATTGCTGCCTCAATCGTCTTAATCGGTCCATTCGTTTACGAGATATCGTTGATTAAAAAAATAGTAAAAAACGTTTTTTTTCGGATATCTACAAAAAAATTAAATCATTCGATTTCAAAATCTAATTAGCTCTAGAACTTAATAAAACGCGTCGATTGCCGCCTCAACCATCAAAATCGGTTAATTCGTTCGCGAGATATTGTGGGAGAAAGAAATGCTAAAAAATGTTTTTTTAGAAAACAATGGCATACAAAAGTATTTTCGAGCTCGAAGAGCTTGAAAATGTATTTACTATAATATTTTCGAGCTCAATGAGCTCGAAAACAGCGGGAAGTTTTGAGGCTGGCCCGCAGGGTTAACCGATAGACCGATTTTTAACTTCCCGCTAAGAAAATTGTAAATTTTCAAAAATTCGGGAAGTTATTGATTTCGGTCCGATTCACGAAAATCGAATTTCCATCAGATGTCGACGTTTTGAGGTCCTAGGAAGCTATTCTGACTAATTTCAAGATGATGTCCGAGTGTATGTATGTATGTATGTATGTATGTACGTACGTACGTATGTAAATACCTGTATCTTTTGAACGGATGAACCGATTTCGAACTTTAAGGTGTCATTCGACGCGGCTTGTCAATATCTTGAAGCTGTAAGAAAATTGAGCTTGATCGGTAGGGCTTGTTCAGAGATATTCCAAAAATAAAATTTTTTCTAAAATGCTTTTTTTGGATAACTTTTAATGTGCTTTGTTACGTTCTGGCTTCATTTAAATTTAAGTAAAAATTTTTAGAAATTTTTTTTTTTGAAGTCACGAATTATTTATTCGCCGCAGTGGGCGAATAAACGGTTCGATACTTCTTATAATCATAATTAATTAATAAATTAATAAATCGTTACTTTGTTGGCGATATTATTTTTATTCACCGCCAACAATGTAACGGAAATCTCTTGCGATAAGAGAGTCGCCGTGGCTCGCGGATAGTCTAAACAGATGACGATGCATGAGACCTGGGCCACGACGATTCTCTCATAGGAAACCTGAGATGCAACGTTAACATTTTTGAAAATGTATAATACCAAGGAGTGACAGAATCAAGTCAGTCGATTAAAGTCAGTCGTTTACAGCAGTCGATCACAAGATCTGGTAGAGCCAAGAACTCTACACAAACCTGCTGGCTTGATCCTGTCACTCGGACTTGAAGCAAAATGTATATCCGTATTTTATTTAAATACGCACTCCTTATTTAAACTTTGGGCGCCGCTACGGGCAGCCCAAAAATCACATACCTCGTATTGGGCGCCGCTACTGGCAGCCCAATACTCTCACCTGTTCCGGGCGCCGATCCCGGCAGCCTGAACGTTTCCTTTCCGAATCCGAAATTCATGCTTCGAGGCCGATGACGCAGGAGGTCAGAATGTGCGGTACAGCTCGGTCGCGGGATTCGAGGTGTTATCGCGGACCTCACCGAAGGTCGTCCGAGAATTAAGTCGGAGGAAGTTTTTGTTGAGCTTTCGAGCTCATGTGTTGTTGAGCTTCCAAGCTCGTGTGTTGTTGAGCCTTCGAGCTCTGGTGGTTGATCGACCAATTGGGATTACTTTCCTCTACGAAGGAACCGAGTCTTCAAAGCTCGTCTCGTTCGCACCCAGAGGACGTATCAAGGAATTATTTGGGCCGACTTATGGGGCCCATAATCCCCACCATGGTAAGTCAATAAACTTTTTTGCATAAAATAAAAGAAGGTCAACAGCTGACGCACCTGGAGTCTATCGACACCCTAACGACGTCAACCTGGTTAAGTTAAAAATATTCTGTCGGATTAATAGATAAGCCAAAATGTAACAGCTTGATGGATTGATTCCAAAATGGACTGAGCTCTAGAGCTTTATAAGCCGCGTCGAATGCCACCTCAACCATCAAAATCGGTTCATTCATTCAAGAGAAACCGTTGTCGAAAGAATTAAAAAAAAAAATTTTCTGAAATATTTCAAAAACGACTCGATAAATCGAATTCAAAATTTGTTCAGCTTTAGAACTTGATAAAACGCGTCGATTGCGACCTCAACCGTCTCAATTGTATTAATTTGATAATTATTATCAAATGCTATGTCTTTGCAATCAAATTTAATCTTTCTTTTTCTATTTAACTTCAGATTTTTTTATATTTTCTATAATTTACTACGCATAATTTTTTTGGAACAATTTAAGCTTTGAATATTTTTTTATGTAAAATCTTAACTGTAGTTTTGCTTTAAAAAATGACTAAAGTTAGCCTCCAATATGATATTTTTGAATTAGTGTGCTTTAATTTCTCAATTTTTACAACGTTTTACCTTCTATCACCCAAAGCTCTTTCGTTCTTATACTTCCTACTCTCTGTTACCCTTTCTCATGTGGGTGTGGCCTGACTTGTCCTTACTGTACTGCATCATTACGATGATGGCCTACGAGCTCACCTTGCGGTGGGAGTGTAGTAGCATAGAGAAACCACAGAAAAAACCTATGCCAGTACAGTTTTCGGTTTGGGCAAAGCTCTAGTGATCGATAAATTTTCCATTTTACCGATCACTAGATCTTCATCCCTCGCCTAGCGCTCAGAGACCTCCGTTTGAGCCCGACGTGTGGCTAAGCGGTTACCTAATAAAGTAGCAACCGTGCTTGATGCTACTTAACTTTAGTGTTCACCAAAGCCACGTGCGTACCAAACGGCTACCTCTGCCGCTCTATTAACCTCCAATATGATTTTTGTCAGATTTTTGTTAATAATTAAAAACGTATCAACTTTATTATCATAATTCTTGAACCATTAAATTCCTGAGAATTCTAAAGATGGGATCGTTTAAAAAGTATACATGCTCCGTATATGGCCATATATGATTCATTTCTCTGGGGAATGCATTATCGAGTATTACTTTGCGTGGATCGTGTCTGAATTATATATTACCATATACGCCTTATGTAAGATCAATGAGCTAGGTCTGTAATCGAAATAGAATTTTTTTTCTTGCGCGAAATTTCTTTTTTTGTGTTGAACTATGATTTTTTCCACATGCACTTAAAAAAAAAATGGTGCTCTGAAATGACGCACCCTAGGGTATATAGATGCAAAAATAATTCATATCCAAGCAGATATACGTATATCCAAGAATTTATATCCAAAAATGTGTGTCTATATGTGGTCATATTTGGTCAGATCCAATAATATTGAAATTGGCGTATTTATTTATTTATTTTTTTTTTATTTCTTTATTTATTTTATTTACTAAACAAATGAAAATCAAACATTTTCTACTTTTTGTTTTTTTTTACTGATTTTGATATATACGTTATTTAAATCATATGCTTGATATTGTAATGAATAAATAAAATAAATCAGTTTGATCATTGTTTCTAAAGTATTTATCTAATTTTTTTACTCAAATATCAATTGACTCTTGATATGTGTTATACATAGGTTTATCAAAAGCATTAAGAGGTAATAGCAATAATATCCAAAATGTGAGTAGATATGGTTTTTAGAAAGGTTTAAAGTATAATATATTTATACATGCATTCATTGGAATGTTGTGAAACTTCTTTATATATACGTGCTTAAATCTATGTAAATTGCTTTAAAGATCGACATTTACGCAGATCTGCTTGGATACGCTTTTAAATTCATGGATATAGTAAGATCTATTTGGATCTCTGCTTTCTAAACATGAATTAGTGGAAATTTCATTAATTACGTAAGTAAAGCAGTATTCACTTCATAATCAGTGTATTTAAATAACAAATTAGTGAATTCTCACTAATAAATTTAGTACTTTAATTTTCACTAGCAAATTAGTGATTTTCACTACTGAACGAGCGATATTTTCATAATTTCTACAAGTGAAACTGTTATTCACTTCTTAATTTATGAATTTCACAATTTCACTAGTAACTTTAACTAGCAAATAATTAAATATTTTACTAGATATAAAAATAATTAATAAGTATGGTGCTATTTTTTAAAATTTTAATAAAAAACTTTCAAAATAAAAAAAAATAGAAGTACAGAACAATAATATATTTATATGAAGTGTACGTCAATCATAACATCACGTATTTTTTATTTCTTTATCAGTTATTGTTTGGTATCATAACGAATATACTATTTACACTCACGCAATTACATGCGTAGGTCAGCGCAGTGGATAGCATCAGAGATTTTGAATCAGAAGGATGCAGGTTCGAGCCCAGCAGTCACCGGGATTTTTTCATCAATCAAAATCATGTATCCTTCTTCTAAGTAATAATTCAAATACATTAATCACATTTCGGATCTAATTACAAGTGTCTTATATTTTTTTTTCGCAATATAATGTTTTTTTTCACCGATGAAATCAGTGGGTTCCCATATTCACTTTTCAATTTAGTGGATTCTCATATTCACTTATCGAAACGGTGTATTCTAACATTCACATATTCATTTAGTGAATATTCACTAATTCTGCGTGGTACGATTGTAGCATTGACAATTAGTGAATATTCACTTGAAATTAGTGAAAAATCACTAATTCATATTTAGAGAGTGTAGATATTTTAAGATCTGTTTGTATATACTTAGATGTAGTGAGATCTCTTTGGATATACTTAGATATAGTGAGATCTCTTTGGATATTGTCAGATCTGTTTGGATCCACTTGGATCACGCCAAAATTTGGATCCAAGCATATTTGACTGTTTGGATCCAATCATATATGCTTGGATCTAAACATGTTTTATCGGGTAATCATGTATGATTAAGGATGATTTTTTTTTCGGGCATGTCAAATAAAACAAACTTTTAATAAAAATTTTTCATGTAGAATAACACTCATCATTTTGAATTTTTAAATTTTTTTCATAGCTTGAATTATGCTCGAATTTTCTCACAAATTTTGGCTCTTAATATTAAACATTTAAGAGACATTAACTTTCATTTATTTGATGATTAGCACAATTTCATATATAATTCAGATTTCCTAAAGTTATTTTTATTATATATTAAATGATTTAAAAACTTGCTCTCACAGGGATCCTTATACACTTATTAAAACAGGTATTCAGAAAGCAAACCGAAAGGTCAGTATGTGAACAGTACACCACCCAGTAATATGAAAGACAAACTAAGAGAATAAAAATTTTTAAATAGGAAATTCTTAGTGAGAAGGTAAACAACCAACAAGACCGATTAAACAGAGTGAGCAACAACGATCAATCATTAAATCGTCGCCGATTTATAATTCTTTGTTCTTCTCTACCCTTATACTCTGGTACCCATTTATTTTTATTTTTTTTTTCCCTTAACAACGTCGTCGCCGTCATTCTATCGTCGGAGGGATGCAGGGTAATCAGGTTAAGCTGTTTTTATTATTTCTTTCAGTTCTATCGTCACGAGAAAAGAAGAGAAAGAGACTCGTAATGTCGTCAATATTCAACGGGGGTGGACGCGATCGAGCAAAACGTTTTTAATTGTTTCGCGCTAGGTTCAAGCTTTTGTTCATATACTTTCCCGTCAACGGCGTCATGCTCTTGATGCTTTCGTGTCGCCTCAATTCTATTCGATATATTTTTTTCTTTTTCTCTTTCGCCTGTTTCCTTCTTTTCTACTACTCACTTAACCTCAGTCATTCAAATACCTTCTTGCCCTGACCCTCAAATACATCTTAAATTATTAATTATGATTTAACTGAGCAGCAAAAAATATTAGATCAGTAATATTAATTACTTTTAATTCTTTTAAAGGTTGAAAATATTTTATTTACATCATTGAATATCTTTAAATTCATAGTGATATTTTGTATGCAGTTTAAAACTCATATTCTATTATGTGTTCGAAATAAATAAAATTAATATGAATTGTAATTAATTATTCAATCATTTTTTCGAACTTGCCCCAATTAGTGATACTTAGCCACTATTTATGCGCACTATAGGTATGTAAAAAAAAACTGCGTATTTTATGAAAACAAAGTTAACAATTTTTATCATTCATGTAATTATGATAAAAAAATAATCTGCGATAAGATTTATTGTAAATAATTTAATAATTTTATCCTTGATTGTTTAATCGTAAATAATATACTCCCGTGGCACACAAAAAAATTGTTGACTTTTTTTTAAATTCAACGTGACAATTTGTTATTATGTAATGGATTTTAAACTTAAATTTAACAAAAAATCAACAATTTTTTTTGTGCCACTTAGGCTTGTTTCTTCATTTATAACCTAAATTTTAAACAATTTTTTTCAGTTTGAAAAAATATTTTTTTGAAATTATAATTATATTTGCTTTTTCTTTTATTTTATGCCTGCCCCCCGACAAGCAGATATCGCAAATATCGAGGCAGGCATCATCAATACATGAAAATTTTTCATCGTATTTTCGACCAACTATGAAGAAAAATAGCACACACCACACGAGAAGAAGTTTAAAAGCCCTGACCTGGGCGATATGCCGCGCAGCGCAGGAATTTTTAACTTTCTGCCCTTGTAGTGTTATCTACTATTTTAATTTTCCACATACAACTGCTAAATTGGTTGGTTATTTAAATGATATAAATATGTAAAAGTATACAATAAACAAATATTAATCTGACAGGAATGAAATCAAGTCAGAACAATGCCACTCGAACACCACTCTGAAAATAGTCAGCTTCCTAGAACTTCGAAACGGCGTCGACCGATGAAAACTCGAGTTTCGAAAATCGAGGTAACATCAATAACTTCCCGAATTTCTTGAAAATCGATCATTTTCATAGCTGGAAGTTAAAAATTTCTGCGTCTCTAACTTCAGATAGCTTTTGTATGATATGTCATAAAGAAATTTGGTTATATGTATATTGTAACTTCCCAGGAAAAAAAGTTTTTATAAAATTTTATAAAATTTTACAAAATATTAGTACTAACATTTTATAAAATTTTATAAAATGATTTTTTTTCCGGGATGGGTCACCCATCCAATTAATGTCCAACCTCGATGCTGCTTAACTTTTGTTAATGAAGAATCGTAGTCTGCTCCGCTCGTCTATTGGTCACTTGTAGCTTGGGAAAATTCGTGGCTGTATTTATGATTACTCATTAATTCTTATCAGCCATATTTCATAGTATTAATTTTTAATTATATATAAAAAAAAGATTTGAATAATTCAACTATCGATTGTTTAATGGACATAAAATTTAAAAATTAATTACATTTATTGATTTTTAATGATTTATATTTTTGAATTAATGGCGAAATCTTTGAATTTTTCCTTGAGTAATGAAGAATTAATTTTTATTGATAGTTGACAAAATAAAAGTTTAAAAACATTAAATTCAAAATTATCACATTATGTAATATATATATATATATATATATATATATTGTAACATGAGGAAAATTCGACATCGACCCGTGGTTTTAAATTATTTGAAATAATAAATAATTATCCGGTGAGCGAATTCTAGTGACATCTAGAATCGAAAATTTCGACTTCGACCGAGCAAGCGATCCAACGCATGGATCGTCACGAGAGATCCGGGATAGACGCTGTACTGAACGGCCACGTTTTTTTTTTATTTGAGCAATTCGACTCGACTAAACGAACAATTTCGATTCCGACGTATGATCGATTTGCATTACGACACGTAAGATCAATCCGAGTTTGATCAACGAACAATTAATCGCGACCAATAATTTCGACCGACAATAACCGATTAAGTGAACAAGTGAACAAGCCGAAGCCTCGGCCTGAAACTGAACAAAGTGTACAACCAATTTGTTAATAAACGAGTGAAGTGCAATAATAATTAATTAATAAAATAATTAATTTCGCGTAATAACTGTGTGATAGTGAAATTGAACGCGTTACCGAAATTAAATATTATTTTATATTTTATTTTATTTCATCGAGCAATTCTGAGAATTACGGATTATCCGTGTCTCATTCGTACCGCAGTCGAGTCTTACGTTTACAATACTCTGACGTCATTCGTCAAGTATTTTGTGTGAAAAATTAAATAAGTTTATTTTATTTCGACAACCGAACTGACGTCGTGTTTTGATCAAATATTATTCTACGAGCAATTTTAATTTCGTTTATATCGAGTCAAGCCGACAACGACATTTATATTTTGTTGTAACCGATTATTTTTGTGATACCGATCAATTACTTTCTGTTTAATATACGACTAATTATTTTGTGTTAATTCTGATTAATTATTTATCGTAATCTTAAGTGCCTGACCTTTCCTCGATCCGCCACCCTGA
This sequence comes from Microplitis mediator, assembly GCF_029852145.1. Taxonomy (NCBI): domain Eukaryota; kingdom Metazoa; phylum Arthropoda; class Insecta; order Hymenoptera; family Braconidae; genus Microplitis; species Microplitis mediator. Next base: position 9,506,337 of record NC_079971.1, read on the forward strand.
GCCGATTTCGATAATTGTTTATTCGGTGATAATAAAATCACCTGGCGCCCAACTAAAAAGTTTGAACAAGGTTGCCAAAAATCGTAAGTGTATTCGGACTTCACTCCGGTAGATCCCCGGTGGTGAATAACCCGTTACAATATATATATATATATGTATATACACTTATCCAAAAAATTAAAGGAACAAGAAAATTTTATAAATTTTTTAGTGATTTTTGGAAGGCTGTATTTTCGTAAAAAATGATCGCATCGAAAAAATAAAAAAAGCAAATTGAAGCTTAAAATCTCTAGTTTGAAGATCTTCCAGCAAAATATTTTTTTGAGCCACGGTTTTTGCGGAATCATAAGAAAAAGGTCGAGACAAAATTTTTCTAAATTTTTTGGTTTCGTTTTTTAGGTCTACGGGGCCGGGAAAAATTTTTTCAAAAAAACGAATTCATGGCTCGTTTAGGAAATTTATTCAGCTACAATTTGCTTTTTTTTGTTACTTTATACGACAATTTGCAGCTGAGATATCAGCCTTTAAATAAAAAAGGAGCCTTTTGTCTTTGATTATTGATATCTCAGCAAGTAATGGTCACACAGTAATTTAAAGGGCAGTTTAATAAACTTGAATAAATTCCCTACAAGCTCCATTTTCGATTTTTTCAAAAAAAAATTTTTTTTCATCCTTAATATCCATTTGAAAAACCCTTAAAAAATGGCCATTTTCTGGTTTTTTAGTCAACTCATCGCTACTCTGCAAATATTGATAAAAAAAATAATGTTGCCAGGTAATTTTACAGCTTAATGTACCCCCAAAAACCCTGGAAATTTTCAGATTGATCCATTGAACCGTTTGTCCGGTCCGATTGCTCGAAGTTTTGCAAAACAATTAAAGGAACAAGTTTTGTTCCTTAAATTGTGTAATCATTACCAAAATGAAAAAATTAATTTTTTTCGGATTTTCTTTCATTTTTGCATTAGTTATTCAGTAAATGTAAGGTAAAGAGGAAAAAAAAAAATTTTTTTCCGATAAACGAAAAAAAAAAATAACCCCCCGAATGAAACGTAAAAAACAAAAAATGTAAAAAAATTCTTGTTTGGTCTCGTTTTTTGGAAAATTTATAAGTAAATAAATTTATTGAATACATAGAAAATCATAAAAATACTATTTCAATTAAGTGTTTAGTATTATAATGCATTTTAGTAGTGAATAGTTCCAAAATTATTTTCATAATAATTTAATTATTGATTTACTCACTTACTACGTCTATGTTTTTTTTTTTTTTTACCAAAATAAAAAAAAATTTCAGTGTTAAAAGAAATATTTTTGTTTATGTTTGATAGACATACAATTATCAGTAATTTATTATCTATTTGATTCTATTGCAATAATAGTATAGATAATTAACACAAATATAATGCATAAAAAAAAACAAACCATAAATAAAAATAAAATTGTTCAATTCCCCTTGTAGGAAAAAAAATATTGACAACGGGGCCAGTCTTGGCACAATACTGGGCTACCGAGGCTCGGCCTCCCAAGGTTGGTCCGAGATCCGACCAACGTTCAAGTGACGAGTCTTGGTTTGCCAGTCTTGGACCAAGACTCAGCCAACACTCAAGTGACAAGCTTTGGTTTGCCAGTCTTGGGACAAGGTTCAGCCAATACTCAAGTGACAAGCCTTGGTTTGCCAGTCTTGGGCCAAGATTCAGCCAATGCTCGAGTGACAAGCCTTGGTTTGCCAGTCTTGGGACAAGATTCAGCCAATGCTCAAGTGACAAGCCTTGGTTTGCCAGTCGTGGGACAAGGTTCAGCCAATGCTCAAGTGACAAGCCTTGGTTTGCCAGTCTTGGGACAAGGTTCAGCCATTATGCAAGTGACAAGCCTTAGTTTACCAGTCTAAATAACAAATAGTACCTAAAAACCCCTGGCTTCTGTGAATAGCGTAACAGCCTAGTGGATAAGACGCTTGCCTAGCAGTCATGAAGGACCAGGTTCGAGACCCAGCAAATGCAAAAAAAAAATTAGTTTCATCGATCCACCTGATTTCTCTGTGTACAAATTTATTTCCATATCTTACAATCCCGCACATGTCTACTAATATTTTTTTTTTTTTTTAATTTATTTTTAATAAGCATAGGTGCTTATTTAGCAACAGTCTTGGCACAACACTGTCACTCAAGCTTGGCTGGGTGTTATCATTTCGATGCTTAGACAGACTTGGGCCAAGCTTGGATTTCAAGCTTTCCCCAGAGTTAATAAGTCTTGCGCCAAGCCTCGGCCAAGCTTGGGCCTATTGTTTCTTCCTATATGGGTCATCAAGACCTGTGACGGCGCCATGAGAACTTCACGATACTCTCAAGTGAGAAGTCACAAGTTCGAAACCTCAGTCACTTATCGCTTTTTTTTTAATAATTTAAAAAAAAATATAAATAAATTATTCAACTAATATACTTAAATACATTAAATATATCGATATCTAAGAAATTATTTTTTTATCTCAGTATAACTTCGGTATAAATTGTTCAAAAACGTACCTAAATTATTGTTATGGATGACTATTATTTGAGTATACTTTTAGAATTCTACTGAAATCATACCAAAATCATACTCAAATACCAGGTATGTTTTAGATATTTTATCGGTGTAACCGAATTTGCTAGGGGATTCGGAATTTTGGAAACTTCGTTTGAGAAATCCATCTACTATTTAGGCTGCTAGATGACATTTATACTTTTATTTTTTCTCTCAGACTTCAAAAAGGTAGCGTATGGGGAAATAAAATTCTCACTAAAGCCTCCAGCACACGGACCGTTTTTACCTGCGATTTTACCAGTCGCTTTACTTGTTGGTTGAGGACGTTGAGGTACCTGACAATACATCCTTAAATTCTGTCGCTTACTTGATTTGAGAGATAAAACGTTCTATTTTTGCTACGGATTCTGTTACTTTACATAGCCGACGACCAAGAAAAAAAAAGTTAAACATCACGTGACTTTCAAGCCATGGATACATGATTATTTAGAATGAATGTGTTTATGAAAAAGTGAAACCTACCAAAATCAGATTCTCTGTAAAAAATTTCGTCAAGTGTTCGTTTTAAAATTTATCACATACTAAATAGAACATACTTTTTTTACGAAAAAAAAAAAAAAAATAGAAATCACAAAAATACCAAATAACAGGGATAATGTAGAATTAAAAAAAATTACATATTTTCAACTTCCTGCTAAGAAAATCGATAATTTTCGAAAAATTTGGGAAGTTATTGTTTTCACCCCGATTTTCGAAAATCGAGTTTTCATCAGATGTCGACGTTTTGAGGTCCGAGGAAGTTATTCTGACTATTTTCAGATTGATGTCCAAATGTCTGTATGTATGTATGTATGTGTGTGTGTGTGTGTGTGTGTGTGGAAAAACTTTCCTGGAAATTTCAGATCATTTGATCGAGTAGACTCGAAAATATTGGCGAATTACGAAGAAAAAAATATTTTTTTTTTAGTTTTTTATTGATTTCTCTGAAACGAATTTAACGGTCGACTTTAGAATCTAATCAGCACTAGAACTTGATAAAACGCATCGATTGCTGCCTTAGCCATCTCAATTGGTTAATTTGTTCGAGAGATATCGTTGAAGAAATAAATGTTAAAAAACGATTTTTTTCGAAAACAATGGCACACAAAAGTATTTTCGAGCTCAAAGAGCTTGAAATTGTATTCGCGACAATGTTTTCGAGCTTCTTGAGCTCAAGATAACATTTATAGGATCCACGCTTATTTTTGTGTACAAATAAATAACACGAAGTAAAAAACCGTTTAGCCGCCAGGGATGATTATCAGAGACTGCCTAAATATTCTTCGTGCACAGACGTGCACAAATTCTTAATCAGCATGACATATACACAGAAGGGTGGGCCGAAAATCCGCTTTTTTTGAATTTTCATTATTAATACCAAAAATATTTTTCTTTGTACAAAAAAAAAATTTTTCGGAAAACAAAAAAAAATTTTAGGTCGATATCTTAGGCTCGCCAAATCCCGCTAAAGTTACAAGTTGTTCACAATTTTTTTTTCAACTTATTTTGATGGGAAATTTAATTCTCTACAAAAAAAGTCCTATAATAAAATTACGGAAGTTGATAGTTACTGAGATAATTGCAATTTTGTTCTAACCAATTTAATTTTCAGGGTAAAATATAAATTTTATCATATAAATATATTGAGAAATTAAATTTCTTACAAAATTAGCTTTCTGGTAAAAATTCGAAATTTATAGTTATTCAGAAACTGGCAGTTTTATGTTTAGATAGTCACATTTCTCGTTATTTGGTGGCTTTCACCAAGAATCGCTATTATCTTTGTAACTATCAACTTTAAATAAATTTTTATCAGGTCTGTTTTGTAGAAAATTGAATATTCTATGAAATTTTTATGATAAAATTCATATTTTACCCTGAAAAAGTGATAATATCTTAAAAATTTAACTTTTTAGAGCAAAATTGCAATTATCCCGGTAACTATTAACTTCCCGTAATTTTATTATAGGACCTTTTTTGTAGAAAATTAAATTTCCGATCAAAATAAGTTGGAAAACAAATTTTAAACAACTTGTAACTTTAGCAGGATTTGGCGAGCCTAAGATATCGACCTAAAATTTTTTTGTTTTCCGAAAAATTCTTTTTTTGTACAAAGAAAAATATTTTTGGTATTAATAATGAAAATTAAAAAAAAGCGAATTTTCGGCCCACCCTAATACACATTTAGAACTATTATCTTATCATATTTTGCATATTGAATATAAAACTTGATTAATAGCTATTAATAATTTAAAAAATAAGTGATGCAAACATGGGATGAATATAATCAAATCACTTAATCACATAAATTTACGTTGTTAATAAAAAATATAGTTCAATTTAATGAATATACAAGCATACAGACCTATAGGAAACACATATATTTCAAGAACTAACGTAATCTTATTTAAAGGTAGTTTCCCCTTAAATACATGTATGTGTATATATATATTTAACACCAAAACACGTATCTACTGGTTCTTTTTACTCTTTTGAAGTCCTAGTCTTTTAGAATTTTAAGGAGAATAACATATTTCAGTGACAGCAAAAGCGGGGGTGACTACCTGTCATATCTTTCATATAGAATTAAAAATAATAAGGTAAGTAGAATATAAGAAAATAATATTATTGTGTCCTCGTTGCTAAAATTGCATGAAAAAATAATTCTTGATGAATGTAAACCAACACTATTAAAAATATTGATGTTTTCATGTTGGTCAATGCAGATGGACTTAGGGGTTGTTCACCTCCTAAACTTTATTTTTTGAAAAAACTCAAAAAGACGTATCCTCTACTTTTTTTTCACTTTCAATCGCCGTTTGTTTGGATAAAATTCATTGGATAGTTTTTTTTAAATAAAAGTTTTGCGAATTTCAACCCTTATAACTTTTGTTCTATTTATTTTTCTATTATAACACCAATGGCACTTTTTACTATTTTTCACCACAAAAATGATGCCATTGGTCCCATTTGATTATTCAAACTGCAAGTATACGAAACTTGAAAAACACCCCTTTAGAGTCTAAACTTTGATAGGCGGTTTCATCTCTTAGATATGTTTTTCCGCAACTAATAAAAAATATGTGTCCCTTAGATTTCGACGGAGAATAACATATCTCAGTTTGATAGAAATCGACGAGGGACACTGGGGATACCTTCGTCGTAAGAAGGAAAAGTATCGGTGAAAAGAAGGACTGGTTGGGTTTTAAGATTGTTGGAGTAAGTTAAGTCGTTTAATTATTGTCGGGTTAATTATTTGATTGTAAATGTTATTTAAAATTTTATGAAGTCGTGAAGTAATAATTCATTAAGTCATTCAAGTGTTATAATAGTAGTCGAATCACATGTTGAGTTTGATTACGTCAGTCAAGTCGAGTCAGTTTCATCTAGCATATTTCCATGTATTGTTAATATTTTTCATAAACTTTCTATTTCTAACGTGACTATGTGTCTATTAAATGTCATTGTATAGTGATATTAAATAAAATCTAATTAATCATTTAGTGTCGGTATAACCTTCCTGATAACTTTATTAATAAGAATTCTCCCTTTAATTTAATACTGAGTGGTCCAGTACGGGGTTATTCTCATCCTGAGATTCCACTGAGCTAAGCTAGACAAGGTAAGTGAAACACATTGTTTTACGTATGTGTGGACCCTTATTCTATTAGGACTACTTTTACTTAATAAAATAAGTGAGACCCATTACACATACAATTTCAAGAGCAGGAAGACCGGTGAATCTACTAGGTATTCATGAAAAAGTATTGATGCATGCTTCAATAATATAGCGTGTCCATTTTAGATAATTACCTTCAAATAGTTTGCTATCCGTTTTTTTAACGAAGCTACCCTCTGTCAACAATTGAACACTTATGATTCACTCTAGCACGTGCTGCAGCTCATCGCATCGTTTTCTTCTCCACTAGAGATTTCCTTCTTTTTTTAATTTTAGTCACATAAACCCATTCTGACTTCAGACCTTAAACTATTCCCAAATTGAAAAACCTATAATCTAACCACCAAACCCACGCACACCGACCCAACGTATAGGCCCTAGGAAGCTTCTTTGACTATTTTTAGAGTGAGGTTCGAGTGTCTGTATACATGCATGTGTGTGTGTTTGTGTATTCTAACGGGTTTTTCACCACTGGGGATCAACCGAAGTGATGTCCGAGTACACTTACGATTTGGGCAACCTTGTTCAAAATATTATAAATTGGGCACCAGGTGATTTAATAACCACCAAATAACACATGTTGAAATGTCGGCTCATGGTGGCCGATCGGGGAAAGGTCGAGCACTAAAGATTACGATTAAATGACTGGTCAGAATTACAAAAAAAAAAAGTAAGTAGCCGTATATTGAGCAAAACAAAATAATTAATCGATATCACAAATCAAATAATCGGTTTACAACAAAATATAAGTGGCCGGTATCGACTTGACTCGATATAAACAAAACTGTTCGAAAAATACTTGCACTTGATCTAAAAACACAAAGTCAGTTAATTCGATTGATGAAATAGAAATCACTGTTATTTTATTGTCCTCCCTGCTTAAAAAATCCGATAGATTCTTATAGCTGTATGTATAAGGCCCTATACTTAACTATAGCACTTCTCATAGAACTCATTTATTCTCATCAAATCTCTAAGGGAATTTATGAGAATCTATTGGATTCTTTGAGATTTTCTAAGCAGGGCTGAGACACACATACTACTGTAGTATAAAAAAAAGGGTATGCTCGTTTTTCTGAAGGTTCCTGTTTAAGTCTAAGTTCCTTTTTAAGATAATATGTTATGAGTTTTGATATTTAGGATGTAAGAACTTTACGTTACGTTTAGAGAAATAAAATGTGCGTGTGAGAGAGAAAGTGTGTTAGACCTAAGATATGCGTCTTGGGATTGTCAAGACAGAGAGTGGGGGCGTAGGTACAGAGTGCAAGAGTGCAGGATGAAAGGATGAATGAGAGTTGACCTGGGTCAGGCAGAAGGTTTTTAACCAGCAATTGGCTAAGACGTGCCTAGAACCTTTTCATTTTTGTAAACTATTATAACGTTTTGTGTTTTTCTAATTTAAATAAACTTTAATCTTGTAAACATCACACTTGTCCCTTACTCCTATTTTCCAATACTACACAACGTAAGTATCAACGAAATACTTGAGAATCCGTAATTCTCAGAAATGCTCGCACGAAATAAAATAAAATAAAATATCAAATAACATTTTCTTTCGGTAACGCGTTCAATTGCACTATCATTCAGTCATTATACGTAATTAGTTGATTAATACCATGAATTAATAAAAACGCACATTAACGTACTTTACTTGGTCTTTATACAAAAATCGGTCACACACGTGGCTCAGTTTCACGCTGATGCTTCGGCTTGTTTACTTGTCCACGAAAGGCGGTTATTGTTCAATCGAAACTATTGTTATGTCGATTACTTTGATTACTTGTTGATCATATCAGTCAGAATTGGTCTCAAAAGTCGTAAATCGAATTGGTCAACTTCGAAATCGTACTTGTTCTTTTGGTCGAAGTCGAATTGTTCAAAAGAACGGAAGCGCGGCCGTTTTGTGCGACGTCTCAGCCGGATCTCTCGTTTCAATCCATGCGTTGGATCGATTGCTCGGTCGAAGTCGAAATGTTAATCATAGATGTCATCAAAATTTGCTCACTGGGTAAGTATTTATCGTATTTACATAATTTAAAACCACGGGTCCATGTCGAATTTTTAACTTCCCGCTAAGAAAATTGCAAATTTTTAAAAAAAGGGAAGTTATTGGTTTCGGTCCGATTTTCGAAAATCGAGTTTTTATCAGATGTCGACGTTTTGAGATCCTAGAAAGCTATTCTGACTATTCCCAGATTGACGTCCGTGTGTATGTGTGTGTGTGTGTGTAAACTTTTTTTGTCCGATGATATCTTTGGAACGAATCAACCGATTTGAACGTATTTGGTGGCAATCGAAAGGGCTCACCGAAACTTAGAATTGATTAGATTTTGGGGTAGATCGGTCATGTAGTTTACGAGTTATACGAAGAATAAACATTATAACTTTTTTTTGTTTTTGGTTTTTTGCGTATAACTTATCAACCACTTGCCCGATTCGCCTCAAAATGTAATCAGTTTTAAGTCTTGTTGAGCCCTTTCGATTGCCACCAAGAACGTTCAAATCGGTTCATTCTATCCAAAGATATCGTCGGACAAAGTTATAATTTTTCAGTGAAAGTATGGTTCACCGGCCTAACAAATTTTTGAGCTCGAAGAGCTCAAAAATTTACAAGTTATAATGTTTCCGAGCTCCCTGAGCTTGAAAACAGCAGGAAATTTTGGGGCTGGCCCGCAGGGTCAGGCGGTTTTCAGATTTTTTATCATGTTGCAGTATGTAAGTTCTCTTCAAATTTCGTACTTGAAAGTAGTAAATATTCTTATTTATTGTTTAAAATATTAATTTATTTAATATTGTCAGATGGACGGTGGAGTCAAGTTTAATATTTGCTATTTGACATTTGCTACTGAATATTTCTGTATAATCATGGAAATGGATAGGAAAGTTTATGACTATCATCATCTATTCTCATCCATCTTCATTTATCCTCATTCATCCTCGGTAAATGATTCAAGTTTCGTACTTTGAAGTAGTATGTAAGCTCTCTATAACTTTTTGACTAGATAACCAATTTGAATGGTCATTGCGATAAATGAGAGAGCTTGTAAGCCATCAGTTTTTCTGTGAGCTTCAGATCATTCAATCGAATAAACTCTGAGATGATTGGAAAATCCAACAAACAAAATTTTTAATTGTTTTTGAAATTTCTCGAAAACGACTCGATCAATCAATTTCGAAATCTGATCAGTTTAAGAAATCAATAGAACGCATCGATTGCCGCATCAAACACCAAAATCAGTTAATTGATTCGAAACATATTATTCGAATGTCCTGGAAGAGACTAAATCGAACGATTTTCAATTCTAATTAGCTTTAGAACTCAATCAAATGCCTTCATTACCACGAAAATCATCGTCATCAGTTGATTCGTTCGAGAAATGTCTTTAATGAAAGAAAAATTAAAAATTATTTTTTTTTTTTTAATATCTTAAAGAGGAATTAACCGATCAGATTCAAAATCATATCAGGTCTAAGCTGATAAAACACATCGATTACTTTATTAAACATAACATTAACTCTAACGTGTAATGCAGCATGTGTTGCAATATTCCACAGCTTTCTCCAAGCTTAAATAAGTTATGGTCTGATCGATAAAATTACAAAACGATCGACCCTCTTCATCGAATCATAAATTTTTTTGTTCTTTTAAGCTATTACCCATCCAGTTTAGACCTCAGAAAAAGTTATTTTCTCGAAAACTTTTTTTGAGGGTCAGTTCATAAAGTTCTCTTAGATCTATATGATAGCTATTCAGCTGCAGAGTATATGCCAAAAATTATTAATATATAATAATAACAATAAATTAATATAATTGATATTGAAATTTATTTGACAAGGCGTAACACAACTGATATGTTTGATTTAATAATTGGTGACCAACAATTTATCAAATCCTCTCGAAGTTTCGACAATAATTGTTCAAACAGTTTTTCAATATTTTGATTAGAATAAGAGATGATCAATTGGCTATAAACAGAAAATTGTAATACGACGTGGATGTTAAATTCCAGGCTAACCCGAGCATTTTTATCGTAGTATCACCAAGTTCGCTTGGTGAGTCTTCCTGTTCTTCAATAAGAGCAAATGAGTGAGTACTTCTGGTGAATTATTTGCTTACTTAGCGAGCAGGAAACATCCAGTGACACACATATTTTTTGTGTCGAGAGCAACTTGGGTTGCCTCAGCGAGTTCATCTGCGCCTCCATAGATGTTGTCAACGTAGCATGTATCAGCAGTGCAACAGCTTTAGGGAATTTCTGTCCTCCGTCAATAGCTAGTTGTGAAAGTGCTTTGCCAGCGAGATATTGAGCTGATGTTATTCCATAAGTTATAGTGACAAGTGTGAATACTGTTGTTATGTCTTTTTTATCCAACCAGAGTATACACTTTAAACGGTAATATCCTTTGTCAACTGCGCTTTGACGGGACATTTTTGTTACATCTGTAGTGAACAAGTAGCGGTGACAGCAAATTCTAATTAGTAAATGACTGATGTCACCTTGTATCTTGGGTCCAACATGATGTATCTTGATGACTTATACACCTGAAGGTGTTTTTCAAGATTCATTAAGCACTACTCTGAGCTTGGAGGTGGTTCTCTGCAAGAAAGAAGTAGCTGTTTGATGGTAAATCTTTGAGTTCGATGCGTTTCATTTGACCCAAGTCTTCGTATTTTTTTAGAAAGTTGAAGTACAACTCCTAGTAAACTGGATCGTTACCCAATCCCTTGCGTAGACATAGTAGTGAATATTGAGCTGCTCGTAGCGAAACATCCAGTTGACTTGGAGCAGATTTGAGCGGCAAGCGAACGAGATATTGAACGTCACTGTGTAGCGAATGCAGCATCATCTTTCGTGAACCAAACAAATGCCCAGCTGACACTACCGATTCCACCTAATGGTACAGCTGTTTTAGTAAGTTATAGATCCAGCTTCTTGGTTAGCAAACACGTCACGAATAATAGCTCAGATCCTTGATCGATGAGCACTTGTGCAGCAAGTGAGGTTCCTTTTAGCGAATGCAATCTTATCACAGCAGCAGAGAGTAATACATTGATTGATAGCGAGTGAGCTAAAAGCACACTAAATTAGCGAATTTCAAACAAAAAGCTACCAAAATTGGAACTATTTGTTACCTGGGGCAGATACAAGAGATTCCCGTATCGACTTAGCCGCAGGCTCATCATCTAATTCGGTTGACGTGTGATAGGGCTAATCACAATCTCTGCACTTCTGCTTAATCCGATAATCAGCTAAGCGGTAGCGTCCCAAGCAGTTGAAACAGAGCCAGTAGTAACAGATAATCATCCGCCAATTCTGTGATGATGCGTTCTGATAGCTCGGACAGAACAAAGCAAAGTACTTAGCTTTACAAACTGGGCACAACCCTGGTTCACTAGTCTTTTCCTTAGGTATCTGTTTGTAGCGAGTGACTTCGCAGCTGGCTTAGATGGAGATTTCACAATCACCGTCTTAGATTGAGAGATGGACTCCTTCGCACCAATCTCAGAACTTTACCATGCTCGTGATTTAGCCTTAAGCATGTCTTGCAGCTGTTTGTATGTTGGGAAGTTATTCGACAGCCCAAGTGAAGCCATCTACTTAAGTCTGAGCTCGAAAGGAAGACACCACACCGTAATTCTGATAAAAAAAACGATCCAACTCACCAGTTGGTTTATCAAGTGCAGTGATGGCATCCAAGAATTGTTCATTAGCGAGCAACAGAGTATCTGGTTCAGAAGCGGAGCCAGTAGTCGGCGGTTTTCGATCAAAAAAATCATCGATGTGCTTGTTGAGCAATCAGCGTGAATTAGTAGAGCGAGTATTCAGCAATGCCCATACGCGTGCAAAAGCGTCGCCCATAATCCGTGAATTGGCGATTAGTGCAGCTGCCTCACCTCTTACCTGAGTTTTCAGACAGTGTATTTTTTGTGACCCAGTTTGTGAATCTCTGATGATTACAAGTGATGTGAACAGGTTCTTAAGTTAATCCTAGTCATCGTACGTGCCTTGAAACATTGGCAGCTTTATCACTGAACACAAAACTGACTTGACAACTTATTTTTCTCAATTTTTTAACGAATTTTATTTCTTATGATTTTCAATTATTGAACCCAGACTAGAATCGGGCTCGAAGAACCGACATGTTAAGTGAGTAAATGCGACAGGATATCTGGTGTAGATGTGTTTAGCTTAATAATTAGAAATTAACACACAAAGGTTCAAAAATAAATTATTGTCATTTTGATGTACACTTATCGAATGATAAACTTAAGCGAATAGCGAACGCAACAAACTGTTCAAAGTATTATCAAGTAGCGAATGCGTCTAAATAATTAAGCACGTAAGAAAAATGCTACACGTGGTCTCAGCGACTGAAACCACGAACACGTGACAGTTCAATACAATTAATTGACCGTGAACAATAAATAATCTCAATAAATAGTAACCTTTATAATCACGGTTATAGTCAGAAATGATTTGTAAAAGCGTAGCGTAAATTGAAGTAGGAGGCGATAGCATAGACTTCACAATGGAGATTGAGTAGTAAATTTTTTCATTATAAACTCATAATTTAGCGTTTTACTGACTTCACATAAATTTAAAAAGAATTTATTATGATTTGTGATCAACTATTTATTTATTTATAAGATCATCACCTTCAGACATTCTCTCACACTTTGTTATAGCCCTCGCGGTCTTGCGAATGCTGTAAAAATGCCGTAAATTTACCGTAATAATTTGGTAATAATATGGCTATATTGGCCAGTTTTTTTCCTGTACTTATACTGTAGAGTTACCAGATTACTACAGTAAAATTACTATAAAAATGCCGAATTTTTATCAAAAAAATGCTGTAAAAAAACTATAAAAATGCCGAACTTTTACCGAAAAAATGCTATTTAAATACCGTAATAATACGATAATTTTAAAATAATAAAATCGTATGTTTTTGGTAATAATACCGTAGATATCCTGCGATTTTGCCAGATTTATCCTGATATAATAAAAAATTGTAAAAAATTTGGTTTTATTTTTTGATCGCTTCTGCATTTAAAATCATCGAAAATGTGCAAAATGCAAAATTTTATATTTTATTCTATTAGTTCACACATTCCTTATTCAAACACAAGAATGTAAGTGAAAATAACAATCCGGGAAAACTGAGGTTTTCTATTTTCTTAAGTTTGTTTGCATGCATATAAATACAATTAGTATCAACTTGCTATATAATTACGGATTGATAATGATCGATAATGATTTTAATGGAGTTCAGTACGTTGAATCTAAATCTTGAGCCTATTTTTTGGCTTACATATCTTTTAAAATCTAAGTAATTAGCAAAAAATCTCGGAAAATTTCAAAAAATTGATGTTGTTGTGATGAAAATCATTTTTTAAATCAAAACAAAATATATATTACGTTATTTAATTCGCGAAGTATAAATTTAAATCTATTTATCAGATTTTGATGGCTTTCCAGTCTTGTAATTCCTCATTGATTTAAAATTTTAACAATTTGTAAGTAAAAATAAATTTAAAGTTTATTTGGCCCGTTAGCCCTCAAAAAAATTCAGTTAATCCGGAAAATTACTCGTATAGTAATGAAAAAAATTGATTGAACTTAGGGGGGATAGCCACTGTGAAGATCGAAAAAATAGGTGATTTTCGGGAATTTTTTGACTGGAATGATAAAAGAATTGGGGGATCGGCTTTTTTTGTTTTATAAAGTATACTGTTGCGTTCCCGTAATATTTGATTGATTAAATAAATTAATTATTTTTATTAAATTAATTTTTTTTGCAATATAACGGAAATCGGTTACGATAAGAGAGTCGCCGTGGCTCGCGGGCAGTCAAAACAGATGACGATGCATGAGACTCGGGCCACGACGATTCTCTCACAGGGAACCTGAGATGCGGCGTCAACAATTTGTCAACTCTTTTGCTTTATTATATTTTTATAACGACAAAATAGTCAGTCCTTCGAGAGAGCTCATAGAGCTCAATCCTCTGCTCTCTATACAGTGAATAAACATAATTAATTCTAAATCAATTCAACCTTATTTTGGGGTGCCAATCGGCACCCCAATAGTTTCACCTACACTATGACCTATCCATTCACCTATCATAAATTATTTCGAGTTGGAAACGGCATCGAAAATAAATTAAATTGCGAAAATTAAATGAAATAATAATTTATCAAATAATCGACGACCAAGGCCCACCGGGGGTCTGTCGATACTCCAATAAGGCCAAACCTGAATAAAATTTAATAATTAAAAATTATTTTTATTTTTAATTAGTTTGGGGTAATTCCCAAAACGTAACAATACATTGAAGATAATTCTCCTAAATTTTCATTAAAAAATATCATGTTGTTACAAAGTTATAAGCATTTTTGTGGAGCACCAAAAAAATTTCCCCTACCACGGTGTCATCTCTAACTCAAAAACGGGTTATCAGAAACAAAAAAACCAAACAGCGTTGTGATCTGTATGCGTGTGGTTATCGTTCCACGTATGGGATTTTAAAAATTTGAGTTTGAAAAAAAATGGCGACATATTAAAAATTTTTTAGTTTTTTTTCTCATTTTTTTGGATTTAAACAGCCCTCAAAAATCTTAAAAATCAAAATTTTCAAAATCCCCTATGTGCAACTTTAGCTACTGAATAGACGAATACGAAAAAAAAAAAGTTGCGAATCGGTTCATATTTATGAAAATTACAGATGCCATCAGTTCAAAAAAAGTAGTTTCGAGAAAAACGCGTTCAATGTTTTTAGTCGATGCAACGGTCAGTTGATGTGCTGTCAAAAAAATGACTATAACTTGAAAAATATTCGGAATTTTCATATAAAACTCTAGATACATATTTTTGAACATATAAATTTTGATTTACTAAAAAATAAAAATTTTTTTTTTGAAATTTCACAGTGGCTATCCCCCTTAATTAACCCGCATGAAAAAACTTTATATGTGAAAAAACATACTTTAAAATGTATGAAAATTACAATGTGATATATTGCACAATATATAAAATAATATTTATATTTTTGCCGTATTAATATATGATAATATATTGAAAAAAAATATATTGCTACAATATATTAATTATATATTTATCAATATAACTTTTTTTATGTATGTTTAGCATATATTGAGACAATGTGAATTGTCTTCGTCGTCCTCAGCCGTGAGGTTCCCATTTTTCCCTATCTTGTTGCCCTCTGAAACTACACAAGTCATAGTGCCGTGGTCACATGACTAATTTTCACGTCAACGCATGTCCGTAAGGGTAAAGTGGGGACAGAGTCCCGAGGCAAGTCCTAGACCCTTAATTATCGGCCAATCACTTCGATCCTGGATCAATTAGCATACAGACGTCTTTATATTAATTATTCAGTATCAATTCCGGAAATTTACTTGCAAAACCTAATTATAAATCGGGCAATTAACTTGCGATATTCTGTACATTACTGACAATGCTCTTGCGATTATATTTTATCGTTTAGTTATTAATTATTATAGATAAAGTCTAAGCTAATTAATTATTACTGTACGTTACCGGCGATATACTCGCGTTATAAATCATTATAAAGCAAATACTCAATTCAGTGTATTAATATTAAGCCGCGCCACATCGATAATTGTCAAAGATCCAGTGTTCATATCAGGACTATCGTAATATTGTATTTTGCGGAGACGTCGATTATAAGTAACTGAGCGTTATTATAATTGGCAATAAATCCATATTTTTCTAATTAATTCCATTACTCTATCTATTACTATTCATCCTATTTATATCCTATTCTACTGGTAAGATTATTAAATAAATTAAAATAAATATTAATTAAGTTATAAATGATAATTTAATCAACAATAAAGAAAATAGTCTATAAATTATAAGCTGTGAAGTGAGTTGATAAGTTTTACCATACGTTGCCGAGTTTGAAATAGTGCAGGTCTTTGCTTTGCAAGAACCCCAGCCCACTGCTCTGTCCAGGTAAAATGAAATTTTGTTAGAGGCCAGCCTAAGCCAGGGTTCAACTCACGAATTCTGGTGGCTGCTGGTTAAAATCGCGAAGACAAAAAGCGATTTGTCTCAATATATCTTGGTATATTTTATTATATATTGAGACAATGTGAATTGTCATCTTCTCCCTCAGCCTTGCAGTTCCCATTTTTCCCCGTCTCGTTGCCGTCTGAAACCACCTAAAGCTACAGTCATAGTGCCATGGTCACATGACTAATTATCACCTCAACGCATGACCGTGAGGGGAAGTGGGGAGCAAGCCCAAAAACTCAGCCCTAAGACCCGACGGTGATTGAACTTCACTTCGATCCTGGATCAATTAGTGATAAGACGTATAATTTAGTTTTACTGTCATATACTAGCAATTTATTTGCGACTTTGTTAATACGGATAACTACTTTGTAAATCGGGAAATTGACTTGCGTTATAGTTGTATAACTGGCAATTCTCTTGCGATATACTTTACTGTCCAAGTTTACTGATTATTATAAACAGAGTTAGTTCAATTAAATATTACTGTACGCTACCGGCGATATACTCGCGATATAAAATTATACTGTGCCACGAATCTGTCTACATTATATCCAGCGCTTGCATTTTCTTGTAAGTAATTTTGATTATTATAATTGGCAATAAACTTGCAAAGTATTCTGATTATTTCCTTTTATTCCATCTATCACTGTTCATCCTACTTATTTCCTATTTTACTGGTAAGATTATTAAATAGTCTGATAAAATAAATATTAATTAAGTTACAAATAGTAATTTGACCATCAATAAGAATATTCTATAATTTTATAAGCCATGAGGTAAGTTGATAAGTTTTCTCATATGATGCCGAGTTTAAATAAGTGGGGGTATTTGCTTTGCAAGAACTCCAGCCCACTGCTCTGTCCAAGTAAAATAAAATTTGTTAGAGGCCAGCCTAAGCCAGGGTTCAACCCGCGAATTCTGGTGACTGCTGGTAAAAATCGCGAAGACGAAAAGCGATTTGTCTCAATATTAATCCATCGTATTGAAAGTAGTATATTTAGTAATATACAGTATGATGTATATTTTGTACATAAGTTTTTCAGTATATTGCAAAATATATGGTACTTCACATATTTTTTGTACTATGGTATGTAACAATAAAAACCATGCATTTTAGTTTGTAACTTTCATTTCTATGCTATCGGGCAGCTTCTCAAAAAATGTAGGTATATAGAGACTATAATTCTTAATATATCGAGAAAAATGTAATTTTTAATATATTGAAAAAATATAACTTCAATGATCAGTTTCATACAGTCAATATATCACTAATTATATGAGTCAAAATATATATAAATTTTATTATGTTATACTTTATAATTACATATATACTATCCATATATGATAAAAATAAATTGATCATTATATGAGATAATATATATAGAGAAATATAAAACATTATATAAAAAGAAATGTATTATTAAAAATATATAATCCAATATATGTAAAAAACATATATTTATAAATATATATATTTTTGCCGCCATATGTTTATCACATATGTACCACATATATTTTTATATATTTTTAACAACATAGAGCTTTTCCATGAGGGAAATTAATTTCTTTCAAAAAATCTTTTTAAAAACCATACGAAGATAAGGAACGACCTTTCTGATTTCAAGCTGTTCTTCGCTTGTGTCGAACCCTTTTGTCTTCGAATGACCTACGCAAAGGGTTTCTTTTTCGCTTTCTGTTTTTATAAGGTACAACTCTCTTCAGTGTCCAGCAATGATCTGCCATCATATTGACACTCACTTTCCTTGATATCGAATCTCCATTTCACTTATGTTTTGGTGGAATCTTTCGCCTTGCTCTCCACTGTTTTCGCAATTTTCAGGGATTTTTTTGCAATTTACTTAGATTTTAAATGGCATATGGTTAAATAAACTCCAGATTTGGATTCAGCGGACCGAAATACATAAAAATCATACTTGGTCTACAGTTGATACAATGTTGTCCATATTTACATTGTCTGCATTTCTTGTCACATTTATTATCACATCCTGAGACCGAATTCTGAAAATTCACACTCTTTAAGATCGATATCGTTCAAGGACGGCTGTGTTATGTGCATTAACTTGTGCACGAGTTGGATAGATGCGGATTGCTTTATCCAAATCAAAATCACCAGATACCTTTGTCAATACTTTTGATGTTAATAGAGTGAAATGTGGGCCCTTCAACTCACCAACGCGTGAAGCATTCAAGAGATCGGCATATGTTGTATCACCTTGTTGTCGCATTTTCTCTATTAACTCTACAAGGTTAAAGAGTCTCCAAAAGTTGGTGGAATATCTGAGCTCCTCGAACAGGTGGCAACTGAAACAAATCTCCAAAAACCATAATATTGATGTCACCAAATGGTTGATTTTCCTTTATTTTTAGTTGTCGTAACCTAGAATCGATCATACACAACATGGTTCGTATGGGACCATGGAAATCTCATCGATGAACAGAAATTCGATGTTCTTCCATTGATTTCGCAAGACCTTCAAATAGTTACCAATGAGTGGTGCTAAATTTCCTATCATTTTCTCGTCATTCTCAACTGGTAATTAAATAATGTGTGCAGTGTTGTTTCACCAACAAGTCAGGCCGCTACACCGGCAAATGCACCAACTTTAACTGCCCTCTTTCCATAACAGCGATTGACTGTCTGTCTCTCGCACGATGTATTCAAGATATGCATTCGTTTGTCTCAATTGCTGTTCCCGAGCAAGAAAAGCCTCGCGTGCATTATTATGTTCATCAATTAATTCATCTTCAGAGTAAAATGGTACATATTGTACGAGCAGGCTATATAAATAATTTTTCGGATCCGACGACATTTGAAAAAATGGCACTCGTACAACAGCTGGAACATTTCTAATTACCATTTTAGTGTTGTTTGTCAGATTTATGAATCTTCGTCTTGTTGGTTGTTCTTCGTTTTCTGCATCAATACTTTCTTCACTATCTCCCGCTTTCTTTGCATAAAATGTCTCAAAATTCATCGCGAATTCAAGTAGGCACATATTTGGTAAATCATAGCCCTGCTCTTGTTGTCTTAGACGATTAGCATATCGCTCAAACAAATTTGAGCAAAGTCCAACTGCTTGGTTATCCTGAAATCCCAACACTCAATATCGTTGATCAGGCTTTTTTGTATTCAAGAACACACACTTTCTTGAACTGGAACGAAGTGGCAGGTGACAGAGTCGATAAACACATTCCGATGCGGAAACTTGTCGCTCTTTCAAAAACCGCA
The DNA here is from genome assembly GCF_029852145.1 of Microplitis mediator. Lineage (NCBI taxonomy): Eukaryota > Metazoa > Arthropoda > Insecta > Hymenoptera > Braconidae > Microplitis > Microplitis mediator. Next base: position 9,525,892 of record NC_079971.1, read on the forward strand.
TGCATGATTTGGAGATTCGTTGTAATGTTAGTTTCATCTTGACAAATTTGATGAATAGCTTGAGCTACACTTTTATTTACAAATGATGGTTCCGTCTTTGAAATGTACTTGGTGATATAGTGGGCAATAGATTCATTCGATCCACACGGTTGTATATCCATATTAGCATTCGAAAACTCACGAATTCGCTGATTATAATTATTGACCCATTTTCCATCCTTTGTTCGTTTTAAAGTGCAAAATCATCCTCCATTTCGAATAAACTTGTCTGAGCTCGGCGGAAAAATACGAGTTTGTGGGCATGAATCACAAAGAAAAGCAAAGCGTCATGGATCAGAGTTGTTCTTGTGACATGTATGAGTGTGGCAAAGAATTTGGTTGCGTTGGACAAGTGCTCTTAAATCTTGGTCTTCTTCTTCGATCGGCAAGCGGCATGAGATCACTTAGTCAATGAACGCAAGTCCTTCTTGAGTTTCAAAAGATGGAGCGTTTTCAATACATACAACAAGGTGAATATGTGGACTTCCACGGTTTTGAAACTCAATTCGATACCAAAAATCAATGACTTTTCCACCAAGAAGATTGTCATTTCGCTTGATCTGTTTCATGAAAACTTCGACCCGACGTGAGAAATGTCAGCTCAACACAACGGGATACAATTCAATCAAACGTTGCACTTCATCAATATTTAATTCGCTAGGGGCTTCATCGGGTCTACCACCTACAATCAATAAAGCTTTACGCATATCAAGCTAATTCAAATCATTACAGCTCAAAGTAAGAAACCAAGTTGGAGGACCGAGGCAGCGAATAAATGCAATTAATTCATTGTGAGCTGTTCGCTAATATGATGCGGATTCTCTGATATTCTTCAAATATAAATGAAGGTCTTCAACAACACCATCTTGTGCGTGTTCAGCTCTGTCACATGCATTAATTGTCGCCTGCACTCGAAGAGATTCAAACATTGATGGTGCATAAAACAAATAATCTGTTCTTTGAAAACGAGTATCCGAGCCTAGAATTTGCTGCTGAAAATAATCCAATGGCGTAATTTTTACCGAGCGTTCTTCGTTCAAGCCATTTTTGCCATAAGGAAAAGGATGGAACCATGAAAATTCCTCTGCTTTTAACTCTCGATTCACATTCACAATATTGTCTTTAGTTTTGCGAAAAATTTCGTTAATGTTTCTACTTTCTTCATATTCATTATTAACATCTGGCTATTCCTAATCGATTGGTGCCATTACAGATGTTAGCACAGGAATGAATTGGGATGCATTTACGAGCTCTGGTTCTGATTCACTTTTTTTGGTAGAAACTTCATCTACTATCTGTATCGATGGATGTTCCTCTAAATCTTGCTGCATTGGTACAACTCTTTCTTTAACGACAACATAGATGGCATTAATTAAAATTTGAGTACCGGCATTGGAATGTGTAGTTCAGCAGATAATACGAAGAAATTCGTCAAGAGTATCGCATTCAATGACACAGGCTTTTCCATTTGGAGCTTCACTTTTTTTCTTTTGGTCCAAATGAATGAGAATCGGTGAAATAAAACTTGTTATCATAATGCATATGACCATATGCATTGCCAGCAGCTATCAACATTCCAACATTATGTTCGACAAACAATATTTCTATTGAAGCATGAAGATTTAAGAAATTAATTCCATCGTTTTTCCTGTAGAATAAACTGCCATTAAAAGAAACATTATATAGCGAAGGCATTGTCGAACATAAAGATGTTTTGTCTCACAACATCAAGACTTCTGATCTCTGAATAACCGTGATTATCAATTGGAAAAGCACCTGGTTGATTTCTAGTTTCCTAGTCAATCCGATTGTAAAATCCGTCGCCTTTAATCATGTTTTGATTTAAAATATTTGAATCCCATTGGCTTAGTGGGAGAATGGGAGCGCGAATTAAATTTATCACAACCATGGCAAAACATTGGCGTCTAACATGTCTGGATTGAAAGATGTCTTCATTATTTTGATTCCAGGAAGCACGTACAATTCGCAATAAATTATTAATTTGCAAGTAGGCACTGCTAATTGGAGCATCAATAGCTAGGTCATCAGGTTCGTTTGATTGCTCTGAATGAGCTGGGATAATGCGAATGATATCCTGTGTATTTAATCGCGCAAATCGATTTACTTTTACATCTTTGTAAAGTGGGTTATTTTCAATTAGCCAATCAAGTGCCTTATAGACACGATCCGGTGATATGTTATAATCTCTTGATACATTAAGATTCTCAAGGGTTTCAGTTACTACAACCCTACATCAGTGCTTGATCGGGGAAGTATTTCAGGTTGCTTTTCACTAACTCCAAAAATATCAAGAGCAAATAATATTGCATGTCCTTTGAAGCCGTATTGACCAAATCTACTTGGGAATTTGATTACTTTAATATACAGAATGATGGGCTGAAGCAAACGTCGTTCTGGTTCAGTTAGTGCCGCAATTTCACAAGAAATATCACCTGGAAGCAAGTTATTCCAATACGTATTAGATGGAGCATGACTCTTTGAGCTCTTCAAATACATATTACATCGATGGCAAAGAAGCAAATCATTTTTAGCGATAATTTCTGGTGGCAAGTACGGCTTTGGCAAAGTCAAACGATATTTCACTATCTGATGAGGGTAGCATTTTTTTTGACAGATATCACAACACTTGTCGCAAAAGTGTTTACGATTAAGTGAAAATCTTCCTTATTAGCTACCTGTTGAGTATAAGCATTACGTTGAAATCGTTGTCCTGCTTCACATTCTTGATTTACCTCTCTAGCTCTTAATTCTGAGAGTCTTAATCGATTTGATTCCAATCGAGTGATACGCTGATCAACTGTTTCATTTGTTCTTGCTTGAGCATATAGTCGTGCATCATTGGTAAGTCGAGAGGAATGTGCAGCCGTGTTCTCGATGGATCGCGCGTGAGACATACGTTCCTTAGCTTTAGTGCGTTCGGCATCGCGCTGATTCTTGAGAACTTCTGCAGCTCGCTTACACCGTTTGACTAATCTTTCAGAGCTATCTGCTTCCGTTTCTTTTTGAAGCTTTGCCTTTCTTTCTTGCTTCTTCTTATCCAGACGTCTCTTTCGTTGGGTGACTGTCTCTATGACTATTGTAGACATTTTATTATCAGGAAAGTTGTTTGGAATTAAGAATCTATATGAGGCGAGGAGAAATAATTTAAAACGTTTTAGTTCATTTTAAAAACGTAGTAGATAGAAATTTATTTATTTGAATACATAAATAAAATTATTTTTTTTATTTAAATAATTTTTTTGAAGAACTCACAACTAATGATTAACAATTAATAATTACGTTTCGAGTTTTGCTAGGAATAGATCTGCAGACTAAGACTTAATTTAACAACTGTAATATCTAACATTAAATTTAATAAAAAATAATATTAAATGAACAATAAATCACTTTTAAAAATTATAAACATTCAGGATACGTGCATTTTTGGGCATGACAAATTTTTCTCTGTGCAAATAGAATGTTTGAATATAATTGTAAATTACACATACATGTCATGTATAATTTTTTTATTTATACACTAAATTATTCAATAATCCGTTGAAAACTAATAAAAACCTTAATTCTGTTTGCTTATCTGTCATCTATTTGTCAGCTATCTTTAAGAATATAACTCATCCAGAAGTTAGTTTGAAACTGATCATAAAAATTTGTACCGAATAGATAAACAAACGAATATGAATTTTTTTTTGTTCTATCATTTCTCATTTTTTTTTCATTTTCTTGCATTGTCATCTGATTCTGAGCTATGTTCTGAATTTCAAGCCTCTGGCTCATCGGGAAGTTACTTAAAAATCAATTACAAAATTCCACCTGAACAGACATACATGAAAGCGAGTTAATAAAAACGTAGTAATTATAAAATAAACTTCTTTTCTCTATCTGTCAAACCAAATTTTATTGTTCCTTAAACCCGAAAACAGCGGGAAGTTTCAGGGCTGGCCCGCAGGGCCAACCGTCGTTTACAATTTTTTTTTTTTATTTTCACCGTTTAGTTATATTTATTGAAATTATAACAGATTATGACTGTTCAACACGTAGATGACTTTAACGGTAAATACCTCGGGTCAATCAATGATAAAAAAATGACTACCCTCGGCTATTCATCATTGTAAACCATTTTTATAGCACAGTCAAGAAACATATTTTATTAAGACCAACGCACTTATTTTATATACTGACAGATTTTTCTTGAAGCATCATGTAAGTAAATGTACTCGTCAGCATATTGGAAGACACGAAATAGAAGCATTGCCATAAAAGATGGCTTGCGATCTGGATTTGCCTAATCCAAATCGTTGTACGGATCATTGCTTCCGAAGAACGTCAGCGTCGCTTTTGTCTGATTCTGGTGCAAATATGTAGATGGTAAAACAGTTGGAGAGATGGCGTTCTGATATTCCAGCACAGGGTTACATCGGAAATTCCCTACATAAAATAGACAGATGATTTATAATGGTATAATACAGGAAGCTATCATAGATACTCAATCTAGACCATCAGCAAGTGCGCAGGTGGCCATCAGAACTGAAAATTACTTGGATTTCGATTTGAACTGGAATGATATTGATGATTATTGATGTTCAATTTCTGTTCTTGCGGAGGATTCAAGAGAATAAAAGAGGATTCGAAAAAGTTTAATTCTAACTAATTCTGTTTAATTCTAAAATCATATTCAATTCCTGTTCGCGCGGAGGATTCAAGAGAATGAAAGAGGATTCGAAAATGTTTAATTATACTAATTCTTTTTAATTCTAAAATTATATTCAATTTCTGTTCTCGCCGAGGATTCAATAGGATAAAAGAGGATTGAAAAAGTTTAATTCTTACTAATTCTTTTTAATTCTAAAATAACTTGAATTTTCTGTTCTCGCGGAAGATTCGAGAGAATATAAGAGGATTCGAAAAAGTTTAATTCTAACTAATTCTTTTTAATTCTAAAATAATATTCAATTTCTGTTCTCGCGGAGGATTCAAGAGAATAAAAGAGGATTCGAAAAAGTTCAATTCTAACTAATTCTTTTTAATTCTAAAATAATATTAAATTTCTGTTCTCGCCGAGAATCCGAGATAATAAAAGAGGATTCAAAAAAGTTTAATTCTAACTTATTCTTTCTAATTTCAAAGTCATGTTGCAATTCCTGTTCTCGCTGAGAATTCGAGAGAATTGTAACCATAACAAAAAAAATTATTTTTCCTTTAAACCTTAAAAGAACAAAATAATAATGAATAGTAATTATTTATTTATTAACATTTTATTTTGGGAAAGAAAGGAAATAATAATTTTATACGTGAAATTTTATTTTCTTTTATGGAGCAATTCTAGGGAAAAAAAGTAATTAAAAGAGAAAAAGGCAACGGGAAAAAAATGTTAGAGTGAACGTGAGACGCTCGCCGACTGACAATCTGGCGGGAGAAAGTAAGTGAGCGAAAGATAGTTCCGCGCTCACCGCTAGAGCGTGCGGACTTCTTGGATACGGACACTTATAGTAGAAGTGTTAAAAGCAACTGCAGTGGACGTTATTGTCAGTAAGCCCTCCACTGCTACCACGTGAACTTTACGTAGCAGAGTGGGAAGTACCTACTGGTAGTGGCGCAGTATACCCTGCACCACGTCCTATATATACATCTGGTATAGATAATATATTATATTTGGTATAACCAGTGGTCTTCCCAATGGACAGTTCAGGATATCCATCTCAGTTCGAGCTGTCTATATTTTTCTTGGAAATAGTTCTTTATTCTATTCGAATTCTCTGAAGAAAATTAAAAAGTATTGAAATTAGCTAAATATTAATTCTTTTTAATTCTATTTGATTCTCTGAAGAGAATTAAAAAGTATTCAAAATAGCTAAATATGAATTTTTTTGAATTCTATTTGATTCTCTGAAGAGGATCAAAAAGTATTGAATATTGCTGAATATAAATTCTATTTAATTCTCTGAAGAGGATTAAAAAGTATTGAATATTGCTGAATATGAATTCTTCTTAATTCTATTGAATTCTCTGAAGAGGATTAAAAAGTATTCAAAATTGCTAAATATTAATTCTTTTTAATTCTATTGAATTCTCTGAGAGAATTAAAAAGAATTGAAAATAACTAAATTTGAATTCTTTTCAATTCTATTTACTTCTCTGAAGAGGATTAAAAAGTATTGGAAATAGCTAAATATGAATTCTTATTAATTCTATTCAATTCTTTGCGGAGAATTAAAAAGGATTCGATTAATTTTGAATCCTCTTTAATTCTCTTTTTTAACCAGGGATATATAATTATATATAATTCCATGTACACTGTAAAAAATTCGCAAAGTGAACGCGGATTAAATCCGAAGTAAATGCGGAGTGAATGAATTTTTAATTATTCACTTCCCTCGGAGTGAAATTCACTCCGCAGGAGAGTTTTCACGGAGTAGATAATTTTTTATTAATTTAATCTCTCCGGAGTGAAATTCACTCCGGGGCGGAGTATTGTAAATATTATTAATAAAAAATAACTCCACTCAATAAAATCGAAGTAACAACTCGTGTATTACATAATTGATCAGCTGATACGCACACACATACGCACACACATATTTAGACACACACGCGCACTCGCATACATACGCACACACACATTTGTACACACACGCACACACTTGCACACACGCACACACTTGCACACATTTGCACACTTGCACACACGCAGATATTTGCACACATCCGAACACACACAAGCACACATTCGCACACACAAACACAAACACCTGCACACACCCAAACACACACATGTACGCAAACACACACTCGCACACACACACACACATTGTTTAGCAATTTAAAATAAATTAATATAAATTTATTTAAGTATTAAAACTCCGGACCGGAGTGAATTGGGAGTGAAATAAAATCCGCTTCACTCCGTAATCACTTCGCTAAAAAAAACTCCCAATTCACTCCGCATGCGGAGTGTTTTTTTTTAAACTCTGGAACTCCGGATTTACTCCGGATTTTTTACAGTGTATAACCATGTATAATCATATATAATTCCATATATGATTATATCTAATTATATATGATCTCATATATAATCATAATTACTCATATGTAATCAGATCAAATCATTTTTTATCGGGATATTATTTACGATACGAAGGAATCAACAGCACTATTTTTTTTTTAGAAGACCCACTGATTGAGCGGTTTGTGAAGGCGTCAAAAATGTAACTTTGGCTGATTTTGGATAAAAAAACCTACAAATTCAAAATTTTAAATGCATATTAATTATAACACGAGAGAATCAATGGTGTCAATATTATTTTAACAAATTGAATTTTATATCGGTTTTGGGGAGTGGTAAATTTGAGAAAAAATAGCGGAATCGTTCGTGCATACTTACCCACTGCGCCCACTTGCCCAACACGACTCTACTGCGTTATCAGGGAAAAATAAATTAAATTGTTATTTTTTAATTTTTCATCGCCGATATCTTACGAACTAATTAACCGATTTCAAAATTTGAGGTGACATTTGACGCAGTCATTTAGTCTTGAACGCTAAGTAATATTTTGAATCAATCGATTGATATCTAAATCAATATATATCTATGTATCAGAATTCACAATGAATTATTAATGGTAATGAAATCATTTACATGAACTAATTTTCTATCAATTTTAAAAATAACCTCATGTTATGATGTGTACTTTGCATTTTTCATACAGCTAAACAATTCGCGCATACACGTTATGTATACGTCTACACGGTTGAAAATGTATTTTGATTATCACCATCCTCATATATACGTATAGCGTATAACACTATACTTACAGCGTTTTCCAATGTACTGTATAGTATATAACGCCATAAGTATGGTGTTACACGCTATACTTATGGTACTCAATGCGTCATGTATAAGAGTATATGGTGATTAATGCCACACATTTTTAACCGTGTACCGGGTTCATAGTGTGGACTACTTATGAACTAACGCAGACAGTAAGTAGCCTTATAACTATTCATTACACGTAAAAGAAAAAATCCTCTACTTATGAAAAGAAGAACAATTTCAATTGAAAGAGCTTAACGTTTTTATATTTGGTTGAAAATGAAAAAAACCAAACAATGACTTGAGTGACTGTTTAAAATTAAATTAAAAATTTTTAATTAAAGACGACCATTTTTTAGTTAATTGTAATTATTTCTGCCGATTGTTAAGAAAACAAAAATTGATTGGATTCTTTGAATAGCCTTAATTTTTTCGTGCATATACATAAATTAACTTGGAATTTAAGATTAAGAAAGATAGGACAATTAAACTTCTATGAAAACCAGTATCTTTCTAACAAATATGGAAGAAATAATTTCCTGACGTCTTGAACAGATATATGATAGGACGAAGTTTCTGAGTTGCTCAGTCGCAAGTTCGTATTATTGTTTTTTCCCTAGACATAACGAAATATAGTAGTAGTAGTACAATGCCCGGTGGGCGCAGCAGCAAAGTAATATCAGCACGATCTTCATAGTTAAACGAGAAAACATCTCTGTCTCGTTTTGTAGTTCATCATCCGTATCCTTAACATCAACCTGTGCATGACAAAACAACATGGAAAATGGTGCTGGTACATCAATACACAAAATCTTGAGAAAAGAGCAAAGTTTCGAGTTGGCTGACCTTAGTTTTTTATTTGTAGTTTTAAAAGCTTTCTTAGTCTGTCTTTCTTGTTTATATATACAATCGTCACCATCATTATAGCTGTAAGTTTAAAATGAAGTTATTTTCTATTTAAATATCCATCTACTAGAGATGAGAAATTGTTCAACTCCGAGCATACGTTGTAAATCTACGAGAAACATATATATATTCTATCTACCTTTATACAACATTTAAATTCAACTGAGTACTAAAATCAACCAGCCATCTCTTCCCCTACGGTTCAAGTGGCACTGGCCCGAGAAATTCAATTACTACTGAACTTCTTCAGTTAACTTCCTCTCATTCTTCCAGTTTGGTATCTTTAGATTGTATAGTGTGTCTTGAAAATGAATGGATATGAGACGACTATTTAAAAAACAATAACACAATTAAAAAATTAAAATTAATTCTTTGTAATCATTTTATTAAAAGTTTCATAGGCTAAGTAAATTCTGTGTTATTGCGAAAATCAAAAATTGGGAGAAATGTGTTTTACATAACGTAAAAATTAAACAGATTGTTATCTAAAATCTAATTCACTGTGTTTAAATAGCCCTGTCGAATACCACTAACTGTATTTACATCAAATTATTGGTTCGTAAGAATTCTTTAACGAAAAAATAATTAGTAATTCATTGTATGATTAGTCCAAAAGTCAGTGTCAGGATTTTTTGGATCGATAAACCTTTTTTAATGCTTCACGAATTTATGTTTCATGGATTTATTTATTTAAGAGTTATAGTTTTATATCTTCGTCAAAAATTTTATGACGTAGAATAGTCTAAGTATGAGCCCATCTTCGAAATTGATCAAGATAATCGCCTATCGAATGTTAAGAAAATTTCATTAAGAACCGATAAGAACTGTGAGTGATATCATCATGACAAGACCAGTGATAATCATAGGGATAAGAGGTACATTCGATACATCATAAATAGTAAAAGAAATACTTTTAAAATATAAAATAGCTGTGAAATTTACAGGTTATTTTGGTGACAATAAAATAACTGACGAAACTGGATTATAATGGGGCATGCATAAGTTATGTGGAATGAAAACCATATTTTCGATATTATTTTATTCCATTAAAATTTTCAAGGCTATCAAATTATTGGAAAAAATGGTCTATACATAAAGTGTAAGGTCATAAATTAAAGCTTATTAGACAAGCTTTCAGATACTTTTTCAGATGAAAATTGTCTATGAGTATTAGTTTTAAAATTATATGAACTTAAAAGTGGATAAAAACTGATTTTTTCGAAAAATCGTGAAAATTTCAGACAGCCATAACTTCTAAACTAATCGAACGATTTAGCCCATCTTCGAACTTAACTGTGATAATCGCCCATAGAATATGTAACGGGGTAAATTGGGTTACTTTATCTACCAAAATCGTAATTTTTCACTGATGGTCACCTAGCCTACCTGCAACCCCAAACGAGCGTTCAATTAAGTTTTTCGACTTGTAGCCGGACGCGCTAAATGACAATACTCGCATGCTAGGCCCAATCATAATCAATTAAGAGAGGAGTTTTCCGATCATTGCCGAAAATGATCGAGCAAAAATAATAAAACTGCAAGACAGCAGCGAAAAAGAACATTGGTGACCGGAACGACCAGACTAAACAGACGTTCGAGACAGAGCCAATAGGACTGGTTAACCACCAAGACGCACCCAGGAACAGAGCCGGCAGGATCGGATAACGCCCTAGATGCACGCAGAGCCGGTAGGACTGGGCAGTCATCCAAAACTACACTGACCAGGACAATTACCGGACCAGGACAACTAATGCTGGACGAGCGACGGAAAATTCAACGTTAATCGTAAAAGGTATTCTGTAAAATATCCCAGACAGGGAAGCCGTAATATTTATCGACTAAACCACATAATTAAGCGTCGTGTCCGCGAAGTATTGTCGTGTCTATTAACGTGTAAATAATTAATAAAAAAAAACCGGACTCAACATAATTAGTTTTGATATTTCCAGGCAGGTTGTTTAAGTCATTCACCGGAAAATTCTTCGGGAATTTTCCAGACAGGTTGTGTAAAGCATTCGCCGGAAAATCAATTGCGATCTAGTCAAAATTAACTAGTCATTAAAATTAAGATAAATTAATTATAAGTAAATTAATAAATTAAATTAAATCAATTAATAATTTATAAACGTTAAATGTGTCGTGAAGTAAAACGTAAAGATTGATAATTAAGTTTCGCGTAGTTGGAAGAATCGAGTACGGTGATAGTGATGATAATGAAGTTTACTGACCAAACCGGAAAGAAAAATTAAGGTACTTAAAAGGAATAATAATCAATGAGGAAAGTCAATAATATTAAATAATTAATTAATTAATAATAATCTCTCTAAATAAACATTAATATATATATATATATATATATATATATATATATATATATATATATATATATATATATATATATATATATATATATTGATGTATATATGCGCGCGCGTGTGTGTGTGTATTATATCATATATATTGTAACGTACAATAATTTAAAACTCCATGCTAGATAAAATAAATTCACGACCAAAATACTGAAATAAAATAAATTTAGGGACACGAATGAAAATAAGAGTACGTTACGTTTTGCTCACCGATCACTTCCCTCATCTCCTCCAGATCCCGACGAACATCAGCCGATTTTTATTTCCCCGCTATCGCCGACCAGTCTAATCGTAACTGTAAACTTGAAACCTAAACCCTATTTTTCAAGATATTTATCGAAAATGTACCTTAAGAAGAGTATTCGAGGGAGATTAAAATTAAAATTCCTCCGTTTCTGAACCAAGAGACCTATAGAATCGAAATTGAAAACAAATATTCGCTTAACGAAAAGAAACTGAATGGCGTAAACTTTTTTCAGAAAGTTGACTTCCCTAATAGTTCGCGGAGAGGGTTTGGGATGACATTTTTCACGTCTTTGCTCTTAAAGATCTAGAGGCTTAAAACTAAAAATATTCATTATTTACACTACGATAAAATGAAAGGTGCGTTTTTTGTTTTTTTTAAAAAACCTACTGTCACGGGTCTAGCAGTGGAATTAAAAGTTGACTCTATACTACGTTATTACCACTTACAACTTTCTTGTACATGGAAAATTGCGGGAGAGTAAGAATATTTACGGATGTTCTAACGGTCAATAATTGGATATTGATAACAATAATAAAAAAAAGGTCATTCGGCAGCTGGAATGGGAGGTAGACTTCTTACTCAATCGATCTAATAAGTTAATTTCGTACATTCATATGTTGTGATACATGTTAGTGTATAGTCATGGCATGAAATTAGGCTCGTTTTCTAAGAGTGAGAGTAGAAAAGGACAACGACTTACTTTCTCGGAGAACTTCAGATAGTTAATTTGACAAAACATTATATAGATAATATACCAATATGACCTTTACGCAAACAAAGTATTGCTATATTCATAATCTACAATGTTTATTTCATTTTTAGACGGGTACTATAATCTAACGGTTATACTATTAACAAAATATTGTCTTTCAGTATAAACAAATTGAAAGATTATTTTGTTAGCGACACAAAAGAAATTAACTAAAATAGATTTCGATGTGTAATGTATAAGTTATTAAAAAAAATTTTCAATGCTTTTAAAGTATCATAAGTCAGTTAAGCAGTCAAGTTTAAGGTACAAAGTTGAAGCTGATCAAGTCAGCGTTAAGATACATCAGGTAAAAATCATCTAAAATATTTAGTTCCAAAGTTATATGAACCTTTATAATTAAAAGATCACAATAAAAAATAATCGGTGGAATTGAATTATACTGGGAAATGCATAAGCTATCAGGAATAAAAATCATATTTTTAAATTTTATTGATTCTGTCCAAACATTCAGGGCTATCAAATTATTGGAAGAAATAGTCAAAACATAATGTTTAAGGTAAAGAATTACAGCTTATTAAACAAGCTTTAAGATTATTTTTACAGAAAGTGTCTATAAGGTTTTGTTTCGAAGTTATATTAACCTAAACAGTGAATAAAAACTTATTTTTTCGAAAAATCGTAAAAATTTCAAACTGCCATAACTTCTAAACAAATCGACCGATTTAGCCCATCTTCGAACTTAACTGTGATAATTACCTATAGACTGAATCTGTGCAACTAGTGCACACGTACATATATAAATTTTGTAACGAATGGTATTTATTAACCCTACTTAACCAATTATGATAGGTTGTGACAAAATTCTTTCGAAAATCGACCATGAGGACAAATACAATAGCTAGATTTTAGAAAAATCTACCTACATAGTGTATAGTCATTCAAAATTACAGAATGCCTATATATATAGGGGAGGGTGGGGCAGAGCGGCCCCCCTAAGCCAATTATTATTTTTTGTGGCTTTCAACCATATGATGACTTTACTTTTGTCCTATTTCGAACAAATTTATGGACATTTTGCCAAAATTCTGAAAAAATTTTTTTTTTTGTGGGGCAGAGCGGCACCCCTTCAAAAAGTGATAAAAAAAATTTTTTTTTTCGTTTTTTTTTTTTTAAATTGTTTTCATCATTAAGAATGTATTTCTTTCTCTTGACAACTATTTTTGGTTTTATATTACTCGAAAAAAATATTTTAAAGCGTAAAAAATCGTTCACTCTCGATTACTTTAATTACTAATTGTTATTTAATAAAAAAAAAAATCAATTCTATAATTTTACTTTATTTCAAAAATTTATCAACTAAAAAAAAAAATGTAACTTTTATAAATTTTTAGTGACCAAATTTGCCTCTTACATAGAGAAACGGCCGAAAAATATGAAAAAATAATTTTTTCGGAAGTTTCGGCTGGTCCATTTTGCCCCAGGTGTTATGCGTAGGGCTAGAAATGTGGAATTATGAAATTTTTTTTTTTAATTTGACGATAAAAATATGAAAAAATCACTTTTTCAAAATTTTGGGCTTGTCCATTTTGCCCCAAATGTCATGCGTAGGGGTAAAAATGCGCAAACATATCGGATTTATAGTAATTAGTCGAAAAAAAAAAAATTTTTTTTTTGGTCAAAATTTCAGGGGGGCCGCTCTGCCCCATGGGGGCCGCTCTGCCTCACCCTCCCCTATTGACTCATATATGATCAAATATAATTATATATACACTGTAAAAAATCACCGGGGTAAGTCCAAGCGGTGTATAAGATTTATATTACTTGAAGTTCATACGAAACTTACTTTTCAACTAAATCTCTTAGGTCAGTGGGTAGCGAGTTACACTTTCGAGCGCAAGGTCCACGGTTCAAATCCTGCACACGCCCGAATTTTTTATTTTTTTTATTTTTATAGCAATAATTATATACATGTATAATTGAATATAGTTATACATAATTATATATAATTATATAGGGCCATTTTTTATATATAATTTTTTTTACCCGGATGGGCATGAACAGACATGAACATACCTGATCAGACCTGAACATGCCTGATCAGGCCTGGTCAGGCATGGTCATTTTTCATGTCTGATCAGGCCTGAAGACTCATGCCTGTTCATGTCTGATCAGGTCTGATCATTTTTCCCGGGTAAAATTCATTTATCATCAGGGAAAATCGTGATTTTCTGCGGCTGGTCAGTTACCCGAGCCGTTACCCCTAATGAGTACCCGTTTAAGTTTTTTGACTTGTCGCCGGTGCGCTAATTGAAGAAGCTTGGACTCCTATCCCAAAATTAATTAAATGGGAAGGCCATTTTCCGATGATTACGGAAAATGACCAAGCCAAAAATATATAACCAGAGAACAGTGGCAAAATTGAAGAGAGTCGGTCAAACCGACAACCCAAACGGACGTCTATCTACCGTAAGCCTTATCCAGGAGGCCGGAAACCAAGGAAAGACCAAGGCCATCCAGAGAGACGCCAAGGGTAGCATCCAGTGAATGAGTGAAAAATTTAGTGTTAACATCGTAGTGCTGTGCGTAGATTAATTCTCGGCAGGAGAGCCAGAATTAATAAATTAATTAACATCGAATATAAAATCATCAGAAGTGTTAACAACTCTGCGTCTCCAGTGAAATAAATTCTCGGCAGGTGAGCCAGAATTTATTGTAAAGAAATAAATTAATTAATGGGAAAAATTAATTCTCGGCGGGGAAGCCAGAATTAACGATTAATTTAATTTAGTATAACAAGGACTTAGCAATTAAGAATAAATTATAAGAAAACCTTTATTAGAATAATTTGTCAAGTAAAAGTTATGGGAAATTGAGTTTGGATATACCCTGTTATACTTTCTATAAATTGTCTTATTGAGAAGGTTAATTGTAAGTTTAGGTTTCACTATATTTAAAGAAATTGTTATTCGATAAATAAAACTTGATAAATATATTAATTCAATCTTGTATGTAAATAAATTAAATTCCTCAACTTTCCTCACTCTCATAAAATTCAACGACCCTGAAATTTGATTTAACATCTCCGGTTCTGGAAGGCCGAGTCTTATCTTCCAGTGGCGCCCTTATTAACAACAATTGATAAAGGGGCCAAACTTGGCAAAGTTGAGAAATACCCTGTTATATTGGGTATGAACCTTCTCAATAAGATAATTTATAGATAAATTGAGAAAAATATAGATAGCCCGAACTGGGAATCGAACCCAGATCGTGTCAGTATCGCGCCGAGTGCTCTACCAGTTGAGCTATCCGGTCCTATACTATATTCCGTTCAATTTGATCTATAACTTATAGATCCACACCGTCCATCGTACGGTAATACACCAATTTTTAAATATAGTGAAACCTAAGCTTACAATTAACCTTCTCAATAACACCATTTTTAAATTTACTACGAACAACAGAAAAGCAATTTCAATTTTGTAATTATTTTTTCATTATCATATCGTGAATTTTATTTTCTAATATTAAGAATAACAAAATTAAATAATTATTCAACTTAACATGATCCGAAGTTTAAAAAAAAAAAAAATTCATTATCCAAAATTCAAAAATTTATATCTTCTAAAGAAAAAAAAAACCCTCTTGAAAATTTCAGGATATTTTAAAATTAGTGAGAGGTACTCTGTAAAAAAAAAATTTGCCAAAAATTTCATAGCGGGCTTTGATTTTTACAATTTTTTAAATTTCAAAATTTTCCCACTTTTTGATTTTTTAAAAATTTTACCCAAAAAAAATTTTTTTTATAGTCCTAAATATCCCCTTTAAAATAAACTGTAGCTCATGTCTGTAACTAGAATAGCTTTCGAGATATTACAAAAATAAATTTGAAAAACCTGAAAATGGTGCAATTTTGAATTTTGCATAACTTTTCAAAAAAAAATTTTTTCATTTTTTCATTTGGCCCAACTTTGTTTTATGATAAAAGCAAACTTGTGACCGAATTTCATCCAAATCGGAAGGGGTCGATTCCAACTATTGGTCGATTTGACATGGAATGACCCATATATAATATATATATGTTAGGGTACTTCATTTCGGAGCCAGATTTTTTTTTTCAAGTGCATGTGAAAAAAACCATAGTTCAACACAAAAAAAAAATTTTCGCACATGAAAAAAAATTCTATGTCGATTACAGACCTAGCTCATTGAAAAATTCGGTTTTCCCATTTAAATAACATGGGGAAAATTTTTATTTTAGCTTTAAGTATTTTTAACCTCGTTACCCAATGAACACATCAACGTAACAGGGATGTCACATTTATAGAATGAAAACTTCCGGTTACGTAAAATCGTAAGTCACATGTACATCACATCTTCATAACATGTATATCACAATTTCACACTCATTTACGTAACATTGTTACGTAACATAATGAACGTAAATGTGATGTTAATGTGACGTACATGTTACATTGGCGATATAACGGTAATGTTATTTGAAAATCATATTTACATAACATAGAAGTCATGAAAAAATATAAATTTTACGTTAAGGTTATATAACAGTGACCTCTGAAGGACATCATTTTCTATTAAATTGTACAAAGCACTTTTATGCGCTAGAAATTATAATTGCTATATTAAAAAAAAAATTCATAAAGAAAAAACATAAGAAATATTAATATGTGATTTATTGGCTGAAAAACATACATACTTTTTTTATATGAAAATACATTTTTTTAAATAAATATTTAAAAATCTCCAGGTTCTTACTTTTGTTTATTTTTCTCGATACTGAAATATTATTTGTATTTTTTGAGTATCGTCCCACACGGGTCGATACCAGACAAAAATGTATCCGTTGGACTGGTTACCTCGAATGTGCATTCGATTGGGCAATAAAAGGTGGATCATATGTATCATTGGAGAAACAATTTGCGCGCCCATATATTTCTTAGCGGTGGTTTCTTGAACAACCAAATATTTTTGTGCAGCAACTACATGTTCGCACGTCAGACACTTTATTAATTTTTCCGCCTGCCTGTAAATAATTATTTTATAATTATTTTTATTGTTATTTATTTGTATTTAATTTAATAAAAAAGAATAAAATAACAATAAAAATTATGAAAACCAAGTAAAATGTCTAATAATAAAAGAAATATATTATAACAATAAAAATAATTATTTCAATTATTTACAAGCAAATGAAAATACAGATGGAAATTTATATAAATAAAAAAAAAGTTTACTTCACCAATTCGACATGAACCTCAGCACGTTTCAAAAACAAATATTATTTTTTACATAAATTAAATGTAAAATTATTAACTATAGCAAATACATAATTTTTACGCATAAGCCTTCCTATTGCAATGCCGTCAAATACGTACATTATTTTAAAGTAAAATTTTTTACATAAATGTGATGAAATGTTTCGATGTAAAATAAATATAACTATTTTTTATGTTAGAATGCTGTAACAATATGAACATATCCGAAACATTACATTGTAATGTAAATGTGACGATAAAATATAATCACCAAGATTATGTCACTTATAAGTCGATTTTGCTACGTGATTTTGAGGTAATATCTAGAATGTAAAGCTAACGTTAGTATGTGATATAACTATAACGTCACATTTAGGTCACTAATGTGATATCACTCGGTCAGTAACATGCATGTAATCTTAATGTCACATTTACGTCACAAATTTGACGTACTATTTACAATCCAATTTATATCATCAGAATGTAAAGTTTACGTTGAATTTGCCCGTGTAAAAAAAATTGTTAAGAAAAGGTCAAAAAAGTGTTGACTATTCTAAACTTCAAAACGTGACACAACTACGAACTTTTTTTGAACGCTTTTTAAACTTTTAAAAATTCAAGAGAAATATCAATAAATATCCTCACATTATTAAGATATGCTGAAACGAAAAACGTTCAGAAATAGTTCAAAATCAGTTTTTTCTGAACGTATTTTGCACTGAAAAATGTTAATTCGCAGTATCATGTCAAATGTTTCTTTCTGTGTGTCTTCAGAAGTTTGAAAATTGTTTAAAATAAGTTCGTCATTGTGTCAAGTTTTGAAGTTTAGAATAGTCAACACTTTTTTGACCTTTTTTCAACAATTTTTTTTTACACGGATGTTACGTTACATGTTCTCTAGATGTGATATCACTGTTATGTTGGTGTGTTCACTGGGTAACAAATCAATAGATCAAATAGGTTAATAGAGATTTTTGTAGGAAATTGAACGCCCTACAAAAAAGGTCACTTATCATTTTTCGATGAATCCCTCGGTTTCAAAGTTATTAGAGCTCAAAGTAAAGTTGTAGATCTTTTTACTTTTTCGGTGAAACTATCAGACTTATCATAAAATTTTATGAGGTCTCCTTGCTGACAATTTTATTCTCTACAAATTATTATCAGTAAAGTTTTTTCAAATTCTGCATTGTTTTCTAGTTATTTTCCTTTCAATGTCGAGCTCTTGAAATCGATCAGAACCACTTTTTTCAGAGCTTGAAATTAAAATGAAAATAACTAGAAAACAATGCGGAATTTGAAAAAACTTTACTGATGATAATTTGTAGGAAATAAAATTGTCAACAAAAAAGACCCTATAACATTTTGTGATGTCTGATAGTTTCACCGGAAAAGTAAAACGATCTCCAACTTTACTTCGAGCTCTAATAACTTTGAAACAAAAGGATTTATCGAAAAATGATAAGAGACTTTTTTTGTAGAGCGTTCAATTTCCTACAAAAATAAGTATTAGTCTATTTGATCTATTGATTTGTTAACAAGGTTAAAAATACTTAAAGCTAAAAAAAAAAATTTTGCCATGTTATTTAAATGGGAAAATCGAATTTTTCAATGAGCTAGGTCTGTAATCGACATAGATATTTTTTTCATGCGCGAAAATTTTTTTTTTGTGTTGAACTATGGTTTTTTCCACGTGCACTTGAAAAAAAAAATCTGACTCCGAGATAAAGCACCCTAATATATATGTAGCGTTGCTACAATTACAAGCGATCGATTAATTTCGGCAATTTACGCCGAATATCGACGTTTCTACTTTTCGACTTTACCTCATTCGCAAAGACACAATAAGATATACCGCTGAACTGCACAATGATAAAAAATCACTGCACTAATTAACTCAAAAACAAATTCACACAAAAATAACTGTGAACAAGAACCACGGTCTCGCCGATGAATTGGCAACGCGACAAAATATTCGCGGCAAAAATTATGCGAGAACTCACGAAATTTTATAAACTGTGTAATACTCGTGTTCGACGCTTCTTTACAAAAGAGATCACGTCGGGGTCACCAATGTAGTGGTTAGGGTAATATTAAATATAATAAATCAATTAAACCAACTAATTATGTTAAATAGTTATTTTATTTAACGAACGAATTTAACACAGTAAAATTTGAGAATACAATAAAAATGCTTCGATGCGTGTGTGCAGTTCAGCGGTATATCTTATTGTGTCTTTGCGAATCAGGTAAAGACAGAAAATAGAAAAATCGATGGTCGGCGTAGATTACCGAAATTAATCGATCGCTTGTCATTGTAGCAACGCTACATATATATAAGAGGATATATATATAACATATCATTAATATTATTACATATTTATCAGAAAGTTAATTATACGTCGTAGCATTCCATTCTTTTCTAATGATCACTACTTTTGTAATTAGTTATAAGGTGATAAATAAATAAACAAAATAAAATACATTTTGTTGTGAATAACTGAACACTTTATGTAAATGTAGTAGCCAGAACCCCCACATACTGGTATATATATATTAGAGTGGGTTGAAAAAAAACTTTTTTTTTGTTTTTCTTAGCATGGGGGTAGAATTTGTACATTATAAAAAAAAACAAATTTTCAAGAAAAAAAAAATTTTTTTACTCAACACTTTGAGGTGGCCCACTCGTTTTTAAAATAAATAATTGATCAAACGGGGTAGTCCCAACGAAAAAAATTACATGGTGTTCTAGAATCTGTAGGGTGTCCCCTTGAAAGCTAATTGAAAGTCAGAAATTGAAAAAAATTTTTTCCTATTATTTTTGTAATTTAAGTAAAAAATCCAAAAATGAAAAGCATTTTCTTTTGAATTAAAATGAAAGTGAAGTAAAAAAAAATCACATTCGACAATTATTAGATGTTTTCCACGATTTAAGACAAAAAAAAATTTTTTTCGTTGGGACTACCCCGTTCAATCAACTATTTATTTAAAAAACGAGTGGGCCACCTCAAAATATTGAGTAAAAAAATTTTTTTTTTCTTGAAAAATTTTTTTTTTTTATAAGGTACAAATTCTACCCCCATGCTAAGAAAAACAAAAAAAAAGTTTTTTTTCAACCCAACCTAATATATATATATATATATATATTATATATATTATATATATATATATATATATATATATATATATATATATATATATATATATATATATATATATATATATATATATATATATATAAATATATTAGGGTAAACCAAAAAAACCAACCTATCGAATTTACGTCTTAAAAAGGACCTATATATCGAGAAAAAAATTCGCCCATTGGGCAAAATTTTTAGCTCAATTTTAAAAGGTGTCGGTAGCCATTTGAAATTTCCCATTTAAATAACATGCAAAAAAATTTTTTTTTATTAAAAATATTATAACTTTTGAACTGTGTGAGATAAAAAATCGGCTCTAGAATATTCTTGAATGGCATTAAATTTCTTTAAAAAAAGTCCTGGGAGTCAAATATGTAAACTTGATTTCGCATTCTAACAGGCTATCAAAGTCTAGAGTAAACAGAATCACACAAATTTAAGGTTTTATTATTAAAAATATCAATACTACGAGAAAATTTGTTCTACATGTAGTACAATGAAATCACCAACAATATCCACGTTGTAACAAATAATATTTTGTTATCAATCACAATAAAAGAAAAGTATTTGGAAAATCCAAATAAAGCCTTAAATTTGTATGATTCTGTTTACTCTAGACTTTGATGGCCTGATAGTATACGAAATATCAAGCTTACAAATTCGACTCCCAGGACTTTCTTTTAAGAAATTTAATGCCCTACAAGAATATTCTAGAGCTAAATTTTTGTCTCACATAGTTCAAAAGTTATGATATTTTGAATAAAAAACAATTTTTTTGCATGTCATTTAAATGGTAAATTTCAAATAGCTACCGACACCTTTTAAAATTGAGCTAAAAATTTTGCCCAATGGGTGAATTTTTTTCTCGATGTATAGGTCCTTTTTAAGACGTAAATTCAATAGGTTGGTTTTTTTGGCTCACCCTAATATATATATATATATATATATATATATATATATATATATATATATATATATATATATATATATATATTTATATACACTCACCCAAAAAATTAAAGGAACAAGAAAATTTTATAAATTTTTTAGTGATTTTTGGAAGGCTGTATTTTCATGAAAAATGATCGTATCGAAAAAATTAAAAATGCAAATTGAAGCATGAAATCTCTAGTTTAAAGATCTTTCAGCAAAATATTTTTTTGAGCTACGGTTTTTGCGGAATCATAAGAAAAAGGTCGAGACAAAATTTTTCTAAATTTTTTGGTTTCGTTTTTTAGGTCTACGGGGCCGGGAAAAATTTTTTCAAAAAAACGAATTCATGGCTTGTTTAGGAAATTTATTTAAATACAATTTGCTTTATTTGTTTCTCTATACGACAATTTGCTGCTGAGATATCAGCCTTAAAATGAAAAAGGATCCTTTTGTCTTTGATTATTGATATCTCAGCAAGAAATGGTCACACAGTAATTTAAAGGGCAGTTTAATAAACTTGAATAAATCCCCTACAAGCTCCATTTTCGATTTTTTCAAAAAAAAATTTTTTTTCATCCTTGATATCCATTTGAAAAACCTTTAAAAAATCGCCATTTTCTGGTTTTGAAGTCAACTCATCGCTACTCTGCAAATATTGATAAAAAAAATAATGTTGCCAGGTAATTGTACAGCTTAATGTTCCCTCAAAAACCCTGGAAATTTTCAGATTGATCCATTAAACCGTTTGTCCGGACCGATTGCTCAAAGTTTTACAAAACAATTAAAGGAACAAGTTTTGTTCCTTAATTTGTGTAATCGTTATCAAAACGAAAAAATCAATTTTTTTCAGATTTTCTTTCATTTTTGCGTTAGTTATTCAGTAAATGTAAGGTAAAGAGGAAAAAACAAAAATTTTCCAAAAAACGAGACCGAACAAGAATTTTTTCACATTTTTTTTTTTTTTTACGTTTTATTCGGAGGGTTATTCTTTTTTTCGTTTTTCGGAAAAAAAATTTTTTCTTTTCTTTACCTTACATTTACTGCATAACTAACGCAAAAATGAAAGAAAATCTGAAAAAAATTGATTTTTTCGTTTTGATAACGATTACACAAATTAAGGAACAAAACTTGTTCCTTTAATTGTTTTGTAAAACTTTGAGCAATCGGTCCGGACAAACGGTTTAATGGATCAATCTGAAAATTTTCAGGGTTTTTTGGGGTACATTAAGCTGTAAAATTACCTGGCAACATTATTTTTTTCATCAATATTTGCAGAGTAGCGATGAGTTGACTAAAAAATCAGAAAATGGCCATTTTTTAAAGGTTTTTCAAATGGATATCAAGGATGAAAAAAAATTTTTTTTCGAAAAAATCGAAAATGGAGCTTGTAGGGGATTTATTCAAGTTTATTAAACTGCCCTTTAAATTACTGTGTGACCATTTCTTGCTGAGATATCAATAATCAAAGACAAAAGGATCCTGTTTCATTTGAAGGCTGATATCTCAGCAGCAAATTGTCGTATAGAGAAACAAAAAAAGCAAATTGTATCTAAATAAATTTCCTAAACAAGCCATGTATTCGTTTTTTTGAAAAAATTTTTCCCGGCCCCGTAGACCTAAAAAACGAAACCAAAAAATTTAGAAAAATTTTGTCTCGACCTTTTTCTTATGATTCCGCAAAAACCGTGGCTCAAAAAAATATTTTGCTGTAAGATCTTCAAACTAGAGATTTCATGCTTCAATATGTTTTTTTAATTTTTTCGATACGATCATTTTTCACGAAAATACAGCGTTCCAAAAATCACTAAAAAATTTATAAAATTTTCTTATTCCTTCAATTTTTTGGATAAGTGTATATATGTATATATATTTAATATACCAGTATGTGGGTGTATATATATATATAATATATATATTACGGTGGCCCGAAAAAACCGACTATTTTTTTTTCGAGTCTCTTATGTAAATTTGTTGATTTAAGATGTTTTAAGAGCTCGAATAAAAATTTTCAAGAGGTCGCTCACGAATTTTGAAAATATCAAAAATGATTGGAATTCAGATTTTTTGTTTCTAAATTTTTTCTTCCTCGTGGCAGCAATATTTCATATCTATAAAATGATGACTATGCTGAAAATTTCAGCCCAATATTGAAATTATTAAACGGCGCTCAATAATTTTGAATATTAACTGATAATATGTAACTAATACTTTGAATTAGTTTTTGTATTTTTTGATAACTCAATTCTTGTCATTTCAGTTAAATGCAACTTTTGCATCACCAAAAATATACAGGACAGTCTTAAACAATAAAATTGGGTAAGTTTTGAATAAGCGAAAAAACCTAAAAATTGAATTAAAGAATAAAAAAAAAGGCCATTCGGCAGCCGAAATGGAAGGTAGATTTATAAAAAGGCACATACAGACATATCGTGTGATACATGTTAGTGTATATAGACATGATATGATATTAGGCTCGTTTTCTTAGAGTGAGGGTAAAAAAAGACAACGACTATTTTCGATAGAGAACTTCAGATAGTTGATTCGACAAAACATTTTATAGGTAACCTAACAAATAACCTTCACGGAAAAAACTATAGAAAATTTTATTAGTATGAGATCATAATTGTAATTGCTATTACGATGGCAAGATCAGATATAATTTTAAAACTACAGGTACGATTGAAACATCATAAATATTAAAAGAAATACTTTTAAAATATAAAATAGCTGTGAAATTTGCAGTTTATTTTGTTCAGAATAAAGTACAACTGACAAAATTGTATTATAATGGAAAATACATAAGTTATGTGGAATGAAAACCTTATTTTCAACTTTTATTGATTTCATGAAAATTTCAAGGCTATCAAATTATTGAAAGAAATACTCGAAACATAAAGGTTAAGGTCATAAATTAAAGCTTATTAGTCAAGCTTTAGAATACTTTTTACAGAAATTATCTATGAGTTTCAGCTTTAAAGTTATATAAACTTTAAAAGTGAATAAAAACTGATTTTTTCGAAAAATCGTGAAAATTTTAAACAGCCATAACTTCAAAACTATTTGAACGATTCAGCCCATCTTTGAACTCGATCAAGATAATCGCCTATAGAATAAGTGTGAAAAATTTCATTAAGATCCGATAAGAACTGTAGGTGCTATCGTAATGACAAGACCAGTGATAATCATAGGGAGTAGAGGTACATTTGATCCATCATAAGTAATAAAAGAAATACTTTTAAAATATAAAATAGCAGTGAAATTTACAGGTTATTTTGTGCACAATAAAATACAACTGACGAAACCGGATTATAATGGGAAATTCATAAGTTATATGGAATGAAACCCATATTTTCAACATTTTTTGATTCCATTAAAATTTTCAAGGCCATCAAATTATAGGATGAAA
This sequence comes from Microplitis mediator, assembly GCF_029852145.1. Taxonomy (NCBI): domain Eukaryota; kingdom Metazoa; phylum Arthropoda; class Insecta; order Hymenoptera; family Braconidae; genus Microplitis; species Microplitis mediator. Next base: position 9,550,745 of record NC_079971.1, read on the forward strand.
TGGTCGAAATATGAAGTCTAAGGTCATAAATTAAAGCTTATTAGACAAGCTTTCAGATACTTTTTACGGAAATTGTCTATGAGTATTAGTTTTAAAATTATATGAACTTGAATGTGGAAAAAAATTGATTTTTTCAAAAAATCATGGAAATTTCAAAAAGCCATAACTTCTAAACTAATCAACCGATTTTGCCCATCTTCGAACTTAACCGTGATAATCGCCCATAGAATAAGTGTGAAAAATTTCATTAAGATCTGATAAGAATTGTAGGCGTAATCGTGTCCTCAAAACTGCGTTATATCCCATATATATATATATATATATATATATATATATATATATATATATATATATATATACATACATACATATATAAATTTTTTAACGGATGGTATTTTCGAACCCTACTCAACTAATTATGATAGGTTGTGACAAAATTCCTTGAAAAATCGACCATGAGGACAAATACAATAGTTAGATTTTAGAAAAATCTACCTAAAAGTGTGTCAATAACTTATTATTTCTATTTCTCGGGTTGTATTTCTATTCATTATGATACAAATTGATGGTGAAAAAATTGAGAAGCATTATTATTAATATCCAAGGGTCGCTCGAAAAATCCAAGAGGCAGTACTTGGAACCATTAAAAATTCTTGAGCGACGTTTAAATATTTCAATTTTGGGCTGAAATTTTCAGCGTAGTCATGATCTCATAACTATAAACTATAGCTGCCACGAGAAAGAAGAAATTTAGAACAAAAAAATCCGAATTTCGATCATTTTTTAAATTTTCAAAATTCGTGAGCGACCTCTTGAAAATTTTTTATCGAGCTGATTTCTGGAGAGGCTTCTTAAAACATCTTGAACTAACAAATTTTCATGAGAGACTAAAAAAAAAATCTGTCTATCGGTTGACCCTGCGGGCCATCCCTAAAACTTCCCGCTGTTTTCGAGCTCCTTGAGCTCGTAAACATTGTTGTGAATACATTTTCGAGCTCGAAAATACGTTTGTATTCCGTTGTTTTCGAATAAACCGTTTTTTACCAATTCTTTCCCCACGATATCCCGCGAACGATTTAACCGATTGAGACGGTTGAGGTGGCAATCGAAAGCTTTTATCGAGTTCTAGAGCTGATTAGATTTTTGAATTGATCGATTCGATAGTTTCCGAAATATTTACGAAAAACGAAAAAAACGATTTCTTTTCATTCTTTCGTCGACGATATCTCTCGAACGGATTATCCGATTGAGACAGTTGAGGTGGCAATCGGCGCGTTTTATTGAGGTCTAGAGCTGATAAAATTTTGGGAATGATTGGTTTCGTCGTTTCAACGATATTAGCAAAAAACCGTTTTCTACTGTTTCTTTCGTCGACGATATCTTTTGAACGGATTATCTGATTGAGACATTCTTGGTGGCAATCGAAAGCTTTTATCGAGTTCTAGAGCTGATTAGATTTTGGAATTGATCGATCCAACAGTTTTTACAATATCAAAAAAAACGAAAAAATTTTTTTTTTTTTTTCGTATTTCTTAAATATCTCAGAGTTCATTTGACTTAATGGTCTATATTTTTTTTTAAATCTAAGTTCAGAATATACCTTTCGAATGCCGCAAGAACCATCTAAATCGGTTCATTCATCAAAAAGATATGAGAGGTTTCCATCCACACACACACACACACACACACACACACACACACACACACACACACACACACACACACACACACACACACACACACACATCGCTCTAAAAATTTCAGAATAGCATCTTAGCACCTTCAAATGTCGACATATAATGAAAACCCGGATTTTGAAAATCGGGGTGAAACCAATAACTTCCCGAATTTTTTTAAAATCGTCGATTTTCTCAGCGGGAAGTTAAAAAATAGTCGGTTTTTCTGGGCCATCCTAATATTTATATATTTAGTGGTTGAGGTGATAATATGAATTATTAAAACCAACTAATTAATTTAAACAAATGTTTTATTTAAATATACGAAAGTAACACAGTGATTGTAAGTATATAGTACAGGAAAATGCTTGAATGCATGTATGCATGTATGCAGTCCAGCGTTCTATTACTTATTGTCCCCACCAATGTGGTAGGGATGGATAAATAAATAAATCGATGTTCGACGGAAACTGTCGAATTTTATCGATCACGTCACCTAGTAGCAACGCTACATATATATATATATATATATATATATATATATATATATATATACGTAGTGACTGGGATGAGATTTATAGGATCTTAATCACTACGATAATTAATTTATCTGACTCCAATTATTAGTGTTAACAAAATAATAAGTAATTAGTTTTATTTAAAGAATTATACATTGCAAAGTAATGCTGGTCGCATTAGATATGTGTTAGCTAGTTGCCGTGTATCTCTCTAATGTACAGTGTACTGTTGCTACCGAATATCGTATTCGCGTCGGGGAAATATTCAGCGATCGATGACGATCGATGATTGACGGACTTATCCGAAATTATGAATATCAATAATATAAGTAGTGACGTAGTCGCTACAGTACTTCCCCTCTTATAAACAAAAAATGTGATGCTTATTTACAAATGAAAAATAATAAGAGATATTTACAATGCAAAACAAAAATAATGAAAAACTAATTTAAGCATGTTTGCTACGCTGTGAGGAAAGTACTAGCTAGAGAGAATACAATAAATAAAAAAGGCCATTCGGCAGCCGAAATGGAAGTAGATTTCTCATTAATTAATTTTTTTCACTGTTTAAATAAAAGTTGATAATGAAATAAAATATTTTTTTGACATTTTCTTGAAAATTCTCGAGATGATAAAACAAAAAAGTCAAAAAATTATAAGTGTAATGCCAAAAATTGAAGCTAACTAAATGAGCTTCAGAAGAATTTTTGATGATAATGCACTTTATGTTTTGATTTGACGTTATTTAAAGATACCTATGCATATATTCAAACTATCGGACCAATGGTATTCCGGACCCTATTCGAAAAATTATGATAGATTATGGTTTTAATGCTCGAAAATTCTACCATAAGGACAAAGGCGATAATTTTCTTTCAATAAAATCTACTAATAAAATATTCTAAGATTAAAATTTGATTGTGATATATCAAAGTGTCATACTTGAAATTAGTACTAATATTGAGAATATTGATAATAAATAAGTACTAATATATGAAATAAAAAGCCTACTAGAATATCAAACGACGAGTAGATATGGAGAATATTATCATCATAACTAATGTTAATCTTGTTATTGATATATCATATCATTTATACACTGTCGATAAAACAAAATTGTATATACCCACTGAATTGAGATGTTTGGATTTTATAAGTGTCACACTGCGATAATATGAATTTAAGTAGCTCCATGAATTTACTAAGAAGTAGGAGAACTAATGCAATAGCAAAATTTCATTAAATGAATGGTAAAATAAGTAATTTCAGTGGTCTAGGCATATGTATAGGCATGAAAATTAAAGCTTATTTGAAGCGCTTTCAGATGAATTTGATATAGAGTTGATAAGTTATCACATCCAAAAGATATTGAAGGAAGAATAAGTAATAATATGAATTTTTGACATTTTGAAAATTTTGAAATGCTATAACTTCTAAACTGATCGACCGATTGAGCTCATTTTCAAACTCGAACAAGGTAGTCACGCACAAAATACGTATACTAAGTTTCAAGGTGATTGGTTTGAAATTGTGGCTATAATCAAAGTGAAAACCTGCATAAAATTAGCTTTTATAATATTTTGAAAATGTTCAAAACCATTTATCTATTAGAAAAAATGGTCAAATCAATGAGCTGTATAGTCAAAATTGTAGGCAATCGAACGAGCTTTCACATAGAACAAACGAAAATAAGCTATATCTTTCCGTTTAGAAGTTACATCCAGTTAAAGCGGCAAACAAATTTTTTTTGAAAATTTTACAAAATTTCAATTGACCATAACTTCTAAACTTTTTGGCCGAATTGGCTCATCTTCGAACTCATCCAAGGTAATCGTACATAGAATAAGTATACTCAGTTTCATTAAGATCAGTGTAGAATTGCGGACGCTATCGTTGGAGAACAGCGCGTTATATTGTATATATATATATATATATATATATATATATATATATATGTCGGAAAGTCATTAAAAGCTTGGGCGTTATCCCGAGTATTGGTCTCAATATTAATATCTCTCAATTTTATTTAAACTATAAACAAATAATAATTATGCAACACAGTGATTTAATATTAAAAGTATTGTTCACAAATAATGATACTTAGACAAGTAATATAATGAAGATAGTGTCGCACGAATATCAAAATACACTAAATACTAATTAATGCAATAATCGATTACAAAGGAAATTATAATAATTGTAATGCACGACAGTCCCATAATATTCAAATAAAACCCGATCGAATAATTTACAAATACTACGGCAAACTAGGCTCGAAACGAATACACGATCGGTCGGATAGCAATGTCGTCCGTTCCTTGGCTCAATTAGAACTCACTCTCTGTACCCAATATTCTTGAGTCCCCGAATCGACCAAAACTATATCTCAGGTAATTTTTACAAACTCGTACAATTACTTCCATATGTTTGAAAACTCATTATACCGAAAATATTGCTATCTCTCGATCGTGTCTACGTTGGATGCCCAGACGGGCTCCTTCGACTTAAGTCTACCATCATAAACGTAAATATGAAAACTAACAAAATCTTAAGCGGATTAAATTGTAAAATATTTTTACTAAGTTTTTATTGTCTAAAAACGAACTCAATATAGTTGGGACTTTCCCAAGTCTCAGGAAAAACCCAAGTATTATTTTATCTCCGACATATATATATATATATATATATATATATATATATATATATATATATATATAAAAAATTTTTCGAAAATTCCATCATGAGAACAAATACAATAGTTAGATTTTTATAAAATCTACTAATAAACAAAAAAAAATGAATTTAAACAAGTTTAAATTATAAAAAAGAATAATTTTATGTGTCGTCGGTCACGAAATAGACAGGTTTCAGTCTGTCAATGGAAATTGCAGTATTTGTGCGTTTGTAGTTCACGATAAAATATTCATCGTGTCGCGCGACGACTTCGTACGGATCCCTCATACGGAGCTGAGAATGGCGGTCCAATTTGTCCAACTCGCACCAGTACGTGGGAACAAGTGTTGAGGTCTCTGAAACAAAAAACAGAACGCTCTCCATGACGTGAGGTTTCGGCCGATGCCAAGTTATTGAAATATGATTTTAAATGACGTAAAACACTTTCAGCATTTGCGTGTTTATTCGACGGAACTAGTAGTTCACCTGGGAGACGAATCGGCTCACCGTATGTAAGCTCGGCTGGGGTAGCTTGAATGTCCTCTTTCCAGGCTGCTCGTAGACCAAGTAAGACAACAGGTAGCGCGTCATACCAAGTGTCGTCGTGACACAACAGTGCAGCCTTGAGTTGCCGGTGTAAGCATTCTACCAATCCATTGGATTGAGGATGATACGGCGTCGTTAATAAATGTGTGATGCCAAATAATTTATTCAGAGATTGGAACAACGATGATCTAAATTTTCCTTCTTGGTCAGACGTTTTTCTAGTTGGTAGACCGTATTTCGAGATCCATTTTCGAAACAGCGCGAGTGCGACAGTATCTGCATCTCCATTTTTAAGTGCCATGGCTTCTGGAAACCGGGTAAATCTGTCGACGATCGTCGGACATTTGTTGTAGCCGCAAGATACTGGTAAAGATACTAAATCGATGTGGATATGCTTAAAACGTTGCGTCGGTAATTCAAAACGTGCGAGAGGTGATGAAACGTGACGATGAATCTTGTTTCGCTGACAATTTATGCAAGCTTTTGCCCATTATCGACAATCTTTCTGGATTGATGGCCAAACGTAGCGTTTGCTCAGCAGTTTCTGAGATGCTCTGGTGCCAGGGTGTGCCAGAGAGTGCAGCACATCGAAAACTTTCTTTCGATGTTGACCAGCAACGTATGGACGTGGTTTACCTGATGGAACATCACAATAAACTGCGGCCGGATGGTCGGTAAAGACAATACGTTGCCACTGTAGTGACGTTGCTGCGTTGTCAAAAAGATCTCGTAGTTCAGGATCGTTCTTCTGAGCGTTTACCAGCCCGTGCGTGGTAATTGGCGTTGAAATGGCTTCAACGCGTGACAGCGTGTCTGCAACAATGTTCTCGTGTCCAGAAATGTGTTTGAAATCACTCGTAAATTGGCCAATAAAGTCTAGGCGACGAAATTGCCACAGTGATGCGCGTTGCTGAAAACCAAAAAGCAACGGCTTATGATCGGTGTGAATCGCAACTTGCTTACCTTCAAAAATATGACGGAAGTGTCTGACAGCTTCGTAGATGGCGTGAAGTTCACGATCATACGTCGATAATTTTTGAATGGAAAGTTGAAGTTTTCTACTGAAGAAAGCAAGCGGTTGCCATTCTCTGTCAGCTAGATGTTGCATAACTGCACCAATGGCTGTGTTTGATGTGTCAGAGAAAGTAGCCCAAGTTGCGTCGTCATTTGAATGCGCAAGCATTGCAGCGTTGGCTAATGCCTGCTTTGCGTTGTCATAACCTTGTCGGAGTTCTGGTGTCTCGACGATTAGCGTTGATCCTTTAACTTTTGGCCCCTCGAGAAATTTATTCAGCGGTGCAAGGATATTTGCAGCATTTCTGATAAATTTCCTGTAGAAATTTATGGTACCTAGAAAACCACGTTATACAGAAATCGTACTAGGAAGTTTTAAGTTAATAATTGCGTCTACCCTGTCGGGCAACGGCTTGATACCTTTGTCGCTGATGTGATGACCTAAAAATTTTACCTCGTGCTGGCTCAACACTGATTTGGCTGCGTTGATGACAAGTCCGTAGTCTTGTAAGCGCTGAAATAAATTTTTTAGATGCTCGAAATTTCGCTCCTCGTTCTCTGAAGCTACTAGCACGTCGTCGATTAATGGGAAGACAAACGGTAGGTCTCGTGTGGCCTCATCGATGAAACTTTGGAAAGTTTGCGCGGCATTTCGAAGTCTAAACATCATGTATGGGAATTCGAACAAGCCAAAAGGTGTGATGATGGCTGGCTTCTCGATGACTTCTTCGGCGACGGGAATTTGGTTGAAGGCTCTAACCAAATCTAGCACTGAAAATATATTTTTACCGTGCAGCGTTGCGGTAAAATCGTCAAGTCGTCGAACCGGGTAGTTATTGTGTATCGTGCGCGCATTGAGTGGTCGATAGTCGCCACATGGTCGCCAGTCTCCAGATTTCTTGGGTACAAGATGGAGAAGAGATGCCCAAGGACTGGTTGATGGACGTGCGATACCCGGTTGAAACATCTTGCGAAATTCTTCTTGCGTGATTTTTAATTGATTTGGCGCAAGACGTCGCGCTTTGCACAATACTGGACGTCCTGATGTCGTTTTGATATGATGTACTGTGGAATGCTTCTTTGCTCAAGTGATTCCTTCAGTTCGAGTTATCGTCGGGTAGTTTGATAACAGTTTATGGTAAACTGTATCACCTTCAATTAATTTGATGCACTTTGCATCCGAGCGTATTGAATCCACGCGTGTTTGGAGACCGGTGAAGCCGTCACGTAATTGTTTATGTTTGAGGTCGATTAACAAGTTAAAATGACTTAGAAAATCGGCACCAATGATTGGTTTCGTGACGTCAGCGATGATAAATCTTCACGTAAATTCTTGACGTAAACCGAGGTTTAACGACAGTGTAATGCAACCGTATGTTTCGATCAACTAGCCATTTGCTGCGTGAAGTTGGTATCCTACTGGTGTAGGTTTGCATTTCATCCGCTCGTATGGATAAACAGAGAGGTCTAAACCAGAATCCATGAGGTATTGTGTATTCGTGGTTAGATTGACGACGAATAAGTGGTTAGAAGATGCGAGAGAGTCGCTTTACATTTGTACGCGGTTTCACCAAACTTTGTATAGTAATAGCAGATACCTGTTTCGTCAATCTTGCGTGGCTTCTACTCGCTTCGAGGGCTTTTGCTTTGTTTTCGAGCGGGAGATCTGCCGCGATTCTGGTTGAACGCTGTCGTCAGTGCTACTACCTGACGAGATAGTTCGCTCACTTGTTTCTGCAGTGCAATCGTCTCCTGCGAAGATGATGATGAAGCTAAAGCAGCGGTGTGAGTCACCGGGAACATCTCATGTAATTTACCAGCTGTTTTGGTTAATTAGTCGATAGTAGCTGTGGTTGGAGAGATGGCTGGAAGCTCTTGTGTCTTCTTGGGCAAGTTCGCCAGCCATCTTGCTTTCAGAACAGCGTCATCAATGGTCGTCGCGAGCGATTTAAGATGGCGGAGGAACTGTGATGGTGATTGGTCACCGATCGCTTCGCCATCTAGAAGCTGACGCAGTTTCGCTTCTTCTGATTTTGAATAACACGCGATGAGCGTGGCTTTCAACTCGGCGTATGGCGTCGTCGTTGGTGAGTTGATGATTAGGGTCTCAACCTCACAAGCATACTCGGTGTCGATGAGAGAAACCGCGTGGTTGAATTTCTCTCTCTCAGTTGCTACGCCGTGGATCGCAAACTGAGCTTCGAGCTGCGCGAACCATAAACTCAGTCGCTTCAGGTTAAAGTGAGGTGCCATGAGCGAGTTGACGATCAGTGGTTTAGCATCCAAAAAGACATCGTCTTTCTTGTCGTCTGATTTCTTTGGATCGGACATAGTTTATATTTGAGAAATACTAACACAATAAAACTAACACAAAACTTAATGATACCACTGTAAGCGGATTAGTGTCCGTCGAAGCTGACTCACCGTTTAGGAATGTTCGAGACGCGTCGAGTCACACGAAAATTATCACTGGGCGAAAATTGAACGCGAACGATAATTTTTATTCACTGTATTTCCCACAGGAATACACTGATCACTTTTATCAGAATTTAATTTGTACCCCGATGGTGTCCCTTAAATTATAAACTAGTGCGGCATATGTACAAAATACCCCGCAATGCACCAGCCGTGATAAAAGGCTTGCACAACACTTAATTCAGGCACTTTTGCAAAGAACACGCAGAATTAATATGTCACGATTAGCTATCAGCGGAGACACGATGTTTTACAGTCAACGTGCTATTTGCCACGTGGAATGTGTGCACAAAATGGCGTCCCCTTGAGAATCACGTCGGGCAGTCACTAATGTAGTGACTGGGATGAGGTTTATAGGATCTTAATCACTACGATAATTAATTTATCTGACTCCAATTATTAGTGTTAACAAATTAATGAATAATTAGTTTTAATGAATGAATTATATAATGCAAAGTAATGCTGGTCGCATTAGATATGTGTTAGCTAGTTCCGTGTATCTCTCTAATGTACTGTGTACTGTTCCTACCGAATATCGTATCCGCGCGGGGGAAATATTCGGCGATCGATGATGATCGATGATTGACGGACTTATCCGAAATTATGAATATCAATAATATAAGTAGTGACGTAGTCGCTACATATATATATATATATATATATATATATTAGGGTGATCCAAAAAATAAGAAAAATTTTTTTTTTTCTTCCAAACAGGTTCAAAAGTTTCATTTAGATAAAAAAAGACGCCTGTGAAAATTAGAGCTCTTAATATTAACATTAAGAGGTTCCTCATCGCACTTTTCTATTTTCCATAAGAATAACATGGGAAAAATTTTTTTTACGTCTTCTAATTTTTATAAGTAGCTAACGATGCGTCATAAGAATAAATGGCAGACATATTTTTGTAGGGAATTGAATGCTCTACAAAAAAAGATTCTTATCATTTTTTGAGGAATCTATTTGTTCAAAAGTTATTTGAGGTTGAAGTCGAATTCAAATTAAATTGTGAGATTTTCTACTTTTCCGGCGAAACTATCAGACTTATTACAAAATATCATCAGACCTTTTTTGTAGACAATTTTATTCCCTAAAAGTTATTTCTAATAAAGTTTTTTCGAATTCCGCATTGTTTTCTAGTTATTTTTATTTTAATGTCAAGCTCTTAAAATCGATCAGAAGACTATTTTTTTATGAGCATGACATTAAAATAAAAATAACTAGAAAACAATGCGGAATTTGAAAAAACTTTATTAGAAATAACTTTTAGGGAATAAAATTGTCTTCAAAAAAGGTCTGATGATATTTTGTAATAAGTCTGATAGTTTCGCCGGAAAAGTAGAAAATCTCACAATTTAATATGAATTCGACTTCAACCTCAAATAACTTTTGAACAATTAGATTCCTCAAAAAATGATAAGAATCTTTTTTTGTAGAGGATTCAATTCCCTACAAAAATATGCCTGCCAATTATTCCTATGACGCATCGTTAGCTACTTATGAAAATCAGAAGACGTAAAAAAAATTTTTCCCATGTTATTCTTATGGAAAATAGAAAAGTGCGATGAGGAACCTCTTAATGTTAATATTAAGAGCTCTAATTTTTACAGGCGTCTTTTTTTATCTAAATGAAACTTTTGAACCTGTTTGGAAGAAAAAAAAAAAAATTTGTTATTTTTTGGATCACCCTAATATATATATATATATATATATATATATATATATATATATATATATATATATATATTAATATATATATATATATTAGGGTGGCTCATTTGAAACGACTATTTTTTTTTTTTGGTCCCTTGACGGAATATTGTTCTAGACATAAAAAAAAAATTTTCCACAAAATTTGAGCCCTTAATTTTAATTTTAACAACTCGCTAATTGAATTTGAAATTTTCCCATTCATTTAGCATGTAAAGTGGAGGTTTTTTTTTTTAATTATCTATAGCTCTGCTGCATTTCACGTTTTTTTACTGTCCATAGGCAGAAGTTGTAGGGGAACCTTTATACTTCAAAAGTTCCTACAGTAAAATTTATGTGACAGGAACGGGGTCAGAGTTAAAAAATGTAAAAGTCGATTTTTAGCGATTTTTGCGTATTTTTTGAGTTTTTCGTAGAAAATATTGTAGTTACCGAAAAAAAGTAAATGACAAATTTGTAGGAAATGAAATTCGCTACAAAAAAGGTCCTGTAAGCCAAGGCTGTAAAATCTGTTGTTTCTGAAATAAATTGAATTATACATATGAAAATTCAAGATATCTTTGCAGTATATGATTTGTTAAATTAATAATTTAATTTTCATTTGTTAAATGTTTTTTTTTGGACATCATATTATTTTTTCATGAAAATATAACAAAAAAAAATTTATCTATATGGGGCATTCCACGCCAAATTGGACGGTTTCAAACATTGATTTTTCCGATTTTCTTCAATATTTGGTGTTTTTTACTACCCCTCAAAAGAGGCTTCCCGGTAAATTTTGAGATCATTTTGATTAATGGTTCGGAAAATATCGAATTTAAAAAAAAACCGCTCTTTTTATGGTTTTTTGATCATAACTTTCGTAATAATGGTCGAAATTCAATGTATTTTATTCAAAATTTTCGTTTTTAGTTGGCGTCTACAGACAAAAATGCATAACAAATATACGAAATGTTTTTGATCGAGATTACGAAAGTTATGATCAAAAAACCATAAAAAGAGCGGTTTTTTTTTAAATTCGATATTTTCCGAACCATTAATCAAAATGATCTCAAAATTTACCGGGAAGCCTCTTTTGAGGGGTAGTAAAAAACACCAAATATTGAAGAAAATCGGAAAAATCAATGTTTGAAACCGTCCAATTTGGCGTGGAATGCCCCATATAGATAAATTTTTTTTTGTTATATTTTCATGAAAAAATAATATGATGTCCAAAAAAAAACATTTAACAAATGAAAATTAAATTATTAATTTAACAAATCATATACTGCAAAGATATCTTGAATTTTCATATGTATAATTCAATTTATTTCAGAAACAACAGATTTTACAGCCTTGGCTTACAGGACCTTTTTTGTAGCGAATTTCATTTCCTACAAATTTGTCATTTGCTTTTTTTCGGTAACTACAATATTTTCTACGAAAAACTCAAAAAATACGCAAAAATCGCTAAAAATCGACTTTTACATTTTTTAACTCTGACCCCGTTCCTGTCACATAAATTTTACTGTAGGAACTTTTGAAGTATAAAGGTTCCCCTACAACTTCTGCCTATGGACAGTAAAAAAACGTGAAATGCAGCAGAGCTATAGATAATTAAAAAAAAAAACCTCCACTTTACATGCTAAATGAATGAGAAAATTTCAAATTCAATTAGCGAGTTGTTAAAATTAAAATTAAGGGCTCAAATTTTGTGGAAAATTTTTTTTTTATGTCTAGAACAATATTCCGTCAATGGACCAAAAAAAAAAAAATAGTCGTTTCAAATGAGCCACCCTAATATATATACATGCATTAGACTGGGCCAAAAAAATTGAATATTTTTTTTTTCTTAGCTGTATAGAGAATATTATTCAGAATGACACAAAAAAAATTTCATCAAAATTTGAGCCCTTAATATTAATTTTTCTTGCTCCCCTAGCCGAAAGTACGGTCTTCCTGGTCGCATTACACTCCAGAAAGAGCTGCTTTTGTGGCCGGCTCGCAATGCAGAAAGCTGTCACTAGAGTGCGCTTATTTAGTATGACTCGGTTATGTAGCAAATATACAGAGATTTTTCAATAAGAACCAAATTATTTGAGAATTAAAAAAGTCAAAATTAAAACAAATGCACACACAGATTTTTTAATTTTTTACATGTGCATCTTTTTATTCTTTATTTATGAGACATTTTATTTTATATTTTTTAATTATTAAAATGAATAAATATCTGATAAACACACGACAGCGCATGTGTCAAAATAGTCACGGATGCGCCTGTCTATTTATTTATCATATCATAACCATAAATTTAATTGAAATTTGAAAAGTCTTGTGACTAAAACATTGCTATCAGTAAAGAAAATAACGCATGAAGTAAGAGAAAAAGTAAGAAAATATACGAGAGATGATAATATATTCTTACTATTGTGTATTATTGTAGTTAGTGTTTGGGCTTATAAAGAAGTCTAAAATATATTACTAAAGTGAGAAATAAAATACCTAGTTCCAACTAAAATTGAATATATAATTTTCTTTTTCAATCATTTAATGTTTTTGATGCCCGCCCCGACCAGCAAAAACTTCGGCTTCGCCTCAGTTTTGCAAAAGTTTGGCGGGCCCGCCCCCCTTCACCGCTCGGCTTCGCCTCGCAATGTTAATTAATTCAACGTACTTTCGGCTGGGGAACAAGAAAAATAGTATACGACCCCCGGCCAGAATGCTGAATTCTCTGACGTATGTGATATCAAAGCCTCGGCTTCCATATGACATCCGCCAGGAAATTCAACTTTCTGGCCTAGTGTCGTAATATACGTAATATACGACAGATTTTTGAAGGAAATTTAATGCTCTACAAAAAAAGTCTCTTAACATTTTTTGCTAAATTTATTCCTTCGAAAGTTATTCAAGTTTGAATTTGAGTCAAAACGGTTAATGTCCACTTTTGATTTCGACTGAGAGTGTCTGGGTAGAAGGTGGGTGATTACGCAGCGCGAGTATACCCAAAAGGGCGAGGTATCAGCCTCCCGTCAAACGGGAGTGGGCTTAACGGCCCCGTTTCTTTAATTAATTGTGGTTCCACGGTGGTTACACGGTGGCTTTGTGCCATTTTACCACCGTGGTTCCACGATGTTCCCACCGTTGTCCTACCGTATAACCACCGTGGTCCTACGGTATAACCACTGTGGACCTACCGAATATAAGCACCGTGTTAATTGTGTATAATTATATATTTATCCATTCATTCAACGAACTTGAATGTTACTTTTTAATTTTTTATATAATATTATGAATTTTATACAATTTTATATGATCATATAAAATTTTTAATAATTGAGTTCTAGCAAATTCTATCTAATAGCAATTTCTGAGTGAATATCATGCTATGCAGGTGTGTGAATCATAAAAGCTTGTGAAATAATTTAGATACGCCTATATAACGTAACATTATTCGAAAAAACTGATTTTATAATGATGCATAAATCTTCTAAATTGGATAATATTTTTTCATTTACCGCATTCATAAACGTTGTGAAGTATAAAAACCTTTTCAAAATTTTTGGAAATAGGCTAACAAGAACATTAGTCGGACAGTTGAGGGAATTTCGAAGTTTCAGTAATGAATTTAGTTATAAAAAACCGAGATGTTTACTTAAAAAATTTTTATTTAAGTTTCGAAAATTTCAATTTCTCATTTATACAACGGACCAAAACAAGTAGTTATTGTCTCGTTATTAGTGGGTATAACATTATTGGTCTCGTTACCATATGAACAATAATATAATTGAATACAACACAAATTAGAAAATCAATCATTTATTTTATGTCTCTAATTTTCTTAAGTTCAATTTTACCCAAATAAATACAATCAACATCGTCTTTCAAGTGGGAAATTAGGCACAGTGGATAACAGATCAAACTTTAAATTCGAAAGTCTCGGTATCGACCCTACAAGTCGGTGGGATTTTTCTTTTTTTCCGTAATAAAATTTGTCGATACATTATGGGGCCATGGTGGGAATACCGTGGAACCATGATGGGTACACCGTTTAATCACGGTGGGTTCACCGCAGGGCCACGGTGGGTTCACAGTGTAATCACCGTGTAATCATGGTGAGACCACGAAGGATACACCGTATAATCACGGTGGTTATACGGTACGTATACGGTGGTAAAATTGCACAACGGTGGATCCAATGAGATTCCATCGTGTTTTCACGGTGTTTCCATCGTGATTCAAAACCGTCAGAGAATTACCAAAAAGCCAAAAAAATAGGCGGCTAAAACAAGTATCTTACGATAAATCACTTTCACCTCAGACTTTTTCATCTTAATTCCTATCAATTGATAATGGCAAAATAATTGGCATTAGGTAGGTATATCATTTTTAACTGTGACAGTTTTCCAATCTATAATGCTACTGATTCAAAAATATATCATGTTAAAACCACCACACTAAGTAAGAAAAATCATGTATGAAGTATTACTTAAATATACACGCTTATTTGCTTTTGAAAACATTGAAAAATAATTCTTTGGATATAAAATGTATCTATTAATTCTAGATACAACTACAAGTTCTAATCCACAAAGCTCATTGAATGACGGCAAGCAAGAAACCATGACCTGGCTTAAACACGCAAATGACCTCGTTAAGTTGGCTGCCCAGAAACATAATAATAACCCGTGAAAAATGAAGCATACATATGAATGCTCCATGTATGGGCGTGTTTGAAAATTTGCCAGACATGGCCATATATGACCAAATATGCCCATATGTGATCATACATGACCATGTATGGCCATATATGACCATACATGGTCATGTATGTAAATTGGTCCGGTATGGCCATACATAGCTTGATAGGCCATATATGACTTGATATGACTATGTATAGAAGTTTTAACTAAATTAAAAACAAAATTTTTTAATTATTTTGGCGACGCAAAGATTATCAGATAAGCGAATAATTGAATTCCTAATCACATTGGAAACTTTTAATTCAGAGAAAAAACGCTAGACTTATTAATGACCTCACTCACTTCAGTAGGATTCGAACCCGGGACCTTCTATACGAGAGACCGACGCTTTGACGACTAGGCTATGCGACCGACAGTTACAACGGTTTGCTTGTGCTACGTAAGATTGAAAGAATATAATCACTTTCGAAAAATCAAAATATAATCATCAATATGCTGTTAGTGATATCAAACAAATTTCCTATTTTTTGTACACTACAACAACTTGTTTATAAGTAATTGTAATAGTCAGCTCAAATTTTTCATATAAAAAATCTGTATGTCTATATATGACCATATATGATGTTATGTGCACGAAAAATTTTTTTAAAATTATTATTATTATTAGTGATTGCCAAATATTACTAAAAAGTAACTCAGCTGATACCTCTTCATGAAATTTTAAAGATATCGAGCGATATTTAACAATTTATATTTTGACTTTAAATTTCAGCCATTTGATTTTCCATTTATATAACATGGGAAAAATTTAAGCTTCCCGCTAAGAAAATTGAAAATTTTCAAATATTCGGAAAGTTATTGGTTTCGGCCCGATTTTCGAAAATTGAATTTCTATCAGATCTTGGCGTGTTGAGGTTCTAGGAAGCTATTCTGACTAATTTCAAGATGATGTCCGAGTGTATGTATGTATGTGTGTATGTACGTACGTACGTATGTAAATATTTGTAACTCTTGAACTATTTTTTTGAATAACTTTTCATGTGCTCGATGAATTGATTTCAAAATCTAATCAGTTTCGAAACTTTATAAGCCGCGTCAAATGCCACCTCAACTATCAAAATCGGTTCATTCGTTCAAGAGAAACCGTTAACGAAAGAACTAAAAACAATTTTATTTAGTTTTTTTGAAATTTCTCAAAAATGACTCGTTAAATCAATTTCAAAATTTAATCAGCTTTAGAACTTGATAAAACGCGTCGATTGCCACCTTAACCGTCTCAAACGGTTAATTCGTTTGAAAGATATCGTTGATGAAAGAAATAGTGAAAAACGTTCTTTTTCGAACATCTACAAAAAAATTGAATCAATCGATTTCAAAATCTAATCAACTCCAGAACTCAATAAAACGCGTCGATTGCCACCTTAACCGTCTCGATCGGTCACCCTGATTAAAAACAATGATTAAAAATGATTTCACACGTTAAATGTCCATAAGAGACAGGATTAGAAATGATTTGAAGGATTAAAAAGTATTTAAAATGATTAAAAAACAAATCATTTTAAATACTTTTTAATCATTTTTTTTAATCAGGGCAATTCGTTTGAGATATATCGTTGGAGAAAAAATGGTAAACAACGTTTTTTTTTCGAAAACAACGGCATACAAAAGTATTTTCAAGCTCAAGGAGCTCGAAAATAGCCGGAAGTTTTAGGGCTGGCCTGCAGAGTCATCCGATACACCGATTTTTTTTATTCTTTTTGGATCACTAATAAATGACTTATATCATGACCAAGTAAAACAAACTCATTTGAACAATAATGGGTGCCCTAATGGGCATTATTTCATGAATGACTTTATCAAAACATTTTAATGTCTGCACATACCCATACATGGTTATATGTAAACATATGTATGGTCATGTATGAGCCATCTACGATTCGTTTTTCCCGGGTTGTTGAACATAATTGTGAATAAAAATTCAAAAAAACGCTTGTTCATTAATTATTTTCGATTCCTAAATTTTTAAACTTTAACATGCAACGTAACTGTTTAAGCTTGAAAAGGTGATAAAAAATAATTGCATTCAAGACTATTTTCGATGCAGGAAAAATTAATATTTGAACTCTAAAAATCGTAAGGTAAATTTATGATAAGTATTATAAAATTCATTATTTGGAATGTTAAAACTCCTTATATTGACTCACAAGTTTCGGGTTATAATTTCATACACGAATTTTTAAAGTTTTTTTTTCCAGGCAATACTATTTTCGAGCTCAAAGAGCTTGAAAACAGCGGGAGTTTGGGGGCCAACCGTTGCTCAGATTTTTTTTGGCTCTCAGATGAATTTTGAAATTATTTTTACGGAAATTTTCAATCCTGTTTTCCCCTATGCGCATCCAATTATTTGTAGGTTATATTGAATATAAATAAAACAAATATACGTTTTGATATCAATATTCATAAAACGTTTAAAAAATCACTTTCATTCTCGATAAGAGAACAGATTAATTTTTTTTTTGTATAGTTTTTTTATACATGCATCTCATTACTCCTCTGCGAAATTTATTTAACAAGCTCTTAAGTTTTTCTTCTAAGCTTTGATTATAGCGTGTACTCAATATAGAGATATCTGGTTGATCTTATAAAGACCTTTATTATGGTTATCACATACATCTTTAAGATCTCTATAAACTGACCTCTGAAAAAGAACATTTTATAGGTCACATTTAGATATCATAGAGAGGTTCATGCTGGATAGGAATTTATTTCCATTTTTTAGTTTAAGCAAAAGAAAAAAAGTAAAGATCTCGAAAACTTATGTCCAATCTTTCTGAATTTGCACTCAGTGAAAAATTTTTGTGTCAGCTCAGAGAACCCTGTTTAGAAAATCTCATAGAATCCAATAGATTCTCATACATTCCTATAGAGATTTTATAAGAATGAATGAGTTCTATGAGAAGTGCTATACTTAAAGATAGGGCCTTATACATACAGCTAGAAGAATCTTTCGGATTTTTCTAAGGTGGTTGTCGGGTGATGGGTATCGTGTCAGAAAGTTGTAAAATTTTGTATTTATTAAGGGTATTAAGACACAACTACCATTAAAATTTGAAGTCGATTGACCATCTCTAATTCGAGATATTTATAATCAAAGTTCGGATCCTTATCATTGCGAGCAATGAGGAGCATGTGTTTCAGCATTTCGTGTTAATGATTCTAATAAAAAAACTAACAGTCAGAAACTTTTGAAAAACTAATAGAAAATTAATAAATTTGTCCTGAAAATAAAAAAAAAAATCTGGGCGTCGGTTGACCCTGCGGGCCAGCCCCAAAACTTCCTGCTGTTTTCGAGCACAAGGAGCTTGAAAACATCACTGTGAATATATTTTCGAGCTCTTCTAGCTCGAAAATGCTATTACATAGAATCATTTTTTTATGAACTTTTCAAGCTCTGACAAGTTACGTTTTATGCCAGAATTTGAAAAGTTAAGAATCGAAAATCATTAATAAAGAAGCGGCTTTTAAATTTTTATAATCGATTATGTTCTCTGAAATAAATGTGTTCAGGCAGAAATCAATGTCAGTGATCAAAATCAAGATTTGAATGAGTTTTGACTTAGGTCAGAGCAATAATATATGGAATATCCGAGAAAAACATTAAAGACTGGATTTTTTTAATTTTTTGCTGACAATATGTTTAAAACTAAGGAACCAGTTATATGACATTATCTGATGATCGGAAGAGACTATAAAAAGAAAGAGTTGGTATGATTTCAGACACATTTTAGCACATTATATATTGATTTATCTGGAAAAAATAACATTTCATGTTATTTTTTTAACTTTTCAGCGCCGATATCTTTTAAACTAATCAACCGATTTTGGCGTTTGAGGCGGCAATCAGCGCGTTTTCTTGAATTCTAGATCTGATTAAATTTTGAAATTGATCGGATGAGTCACTTCAAAGATAATCGAAAAAAACCTTTTTTTATCATTTATTTCGCCAACGATATCTCTCGAACAAATTAACCGATTGAGATGGTTGAGGTGGCATTCGACGCGGCTTATAAAGTTCTAGAGCTGATTAGATATTGAAGTCGATCGTTCAAGTCGTTTCTGAGAAAGCACTAAATAACTAAAAAAAAAAATTTTTTTTTTTCGTAATTCGCCAATATTTTCGAGTCTACTCGATCAAATGATCTGAAATTTTCAGGAAAGTTGAGGGCCAACAAGCTCTTTCGATTGCCACCTCAACCATCCAAATCGATTTATTAGTTAAAAAGTTACAAAGTGTTTACACACAAACACACACACACACACATACATACATACACGGAGAGAAAAATATCGCCAGAATGACTATCCAATGTATCCTCAAACGACGTATCGTCAGAATAACGATCCGTATACCTAATTTAGGAATACTCTCATATTAATTTAATAATCTATAGTATCGTTAAAATAAAGATACGTATTTGGGTTAGGTTAAGTATTCGTTTATTTAATTTAACAATACGACGAATAGCCTTTGTAACTATATGTAGTTTCGTTGATATAGGTATCTGTATCGCTAGCGTGAGGATCCGTATAGCTAAATTGGCTATACGTATCGTCATTCTCGGTTGCCGGATGCCTAAATACAGAGTTTGCGCAATAGTCATCTCAGCGATTCATAAAATGCCTAAAATAAGGATACGGATCGTCATTTTGACGATCCACTGTGAGAATACTCTGTATAGCTGAATTGGCTATACGGCGTATCGTTAAGTAAGATGACTATACAGCGTATAGCCAGAATAGCGATACGTATACTTAATCTGGCGATATTTTTCTCTCCGTGTACACTCGGACATCATTCTGAAAATAGTCAGAATAGCTTCCTAGGACCTCCAAACGTCGACATCTGATAAAAACTCGACTTTCGAAAATCGGGGTGAAAACAATAACTTCCCAATTTTTCGAAAATCGTCGATTTTCTTAGCGGGAAGTTAAAAAATAAAAAGTATTCACCATCTCATTGTTAAGATATAGCAACGCAAAGTCCAACAATAAATGAAAAAATATACATGTCGGTAAATTGGAAAAAAACAATCTGACAACGCTGTACGTGAGTATGCACAGTACTTTTTGAGCGGTAAATGTAAACAGATATTTAGTATACTCTTCAGCAACTGGTAGAACAGATGCGACGTTGTCAAATAATAATTTAAGAAAGTGTTCAACAGAATTTGTGTATCCGTATATATAAGTAGTGTGTAGGTAAACTTCTCGCGGGTACAGTATCAAACAAAAGCTATGTCTCGTTTCAACTACCACCGAACCTACTATTACCGCGCATATGGCTCATTATTTTTTGACAATATTGTAACAGGACAACTATCTTGAGCAGGGAATCGACCGCATCCTGAATATTTTTCAAACAAGTATTGATTTGACAATTTTTATAAATTTTATTACAAACATAGGTAGCAATTTTTGTAATTACGTAATTCCCATGAGCAATCGTTCAATAATGAGCGAAATTACTTGTTCTGCTTTTCATTACATATAGCAAAATGGTTTTTAATACGTTACGCCGATCGCTGCTTGTTTTGAGAAAAAATTGCATTAAATCAATATCTTTCTTTTATGTTATGAATTAAATGTGAAAATAGTTTGTTTTCTTTTTTGTGTGTTAGTGAAAGTAAATTAGTAAAAAAATAATAAAAATCGTAAAAACAAAATATTTCATTTATTCACTGCCGTGATAATTCCAAAAAATGGGATATAGGCTTAAAGTGATTCGAAGTGTGTGAGCTTTTAAATATTATTTGAGCTGAATTATTCTAATCATCATTCTGCTAATTACTCGTTAATACAATAACAGTATTATGATAAAGAATACATTTCATTATACATTTGCTGTATTCAGGAATAGTAAGACAAGTCGAGTTGTTTTCTTTATCATCCTTAAGTGGACAATACGATACTATCGTTATTGTACTTGCACAGTAAATAGAAAATTTGTGTGCTTTTTTCCTTTGAGCTGATAACAATTTAAAAAAATAAAATAAAAACGTAGATTTCTAGATTATAGTCTAATGCACCGATCCTCTCGTTCTTTGTTTGGCGTTTGGATTTTCGTATGAGAAAAATGTGTAAACAAAAGTAAATATCTACCGTAATTAACGAAATTCGAGTCAGATACAATTACATAGACATGCCGCTACAGTAATCCAGCCACAAGCTAATCGTCAATTTAATCCTATTAAAAACGTCAGAACAAATAGCTAAGAAGTGTTCTAACAATAGCCAGATGACATAAATAACAGCTTAGCACTTTTATAAGCATTCGACTAAGAGCACGTTGATAGTTTTGACAGTTTTATTTTATTTTTTTTTTATCTTCATCATCAGTAATAGCAGCACGCTTTAACCCTCGAGGCTCTTAGCTCGTTAAAGCCCTTGGGCTCGCGTGCAAACTCAAGTCGCACTTGCCCTTTATGATATAAAGTCACCTGCATCTTAAGAATACTCCAATCAAGAATAGCCGATTGGCTTTCTTGTTGAATTGTAACACCATAAGGTAGATCCACAAATTTAACGTATATTATATTACTATAAAATAAATTCTTAATATTTCACACTACCTGATAATGAACTTATAGAACTGCATTCTGTTTTCACGTCTCGATAGTCATCAGCTTGAACTCTCATCCGTTGGAGAAGTCCACAGTCTGGTTTTTGATGTAATTGAGTCTGTATCTGGGCTGCAGCAGCAGCAATAGCCAAACCAGCTGGACTAGAAACGTGAGTAGGATGTGGCGGACTTCCATTAGTGGGTGCAGCTGCTGAAGTTGTGGACAGCATAGAACCAGTTGAACAATTACCGTTGTTATACTGCAATTGTAAGCCGAGCTCTCGTGCTTCACTTTCTTCTTGCGCTTGTTGTCTTCTCAAGGCAACCTGTCAAGCATAAATCAACTAATATATTAATACTTCATCACCATATTAACGTAGATATTATGAGTGTAAAGTGTGAGATCCATATAAAAAAAAGACCTAGTGGCATATATGGATCTGATCATAAAATCTTATCGTCGGTATGAATGCTCGATTACACCTTACCTAACGTATCAATATCCTACGGTGTCGGTTATCAGTAATAGAATGGAAAAAAAAACGGGATGTATATATTGTCACAAAGTAGAGTCTTTTGAAAAACTACAAGCATGAGGGTTGGAATACAGTATGTAGCACCGTGAAATATATCAAAGTAATGTTAGTTACAATAAGAACTTTGGTAATATGACACTATAGGGCAGTTATATTTTTCGCTGTACAATATACCTGCCCCCCCCCCCCCCCCCGCCTCTCTCTCTCTCTCTCTCTCGCTCTCTCTCTCTCACTCTCTTTCTATCAAGTACCAAGTAATAAATCTCTCAACTATCAAGTATCTTGTAAGAAATTAAGTGAACACGCAGGAATCAAGTCTTGATAAGTGATTAAATGCATTTAATATATTTTAATATCAAATAATAATGACAATTATTATTATTATAAATGCATCACTGATATTGTTTATTACCAAATGTATGATAAAAAAAATCTGGAAAACGATTGACCCTGTGGGCTAGCCTTAAAACTTGATATTTTTGAACTCTTCAAACTCGAAAATAGTGATGTCGCGCCATCAATTGCAAAAACTCAACAAATAAACAATAACGAAGAAAGATGAAGTAAATCGTTCTTTTTTAACTTCCCGCTCAGAAAATCGACGATTTTCAAAAAATTCGGGAAGTTATTGATTTCACCCCGATTTTCGGAAATCGAGTTTTCATCAGATGTCAACGTTTTGAGGTCCTGGGAAGCTATTCTGACTATGTTCAGGATGATGCCCGAGTGTCTGTATATATATACACTGTAAAAAGAGCGGTGTTAAAAATGGACTCATTTTAACTCCGCCCAGTGTTAAAATAAAATTACACCGGTGTAGGAAGAGTAATTCACCGGTGTTAAATCGGGGTAACCGGTGTAAAAGCGGAGTAAAAGCGGGATAACCGGTGTAAAAACGGAGTAATATCGGTGTAAAAGTGGGGTTACCGGTGTAAAAGCGGAGTAATACCGGTGTAAAAGCTGGGTAAACTGCGTCCGCTTGGAGTATTAACTTTAAATATTATAAAACACAAAAAATGTCAGTTCTTTATGAAAATTAATAAAGAATATCACTTATTAACAAGTATAGTGATCGAGTAAGTAAAAATATTCACAAAGTAAAATATTTTAACACTGGTAATGAATATCTACACCGGCGGCGGCGTTATTTTAACACCGGTCTAGAATATTTACACCGGCAGTGGTGTTATTTCAACACGGGAGATTTTTTTTTAACACCGGTACAGAATATTTACACCGGAGGCGGCGTTATTTTCACACCGCTTTCGGTGTTGAAATTTAACACCGCCGATTTTAACACCTACACCGCTTGGACTTACCCCGGTGATTTTTTACAGTGTATATATATATATATATATATATATATATATATATATATGGTTGCGTAACAACATATCCGCGGACAAAATATCCGCGACAAAATATCCGCGACAAAATATCCGCAGACAAAATAACCACACGACAAAATAACCACACGACAAAATATCCGCGGAAAAAATATCTACGGACAGAATATCCTCAAAATGACGATATTAAAGGTGTGAAACATAGCGCTGTTTTTTCACGAATTTTGTATGTTTGCAATTTGAAAAATAAACTCATACATAAAATAGTGTAAAAGATAACGCCCTTTTTTCACAAATTTTTTGTGTGACCACACATCTGACCACACGACAAAATATCCGCAGACAAAATAAATATACTAGATGTCGCAACTTGTGATTTTTAATTAAGGGTAATTCATTTTATCGACATATATTTGATCTATTGAATTTTCATCAATTAAATATTTTTACGGATATTTTGTCTGTGGATATTATTTCCGCGGATATTTTGTCGTGTGGTTATTTTGTCGTATGGGTATTTTGTCTGCGGATATTTTTTTGCGGATATTTTGTCCGCGGATATTTAAGCGTGTCACCATATATATATATATATATATATTAAGGTGCTTCATCTCGGAGCCAGATTTTTTTTTTCAAGTGCACGTGGAAAAAACCATAGTTCAACACAAAAAAAAAATTTTCGCGCATGAAAAAAAAAAAATGTCGATTACAGACCTACTAGCTCATTGAAAAATTCGATTTTCCCATTTAAATAACATGGCAAAATTTTTTTTTTAGCTTTAAGTATTTTTAACCTCGTTAACAAATCAATAAATCAAATAGACTAATACATATTTTTGTAGGAAATTGAACGCTCTACAAAAAATGTCTCCTATCATTTTTCGATAAATCCTTTTGTTTCAAAGTTATTAGGGATCGAAGTAAAGTTAGAGATCGTTTTACTTTTCCGATGAAACTATCAGACTAATCATAAAATGTTATAGGGTCTTTTTGGTTGACAATTTTATTTCCTACAAATTATCATCAGTAAAGTTTTTTCAAATTCCGCATTGTTTTCTAGTTATTTTCATTTTAATTTCAAGCTCTGAAAA
This sequence comes from Microplitis mediator, assembly GCF_029852145.1. NCBI lineage: Eukaryota > Metazoa > Arthropoda > Insecta > Hymenoptera > Braconidae > Microplitis > Microplitis mediator. Next base: position 9,575,628 of record NC_079971.1, read on the forward strand.
AAGTGGTTCTGATCGATTTCAAGAGCTCGACATTGAAAGGAAAATAACTAGAAAACAATGCAGAATTTGAAAAAACTTTACTGATTATAATTTGTAGAGAATAAAATTGTCAGCAAAAAAGACCTCATAGAATTTTATGATAAGTCTGATAGTTTCACCGAAAAAGTAAAAAGATCTACAACTTTACTTTGAGCTCTAATAACTTTGAAACCGAGGGATTTATCGAAAAATGATAAGAGACCTTTTTTGTAGAGCGTTCAATTTCCTACAAAAATATATATTGTTCTCGTCAATCTATTGATTTATTAACGAGGCTAAAAATACTTAAAGCTTAAAAAAAAAATTTTCCCATGTTATTTAAATGGGAAAACCGAATTTTTCAATGAGCTAGCCCGTGTAAAAAAAATTTTTGTTCCTAATAAATTCAAATCTGAATTTCATCACGAAATTTAGATCGTGACACAAATATGACTTTCATCATGATTTTGCTCCCACAATTTTTCGTCTAGTAAATCCGTATCACTTCTAAAAATTTATTATTACGTCTTTGAATTGAACTTAGAATGACTTCAATAGAAACGACTGAATTTTTACTATATTAAACACTTTGTCAAATTTATCGACTCAGAAATTACCAATCAATTTCTTCTATCAAGTACTCGATTGTAAAATTAATTTAGTGAATGAACTTCGGATCACTTGGATAAAAATTTGACTGAGTCATAATTTTGTCGTGATTAAAATTGTTGATACAAATTCATGACGAAAGTCATATTTGTGTCACGATCTGAGTTTTGTGATGAAATTTAGATCTAAATTCATTATGAATAAAAATTTTTTTACACGGGTGGTCTGTAATCGACATAGAATTTTTTTTCATGCGCGAAAACTTTTTTTTTGTGTTGAACTATGGTTTTTTTCACATGCACTTGAAAAAAAAAAATCTGGCTCCGAAATGAAGCACCCTAATATATATATATATATATATATATATATATATATAGGGGAATGGGGGGGCAAAAGGGGGTAGGGTAGGCAAAACGGGGTACCCCCAAAATTTTATAAAAAACAATTTTATTTTTTAAATGGTTTTTAAACATTCCAAAATCACTTCTGTAAATATAATTGAGCGTTACTTTGAATTTTTTTGGTAAACTCTTTCAAAAATCAATTGTCAGTTGAAAAATATTAATGATGTTTGTTTTATGATAAAAACTATTAAAAATTTTTTTTCTTCTTTTGTATCCAATAAACATGTAAAATGTAATTTTTCTTCATGTAAATTACTTAAAAAAAAATTCAACTCAATCAAATTTGTTTAAAGTCCAGAAATTTTTTTTTTTTTACCTTTTTTAGGGGGTACCCCACTTTGGCCGCAGAAATGAAAAATTTTTTTTTTCAACGGTAACTTAAAATTTTTTCTATTTACTTTGAATATCATTAAAATAAAAAAGATTTAGCGTATTTGAGTCCTCGAAAACTTGGTATTTCTTTAAGTACCCCCTTTTGCCCCTCCCTCTCTTATATACATGTGTGTGTGCGTGTGTGTGTGTTTGTGTGTGTGTGGATATTTTTGAACGATCGACTTAAAAATCTAATCAGCTCTAGAATTCAATAAAATGGCCACCTCAAACGTCAAAATCGGTTAATTAATTTAAAAGATATCGGCGTTAAAAAGTTTAAAATTACCTTTTTTGTTATTTTTTCCGAATAAATCAAAATATAATGTACTAAATGTGTCTGAAATCATAACAACTTTTCCTCTTTCGATCATCAAATAATATCATCTAACTTGTTTCTTAGTTTAAATCACATTATCAGCAAAAAATTAAAAAAACACAGTTTTTAATATTTTTCTCGAATATTTGATATAATTTCGCTCTGAACTAAGTCAAAACTCATTCAAATCTTGATTTTGATCACTGAAATTGATTTTTGCCTCAACACATTTATTTCATTGAACATAAGTAGGAATAAAAATTTAAAAACCGCTTCTTCATTAATTATTGTCGATTCTTAACTTGTCAAACTTTAGCAAACAACGTAACTTGTTCGAGCGTGAAAAGCTAATACAAAATAATCGCAAGCAAAAGCATTTTCGAGCTTGAAGAGCTCGAAAATATATTCACAGTCCTTGAGCTCGAAAACGCATTTGACGCATTTTTTTTTACCACTGACGTTCAAAGAAAAATTTCCATCAATTAGCTCAATAATTTGAATTTTATTAGAAAAATACATTCTTTCGCAATTCTTTTGACAACGATATTTCTTAAACAAATAAACCGATTTTTATACTTGAGATGGCATTCGACGGTGCTTATAAAGCCTTAGAGGTGATTAGATTTGAGTATCGATCCATTGAGTACACTACAAGGTATACAAAAGAAACCTTTCAACCAAATTTTATTTTTGAAATATCCATGATCGTACCGTACCGTTTATGCTCGATTTCTCAAAAATTGTTGAAATCAATGAGCCACTTTAAACGTGACCTCAAAAAGTTTCAATGTCTCTGAGTTTTAAGATAATAATATGATTTAGTACAATATGAATAATAGAGTCAATCATTTGATTGATGTCTCTACATAGCATAAGCTCGTTTGTATCGAAATAAATATAATGAATACCAGCCAAACACTCACGTCGCTCAGCACTGTGCTCAATGGCTCAGACTTCAAACCCAAAATGTTCGCGATTGAGTTTAGCAAGCGCCGCAATTTTGATCAATTACAACGACTAATTAGAGGTTCGTGAAACTATCGTCAACACTTAAACTACCTGAATATCTAACTGTAACCATTTTCTATCTTTTTCAACAATAATTTTTGTACTTAAAAACATTGTGAGAAAACCGTGAAAATGGGTCTTTAATATAGTAAAAACATGGTGTGAATCTAGTTTCACAACTGCAGAAAAAATACCTTGCTTCTACTGTATTTCAACCGTGTTTTCACAGTAGTTTTACGGTGGTTCCGTGGTTTTACTAAAACCGCAAAAGGGTGCTAGTGAGTACAGTAAAAAGTAAACTACACCATAGACCCTCCGTCCCACATACACACACGCTGAAATCAGTAAAGCTACCAGATATAAAGTCACCCGTATAATTTTTAATTATAATAATTGTCCGTACGATAAAAATAATAGAGGATTACTTCTTAAACCAGTCTAAAAAGAGAGAAATTTCTAGTGTACTAAAGTTAACTGACGCATGATTCTCATCTGATTCTCATAAATTGTCAATGAGATTTTAAAAATAAATGAGTACTATGAAAAAGCGGTATACTCAAGTATAAGCTTTATATACATACAACTGTAAGAATCTATCACTTTTTTTTGTTTGAGCAGGGTAGACTTGACTTCTAGTTCAGGCCATCAACATTTCGTTTTAAACAAATTTTCAACTTTTTGAACCAAAACAATACTGTCTTAATTTGAAAAAATAATATTATTCGGATAAATATCTCAACATCTTGTCACCAGAGTACAATCTCTAACTTTCAGATAATATACCATTTTCGTTTCAAAACTTGCAATTGTTTTTTTCGAGAATGAATATTTTTCAACGAAGATTCCTATACTATTATTTTTAGCAATATCATCATGTGGACTTATTTAATATGTAACGGGGTAAATTGGTCAACTATTACTGAATGCGTCTGAATAGCAGGTTAAAGGAGAGTTTTAGTGTTTTGGAAAAGACGAGGATTTGATCCGAGAGGGAAGTTAACACGAAGAAAATAACTTGAGACAACTCGGTTACACGAGACATACACGGTCCAGAATCAACTACACGGACGAGAAAGAACAAAACATGGACCAGGACAACTCATACAGGACAAACGGCGTAAAATGAAATCAACATAAATCGTGATAGGTATTTCGTAAAATATTCCAGGCACAGAGGCCGGAATATTTTTTAATTAAAATACGTAAATAAACGTCGTGTCCGCGGAGTATTGTCGTGTCAATTATCGTGTAATAAAATAATCAAAAACCGAACTCAATAAAACTAGTTTCATTATATCCAGGCAGGAAGGCCGCATTTACTACGCAGCAGAAGTTTCCAGGCAGGTCGTATAAACCACGTGCCAGAAAAATTCTTCCAGAACTTTCCAGGCAGTTAGTGGAAGCCACGCACCGGAAATATTCATGCGAACCTAGTCTCAGATCTAGTCATATATAATTAAGTCTAAGCATTAAGCTTAGAATAAATTAATTATAATTGAATTAAACAATTAAGATGAAAAAATCAATTAATAATTTATTAACGAGAAAAGTGGCATAGAGTCGAACGTGATAAAGTGATTCTGGGTTGAATTGTGAAGTCGGCTGAAACAAACTTATGAATTTATTTAATATACCCTGATTAGAAAATACGATTAATGACGATTAAAAATGTTTTAATCGTTTTGAATCGTCTTGAATCGTCAATTGATGATTAAAAACGATTAAATTTTTAAATTTTACGATTAAAGACGATTCATGACGATTAAAAATTTCAAATTGTCATGAATCGTCTTAAATCGTAAAACAATATTGCAATTTCTGGTCCCACATGAAGATTAAAAACGATTTAAGACGATTTGAAATTTTAATTGTCGTTAATCGTTTTTAATCGTAAAATAATAAATCTTCTTTTGACGATTAGGGATGATTATAAGTCAAAAACCATGACGATTATGACTATCAAAGACGATTAATAACGATTAAATTTTTAATTGTTCTTAATCGTCACAAATCGTATTTTATAACCAAGGGTTGTATGACTTACATCAACCATACCACGAGATAACATTTCATATTGTACCGAAATATTAAATATTCCCATAAAAACTATATCACTATAGCTATTAAATAATTTAATATTTTCACTACCCGATGAAAAAAGATTTTATACAATTGTATAGAATTATATATCAATTATATATGGACTATATATAATTATATATAGACTATATATAATTGGATAGAAAAAATGACCCGATCCAATTGTATACAACTGTATAGAAATTGTATACAATTTTATACAAATTGTATACAATTCTATATAATTATATACAATTCTATATATTGTAATTATATAGAATTGCATATAATTATATAGAATTGTATATAATTTGTATAAAATTTTATATAATTATAAAGACTTGTATACAATTTGTATAGAATTGTATACAATTTCTATACAGTTGTATACAATTGGATCGGGCCATTTTTTGAATATAATTTTATACAATTGTATAAAATCTTTTTTCATCGGGTACATATCGAATATATATGAAATTATAATTTAATGAGTTACTAAAACATTTTATAAATAAGAACATAATATTTTAAATTTAATTATTAAGATCTGAATCAATTATTAGTGAAGTAATTATGTTTTTAATTAACAGTCATTTTTATAAAAGATAAATTTTATAAAAGATAAAAAAAAAAAATAATAAAATCCGCGTTACTCCAAACCCTATTTAGAAAATTTCATAGAATCCAATAGATTCTCATAAATTCCAATAGAGATTTTATAAGAATAAATGAGTTCTATGAGAAGTGCTACATTAAAGTATATGGTATTCTACATATAGCTATAAGAATCTATCGGATTTTTTAAGCAGGGAAATCACTCCACCCATAAAAAATCCCTATTAACTCTGCATGCGGAGTGATTTTTTTTTAAGCTCCGGAGCTCTGAATGACGAAGTGAATTCGGATTGATATAAAATCCGTATTCACTCCGGATTCAGTCCTGATTTTATACAGTGTATAAGATAAATATTAAAAGTTATTGTCCGTGCAGGAAAAATTGATATTTGAACTTTAAAAATCGTAAGCTTAGCATTCAAAATTTATGGCACGTATTATAAAATTTATGGTTTGGAGTATTAAAATTCCCTGCATTGTTACTCAGGTTCCGGTTTATAATTTTCTACACTAATTTTTAAAGTTTCTTTTTTCCCGTGTAATTTATGAAATAAGCATAAATGAATACTTGCCAACTTTATTTGAATCAACTATTTTCTTTATTATAGGACTTCAAACATTACAGATTTAATTTTGTGAGATCGCAATTAAATGCTTTTTTTCAGAAACCTCAAAAGATTTAAATGCAATATTTTAGAAAAGAATCTCATGGGTTAACGGAAACTTCTCTGAATTAAAAATGTATAAAGAAGAAAGGGTAATGTTTATTCACTATTATCTGAATGATGTTGCACGGGGAATTCTATTACCCCCTTGCAGAATGGTTAAACCGATTCAAAGGGGTTTAATGTGGATTCAATTAAGATTTGATTTTAATGAATGTTAAATAGCATTGATTTCAAGAATTGAAACCTATAAATTAAAAACAGAAATTCAGAGTTTAAAACTCATATAAATAAAACCGATTTCCTTTGTTTCATAACTCTTCGAGTTAATCCTATTGATCAAAATATCTATCTCAAGTCTTATATTTATTGTAAGTTATATTTCGTTGGTCAACTTATTTGAATGAATTTCTTTTTTTTCTCAAGAATTTAATTGATATAAGGTTAAAATATATGAGTGTTCTCTTAAAATATACTTAAGACAATGAAAAAAAGAACAGGGTGAACGTACAGCTTTTCAAATTTCCAACAGTAAAAATTATTATTTTCAATTGTATAGTTTCATTGGCAGGATGATATTTTTTAGACTGACTATAGTAAAAACTAAAACTTAGACCATAAATTTCAAAGTTTCAAACAATAAAAATCTCCAAGTCAATATATATAATTTCGTAGACCATCGTAATTTTATCTTATGCAACCATAGTTATAATTTTTGTGCTAAACCCTCATTTTTATTATTTCAAATAATAAAAATTTATTTTTTGGTTTTATTCTATATTTGTTTATTTTGAATTATTTATTTCCGGCTTTTACCGTTGTTCTCGTAGTACAATTTATACAATTCATTTTTATCCGTATGTTAATATATGTCCGAGCTCATTAAGCTCAATAACACCTTCAAGTATTCTTATATTTAATCAATAATGATCGTTTTTTCATGTTTTGTCTATGATTATGCTCGATAAATTCAATGTTTCTGAATCGAAATTCATAGAAATGATTGATATGGAAGACCCTAATTAAAAATTCCGATTGAAACCACTGAATTCCGATATTGAATCCGATTGGTTTCGAATGAAACCCGATAGACTTTCAATCGGAATTCATTGGTTTCAATCGGAATTTTTAATCAGGAGAGTTACGTGAACTTTTAATCAAACCAGCGAGTTTACATATGAAACATCCAAAAAAAATGTTAGAATATATAAACAGTGATTTTTCAAAAATTTTGTTGGTGATATTATTTAAACTAACGGACCGATTGCAATAAATTATGTAGCGATCATCGAAGACTATAAAAACAAAAAGCAGCTATAATTTTTGGAACATGATGAATAACATAATGCGTGATCCGGAAAAAATGAAATAGACTGTTATTTTTTCAATTTTTCATCGCCGATATCTTACGAACTAATCAACCGATTTTCGAAAATCGGGGTGAAAACAGTAACTTCAATAACACCAATTGATTATAATAAAAAATTTTATAAAGCAATTGCTTAATTAATAATTTTGTTAACTAAAAAAAAAAAATAAGGGAAATGAAAAAAGATATTAGTAAAAATTAGAAAAAAATTCTTGCATTGAGAAAAAAATTTGTTTTTATAAGAAAATGAAATTCTTCATAGGTATGATAAAAATATAATATATATTAATTTTGCCGAGAGCTTCTTCTATAAGCGAAAAAATTTTTAAATTTAATTATTTAGTTGTCTAATTTAATATTTACTATGACCAACATCGATGAATAACTTAAGAGTTTATTAAAAACATGATTTCTAATAAGCCACCGTGGTTGAGCGTGTTTATGCGTACCCTGGCGGTTTAGAATCACGGTGGAAACACGGCGGGTTTGTTTCATTCTACCACTGTGATTACGCGGTGTATCCACCGTGATTCCACGGTGGCTTTACCACCGTGTATACACGGTGTTTCTACGGTGATTACGCGGTGGATACACTGTGGAACCACGGTGGTGAAATGGCACAAAGCCACCGTGGAATCACGGTGGATCCACCGCGTAATCACAGTGGATACTGTGTATACACGGTGGTAAAATGGAACTAACCCACCATGTAACCTCGGTGTTTACACTTCCACGGTGTTTCCACCGTGATTCAAATCTGCGAGGGTAGGTCATAAGTCTCGCGTAATTGGTTTAGGTTCGAATCTTAGGTAGAGTATAAAGTTACATATGTATAAAAAAAGAATGTTTGTCCAGCTTTGTGTGGACTGCGGACTATCTTAGAGTGAATATTAATTAATACTCACTCTAAGATAGTCCGCAGTCCAACCAAAGTTTCTTACGAAAATAACATGGGGAAATTTTTATCGTTCTTTAAAATTTTATAACTCGGGGACAGCTAATTCTAAAATAATAAAACATACAAATTTTTATGGAAATTTTAACGCTCTACAAAAAAGGTCCCTTTTGATTTTTTGCTATGTCTATTTGTTCAAAAGTTATTAGAACTAAAAGTTTAATTTTCATATAATTGTCAATATTATCAAGTATTTTTATAAGATATCAACTGGCGTTATATAATTGAGCTTGATCAGTAGAGCTCGTTTGGAGATATTCCAAAAATAAAATTTTTTCAAAAACGTTTTTTTTTGGATATCTTGTAAAGTGCTCGATGGATTGATTCCAAAATCTAATCAGCTCTGAAACTTTACAATCCGCGTCAAATGCCACCTCCAACCATCAAAATCGGCTCATTCATTCAAGAAAAACCGTTGTCGAAAGAATTAAAAAAGAAATTTGTTATTAGGGGGGCATCCATGAATTACGTGAGCGATTTTTCGATCAGTTTAGACTCTCCCCCCCCCCCCCCCCCTTAGGTGAGATTTAGTGAGATTTGTCTGGACCACCCCCCCTCACCTTACGTGAGATTGACGCTAAAAACATTTTAAACTAAACTAATTTTTACTATTCGGGAAAATAATAAACCGTTCAGGTATACTATAGTTAATTTATTTAAATTAAATGAAATTCAAAGGAAAAAAACAGATAAAAAAAACACTTTTTTAAAATTTTCACTCAATCCATGGAGACTCGTGCCCTTTTTCGATTGAAATAATAATTTTCAATAGCTATGAGATTTATTTTAGCGGGCAAAATAAACACTCAAAATAATTTTTGTTTAATATCTGTAACATTTTATACTTTCTGAGCTCACGTAATTACTGGATGTCCCCTTAGTATCTTTGAAATTCCTCAAAAACGACTCGATAAATCAATTCCAAAATCTGATCAGCTTCAGAATTCAATAAAACGCGTTGATTGCCACCTCAACTGTCTCAATCGGTCAATTCGTTTAAGAGATATCGTTGAAGAAAAAATGGTAAAAAACGTTTTTTTTGTCGAAAAGAACGGCATAAAAAAGTATTTTCGAGCTCGAAAATCTATTCACTAGGGTGGGTTGAAAAAAAACTTTTTTTTTTGTTTTTCTTAGCATGGGGATAGAATTTGTACCTTATAAAAAAAAAAAAAATTTTCAAGAAAAAAAAATTTTTTTACTCAATATTTTGAGGTGGCCCACTCGTTTTTTAAATAAATAGTTGATTGAACGGGGTAGTCCCAACGAAAAAAATTTTTTTTTGTCTTAAATCGTGGAAAACATCTAATAATTGTCGAATGTGATTTTTTTTTACTTCACTTTCATTTTAATTCAAAAGAAAATGCTTTTCATTTTTGGATTTTTTACTTAAATTACAAAAATAATAGGAAAAAATTTTTTTCAATTTCTGACTTTCAATTAGCTTTCAAGGGGACACCCTACAGATTCTAGAACACCATGTAATTTTTTTCGTTGGGACTACCCCGTTTGATCAATTATTTATTTTAAAAACGAGTGGGCCACCTCAAAATGTTGAGTAAAAAAATTTTTTTTTTCTTGAAAATTTGTTTTTTTTTATAATGTACAAATTCTACCCCCATGCTAAGAAAAACAAAAAAAAAGTTTTTTTTCAACCCACCCTACTATTCACAACAATTTTTTTGAGCTCAAGGATCTTGAAAGGAGCGGAAAGTTTTGGGGCTGGCCTGCAGGGTCAACTGACGCCCAGATTTTTTTTCTGTTCAATCCCATCATCTTCAAAGTTTCTGTAAAGTATAAAAAAAATTTTCGCCAAATGCCAGCCTAATATTTCAATTCTACGAAGCGCTTAATCATTTTTTATTTTTCCATATAAATATATTTTTGATAAACTCTTAACACTTGAATGTTTTTGATAAACTTAACCGTTCAAGAGATATTTGAGCGCTAAGTTAAAAGAAAACTTTCACAAACCAACTCAAAATATCGCTCATGATATAAAAAATTCCTTATATTTCGAGCGCAAATATCTCTTAAACGGTTGAGTTTATTGATAAAATCTAAGATAACTTTTTTGTAGACCGGTAAATTTACGACGAATAACCGTTAAAAGCCTAATGATATATATCTTTGCTAGAGAGTTATAGAATTTTAATCGAAAAACATTATTTTTTAAATATATTAACTTTGAGATTCGATATCCATTCAATTCTTGGATTTACGAAAAAAGTGTAAGAAATCTTTCTCAAAAAGCGGTAAATTTTCTACAAGAAAGTTTATAGCACTTTATTCTATATCTATGTGTTAGACAGTTATAAAACAAAAACGCCAATTTTCTTAAATGAATTTGACCTTCAATATCTCTTAAATGGTTAGATTCACGAAAAACCATAAGAGACCTTTTTTGAAGAGCGGTAAATTTCCTACAAAAATATGTATTAATAGCCATAGCTAAACACTCATTTTTAAGCGAGTAATAAAATTTTTGTCATTGTACTAAAATGAGAAAGTATCATTACATAGGCAGGGTTAAACGACATTAGAATAAACTTTCATTTTTTTTTAATTATTTTTCGATCACAAAGAAATGATTTATATAATGGCCAAGTAAAAAAATCTAATTTGGGAAATACCGGACACCCTAATATATAAGATTCGATGCGCCTTGTAATGACGATAGTGTTTCAATTCTTAATGGCTTAGAATGAAACTTGACATACTTATTTTTTGGTTGAAAGTTAAGGTCAAGTTCGAAAATATAGCCAATTGGTCGATTGGGTTAAAAGAAGTGGCCGTTTAAAAGATTTTAAACTTTCTAAAAAATCATCTTCTGTCTATTGATCTTGAAATAACTTTTGAACCAAAAGTATACTAGCTCGTTCCTAATAAATGTATCTTAAAGCTCATTTGGTTAACTTCAATTTCCTCTATTTAAATGATCGTTCAAAAATTTTTTTTCAATAGACCAATGGATTCTAAAATTTCAAAAAATATCGGAAAAACGATTTTTGCGACTTTCATCGAATTTTAATATCTTCTGAATGTTACGATACAACTAAATGACATTAACTGCGTGTTGTAGCTAATGGAATAAGCTTCAAATTACACTGTTGCGACTTCATTTAAAGATTTATCTTCGTTTATTGCGACGTTGTAAAAGCAACTATATGATTTGCAAAGAAAATATTGAGAATTATGGCCAAGCTAATGCCCACAATTTAGAAGAGGATCTATGGAAATATTGCCATATCTTTGGTTTGAAAGCTTGATTGAATTCAAAAATGTGCCGAATCGGTCGATTATTCAAGAATTATATGTACTTGAAATTTTCCAAATTTTGGAAAAAAAATCACATTCTGCTGTTTCATCTATAAAGAATGTTGAAACCAAAACTCACAGTGCATCATTATTCAAGATTTAAAGCTTTTTTCACTAGATTCAATTTCTATTACTCGCGAAACTTGCAATTTGGACGATTTATTTATATTTAATACTATTGAAAATACATTGAATTGACATCATCTTAATTAATTCAAAATACCCTTATAATTTTAAATCATACATATTTCTTGTGGACATTTAACATTGTAATAAGCCATTTATAGAATCATATTTCTTAATCAGGGTACTAACATCAGGTAATTTATTAGCTTTGGGATTACTCAATGAATGTACTGAATATTTCTAATTATTGATTTAATATTCTGATTAATTTTAATGACATACCTGAGCAGCCATTACTCGCTGTCGTTCAGCAATGAGTGTGCATTTAGCACAAACGCAATCACGCCAACGACAATATCGCTTGTGACCTTTGAGAGCAGAAACAACCCCGTGGTTGCGACACCGGGCGCACTTAGGCGTCCTCTGATAACGTTCGGCACTGGCTCGAAGAAAAAAGGCCGCTGGTAATACATGATGCTGTTGCTGCTGTTGCTGATGTTGCATCAATTGACCAACATCAACTCCAAGACCAACTCCTCTTGGCAAAGACATATTGTAATATACTTTCAATCAAATTAATTACAATAACAATAATATAAATAACAAGAATTACACTATGACATTATTTTAATTCAGCTAAATTATCACTAGCAACAAAAACTTCGACGCATCATTGCCTTAAAAAACAGATTTCATTAGGAGCCTTCCCGATGAATAGCTAAAGACTATTGAAATCTAACTGTTCAAAAATCGTGACAATATATACCTAGAGAGTACAAATTGTCAACGGTATGTGCGCAATGCTTTTCTCGCGCAATGTCGCAATGTCTCATTCGTCATGACTACTAGCCAACCACCGATCAAGATATTAACCCTGTTGACTATGACAATTTTTCTATACATTAAGAGAACCCACAAGAATGACTTTAAGAACCATTGTATCATAATATGAACTAAGTTTATCAGTTCACAAAGTATTTTTTGTTTGTAAAGTTACACTTGCACACTCATACACTAATCACAAATATTATATAAAGAACTTGTGGTATTTTTGAATAAAGTGCTATCCTAGTCGAAATTTCCGAGTATCCCAGTAACAATGTAGACGTCAATATGTAGACGAATACCAGAACATATTCGTATAATATCTCGGTGTCAACAGTTGCAGCACAGGCGGAGAGAATTCGATTCAGGCAACTTAGAGGCGTTGGCGGTGGAATAAAGCGTGCAGTGAGGTTGGACTATCACTACAACAAGGAGAGAGAAATAAAGTAGAGAAATATATTATTCGAATATATATATATATACCTAAAAGCAATAGTCCTTAGATTTTGTGCTGTTGATAGGGTGGATCGTGGCTGAATTCTAGCAACCCCTACCAATTATTCACATAATATAAAACACTATGCCACAGTGTTCCACCCCAAGGTCTCAGCCATACGCAACCCTCGAGGTTGTTAGACCACGCCCATACCAGTTTCCTATTGGTCGATCCCTAACATCCCACAAAGATGTTAAGAGTTTATATCTGAATGTATAATACACATATATATATATATGTGTCCAATGGTACCCGAAAGGGTATATACTTCAACGTCATTTCCATCTCTCTTACTAGTGTACCAAAGTTCTAGGTCGTCCAACAACTTCATACTATCTTCATTTGTAAACTCACTCATCTAGACTTTCTATTCTGTTTCTTTTCCACATAAGGTAAATGAAGATAGACCGATAGTATGTATATGCGACGTGTTTTATATATATATATATATATATATATATATATATATATATATATATATATATATGTGTGTGTGTGTGTGTGAAGAGATGTATATAAATGGATTCGGATGAAACCAATACATTATTACTTCGTTGTATTTATACAGGCCATTTAATAAAAGCTTGCACAATACCTGAGTGATGCTCAGACGATTTTACCTCTTTCTATTCTCTGTATTGTTACGACCAACTGTTTTAAATAACCCCCGCACACATTTTATTGTTGTGATTATATTATTTATTCTATTTATATTCTTTTTTTTTATTCATTATTTTTTTCGTTTTGATTGTACTTGGGTTTTACTACATTCACCATATTTAGTACCGATATTTAACATGATGTTTCTCTTATATGTATAATATACGTCTGTACTAAGGCTTAAATAATAAAAAATTATATACGTGAATAACTTTGCGAGTGAATATGTATGAATAGGAACGTCCTACTGCATGTTAAATAAAACTTTATTTAACAAATTAACTTTATAACAGAAAATTGAAATGCTTATTTATCTAAAAACATTAACCATTATTATATTTATTGTTGACAACCGATTTGAATCATTATTAACGGAATAGCAATGGAATGTTTCCTTTCCTTCACTCTTTCCATATAAATATATATATATATATATATATATATATATATATAAATTGGATTGATTTATGAATACCTGCATTTGTACAAATGTGTTTGGATTTCGTGTGATTAAGCACCACCATCAAACTCGAGAACCTCGATGAAACCTTTGAATCGTATTCTACGAACGAGATTTCAATAGGTAGTCTATTGTTAGTTGAAAATGGCGACCGAATTTATATAATAATCTAATGTACAGATGTTATTCAGCCGCATAGAGAATAAATTTATACAGGATAATGCCATATTGTATTCAGATGTATATTCGCCCCCGAGTTTGTGTATTTTATCCACCCTTTTATTAATTTCTTAACACATATTTACCTGTAACTAATCACTTACATTTAACAACTATTTTCTTTCAGTAGTTCATATATATTAAAAGTAAATCGTTAATTTGATAAAACTGTACGATATTATTAATACACTATAACGCTCTCGAATTAGTTAACAACATTCATAAAATTTGCTTAGGCTATGTTTCATACACCTATTTGCCATCCCAGAGAGGAAAATACGACGGGCCCAGACTTGGCCCAAGTATGTAAAACCTTGGCCCAAGCTTGTAAGCTAGCCTTAGCCCAGCCTTGGTAGGACTCTCGAATGATAACATTGGGCCAGACCTGGTTGCTAGACCTGGCCCGTGCTTGGTTGCCTGTCCTGGCCCTGACTTTTTTGCCAGACCTTTCCCATGCATCGAAGAAATGAATAAATTTAATTAAAAAAAAATTTTATTATTATACTTAAAATTATTTATTATACTAAAGGAGGTAAATGATGAGAAAAAAACTCCGTAAAAATTCTGCTGGGCTCTGGGCGTGAACTGCCGTCCTTCTGATTGCTGGGTCCAAACGATAGCTACTGGACGAACCTACTAATGTTGAACTGATACATTTATATGATCTACTTATTAAACCATGGGTATAGCCAAACTTGGGTAATTCTACCTTGGCCCAAGCCCGGGTAATCATTGTAACGGCCAGGACTGAGTACCCAATCTTGAGCCAAGCAAGGGCCAATGCAGATGTGCCAAAGCTAGGTTCCTCAGTGCTGGGCTAAGTAGGGCCCTGTCGTTCAACTCTGGCAGCTCCTGCATGGGATTATCTAGAGCCGATCTACTGAAACATTCCCGAATCGAGAAATTCGGCCTGATTCGAAATCATATTCCGAGTCGAACTTTAAAACCTTGCTAGAACCTAGATAATCTAGCATCAAGAAAGAAACGAACTTCCCTGATAAAGAAAAATGATTTGCAATAATTCAAAATAATTAGAAATGATTTAAAACTATTGAAATCGACTAATATATAGATATACACTTAGCATGAATTAAATCATTTTTCTTCATCAGGGTTACTGACTACTTAATTTGTATAGAAAAACAACTCCTATATAAAATCTATACATGTCAGTTTCGGGTGAAAATTGCATGTTTAGCCGTTATATAAGCGTTAAAATTTAAGATTATAAATTCTTATTAGAGCCTATAAACATACTACATAAAGTTACTTAGTCCTACACGGAAAGATTGGAACCCGACTGGTTACTATTCTGCACCCGACTCAATACGGTGCTGGATGAAAATGCTCGATCGTAGTGCAGCGCCACACTGATGACAGTGTCAGTGTGGTGCCGCACCACAATCGAGCATTTTTTTCCAGCACCGTACTGAGTCGGGTGCAGAACAGTAACCAGTCTCGTTTTCAATCCTTCCGTTATGGACTCCCCGGGAAAAAATAATCAGACCTGACCATGCCTGTTTATGTATGATCAGGCCTGAAATTGGACCTAATCATGCCTGTTCATGTATGATCTGACCTGAAATTAGACATGATCAGGCCTGTCCATGTCTGTTCATGTCTGAAGCGTTAAATACGCTCAGGCCTGATCATACCTGTCCATGCCTATTCATATCTGTTCATGTCTATTCATGTCTGAAACGTTAAATACGCTCAGGCCTGATCATACCTGTCCATTCCTGATCATGTTTGATCCAGCCTGATACATGGGATTAAATTTAAAATCTTGGTTATAATTAAGTATAACTAACTCAGTTATAATTATATGTATCTAACGTAGTTATAATTATATATAACTTATATATAATTTCATATAACTATAAATCAATAATTAAGAAATTAGATATAAAATTTTGTTGACTAAAAATCTATCGTGAATACGATATAAAATTTTGTTGACCAAGAATGTATCACGTATAAGATTTTTATTACTTGGAGTTCATACGAAACTTACTTTTCAAGTCAGTCTCTTAGGTCAACGGATTGCGGGTTGAACTTTCGAGTGCGAGGTCTACGGTTTAAATCCTGCACATGCCCGAATTTGTTTACTTTTTTTTATTTTTATAGAAATAATTGGATATAATTGTATATAGTTAAACATAATTATATATCATTATATAGAGCCATTTTTTATCTATAATTTTTTTACCCGGCTGGGCATGAACAGACATGAAAATACCTGATCAGACCTGAACATGCCTGGTCAGGCATGGTCATTTTTCCTGTCTGATCAGGCCCGAAGACTCATGCCTGTTCATGTCTGATCAGGTCTGATCATTTTTTCCCCGGACATATCAACTTTTTTATCTGCAGTACTCTCAAAAATTATTATTGGCATCAATATACACTTATCCAAAAAATTAAAGGAACAAGAAAATTTTATAAATTTTTTAGTGATTTTTGGAAGGCTGTATTTTCGTGAAAAGTGATCGTATCGAAAAAAATAAAAAAACAAATTGAAGCTTGAAATCTCTAGTTTAAAGATCTTCCAGCAAAATATTTTTTTGAGCCACGGTTTTTGCGGAATCATAATAAAAGGTCGAGACAAAATTTTTCTAAATTTTTTTGTTTTGTTGTTTAGGTCTACGGGGCCGGGAAAAATTTTTTCAAAAAAACGAATTCATGGCTCGTTTAAGAAATTTATTCAGCTACATTTTGCTTTTTTTTGTTTCTCTGTACGACAATTTGCTGCTGAGATATCAGCCTTCAAATGAAACAGGATCCTTTTGTCTTTGATTATTGATATCTCAGCAAATAATGGTCGCACAGTAATTTAAAGGGCAGTTTAATAAACTTGAATAAATCCCCTACAAGCTCCATTTTCGATTTTTTCAAAAAAAAATTTTTTTTCATCCTTGATATCCATTTGAAAAACCCACAAAAAATGGCCATTTTCTGGTTTTTTAGTCAACTCATCGCTACTCTGCAAATATTGATAAAAAAAATAATGTTGCCAGGTGATTTTACAGCTTAATGTACCCCTAAGAACCCTGGAAATTTTCAGATTGATCCATTGAACCGTTTGTCCGGACTGATTGCTCAAAGTTTTACAAAACAATTAAAGGAACAAGTTTTGTTCCTTAATTTGTGTAATCATTACCAAAATGAAAAAATTAATTTTTTTTGGATTTTCTTTTATTTTTGCGTTATTTATTCAGTAAATGTAAGGTAAAGAGGAAAAAAAAAAATTTTCTAAAAAACGAGACCAAACAAGAATTTTTTCACATATTTTTTTTTACGTTTTATTCAGGGGGTTATTTTTTTTTCGTTTTCCGGAAAAAAATTTTTTTTTTTCCTCTTTAAATAATAAATATAAATAAAATAAACAATACTATAAAATTATTATAAATCGATGGTAAAACTGCTGTAAGGCAACTATAAAACGACTGCGATAACATAATAAGATTACTGTGAAACCACTATAGTGATATATCGAACCACTGTGAGATAACCATAAAACTATAGTAACCGAATGGCACAAAATTATGGTGATTTCACCGTACTTTTATCATGGTCTCACAATGTTTTTACTATAATCTCACCGAAATTTCACCATAATTTCATAGCGATTCTGAAGCCGCGAGTGTTGTTAAGCCGACTTTACAAATTAATCCAGAATCACTTTACCAAGTTTGACTCTATGCCACTTTTCACGTTAATAAATTATTAATTGATTTTAATTTAATTCAATTATAATTAATTTATTCTAATCTTAATGCTTAATTATTTATGACTAGAATAGAGAATGGGTTCGCATGAATATTTCCGGCGCGTGTCTTCCTCTAACTGCCTGGAAAGTTCTGGAAGAACTTTTCCGGCGAGCGAATTACACGACCTGCCTGAAAACTTCTATTGCGTAGTAAATCCGGCCTCCCTGCCTGGATTGAACGAAACTAATATTGTTGAGTCCGGTTTTTGATTATTTTATTACACGTATATTGCGTATATTTATCACACGACAAAGCTTCGCGGACATGACTTATTTTTACGTATTTTAATTAATAAATATTCCGGTTTCCCTGCCTAGAATATTTTACAAAATACCTATCACGATTTACGTTGATTGTTTCTCCGTCGTTTGTTCTGTATGAGTTGTCCTGGTCGGGTATTTGCCCTGGTCCGTGTCTTGTTCTCTCTCAACCGTGTAGTTGGTTTTAGACCGTGTATGTCTCGTGTAGCCTCCGCGTTCTTTTCCGAATTTCTCATTTACGTATTAAATTCTCGTCTTTCCCAGAACACTCGTACTCTTCTTCGTCCTGATATTCAGACGCAATTAGTTCGGAGTTACTAAAGAATACCGGCTACCTGCCTGGTATTCGACTATCAGATGGATGGAAATATCGCTTGGTTCCACAAGGAAAAGCCAAGTGCGACTTAATTAATTACCTGATCTTTGATAGTCAGAAGTCCAACGTCTGGATGGTTACCTGGTCCTCCCGGCTCTCTGTGTCCGTGCGTCTAGATGGTTACCTAGTCCTACCGGCTCTGCCTCGTCTCCGCTGATGTCTTACGTTTTTATCAATTTCACTCGATTGTCTTCGGCTGTTATTGGAAAACACCTCCTCTACTTAATTACGATTTGGCCTAGCATGTGAGTATTTTTAATTAGCGCGCCTGGCGACAAGTCGAAAAACTGAATTGAATGGTCGTCTGGGGTTACAGGTAGGGTAAGTGACCACCAGTGAAAAATCACGATGTTGGTCGATAAAGTAACCCAATTTACCCCGTTACAGCATCAGGTCAGGGTGAGAAAGCAGGCCAGCAGGCGTCATCATCAAGCGACTGCTCTCTAAACATGAATTAGTGACAATTTCATTAATTGCGTTAGTGAAGCAGTATTCACTTGACAATCAGTGTATTTCAACAATAAATTAGTGAATTTTCACTAATGAATTTAGATTTATAATTTTCACTAGAAAATTAATGATTTTCACTAATGATCTAGCGACATTTTCATAATTTCCACAAGTGAAGCTGTTATGCACTTCTTAATTTGTGAATTTCACTAATTCACTAGTAACTTTAACTAGTAAATAATTCAATATTTTATTATATATAAATAAAATTAATAATAATGGTGCTATTTTTAAAAATTTTAATAAAAAAACTTTCAAAATAAAAAAAAATAGAAGTACAGAACAATAATATATTTATATGAAGAGTACGTCAATCATAACATCACGGATTGTTTATTTCTTCATCAGTTATTGTTTGGTATTATAACGAATATACTATTTACACTCACGCGATCACATGCGTAGGTCAGCGCAGTGGATAGCGTCAAAGACTTTGAATCGGAAGGATGCAGGTTCGAGCCCAGCAGTCACCGGGATTTTTTCACCAATCAAAATCATGTATACTTCCTCTAAGTAATGATTCTAATACATTGATCACATTTCGGATCTAATTACAAGTGTCTTATATTTTTTTTCGCAATATAATATTTTTTTTCACCGATGAAATCAGTGGATTCTCATATTCACTTCTCAAATCAGTGAATTCGAATATTCACTTATCAAATCAGTGAATTTTAATATTCACATATTCATTTAGTGAATAGTCACTAATTCTGAGTGGTACGATTGTCACATTGACAAAAAGTGAATATTCACTTAGAATTAGTGAAAAATCACTAATTCATGTTTAGAGAGTGCAGCTTTTCAGTAGTGCGGGAAACTTGGCTACTGGAGAGCATACCATTACAAGAAGTAATTCCCCAATCTTTTTAATAAAAGTCCTGATTCATTTTGTTACGTTTGTGGTGAGTTTGAACCGGCAAAAAATCGTAGAGCGTTTTCCGAAAGTTAAAAAAAAAGTTATAAGGAATACTTTCGTATTTAAATTACGAATTTGGATTCGGCCTGGGTCCCACACTATGTTTGTGGTCGATATTATATCATGATGATACGATGGGAAAAGGACAGAAAAACAGAAAACTTGAAATTTACAGTCCCCGTGATCTGGACTTCACCCACAAATTCGCAAAACTGTTACTTTTGTATGACTGAAATTGCAGATTTTTCCTTGACTAAAAGAAATAAAATACAATACGTCAATGTTTCATCAGCTATTAAACCACAGAGAACAATAGTCGTAGATCAAATCGAGGCTCTTGAAGAGATGGAAGTAGAAAAAGAAGACATGCAAATGGAAGAAGAAGTGCAAGAAGAAATTTCTGAAGATGAAAATTCTGAGGATGAAGATTACATGCCACGTGGGAAAACAAAAGACCCTGAAGCATTTAACCAAGCGGAACTCAATGATCTTATACAAGATTTAGGATTGCCTAAAGATGAAGCTGAATTACTGGCATCAAGACTGAAAAAAAAAAATTGGGTACTCAAGGAGTATCGTCCTCCTTTTATCGTACTAGAGAAAAGGAGTTCCGGAAATTTTTTACAAAAGACGATGAGAACTCGATGGTATACTGTTCTAATGTTAAAGGTTTGGTTGATGAATTGAAACCTAATATCTATAAAGACGATGAGTGGAGACTCTTTATAGATTCATCAACTAAGGGTCTCAAAGCTGTATTGCTTCATATTGGGAACGGATTAGCGCCAATCCCGATAGCTCATTTGACTAAGCTTAAAGAGACCTACAATAACTTGCAAATAGTATTAGATAAAATAAAGTATTCTGAACATCTATGGAGAATTTGTAGAGACTTGAAAATTGCAACGCTTCTTTTCGGTCAACAATCGGGATTCACAAAATATTCCTGCTATCTATGTTTGTGGGATGCAGAGACAGGAAAAATCACTATGTGAAGAAAAAATGGCCAACAAGAGCGAAATTCAATCTAGGTACTCATAATGTTATACGAACACCATTGATTCCGCCTTCAAAATATCAGCTACCACCACTTCACATCGAGCTAGGTCTCATAAAACAGTATGTCAAAGCTTTGGACAAAAATAGTGATTGTTTCCAGTACTTGAGAGAAAAGTTTCCTGCGATAAGTGATGCAAAATTAAAAGAAGGAATTTTTGATGGACCCCAAATTCGAACTCTATTTCAGGATGCAAATTTTGTAGGAAAAATGAATGAGACGGAGAGAGCAGCTTGGGTAAGTTTCAAAAATGTGTCTCAAAACTTTTTAGGAAATAAAAAAAGCGAAAACTACAGGACATTCTTAGAAGACTTGGTGACAAATTACAAAAATTTAGGTTGCTTAATGAACCTCAAACTACACTTCATGGATTCTCACGTCGACCACTTTCCTGAAAATCTTGGAGACTACAGTGAAGAACAAGGAAATAGATTTCATCAAGACATAAGTGAAATGGAAACTAGGTATCAAGAAAATTGGAATGTCAATATGATGGCAGATTTTTGCTGAACACTTGAAAGGGATACACCAAGAGATGATAACAAACGGAAGAAAAATCTACTGCGTAGATCGTTTGAGAACTAAAGAGTTCGATATCAACGAAGAACGGTTTAAAATTCAAGCAAATTGTTCTCTTTATTCTAGTTATACGCCATTTTTTATAGATATTACAATTTTTCAGATTCTAAACTTGTGTTTTATGCGTAAAAAAATACAACAAAAGTATTTAATCATGTTTTATAGATTTTTTTTCATATTTATAACTAAATTTCAGATTCAAATTCAGTGGAACAAAATACATAAAAATCATACTCAATCTGAATCTAAAAAATTTTTTCATCTTGATAATTTCGATTTTTCATAATTTATTGCAATTTTTTTCGGTTTTTCGCAATTTTTTCAAATTTTGATGGCTCAACAGGCTAATTAACATTTAGATTCAGATTTAGTGAATTGAAATACATAAAAATCGTACTCTATCCGGGTCCACAAAAATTTTTTCATCGCTGTCACTGCAGTTTTTCGCAATTTTTTGCCTTTCTTTTTGGTTTTATACATTTTACTGAAAACTGGTGGGTGACCGACTTCAGGCCAAACAGACTTCAACTTCGGATTCAGCGGGTCGAAATACATGTCCGTAAGTGGGTCCGGGCAAAAATAGAAACAACTTTTTTTTTGTGTGCCGGTGTTATAAAATAAATCATAAATTTTTACAATAAATATTATTCTTAATAATGGCGGTAGAGCAAGATAATCAAACTCAGTTTTTGATAAATAATCAATTAAATTTAATAAGTTTTATTTTAAAAAATTATGTACTATTATAATAAGCATAGTACGATATTATTTTTTTATAACTTCTCGCTAAGAAGATTGAAAATTTTCAAAAATTCGGGAAGTTATTGGTTTCGGTCCGATTTTCGAAAACCGAGTTTTCATCAGATTTCGATGTTTTGTGGTCCTGAGAAGGAAGCCTGACCATTTTCAGGAGGATGTCTGAGTGTCTGTATGTGTATATGTGTGTGTGTATTAAGGTGATCCAAAAAATAACAAATTTTTTTTTTTCTTCCAAACAGGTTCAAAAGTTTCATTTAGATAAAAAAAGACGCCTGTAAAAATTAGAGCTCTTAATATTAACATTAAGAGGTTCCTCATCGCACTTTTCTATTTTCCATAAGAATAACATGGGAAAAATTTTTTTTACGTATTCTGATTTTTATAAGCAGCTAACGATGCGTCATAGGAATAATTGGCAGGCATATTTTTGTAGGGAATTGAATGCTCTACAAAAAAAGATTCTTATCATTTTTTGAGGAATTTCTTTGTTCAAAGGTTATTTGAGGTTGAAGTCGAATTCATATTAAATTTTGAGATTTTCTACTTTTCCGGCGAAACTATGAGACATATTACAAAATATTACCAGACCTTTTTTGTAGACAATTTTATTCCCTAAAAGTTATTTCTAATAAAGTTTTTTCGAATTCCGCATTGTTTTCTAGTTGTTTTAATTTGAATGTCAAGCTCATAAAAAAAATTGTCTTCTGACATGTTAGCTAACATGTATTCAAAATCATACCAACTCTTCTTTATGGTCTCTTTCAACCACCGTGTAATGTCATGTAACTCATTTTTCAGCTTAAATAATATTTATCGACAAAAAAATTGAAAAAACACAGTTTTTAAAATTGTTCTTGAATATTTCATGTATTAATGCTCTGATATAAGTCAGAATTCATTTAAATCCTTACTTCGATCACTTACATTGATTTCTGCCTAAATACACGTTTTTTTTTTTTTATTGGACATAATTGTAGATAAATATTTAAATAACGTTCATTTCTTAATTATCTTTGGTTCTAAAATTTAAATCTTTAACATGAAACGTAAGTCTCTTGAGCTTGAAAAGCTCATAAAAAAAAGAACAATGGTCTTTTCGAGCTCGATTTAAATATTAATTGAATTGCTCTTTATATTTCATAAAACCGAGTAGTTGTAGTAGAATGAATAAGTAGATCATTTAAAAGTATCAACTCGCCATTAGTAGGTTCGTCCAGTATACTGATTAAAAATATTCATTGAAAAGTATTGAAAAAGATGAGAATTGAATCCTTTTGAATACTTTCTATACCCCAAAGTTTTCTTTTGGACATAAAATTAATACTTTTCAATCCCAAAATAATATAAGAATTTCTAAACTTCCGCGGAATTGGAAAAGATTCAAATGAATTGATATTTTTAATCTTTCTGAATACTTTTCAATACCAAAAAAGTTTCGAATGTTAGAATCACGTATGGAATTGAAAAGAATTCAAATGAATTGAAATTTTTGAATCTTTTTGAATCCTTCTCAATACCAAAATAGTTCCATATTTCGGATCGAGTGCAGGATTGAAAAGAATTGAAATTTTTGAATCTTTCTGAATCCTTCTCAATACCAAAATAATTCCATATTGGAAGGTATTGTCATGATGAAAGATTGAATTCTTTTCAATACTTTTGAATTCCATTTTAAGAATTAGAAAATATTCAAATGATCGAAATTTCAATTCCATTCAATACTTTCCAAAACCTCCATGGGATTGAAAAGAATTTTAATAATTTTCAATCCTTTTCAATGTATGTTTTTAATCAGGGTAGCTACCGTTCTGACCCAGCAATCATAAGATCGACAGTTCGCACTCAGAGCCCAGCAGAATTTTTCATCGTTGTTTTTCAACATCATTTACCTCACTTAAATAGATTAAACCCTAATGAACTCTACTTGGATAATAATAATAAAATTTTTTTCTAATTAAATTTTTTGCTTGCTTGGCTGATTGCTGGCTGCCATTAATCGGCCGATAGTCGAGCGCTATTAATGGGCCAAGGTTATCGTTCCAGATATAAGCCGTTCATCGCCCAATAAAAATTGCCATTGCTGAGCCATTAATCGACATTATTGGCCCAGTAATGACCCGATCTAGCGCCAATTTCCAAACTTTGTATGGGTAGTATTTAATAAATGTAGTTAAATATTTAATACATATCATTTATCAAATATTAATAAACCAATTTATCAAATATTAATAAATGTTTCTCTCAGTGTAGTTATAATTCTGATGATTTTACTTATTTCTAGTCTATTCCGATTCTATATTCTCACGTTATTTTTTCTTACAGTTCATGTTCCATACATATCCATATTTCTAAAGGATAAAAGACCGCATTATATCGAGCGAGATAAGTTATATTGTACAATTGACAAAAAAGCATTAGTAGTATATTATCCTCGTCGAGGTATCTCGAATTACGATATTTGCCAACAGGTATATTGAATACACAATTCTGTGGAAAAAGATAACATCATAAGATCAAGTAGATTACAATAATATACACACAAAAGATCGCATCAGAACTACTGTCAAACACCAAATAACAAAGTAAGGGTGGTCTCAAGTGAACTGCGACAAATAAATTCACAACAGACAAATACTAAGTTGTAAATCATAATACATTTTTCTAATCTGATAAGTAGATATCGTAGAAATAAGTGGAAAAGTCTTAAGATCTCTCGAGAAAACTATATTTACATAACTGATAAGGATCCATTTACTATAAGTTCCAATTCATTAAGCTTTTAACGTGAAACTACATCAGAATTTTATTTTTCATCATCATTTACTTCCAATTTTCAAACTATAATTCAAATATATTTATTTCTGAAAATCATTTTAATTGTTTTTGACATGTTGTAAATATCTAATGTATGATCAATCACTTGTATTTGATTTAATTTAAGATAAAATTTTGATACCGTAAGTATGAATATAACACAAACGTAGATGTAAGCGAAAAATATTTAGAAGACATATCTGTATAATATATTACATTCACAAGATAAAATAGGGTAAAGAGATATAGATTTTTCAAGTGTGTGTTTGAAGGGTTGAAGATAATATATGGCCAAAAGAGAGAAGAGACAAAACTAAAAGAGACTGGGTGCATAAGCTTTTAGCTTTGACCGTTTCATTCCAAATCTATCTCTCTTATATTTTTTAATTTTTTTACGCTATCCTATATTGAACAGGCTAAAATTGATATATATATATATATATATATATATATATATATATATATATATATATATATATATATCCATCACTTTTTATGGCTTTATTTGGTTCAAGCAGTCAGAGTTTTTCATGAAAAAAGTGCGATGAAGAGAGAAAGTTAAAAAATGAGTTAGCACATTATTTTTATTACTCCGGTGTCTGCAATTTAGCTGACCAGTCCAGTTCTCTACAGCCAGCTTTACCAGTTAACTAGAGTGGGAAGCATCGTTCGTTGTTTTTACAATGTGCCGCATCAGCGGACGTGAAAATGAATACGTAGAGTGAAAAAAAGAGCATACAATCAATGGTTTCCCATACGTGTAGTCACGTTAGTTCACTATATATTTTACGCTCAATGCGTTCATATATTTTTTCCAAGCACTATAGGTCGGATCGACAGTTGTTCTGCGATAGATATACTCTTGGATGTCGGAACCAGAAAGCCACATTCAAACCAATTTATTTGAAACACGGTTAAAAGTCAAACAATATTCAATCAAGAGATGTCGTCATCATAACACTTTCGTGATTATTTGTATTTTTAATTCTCATCTATTCGTTTATAAATATTCTTCTGAGAAAAAATTATTTATATTTACAAAGAATTCAATCTCGGATTAATGCAGTATTCTACTTTGAGCGCTTGAAAAAAAGGTTATTTTTTATGCATTTTTACTGAAATTATTAATAAAGATATACATGTAGAGTTTGTTAGAAATAAAAAAAGAAAAAAAAATCGCTTTATTTTTTTTTTTCGTCGAGATTTCGTTATTTTTGCAGGTATATTAAAAATCCGAGTTCAGCCGGTTGCTATAGTGATGTATTAAATCTAAAAATTCAAAAATTTTCTGTTTCAGATTGTCCGTTTTTGAAATTTTAACCCAAGCGCATACTCATCTGCTAATCCAAGCGTTGTATTTGAATGATGTTATTGTATGTTAAAAGTGTATAAAATATATAATAGAATTTCTTTAAATCTATTTATTAAGCCTAACAAACCCTTCATGTATATCTTTATTCATAATCTCATTAAAAATTCATAAAAAATAGCTTTTTCTTAAAGAACGTGATATGTAAAAAAAAAATTTTATTTTCAAATGATATATCTATAGGTATCTTATTACGCCTGGTTCAATTTAAATTATTTCTTGCCAATAAGGTTACTCAGTAATTCCAGCTTACAGAAAAAAAAAAATTTTATAAATTTTTGGTTACCTCATTTTCTATCTAAAATTAATAATTATTTATTCATTAATAATTATTTTATGGGAGATATATTTGTTTTAAACGAAATTATAAACCGAGGAAAATTATATAATTAGTGCCAATTATACTTATAACAATACCATGAGTCCAAATATTGGCTCTCTTTTAAATCCTTTCAAGAAATTCAAAGGGCGATTTTGATTCTCCAACATTCTCTCTACGTTTCTTTTGCTTTTTTAGTTTTCTATTAGTTGCCCTAACGTCTCTCTTCAAGATTTTTAGTTCTTATAACTTATAATTATGTTTTTTGATTCTATTTTAAGTTCCACTGTCTTCCAAAAAGTAATTTGTATAATTTCATTAATTACAAATCAATTTACTAAAAATAAGCCAATTGGATACAAATATATACACTATGTGCCGGAATTCTAGAGCATAACCATAACTTTTTTAAAAAATGAAATAAATGAAAAATCCGTTTCTAACTATCTAGTTGGATATTACATGAATAATTTTAATTTACTCGAAAATTACCCCATGTTTTCATTATCGAATCGATTATTAAAATTAAAAAAATTTGTAACTAGAAAACTATCAATCTGCAAAAATTTTATAGACATAATTTTGGATTTTAAAATTGAAATCGCTCAAAACATTCAAGTTTTTAAGCAATTAAATGCCCAAGTTTATGCATTAACTAATAAAATATTCATATCTAAAGGGATATATTTGGTCATATAGATTTCGAGTTATGCAAGAAGAATATATTTTATTATTTATTAAAATCCATTATTCTAAAGTAATTAAGTTAATAATTTACTTCGTAAATTAACAATGTTCGACTTCAAGATAGTACCACAGCAATAACAATAGAAAAAAGTAAAAAAAGAAATAATGAAAGAGACAATAGAAAAGAATTTCGAGGGTAAAAAATCCTATACCTCTCCGATTACTTATGTGAAGGTCTTTTTGAGTTCTGAAGCAATGAATAGGATCACTATAAAACTCAGGTCAGCAATTTGAGATTATATCGATTATATTTTTAAATAGAAATGGGATAAAGTGTAAAGTATAGTACCACGAACAAAAAAAAAAAAAAACTAAAACGTTTTTGAACCAATTCGTCAGCGAGTAAGAGATAATTAACTTTCTGAAACTACGTTGGAATGCTGCGCCTGCGTTTTAATATTTGTTGGTTTTCACCAGTTGCGCATAACCCGTGTGTAATCTCACCTCCGAAAAGAGGTTTGATGTTACCTTTTGTGACCACGCCCAGAATTCTCCCTCTTTGTTGACGATATGAATTAAAATCTATATAACTGCTGCATGATTTATATACTTTTGTTTCATGTCATGTTTCCAAAATAATGAGTAAAGTCCGAGCAAAGAATATCAACTGTACTTCTTACAGCATTATTTTTCTGAAAAAAATATACCGCACATTTACGGGGTGCGATGAGCATCCATATCGGATAAGTTTTGTTAAAAGTAGGCGCCCTGAATCAAAGAATGAATTCTTTGTAAATCCGTCTTGATTCTTCCCTGTTTTCACTACTTAAGAAGACTAAAAAAAATCATAACTGACCACATCACCATTCAACTCTATTCTTCAAGTCTTGATTCTCTTTTGGTTTATGCCGCTGTAGATTTTTCTTGTTTTATATTCAAAGAAAATCAAAAGAGAAACAAGAGAAAAATTCTCTTTGATATTCTTTTCCCGATAAAAAATGATTTTATCTAATTATATATATGTAAATATTATATATGAGACCATACCCGATGAAAAAAGATGTTGTCTAATCATATATGATTATATATGTTCATATGTATGATCATATATGATTATATATGATCATACATAAAGTTATATATAATCATGCATGATTATATATGGGGTCATATATAATTAGAACTGATCATACCTGGCTGTTATAAGCCCATACATAAGTCTATATATGATCAGATCTGATTATATATGAGTCTATGAATAATTAGATATGATCATACCTGGCTGTTATAACCCCATATATAATCATACATGAGTCTATATATGATCAGATCTATTTATATATAATTAGATCTGATCATACCCGGCTGTTATGACCCCATATATAATCATATACAAGTCTATATATGATCAGACCTGAGTGTATATAAGCCTATACATTATTTGATCTAATCACACCTGGCTGTTATAACCCCATATATAACCATATATAAGTCTATATATGATCAGATCTGATCATATATGAATCTATATATAATTAGATATAATCATGCCTGACTGTTATAACCCCATATATAATCATATATAAGTATGTACATGATTAGATCTGATCAGACATGACTGATACAAACCCATATATAATTAGATATAGGCCTAGACATAATTAGATCTGATCAGACATGACTGATATAAACTTATATGTAGTTATATATGTCTATGTATGATTAAATCTGATCAAACTTTATGGATATGAAACCTATAAATATTTAATTATGTATGTAGTTCTAATAAATATATATATATATTAAATAATATGACAATTTTTTAATATCAAAGTTATTAAATTTTTATTTTGTCAACTATCATTCAAACTTGAATCCCCCCCAATACTTAAAAAATGTTCAAAGGTTTCGGCAGCAACTTAAAAGTATAAAGTATCAATTTGATTATTTGAGTTAAGTAATGCCATAAACTTTTCTTATTTATAAGTGAAGAACAGACTAGAGGATCAGACTACGATCCATCGATAACCGAAGTTAAGCAGCATCGGCGTGGGACATTAATTGGACGGGTGACCTCGTAGTAAAATAGTAGTCAACGGATAAGAATTTTTTTTTTTTTATTATTCAATTTTAACCGACATTTAGATTGATAAAGACAATAAATCCTAATTAATTTACTTAATTAATAATTTACAGATATTCTAAATCAGATTCTAAAAATGACTATATTCGTTCATGCATGATTATATATAATCATATATGATCATGTATAAACATATCTGACTATATATAATTAGACCTGGCCAATTTTTAGATCTGATCATATATAGACAATTATGCATGATCATATATGATTAGACAAAATCTTTTTTCATCGGGTATACACAGAAAAAAAAATTAACTTGGTTCAAGTAAATTATTTTCTTCAAAATATCATTCTTGTTTCAAAACATTTAAACTTTTCAATTCAAGAAAAGTTCAATCTTGAATAAATAGTTTATTACTCTTCAATGAAGAATAAAAATTTTTCTTTCAAAAATTTTACTCTTGAAAGAAGCATTTTTTCTTTTCAAACAAGATGCATATTTATTTCTCCCAAGAATTTTTTTCTCTTGGTTTGAAGCCGATAATATTGACTCAGGATTATACCGACTTCACTCTAAAACCAAGTTTATTATTTTAAGACATATTAAATGTGTTCTATGTTTAAGACCATAAGCAAAACTATCGTTTTTTGTAGTTTTTTAAAACACGTTTCACGGTGTATTAAATATCTATAGATTGCTTATGGCGTTTCAATGTTATTTGGCAAGTGTGTTAATTTTGACTACACACTTGGTTTTAGAGTGTTAGTTTGAGTATGGTGAATTTTTTGAATCAGGATGTTATTTTAGTCGATTCAGAAATATACAAATATATTCTTTAAAATTATTAAACTGTTTATTACTACAATAGTAACTCATAGGAATTTTTGATTTGGAAGTTTGATGCACATTTTTATTTAAAAAAAAATTCGTTTATACAAAAATTTATATAATATTTTTGTTTAATGACCGCATTTTTAATAATGTAAAATTTAAGGTTACCCAGTAAATAAGTATTGACAATTAAATACATTCACTGTGAAAATCTTCAAAGTTTGAACAGTAATTATTTACTACTTTAGGTATTATGATAACGAAATTTGTTCATATTTAGATACATTAAACTAAAATAATTATCAATGGCGAGATTTATGTTTTCCCTCGCAGATTTGAATCACGGTGGAAACACGGTGGGTTTGTTCCATTTTACCACTGTGATTACGCGGTGTATCCACCGTGATTACACGGTGGCTTGACCACCGTGTATACACGGTGTTTCCACTGTGATTACGCGGTGGATACACCGTGGAAACACGGTGGTGAAATAGCACAAAGCCACCGTGGAATCACGGTGGATACACCGCGTAATCACAGTGGGAACACCGTGTATACACAGTGGTCAAGCCACCGCGTAATCACGGTGGATACACCGCGTAATCACAGTGGATACACTGTGTATACCCGGTGGTGAAATGGAACAAACCCACCGTGTAACCACAGTGGATCCACGATGTTTACACTTTCACGGTGTTCCCACCGTGATTCAAATCTGCGAGGGTTGATGTTTAAATTGTGAACTTACAATTCAGAACTAACTACAATTAACCGAGAAAAACAAGCGGCTTGCAGGCACACCGTCAAAAGTAAAAATTTCAGAAGTATACCAACTTCAGAAACTCACAGTTAGGAATGTAAACAATAAAGATGGTTCATAATTCAGAATGACAAATTATCACCTTGTCAAAAACATCGAATCTCTAATCTTTATATCAACACATACTCAGAATTTACAATATTCATTCTTTCGTAATAAAGAATTAACAATATTTAGAATGACAATATTTCAGAAATCCAATACTTCCGAAATTTCAAACTACGAACGCCAATTCTTCAGAATTACATTTTATACGAATGACCATTTTAGTAAAATTTTCTAAGCTTTGCTGACAGTCGGGTTTACAGACTTTCCCTATGAATTTACCATTATCATGTGAGTGCTTTGGCGGATTGATTGGGTTTAAAAAATTTGTATGACTCGTTATGTAATAATTATATATGAATTTTACGAGTTTAATTTGTATGAAACGATTATATTGAATGTACTGAATTAAGATAGAAGTGCTATTTATGGCCAGTGTTTTATTTTTAGACCTTTAATATTTCATTTTAATTAATGGAGAAGTATAAAAAAAAAAAAAATTCATTCTAATACAGTAAAAAAAATCGGTCTGTCAGTTGACCCTGCGGGCCAGCCCCCAAACTTCCCGCTGTTTTCGAGCTCGTTGAGCCAATTTTGTATACAATTACTATCACAATAATTATTAGTATAAATTTTATATATAATTTGTATACATTTACTATCACAATAATTATTAGTATAAATTTTATATATAATTTGTATACAATTACTATCACAATAATTATTAGTATAAATTTCATATATAATTTGTATACAATTACTATCACAATAATTATTTGTATTAATTTTATATATAATTTGTATACAATTACTATCACAATTATTATTAGTATAAATTTCATATATAATTTATATACAATTACTATCACAATAATTATTTGTATTAATTTTATATATAATTTGTATACAATTACTATCACAATAATTACTGTCATAGAAAATCGATAGAAAATTGACAGAAAACAAAAACTTGTTGCTGTCAGAGAAAATCGATAGAAAATCCATAGGAAATTGACAGAAAACAAAAACTTGTTGCTGTCATAGAAAATCGATAGAAAATCCATAGAAAATTGACAGAAAACAAAAACTTGTTGCTGTCATAGAAAATCGATAGAAAATCAATAGAAAATCAGTCTGTCAGTTGACCCTGCGGGCCAGCCCCAAAACTTTCCGCTGTTTTCGAGCTCGCTGAGCTCGAAAACATTATTGTGATTACATTTTCGAGCTCTTCGAGCTCGCAAATACTTTTGTATGCCATTGTTTTGTAAAAAACCATTTTTTAGCATTTCCTTCTGCCACGATATCTCGCGAACGAATCAACCGATTTTGATGGTTGAGGTGGCAATCGACGCGTTTTATCAAGTTCTGAAGCTGATCAAATTTTGAAATTGATTTATTCAGCCGTTTTTGAGAAATTTCAACAAAACCAAGGAAAAAATTTTTTTTGAATTCTTTCGTTAACGGTTTCTCTTGAACGAATGAACCGATTTTGATGGTTGAGGTGGCATTCGACGCGGCTTATAGAGTTTCAGAGCTGATTAAATTTTGGAATCAATCCATCGATCAAATTAAAAGTTATCCAAATAAAACATTTTCGAAAAAATTTTATTTTTGAAATATCTCTGAACGCACCCTACCGATTAAGTTCAAATTTTCACGGCTTCAAGACATTAACAAGCCGCGTCGAATGACACCTCAACGATCAAAATCGGTTCATCCGTTCAAGAGTTATGAATATTTACATACATACATACGTACGTACGTACGTACGTACACACATACATACACTCGGACATCATCGTGAAATTAGTCAGAATAGCTTCTTAGGACCTCAAAACGTCGACATCTGATGGAAATTCAATTTTCGTAAATCGGACCGAAACCAATAACTTCCCGAATTTTTGAAAATTTACAATTTTCTTAGCGGGAAGTTAAAAATTCCCTTTAAATGAATTAAAAAAAATTCATCATATCATTACGTACTTTGCGTATTATTTTATTAAAATTTTTGAAGTAACCAAAACTGGTACTAAAGTGGCCAAAAATGGTACTTCTATCCTATATGAATTATAAAATAAAATTCAAATAAGATATTGAAAATAATACACGGATCAATGTCCAATAGAATGAATCAATTATTCTTGAATTATAATTATTATTTAAAATATTGGACCAAATAAAACATAAACATATATGTTAATTATAAATTTATAAATAAAAAATGCATCTGGATTTGATTTAGGCTGTATTTTTATTCATCACACAAGCATTAATAATAATTAAGTTACAATAATAATAATCCGAAAATTCCCATAGAATCCAATCACATGCGACATAAACGGCATTGAAACCAATACAGTCTATAGGATTCTATGCGGTTTTTGTCGCAGTTACGTGGATTCTACAAGAATTTTTGGACAGAGTATATACTGATATACATCAAGATTAGTTTCGATTAAAATTTAGTTTAGTTAAATTGATAATATTTAAAATCTATAAACTATTTTTAAACAGATGAGATTATATTGTTTATTAGTATGTGTTAAAAAAATTATGTCACTAATTTTACGATTTTATGTTGAAGCTTAAATAATTATAACTCAACTATTCTTTCTAAACATGAATAAGTCAATATTCACTAATTCTGAGTGCCAACCGAACCACTTTTTGAAATTAGCGGTTCGGTTTGCACTTGGCATTAGTAAATCTTCACTTATTTTCACTTATTCATGTTTAGAGAGTTATTAGAACTTAATTATTACTGGCCATAAATAGCACTTCTATCTTAATTCAGTACATTCAATATAATCGTTTCATACAAATTAAACTCGTAAAATTCATATATAATTATTACATAACGAGTCATACAAATTTTTTAAACCCAATCAATCCGCCAAAGCACTCACATGATAATGGTAAATTCATAGGGAAAGTCTGTAAACCCGACTGTCAGCAAAGCTTAGAAAATTTTACTAAAATGGTCATTCGTATAAAATGTAATTCTGAAGAATTGGCGTTCGTAGTTTGAAATTTCGGAAGTATTGGATTTCTGAAATATTGTCATTCTAAATATTGTTAATTCTTTATTACGAAAGAATGAATATTGTAAATTCTGAGTATGTGTTGATATAAAGATTAGAGATTCGATGTTTTTGACAAGGTGATAATTTGTCATTCTGAATTATGAACCATCTTTATTGTTTACATTCCTAGCTGTGAGTTTCTGAAGTTGGTATACTTTTGAAATTTTTACTTTTGACGGTGTGCCTGCAAGCCAAACAAGCAAATACGCTGTACTCATTGAGGCGCCACCTGGCGTCCAAATTTTTACTTCACCCAAGTAAATCTGTTACTTGGTTCGAGAGTTAGATTTATTGTTTGGAAAAAAATGTACTTTTGAACCAACCCTGATTAAAACAAATGATTAAAAAGTATTTAAAATGATTTGTTTTTTAATCATTTTAAATACTTTGTAATCCTTCAAATCATTTCTAATCCTGTCTCTTATGGACATTTTACGTGTGAAATCATTTTTAATCATTTTGTTTAATCAGGGAAGCATATACAAATCTTGGTTTAAGAATCCTAAGACTTCTTGAGCCAAGAAATAAATTTTTGAATAAAAAAAAATTGAATTTTCCAAACAAGTATTCTTGGTTCAAGAATTTTTCACTTGAATCAAGTCAACTTTTTTTGTACTGTGTACAAAATTCTGGACAAAGGTTGGTCCTGCAGGCCAGCCTCAAAACTTCTTGCTGTCTTCGAGCTTAAGGAGCTCAAAAACATTAGTGTGAATACATTTTCGAACTCGAAAATACTCTTTAATGCATTTTTTTGGTGAGCTTTTCAACCTCAAACAATATACGTTTTATGTTAAAGTTTTAAAATTTAAGAATCGAAAATGATTAATGAATAAACGTTTTATAATCTTTTATTCACAATTATGTTCAATGGAATAAATGTATTTAAGCATAAATCAATCCAAGTCATCCAAATAAGGATTTAAATGAGTTTTGACTCAGCTCAGAGCTGTAATATATAAAATATCCGTGAAAAATGATGAAACGGTATTTTTCCAATTTTGTTGCTGATAACATTATTATTCAAACTAAAAACCGAATTACACTATATTATGTGATGATCGAGAGAGTCCATAAAAACGAAGATCTGGTATGATTTTAAATCTATTTTAGTATCAGTGTTGGCAGACGAGTGAAACATTATTATTGTATCAGGGGCGTAAAATTATTGTACTTTCAGTAAAATTATTGTACATTTTAAATTTATTTCTTATTTTCTTTTAATTACGTTATTTACTAAGGATATAGTATAACTATTACCCTAAATACTTACTCTCAATAAATTCTGAAATTAATTAGCGACATTTCTTACAAAAGTTAGAAATTTTTTTTATTTAAACTTGACATCTTATTTGGACGACATGTGACGCGAAATTCAATTGAAAAATTAAAGTAAAATTAATGACATTACTTCTAATTAATTTGAACTTTTATCTGAACGATCTGCTTTATTTTTACTATAAAAACAAGTGAAAATTTGATATCATTTCAATTTTTAACATTTTAACATTTTATCATGATGTCATTGGCTGATGTCATAAAATACTACTGGCAGGCTATCTTTTAACCATAATAAGAAATAATTACTATCGATACGTGGCGGGAAAATACATAGGACTTAATCAAGATTTTTTTGAAATAATTTTATTAGCGTAAGCATAGCGATCATTAGAAATTATTGTATTTTTCATTGGATTGTACATTTAGGATTGAGGATTGTATAATTCATCAAATTATGGTACGTGTACAATAATTATTGTACGTCTGCTCACACTGACTCATACCCACGATCCTTCCACCTTTGAGAACTTGACTATTTATTTTTTCCGGATCATCTCGAATACCTAATGATTGAAGACAAAAAGTAATAACTTTTAAATAATTATTGTCCTCACTACCTTACCAAAGTTCAACAAGTGTCCGTGATTTATTATACTTCATCGCCGGTAAAATTTTTACTTTGAGGTGTTCCACTAACTAATTGACAAATGTCTTGAATTGAAGCACGCATTATTTACTGTAATAATCTTTAACACTTGTAATAATTTAAATAAATTATCAAAACATAAATAAGCCAGTTGATTTTATATAGTAAACATTCAGAGCAGCCTACTTTGATTAGTTTATTTTTTGGCCACCAGATGACTAATATCTAAGCCACGCCCATTCTAAGGTTCCCAATACATTTTAACGTAAACGTAAATGCAAAAGCTAGAGTTGTCGACAACTTGTCATCAAATTGGTCGCAAACGACTGAATACCAACTTTTTGAGAAGCAACTCGTGCTATCAGGGTTTTAGACACCCTGATAGCCACACCTTGCTCAGCAAAGTCTCTGATAGCACAGTTTGCTTTAGCAAAAATTTACTTTACAAAAGTTTTCTTGAATTTTTTGTCAAATTTCCGTCAACTTCGGACTTTCCCGTTTTTTTACGACAGTTTGTACGCAACTTGCTATTCAATTTGACTTTAATTTTCTACCCGAATTAGAATGCAAATTCACTTCAAAAGTTGACTAGAAAAAAATTGTTTTCAATTTTCAGGCAAATTTTATGTCAATTTAATGTCAATTTGACTTGAAAAATTGTGAAATATTTTCTTACCGTCAAATTGAAGACATTTTTTTGTATAAATTTGCTTACCTTCTGAAATGGTAACAAATAACATTACCGACCTTATTTTATCACAAAAAGCGACCTCTAATTTAAAAAAAAATTAACCGCAAATTTTTCTTTACAACTTTTGCTATGAAATTGTCAGCAAATTCGGGCAGCAGATTTCAGGTAATTTCAACATCAAATTACTGTCAATTTCAAGCTAAAGTAGCTATTAAGGTAACCTGATAGGGCCTCAAGACGTGGGAATCTGATCAAAACTCGATTTTCGAAAATCGGGGTGAAAACAATAACTTCCCGAATTTTCGAAAATTTACAATTTTCTGAGCGGGAAGTTAAAAAAAAACAGCAATACTCCGTGAATACTCCGAGGATACTTCGTAACCGAGATTGAGGTGATAATCGATGCGTTTTATCGAGCTCTAAAGCTGATTAGATTTTGACATTGATCGTTCGAGTCGTTTCTGAAAAATTAAAAAAAAAAAACTAAAAATATTTTTCTTTTGTATGAAAATTACTCTGCAGTTTCGAGTAATCCTAGGCCATTCCAAAAATTCAGTATTTTTTATTTCAACTTTTTATATTTTTCGTTGAAGTATTAATATCACTAGACTATATTTTACTCTACTAGTAAGTAATTTTTTACCAGCAGATAAAGTGTTATAATTCTATGATTTTATACTCTGTTGCGATCCCATATTTAATCGGTTATTAGGAATATTTTATCTGAATCTACCAATTTTTATTCTACGTGTGTTAATTTTTACTCCCCAATATAGCATTTCTCCAAACCTATTGATGTTATGATGAAAAATGACTCGTACTTCGAATAAATTTCGAATCTATGAAGTATTTTTCACTCTAAACTGTAGAGTAATAATTCAGTAGTCTTCGTTAACCTTCGGTTAATATCGGCTTCGATTAAATGTCTTTTATTTTGCTCGCCGATCGCGATGACAACTTACTGTTACGCACACAAACGTAGGCTTGGAAAAAAAAACGATCTCTTTAGCTCTGTATAACTTAAAATTTATCTAAAAATTAATAGTATATTACACACCTAGGGAAGTAAAGTAAGAAATGTCTCAGATCACATGTAATTGTTGGCCGAGGCGAAGCCGAGGTCAACAAACATGTGATCTGAGGCTTTCTTATTTACTTCCCGAGGAGTGTATACTATTTTTCTCCTCGACGGAAGCGGAAAGCGGCAACTTCGTTTTGCACAGCGGGACGAAAGTTGCACTTTCCGCCCGGAGGTGAGAAAAAAAAAATTTTGGATATTTTCTTTTTCAGTACAATACGAATAATTTTTTTTTCATTCTTTTTCAAAATATTTATTTTAAGATGGTTTTAGATTTTTTATAGAAATTACAGCCTATTAATTGTAATTTTTATTTTAATTCAATACAAAAATTTTATAAATTAAATCATCAACTTTTTATCATAACCTACGAGTAAAAGTTGAATTAGAGAGAATTTATTGAGACAGCCACTAGGGGTAATTTTAACTCGTAATTGTGAGTAAAAATTAATCTGATTGATTTGTACTCACTAAAAAAGTAAGCTGTCGTAATTAAAAAGTAAAAAGTCGTAATGACCCAAGATTACTCGATTTAGAGTAATTTTTAGAATAAACGACATGGCAATATTCATACACTGAAAAAAAATTTTTTTTCCTCCCAGGATACAAAACATTTTTATCCGAGTATTTTATTATCCAGTATAAGTTTCTTAATATTAAAAAACTGGTATTTTTCCCCTGAGAATACCTAAGTTTTTTCTAGAGCTAAAACTTAATGCTGCGTTACCATAGCAACCGCAGTGGTGGCGCCACCAATTCTCTGATTTCCCTCCAATTCCACAGTGCTGATGTTTGTTTACACTCGAAACGTTTATGAAGTAACCGATATACTGCCAGCTTGTTTTATTATTAGCTATAATGATTTATTTTATTTTAAGCTTTTAAGTTTAACATTAAAAATTGAAAATATTATATAATATTGCGTCATTGTTTATAAAAATGAAATTTTAATTCAAATTTTCTGTTTTGACTCGGTGTAAATTATTTCATAAAAATATATTACTTGTTTTTAGCAGAAATTTATAGTTTTTTATTATTAATACATTCTTATCTTATAATAAATTGTCATAATAGTAATTTCGTTCGTAGAAATATTGACATTAATAAGAATTTGTAAGTTTTTAATGGGTATTTAATATTTAAATTTACTGTAATGAAATTAATATAAAAATCAAGCCGTTTAATAATAGTAGATGTTTAATAATTTTTAGAATTTTTTTAACAAATAAATTATGGCAAAAAAATTGAATTGTAGAAATTAAAAAAAATTAATAGTACAATTTTTGACAATAATTTTTCAGAAAAAATTTATTTGTTAAATATAATTAAAAAATTATCAAGTGGCTACTAACTTTATTCAAGGTAATTATAATTACATCCAAATCACTCCATTTTATAGAAATTAAATTTTCCAGTAATTTTATTATAAATACAACTTTTAAAATTAGTAGTTAATTTAATACTATTAAAAAAAGGCTCGTCGTAAAATAAACATTACTTAAATATGTGTCAACTGAGTGAGGTTAAGTCAGCCATATTTTTTATTTTGGTATTTTGCTGAGAAGGAAACCGAATTTTTTAGCAATCAGAATACTTATTAGTGTGGGAAAAAAACTTTGGTATTTTTAAAACTAGAATACCAGGTTCTTTACGGGAGGGAAAAATTTTCTAGGTGGAAAAAAAGTATATATGATTATTAGGGTGCTTCATTTCGGAGCTAGATTTTTTTTTTTTAAGTGCATGTGAAAAAAACCATAGTTCAA
This sequence comes from Microplitis mediator, assembly GCF_029852145.1. Taxonomy (NCBI): domain Eukaryota; kingdom Metazoa; phylum Arthropoda; class Insecta; order Hymenoptera; family Braconidae; genus Microplitis; species Microplitis mediator. The sequence continues at coordinate 9,615,880 of NC_079971.1, forward strand.
CATAAAATGTTATAGGGTCTTTTTTGTTGACAATTTTATTCTCTACAAATTATTATCAGTAAAGTTTTTTCAAATTCCGCATTGTTTTCTAGTTATTTTCATTTCAATGTCGAGCTCTTGAAATCGATCAGAACCACTTTTTTAAGAGCTTGAAATAAAAATGAAAATAACTAGAAAAAAATGCGGAATTTGAAAAAACTTTACTGAAGATAATTTGTAGAGAATAAAATTGTCAACAAAAAAGGCCCTATAACATTTCGTGATGTCTGATAGTTTCACCGGAAAAGTAAAACGATTTCCAACTTTACTTCGAGATCTAATAACTTTGAAACAGAAGGATTTATCGAAAAATGATAAGAGACCTTTTTTGTAGAGCGTTCAATTTCCTACAATAATATGTATTAGTCTTTTTGATCTATTGATTTGTTAATGAGGTTAAATATACTTAAAGCTAATAAAAAAAATTTTCCCATGTTACTTAAATGGGAAAATCGGATTTTTCAATGAGCTAGGTCTGTAATCAACATAGAATTTTTTTCATGCGCGAAAATTTTTTTTTTGTGTTGAACTATGGTTTATTCCACATGCACTTGAAAAAAAAAATCTAGCTCCGAAATGAAGCACCCTAATGATTATATAGGAATTATATATGATTTATATCAACTCGGGAAAAACGAATCATATATGACTATATATGGTCATATATGATGCTCCATATGTAAATTGGTAATATATGGCCAGATGAGACCATATGTAATCACATATGACTATATATGGCCAGATAGGAGCATATGTAGTCATATCTAACTATATATGGCCATATATTGTCGATCTACATATATGGCCATAAATTTCTCTCCATGTACATAGTGCTATATTTTAAACAAAAAAAAATTGATAAATTAGTTAAAAAAAAATCATGACAATCAGATGTCTCATGTATTCTAATAGTCTCTGAAGTAGGTCATAATTTTTTTTCGTCGAAAAAAAATCACGGCGTTGGCTGGGCTCGATCCTAGGTCCTTTAGATTCAAATTAAGGCGCGCTAACTACTGCGCTGAGTGATGAACATGAATTACGAGTATTTTGTATTTATTTCGATGCAGATGAATGACCATATATGGGAATATAATACTTACGTATAAGTTAATGCAAATCTAGTGCCGTCATCTGAATGTAATTTAACAGAAAATCTTACCATCAATTTGAAGTGAAACTCAGTCAAATAAACGTCATTGTCTGACAGTAACACCCCTAATAGCACAGTTTGCTCTAGCAAAAGTTTTCTTGAATTTTTCGTCAAATATTCGTCAACTTCGGACTATTCCGTTTTTTACGACAATTTGTATGCAACTTCCTCTACAATTTCACGTAAATTTACTACCCAAATTGAAATGCAAATTAATTCACTTCAAAAGTTGACTAGAAAAAATTTTTCATCAATTTTCAGGCAAAGTTTTACATCAATTTATTTTTAATTTTTGAAAAGTCAAAGTAGTTTTTTCCCCTTAAATTACCCTAATAGCCAAGTTGGAGAGAAACTGACGTGAAACTACAGCCGCAACTGGACACCACATTGCCCGCAAAAGTTGATACTTCCAAAGTTGATCGACACTTTCTAAGAAACCTGCATTCCAGTTGCGGCTCCATACTGACGTCAACTTCCTCAGAAAGGGGCGGAAACTTGTAGCCAAAAGTTGCGAATGCTAAAGTTGTCGACAGCTTGTCGTCAAGTTGGTCGCAAACTAATGAATACCAACTTTTGTACGAGAAACCCTGATTATCAGGGTTGTAGTGACATTCATGTACAAATTTGCTTACCTTCTGAAATGGTAAGAATGAACATTACCGACTTTTTTAACTTCCCGCTAAGAAAATCGACGATTTTAGAAAAATTCGGGAAGTTATTGTTTTCACCCCGATTTACGAAAATCGAAATTACATCAGATGTCAACGTTTTGAGGTCCTAGGAAGCTATTCTGACTACTTTCAGAATGATGTCCGAGTGTCTGTATGTATGTATGTATGTATGTATGTATGTATGTATGTGTGTGTGTGTGTGTGTGTGTGTGTGTGTGTGTGTGTGTGTGTGTGTGTGTGTGTGTGTGTGTGTGTGTGTGTGTGTGTGTGTGTGTGTGCGTGTGTGCGTGTGACCGGTCTATAACTTTTTAACTAATGAACCGATTTGGATGGTTAAGGCGGCAATCGAAAGAGCTTGTTGGCCATCAACTTTTCTGAAAATTTCAGATCATTTGATCAAGCAGACTCGATAATATTAGCGAATTATGATAAAAAATTTTTTTTTTTAGTTTTTTATTGATTTCTCAGAAATGACTTATACGATCAACTTTAAAATCTGAACAGCTCTAGAACTCAATAAAACGCGTCGATTGCCGCCTTAGCCATCTCAACCAGATAATTCGTTCGAGAGTTATCGCGGAAGATAGAAATGGTAAGAAGCGGTTTTTTGCGAATATCTTTGAAACAACTGAACTAAAAAATTCCAAAATCTTATCAGCTCTAGAACAATAGAATACGTCAATTGCCGCCTCAACCATCAAAATCGGTTAATTCGTTTGTGAAATATCGTGGGAGAAAGAAATGCTAAAAAACGGTTTTTTCGACAACAACGTTTTCTAGCTCCTTGAGCTCAAGGAGCCCGAAAACAGCGGGAAGTTTTGGGGCTGGTCCGCAGGGTCAACCGATAGACAGATTTTTTTTCGTAAAAAGTTACCTCTAAATTGAAGAAAAATTAACCGAAAATTTTTCTTTTCAATTTTTACTGTCAAATTGTCTGCAAATTCGGGCAGCAAATTTCAGGTAATTTCAAGATAAAATGGCTATTAGGGACGTGTAGTCAAATTGAATTCAAGTTTACAGACAATTTACTGTCAACTTAAAAATAACTGCTTGCTCCAACATTTTCCTTGAAGTTGGCTTTCAAATACGGCAGTAGCTTGAAGTTAACTTGTAGATAAGGAAGCTATCAGCGTTGTTAACAGTGACGTATGTTGAAAAAAATTATTTGACAATACCGACCGTTACATTGACTGTATTCAGTCGGTCAGTATTGTCAAATAGATTTTTTTCAACGTACTCTTCTAATAGCCAAGTTAGCGAGAAACTGGCGTCAAACTAACAGCCGCAACTAGACGCCAAGTTAGCAGCAAAAATTGGTATTTCCAAAGTTGATAGACACTTTCTGAGAAAATTGGTGGCAAAAGTTGGAAATTCAATAAGTTGCCCTGATAGCACGAGTTACTCGTCAAAAAGTTGGTATTCATTAGTTTGCGACAAACTTGACGACAAGTTGTCAACATCTCTAGCTTTTGCTACTTTTGGCTACAGGTTATCGCCAACTTTCTGATAAAGTGACCGTCAACTTAATGAATTTTCAACTTTTGCCACCAAATTTCTCAGAAAGTGTCTATCAAATTTGGAAATACCAACTTTGGCGTTCAACTTGGCGACTAGTTGTGGCTGTTAGTTTGACGCCAGTTTCTCGCCAACTTGGCTATCAGAATACAGTCAACTTCATACCCTGATAGCAACCATATCCACAAATTACCTTCAAGCTACTGCCGTATTTTGAAGCCAATTTAAAGGAACGTGTTGGATAGCAAACGGTTACATTTAAGTTGACAGTAAATTGTCTCTAACTTGAATTCAATTTGACTACAAGTGTTACGGTCAAACAATGACGTTCAGTTGACTGAGTTTCACTTCAAATTGACGGCAAGATTTTCTGTTAAATTACATTCAGTGGACGGCAGTAAATTTGCATCAACTTGCACGCAAGTATTATCCAGTCGAGGCTTGCCAGAAACTTGTCGTTAAGTTAGCCGAAAAAGTTTTACTGCAGAATTTGCTGAGCAATTATATTTGAAGTGCGGCTATCAGAAATTGTTCAGCAAGTTCTGTAGTGTAACCCTTTCGGCTAACTTAACGACAAGTTTCTGGTAAGCCTTGGCTGGATAATACATGCGTGCAAGTTGATGCAAATCAATTGCTGTCATCTGAATGTAATTTGACAGAAGAACTTTCCGTCAATTTGAAGTGAAACTTTCAGTCAACTTAACGTCATTGTCTGACAGTAACACTCGTAGTCAAATTGAATTTAAGTTACATACAATTTACTGTCAACTTAAAGGTAACTGCTTGCTCTCCAACACTTTTCTTTAAGTTACCTTTAGAACACAGCAGTAGCTTGTAGTTAACTTAAGGTTAGGGTGGCTATCAGGGTTGTGGCACCCATCCCAGCACGGCACAAATGTTAGACTTTCTGCCGCGAAATTGATGCCGGAATACGTACTTGCGACCGAGGTATGATGATAATAGATATACATTTTATAAATAAAAATTTTAATAGATGTACTTATTTATGTAAGTTTTATTTTTCCACTAGCATAGTAAATAAATATATATATAATTACATCTCTGATACAATCAGCGGCGGGTATTCATATCGTACCCGGTTACAAGCGTGCCTTTTACTTCTCCACTTTTAGTACTCTACCAACATACAACTCTCTTAAATAGATTCCTATGCAAAAATATCAATACTAAATATATTTATGTTGCAAAATAATTCTATGTAAAATTATCTCTGTGTAAACTTATTCTATTAAGTATAAATATATGTGAAAATAATTAATGTCCAAAATATCTCTATATTATATATCTCTATGAAAATTAAGTCTCTACAAAATTTACTATAATATGACAGAATTAGGTGTTAACATATTTATATTATGGAATTTCTCCATAACTATACAACTCTCCTTAATATTTCTCTATTCTGCATATCTCTATGACACAACAATTCTATGAAAAAATTTTTCTATTTAAAAATTTTTCTATGTTGACCAAAGTCAGTTTAAACATTTCTCAGCTCCACTTACTTAGCCCCTCATTATAAACCGATCCGATTTATTTTAATTGGAATCGTTTGTTGGTCGTTTGTCGGTCAATGTTGGTCTATTATAATTGTTTGTCGGGTAATTGTTTATTTATAAAAAAATAAATAAAATTTAGCCTATATTTTTTTTTATTTACCCCCTCTACTTCGATATTTTACAAATTTTTTTATTCCAATTGTTAGAAAATCGTTTGTCGGTGATTGCCGGTTCATTTGAATTATTGATACAGTAGTATTAATTGACTAATTTTATTATAAACAATCGATGCTAATTGTAAGGATATTATATTTCATACATCTAACAACATTGTGGCGCTGCCTGTCAATACCTTAGATTAATTGGCAATAATTTGAACATCGGGTTTTTAATCAATCGAAACAAATAATTATTTCTTAAATTTATTTTTAATCCAAAAATTTATTATCATTATCATAAAAAAAAAAATTTATTTCTGTCGAAGACCCTTATAATAGCCATGCTAGATTTTTAATTAAATTTTTATTACAAATAAATTTATTATTTCGTTTATTTTTTTACTGTTAATTACAATTTACGTTTTTGAAAAGTAGTTTATTCAAACCGAGTAATTGAAATTACTTACAAATTATCATATTATTTCTATGTCCATTAATTTATTTTTTATATATTTACAATAAGAAAAATCTTTAAAACAGTGAATTATAAGTCAAATGACTTTTGAGTTCTGCAATTTATGACGCGCACAAAATTAAAAAACTAACAATTACAGTAAGACTTTTTTCTCAGTATTATAAATTTTTTTTTTTTTTTGATAATTAATTTACACAAGTTTAATTATTACCGTTAATGATTTCTGTTTGTAGGCTTCACACAAAAAAATTCTTTGTTCATTTTATTCAAATCTTTACCTAAGATAAATACAACCATATAAAGGATATCCTTACGGTAGTCCAGCTTAGCTTATAGGAATATTCATCTGTCCTTTTATTCATATACACGTGTCAATAGATGATACACATAGACATCCAGATACCCTCGATTCTATTGAAATTACTTCCCTGCTTAAAAAATCCGATAGATTCTTATAGCTGTATGTATAAGACCCTATACTTAACTATAGCACTTCTCATAGAACTCATCCATTCTTATAAAATCTCTATGGGAATTTATGAGAATCTATTGGATCCTATGACATTTTCTAAACAGGGTTGTGCAGATACCTAGTTCCCTGTATGAATTTCCCATGTAGAAATCCAGGTACTCATCGTTTCCTACATAGATTCTTACATAAATCCATACACTCATATATTAATTCTTATGGAATTATTACATAAATCCATACTTTCCTATATGGATCCCTATAGGTTCCCTTGTAATCCTACATGGATTTTTTTGATAGGGCACTTATATAGAAACCCAAACTCCTATATGAATTTCCCACAAAAAATCCATATATCCAAGTTCTTATCTCAAGTTCTTATATGGAAATGCAGGTATCCAGTTTTCTATGTGGGTTTCCCATATGGGAATCCAGATACCCATTGATTCTTATATAAATTCATACACCCCTAGATTAATTCCCGTGGATTCTTACATAAATCCATATACTTTCCTATGTGGTTTCATATTGGTACCTATACAAACCCACATGGGTTTTTTTGATAGGGAAAGCAGAACAGCAATAGCTAGTCAAAGAAGTATTGAGAGGTCCTACTATGGAGATTTATATATGTTAGTCAAAGCAGTCGAAAAAAAATAATAAACAATGCAGAATCGTAGACGATGAACACAGTGGATGCGCTGAATAAAATGAGTATTAATGCAATTTAAATTATTTTTCTACAAGTATATAAAATGAAAATGATTAATTCACTAAGTTAAGTTACAGTACACTGCGGTAGAATGCACAGGAGTGTATCATAAAACTGTACATTTGAAAACTCACAATAAATAAATATAAACGTAAATGAAACAATATATTGCATTAAACTTTATTTATATATTAATACATAATATTTGTATAAATAATGTTTACATTATAACTATTTATATATTTACTGACTACATGAGACATCTTTTTTTTTAACTTATTGTGTATATTGCACCCAAAGGTTCGATTACTGTAGTAGAGTCCACAATTACAATTATATTTGAGTAACCATTGTATAATTCCCAAGTACCATTTATTCTTAAGCAATATGAGACGGGAAGATTATTGTTCTGTGCTATAATTCCTGCTAATCTGGAAGAACAAATTAAATAAAACTTGAATATTAAATTCAACGTAGAAAAATAAACCATGAGAAATCAGCTTACCGGTATTCCTGTACTTCTTCTCCAAAAGTCAATTTTTTTGGTATATCTCGAATTTTGCATTCCATATTTTTATGATATCGATTAATTATCTCTAAATTAATAAATAAATGATAATTAGGATACACAGTAACGGAACATAATTTAGAACAATTTTCTTGACGACATTTTACTTTTTTGAGATGTTTATAGTATTTAACTGCCTCATTAAGTACTTTGAAACCATTTTTTATGATTAATTTGGTATCAACTTTCAGAACTGGTGTAAAAAATGACGAACATCCACAAGATTTACATATATATACGTTAAGCAAGCTAGCTTGATCTGTCAAGCAAGTTTCCCATGTGTTGAAAATAGTTTCTCGTATATCTATTGTATATGTGAAAACATTATTAAGAAATTTTGTTGAAATTTTTGAAAAATACAATGATTTTAATAACAAAGCTCTCTTAGTGTAAATTTCTGTACACGATTTCAAATTTATAAAATCGATTATGAATTTAAAAGTTTCATTGCTTGAATCTTTGAGAAAATTCATATACCTCGGAATGTCTAATGCACTGCAACTTAAGATGTGTACTATGCAATCAAAATTATACGTATCTGACAGATGAAAAATTTTTTTATCTATAATGATTCCAGACATACTATTTCCACCTTGAAGCATCAAAACTGATTGATATTCCAAGGATGTACTATTCTTAATGCTATCTATAATTTGGCTTTCGACAAAACTATTTTCCTCAATCGAGTCAAATGAACCGTCAAAATAAACCTTATTATTTAGTTCTTTATTACGCCAATTGTCTCTTGAATTAGTATCAGAGTCATCAAGAGGGTCTGTTATTGGTAGTTTCGAAGCCACATCATGTTTAAGTGATTCAGGTTCATCATTGGTAAGATTAACAAGCTCTTTCGTTAGGGTATAATTTCGAGTAGAATTCTCATGATTATGATTATTTTTTGAAAATATTTTGGTATATATAACAGCTTGAGGTTCTATCGATGTGTGAGATTTTACACACTCTATTTTCTGTTGAAGACCATCACACTTATCCCAGCGATTATTAATACGTCGACAGTATGAGATGAAATGTCCTGGTAACATAGCTATAACACCAGATAATTGATACTGATCATCACCCAAGTTAAGATTTATTGGAAAATCTACCAACCGTCCAGGAATACTGTGAGATGCTTCAACATTGGCTCGGACATCTAACTCTATAAAAATTTGAGTATTATAAATATTTAATCTGGTGTTACAATAAGAAGAACATGTTTTTATACACAACTTCTGTGTCCATTCATTATTTAACCCTTCTTGTAGGGCATGATAGCCATTTTTTCGTATGATATCGTGATTAACTTGTAATATTATTATAGGTGAAGTGTATATATGACAGTTTGGACAGGTATGTGTTAACCATCCACTTGGCACATCATTAAAACATTGTTTATATATAGTACTCACGCAATCATATAAGTCAATTTGATTTGACTTGATCATTTCTTTAATTTTATGGCTGAACAGGTCTTCAAGAAGTACGATTCTATTTTTATACGTCGTAGCAGACAGCTCATTTTCAACGAAAAATTTCACAAATTTTAATACTTTATTTTTAGATTCGTCAATAAAAGCCATGTATTGTGGATTATCCATTGCACTAGAAGATAAAATCTGGATAATCGAATCAAATCCACAGGTGTTAGTAGCAAAGTAATATGATCCTCTTATATTAACAGGATTTCGTATATAATTCCCATTTTTTAGTAATGGCAAGTTTTGTACGTTTGTTGTAAAAGCATTTCGTTGTTGGATCTGTGAATTTGATTTAAAATATTTACCACGTGGTTTTCTTAATTCTAATGTTGGCTTATGATTTTCATTCGATTTTAGAGTGTTTTCATTAGTATCCTTTAGTTTTGTACAGCTTATTACTATTTTTTTTTGTTTTGGTGAACTATCAGTTATTATAATACGGGCTTTTGGTTTATCTTCTGCAGTCCCAATTCGATCACTACTAGTACTTTTTATACCATAAGTATCAATAGTTTTAATATCATCAAAACCAGCATCTTCTGTATCAAGTGGGTTAAAACTGAATGTTTCTTCTTCAACTTGTGGTTCTGCGTCAATATTTTTACGGTTTACAATAATTTTTTGTGTTTTAGGTTGTGGACTAGGATATGGGCCATCATTTTGATTAAAAACTTTCAAATTCGATGTAAACACGGCGGCATTACCAATATAGTAGTTAAGAATAAGTTTTACAAGCTTATCTAATCGTAATGGTAATGAATAATTTCTCAGTACTATATGCTTAATGATATTAAAATGCCCTTCCACAAAAGTTGTAAGTGCATGCTCTGCTATATAAGGAATACAAACGGCTGTCCATAGAGGAAATTCGTACGCGTTTAATATGAACTGATCAATAAAATCCTCAAAAAAAAATGAATTGGGTTCTTCTCCAACACTGAGTGTGATCAAAGCATCATCTCGTAGATTGTGTATAAAATTTCTTACACGACTGTTGGTCTTATTGAAATTAGTGTCAGGTCCACAGTTATTTTCAATAGTTTCTTCGTTTTCTCTTTGTTTTTCTTCTACATTTTTGCTATTTATATTAGTTGAATTTTCACAATCATCAAAATTAATATCAAAATTGCGGTTTTTTATAAGTTCTTCGAGTTGTTTCCGAGCATCTAAAACAGAACTGCCATTTTTTTTTATTACCGTATCTTGAAATTCATTCAGCCCAACGATGCACATCAATCGAAAAATCTTCTCGAATTGTTCGATTGTTTGACAATCAATTAACAGTGCAACACAATACATATAAAATTGACGCACCGATGTTAGACGCATGGACTTGAAGCAATCCCATTTTCGAATCATTATCATAAAATGGGCTACGTCTAGTCGAAGGTACGTATGTATTGGTTCTCGACGATAATACTCATCGTCATTAATAGCATATAAAAAACAAGTCTCAACGTATGTTTTTACGGTTTGATTATTAAATGCTAGTGATATTCCATTCATTACTGCTCGAGCAGAATCACATACAGCTTGTTTAGGTTTCGGGGCATTTTTCAACCATTGTTTTAACCACCACCATATCACTTCTGTTTCTTGACTTTCGGTAAACATATCATGAACGGATAAAGTTTCATTGTCAAAATTGATTGTGATTGAATATAAAAAAATATGACCAGATGAACTTCCATCTTCATGAACTAATGGCTTAGCGATACTACCAGTACCATCGACAGAGATAGATGAGACACTTTTTGTTGTCCTGCAATATTTTTTATAAGCATGCAACTGTGCTGGGGTACTAAATGAAATGTATAATTTTTTTCGTTTAACTTCATGAATGAAACCTTGAAATGGCATAGTACGATTCATATCTTCAATTGCTTTTATTAAATCTTTTCCATCTGAAGCTTTCACATCGAGTTCAGCATCCGTATATTCTTTTTTAGCTTGTGTTAAAATTTTTTTAGAAGGAATATGAGATGGTATTCGACCTCGGGATTTTACGTTTTCTCGAACCTCACGTTTATACCAATTTGTAGCACCTTCATGGAAAACTTCTTTTCCAACGCGTTGTCTTTTAAGGCCTTTAAGTTGACGCTTTACTTGATCATGTTGATTATAAAAAGTTTCATGAGTTCTTATGGTAAAAACAACGTTAGTTTCATCCAGTGGCTTTTCATATAAATAACAAAATAGTGGATTTTTACAACTCTTACTTTTACAATATCCTTTGATGCGTAAGTAATGTTTACTCTCAGGTGAATCATAAATTTTCATATTTTTAAAGCTAAATGCACAAGGAAGTTCCGTATCTCGAAATATAGCTAAAGCAAGTATATCTGTCCAAACACCTCGACGCAAAATTGAATACTTGCGATTATCCTTATAGATAACGTCTGATGGTTGTATCATTTTCCACTCTTCACGCGTTATACAGACTTCAAACTTATCCAAGCCAGTTGTTTCTGCTTCAAATTCTAAAGTTTCATCTTCACTGTCAGTATCTACTGAATCAGTCGAATCATCTGATGTATCAGTAAGGTTAATTTGGTTTTTTGAGACAAATGGAATAAATGGAATACCCACATTACTACATGCAATTCTCATTATATCTCTTCTATTTTTTGTGACATTAGTATAAACACTTTCCGCTGACCATTTATTATTTAATGCATCGCTCATCTGTATCCAAACATGTGAACTGTACTTAGGATACGTTCCATCCTTAAATTCATCAATAAACTTTTCAATAGTATCCGTAGCATCCGTAACAGAAACCAAAGCTACTCTAGGCATCGTACTGAAAAATAAATATCAAGGCTATAAATTCACAAGTAAAAATATGTCACTTAAAAAATAACCAAAAAACTTGTCTTATTGAGTTTTTTAAGTTCTAAATTATAAAACGAATTAATGATAAGAAAAGCTTACAAATGAATTAATGAAGTAAATAATCTGCAGGATATAAAAATAAAATTTCATAAATCACAAATCAAAAGACGATTTGTTAAATTTAATTTATTTTTCACTCATCAACATTAAAATTTTTTATGGTAAATTATTTGAGCATAATAGTAACAATAAAATCCATGATCATACGCAATAATTATCAATGTATAACCCGTAACAATGATGAAGTCAATACCAGTCATTCAATTGTTTTTAGTGATTATCATGTGAGCCGTTCAATTCAAAATTTTTTTTTTCATAAAATATTTTTATTTTTTTAAATAATAATAAAATTCTAGAAAATTAATTGATAAATAATTTATTATTCTTAATATTATTATAACTCAATTAATTATTTATTAATTTTTTTGTTATTTATACTCCAGTTAGAAAACTACTTTATCAACATTTGTAAGGTGACATAAATGTATTCGCCATAGTGGCCGGTTTTAAAAATTTAAACAAATTTCGTGAAAAGTTTTATTTTTACTTTCAATGATATATATAGAATTAAAGATTGTGTAAATGTCAGGATATGAACACAATCTCACCTTACAATCAAATAATGATACTGAAAGTAAAATACATAAACAAATTACTTGTAAGTAGAAAAAAAAAGTATTAAACCACACAAAAATATTTTTAGAAATTCTTGACATGCATTTTCATAAATTTCTTCCTACACAGAAAAAAAAAATAATTCTCGGCTGAAAGTAAATATTCTTGATTCAAGAAATTTTTTTTGAAAACCATAATTTTCTTGGATAAATTAAAAATCTAACCAAGACAAATTCACTCGACTCAAGAATATCTTGACTTAGTTCCCAAAAACGTTTGCCTTCCAAAATATTGTCTTGACTCAAGATTAATTTTTTTTTTTTGTGTACAGTAATTTAATGTTTGCTTATAAGGAAAAAAATTATTTAATATATGCTACTTTCAGTATCATAATCAAATAATACGTCAACAATCATGATTTATATAAACTGCTCTCACCTTGCTAATTTTTAGCATCTTTATGATTAATTATGCATTAATCAACACAAATTGAAAAAAACGAAGTAGAATATCTACTACATTATGACAGGTAACATGATGTTCTTAAAACCTTATATTTCTATGGTGTTCCTGAAGTCTTTTTCGTTTTTTTTTTTTTTTTAATTTCACATAATTCCTGATATACGAATTAATTTCTACAAAATAAAACATATAAACTTTAAGCTTTGATAAATATGTATAAAATGTAAATAATAAAAAAATAGGCTCTTACGTCTGGCTAGTTGAGTTTGAATGCACATCGTTTTGTAATCTTGATTTAAGTTCAAAGTTACATTCAGGATCATGAACGACTGAATGAACGAGTAAACATATAAAAGAATGAACTGCTCCATAGCATGAGAATGATCAGTTACAAGATAAAAAAATAATAAAATGTTCATAGTGGACCGAGTACTTTTTTGATATTTTTTGACCCTCTTTGCAAAACACATCAAATATCCTAAAAAACAAATTATTGCTAGAAAAATATCGAAAAATTGTAAAAAACATTTAATATGCAATTTCAAATAATGAATTATACTCACTGCGAAAATCATATCGAACACTGAAAGGTTTGAAAATCTCATTTTGGAAAGATTTCTCTTTATATGTCTCCATTTTTTTATAACCCCAATATCTATAATTTTGTTAATTATTCTTATGCATTTAAATTTACACTTTAAGAGAAAACGATTTTAACAATCAAAAACAAGATGGTATTAAAGTTAGCAGATATTCAACAATATTTAAGTTTTAAAAACTATTTCAGTATTGGTACAAAATTTAAAAAAAAAGCTTATTAAAAATTTTGGAAGAACTCTGTATGGATTAAAAATTGTTTTTTTTTTATTAATAATTTGTTTACATAAATAAATAAAAATTGTTAAATATATGTTAACTTCATTGTCATAAAATGAAAGATATGTTAGCAAATATATACTCACTATTAAAAATAGATCAAAAGTATATTTAACGAATAGATTAATAATGATAAATTTTTAAACTATGCTGTGGTCAAACACATTTGCTCCAAAACGCCAAAGTAGAAATAAGTTGATTTGTAAACACAAATTAATTATTATTACATAAAAATCAATATCACCAAGTAGTTTTACAAAAACAAAATTCCACATTTCAAATAAAAAAATATATTTTCTATTAAAAAATACTCTTGCTCCAAAATAAAAATTGTTATTTTTGTTGTGCAATATTCTAATCGCTTGTAGGTCTAAAGGCGGATACACATTACTGAACCATTCGCAAGCTTGATTTTATGAAGCTTGTTGTCATCCCTAATAGCCACTTTAGCTTGAAATTGACATTAATTTGAGAATTGAAATTACCGAAATTTGCTGCCCGAATTTGCCGACAATTTGACAGCAAAAGTTGGAAAGAAAAATTTGCGGTTAACTTTTCCTCAATTTAGAGGTAGCTTATGTTACTAGAAAAAAAACCCTAATAAAAGTTTCCTTGAATTTTTTGTCAAATGTCTGTCAACTTCGGGCTTTTCCGGCCTTGACGACAATTTGTATTCTCATTTGGTTAGTAAATTTATGTCAAATTGTATAGCAAGTTGCACACAAATGTCCGTCAAAAACGGAGAAGCCCGAAGTTAACGGACATTTGACAAAAAATTCAAGGAAATTTTTCTATGGTAAACTTTTGCTAAGCAAACTGTGCTGTAAGGAATCATTATGATGATAACTAAAGATTCTGAGTAGCAATCTCAAGGCGCCGGAGATACATCGGTTTATGTTTTCACATTTATAGAAAATAATTAGTTCGTTTTAATTGTTGATAAAAATTATTGTTTGTTCCTGGTAATTTTTTTGTAAATGTGATAAAAAAAAAAAAAAAAAAAATTGGTCCTTAAGGCGGAAATGACTAGAGTCATGTTAGCTTTTTTTTCTCAACAAGCTTTAAGGAGAATTCTCATTAGTATATCTCTATTTACAAAAAATATAATAACCTTGAAATGGTATCATGAGTGTGAATGTAGCAAACATCAGACAAATTTTCAATTATAAATGAATAGAGTAATAATTAGTAAAATAAAATTTAAACAAATGCGCATTTAAAAAATTTTGAAATTAATAGGTGCATTTTTAAAAAATATTATTTTTTAAATTATTTCCTCTATTTACTTATAATTTTAAATTTGTCTGATGTCTGCTACATTCACATTCGTAATGGTATCACTGTATTTCTGTATAATAATATTTTTTTGTTAATTATAGTTTTATTTTATGAAAAAAAATAACCGTAGCCACAGCTTTTGTTGATAATTTAATATTATAAAGATATATCAAAGTCAATAAACTGAAAAGGACGATAACCTATATTTCTACATATCATTCCTCATGAAGTTATATACGTGTTCGTTCAATCGATGTTATGGATTTATACAGCTTTCTTTATTTTGTAATTAAATATTAAGTTTATACATTTTATTATAATAAAAATCACTTCTATCTTCAATTACGTTTACTAATGCACATAACTGAGTGAGAAACTCAATAATCATAATAATAATAATAATTATAACAATAATAATAATGATAATAGCAAAGCTAAGTAACAAATAATCTGACAGTGCAATCAATTGTGATAAGTTTTACTATTAAAGTTTGTAACTGGGATTAATCAAATAGGAAATAAAAAAAAAGTAGAGTTCTTAATGTCTTCGAAGTATCATAATAAGTACATTTTACTTGAAGAAATTGAACAGTTAATTATGTTTATTATTACTTAAAAAGATGTCATATTTAAGTAAAAATAAAATAGTTTTAATATTATGGACATCGAGCTGGTATTGTGTAATAATTTTCTTATGTGAAATTTGTTTTGATTTATTTTGACAAAAATAACTAAGAACTAAATGCTAACATATGAACTAAACCTTATGAGAGTAGAATATTGAAGTTAGAATGTTTAGAAATAATGTACTATTAATTGAATAAAGACAATTTTTTTATTAATTGAGCGTTATCTTTTCAATCATAATGTTCATGAGTATTTAGTTATTTATATTATTTAAAATGTAGGTTAGAAATTTTTTTCTTGGAAACTTTTTTTCTATCGCACATTGTTAAAGAATATAATCTAAATGATGTATTTTGATGTAAAAGTTTTTTTAAAAAATAAAAATAAACTATGTTGTGCATCTTTTTTGTGTATTAGAAAATTGCATTTTATTTCTTTGTCATTAGTAGTGAAAAATTTACGAATAATTGTTTATCATGAAGCTAAATTTAGCTTCAGAAAGTTTTTATCATGATTAATTACGTTCATATTGTTTTAAATAATAAAAATCTCTAATGTAATTCTTAACCTCAATAATTTGATAGCTATATGGTTTTTCAAGCAAGATATTAAATTTATTTTTTATTAATTTGAATAAAAGATCACTTTCATAATTTATAAACTTATAGTTTGTTTAATTAATTGATACGTCTCAAATGAAATATTCAGTAGTTTTTAATTTCTACATCATAATTTTCAAATTAGTCATTATCAGCATCTTGTGTGGTTTCTATGCCTTCTTTTTCTTTGACATAAATTGCTGATTTACAAATAAATTGTATGAACTGTAACGTCTTTTGAATTGAAGAAGAACAATATCTTGCTGCAAAAAACGAAAGCTTCTCCTTTGAAGTAACTACTAAATATTGTACTTTAATATAAGGAATCATTACGAGGCTTGTCAAAAACTGCAATTACTCGAACTTCCAAGTGTTAAATAATTTATTGCTATAATGTTTCGCTAATATTTTGCGGGGTTAAGAAAAATTCAAGATAATACTATTTCTGATAAGAAAGTATATGTAAAATTGTCCAAACAAAAATGTCTGTCCCACCACTATAAATGTAAAAATTATTATAATAAAAAAGTTCCTCATCACCATATTGTCATAACGCTATTATTATTGTATTTTTATATTCAAACTATTTTAACGATTGATATTTAACTCAGAGATAATTGTCCAATTATCCAAATATGATATATTTTTTTTGTTATGAAACCTTTAGACATTCGGGGTTGTTTTTTAAATTTTTATTATTGTTAATATTCTACTCAAAAAAAGTTGCTATTATGTCACCATTTGGAGTCGTCATGGCATCGGTTGTTACCCGGGAAAAAATGATTTTGCCTAATATATAATCATTTATAAATGATCAGATCCAAAAATTGGCCAGATCTGATTATATGTAATCATATATGATTATATATAACCATGCATGAACGAATATAGTCATTTTTAGAATCTCATTTAGAATATCTGTAAATTATGAATTAAGTAATTTAATTAGGATCTATTGTCTTCGTCAATATAAATGTCGGTTAAATTTAAATTAAAAAAAAAAAAAATTGTCCGTCGACTACTATTTTACTACCAGGTCACCTGTCCATTTAATGTCCCCCGTCGATGCTGCTTAACTTTGGCGATCGCTGGATTGTAGTCTGATCCTCTAGTTTGTTATACACTTATAATTAGGAAAAGTTTATGGCATTACTTAAATCAAATAATCAAATTGATACACCCTACGTAAATAATTCACCTAATTATAAATTTGGTTTTGTACATAAATTACAATATAGAATTCATTGGATACATATAATTAAATCTATTTAACTATAAACTTATAAAGATTCGTATATAAATCGATATCGATTTATACTTTTAAATTGTTGTCGAAACCTCCCGATGAAAAAAGATTTTATACAATTGTATAGAATTATATATCAATTATATATGGACTATATATAATTATATATAGACTATATATAATTGGATAGAAAAAATGGCCCGATCCAATTGTATACAATTTGTATAGAAAATTGTATACAATTCTATACAAATTGTATACAATTCTATATAATTATATACAATTCTATACAATTCTATATATTGCAATTATATAGAAATGTATATAATTATATAGAATTGTATATAATTTGTATATAATTTGTATAAAATTGTATATAATTATATAGACTTGTATACAATTTGTGTAGAATCGTATACAATTTCTATACAGTTATATACAATTGGATCGGGCCATTTTTTGTATATAATTTTATACAATTGTATAAAATCTTTTTTCATCGGGCTTTGAACATTTTTTAAGTATTGGGGATTTAAGTTTGATTGATAGTTGCAGATACAAATTGAATAACATTGATATTAAAAAATTGTCATATTATGTAATATATATATATTTTGGAACTATATCCATAATTAAATATTTATAGGTTTCATATCAATGAAGTCTGATCAGATCTAATCATACATAGACATATAACTACATATAAGTTTATATTAGTCATGTCTGATCAGATCCAATCATATATAAACTTATGCACGACTATACATGAATTTATATTAGCCATGTCTGATCAGATCTAATTATACATAGGCCTATATCTAATTATATATGGGTTTGTATCAATCATGTCTGATCAGATCTAGTCAGATATAATTCAGGTCTGATCAGATCTAATTATGTATAGACCTATATATAGCTTTATACATAGTTTGAGACATAATGTATTGGTCAGACATGATCAGATCAAATTATATATAACGTCATACATAATTTTATATGGAAGTAGATATGATTATATATAATCATACATAAACTTATATATAATTATATATAATATTATATATAATCATACATAATTATATATAATTATGCAAAATCATTTCTTCCCGGGTATGGAGAATGTTGTCATAGCAACGGCTGCTATGGAGACTGCAGTCACGGTTTCTATAGTGTCTGCTGTGATGGCAACGGTTGCTATGGTGTCCGCTTTCATGGCAACGGTTGTTATGGAAACTGTTGTCATAGAAACGGTTGTTACATGGGAATGGTTGGTCATATTAGTAGCTGATTCGGACTGTAGACGCGAGTTGGCGCGCAAAAGCCTTCTCGTATAAAAGAAAATTAATGGACATAGAAATAATATGATAATTTGTAAGTAATTTCAATTACTCGGTTTGAATAAACTACTTTTCAAAAACGTAAATTGTAATTAACAGTAAAAAAATAAACGAAATAATAAATTTATTTGTAATAAAAATTTAATTAAAAATCTAGCATGGCTATTATAAGGGTCTTCGACAGAAATAAATTTTTTTTTTTATGATAATGATAATAAATTTTTGGATTAAAAATAAATTTAAGAAATAATTATTTGTTTCGATTGATTAAAAACCCGATGTTCAAATTATTGCCAATTAATCTAAGGTATTGACAGGCAGCGCCACAATGTTGTTAGATGTATGAAATATAATATCCTTACAATTAGCATCGATTGTTTATAATAAAATTAGTCAATTAATACTACTGTATCAATAATTCAAATGAACCGGCAATCACCGACAAACGATTTTCTAACAATTGGAATAAAAAAATTTGTAAAATATCGAAGTAGAGGGGGTAAATAAAAAAAAATATAGGCTAAATTTTATTTATTTTTTTATAAATAAACAATTACCCGACAAACAATTATAATAGACCAACATTGACCGACAAACGACCAACAAACGATTCCAATTAAAATAAATCGGATCGGTTTATAATGAGGGGCTAAGTAAGTGGAGCTCATTTCTCTGTACAAAAAAAAAACTAAGTTTTACGAATGATTTTGTGTCTTACCACCAGCAATCGCGTGGCGCTACCATAAAATTCCAACAACTATACAGTAATAATGATAACGATTTAAGTAATTATAATTTTTTCTTTTTAAATGTCATTAAATTTGAAATTCTAATAAAATACTGACAAAGTCAGGATTCAAATTTAATGACATTTAAAAAGAAAAAATTATAATTACTTAAATCATTATCATTATTATTGTATTGTTGTTGGAATTTTATGGTAGCGCCACGCGATTGCAGGTGGTAAGACACAAAATCATTCGTAAACCTTAGTTTTGTTTTGTACAGAGAAATGTTGAAACTGACTTTGGTCAACATAGAAAAATTTTTAAATAGAAAAATTTTTTCATAGAATTGTTGTGTCATAGAGATATGCAGAATAGAGAAATATTAAGGAGAGTTGTATAGTTATGGAGAAATTCCATAATATAAATATGTTAACACCTAATTCTGTCATATTATAGTAAATTTTGTGGAGACTTAATTTTCATAGAGATATATAATATAGAGATATTTTGGACATGAATTATTTTCGCACATATTTATACTTAATAGAATAAGTTTACATAGAGATAATTTTACATAGAATTATTTTGCAACATAAATATATTTAGTATTGATATTTTCGCATAGAAATCTATTTAAGAGAGTTGTATGTTGATAGAGTAATAATAGTAGAGATGTGTAAGGCACGCTTGTAACCGGGTACGGTATGAATACCCGCCGCTGATTGTTTTTTTTGTAATGTCATCACATACTTTAGGTGCCCTGATAGCCACTTTAATCGTAAGTTAACTTCAAGCTTCTGCCGTATTCGGAAGCCAACTTAAAGGAAAGTGTTGGAGAGCAACTAGTTACGATCAAGTTAACAGTAAATTGTCTGTAACCTGAATTCAATTTGACTACAACACTACAAGTGTTCCTGTTAGACAATGATGTTATGTTGATTGAAAGTTTCACTTCAAATTGATGACAAGTTTTTCTGTCAAATTACATTCAGTTGACGGCCGTAGATTTGCGTCAAATTGCGAGCAAGTTATCCAGCAAAGGCTTGCCAGAAACTTGTTGTCAAGTTAGCCGAAAATGTTTCACTGCAGAACTTGCTAAGTAAAGTGTAGTTATCAGGGTGTGTGTGTAATTCATTTTTCTCGAGCTCTTAACTATCACCGATATATAAAATTAATGGAATACGAAACAAACAACGTTAACGAATATAATTATAAATTGTTATAATTTCGGTAAATAATTCACATCATGTTTCTCACAGGTTTATCATTTGCTAAAAAAGCCAAAAGCAAGTAAGTTTATTTCTGGAAATAATAAATAAAGTAATCATCGGGATTAGATTTTTTCGAGCTTGAATTATTTTGAGCATCAAGTAAAAGACCCTAAACCAGATCACTATCATTAGTAGCTCACTTTTACTGATTATTTCGCTTTTGTTATTTTTATAAAAAAAAAAAAAATTAACGAATTTCATAATTTATTATAAATTTAAGTTAAGTTACTGTTTTTAAATCCCGCTCAACCGGCCAATTTTTACTTTACCGTTCGTTAGGTTAGGTTAGCTTCAATTCTTTAATAATTGTTATAATTATATATATGTTAGTCAATATATATTTTAAATTTGTGGGAATTAAATAAAGTAATATATTTTATCAATTATCCACCAAATCAATAAACTTATCGTAAATAGTTATAAAAAACAAAAAAGAATTTTTCATTTCTCATACCAATTAATAAAGAGTGAGGAGCTAATCTCGCTCCAATCAAAAGCGATTGGCTAATGAATCTTTTACCTTGATTCATTAATTATTTTTTAAATCATAGCATTTTGTACGAGTGTGATTTAAAACAATCCGAAATGATTGAAAACAATTCAATTCTAATACTTAAAAGATATACATTCATCATTGAGTAAATCATTTTCTTTAGTCAGGGTAACTGACAATAGGCAGTGTGTACAATTTTGAAATTAGTAAATAAAACTGAAGAAGATTAAAAATAAAAAAATGCTTATGTAGTTAAATGAAAGATCAGTATGTGCGTTTTTTTCAATTTAATTACTTTAATTAGGTGATTCACCTATTTATAATTTATAAGTTATCTCATCAGATACTTTCAAACTCATTGAAATTTTATTGAAGTTGACAATATTTTCTTAATCTATAAGGATGAGAAAAGTGTTGTTGATAGATAAAGTTTTATTAACAAATATATTATGATTGTTTAGACATGTTTTAATGATGGTGGAAAGTTTAGTGAGTGGACATAAGATAAATAGAATTCGTGAAAGACTTGCCGATAAATTGGAATTCATGTTCTTCGATCCCTATGGTAACTTTGATTTATTAATTGAAATTTATTTCGTAATAATTTGTGTGAAACACTTATATTTATTTTAATTTTAGTTCAGCAAGAAGTAATGTACAGAGAAAAAAAAAAGCTTTGTAATATATATAGATTGAAAGAGACATCAAAACCATATCCTGTCCGTAAGAAGCATTATTGGGAATCTTAATTTTAATTTCATATTACTCATGTTTTGAACGCTTCATTATAATTAATATAGTACTTGATGATTTTTAAAATGATTCAAACCATAATTTATAACAAATAAGTTTAAAACAATAAATATTTGGATTATTGAATAATAGCTATACCAAAATATGCTTGTTTCTAAATTCCTTTAACAATCGAATCAATAAGTAATAAAATTAAGTATCTCGTCATGTATTCATTTCGTACTTGCTTATAAGCACCCCAAATCACTAGTCTATGCTGAGACAACTCCATGCAGTAGATTTCTGTACCGGTATAATTATGTGATAGAATCAAGAAAAATGTTTCTGGTTCAAGCAAAAGAATTTCCTTCAACAAATCAAATTTCTCAAAGCAACAGTCTCTTAACGCCAAAACGTGTGTATGCACCAACCAAGAAATAAAGTAGCCTAGACCAAGACGATCATTTCTTGGGAGAAAATCACGAGATCATGCCCAGTCGTTTGTAGTGTTCCTGGTAAGCAATATGATTTTTTTTTTTTTTTTTCAGAACATATTTTGAACTTGAAACCAATTTAGGCATGAAAATACTTCTCTGTCATTTGACAAGTACCTATATTGATGGTAGTATATTAAATCCTATATACATATTTTATTGTGGCATCACAGGGTTGCAAAAAATGCATTTTCAATATAATTGATTAATCACACTGAAAAAAAGAAATATTCGTCCCAAATCAATTTATTCGTGAGTTTTTTTATAATATTTTTTAATGACACATAAATATATTTGGTACAACTAAGTATGACAGTTGATTCAAATAATTTTATATCATTTTATTTTTATTCGAATTATTCATTTTTTTAACCCTTAACGGCCACACGGGGTGATTAGTAACCCCAGGCTTAAAAAAAGTGGGATTAGAGGTCTTAAACCTTTCAAATAAATACAATAAACGCCATCTGCCGGTGACAGACATGTGTGAGATGTGACTTCACTACATAGAAAGCCAAAGAAATGCACAGTGGCGTTGTGAGCATTCGTTTTATCAGCCTGGGGTGACTAGTTACCCCAGTGTGGCCGTAACCGCAGTTCAGTCACAATATTTATTTTATTTTTATTAACTTATTTCAGTGTCAATCGATAAAATAAAGATAAGTTGTTCATTTTTTAGTAATAAAAAATATATTTTTCTCAATTTATCTATAAATTGTCTTATTGAGAAGGTTTGCATGTTTTAGGTTTCCACTATATTCAAATGGTCTATAACTTATTGAGCCACACCGTCCATCGTACGGTAATACACCATTTAAATATAGTGGAAACCTAAAACATGCAAACATGCAAATAACCTTCTCAATAAGACGATTTATAGATAAATTGAAAAAAATTTAGATAGCCCGAACTGGGAATCGAACCCAGACCAATTTGGTATCGCGCCGAGTGCTCTACTTTTTTTTTTTTTTTTATAAAGAAGTTTATTTGCGATTAGGGAAATACAAATTTTTTAATATATTACAGGCAGCAAAATTAACTTAAAAACTAGCCATACATGTTTTTATTAAAAAGAATTAATAATATATTTTGGCCACTTCGTCTCCTTGATTGGAGCAGCTTAGGGCTAATACTGATTTCTTGTGAGGTTTATAATTATGTGCTTCTTTGAGTTTTATTTATTTTAATTGTTATAGTCAAACACACCTTGTTTAGTTTTATTTTTAAATAAATAAGTGGAAAAGACGATCCCTTTAAAAAAAAACCACTTTAACTTACTAGTTTCCTTTTTTTTTGCCGAGTGCTCTACCAGTTGAGCTATCCGGCCCTATACTATATTCCGTTCAATTTGATCTATAATTTATTGAGCCACACTGTCCATCGTACGGTAATACACCATTTAAATATAGTGGAAACCTAAACATGCAAACATGCAAATAACCTTCTCAAGAGAAAAAATTATTCATAAATATGTATTTTTAAGACGATAAAACGCAAAAGAAGTCAATTTCATGATTTGTAATTTTTTTCATTTTTCCTTCTAGTAATTTTGCAAAATAACTATACTTTTTTAAGAATTGGTGGATACTGTTATTTTTTTGTGGTAGTGGTATATATTGTCCGGACAACCCTAAAGTTTTAGTCGTTAATATTGCAAAATGGTGGAGTAGTGAATTTTTTTGCAAAAAAAGCCATTTTTTCAGAATTTTGACCTATATGACCAGTTTTTAGAACGCCATCTATAAATTAACCAAGTTAAACCATTAGAAATATTGAAAAACTCGTCAAAGAACATGACCCAATTAGTTAAAAGTCTCAAAAACATTTACACATCTTGTCTGGCCGGGTTTTTCAGCGTGGGGTAATGAGTTACCCCATGTGGCCGTTATGAGGCCTGAGGGAGGTGTGGCCGTTAAGGGTTAATAATCACAATTGTAATTTTTTTGATTAAAAAATACACCACAGTATTCGAAAACTAAAACATGTAATAAAAGAGTGTTTGAAAAAAAAAAAAAAAAAAAAACATTGAATAAAAATTTTCGGTAAAAGTTTCTTTTAGATATAAAAATACGCCTGTGAAAATTAGAGCACTTAAGATAGTTGTCGGGTGATGGGCATAGTGTCAGAAAGTTCTAAAATTTTTTATACTTATTAACAGGGGTTATCAGATATTTTCGGCTGGGTTTTTTCCAGAAACAAAATCTCTCAATACAAAACAGACCGCACTTTGGTGCATTACTGTCTAATCTAGCGAAGTGCGCTTTAATTGATTCATGATATTCGTTTGTTTAAGAGAAAAACTCGGCCGAAGTTTCCATTTACTGTACAAGTGCAACAAAGATAGTACTGTTCATAGACTTGAGTGTAATAGAGAGAAAAGTGCAAACCCCTGTTGAGAGTATTAAGATACAATTACCATTAAAATTTGAAGTCGATTGACCGTCTCTAATTTGAAATGTTTATAATCAAAGTTCGTATCATTAACATTGCAAGCAATGAGGAGTATGCGTTTAAAATCGCTCTCATGATTCTAATAAAAAAACTAACAGTCAGAAACTTTTGAAAAACTAACAGAAAATTAATGAGTTGTCCTGAATTTATTTAAAAAAAAAAATAGAATATTCACCATCTCATTGTTGAGATATAGCAACGAAAAGTTCAATAATAAATGAAAAAATATACATGTCGGTGAATTGGAAAAAAACAATTTGACAACGCTGTACGCGAGTACACATAGTATTATTTGAGCGGTAAATTTAAACATATACTCAGTACACTATACAGCAACTGGCAGAGCATATGCGACGTTGTCAAATTTTAATTTAAGAAAATGTTCAATAGTATTTGTGTATACATATTTATAAGGAGTGTGTAGGTAAACTTATCGCGGGTACAGTATCAAACAAAAGCTATGTCTCATTTCAACTACCACCGAACCTACTCTTACCGCGTTTATGGCTCATAACTTTTTGACAATATTGTAGCTGGACAACTACCTTAACATTAACATTAAAAGGTTCCACATCGCACTTTTCTATTTTCCATAAGAATAACATTGAAAAAATTTTTTTTGCGTCTTCTAATGTTTATAATTAGCTAACAATGCATCGTAGAAAAAATCTTCAGAATATTTGAACGATTCGACCTTTCAAAACTACTAATTTATGAATAATGAATAAAGTATGAATAATAAAATGATTTATAATTATCCATTTTCCAAAACAAAATAAATTCCATTATCTGTTTTTCAAAAGCTTAAAATACTCTTAATTACCCATTTTTAAAAAAAATAAAAGATGAAATACTTTTACATCCCCTAGCGGCTTGGGTGCCACTGCCGAAACTCTGAAAAAACTCGGGGTACCGATGGAGTTTAGGCAGTGTTTTGATAGTGGAAACGCGGAGTGTTGTGTGCAGTTGCGTCACGAGATTCTGCAGGCAGTTTGTCGCAGTTTTCGTGGAGTATTGCCAGTGTTTTCACATACACAGAAAAAAAAATTAACTTGGTTCAAGTAAATTATTTTCTTTAAAATGTTATTCTTGTTTCGAAACATCTAAACTTCTCAATTCAAAAAAATTTCAATCGAATAAATAAATTATTACTCTTCAATGGAGGAATACTGCCGGTTTTTTCCCGTAGTGAAAACTTACATATTTTCTCGTGTTCTCGCGAAGTATCAACAGAGTATTGTCAGTGTTCTCTCGGAGCATCCACGGAGTATTTCTGGTATTTTTACGAAGTATCCTCGGAGTATTCACGGAGTATTGCTGTTTTTTTTTAACTTCCCGCTCAGAAAATTGTAAATTTTCGAAAATTCGGGAAGTTATTGTTTTCACCCCGATTTTCGAAAATCGAGTTTTGATCAGATTCCCACGTCTTGAGGCCCTATCAGGTTACCTTAATAGCTACTTTAGCTTGAAATTGACAGTAATTTGATGTTGAAATTACCTGAAATCTGCTGCCCGAATTTGCTGACAATTTCATAGCAAAAGTTGTAAAGAAAAATTTGCGGTTAATTTTTTTTTAAATTAGAGGTCGCTTTTTGTGATAAAATAAGGTCGGTAATGTTATTTGTTACCATTTCAGAAGGTAAGCAAATTTATACAAAAAAATGTCTTCAATTTGACGGTAAGAAAATATTTCACAATTTTTCAAGTCAAATTGACATTAAATTGACATAAAATTTGCCTGAAAATTGAAAACAATTTTTTTCTAGTCAACTTTTGAAGTGAATTTGCATTCTAATTCGGGTAGAAAATTAAAGTCAAATTGAATAGCAAGTTGCGTACAAACTGTCGTAAAAAAACGGGAAAGTCCGAAGTTGACGGAAATTTGACAAAAAATTCAAGAAAACTTTTGTAAAGTAAATTTTTGCTAAAGCAAACTGTGCTATCAGAGACTTTGCTGAGCAAGGTGTGGCTATCAGGGTGTCTAAAACCCTGATAGCACGAGTTGCTTCTCAAAAAGTTGGTATTCAGTCGTTTGCGACCAATTTGATGACAAGTTGTCGACAACTCTAGCTTTTGCATTTACGTTTACGTTAAAATGTATTGGGAACCTTAGAATGGGCGTGGCTTAGATATTAGTCATCTGGTGGCCAAAAAATAAACTAATCAAAGTAGGCTGCTCTGAATGTTTACTATATAAAATCAACTGGCTTATTTATGTTTTGATAATTTATTTAAATTATTACAAGTGTTAAAGATTATTACAGTAAATAATGCGTGCTTCAATTCAAGACATTTGTCAATTAGTTAGTGGAACACCTCAAAGTAAAAATTTTACCGGCGATGAAGTATAATAAATCACGGACACTTGTTGAACTTTGGTAAGGTAGTGAGGACAATAATTATTTAAAAGTTATTACTTTTTGTCTTCAATCATTAGGTATTCGAGATGATCCGGAAAAAATAAATAGTCAAGTTCTCAAAGGTGGAAGGATCGTGGGTATGAGTCAGTGTGAGCAGACGTACAATAATTATTGTACACGTACCATAATTTGATGAATTATACAATCCTCAATCCTAAATGTACAATCCAATGAAAAATACAATAATTTCTAATGATCGCTATGCTTACGCTAATAAAATTATTTCAAAAAAATCTTGATTAAGTCCTATGTATTTTCCCGCCACGTATCGATAGTAATTATTTCTTATTATGGTTAAAAGATAGCCTGCCAGTAGTATTTTATGACATCAGCCAATGACATCATGATAAAATGTTAAAATGTTAAAAATTGAAATGATATCAAATTTTCACTTGTTTTTATAGTAAAAATAAAGCAGATCGTTCAGATAAAAGTTCAAATTAATTAGAAGTAATGTCATTAATTTTACTTTAATTTTTCAATTGAATTTCGCGTCACATGTCGTCCAAATAAGATGTCAAGTTTAAATAAAAAAAATTTCTAACTTTTGTAAGAAATGTCGCTAATTAATTTCAG
Organism: Microplitis mediator; assembly: GCF_029852145.1. Taxonomy (NCBI): domain Eukaryota; kingdom Metazoa; phylum Arthropoda; class Insecta; order Hymenoptera; family Braconidae; genus Microplitis; species Microplitis mediator. Next base: position 9,643,735 of record NC_079971.1, read on the forward strand.
AATTTATTGAGAGTAAGTATTTAGGGTAATAGTTATACTATATCCTTAGTAAATAACGTAATTAAAAGAAAATAAGAAATAAATTTAAAATGTACAATAATTTTACTGAAAGTACAATAATTTTACGCCCCTGATACAATAATAATGTTTCACTCGTCTGCCAACACTGGTATGAGTTTTCCTTGTTAAGTTGGTTGGATGGTTCATGTAAGCACGTGGTAGCAAAACTGTTTTATTTATGTCAGCAATCATCAAAACGGTCGAATTTATCTTCATGAATTATTTTATTTTTCAAAGTAACCACGTTTGCAATTTTTCGACGAAAATTAAAAAATCAACACTGTCATTATTAGAAGCACGACTTTTACAACTATACAAACAACCCTGCTTAAAAAATCCGATAGATTCTTATAGCTGTATGTATAAGGACCTATACTTGACTATAGCACTTCTCATAGAACTCATTCATTCTTATAAAATTTCTATAGGAATTTATGGGAATCGAATGGATTCTATAAGAGATTTTCTTAACAGGGAATATATATTAATTTTACTTGTTTTTGATGTAAATTCCATGTTTATAAATTAGACATTTTTTTTTAATTGAACGAAAACAATTTTTTAATTCATAGAAACACAACAATTTTAGAGACAATTAAGTATTTATTATTTATATTAGGTGATGGACGTATAGACACATGTAAAAATTCATGATTTAGCCTACTTTGAGTAGTTATAGCTTTAGCCACCAGTTGGCGTATCAGAATTCTAAGTTTCCCTATAGCAAGTTGTATATAAATTGTCGTCAAAAGCGGAAAAGTCCGAAGTTGACGGAAATTTGACGGAAAATTCAAGGAAACTTTTGTAAGTAAACTTTTGCGAAAGCTAACTGTACTATTAGGGTTCTTTCTAAGTTCACTTTTTCGTTAGAACAACTTTAATCTTCTGAGCAGCTTTGGTCGTTATTTTCTCCCGCGTGAATCGGCTCCAAAAGAAGGTTATTTGATGAGTAGTGAAAAAGTTCATAAACAAGGTTAACTCTAGCAATTAAAACACAATCATTCACAATATTATATCCATATTGACAATGTTAAAATTGTTCCTCTTATGTAATTAAATTAATGTGTATGTATTAAAAACAACTAATTATAATTATTTATCATCGCGCTGCAATCGTATATACCAGTATATAAGTAATGTCGCAGCCGTCAGTAACGGCATATTTTAACTCGCGAAAACGACAGGCAACTGATGAGTTGAAAAACAAGGCCAAAGTGCTCATCTTAGATCGTGATAGAATGAAAATAACACGAACAACTGATAAAATTGATGTGAATATCAGACTGGATAATGAACCTCAGACAGATTTTGTTGATCAAATACAAGACTGTGCTCGTAAACAGATTTATGTTTGTATCAATGAAAACAAAAAAGATGGTACAGAAAAAGTTAACTCAGCAGTACGTAACATTCAATTCGATGGAACAACGATTTTACCAAAAACTCGACGTGTTTCTCGTACTCGTGTCAAAAGTAAAAAACCTATTGTTTCGGAAGGTGAGGTCGATATAATGAAAACTTTCTTGAAGATTACTCATGACAAACAAAATGTTGTTTTTAAAAAAAAAGGGTTACTTAGCCCAAAAAAAAATTTGACTCCTAAAGATTCTGTTGAGAAAATTGTCAGCAATCGGGAAATTTCTGAAAAACAAGTTACTCTTGAAGGTATCGTTCCAAAAACAACTTCTTTGACGGATCGAGCAACACATCAAAATTTAACTCTTGATGAAATTAAAAATCGTATCAATAAATCATCCAGATTGGCTGAATTGAAGAAACGTATTGATAATATTAACAAGTGCGAAAAAAAGCTGCATAACTTGCTGAATTCGGATGAACCATTACCACAGATAAAAAAATTCGAAAAAATTCAGTTGGAAGTACCTATTAGGTAATGCCCATTTGCATATGTACATGTAATTAATATTAATCGATGTATTTAATTTGTTTTATATGAATTTTAGCCCACAAAAGAGTTTAAAATCTCCATTAAAAACTCCTGTTAAGAAGATTGAGTTATCATCAACTGCTAGCCCTCAACGACGGCTTCTTTTTTCACCGAAAGAGTCAACACCGAGTCCAGTTAAATGCAGTCCTACTAAAGCTCCTGCTTATCAGAGATATCAATCTATTGGTCAAAGTGGAACCCCGGCTCTGCCTTTGCCATTTAGTTACAGATTTTTAGCTGAAACTTTCCGTTGCGTGGATTTGGTAAATTTATCAATCAATTTTAATAAGACATTAAATATCATCCAATTTTCTCCAAAATATTTTATTTTCTTTCATCTCTGTGATCAATATATTAATTAAAATTTTTACAGGCAGCATCGATGTTATTCAATCGAAAAGAAACTATTACGTTCAGAAAACTCAAACCACCTGTTCAGGAACTTCTCCGCCATAATTTGAGTCTGGAGCATTTATCTCAGATAAAAAGTATCTATCCTGATTCTTTTAATTTTAGTCAAGAAAAAATACGAAATTTCGGATCTACATCAAAGCAAGAAAAATATGAATTGGTAATAACACCAATCATTGAGAATATAACTAAAGACAACAACGGCAGGAATAGTCCTAATGGTGATAATATTTTAAAGATGGCATCTGATGTAATTATGGGACCAAGTGTTATTTTAGAACGACGCAGGAAGTTATATAATGCACTTTTAGGTAACGTAGAAACTCGAAGTATAATGAATAAATTTTATTAATATATATTAATTAAACCTTACTGATATACTTTCTAGAGAGGACTAAAATGCATCATGAAACATTTTTGTTGAGTTTGGAGAACCCACTTATCATTCCAAAAGAGAAAATAACTCGTTGGCATCCTGAATTCAATGTGGATAATTGTCCAAATATCGAGTTGGCAGAATTACCTCAACTACCTAACACTGAAAAAGCATCATCTGCTAAAGATGTCCTTGGTGAATATTATTTAATATTTAATTATTATATTTATATAACTGGCAGTCAACTTATACGTATGAAGTTTAAATATTGACAATATCGCGAGTCATTAATTGAACAAATTCATCAATGTTGAATGCTATAAATATAAGTGAGCATTAATGACTCATTCTTGTCAATATATATGTCCTAAAAATCATTCATTTCGTGCGTTATAATTTAACCATTTATTATTTTAATTTGAAAATTAAAAAAAATTCAAATTATTAAAAAATGTTATCACTTGTGAATGGATTTAATGTAACTTTAAGTAATGAGGAAGCTATTGCTCGAATACGTAAGTTTTTTAAGTAAGATATTTCAGTAATTCCTATATTATTTATTTATTTCTAGAGAGGGCCAAGACTTTATTCAATTGCAATACACGAATGGAGAAAGCTTTACAACGTCTGGCTGATGCAAAGATGACGTCAAAAAGTGATTTGTCACTTATAAAATATAGTGCCGATCAGCCTAATACTTCAAGTCCAATAACAGTCGAAGCTAAGACTCCGGGAACTACATCTATTACTTCAATGACGACTTCGAGCGATTTTACTAATCCTGCATTGAAAGGAATTCCTAAAGCTCTTCTTGAACGGGTATGTTGAAAAATATATTCTATACTATTTATTATAGAAGGTCAAGGTGAAAGTTTTTTACCTTCTATCGCTGTTTTTAAGATCCTTGAAGGTTTGTGTTATGATTATCTTGGTGACACTTATCTTGTGTTACATTTTCAACGAGACCGAGTACGTACGTCTTTCTCTAACTTTTCTGATCGTGCGAGAAAGGCGTAGGTTCGAGATCTCGTTGAGAATATAGCATAACCCAAGTCGAGTGTTGACAATACAAGCATGCTGGATTTTTCGTTTTAAAAACGTTTTAAAAACAATGTTTCTTATAACGATTGTTTTTAAATTTTATATGAGAGGAATTTAGCCATTCAAAGGAATAATGAATTTACATCTGAACATCTAAATGAATAGATCAGTTCATGCCCAACAAAAATTTTATTTATCCAACTTTTTTTAACGAAGAAACTTAGAAAGAGAACTTTGAAGTATGTTAAAGTTATTCAATAGACTATCCTCTTATCACCAGTGCACTGTTTTTCCCTATTTAAGTGCTGTAATAAATTTTTGGAGATGATTTAAGTTTACCGAAACCCGGATTTTTAACTTGGCGATAATAGAGCACTCCGTTTCGCGTTCAAGGTGTGCAGAATGGCCATTCGCCATCCAAAATGGAAGTAGATTTTCCATTATTTATTTATTTTGAAGTTGTAAGATGAAATTAAATTAAAAGTCAATATTTTTTTTAAACATGTCATGAATTTTCAGTTTGAAAACTGTTGAAGATAAAATTATGGAGTTGTGGCCATAACATAGAAAATCGTGTAAATTCAAACCTTTCATAAAATTAAAAAAATTATCGTAAAACATACATGAAAAAAAAAAAAAAAAAAAATGTTGGAAAATCCAAAACTGCACATCTCAATCGCTCATGATAATTATTAACATTTTATTTTTTTATGATTACTTTGATTATATTATTATAATTTTCGTATTTGGATTATCTTTTTACAATATTGATTATTATTTAACTTTCAATTTATTAATTTTATGTTTTACTTTTAGTTTCATATTTTTCTTTCAGTTTTATTTTATGATTTAAAAATTTTTTTTAAGGGCATAGCCGGATAAGCATGCTAAATCGGCTCCCACGGAGTTTTCTCTCGGCACTTCGGGGGTTGATTTGGTACCAAATAAAAAAATTCAGTCAGAATTTCAGCTCTTAATCTCAAATAGTTTTCGAGTTATTAAAAATAAACCTATTTTTCGAGTTTTATTTTTTTTTTTTATAGTAAAATTTGGAATTAATAAATGGCGATTTTTTCCTAAATACTTACAACTAAAAGTCATGAAAAAACACTTATGTTGTGATTCCCCAATTGAAAGCCGATTTTTAACAAAAGAAAGAAAACTAAAATCATTTTTTTGACTGCGTTTTTGAAAACATGCAATCACCAAATTTTGTCAGAAGACGTCTCTTACGCTCGCCTGTACTCCTTGTAATTTTTTCAATTTTTTCGGTTTGGTGCAACATTATAAAAAAATTAAAAACTGATATTTTTTGATGTGCGCTGTTAAAGTCAATTAAAAATATTATTTAACTGTGAGACATTCAAGAGATATTACACGACTGAATAATTCATTTTTTGCATAACGCACACCAAGTAAATTCAAGTATTTTTTTTTAAACTTCCCCTGAGAAAATTTAAAATTAAAAAAAAAAATCTAGGCATCGGTTGGCCCTGCGGACTAGCCCCAAAACTTCCCGCTGTTTTTGGCTCCAGGAACATTAGCGTGAATACATTTTCGAGCTCTTCGAGCTCGAAAATATTTTTGCATGTGATTGTTTTTTTCTGAACTTTTCAAGCTGAAACAAGTTGCATTTTATGTTGAAGTTTGAAAATTTATGAATCGAAAATCATCAACAAACAAGCGTTTTTTCAATTTTTATTCCCAATTACGTCCAATAAAGTAAATGTACCAAGACAGAAATCAATGTCATCGATCAAAATAAAGATTTAAATGAGTTTTGACTCAGATCAGAGCGACAATATATAAAGTATCCGAGGAAAATCTTAGAAACGGTGTTTTTTCAATTTTTTTGTTAATAATATCATTTAAACTAAAGAATTGTTGCATAACATTATGTGGTGATCGAGAAAAAACATAAAGACGTAGAGCTCGTAAGATTTTTGGGCTATTTGGTAAATTATATTCTGAGTTATCCGGGAAAAACAAGATATATAACTTTTTCGGTTGCCAGAGAGACAACCATCTCAATCGGTTAATTCATTAAAAATACATAGAGAGTTTATATCCATACGCACATACATACACTGAAAAAAATATTTTGCTATCATAACAAAAATCAAGACTACGCAGCTATTTGTTATGATAACATAACTATCTTGTTTAACGCAATGAAGTGACATTTGTTGTGGTAAGTAAAGTGAAGTTGCTGTTGTAACAAATGATATGTGTTGAGGAAAAATTTTTCGAACACGCATAGAATTCTGTGCTTTAATTAGGTGAACGGTATCATTAAAAATTTATCACGAGTTTTTTATTTTTGACATAAATTGCGTTTGTAAATTATGGTTAAAATATTAAACGCTATTTATTTTGAAAAATATACCAATATGTCTAAGTATAGCTAAAGGCGCCCTGAAGAAGTGATTTTTTTGACTCAAGAGAATATATCAAGAAGCGATAATATCTTAGGTGAAGTAAAATTTTCCCGAGTCAAGAAATTTTTCTTATCTTAGGAATTTCTTTCTGTTCTAAAACAACTCAAATCTATCTGAAAAATTCCTGGTTCCAGTAAACTTTTTTTTCCATCTAGTACATTGCTAAGGTTGATAGTCTGTATTGGACATAGTTGTGAACGTGATGCTTGGCCCAATTTGGACAGACAGTTATTTTCCAGATAACAATTGTGAAAAAAGTTTTTTGAGTTACTTTTTTACTTATTTACTAATTCTTGCTAAATTAGTAATTTTTAATGATATTGTTCACCTAATTACAGCACAAAATTCTATGCGTATTCGAAAAATTTTTCCGCAACACATATCATTTGTTACAACAGCAACTTCACTTTACTTACCACAACAAATGTCACTTCGTTGCGTTAACCAAGATAGTTTTGTTATCATAACAAATAGCTGCGTAGTCTTGATTTTTGTTATGATAGCAAATTTTTTTTTTCAGTGCACACACACACACACACACACACATGCATACAGATAATCAGACGTCATTCTGAAAATAGTCAGAATAGCTTCCTAGGACCTCAAAACGTCCACATCTGATGAAATTTCAATTTTCGAAAATCGGGGTAAAAACAATAACTACTCGAAATTTTCAAAAATCATCGATTTTCTTAGCGGGAAGTTAAAAAGGGGTTATTGGTTTTGATCCGATTTTCGAAAACCAAGTTTTCAACATCTCGACGTTTTGAGATTCTAGAAAGCTATTGCGACTATTTTCAAATGATGTCCAAGTGTACATACGGGTGTACGTACGTACGTATGTGTGTATGTAAATATTCTGTAATTTTTGAACGAATGAACCGATTTGGCTTTTTGAGATGGCGTTTGAAGCGGCTTATTAATTCCAACAGTTTGTGAGAAATTGAGCATGATCAGTACTATTCCTTTAAACATAGGAAAATTTAGATAAGCGATTTGGAGGTTGCGGACAATAGTAATTAAAGAGTAGGAGGAAGAATTACTCTTTCTATATTTATTATTTATTTATATCTTTTCAAAAATTACCAACTTAAACGTCTTTGAGCTTGTTCATGTTGCTTTTGATATTCGATCCATCTAGAAAGTAGATGTAAAATTGTGTCTCTTACATACCTTTTGATGAATCTTTTATCTAGCATGGCAGGTTTTATCCTTTTCGAACTTTGCAGCTTACTTGTCCTCTTCCTAAAGAAGTTCGTAGAATGGGCGCGGCTGGAGCTGTAAAATAGAATCTTATGTGCTACTTTCGAATGAAACTCACAAGGTTTAAGCTATCATCTTTGGTCTTTTTATTTAACTTTTCAATTACAATAGCTTTACTGTAATAGAGCTCATCACTATAACGTTTCATAATGTATAAACTTTTAAGATTAATTAACAAGTAAAAATGTATTTTTATAATAATATGCTTCCTTATTGATCTCGAAGGCTTCATGGCAGTTTTACATGTCTATTTACAACATCTCTACTCAAGGGAAATGGTTATAACTCTACTCATTTACTTCTTTACTCAGCCTCAACTCTACTCGAATATTTTTTAACTCAGCTTCAACTAGTATAACTCTACTCACAAAGAATTGCTACTTTATCGATAGTCCAATACGTGAGTAGAGTTATAGCTGAGTATAGTTGTTGCTGAGTTAAAAAATATTTGAGTAGAGTTAAGGCTGAGTACAGAAATAAATGAGTAGATTTATAACTATTTCTCTTGAGTAGAGATGTTGTGAGTAAATATTTAACACTGCCGGCTTCATTACGCAAAACTGAATTAACTCGAGATTGGATTACAAATGATATTTGATTTTGTATTACTATTTAATCGAGTAGAACAGATTTCAATGATTTTTACAGCGAATTCGATCCGAGATACTTTAATCGTTTCTAACCGAAATTTTATCTTATGTTTAAGAATTCCTAATTGATATTTTTGATGTAGTTATTGACGTTTTGACGATTGTGCGGATTCCTGTAGTAAGAATTAAAAATTTTATGAAGATAAGATTAAAAATGTCTTACTGACTTTATGATGCCTAGGGCAGATTCCTGCAAATAGACCACGAAATTAATGACGTTTGTTGGAGGATGGTAGGATTTCAGATCTAGAGATCTGATACTCGTTTAAGACCCTGAGCCATAGTGTTTAGGCTTTTTATACACTTTATTTGATGGTTGATGGAAAAAATTAGATTATTGTTATTGGTGGAAAATGACGACAAGCTTTGTTTATTCGTCAATCATTATTGAACTAATCCTCCTGCTAATTTTATACGCATATGAGACTGTGTCAAAATAAGCTTTTTTTTTTCTTTTTGATTAAACGTATCTTAAAAGTTTCTTCAATATAAAAAAAAAATTCTTCTAAAGTTTGAGCTCAATATCTCAAAAATTGAGCTGGGCAAAGGGGGGTCTCGTTTCCCATTTAAATAAGATTGTAAAATTTAATTTTTTTTTTATTATTAAAATAACTACACGAAGAATTTTTTTAAATTTTGCTCTCGACTATCTTATAGGAAATTTAATTCTCTACAAAATTGTCTAGGTCCATTTTTCTTCTAAACTCAACAGAAACGAAGTTACAGAAGGCCGAATAGAAGGAAAAAAATAATGAATTAATAACGGAAATAAATTTATTCTTTTAACTTATTAATTAATTAACTCAATATGCTTCATGATTCATCAAAAATATTTGAATTAAACACTATTTCGAATTAATAACAAAACAGAATTTACAATAAAACAGAAATTAAGTATAATTCATTTCTGTTTTAATTATAATTATAATTAATTTCTGTTTTATTGTAAATTCATTTCTGTTTTAATTATAACTATAATTAATTTCTGTTTTATTGTAAATTCTGTTTTGTTATTAATTCGAAATAATGTTGAATTCAAAAATTTTTGACGAATAATGAAGTATATTGAGTTAATTAATTGATAAGTTAAAATAATAAATTTTTTTCTATTATTAATTATTTTATTCCTCCTATTCGGCCTTCTGTAACTTCGGTTCTGTTGAGTTAAGAAAAAAAATGGACATAGACAATTTTGTAGAGAATTAAATTTGCTATAAGATAGTCGAGAGCAAAATTAAAAAAAATTCTTCGTGTAGTTATTTTAAAAATAAAAAAAAATAAAATTTTACAGTGTTATTTAAATGGAAAACGAGACCCCCTTTGTGCCAGCTCAATTTTTGAGATATTGAGTTCAAACTTTAGGAGAATTTTTTTTTATATTGAAGAAACTTTTAAGATACGTTTAATCAAAAAAAAAAATCGGTCTATCGGTTAATCCTGCGGGCCAGCCCCAAAACTTTCCGCTGTTTTCGAGCTCAAGAACCTCGAAAACATTATTGTGAATACATTTTCGAGCTCTTCGAGCTCGCAAATACTTTTGTATGCCATTGTTTTGTAAAAAACCATTTTTTAGCATTTCTTTCTCCCACGATATCTCGCGAACGAATTAACCGATTTTGATGGTTGAGGCGGCAATCGACGTGTTTTATCAAGTTCTAAAGCTGATCAAATTTTGAAATTGATTTATCCAGTCGTTTTTGAGAAATTTCAAAAAAACCAAAAAAAAATTTTTTTTCTAATTCTTTCGTCAACGGTTTCTTTTGAACGAATGAACCGATTTTGATGGTTGAGGTGGCATTCGATGCGACTTACAAAGTTTTAGAGCTGATTAGATTTTGGAATCAATCCATCGAGCAAATTAAAAGTTATCCAAATAAAACATTTTTGAAATATCTCCGAATGCACCTTACCGATTAAGCTCAAATTTTTACAGCTTCAAGATATTAACAAACCGCGTCGAATAACACCTCAAAGTTAAAAATCGGTTCATCCGTTCAAGAGTTATGAATATTTACATACATACGTACGTACACACATACATACACTCGGACATCATCGTGAAATTAGTCAGGATAGCTTGTTAGAACCTCAAAACGTCAAAATCTGATAGAAATTCGGTTTTTACAAATCGGACCGAAACCAATAACTTCCCGAATTTTTGAAAATTTTCAATTTTCTTAGCGGGAAGTTAAAAAAAAAAAAAACTTATTTTGACACAGTCTAACGCATATACGATATAAAAGCTGATGCTGCGGTTTCACGCGCTTTTGAAAAGAGGAGTTTAATACAATTATCTGTAAAATATAATAAAATAGATAAATTGATCGAACATAACAACGCTGTAGAAAATAATTTTAAGAAATATTAATAATGATAGTAAAAAATTAAACTTGATACTTTTGTGTGCTGATAAAATTATTTTATTTTTAGGTCCGTGCAAAACAAACTGCAAAAGCTTTAGAGGCAATGACACGTACTCCAACTGAAGAAAAAGAAGCCATAATTTATGCTAGACTTCCGGAGTTAGCAAAAATTCTAAGAAATATTTTTGTTGCTGAAAAAAAATGTGTACTTATTCTGGACTTTGTTATCGATAAGCTCGACAATTCTTATAGAACTAAACTAACATCCAAAGAGTTAGAAGATCATATAAGACTCATGTGTAAGTTACTTCCGACATGGGCAACTATTCATCACGTTCGACAGCAGGATTATCTTAAAATTGCAAAAGACGTTGATATCGCTAGAGTCGTGAAAAAATATGAAATAATAGCTAATGATAAACTCAAAACGTAGTAGGTGATCGGAACTATTTATTAATTTCAGCCAATTTTGTACACAATTATTAAAATAATTGATTTTCGTTGAAGACTTTTTTTTCAATTTTTTACTTAACAAAATTTAGCTATGTCAATTAAAAATTTATCATGTAATTGTTTGATGTCAATAATAAATTTAATGCAAATAATTATTTTGACTCTGTTATCAGAACGTGAGAAATCGTCTTAATTATACTAAAAATAATTTGAGTGGTGTCTCCGAGAATAATTTTCATTAAAATATTGAAAAAAATTTAAGAAAATTTTGGAGAATAATAAAAGAAAACCCTCATTTCTTGAGGCAAAACTATACGAAAAAAAATAAGGCTGGCTACCATGTCACAACGTAATTTAAGCAATGAAATAAATAAAAAATTTAGAATATTACTAGCCGCTGTAGAAGCAGGAGTGAGTATACTCTGTGCATGAACGAGTGTTATTCGTATAGGAACCAGTCCTATGATATACTATAATATAAACTATATAATATTGAAACCCGTATGGAAAAGCTTTTCATTTTAATAATCCTTATTTCTGCAAAAATCCTCTTGATCGACTTATTTGTTTTGGGGATACCGTCATTTAAAAATGCAAAAAATAACAGTCTAGTCGAGTTAAGCCAAAAAAGTAACCGTTGCTAGTAAAAATTCCTGGCCGGGTAATTTTTCCACAAAAGGATTCCGAATGTGCAAAAAGTACGACGTCCAAAACAAATCTAACCAAAAAGTGCGTTACAAATATGTTTTTTTATAACAAAATGGTAAAAATTCTGGTTTAACGTACATATTTTATAAACTACAGCCCATAGATAAATGTAACTTGATCAATATTGAAAGAACAAATCTGGGCGACCGTTGGCCCTGCGGGCCAGCCTCAAGACTTTCCGCTGTTTTCGAGCTCAAAAAGCTCGACAATACTTTTACATGCAATTGTTTTTTTTATGAGCTATTTCAAGCTTTTAACCAGTTACGTTTTATGTTAAAGTTTGACAATTTAAGAATCGGAAATCATTAATAACCAAGCGGTTTTTTAATTTTTATTCCCGATTATATTCAATAAAATAAATGTATTGAGGCAGAAATCGATGTCAGTGATCAAAAGAGAGATCTGAGTGAATTTCGACTTAGATCAGAGCGATAATATGTAAAATATTCGAGAAAAATATTAAAAACTGTATTTTCAATTTTTTTCTTGGTAATATGATTTAAAGTAAACGACGAGTTAGATGACATTATATTGTGATCAAAAGAATCCATAAAGACGAAGAGTTGGTATGATTTTGGAAACATTTTAGTACATTATATTATGATTTCTCTGGAAAAAATATTATCTCTGATAAATTTTTTTTAAATTCAGCATTGTTTTCGAGTTATTTCCATTTTAATGCCAAGCTCCTAAAAAAATAGTGTTCTGATCGATTTTAAAAGCTTGACATTAAAATGGAAATAACTAGAGAACAATGCAGAATTAAAAAAAAAATCATCAGAAATAATTTGTAGGAAATAAAATTGTCTACAAAAAAGATTCCATGACATTTTATGACAAGTTCGATGGTTTCGCCAGAAAAGTAAAAATTCTCGAAATTGACTCTAACTTGACTTCGAGCTCCAAGAACTTTTGAACAGATGGATTTATCAAAAAATGATAAGAGACTTTTTTTGTAGAGCGTTTAATTCCCTACAAAAGCGTATGCTGGGCTTATTCGTATAATGAGCCATTGCTGAGGTAAAAAATTCCAAACCAAAAAAATTTTTTTTTCCCATGTTATTTAAATGGGAAATCGAATTTTTCGATGCGTCAAGCCCCTAATTGACTTAGAATTTTTTTTCAAGCGGAAATATTTTTTCTATTCTATCAATTGTTAGTTTTTCAGATAGGACAGAAAAAAAAATATCGCCTAAATATGGAACACCTTAATATATATACTTATATATCTACGTTCTTTACCAAATATACTTATGCATTCATACTTTCTATTAATACAAATTCAAGATATAAGCTTACACATTTACGTTCTTTACTTTATCCATTCTACGACTTTACTTATTACTTATAATAATAATAATAATAGTTTATTCAATGTATAGATAATTACATCCTTTTTCATTTTTACATATTAGTTAACTTTCATGTATTTTTCTTTACTTTAATTTATCTTTTGACTTTCTCTTCTTTCCCTTGAACTGCTTCTCTTTGTTGCTTACTTATTTCTTATTTATATCACAGCTTTTTTTTTTTTTTTCTAAACTTTACTTTTCTTTGGTATCTTTACACAGCCTTCGTTCTTTTCATAACTTTCTGTTCTTAATTACCTCTCCTCCCCTTCCGTTCTCTTTTTCGACATTTCTTGGAATTTTTTTATGTACTCACATATCTCCTTTATGGGCTCCCCTCTTAGCGTTTGCATAATCAGCCAGTCGAAGTCTGCCTCCCATTTATCCTTCATCCATTCGTGTATCCACTCTTTCGTTTCCCTTTTCATCCCTCTTTGGACTTCTCTACATCTGAATATGTGTTCTAGCGTTTCTTCATCATTTCCACATACTCTACACGACCAATCACTAAACCCTTTTTTTCCTGCCTTCTCTATGTTCCCGCATCTTAGTCTGCACCATGTTTCCTTTACCCACGACGAAATCCTCCTGTCCATCCAATAGGGTTCTCCGCCGACGTTGGTTTTTATGAACTTGAATCTCGGATTGTATAATGAGTTTTTAATCTTTTCCTCGTCCTCTCTTATTATTTTTTCCCTGAACATGATTATTCCTTCCTCTAGTCTTTCTTTTATTTTTTCTTTATCTTCTCTGTTCCAAATCCTCTTTATCACGTCCTCACAATTCATCTCTTCCATTGCTTCCTTAAATTCCCTTCCCCATTTTGATGGTTCATTGTTCAGAATGTTCCTACATTCTTCCCTTAGGCATATCTTGGTCCATCTTGCCTCTTCCGCTTCCATTATATCTTTTATGAATTTGCATGCTCTTTTTCTAATCACCACCTTGATGCTTTCCATACCTGCTTCCGTTCTCCATACATATTCCGGCGTGTTCTTTGCTACCCCTAACGCTGCTTTGCAATATCTGCTGTACACTTTTTCTATTTCTTGACTGCCCTTCCATCCCCATATCTCCACCCCATATAACGCCCCTGATCTCACCAATGTGTCATATAAGTACATTCTGTCCTTTATTGTACTTCTGTCCGTTCTTTTGATGAGTCCCCATGTTGCCCGCAGCGCCTTTTGTGCTTTGCCTGCCAGGTATCTCATGTGCTTTCTCCAGTTATTCGTGTTTGTCATCCAACATCCTAAGTATTTGAATTCTTTCACCTCTTCAATTTCTTCTCCGCCAAACTTCCATTTCGACTTCTCTTTATTTGCTCTTCCTTTGCTTCCTACCACCATCACTTTTGTCTTTTGTGTGTTGACCCTCAGCCCATTTTCCTCTGCATATTTTCTGAGTATTTCCAACATCCTCCTGAGACTTCCTTCATCCTCCCCTAGTATCGCCACATCATCCGCATATTTTCCTAGGAATATTTTGATTTTTCCTATCACTATTCCGCCCACGTTCCTTTTTTCAAACTTTTTATCCACATCCTCTAGGAACAAATTGAACAGCAGGGGGCTTAACGGGCATACTTATTACTTATATTATTTATATTCTATTTTCCTATACTTGGAAACAATCTTCCAGTTAAATATTCTAGGCTATCAAAGGTGTATTCCTCTATAATTATTCTATATTTAAGCATTTAATACGAATAACATTATCATTTATCGTGAAACATCATTATAATTATTCTAATGCTGTATTTCTATTAATTTATTTTTATCATTCATGCAATATAAGTACTATCTTAGTGCACGCTCTTTTGTTCGCCAAATAGCTGTTTGCCCATTCAACTGTTTCCACGACATTTGTGTGCGTTAAACGATTATCTGCGTGCGACAAGTAAATTTGAGTGCGACAAGTAAGCTTGTCGCACTCAAATTTACTTGCCGTATGCAGATTATCGTATAACCCACAAAAATGTCGCGGCAACAGTTGAATCAGCAAAAAGCTACTTGGAGAATAAAACAGCGAGCACTAAGATAGTACTTATATTGTAGTAATGATAAAAAAAACTGTGTTCAATTCGTGCGGTGTTGTCGATTACCCACTCGAGCGAATGAGCGCACTCACTTCGTTCGTGCGCTCAACTTCGCTCTCGACAACTTACCGCACTAGTTGTACAATATACTATAATTATTGACCAAATGTTGATAAGACGCAATACAATCAGCGGCGGGTATTCATACCGTACCCGGTTACAAGCGTGCCTTGCACATCTCTACTATTATTACTCTATCATCATACAACTCTCTTAAATAGATTTCTATACGAAAATATCAATACTAAATATATTTATGTTGCAAAATAATTCTATGTAAAATTATCTCTATGTAAACTTATTCTATTAAGTATAAATATGTGCGAAAATAATTCATGTCCAAAATATCTCTATATTATATATCTGTATGAAAATTAAGTCTCTACAAAATTTACTATAATATGACAGAATTAGGTGTTAACATATTTATATTATGGAATTTCTCCATAACTATACAACTCTCCTTAATATTTCTCTATTCTGCATATCTCTATGACACAACAATTCTATGAAAAAATTTTTCTATTTAAAAATTTTTCTATGTTGACCAAAGTCAGTTTCAACATTTCGTTGTACAAAAAAAAAAACTAAGGTTTACGAATGATTTTGTGTCTTACCACCTGCAATCGCGTGGCGCTACCATAAAATTCCAACAATAATATAATAATAATGATAATGATTTAAGTAATTATAATTTTTTCTTTTTAAATGTCATTAAATTTGAATCCTGACTTTGTCAGTATTTTATTAGAATTTCAAATTTAATGACATTTAAAAAGAAAAAATTATAATTACTTAAATCGTTATCATAATTACTGTATAGTTGTTGGAATTTTATGGTAGCGCCACGCGATTGCAGGTGGTAAGACACAAAATCATTCGTAAACCTTAGTTTTTTTTTTGTACAGAGAAATGTTGAAACTGACTTTGGTCAACATAGAAAAATTTTTAAATAGAAAAATTTTTTCATAGAATTGTTGTGTCATAGAGATATGCAGAATAGAGAAATAATAAGGAGAGTTGTATAGATATGGAGAAATTCCATAATATAAATATGTTAACACCTAATTCTGTCATATTATAGTAAATTTTGTAGAGACTTAATTTTCATAGAGATATATAATCCCTGGTTAAAAAAGTGAATTAAAAAGGATTAAAAAAGCACACATACTTAATACTCCTTAATACTCTTTAATACTCTTAATTCTCCGGAGAATTCAGATCGAACATAAAATGAATCCTTTTTAATTCTCCATCATCTGGCGACAAAATTATTATCGTTCTAGGATTAAAAAGAATAAAAAAGGATTAAATATTTTTAATCCTAACTTATCCTTTTTAATTCTAAAATAATATTGCAATTTCTGATCGCGCGGAGGATTCAAAAGTATAAAAGAGGATTCAAAAAATTTTAATTCTAACTAATTCTTTTTAATTCTAAAAAAATATTTAATTTCTGTTCCCGTGGAGGATTCAAGAGAATAAAAGAGGATTCTAAAAAGTTTAATCCTAACTAATTCTTTTTAATTCTAAAATAACTTTGAATTTCTGTTCTCGCGGAGGATTCAAGAGAATAAAAAAGGATTCAAAAAAGTTTAATCCTAACTAATTCTTTTTAGTTCTAAAATAATATTTAATTTCTGTTCCCGTGGAGGATTCAAGAGAATAAAAGAGGATTGAAAAAAGTTTAATGCTAACTAATCCTTTTCAATTCTAAAATAATTTTAAATTTCTGTTCCCGAGGAGGATTCAAGAGAATAAAAGAGAATTCTAAAAAGTTTAATCCTAACTAATTCTTTTTAATTCTGAAATAACATTGAATTTCTGTCCTCGCGGAGGATTCAAGAGAATAAAAGAGGATTCAAAAAAGTTTAATCCTAACTAATTCTTTTTAATTCTAAAATAACTTTGAATTTCTGTCCTCGCGGAGGATTCAAGAGAATAAAAGAGGATTCATAATAGTTTAATCCTAACTAATTCTTTTTAATTCTAAAATAACTTTCAATTTCTGTCCTCGCGGAGGATTCAAGAGAATAAAAGAGGATTCATAATAGTTTAATCCTCACTAATTCTTTTTAATTCTAAAATAACTTTCAATTTCTGTTCTCGCAGGGGATTCAAGAGAATAAAAGAGAATTGAAAAAAGTTTAATTCTAACTAATCCTTTTTAATTCTAAATTAATATTAAATTTTTGTTCCCGAGGAGGATTCGAGAGAATAAAAGAGGATTCAAAAAAGTTTAATTCTAACTAATTCTTTTTAATTCTAACATAATATTTCATTTCTGTTCCCGTGGAGGATTCAAGAGGATAAAAGAGGATTGGAAAAAGGTTAATTCTAACTAATCCTTTTTAATTCTAAATTAATATTAAATTTCTGTTCCCGAGGAGGATTCAAGAGAATAAAAGAGTATTCAAAAAAAGTTTAATCCTAACTAATTCTTCTTAATTCTAAAATAATATTTAATTTCTGTTCCCGTGGAGGATTCAAGAGAATAAAAGAGGATTGGAAAAAGTTTAATCCTAACTAATTCTTTTTAATTCTAAAATAATATTTAATTTCTGTTCCCGTGGAGGATTCAAGAGAATAAAAGAGGATTGGAAAAAGTTTAATGCTAACTAATCCTTTTCAATTCTAAAATAATTTTAAATTTCTGTTCTCGCGGAGGATTCAAGAGAATAAAAAAGGATTCAAAATAGTTTAATCCTAACTTATTCTTTTTAATTCTAAAATAATTTTTAATTTCTGTTCCCGTGGAGGATTCAAGAGAATAAAAGAGGATTGGAAAAAGTTTCATGCTAACTAATCCTTTTTAATTCTAAAATAATTTTAAATTTCTGTTCCCGAGGAGGATTCAAGAGAATAAAAGAGCATTCAAAAAAGTTTAATCCTAACTAATTCTTTTTAATTCTAAAATAACTTTCAATTTCTGTTCTCGCGGAGGATTCAAGAGAATAAAAGAGAATTCAACAAAGTTTAATCCTAACTAATTCTTTTTAATTCTAAATTAATATTTAATTTCTGTTCCCGTGGAGGATTCGAGAGAATAAAAGAGGATTCAAAATAGTTTAATCCTAACTAATTCTTTTTAATTCTAAAATAACTTTCAATTTCTGTTCTCGCGGAGGATTCGAGAGAATAAAAGAGGATTCAAAAAAGTTTAATCCTAACTAATTCTTTTTAATTCTAAAATAACTTTGAATTTCTGTTCTCGCGGAGGATTCAAGAGAATAAAAGAGCATTCAAAATAGTTTAATCCTAACTAATTCTTTTTAATTCTAAAATAATATTCAATTTCTGTTTCCGAGGAGGATTCAAGAGAATAAAAGAGGATTAAAAAAAGTTTAATCCTAACTAATTCTTTTTAATTCTAAAATAATATTTAATTTCTGTTCCCGTGGAGGATTCGAGAGAATAAAAGAGGATTCAAAAAAGTTTAATCCTAACTAATCCTTTTTAATTCTAAAATAATTTTAAATTTCTATCCCCGAGGAAGATTCAAGAGAATAAAAGAGAATTCTAAAAAGTTTAATCCTAACTAATTCTTTTTAATTCTAAAATAACATTGAATTTCTGTCCTCGCGGAGGATTCGAGAGAATAAAAAAGGATTCAAAAAAGTTTAATTCTAACTAATTCTTTTTAATTCTAAAATAACTTTCAATTTCTGTTCTCGCGGAGGATTCAAGAGAATAAAAGAGAATTGGAAAAAGTTTAATTCTAACTAATCCTTTTTAATTCTAAATTAATATTTAATTTTTGTTCCCGAGGAGGATTCAAGAGAATAAAAGAGTATTCAAAAAAGTTTCATCCTAACTAATTCTTCTTAATTCTAAAATAACTTTGAATTTTTGTTCTCGCAGAGGATTCAAGAGAATAAAAGAGGATTCGGAAAAATTCAATTCTAACTAATTCTTTTTAATTCTAAAATAATGTTGCAATTTCTGTTCTTCCCGTGAATTCGAGAGAATAAAACAGGATCCGAAAAAGTTATATTCCATCTTATTTTTTTTTAATTTCAAAGTCATGTTGCAATTCCTGTTCTCGCTGAGAATTCGAGAGAATTGTCACCATAACAAAAAAAATTATTTTTCTTTTAAGGGCATTCTCAGACAGTGCCCCCCACTTTTTAAAAATATGCAATGACTTTCAACTATCATAACCATATTAAAATTTTATTAATCAATTAAAAAAAAATCAAAATTTTAATTGAAAAAAGGACAACGTAGTCGTAATTTCGTTGCGATATAGAATTTAGAAAAAATTACTTACCCAACAAAATTAAAAAATTCTAATTATAAAATTGACAGGACGATTTCACGAAAATTTATTTAACGAATTTTGTTTAACTTCGAATTGATATCAAGTGTAAATAATTTTTTTTTTTATATCTATATATCGGCGAAATTACAACTACGTTGTCCTTTTTTCAATTAATGCTTCAATTTTTTTTTAATTAATTGCTAAAAATTTGATACGCTTATAACAGTTGAAAGTCATTCAAAATTTTTAAAAAGTGGGGGGCACTGTCTGAGAATGGCCTTAAACTTTGAAAAAACAAAATAATAATGATTAGTAATTATTTATATATTAAAATTTTATTCTGGGAAAGAAAAGAAATAATAATTTTATACGTGAAATTTTATTTTTTTTTATGGAGAAATTTGTGGAAAAAAAAAAGTAATTAAAAGAGAAAAAGGCAACGGGAAAAAAATGTAAGAGTGATCGTGAGACGCTCGCTGACCGACAATCTGGCGGGAGAGAGTAAGTGAGCGAAAGTTAGTTCCGCGCTTACCGCTAGAGCGTGCGGGCTTCTTGGATATGGACACTTATAGTAGAAGTGTTAAAAGCAAATGCAGCAGACGTTAATCGTCAGTCTTCACTCTACTGCTACCAAGTGAACTTTGCGTAGCAGAGTGGGAAGTACCTACTGGTAGTGGCGCAGTATACCCTGCACCACGTCCTATATATATATATCTGGTATAGATAATATATTATTTTTGGTATAACCAGTGGTCTTCCCCATGGACAATTCGGGATATCCATCCCACTTCGGGCTCTCTATATTTTTCTTGAGAATAGTTCTTTATTCTTTTCGATTAATATGAAGAGAATTAAAAAGCATTACAAATTTCAAAATATAAATTCTCCTCAATTCGATTTAATTCTCTGAAGAGAATTAAAAAGTATTAAAAATTACAAAATATGAATTCTCCTCAATTCTATTTAATTCTCTGAAGAGAATTTGAAAGTATTAAAAATTTTAAAATATGAATTCTCCTCAATTCTATTTAATTCTCTGAAGAGAATTTAAAAGAATTAAAAATTTCAAAATATGAATTCTCCTCAATTCTATTCAATTCTCTGAAGAGAATTTAAAAGTATTAAAAGTTTCAAAATATGAATTCTCCTCAATTCTATTTAATTCTCTGAAGAGAATTTAAAAGTATTAAAAATTTCAAAATATGAATTCTCCTCAATTCTATTCAATTCTCTGAAGAGAATTTAAAAGTATTAAAAATTTAAAAATATGAATTCTCCTCAATTCTATTTAATTCTCTGAAGAGAATTTAAAAGAATTAAAAATTTCAAAATATGAATTCTCCTCAATTCAAATGAATTCTCTGAAGAGAATTTAAAAGTATTAAAAATTTCAAAATATGAATTCTCCTTAATTCTAGTTAATCCTCTGAAGAGAATTTAAAAGTATTAAAAATTTTAAAATATGAATTCTCCTCAATTCTATTTAATTCTCTGAAGAGAATTTAAAAGTTTTGAAAATTTCTAAATATGAATTCTCCTTAATTCTATTTCATTCTCTGAAGAGAATTAAAAAGGATTCAATTCATTTTTAATCCTCTTTAATTCTCTTTTTTAACCAGGGATATATAGAGATATTTTGGACATGAATTATTTTCGCACATATTTATACTTAATAGAATAAGTTTACATAGAGATAATTTTACATAGAATTATTTTGCAACATAAATATATTTAGTATTGATATTTTCGCATAGAAATCTATTTAAGAGAGTTGTATGTTGATAGAGTCAAGGTTACTAGAATAGTAACAATTAAATAATAAAATAGTTTCCTATTTTTCCACGTTTCAATATTGAAGTCTGAAGATGCTAGCCCCGGGAGGTTGGCGAAATATTACTGAATAAAATATTTGAAATGGGATTGGATTGCCAGTGAAGTCATTTTATATAAAATTAAACACCAATCACTGTCGGAAAGTCATTACAACCTTGGGCGTTATCCCGAGTATTGGTCTCAATACTAATATCTCTTATTTTTATTTAAAATATGAACGAATATAAATTATGCAACACAATGATTTAATATTAAAAGTCTTGTTCATAAATAACGATACTTAGACAAGTAAAAGAATAAACATAGTATCGCACAAATATCAAAATACACTAAATACTAATTAATGCAATAATTGATTACGCAGGGAATTATAATAATTGCAATGCACGACAGTCCAATAATATTCAAATAAAACCTAATCGAATAATTTACAAATACTACGGTAAACTAGGCTCGAGAACGAATCCACGGTCGACAGGAAAACTTGTACTCGCACAACGAATGCTCAATCAGAACTGACTAACTCAACTAGTACCAAACTCTGTACTTTTCGTTAAAAACCTTTTTGTCAAAATATTCAAAGAAGGACAACCGTCTCATATTATCTTACTATCTTGTCCTCTGTGTCTTACTATACCCATCCTGTGACCGTGGCTACGTTTGGTGAACAGATGTCACAGCGAGCCTAAGCCTCCCGTAATAAACATAATCTGCTTAAGTTGTAAACAACTAGAACTTAAATTTTATTATTTAATTGTTACTATAAAAATTACCACCCTATTCTAGTAACCTTGGATAGAGTAATAATAGTAGAGATGTGTAAGGCACGCTTGTAACCGGGTACGGTATGAATACCCGCCGCTGATTGTAAGTGTTGTAAGATCTTAATATATAATTTCAAATGAAATTTAAATGCTAGCCTATTTATGTATCTCAAATTCACTAATTAATTAACAGGTGGAGGCACCTGAGGCCACTGAGGACATACCCAGATAGCCACACCCCCTAATAACCACTTTAGCTTGAAATTGACAGTAATTTGATGTTGAAATTACCTGAAATCTGCTGCCCGAATTTGCAGACAATATTACAGCAAAAATAGAAAATAATAATTTGCGGTTAATTTTTATTTAATTTAAAGGTAAACTTTTACAAAGATAAAACAGTCGGTAATGTTTATTCTTACCATTTCAGAAGGTAAGCAAATTTATACATAAAAATATCTTCAATTTGACGGTAAACAATTTTTCACAAAATTTTTCAAGTCAAATTAACGATAAATTAACATAAAATTTGCCTGAAAATTGAAGACAACTTTTTTCTAGTCAACTTTTGAAGTGAATTTGCATTCGAATTCGGGCAGTAAATTTACGTCAAATTCAACGAAACTTTTGTATAGTAAACTTTTGCTCAAGCAAACTGTGCAATGAGGGCCTTTGCTCAGAAAGTTCTACAGTGAAACGTTTTCGGCTAACTTAACGACAAGTTTCGGGTAAGCCTCGGCTGGATCATATACTTGCGTGCAAGTTGATGCAAATCTACTGCCGTCATCTGAATGTAATTTGACAGAAGAACTTAGATTTGCATCAACTTGCACGTATTATCCAGCCAAGGCTTGCCAGAAACTTGTCGTTAAGTTAGCCTTAAGTATTTCACTTGTTATGACCTCCACCTATCGGGAGGTCGATTAATTAATTCTCTATAAATTAATTCGCGTATACTAGGGCCACTTCGCCCGGGAGTATTTAAATACTCAGCTCTGGTAGGTTGATTATGAATTGGTGAAAGGCTGTTCAGAAAAAACGAGGTTTTCTAAGTTGGTTGAACAATTTTTAATTGTAAGTATATCTTTGCTTAGTACAACGACGTTCGCGCTCGAGCTTCTGGCTAATTCTGCCTTACAAAATCAATCTTAAAATTATTCTAAGTTAGAAGGGGCGTCAGCCCTGGAGACTATGGCGGGGTAAGGTTTTCTTATTGGCTGATGTGGGGACGTAGTCGGGGCCTCATGACGTCACAGAGTATCTCCGCCCCTCGAGGTTGAATCCTCCGTTCCGTGGCTTGGTCGATCCTTTTCTACAGTTGCTACGTTGTCTGGAGTCATGTGGTATTTCCCGCCATTAGGTCCAAGGCTTTCACCCTTACAGATGTTTGGACCGCTCGAATTTTATTGCGGTCTCTAATCGGCTTACCCTCCATTACTCAAGTTTTTTATACATAACAGTTTTAAGAAATTTTCTTATTAAAATTTATGGCAGGGTACTTGAATCTCTAAAACTACTTAAATACAAAATACACGGAATTTTTATAAATAACTTACAAATGTCTACAAAACTTTCTCTTAATTTTAACGAACAAAGGATTTCAAACATAAGTTCCTTTTATGGTTTTTTCGTTTATAATTTTATTTTAAACAAGCTTCGAGTGACCAGATGTTTTATTACTCTTATTTATTACTTCCGAAAAACCCAAGAATTTCCCACGATTTATTTAAATATAATTATATTTAAATAACCCGCGTAAGAGATTGTTTGTTAACTCCGCGAGGGGTCATTTCGATCGGGCAGGTGGATCGCGATGGGACATCACACCTTCCCCCTTATTTTAAAGGTGTTACATACAGTAACAGCTTTATACTCTCTCGAGAGATCAAAACATACACATGTACTTGACATTAGAATTGATCACAAAAGCACATCCATTTAAAAAAATCACAAATGAAGATTAAATGTATATCTTAACATTACGTTTCATGTTCTAAAGATAAGGTTAGTACAATTAATTTGTTTTTAATTACAATGTTGTTGTCTAAATACCATAACCTGAACATTTGTTTACATTTGTCGAAACACCTAGCTTATTTTAATTTTAAGATATTGCTTTTTATTAATTTCCTACTTTACTTAGGGCTAAATTAAATTAATTTTATTTTTTAGGTCGCATCAAAATTGCTTTTTATCCCGTGTATGATGAATTACATTTAACTACTTTGCACACACAGATACAAATGATATCGCTCAGGCACTCAGAACAGTTTATTCCTAATCTACGCGAATTACAATTTATTTTATTTTACGCTTCGTCATTGCTCTCGTCTGAACTATTTGGGTTATCCTCGAGGCGGATATGGGCAAGTTTTAATTTGTTGGTATGTACTATTTTCGTTCTATTATTGTTTAAAGCTATCATTACATTTAAGTCATCAAATACTTCAATTATTTCATAGGGACCGTCCCATTGGCGATCGAACTTCGACAGTCTCGGCTCTTTTAATAAATATACGAGATCATTGACCTTGAAGGTTTTCGGATTTTGGTTTCTGTCATAATAGGCTTTGGAACGATTTTTAGCGGCTTGAAGGTTTTCCGCGGCAGTGGCCTGCGTAATAGTAATCTTATTAAAAAGGTCGTCAAAATACTGTATATATGTCTTTGGGATCTTTTCTTTGGCGAATTCTGAAGGAATACGAGCCTTTTTCCCGAATATTAATTCATGAGGTGTAAAACCGGTGGATTCGTGAACTGAGGTATTGTATGAAAACATACCAAACACTATCCATTGATCCCAATCTTCATCTTTACAATAGTGTTTTAGATATTGGATGAATACGTGGTGGGCTCGCTCGAGAGACCCTAGTGATTGCGGGTGGAATGCCGTGGACTTAATTTGATTGATTTTAAAGATTTGGCAGAAGGTCTTCATCATCTGACTGGTAAAATTACTACCTTGATCAGTATGGATAGCTTTTGGGCATCCGAACCGTGCAATAAAATGTTTCGCAAAGGTGGTAGCGACCGTTACTGAGTCCATTCTCGGGATGGGGATCGCATCAGAGTACTTTGTCAAGTTATCCTGGATAGTTAATAAATAGCGGTTTCCGTCAAGGGTTACAGGTAGGGGACCCACTATATCCATTTGTATTTTATCGAACGCTTCCTCTGGGGTGTCGGTTATCCTCATTGGCTGTTTAGTTTTTACGCGTACTAGTTTGTTCGATTGGCAACTATTACAAGTTCGGACGAAATTTTCTATATCATTCTTCATATTTTTCCAGTAGAAATCTTCCCGAACGCGATTGTATAACTTCCTGACTCCAAAATGTCCTCCGACTACCGAATTATGATATTCTTTAATAATATTCTTTTGCTCGTTTACCGGCGGGAATCTGATTTCGCCCGTACAAATCGTGAAATTATAGTTTTCATTCGCGAATTTATCTTTGAGGTTTTGTTCTAACAATTTCCAGAAAGGCTGAGAGTGTTCATTTTGTGCTTTAGAAAGACTTGCGGTTTTCACGTTTACATGCTCCATTAGATGTTTTAAGGCTGCGATACTACTTTCTACGTTACCAATATCCGCGCGCTCGTTTCTAGTGTTTTTAATTATTAAATGAAAAATGTAATTTACATTCCACCGAGTGGCAAGAGCTTCTCCCACGTTTCTCGGGTGTTGGAGTAGTTCTTCCACAGTAAACACGCCTTGCTGGAGTAACTCTCTACTCGATTTAGGTATATGTGTACAGTCTGCTGATATAAATTGGATGATGTTATCTTTACGCAAAATTAAACTGTCTTTAGTATAGGAAAATCGTAATGGGACTATGGCTAAGATCTTTCGAATCTCCAGGTAAGTATTTTTCGTCTGCTTATGGTTTGTACTGTCGTCAATTACGTCATCTAGTTTTCTTTTTCTATACATTGCCTGGCAAACCTCCAGCGTGCTCTTATCACTTGCCTCGCACCACCGTACTCCGCTGTTACAGACTTCTGTGGCCTGAGGTTCCGGATGTACGTGCAAGGTCTTATCATATGAACCTGGTTCACACCACATTCCGCTGTTACGATCTCTGCTGTATCGAGGTTCCGGATATGTGTGTAAACCATCTTTACTTAAATTTGACTTCCACGAGAGCTCGCTGTTACAGTCTCCTAAGAGCTGAGGTTCCGAACGAACGTGGAGAGCCTTATTACATGAACCTGGTCCGCACCACATTCCGCTGTTACGATCTCTGCTGTATCGAGGTTCCGGATATGTGTGTTGGACCCCTTTACTTAATTTCGAGCACGTTGGAGTTGCACTTAAACTGTTTTTACTCGTTATCTCTATGTCTACATCAGTCAAAAGGGGTTTCTCCGCGAGAAAAATTGAACCAACAAATGCCTCTGCTAAAAATGAATTCTTTTCTGTCTCGACATTTTCACTCGTGGCGAGATCTACAACTGGTATCTTGTCTGCGCAGTCAAGTACCGATTCCAGACCTCTAGAGCTGATTTTAAGTATTTTATCTGAATTAATTTGTGCTTTTAAAGTTTCGTCTGTTATGCTGTCAACTGGATTACGTGAAAGAGAGTCAGCATTTGAATTAATTTTACCTGGTTTGAAAACTATTTCGAAATCATATTCATTTAATTTGATTCTCCATCTTAACAATTTAGAAACGGGATCTTTAGTATTGTGGAGCCACAGGAGTGGCCGGTGATCGGTTACTAAAGTGAATCGACGTCCATAAAGATACGGTCGGAAGTGTCGAACGGCGTAAATTATCGCGAGAAGTTCTTTCTCGGTAGTTGAATAATTAATTTCCGATTTTGATAAGGTCCGTGACGCGTAAGAGATCGGGAGGTCTTTACCTATTGGCCCTTGGCTCAATACGGCACCGAGTGCGAAATTTGACGCATCGGTAGTTACTACGAACGGTTGTTGGAAGTCAGGATATTGGAGTACGGGTTGAGTACAAATTGTGTCTCTGAGAGTCTCGAATGATTTTTGCTGGGCATCGCCCCAGTCGAATTTTATGTCTTTCTTCAAAAGACGCGTTAATGGTTTCGCTACTTTCGCGAAGTCTTTTATGAATCGTCTATAATAACCCACTAATCCCAAAAATGATTTGATATTTTTTCTGTTTTTAGGGACACGAAAATCTTTAACTGCACGAATTTTTTGCGGATCAGGTTTAACTCCTTCATGTGTGATAAGATGACCCAGATATACTATTTCCTTTTGAAGAAAGTGACATTTTTCTGGTGATAAAGCGAGACCAGCATTTTGTAGACGAGCTAGCAATTTTTTTAGTTTCCGCGAATGCTCTTCCAGAGAAATGGAATATACAACAATGTCGTCCATGTACACGAACATTTCGACTCCTTGGAGCCCGGTGAGTACACGGTCCATAAGCCGTTGGAATGTCGCGGGCGCGTTTTTCAGCCCAAATGGCATGCGATTGAATTCATAATGACCGTAGGGGGTAGAAAATGCTGTTTTATGCCGTGAGTCGGGGTCCATCAGTATCTGATGAAACCCTGAAGCAAGATCGAGGATGGTAAAATACTTCGCGCCACCCAGCTGGTCGAGGATATCGGTTATATTTGGAAGTGGGTACGCGTCACTGATCGTTTTATCATTTAACCCGCGGTAGTCAATTACCATGCGCCACCGCGGATTACCTGATGAATCGGGTTTTTTAGGAACAATCCAAACCGGTGAGTTGTAGGAAGAGTCTGAGTTTCGAATTATATTAGACGAGAGAAGCTCGTTTACTTGTTTCTGTACCTCATTTTTGAGTACCTGCGGATTCCGATATTGTTTTGTATTTATTGGTACTTCGTCCGTCGTAATAATTTTATGTTTCGTCACGTCTGTAGCCTGAAGTTTATCGCCCGGAAGGTGAAATTGGTATGAAAATTGTTTCACTATTTCTAAAATACTTATTTTTTCTATTTCGTTTAGATTGTCGAGGTTAAGAGATTCAGTTAACAAGGCGAATCGTTGAGCTGCTGCTTGGTCAGTTACGTTCTTGGGAGATCCCGTACGCGCCGTTCGAGGAGACGGGGGCAACGCTTCAAAATCTTCGATTTCTACCGACGGAATTGTTAGATCGACTGCGCTGGTCAAGGTATTGATCGCAAAAATTTTGACGTATCCGTCTTTTGGCGTAGCTAGAACTTCACCTAGATGAACTCCAGGTCCAGCATTTATTTTTTCGATATAACCAGCTTCTTTCCTGTCATTTTTTATTTTAATAGTTATTAATTTTTTTGTTCTAGGAGGTAAATAATGTGATGTATGTCCGTAAAAGTCTATCTGTTCGTTACCTAATATTAAATTTCCCGATAAATCGTTTTTAAAATTTAATTGAGCCTCTTGTTTTCGTAGGAATGGAGTACCGAGTATACCGGATTGTTCGATCGGGAACGTGCTCTGAACTACCTGGAATTTTATCGGTATCTCACGTACCATGAGCTCTGTCTCGCCGACGGTACGTATCGTTCCGGACCCGATCCCGGTGAGATTATAAATTATATTAGAATTAATGCGTATATCCGAGCTGATGGCATTTGTTTTAATTAGATTTAATTGAGCTCCCGTGTCAATAAGAAAACAAGCTTGATTATTTAAGAGATCATTATTATTCAGAGTGATTACCGGTAATTCTGCAGTTTGATCTGTTTTTAGTTGGTAATTAATCCGGTTGATTGTGAACGCAGGATCACTTCGCCGTTCCGAGTTGCGTTCGTCCGCGGAACGTTGTTCGCGTTTAAATCATTTTGTTCAGTGTTAGGTCTATAGTATTTACTGGTCTTGCGTTTACTCGGATCTTTCTTAAAACAATTGTCTTCGATATGACCGCGTCTAGAGCAAAAGTCACAGTATACCTGGTCTCGCGGTTCACGCTGTTTCTGCTGCTTCCAATCAGGGCAGTTTATTTTCAAGTGACCCGGCTGATCGCAATGAAAGCATTTTAATATTCTGTTCCCGATAATGGAGTTGACTCTAGCTCCCCGGTTATGAGCTCTGATATAAGGTGGATGTTGATGTTGATTCGAACCGAATAAGGATTTTCGATTTTCTGCTTCTCGTTCAAGAAGTGACGCGATATTCATTGCTTTAGCTAACGAGTCCGGCTCATCCCGAGTAATAAGCGAACTTAAAAGTGAACTCTGAAGTCCGCGCGTGAATCCCGTAATAGCGGCGTGATTTAAAAGAACCCTAACACCGACGGCTTCCGAAGTTTTATATTTTTCTTTTATGGCTTCCATACCACGGCCCAGAATTTCACTGACTCGAGCTCCGTATGACTCGATAGTCTCATTGTCTCTTTGTTTTAAACCCTTTAGTTCATCATGTATATGTTCTACGTCAAATGTCCGTGAGAAAGAGTTTTTTAAGAGGCTAATCAGTTCGTCAAGATTTTCAGGGTCGTTTCGATTCGCGATCAACTGGTCTGCTTGACCCTCAATTTTATTCCGGATTAACGCGAGTAAATTAATTTTATCCCGGGGGTGGATTAGAGAATCTGCAAGTTTGCTTTGCTTAATAAATTTTGACAATGTACTAGATCTACCGTCAAATCGCGGGACAAGATCGATAGCTAGTTTCAAGTTCATATATGATGATGAATTAGCGGTGATTTCAATATCTGAAGCATTCGATAGGACATTATAATTAGACGAACCCGCGTCTGAACTGGTCGATGCGATTGATACGGCAGCCGGCGCAGGAGGTGGGGGGACAATTACCGGATCGTTATTTAATTGATTATCTGGTACTTCGGCTCTATCGTTGTCGTTATTACGATTTTGCCGACGCGTGACTCGAACGGGTGGGGTAGCGACGGGATCGTTACGACGACTTGCTCTACGTGTACTACGTGCAGGTGGCATTTTGATTGGTAAATATGTATATATATATCTATGTATTTATATGGGTTGAAATTGATTTTACGGTAAATTACTTATTTACTACTGGTCACTCAAGAGAAATTTAAAATTACGACAATTCTTATATCTATGGTTTACAATATTTAAGGTACTTATGTTAATACTGCGATGGAAATTTATTCTGATGTAGTAGATGTGGCACTTGTAGATCGTTGGATGGTGGTGAACTCCTGCTTGTAGATATTGTCGGTGGCGATGAACTCCTGCTTGTAGATATTGTGGGTGGCGATGAATTCCTGCTTGTAGATATTGTAGGTGGCGATGAACTCCTGCTTGTAGATATTTTGATGGTAATTGAGAATTGCCTATAGAAGCTGAATACGGATGTTAACATTTAAATATTCCTTCTCGTTTGACTTGGATTTGAAGTGTCTAACTCGATCAAA
Organism: Microplitis mediator; assembly: GCF_029852145.1. NCBI lineage: Eukaryota > Metazoa > Arthropoda > Insecta > Hymenoptera > Braconidae > Microplitis > Microplitis mediator. The sequence continues at coordinate 9,674,090 of NC_079971.1, forward strand.
AATTTTTACTCCTTTTAAATGCCCGTGATTCGCAGAGATTTACTTGTGCGACAACTGGAATCACCCAACTCCGACATCTGTCCTTCGCTCAGAGGGAAACGCACAAAAAACCCCTGAGAGAGTGGTGGCTGGTCAATGGTAACTGCAATTTTGTATTGACGTCACTGATGATAAAATGTTTTACAATGAAATTGATAATTTATCTTCAGATTTATTTCTCACTTTTAACTTTTCACGATAAAACTAATTATTTTTCACTTTTCAGTTTCAAGAAATTATATTTAAAAATTGTTTTTAATAAGTACTTAATTTATTTATTCTATTTTAGCAGTTCACTGATCTAATGTACAAATAAATGTTGATAAATAAACTATTTGTCTTTAATATGAGTCCGCAGTAATTTATTTTAAAACACTCAAAGTTTATTACACTTATTCACTTCCACAGTCACTGATTTAACTTTTTATTGTTTGTATATTTTCACCAACTTGATTATTTTATTTATTCACCAATTTGAATCGCGTACCAAAGCCGGCGAATCCCACTTCTGACACCAATTTTGTTATGACCTCCACCTATCGGGAGGTCGATTAATTAATTCTCTATAAATTAATTCGCGTATACTAGGGCCACTTCGCCCGGGAGTATTTAAATACTCAGCTCTGGTAGGTTGATTATGAATTGGTGAAAGGCTGTTCAGAAAAAACGAGGTTTTCTAAGTTGGTTGAACAATTTTTAATTGTAAGTATATCTTTGCTTAGTACAACGACGTTCGCGCTCGAGCTTCTGGCTAATTCTGCCTTACAAAATCAATCTTAAAATTATTCTAAGTTAGAAGGGGCGTCAGCCCTGGAGACTATGGCGGGGTAAGGTTTTCTTATTGGCTGATGTGGGGACGTAGTCGGGGCCTCATGACGTCACAGAGTATCTCCGCCCCTCGAGGTTGAATCCTCCGTTCCGTGGCTTGGTCGATCCTTTTCTACAGTTGCTACGTTGTCTGGAGTCATGTGGTATTTCCCGCCATTAGGTCCAAGGCTTTCACCCTTACAGATGTTTGGACCGCTCGAATTTTATTGCGGTCTCTAATCGGCTTACCCTCCATTACTCAAGTTTTTTATACATAACAGTTTTAAGAAATTTTCTTATTAAAATTTATGGCAGGGTACTTGAATCTCTAAAACTACTTAAATACAAAATACACGGAATTTTTATAAATAACTTACAAATGTCTACAAAACTTTCTCTTAATTTTAACGAACAAAGGATTTCAAACATAAGTTCCTTTTATGGTTTTTTCGTTTATAATTTTATTTTAAACAAGCTTCGAGTGACCAGATGTTTTATTACTCTTATTTATTACTTCCGAAAAACCCAAGAATTTCCCACGATTTATTTAAATATAATTATATTTAAATAACCCGCGTAAGAGATTGTTTGTTAACTCCGCGAGGGGTCATTTCGATCGGGCAGGTGGATCGCGATGGGACATCACACACTGCAGAACTTGCTAAGCAATTGTATTTAGAGTGTGGCTATCAGGGTAAAAATGTCAACAATTTGAGGGTAAATTGATGTAAAACTTTGCCTGAAAATTGACGAAAAAATTTTTCTAGTCAACTTTTAAAGTGAATTTGCATTGTAATTCGGGTAGTAAATTTACGTCAAATTGTATAGCAAGCTGGATATAAATTGTCGTTTAAAACGCAAAAATCCGAAGTTGACGGATATTTTAATAAAAGTTCAAGGAAACTTTTGTAAGTAAACTTTTGCTAAAGCAAACTATGTTATGTCCTGGGAGGTTACTAGGATCGGAGCTGACGCCACCTCCTGGACAGTGGGCAGTTCGTTGTAACGCGGGACCAATTTTGAATTTGAAAACAGTGATAAATTTATTGTTGACTATAATGATGATTATTATTATTATTATTTAATGAAATTATGAAGTTATGGATAAAGATAGATGTAATTGATGAAATAACTTTTATCTGAAGACTGAGTTTTATTATAAAGTATAGATAAGATTGGATCAGTAATAACAGTTGTGCTCGTCAATAGTTCTCGGAGAGAAGTGAAGTTACATCAGACGGCAGAAAGATCTCTGACTCTCCACTCTTCGACTTCTCCCACCATTCTCATACTCCCACACATACTTATGCAATATATGGACTTATACATATCAACGTTCTTTCTAATTATATATTTATACATATATACTTCCTACTAATACACGTACGAGATATGAGTTTACACATCTACGTTCTTTATTTATCCGTTCTATGATTTTACTTATTACTTATATTATTTATATTCCATTTTCCTGTACTTAAAGACAATCTTTTAGTTAATTATTCTATATTTAATTATTTAACACAATTGACATTATTATTTATTATGAAACACCATTATAATTATTCTAATGCTATATATCTATATGTCTATTAATTTATTTATTATACGAGTCACTCTTTATTTAATATGTATATATATTAACAATAATAGTTGAGTTCTTGTGATATGGTTTTCATTTATAAGTAACATTTATTTATTAAATATATATTTTTCTCATTTGTTAATAGAGTATGCATTTGTTTATAACCATATTTACTGTTAACTATAGAACAAGGGCCTATTTATGATTTTTATGCGTGTGTTTTGTTTAGGTTTTAAGTATCGGGTGACAGGAAACGTTCCAAAACCACTCAAACTGTATTTATATTTCTCTGAATACAAAATAAAGATTTATTTATCTATTTATTTAAAGTTTCTTATAATAAAAATATATAATTTAATAAGTATGTGCCACGACGATTTATTGTATAATTTCAAATGAAATTTAAATGCGCGCCTACTTCTGGATCTCAAGTTCACTAATTAATTAACAGGTGGAGGCACCTGAGGCCACAACAAATAACAACTATGCTATTAGGGATGTTAGGGTAAGACCATCTATTACCAACTGGAAAAAGGTACCAAGTTCTGTATGTAACTAAATCGCATGAGTCATTTCATAATTAATTCCCTATGACGGTATATGTCATATATTATCTTAGAGTAAACAAAAAAATATAATTTTGTTCAAAAGAATTAAGCAACTGACCTCCCTGAGTAATTAAAACCAATAATAAAACATTATTTTTTCATAATGGTCTTGTTAATAGAATAATTGTGTCTATTACTTTAATTATTGGTTCTTCTAATATTTATTTGGCTTAGTATTCGTATTGTTTTTCAGTATTTGGATAATTTTACACATGTGTGAATCATTCGGTATGAGTTGAACAATTCGAATTTTTTTTTGGACGTCGAAATTTTTATTTTTCCCTATCGAAGTGATTATTTGTTATTTTAATCAAACCAGTGATTTCATGTCATGTGCCAAAAGAAGTGAAAATCTGTAAACTTGTTTTCAATACAAAATGTGCTTTTTGCAGACACTATTTGTTGATGGACTAGCAACTATTTTATTTTGATTTGTTTTTCGTCTTAAAGCAACTAAAAAAAATCATGATAATGAATGGAACAGGTGTTATTAAGAAACACAAGTAATGAAGATTCTTTTTGGGTATACCAGGTTTTTTAATTTCAAGTCTGTCTGTTAATTAACAAAATTTGTAAGTTTTAAATATATTACTAAAGTCATATGACGTTATAATTAAATTCTGGGAAAAATCCCTTCTCTGGCAATATTATATTCTAAATCTCTGACACGATCAGATAATTAACGAACTCGAACTTAATCTCAAGTAGCCATCGTTCAATCAGATATTATTATGTTTTCCCTTTAACATTTCTGATTATTTGGTTATTATCTTTTTAAATATGAAAAATGTATAAGTTGGTGGTATTGAGCGATCTTGATATATGCTAGGTAATAAATATTGTTCAATTCAAATATAGTTCGATTAGTAAGAAAATAAGATTTAGGTAATTTCATTTCTATGCAAAACATTAAATCTTCTATATTAACTTATGAGAACACGAATCTCAATTTCTCGCTCATTGCATTGAAAAAACACGATACATGTACGGTCAAAAATATCAGCATTTTATTGACACCTTCAAATTTGTTTTCGTTCAATTAATTCGGAAAGTTTTCAATTTTCAAATAACAGCAATAAACATTCTAAAGTCCATGATAATGATAATAACATGAAACAATTTTGTGTAATTAACACGACTTAGTATTTTAATATTATCAAGATTTAGACAATTACTGAATAAAATGCCCTGTTTTTGACACTCTAAGAGTGACAGCTGGGGTTATTCTATGATAACTAAAATTCCATTTAAATAAACAGTATTTTATCTAATAAACAAGTTTAGAATTTTTAAATTAGGTCATAAATGCAAAATTATTTATTTGGAGCCTATTAATTATTTAAGGAAGTGTCTATTAATTCGATTATCGGAAAATTAATTATTTTTTATTAATCCGACAATCGTATTAATATTATTTTTTTATTCGTACGATCTATTTTAAATTAATTAAAAAATTATCCTATCGATAAAATATATCAACGTAATAGAGTCATCTTAAGGCCAGAAAATTGCTTGACCTTGACGTGTTGAGAGTAGAGCACTACCTCAACGCTTCGCTTATGAGGCGTGCAATATTAATACGATTAAAAAATATTAATTATGGTGGCCACATTTCTGGAAAATCTGGAAATGTCAGGGAATTATAAATATACTGGAAAAGTCAGGGAAACGTCAGGGATTTTCGTCACAAAGCTGGAAAAATTTTCCCTTTCTTTCTTTTGACTGAAAAAATCCGACAAATTTAGTTTTCTGTCAAAACTGTTCAAAAAGTGACACGGCGCGAATGCGGTTGTAAAACCATCTTGAAAAAAAATTAGTAGAAATTGATTCAAATAGGGAAAAAATGAAGCAGTTGGAATTATCAAGGCTGTTAGAAAAAAAAGTTTTTGTAGAAACCAATCGCCAGGATCTTTAAGCTATTAACATTCATATTGACAAGTTGAAAAACTAAAAACATTAAATGTATACATAAGTAATGAACTAATAAGTTTCACTATATTTATTATTCGCGAACTTCATTAATACTTTACTAATATGAAATTTACTCTAGGGAAAATGAAAAATTTATTTATATTTTATTATAGAGTAAGTTATATAAAAACGAGTAGACTATTTTATTTTTAAGTGCAACTAGTAACACGATTAATTAATTGTTGATTAATTAACCCTTAACGGCCACACCTCACCCAGGATTTTATTATTGTATTTATTTGAAAGGTTTAAAATCTCTAATTTCACTTTTTTTAAGCCTGTGGTGATTAATCACCCCATGTGGCCGTTAAGGGTTAAATAATCTGAATTTTTTATCATTTAAAAAAAAAAATGAAAATAGAAATAATTTTAAATAGTGGAGTATTTAGAATGTAATAACTCCTTTCTTCATATCGCGTGCCAAAAGGTAAAAGGGCGCATTGCTACAGGTTAGTAGGGATCCATGCTAAAAGGGCGCATACAAAATTTTTTTGTTGCCATTAGTTTTGAAAATTTTCGAAACGCAAAGATCTGTAAAAAAAAAAATTTGGGCATTCTTAAGCTAAAAGGGAGTGTGTCTTGAGATACGCCCTTTTAGCTTTTAAAAAAGTAGTGCCTAAAGCTAAAAGGGCGCATAAAAAAAATTCAAGTTTTCATACAAAATACTGACAAATAGTTTTACAAGACAAATTAGATGAAAAAAACAGTCTCCAACACTTTTTTTTCCTCAAAATTTATTAAAAATAAAATAATTAAAAAAAAAAAGAAATCAAAATATTACATTGTTAATTAAATAGAAATTTTCATAACGATTATAAAAAATAAAAATTTACTGATTTTTTCTTTAATTATTGTTTTGGATTATGGATCCGCCATAAATCAGAACCCGATGAAAAAAGATTTTATACAATCGTATAAAATTATATACAAAAAATGGCCCGATCCAATTGTATACAACTGTATAAAAATTGTATACAATTCTATACAAAATGTATACAAGTCTATATAATTATATACAATTTTATACAAATTATATACAATTCTATATAATTATATACAATTCTACATAATTGAAATATATAGAATTGTATATAATTGTATAGAATTGTATACAATCTGTATAGAATTGTATATAATTGTATAAAATTGTATACAATTTGTATAGAATTATATACAATTTTTATACAAATTGTATACAATTGGATTGGGCCATTTTTTCTATCCAATTATATATAGTCTATATATAATTATATAAAGTCTATATGTAATTATATATAGTCTATATATAATTGTATAAAATCTTTTTTCATCGGGAATGATTCGAAAAAAAAAAAAAAAAAAAAACAATTACAGATACGGAGAAGGAGGGTATGGGAGTCGTACCTAGATGAACCGGTTACATATTCTTCAATAAAAAAAAAATAATTTCAAAATAATTTTATAAACTCAAATAACCAATTCCATAATGAAAAATCTGGGCGTCGGTTGGCCCTGCGGGCCCTAAACTTCCCGCTATTTTCGAGCTCAAAAAGCTCGAGCCATCCATCGGTATGCGCTCTTTTACCTTTTGGCACGCGATATGTCAAGAATTTTTCAACATTTTTAGTTGACTTAATAGTTAAAGTATATAATTTTTTATAGTTTTTGAATCACATATAGAAAAATATTTTTTTTATGTGATAAATATTAATTTTTAAAGTTTGATAACTAGTTAATAGTTGAAATAAGGTAAGTATTTATTGTTATAAGATATGAAGTAATAAAGCTGAACAATCATCATTGGTAAGTATTAAGAAAATTTTATAGTTTACTATTTAAAAGTCTAAAAAAAAATTATCAAGAGTTAATTTTAGCTCTTTCTCTCTCGCTCGCTATCTGTTTTTCCGAATATTTAAACAAACAAATAAATAAAAAATTATTTAAAGAATAATATTTACTTATTTGACAGCTGTCAATATTTGAATGAAAATTAAAGGTGACACGACCGATGATCCGAGGACAATTGATTCGCGACAATTGATCCGCCGATAAAATATACTCACACACATATAAATGTGAAAAATTTGTGTGTGAGTATATTTTTTATGTTACACGCACACAAAATTAGTGAAAAAAAAGGCATAATTTTTCACATTTATATGTGTGTGATTATATTTTATCGGCGGATCAATCATCGCAAGGATCAATTGTCTTCAGATTTCCGGTCGCGTAACCAAATTAAATCTTAATATTTAAAAGAAGAATGTGTAACTATTAATCATTGAATCAATGAAAAATACTAAATTAAGAATAAATTATTATAAACATAATACATTTTAGAATATTAATTATGAAATGTAATTTTTTTAGAGTCAGATTCAACAGACGATATTGAAATCTATTCTTCTGATACGTCACGAGATTTACAGATAAATGATACCAGAACCGATTTCAACTATGATCTTAAAGTGCATGACTCGTTTGATTCTTATGAAGAGCTAGAAGAAAGAATTAATAAGTATGAAGATAGTAAATTCTGTGTTTTTTATGTGAGAGGTTCAAAAACAATTCAACAGTGTAGAAAATTTGGAATCAAACGGCGCATTGATAAAAAATTAAAATACTACTATATTAAGTACTGTTGCATTCACGACGGCAAGGAATTTGAAACAACATCCAAAGGAGAGAGATCATCTAGCCCGTTTAAAAAAAAATGCGACGCTCATTTTAAAGTTGGAGTGAGTAAAAATGGAAAAAATTTATATATTAAAAGTATGAATATGAATCACAATCATCTGATGAAGGAGCTTTATGATCATCTTTCCAAGCCGAGAAGTATGAGCCCGGAAGAAAAGAAAAAAGCTGAGGAACTTTTGTCAGTGAATGGTAATACAACCAAAATTAAAAATTTAATTTCTAAACAAAGCGGGAATGTTACTCTCCTTAAAGACAAACATATCAAAAAAGACGAAAATAAATTAAATGCAGTCGAAGAAATATTAAAAAAATAATTACAACGCCGACTCATATATTTGTATAAACGATGACAATGAATTTCAAGGACTTTTTTTTACTACTCCGAACATGAAAGCTGCAATGGAAGCATATCCGGAATACTTAGCAATAGATGCAACATTTAAATTACTTTCAATCCGAGATCCAGTTTACATTATAGTTGTAGAAGATTCGAACGGCTGCACAGAAATAGTCGGTATGAGTATTTTAATTAATGAAAATTAATAATCCATTGAGTGGATGATGGATTGTTTTAAAAAATGTCATAATTTATGGGAAAAAATAAAATGTATAATGACAGACAAAGACCTTACAAAACGAGATACAATAAAAAACAGCTTGCTACTCCTCAAAGTTAATTTGATAACGTGTGCCTATCATACTTTAAGAACGTTCAACCGCGAAATAACCACCGAAAAAAGAAAAATAACACCAACTGAGAGAGACGAAGCTAAAAAAATATTGCAAGAATTAGTTTATGCAGAAACAGAAGAAAATTATCAGAAATTACATGAAAAATTGAAAACGTTGCCACAATCAATTGTTGATTAGTGTGACACAAAATTGGCATGAAATTTGGAAAGAGTGGTCATTGTCATCGGATTATACCCAGCACAATTTTTTTGAATGGCACTAATAGTCGTTTAGAGTCTTTAAATGCAAAAATAAAAAAAGATTTAAATCGGTACATGAGCCTGGAAGAGTTTGTGAAGCAAATTTTTGTTTTTATGTAATGTTCACATAAGGAACTTGACCATAAAGCGACTGTTCCCTATCAAAAATCTCGTGTACTGCCATATGATTCAAGTTCAGCTGAATATCGGTATGCTAAATTATTGACTGATAATTCATTTAAATTTATAAGGAATGAATTCGAAAAAATGCTAAGTATAAGACTTTAGTTCAATGAAAATTAAAAAGTCTATGAATATCAAAAAACACCATCAATAAAAATATCTTCAACGAATTCATCATGCGATTGTACACCCCGAGCTTCAATGATTCTGCCTTCTCGGTAAGTTATAATTTAGTTATGACGTCCATTTAATAGACTTATTGTTTAGAATCGCGATTACGCCGAAGAAAATAAAAATAAAATATGACCAGTGAAAAATCGAAAAAATTAGCCAATATCTTAATTTATTAAGACATTATTGTTATATATAATTATTAATTTCATTCCAGACACATTTTAATGGCAAGAAAATCAGAAAATGAAGATTTATTTGATGAAATCTTGTGTGCTGATAGATGGACCCGTAATTATTATTTTGGAACACAAAGAGTATTTGTTCCACCTGAAGATCAACCAGAAATACCAGAGTGTGTATTGTCATCGATAACTTTTAAGAAAAAAGTTTTATCGGAGTACCAAAAATATAGAAAAGCTAACAAAGTTGCACAAAAATTACCGAGTTTGGTTGCAGAAATAGGTACAAGTAAATATTTACTGAGACTCAAAGTATTGGTTGATTTACAAAAAGCTTGGGAAAATAATGAAGAAATAAAAATTGTCGGCAGTGTTACAATCCTACTCACAACATCTCTACTCAAGGGAAGTAGCTACAACTCTACTCACTCACAACTTTACTCAGCTACAATTCTACTCACGTATTTTAGCCTATCGATAAAATAGCAATTCTTTGTGAGCAGAGTTGTAACTGAGTCTAGTTTACGCTGAGTAAAGATGTAACTGAGTAGAGTTAAACCTGAGTAAAAAAAACTGTGAGTAGAGTTGAAGCTGAGTAGAGTTGTGAGTGAGTAGAGTTGGAGCTACTTCTCTTGAGTAGAGATGTTGTTAGTAGAATTGTAACACTGCCAAATTGTCAAGATGAATAATAAAAATCGAAATAAACTAATTTTTATAATCAAAATAAATTGAAGCCAATAATTGAATACAGTGACGATGATGATAGGAATGATATTAATGATGATGATGAGAATAATATTAGTGATAATGATGAGAAAGATATTGGTGATAACGATGAAAATGATTTCGGTGATAATCAAAATAATTTAGGTGGTAACGATGACAATGACAATGTTTTCGATGATGATAACGATGGCATTAATGATCCTGATGACAATAGAGATGATAATCATAGTGATATAACCAATAGCGACGACGATAATAAAATAATTCATTTGGTTCCACAAGAAAATCAAAAAATAAATAATATGTCAGGAAGTTCAGATGATGATGAGTTTCTGAAGCCAGCAATTGAAAAACACAGGACATCAAACGTCATACTAGACGATTCTAGTGGTGAAGATATAATGTTACCAAGTTGCTCTATAAGTAATTTGAAACGTGATAATATTGACCAATATTCTCTCCATGAAGATGTACCAAAAAATATTCCGACTAATCTTGTTGTAACTAAAAATAAACCTTTACAGACTAACTCATTTCAAACAATAGATTCTACGTCGAGCTCACTTGAAAAAAGAAATAGAAGTGATATTAATATTTTATCAAATGTTATTGTAAAACCTGCATAAAAGCGGCGCGGAAGACCTAGAGAAACAGACAGTAATGTAACTGGGCTAATCAAAAAAGTAAAAATTAATTTAAAAAATAAGAAAATACCGTTTTCAAAAAAGTCAACAGAACAAAAAATTAAAATAATGCTAAAATGGATAGTGTAAGATGTAGATATTAATAAAGTCATTAAAAGTAAAACACTGATAGAAGAAAGTGATAGGGTAAAGTAACCAGTACCCAGCCCCCTAAGGAAATTACAACTTTAAAGTCTGTATTTTTAAGTATTTTTGAGCATCGATAATCAAATTTATGTGTATATTTCTAATTTGATATGTCTAATTTCAATACAAACTCCATAAATTTTGATTTAACACCTACATTAATTAAAAAACAACAAATTAGTAAAAATATAAATTTCAACCGGTAACCAGCCGCTAACACCCAGTATCCAGCCCCAATAGTTCCTATATCCAGCCATCTTTTTTTAATTATAACGAACATAAGAATATTTATTTAAAGTACTTATAAAATTTATTTAATCAGTTTTACTGTCAAAAAGTAACAATCGCTATTATAAATATTATATATAAATTAGTTAATGATATTAGAAAAAAAATTGGAAAATCCAAAAGTGCATACCTCGAACGCTCATGTTACAATGAAATATATAAATTATTAATTTTCTTTTTAATTACAAAATTTTTTAATAAATATCTAGAAAGAAATTCGTCGTTTTTTTTTTTAATTTAGTTAATTCTATGAAAAAAATATATAAAATATGAATAGTTTTCAAACTATAGCAAAAGTACTTTTTTGAAAATTAATTTTTTAAAAAATTAATTATTAATTAACTAATAATTATAGAAGTGGAGCAATTGCAGATTCTGAAAGAGCTTTTAAGGAGCAATTAATTGAGATATCATTTGATTCCAAAAAAAAATATTCGCCGCCGCTAACTTTATTGTGGTAATTCTATGACAGTTGGTAATAAAAAAAAAAAATTATTTGATGGTAAAGTAGAACCTTATGATATCAGCAAAGTTCGATGATAAAAAAAAAAAATTCCCGATAAAATTGAAAAAAAAAAATGGCTGCAGTGTGTGTTTGTTTACATGGAATAGTGCCGGTTTTAACAAAAATGATTTATCTAAAAAAAAACGAGAGGGTCTACAGTAGTGATTTTCGAAAAGAACCTTCTTTGCATAATTCTGAAGACAGTGAAAAAAAAATAAAGTCATTTTGTCAAGCCGTTCACGAAATATCCGTGCGACAGACTTTTTTTGGACTACAAACTAACTGACGTCCACGATACATATTTTTTACTGAACTTTTTTTTATTACAATACGTATCGGACAACTTAATGAAAGTATCAGTCTTATTAATTAGTGTTTCCTCTTTAGGTTAATGTGCTTTTTATAACGTGTGAGTGTGACATAAAAATAATATATACAGTTTAATGAGGAAAAGTCGAGTGACCTTGACAGGTCCGTTATAAAGCACAACCTCGCCGCTTGGCTTTCGAGGCGTGCAATATATTCAATTCATAAAATAATTAACATTTTCATAAATTATTTATAAATAATGAATAAAAAAGTATATCAGCACAGCGAATTTCTTTTTAACTTTCGGGAAGTTTAAATATCTTACGAGGTCTTCCTCTACCTCGTTTGCCAGTCTCAATATTATGTATTGCAGAAGTTTTTTCTAAATCGTTTTTTTCATCTTCTTTCTCTTAAGGTATTCGCATTTTTAATTCCCGTTCCACTCATGATCATATTGTTTTTTGTTAACAGGTTTATTACATTTATTTTGTTTTCATGATGGCTTTTTGTTATTTTTCGACTTTTTCTTTTTGTCAATGGCCATATCAATACTCTGAAAAAAAGAATTTTGGTATTCGGTCGAGTTAAATAACATTTAAAAATTATTATCAATTATTTAACAGGGGTTATTAGATATTTTCGGCTGAGTTTTTTTCAGAAACAAAATCTCTAAATACAAAATACAGACCGCACATTGATGCACTACTGTCTAATCCAGCGAAGCGCGCTTTAATTGTTTGACAATATTTGTTTGTTTAAGAGAAAAACTCGGCCAAAGTTTCCATTTACTGCACAAGTGCAACAAAGATAGTACCGTTCCTGGACTTGAATGTAATAGAGAGAGAAGTACGAACGCTTGTTAAATAAGAAATTTATAAAAGGGCCGAGTATAGATTAAACGATAAAATCTTAATTTCCAGCCCCCAGCTGTGAATAGGATAAATGACATTAACACAAGCCTATACTCAGCCCCTATATTTTTAAGACTATTTTATAATAAATATTATAAATTATGATTAATTTTATTAAAATAGAGTATTTTAAATATAATACAACTCACCTTTTTGAAAAATATTCCGTTGGATGTTTATTAAACCAGTTTCCGTGACAATAGAATGTAAACAAAAAATTAGCAAGATGATTGTTGTTGATTATTGTTGATTATGACGAAACCTACTAGTGCTAATATTTGATTTTCATGAACGACACCATCATTTAGAATGGTAGTATTTATTTTCAGTACTTGAAATATGGTGCTTAATTTTACAATATTTTTTTAAAATTAATGTATCACTGTTACTTATTAATTGACTAATATATGACAAAGGGGCTGGGTACTGGTTACTTTACCCTACAAAAATGAACAAAGAAAATACAACTTTTGCCATAATTGATGATACAATTAAAATTGAATTGATAAAACCATATTTTAAGAAGGAAGCATGGAAATAGTTATTGGCGTAACTAGTAGGGTAAGTGATTCATACTGCGCACCGGAGACGAGTGTTCAACACATCGCGGGTGACGGATTATGACTTACCCTACATGTTGCGCCCATAGTTTTATTTAACTCATATGCGCTATTCACGTTTTATTAATCGCCTAAAAAGCGAAGTCTCAATAGCTGTTTAGTGACATGGTGAAAAAAAAAACATTCGGCATCACAACCTTGGCTACTCAATGGGTAACAACAGGGAATTGTAATTACCCCATATTCAGTAAGAGCTTGAAAGATAGTTACGTTTATTTTCATTACGTCACAATGGCCGGGATAGTAGACATCTTTATTGCGTTTTGACAAATAATTTTTCACCAGTCTGTAAACGGCCATTTAGGGTTCGCATTTTAGGCATCCCGATGAAAAAAGATTTTGTCTAATCATATATGATTATATATGAGTCTATATAATTAGATATAATCATACCTAGCTGTTATAACCCCATATATGATCATATATAAGTTTATACATGATTAGATCTGATCAGACATGATTGATACAAACTCATATATAATTAGATATAGGCCTATATATAATTAGATCTGATCAGACGTGACTGATATAATCCTATATGTAGTTATATATGTCTATGTATGATTAAATCTGATCAGATTTCATTGATATGACATCTATAAATATTTAAATACATATATATATGTATATATATATATATATATATATATATATATATATATATATATATATATATATATATATATATATATATATGTATATATATGTCGGAGGGTCAGCAGGTAGTTGAGGGGTACTCGTGGTATCGTCGTCATTATCACCATTATTTGGAGACATTTTTATTTAAACAATAAAATATCAGATAAACAACAAAATAATTATCGTCACGCACAAAAATTACTCTCGAGGAGATTTCACAAATGATTAAAGTATTACAAACAATTAAAGTATTACAATATGTTATAATTTAAGATTATCGTTACACAATATTAAGTATTCACTAAAGGCTAAAGATTACAATAACTAAACTCAAATAACTATATGGATTATAATGCACAAGTAGTACAACAGTATTCACTAATTTAATATACAACTCAATCGTAGAGTTAACAAAGTATACACGACAGTAAAATTAGACTTGAGAACGAATACACGGTCAGCAGGATACGAGGTGCTGTCGACTCAAGCTCAAACAGAAGTGCGTTTGCACTCTGAACTCTTACTCTAAAAAAAAACTCTCTGTCTTTACCTGAAAGACCCAAACGAACTGCCTTATTCTATATTGCAATTATTTTACTATCCTCTGACCGTGGCTACGTTTGGTGAGCAGATGCCACTCCAAGTCTAAGCCTACCGTCATAAAAATATTTTACAACAAGCTTAAAAAATTTTCCAATCCGATTAAGTTGTAAAATATTATTTTTAAGTATCGTTGTTTAAGAAAAATATAAACTAAAATGTAGTTGGGACTTTCCAAAGCCTCTGGGAAAACCCAGTTACAATTTTATCTCCGACATATATATATATATATATATATATATATATATATATATATATATATATATATATATATATATATATTAAATAATATGACAATTTTTTAATATCAAAGTTATCAAATTTTTATTTTGTCAACTATCAATCAAACTTAAATCCCCAATACTAAAAAAATGTTCAAAGGTTTCGGCAGCAATTTAAAAGTATAAAGTATCAATTTGATTATTTGAGTTAAGTAATGCCATAAACTTTTATTAACTAAAAGTGTAGAATAGACTAGAGGATCAGACTACAATCCATCAATAACCAAAGTTGAGCAGCATCGGCGTGGGTCATTAATTGGACGGGTGACCTCGTAGTAAAATAGTAGTCAACGGATAAGAATTTTTTTTTTTTTTATTATTTAATTTTAACCGACATTTATATTGATGAAGACAATAAATCCTACTTAATTTACTTAACTAATAATTTACAGATATTCTAAATGAGATTCTAAAAATGACTATATTCGTTCATGCATGATTATATATAATCATATCTGTTCATATATAAACAGATCAAGTTATGTATGATCAGACCTGGCCAATTTTTGGATCTAATCATATATAGACAATTATGCATGATCATATATGATTAGACAAAATCTTTTTTCATCGGGATGATAAAACATGAATAGCGCGCATGAGTTGAATAAAAATTTTAAAAAAATTATTGAAGAAAAGAAGATTGATGAATGGAAATGTAGAAAATCTAAATTGAATTTAAATAAAACATTAGAAGAAATACATAACAAAAAACAAAATAAAAAAAAAATTAGCATAGGATGTGACTACTGTTTGGAATGGTTTCATCTGAAGTGTGCTGGATTGATAAAAATGCCAAAAAGAAAACTATGGATGTGCGATTATTATAAACTA
This sequence comes from Microplitis mediator, assembly GCF_029852145.1. Classification (NCBI taxonomy): domain Eukaryota; kingdom Metazoa; phylum Arthropoda; class Insecta; order Hymenoptera; family Braconidae; genus Microplitis; species Microplitis mediator. Next base: position 9,689,787 of record NC_079971.1, read on the forward strand.
ACTAGCAACTAATCGATATGTTTAACTTACAAAAAATTATATTTTAATTTTGTTATGTTATTCATATGACTTTGTATTTATGTTGTTATTCGTTTTATTTATTGAGAAATAATAATTAATTACCATCGTTTATGGTTTATTGAATATTGAATGATGATTTTTCTTTTTTTTTACAGAGAATAAAACAGGTTTAAAATAAATTTTCCAATCACTTTGCAAGCATTAAGCTTAAAACTGAAAAAAAAAATTTCCAAAGCTACAAGACATATAATCGAGACATACAGCTTAGAATATGTTTGCAAAGTGATTCGCAAAATACCCTTTTGGCATTTGTCATGCGATATCAATGTTAACTTTTTTATATCTCTTGTACCATATATATAGTACGATGATGAAAAAAAAAATTTTTTTTGACTACCCTAATATGTCCTAATAACTCGTGTTTAAGCAAGATTCTAGAGTATCTTGAGAAAGAACCCTAACTGCTAGTGTCTTTTTCTACGTATTTGTCTTTCGCAAGATCATGTATCAAGAAACCTATGTCAAGATTTGTGTATGTCTTGCTCATGGTATCGTACGCTAGAATATTAAAGATATCTTGAACACAGTACAATGAAAAGGTGTCTGACGCATTTCTTGCACCAGTAACCTACTGTAGGTCCGTACGCATGGCTTGCTCAAGATCTACTCAAAGCTCAAGGTCAATTTTGAGCTTTAAGCAAATCTTGACAAAGCCATGCGCAACTATTTTCAACTATAATCTTCCTCCAGAATTGATTTATTATCTGGCACAAATTTCTTGTGTAAGGCTTGCAATTTAAATATGGTCGTAAGTATCTGCAACAAGACACATACGTAGAAAAAGAGACTAGCACCTATCGATCTTGAGACCAGACTTGCTCAAGAATTGAAGAAAAATGTTATATGGGTAATTTTAGAAAGTTTACCTTTGTATAGATAATTTACACATGATAAGATTTCAAGTAGTGTACTTTAAAAAACGCCACTGATTTTTTACGTATCTGTGACTTTATTTTTTAATTTTCTTAAATTATCGTACGAATAATTATTTTTTATTCATATGACTGTTGTATGAATAATTTTTTATTATTCATACGATTGTCGTATAAATAATTATTTTTTATTCATACCATTGTCGAATGATTATCAATAGCCATTGTTTAAATTAATGTTTCAAAAAGTAATGTTTGAAGACCTAGTTTCTGAAACTGAGATTTACATAAAAATGATTTATTATTTGTTATGTTATGTGTTATTAAGCTTGAATAAACAAAAATCTTTAATTGTGAAAGAAACTAAATATTTATCATAAATACAACACAATTTTTTCTAAGACATAAACAATTCAAATTATGTTATAAAACATTAATATAAATATTCACCCTAACAAACAAATTATTACAAATATTGAAAATTATGATTGAATTTGAGGGTCAACAACTGTGAACACTTATAAAATTGAGTTTAGTTATTGACACTTACATTTTGATAATAAAATGTTGTTTAATATGATACATCAATATATTGAACTATATTACAGTTAACCTTTAAACGGTCACCCCGGTCTGACAGATCGCTAATCAAGTTTTAAATCAATAAAACTAGTCAATATGGTTATGTTAAACTATTAATTAAGGTGTAGTTTAAAAATAAATTAAGTTCATAATATCATTAAATCATGTTTTTTTCATGAAAATATAGTTTCATTCGTGTAATATATAAATTCCCCTTCTCAAAAGTAAGAAAACCGAGTGTACTTCTAATATAGTCGTCCTGATGAAAGCTTGGGATTTTTTCCCACCACGATTTTTTCCCCCACCCGTCAAAAGTTGGTTTGGCACATGCGCACATTTGATGACGCATGCGCCCATTCTAATATTGTAGTGGTGGGGGAAGAAACTGGTGGGAAAAAAATCCCAAGTTTTCATCGGGACAACTATAGCGGTCTGTCAGACCGGCATTACCTGTAGCGTGCAAATTTTCAGGGTTACCATTTAAAGGTTAATTATTAACCTATCCATGTATTTTTTATTATATTTTCATAGTTACATGGTGATAAGATAACATATTCAATTCTGGAACGCTCTTCCGTAAATTGCTTACGCTACTCCTGGCTTAAAAAATTTTTTTTACTAAGATACTTCATTTTTTGTTTTCGGTATTGCTATTAATTAGGTACACGATGAGTTTTTTCAAATTAAAAACAAATGTATTCATTTATTCGAGTCAATTTTTTTTTCTTAAATTTAAAATAAAGTCAAAGTGTCAGAATCTGGGACAGTGTCAATAACGGGGCCCTTTAACTTACTGTAAATATTAGGGGTGTGCGAATACTCGAAACTTCGAATTATTCGAGGCAAATCGAATCGAACAATTCGATTCGAGAATCGCCTCGAATATTCGAAATGTTCGAATAATTCGAAAGATTCGAATAGTTTCGAAACTTTACCGAATCTTCGGTAAATAGGGGAGCCTGGGGCACGAAGGCCCCCCTCAAAAATTAGGTAAAAAATTTTTTTTTATTTTCCGTCAAGTTATGACCTCTATAATGTTTTTATCATATTTTAGGCCAATATGTGATATGTGGGGTACAATGGACCACTAAAAAAAAAATTGTAACGAAAAAATTAACTTGACGGAAAATAAATAAAATATAATTTTTTCATTGCAATTTTTTTTTTGAGTGGTCCATTTTGCCCCATATATCATATATTGACCTAAAATATGATAAAAACATTATGGTATCATAACTTGACGGAAAATAAAAAAAAATTTTTTACCTAATTTTTGAGGAGGGCCTTTTCATGCCCCAGGCGCCCCTATTTACCGAAGATTCGGTAAAGTTTCGAAACTATTCGAATCTTTCGAACTATTCGAATCCTTCAAACTATTCGATATTCGACTCGAATATCGAATCGAATCTAGCTATTCGACTCGATTCGATTCGAACAAGATTCGCACACCCCTAGCAAATATCATTAAGGTACATCATTTTATAGGTTCAATGAATTCTGATTTAAATATGAAAAATATTCACTACCCAAAGATAATTTTTTTTATCGTGTACAAGCTTTTCTGTTTATTGTGTAGATGAAAGTGATCACGTTAACAACTTAATCAGAACACCTAAACTACATTAATGATGGTATAATAAAATAACTATTGATTCAGTTACTTTTTTTTGTTGGTTGCAGATTAATTGCTGAACATGGTACTAATAATAGTGTATACAATAGCTGTCCCAGATATAAAAGTAGTATTCTTGAACAATATAATTCATCATTCGTAAGTTACTATTAATTTATCGATCAACAAAAAAGTAACTTTATTTTGTTAATTTTGGAGTCATCTTAAAACTCACAATGCTATTTAAAATAATAATTTCAATGGATGAAAAGACATTGAAGAAAAGATGAAATGGATGTCGACGCAGATGTTCGAGCACAGTCATTTCATAATACTGTACGAGAAAATATTGTAAGTATTATTGTAAGTTTACAAAATACTCTAAATTTGTAGAAAGAAAAGAAAAAAAACGAACTGTATCATAATACAGAAGGAATATGTGAAGTTCTAAGTTTAATACAATTTATAGTCGATTCAATTGAATGTTCATAAAATAAAATGATGTTAAATTCAAAGTTCAATAATGTTGATGAGCTTATTTATATGTGCGTTCGTCACTTTCTTTTGCATAATCATTAACTTTAATACTTGAATCTTATTGAAAAATCGTATTCGAAATCCTTTTAGTTCAATTAAAATGAACAAAGAGCTAAAGCTATCGGCACTTTTGAGTAACATGAACAATAATTTCGCCTTAGCTGGCTTACACGGACTTGAAGTATGTTCTAGTCTTTACAGGCAAGAGGTACAAAAAAGTATCAGTACTTTGGGTCTGAATAAATTTCAAATAGTTTCAATCAGATAATTTGTGCCTGTATCTATCTTGAATTTCTGAAATTTTTAGTATGAGTATCCCTGATTAAGAATTCCAATTGAATCCGATTGAAAGTTAATTAAAAAAATCTGAAAACCGCCTGACCATGCGGGCCAGCCCCGAAACTTCCTGTTGGTTTCGAGTTCCAGGAGCTCGAAAACATTATTGTCAATACACTTTTGAGCTCTTCAAGTTCAAAAATACTAATGTCGCATAATCCATTGCGACAATCCAATTAATAAACAATAACAAAAAAAATGATATGGTAAATCGTTATTTTTTTTTAAATTTAAATCAGCAATATCTTTGGAAATAATAAACCAATTCTGATGTTCAAAATGACATTTCACACAGTTGTTTTGACCTCTAATATTAAAAAAAATTTTTAACATTTGATAAGTAATATGAGTTATTCGGGAAAAACGAAGTAAATCGTAATTTTTTTAATTTTCAATCACCAATATCTTTTGAAATAATGAACCGATTTTGGCGTTTAAGGTGATATTTGACGCAGTTTCTTAACCACTTACGTTCGAACGAAAATATTCATCAATTCGCTCAACAGTTTAAATTTCAGTAGAAAAAAACACCTGTTCGCAATTCTTTCGACAACGGTTTTTCGTGAACGAATGAACCGATTTTGATGGTTGAGGTAGCATTTCACGAGGCTTATAAAGTTTTAGAGCTGATTAGATTTTGGAATCAATCTATTGAGTACATTACAAGTTATCCGAAAAGAAAATTTTTGAAATAACTTTATTTTTGGCATATATCTCCGAACGCACTGTACTACAGAATAACTTCCTGGAACCTCAAAATGTCAAGATTTGTTAGATGCTCGATTTTCACAAGTCAGACTGAAACTAATAATTTCCTTTTTTTGAAAATTTTCAATTTTCTTGATGGAAGGTTAAAAAAAAAAATTCGTTATCCGATAAAATCCGATTAAAATAATTCTATGTCTAAAAACATAGGATACCTTTTTTGAAGAGCAGTAAATTTTCTGCAAAAAAGTTCATATTGGCAGGGAGCGCGACGAAAACGACATGTGATGGTTACAAAAAATCATGCTCGAGAATTATAAAAGACATCTAAAATCAATGTAAAAAATAAAAATTCGTTTTAAAATCAAAATATAAAAATTTATAATGATATAAATAAAAAAGTGCACTTGTATATTTGATAAAGAAAATTAAAGGAAATATATTTCGATAAAGAAATTAAGTATAAAAGATTTTAATAAATACTATTATTTTAGAATAGAATAAGGTTAACCGATAAAATCGAAACAAATAATACATGACAACTACAATGATAAAAGTTTAAAAAATTCCGTGAACTAACAAAGGTATAATAATTGAAATAGTTGCTGACGTGAGGCGAAAAAAATTTTTCGATCGTAAAGCACTCTCTGATGCTTCGCATCATGAGTCGTGAAAAATAGTAGAAAAGTAAATTGAGTTTTTTAACAAAATTGAAGTAAATAATTTTATTTTAATGCATGATAATTTGCTTGTGAATCGCAACTAAAAAAGTACTAACTTATAATGTTTTTTTAACCTTCCGTTACACGCGCTTTCTCTAGTGTCTCACTCGTATTCACGCCAACTCTATGAGGTTGAGTAGTGTTGTGCGGGGAATTGTCGTATAGCGCCCGTAATTTCAAAAATTGTTTTATTGTTGACTTTTATATGACTAATTAAAATGTTTAAATTAATTATAATTTTTTGTAATTTCTGAGTTTCAGAGTTCAAATACATATTTAATACTTCATTTTATCAGTGTAATAAATAATTTGAGTGGAAACATTTAAAAAAACAATGATTTTATAACTTTTTTTTTCCGCTTGGTTGAGAAACCCCATAAGTCAATCAACTTTAAATAATTTTTTTAAGTAGTTTCAGTTAAAAAATTAAATTTTTCTTGTTGGAATCTTTTTCAGAGACGCTAACATTATTGTATTCAATTATTTATTTATTATTTTAACGTCAAGTTTTTTCAAAAAAATGTTTTTTGTGTTTCCTGAAAAATTTTGTTTTCTTGACTTATGGGGTTTCTCAAATGAATGATTCAACTATTATGAACTATTTTTAAACTTAATTTTCACATGTTTATTTTTAATGAGAGCATGATTCAACGAAATTGTGCCCACAGCGAGCGCTGCGATCGATTCAGTTGTCCCCACCATATACTAGACTCCCTGCCAATACATTGTAACCGTGCAACAAGCGTAAGACGTGAGAGTGTGGTTCTTTCGCTCCATTTATTTTCTCTCTTTTTTTCTCTTTGCCCTAAGAGTCAAGTGTAGCAGTCTAGTCTATGCGTTAGAAATTTAGGGGATGATTTCGCGCAGCATCCCTGATAGGAAACAAAATATTGACAACGGGGCCGGTCTTGGCGCAATACTAGGCTACCGAGGCTCAGCCTTCCAAGGTTGGTCCAAGATCCGACCAACGTTCAAGTGACGAGCCTCGGTTTGCCTGCCTTGGGCCAAGATTCAGGAAATACTCAAGTGACAAACCTTGGTTTGCCAGCCTTGGGCCAAGATTCAGCCAGTACTCAAGTGACAAGCCTTGGTTTACCAGTCGAAATAACAAATGGTACCTAAAAACCTCTGGCTTCTGTGAATAGCGTAGCAGCCTAGTGGGTAAGACCCTTGCCTACCAGCCTTGAAGGACCAGGTTCGAGACCCAGCAAATGCAAAAAAAAAATTAGTTTTATCGATCTACCTAATTTCTCTGTGTACAAATTTATTTCCATATGTTACCATCACGCACATGTCTACTAATATTTTTTTTTTTTAATTTATTTTTAATAAGCATAAGTGCTTATTTAGCAACAGTCTTGGCACAATACTGGCTCTCGATATTGGGCCAATACTTAGATGCAGTCTTGGCACAACACTGTCACTCAAGCTTGGCTCGGTGTTATCATTTCGATGCTTAGACAGACTTAGGCCAAGCTTGGATTTCAAGCTTTTCCCAGAGTTAATAAGTCTTGCGCCAAGCGTCGGCCAAGCTTGGACCTATTGTTTCTTTCTATAAGGGATGGGACCGCAAATTAGTCCCTGCGCATAATTAGGTGGGGTCAACGCAGGTTGGCGGCCCAGAGAACTGACCCGAGACGGACACTTGAGTTCGGTTAGCGAAAACGCACCGACGCAAAATTCTTTCTGCCCAAGTAATTATTTATTAGAACTTTTCTTTTGATATATTAAACTAAATTTATTTAACTTATTATAAGTGATACGAAAACCTTCCGCTTGGTTCTTTCATAATTTATTTGAATTAAAATTTAACTTGTTAATTGAGATACGTGGTGTTGCTTTGATACACCAAGTTGACTATTACACCTAAAGTTCGTTTATCTGGTCAAATAAATAAAACCGAAGTGTTTAAAGTGAGTGGTGTGGTTTTTCTTCGTGTGCGACAACCTGCCGATGCTGATCTCAGGAGCCTGGGGAACCTATTGGACACCAACATCACCAGGACCAAGCCGAGAAGAATCGTCGACCAGTATTGTCAGTAAGCAGATCAAGATTCTGATAAGTTCTTAACAAATTATATATAGATCTACGGATTATAATTCTTTTTCTCTCTCTTCAACATAACGCGAAATCTTACTATTAATAAATTCAATCCCACCATGTCCGATAAGCCTTCGCGCATCGAAACCATTAATTAATTTACTGATGGACGCACATATTTATTTAATGAATTAATTTATCTATTAAAAGGGGAAATGTTCTTTGTACATTTGGGATCTTGGTTAAATAAAAATTCTAAAATATTATTGAGTCTCTACCAATTAAAATTCTTTTATCACCAGCGTCACATAGAATAAGTATTCTCTTTCAGCCGCGTGTCCGGTACAGAACGAGTCAACCTACTCCTGAGATAATTATAATAATTTTCCCGATTTCAGAACCAGCAAGTAGAAAACCTAAATTTATATTTACAATAAATAATTAATAATTTATAAATTTGAATTTATTCGGGAATAATTAATTAACTGTGGTTCGTGGTTATTAGAAACGGAATAACCAGGGTCCACCGTTATAACATGTACGAAATTAACTTATTAGATCGATTGAGCGAGAAATCTACCTTCCATTTCCATTGCCGATTAGCCTTTTTTTGATAAATCCATCTGTTCAAAAGTTATTGGAGGTTAACGTCAAATTTACAGTAAAGTTCGAGATCTTTCTGCTTTTCCGGCGAAACTATGACTCATCATAAAATGCCATTGATCTTTTTTATAGACAATTTTATTTCTTGCAAATTGTTTCTGATGAAGTTTTTTTGAATTCCGAACAATTTTCTAGTTATTTCCATTCTAATTTCGAGCTCTTCAAATCGATCAGAACACTTTTTTTTTTAAGAAATAAGTCCTTAGCTTATTTGCACAATGAGCCATTGTCGAGATATAAAATTCCAAACTTAAATTTTTTTTTCCCATGTTATTTAAATGGAAAATCAAAAATCACGAAGAGGCACTTCTTGATATTAACATTAAGAGCTCAAACTTTACCAGATTTTTTTTTTCATTATCTTGAACAATATTTTCACGGTATTTGAAGAAAAAAAAATCTGGGCATTGCTTGGCTCTGCGGGCCAGCCCCAAAACTTCCCACTGTTTTCGAGCTCAAGGAGCTCAAAAATATCAGTGTAATTACATTTCCGAGCTCTTCGAACTCGAAAATACTTTTTATACGATTTTTTTATGAGCTTTTTAAATCAAGTTACGTTTTATGTTGAAGTTCGAAAATTTATGAATCGGAAATTGCCAATAAAAATCAGAAATCCATGTAAGTGATCAAAATAAAGATTGAAACAAGTTTCGACTCAGATCAGAGCGTTAGTACATAAAATATCTGAAAAAAATATAAAAAACGGTATTTTTTCAATTTTTTAGTTAATGATATGATTCGAATTAAAGAACGAATTACGTTACTGTATGTACACGCAGAGAATTTTACGGTATTTTTTTGCATCAAAAATTTATAGAAAAATTACTGTAGTCATAGTAACATGAGGACAGTATGGAATTATTGTACAAATTACCGATACTGTAAAAACTTTTAAAATACATCGAACAAAATTTACAAGGTGTATTGTAATTTTGACAAAGCAGCAGATAAAATTTATACCAACTGCATAGTAAAATTTATTAGGTTAAATCAGAATATCTAGTATGCAGTTGGTATGAATTTTATCTGTTGCTTTGTCAAAATTACAATACACCTTGTAAATTTTGTTCGATGTATTTTAAAAATTTTTACAGTATCGGTAATTTGTACAATAATTCCATACTGTCCTCATGTTACTATAACTATAGTAATCTTTCTATAAATTTTTGATGCAAAAAATACCGAAAAAGTCTCTGCGAGTAGTGATCCAGAGAGACCATAAAGACAAAGAGTAAGCATGATTTAAAATACATTTTAGTACATTATATGATACTTTATTAGGAAAAATTAACATAAAATATTATTTTTCAAACTTTTCGACGTCGATTTCTTTCGAAGTAATCAACCAATTTTGACGTCTAATGTGACAATCGACGCGTTTAATTCAGTTCTAGCTGATTAGATTTTGAAGTCGATCAGTTTCACCGTTTCGAAGATATTTAGAAAAAATCGTTTTTTAGCGTTTTTTCTCCCGCGATATCTCGCGAATGAATTAACCGATTTTGATGGTTGCGGCAAAAATCGACGCATTTGATTGGGTTCTAGAGCTGATTAGATTTTGAAGTCGATCGTTCAAATCATTTCTGGGAAATCAATAAAAAACTAACAAAAAACATTTTTTTTTCGTAATTCGCCAATATTTTCGAGTCTACTTGATCAAAAGATCTAAAATTTTCAGGAAAGTTGATGGCTAGCAAGCTTTGTCGATTGCCACTAAAACCCTTCAAATGGAATAATTTGTTGAAAAGTTACAAAGAGTTTACACACCCTCCCATACACACACACACGCACGCACACACGCACACGTCCACACACATACACATACACATACACATACACATATATACAGACACTCGGACATCATTCTGAAAATAGCCAGAATAGCTTCCTAGGACCTCAAAACGTTAACATTTGATCAAAACTCGATTTTCGAAAATCGGGGTGAAACCAATAACTTCCCGAATTTTTGAAAATTAACAATTTTCTTGGCGGGAAGTTACACAGAAAAAAAAATCGGTCTATCGGTTAACCCTGCGGGCCAGCCCCAAAACTTCCCGCTGTTTTCGAGCACGTTGAGCTCGAAAACATTATTGTGAATACATATTCGAGCTCTTCGAGCTCAAAAATACTTTTGTATGCCATTGTTTTCTGAAAAAAACTGTCTATCGGTTAACCCTGCGGGCCAGCCCTAAAACTTCCCGCTGTTTTCGAGCTCCTTGAGCTCGTAAACATTGTTGTGAATACATTTTTAAGCTCTTCAAGCTCGAAAATACAATTGTATTCCATTGTTTTCAAATAAACCGTTTTTTACCAATTCTCTCTCCCACGATATCCCGCGAACGATTTAACCGATTGAGACGGTTGAGGTGGCAATCGAAAGCTTTGATCGGGTTCTAGAGCTGATTAGATTTTTGAATTGATCGATTCGATAGTTTCCGAAATATTCACGAAAAACGAAAAAAAACGATTTTTTTTTATTCTTTCGTCGACGATATCTCTCGAACGGATTATCCGATTGAGACGGTTGAGGTGGCAATCGGCGAGTTTTATTGAGTTCTAGAGCTGATAACATTTTTGGAATGATTGGCTTAGTCGTTTCGATGATATTTGCAAAAAACCGTTTTCTACTGTTTCTTTCGTCGACGATATCTTTCGAACGGATTATCTGATTGAGACGTTCTTGGTGGCAATCGGAAGCTTTTATCGAGTTCTAGAGCTAATTAGATTTTGAAATTAATCGATCCAACAGTTTTTACAATATCCAAAAAAAAACAAAAAATTTTTTTTTATTTTTTTCGTATTTCTTAAATATCTCAGAGTTTATTTGACTAAATGGTCTAAAATTTGAAAATTTGAAAATCTAAGTTCAGAAGATATCTTTCGAATGCCGCAAGAACCATCTAAATCGGTTCATTCATCAAAAAGATATGAAAGGTTTACATCCGCACACACACACACACACACACACACACACACACACACACACACACACACACACACACACACACACACACACACACACACACACACATACATACATACATACAGACATCGCTCTGAAAATGTCAGAATAGCATCCTAGCACCTTCAAATGTCGACATATGATGAATACCCGGTTTTTGAAAATCGGGGTGAAACCAATAACTTCCCGAATTTTTAGAAAATCGTCGATTTTCTCAGCGGGAAGTTGAAAACATTTTTTAGCATTTCTTTCTCCCACGATATCTCGCGAACGAATTAAACGATTTTGATGGTTGAGGCGGCATTCGACGCGACTCATAAAGTTTTAGAGCTGATTAGATTTTGGAATCAATCCATCGAGCAAATTAAAAGTTATCCAAATAAAACATTTTTGAAAAAAATTTTATTTTTGGAATATCTCCGAACGCACTCTACCGATTAAGCTCAAATTTCTACAGCTTGAAGATATTAACACGCCGCGTCGAAAGACACCTCAAAGATCAAAATCGGTTCATCCGTTCAAGAGTGATGAATATTTACATACATACATACGTACGTACGTACGTACACACATACATACATTCGCACATCATTGTGAATTTAGTCAGAATAGCTTCCTAGAACCTCAAAACGTCAAAATCTGATAGAAATTCGGTTTTTGCAAATCGGACCGAAACCAATAACTTCCCGAATTTAAAAAATTTTCAATTTTCTTAGCGGGAAGTTGAAAATCTTCACTCAAGAAAATTTTTCTTCAACCTAGAAATTTTTTAGTGAGTGGAATGAAAACCGGAAATTTCTTGAACGAAGTGAAATAATTTCTTCAATTTAAAATCGTCAATTAAGAAAAAAAATTCTTAGCCAATACATATTTCATACTTGGTCCAATAATAGAATTACTTGTTTTAAAAACTTGCATTTTTTAGTATAATAAACATTTTTCTTAACCTGAGTATGTTACTTACTTGAACCAAGAAATAAAAATATTTAGTTCGAGAAAATTATACACCTAATTAAAGAACTATGATGTTTTGTAACAATAAACGGTATGAACTCGAACTAAAAATAAAGGTAGTTGGTTTAAATAATTTGAACTCTTGGTTTAAGTGTAGTGTACTTTCTCTGACCAATCACACGAAAAATCTCAAACCAAGATTACTAGAGTCTCAAGCCAAGAAAGTTTTCTCTTGGATTCTCACTCATAGGTGCTCCCTCCTTCGCACCCTAAGGAAAGAATACTCCCCACTCTCTCTCGTTCTCACACTAGCGCAGCAAATGGATTTGGAGTCCACCTTTTTATTTTATATAAATTAAGAATTAAATAACTAAATTATATTATTACAATAAATTAATTAATTAATGTATTTAAATAATATTGAATAATTTCTCAATTTTTTTTGTAATTAAATTTGTTTTTTTTTAAACTTTTTTATTTTTATATCGAAATTCATTTATGAACGATTCATACAATCCGTTCAGTATTTTGGTAAAATGTCAGGACTAACATTTCTCTAAATTATTGGTGATAACATTTGTAATATTAATTCTGTGTTTAGGATTTAAAAGTGTGAATGACCATAAGCCAGTGTGGCTGAGTATATGTGGGCAAAGTAAACGTAGCCTAGCAAAGGCTGGGATGGCTTCGTTGGTAAAGCTCTCACGTGACGCCGAATCGATCTGAGTTCGATTCCTTAGTTAAGCGATAATTGTTTTTTCTCAATTTGTTTTAAATATTTAACTTATTGCGAAACTTGCCTATCCCTTATAAATGCTTCTGATACAGTATTTATTTGCTTCACAGCATCGTTTGTAAAATTAAAAAAAATTTTTAGCTCGATCAATTTATTTGCTTAATCAAAAAAATTAATTTCTTGGCTGAACAATTTTTTTTGTTTGCGACAAAAAAAAAATTTCTTGGCCCAAGAAAGTTTCTTCTTGGTTTAAAAAATTTTTTTTCTTAGTACAAAAACTTTTTTTTTTAAGCTCAAGACATTGTTTCTTGACTCGATAAGGTAACAGTCTTCAGAAAAGAAGAAAATTTCTCGAGTTAAGAACAAACTTTCTTGGCCCGAAAAAAATAATGCTTTAAACCAAGAACAAACTTTCTTGGGCCAAGAAAGTTTGTTCTTGGTTTAAAAAATTATTTTCCATGGTTCAAAAACTTTTTCGTTTTAGCTCAAGACATTTTTTCTTGACTCAGAAACGTAACGATTTTCAGCCAAAAAAAAATTTGTTGAATTGAAAAAAAAATCTCGAACCAAAAAAAAAAATTCATGGAAACAAGAAAGTTTTTTCTTGGTTTAAAGAATTTATGTTTCAGACTGAGAAAAATATGTCTTCCGCGAAGGAAATAATTTCTTGATCCAAATAACTTTTTTACTCCAGTAAAGTAAGAAATTTCATTTGGTTCAAGAAAACAATTTCGAAGACATTTTATTTCTTGGTTCAAGATTTCTTTTTTTTCTGTGTAAAAATTCGTGTAATCGTAGAAAAGAAAAATGCAAAAAATTTCTACAAACCCGGGAAAAAATGTTCAGGCCTGATCAGACATGAAAAATGACCATGCCTGACCTGGCCTGATCATGCCTGTTCATGCCCATTCTGGTAAAACAATTATATATAAAAATGGTCCTATATAATTATATATAATTATGCATAACTATATACAATTATATATAATTATTTCTATAAAAATGAAAAAAAATAAAAAATATGGGAGTGTCTAGGATTCGAACCGTGGACCTTGCGCTTGAAAGTTCGCCTCGTTACCTGTTGAGCTAAGAGATTGAGTTGAAAAATAGGTCTCGTACGAACTTCAAGTACTGAAAGGCTTAAGACTCATGCCTGTTCATGTCTGATCAGGTCTAATCCTTTTTTCCCGGGTTATACGTGATAGATTCTTGGTCAAAAAAATTTTATATCTATGAACAGACATGAACAGACATAACCAGGCATGAACAGGCCTGATCAGGCCTGAGCTTATTCAACGTTTCAGACATGAACAGACATGACCAGGCATGGGCAGGTATGATCAGTCCTGAGCGTAGTTAACGCTTCAGACATGAACAACCATGAACAGCTATGAACAGACATGATCAGGCCTGAACAGGCATGATCAGACATGACTGTATTTAACGCTTCAGACATGAACAGACATGACCAGGCATGGACACGTATGATTAGGCCTGACTGTATTTAACACTTCAGACATGAACAGACATGAACATGCATGAACAGACATGGACCGGTATGATCAGGCCTGAACGCATATAACGCTTCAGACATGAACAGACATGGTCAGGCATGAACAGACATGGTCAGGCATGAACAGACATGAACAGGCATGGACAGGTATGATCAGGTCTAATTTCAGGCCTGATCATACATGAACAGGCATGGTCAGGCCTGATCATTTTTTCCCGGGAAAGGATCCTTTTTCATTTGAAGGCTGATATCTCAGCCACAAATTGTCATACAACCAAAGAAAAAAAAGCAAATTGTAGCTGAATAAATTTCCTAAACGAGTTATGAATTGGTTTTCTTAGATAAAATTTTCCCGGTCTCATAGACCCAAAAAACAAAACCAAAAAAGTTTAGAAAATTTTTGTTTCGAGCTATTTCTTACGATCGCGCAATAACCGTCGGTCAAAAAATTATTTTGCTGAACGATCTTAAAACTGGAGATTTCAAGCTTCGAATTAATTTTTGCGATACGACCATTGTTCACAAAAATACAGCCTTCCAAAAATCACGAATAAATTTCTAAAATTTTTTTGTTCCTTTAATTTTTTGGATAAGTGTATTGGTCTACTACTATGTTGTAAGAGCTTATTACAATATAAAGAACTTGAGAATGTATTAGTTGCCAGCAAAATCCTGCTGCCATAAACGTCAATTAATTAATTTGTAATTCAATTTCATACGACAGTTTCCTCCACGTGTTAATTAAATTTTTCAAGTGCCAGAACATAGTATGGTATTCTTTAAAGTAATAAATAACTGGCTGCTACCATTATAACGGCTACAAGTTACCTGTAGCCAGGTGTAAATTTACAATAAAAGCCATTGCCAAGGTATGAAATTTTAAAATTTAAATTTTTTCCCATGTTATTTAAATGGGAAATAGAAAATCGCGATAAGACACCTGTTAATATGAATATTAAGGGCTCTTATTTTAACAAGCATCTTATTTTACCTTCATGCAAGTATAGAAGCTGTAAGTGCGTTGACAGAAAGAAGTTTCCCTAAAATGGCACGCTCTAGTATCAATTTTTGATAGATTGTCTACTTTCCAAGCTGCGATGCACTCATTAATCAAGCCAAATCAAAGATAGAACACAACTCGGAGGTGCCCTTGTATATATATGGGGTATTCCTCGTCAAATCAACCACTTTTCACCCCGACCCCTTTCGATTTGGCTGAAAATAGTATATTACACACCTAGGGAAGTAAAGTAAGAAATGTCTCAGATCACATGTAATTGCTGGCCGAGGCAAAGCCGAGTCGGCTTATTACAATTATGATCTCATACTAATTAAATTTTCTATACTTTGTTTACGTGAAGGTTAGTTTGGTATATTACCTATATAATGTTTGGTCAAATCAACTATCTGAAGTTCTGGATCGAAAGTAGTCCTTGTCCTTTTTTACCCTCACCCTTAGAAAATGAGCCTAATTTCATATCATGACTATACACTAACATGTATCACAAGATATGTATGTATTAAATTTTTTATATAGATGAATTGAAAAATCTACCTTCCATTTCGGCTGCCGAATGGCCTTTTTTTTGTTTTACACAAGTTATTCATGTTTTAAATTTAGGGTCAATACTTTGTGACCAGATAGTACGTCCTGAGTAAAGTTACTAAGATTTAGTATAGTAAAAGCATATTTACTATAGTAAATCTTACCAAGCTTACCCTGGTAGATTCGGATTATAATAAATTATAGTAATTATTGTCAGTTGCCTTAATTTACGGTATTCGGGAGAAATACGGTATTTTACGGTAAAATACCGCAATTTAAGTAAAATACGGTATTCTGCGGTGGAAGTACGGCATTCTCGCCGTGAATTTGCAGTAAGAGAACGGTAATTTACCGTAAAATTGTGGCGAGCTTGCAGTATTTTACCGCAAAGTGAAGTATTGCACTGTAAAAACTGTAAAAATAAAAAAGCAGCCTCATAAGCTGTTCAACATTCCTAAGATGACTGCTCGATCATCAACGGAGATCAACGTTATCCTCAACACCACTTTCGAGGTGTTGAATGCCCTGAAGACGCCCGGATCACCGGTCGAGCACTGGGATCAACTCATCGTGCATCTTATCACGCAGTGACTCGACCTTCATACCCAAGAAGACTGGTAATACGCTCTAGGGTCAGCTACGGAGTATCCAACGTTTGATCGCATCAAGAATTTCCTGCACTCACGTTCACGAGCTCTTGATAACATGGAGGAAAGACTTCCCGTCGTTAGCCTTGCGACGCTAAGTCGAACAAAAAATCCTCGAGTTGAGGCAGCACGGATGCCACTGGACAAACCAGTCAATCGCACAAAAACACAACACAGGCCAATGGAACAACGCCTGGAACTCCAGTGAGACCCTCTGTCCCCTGTTCCTGCTGTGGAGAATCACACTTCATCGCAACATGTCCGAGGTTTCAAGCTTTTACAGTAAAAAACGCTGTCGATTCTGCCAAGCAGCTCATCACTCAATGCTGCATGAGTCTAAGCATTTTACCGCCGCAAAACCTTCAAACGCTGCATAGAACCACTAATCCGGAGGCTTGTCACAGTCGAGTCATAGCGCATCTGCATGACTACCCAATGACACTTCACTACGTCACGCTCTGTCATCATCGCCCATCCCCGTTTCGCTCATCTTAACTTAACAATCTTACGCATCGACACATTCAGCCACTTCACCGAGACCCGCAGTGTTATTGGCTACAGCTAAAGCTCATATCGTATCGCCTAATCGCCATGTTCATCCAGTACGACTGCTGATTGATCCTGGATCTGAACTTACTCTAATCTCGCAACATCTTACTCGCCTTCTAGGCCTGCATCTATCTAATCTTCACATCCCAATCATCGGAGTAGGTAGTGTGTCGTCCGGCAACACCATGGGCGCTGTTCACTTTACGCTGGGCTTTATCTACTCTGATGAGCTCGTAGATCTTCACGCTCACGTGCTACCTAATGTCACTGTCGAGCTGCCATCATTCGAGTACAGGACGAACTCAAACTCAACGATACTACCGTCACGCTCTGGATAGACTCAGCAGTGACTCTCGCATGGATCAGTAGAGATCAAATGCGGTGGAAAGAGTTCGTCAAAAATTGAGTTCAGGATATTCCAGCAAGCATCGCCTAACGCAACCTGGAAGTTCCTCTCAGGCAAACAATCCAGCAGACTGCGCCTCTAGGGACTTAACCCCCTCTCAGCTCATCGCACACAAGCTCTGGTGGTCAGGACCAGGCTGGTTGATCGATCCACCTGATAGTTGGCCTTCCTTTTCGGCAACGGATGATCATTCTGCGGACCTGGAGATGTGTCCCAGCACCGTTCACGTCGCCGCAGCTATTCTGTAGCTGCCGTTTGACAGCTTGCTCACCAAAGACATCACGCTCATCAAGCTTTTTCGTATCACAGCCACGATCCAACGAGCTTCAGCAGTTTTCAAGAAGATACCTGCATCGAATCCTCGCACATCACCTGTCAAACCAGCTGATATACACTCAGCTAAGGCGCTGACGTCGCTCTCGAAAAGACTTCTTTCCGGCAGTCTCAAAGAATCGCTTCATCTGCATCAACTCATCGCAAACGACGGCACTCAGTGGAAGTTCTACCCTCCTGGAGCTCCTCCCATGGGCGTAAAATAGAAAGCTGCCGGAAAATCTATGAAATATTATTTTGAGAGAACCATCACCGACACGCTTCTCACATATGAAGACTTCACGTTCCTCACTCATTTTAAGAAATCGACTGTTGTGGGGTTTATGCTGGCATCAAAACTATAAGTATTCATGTTCTATATTAAAAATACCCACAGAATTGAAATTCTAAGTGAATATTAGCTATGATACAAAAAAAGTAATTCTGAAAATTTATTATCGAAATTTCACTCTTAAGAGAGTTTGCGAGGGCATTTAGAATTGAAATTTCTCCATTTCTGAAGAAAAAGACCTATAGACCAGAAATTTAAAACGAATATTTTCTGCGAGAAGAGAAAATGAATTGCGTAATTTTTTTTTTTTCAAAAAGTTAACTTCTATAGAGATTCATGGGGGCGTAAATACTGTAAATTTTCACATCTTTTATCTCAAAAATCTACAGGCTGTAATCTCAAAATATTCACTATCTACGCAACGAAAAAACGAATGGTGCATTTTTTTTTAAACCGTATTTTATGGGATTAACCGGGGTATCAAGAATTTACTATCTACTATGTTATTACCACTTACATCTTTTGTTTAGATAAAAGGGTGTGGAAGAATAAGATTATTTAAGGGTGGGCCGCACCTAAAGAAATCCTGAATTTAAGAATTCTAATTACTTTTTGAATATTTATGGGACTCGGATGATGAAAATCTTCCGAAGAAGTTCGTCTTCTGCTTTTAGTCGGAAGCTAATAAAATTGCTGTTATAATTATTTAATAAATAATTAGAATTCTTCAATTCAGGACTTCGTTAGGTGCGGCCCAGCCTTAAGGACAATCGAAGGTTAATACTGGGATATTAATATCGATAATCACAACAAAATATATCCAAAATTCATAATGAGGACAAATGTGATGGATAGATTTGTATGAAATCTACTTAAAAGTCATACAGTGCTGCATCTCAGCTTCCGTATGTGAACGTTGAGGCTTTCCAATTCTTATCAACGTCGAAACTTTGTTATGTCTGCGGATGGACTGCTTTGACGTCATTTTATCGCTAATTTAAGAGATTTCTGTTGCTTACCGGCTTAAAACTTTCATATTGGAAATAATGAGTTGATATAAATTATTACTTTAATAATGCAACTTAGTATTATTTAATGAAAAAACGTACCATGCATGCATATTTCCTACGCACATCTTTTCTTTAAATTCTAGTTCAGAATAAAATAAGATAGAATATGACGCTAATTTATCAATTAGTTTATCTGAAAACTCATCTTTAACCTGTTTAGAGATTTCAGATACTCGACATTTTTTCGAATGCGAATTATTTTTGACAATCAAACTTCCATCATGATTTAGCATAACACAGTGTAATTTGTGCGTACTGCTTATAGTTAATGCAGTTGCCTATTGATCATTAATTTTTTTCCACTGCATTCTTGTAATTATTAAACGATACAAACTTAACTTCTATATTCAGAAAATATTTGCCTTGATAGCCTAATTCTATCTCATCTTATATTCTTTCATCATAACAATTGTATTCATACGTGCTTATGTAAATGCACTCGATCATGATCTTGAACTAAGTCAGAATACCTTTTCAGGACATCGAAACGTTGAGGCTTTTTGAAGACTCGATTTTCGAAAATCGAAGTATAACCAATAAGTGTTATTTTTTTTTTAAATTCCAATATTCTAAGTGAAAAATTAAAATTTCATTAGTAAAATTTTAAATATAAAACCTCTCAATTAAATAAAATAATATACAAATTATTACTATCACGCTTTGATATAGTTTAGCATTTAGATTAGTGTATGGTATGTAGCATCAACCACATATTAAAACCCAACGTTGCCAAGTTTGTAGTTTTAAGTTGAAAATGTGTAGTTGTGTGAAATGTATACATGCAGTGTGTGAGTTTAAAGTACTCTCTGAGACAAACAAATATACTCTTTACTACTGATGTTTGAATTATTTTAGAGTCAGATTATCGCGGAGAAACTACTTTAATCCGGTGTAGTTTTCATAAAGTAACTATACCCGATGAAAAAAGATTTTGTCTAATCATATATGATTATATATGTTCATATATAAGATCATATATGATTATATATAATCATATATGAAGTTATATATAATCATGCATGATTATATATGGGGTCATATATAATTATATATGACCCCATACATAATTAGATCTGATCATACCTGACTGTTATAAGCCCATATATAAGTCTATATATGATCAGATCTGATTATATATAAGTCTGTATATAATTTGATCTGATCAGATCTGATTATATATGAGTCTATTTATAACTAGATCTGATCATACCTGGCTGTTATGACCCCATACATAATCATGTACAAGTCTATATATAATCAGGTCTGATCATATATGAGTCTATATAATTAGATATAATCATACCTGGCTGTTATAACTCCATATATAACCATATATGGGTCTACATATGATCAGATCTGATCATCTATGAGTCTATACATAATTAGATCTGATCAGACATGATTGATACAAACTCATATGGGTCATTCCATGTCAAATCGACCAATAGTTGGAATCGACCCCTTTCGATTTGGACGAATTTTGGTCAGAAGTTTTTTCTCATCATGTAACTAAGTTCTGCCAAGGAAAAAAAAATAAAAAAAATTTTTTCAAAAGTTATGCAATTTTGAAAATTTCACTAATTTTCCTGTTTCTTTAACTTATTCTTCAAAGATCTCGAAAACTATTACAATTACTCTAATGATCTGAGCTCGGTTTTAAAGAAGATACTTAAAGGTACCAAAAAAAAATTTTTTTGAAAAAATTTTTCAAAAATTCGCTTTTTGGGAAAATTTTGAAATTTCCAAAATTGCAAAAGTCGATGACCGCCATCAAATTTTTCGCTCAAATTTTTTTCTAGAGTACCTCTAATTGATTTCAAAAGATCCTGAAATTTTGGAGTAGGGGTTTTTTTTTGTTCAAAAGATATAAATTTTTGAATTTTAGGAAAAAAAAATTTTTCTTTCTTTGGCATTGACTGAATAAAAAAATGATAAATTTACTTGTAATTTTTAATTTTAAGGCTCAAAAATTTATTTTAATGCAAAAGAGTCAATAAAAAACTTATTAACGTGATATTTTTGTTTTTCAGCTACGTTTTGATTTTAAATTGGATATAATTGTGTTAGAATGATCGTTTTTTCTTAGCCCCTTGCTGTGGTGTTGATTTCGCACTTCTTTTTCTCAATCTGAAAGTAGATAGTATCATTGGAAAGCTATTTTTCAATGGAAATTTTATATGAATAGAATATACAGGTATACATGTATATTCGATTCGTTTAAAATTATCATTGAAATTATGAATTATTACATGTATACATGTATATTTGATTCATATAAAATTTCCATTCAAAAATAGCTTTCTAATGATACTATTTACTTTCAGATTGAGAAAAAGAAGTGCGAAATCAACACCACAGCAAGGGGCTAAGAAAAAACGATCATTCCAACACAATTATATCCAATTTAAAATCAAAATGTAGCTGAAAAACAAAAATATCACATTAATGAGTTTTTTATTGACTCTTTTGCATTAAAATAAATTTTTGAGCCTTAAAATTAAAAATTACAAGTGAATTTATCATTTTTTTATTCAGTCAATGCCAAAGAAAGAAAATTTTTTTTTTTCCTAGAATTCAAAAATTTATATCTTTTGAACAAAAAAAAACCCCTACTCAAAAATTTCAGGATCTTTTGAAATCAATTAGAGGTACTCTATGAAAAAATTTGAGCGAAAAATTTGATGGCGGTCATCGGCTTTTGCAATTTTGGAAATTTCAAAATTTTCCCAAAAAGCGAATTTTTGAAAAATTTTTTCAAAAAAATTTTTTTTTGGTACCTTTAAGTATCCTCTTTAAAACCTAGCTCAGATCATTAGAGTAATAGTAATAGTTTTCGAGATCTTTGAAGAATAAGTTAAAGAAACAGGAAAATTAGTGAAATTTTTAAAATTGCATAGCTTTTGAAAAAAATTTTTTTATTTTTTTTCCCTTGGCAGAACTTTGTTATATGATGAGAGAAAACTTCAGACCGGAATTCGTCTAAATCGAAAGGGGTCGATTCCAACTATTGGTCGATTTGACATGGAATGACCCATATATAATTAGATATAGGCCTATATATAATTAGATCTGATCAGACGTGACTGATATAAACCTATATGTAGTTATATATGTCTATGTATGATTAAATCTGATCAGATTTCATTGATATGAAACCTATAAATATTCAAATATATATATATTAGGGTGCTCCGTTTGAAACGAAGATTTTTTTTTTTTCGTTCCCCATCAAAAATCTTGTTCTACATGTAAAAATAAAAATTCAGTGAAATTTTGAGCTCTTAATAACAATTTTAAGAACTGGAACAACGTCGTTGAAGTTTTCCCATGCTAAAAGCATGTAAATTTTGATTCTTTTCTTTTTATCGAATAAAACTCAGCCCCATATTGACGTATCTTATCGGTTCAAAGTTTTCTTGGAAGAGAATTGTATGCTCTTTGAAAAAGCCTGTATGTGCTTAGCAGTACCTTCAACTACAGCCCTCGTGGAAGCCTTGAAAGTCTAATTTCCTACGAAATTCGTGGTTTTTTGTTGTTAACTTCTAAACGGTTGACTTTTGGGAAAAAAAGTACATGACATTTTTTGTAGGAAATTTAGTCTTCTACAAAAAAGTTCTCAAAAGCCAAATCTCTAATATCAATATTTAAAAAGATATATGAACTTTAACTAAGTAAAATTCGAAATTTTAGCTAAATGTCAATGTTCAATACTATACAATATATTCAGTTATTAACTTATGGTAAGTATCAATTAATATATAATTATATAAAATATGAAATGCCCGTAATTATTCATCGAAATTGGTCTTAAGTACCAACCTCATTTGCAATTCTTTTCAAAAATTGAATGATTAAAACACAGGTTTGAAGAATCTCGTTCGAATTTTCGATGTCCTTGGGACCTAACAGATGGATTATGTTCAAAAAAATATGTTTTATATAATGGTTTTGAATTATAAAACCGTTAATCTTGACATTTAGCTAAAATTTCGAATTTTACTTAGTTAAAGTTCATATATCTTTTTAAATATTGATTTTAGAGATTTGACTTGTGAGAACTTTTTTGTAGAAGACTAAATTTCCTACAAACAATGTCATGTACTTTTTTTTCCAAAAGTCAACCGTTTACAAGTTAACAACAAAAAACCACTAATTTCGTAAGAAATTAGACTTTCAAGGCTTCCACGAGGGCTGTAGTTAAAGGTACTGCTAAGCACATACAGGCTTTTTCAAAGAGCATACAATTCTCTTCCAAGAAAACTTTCAACCGATAAGATACGTCAATATGGGGCTGAGTTTTATTCGATAAAAAGAAAAGAAACAAAATTTACATGCTTTTAGCATGGGAAAACTTCAACGACGTTGTTCCAGTTCTTAAAATTGTTATTAAGAGCTTAAAATTTCAATGAATTTTTATTTTTACATGTAGAACAAGATTTTTGATGGGGAACGAAAAATAAAAAATCTTCGTTTCAAACGGAGCACCCTAATATATATATATATATATATATATATATATATATATATTTAAATAATATGACAATTTTTTAATATCAATGTTATTAAATTTTTATTCTGTCAACTATCAATCAAACTTAAATCCCCAATACTTAAAAAATGTTCAAAGGTTTCAGCAGCAATTTAAAAGTATAAAGTATCAATTTGATTATTTGAGTTAAGTAATGCCAAAAACGTTTCTTAATTGTAAGTGTATAACAGACTAGAGGATGAAACGGTGGGTTGCCGTTCAAAACTGTAGTTGATGGTGGAACAGCCTTTTCGTGGGTTACCCTAGTTAACTCAGACCCATGAGACTCTTATTTTATATTCTTTTTAGGAATATACCCGAACTGGCCTTACAAATCTAAACTAACACTAGTACTTAGCCTAGATCCGTGTTCGGTGGATGGTGATGTCCCTGATGACCTTGGACTGGCTGGATAACTGATGAATATGTGATTATAACACCTTAACACTAAAGGTGGGCAGGATAGCAGGTGAATTCACTCAAACACTGGTATCGTTTATTAATTAAGATTTTATTAAGGGAAAATACTTAATTAATGCCACTTCACACACACTTATCAGTATTATTAATTAATAACCGTAATTAATAACGGGAGGCTTACGCAATTCAACTAAGTGTGAACTGGATCAATCTGAGATAAAGTTAAACTAAATGTTAACTTTATTACTGATTAACTAACTGTAATGCAGTACTACTAGATTGACTGGTAATGAGCGGGTAAACTATTACAAGGAGTTTAAGCGTTCAAACCTTAAAAGCGCTAGAATATTACAAGGATTCTAGCGAGTCTAAGGGCCGTTATACCTTAAAAGCACTATATTTGATTGATCGCGCTCCCTTATATAGTAATGCCGACGCACTGTCTCACGTGACATTACCTGAGTCACATGATGGCGGAGGCGCACGAGGCAACTTCGTAACACCACCCTCCTTAACTTTAACCCAGGTAGTATCAATGACTATGATAATAATGGGTTGAAGTTAAACCAATTGTTTCAGCGCCGACAACAGCATACTCATTCATTCGTTACAATAATGTCACATTCACTCTGTGGCCCAAAATAAGGAGATTACTGCTTTACAAATTATCAGCAAGTATCTCAAAAAAAATAAAAAATTATTTTATAAACTCTTTTTACGAGTATAAATATTACATATAACAATATAAATATTATAAATATTATTAATAACAATATAAAATACATTCTGGTATCAGTTCTGTATGGACTCATCAATGTCCCTTATTCTACACTCAGGTACCCTTTCTCTGATCAGTAGACACAAAAATAAAAATAAAAAATAAACATGTGATAAACAAAAAATAAAAATTATTACAGATACTGATATGTCATAATCCGGTCAATTAAATGCGTAGTTAACAAAACTAACTCACGCTTGTCAAAATCGGTAATTTTAAATTTATGCGAAAGAAAGTTTTAAATAATAATTGTATATAAACCAAAAATAAAAATAAAAATAATAATTAAACAAAAAAAACTGGTATCTAAAAAATACTATTGTCAATATCACACTGTTTTGCTTGAGCACTTCTGGAACTTTCTTGAACTTCACATAAACTCTGGTTATAGTCTGGTTCTTATTTTATTACGGTGGTAACGTTAAATACGCACCCCGTGATGCCTTGGTCATTCCCACTCTGATGCGGCAGGATTGACATGAATCATTGGCAAACGGATACTGTGTTGAACAATGATGACAGTATCGTTTCATCGCTCTGTACCCTTCAGTATTCCAAGTATGATGTGGGCACGTGTTGTTCGTGTGTCCCAATCTGCGACAATTTGTACAGTAGCAGTCCCCTCGTAACTCGTTCGGACATTTGTCAAAAGAATGCCCCCTTTCTTTACACTTGAGACATCCTGGTTCTGGGACTGGTGCGAGTCTGGTCTCAATAGTTTGTGTCGCTACTGTTCTGGTTGACTTTGGCACGATGTCTTTAGCAATCTTACTTACCGCTGCTTGCCACTCTGGTTTTGAGATGATTCGTCTCAAATTTATCTCAAGTAATTGAGATGCTTGGCCAACACCAATCTGACACGGTACAGCAATTGATGGAATTGGCATTTCTGGTAGTTTTACTGGTTCGTTTACTGGTTTTTCTGGGACAACCAGTACAGAGTTCTTTTCTTCATATACTGATACATTACTGTTACGTCGATGAAATCCAGATAATAGCGTAACATCCATTGACACAGGAATATCAAAGTTTAAATAGCTGGCTGCTGTGGCAAATGCTGGATTGAGCCAGTATGAATTTCTATCGCCGATTCTTCCGTGAAACCGTTGATTTCTGAGCAGCTCTCGGTTCTGCTCTTCTTCTGGTCGTGACACTGATGAAGTCTGGATCAGGCTCCCCAACGAATTCATACTAGAAAAATATGACTGGTTAACCTATGCAACGTACTAGTGTTAGAACTATTTTAAATTGCACTTTACAATATTTTACTTAATTTTATTATTTTGTCGAACTAACGACTCATTATCCGACTCTGGTTTATTTCGGTTTGACCGACGTGGTATTTTAAGATCATTAATACTAAAAGTACCGATTAATACATTATTTTTATCGCAAATATTTACCAAACTGTTAGAGTAAAAACTATGTACAAAATACGGACCTTTACGTGGAGGTGCAAGCTTACCTGCGAATCCATCAACCTTTTTACTTAACTGTTTGTTTCTGATATATACCTCAGCTCCGATAACAATATTAATATTTGGGTCAGGTAGTAAGTCATCCTGACGGTTTTGAGCTTTTATCATGAATGATTCGACATAATGTCGAAGTTCATCAATTAATGATAAGACGGTATTGCGATTATCTGTCTTATTTAGTTCGGTTAATACTTTTCCACCCCGATGTAGATCTAAATATCTCGGATCTCGACCAAAATTCAAATACGCTGGGCTGACGGTCAGCGAGCTGTGAACAGATGTGTTATAAGCATATACAAGTTCAGGTAAATTTTGGTCCCATTTGGAATGTTTATCTGAAAGAAAAGTACGAATTAATGATTTTAAATTTCGGTTTACTCTCTCCACAGGATTAGCCTGAGGATGATATGTTGGCGTTAGTTCGTGGACAATCTGGTGATCTTGCAAATATTCTGCAACAATTTTATTCACAAATTCTGTGCCGTTATCTGTGACAACAACTCTTGGGTAACCCCATCGGTTGAATACGGCTCTCAAGAAAAACACTATTTTATTACCTGTTGGCTCTGATATTGGCTGAACTTCCAGGTATCTTGAGTACATGTCACACAAGACGATGAGATGAGTTTTCTGATGTTGTGATCTGGGCAATGGTCCCACAGTATCAACTGATACACTCTCCCATAATTCAGTGATCGGCCTATGTCCTGGTGCAACTTGCGGTGGATTTGTGTCTGGTTTGTGAATTTTGCAGACTTCGCAATTACTTACATATTTTTGGACGTCGTGGTACATGTTCGGCCAATAATAATGACTTGACACGTGGTGATATGTTTTTGTTGTGCCGCCATGTCCGGATACTAATTCGTCATGCGCATTCTGAATGATTGCCATGCGCGCTTCTGGTTTTACGACGAGTTTCCAATGCTCTGGCGCATCTTCAAATATTTGTGTCGGATGTCGTGGTCGATAGTAATATAGGTCGTTGTCTATATATTTCCATTGAGGGAATCGGTCTGGTGTAGCCTTGACCTCCTCAACTTTCCTCGTGTACCACTGGTGTTGTACGTCAATGACTCGACTGAGCTTCTCTGTCTCGGGTTCAACACCCTCGTATGCTCGTGAGAGAGCATCAGCCGCCTCGTTGTTTATACCTGGTCGATGAACTATAGTTATAGTCCACAGCGAGTACTCTGCTACCCATCTGGCTAAACGTCCTCGTGGATTTTTGATGTTCTGTAGCCATCTCAAGCTTGCATGATCGGTAACAACCGTTACTGGATATTCTTCATAATAACCCCTCAGTTTTTGATATGACCAAATAACTGCTAGGCATTCTTTCTCAGTAGTGGTGTAGTTACGTTCGTGTTTGTTCAGCGATCTGCTGATAGCAGTGATGTGGTACTCCCGGTCTTGAGCTTTCTGTGTTAATACAGCTCCAATTCCGGTATCACAGGCATCGGTATATAATATAAATGGTAGATTATAGTCTGGTACGGTTAAAGCTGGTGCATTTAGTAATAATTCTTTCATCTGCTTGAACGATTCTTGCTGTTCAGCACCCCAAGTCCAAACTGATTTCTCACTGGTGATAGAAGTGAGTGGATTTTGAATTTTTGCTACCATCTTCATATGTCGTCTGTACCAATTTACCATTCCCAAGAACCTCCTGAGTTGTTTCTTGTTAACTGGTTCTGGGTAATCTCTGATTGCGCTCAGCTTGTCTGGATCCGGGTATAGTTCATTTCCTTTGACGATGAACCCCAAATACTTCATCTCCGCAACGCAGAAACAGCATTTTTCTCGTTTTATATGCAGTCCTACTTCCCTGAAGACTTGGAATAATATCCCCAGAGTCTGTAGATGTATGTTGAACGTTGGCGTTGCGATGACCCAGTCATCCATATACGGATGGATATAATTAATCCAGTACGCTGGTAGATTAAGCTGGCGTAAAACTTTTTTCATAGTCTGTATTATCAAATCCATATTTCGCTGGAAAGTTCCTGGTGCTGTGGATAATCCAAACGGCATTCTGACAAACTCGAATGATCCCATTCCTTCTACAGCAAACGCAGTGTACTTGCGATGTTCTGGTTTAATCTGAATTTGATAATATGCGTTAGTACAATCGATAACACTTCGATACGCACCTTCTCTGATTACTTCCAATGATGTATCAATTCTTCGCATTGGATAATTTACCATCTTCATAATTTTATTTAGTGGTCTGTAATCGATGCACATTCTCCATGTTTTGATGTCATCCGCGTCTTGCCCTGGTAATAGTTTCTTCTTAACCATTACTGGCTGAAAACTCCATTCACTGGTGCTTGGCTGGATAATTTTCTGGTCCAACAGTTGTTCAATAATTTTATGTAAAGCTTCAGTGACCTTGGGTGATCTTCTGTAGGGTTTAACACGTATTGGTAGATAGTCGTTCAATTCAATTTCATATTCAACTCCTTTTAATGTACCTAGATCTGCTTGGTCCATTAATTTAAATTCGGCATCTAGAAATCTTGTTAATTCTGCTTGTTCGTCTGGTTGTAAATATATTGTGCATATGTGGTTACCTGGTTTAATTTCTTGACACAACTTGGGCTGGTTGTCGTGTTTCCACGTCCACATCATTTTATCTGCACATAAATTAATGCCGTGGTCCATCATAAATTTCATACCAAAAATAATATCATCTGGCATCTTGTGAAATACTTCGAACCATGTGTTGATCTCGACACCATCTATTTCAATATTGACGAATATCTTCTTGATGCTTTTTATGGCTGAGTTGTCTGCTAATAGAAATGAATTTTTATTTGCGTCATATTTAGTTTTAATTATATTATCCGGTATTTGATCTGCAACCTTTAGTGTGATAAAATTTCTACTCGCGCCCGAGTCGAATAATGCCGTGCAATTGATGTTGTTAATTTTAACTTGACAAATAAAATGTTTACTTACATTTATTTGCATTTTTTCGCCTAGAGTTGCTCCCGCTGGTACATTAAGCGTGAATTTTTTGATCTCTTGGCCACTGGTTTGTCCTCTTCTTTCTCTGATTGGACTCGGCTCAAAGTAATCACCTCCGCAACTCTTTGCTAAACAGTTTCCCATGCTGGCAATCACTAGATAGTTACAATCACCGTTTTCACTTTCTGTAAATGCGTCCGGCTCGCTGGATAGCTCGCCGTTATCTGTTTCCGTTTCTCTCCCGCTCGAGTGATGACTGCATGCCTCCCTTCCCCTCCAAAGTGTAGCGTGGGGTGATTGCTGTCGGGCGAGTACAACCCCCTGTACTTGTTGCACTCGCGCTGCTAGTTTTTTATACAGCTGCATGTCTTTACAGTCTCACCTACTTTTAAGCAATTCACACAGATATTTACTCGTTCATTTCTGCAGTCCCGGGATCTGTGTCCTCCTCTTTCTCCGCAGTTAAGGCAAATGTAAGTGCCTCCAACCGTTCTTGTAGATGATCTTGATGTATTTGATCCTGATCTTTTGTTCCGGTCGTTCGAGTTCGATCTGTCTCTGTGTCTGTTATTATTTCTTTTGTCAAATACGACATTGATTTTCTTGTCGTTTGATTTGTCACTGTGTATTTCTTGTTCTGGAGAATTTTTTATCGCTGGTTTTCTCAGGTGCCTCTTTTTTCTGACGAGTCGTTGTACTCTTTTTTCTTCCCCTGATTGTGAGTCAGTGTCAGTCTCTGATATTGAGTCCCTGGTGTTCTGCAATCTCCTCACAGTTGACCTATTTACATCTCTGGCCTTTCTTTTATCAGCTAGTCTTCTTTCTGCTGTGGCTATTGCCTCAGCTAGTTGTGTATACGATGAAATTACTGGCATAGTATTAAGCTCAGTTTGCATCTCTGCTGTTAATTTTGGTATCAATATATCTAGCTCTCCTTTTAAGCCTAGAGGTCTGTCTAGTTCCTTGAATCTTGTCCTCATATTTCTGATGAATTCTTGGGTGTCTTCGTTTTTTCGTTGATATGTATTGAATAATTCTTGCAGTACGTCAGTATCTTTCATCGTCTTACAGAACGTTACTTTGAATGAGCGTTCGACTTCTTCCCAGTTTGACCATAGGTCGCAGTTTTGATTTATCCATTCTTCTTCGTTAATGGCAATTTTTAATAATTCCAGTCTGTCTTCAAAATCGAATTTCTGCTCTCTGCATACGTCTGTTAGTTTCTTGATCCACTGCTTTGGTTGTGATGATTTTGTGAATCTCAATCCTTTCACCCTTATTAAAGTTTCCATCAGATGTATTTTATCTGCTATCTTTTTCATTGAATTTTCTCTATGGCTTTGAGAAATTGTGATCGGGTAATTTGTTTGTCCGTGATAATCACTTAGATAGTCTGGCCTATACGTTTGGTATTGGCTCTGGTATTGCGGTCTATGATACTGTTGGCGTTGTTGATATTCTGTCCCACACTGTTGTTGTGGTGGCTGGTACGTTTTATTGTATTGTTGTGGAGCTGGTTGATACGTCGTATATTGCTGTTGTTGCGCTGTTTGATATCCCAGGTGAGCACTGTAGTTGTCTGTCCTCACGTATTGTTCTTGTGATTTCTTATTCTGTTGTTTACTGAATACTTGTGTTGAATTCGCTATTTCGTCTGGTTCTAACGTATCATCCCATAGCTGTACATCTTTTGCTATATAATTTATTATTGAATTTTGCCAATGACCGTTATCATTTCTTTTTAGACCTAATTCTCGTTCTAAGTCTCTGATTAAATTTTTGTCATTAATCTGTGGTATTGATTCGATTAGTTCAATACGCGCTGCTGCAGTTTTTTCGTCCTGTATTCTTGTTTTTGCCCATCGGATCCAATTTGCTGTTGTTTTGATCCACTCTGCTTCCTTTGCTTGGAGTTGTTCCGTCTTTTCAATATTTTCCAAGAATACCTGCGCTTTTAGTCTGTCTAATCTCCACACTTTTTCATCTTTTGTCAAAAACGTTATATTTTCATCCCTTATCGATGTATCACTGGTTTGGGGATGATCGTGTAATAATATGTCTCCATCGTTCATTTCTTTTCGGAAATCATAATTTGCTGCTTCTTGCCATTGTTCTGTTCTTTTTATTGTAAGTGGCTTTGTTAGTGTTCTGCTTTCGGTTATTACTGGGACTCGTTTTTTTATTCCCTGGTTTGACGGTTGAGGTTGCTGGTTGCTGATACTTTCCCTCTTAGTTGAATGTCCGTCTATTCTGATTTCATCCTGGTCTAATTCTTGAATTTCACTTTTATCGAGTCTTTCCTTGAGCTTCTGAACTGTCTCGTTCAGAGATTTTACCACTCCCTCTAAGTTCTTGGTTTTCCTTGTTCTGACCATCTTGATAGTTTTCCGACGAGTAAACCGAAAATAAATTTACTAAATTTAAAAATAAAAAAAATGCAGAGAAAAAAAATGAAAGAAAAAAAATGAAACGAAGAAAATATAAATTGATTGATTTTCTGGTGACCAAAATTTCCTGTCCTTGCCGCTTGTTTACACCTGTTAACTTTCAATATGTCTGTATTAATATTCGCGTCACGTATCACGGATTAAGAATTTTTATCAAAAAAAAAAATCAAAAAATAAATTTTAGATATAAAAATTAATTTAAACTAAAATATATTATTTTATTTTAAGTTTTTACCAGATTTTGTATTAACTTTATATTAGAAATATTTAAATCAATACCTGGTTGCACGTGGTTAAATTTTTATTTAAAATTTTATCTTGAATATATTACAGATTATATCCTGAAGCGTTTTAATTTTCAATGTTAAAACGTATTTTATATCTTTTTGACGAGTTTTATTTTATTTTAGCAACAAAACTATTTTGTGTAATAAACTTTATTTACTGATATTTATTTACTGCTGAATACGTGATGCGTAATAAATTAACCTTGTCAACAACTTTATAGTTGCGTCTTTATTCAGAAAGAGACATAAATACTTGCTAACAAATTGTTTCTGGCAGGTGGCGTTAGATATTATATATGACCTTTGAATTTCTTTATTACCGACCGTAAGGTTGATGAATTCCTAGGTAGAACTCTGTAACAAATAAATTCAAATTTAAATATTAGCCGCCTTTGCGACTTATCGCCTATTATGTTTTGATCTGGTTTTCTTTGTAATAATAATACTTAGTCGCGACAATGAGTCATCCCTGGCTGTTCGGGTATGTTTGTCGATTTTATTTTTCTGTTACTAAGCAGATTATTATTATTATATTAAATAAATTTTAAGTCTGTGTTTCCGGTTTGTTACTAAGCAAAATTTTAGTCTTATTTTCTCTGATTTATATTATGAGAGTCTCTGTTTACTTGACTAAATTTTAATTTATGCTTATCCAAACTCTAAGTCTTTTATTTCTGTGATTTTGTCACTCACTTAGTTTTATTTACTTAACAGAAGTTACTTCCTGTTTGCTTTAAGATTTTAATCTTTACTAAAATTCTATTGTGACAAAATTTTATATTCAATATTTTTTTTTTGGTTTAGACTTTTACTTAAATCTTTTTTTGTTATATCCGGTGTTTTTATCTTTTGATAAATATTTTTCACTAAAATATTTATCTTAAATACTTAATTCTAATATTCTTAATACTTAAAATTAATTTTACAATAATTTCACTTTTATCACTTGTAAAATCACTTAACAATATTTTGTCTTACTAACTATGATTATCACTGGTATTTACAATAATTCCAAAGGAATTTTTTCTTTGGTTTTTGTTTCTTTCCCGAGCTAAATGAAATCCTTTAGAAAAATAATTTTCGGGTGATTTTTCTTTTAATATTTCCGGTTTGGAAATAGAAATAATAATTTTGAAAATAAAAGTAATAATTTAAGTGAGTTTTTTTCACTTTTTTTGTACGTTCCCGGGCAAAAAGAAATTCTTTAGAAAACTTACTCCCGGGTAGTTTTCTTTTTAAACAAAATGTAATTTTTTAACAAAAAAAATCAAAAAATAAACTAAAAATGAAAAAAAATGTTATATTTTTACAGCAAAAAATATTAAAACTTGCGGTGTGCGTTTTCTTTCTGATAAAACGCTGAAAAGTCACAGCTTTATGAATTTTTTCTGGAACAATTTTGTATAATTGAACCCGCTTGTTATTTTCTGATCTTATTTGGTTTTTATTTCGCAGACTCTACTCGAAATTATTGCTTTATGTCTGAATGATCTAATTATGCAGTGATTAATTGAATTTACGTAATTAGATGTTGTAATTTTTTACTCAATCAAATTGACTAAACCCGACGGCGTTATTGCTTACAGCAAAGTAAATCAGGCTTAATTACTGATTGAATAATTGGCTTAATTAGTTTTCTACTAACTAAAACCCGTTGGGTGCCATTGTTAATAACAATGGACTATATATAGGCTTAATTAATTGAATAAATCAATTAAAACCCGTTGGGCGCCATTGAAACGGTGGGTTGCCGTTCAAAACTGTAGTTGATGGTGGAACAGCCTTTTCGTGGGTTACCCTAGTTAACTCAGACCCATGAGACTCTTATTTTATATTCTTTTTAGGAATATACCCGAACTGGCCTTACAAATCTAAACTAACACTAGTACTTAGCCTAGATCCGTGTTCGGTGGATGGTGATGTCCCTGATGACCTTGGACTGGCTGGATAACTGATGAATATGTGATTATAACACCTTAACACTAAAGGTGGGCAGGATAGCAGGTGAATTCACTCAAACACTGGTATCGTTTATTAATTAAGATTTTATTAAGGGAAAATACTTAATTAATGCCACTTCACACACACTTATCAGTATTATTAATTAATAACCGTAATTAATAACGGGAGGCTTACGCAATTCAACTAAGTGTGAACTGGATCAATCTGAGATAAAGTTAAACTAAATGTTAACTTTATTACTGATTAACTAACTGTAATGCAGTACTACTAGATTGACTGGTAATGAGCGGGTAAACTATTACAAGGAGTTTAAGCGTTCAAACCTTAAAAGCGCTAGAATATTACAAGGATTCTAGCGAGTCTAAGGGCCGTTATACCTTAAAAGCACTATATTTGATTGATCGCGCTCCCTTATATAGTAATGCCGACGCACTGTCTCACGTGACATTACCTGAGTCACATGATGGCGGAGGCGCACGAGGCAACTTCGTAACAAGGATCAGACTATAAACCATCGATAACCAAAGTTGAGCAGCATCGGCGTAGGACATTAATTGGATGGGTGACCTCGTAGTAAAATAATTGTCGATGGTTAATAATTTTTTTTTTTTTTTTTTTTTATTTAATTTTAACCGACATTGATATTGATGAAGACAATAAATCCTAATTAAACTACTTAATCAATAATTTACTGATATTCTAAATGAAATTCTAAAAATGACTATATTCGTTCATACATGACTATATATAGTCATATATGATCATGTATAAACAGATCAAGTTATGTATGATCAGACCTGGCCAATTTTTGGATCTGATCATATATAGACAATTATGCATGATCATATATGATTAGACAAAATCTTTTTTCATCGGGTAATGAAGAGGATATGGATCCAGAAAAAAACTTGTTTCATTGAATTTTTGATTTCAGATATTTCTTCTTCTTTACTTTCTTTTATATATTTCAAGTTATTTATTAATAGCTAAATGCTATCGGAAAGATCGTGATTATTATTGTACCGTTGATGAAGATGAAGCTACAGTTCATAAAATTAGTCTTTGGCTTTGCACAGCTGTTTTGGCTGTGTCTCTCGGAGCAACTTTATTACTGCCAGTCTCAATTATAAGCAACGAAATACTTATTATTTACCCGGACAGTCACTATGTTCAATGGTTGAATAGTTCTCTTATACAAGGTAAGTCTTGAAAAATGAATAAAACTTTTTATTTTTTTTTTTTACCGATTATTAATTATTTTTAATTTTCATAGGTCTTTGGAATCATGTATTTTTATTTTCCAATCTATCGCTGTTTGTTTTTTTACCATTTGCTTATTTTTTTACGGAATCTGAAGGCTTCGTGGGCAATAAAAAGGTATATAATGTGTGTGAATTCTAAGTGATTGCTTACTTTAGTAATTTTTCAACCGTAATTATTTTTTCAGGGCGTCATGTCAAGAGTATATGAAACTGTGGTTGTACTTTGTTTGATAGGAATTCTCATCCTTGGATTGGCTTATGTATTATTGGGTCTTACAGACTACCATGAATCAAGTTTTTTCACAATGCTCAGTAGGTATCTTTCAAGTTTGATTGAATTATCAATTTTCTTATTACAAAATACACTCAAAACGCCTCAAAATCCTATCTAAATACACGTGAGCGTGACGTTGTGAACGTCAAGTGGAACGCACCCAGAATGGTATATCCAGCTTCTTGATTAGCGAATGCGTCAGAAAGGAAAACTCTGATCCTTGATAAATAAGTACTTGAGCAGTACATGTACTTCCTGTTAGCGAATTCAACTTAACAATCGCGGTAGCGAGTAATACGTTGATCGAGTGAGCTGAAAGCAGACTAAGTTAGCGAATTCAACACAAAGGTTACCAAAATTGGAACTATTTGTTACCTTGAGTCGGTACAGCAGGTTCCTGTACCGATTTAGTGGCAGCACCATCATTGATGTGTGTAGATGTATGGTGTGGCTGGTCACAATGTTGGCATCTCTGCTCAGTTCTGCAGTTAGTGAAGCGGTGGCGTCCCAAGCAGTTATAACAGAGCCGGTAGTGCTGCACAATCATTTTCCGGTTTTGTGGTGACGCAGTTTGGTAGCTCGGGCAAAACAGCACAAAGTGCTTCTGCTTGCAGATTAGGCACATGCCTGTCTCACTTGTTCTTTTTTTAAGCGTAAAAGCGACATAACTTGCAGCTCCACTAGACGTGGATGATCTGGAAGGGGTAGAGGATTTACTCATAGATTCAACTAGTTTGTTGGTAGCGGCTGACCTGGCATATGATTTTGGAGTTGGTGGTATGTCGACCCCAGCCTTAGATTGAGCTGCGGTTGCTCTTGAGCCGACAGCAGAATTTTCCCATGCACGTACCTTGGCTTTTAGCATATCGTGCAGCTGTTGATAGGTCGAAAATTTATTGGAGAGTCCCAGCGACGCCATCTACTCCACTATATACCAATCAACTAGAAGAGATGTTACATTTTTTAATTTTATAGAAAATCGAGAACATGAAAAAAAAATTTTTGCACTATCTCTATACTAACTAGATAGTTGATTCTATAGTTCGATATTGTCACCGGTCTGTGCATATATCGGCGCCTCAAAATAGTTGTCAGGAAACTAAAACGTAACTAACTGTGCTTGCGCGCCTGTTATTTTTACGAAGGCCATCAGCCGTAACTTTCCACCTGGTCAGAAATACATCACAGTCATGTTACGACAATCTTACTAAGTGGATGTATTTCTGTCGAAACTTTCGTGAAAATGAGTGCGCCGTAAAATTATCATTTTGATGTAGTTTTATTACATTACAAATATATTTATTTATTTTAGTAATTTTAGCATTTCTCAAAATATTTATTGAGTTTAGTACTTTTCAATGTATATACACTAATGCAAAGAATTTAAGGAGCAGAAAATTATTAGAAATATAGTGATTTTTGAACAGCTATAGGGTAGAGGTACTGTTTTTGGCCACATTAGGACCAGTTTTGGACACTTGAAAAATTAAAAACAAAAAAAAAATTTTTAAAAGATGAAATGACATGATTTATTTTTCAAGTGTGTATAAAGATACTTTCATCGCACTATTACAATGGAAATTTTCTTTACATACTTTTCCGTTAATTAAAATGTATTTCATTGATATAATTATTAAATGTCTAAAAATAGAGCTATCTTCGTGAAAAATAATCGTATCGAGATTTAAAAGATAGCATTTTAAATCTTAAAATCTCTTATTTAGAGATCCTTTGATCAAATTTTTGTAGAGCTACAGTTATTGCGCAATCATGAGAAATAGCGTGAGACAAAAATTTTCCAAATTTTTTTTAACTTCCCGCTAAGAAAATCGACGGTTATCGAAAAATTGGGAAGTTATTGTTTTCACCCCGATTTGCGGAAATCGGAATTTCATCAGATGTCAACGTTTTGAGGTCCTAGGAAGCTATTCTGACTATTTTCAGAATGATGTCTGAGTGTCTGTATGTGTGTGTGTGTGTGTGTGTGTGTGTGTGTGTGTGTGTGTGTGTGTGTGTGTGTGTGTGTGTGTGTGTGTGTTCGGCCTATAACTTTTTAACTAATGAACTGATTTGGATGGTTAAGGCGGCAATCGAAAGAGCTTGTTGGCCATCAACTTTTCTGAAAATTTTAGATCATTTGATCAAGTAGACTCGAAAATATTGGCGAATTACGAAAAAAAAAGTTTTTTTTTTTATAGTTATTTATTGATTTCTCAGAAACGACTTATACGATCAACTTTAAAATCTAATCAGCTCTAGAACAATGAAACGCGTCGATTGCCGCCTTAGCCATCTCAATCGGAGTATTCGTTCGAGAGTTATCGCGGGAGAAAGAAATGGTAAAAAACGGTTTTTTGCAAATATCTTCGAAACAACTGAACCAAACAATTTCAAAATTTTATCAGCTCTAGAACTCAGTAAAATACGCCAATTGCCGCCTCAACCATCAAAATCGGTCCTGAGATATCGTGGGAGGAAGAAATGCTAAAATCGGTTTTGTTCGAAAACAATGGCACACAAAAGTATTTTCGAGCTCGAAGAGCTCGAAAATGCATCTACAACAATGTTTTCGAGCTCAAGGAGCTCGAAAACAGCGGGAAGTTTTGGGGCTGGCCCGCAGGGTCAACCGATAGACAGATTTTTTTTTTTCAAATGGTCCACGGGCCAAGGACATTTTTAATCCGTCAAACCAATGCTTAGGTCAGTTAGCAATTTTACTCAGCTTTAATTTTCTTTTTTATGGGCTTTGTATGACTATTTATGGCTGAGATATCAGCTTCCATACAAAAAAGAATCCTTTCGGCATTGAGGATATCTTCGATATCTCTGCTACCACTAATTGCATAGTAAATTGGAGGGTGGTTGAAGAAACTTTATTAAATTCCCTACAAGACTTTTTCATCATTTTTTTATCAACTCAGAGAAACGCGTAGATAGCCGCATGAATATCGAAGATCTTCAAGAATACTGAACCGATCAATTTCAAACTCATGTCAGGTCTAGAACTGGAACAAACACATTGATTGCTGTGTGAAACATCAGATGTGGCTGACTCGTTCGAGAGATATCGATTCCGAAAAAGTAAAAGAATTAACAATTTACTTTTATTGAAACGAGAAATCTTATAATACAATGCACTAAAAATTTTCAAAATTCTATCATGTCTCTGCTTTATGGTTTTTTTCCAATCACTGCCTAATTTGTTGTAATCGATTCGTTAGCTTAGAAATTATTGTCAACGAAACATTTAAAAAGTACTGTTCTTTGAATTTTTGTCGAATATTTCATATTTTGTGGTTATGATCAAATTCAAAACTCTTTTCAGTCTATTTCAATTACTTACATTTGTTTCTAGATAACTCTATGCGTTTCTTTAAAGTCAATCGTACGGAAAAATCCCATGTATTTATTTATTTTTCATTTCTTAAATTTTCATAGTTCAAGGCAGGACATTAGTTTTTTTGAGCTCGAAGAACTAAAAAAAACTTACAAACTCAAGAGAACTTTCCAGCTTGAAAAGCTCAAAAAAGTATTCATAATGATGTTTTTGAGCTCAAGGAGCTCGAAAAAACTGGGAGTTTTTAGGGCTGGCCTGCAGGATAAATTGCGTTCCAGATTTTTCTTTTATTACGACCCATGTTTACATTCTAAACTAATTATTCGGCAATGTGAGTTAATTAATTAAACAAAAATAACTAATAATTATTTAAAGTCGATATCTTTCGAGAAGTTAAATATTGATTTAAGTAAACAAAATCACATATCCAGTGCTCACCCCCCCTGCCCCAGTTAAGCACTAGCTAATGACATAAAAACATAATCTTATTCTCAACCCTATGATTTTCTAAATAATTTTTTGTTAATTATTAAAAACCATAGCCTAAATAATTAAGATGAAGTATTTTAGTTTAAAATCAATTCACCTTTGTAATGTCTCTTTCGTTGAATATTTTCTAAGTGACCTTAAAAGGTAATATCTTCAATTTTAGAATCATTGTTCAGAATTTGATAAAATTTGACATAATAGTAGATAATGTCAAGGAAATGATCAAATTAAATTCGTAAACTGCTAAAGAGAACTACTTAAACTTGGATTTTCATGCATTTAACAGTGAGCCACATGAAACATCATAGTTTTCATCGATTTCATTTTTTCTCTGTAGCTATTCAAAAATTAAGTTAAAAAATTTTTTTATTACTATCTACGAGCATATCAAATTTGATTAAATTCATAACGGTAATTTTAAAGCTGAGAGTACCACCTCAGAACAAAAACGAACAGTAAGAAAAAAATTATAAAAATGACATCTGTTGTCAAGAATGTCGAAATGAACTTATATTTATGCTTCATTTTCATTAGCGATATTTAAGCTAAGTATTGCACACCTCAAGCGTGAAAGTGCTGAGGGTGCCTTATGAACGGCATGTTAATACTTATTATAAATACTATGAATATGAGAGTTGATTATAAAGTAATTTTTTTTTCATTAGAATGCAATATTTACATATTTATTTAACCCTTTAACGCTTTTGGGCGTTTCCCCCATTTTGCGGCCTGTCAAGCGGGCGGCGTTTTCGGGTGGGTATTCGCGTTAGTGTGTATCCGTGAGCTCTGGCGAGCAGTACCGTACGTATGATGAGGTCCTCACGATTAAAGATAAGAATTAAAAAAAAAAAAAAAATTATGAGAAATTCATAATTAAGAAAAAAATAAGTTGAATTTAATTTTCTTTTAAAACTATCAATAATTTGTTTTCTATAATTTATAATAATGAAAATAATTAAAAAAATAAAATCATTGAAAACATTAAAATAACAAATGTAAGGGCACTAAAGGAACCCACTACATGAGTGAATTTCGGTAATGACCGAGCCTAAGTCTCGTAAACTGGAGTAGTGGGGACTGTGGCCGCACGCTGTAGGCTATCCCCACTTTGGCGCCGCAGGTACGATTTTATCCGACTTCGCCGTTAAAGGGTTAATAATACATGATGCGGGGGCTGGCTACTGTGTAGGGGCTGGGTACTGGTTATTCAACCCTCTATTAGTTTTTAACAAGCTAGTTACAATCATGTCAAATTAACGGCTAACAGCCTGATCCCAAAACCGTTAGAAATCGGACGGATTATAATGATTTTTCGTATTCTAAATTTTATGATGGTAGAATTCGAAAGTTTGTGCCAATTTTATTAAACAAATTATTAATTTATAAGCAAAACAATAAATATTTCATATGTCTCATCTAATTCAAACTCATTTACAGATTTATGGAGATATTATGTACTCTTTATGTATTCGTGCGTATCTTTTGTTGGAGTCCTAATATTACTAGGTAAATTTGTTCGGATAGAAATCAAAGTAAAAAACTAGTAACACTACAATTTTATGTGTACCTATAAGAAAATGAAAATGACAAGTTATTTTTGTTTAAGTGTGCACGCCGTTGGGGTTTGTCAGACTGTTTGAAGTTGTGGGATCGTTACTGGTAAAACCACAATTTTTGAGGAACTTAGATGATGAGTTTCTAGCGTACAAGTTAGAAGAAGATAGTATAAGAAGAAGGTAAACATTTGATATTTTATTTTAGTTTTCTTTTGAATTACCTGTCTATTATAGTTACTTATATACGACTTCTAATAGGCATTAAAGATTCAATAGCTAACGACGATTATGATAACTAGAATTTTAACACATACACACACATATTGCACGACTCATGATGCGAAGCATCAGAGAGTGCTTTACTATCGAAAAAATTTTTTTTCGTCTCACTTCGGCAATTTTTTCTTTTTATCGAAATTATTCTGACCACTAGAACGTTAGTTATTAATTATTAAACTTTTGTACAAATTTATTAAACTAAATTGCTGAAAAATATACAGAATGTTCGGAAATTTGAAATACTTACATATAGGGATAAATCAAACATTTAAGTGTCAAATTTAATTCTGTATCTCGAAAATTCGATTTTTTGTCACCAAAAATGTTTTTAAAATTTTTTTTTATAAATTTTTATCTCGGTACATATACATGTTATATGACCTAGTGCAGATCCAATTATGCCCGATTTTTGAGGTTTCATTTGTAGATTTCATGATTTTTTTTTTATATCTTTTAAAAATTTGTTATAGCGAGTCCAAACTTTATCACCACTCGCCATCGTAGCTTGAGAAAGACACATGGGAAAAAGTCGCCTCGTGTGCTCAGCCTATGAATATAACTCCGTCGTCACTCTTATTATAAAAAATAAGATTGATGAGTGACAGCTAGACAGAGTTACATGAATCAGATGAGCACACCGCGTGAGTCCCTATCATGCGGTTTTCTCAAACGTTAAGAGTGAGTGGATAAGAAGTTGAAGAAAAAAGTATTCTGAAATCCAGAATAAAAACTTGGAGTTTTTTTTGAGTAATTCAATGTTTTGCTAAGTCCTATAGTATGTTTATTCACGAAAATCTTAATTTCATAAAATAACAACAAAAATATTTTTGTTTCTAAAACATTGAATTTTTAATTTTATAAAATTGACTTTGGTTCCAAATTGTTTGTCTTATTACTAATTTTGACTACACGGAAAAAACTAGATAGTACTGGTTACTGTTCTGCGCAGTAATCGACAAACAGTACAGGGAAAAATAATTATTAATATGACTTATTCATATTAGAACAGGAGTGAATCATAGCTTAACACGTACTATTACTTTTTAAACAGTAACCAGTGCTGTGCTACACGGTACGTGAAGCATATGACTGGTTACTGTCAAAATAGTCGCCATTAACATCCAGAACAGTACTCAGTCCTGTTCTGACATGAACGGTTACTACATTCATATGTGTCTTTACTATTCTTGACAGTAGAAGTCTATAATTAAAAACTGCCAAGTATAGATTATCATATAGGTTAGTTTTAAGTAACATGCGATTCATTCAAAAAATTTTATATAAGCAACATTTTTAATTCTTCTTAATACAGTGAAAAAATTATCCATTATGAATAATTTTATCATTTTAAAAGCTGATAAGAAATTGAAATTTATTTATTATTATATTATATTATTTATTTTATCTTTTTTTTTATAACAAATTATTAGTTAAATTATCAGCTTATAAAGCGCATTAAAGTGAATTGACAGAAAACTATTTAACTTTAGAGAAAGGTTAGAATAGAATTCTACTGTCAAGAATAGTAAGGACACATATGAATATAGTAACCGTTCATGTCAAAACAGGACTGAATACTGTTCTGGATATAAATGGCGACTATTTCGACAGTTACCAGTCATATGTTTCATGTACTGTTTAGCACAGCACTGGTTACTATTTAAAAAGTAATAGTACGTGTTAAGTTATGACACTCCTGTTCTAATATGAATCAGTCATCCCGGGAAAAAATGATCAGACCTGATGAGACATGAACAGACATGAGTCTTCAGGCCTGATCAGACATGAAAAATGACCATGCCTGACCAGGCCTGATCAGGCATGTTCAGGCATGGTCATTTTTCATGTCTTTTCATGCCCATCCGGGTAAAAAAATTATATATAAAAAATGGCCCTATATAATTATATATAATTATGTATAACTATATTCAATTATACACTAATGCAAAAAATTAAAGGAGCAGAAAAATTTTATAAATTTTTTAGTGATTTTTGGAAGGCTGTAACTTGGTGAAAAAAAATCGTATCGAAAATTTAAAAAAAGCATTTTATAGCTTGAAATCTCTAGTTTAGGTGTATTTTTTTCAAAATTTTTTAAAAGCTCCGATTATTGCGCAAACATGAGAAATACCGCGAGCCAAAAAATTTCTAAATTTTTTTTTTTTTTCCGAAGAGCCTACGGACCGCGGGAAAATTCTTTCAACTAAACGAATGCATACATCGTTTAGCAAATTTATTCAGCTTCAATTTGGTTTTTTTTTTAACCTCGTAGGACGATTTGTCGCAGAGATATCAGCCTTCAAACAGAAAATGATCCTTTTGGCTTTGATCTTCGATATTTCAGGTACCAATGATCGCACAGAAAGTTGAAGGGCGGCGTTGAAAACTTGAATAAATTCCCTACAAGACCCTGTCATCATTTTTTAAAAAAAAAAATTTTTTTTATTTTTAATATCCATTAGAAGAAAGTACAGAAAAATGACTTTTTCTGGTTTTTTAGTAAATCAACCGCTACTCTGCAAATATCGATAAAAAAAATAATGTTGCCAGGGACTTTTTTAGCTTAATGTACCCCCAAGACCCCTGTAAATTTTTAAATTGATCTATCGAACCGTTTTTTGGGAATCATCGATCAAAGTTTAGCTAAACAATTAAAGGAGCAAGTTTTGTTCCTTTAATTGTGTAATCATAATCAAAATGAAAAAATTTTTTTTTTTCGACTTTTCTTAAATTTTTGCGTTGGTAACTCAGCAAATGCAAGGAAATGACAAAAAAAATAGAAAATTTCCAAAAAATGTCAAAAAAAAAATTTAGAACACAAAAAACGAGTTTCAATTTTTTTTTTTTCTTTGATTTTTTTTGGCTCGCGGTATTTCTCATGTTTGCGCAATAATCGGAGCTTTTAAAAAATTTTGAAAAAAATACACCTAAACTAGAGATTTCAAGCTATAAAATGCTTTTTTTAAATTTTCGATACGATTTTTTTTCACCAAGTTACAGCCTTCCAAAAATCACTAAAAAATTTATAAAATTTTTCTGCTCCTTTAATTTTTTGCATTAGTGTACATGTATATAAATATTGCTATAAAAATAAAAAAAATAAAAAATTCGGGCGTGTGCAGGATTTGAACCGTGGACCTTGCGCTCGAAAGTGTAACTCGCTACCCACTGACCTAAGAGATTTAGTTGAAAAGTAAGTTTCGTATGAACTTCAAGTAATAAAAATCTTATAC
Organism: Microplitis mediator; assembly: GCF_029852145.1. Classification (NCBI taxonomy): domain Eukaryota; kingdom Metazoa; phylum Arthropoda; class Insecta; order Hymenoptera; family Braconidae; genus Microplitis; species Microplitis mediator. Next base: position 9,734,227 of record NC_079971.1, read on the forward strand.
GTGATAGATTCTTGGTCAACAAAATTTTAGATCTATGAGCAGACATGAACAGCCATGAACAGACATGAACATATATGACCAGGCATGAACAGGCATGGACAGGTATGATCAGGCTTGAGCGTATTTAACGCTTCAGACATGAACAGGCATGAACAGACATGAACAGGCATGGACAGGTATGATCAGGCCTGAGCGTATTTAACGCTTCAGACATGACCAGACATGAACAGGCATGGACTGGTATGATCAAGCCTGAGCGTATTTAACGCTTCAGACATGAACAGGCATGAACAGACATGACCAGGCATGGACAGGTATGAACAGGCATGGTCAGGCTTGAGTGTATTCAGCGCTTCAGACATGAACAGACATGAACAGGCATCGACAGGTATGATCAGGCCTGATCATGTCTAATTTCAGGCCTAATCATACATGAACAGGCATGATCAGGTCTAATTTCAGGCCTGATCATACATGAACAGGCATGGTCAGGTCTAATTTCAGGCCTGATCATACGTGAACAGGCATGGTCAGGTCTGATCATTTTTTCCCGGGATGTTAAAATGTATTTTTCCCTGTAGTGTTCGTCGATTACTGCGCAGAACAGTAACCAGTACTATCTAGTTTTTTCCGTGTACTAGATTTGAAAAAATTACATTCATTATTCAATTTGTTACCTCATCTGTTTATAAAATTTTCCGATATATGTAAGGTGTTCGGTTCATATAGCAATAAACTTTACCGTAATATACAGCAAATTTACCGTATTTTTATCGCTATACATACCATACATAACACACCGTAATTTTACAGCAATCAATGATTGAATTTTGGTATTTTTATGGCACAATTACCGTGATTTATTTAAAAATGACGGCATATTTTCTTTTCACGGCAATTTCATTTACTTACGGTAAATGTGTAATAACTTTACTTTAATTCAGATACGTCAGTAAGTCCAATAATTTTCGAGTGATAACTTGAACGAAAAATTTTCTATTGTTTATCTAAAAACTGAAAAGTGCCCAATAACATGAACCTAAAAAGTATCTAGTAGCCTGTTTTGTTTCAATAGATTCGTTCGGGAATTCCTTTAAAGCTGTTTCAATTTTAGTTTGTAAAAATTACTTTGCGGCGCTGTGAAATTCAGGTCGATCTCTTAAAAATTGAACTGACACATTGCGGTATTTCGTTTTCTATTGAATATATATTGGAACAAATTTTTCTTTCATTGCTTGTGAACATAATAATGACAATGTTTTCATTTAGATTTTTAGAATTGACTACATGTACGAAGTTAAATTATCTCACAAAAAGACCTAAAGTAATGCAATTAGTTGATATAAAAAAGGTTATAGAGCACAGAGCTTAAAGTATAAAATGCTTATAAAACAACATTCATAAAAAAAAAATGGGAAAGAGATAACCCTGCAGGCCAGCCCTAAAATTTTCCGCTGTTCTCGAGCTCCTAGAGCTCGAAAACATTATTGTGAATGCAATGAGTTTACAGAGCTCAAAATACGCTTTGGTACGTTTAGTTTGTTTTTTTAGCTCTTTGATTTATTCCTTGCCTTGATCCACCGAAATTCCAAAAATCGAAAATAATTAAAAACCGCACAGCTCTTAAATTTTTGAGTATGATTTTTTTTGATAAAATGCATAGATTCAAACAAGAACAAGTAAAGTTTAGAAAATCTAAAAGTGCATGCCTTGAGCATTCATGTAAATGATACTCAAGTGAAGTAAAAGTTTATTACATATACAACAATTTTTCATTGAAAACCTTTATATTATTTTTAATTTTAACATATTTTTTATATCGACTGTTAATTAAAAAAAAACTAGATTATAAATTTTTAAAATACCCGTCATTTTACCTAAGAAACGCCAGCTGCTAGTATGTATACTTTAGTATAGGTATATTCCGTGCCATCTATCGATACTATCGAAAAATAATCGATACATAGAAAACGATAAGTAAAAAAAAAAAAAAAAATACAAATAATCTTGACTATGTTCACTCTTGAAATAAATGTATATTTAAAAAAAAATAAGTAATATGGCTGCTCAAAGGGTAGAAATTGTCGTGTTATGCCTATGTAAAAATATAAATTATAATTAAACCATAAGATATTTAGCTGCCATTTTCAAAAGGGGTCTTCGCATTAACTATACAAAGATATTAAAAAAAAAATTAAGTTGGAAAATTGTATTTTTCGGAAGTTATAGTGTTTACTAGCCCATGACTCCTGAGGAATTTAACGCGATAAGTCACTAAAAACAGATATTTTATAGAAAAATCGTAATTAGTCGACTTAAAAATGTATAAAATCTGTTGTTTAATCATTTTTCTTTGTAACAATATATTTTTTTTGTATCATTTAAGTGTATTTATAAATTTAGAAACAATTTAATATGACGAAATCGAGTTTTTCATTTTCAGACGAGTATAGAGCATAGCCTCAGCGCTTCGCGCTCAAGGCATGCAATAGCTAATTAAGATAAACAACTAACAAAGAGTGAAACGTTGTGAGAGATGATGAGAAAAGGAGAGATAGAAAAAGGTATTTGTGGGGAGAGAGACGTTTCGTCTAAGTATACGAAAGCTGAGACTTCTCAGCTAGGTGTGTCTATCGTATACCCCATCTACACTCATTGCTTAGTAATCAAAAGTATTTTTTTTGAATTCCCAGCATTCGTCCAAAAAAGAACCAAACGAAAACTTTTTTTTTTCATTTTCTTCGTTTTTGGATGTAGTTTTCAGAAAAAAATACGAATTAATTATTCAGAAGGTCCTTCTATTTTTTAACTTGATTTTTCGAACAAAATTCAAATCTTATCGATGATTACCATTTAAATTTATTGTTTTTATTTTTTTTTTCCAAATTTAAAAGTTCTCTGAGCACTCTCAAAAATTTTAAGCGTGGTGTTATGAGAAATAAGGCTAGTTGAAAAAAAATTATTCTTTCAATTGGAAAAAAAATATAAATCGAAAAAACACCACTTTGAAAGATTTGAGAATTTGTAGAAAATTTCAAAGTTGTATATAGAAAAAAAAAAAATCAAAAATGGTAAACATCGAAAAATTTTGATTTTTTCCAAAAATCTACAAAAAAAAAAAATGAAGATAGGTTGCAGTATTTTTTTTGTATTTTTTTTCGAAAAGTAAATTTAAAAACAAAAACGCCCCAATCAGTCGAATTTTGAAAAAGTTATAGATATTTAAAATAAAAAAAATTCAATCATGAGGACAAATACAATAGTTAGATTTTTATGAAATCTACTAAAAAGCCAGTTTTTTCAAAAATTTATAACTTTTTTTCGGTTGGGTGAAAAAATTTGAAAAAATTATGAGAAACGTTTTCGATGGGGTAGAAAAAGAGAAAAAATTTTCAGCCAAATCTAAAGGGGACGTGTTCAAAAGTGGTCGATTTGGCGTGGAATGCCCCCTATACATTATCGATATGCTAAAATACGTGAGTAGAGTTGTAGCTGAATCAAATTTTCGCTGAGTCTAGTTGAAGCTAAATGAAGATTTAACTGAGTAGAGTTGAAGCTGAGTTAAAATATATTTGAATAGAGTTGAGGCTGAGTAAAGAAGTGAATGAGTAGAGTTATAACCATTTCCCTTGAGCAAAGATTTTGTGAGTAGACATACAACACTGCCGACTATCGTGACCAAAAATTCCAAAATAAGGACCACCCTATAATATATATTAGGGTGGGCGTCAAAAATTAAATTTTCTCAGGCGCCCCATAAATAGCTTTATTTCAGTGGAAAAATAGGTGGGGTATTTGTTTTTTTTTTTTTTTTTTTTTTAAGTAAAAAGAACACGTGCCTCAGGACGATCAAAATTTATTTTTCGATAAAATCACGGTTTTTTTTTAAATATCTCATAAAATATGCAGATTAGAGGAAAAAATCATAGGAACAATTTTGTAGAAAATTAAATTCTTGACAAATAAAGCCATTGTCATTTTTTTTTTATAAAATGTGTATTCACGAAGATATTTTTTCAAATTTTTTTTTAGATCTTATGAACCGAGCGTTTTGAGGATGAGAAATGTTGTAAATAAAAGTTTTCTAAGTATATGAAAACTATAACAAGTATTAATGATTGATATGTTACATGTTACGATGTTGTCTATATTTAAGGAAAAACGCTATTTTTAACATTCATTATCAGTCCGTTTCGCCGGGGCTTCCGTTATATTAAATAACTATATATTTCTTTTATTTCAAAAATGAGAGAAAGTTACATTTTTTACGCTCTCACAAACCTCTATAAAAACAGATCTTCTAAAAAAACATATTACGCTATTAATTTCCTTGTTTCGTACATAATCTTCATTTCTAAGTTTCAGTCTGTAGGTCTTTTGGCTAAAAAACGTAAAAATTTTCATTCCTGACGCCCTTGAACAGCCCCACAATTGAAAAATAAATTTACACCATCGATTTTGTTGGTTCGTCGTTACAGTGCTCCCTCTCTAAAATTCCCAACTCGGGGCTAAAATTCTAAGAATTCCTTCTTGGAGAGGGACCCCACTTTTTCTTAAGAGAACTAAACAGCCCGGGGAAAAAAAATTATATATAATTCTATATAATTATATACGATTTATATAGAATTATATATGATTCATATCGAATTCTATATAATTATACAGAATTTAATATATATATATATATATATATATATATATATATATATATATATATATATATATATATATATATATATATATATATATATATATATATATATATATATATATATATATATATAATGTCACAAAGAAAATCACAAATGATTATATATAATTTCACATAATTATGTATGGTTATATATGATTATATACAATTATATATAATTATACAGGATTATATATAATTATATATAATGCCACTAAAAAAAATCACATGGTTATATATAATCTTACATAATTATATATGGTTATATATAATTAACAAGTAATCTCCAGATTCTATAATAGGTACATGTGTTTTACTAAAACTTGAATTTTTAAATGACTTGTCATTTTCCTATGTTCTGCTTTCAATTGTTCGATTAAAAAATACAATCCGTTTTCACTTTTAACGAAAAACTTTCCTAAAAAAATATCTTTCATACTAAGAAATAAAAACACTTGAAGCAATTAAGAAATATATATGTATATATGTAGGAGAGGGAAGTCACCGGTGCTATAAGCAGCAGTGGAAGTAGTTCGATGCTCGCCACGAGATCGCGCCCACCAGTTGCAGTGTCCCTGGAAAGAAACTTATTTCAGAACTGTTATATTCCAATGCTGGAAGCAATTTTGGCACGAGTACTTCTCTGTCATTTGACAGAGTGATAAGTACCTTTTTAGGTAGATTTTTTTAAAAATCTAGGTATTGTATTTGTCCTCATGGTCGATTTTTCAAGGAATTTTGTCACAACCTATCATAATTAGTTGAGTAGAGTTCGAAAATACCATTCGTTGAAAAATTTATATATGTATGTATGTATATATATATATATATATATATTAGGGTGGGCCAAAAAACGTGACTATTTTTTTTTTCTTTAGTTACAGTGAAAATATTGTTTGAGATGATGAAAAAAAAATTCTATTAAAATTTGAGCTCTTAATATTAATATTAAGAGGTGCCTATTTGCAATTCTCCATTTCCCATTTAAATAACATGGGAAAAAAAATTTTTTATTTTTGTATTTTTCTAGCTCGGCATTCGCACGTCATATAAATGAGTCCGTAGCTGATCTTGTACACGGAAAAAAAATTCTAATTAAATTTACGATAATAATATCGTAATTTGTCCTATTGATTATTGTAGTGGTGGACTAGACTTTTACAATCGTAATTTTTACGATGTAGCGTTGGAAATTTCATTTAAGAAATAATACTTCAGACAAATAATACGAAGTCTTAAGCTCTTCAATATAAATTACGATGTGAATATCGTAAAATTTGAAGAGAAATTTTAAATAAAAGAATAAAATAGTAATCGTTCGGACGTTGGATTCGAACCCGAGTCCTTCTGAGTGCGAAGTGTCCGACGCCTTGGACCACCCGGCCACCGAAGAGCCTACACTTTATATGGTTTTTAAGGTTCATATAAACGATTTGAATAAACATTCATAAGTCGTGAGAGCGCCTCTTGCGGAGGACGCAGTTAATATTTAAAAATTACGATACAATATCGTAATTTTTATAGCTTACTTCGTATTATAACAGAGGCAGCACTGTAATATTTATTTTACTCAAAAATACATAAAAAGATAAATATAGGAATAAATATAGTTTTTGAATTGTAATTTTTATTTCTTTTATTTTTACGATGTTAAATTGTAATTTTTGAAGTAATTTTTAATCCTAAAAGTCTTTGTTAAAATTACGATGTTAAATAGTAAAAAAATATAACCCACATAGTAAATTTTGAAATAAAATATTTTAAAATTGACGCTATTAAAGTCTAGTCCACGATTACGATATTAACATCGTAAATTTTGTTAGAATTTTCTTTCCGTGTAGAGAATTTAACGCTCTACAAAAAAGGGCTCTTATCATTTTTTGATAAATCCATCCATTCGAAAGTTATCGGAGCTGGAAGTCAAACCTATAATAAATTTCCAGATCTTTTTACTTTTCCAGCAAAACTATCAGACTTATCAAAAAATGTCATAGAATCTTTTTTATAGACAATTTTATTTCCTACAAATTTGTTGGAATAAAGTTCATTCAAATTCCGCATTGTTTTTTAGTTATTTTCATTTTAATCTTAAGTTCTCAGAATAGAGTAGAAGACTATTATTTTTACGAGTTTGGCATTAAAATGAAAATAACTAGAAAACAATGCGGAATTTGAATGAACTTTATTTTAACTAATTTGTAGGAAATAAAATTGTCTATAAAAAAGATTCTATGACATTTTTTGATAAGTCTGATAGTTTTGCTGGAAAAGTAAAAAGATCTCGAAATTTATTATAGATTTGACTTCCAGCTCCGATAACTTTCGAATGGATGGATTTATCAAAAAATGATAAGAGACCTTTTTTGTAGAGCGTTAAATTCTCTACAAGAATATGCTATGGACTCATTTATATGACGTGCGAATGCCGAGCTAGAAAAATAAAAAAATAAAAAATTTTTTTTCCCATGTTATTTAAATGGGAAATGGAGAATTGCAAATAGGCACCTCTTAATATTAATATTAAGAGCTCAAATTTTTATAGAATTTTTTTTTCATCATCTCAAACAATATTTTCACTGTAACTAAAGAAAAAAAAAATAGTCACTTTTTTTGGCCCACCCTAATATATATGTAATAGAACCAAGTTTTGAGAACACGATTGCGCCTAGAATCTTTATCGGATCCTAATGAAATTTTTTACACTTATTCTATGGGCGATTACCACGGTTAAGTTCGAAGATGAGCTAAATCGTTCGATTAGTTTAGAAGATATGGCTGTTTCAAATTCCCACGATTTTTCCAAAAAAAAAAAATTTCATCCACTTTCAAGTTCATATAACTTTAAAACAAAAACTCATAGATAATTTCCGTAAAAAGTATTTGAAAGCTTGTCTAATAAGCTTTAATTTATGACCTTAAACTTGATGTTTTGACCATTTCTTCAAATAATTTGATAGCCTTGAAAATTTTAATGGAATCAAAAAATGTTGAAAATATGGTTTTCATTCAACATCATTTATGCATTTCCCATTATTATCAAATTCCGTCAGTTGTATTTTATTGTGCACAAAATAACCTGTAAATTCCACAGCTATTTTATATTTTAAAAGTATTTCTTTTATTACTTATGAGGTATCAAATGTACCTCTACGACGTATGATTATAGCTGGTCTTGTCATTACGATAGAACCTACAGTTCTTATCGGATCTTAATGAAATTTTCCACACTTATTTTATAGGCGATTATCTTGATCAAGTTCAAAGATGGGCTGAATCGTTCAAACAGTTGTGAAGTTATGGCTGTTTGAAATTTCCACGAGTTTTCGAAAAAATCAGTTTTTATTCACTGTTGAAGTTCATATAACATTAAAACTAAAACTGATAGACAATTCCAGTAAAAAGTATTTAAAAGCTTTTCTAATAAGCTTTAATTAAAGACCTTAAACTTAATGTTTTGACCATTTCTTCCAATAATTTGATAGCCTTAAAAATTTTAATGGAATCAAAAAATGTTGAAAATATGGTTTTCATTTCACATAACTTATGCATTTTCCATTATAATACAATTTTGTCAGTTGTATTATAGTGTGAACAAAATAACCTGTAAATTTCACTGCTATTTTATATTTTAAAAGTATTTTTTTTATTATTTATGCTGTTTCAATCGTACCTGTACGTCCTATAATTATAACTGATCTTGCCGTCATAATAGTAATTACAATTATGATCTCATACTAATTAAAATTTCTATACTTTGTTTACGTGAAGGTTAGTTTAGTACATTACCTATATAATGTTTTGTCAAATCAACTATCTGAAGTTCTCTATCGAAAATAGTCGTTGTCTTTTTTTACTCTCACTCTTAGAAAACGAGCCTAATTTCATATCATGACTATACACTAATATGTATCACAAGATATGTATGTATGAAACTTTTTATACAGATTAATTGGAAAATCTACCTTCCATTTCGGCTGCCGAATGGCCTTTTTTTTTTTATGGTAACATAGTATATTCTATTTTACATCGTTGCATTAGTATTTATTATCAATGCTTCCATGAATAATTATTCTTAGATATTAAACTTGGACTTCTAAAAAAAATTATTTTAATAAAAAGTTTAGAGTCCTTACTATATAATCACAAATTTACAATTTATTTAATACGATGCATAGGAATTTAATTATATATAGTGAAACAAATCGCCTTTTCTCCTTGCGATTCTTACCAGCAGCCACCAGGATTCGCGGGTTGAACCCTGGCTTAGGCTGGCCTCTACGAAATTTTTAATTACTGGGACAGAGCAATGGGCCTAGCATCCTGGCAACGTAGAACCCGCACTTCTCCAAACTCGGCAACGTATGTATAAAAACTTATCAACCTACCTCACGGCTTATTATAAATTATAGATTCTTCTTATAGATTTCTAATTATTATGTATGACTTAACTAACAATACTTGTGGTTTATTTAATACTCTTACCAGTATTTTAGGATATAGATGGGACGAAAGACGAGGTATAATGTAAAGAATTTACTTTGAGAATTATGCAAGTTTATTGCCAATCGTAACAAAATTCAAGTACTTACAGTAAAGTTTCCGCAGAATACAATGAAATTGGTCCTGTTTCGACCGTTGGATATCCACGTGGAATACGCTGCTTACACGCTAACTTTATTACTTAACCTTTCAGCACCCGCGTTAGAGCAAGGTAAAACATTACCCGCGTGATGAGAAAAAGTCTCACGCTTCGGCGCATGCGTAATCGCGCGAAAATTTAAAACTGAAAACGATAAATTATACATGCTAAGAAAACATAATTTATTTAAGATTGGTAATTCCAAGTTTTGAAGTCAAATTGTTAAGAATAAATGAAAAACAATAATAATAGTTGAAACGAAAGAAAATTCAAATAGAACAAATTATTTATTTTACGATAATTTATACAGTCAGTTGACAAATATTTAGGGATAAAACTAAAAATAATGTTTCATTTTTTTTTTTTTTTCAATTGAAACGACTAGTACGTAGAAATTGACTAGTAATTAGTATAAAATGGCACCACATTAGCTTACAATTATTAAGTATTAATTACAGACTATTGAAAACAAATTTTATGTTTTCAATGACTAGCTTGTACTGTAACTTATCACAAATTGATATGTCAAATTAAAATTACGATTAAAAAAGATAAAATTTAAGCTTCATCATCGTTATCATCAATTTTTAATTCACAATCTATACAGTAAAATACTGTATGCGTTGGACATATTGGAGTAGAACACAAGGCACAAGATTTTTTGGTCTTGCTATTTTTTCTTCGAGGGCAGTAGGCACAAAATCCAGGAGTCGATGTTTGATGAATATTTTCAGGCGATTCTTTCAAGGTTTTTAGCATTTTTTTTCGTAGGTTTGTTGATATAGTTGGAACTTTACTGCGAGTAGCTAAATGTGGTGTAAATAATTGCACCGATAATTCTCTCAGATACTCTCTTCTAGAGATTTTTTTCTCTGTATTAGCGTTATAAACTACTTGTGAATTAATACCACCAATATTAAGAAAGCAATAAAAAATTACCATTGGCCATCTGTGAGTTTCTCGAGCAACAGTATAATTAGCTTTTAACTCATCAACTGTATCAACTCCTACTTTCGTTTTATTGTAAAAAGTCAAGATTTCGGGTTTCAGTTTCATACCAGTCTCTTGATCAATTTCTTGACTATTATGCAGCGTTGATAGCAAAAGTACATTTTTATTTTTTTTTGGTACGTAAGATACCAAAGTACATTTATCTGTAAAAACAAATTGACTGCTACAAATATTTCTTTTTTTTTGTATTTAAGAAACATGGAGGTATTTGTTTTTTGTTTGATCTTAAAGTTCCAACGATAGTTGTCCGATAGTTGTACAGTAAATCTTCTGCTAAAGGCATTGATGTAAAATAGTTGTCACAAGTTATGTTTCTTCCGGTATTCAAAATGGGTTTCGAGATACGTTTAACGAGATCTGGTACAGCATTAGACTGCTCGTAAGGTCCTGAAGGCTGTTTACCACAATATATTTCAGTGTTGATTGTATAGAATGTTTTAGCATCTGCAGCAGAATAAATTTTAATGCCAATTTCAGGGGGTTTATTGTGAATGTATTGCTTAAATTTACACCTTCCTCTAAAACCTTCTAGTATCTCATCAACCGTAATGTAAGCTCCTGGTGTGTAATGCTATTGACAACGTTCATTAAAATCTTCATAAAATTCGCGTACTAATGCTGTTATCCAGTTTTTTTCTCTCTTCACGAGTATTTATATCATCTAACTTTAGCAATGACAATAATAAATAAAACCGATTCATACTCATTACAGATCGATAACAATTAGGCGCAGTACCATCGGTAGCCCATAGTTCTTTTGAATTTAAGTGAGATGCTTTTTGGATACCAGTTAAATATAACAACCCAATTAACGCTTTAATTTCTGCAACATTAGTCGAACGAGCATCACTTGGACGAGCATAAGATGATTTAATTTTTTCAAGACAAATATTGGTGTAACTAACTATTTTTTCAATGCGATCATCTGGGAAAAACAATGACCAGGCTTCTATTGGAGTTTTAGCATTTTTAGCACACGCCTTAACACCTAGTAATCTTAAAACAATATTCTGTTTTTTAGATTTCACTTTGTTAGTAGGAGGTTTGTCAAGCCATTTAGTTATTTTATCTTTTCCTAATATAATTGACGGTTCAAAATCATCATCGTCATTATCACCAGTTGTATCATTTGCTGATTGCTCTGTATTAGTACAATGATCACTCATTTCACATTGTAAAATGAGCGAATGCTCTGTGGGATTCTGGTGTAGGTGTGGTTAATTCAATAACTAACAATTAACACAAATTACAGATAAAAGTATAGATCTTTATTAAACAATATGTACACTAGAACTATGAGAAAAATAGCGAATGCAACTACAAGATACGCGGTAGCGAATGCGTTTGTAAACGAATAGGCGTATAAATCCGACACGTGGTCGGTAGCGGTTAATGACGCGATAAGTAATTTATACTTAATAAGACGCGAGCAACAATTCAATATATACTCAATAATTAGTAGCCTTGATATACTAGCTAATTATTGAGAATAGTTAAGCGGAGATTTAGCGGAGCGGTTCAGACTTATATCACACTAGTGATATATTGATCGAAGCGGTTAGATGGAAAGCTGTATTCGAACTGATCGATGTAGATTGGAAATAGACGTCGTCTTCTTCCTTCGTGGCTGCTCGGTGGTGACGTGGCAGCATGGCTGCAGTAACGAATCTTCCCATTGGCTCAAAAGCGCGCCAACAGGAAACAGTCAGCCGCCAACTTCTCTGACTGGCCGGCTGGTAGCGGGTTCTCATGCCGACGTGGCACGGTCATGAGTAAGAAACGGCAGGTGTCGGGCCCAGATAGCGAGTGACCCGGCACTATTCTGACATTCAAGTCAGTAGCGAGTTCGGCTGCTCCCGTACGTAGCGAAAGCACACGAAGCTTTTCAAAATGATCAAGCTCGTGACTGAACACACATGATGACTCTTCATCAGATTCATCTTCATCCAAATTACTCTTGAAGTCATTGGATTCTTCAGTTATATTATTATTTATATCGGAAGCACACCAGTCTGGATTGTCCACACTCATAATTTTTTATTCACTAAAACCGATAATTAATAATACTTGTAAATAAAAAATTAACAAACTGAATAAAAATAAGCAATCATCAACAATAATGTCACCAACCAACTAATCTAATAATATATTTATTTAGTTATTTTTGCTTAATTTTAAATGACCCTGAAAGTAGCAGACATCCGACAAAAATAAAGTTTAGCTAGGGATATCATAGGGAAAAATAAAGTTACCAGAAATTTGAATGCAGGATGATGTATGGTTTTAAAAAATTTAAAAGTGCATAGTTTTTAATTATTTTTTTTTATTAACTATCGATTTGTTATGTTAAAAAATAATTTTTGGAATACTCTCCTGGAGTTGTTAATTATCTCAATACTCCAAAAACTGGTAGTTGTGACTATTTTTTTAGTATTTAATTGTGCCTATTTTTTTTTTTTTTTCATTTTCACTTTAGAAACTTTGGCATGCCATAGCTACTTGATAAATAACTTTTTTGAGAAAATAAAAAAAGGGAATTGTAAATTTTCGAAAAATTTAAATGTGCCTTTTTTTTTTTTTTTTTGGTTTTTCGATTTTTTTCAAAGATATTTAAAAAATTAATTTTTTTTAAATTTTCGGATGCGGATATACATTTTGAAAATAATTTTTTTTTTTAAATGAAAGAAGGCACTTTTTTCTTCCGATAAAATCTACATGTGCATGTTTTTATTATAAGTTTTTTTTCAATAGAACCGTCGATATGTTGAGATTTATAAGAAAATTACTCCAAAATACGATAAAAACTATTAAATCACGAAAGTTGTTTAAAAATAAATTATTATTACCTTTATTTTTATCAAACAGAACATGTGTTCTATCATTTCATCAATTGTTTTTGATAATGAAAGCATTAAATAATATTTTAATTTATTATTTACGACTTCTAAATACCATTTGTTAATTTTAACAACTTAATTTGCGTTTCAAACGCTAAAAATTTATATATATATATATATATATATATTTATATATATATATATATATATATATATATATATATATATAATTGGGGGCAATATTCAGATCTCAGCCAATAAATAAATAAACAAATGCTCAGGTTATTCAAGATCTTCAATTTATTTGATGTCTAAATTATATCAAATTCCGCTACGTTTCGTTGACAATCTCAACTTCATCAGGCTTCTGTAAACCAATAACAACCATAATTCCCATGTCAATTATATAAACAATTATAAAAAATTAAATTATTTAGTTTTTACAAAATAATAATACAGTCATATAAATTTAAATTATAAAAATACATTCCAATCTTAAATAAAATCAGTATTCATAACATTTCTTTTTAAAAAAAAAAACTCTTTAACAATAAATAAACGAAAACTTTTTCTTTTTTCTCTAACAAAATTTTTTTAAAATCTATATAATTAATTTACGCTGAATAATAAATACCTTTGAATAGTTTTACATAGACATCAAAGTCCAAATAAATGCGCGCTGTATTACAGTCGCATGGAAAATTATACTCCGTAAATTAATCTTTATTTCGACGTCCATGTAACTAAGGATTATTAAACCAATAATTGTCATTTGGATATATGGCAATTATTATTCTTAATAAATTAATACTATTATTTATTCAAAGTATGTACTATTAGCAACCGCGTGTCTAACCTTAGCTACTTCCAAAACATATGGTTGTAAACGCTAAACATACACACATCCCAGGCATGTAATTGTACCTGTGTCGTCAGTGCCGTCTCACGCTAGAAAGTCTAACTAGCCGCGCTAAATTCAAAACAGAGTTATACTAAACTATATGACTTATTTGAACATTTAAATTTGCAAAGTAAGTTGGAATATATACCACTTAAATTGTCTGTATCAGTTCTAAAATTTACAGTATTATTTAAATAAATATGTATCATTTCACTGATATTACGTTTATAATTTACTTTTTCTCTGTCTAAAATCTTTACGTTATTAAATTCAAAATTATGACCAGTCTCAAGGTGATGAAGACAAAGAGCAGTCTTCTCTTTCAAACTATCAGCCTTTCTGCAACTATAGTCATGTTGGTAAATTCTACTCCCTAAATATTGTCGTGTCTGTCCAACATAGACTTTATTACACGAACACGGGATCTTATAAACGACATTAGAATTTTTTAATAACTTATCTCTATCTTTCAGTTTAGTGTATACTTCAGCTACTGTTTGAATGTTATAAAAAGCCGGTTGCCAGTCAGTCCCACGGAAGCATGAACTTATTGATGGAGCCAAACCTTTCAAAAAGACGAATCTGAACCGATTTTCGTCATCTTTCTTTCTTTTCACAGTATTATTATCACCTGTCTGCTTGTCATTCTGCAGATTCCATTCTTGATTACCATAATAGTGGTGCAACCGCTTAAATTTCTCTATACATTGGTCGACGAAAAGTCTTGGGTAATCATTCTTTTTTAATACATCTCTTATTTTAGTCATATTCTTCTCCCGAAAGGATTCATGACTCAAGTTCATGGCTCTAAATAATAAACCCAAAACAACACTCGCTTTTTGTGTGGTCGGATGATGTGACCGGAAATTCAGCAGTCTTCCTGATGAAGTAGGTTTCTGGTACCAGTCCGTGATTAACTTTCCTTCTGGAAGTCTCCAAACCAACGTATCCAAAAATGCGATTTTACAATTTTCTTCCACCTCCAGAGTGAATTGGATATTCGGGTGGAAACTGTTGAAATATTCCAGCAAACTGTTAGTCTCCTTTTCTGGTACTGCTGCCAGGGTGTCATCAACATATAAGTATATGAATGGGACCTCAAACGGTAAGATCTTTAATATGTTTTTCAGTACATAATACATGACTAGATTGGCTAAAGTAGGGCTGGCTGGATTGCCCATACTTGTCCCATCTAGCTGTAAATAGAAATTTCCTTCATAGCTAAAATAGCTAGTATCAAAACATATATTAATAAGTCCAATCAACGCCTCCATAGGCATCTTGATGTACTGACTGAACTCTTCCCATTCATCCCTCACAATTTCCAACACTAAGTCTTTTGGTATCATCGTAAACAACGACACCACATCAAGCGACACCAATATATATCCCTCGGGTAACACCACCTCTTGGATCTTCTCCACAAACTCTTTAGAGTTCTTTATACTATATGGTAAAGTCTCAATTAACGGCGACAATATACTATGTACGTACGATGCTAAACTATAACAGGGAGTGTTGATACAGCTGACCACAGGCCTTAATTTACACCCCGATTTGTGGACCTTACGCAGTCCATAAATCTTTGGTGGAACAGCGTTGTGCGTCTTAATATTTTTACCAGTTGTCTCATCCATCACTTTGTCACAAATCAATCCACTGATAAATTTATTAATTTTCTCCTGGTAGCACGACGTTGGATCCTTTTCTATCTTCATGTACATTTATCAGTGGATTGATTTGTGACAAAGTGATGGATGAGACAACTGGTAAAAATATTAAGACGCACAACGCTGTTCCACCAAAGATTTATGGACTGCGTAAGGTCCACAAATCGGGGTGTAAATTAAGGCCTGTGGTCAGCTGTATCAACACTCCCTGTTATAGTTTAGCATCGTACGTACATAGTATATTGTCGCCGTTAATTGAGACTTTACCATATAGTATAAAGAACTCTAAAGAGTTTGTGGAGAAGATCCAAGAGGTGGTGTTACCCGAGGGATATATATTGGTGTCGCTTGATGTGGTGTCGTTGTTTACGATGATACCAAAAGACTTAGTGTTGGAAATTGTGAGGGATGAATGGGAAGAGTTCAGTCAGTACATCAAGATGCCTATGGAGGCGTTGATTGGACTTATTAATATATGTTTTGATACTAGCTATTTTAGCTATGAAGGAAATTTCTATTTACAGCTAGATGGGACAAGTATGGGCAATCCAGCCAGCCCTACTTTAGCCAATCTAGTCATGTATTATGTACTGAAAAACATATTAAAGATCTTACCGTTTGAGGTCCCATTCATATACTTATATGTTGATGACACCCTGGCAGCAGTACCAGAAAAGGAGACTAACAGTTTGCTGGAATATTTCAACAGTTTCCACCCGAATATCCAATTCACTCTGGAGGTGGAAGAAAATTGTAAAATCGCATTTTTGGATACGTTGGTTTGGAGACTTCCAGAAGGAAAGTTAATCACGGACTGGTACCAGAAACCTACTTCATCAGGAAGACTGCTGAATTTCCGGTCACATCATCCGACCACACAAAAAGCGAGTGTTGTTTTGGGTTTATTATTTAGAGCCATGAACTTGAGTCATGAATCCTTTCGGGAGAAGAATATGACTAAAATAAGAGATGTATTAAAAAAGAATGATTACCCAAGACTTTTCGTCGACCAATGTATAGAGAAATTTAAGCGGTTGCACCACTATTATGGTAATCAAGAATGGAATCTGCAGAATGACAAGCAGACAGGTGATAATAATACTGTGAAAAGAAAGAAAGATGACGAAAATCGGTTCAGATTCGTCTTTTTGAAAGGTTTGGCTCCATCAATAAGTTCATGCTTCCGTGGGACTGACTGGCAACCGGCTTTTTATAACATTCAAACAGTAGCTGAAGTATACACTAAACTGAAAGATAGAGATAAGTTATTAAAAAATTCTAATGTCGTTTATAAGATCCCGTGTTCGTGTAATAAAGTCTATGTTGGACAGACACGACAATATTTAGGGAGTAGAATTTACCAACATGACTATAGTTGCAGAAAGGCTGATAGTTTGAAAGAGAAGACTGCTCTTTGTCTTCATCACCTTGAGACTGGTCATAATTTTGAATTTAATAACGTAAAGATTTTAGACAGAGAAAAAGTAAATTATAAACGTAATATCAGTGAAATGATACATATTTATTTAAATAATACTGTAAATTTTAGAACTGATACAGACAATTTAAGTGGTATATATTCCAACTTACTTTGCAAATTTAAATGTTCAAATAAGTCATATAGTTTAGTATAACTCTGTTTTGAATTTAGCGCGGCTAGTTAGACTTTCTAGCGTGAGACGGCACTGACGACACAGGTACAATTACATGCCTGGGATGTGTGTATGTTTAGCGTTTACAACCATATGTTTTGGAAGTAGCTAAGGTTAGACACGCGGTTGCTAATAGTACATACTTTGAATAAATAATAGTATTAATTTATTAAGAATAATAATTGCCATATATCCAAATGACAATTATTGGTTTAATAATCCTTAGTTACATGGACGTCGAAATAAAGATTAATTTACGGAGTATAATTTTCCATGCGACTGTAATACAGCGCGCATTTATTTGGACTTTGATGTCTATGTAAAACTATTCAAAGGTATTTATTATTCAGCGTAAATTAATTATATAGATTTTAAAAAAATTTTGTTAGAGAAAAAAGAAAAAGTTTTCGTTTATTTATTGTTAAAGAGTTTTTTTTTTTAAAAAGAAATGTTATGAATACTGATTTTATTTAAGATTGGAATGTATTTTTATAATTTAAATTTATATGACTGTATTATTATTTTGTAAAAACTAAATAATTTAATTTTTTATAATTGTTTATATAATTGACATGGGAATTATGGTTGTTATTGGTTTACAGAAGCCTGATGAAGTTGAGATTGTCAACGAAACGTAGCGGAATTTGATATAATTTAGACATCAAATAAATTGAAGATCTTGAATAACCTGAGCATTTGTTTATTTATATATATATATGTACACATGACATAAACATCTAATTATAGAATTATTTAAATTTGAATACGGCGCTACTGAAGACGCCATCTTTGTGATGGCGTTAGTGTCGTATATTTTTGAATTTTAAATCCCAGATTCCTTTGTTTTTTAGTATATAATTCTGTTTTCAAAGTGATCACTGTGCCCAAACTAATTAAATTTAATTATTCATCTTTAATTAAAATATTAAATGCACAGTATTGCATTTACTGATTTTATTAGTGACAGTGTTTAATTCAGTGTGGAATGATGAAGTTCAATCAACAAAAAACGATGGACGCATTATTAACAATTATAACTAGTGTTGATGAAGTTGTCGAAAATCCAACCCAAGACAAGATTCTTTTTCTTAAGCTCTGTAACTATTTAGGGTTAAGAAAGAAGAAAGACATTGAAACTTTGAGAACTAATTTATTTTTTTATTGGGAAAAAAATCGAAACGGTCTTGTTGATAAATTTAGAAAACTGTTAAATAAAAAATTCTCTGCTACTATTTCAATAAAAACTCCCAAGGAGACTGATGAGCTTGAGGAGATTACGAAGATGCTCTCGACAACTTCAGTGTCTTCTGTTGCTACAGCATCTTGTGCAGATAATGATGCATCGAAAAGTTATGAAAAAAAAATATTCCATTATGAACTGATACATAAAACGAAAGTTTGTTCATCAGAACTCATCAGGGATTGTCATGTATCATCGGAGTTGCTCCACAATTTTCTACGAGATAAATTACCTCAAGAATGCAGAATCAATTGTATCCTGATATTTAATGGCATCAAGATTGACAAGTATAATCGATTTAGAGACTATGCTTCGTGTAAACAACCTAATTGTAATGTAAGGTTTAAATTCAATGGGCACACCAATAATTTGAAAACACATCTTTTTATTTATTCCACCAACGATCTCCCAAACCATACAAAAGCCTTTGTGTATACACTCAGTAAAACCCGCCGTCAAGCCATAAAAAAACGTTTAAGATTTGCTAAACCTGACACTATTCATCGAGAATTAGTTGACAAGATGGATGTCGATCTTGCTCGAACTGATAAGAATTTTCAGTTTACTCATTCTTTAGAAGTTCTCCAGAAATCTCGTTCTGAGATTATCTGTGAGAATACTCGTCATCGAGATGATTGTGCAGACATAACTTTACGATTATCTGAAACAAATTTCAACCACCCATATATTCGGCAGTTTACAACACCGTTTGTTATTTATTTGGGGATCTCCGACCAAATAGAAATGTTAAAACAACATCCCGATTTGATCCTTTATTTCGATTCCACCGGATCTGTCGTACGGAAGCCGTTTGAAGGGTCAAAAAGGGTAAATTACTACGCAGGGGTTGTAAATATTGAGCACCGAATATACCCAGTACTAGAAATGATTACAAATAATCAAACTGCTGAAAATGTTGGCAAATTTCTAGCTCATTTTAAAGCTTCATGCTGTTCAAGTAAATTAAAGTGGCCACCGTTTAAAGCAGTCGTCACTGATTGGTGCTGGGCTGAAGTAAATGCAGTAATGGCTGACTGGAATAATTTGTCTGTAAAAGAGTATTTAAACCTGACCTATGACTCAATTATTTCCAGAAAACCATTAGATGACTGCATCATACCACTTTACTTTTGCTATCCTCATGTAATGAAGATGGTTTCGAGAGCTTTGCAGAAAAAAAAAGTTGACAAGTCTTTAGTCAGTTTCTGTTTGGAGTTGATGGCTGTCCTAGTCCATTGTAGCGACTATCAAACTCTAAAGAAGACATTTGAGCATGTATTCATCATAATAATATTTCCAAGGAAAAATGAAGAGTTCCTTGAAGCAATGAACCAGCTATTGAAAGTGCAAAACCACCAAAGAAAAAATTCTGACCAAGGTGACAATGATTCTGATGATTTCAACGATTCTGAGGATTTCAACGATTCTGAGGATTTCAATGATTCTGACGCAGAATTGACATCGAAACCAGAGGACAGCATAAAGAACACAAGATCTAGTCCTTATTATCATGATATTTTACAAATTAAAATGCGAGTTGATGTGGCTGCTAAACGGTGTACTAAAAATTTTGCCAAAAATACTAGCCAATGCTTGGAATTCGCCAATTATTTAATACAAGAAATGATATCAGATGTTCCTTTTTGGTCAATAATCATAAACTCTGATAAAAAACATTTATGTCACAGTACTGCGGAAAATCATTTTAAGCAAGTGAAAGCCGAAAAAGAACTGGGCTTAAAAGTTGGATTTTTTATTGATAATCGTTATTTGGCCATAACATCTGTGTATAAAGAGTTATATTTATCCAAGCCTTCGATTTATACGCGAAAACGATCTTGCCCGATCATAAATGAGCCTGATAATTTATTATCAATGGAAGGCTGGAAAGACTGTAAAAAACAAAAAACAATTAGATCAAATTATCATCAGAAATCCAAAAAACTGCAGAGCGTTTGTAATTTTGAGAATAAGAGGACGACACTGATTTTTAATGATAATTCTACGATTGGAAATCGAGATTATTATTATTATTTTAATGATAGTAGGAGAGATTACTTTGTTGCATATATAAAAAGTGTTAACGATGATTCTTACATTTATCTAAGCGGTGAAGATTACAAGACTCTTTATAATCAAGAGTGGTTATCGAATTTCATCATCGATTATTATTGTAATTTGTTAATATTCGAGTCGTCTGAACGAAAAATTGGATATACTTCATGTGAGATGAGTCTCATTATATTACTCAACAATTGTGAAAATGTTGATAACACTTTTTACCTTAATTTAAAAAAAATTTGGAATACTAAGAACAAAATTTTTTTTCCCGTTAATATAAATCAGTCACATTGGGTCCTCTTTTATGTCAACGTAGAACGCGGCTTTATTTATTACTTAAATCCAGGAAACTCAAATGATGATTGTACGCTTTACCTAAAAAATTTTGTCAATTGTTATAAAATTGTTTTTCCCAAAAAGAAAATTAATTGGACTATAAAAAAAATAGAGTATCCATGCCAGCAAGATAGTTATAATTGTGGGATATTTGTGCTTCATTATATAAAAGAAATTGTCAACGGTAATTCAAGTAAAATTAGTAATATGAATCCTGATGAATTAAGAGAACAGTTTAAAAAAGATTGTATAACAAAATCGTTAGATGTATTAAATCAATGTTTGGTGTGTGGTCAAGGGGAGAACTAAAGAGAGCCAAACTGGGTTTTATGTGATCTTTGTCATAAATGGGCACATTACGGCTGTTTGCATTATTTGAATAAATCATTGAAAGAAATTAAGGATGAAAAATTTAAATATTACTGCGATCTATGTGATAATTGGTTAAAAAGTAAATAAACAGTAAAATAAAATAATTAAATTATTGTATATAATCCACACGATTAGTTTATAAATTTTGTTATAAATAATAAAATAGATATTGTTACAAAATTTGAACGTTTAAACCAATAATTATTTAATTATTTATTCTTACGTACTAATTAAATTGTTAAAATTAACAAATGGTATTTAAAAATGATCCTAAAGTTAGCAGACATTTAAAAATGTTTAAATTTTTGTTTTTCAACGAATCAATTGTAAAAAAATAAAATAAAAATATGCACATGAACAAAATTTTAAAAAGTACAGGTGCAACTTTTTCGAATATTTTTTTTTTCATGGTTCATCGTCTAAAAAAAGATCCAAATATTATTAGACGTCTGCTAACTTCAGTATCATATTTAAAAGTCGTAAATAATAAATTAAAATATTATTTAATGCTTTCATTATCAAAAACAATTGATGAAATGATAGAAAACATGTTCTGTTTGATAAAAATAAAGGTAATAATAATTTATTTTTAAACAACTTTCGTGATTTAATAGTTTTTATCGTATTTTGGAGTAATTTTCTTATAAATCTCAACATATCGACGGTTCTATTGAAAAAAAACTTATAATAAAAACATGCACATGTAGATTTTATCGGAAGAAAAAAGTGCCTTCTTTCATTTAAAAAAAAAAATTATTTTCAAAATGTATATCCGCATCCGAAAATTAAAAAAAAATTAATTTTTTAAATATCTTTGAAAAAAATCGAAAAACCAAAAAAAAAAAAAAGGCACATTTAAATTTTTCGAAAATTTACAATTCCCTTTTTTTATTTTCTCAAAAAAGTTATTTATCAAGTAGCTATGGCATGCCAAAGTTTCTAAAGTGAAAATGAAAAAAAAAAAAAAATAGGCACAATTAAATACTAAAAAAATAGTCACAACTACCAGTTTTTGGAGTATTGAGATAATTAACAACTCCAGGAGAGTATTCCAAAAATTATTTTTTAACATAACAAATCGATAGTTAATAAAAAAAAATAATTAAAAACTATGCACTTTTAAATTTTTTAAAACCATACATCATCCTGCATTCAAATTTCTGGTAACTTTATTTTTCCCTATGATATCCCTAGCTAAACTTTATTTTTGTCGGATGTCTGCTACTTTCAGGGTCATAATTATAATAAATATTCTTACAAAAATGGAATGATAAAAATACACAAGAGAAAATAACAAAAAATTTATTTCAAAAAACACTAAATAGTTTTGCTCAGAGACGACAAATAAATGTATATAAAATTTATTATTATGTTATTTTAATGAAATTAATTGAAAATTAATAATTTTATTTTAATTTATATTTTATGACAGGAAGATGAAACTCTAGGTATCGGTAAAATTACAAAATAAGCAAACTAGGTTATAAATAATAAAATGAGTTTTATATTTTTTTAAGAACTAGCCAAACATAAATTTCATGCTCAATAGAAAAATAATATCATGAACTTACCCAGTAATGACGCTATTACAATTTATTTTAATATTTGCACTTGTTTTTAATTAAAATTTGTTATCATGTACTCGTTTGTATTTTTACATTTTTTAAATAATGACAGATGTAACGGCTAAAAAAAATGGCGATAATGCCGGAAAGATTCGGAGCTACCCGAACTCAGCCGAACCGTATTAAATTTTTACGCCTTACTTTACTCGCGTGATGAGAAAAAGTCTCATGGCTTTTTAAAATAAATATTTTTAAAGTATTTCTTCAGCTCGAAATAATTTTTAAAATCCATAATCATAAAAAGCATTAAATTTCATGAAGATAGAAAAAATTTCACTAGGTCATTCCATTTGAAATTACTTAGAAAAAAATATTTGAAGTCAAGTGTGAGAAAAAAAACTCATAGCGCGGGTGCTCAAGGGTTAATTCTAATATTACTATCGCGAGTATATCGCCGGTAACATATAGTATTTTCAATAGACTTAATTTCATTTATAATCACTAACTAATAAACAATAAAAAATATACTTTGCAAATTAATTGCCGGAAATGAATATAAGGTTTACCGAATGTATATATGATATGCTAATATTGTAAGTGAATTGCCTAAATTGATACTGAATAATTAATATAGAAAACGTCTATACGCAAGTTGATCCAGAATCGAAGTGATTGACCGATAATTTAGGGCGTAGGACTAGCCTTGGGACTGTCCCCACTTCATCCTTACGGACATGCGTCGACGTGATAATTAGTCATGTTACCACTGCACTATGACTTGTGTAGTTTCAGACGGCAACGAGACGGGGAAAAATGGGAACCGCAAGGCTGAGGACGAAGATGACAATTCACATTGTCTCAATAGTTATAAATAGTTATATAAGGCCATTTTCCATATATAATTACATATATTTTTTTTTCCCCGGGAGAGAAATGCGCGTGCATTTTTTCTAAATGTACACAAATATATTTTGTATACAACGTAGCGAAAGTAGGGGAACACATTCCTGTCGAAATGAGGGGAATCATAGCGAGGGGAATTATAGAGAGGGAGCACTGTAATATCAATTTGCAGTCTGTAGAACTTTTGCTTGAAAACACTTGATAATTTGCATTCCCCAGTAAACACATTGACGTAAATTTGACGTCAGAGTGACGTTACGCTATGCCGTCATTCACGTAAGATGTAAGTCATGAATGAGTCAGGTTTTACTCATTATTTCGCACCTTTTGACGTAAGATTATGATGTAAAACTAATAACGTATACATGACGTAAATGTGATGTCTTCGTGAAATTCTATGACATCAATATGACAGATGGGTGATGTCAAAATTATCGACCCAGAAAAATTATTTTTAAAGAAGAAAAAAAAAAAAAAAAAAAAAAATGAAATACCGAATTTTTGATTGATTATTATCGCGCGAACGCATTACAAATTCAGAAACAAAATTTGATAAAAGTAAATGATGAAAAAATCCTGGGCGTCTGCTGGGTTCGAACACGGCTCCTCTTGACTGGTAGTCCTGAACGTTGCTCACTGGTCCACACCACTAAAGTTCGTCTTGTGCTTATTTGATGTATTTAGAGTGAAATGCCGGTATAGACAGAGTTCATAAGTTTTCGTGATGGATTTTTACAAAATTTAAAAAAACTCCATGAACTTAAATGAAATTTTATAAAAACAATATTTGTCGGCCTCGATGATAATTATAAAAAATTATATAAAATTTTATTAAGTTTCTTTAAATTTTTTAATTTTTTGTTGTGATGTG
The DNA here is from genome assembly GCF_029852145.1 of Microplitis mediator. NCBI lineage: Eukaryota > Metazoa > Arthropoda > Insecta > Hymenoptera > Braconidae > Microplitis > Microplitis mediator. The sequence goes on from NC_079971.1 coordinate 9,758,975, forward strand.
AAATTTAAAAAATCTTATATAAAATTTCGCGAAACATTTAATAATTCCACAAAATCGTATGAAATTTTATCGATTGAAAAATTGCAATACTATACTTTATAATCTTAATATCAAAAGAGTTCAAACTGTCCTTACATTTTCTTTGTCATCCTCAATGATATTTTCGGTATATCATTTTAAAAAAATAAAGTTAATTTTTTTATGCTCACGCTAATGTTTTAATCTAAAACGTCTGAATAATCTATTACCGAGTTTATTGATTACTTTGGCCCCAAAAATGTTCGACGTTTAGTTGTTATTTTTACACATTTACACATTTTTGAAAATTCATTCTATGATGGTTTTATTTTAATAAATAGATGATAAAAAACTATGACTCGGAAATTACATCAGCATTCGTAAAATACTGACTTGTCAATGATGTTAAGATATGATTTAAAAGTGACATCCATATTACGTATAAGTATGACTTTGCTACTGACATAAGTGTATGATTTTAAAATTACGTCATTATGATATACGATAAAGACTTTATTACTACGTGACAATGTGATGTAGATTTTATGTCAAGCGTACGTAATACATAACTCATAACTATGACGTCATACAATAGTCATGCTCACATCAATATGATGTCAATTTTTTACACCATATTAAAGTCATGTAGAGCGTCAGATTGGCATCAAATTTACATAAGATGCCGTGACATTTCTATGACCTACGAATGACGTCAAAATAAGGTCATGTGTTCACTGGGTCATTACGCCTCCGCAAACCCAAACAAGAGTGGATTTCATAAAAAACATTTACATCATTGATTTTCTCGTATTTTAGGTGATGTTCATTTCAAATTCCCAGTCTGTGGTCTTTTTGTTAAAAAACATGAATATTTTCAATTTTCATGCCTGATATATTTAGATAGGAAAGCATAAAATTTTGTTCTTTTCAACATCCCCCTAAAACCACCATAAAACTATTAGTGCTTACCCTTATGATTGAATGGCCGTAAAATTCGTTGTAAGTGAGCGTCTACGTCACGAAAGAAACATTTATGCCAAATTTTAAGTCAATAGAATTATAGTTTCGAAGATCTTGGTTGCTATGTTAATGGTTGGCATAGTAACGGTTGTTATGACAACGGTTGCTGCGTCATCTGTTAAAAGCCATTCAGAGAAGCGCGTTTAGTAGATAGCCGATGAGAAGAGAGGATTCGATAAATTGTTGAAAACTCCGTTATGAATAGGAGTTTCATAAAATCCGTTTTTTATGAGTGGCTATGTTGAAATGGGAATATGTATCCCAATTTGCGAGTTAACGAGCCCTATAGTTTCAGAGGTCTCTTGATGAGTGAGTGAGTCATTGACTCAATGTTATTTCGCTTATATATATATATATATATATTAGGGTGGGCCGAAAATTCGCTTTTTTTTAATTTTCATTATTAATATCAAACATATTTTTCTTTGAAGAAGAAAAAAATTTTTCGAAAAACAAAAAAAATTTTAGGTCGATATCTTAGGCTCGCCAAATCCCGTTAAAGTTAGAAGTTGTTTAAAAATTTTTTTTCCAACTTATTTTGATCGGACATTTAATTCTCTGCATAAAAGGTCCTATAATAAAATTACCTAAAGTTGATAGTTACTGAGATAATTGCAATTTTGTTCTAAAAAATATTATTTTTCAAGATATTATCACTTTTTCAGGGTAAAATATGAATTTTATCATATAAATATCATGGAAAATTAAATTTCTTACAAAATTGGTCTTCTGGTAAAAACTTGAAATTTATAGTTATTTATAGTTATTCAGAAACTGACAGTTTTATGTTTAGATAGTCACATTTCTCGTTATTTGGTGGTTTTCACCAAGAATTGCTATTATCTTTGTAACTATCAACTTTGAATAAATTATTAATAGGTCTGTTTTGTAGAAAATTGAATTTCCTACGAAATTTTTATGATAAAATTTATTTTTTACCCTGAAAAATTAATAATATCTTGAAAAATTTCATTTTTTAGGGCAAAATTGCAATTATCTGAGTAACTATCAACTTTACGTAATTTTATTATAGGACCTTTTTTGTAGAAAATTAAATTTCCGATCAAACTGTGTTGAAAAAAAAAATTTTAAACAACTTCTAACTTTAGCGGGATTTGGCGAGCCTAAGATATCGACCTAAAATTTTTTTTGACTTCCAAAAAGTTTTTTTTTGTACAAGGAAAAATATTTTTGGTATTAATAATGAAAATTAAAAAAAAGCGGATTTTCGGCCCACCCTAATACATATATATATGTATGCCTATATATTGTAACGAATTTTTCACCAATAAACAAATGTCGAAATTGTCGGCTCAGGGTGGCGGATCGGGGAAAAGTCAGGCACTTAAGATTACGAAGAATAATTGATCAGAAGTAAACAAAATAATTAGTCGTATATTAAATAAACAAAATCATTGATCGGTATCACACACAAATAATCGGTTTACAAAGATATAAATTGCCGTTGTTGGCTTGGCTCGATATAAACAAAAAAAAATTGTTCGTAGAAATCGTACTTGATCAAAACACAGTCAGTTGACAAAATAAAAAAAAGTCAGTTACTTTATTGTCCGGAGACAAACATACAGCGTAAGTATTAACGAAATACTTGACGAGTGACGTCAGAGTATTCTTACACGGTGAGCTGACAAGACTGCTGTTGCGAATGAGACACGGACAATACGTAATTCTCGGAATCGCTTGATTGAAATAAAATAAGATAATATAGAAATAATATTTTATTCAGTGACGCGTTAAAATTGCACTATCATAAAATTATCACCCGTAATTAATTATTTAATTAATAATTATTACGTGAACGCGTCTCGCTTGTTCAATAATAAAGTCACTCGTACGATTTGTTTAGATTTACGCTGATGCTTCGGCTTGTTCACAGTGGTCGGTTTACTATTCACTCGTAATTGTTCTAAATAGTCGTTATTGGGAATTGTTCGATTTGGTCGAAGTCGAATGGTTCTTTTGGTCAGGTCGAATTGTTCAAATACCAAAAACGCGGCCGTTCCGTACGGAGTCTATCCCGGATCTCTCGTTTCAATCCAAGCGTTGGATCGATACTCGATCGAAGTTGAAATTTTTGCTCATAGGTGTCACCAGAATTGGCTCACCGAATAATGATTCATTACATTTTACAAAAGGCCATTTGGCAGCCGAAATGGAAGGTAGATTTTCCAATTAATCTATAGAAAAAGTGGTCCAAAAAAAACTTTTTTTTTTTTTTTTTCAAGGGCTATTATCTCAAAAGCTTTTATTAAGTATAAAAAAAATTCCCTCTAAAGCGCAACTTGATATCTTGATTTTTCAAAAAGCTCAAGACATTTATATTTTCCCATTTAAATAACACGTAAAATAATTTTTTCTACGTTTTCATTCGGTAAAACTACGAAAAAAATTTTTCTCTGAATTTTCCATCAATTATTCGTGTAGAAAATTTAATTCTCTACAAAAAAGTATTGAATTAGTTTTTTCGTTATCCTAACGAATAAAAAGTTATTGAGCTTTAAATGTTCGCAATAAAAGAAAATTTAATCAGATATGAAGAAAATTAAATTCAGTATCCATCCGCAAGTACTAGCTTTAGTTAAAAAATATAATGAATTTGGAACAGAAGATAAAGAACAGACCACCAAAGATTGAGCGGGAACGAAAAAGCTGACGCAGCTGCAAAAAAAGCTCTAACTGATGGTACCCAAATCAATGACCTACTAGCCACAACCAATGAATTTAAAAACGCTGTTAGGAGCATCATTTGGGCTAAATGGAACATCATGTGGAGAAACTCCAAATCTTTACTGCATCATGTAAGAAATAACGTATGGGAAGAACCTCCATCATCCAACAACCGTCCAAATCAAGTAATTTTCACACGGTTAAGAATTGGTCACACTAATATGACACACAACCATCTCATGACACGAGCACCCGCCAATAAATGCCCAAAATGTGAATCAACACTAACAATCAAACATCTTTTAGTCGAATGTCCAAACACCACAGACAGGATCATCAAGCTACCAACGGAAATTACTGAATGTTTAAATGACAAAAACAACCTAATTACAGTTTTAAACCTATTAAGAAAACTAAAATTGCTCAACAAGATCTAACTCTTAAATTGTGTAAAATGTAACTCATGTATATTACTGAAGTCGCTCATGACCTTTGATGTTTATGCGACTTTGAAATAAATAAAAAAAAAAAAAAAAAAAAAGATCAGAAACAATATCTGTTACAAATAGTTGCTAATCATAGGAAAAAATATCCAAATTGTAATAAGAAAAATTATTCATAATTATCTAAACGATTATTAACCTATTCAATTATTATAAACAGTTTAGAGTTTGATTAATTTCGAAATAAAAACATGCAGTCACCAAAAAAATTTTCAAAATGTTGAAAACTATTTCAAATCTATAAAAATTAAATAAATTATCTAGTAATGGTGTCAATTCCATTAAAGAGTTGCTCTCAAACTATCTTCCTTCAAATTTACTTAGTAACGAGTACCTAAAGTTCAATAACTTTTTAACCGTTAGGATTACGAAAAAACTATTTTCATACTTTTTTGTAGAGAATTAAATTTCCTACAAGAATAATTGATGAATAATACAGACAAAAACTTTTTTCGTAGTTTTACCGGATGAAAACGTAAAAAAAAAATTTTTGCGTGTTATTTAAATGGGAAAATAAAAATGTATTGAGCTTCTTGAAGAATTGAGATATCAAGCTGCGCTTTGGAGGGAATTGTTATACCTTAGAGGAGCTTTTGGTATGATAGCCAAAAAACTTTTTTTTTTTTGACCACTCTAGTGTATAGTCATGATATGAAATTAGGCTCATTTTCTTAGAGCGATGGTAAAAAAAGACAACGACTATTTTCGGTAGAAAACTTCTGATAGTTGATTTGACTAAACATTATATGGGTAATGTAACAAACTAACCTTCACGTGAACAAAGTATAGAAAATTTAATTAGTATGAAATTATAATTGTAATCACTATTACGATGGCAAGACCAGTTATAATTAGAGGATGTACAGGTACGATTGAAACATCATAAATAATAAAAGAAATACTTTTAAAATATAAAATAGCAATTAAATTTACAGGTTATTTTGTTTACGATAAGATACAACTGACAAAATCGTATTATAATGGTAAATGCATAAGTTATGTGGAATGAACACCATATTTTCAACATTTTTTGATTCCATTAGAATTTTTAAGGCTATCAAATTATTGGAAGAAATGGTCAAAACATAAAGTTTAAGGTCAAATATTAAAGCTTACTAAACAAGCTTTGAGATACTTTTTACTTATATTGTCTATCAGTTTTAGTTTTCATGTTATATGAACTTCAACAGTATATAAAAACTGATTTTTTCGAAACATCGTGAAAATTTCAAACAGCCATTACTTCAAAACTAATCGACCAATTTAGCTCATCGTTGAATTGGATCAAGATAATCGCCTATAGAATAAGTGTAGAAAATTTCATTAAGATCCGATAAGAACTGTGGGTGCTATCGTAATGACAAGACCAGTAATAATCATTGGCCGTACAGGTGCGTTTGAAACATCATAAGTAATAAAAAACATACTTTTAAAATATAAAACAGCTGTAAAATTTACAGTTTAATTTGGTCACATTAAAATACCACTGACGAAATTGGACTATAATGAGAAATGCATAAATTATATGGAATGAAAACCATAATTTCAACATTTATTGATTCCATTAAAACATTGAAGGCTATCAAATTATTGGAAACAATGGTTAAAATATAAAGTTCAAGGTCATAAATTAAAGCTTATTAGTCCAGCTTTCAGATACTTTCTACGGGAATTATCTATGAATTTTAGTTTTAAAGTTATTTGGACTTTAAAAGTGATAAAAAACTGATTTTTTTGATAAATCGTTAAAATTTTAAACAGCCATAACTTCTAAACTAATCGACCGATTCAGCCCATCTTCGAACTTAACCGTGGTAATGATACATAGAATAAGTGTACAAAATTTCATCAGGATCCGATAAGAATTGTAGGCGTAATCGTGATGACAAAATTGGTTATATTACATATATATATTCGGGCTATCTATATTTTTCTCAATTTATCTATAAATTGTCTTATTGAGAAGGTTATTCGCATGTTCGCATGTTTAGGTTTCCATTATATTTAAATGGTGTATTACCGTACGATGGACGGTGTGGCTCAATAAGTTATAGATCAAATTGAACGGAATATAGTATAGTGCCGGATAGCTCAACTGGTAAAGCACTCGGCGCGATACCGAATTGGTCTGGGTTCGATTCCCAGTTCGGGCTATCTATATTTTTCTCAATTTATCTATAAATTGTCTTATTGAAAAGATTATTTGCATGTTTAGGTTTTCACTATATATATATATATATACATACATTAGACCGGTTCTAAAAAATCGACTATTTTTTTTTTTTCAAAACCTGCAGTGAAATATCTTCCTAGTCATAAAAAAAAAGCCTGTGGACACGGGAGCTCTCAATATCAGTTTTGAAAGGTCGCTCATCGTAAATTTCTATTTTACGTTTAAATAACATGGAAAAAAGAACTTTTTTAGTTTGGAATTTTTCACCTCGGCAATGGCTTATTATACGAATAAGCCCAGCAAATATTTTTGTAGGGAATTTAACGCTCTACAAAAAAAGTCTCTTATCATTTTTCGACTAATCTATCTGTTCAAAAGTTATTGGAGCTCGAAGTCAAGTCAGAGTAAATTTAGATGTCTTTTTACTTTTCCGGCAAAATTATCAGACCTATTACAAAATATCATTTTAAAATATTTTCATTTTAACGTCATGCTCATAAAAAAAATAGTCTTCTGATCGATTTTAAGAGCTTGACATTAAAATAAAAATAACTAGAAAACAATGCGGAATTCGAAAAAACTTTACTGGAAATAACTTCTAGGGAATAAAATTGTCTACAAAAAAGGTTCAATGATATTTAGTAATAGGTCTGATAATTTCGCCGGAAAAGTAAAAAAATCTTAAAATTTAATATGAATTCGACTTCAACCTCAAATAACTTTTGAACAAATAGATTTCTCAAAAAATGATAAGAATCTTTTTTTGTAGAGCATTCAATTCCCTTCAAAATTATGCCTGCCAATTATTCCTATGACGCATCGTTAGCTACTTATAAAAATCAGAAGACGTACAAAAAATTTGTTCGTTTTTTGAATCACCCTAATATATATACATATATTAGGGTGCTTCGTTTCCGGCGAAAGTATTTTTTTCGTTGTTCATCAATCAAAATATTATTCCTTATGCTAAAACAAAAATTCTTGACAGTTTGGACTCTTAATTTCAATCCTAAGTACTTTCCATTTGATTCCACAGATTTCCCATTTAAAATACACGTAAATTAAATTACTTTTTTTTTAACTTTCTAATACTCAGCTGCGTTTTATGATATCGACGCGGTTTTTGTCGCAAATTGTATGGCATTTGGTGTTCTTCAAAAGTGCCCATAGTTATTTAGCTGTAATTCCAGCTGTTTCCCTTGCGTCCGTTGCGGAAGTCATTTTTCCTATGAAATTGACCTTTATTGGCTTGCAGAACGTAAACCAATGAAAGTACACTAAAAATGCTAATGGGAATTTTATAGGAAATTTTATTCCCTTTAAAAAAAGTCTTATGAGTCAAGTCAATAAAGTCCATAGTTTCCGAGTTATAGTAATTTTAATAATTTGAAAAAAATAATATAAAAGAAAAATTATAATTGATGTTTTATTTTATATATATATATATATATATATGTAATAGAACCGAGTTTGAGAACACGATTGCGCCTAGAATCCTTATCGGATCCTAATTAAATTTTTTACACTTATTCCATGGGCGATTACCACGGTTAAGTTCGAAGATGGACTAAATCTTTCGATTAGTTTTGAAGATATGGCTGTTTCAAATTCCCACGATTTTTAAAAAAAAAAAAATTTTATCCACTTTCAAGTTCATATAACTTTAAAACTAAAACTCATCGATAATTTCCGTAAAAAGTATTTGAAAGCTTGTCTCATGAGCTTTATATATGACCTTAAACTTGATGTTTTGACCATTTCTTCAAATAATTTGATAGCCTTGAAAATTTTAATGGAATCAAAAAATATTGAAAATATGGTTTTTATTCAACATCATTTATGCATTTGCCATTATAATCAAATTTCGTCAGTTGTGTTTTATTGTGCACAAAACAACCTGTAAATTTCACAGCTATTTTATATTTTAAAAGTATTTCTTTTATTACTTATGATGTATCAAATGTACCTTTACGACGTATGATTATAACTGGTCTTGTCATTACGATAGCACCTACAGTTCTTATCGGATCTTAATGAAATGTTCCACACTTATTCTATACACGGAAAAAAAAAATAGTAGTGGCTACTCTCTGGGATAGTACTGAGTACTTTCTGTAAAAAAAAAATTTTAGACAGTACTGTATGCTATCTAGACTGTATCCACTACTCTCTGGAAAGTACTGAGTACTATCCCGGACAGTAGTGGATATAGTCTAGACAGTAGTGGATACAGTCTAGATAGCATACAGTACTGTCTAAAATTTTTTTTTTACAGAAAGTACTCAGTACTATCCCAGAGAGTAGCCACTACTATTTTTTTTTCCGTGTAGGCGATTACCTTGATCAAGTTCAAAGATGGGCTGAATCGTTCAAATAGTTGTGAAGTTATGGCTGTTTGAAATTTCCACGAGTTTTCGAAAAAGTCAGTTTTTATTCACTGTTGAAGTTCATATAACATTAAAACTAAAACTGATAGATAATTCCAGTAAAAAGTATTTGAAAGCTTGTCTAGTAAGCTCTAATTAAAGACCTTAAACTTAATGTCCCGACTAGAATTTCTTCCTGATTTGCCTGAAGTACCATAACCTTCGGATACGGAACCTTATCAGGTTAATGTAAGGTTTGCCTTATTAGGGCAAACCTGACAAGTTCCTTGTCAGGACCTCATCAAGATATCCTTATTCAAAAAAAAGTTATTTGCCATCAGGTCAACCTGACGAGTTCCTGATCAGGACCTCATCAGGATATCCCTATTCAAATAAGAAGTTATTTGTCAACAGGTCAACCTGACAAGTTCCTGATCAGGAAATCATCAGGATATCCTTATTCAAAAAAAAGTTATTTGCCATCAGGTCAACCTGACAAGTTCTTGATCAGGAAATCATCAGGATATCCCTATTCAAATAAGAAGTTATTTGTCATCAGGTCAACCTGACAAGTTCTTGATCAGGAAATCATCAGGATATCCTTATTCAAAAAAAAGTTATTTGCCATCAGGTCAACCTGACAAGTTCCTGATCAGGAAATCATCAGGATATCCCTATTCAAAAAACAGTTATTTGCCATCTGGTCAACCCGACGAGTTCCTGATCAGGATCTCGTCAGGATATTCTTATTCAAAAAAAAGTTATTTGCGATCGGGTCAACCTGACGAGTTCCTGATCAGGACCTTATCTGGATATCCTTATTCAAAAAAAAGCTATCCTATCCCTTTAAATATTTCATTCACAGGCTAAAAATTAAACAAAGTACCAAAGAATATTGTATAAAAATCACGTCAATCATGGTAGCACAAATTTTTTACTTCTTCATCAGTTATTCTTTGACATCATAATGAATATGATATACACACTTTCAAGATCAGATGTGTATGTCAGCCTAGTGGATAGCATCGAGGACTTTGAATCGAAAGGACGCAGGTTCGAGCCCAGCAGTTATCAGGATTTCTTCATCAATAAAAAATATGTTTACTTCCTCTAATTAATGCTTTCAATACAATAGATAACATTCTCGATCGAATTAAAATTCTCTTATTTTTTTTTTGCAATGTAATATTTTTTTTTAAATAATTACTAATAAGGTAATCCTGATAAGGATTTGATGAGGATATCCTGGTAAGGACCTGATAAGGCAATCCTGATAAGGGTGTGATGAGGATATCCTGGTAAGGTCCTGATAAGGCAATCCCGATAAGGACCTCATGGGTCTTAAGCGTTACATCCATATCAGGATCCTCGTCAGGATACCCTGATCGGGACCTTATTTGAAATAAGGTTAACCCGATAAGGACCTCGTCAGGCCCTTATGAAAAATTCTAGTCGGGGTTTTGACCATTTCTTCCAATAATTTGATAGCCTTAAAAATTTTAATGGAATCAAAAAATGTTGAAAATATGGTTTTCATTTCACATAACTTATGCATTTGCCATTATAATACAATTTTGTCAGTTGTATTATAGTGTGAACAAAATAACCTGTAAATTTCACTGCTATTTTATATTTTAAAAGTATTTTTTTATTATTTATGCTGTTTCAATCGTACCTGTACGTCCTATAATTATAACTGATCTTGCCATCGTAATAGTAATTACAATTATGATCTCATACTAATTAAAATTTCTATACTTTGTTTACGTGAAGGTTAGTTTAGTACATTACCTATATAATGTTTTGTCAAATCAACTATCTGAAGTTCTCTATCGAAAATAGTCGTTGTCGTTTTTTACTATTACTCTTAGAAAACGAGCCTAATTTCATATCATGACTATACACTAACATGTATCACAAGATATGTATGTATGAAACTTTTTATATAGATTAATTGGAAAATCTACCTTCCATTTCGGCTGCCGAATGGCCTTTTTTTGATGTTGAATAGGTTATTAATTAATGTCGCAACTTTTGTCGGATATTATTGATTTCATTTCAAAGTTCAAATTTTTCATTCAGAATCCTGCATAGACAAATACAGATATGAATCTGCTTAAAGCAAATAAATGAACCCACCATAGGGAATATTAGTTATTCAAACAAATAAAAATCGAACGATTGAAAAGAATTGTATTGTTGAATAAAAATTATAAATCCGAAACACGAATAATTTTGACTTGGATACCCTAAACGGAGAAAATAAACTATCGTCGATAAAATAATTATTTGCGCAGATAAAACATAAAAAAAATGGTGTGGTTTTGGCAATTTCAGATTTATGAGTTACGCTCACAACGACTCCTAGATGAAACGACTTCATAACTCCTATAACGGTCACAAAAAAGAATATTTCGCATCCCGGAAGAACTTTATTCATACAGATTATCTCACACGTCAATATATGTGAGATAATGTTTGGCAAGATGTGTAGGCCAATATAAGAGTCAATGTGTGGGATAATATGTTAGTCAATGTGTGGGTCATTGAGACGGATAATGTGTGGCTGGTTGTGTGGAAAAACGTGTGATTGGATGTGTGGAACAGTGTGTGGCTAGATGTGTGGGACAATGTATGGTCGAATGTGTGGGTCTATGGGTGGGACAATATGTGAGATAATGTGTGGCTGGATGTGTGCGTCAATATGTGGGATGATATGTGGCTGGATGTGTGGGACGAAATGTGGGATAGTGTGGGGCTAGATGTGTGGGTCATAGTGTGGAATAATGTGTGGGTCAATATTCGGAGAAATGTAAAAGACCTTGTGTAGTTGGATATGCAGGTCAACGTGAGAGAAAATCTGTGTAAAGAATGTTTATTCGGTACGTGAAGTATTTTTTCTGTGAAGAGTGTGCGAGTAACGAAGACGTTTTATCTTGGGGTCGGTGTAATGGTGACTCGTTAATTTCAAAATGCTATGTGCATTTTTATACACTGGTCACAGAAATTAAGGAATAGAAAAAAAATCCGAAATTTTTAGGTGATTTTCAACATGCTGTAACTCGGTGAAAAATGGTCGTATAAGAAAATTAAAAAAAGCAAATTGTAGCCTCAAGTTTCTAGTTTTCAGATCTGGACCTTAAAATTTTTGATCATGCACGGTTCCGGAGTAATCATAAGAAAACCAACGAAAAAAAAATTTTCAAAATTTTTGCTGGTCTTTCAATACCTCTATGGGCAACAATAAATTTTTTTGAATAATCCGACTGTCTGACTTTTCTAGGAAATTTTATGCCCTTTAATTTGGCGGCCTGAAAAAGTCTACGACGATTTGGCGCCGAGTTATCATTGATCAAAGCAAAAAAGTTCATTTTGGCTTTGATAATCAATAACTCCGGATGTATTGGTCGTACAGAGAATGGAAGCAGGGTTTTGAAAACTGAAAAACATTCTCTATAAGGCAAAATTAGTGGCATTTGATAGAAAAATTTTTTTTAAAGCGATATTGTTTAGTAATAAACAGGTCAAAATTCACAAATTTAAGGATATTCGGAAATCTTGCCATAACTTTGGATATAACGGATGAACAAAGGATATCTTCGTCTTTTTTTCAACCTCGAAGTGTCCTGAAAAAACCCTGAAAATTTCGAATCGCTGCGATTTTTCTTTCTTAGTGCCCCGAAGCTTTAAATTTATCGATTTTGTCAAAAATCACCACAATTGGTAGTTTCTCGGTTGTTGTTCATTTTTTCGATTTGAAAATGTTTTTTTTTACCGATAATCTTCATTTCTTCGATCAAAAAGATCGATTATCGAAAAAAATTGAAAAAAAAAAAGTTTTGAAAAAAATTTTATTTTTTTTCAAAATTTTTTTATTCAAAAATTTTTTTCTTTCAAAATTTTTTTTTTTGTTGCATCTGCAATGTTTTATCTTTGTCGAAAAAAATTTCTAAAATTTTTTTTTACCGCTGTAACTGCATCTGCTTTAAATGTCAACTAAACAAACAGACGCTTTGGGTTACTCTAATGCCGGCGGTAAAAAAAATTTTAGGAATTCTTTTCGACAATGATAAATCATTGCAGATGCAACAAAAAAAAAATTTTGAAAGAAAAAAATTTTTGAAAAAAAATAAAATTTTTTTCAAAACTTTTTTTTTTTTCAATTTTTTTCGATAATCGATCTTTTTGATCGAAGAAATGAAGATTATCGGTAAAAAAAAACATTTTCAAATCGAAAAAATGAACAACAACCGAGAAACTACCAATTGTGGTGATTTTTGACAAAATCGATAAATTTAAAGCTTCGGGGCACTAAGAAAGAAAAATCGCAGCGATTCGAAATTTTCAGGGTTTTTTCAGGACACTTCGAGGTTGAAAAAAAGACGAAGATATCCTTTGTTCATCCGTTATATCCAAAGTTATGGCAAGATTTCCGAATATCCTTAAATTTGTGAATTTTGACCTGTTTATTACTAAACAATATCGCTTTAAAAAAAATTTTTCTATCAAATGCCACTAATTTTGCCTTATAGAGAATGTTTTTCAGTTTTCAAAACCCTGCTTCCATTCTCTGTACGACCAATACATCCGGAGTTATTGATTATCAAAGCCAAAATGAACTTTTTTGCTTTGATCAATGATAACTCGGCGCCAAATCGTCGTAGACTTTTTCAGGCCGCCAAATTAAAGGGCATAAAATTTCCTAGAAAAGTCAGACAGTCGGATTATTCAAAAAAATTTATTGTTGCCCATAGAGGTATTGAAAGACCAGCAAAAATTTTGAAAATTTTTTTTTCGTTGGTTTTCTTATGATTACTCCGGAACCGTGCATGATCAAAAATTTTAAGGTCCAGATCTGAAAACTAGAAACTTGAGGCTACAATTTGCTTTTTTTAATTTTCTTATACGACCATTTTTCACCGAGTTACAGCATGTTGAAAATCACCTAAAAATTTCGGATTTTTTTTCTATTCCTTAATTTCTGTGACCAGTGTATTTCATCTGCTAAAATGATTATTCTATCGACAATCGTTTTTTCTTTCTAAGTTGAGAATATCTGAGTTAAAGTTATTCACGTCTCGGATTTATTATTTCGATTCAACTATATATAGTTCTCTTCAATGGTTTGATTTTAATTTATTTGAATAACTAATATTTCTATGGCGGGTTCATTTATTTGCTTTAAGCATGTTGATGTCTTTGTTCTTCTATGCGGTATTCTGATTAAAAGTTTGGGATCATGAAATTAGCTTCTTAATCATTGAAATCACGGCTTTCGAATTTTTTAATATTTTGCATGTCGAGAGTTTGTATTTCTTAATGTAAGCGATATTTATTTTTGAAACAAGATGTATTAGTTTTTTGTAGCAATATTGCATTTTTTCGTATGAAAAAAATAAACCTTTTCCGAACAATTACTATTCTTTTAACGTGAGTATTTTCGTATGCTTTAACCAAGAAAACAAAGGTTGCTTAAACCAAGAGAAACAATTCCATGGGAGAAAATATTGATATGGTGGAGAGAAACGTCACCAGTGCTAGGCAGCAGCAGCGGGAGTAATTCAGTGCTCATCACGGGATCGCGCCCAACCACTTATGGTGTCCCTGGTAAGGAATATATTTCAGAACTGATATATTCTAAGTTTGAAAACAATCTTGTTTAAATATACCTCTGTCATTTGACTGAGTCACAATTACCTTTTTCGATTGTACTATAGTATATCCTATAGTACACCGTGACATTAATATTTAATATTAATGGTTACTTGAATAATTTTTCTCGAACTAAACAAACAAAAAGTACACTTCAGACAAAAAGAAAGAGTCGACACGTCAACCTTTCGATTTGAATGGTTACGGTGGCAATCGAAAGAGCTCACTATTCATCTACTTTCCTGTAAATTTTCATCAACCGGTCAAATAATTATTCGTGCTACAATGTTTCTTGCGTTTCAGATATATAGCTTCCTAACTTTTGTGATGAATTATTTGATTTTGAATTTAAAGTTGTTAAAAAGAGTTTAAATTGGCGACCGGCCTTAAAAGCCGTAATTCACGTTAATTTTTCCTGCTATTTTATTTAAATTAGTTGTTATTATTGTGGTAACAAATTCCTTTAACTGTGTGGCCCATAGAGGTAGGACTCGTGGTGGCTGTGGTTAGATACCACGCGCGATGAGGACTTTTGATTACATCTCCGGTTAATGTTCACCTTAGTCGTCACTTCATTATATTTTTTGGCTAAGAGTGTCGTCTGGGTCGGAAGATGGGGATGATCTCGCAGCGCGTGTATGCCGGGAACAAAAGGGCGCGGGAACAGCTTCCGGTAAAACGGAGGTGGACTTCGGTCCTGAAACATTAATTAATTGAATTAACTAATTAATTTCTCGAGTGGGCCTTATCTCGCCATGATTTGTCTTGAAAAATCATGGCGCCCGAAAAAGGTCGTAGATGAGAAATCACTTAGTGATGGATGAGGGCAAGTGTGTATAATGACATGTCTGAAATCTTTGTGATTATAAGTGGTTGAAATCCTTTTTAAGGTATTGAGATAAAGTTGCGTCTCGCTACTAATCTATGCAACTTGTCGACCGATACAGGAAATTGGTACCACGGGGGACCTTTCCAAGCCCACTTCGACCAGAGTGTCTTTATTTCCTGAGATGGTAGTAGTGTTTGGTCCAAGAAAGGTATGGGCTTGTGGTGGTTGTGTTTAGATACCACACGCAATGAGGAATTTTGATTATACCTCTGGTTAATGTTCGCCTTAGTCATTACTCGATTATATTTTCCGGCTGAGTGTCGTCTGGGGTGGAGGTAGGGATCGCCCCGCAACGAGTGTATGCTTGGAAGGGCGTGGAAACAGCCTCCGGTAAAACGGAGGCGGACTTCGGTCCCATTACATTAATTAATTAACTAATTAATTATGTTCGTCTACCGATAAATTATGTACCCAGATATAATTTTTCAATAAATTTTTTCTCTTTTTTTTTTTTGATAAAAAGTGTTTAAAGTAGACAATGGCATCCAAACATAAATGTGGTGTATGTTCGGAGTATATGAAAAAAAAAATTCTTTAAGTCTATGGTGTATTGAATGTGAGAATGATTCATGCGATGTGCACAGATCTATTCTCAAGGGATTTTAACGAAATCGTCATCGATGTGTAAAAGCATGGACTCAAGTGGAAGTGCGACCGATGCATAAGTGAGGTTAGGGTCATTGTTTTCGTCGGCATGCTTGGGTCGGACGATGACGACCGCATGTTGGATAAGATCGAGCAATCGTTTAGAAGATACTCCATCCCATTGAAGGTCAAGGTCGTAAAGAGTCTTTCTAGCATAAAATCCGAACTTTATAAAATTTCTGAGCAGAGTAAGGTTGTAGGTAATTAATTAAAACAACTCGAACAAAGGATTATCACCGTGGAAAATAACCTAAAGTCATTTGGCAGTGATCTGCCCACAAATCTTGATAACATAATTTCGTAGTTCAATGACAGAAGAAGACGAGAATCTAAAGTCATTGCCCTTAATGTTTCCAAGTCCACGAATCCCGTCAGTGCTGAATGTTTGGTTGATGATCGTGCTAAACCGGAAGAGTTATTACCGCTGGAGCTATCTTGCTTACTTTCAAATTTAAAAGTCCGAAGATTTGGTCAACCTGAAACTAGTAAAACGAGTCCTCTGTTGGTCAATATTTCTTCGGTCTCTGAGGCTAGAACGTTACTTAAAGCTAAACCTAATGATGACTAATATCTTGCTCAAATCTGACCTCACTCCTGCATAACAGAATCATTTCAAAGCCCTACGTGCCGAACTCAAGACGTTACGTAAAATAGGTGGTGAAGTTATTGATAAATTATACGTAATTTTTAGGAAAGATAGAGATGCAACAACAAGTGAATTTTTATGACGAGGAGGCGTATTCAATGCAGTTAGGCGAAACATTACAGTTAAACCTATAATTTTCACTAATAGCTGCATTGAACAAGTGATTGTCAAAATTAAATGTGCCCATAGTGACATTATAATAGGGTGTATCTATTCAACTCCAGACTTACCACTCGACGCTTATGCTGATTATATTGCTACGATAACCTTCTAAAAAGGAAAACATCCCAACTGCAAAATTTTTTTAGGAAACTGACTCTTACAGCGGTTTGCAAGGAAGTCAAATATTTCATTTTGTCCAATTTATCGACAAAAGATCTATGAAATTGAAATTTTAAATGAATATTATTGATGGAGGATAGTTTGATTAAAAGATCTGAAACATTTAAATGTGAAATGAATTTTAGCTACAGTATAAGGAAACTAATATAAAATTTTTTTATAGAAAATTTACTTAAGACAGTTTGCAAGGGTACATAGAATTAAAATTCCTCCGTTTCTGAACCAAGAGACCTATAGACTTTGAATTCGGAGCAAATATTCGCTTTGCGAAGAGAAAATAAATGGCGTAAATTTGTTTCAGAAAGCTTTTATGGAGGTTTGCGGGGGTGTAAAAAATTAAAATTTTCACGACTTCGATCTTAAAGACCTACAGGCTTAAAAATCGAAACATTTATTATTATAATTACTAAAGTAAAAATGGTGTATTTTTAAACTTACTGTTATGACGTTAGCTGGGGTATTGAAAATTAGCTCTATACTGCGTTCTAACCTCTCAAAACTTATTTTTACATTACAAGGTGCTGGAGAATAAGAACATTTACATATGTTCAAACGGTTAGTGCTAAGATATTAATATGAATAATAAAATATACATTTATTTTATATAACTAAACCCCTAAATAATAACAATAATAATAATAATAATAGGAGGCAACGAACCAATTCCGTGCTGGCTTGTAGAAAGGTCAACCGTGTTCATTCCCAAGGAAGGTGACTTGTTTGACCCGAATAACTACAGGCCTATCACCTGTTTGAATGCGTTTTATAAGATTTTTACTAAAATCTTAAATGATTGCATTCTGGAGAAGATAGAACCTGTGTGACAGCAGATACACGAACAACGTGGCAGCAAAAGAGGCCTGTCAAGTTGCAAAGAGAATCTGTTAGTGGATCGTTGTGTCATTCAAGACGCAATCCGCTATCAACGTAACCTGTCAATGGCCTGAATTGACTCCAGCAAGGCATTTGACTCAACATCTCATGAGCTTATCCTCTTTTTGCTCAAATGCTTTGGGGTCAATCACGATACAGTGGGATGCATTCAGCGTACGATGCAGCTTTGGCGAACACGGTTCCACATTTCATGTGGCAACGACAAGCGTGCAACCGAAGTTGTACAGTACAAAAGAAGAGTCTTTCAGGGAGATTCTCTGAGCCCTCTGCTGTTTTGCATCTCACTGCTGCCAATATCTGTTGCGCTACACCGTACCCGTGGATACTGAGTGGGCCCACCAACTGATTGGAAGTATTCGCGATCACCCACTTACGCTACATGGATGATCTAAAGGTATATTTCCTGATGAGGAACACCTTCAGACAGCCTTGAACATTGTGGGACAATATACACGGGATGTCGGCATGACTATTGGGCTGGACATATGCGCGGTCGTTAATCTGGTGAAGGGTCAGTGCTCTGATTTGCGCGAAGATATCGAGTTAGTAGATGGGAGCGTCATTGATCATCTTGATGCCGGAGAGTCGTAGAAATATGTAGGGATTGACGGAAGTCCTATGCAGGACGTATCTAAAATCACAACGACTCTCTGCAGTGAGTATGTGCGGAGATTCCGAAAAATCTGGTCCTCAAAGCTTTCCGGCAAGAACAAAGTCGCCGCAACAAACATGCTTGCTGTTCCGGTTCTACCCTACTTTTTCGGTGTCCTTAAATGGACCCGAAAAGAGCTTAGAGACTTCGATATCATGACGCGTAAAGTCATGAACATCAATCTGAGCATGCACCCTAAATCTTTAGTCACCAGATTATACCTCTCCCGGCACATCGGTGGAAGAGGTCTACAGAGTTTGGAGTGTCTACGTGATCGTTTGATTTTGGGTTTAACATACTGAATTGTCAATTTCACTGCAGACGAAGATGACTTCCTTATGCAAGTTGTTCATCGTCATGAGAATGGGCATAAGAGAGCGTTCTTATCCACTTATCCAAAAAATAAACGGAACAAGAAAATTTGATAAATTTTTAGTGATTTTTGGAAGGCTGTATTTTCGTAAAAAATAATTGTATCGAAAAAACAAAAAAAGCAAATTGAAGCTTAAAATCTCTAGTTTGAAGATCTTCCACTAAAATAATTTTCTGAGCTACGGTTTTTGTGAAATCATAAGAAATCGGTCGAGACAAAATTTTTATAAATTTTTTAGTTTTGTTTTTTAGGTCTACGGGGCCGGGAAAATTATTTTCGAAAAAACCAATTCACGGCTTGTTTAGGAAATTTATTCAGCTACAATTTGCTGTTTTTTGATTTTCTGTATGACGATTTGCTGTTGAGATATCAGCCTTCAAATGAAAAAGGATCCTTTTGTCTTTGATTATCGATATTTCAGCAACTAATGGTCGCACAGTAATTTAAAGGGCAGTTTGAAAAACTTGAAAAAATCCCGTTCAAGTTTCATTTTCGATTTAAAAAAAAAAAATTTTTTTCATCTTGTTACGTTTTGAATAATTCCCAATATTAATTTTTAATTATTTAATAATTATTTGTATCGTCTATAAACAATGGTCACTGATCCTAGTCATAGCACCACTGTTACGTTTTGAGAATTACCCCAAACTAATTAAAAATAAAAATAATTTTTAATTATTAAATTTAATTCAGGTTTGGCCTCATTGGAGTATCGATAGACCCCCGGTGGGCCCTGGTCGTCGATTATTTTATTGTAATTATTTATTTATTTAATTCTCGTGATTTAAAATGTATTTTCCGACCCGGTCTCCATTTTATTTATTATAGCAGCAGGTGAATGGATAGGTCATAGTGTAGGTGAAAATATTGGGGTGCCAATTGGCACCCCAAAATAAGTTTGAATTAATTTACGATAAATTGTAATTTATTAATTACATGGAGAACAGAGGTTCGAGCTCTATGAGC
The DNA here is from genome assembly GCF_029852145.1 of Microplitis mediator. Lineage (NCBI taxonomy): Eukaryota > Metazoa > Arthropoda > Insecta > Hymenoptera > Braconidae > Microplitis > Microplitis mediator. The sequence continues at coordinate 9,778,802 of NC_079971.1, forward strand.
TCTTTCGAAGGACTGACTATTTAGTCATTATAAAATTATAATAAAGTCAACAGAGTTGACAAAATGTTGACGCTGCATCTCAGGTTCTCTGTGAGAGAATCGTCGTGGCCCAGGTCTCATGCATCGTCATCTGTTTTGACTGCCCGCGAGCCACGGCGACTCTCTTATCGTAACCGATTTCCGTTACATTGCAAAAAATTAATTTATTAAAAATAATTAATTTAATTTAATCAATAAAATATTACGGGAACGTAACAATCTTCAATATCAATTTGAAAAACCCACAAAAATGGCCATTTTCTGGTTTTTTAGTCAACTCATAGCTCCTTTGCAAATATTGATGAAAAAGTTAATGTTACCAGGTGATTTCACAGCTTGACGTACCCCCAAAAACCCTGAAAATTTTTAGATTGATTCATTCAACCGTTTGTCCGGACCGATTGCTCAAAGTTTTACAAAACAATTAAAGGAACGAGTTTTGTTACTTAATTTGTGTAATCATTACCAAAATGAAAAAATTGATTTTTTTTTGGATTTTCTTTCATTTTTGCGTTAGTTATTCAGTAAATTTGAGGTAAAGAAAAAAAAAAAAATTTTCCGAAAAACGAGATAAAACAAGAAAATTTTTATTTTTTTTGTATGTTCCCAGTGAACACATGACTTTATTTTGACGTCATACGTAGGTCATAGCAATGTCACGACATCTGATGTAAATTTGATGTCAATCTGACGTTCTACATGACTTTAATATGATGTAGAGCTTGTGACATCATATTGATGTAAGCATGACTCTTGTACGATGTCACAGTTATGACTCATGTATTACGTACGTTTGACATAGAATCTACATCACATTGTTATGTAGTAATAAAGTCATTATCCGTATATCATAATGACGTAATTTTAAAATCATACATTTATGTCAGTAGCAAAGTCACGGTTATACGTAATGTGGATGTCACTCTTAAATCATATCTTTACATCAGTGACAAGTCAGTATTTTACGCAATGCTGATGTAATGTCCGAGTCATAGTTTTTTATCATCTATTTATTGAAATAAAACAATCATAGAATGAATTTTCAAACATGTGTAAATGTGTAAAAATAACAATGACACGTCGAACATTTTTTGGGTCAAAGTAATCGATAAACTCGATAATAGATCATTCAGACGTTTTAGATTAAAACATTAGCGTGAGCATAAAAAAATTAACTTTATTTTTTTAAATGATATATCGAAAATATCATTTAGGATGACAAAGAAAATGTAACGACAGTTTGAACTCTTTTGCTATTATGATTTTAAAGTTTAGTATCACAATTTTTTAATCGATTGAATTTCATACGATTTTGTGAAATTATTTAATGTTTCGCAAAATTTTATATAAGATTTTTTAAATTTCACATCACAACGAAAAATTAAAAAATTTTATGAAACTTAATGAAATTTTATACAATTATCATCAAGGTCGACAAATATTGCTTCTATAAAATTTCATATAAGTTCATGGAGTTTTTTAAATTTTGTGAAAATCCATCACGAAAACTTATTAACTCTGTCTTTTCCGGCATTTCACTCTAAATACATCAATTAAGCACGAGATTTGAACTCTCGTGATGTGGACCAGTGAGCAACGTTCAGGACTACCAGCCAAGAGGAGCCGTGTTCGAACCCAGCAGACGCCCAGGATTTTTTCATCATTTAACGTTATCTAATCTTGTTTCAGAATTCACAATGCGTTCGCGCGGTAATAATCAAATCAAAAATTCGGTATTTCATTTTATTTTTTTCTTTTTCAAAATTTTTTTTCCGAATTGATAATTTTGACATCACCCATATGTCATATTGACATCATAGAAGGTCACACAGACATCACATTTACATCATGCATACGTCATTAGTTTCACATCATAATCTTACGTAAAAAAGTGGGAAATAATGAGTCACACCTGACTCATTCGTGACTTATATCTTACGTAAATGATGACATAGCGTAACGTCACTCTGACGTCAAATTTACGTCAATGTGTTTACTGGGTTTTACTCGGGGGTTTTTTTTTCTCTTGAGATTTTAAGCTTCAATTTGCTTTTTTTATTTTTTCGATACGATTAATTGTCTCGAAAATACAGCCTTCCAAAAATCACTAAAAAATTTATAAAATTTTCTTGTTCCTTTAATTTTTTAGATAAGTGTATAGGGCAGCAATGTACGCAGAAAAATCCCTCGGTCTCGGAAGAGTAATCCCTCTTAGTAAACTACCTAAGGAGGAATTTAAGAGGTTCATCAGGAACGCTGAGCCGCAAAAAGTGTTTAGTACACTCATGGACAAGTCTATGCATAGCGTGTTCGTTAAACACGTGCGTGATCATGGCTTGTCTACCCAGTTTTCCTTCCTTAAGTCAGCTGGCCTGATGTCCGAGACCGAAGGGTATATTTTTGCCTGCCAAGATGGTGTGATCAACTCTCTCGAATACCGTGCTAAAGTGCTCTAGATGCAGCGACCCGACACACTATGTTGGGTGTGTAAGCAACATCCTGAGACGCTTCTGCATCTCTCATCAGCATGTCCTGTGCTGGCAAGAGGTGCATACATTCAGCGTCACAATGCTGCTCTGCGAGTACTTTATTATCATCTTAGACATATGCTAGGTATCGATAAAACACCAGTGCTACCTTATCTGCCAGGAAATATTTCGTAAGTTCATCAGCTGAGTATAACGTCAAGTTTAAAGAAGATCACAAACACCAGATATATCAGAATCTTCTGTTTGAAATTGGCAAACTTTACCCAGGCTCCCATGTCAAACTTGTCGTACTCATTGTTGGCGTCCTAGAAGGGATGAAACAGTCTTTTGTGCCTGCACTAGCTCGAATACTAGCTTGTTCGTCGCAAATTGAGTTTCTGGCATCGCGGATACAGAAAGCTGTTATTTTTGGATTGCTCTGTCTTCTAAGGCAACAAAACTTGGCCTGCTGCGCATGCTTACCATCTTGTTGATGAAGCGTCGCAGCAGTAACGAATTGGTGCTCAGGTGTGGCCCTCGTAAAGTTGGACTATCGGGGATAACCCCCTGAGCATTAAAAACGAACATAAATAATAACATTAAATTTGTTACCTACATATAAGATTAATTTGAAATAAAACTTCATTATAGCATTCAGTAAATATAAGCTAAAGAAGTTTTACTTCTCCCTCGTGTACACACTTACTAATACAAGTACCGATTTCTTTCCAGTATTCACGGAAATGCTTGCATATATTAATTTTAAATGTAACACTCACAAGATTTCAATTGATAGTGGCTTTCATAAAAATTTAGCTTATTGAGTTCATGTACGGCATGACCATACTTATATGACAATGAAAATATTCTTTCCACTCTATCTTAATCATATCATATAATGTAAAGCTAATAACAAAAATAAAAAATTTTTAGCAATTGAGCTCAGAAAGGCAAGATTGGTCAAGCGTAATTTATGTATATCAAACGTTATTTTTGCTTCATATAATCAAAAACAGAGGTCTAATAATATCTTTGACTTCTAAAAACTCCTCGTAAAAAGTACTAATTTTAAACCTGCCCACAAGGCTAGTTTATTTTTAAAATTCATCTATTACATTGACAAAATCCTACACGATCCATGCTCTCCAAATATCTAAATTTTTTATAGAAATAACATCTTAAGACGTTCAAATATATTAAGTAGTGATTAAGGTAATTTGGTAGCCGCATTCCGAAGTCAAAACAATGTCAAAATTGTTTTTTTTCTTTGACTAATCATTCAATAAAGTTCATAATAATTTAAGATAATTAGTAACTATATTTCATAAGCTATAATTAATACGTAGAAAATAAAATAATTTTTTTTTTTTTCAAGTTACATAAATTATTTTGACTGCAAGTAGACAGTACCAATAGTTGTTATTTAATGAAAGTTGGTACTTCTGTTTACACTAGCCTCTTTGCTAGTTTAATGTGCATCACGTGTATGTGTAGTAAATATAACCTTATAATCCCGGTTAATTTTTGACAGTTCATAATAATACAATAAATGTAACAGACGCTCACAATTTAAAAAAAAATTATTTATAAATGTAAATAATGTACTAATCTTCGCATCTAATAATTTTTTAATTTATAAAAAACCTTAATTATTTTTTATGTATTCTCTTTAGTTTGTATTTGTTACCAGTCCAGTATTTAACGAATATCATATAAATATATGTTCATTCTTTGAATGTAAATAATAATTTAAATTTTGCGCGTACAGCAGAACCGCCATTTTTTCCCTAGTATAAATAAGAGGGACGCAGAATAGGTTACAAAACAAAGACAGAAATCTTTCTGTCACACAAAAAAAATTAATTAAAAAAAAAACCATGTGGTGAATTGTTTCGAAATTCGGTAGGTAGATATTTTGGTATCAGGCGTTTTGAGCACCTGATAAAATATCCCCGACAAAATTTCTCCGGACAAATATCCCCATGAAAAGAAAGCAAAAATAGTGAAAAAAGCCAAAAAAACTGACACAAAACTGGGGATATTTTGTCCAGAGATATTTTGTCGGGGATATTATGTCGGGGGTATTTTGTCAGGTGCTCAAAACGCATGGAACCAGATATTTTAGATATTATATCATAGATTGAATAGTTTTTTTGCCTAGGTTAACTGTGCCATTTTTTTACAAATTATCAACTTTCTGTTGAGTTGAATAAAGACAGCCATAAGAGCCCATGTATTTTCACGAAAGTCTAATGAATTATATTTTTTAAACGGTGTGGTAAAAAATTCTGGTTTTTTGTTTTCAAGTGCTAAAAAATATAATCTTTGAAATTATTATAATTAAAGTAAGGGTTAACTGTTGGAGGTTTGACTACCAAATTACCTTATTGTATATCAAAGCCCCTTTGTATAGCAAAACAATTTCGAATATCAAAAAAACTCAACAATGCTTTTCAATTATGCAGGCTTTACAGTCCTGAGTCAAGAGATGATGTACATACTCAATCGATTCCAATGCTGCAACCCATTTATGAAACGTTATTTGATGATGAAGAGCAGTGTATAAATAAAACTTCGACTTCTAGTTTTTTTGAAACCGGAATACTTAAACAGAACCTGGTCGAAAGGTTGATTGAAATTCAATTCCAACTACAAGTTTTAGACCAACAAAGGAAAACTTGGTGGGTAAGAAGAACTTTATTGTATCCTTTTGCAATATTAGCTCTGTTTTTTTTGTCTACAACGACTGCATTACTGGCTTTCCAAAATACGTTGGAATTATTAATTGGAATTAAAGCACTGCCATTAATTACACGGGTTAGCTTTATTTACTATCATTATTATTAACGAATATTGAAATTCACTTTTACAGTTATAAAATTTCATTCCAGCAATTCACTCTTGGGATTAGTTCTTTATCAAAATTGGGACCAACAGGTGCAGTAGTAGAAGTAATTGTTATTCTTTACGTAGCAATTACGAGTACTGTTGGACTGTACGGATTACCAGGTGTGAAAAAAATTATGCCACAACCACAAGGCACTCCGCTTACACATCTTATCGCGAACTGTGTGCTCCTTCTTATTCACAGTTCAGCATTACCACTCCTTTCACGAATATTAGGTTTGTGTCATGAAGTATAAAATATTAAAAACATTTTAGAACCAATTATAGTAATGTAATTAAGAATCAAATGCTTCATTTTTATATTAGCTTTGGCAAGAAGTTTCAACCTGAGTTAGAGGTTTAAAAATCGCAGAAAATCTTGAAAAAGTTTTCTTTGAATTCGTGATGCGACAACTTTGAGTATCGATAAAATAAAATCTGGAAAATGGTTGACCTGTGAGCAAGCCCCACTGTATTAGAAGTCTTGATCCCTCGACAAAATACACCGAACAAAATATCCCCATCATAAAATTTTCCCGACTATAATTTTTTTTTGATATCGATTTTATATTATTCTTCAATTTTAAATATAGTTAATTGAGTTGTATGTTTTTTTATAAGATTTTATCTTATTTTGTAACTTGAATTTCGCTGCCCGGAAAAAATTATTTTGCCTAATTATACAAAATAATGTATTATTCTATATGAAGGTATATATGATTGTATATGAATGTATGTAAAAAAGAAAAATAGTGTAACAGAATCAAAGTCCACCACCGTTTGAATGGAAAGGCCGTATCCTTACCCTTTTGAATGTACATGCGCTGCGTAGCCCCTACTTCCTCTCAGGACGACAATCTTAATTGAAATATATAATCAATTGACTAAGGGTGGATGTCAACCCGAGGTACGATGAAAAGCCTCATTGTGCGTGGTATCTAACCATGGCCACCACGAGTCCATACCTCTGTATGTTGCACACTCCGGACATCTCAGGAGATAAAGAGACTCAGTCCGAAGAGGGCTGGGAGGTCCCCTGTGGCACTTGTTCTCTGTACTGTTGAACAGGTTGTTTCGAGATAAAATGGTCAGACGCAACCTCACTTCAACACCCTACAAAAGGTCCCCTCTATTTATAATCAGTTAGATTTCGGACATGCCATGAATACAAACTGGCCCTCACCCGTCATTAGGTGATTTTCTAATCTTCGAGCTTATTAGGAACCTTGATTTTGTGAAATAGATCAAAGTTGGTCTATACTCCCCATGAATTTATTAATTAATCAATTAATGTAACGAGACCGCAGTCTGCCTCTTTTTTACACAAGACCGTTTTCTCACCTTTTTAGGTGAACACGCCCTTTGTAATCCCTATCGTCTACCATAATATGATTATAGCGAAATATCAAGCATAGGGTCTTTATTGGCGTTACCCTAGGATCAATAATCAGATCAAAGATCCTTCAGTGTGAGTACCGAACCAGCCGTTCTTACGAGTTCAGACTCATTAAATCCAGGGCTGGCCAACAGCGTCAATCGTTTTTTGGATTTTTTGAGTGTGAAGACCAAAAAAACAAATTCCCGTTAAATTGTTTCTGAGCTTGAAGAGCTAGGAAATGTATTTACAATATTGTTTTTAAGCTCAATAAGTTTGAAAACTGTGGAAAGGTCCGGGGCTGGCCCGCAGACTCAACCGTTCTCCTGATTTTTTTTTTGAAATTTTTTCAAATTTCTCAGAACCGACTTTACGAATCGATTTTAGAATTGCATTATCTCTAGAATCCAACAACGCGCTTAGTGCATTAATCCGTTTCAGTGCATGAAAAAACGTAATGATTGCCGTAAGAACCAAACGAATTGATTGATTTGTTCGAAAGATATCGTTAGATAATCAAATAGTAAACAACGTTTTTTCGGAAATTTCTCAGATAGGACTTGATGAATCGATTTCAAAATCTATTCAGCTTTGGAACTAGATATATCGCACTGATTGCTGCAAGAACCTTCTCAATTGGTTAATTTTTTCAAGAGATATCTTTTACGAAATAATTTGAACAATAATAGTTCATCTCATTCCCCTGAATAGGACATAATATAATTGACCAATTGTTTTATTATTTTCACTAAATTTTCGTTGTTAATGGTCTCTTGCGATAAACGCGAAGTTCATAGTATTCTAAACGTTGAAAATATGATGGTTTTTTGAATGCCCTTACATATTTTCATATTTTGGCCTCATAATTTAAATCAAAATGTCTTCGTCTCTTCATTTCAATTACTTCAATTCACTTCTGCCCGAATCTATGTGTCTCGTTCATAATGATTGTAAATAAAAATTTTTGGCTAACTTGTTTCTTTTAATTGTTTTTGAATTTTTGAATCGTCGTAGTGAAGGCAAAACATTCCTTTTTTCGAGCTCGTCGAGATAAAAAACAGTGAGAAGTTGCGAAGCTGGTTTACAGGGTCAACCGTTTTCCAGATTTTTTCCAAATCCCTGGCGGTTTTGAATCACCCTGGAAACACCTGGGAGTGGAAACACGGTGGATCCAGGGTGGTTACACGGTGGGTTTGTGCCATTTTACCACGGTGGTTACACGGTATACTCACCCTGATTCCACGGTGGTTACACGGTGTACTCACCGAGATTCCACGGTGATTACGCGGAGTACGTGGAATCACAGTGGGTACACCGTGTAACCACCGTGGAATCAGGGTGGATACACCGTGTAACCACCGTGGAATCATGGTAATGAAATGAAAAAAACCTACCGTGTAACCACTGTGGATCCCCCGTGATTCCAGGGTGTTTCCAGGGTATTTCCAGGATGATTCAAAACCGCCAGGGATTGAATATTAATAACGCAAACTGCAGATTTTGGCTTTGTAACACTTTTGCGTAGTTAAAATTTACAAAAAGTTAATAAATTTATAATGTCTTGTTACGTACTGAAAATTTTTCCGTTTTAATTAAAATATTTATAATCATTGTTATTGTTTATCATGTCTAGGTTCGGCCTCATTATGGTGTCGATAAGCCCCCCGTCGGTTTTAGACGTCGAGTATTTTATAAATTATTAGTTTATTTAATTTTTGCCATTAAAAACTATTTTCGAATTTGATAACTACCTTTATCCTATTTTCCTAATATAGGAAATATACAGGTGAAATATTACGGGGCCAAATGACACCCCGAAATAAAGGGTTAATTAATTAAAATTTAATTGTGGATTTTATTTTATAATTAATGGAGTGTAAAAAGACAGACCAACAGATCGGATTCAGCAGAGTCCCAGTTTTCGCTGAGTCCTCAGATTGACTGCTTTTCGTTTAACACTGCCTAATTATATGTCAAAAAATTAATACAGTGTTGCACCTCAGGTTCCTTATGGAAACATCGAGGCAATCCAATTCTTATTTGCGTAGACGCTTTGTTTTGTCCACGCATAGACTGCGTCGACATTTTAAAATGTTTATCAGCGATATTTATGTTCAAACCGATTGAAATTTATAATTTAAAAAGAAAAATTAACTAAATTATATTTATTTAATTGAATAAATTTTACGGGAACGTAGCAGTGTCAATTACCAAATTTACATCTCACATAAAATTGTCGAGTCGGTCTTTATTCCATATAATTATACCAGGAGATTATATATAGCCACACATGCATTCTATTTTGTCTATACTTACTATTAATAAATTGAATTTTTATTGATATTCAATTGTATTCTAAAAATATATGAAATTTACTGTGTTATGTAACAAGTGTATTTAAAACCATTTTTATAATATTTTTTCAGGTATGACCAACTTTGATCTGTTAGGCGATTTTGGACATATCGAATGGCTTGGTAACTTCCGTTTACTATTATTGTACAACTTTATATTTGTGATCTCTGTAATTTCTTGTTTAACTTCTAAATTCACAACATCTGTAAGAAACGAATTGTACAATAAACTACGCAGCAGTTTTAGAGGAATATTCGGACGACAGTACAAAGAGAGTATTCGAATGCCATTCTCTGCTAAAAATAAGTAAGATAAATTCGTTGTAATCATGACAAATTTAATGACTATTGTAATTATTAGAAAAAAATACATTTACTTTCTTATGTTGGTGTGTTTATTTCCTATTGCAGTTTATCTATTTATATTTTTGTGCACATTCAATTAATCATTACAAAAGTGCTATTTATGATCTAAAACTATTATTTCTGATTGAGAAGCTTTATGGATCAAAATACAAAGATTTTTTTCAATTCCTACCAATTTGTACTCTTCCCTTTCTCCCTTTCATAATTACATTTCTCCTCATGACTATTTAATTATTTTTTTTTTTATTATGTTATGTCTACCTTACATTTTTTTGGATTACTATTATTATTATTATTATTAATTGTGAAATTTAACTTATAACGTTCACTACTATTTTCCACAACCCACGGCGGAGCGTGGTGCGTGCAAAACAGCCGTCACGGCCCACCGATAGTAAAACTGAAAATAAAAATAATAAACAAAACAAAATGTCCCTTGGAGATGCCCACAATCCCCACCGGGCACAGAGCTCTAAGGCTGGGCTAGAAATCCGAATTGGGCGCCAGTTCGTGTACCCCCACGAACAAAATATACTCAATAATAAACAAATAAATGAAAATGAAAAATGAAATAATAAAATCAGAGAGCAGTTTCAGATGTAGGAAAAGGATAGCAAGAAGAGATAGTATGCAGTAAATAAACAATAAAATTAAATAAATCCCAGGTTGGTAGCCATTTAACAACCCTATATATTTTAAATTATAATATTGTTTCAGCGGGTATTAACAAACAATAATGTGAATAATAATAATTCACTTCACAATAAATTCTCAACCACTGGTTAAATAACGCAAACAATAATTATAAAAATATTCGACTTGACATCACTCGCACGTGATATCAAATAAATATAAATAATTATAAATAATAATGTTGTGCACACAAATATAATTTAACCACAGATTATAATTAGATAATACGCATGAATTAATTTAATACTTTAAACAATTGTAACTACTTATCGCCAATAATACTGATCGCTGATAACAATCATAAATAGCTATAGTAAATAATGAATACTACAAATAGCATTTACGCAAACAATCACCCGTGTTCATAAATAACAATTAAATAATTGTAAAATAATCAACGCACAATAACAAGAAATGATCACAAATAATAATCACCAATGTAAACACTTAACGCAAAAATAAGTGATCACTGATAATAATACAAAATATTCAACTCAAAATAATACAGAATCACTGATGACAGATACCTGGAAATTATCTAACTCAAAATAATAAATACTGATCGCAAATAATAATTTACATACGGGTAGATATTTACCGCAAAATAATAAATAAACCAAATAATATTATCGCATTAAATCATAAACGTTCCCAGATAATAATTAATTAATTGTAAATATCCACCGCAACTAAAATAACACGTTCCCAATAATATTCAAAACTAGGATGAATAATAAATATAAATATTGTTAATTATCCACCGTCAAATCATATGAACAGTCACCAATAATTATTCAATCATAAAACAATACGTATCAACTTCCAAGTTTTGGATAAATTTCCGCTGGGACGACAAGTACGCCAGTATATATATGTTCCGTCGAAAACGGAAGTTTGAAAATAATTGTCATCATTATAATGTTTAAAAAATTAAATAATTAAACGAGTCCCCATCTAGCGGTGCTCAAATTCTTTTCGTCGCTAACTCGGGTCGCATCCCGAACGAGCGCGCCAAAACATAGCGTCGGTTTCGCTGTGCATCTTCGTTGCACTCACGCCTTCAGTGTATCTCTGTCACTCGGGTGTCTAATTTTTCCGTTCCGTCGAAGACGCAACCCGGCTTCGTTGCGTCTTTTCGTCAGTTGACCACAAGTCTTCATACTGTACGCACTTACTGTGAACATTCTGTCTAAAAAATTGCCAAGCTAATAAAAAATCAGTAATAATTGCTAATTAATTGATTATCAGATTCAATTTGAATCCATCGTTGACGGATAAGTATTTTGCAATAATATTTATTCATTACTTGAATTTATTTCGTTAATTTAGAACATAGCGCGTGGGTCTCACCCATTCAAATCTCGGATACTTAGTCGTGTTTCCATTAATTATTCAATAGAATTGAGTTTGAGATTTAATATTAATATTCGTATTAATATTAAATAATAATAACATCAAATAATATTGAATATTTGATAATTATTAACTTATATTAATTCCAGTCAAGTTACCGGGTTTATTCGTTTACATCTTGAATATTAGTTACTTGCGCAGTAATTAAATATTAATAATTACCATACATATTTTATAATCATAATCTAAATAAAACTAAAAATTTGATAGTTGTCCGCGCCTTGCCGTTGTCATATAGATATCACATCTAACCTCGTTTATGCAATGGCCACATTGCTAACAGCATCTACCAATTCAATTGATTAAATTCATATTTAACTGCAGTCAAACAACAGCCTCTGTCGCAAGTAACAATCTAACAACAACAATCGATCAGATTAAAATAAATCTCATTCAAATCAACGACTAGTCGCATTATATTGTCTCTAGACAATTTATTGAAAATTCAACATATCGCGCAATTTGCGATCTCATCACTTGAACAATTCAAGTCACGTAACCGATCTGATCAATCGGTAACATCGCCTCAGCGCACCGAAAGCTTTCACCCAATCATACGTTCTATAGTACCACGTACTATCTAATCGTCCCACAGTGGACACTCGAGCTCTCGCTCTCAATACACAGACGTGTATATTTTCTTACAATCAACTTGATCCAAGATCGAACTCATTGCGACGATCCAACGTCGCGTACTTTCTAACTTATACGACGATCCAACATCGCGTAATCTTTCACTGTATCTGGTCTCACATATACAGCACATACACACATCTTCACACACACACACACACACATATATACATTAAATTATACATTCAATATCTTGTGTCAATTGTTCAACGAGTTACCGTCATTCTCATATCTTAATTCTCTCAATCTTTATCATTGTAACTTCTTCAAAGGGTTTTATGCCGTAGTGCTTTCCCTCAATTTTTGGGTCAAAATATACTCTTCATTTTGATATACCCAAATCACGACTTTCATTAAATAACACCTATTTATCCTATACATCCTTATAATCATTTAATTTAATTTAGATCGTTAATTTAATTTAATTTGCAGGTAAATTTAGCTTTGAAAATATAAAATAAAAGAATAAAAAATAAAGGGAACATTTTCCCACAAACAATATATATATATATGTTGGACCTTACCATAAGTATGCGCTCTCTCTCACTCACGCGCGAGAGATATACAAACGGCCACCAACGCGGGACAAATAACACGCCAATGTATACAGCACAAAGGCACTTACAGTCGTCGCTGTGATACAGAATGCGTATCGGCTCCATTGGTCTCAATCAGCAATATATTAATAACCAATGCCACAAATCAACTCAATATTAATTTTCCAAATGGCCAGTACAATCCATAAACCTCAACAATTTCAAATGGCGTCTCAACAAAGAAAAACATTTGGCAGCAACAGGCACACACACCCTGCTCTTACAAACGATTATCCACGTCTGACCACGGCAGCACGTGTTTCTCACGCCGGCACTTCGGCCGACGCCATATTATGATCTATCTCACTTTAACCAACGGAGCAATATACCTGTCGCATGTTAATTTTTACAACACACCAACCTAATGCATGACTTGCTTTCGTATAATTTGGCCCATTCCCGACATTAAATGACCATCCGTACATTTCAAAGCCAATTATTAGTATCATTTACAGGTAAATCCCGCATTGATTCATTTATAAAAATAGTAAATTTATTTAAAATAAATAAATTTACCGATGCCAACTGTTGCGTTGACGCGCATGCGTCAACCAACCAAAATAATAATAAACACATAAATAAATGCGTAATTATTTATCCCAGCGTCTATAAAATTCATTCATATGTTTATAAAAATCAGTAAATTTTACTGATTCCGACGCAATTTATACCTAAGAAATCAAGTAAATAATAAAGATACAGTATTTAAGATAAAATAATACATAAAATAATAATAATATTTGAGACGTGTGAGCAGCGTGTGCTGCCATCTGTTGTCCCTCTCCCGACCTAATGCGAAGCTACCGCGATATTTAAATATCGTGACAAACTAAAAAGTAGAACGGCGGCCGACACTTAGGGAAGAGAATTTACCGGTAAAATAAATATTTTACTTATTTTACCAATTTTCAGCAGGTTATTTACCGGATAAATAACCAAGGTAGTTAATTTTGTTCCGTGGGTGGCGTTGATGTGCGATTGAAGATGTGTACAATGTAGACTAAAAATTATTAGCAATCATCTATTATTTTTCAATATCATTGAGTTAATAAATAAAAAGTTAAAAATGATAAAAGTAAACATTGATCAAGGTTATCTGCGGATCTTGTCAAATGCAACTTTAGTATTGAAATACGACCTTCTGTAGAGTTCTGTTATAACAAAGTTGGTTGAACAGAAGAATTTGAGATTCATCAACCCAGGTTCGAATCTGCGGCATGCAATTTATTATATATTTTATTTTACTGAAGTTAGCCGACGTTTTTAATTTTTTTTTATTTGTTTTCAATAATTAAATTAGAACAAAAAACATTTTTTTCAAATTGCACTTAAAGTTTATCAAGTTTTTTAAAAATAAAATTTATTTTTTATTATTTTGTAATAATTTTTTCAATAAAAAAAAATTCAGTACGCCATATTGCCTTTAGAACAGTATACTAAACTATATACACATTCGACGCAAGTAGATATTTATCATTTAAATTAATATTTTACCGGATAAATAGCCAAATAACTTACCGGTTAATAACTGGATATTTGTTCACTCGAATCACTACCGACACTTCTTTTGTAAAATGGCGAAAACGCATCATAAGCACGGACCTATATTTGCCTATACGCGTTGACCAAGAAACCGCAAAAATCACGGAGTAATGACAAGATTACAAGGGCAATCGAATATTATTTTCTACCAATAATATTAATTAATTATTTTCCATCAAAAGTTTTATAACCTGCATGAAAAACTTTTGTAGGTAAAAAAATATATGAAAATTATAATGTGATATATTCTAAAATATATACAAAAAAATTTTGATCAAGTGAAACAAAAAAACGGCTGGTTGGATTAATCTGGCTCTTTGTAGGGTTATTGTGGACATATTGAACTGTAAAATACACACTCAACATTATCGATTTCCACAATATTTTCGTTTCAGCGCTCGATTTTTCAAAAAAACAAACAAAAGCCCTTTTTTTGTTGCATTTTTAAATTCATGTGACGATAGGAAAAATTTTTTTGTTCGAAAAATCGATGACTCATCGTTGAAGGGACTTTATTCAAGTTTTCGAAACCCACCATTAACTTTCTGTGCAATTATTGGTTTCTGAGATATCGATAATCGAAGACGGAAGGATCCTTTTCCATTTGAAGACCGGCGAGAAGTGGATGTATCAAGGTCCATAAAAAACAAAATTAAAGCTGAATAATAAAGGTATCCGATCCTTATAGTGGTTAATCAAAAAAAAAAAATTTTCTCACGCCCGTAGACCAAAAAAAAAAATCGGTCTATCGGTTAACCCTGAGGGCCAGCCCTAGAACTTCCCGCTGTTTTCGAGCTCAAGGAGCTTGAAAAAATTACTGTGAACATATTTTCAAGCTCTTCGAGCTCGAAAATACTTTTGTTTGCCATTGTTTTCTAAAAAAACATTTTTTAACGTTTCTTTCTCCCACGATATCTCGCGAACATTAACTGATTTTTATGGTTGAGGCGACAATCGACGAGTTTTAATAAGTTCTAGAGGTGATTAGATTTTGGAATCGAATGATTCAATTTTTTTGTTGATATCCGAGAAAAAACATTTTTCACTATTTTTTTATTCAACGATATCTCGTAAACGAATTGACAGATTAAGATGGTTGAGGCGGCAATCGGCGTGTTTTATCAAGTTCTAAAGCTGATCAAATTTTGAAATTGATTTATCTCGTCGTTTTTGAGAAATTTCAAAAAAACCAAAAAAAAAATTTTTTTTCAATTTTTTCGTCAACGGTTTCTCTTGAACGAATGAACCGATTTTGATGGATGAGGTGGCATTCGACGCGGCTTACAAAGTTTAAGAGCTGATTAGATTTTGGAATCAATCCATTGAGCAAATTAAAAGTTATCACACCTCAAAGATCAAAATCGGTTCATCCGTTTATAACAGGGCTACGGAGCCATCCATAAATTACGTCACACGAATTTTAGGACTTTTGAACCCCGTCCTTGTCACAGGTTGTCACATTTTTATAACCCCCCCCCCTGACGTGACGTCACACATTTTTTGAATTTATCCATGAATTTAAAAATAATCGAGAGAAAACAGCTATCCTCATTTTTTTGCTTATTTTTATTAAGTAATCTAATAAAATCAACATAAAGTTCAACATTTCGGATAACCGAAGACACAAACGACTTGTTCGAAAACAATAAACGACAAAGTATGTTAATTAAAGATAAAAAACTTAATTATCTAGTGTCCATAGATTTTGGACCCACTCTTGTATATTCTCTATTACTGGTAAATCGGGCACTTCATTTTCGTTCTGAATTTGAACATCAGGAACATCCTTAGTGTCGAGATTATTTGAGTGTCTCACTTGCATTACAACGCAGCTCCAGAAGTTAAATGACGTTGCATGAGAGATAATCTCATAGCAAGAATGATAAATTATTAATAAATATAGATCGTTCGTAAATTTTTTAAGTTTTTTATTCACATCTGAACTTCGCGCTTTAGTATTTTAAATTTTAACATGTGACGTCACAAAACAATTGACCCCCCCCCCCATGCCCCTTGTCACACTAAAGTGGCAATCGACGCGATTTATCAAATTCTAGAGCTGATTAGATTTTGAAGTCGATCGTTTAAGTCGTTTCTGAGAAATCACTAAAAAACTAAAAAAAAAAATTTTTTTTTGTTCGTAATTCACCCATATTTTCGAGTCTGCTTGATCAAATGATCTGAAATTTTCAGGAAAGTTGAGGGCCAACAAGCTCTTTCGATTGCCACCTCAACCATCCAAATCGATTCATTAGTTAAAAAGTTACAAAGAGTTCCCGGGAAAAAATGATTTTGCCTAATTATATATAATTATAGGAGAATGCTGATTAATTATTCCAATGTTAAAATATTAACACAACTCATAAGAGTTGAAAATTATGTATGCAAAAAACCAAACACTTTAAAAACTGTTTGGTAACTGGGTATTATTAACTATACATAAGTTTATTACTTATTTAACAGACTGAAAAATATAATGTAACGCTTCGTAAATATTTTAAAATTATAATTTATAGTAAAATTGTAATGATTATTTCTGTAAATATACACCTAAAACTATAATGCATTTAACGAGTATTGATTATTAAATATCAATAAAGACCATAGAGCATCTAATATATTAAATAAGAAAAACTAAATATTAAATATATTCTATAAATAAAATATTAACTTATATATATATATATATATAGATAAATAATTAATTTATATTTAATTATATATAGATCTAAAGATCTAAAATATAACAAAAATTACTATATATGGGTCTATATAGGTCAGGTCTAATCAGATCTAATCAT
The DNA here is from genome assembly GCF_029852145.1 of Microplitis mediator. Taxonomy (NCBI): domain Eukaryota; kingdom Metazoa; phylum Arthropoda; class Insecta; order Hymenoptera; family Braconidae; genus Microplitis; species Microplitis mediator. Next base: position 9,795,968 of record NC_079971.1, read on the forward strand.
ATATAGACCCATGTATAACTATATATGGGTATATACTATTATATATATTCCATATACAATCATATATAATTAGGCAAAATCATTTTGTCCCGGGATATAATTAGATCTAATTATATATAAGGCTATATATAATTATATATAGGTCTATATATAACCATATATATTTTATATATAATCATATAATTAGGTCTAATTATATATATGGCTATATATACTTATATATAGGTCTATATATAACCATATATATTCTATATATCATCATATATAATTAGGCAAAATCATTTTTTTCCCGGTATAATTAGGTCTAATTATATATAAGACTATATATACTTATATATAGGTCTATATATAACCATATATATTCTATATATAATCATATATAATTAGGCAAAATCATTTTTTTCCCGGTATAATTAGGTATAATTATATATAAGGCTATATATACTTATATATAGGTCTATCTATAACCATATATAATTATATATAATTAGGCAAAATCATTTTTTCCCGGGTTTACACACACACACACACACACATACACACACACACACACACACACACACACACACACACACACACACACACATACACACACACACACACACACACACACACACACACACACACACACACACACACACACACACATACACTTGGACATCATTCTGAAAATAGTTAGAATAGCTTCTTAGGACCTCAAAACGTCGACATCTGATGAAAACTCGATTTTCGAAAATCGGGATGAAAACAATAACTACCCGAATTTTTGAAAATTTTCGATTTTCTTAGCGGGAAGTTAAAAAATATTCGGATTTTTTTTAATCACTCTGATATATATATTTAGTGACGATAATTTAGGATTGAATTGCAATAATTACTGCCTAAGGCGCCAAATACCAAAGAGTGAAACGTTGTGAGAAATAATGAGAAGAGGAAAGGTAGAAAAAGGAAATTAAGCGTTTCGTCTAAATATACGATAACTGTGACCTCTCAGTTAGGTATGTCTATCGTTTACCTCACCTAAGACGCCGTATTGGAATTTACATTTTGGAAATGCTATATTTTGAAACAGGCATAGGGATGAGGTACTGCGAGAGACGCGATTTCCAAATGTCATCTCGTGGAGTGAAGCCGAACCACCATAGGGCTCCCTTTCTTGGAAACAACGTTGAGATCTTTGATGTTCACATAAGTGGCGGTTTCGACAACTTTTTTTTGGGAGCGCTGCTAACTCAATCTGCAAAGAAAAAAACGAACCAGGAGCGAGAATTGTCTGAATCTGAGATTTTTGAGAGTGACGCACTTCGATCTGTAAAGACAGCGGTACGCGCCAAATCTGGATGTGGAAGACGTCAAAGATGCGTGATACGATAATCACGTGGGGGTCACCAATTTATTATATTTGTCACGTAACGATTCAAACGTGAATCGCTGCACGCGCTTTCTTATCTCGCCGTCAATTTAACAACACCTCCTAGCTAATAAAGCACATTAAATTATTATAATATCTTACACTTGTAAGAAGGACACTTTAATATATTTCACTTGCTAGTAGATAGAACCTGATATTTATTTAACAGTTAAACATTATTGAACCCGACAACTAATCGTATAATATGGACAGTTAATAATAAGTAATATAATAAGGGAAAGGGAGAGAGTAGCTAGATGACGTCACGTTGGGTCCTCTCGGAGGGCCCCGTCGGAATGCCTCTTCTTCGTCAGCCTTGATGTCCATCTCGCCCTTCTCTAGTGGGGGTGAGCCTTGTCACAGGCTGGGGGTAGCTCCTGACGTCAGAGGCTACAGGCCTCAAGATGCCTATCGAGCAAAAGGCTCGGTATTCAGGAACGAGTAGCTTACACACTGAAAAAAAAAATACTGTTTTCAAGTATCTGCGGGTTTGAATCCTGCTGAGAAAATTATTTGTTTAATCTTAGTAATAATGTACGCTAGCCAAGAATATTTTCTTAAAATAAGTATAAAAATTCTTAACCCGGGAAAAAATGATTTTATCTAATGATATATAATTATATATAATCACTTGTACATAATCAGATCCGAAAATTGGCCAGATCTGATTATATATAATCATGCATGCACGAATATAGTCATTTTTAGAATCTTATTTAGAATATCTGTACATTATTAAGTAATTTAATTAGGTTTCATTGTCTTTATCAATATAAATGTCGGTTCAACTTGAATAAAGAAAAAATAAATTACTATCCGTTCACTACTATTTTAGTCTGATCCTCTAGTCTGCTATACACTTATAATTATAAAAAAATTCATGGCAAAATACATCCTACGTAAATAATGCACCTAATGATGAATTTGGTTTTCTACATAAATTACAATAGAATTGATTAGATAGATATAATCAAATATATTTATCTATATACTTATAAATGTTCGTATATAAATCGATATTGATTTATACTTTCAAATTGCTGCCGAAACCTTTGAACATTTTTCAAGTATCGGGGATTTAAGTTTGATTGATAGTTGACAAATTAAAAATTTAATAACATTGATATTCAAAAACTGTCATATTATGTAATATATAGCTCTAGGGCAAAATAACTCAGACAAAACGACTCGAACAATATCAACTCCGGTCAAAACAACTTTATACAAAAACAGCTCCGGTCAAAACCACTTTATACAAAAACAACTCCGGTCAGTACAACTCGGGTTAACCAACACGCAAAAATTAACAATACAGACGGCGTTATTTAATAAAATATAACAAATTTGTACCCTAAAGAATAATATATTTTTGAATGACATAACAATAACTTCAGTCATTAACTTTAATTTACTTAATACGAATATAATTACGTGTTTATTTACTATATACTGCATAAGTATATTAATTTTATATATATTAAATATGGTCGAAATAAATATATAAATATTATAAATTGTGAGCAACACCGCGCAAATAGTTGATAACATCAGTTCGATCGTAGTTACTGACCGCTACTTTCAATCTTTCCTGACGATTTTTAACTTTGGCTTTCGTCGCAGGTCTTTCATCACCTCGATATATTTGTTCTAATTTAACATCAACTCTAGACTGCTCATCATGCAATAATTTTATGAAATCCCATATATTTAGATAAGCAGCAGCGGTAGCATTGAAGTTCTTATTCCAGCTCTCAACTTCATTGTTAGTCTTATATAAATCAGATAATACACTTTCATAGTGGTTCCAAATATCAATATTATAACATGGCCCACGACGACCACGACGACGAAGTTTAACGCCAATCCAAGTAGCTTCATAGTATTCGAGTAACGGAATAATTTGATCTTTCTGCTGAATATAGAACGGCGTTTTTAATAGCTCTTCATACGCAAACTCGAGGTCATCATCAGGAACAAATGCGATTGCATAAAGTATTTTCAAATTTAATTCATAATTGACATCGTTTCCATATTCTTGTTGCAATCCACATGACTGAATGTTTTTCCAAATGCACTGAGACAAATGAAAGTAGCATCCTTTGACACTGGTACGTGGAAATAGCTTTGAGACAGCTTTTATATATACGCTGATTCAAAATCACACATAACCTTATTCCCAGTGAACACATGACCTTATTTTGACGTCATACGTAGGTCATAGAAATGTCACGGCATCTGATGTAAATTTGATGTCGATCTGACGTTCTGCATGACTTTAATATGATGTAAAGCTTGTGACATCATATTGATGTACACATGACTCTTGTATGACGTCAGAGTTATGACTTATGTATTACGTACGTTTGACGTAAAATCTACATCACATTATTACATAGTAATAAAGTCATTATCGTATATCACAATGATGTAATTTTAAAATCATACATTTATGTCAGTAGCAAAGTCACGGTTATACGTAATATGGATGTCACTCTTAAATCATATCTTTACATCAGTGACAAGTCATTATTTTACGCAATGCTGATGTAATTTCCGAGTTATAGTTTTTTATTATCAATTTATTAAAACAAAACAATCATAGAATAAATTTTCAAAAATTTGTAAATGTGTAAAAATAACAACTAAACGTCGTAGATTTTTGGGTCCAAAGTAATCGATAAACTCGATAATAGATTATTCAGACGTTTTAGATTGAAACATTAGCATAAAAAAAAAATTAATTTTATTTTTTTAAATGATATATCGAAATCATCATTTAGGATGACAAAGAAAATGTAACGACAGTTTAAACTCTTTTGATATTAAGATTATAAAGTTTAGTATCGCAATTTTTCAATCGATTAAATTTCATTCGATTTTGTGCAATTGTTTAATATTTCGAAAAATTTTATATAAGATTTTTTAAATTTCACATCACAACAAAAAATTAAAAAATTTGATAAAACTTAATGAAATTTTAAACAATTATCATCGAGGCCGAAAAATATTGTTTCTATAAATTTTCATATAAGTTCATAAAGTTTTTTTAAATTTTGTAAAAATCTTTTACGAAAACTTATGAACATTGTCTTTTCCGGCATTTCACTCTAAATACATCAATTAAGCACGAGATTTGAACTCCCGTGATGTGGACCAGTGAGCAACGTTCAAGACTACCAGCCAAGAGGAACCGTGTTCGAACCCAGCAGACGCCCAGGATTTTTATATTATTTAACGTTATCTAATCTTGTTTCTGAATTCACAATACATTCGCGGGGTAATAATCAGATCAAAAATTCGGTATTTCATTTTTTTTTTTTTTTTCAAAAATATTTTTTCTGAATTGATAATTTTGACATCACCCATATGTCATATTGACGTCATAGAATGTCACACAGACATCACATTGACGTCATGTATACGTCATTAGTTTTACATCATAATCTTACGTAAAAAAGTGGGAAATAATGAGTCACACCTGACTCATTCGTGACTTATATCTTACGTAAATGATGACTTAGCGTAAAGTCACTCTGACGTCAAATTTACGTAAATGTGTTTACTGGGTTAGGAGATAAACGTGGCTCCAAAATGTACAACTGACATAACACAGCTTTATATGTTTTACATGATTTCCCAGCCATCAAAATCTATACGAGTAGCACGACATGAGCTCTGACTATTCCATGTATTGTATATAATTGATAAAACATTTCGGGAACAGTGTGAAATGTTCCATCCGAAAACCAGTTTTCACAATTACTTAATATATTTAAATTTTCACGAGTCGTATAAATCAGAAACTTATCGTTGCAATTTATATCCAACGTGCGCGAATCACACATCAAAAATAATTTATTATTTGAGGTTAACTTGTAATCATCGGGTATTATTAATTCTTCCAAAGTCCTTGCTATTGGAGGCATATTCTTTACTTCATGACGTATACGACGAATGGTTCGAGAAATACTTGCTACAGTCGGCAATTGTCCAGCAACAGCATCAGGTAGGTCACGCGATACACTCGCAATAACTTTACTGGTTGATTCCGTTAAAATTTTATAAAATTTATGACAGAGTGATTATACTTGCCACGTCTGGTCGCACCTAGTATTATGGTCGAATAATAGGGTGCCACTGGAAGATGTACTCGGCCTTCCAGAACCGGATGTTAAGTTAATTTTATTTAGAAAATCAGGGTCGTTTGTAAATTTTATACTTTTGTGAGAGAGTAAAGGAATAATGAACAGGCTGCAATAACTCAATTAAAACCTTGATTTCAATTTCTTATCAATTAAGCACCTTGCTTTTATATTTATTTTCCTTTCATTAACAACTCGTAACCTTATCACAAACTATACTTATGGCAAACTAATATTCTTATGACAAACTAAATCTCGTCTCCCAGACGGTTCCTTATGACGAACTAAATATCGTCCCCTGGACGTTTTTCCTACGAGAAACTAAATATCGTCGCCTGGACGTTTTTCACACACACCCTGATTAAAAAAGTGAATTGAAAAGTATTGAAAATTATCTCAATTCTTTTCAATCCCTCGGCGGTTTTGGAAAGTATTGAATGGAATTGAAATTTCGATCGTTTGAATACTTTCCAATTCCAAAGTGGAATTCGAAGGTATTGAAAAGAATTCAATCTATCATCATTTCAATACCTTCCAATATGGAATTATTTAGGTATTGAGAAGGATTCGGAAAGATTCAAAAATTTCAATTCATTTCAATCTTTTTCAATCCCACACTTGATCGAAATATCGAATTATTTAGGTATTGAGAAGGATTCGGAAAGATTCAAAAATTTCAATTCATTTCAATCTTTTTCAATCCCACTCATGACCCGAAATGTGAAATTATTTAGGTATTGAGAAGGATTCAGAAAGATTCAAAAATTTCAATTCATTTCAATCTTTTTCAATCCCACACTTGATCGAAATATCAGATTATTTAGGTATTGAGAAGGATTCGGAAAGATTCAAAAATTTCAATTCATTTCAATCTTTTTCAATCCCACACATGACCCGAAATGTGAAATTATTTAGGTATTGAGAAGGATTCAGAAAGATTCAAAAATTTCAATTCATTTCAATCTTTTTCAATCCCACACTTGATCGAAATATCAGATTATTTAGGTATTGAGAAGGATTCGGAAAGATTCAAAAATTTCAATTCATTTCAATCTTTTTCAATCCCACTCATAACCCGAAATGTGAAATTATTTAGGTATTGAGAAGGATTCAGAAAGATTCAAAAATTTCAATTCATTTCAATCTTTTTTAATCCCACACTTGATCCGAAATGTCGGATTATTTAGGTATTGAGAAGTATTCAGAAAGATTAAAAATATCAATTCATTTGAATCTTTTTTAATTCCTCGGAAGTTCTGAAATTCTTTGATTATTTTGGGATTGAAAAGTATTCATTTGATGTCAAAATGAATACCTTGGGGTATAGAAAGTATTCGAAAGGATTCATTTCTCATCGTTTTCAATACTTTTCAATTCACTTTTTTAATCAGGGCACACACACCCACGTTAAAATACCGTCCTCTGGACGTTAAACCTTAATAATCTGTCCTCTGGACATTAACCTTATTTTAACCATTAAAATCTTCCCCTGGACGTTAAATCTTATTAAAACTAAACATCCCCTGGATGTACCTTAATTTGTCCACCGGACCTAAATCACAGACACAGTTTTCCTTACACTAAGTTGATTCTACACGGAAAGAACAAGATAGTTCTGGCAAACATGCCAGATTATTCTCAGATACATCTGAGAGAAAAAAAAATTTCAGATGCTTGTGAGGTCTATCCAGATAGAACTGAGATGAATGTAGATTATATTGAAATCTATCTCAGATTTACCTCAGATGCATCTTGGATTATTTATTGTTAGATACTTCTGGCGACTATCCGAAATAGTTCCCAGAAACATCTGCATTGGTTCAGTATCTATCCGAGATTATTTTCAAGTAAATCTCCAATACTTTTTGGCTAGCGCATGCGCGTAGATTGATTTTCACATATATGTGAAAAAAATTTTTTTTCTAATATAACAGAACATGATAAATGATTATTTAAAAAAAATAATGGTTCCTTAATATCAATATTGAGTAAAAAAAAAAATTGTTAATTAGCTAATGCGCTGTTTAGCAAAAAAAAATTTTTTTAAGAAACGATTTTTTTCTTAAAATTCCTTATTTTTATTAAGCGTTATTTTACAAAAAAAAATCTTATTAAATCTAATTAGCAATGTATTTGTTTATGACAATTATTTAAACAATGCAAGTAAAAATTTTTTTCAAATTATTGTTATGTAGCTTTCAGCAATAAAAAAACAAAATAATCAAAAAAATAAATTTTCTTGATTGCTTTATTTACGTTTTTTATTTTTCAATGGCTTAGATTGTTAATAAAATCGAAATTTTTTTATTTTTTCACCAGCTATCTTTTCTAAACCCTTTCAAGAATAGCTTTAAGAAGTAAAAAAAATTCGGGGTTTTTAGTTTGGAAATTATCAGGGTTTTTATGTAAACTTTCAACAAGTAAAAATTAACTAATTAACAAAAGCATAGTTAATTAAAAAATTGGGGTTAAAATTGTTTTTCTGTAGATTATTATTGATTTATGAGTTTAGAAAGTACCCAATTTTTTTTATTCCTTAGTATTTAAATTTTATCGACTCTGGGCCCATTTTGAAAACACTCTGATTTCATCCTGTACTCATTTTGAGTCCATTTTGAAAACACTTTGATTCCATTCTGGACTCACTGTGGGCCCATTCTGAAAACACTTTGATTTCATTCTGGATTCACTTTGAGTCCATTCTGAAAACACTTTGATCTACTTTGGATCAATTCTGAAACCACTTTGGTTTCACTCTGGAAAAAGGGCACAAAACCACTCTGGAAACATACTGGATTTAGAATGTTTACATTCTGACTATGATTCCAGAGTGTTTCCAGAGTGGGTTGAAGGTCGCAAGGGATAGGGATGGTTCCCATAATGTATGGGAACCATCCCTATAGTAGTATGGGTACAATTCCCATATCATAATAGGAACTATTCCCATAATGCCTAGCAAAACTTCCCATAATTTTCTTTCCATGTACTATAAACGTATATTGTGAACTAACTAAATAATTATCAGGCTTTTATTAAATAAAAAATGCAGTATCTTAAATATTCTAATGTGTATTATTATGATCATTTAACATCTTATTTAGAAATATTTTGGGAAGAAAAAAAATGTTTTTTAACAAGATGTATCATCGATAGATGAATAAACAAAGTTTATTTAGCAATAACCCGACTAGAATTTTTCATAACGGCCTGACGAGGTCCTTATCGGGTTAACCTTATTTCAAATAAGGTCTCGATCAGGGTGTCCTGACGAGGATCCTGATATGGTTGTAACGCTTAAGACCCATTAGATCCTTATCGGGATTGCCTTATCAGGACCTTACTAGGATATCCTCATCATGTCCTTATCAGGATTGCCTTATCAGGTCCTTACCAGGATATCCTCATCAAATCCTTATCAGGATTACCTTATTAGTAATTATTTTTAAATTAATATTAAATTGCAAAAAAAAAATGAAAGAATTTTAATTCGATCGAGAATGTTATCTATTGTATTGAAAGCATTAATTAGAGGAAGTAAACATATTTTTTATTGATGAAAAAATCCCGATAACTGCTGGGCTCGAACCTGCGTCCTTCCAATTCAAAGTCCTCGATGCTATCCACTGAGCTGCCATACACAAGTGATCTTGAAAGTGTAAATATAATATTCATTATGATGTCGAGGAATAACTGATGAAGAAGTTAAAAATCTGTGCTACAATGATTGACGTGATTTTTATATAATATTCTTTTGTACTTTTTTTAATTTCTAGCCTGTGAATGAAATATTTGAAGGGATGGGATAACTTTTTTTAAAATAAGGATATCCAGATAAGGTCCTGATCGGGAACTCGTCAGGTTGTCCCGATGGCAAATCACTTTTTTTTAAAAGAGATATCCTGTCGAGGTCCTGATCAGGAACTCCTCAGGTTGACCCGATGGCAAATAACTTTCTTTTAAAGAGAGATATCCTGACGAGGTCCTGATCAGGAACTCGTCAAGTTGTCCCGATGGCAAATAACTTTTTTTTTAAAAGGGATATCCTGTCGAGGTCCTGATCAGGAACTTGTCAGGTTGACCCGACGGCAAATAAATTTTTTTTTAAAAAGGATATCCTAATGAGTTACTGACAAGGAACTTGTCAGGTTTGCCCTAATAAGGCAAACCTTATATTCACCTGATAAGGTCCTTATGGTACTTCAGGCAAATCAGGAAGAAATTCTAGTCGGGAAGTACTCATTTGTTTATTATTTCAAAGTTAACTTATATATGGGACATGTTCAAAAAATATCGAATTTACAGAAAGCCTCTCTTTTTGTGGTTTTTTGATCATAACTTTCGTAATTATGGTCGAAATTCTATATTTTCTAAATTTTCGTTTTTGGATGGCCTTTACAGCAAAAAAAAACAAAACAAATGTACGAAATGTTTTTAATCGAGATTTTCAAATTTTAAGTTTTCAACCGTGTTTTCAAAACTGTGTGTATCCTTCGATTTTCTTGAAAATTTTCTATCTTAAGGGGTTATATCCACTTGTGATTTTCAAAAAATCGATTTTTTTTCATTTTTTTAATATACACATATTCAAGAATATTCTCTGAAAATTTCAAATCGATCCGACAATTAGTTTCGGAGATATGAGCGTATTAGTAAGGACGTCTCCGAGCGTTCGAAAGTAGGCGGAGCGTGAGCCGGAGTAGCAGCTGTTTTTCGTAGCCGCTATACTTTTGTTCTCGACTTATACTGTGTTTGGGACCCTAAAATAATAATACAAAATGTCTAGTTTATACCTGAAACCTATGTTGAGGAATTTTAAGTTAAAAATATGTGAATTCATCAGTTAAAAGTGATCTTCCACGTAGACAAGTTGTGTTTGTGCTCAGTTTGTTATGACAGAGTGATTAGCTTGCCAAGTCTGGTCGCACCTAAGTATTATAGTCGAATATTAGGGCGCCACTGGAAGATGGACTCGGCCTTCCAGAACCGGATGTTAATGTAATTTTTTGATGCTCAGGGTCGTTTGTAATTTTATATTTTGTGAGAGAGGAGAGGAATAGTGAACAGGCTGAAATAAATTTTATTTAAAACTTTAATTCCAATTTCTTATTAATTAAGCACCTTGCTTTTATGTTTATTTAACCCTTAATAACAATTAATAACCTTATGACAAACTAAATGCTTATGACAAACTAAATCTCGTCCCCTGGACGTTTTCCTTATGACAAAACTAAATATCGCCCCTGGACGTTTCCACACTCCCACACACACACGTATTTTAAGCGTCTCCCGGACGTAACACACACACTCTCTCTCTAAAAAACTGTCCACCGGACGTTAAACCTTTAACCTTAATACACCTTGATTAAAAAACCGTCCACCGGACGTTAAACCTTATTTTCTTTAAATTCTACTTTTAAAAAACCGTCCACAGGACGTTAACCCGCTTTTCTTAATTTCAGTGTCCACCGGACATATCTTAAACCTAACTTAATCTTTGTCCACCGGACTTACATCACAGACACAGTTTCTTTACTCTAACTTGACTTACGACAGAGTGATTAGCTTGCCAAGTCTGGTCGCACCTAAGTATTATGGTCGAATATTAGGGCGCCACTGGAAGATGGACTCGGCCTTCCGAACCGGATGTTAATTGTAATTTTTTGATTCTCAGGGTCGCTTGTAAATTTTATATTTTGTGAGAGAGGAGAGGAATAGTGAACAGGCTGAAATAAATTTTATTTAAACTTCACTTTTAATTTTAATTAATTTAAGCACCTTGCTTATTATTTATTTAACCTTTTGTTTAACAATTAATAACCTTATGACAAACTATGCTTATGACAAACTAAATATCGTCCCCTGGACGTTTTCCTTATGACAAAATTAAATATCGTCCCCTGGACGTTTCCCTTATGACAAAACTAAATATCGTCCCCTGGACGTTCCCACACTCCCACACACACACGTATTTTAAGCGTCTCCCGGACGTAACACACACACACACTCTCTCTTTAAAAAACCGTCCACCGGACGTTAAACCTTTAACCTTAATACACTTTGATTAAAAAACCATCCACCGGACGTTAAACCTTATTTTCCTTAAATTCTACTTTAAAAGAAAACCGTCCACAGGACGTTAACCCGCATATTCTTAATTCTAGTGTCCACCGGACATATCCTAAACCTAACTTAATCTTTGTCCACCGGACTTACATCACAGACACAGTTCCTTTACTCTAACTTGACTCTACAAATTAATTGACTCTAATTTTAACAATACCCAATAACTTTTCCCATTTAAATTTTTACAATTCATAATTCACTGTCTTTTCAATCAATTAATTTATTTTTGTTTAATGTAATTTATAAATTAATTAATTTTACCACTTATAAATTTTCCACTAATTATTTTGACTGATTAAATTTTTCTAATTAATTTGCCACAATTCTTATTCATTTATTACTTTCAATTCCTAAATGTTTCACTGACAATTTTCACAATTAAATTTATTTCACTTTCAAAATAATCCGTTTTCTCAATTTTACTCACAATTTAATTTACCCAAACTCTAGTATCTTTTATTTAGTTTTTGGATATTTTAATTAACTTAAAATTAATTTAATAATCACGTATTGACTAGAATTTGATTTCGGGTTGACTAGAATTTTCGGCCGGTGAATTAGCGTCACGCGGATCCCGATTTTTTTGACGTTAATTGAGTAAATCGATTGAACTAATGAATCTTAGAATTCATGCGGCCGACGGAATAAATTCCAGCCTGTATTAATCTTAAGATCAATTAATAAATTAATTTATAACGGCTGGAGAGCCTGGAATAAATTAATAAATTAATAGTTTTAATGACCGGATTATTTATGCGATAATTTTATTTTATTCTGGCTGTGGAGCCTTGAATAAATACTACAGAGTTTCGAACACTTAATGGCGACAAAACGAGACGCGATAGAACTTTCGAGAGCACGAGATTGAACGGCTGGAGAGCCTGAACTATCCGTTTCTTTACGCGAGATCAACCGAAAGATATTAAGTAATATAATATAATTAATTTGCCAGATTATTAAAATTAATCAGAGGCCTGAATTAATTATTATTTACCTCCAATTTTAATTTCAGCAGTCCTTGGAACTTATAGTGATGATCTGCTCCGGCTGCTACCCAGTAAACATATTTACGTAAATTTGACGTCAGTGTGACTTTACGCTAAGTCATCATTTACGTAAGATATAAGTCACGAATGAGTCAGGTGTGACTCATTATTTCCCACTTTTTTACGTAAGATTATGATGTAAAACTAATGACGTATACATGACGTCAATGTGATGTCTGTGTGACATTCTATGACGTCAATATGACATATGGGTTATGTCAAAATTATCAATTCAGAAAAAATATTTTTGAAAAAAAAAAAAAAAAAATGAAATACCGAAATTTTGATCTGATTATTACCGCCCTAATGAATTGTGAATTCAGAAACAAGATTAGATAACGTTAAATAATATAAAAATCCTGGGCGTCTGCTGGGTTCGAACACGGTTCCTCTTGGCTGGTAGTCTTGAACGTTGCTCACCGGTCCACATCACGAGAGTTCAAAGCTTGTGCTTAATTGATGTATTTAGAGTGAAATGCCGGAAAAGACAATGTTCATAAGTTTTCGTGAAAGATTTTTACAAAATTTAAAAAAACTTTATGAACTTATATGAATATTTATAGAAACAATATTTTTCGGCCTCGATGATAATTGTTTAAAATTTCATTAAGTTTCATCCAATTTTTTAATTTTTTGTTGTGATGTGAAATTTGAAAAATCTTATATAAAATTTTGCGAAATATTAAACAATTGCACAAAATCGAATGAAATTTAATCGATTGAAAAATTGCGATACTAAACTTTATAATCTTAATATCAAAAGAGTTTAAACTGTCGTTACATTTTCTTTGTCATCCTAAATGATGATTTCGATATATTATTTAAAAAAATAAAATTAATTTTTTTATGATGCTAATGTTTCAATCTAAAACGTCTGAATAATCTATTATCGAGTTTATCGATTACTTTGGACCCAAAAATCTACGACGTTTAGTTGTTATTTTTACACATTTACAAATTTTTGAAAATTTATTCTATGATTGTTTTATTTTAATAAATAGATGACAAAAACTAAGACTCGGAAATTACATCAGCATTGCGTAAAATAATGACTTGTCACTGATGTAAAGATATGATTTAAGAGTGACATCCATATTAGGTATAACCGTGACTTTGCTACTGACATAAATGTATGATTTTAAAATTACATCATTATGATATACGATAATGACTTTATTACTACGTAATAATGTGATGTAGATTTTATGTCAAACGTACGTAATACATAAGTCATAACTCTGACGTCATACAAGAGTCATGTGTACATCAATATGATGTCACAAGCTTTACATCATATTAAAGTCATGCAGAACGTCAGATTGACATCAAATTTACATCAGATGCCGTGACATTTCTATGACCTACGTATGACGTCAAAATAAGGTCATGTGTTCACTGGGTAGCAATCGCTCGATGTTAGTGGTGTTCTTTTCCAGGTTTCCGTTGTCCGGATTTCGTCCTCGTATTTTTGCTTCCGTCACAATTTTTATTATTTAATTCACAATGTACTAGATAACCTTGTATTACAATGTGTTTGATCACTTTAGTCGTTCACTTTGTCTTCACTTGGCGTCCATCGCCTTCGGTCGTCAGACTGACTCTCTCTGGGTGTCCAACGAACTCTCTCGATTTTTGGCACGGCACTCCCTTATAACTCTTCGATTCACCCCCGGAAAACTCATCCCTACTAAATTAATTAGCAAAAGAGAGGGGCGGATGTTCGGGTCTCACTGATTAGCGACACCCGGTGACATGTCCAATCACTCAATTTAATAAGCCGGGTTATAATTTGGGCCCGTTATCGACCGTGGACAAATCAAAATTTAGATCTTAATAAATAGTCATTGGAATCTATTTTACCCTGTTACAGACTCTACGAATTAAGTGACTCTAGTTTTAACAATACTCCGTAACTTTTCGCACTTAAATTTTTACAATTCATAATTCACTGTCTTTCCAATCAATTAATTTATTTTTGTTAATATAATTTATAAATTAATTAATTTTTGCCACTTATAATTTTCCTCTCATTATTTTCTCTGATTAAATTTTTATATAATTAATTTGCCACAAATATTATTCGTTTATAACTTTCAATTCCTAAATTTTCCACTGACAATTTTCACAATTAATTTTATTTCACTTTCAAAATAATCCGTTTTCTCAATTTTACTCACAATTTAATTTACCCAAACTCTAGTATCTTTTATTAAATTTTTAGATATTTTAATTAACTTAAAACTAATTTAGTAATCACGTAATGACTAGAATTTGATTTCGGGTTGACTAGAATTTTCGACCGGTGAATTGGCGTCACGCAGTTCCCGATTTTTATTGATGTTTTCGAGTAATTTGATTGGATTTATGAATTATAGAATTAATGCGGCTGACGGAATAAATTCCAGCCTGTATTAACCTTAAGATAAATTAATAAATTAATTGATAACGGGTGGAGAGCCTGGAATAAATTAATAGTTTTAATGACCGGATTATTTACGCGATAACTTTATTTTATTCCGGCTGTAGAGCCTTGAATAATTACTATAGAGTTTGAACAAGTGACATGACATTATCTGATGATCGGAAGAGACTATAAAGAGGAAGAGTTGGTATGATTTCAGACACATTTTAGCACATTATATTTTGTTTGATCTGGAAAAAATAACATAAAATATTATTTTTTAACTTTTCAGCGCCGATATCTTTTGAACTAATCAACTGATTTTGACGTTTGAGGTAGCAATCGCCGCGTTTTCTTGAATTCTAGAGCTGATTGAATTTTGAAATTGATCGGATGAGTCACTTCAAAGATAATCGAAAAAAACCGTTTTTTTTTTTATTTCTTTCGCCAACGATATCTCTCGAACAAATTAACCGATTGAGATGGTTGAGGTGACATTCGACGCGGCTTATAAAGTTCTAGAGTTGATTAGATTTTGAAGTCGATCGTTCAAGTCGTTTCTGAGAAATCACTAAAAAACTAAGAAAAAAAATTTTTTTTTTTCGTTATTCGCCAATATTTTCGAGTCTGCTTGATCAAATGATCTGAAATTTTCAGGAAAGTTGAGAGCCAACAAGCTCTTTCGATTGCCACCTCAACCATCCAAATCGATTCATTAGTTAAAAAAGTTACAAAGACCCTAGTAGAAACGTAATCAAGTATCTGGCCAGTAACTGGCTAGTTTAACTAGACTTAAGCTAGGAACTGGCTAGTATAATATCCAGTAACTGTCTAGTAACTGGCCAGTTTTACTAGATAGCAAATAAAACATGGCGACTCTTGTTGATCTTGAGGTTATTGAGTATTAAATATTGATTTTATTACAATTAAAAATTATAGTAATAACAACAACAACAATAATAATAATAATAATAATAATAATAATAATAATAATAATAATAATAATAATAATAATAATACACGGAAAAGTTATAAAATTTATTTATTAATTTATTATATTATATTTTTAAATATAAAACGAGAAACATTAATAACATAAAACGTCGATTTTTTTAACTTCATCCATTTTTTAAAATATATTACCGATTATTTTTATTTTGAAAGACACAATTTTTATTTTTTGTTAATTATTTGTATTGTTTCTTAATGTTTACTAAATATTATTCAACTTACAGGTTAAAGTGAAAAAATAAACATACACATACACTAGTATAAGTAGAACATCAGTGTGACCAATGTTTACGATTCAGTTATAGGTGGCGCAACTTCCAGTTTTTACCTAGTTTCACTAGCCAGTTACTGGATAAGATTGCTGGCCAGTTACTAGATATGAACGCTAGCCAGATACTAGACTTAATCGAGTAAAAAATTGAACATTTCTACTAGGGGAGTTTACACACACACACACACACACACAAATTTTTATAAAACTTGATTACAAAGTCAGAACTGTCATTAACGCAGATGAAATCAATAGTCTGAAATCACTATTGAACAAAACACAAGAATCAAAGTTCAAATTATTAATTCCTAGACTTGAACCATTGATGCTTGTATCATGAAAAATAGTTTTATAATTTTTATTTTTAGAGTTTTACTGCAGATACATACCCGAAAATATATCCTCACACCGCAAAATTTATACATCCGGATATTCAAAATTTTACCAGCGTTGATTTCACTGTTATAAGCAACCCTTATTAAAAGAAACGACTTAAAGCGATTGGAAAAAAAATTTTAAATACTTTTTAATGCTTTTGAATACTTTTAATACTTTTGGATCACCTTTTTTATGGGCATTCAACATTACAAATCGTTTCGAATCGTTTCATTTAATCAGGAAATGATGACTTTTTATAGAAAATAAATGTTTTAGACGTACGATACTCGGAGTCAAAAACGGTAAAAGAAACACAAGCAGTGCACCCTATCTCACCTATTGTTGATAGCTTAGGATATATATGTGTTAAAAATGTATCAACATCCTCAAAAAAAAAATAAGAATTAACGTTTTTTAATCATGAAGAGTTTATATTTTATTTAATTTTGTTCAAACAAAAAATATGCACATCGTGAAAATCACATATTTTGTGGGAAAAAGTCTCAGCTTTCAGAAAAAAATATCAAATTAGATGTATCAAGCGCCGCACAGTCATAAAAATAGTTTTTTCGTCTTTAATCGAATTTTAAAAGATCTTTTGTAATATAAAATAAAAAATGGATATTTTTATTGGAAAGCTGAGAATTTTTCCTACGAAAAACTGTTATGTGCTCGTTTTTTTTTTTTAATTTTTTCCTTCAAAATAATGAATGAAAAAGTTAAATACAAAAATTTTAAAAAAATTCAACAAATCATAACTTTGAAACAGCTGCATATAAAACGCTCAAATTTTCAGAGAATTTTTTTTTTAATATATAGAACGACTCCACAAAGTTTGAACCAAATCGACGAGGGTCACCCCGTAAAAATAATTTTATTTGGTGGAATGACATATATATATATATATATATATATATATATATATATATATATATATACATTAGGGTGCTTCAAAAAAAAACTTTAATTTTTTAATTTAATTTTTTAAAAAAACTAATATATATATGTATATATTAGACCTATATACATGATGAAATATTTATAGGTATCATATCATTGAAGTCTGATCAGATCTAATCATACATAGATATATATATATATATATATATATATATATATATATATATATATATATATGTATATATATAACTACAGATAAGTTTATATCAGTCGCGCCTGATCAGATCTAATTATGTATAGACTTATATATAACTAGACCTGATAATATATAGGCTTATATATGATTATATCTAGCCTTTAGCAGTTAGACCTAATCAGATCTAATTATATATGCCTATATATAATTAGACCTGATCATATATAGGCTATATATGATTATACCTAGCCTTCATCAGTTAGATCTAATCAGATCTAATTATATATGTCTATATATAGTGTAAATGTTCAAGTTTTTTTTTTTTAAATGCCATAAGTATGCCACACAAACTCCAAGTTACTACTATCAAAACGACGAAAAAACCCTCAATATACTCCGCAAAAACCATGAAAAACCATCATAAAAATTCTGAGCAAGCCCAAACATGTCTCCGCGAAAACACCGATGAAACTCCAAAAGAACACCGACAAAACTCCGTGTCACAACTGTATACAAAAATACCGCGTTACTACCATGAAAACACCGTCGAAACTTCCACGGTACAGCTAGTTTCGCTCGAGTTTCTTCCGAATTTCTACGATGGCGCTAAAAGTGCTAGAATCTGTGGAAACTCCGACTAAACTACAAGGAAACACCTAAAGAACTCCAATAAAACACTAAGAAAACTCCGCGATAACACCGACGAAACTTTAAGAAAACACTAACAAAACTCCAAGAGAAAACTGGCAAAACTCTTCACAAACACGGACAAAACTCGGTGTCGTAATTGCACACGAAACACCACGTTTCTACCGCAAAAACACTGTCGAAACTCCCTCGAAACACCGAGTTTCTGTCGAGTTGTTTCCGAGTTCCCACGGTGGCGCCGAAACCGCCAGGGCAGCATTAGCCTCAGATCACTTTTGTATGCTACGTCATATACACAAATTTTTTGTCTAATGAATGTCTACGTAAGCCTGCATAGATTGAAATGGATCTCTATAAATTTGATTGTAAATATCACCAGATCTAATTTTTCAAGTAAGATATCATAAGATATTTACTTTCGGAAAATTAACCTTCCATTCTGGCTGTCAGATGGCATTTTATTTTTATCAACCACATTTTTTCATTCACATTGCTTACTTTTTATGTTGGAAATAATGATGCTTACATTTTTTGTATGCAGATTTTGTTACGTTGATTTTGGCGGTTTGATATCAAGTTTAATACATTGCACAACGGGGGCTTAATTTTTTTTATTCAAATCTTTAACATCATTGGGAATGTTAGGACGATCACTAATATTCATTCTGAGTTTTAAAAATTTTGAAATTTATAAAAATGTTCAACTTCTATTATCTTCATATTTTTTATTTTCTCATGATCAATTTATTTTAAGTTCTCATTTACAAATTTCTTTGCTATATATACATATAAACTTCGAGTGGATGTTTGAATCTCTAACATAAAATTTATAAATATCTTGAATGTTTTGAACTGAAAAAAAAACATTTTGTATTATATGAAGAGACAAAACGACAATCAAAGTAAATACCATTTCCGTTAAAAATTAAAATAAGATAAATTTATTTAATGTAATAGTTCTTGATATAAATAAATCATCATATGTACATTTAAAGCAAAATTCATTAGAAAGAGATGAAATTAGTTTTGCAGACTTGAAAGGAAAATTTTCAAATTAATTTTACAAACATTTTTTCATTGAACCATGAGTATGGATTTTACACTTGATAAGTTGGTAGTGTGTAAAGATGAAAGGTCATCGGTTATCATAGCATGAATATTGACTGAATGTGCTAGAGAGCGTTGGAAAAGGTGAAGTAAAAGAGGAGGTTTGGAAGGTAGCGGGTGGTAGTCGTGAATTGGGTAGTGAGGGTAAAGGGTGTTCCAGTCTCGTCACATTGGTTGAAAAAGAGAGAACTAAAGTAGGGAGTGAGTGAGCGAGAAAGAGAGAGAGAAAGAGAGAGAGAGAGAGCGAGAGAGAGAGAGAGAGAGAGAGAGAGAGAGAGAGAGAGACAGGCAGACAGACAGACAGAGACAGAACAAGGCAATCGAAAACTGAGGCAGTTCAGAGTTACTAGAGACAGTAGTGTCGAACTTGTGTTATGTTTTTTTTGTTTATTATCTAACCTTTCGTGCTAGTAATAATTTGTTCCATTAATGTTAGTTAAAAACTTGAAAATTTTCTTAAACTAATGACATTGTTATTGTTATCGTTAACACCATTGGCAGCAGAAAAAATGTGACATGAATCGTTGATAATGCAACCTATATTTCAATAATTCCATCTCTAATTAAATTATTTTGCACAAAAAACTTTCAATTATTGGCCGGTTTTCGGATTAAAACGGACTTTACAAAATAAATAATCAGTCTCACAGTTAATACGGACGTTATTGATGGTTTATAATTATTCATATGGTGAAATCAAGATTAACTAAAAAGGGAAAATTCAAGATATAATGTCAGCTTCGTTCCTTATGCATTTTGGGCAAGTTTTTGAATTGGATTCAATCGAAAAACATGAAATAATTGTTAATACAAACCAAATACAGAACAATAGGAGAAAAAAGTGTCCCCTGTAAAAATCAAAAATGTCAATCCTTCTTGAAAATTTTTTTTTGTATATATACACACACTGTGTGTGAGCAAAGACAAGATTTAAAATGATTTAACAAAAACAAAAAAAAAGACTATAACAAAAAAAAAAATAAGTAAAATTGTGAAAAAATTATAAATATCAAGAAAATATAAGTTATTAGAAGTGTGATAAATAATGTAAGCTCAATAGTTCAGACGTAAGTCTAAACATTTTTCTGTTGTTACTGTCAAATACATGACTAATTTTGTGGGTGTTTTAATTCAGAAACAGATTACAAGAGCTAATGGTAACCAGAAATTAGGAAAAGAAGAAAGACAATTTAAAAAAAGTGTGTTTAGTTATTAGATGAAAAAATTTTTGCCGTTTATCAATGTCTAATTAATTGTGCTTTAAAATATCGGTATTTTATTATAATAATTATGAAGACAAATTATTCGGATATTGCGTTTTTTTTTTATTTTTACAGTCAAGCCCCACCAGTCAGCCTATAAAATTGTTTGCTGTAATAAAGTTTGACTTTGTGTATTCCATTTAGACAGCCAGTACACATTTTTTTTTACTTTCAGTTGGCGTTAGCCTGGTCTAATAGAAATAAAGTTTTGATTTAATTTCCATTATCATTATCATCTGTGCTTGTTAGAAAATTCACCTCTATTTTCATTGTTAGAGTTGACAAATAGTTTTGGGTATTTATTTCGATTAGCCATTCTCTTATTGATTTCGGGAAATATGGATTATAACTATAGCATATGTTGAAAACTGCGAATTCACACATATTTTATATTAGTCAGAACTAAAAAAAAAATATTTGAACGCAGCAATAGTTTCGGAAGTTACAGTTTATATAAAAATCAAACCGTTGAATGTATTAGCAATCTGATCTCCTGATTATATGGTTCACTTAAGATTGAAAAAAATGAAATTAATATGTCAACATATTCCTCTACCAATTTAGTTTGGTGTAAGTATAATCGTGTGGAGAGAAATTCATTTTTGAATGATACATTTTTAAAGTCTTAAATCCAAAAACTATACCATCTTCGAAATAGATACCTAATTTTATTAGTAAACCATTTTTATGCAGAATGAGCTTGCAGCTTTGCATTCTTTGACCTACATCACCTGCTTGATTCAAAATATTTATAACCTTCGAAATCGATTTTATTTTGCTGTTTTTAATCATTAATGATTTTTTTTTAATTTTTGTTTGATTGCCTTGCTATGTTAATTGAAGTACGCTGAACTCATCTGAAAATTCAAGTAACCAGCATTAGATAATGAAGATAAAAAAAAAGAACCGTCGAATGACAGTACCAACTCTGTGAGAAAAGAAAGACAATGCAATTTCCCATTTTACATGTACTTTAATCTTGTCAAATTAGGATGGCAGATTCCAATGAGTGATAAAAGGTAAGCATTAAAAGGTTTCTCGAAACTTATTTTCGAATCAACTTGCATCATAATAGAATTTTGATCAAATAATGCTGCCACGAGAAAAAAAAAAAAACAAAATTCACCGATCTCTTATTGAAAGAAGCGATTTAAAACGATTTGTAATGTTAAATTCTCATACACTGTAAAAAATTCGCGGAGTGAATGAATTATCAATTATTCACTCCCCTCGGAGTGAAATTCACTCGGGAGGGGAGTTTTAAAAATATTATTAATAAAATATAACTCCACTAAGTAAAATCGTAATAAAAATTCGCGTATTACAGTACTGATCAACCGATACGCGCACTCACACCCGAACACACACACGCACATATTCGCACACACGCGCACACCCGAACACACATACGCACACACCCGAACACGCGCACACACACACGCAAATATTCGCACACACCCGATCAGACACACGCACACGAACACATTCGCATAAACTCACACACCCGAACACACACACGCACACATTTGCACACTCGCACGCACACACATCCACAGACACGCGCACACACAGACACTCGCACTCGCACACACACGCTGTTTAACAGTTTAATATAAATTAATTTAAATGTTAAAACTCCGGACCGAAGTGAATTCGGAGTGAAATAAAATCCGCAGCACTCCGAGATTACTCCGCTAAAAAAAATTCCCAATTCACTCCGCATGCGGAGTGATTTTTTTTAAAACTCCGGAACTCTGAGTGGCGGAGTGAATGCGGAGTGAATTCGGATTTAATTTCAATCCGGATTCACTCCGGATTTTTTACAGTGTAAGAAGGGCGATTCAAAGGTATTCAAAGCATTCAGAAGCATTAAAAAATATTAAAATTTTTTTTTTTCTAATCGTTTTGAATCGCTTCTTGTAATAAGGGATATTAATAACCGCATTTAAACTACATTTTGAATTAAGTGAATTTGTATTATAACTGAATACGACTTTATTTAATATGAATAAATTTAATTATTAGTACTGTTCGAAAATCTAAAAAAGTATATTTACCTAAAGCAAATTCACCTGACTTGATTTAAGTAAATTATTACGTACATTAAGTGATTGGGTATTTTAAATGACATCTGTTCTTTATAAAGGCACATTTAATAATTCGGGTTGTTAGAAACTTTTTTTTATTTCTCAGAAAAAATTAGAAATGATTTTTTCTTTTAAATAGCATATAACGTTGCGATAAATATTCTTAATTACTGAGAACAGTAATGAACTTGTTTGTAATTCAATTATCTTTAGAGGTTTTACAGTCACAGGTAAATACGGTATATTGATAGAGAATTTTCGAGAAATTGGCGGTCACAACTTAGTCCTTGTAAAGTTTGTGTGCTGACAAACTTACAGTTTGTGTTCTTAACAGGGGTTATCAAATATTTTCGGCTTTTTTTCGGAATCAAAATCTCTATGTACAGAATACAGACCGCACATCGATGCACTACTGTCTAATCTAGTGAAGTGCGCTTCAATTATTTGATAATATTCGTTTGTTTATGAGAAAAACTCGGCCAAAGTTTCCATTTACTGCACAAGTGCAACAAAGATAGTACCGTTCGTGGACTTGAGTGTAATAGAGAGAAAAGTACGAACCTCTGTTAATGTTGTAACTGTGACCGTAGCTTTATATTGAATTATACTATCGCCGTTTTGTAGTCAAAACACTGTATCTCTACGCAGATATATCAGATTCTTCCTATTTGAAAACGAACTTCCAGCAAATGATTCATAACTTTTTTATCCGCAATTGACCAGATTTTGATCGAAGGGAACGACAGTACCATAATTCATCTGAATATCTCAGTTTACAGTATCTATTATGATTTACGGTGCCTGTCATAATTTCCGGTGCCTGCCATAATTTACATATATTTGGATCCGCCAGGCTACAGGATTTTTTTTTTTCATTTTCATTCTCGTCAACGAGTTTATTTAAGAATATTTCGATTATTAATTTAAGAATATTTCTAAATTACATAATATTGCCCGGGAAAAAAAGTTCATGTCTGACCATATATGATCATATATGAAAATTGGCCATGTCTGATCATATATGATTAGATATGATCATATATGATATACATATAGGTCTGACAATAATTATTTAAACTAAAAAAATAATGTTTTAATTATATTGTTCATTCACATTCATTGAAATTGATGTATATATAGCTATTGTTCACTCATCATTAATTTTTCTGTCGATGAAAAAATATTCGGTATTTTTCTGGGATTCGAACCTGGATCCTTCTGCGTATCAGTTGAAGATTGTACCACTCTGCCAAACCATAGGCTCAATAGCTGGGACTATTCAATAGGTTTAGGGGAAGGTGGCCCAAAGCGGGTACCCCGCCTAAAGCGGGTAGGCGCTTGTACGCCGACGCATGAAACGCAAGGGACAAGGTATGCATATGTTGAGGCTACCCGAGTACTGCCGAGTTTCGCTCAGTTCCAAACGAGCATAAATGAAGCGGTATGGCTTAATTACACGCAATTAAAAGAAAATTAATCATTTCTTAAAAAAATTAAAGGTATATATTTTCTGATTATTCAAAAACGAATACACTTATTATATCGTTGATAATTTTCTATTATTTTGAGCCTATTTAAGATAAATTGACGGAAAAATATTAGCGTTTTGTTTTGAATTATTTGAGTTTAGCATCACTTGGATAAAAAACGTGTTCTCGGGCAAAGCGGGTAGGGCAAAGCGGGTACGGCAAAAACTGCTAAAGACTAATTAAAATAGTCTAAAATTATTTTTTACCGATACCTGGTGCGTACTGTACAGTAATACACCAAAATCTGCAAAATACTGAATAATTAGTCGAATATTATTATTTATATAATTAACAAAAAAATTTAATTACAAGTTACCGATTAAATAGTCATTTATATTGGAGTATTGCTATATTTAATAAGTTAGTCGTTTAAGTTGTTAAAGACTGATTAAATGAAACTAAAATTATTATTTAAATATCTAAAATAAGCATACTTTCCTTAATTGTAGTGCCAACCCGCTTTGCCCGAACGGATTACCCGCTTTAGCCCCCCCCCCCTAGGGCAAAGCGGTTTTTGGGAGTGTTTTTTAATTTTAAGAATAAATCATAAATTAATACAAATTTATACAATATTGCTTATTGATTTTAAAGTTCGATAAATCCTCTATAAAAAAAAAAATAAATCATTATTGTTATCGTACAAATACTAGATTTTCTCGGCTCTTAACGTTAACATACCCGCTTTAGGCCACCTTCCCCTACATATTGATCTAAGAAACCTCAACAATCATTAAGTTTATATTGATATTTTACATGGTATTTGAGAAGTTTAAGTTTTCTAATGCGGAATAAAAAGTTTTTTTCATTTTCAACAAATTAAAAAAATAAAATTTAAACTCAAGGTTTCATTTTTTATATTCCCGCTAAGGAAATTGAAAATTTTCAAAATTAAAGAAAGTTATTGGTTTTGGTCCGATTTTCGAAAATCGAGCTTTCAATATATTTCGACGTTTTGAGGTCCTAGGAAACTATTCTGTCTAATTTCAGGATGATGTATGTATGTACCTATGTACGTACGTACGTTTGTAAATATTCTATAACTTTTGAACGGATCAACCGATTTAGACTCAGTTCGCTATTGTTATAGATACGTGGTATTGCAAACTATACTTACAGCGGTATTGCACAGGATATGTTTATATATGATGCTTAGATGGATTGAGTACAAAAATTTAAACTTCATGTATATGATCTTATATGATGATATATTCACACATGGATTTCATTTCCACGTACGAGTACAAAACTTTTTATGTCTCTTCATATATGTTCATACCTGACCCTATCTGATTTTATATGCGTTGAACATCGTGTAAAGAATTTTCATGTCTCGTCATACTTGTCTATATCTGATTTTATATAAATTAAACAACTTGTAAGAAATTTTATATATTATCATATATGATCATACATGACCATATATGATCGTATATGATTTGTGTATAAGTTGGAAGAAATTTCTTTGCCTTTATGTATGGTCATATATGATTCATATATGATCTTATATGGTCATATCTAATTATATATAGCCAGATATGAATTTTTATTCCCGGGACACTAAAAAAAAAACGATTTTTTTTTCCGTAATTCGCTAATATTTTCGAGTTTACTTGATGAAATGATCTGGAATTCTAAGAAAAGTTCATAGGCAACAAGCTCTTTCGATTGCCGCCTTAACTATCCAAATCGGTTCATTAGTTATAAAGTTATAAAAAGTTTAAATACATACATACACACACACACACACACACACACACACACACACACACATACAGACACTAGGATATCATTCTGAAAATGGTCAGAATAGCTTCCTAGGACCTCAAAACGTCGACATCTGATGAAATTTCGATTTTCGCGGATCGGGGCGAAAACAAAAACTTCCCGAATTTTTCGAAAATCGTCGATTTTCTTAGTGGGAAGTTAGAGAAAAAGGCCATTTGGCAGCCGAAATGGGAGGTAGATTTCTCAATTAATCTATATAAAAAGATTCATAAATACATATCTTGTGATACATGGTAGTGTATAGTCATGATATGAAATTAGGCTCGTTTTCAAAGAGTGAGGGTAAAAAGAGACAACGACTATTTTCGATAGAGAACTTCAGATAGTTGATTTGACAAAACATTGTATCGGTAATCTACCAAACTAACCATCACGTCAACTAAGTATAGATAATTTAATTAGTATGAGATCATAATTATAATCACTATTACGATAGCAAGACCAGTTATAATTATTGGACGTACAGGTACGATTTAAACGTCATAAAAGATAAAAGAAATACTTTTAAAATATAAATTAGCTGTGAAATTTACAGATTATTTTGTTTACAATAAAATACAACTGACAAAATTGTATACTAATGGGAAATGCACAAGGTATGTGGAATGAACACCATATTTTCTACATTTTTTGATTCCATTAGAATTTTCAAGGCTATCAAATTATTGGAAGAAATGGTCAAAACCTAAAGTTTAAGGTAAAAAACTATAGCTAACTAAACAAGCGTTTTACTGAAATTGTCTATCAGTTTTAGTTTTGATGTTATATAAGCTTCAACAGATAATAAAAACTGATTTTTTCGAAAAATCGTGAAAATTTCAAACAGCCATTACTTGAAAACTAATCAACCGATTTAGCTCATCTTCAAATTTGATCAAGATAATCGCCTATAGAATAAGTTTAGAAAATTTCATTAAGAACCGATAAGAATTGTAGATGCTATCGTAATGACGAGAGCAGTGATAATTACCCTCGCAGATTTGAATCACGGTGGGAACACCGTGAAAGTGTAAACATCGTGGATCCACTGTGGTTACACGGTGGGTTTGTTCCATTTCACCACCGGATATACACAGTGTATCCACTGTGATTACGCGGTGTATCCACCGTGATTACGCGGTGGCTTGACCACTGTGTATACACGGTGTTCCCACTGTGATTACGCGGTGGCTTGACCACTGTGTATACACGGTGTTTTCACTGTGATTACGCGGTGTATCCACCGTGATTCCACGGTGGCTTTGTGCTATTTCACCACCGTGTTTCCACGGTGTGTCCACCGCGTAATCACAGTGAAAACACCGTGTATACACGGTGGTCAAGCCACCGTGTAATCACGGTGGATACACCGCGTAATCACAGTGGTAAAATGGAATAAACCCACCGTGTTTCCACCGTGATTCAAATCTGCGAGGGTATAGGGAGTAGAGGTACATTTGATACATCATAAGTAATAAAAGAAATACTTTTAAAATATAAAATAGCAGTGAAATTTACAGGTTATTTTGTGCACAATAAGATACAACTGACGAAACTAGATTACAATGAGAAATTCATGAGTTATGTGGAATGAAAACCATATTTTCAACATTTTTTGATTCCATTATAATTTTCGAGTCCATCAAATTATGGGAAGAAATGGTCGAAATATAAAGTTTAAAGTCATAAATTAAAGCTTATTAGACAATCTTTCAGATACTTTTTATGGAAATTGTCTATGAGTATTAGTTTTAAAATTATATAAACTTGAAAGTGGATAAAAACTGATTTTTTCGAAAAATCGTGGAAAATTCAAAAAACCATAACTTCTAAACTAATCAACCGATTTTGCCCATCTTCGAACTTAACCGTGGTAATTACACATAAATTACACATAAAATAAGTGTAGAAAATTTTATTAAGATCTGATAGAAATTGTAGACGCAATCGTGTCTTTAAAACTGCGTTATATCCCATACATATATATATATATATGTTTAGGTTTCCACTATATTTTAAAATTGGTGTATTACCGTACGATGGACGGTGTGGCTCAATAAGTTATAGCTTAAATTGAACGGAATATAGCATAGTACCTGATAGCTCAACTGGTAGAGCACTCGGCGCGATACCGAATTGGTCTGGGTTCGATTCCCAGTTCGGGCTATCTATATTTTTCTCAATTTATCTATAAATTGTCTTATTGAGAGGTTTGCATGTTTAGGTTTCCACTATATTTAAATGGGTCTCCACAATATTCAAAATTCTCGAGCGCCATTTAAATATATGAATATTGGGCTGAAATTTTCAGCATAGTCATAATTTTACAGATATAAAATATTTATTCCACGAGGAAGAAAAAATTCAGAAACAAAAAATCCGAATTCCAATCATTTTTGATATTTTCAAAATTCGTGAGCGACCTCTTGAAAATTTTTTATCGAGTGATTTTTGGAGATGCCTCTTAAAGCATCTTAAACCAACAAATTTTCATAAGAGATTCGAAAAAAAAAAACAATCGGTTTTTTTGGGCCACCCTAATAATATACACTAATGCAAAAAATTAAAGGAGCAGAAAAATTTTATAAATTTTTTAGTGATTTTCGGAAGGCTGTAACTTGGTCAAAAATGATCGTATCGAGATTTTAAAAAAAGCATTTTATAGCTTGAAATCTCTAGTTTTGGTGCATTTTTTCAAAATTTTTTAAAAGCTCCGGTTATTGCGCAAACATGAGAAATACCGCGAGACAAAAAATTTCTAAATCTTTTTTCTTTTCCGAAGAGCCCACGGACCGCGGAAAAATTCTTTCAACTAAACGAATGCATAGCTTGTTTAGCAAATTTATTCAGCTTCAATTTGTTTTTTTTAACCTCGTAGGACGATTTGTCGCAGAGATATCAGCCTTCAAAAAGAAAATGATCCTTTTGGCTTTGATCATCGATATTAACAGGTACCAATGATCGCACAGAAAGTTGAAGGACGGCGTTGAAAAGTTGAATAAATTCCCTACAAGACCCTGTCATCATTTTTTGGAAAAAAAAATTTTTTATATTTTTAACATCCATTAGAAGTAAGTACAAAAATGACTTTTTTTGGTTTTTTAGTAAATCAACCGCTACTCTGCAAATATCGATAGAAAAAACACTGTTGCCAGGGACTTTTTTAGCTTAATGTACCCCCAAGACCCCTATAAATTTTTAAATTGATCTATCGAACCATTTTTTGGGAATCATCGATCAAAGTTCTGCTAAACAATTAAAGGAACAAGTTTTATTCCTTCAATTGTGTAATCATAATCAGAACGAAAAAATTATTTTTTTTTTACTTTTCTCAAATTTTTGCGTTGGTGACTCAGCAAATGCAAAGAAATGACAAAAAAAAAATACAAAATTTCCAAAAAATGTAAAAAAAAAATTTAAAACACAAAAAAAAAGTTTCAATTTTTTTTTTTGTTCTTCGATTTTTTGCATTAGTGTATATATATACATTAGGGTGCTTCGTTTCCGGCGAAAGTATTTTTTTCGTTGCTCATCAAGCAAAATATTGTTTTTTATGCTGCAACAAAAATTCCTGCCAAGTTTGAGCTCTTAATTACAATTTCAAGTACATTCCATTTGATTTCAAAGATTTCTCATTTAAAATACATGTAAATTAAATTACTTTTTTTTTTAACTTTCTAATACTCAGCTGCATTTTATGATATCGACGCGGTTTTGGTCGCAAATCGTAGGGCATTTGGTGTTCTTCAAAAGTGCCCATAGTTACTTAGCTGTAATTCCAGCTGTTTTACTTGTGTCCGATGCGGAACTCAATTTTCCTATGAAATTGATCTTTATTGGCTTGCAGAACGTAAACCAATGAAAGTATACAAAAAATGCTAATGGAGATTTCATAGGAAATTTTATTCCCTTCAAAAAAAGTTCTATCAGTCAAGTCGCTTAAGTCCATAGTTTCCGAGTTATAGTAATTTTAATAATTTGAAAAATAAAATATAAAAAAAAACTATTACAATTGATATTATATTTTTCAAATTATTAAAATTACTATAACTCGGAAACTATGGACTTAAGCGACTTGACTGATAGAACTTTTTTTGAAGGGAATAAAATTTCCTATAAAATCTCCATTAGCATTTTTTGTATACTTTCATTGGTTTACGTTCTGCAAGCCAATAAAGATCAATTTCATAGGAAAATTGAGTTCCGCATCGGACACAAGTAAAACAGCTGGAATTACAGCTAAGTAACTATGGGCACTTTTGAAGAACACCAAATGCCCTACGATTTGCGACCAAAACCGCGTCGATATCATAAAATGCAGCTGAGTATTAGAAAGTTAAAAAAAAAGTAATTTAATTTACATGTATTTTAAATGAAAAATCTTTGAAATCAAATGGAATGTACTTGAAATTGTAATTAAGAGCTCAAACTTGGCAGGAATTTTTGTTTCAGCATAAAAAACAATATTTTGCTTGATGAGCATCGAAAAAAATACTTTCGCCGGAAACGAAGCACCCTAATATACATATACATATATATATTAGGGTGGCGCAAAAAAACCGACAATTTTTTTTTTTTCAATCTCGCATGAAAATTTGTTGGTTTACGATGTTTTAAGAAGCCTCTCCACAAATCAGCTCGATAAAAAATTTTTAAGAGGTCGCTCACGAATTTTGAAAATATCGAAAATGATCGAAATTAGGATTTTTATTTAAAAAAATTTTTTTTTCTCGTGGCAGCAATAGTTTATATTTGTAAAATCATGACTATGCTGAAAATTTCAGCCCAAAATATAAATATTTAAACGGCGCTCAAGAATTTCGAATATTTACTGATAATATGTAATTAATAGTTTGAATTAGTTTTTATAACTCAATTGTTGTCATTTCACTTAAATATAACTTTTGCATACCCAAAAATATACAGAACAGTCTTAAACAATGAAATTCGGTCAGTTTTGAATAAGCGAAAAAACCTACAAATTGGATTAAAAAATAAAAAAGTATGTAAATAACTTATTATTTCTATTTCTCGGGTTATATTTTCATTCATTGTCATGCAAATTGATGGTGAAAAAATCTAGAAGCTTTATTATTAATATTTAAGGGTCGCTCAAAAATGTCCAAGAGACTGCGCTCGGAAACATTCAAAATTCTTGAGCGCCGTTTAAATATTTAAATTTTGGGCTGAAATTTTCAGCATAGTCATGATTTTACAAATATAAACTATTGCTGCCACGAGAAAAAAAAATTTTTTTAAATAAAAATCCTAATTTCGATCATTTTCGATATTTTCAAAATTCGTGAGCGACCTCTTAAAAATTTTTAATCGAGCTGATTTGTGGAGAGGCTTTTTAAAACATCGTAAACCAACAAATTTTCATGCGAGATTGAAAAAAAAAAAATAGTCGGTTTTTTTGCGCCACCCTAATATATATATATATATATATATATATAAATTTTTTAACGAATGGTATTTTCGAACCGTACTCAACTAATTATGATAGGTGGTGACAAAATTCCTTGAAAAATCGACCATGAGGACAAATACAATAGATAGATTTTAGAAAAATCTACTTAAAAACTCGGCGTCGGTTGGCCCTACGGGCCAGCCCCAAAACTTCCCATTGTTTTCGAGCTCAAGTTGCTCGGAAACATTAGCGTGAATATATTTTCGAGCTCGAAGATGCTATCACATGCAATTGTTTTTTTTAAGCTTTTCAAGCTCTAATAAGTTACGTCTTATGCTAAAGTTTGAAAATTTAGAAATCGAAAATCATTAATGAAGAAGCGGTTTTTAAATTTCTAGTCCTGATTATGTTTACTAAAATAAATGTATTGCGGCAGAAATCAATGTCATTGATCAAAATCAAGATTTAAATGAGTTTTGACTCAGGTCAGAATCGAAATCGATTCATCGAACAATCGATGTTTTCGTTTCGATTGTCGATATTTTTTTACCGATTGTAGGCCTTTCGATTAATTCAGCTAAACCAAACATAAATGACTCAAGCGAAATGATTAAAGTTAGATCCTTTGTTAAAAGAAACGATTAGAAAAAAAAAAAATTTTAAATACTTTTTGATGCTTTTGAATACTTTTGAATCACCCTTTTTATAGGCATTTTACATTGCAAATCGTTTTGAATCGTTTCTTTTAATCAGGGATAGGCAGTTTTTAATTTTATAGATCAAAATTTTACGCTATTTGAAAAATAAAAAAAAAATCGATTTTAACAATCGATTTTTATGGAAACGATTCGACAATTTAAAAGTTGCGATGAAATAATCGATTTTTCACAAAAAAAAATTCTAAATACAATACTTTAATTATTGAGAAAATATTTTTTTTTTGAACTGTTTTTTACTGAAAAGTTTAAATAAAAAATTATTAAACATAAACAAAGAAATTATTTGTTATTATTTTAAATATAAATGACCATATGAAAATTTTATACTTCGAAATACAAACTTATATTTATACGGGGTGATATTTAACTTTAGAATAAAATTTCGAAATCGAGTTTTCAAAATAAATTGTCTTCAGTCGATTCTATTCAATTGTGAAAAATCGAATAGTTGCTTCGATTTCGGCAACACTAGGTCAGAGCAATAATATATGAAATTTCCGAGAAAAATATTAAAAACTGTGTTTTTTCAATTTTTTGTTGATAATGGAATTTAAACTGAAGAACAAGTTAGATGACATTATATGGTGATCAAACTTAAATCTTCAATATCATTCAAATGGTGAGGTTGACGGGAAAAATATAAGACACCTTTCTTGTAGAGCAACTAATTTCCTACAAAATTCTTCCATAACATTTTTCTGTACAATCAATTAATGATGAGGTATGAATTTTTCTCTATTGAACTGAGAAAAAAATAAAAAACTGCGATGAGGGCCATCTTTCTATCGAAATTAAGAGCTCATTTTGGTGAGAATTTTTTTAAGGTGTCTAGCAACCTATTTTTCCGTGTCACTTGTAAAAAAAAAATAGTTGATTTTTTTGACCCACCCTAATGTATGTATTATGTACGTACGTACGTACGTACGTAAGTACGTATGTAAATACCTGTATCTTTTGAACCGATGAACCGATTGTGGACTTTAAGGCGTCATTCGACGCAGCTTGTCAATATCTTGAAGCTGTGAGAAATTGAACTTGATCGGTAGGGCTCGTTCAGAGATATTCCAAAAATAAAATTTTTTCAAAAATGTTTTTTTTGGATAACTTTCAATGTGCTCGATGAATTGATTTCAAAATCGACTGGGCTCTAGAGCTTTATAAGCCGCATCGAATGCCACCTCAACTATCAAAATCGGTTCATTCGTTCAAAGAGAAACCGTTGTCGAAAGAATTAAAAAAAATTTATTTTTTTTCATTTTGCACGCCTCGGAAGCGAAGCGGAGAGGTTGTGCTTTATAACCGACCTGTCAAGGTCACACGATTTCCACTCATTAAAGTGCATATATTTTTTTTCTATTACTCTTACACATTATGAAAAGCACATCAATATAAAGCTGAAACACTAATGAATAATCCTGATACTTTTTTTAATTTGTCCAATATGTATTAATATAAAAAAAGTT
Source organism: Microplitis mediator (assembly GCF_029852145.1). NCBI lineage: Eukaryota > Metazoa > Arthropoda > Insecta > Hymenoptera > Braconidae > Microplitis > Microplitis mediator. The sequence continues at coordinate 9,829,836 of NC_079971.1, forward strand.
CATTAAAAAAAATTTATCGTGGACGTCCATTAGTCTGTGGTTCAAATAAACGGCGTGGTACGGATATCTCGAGAACGACTTGACGAAACTACTTAATTTTTTTTTTCACAATTTTCAGAATTAAGCGAAGAAGGTTCCTTACGAAAATCACTACTGTAGGCCTTCTCGTTTTTTTAAAAATAAATCATTACGGTTAAAACCAGCAATCTTACATGTAAACAAACACACACTGCCGCCATTTTTCATTAGGAATGTTCTCCTTATTATTATTTTTTTTTTTTTACCTTCATTACCGTATATTTACCATGGAAATTTCTATGGGAAAAGAGCGAGTGATTCAATTTTTTGCACGCCTCGAAAGCGAAGCGGAAAGGTTGTGCCTTTATTTTTCTGTTTTTTTTTTTTTATTTTTATTTATAGATTTAGCTAATAATCATAATGATTGATAAATCGTTTTTCGTGTATGAATATCACATATGAAAGTATAAAGAGATGTGCATAACGGAGTACCTCCAAAATTTTATAAAAATATTTTGTAAACATTTTAGTCACTTTTTTAAATCTAATTGAGCATTATTTTGAATTTATATTTTCACCGTTTTCGCAAAATTTTGTAAAAAAATAATATGAAATCAATTTTTTTAAAATTTTTTTCTTATCAGTTGACAATAAAAAAACTCCCAATGTCAAAATACTTAAGATGTACTTCAATAGTTAACTTGAAAATATTTACCATTTTTTTTAATTTTAAAATTTAAATAATTAACTGTCAATAATTTTTTAATCAATTACTTAAAGCAGTATATAATTGGTTTTTTAAAAATATCTTCCTTGGATTATAATTAAACTAACTTAAATCTTTCACCTCGAAGTAGATAATAAATAGTGATTAACAAAAAAAAAACATTAACAATTGGAAGTAGGTAGTTAAACTTCTTCAAAAATCAAAAGTGTCAGTTAAAAAATGTGAATGACGTTTTTTTTATGGTAAAAACTATTAAAAACTTTTTTTTTCTTTTCCTCCATCCGCAATAATTATGTGAAATGAATTTTTATTTATGTAAATTATTTAAAAGAAAATTTAATTTAATTGAATTTGTTGAATATCAAGAAATTATTTTTTACTTTTTTTAATTTTTTCCAGGGGGTACAGCATTTCGTCCGCAAAAAAAAATTTTTTTAACGGCAGCTGTAAATTTTCTCCCTTTACTTTGAATATCATTAAAAAAAAAAAGTTTCAATGTATTTGAGTCCCCGAAAACTCAATATTTCCTTGAATAATCCGTTTTGTCCTCCCTACCTTCTCTATAAATTTACATTTTTATCAAACAACTACACATATACAAATGTTTTGGCATATTGAAGAAAATCAATATTTACTATTGAATAAATTATTATTGAAGTAACCAGCAATTTTACATGTAAACAAACACATACTATATCAATTGGTATTAGGTGTGTTTTCTTTCTCTTAACTTTTTTTTTTGATTATTATAATTTTATATTTCAGTGTGATTTCTACAAAAAAAATCTGGGCGTCGGTTGACCCTGCGGGCCAGCCCCAAAACTTCCCGCTGTTTTCAAGCTCAAGGAGCTTGAAAACATTACTGTGAACATATTTTCGAGCTCGAAAATGCTATTACCTGGGATTATTTTTTATAAGCTTTTCAAGCTCTACCAAGTTAGGTTATTTGCTAAAGTCTGACAAGTTGAGAATCGAAAATTATTAACGAAGAAGCAGTTTTCAAATTTTTATTTTCGATTATGTTCAATGTATCGAGGCAGAAATCAATGTCAGTGATCAAAATCAAGATTTGAATAAGTTTTGACTTAGGTCAGAGCAACAATATATGAAATATCCGAGAAACATATTAAAAACTGGGTTTTCTCAATTTTTTGCTGATAATATGATTTAAACTAAAGAACAAGTTAGATGACATTATATGATGATCGAAAGAGACTACAAAGAGGAATAGTTGGTATGATTTCAGACACATTTAGTACATTACAGCTTGATTTATCCGGAAAAAACAACATTTTATGTTATTTTTCTAACTTTTCAGCGCCGATGTCTTTTGAACTAATCAACCGATGTTGACGTTTAAGGTGGCAATCGGCACGTTTTCTTGAATTCTAGAGCGGAATAAAATTTGAAAACGATCGGTTCAACCGTTTCGAAGATATTTGAAAAAATCCGTTTTTCACCATTTCTTTCGCCAACGATATCTCTCGAACAAATTAACCGATTGAGATGGTTGAGGTGGCATTCGACGCGGATTATGAGTTCTAGAGCTGATTAGATTTTGAAGTCGATCGTTCAAGTCGTTTCTGAGAAATCACTAAAAAACTAAAACAAGAAATTTTTTTTTTCTCGTAATTCGCCAATATTTTCGAGTCTACTTGATCAAATGATCTGAAATTTTCAGGAAAGTTGAGGGCCAACAAGCTCTTTCGATTGCCACCTCAACCATCCAAATCGATTCATTAGTTAAAAAGTTACAAAGAGTTTACACACACACACACACACACACACACACACACACACACACACACACACACACACACACACACACACACACACACACACACACACACACACACACACACACACACACACATACATACACTCGGACATCATTCTGAAAATAGTCAGAATAGCTTCCTAGGACCTCAAAACGTCGACATCTGATGAAAACTCGACTTTCGAAAATCGGGATGAAAACAATAACTTCCCAATTTTTCGAAAATCGTCGATTTTCTTAGCGGGAAGAAAAAAAATGCGGGTGATTCAATTTTATTCGAAATTTAACTTTAAAAAAAAACATAACATGAGCGTTCGAGGCGTGCACTTTTGGATTTTCCAAATTTTTTTTTCGAAATATCTTAAAGACGACTCTATGAATCGAATTCAAAATTTGATCAGCTTTAGAGCTTGATAAAACGCGTTGATTGCCACCTCAACCGTCTCAATCGGCTTATTCGTTTGAGAGATATCGTTGGAGAAAAAATGGTAAAAAACTAGTTTTAACTTCCCGCTAAGAAAATTGTAAATTTTCAAAAATTCGGGAAGTTATTGGTTTCGGCCCAATTTTTGAAAATCGAATTTCCATCAGATGTCGACATTTTGAGGTCCTAGGAAGCTATTCTGAATAATTTCAAGATGATGTCCGAGTATATGTATGTGTGTATGTACGTATGTAAATATCTGTAAATTTTAAACGGGTGAACCGATATTGATCGTCAAGGTGTCATTCAACGCGGCTTGTTAATATCTAAAAGCTGTAAGAAATTAAGATTGGTAAGATGCGTTTGGAGATATTCCAAAAATACAATTTTTTGAAAATGTTTTTTTTTGGATAACTGTTAATTTGCTCGATGGATTGATTTCACAATCAACTGGGCTCTAAAACTTTATAAACCGCGTCGAATGCTACCTCAACCATCAGAATCAGTTCATTCGTTCAAGAGAAACCGTTGACGAAAAAATTAAAAAAAAATTTTTTTTTTAGATTTTTCGAAATTTCTCAAAAACGACAGGATAAATCAATGTAAAAATCTAAAAAGCTCTAGAACTCAATGAAATGCGTCGATTGCCACCTTCACCGTCTCAACCGGTCAATTCGTATTAAAAATATCGTTAGAGAAAGAATGAAAAAAAATCTTTCTTAACTTCCCGCTAAGAAAATCGATGATTTTAACAAAATTCGGTAAGTCATGGGATTCAGCTCGATTTTCGAAAATCGAGTTTTCATCAGATGTCGACGTTTTAAGGTCCTCGGAAAATATTCTGACTACTTTCAGAATGAAATCCAAGTTTCTGTATGTATGTCTGTGTGTGTGTGTGTGTGTGTGTGTGTGTGTGTGTGTGTGTGTGTGTGTGTGTGTGTGTGTGTGTGTGTGTGTGTGTGTGTGTGTGTGTGTGTGTGTGGGTGTGTGTGTGTGTGTGGATGTGAATGCTCTATAACTTTTTAACTAATGAACCGATTTGGATGGTTAAGGCGCTTATCGGAAGAGCTTGTTGGCCATCAAGTTTCCTGAAAATTTCAGATCATTTGATCGAGCAAACTCGAAAATTTTGCGAATAATGAAAAAAATTTTTTTTTTTTTTAGTTTTTTTTATTTCTCAGAAACCCGTTTGGCATCCTTGTCAGAAAAGCATCATTATGTTATCTAAAAAAAGATATCTTTTAGAGGCCAGAGAAATTTTATCTTTTTGACAACTCTTTACAGATATCGGTTTATCGAGATCTAAAAGATAACTTTGTGATAAATTCTGTAGATGTCCTTATGCGGTCAGAAAGATATCTTTTTGTTAACATTTGATCATAACTTAAATTTATCAGCTGACGTTTGGTATTCATATATTTTATGTTTAGTTTAGTCTACCCTGGCGGATCTGATTTTACGGTATTTTTCGGTATCACTACCGTAGTTCTCGGTAATGCCACCCTAATCACGTACGGTAATTCTACCGTAAGTTCCGGTAAACTACTGTAGATTCCGCGGAATTTTCCGTGATTTTCGCAGAATCTACAGTAGTTTACCGGAACTTACGGTAGAATTACCGTACGTGATTAGGGTGGCAATACCGTAAACTACAGTAGTGATATCGAAAAATACCGTAAAATTAGATATGCTTACAGGAACAGTAATTGTACCGTAAATTTTGCGAAATTCATCTGTTTGAAAGTTATTGGAGCTTTTCCTGGTTAAAAAAAAGAATTAAATAGGATTGAAAATGCATTGAATCCTGTTTAATTCTCTTTAGAGAATTAAATAGAATTAAGGAGAATTCATATTTTGAAATTTTTAATACTTTTAAATTCTCTTCAGAGAATTAAATAGAATTAAGGAGAATTCACATTTCGAAAGTTTCAATACTTTTAAATTCTCTTCAGAGAATTAAATAGAATTAAGGAGAATTCATATTTCGGAATTTTTAATACTTTTAAATTCTCTTCAGAGAAATCGAATACAGTCGACTCTGTCTAAAGGTTCTCTGCCTAAAGGTTCCCGCTGTCTGTAGGTTCCAGGATACATTGCTTAAAGGTTCCCGGATATTTCCCCACCCGCTTTTTCGAGTGACGAATCACAATTCAGTTTTCGAGCGCTAACTTTAAATGCACGTTTTTTTGAGGTTATGTTTACTAAGCAATGTGTTCGTTTTAGCGTGCGCAACGGCGCTCGAGGGGAATATATTGTAGGGGAAGTGCTGATGATGGGGAGGGAACCTTTAGGCAATGGTCCTGTCCCGACGTGGAACCTTTAGACAGAGTCGACTGTAGAATAAAGAACTATTCCCAAGAAAAATATAGAGAGCCTGAACTGGGATGGATATCCCGAATTGTCCATGGGGAAGACCACTGGTTATACCAGATATATATATATATATATATATATATATATATATATATATATATATATATATATATATATATAGGACTTGATGCAGGGTATACTGCGCCACTACCAGTTGGTACTTCCCACTCTGCTACGCAAAGTTCACTTGGTAGCAGTGGAGTGATGACTGACGATAACGTCCGCTGCATTTGCTTTTAACACTTCTACAATAAGTGTCCATATCCAAGAAGCCCGCACGCTCTAGCGGTGAGCGCGGAACTAACTTTCGCTCACTTACTCTCTCCCGCCAGATTGTCGATCGGCGAGCGTCTCACGATCACTCTTACATTTTTTTCCCGTTGCCTTTTTCTCTTTTAATTACTTTTTTTTTTCAAAAATTTCTCCATAAAAAAAATAGAATTTCACGTATAAAATTATTATTTCTTTCCTTTTCCAGAATAAAATTTTAATATATAAATAATTACTAATCATTATCATTTTGTTTTTTCAAAGTTTAAAAAAAAAATAATTTTTTTTTTGTTATGGTTACAATTCTCTCGAATTCTCAGCAAGAACAGGAATTGCAACATATGACTTTGAAATTAAAAAAAATAAGATGGAATTAAACTTTTTCGAATCCTGTTTTATTCTCTCGGATTCTCGGGAAGAACAGAAATTGCAACATTATTTTAAAATTAAAAAGAATTAGTTAGTATTAAATTTCTCCGAATCCTCTTTTATTTTCTTGAATCCTCCGCGAAAACAGAAATTGAATATTATTTTAGAATCCCTAGCGAATTTGTTTATACTAAAAATTTAAGTTTCTTTTGGGTTCATTTCCGATGTAGTAGAAATTGATAAATATTTCGGTATGCTTTACGAAATATACCCAATGAATACCCAGATTATACTCAAATCGTCTCATGTTTTGGGTATGTTTTGGAATTGTTCATACTCAAATGATACTGAAAAAATATCTATTTCAAGCACGATTTATACTCAAATTATATCGAAATCAGAGAGGTTGAGGACGATATCTATCTACATAAGTATTTACCTGGTAAAAAAGAAAAATGGTTCTTTGAAGTTTGAAGTAAATAAATTTATTGTCTCCATAGAAAATTATAAAAATACTATTTCAATTAAGTGTTTAGTATTATAATGCTTTTGAGTAGTAAATACTTATTTACTTTTTTTTTATTTTACCAAAAAATTTCACTGTTATATAACACTTCCTATATATAGGATATGTTTCTGTTTGTGTTTGATAGACATACAATTATCATCAATTTATTATTTAGTTGATTCTATTACAATAATAGTAGAGATAGTTAACATAAATATAATGCATAAAAAAATCAAACCATAAACAAAAATAAAATTGTTTATATCATGAAGACCTGTGACAGCGCTATGAGGACTTCACGAGACTCTCAAGTGAGAAGTCACAAGTTTGGAACCTCAGTCAATTATCACTTTTTTTTCTTTTTTTTTTTTGAATTATTTATTAAAAAAAACATATAAATAAATTATTCAACTAATATACTTAAACACATTAAATATATTGATATCTGAAAAATTAAATTTTTTATCTCAGTATAACTTCGGTATAAATTCTTCAAAAAAATACCTAAATTATTATTATGGATAAATATAATTTGAGTAAACTTTTAGAATTCTACTGAAAACATACCAAAATGATACTCAAATACCAAGTATGCTTTAGATATTTTTTCGGTGTAACCAAATTCGCTAGGGATTAAAAAGAATTAGTTAGAATTAAACTTTTTCCAATCCTCTTTTATCTTAATGAATCCTCCGCGAGAACAGAAATTGAATATTACTTTGGAATTAAAAAGAATTAGTTAGAATTAAACTTTTTTCAATCCTCTTCTATCCTATTGAGTCCTCCGCGAGAACAGAAATTAAATGTTACTTTAGAATTAAAAAGAATTAGTTAGAATTAAACTTTTTTGAATCCTCTTTTATTCTCTTGAATCCTCCACGGGAACAGAAATTGAATATTATTTTAGAATTAAAAAAAATTAGTTAGATTTAAACTTTTTGAATCCTTTTTTATCTTTTCAATCCACCGCGAGAACAGAAATTGCAACATTATTTCAGAATTAAAAAGGATTAGTTAGAATTGAACTTTTTTGAATCCTCTTTTATACTTTCGAATCCTCCGCGCGATCAGAAATTGCAATATTATTTTAGAATTAAAAAAGATAAGTTAGGATTAAAAATATTTAATCCTTTTGTATTCTTTTTAATCCTAAAACGATAATAATTTTTTTGCTAGATGAAGGAGAATTAAGAAGGATTCATTTTATGTTCGATCTGAATTCTCCGGAGAATTAAGAGTATTGAAGAGTATTAAGTAGTATTAAATATGTGTGCTTTTTTAATCCTTTTTAATTTACTTTTTTAACCAGGGTTGTTAGAATTAATATTTAGATTTATTTTAGAGAAAATTTGCACAGTACAACGTCACTGTATTTAGTAGACCTATACATGTATACATGTTTGTATAGTATACAGTTCACTGTAAAGTCCTGTATCCAGTATACCTGGTAATGTTACCTTCCACTACCCCTTGACCCTTAATGAAGTAGTGGGAGTATACTAAGTACTGAGAGTACTGGATGTAACTAATAATTTTTCTGTTATAGTTAGTCGAGCCGAAATTCTTTACCATCAAGTGTCGATTGTCCAGATTTAGAGTCATTATATTGTAAATAATTTAACATTATATTTCTGTCAATTTAACCTCATTTAATATTGTTTGTTTAGTTTATATTCAATGTGTAGCTAATTTGATATTAATTAATATACGTATTTTTCTTTTGTATCAATAAACAATAATTAAACAATACCTGAGTAGTTATTTCTAACAAGCTTGAAGTCCAATTTATAGGAAGCTTCGAGATCTTTCTACTTTTTCGGTGAAACTATCAGACTTATCACGAAACGTCATAGAATCTTTTTTGTTGAAAATCCTATTCATTAAAAATTATCTCCGATAATGTTTTTTAAAATCCCGCATTTTTTTCTAGCTATTTCCATTTTAATGTCAAGCTCTTTAAAAAAATTAGTGTTCTGATCGATTTCAAGAGCTTGACATCAAAATGGAAATAACTAGTAAACAATTCGGGGATGAGAACTCAGCAAGCAACTACCGGGGGGTGTTACTGCTGAACAAGTGTTGGAAATCGGGTATTAAAGGCAAAATGCATAGAATAATTAGAGCTATATACAGAAGGACAGGAAATAAAATAATAACAAGGGAAGGAAAGAGCAACAACTTCAACACGTACAAGGGAGTGAGGCCAGGATGTCCGGTAAGCCCCACCCTATTCAATATCATGATAGACGACATCGACGAGGAACTAGAAAGGAGGAAAGAAGAGGGGTAGTGATAGGGAAAACAAAAATATTCATCAAGAAGTTTGCTGATGACCAAACGTTGGTGGCAGAGAGACCGGAAGAGCTACAGAGAATGTTGAAGACGATGGCAAAATACATGGCAAAGAACAAGTTGGAGATAAACGCGAACAAATCCAAAGTCATGATCTGTAGGAAGGGAGGAAGAAAAAGCAAAAAGAAAAGGTGGAGCATAAACGGGCAGCAACTAGAAATGGTGGAAAATTACAAATACCTGGGATATTGGATCAACGCACGAAGGAAACCAGGTAAACACGTAACGGAGATGGCAAGAAAAACACAGAGGGCAATAAACTGTACGTGGGGAATAATAAAGAGAGCAAAGATAAAAGGTCTGAAAAGAAGGCTGTACCTGTACGACACCCTGGTAAGAGCAGGTGGACTTTTCGGGGTGGAAATATGGGGCTGGAAAAAGAGGCAGCAAGTGGAAAGAGGGCAAAACATGGTAGTCAAGATGGCAATGGAAATTAATCAAAACACACCTGAATGTGTTTGGCGACTGGAAGCAGGAAGGATAAGCGTGGAAATAGAGGCGAGAAAAAGGGCAGCAAAATACTTGATGGAAATAATAAAAATGGGAAAAGACAGATGGCCAAGAATATGCCTCCAAGAGGAAATGAGAAACGTGATGAATGGCAACCCATCGCCCTGGGTAAAAGAATTCAAGAGTGCAATAGAAGAAACAGGGGAAGGGGAACTCATTGGACGTAAGGGAAGGAAAAGAGGTAGAGAAAATAGCAAGCAAATTGAAGGAGGGGGTGAAAGTAAAGGTGGAACAAGAGCTGCAACTAGACTGGGATAGAGTAGACAAATCCAAGTATAATGAATGGTACAAATATTGGAAGAAGGAAATAGGGGAAGAGAGATATTGGGAAGATCCGGAACTGAAAGGAGAAGAGAAAGAGCAATGGGCAAGGATAAGGTGTGGAAATCTGGGAAAAACAAAGGAAAAAGGCCATCAGCAACTAGAGTGCAGAGTGTGCGGAGAAGAGGAAGAAAGCCTGGAACATATCTGGAGATGTGAGGAGACACACTCCAAAATTGATAAGGAAACGTCGGAAGCAATCAGGGGAAAATTTAAAGCAGAAAAACGATCGGAACAAGCAAGAGAGGAACTAAGAATAATAGGAGAAGGCAAACCATGCAAGCAAATGATAAAATATACGAAAAAATTCGAGAAAATCGCAAAAGAAAGGGAAAAAAGCAAACCTAGCCAGAACAAAATAAAATAAGAGAAGCGAAGTGGAAAGAGAAAGTGTGGGGAAGAATCTATTCAGCTTGAGACTCAGACCGAGGTCAGAAGTCAAAAGTAGGAGTAAGCACTCAAATATATTTAATATATACCCAAGTAAATTAGGGAATTGAATTACTTAGACTAGTTGTAAGGAAAGAGTAATAAAGGTGATGTAAATAAGTGTAAATAAATGTATATATAAAGAGGAAAATATTATACTGTAAAAAACGGAAGTTGTACAGTGATTGGAAATAAAGAATAGTAAACAATGCGAAGTTTTGACACACTTTATTGGAGGTAATTTGTAAAAAATAAAATTGTGTGCAAAAAAGACACTCTAACATTTTATGATAAGCCTGATAGTTTCACCGGAAAAGTAAAAAAATCTAGAAATTTGCTATAAATCTGGCTTTTAAGTTTAGAATAAATTAATTCTTGTAAATAGCACGTTATAAATCGAATTTAATTATTTTTCCTAACTTATCACAACAACGCTAAACTTAACCAATAAACTCAGCATGTCATAAACAAAAATTAAAATGATTATTATAATCACATGTTAAGCACATGATAAGCAAAAAATGTAAAAAATCACATAACATAAATTTTCATGTTTCAATTATTTGAAATCAATTTATTTATCATTTAAAACCACAATGATAATTATTCAATAATGTAACGCTTATGAAATGAACAGGAGACACTGCGCAGAAAATCTAATGGCTGATTATCTGGCGAGGGAGCAAGTTTCAGCTACTTACACGAGGGAGCGTGTTTCAGGTTTCGCTGTCTCAAAATAGCCCGGAAAATTCAAATGTATTAAACTTAAAAGAAAAAAAAACTTAAAAAAATAGTTTTCTGATTGCTTTTAAGAGCTCGACATTCCCTCGCAGATTTGAATCACGGTGGAAACACGGTGGGTTTGTTCCATTTTACCACTGTGATTCCACGGTGGCTTGACCACTGTGTATACACGGTGTTTCCACTGTGATTACGCGGTGGATACACCGTGGTGAAATAGCACAAAGCCACCGTGGAATCACGGTGGATACACCGCGTAATCACAGTGGAAACACCGTGTATACACAGTGGTCAAGCCACCGTGGAATCACGGTGGATACACCGCGTAATCACAGTGGATACACTGTGCATACCCGGTGGTGAAATGGAACAAACCCACCGTGTAACCACGGTGGATCCACGGTGTTTACACTTCTACGGTGTTTCCACCGTGATTTAAATCTGCGAGGGTTGAAATGGAAATAACTAGAAAACAACGCGGAATTTCGCAAAACTTTATTCGTAATAATTTGGAAGGAATAAAATTACCTTCAAAAAAATTTTTATGACATTTTGTGATAAGACTGATAGTTTCGCGGGAAAAATAAAAAGATCTCAAAATTCACTATAAACTTGACTTTAAGCTCAAATAACTTTTGAACAGTTGGATTTTTAAAAAAATAATAAGAGACTTTTTTTGTATAGCGTTGAATTAACTACAACCATAATAATCTTGCATTAACATCGGTTTATTGGTTTGTGAGCTTTAAATTTTCTATACTTTCAATTTTTTGACACCATGAATAAATAAAAGTGAAAAAGTTAGTACATCAACTTTTTTGTGTCCATTTTTCTCATAGCATTTCCAATTTAACCCATACCTGAATTGTAGTAGATTTTCTAAGATATGTTTATCTTATTTGTTAGTAGATTTAGCCATTTTTTCTAGCCTTTTATTTTTGAGTCCCAGATGGTAAAAGTTATTAAATTGTAGTAAAACTTTAAGTACTTGCCAAATTCACAGAAATACATTTTGATAATTGTATTCTACGGTGGCAGACAAAAAATTTACGGTAAGAATCCGGTAGGCTTACCGTAAAAGAATTTTATACCCATTTCGGAATTTTTGCGGTAGATTACCGTAACTTACCGTAATTTTACGTGAAAATTCGGTAGGATACCGCAATTTTACCGCAAAATTCGGTAGCAATACGGAATACTACGGTATTACGGTTTTTTACGGTAGTTTACGGTAATTTACCGTAAATTCACCGAAATTTCGGTTTTTTACCGTATTTCAGGTCCGCTAGGGTAACCTACAAAATAGATATACGCGCAAAAAGTGTTTGATGAAAAATGTCCTTCAGAAAAACATTTAAAGAATTATCTACGAGCCAAAAAAATGGGCGTTTACAAGAATTCTCAAATAATTCAATAAACGATTCTAATCTGTAGGATCCTCAGATTATTGACCCCCAATCATTACCCTGAATAAGAAAAGCAATTTAATCCATGCTAAGTGTATGTCTATATATTAGTCGATTAAAATTGTTTTGAATTATTTCAAATTGTTTTGAATCATTTCAAATAATTTTTCTTAATTAGAATACCAAACTTTAAAGTTAATGGTAAATGTCAATTGGATTATACAAAAAATGATAGTATAAATAATAATATCAATAATAGTGGTGACAATAATGATCATGGTGATAAACAAGTTGAAGTGAATTTGAAGATTATTATTATTATTATTATTATGTTGTTTTTGTTAAATGCTCAGGGGGTTATCCCCGGTAGTCCGACTCTACCGAGGGCCTCAGCTGAGCGCCAAATCGTTACTGCTGCGATGCATCATCAACAAGATGATCAGCATGCGCAGCAGACCAAGTTTCGTTGCCTTAGGAGACGGAGGGACCCGAGTATAACAGTCTTTTGCATCCGTGATGCCAGAAACTCAACTTGCGGTGAACAAGTTGGTATTCTAGCTAATGCAGATACAAACAACTGTTTCATTCCTCCTAGGACGCCAACAATGAGGACGACAAGTTTGACACGGTAGCCGGGGTAAAGTTTGCCAATTTCAAACAGGAGATCCTGATATATCTCGTGTTTGTGCTCTTCTTTAACCGTAATGTTATACTCAGCAGGTGCTGAGAACTCGATGACATAAATGTCACGAGTGGTTTTATCGAAGAGCACAATATCAGGTTTGTTGTGATCTATTTTCCGAGTTGTTGCGAATGGCACGTTCCAGTAAATATGGCAACGGTCATTCTCAACAACTTGCGGAATATCTCCTGGCAGGTAAGGCAGCACTGGTGTTTTGTCGATACCGTGCGCATGTCTTAGATGGTAATAAAGTACTCGCAGAGCAGCATTATGACGCTGGATGTATGCACTTCTTGCCAGCACAGGACATGCTGACAAGAGATGCATAAGCGTCTCAGGATGTTGCTTACACACCCTACACAAAGTGTCGGGTAGCTGCATCTGGAGTACTTTTGCACGGTATTCGAAGGTATTGATCACACCATCTTGGCAGGCAAAAATATATCCTTCGGTCTCGGACATCAGGCCAGCTGACTTAAGGAAGGAAAACGTCAGCTGGGTGGACAAGCCATGGTCACGCACGTGTTTAAAGAATCCGCTGTGCATGGACTTGTCCATGTGTGTACTGAGCAGTTTTTGCTGCTCAGCATTCCTGACGACACTCTTAAATTCCTCCTTAGGGAGATCAATAAGAGGGTTTACTCTCCCGAGACCGAGTAATTTTGCCGCGTACCTTGCTGCCTTATATAAGAACGTTCCCTTCTGCAGATTCTCATGACTATAAACAATCTGCATAAGGAAGTCGTTCTCATCTGCTGAGAAATTGACAACTTCGTATGTTAGGCCCAAAACCAAACGATCATGTAGACACTTTAAGCTCTGTAAACCTCTCCCTCCGATGTGCCGGGAAAGGTATAATCTGGTGACTGAGGACTTAGGGTGCATGCTCCGATTGATGTTCATGACTTTGCGTGTCTTGATATCGAGATCTCTAAGCTCTTTTTGGGTCTATTTAAGGACTCCGAAAGAGTAGAGTAGTACTGGGACAGCAAGCATGTTTGTTGCAGAGACTTTGTTTTTCCCGGAAAGTTCTGATGACCAGATTTTCCGGAGTCTCCGCCCATACTCGCTGCAGAGAGTCGTTTTGATTTTCGAGACGTCCTGCATAGGACTCCCGTCAATCCCTAGATATTTGTACGACTCTCCGGCGTCAAGATGGTCAATGACGCTCCCATCTACTAACTCGATATCTTCGCGCAAATCAGAGCACTTACCCTTCACCAGATTAACGACCGCGCACTTGTCCAACCCAAAAGCCATGCCAACATCCCGTGTATACTCCCCTACGATATTCAAGGCTGTCTGAAGGTGTTTCTCATCAGGAGCATATTCCTTCAGATCATCCATGTAGAGTAAGTGGGTGATCGAATATTTCCGATCAGTTGGTGGGCCCACTGAGTATCCACGGGTACGGCGTAGCGCAACAGATATCGGCAACAGTGAGATGCAGAACAGCAGAGGGCTCAGGGAATCTCCCTGGAAGACACCTCTATTATACTGTACAACTTCGGTCACACGTTTGTCGTTGCTACATGATATGTGGAACCGTGTTCGCCAAAGTTGCATCGTACGCTGTATGCATCCCACTGTATCGCGATTGACCCCAAGGCATTTGAGCAAAGAGAGAATGAGCTCATGAGATGTTGAATCAAACGCCTTACGGTAGTCAATCCAGGCCATTGACAGGTTGCGCTGATAGTAGACCGTGCCTTGAATGAAACAACGATCTACTAACAGATTCTCTTTGCAACCTGACAGGCCTCTTTTACTGCCACGTTGTTCGTATATCTGCTGCCATACAGGATCTATCTCCTGCAGAATGCGATTGTTCAAGATTTTTGTGAAAATCTTATAAACCGCATTCAAACAGGTGATAGGCCTGTAGTTCTTTGGGTCGGACAAGTCACCTTTCTTCGGGATGAGCACGGTTCGCCCTTCTACAAGCCAGCACGGAATAGGTTCGTTGCCTCTGATAAACGCTGTAAATAACCGGGCCAGATGACTATGGGTGGAAGTAAGTTTCTTCCACCAAAATAAGTTGATGCCATCCGGACTCGGAGCAGCCCAGTTCTTACCATTATTCAGAGTCAAACGAACCTCTTCCACGCTGACTTCAGGGCTCTCTTCATCAGCACTGTCGTTTCGGTGGTGGTGACAAAATGCCTCGAAGCCGTTGAGAGCTGGAGTGTCACGATTCACGTTCGGTTGATCACCATACAACTGGGACCAGAAAGCCTCTACTCGCTCGATAGATGGAGGATTGCCAGACACAGATGTCTTAGGTGTCAGAAAGCGTGAAGGACTTAACCGAAACAAAGAGTTATCGGTAAGCCGCTTCAGCTTTTTCTCCAGTGACTTCTTAGCAGTCACCAGAGCCCGCAACCTGTTAAGGGAACCTTCTTTGATGTTAAGAAGATTCTCCTTATTCAGTGTGTGATGTTGATATCGTAGTCCAGCTGCAATGCGGCGGACTTCAGGCGTAAATGCTTTACGAGCATTCACGTACTCAATCACACACTAAATGCGGGAGACATGTTTCCGGAGATCATCAATCTTCAGTGAAAGCTGCCCAATGCGCCCTCTCATCTTAGCCTCAGGAGAAGAAGTATTATTTCTTGCCGGAGGTAAGATTGAGGAAGCAGCATCATAGACAGCTTGATTGATGGTGAGTAGAGTAGAATCCTCCTGAATCCGAGTCGATAGCTCGTGGTTTTCCGTGTCAAGTTGGTCTTTGGGGTAGTGTGTCTTTTTAGAGACACATACTTGTCGTCTTTCAAAATCATTGTCGGCGTCTTCGGAAGAACGGCGTCTCTCCTGATGTAGCTGTGCTGGAAAATACAGACGGTGAGATAGCCGTCTGTTATTCAACAGTGATTTTCGTGTTCGCCGGAGATCATCCAGAGAGCATGCATCCTAGCTATATAACCTCTCCGCTCCGGTTCATTGTTATTATAGCACATCAGGAGATCGGCTCGTAATTCCTCCGTCCACCTAAATGCAGTCCGTTGTTCGCCAAGGTCGTCATCATTCGGAATCTCGGTGCTCCGCCCAGCTAGTGGGTAGCCCTCATCCGAGAAGGGCCGATTGTGGGGAGCACTTCTGTGTTCAGGATTATCTTGAACTCAGTTTACTTCACATTAGGGAGTTAACCCAATACAAAGGTTGTTGTACGTTTTGTAGGCCAGCAGATGGAGGGCCGGCCTACTTTGCCCACGATGCGCCACGAGGTGAATAGAACCCCCGCTGGCCGCACAACATGCACCGTGGGCATTATTATTATTATTATTATTATTATTATTATTATTATTATTATTATTATTATTATTATTATTATTATTATTATTATTATTATTATTATTATTATTATTATTATTATTATTATTATTATTATTATTATTATTATTATTATCATTATTGTTATTATTATCATGAGTATTATTATCAAAACTAAATTATTATTATTAATCATATTTAAATTATTATATAATTTTGAATGAATTATTTTCTTATAAATAATAAACAGTAAAAACCAAAAAATTTTTAAATATTAATTATTATCAAGTAACCTCAATATCATCTTTAATTAGAGATAACTTTATTATATTATCTATCCGCTATCTGTTAGACATCAGGAAAATGTTATCTTTATGATAAATTTTTGCCGACCGGGAATGACTTGAACGATCGACCTCGAAATTTAATCAGCTCTAGAACCTAATAGAATGCATCGATCGCCGCCTCAACCATCTGAATCGGTTAATGCGTTCAAGAGATATTGTTGGAGAAAGAAATGGTAAAAAACAAGTTTTTCCAAATATCTCCGAGGTGGCTGAACCAATCAATTTAAAATTTTAATCAGCTCTAGAATTCAATAGAACGCGCCGATTGCTTCCTTAAACGTCAACATCGATTAATTAGCTTAAAAGATATCGACGTCGAAAAGTTAAAAAAAAATCGGTCTATCGGTTAACCCTGCGGGCCAGCCCCAAAACTTCCCGCTGTTTTCGAGCTCGTTGAGCTCGAAAACATTATTGTGGATACATTTTCGAGCTCTTCGAGCTCGAAAATACTTTTGTATGCCATTGTTTTCTAAAAAAACATTTTTTAGCATTTCTATCTCCCACGATATCTCGCGAACGAATTAACCGATTTTGATGGTTGAGGCAGCAATCGACGCGTTTTTTAAGTTCTAGAGCTGATTAGATTTTAAAATCGAATGATTCAATTTTTCTGTAGATATCTGAAAAAAAACGTTTTTCACTATTTTTTTAATCAACGATATCTCGTAAACGAATTGACCGATTAAGACGGTTGAGGTAGCAATCGACGTGTTTCATTGAGGTCTTGAGCTGATAAAATTTTGGGAATGATTGGTTTTGTTGTTTCGACGATATTTGCAAAAAACCGTTTCCTACTGTTTCTTTCGTCGACGATATCTTTTGAGCGGATTATCTGATTGAGACGTTCTTGGTGGCAATCGAAAGCTTTTATCGAGTTCTAGAGCTGATTAGATTTTGGAATTGATCGATCCAACAGTTTTCACAATATCCAAAAAAAACGAAAAAAAAAAATTTTTTTTTTCGTATTTCTCAAATATCTCAGAGTTTATTTGACCAAATGGTTTAAAATTTTTTTTAAAATCTAAGTTCAGAAAATATCTTTCGAATGCCGCAAGAACCATCTAAATCGGTTCATTCATCAAAAAGATATGAGAGGTTTACATCCACACACACACACACACACACACACATACACATACATACATACAGACACACACACACACACACACACACACACACACACACACACACACACACACACACACACACACACACACACACACACACACACACATACAGACATCGCTCTGAAAATATCAGAAGAGCATCCTTGCACCTTCAAATATCGACATATGATAAAAACCCGGTTTTTGAAAATCGGGGTGAAACCAATAACTTCCCGAATTTTTTGAAAATCGTCGATTTTCTCAGCGGGAAGTTAAAAATATATTTTATTTTAAAACTTCCTCTTCATAGTCTCCTTTGATCATGATATAATATATAACGAAAACCATTTTACAATTCGCGACGGAGACTCGAATGAATCCGGTAAACCGTATACGGTCACCCACGTGTAATAAAAATTATAAATAATAATAATAAATGTGACTTAAAATAATAATAGTTATATATTCATAAATAATGATATCAAATTATAAACAAATAGAATAAAGGTGTGCCTGAACCAGCTCTTCAGGCTGGGTTAGTGCATGAGGGCGCCAGCCCGTTTTTACAAAACGGACAAAAATAATAACAAATCAGGGGAGAGATCACGGGACCAAATTTCAAGCGAGAATGTATGTACCAAGCGGAAAGACAACCGAATAAATATAATAAATAGAAATAATAAGGAATAAATATTACTAAAATATATTCAGGAAATAAACAAACAAATGTTTGCTATCACTGGAATTCTTCTTCTACATATTCTATAAATATAAATCCAACAAAATATTTTTACATTACCAAGTATCATTTACTATACATTAATTCTTTACCATAAATTTTATTAAATATCAATATACTCATTACAGTCAAATAATAATAATAAAAATCAAATTAATTTAATTATCCACTGGGGAACCCAAATTACAAATTTACTTATTATATTATACTCAATATCAAATTTATATGAATAAAAATACTAATCTTTTCATTATTTTAAATTATTCACTCTGGGGAGAGATAGACGCGGGAACTCAAAATATATTTGGCAACACTGGGTTGCATACCATCAAATTACAAAATAATTTTTACCCAGAGAAATTATGTTTTTTCTTCTATATTAATACAACGAACCAAGTACGCTACACTTGTCTAATCTTTCAAGGAATTTATTAGACGCGTCTACGCACGTATACCAAACTCTGGGACATACGCCGAATATACTCAACTTATTATTATAAATAACTCAGGTTCAATTATTAAACAATTAAATATAGCGCCCAACTCTACCAAGGGTCCAGCGATAGCCGATGCAACAAATGATAATACAATTGACTTACCGGCGTTGTGAATAATTTACTTCTGGAATCTTTCAACAATAAACAATATGCAAACTATATACTTTTAATTTAATATAACTAAATATTAGTTATCACCAAATTGACTTTCTTTAATATTTAATTACTTTTATTACGGCAATTAGGCCAGAATAATTTTACTTAAAAATCGCGGACAACAACACGTCCTACCTTTACAATAGCCCGGTCCTCTCTAATTAATATTGACGCGTCGATTTTCCGAGGGATGGGTATCACTCACGTGTTATCCCCTCTAATGACCTCGGACCCGAAATTATCAACTAAAATAAAATATTTAAACATATTACCCGACCTGAGTTTTATGATAATAATAAATTAAATAATACACTTATCCAAAAAATTAAAGGAACAAGAAAATTTTATAAATTTTTTAGTGATTTTTGGAAGGCTGTATTTTCGTGAAAAATGATCGTATCGAAAAATAAAAAAAGCAAATTGAAGCTTGAAATCTCTAGTTTGAAGATCTTTCAGCAAAATATTTTTTTGAGCCACGGTTTTTGCGAAATCATAAGAAAAAGGTTGAGACAAAATTTTTCTAAATTTTTTGGTTTCGTTTTTTAGGTCTACGGGGCCGGGAAAAATTTTTTAAAAAAAACGAATTCATGGCTTGTTTAGGAAATTTATTCAGCTATAATTTACTTTTTTTTTGTTTCTCTGTACGACAATTTGCTGCTGAGATATCAGCCTTCAAATCAAAAAGGATCCTTTTGTCTTTGATTATTGATATCTCAGCAAGAAATGGTCAACCAGTAATTTAAAGGGCAGTTTAATAAACTTGAATAAATCCCCTACAAGCTCCATTTTTGATTTTTTAAAAAAAAAATTTTTTTTTCATCCTTGACATCCATTTGAAAACCTTTAAAAAATGGCCATTTTCTGGGTTTTTAGTCGACTCATCGCTACTCTGCAAATATTGATGAAAAAAATAATGTTGCCAGGTAATTTTACAGCTTAATGTACCCCCAAAAACCCTGGAAATTTTCAGATTTATCCATTGAACCGTTTGTCCGGTCCGATTGCTCAAAGTTTTACAAAACAATTAAAGGAACAAGTTGTGTTCCTTAAGCCGTGTAATCGTTATCAAAATAAAAAAATCAATTTTTTTCGGATTTCCTTTCATTTTTGCGTTAGTTATTCAGTAAATGTAAGGTAAAGAGGAAAAAAAAAAATTTTTCCGAAAAACGAGACCAAACAAGAATTTTTTCCAATTTTTTTTTTTTACGTTTTATTCGGGGGGTTATTTTTTTTTTTTCGTTTTACGGAAAAAAATTTTTTTTTTCCTTTACCTTACATTTACTGAATAACTAATGCAAAAATGAAAAAAAATCCGAAAAAAATTGATTTTTTCATTTTGATAACGATTACACGGCTTAAGGAACACAACTTGTTCCTTTAATTGTTTTGTAAAACTTTGAGCAATCGGACCGGACAAACGGTTCAATGGATAAATCTGAAAATTTCCAGGGTTTTTGGGGGTACATTAAGCTGTAAAATTACCTGGCAACATTATTTTTTTCATCAATATTTGCAGAGTAGCGATGAGTCGACTAAAAACCCAGAAAATGGCCATTTTTTAAAGGTTTTTCAAATGGATGTCAAGGATGAAAAAAAAATTTTTTTTTGAAAAAATCAAAAATGGAGCTTGTAGGGGATTTATTCAAGTTTATTAAACTGCCCTTTAAATTACTGGTTGACCATTTCTTGCTGAGATATCAATAATCAAAGACAAAAGGATCCTTTTTGATTTGAAGGCTGATATCTCAGCAGCAAATTGTCGTACAGAGAAACAAAAAAAAAAGTAAATTATAGCTGAATAAATTTCCTAAACAAGCTATGAATTCGTTTTTTTTAAAAAATTTTTCCCGGCCCCGTAGACCTAAAAAACGAAACCAAAAAATTTAGAAAAATTTTGTCTCAACCTTTTTCTTATGATTTCGCAAAAACCGTGGCTCAAAAAAATATTTTGCTGAAAGATCTTCAAACTAGAGATTTCAAGCTTCAATTTGCTTTTTTTATTTTTTCGATACGATCATTTTTCACGAAAGTACAGCCTTCCAAAAATCACTAAAAAATTTATAAAATTTTCTTGTTCCTTTAATTTTTTGGATAAGTGTATTATCTATCAATATTTATAAACATAATCATAATTAACCCTTAAAACAATAAAATAATAATTATTTCAGTGCATTACGTTGCAGGAGGGATTTATTGATTTTTATCCCTACTATATCGACTTACTCTTCCTTCGGTCGATATTTTTATACAATATATACGCGCACGGGTGCTACTAACTGAAATGAAAATATCGATTAAGTACATAAAATTCAAAATAATTATCAAAACATAAACAGAATAAACAATAATTCCAATAAATCATAAATAAATCATAATTAAATAATTAATCAAAATAATATAAACACTTCAATAACCCTGGAAAAAAAGTTCTTATATGATCATACATAAATCATATAAAAGTGGCTCATTTAAAATCATATAAAGTCTTATCATGAAATTAGTCCTATAAAAACTTATATGACTTTATAAAATCTTATATAATTATATAAAGTTGTATATACCCGGGAAAAAATGATTTTATTTAATCATATATACAATAACTTATATATTACTTGATCTCAAAATTGGCAGGATCTGATGATATATAATTATATATCATCATGCATGAATAAAAAAAAAAAAAAAAAAAAAAATCTTTCGGTTAACTGCTATTTTGCCAAGGGGTCACCCATCCAACTAATGTCCTACCTCAATGCTGCTCAACTTTGATTATCGCTTGATTGCCGTCTGCTTCTCTAGTCTGCTTTACCCTTATAAGTATTTAACAATCTATAGCATTACTTAAATTAAATGATCAAATTGATTCATCCTACATAAATAATGCACCAAATATGATCAAATTTTATCACATTTGTGTTCTATATCAAATTACAAGTTTCTTTAAGATAACCTGCTTATAAGACCATAGAAATTTATATATAAGAATCATAAAACTAAATAAACTTTTACATAATCATATATGATTTTATATGACCGTATCAAACTCTTTTGTAATCATAAAAATTTATTCATAACTTCATATAAAATCACATAAATTTGTATTAATTATCTGAATTCTTAGAAGAATTTCATAAGGTCATATAAGATTTTATAAGATCATATATGATCATACATGATTATGTATAACCATTGTGACGTAACATTGCCGAGGGGATGGAGTTGAAGGTTGGAGTACGTGGGAGTCTGTGTGCTAGAGAGAGATAATGTGAGTATGTGTGTCGAGTTGAGGGTAGTGAATAGTGAGCTGAGTATATGGAGTATAAATGTGTATGATCAGTTAAGTGTGGGATAGAGTACGTGTATGATATGGGGTATGTTTCTTGAGTGTCTGTGTGATGGAGCGTGGATTTAACGGGGGATGTCTAGCTGTGTCGCGGATAGTGGCCAAGATAACGTGCCTCCCGACCAGTGATGACGACTAGGCCCAGGCTTAGCCCTCGGGGTTGACGTGGTGATCACGGAGGTGCGACTGAGATGTCGCCGCCCCTTCGTGGTGATACCCGGAGTTAGCTGGGGTACGTGTACGGTCATTGGGGGGATGGCAGGCCTCGTTTGCGATGCTCGAGGAAGCCAACAATGCGCTAATTTCGGATATCACGGGGAGTGATATTACGGGAAGGCCCGTGAGTCCACGGCTTGTATGTTTGTGAAGGTAAGAATGGATGGAGAAGCGAGAATGTAGGATTGAAAGAGATGGAGTAGAGTAAGCGAGTTAGAGTGGGAGATTATCGTGAAACAGTTGTGCGAGTATCGTCGAGGAAGAAAGTTGAGACCTGGCGTCGCTCGTGTACGAGTCGACCCAGTAGTCGAGTTTGGAGTCTTGGAGTAAGCGGTAGTGAGTCGGAGAGTCGCCATGGTGGACCTCGACCACCACCCTAGACTTTCGTCGTTTTGGAGCCTGTAGCCCTGTGTATGGTGCTCTTGGAGCCGTCTGTCGCATTAATTAATTATCGTGAATTATCGCATTAATTATTTATATTTTATTTTATATCTTTTAGTAGTGTATTAAGTTTGTGATTCGTCGTCGTCAAGAGGTTCCCGATGTCTTACCCAGGTATTTATTTGCGTGATGGACCAAGAGTATTGGACCGCGGGTCTTTTGGGCCCTCCGCGTCGCTCTCGCGTTATCTTTATTACATTTTATTCAGTTTTGTTTTGTTATTTTACGTTTTTCCTATTAGTTAATTAATCGGCTTCTTTCGCATTGAAAGAACCACGACCCTCTCTCCACAACCTAGCATACTGAGCGCACCAGTACATGCCGCTACCACCGGTCATGTCTCTCATCTCCGAAGGGTATAGTTTATAGGTTTTAATTTACGTGTACGTTTAGACCGGTTGCCGATACCGGGGAAATAAAAGTCGGCTGGCGCCCGTCAGGATCTGGAGGAGATGAGAGGGGTGATTGGTGGGCGAAGTGTAACGTAGCCCGATTTTGAGTAATTTGAGTTTTGAGTTTTGGAGTAAATTTATCGAGTAAAAAGTGTTGAGTAATTATTGGGTTTAATTGAGTTTTAAGAAATATTACGTTACACCATATAAAACGTGCTCTTGTAATTTCATAATCTTTATATATAAAAATTACGTGTCACGTTGTTTGTCCACGATGGACTCCGATTTTACTGAACTGATTTTAAATTTGATTCGCACACCGTGTGCAATTTGATCCAACTTGAGAGAGGGGATAGCTTACATCTCAATTTATAGTTGCAATATTATTTTATTGCAAATTATTTGTCTATTATTTGTCAGTCACAATTATCTGTAAGCTCCAAACGATTCTAACAGATGACGATATCTGTTGAGTGGATTGAGTAAGTATTCAATAGATGGCGCTATGTTAGAAATACAAACGTTTTAAAGTCCTCCTAGAGAGTAAGTCGCCGTCGGTTTTCACCCCCACTACAGAAGAAGAAGTCTAATCTCACGCCGTTACTACACATTAACATTACAAACCGAAAATTTCCGACGGTGATTTACTCTCTAGGAGGACTTTATATTTACCAGGACTTTTACCAGGACAACAAGCAATTTATCGCCATAACATAATTGAACGTGTGTTCAAACAAAAATTGAAATCCTTAATTGATTTTATTGTTAAATATTCAGTTTTTGGTATCACACGTTGTTGGTTGTATTTGATTGAGTGGCAACAGCGAGGTTTGCCTCATGCCCACCTTTGAATTTAGTGTGGGTTCGAATTGGTCTGGGTTCGATTCCCAGTTCAGGCTTTCTATATTTTTCTCAATTTATCTAAAAATTGTCTTATTGAGAAGGTTATTTGCATGTTTGCATGTTTAGGTTTCCACTATATTTAAATATACAGTCGACTCTGTCTAAAGGTTCCCGCTGTCTATAGGTTACAAGATACATTGCTTAAAGGTTCCCAGATATTTCCCCACCCGCTTTCTCGAGTGACGAATCACAATTCAGTTTTCGAGCGCTAACTTTAAATGCACGTTTTTTTGAGGTTATGTTTACTGCGCAATGTGTTCGTTTTAGCGTGCGCCTCGGCGCTCGAGGGGAATATATTGTAGGGGAAGTGCTGATGGTGGGGAGGGAACCTTTAGGCAATGATCCTGTCCTGACATGGAACCTTTAGACAGAGTCGACTGTAGTGAAAACCTAAACATGCAAATAACCTTCTCAATAAGACAATTTATAGATAAATTGAGAAAAATATAGAAAGCCCGAACTAGGAATCGAACCCAGACCAATTCGGTATCACGCCGAGTGCTCTACCAGTTGAGCTATCCGGCACTATACTATATTCTATTCAATTTGATCTATTACTTATTGAGCCACACCATTCGGTTTAATATGACAAGAACCTTAGCCACAGCAACGCGTGGCCAGGTCTGCTAGTATTATATATAACCTTATATAAACCCTCGCAGATTTGAATCACGGTGGAAACACCGTGAAAGTGTAAACACCGTGGATCCACTGTGGTTACACGGTGGGGTTGTTCCATTTCACCACCGGGTATACACAGTGTATCCACTGTGATTACGCGGTGTATCCACCGTGATTTCACTTGACCACTGTGTATACACGGTGTTTCCACTGTGATTACGCGGTGTACCCACCGTGATTCCACGGTGGCTTTGTGCGATTTCACCACCGTGGTTCCACGGTGTATCCACCGCGTAATCACAGTGAAAACACCGTGTATACACGGTGGCATAGCCACCGTGGAATCACGGTGGATACACCGCGTAATCACAGTGGTACAATGGAACAAACCCACCGTGTTTCCACCGTGATTCAAATCTGCGAGGGAAGTTACATCGAATTTTATAAAAATTTTATAAGATTATACGAATTATTATAGGAATTTTATAAGATCATATGAGTTTTTATATAATCATATATGACCGCATAATTTATAACATTTTATCTGGTAATGTTATAAACTCATATATAACTTTATAAAAAATCATATCAACTATTATAAGATACTTATAAAATTATAGAAATTCGTATAAGAATTTTTTAAGATCGCATGAGCTTTTATATGATCATGTATGATTATATATAAGCATATAAAACTTTACCTGGTATTGTTATAAGTTATATATAACTTTAAATAAAATCACATCAAATGTTATAAAATTCTTATAAGATCATATCAATCCTTATAAGAATTTTATAAGATTATGTGAGCTTTCATATAATCATATATAAATGTATATGTTTACATATGATTCTATCAGAACTTTTTCCCAGGATTATATAAAATCACATCAATTTTTATAAAATCCTTATAAAACTATACACATTCTTCAAAGATTTTTATAAGATCATATGAACTTTTGTATGATCACATATAATTATATATAAGCATTAGGGTGATTCAAAAAACAAACATTTTTTTTTTCTTCCAAACAGGTTCAAAAGTTTCGTTAAGATAAAAAAAGACGCCTGTGAAAATGAGAGCTCTTAATATTAATATTAACATTGTCCGCATTGCACTTTTATATTTCCCGTAAAAATAACATGGGAAAAATTTTTTTCACGTGTTCTGATTTTTATAAGTAGCTAACGATGCGTTATAGGAATAATTGGAAGGCATAATTTGTAGAGAATTGAATGCTCTACAAAAAAAGATTCTTATTATTTTTTGCGGAATCTATTTGTTCAAAAGTTATTTGAGGTTGAAGTCAAATTCATATTAAATTTTGAGTTTTTCTTACTTTTCTGGCGAAACTATCAGACCTATTACAAAATATCATGGGACCTTTTTGTAGACAATTTTATTCCCTAGAAGTTATACCGAATAAAGTTTTTTCGAATTCCGCATTGTTTTCTAGTCATTTTCATTTTAAAGTCATGCTCATAAAAAAAATAGTCTTCTGATCGATTTTAAGAGCTTGACATTAAAATAAAAATAACTAGAAAACAATGCGGAATTCGAAAAAACTTTATTCGGTATAACTTCTAGGGAATAAAATTGTCTACAAAAAGGTCCATGATATTTTGTAATAGGTCTGATAGTTTCACCAGAAAAGTAAGAAAAACTCAAAATTTAATATAAATTTGACTTCAACCTCAAATAACTTTTGAACAAATAGATTCCGCAAAATATAATGAGAATCTTTTTTTGTAGAGCATTCAGTTCTCTACAAATTATGCCTTCCAATTGTTCCTATGATGCATCGTTAGCTACTTATAAAAATCAGAAGACATAAAAAAAATTTTTCCCATGTTATTCTTATGGAAAATAGAAAAGTGCGATGAGGAACCTCTTAATGTTAATATTAAGAGCTCTAATTTTCACAGGCGTCTTTTTTTATCTTAACGAAACTTTTGAACCTGTTTGGAAGAAAAAAAAAATTTGTTTGTTTATTGAATCACCCTAATAAGCATATAATACTTTATCTAGTAATTTTATAACGTTATATATAACTTTATATAAAATCATATAAGCTTTTATGTAATCATATATAATTTTTATATATTTCTTATATGATGATATATAAAATATATATAAACATATATGTTTATATAAAATGCAAAATTTTGGAAAAGGCCATACGGCAGCCAAAATGATAGTAGATTTCTCGTTATTTGGTTATTCCGACCTTTCAAATGAACATACAGAGAAATCTTAATAATGGACGATAAACAACTCGGGAAAAAATGATTTTGCCTAATTATATATAACGTCATGCACAATTATGTATGGAGGTAGATATAATTATATATTATCATATGTAAATTTATGTATGATTATATATAATCATATCTACCTTCATATATAATTATGCATGACGTTATATATTATATAGGAAATAAATAGGATGAACAGATAATAGATACAGTGAATGATTAACAAGTGCAATGATTGTTTATTGCCAATTATAATAATAAAAATTACTTACAAGAAAGTGCAAGCGCTGGATGTAATGTAGACAGATACGTGGCACAGTATAATTTTATATCGCGAATATATTGCCGGTAACGTACAGTAATATTTAATGGAACTAACTTTGTTTATAATAATCAGTAAACTTGGACAGTAAAGTATATCGCAAGAGAATTGCTATTAATACAACTATAACGCAAGTTAATTTCCCGATTTACAAAGTAGTTATCCGTATTAACAAAGTCGCAAATAAATTGCTAGTATATGACAGTGAAACTAAATTATACGTCTTATCGCTAATTGATCCAGGATCGAAGTGAATTTCAATCACCGTAGGGTCTTAGGGCTGAGTTTTTGGGCTCGCTCCCCTTCCCCTCACGGTCATGCGTTGAGGTGATAATTAGTCATGTGACCATGGCACTATGATTCTAGCTTTAGGTGGTTTCAGACGGACACGAGACGGGGAAAAATGGGAACCGCAAGGCTGAGGGAGAAGATGACAATTCACATTGTCTCAATATATATTAGTGTTTGCGGGAAAATGTTCTCTTTATTTTTTGTATTATTTATTTTGTATTTTTTAAATCTAAATTTGCCTGTAAATTAAATTACACTGGTCACAGAAATTAAGGGATAGAAAAAAAATCCGAAATTTTTAGGTGATTTTCAACATGCTGTAACTCGGTGAAAAATGGTCGTATAAAAAATCTAAAAAAAGCAAATTGTAGCCTCAAGTTTCTAGTTTTCATATCTGGACCTCAAAATGACTCAAGAAATGAAGATTATCGGTAAAAAAACCATTTTCAAATCGAAAAAATGAACAAAAACCGAGAAACTACCAATTATGGTGATTTTTGACAAAATCGATAAATTTAAAGCTTCGGGGCACTAAGAAAAAAAAATCGCAGCGATTTGAAATTTCCAGGGTTTTTTCAGAACACTTTGAGGTTGAAAAAAAGTCGAAGATATCCTTTGTTCATCCGTTATATCCAAAGTTATAGCAAGATTTCCGAATATCCTTGAATTTGTGAATTTTGACCTGTTTTTTACCAAACAATATCGCTTTAAAAAAAATTTTGCTATCAAATGCCACTAATTTTGCCTTATAGAGAATGTTTTCCAGTTTTCAAAACCCTGTTTCCATTCTCTGTACGACCAATACATCCGGAGTTATTGATTATCAAAGCCAAAATGGACTTTTTTGCTTTGATCAATGATAACTCGGCGCCAAACCGTCGTAGAGACTTTTCAAGGCCACCAAATTAAAGGGCATAAAATTTCCGAGAAAAGTCAGACAGTCGGAATATTCAAAAAAATTTATTGTCGCCCATAGAGGTATTGAAAGACCAGCAAAAATTTTGAAAATTTTTTTTTCGTTGGTTTTCTCATGATTACTCCGGAACCGTACATGATAAAAAATTTTGAGGTCCGGATCTGAAAACTAGAAACTTGAGGCTACAATTTGCTTCTTTTAGATTTTTTATACGACCATTTTTCACCGAGTTTCAGCATGTTGAAAATCACCTAAAAATTTCGGATTTTTTTTCTATCCCTTAATTTCTGTGACCAGTGTATTATAACTCTTGATCCGTGTGAGATGAAAATTCGGCTCTAGAACATTCTTGTATGGCATTAAATATCTTAAAAGAAAGTCCTAGGAGTCGAATATGTAAACTTGATATTTCGTATACTAAGAGGCCATCGAAGTCAACAAAATCATACATATTTAAGGCTTTATTATTAAAAATATCAATACTACGAGAAAATTTGTTCTACATGTAGTGCAATGAAATCACCAACAATATCCACGTTGTAACAAATAATATTTTGTTATCGATCACAATAAAAGAAAAGTATTTGGAAAATCCAAATAAAGCCTTAAATTTGTATTTTTCTGTTTACTCTATAGACTTTGATAGCCTGTTAGTATACGAAATATCAAGTTTACAAATTCGACTTCTAGGACTTTCTTTTAAGAAATTTAATGCCATACAAGAATATTCTAGAGCCGAATTGTAATCTCACACGGTTCAAAAGTTATAATATTTGTAATCAAAAAAATATTTTTGCATGTTATTTAAATGGGAAATTTCGAATGGTTACTGACACCTTTCAAAATTGAGCTAAGAATTTTGCCCAACGGGAGAATTTTTTTCTCGATATATAGGTCCTTTTTAAGACGTAAATTCGATGGCTTGGTTTTTTTGGCTCACCCTAATATACATATATATATATATATATATATATAGACAGGTCATTTCATATCAACTCAACGATATTGCGACGCTGATTCTCCTCGATTTTTTAGATTTTTTAATATGTTTTCATACATGTAAAAACAAGTCTTCAGCAAAATTTTTAGCTCTTCATCTCAACCTATTCCGGAGTTATCATTTAAGTTTAAAAAGGATATATCTTTGAATATGATAATTATAAATTCACTTCTTGGGGTGTTATCTTGTTTTAATTCATTGCTTTGTCTGAAAAAAAATTATAAATCAGAAAGATTCGTTTTTAGTGTTAGTTACGAAGAAGGTCGAGGAGACCGCGTGAAATATAAATAAGTTTTACTCATGAAGAGCGTCCATTGGACCACGTGAAATAGAGGTTAAGTTTTAGCCACGTAGAGGGTCTTGGTGACCGCGTGGAGTATTAAGTTAAGAAAAGTCGCGTGTGTGTGTGTAATAACGTTCAGGGGACTTAGTCACATGTGTGTATGTGATATTGTATAAGGATAAAGTCACAGTTCAGCGGACTTATATTTTCATTGTAACGGTTAGAATGAAAGGTTAATATCAATAAAAGTGTTAAATAAAATTGATTCATTATAAATTGTCCTTTCCCATCCTTCTCTTACGGATACATCTACAACGATCCTGATGAATTAAAATCCAGTTCTGGAAGATCGTTAATACTTTCAGGGGCGCCCTAAAAAGGGACGTCCAAGGTAACATTTCCCTGTTATAGTGAGTAAGAGTAGTCTCATATGAAAGGCCTAGCTGAGTCGTGGATAGTGGCCAAGGTAACTTGCCTCCCAATCAGAGCCTAGAGCTTAGCCCTTCGGATGACGTCGTGACTGTGAAAAGAAGGAATTCTCCTCTCCCCACTACCTTCGTGGTTTCATCAATTTCCCGCATGGTGATAAATGGTTTCATCACTATTTGTGCCGTGACCCCGATACAGATTATCGACCGCTTATTTGATTACCCTACCGAAAAAAGTATTTTTTTATTTTTTCTGCTTTCCCGATTGCAATCGGTTTCATTGAAAAATATGCAATAGTTATTTTTCTAATTAATTTTAAACATTCTGAACCATTATAAATATTAATTAGTTTCAATTTTTAAATGTGAACTTGTATGAATATTTCATATTTCAATTAATTATGATTTATTTCTGAATATCTTGGGAACCGTTTGGTTAGTTGTCTTCAAAATATAATTTTCAATTTTTGGGTTTTAAGAGCTCAACAATAGCAGCATAAATATCATTTTCATGTCCAATCTTAAAAAATGAATCGAAGTTCATGACATCATTAATACAGTTAAACGTTTATCAATTGTATTGATTTGAACGAAAACCTACCAAAAGAAATATCTCAGAAGTTGGAAAATAATAATTTTGACAAATTCAAACTCGAAGCGAGTGGAGATTTTTAGAGCTCCTATAAAAGTGTCAACTGTTTTATAGAATTTTTGTTGATAGTGATTTATGTGAATTATATGAGAATAAGATAAATTTATAGTAATGAATCATGTAAGCCTATTTCTCATATTAGTTCCGCAATGAGTATACTAACTGTATTATTTATTTCAGGATGCAAAGTCACGCTGAAGTGTTCGCCTTCGAAAAGTAGTAACAGCTGATGACAGCATTATAGCAAGAAATCAATTAAGAACCGAAAGGCACATAACTAATGACTATTTGATCAGCTGAACATTAAAACGAAAATTTTGAAAAATGTATGCGGCAGCAGGAGGTACTAGTATTGCAAATCGAAGAAAGCAAAACCAGCTAAATAAACAACGACCCTTATTGGCTACTAATGGACCAAGAATTCAACGCCGTAGAAATGGCTTCGAGAGGGAACATAAAATCTCAAATAGCATAAGGGGACACAAGCTTTCACGGCAGCATTTACCAATATTACAACCTCCTCACTGTCCTGCACCATCATCCACGTGTCATAATTCTTCCCAACTTAAGAATCGATTTCAGAATTACAATCGCCACGCTTTTCAACATCAACGACCAATTAGTGAAATAGTAATTCCACATGGTCCTTTAGCACCTCCACTTTCACCGATTCAATTATCTATATCACCACCACCGTTATCACTGGAATCTGCAAACTCTGCCACGCATCCATTAAAATTCAACAATTTTCCATTTCCACCGTCTTCATTATTTGAATTAAGAATATTGCCTTCTACGTCTGAATTAAAGGTGGGTTAAACGCGTGCAATCATGAAAACGGAATGTTTTATTAAATCCTATGTATTTTTGTTGATATTATTGAAAAAATATTTTTTCTCAGTTTTACGAATTACTTAGTCGGATCTTGAATTGAATATTTTCTATCAGATTCTGTGAATATTAGTTTGAAAATTTTTCAGGATTCTTCAAAGCAAAATGACATTACAGATAAAAATAAAAATAAATTCGAATATTATTAATTTTCTCTAACTATAAACATAAAGTACGGCTGCAATGAATTGCATCGATTTTGAGTCGTGCATTCTAGTGAATAATAACGTCTTTGATTTAAATGATGATATCAAAGAAAAATAAAAGACTGCAATAGCAAAGGAGTGATTGACATGCATGTAAACTTCATGACGCGTGTGTGATTCAATCGCAAGCATTTGATCAAATCATCTGCAAGTTAGACGTAAAATTCTTGTAGTTCTAACAGTATTTCTATAACTACTATTCTCGTTGGAAGATGGACGACGTCAATTCATAAAAAACCGATAAAATCCCAATCTTTATTAACTATACCTCAACCATAGTTTAGTTTTCTAATCACCCTCAGGAAAATAACATACCAAAATTATTTTTTATTTGTTTTCTCGACAAAAATAATTACGGTGCAAATTAATCTATAATTCAAACATGACAAATTTTTTCTGGGATTTAGTCGGTTTTTTGTACGAGTAATACAATATAAAGATATCTTTAATTAGCTCATATTTTTATAGCTAGCAATAGTAATATAGTCAACTTGAATGGGTATATTAATAGAATGATGCACGATACTTGAGCACTGATAACAAAACACAAATAGCAAAAAATAGAAATAGTAAACTACATCGGCTGTCTGGTGGTATAATCGATTGAGATCCAAAAAATTATGTGTACTTGCTCGACACGTATTAATCAGTTCTTTTTTGAACAACGTATAATTAATAGTCAAGTATTCTGAGAACAAAACGAAAAATTTTTATCTTCAATCGATTTAAAAAAATAAAAATTATGCTAAAAACTTTGAATATCCAAGAGGATTGAAATTTCAAATACTTTTCAATCTTGTTGAATCTTAAAACTCCGATTAAAATCATTTTCAACTTTTATGCTTGTCTATAAAAAAATAGCTTTATTTTATAATTGAAATCAATTATTTACATATATCATATGAATGGAAAGAAAAAAATTAATATATATAAGAGTGCGACATCTTCCCATGACTTAGGGTTTATTAATCTAAAATCATTTTTCCGCGCCAATAGGGACCGTGTCAGCTCCATGTTGTTTTCGTTATTTTATAATATCGCATACTACAGAACGTGATTAGAGTGACTACAATTCGTTTAATAGCTTTTAATTTTCAACCATGATGATTAATTATTAAAAGAATTTAATATATTATAGAATTGTCGGAATCGTATAAGATCCTGAGAATACTGTGATTTCATAGTATCCAGAAAAATTAAGAAGGTTTTATTCCTTTCAACAATTTAAATTGTTTTCTTGATTATTCGAAGATTTAAGTTATATTTTGTCCTTTTAACTGTTTTAAATACTTTACAATTCGACAATATTAAAATTTTAGTTCACGTTTCGAAACGTTGAATACATCATTAAAGCCTATACATTCCCCGATGAGGTTTGAGAATTTCTAAAGTATTGAAATGATTTGATTTGACCGAATACTTTTTAATCCTCAAACTATACTCATACTCTTGGTCTTGCGCAAGTAGTCGAATAAAATACATATTCGAATCTTGACAAATAATTGCATCCTTAAGTAATACTTCAAGTTATTGTTTAGCATAAGGATTAGTAAAAATTAAAAAAGTTAGAAATTTTTTAACTTCACTGAATACTTTCTCATACTTGCATAAAACCAGTAATTGAAGAATTATTTGACGATTAAAAAGTATTCGGTAAGGTTTTAAAATTTAATCCAACCGAATATTTTTCGATCCTAGAATAACACTTGACGCATAAAGTCCCGTACGTGCGTGTAAAAACGCATATACTTTCCTGCTTAACAGCATTATTAAAATGATTAAAAATGCGACCGTACTATAGACGGCATGGCTCAATGGAGATAGATTAAATTATTTAAATAATGATAGTAAGCAAGGAAGTATATGTGTATTACGCATACAAACGGAACTATATACATGAAGCGTTCCACACTTTTCCGTATGATGAGGAAGGAGAATTAAGATAGGAGCAGATTGGATAGAATAATGGAAAATTCTTCTCAATGAAAAATCTCTAAATAAATTGAGAAACATATGGATCCCAGTTCAAACTGGGAATCCATCCCAACCCATGTTATTTACGCACCGAGTGCTCTTCCAGTTGAGCTGTCCGGGCCAATGCAATATTCCGGTCAATTTATCGATAAATTGAACCACACCGTCCATTGCTCGGTAGCATCTTTAAATAATTTGAATAATGTGCGTGACTATATGTATTAC
Organism: Microplitis mediator; assembly: GCF_029852145.1. NCBI lineage: Eukaryota > Metazoa > Arthropoda > Insecta > Hymenoptera > Braconidae > Microplitis > Microplitis mediator. The sequence continues at coordinate 9,864,221 of NC_079971.1, forward strand.
AATGTATTATAATTTCTGGTCTCGTAAAATAATTAGAAAGAATTGAAAAAGTTTAATCCAACTAATATTTTAAACCTAGAATGATATTCCGTGAAAAGGAGATGAGATCTACGTAGATATATGTAGATCTAGAAATATTTTCGAAGATCTACAAAGATTCGGAAAGATCTAACCAAGTCTACATAGATCTAAAATTGAATGCATTATACGCTTTAATTTGATGTACCTAGATCTGTAAGTATATATGTAACTCGATGTAGATTACCATAAAATTACGTAGATCTCTGAAAATCTGTGTGGATCTACGTCTCGTTCTACGTACATCAAATTAAAGGCCATGGGACGATAAGAATACCAAATCAGCCCCAGAAAGGTATCGGGCTCATAATTTCAGGAAATGTTGGTAATCATAAGATACTTCGATGCTGCAAATTTCAGATCTTTATCTATTACCGTTTCTGAATAAATCGATAAATACTGAAAATCAGTAAAAATTGTTATTCTCAGCACCTTGTGGATCGATTGATCTAAATACCAGATATGTTTTGGGGTATGAAATAGCTTCTAAGAAAAAAAAAATATGAGCAATATCTGTTCATAAGAACCTTAAAAAAAACGAAGTTATTTTCTTGATTTTAATTTTTAACCATGTTTCTATAGTGATCAAAATAGGAACTATTTTTGTTCAATTTCTCACTCAATTTTCGATGAAATTATGAGCTTCGAGAATTTATTAAAACGGTACTTCATATTAAAAACAAGGTAGAAACGATTTATGGCTCAAAAATCGATTTCTTTTTATGATTTAACTCTTGAAATGATAAAATACAGAACTTTTGCGATGACTGTACTAGTGAAAACAACATAATAAATTTGGAACACTCATTTAAAAATAATTGTTCTTTATGTAATGAACTCTAATCAGTATTAGAAACTTTACTTATAACTTTAATGACTAATTCAGTATAAAAGACTATTGTTTATATAATTCAACTACGTTTTAGGGAATTTAAACTTTTCCGCTCAATTATTAGTTAATTCAGCAACCATAAGAAGGCACTAATTTTAAACTAGTAACACTGTTTTCTATTTTCATGAAAACCCACCAGATCTGTAGATAACGTTAAAATTATTGACTGTTGACATTCTAAACAAGTATTGGTCGTACTTTTGTTTACATTTACTATTTAATTTCATTTAACTATATTATTATTTAAGTGAAAATATGTCGACATCTAAAGAAAATAATCTAATGTGTTGCATTAGTTTGAAATACATAAAAAAAGCGCGAGGTTCTCCAAAATAGATACAATCTGATAAAGATGCTGAAGATTTTCCAACGATCTTTGATCATCTAATTGTAGATGGTGATGTTTTGTGTTTTAATTGTCGTTCAAAAAAATACAAGAAAACAAAACTTGATGACGAGGATCAGGATACATCATTGGAGGATAAATTACCTTCAGATACAAGTGAATTGTTGGAAAGAACTGAATCGAACTTATCATCGATAACTTTGTCTTAGTCAAGTACTGATGATCCATCATTTCATCTAGTAGTCTAGTCGATAAGTTGAAAATGGTCGAAAATAGAGATACTGCTCTTAAAATTAGGTGTGATAGCTCATTGGATCCGGAATGACGTCTAGAAAGAAGTGCCAAAAGCGTGTATTTATTATTAGCAGGTATTATAATTAGCACGTAAAAAATTGCAAAAGTTATAAACAAATTGAGATGAAAAAAAACAGGCTTTTCGTTTTTTGCCAATATTTCATACACTATTAATATTTAAGAAATCTAACGAAAAGATTCTTAAAGAGGAGGAAATTTCAAAAAAAAAACTCCCACCTTCCGGATTTCTATCTCCATGATTTATAATTTTAATTTAACGCTGAAAATGGGTCTCCGCGCGACATTCTTAAGTTGCGCGCGCAGCGTCAAAAGCAAGTACGACACATTAATTAATTTATTTAAGGTATTAAATATTTTTTTTTTAATTTGAAAAAATTATAGTGTATTCTGAACACTTTAAATAATTTATTCCCGTTGGAAATTTTACTGAAAGTTAATTTTCCAACAAGTTGAACTATTGTTAACTAACAAAATTTTCTCGAACTTACGTCTTTATTGAAAATGGGAAAAAATGTTTAAATAATTGTCGTATAAATTTTTCGCTTCATGGAGCCTTTCTTACATACATACTCAACAAGATCACGCCATAAAAAATAAAGAAATATTCATACTTTGTTTATAATAATTTTTGTCTTGAACAAAAACTGAAAAATCCAAGTTATGTTGTTAAAAAAACTTTTTTTTTTCTTAATCATCATATTATCGTTTTTTTTTTATTAATACAAGATATTAATTGAATTGCAAAAAAAAATTTTTCCGCTATTTGTTGATAAATTTTTTATAAACAAATTGATTGTTTCAATATTTTAAAAAAATTTTTTTTCACAAAATCATTATACAGCAAATATTATGATTTTTAAAAAAACAATTTTTCCTTAATAACAATTTTTAATTGTTTATAATCGTTTTTTTTTATATTTTCACTGTTTAAATAATTAGTTAAGAAATTATTTGCTATCTAAAAATCAAAATTGACAGTCCTCTATAAAGTAACAGAAAAAAATTTTTTTTACTAACTATTCCATTGTTTACTAACTTACCAATTTGTTATAAACAAATTTTTAACTTTGTTATATTTTTTTTTCTGAAATTTCTAAAATTAACAAAAACAACCACATATAAAAAAGTATAGAAAAAAAATTGTTTCAATTTTTTATTGTACTTTTGAAAAACACGTGCTTCAAAAGTTGCAGCGGCTGCTTCATTTGTCTACTAAAAAACTAATATAACTTTTAAACTATTAGAGATACGAAAATAAATATTCTAGACGATATCAACTCTTCTTTCTTTTTTGCTGAACGTAGTAACTTCCATAACGCCTTGCATTTTTTTGAACACTCTCACGTTTTTTTTTAAGTTTTAAGTTAGCGTTAATAGCTTTCATAATATCCGTCGACGTGATTAAATTCAAGGTATGACTAGCACATCTATAATGAGTAGGCAAAATTTTTTCACACAAATCACCGAATTTCTTACTTGTCTCGGCAATTTCCCTTTCAGTGTCACTCCAATTTTCATTAGGCAGATCTGTGAAATAAAAACATGGATTATGCAGTAAGCGTATTATTATAATATACTTCCTTGTTGTTTTTCAGTAAATAATTAGTAAAGTTTTCCGACTAAATTCGGATAAAAATATAAATAATATTTAATATATTTTAAGTTTGCAAATTATACGAATTACAAAAATCAAGGCCAAATTTTAAACCTTCCGCCATTGAAATTGTTACTAATGAATAAACTGATTCAAATATCTTTTATCATCTAAGCTTAATAAATGATCAAAAATTTTATTCTTAAATAATTCAAGACTAGATGAATTGACAATGTCAGACGGTAGTTCATGCCATGAGCGCATGGCAGTTACAACAAAAGAATACTCATAATTTGTAGTCGCGGAAGCTGGTATTTTAAAGTTTATATGATTCTTTTTAGCAGCTAACCGGTCTAAACGTCTCACATCATCATCATCAACGAATAACTCACGAAGGTAACTTGGTTTGCCAATAGATAGTAATTTGTAAAAATAAGTTGCCAAATAATATAATCTACGACTAGCGATAGATAACCAACCCAGTTCACGTCTGAAAGGAGTGACATGTTCATCACGTCTCAGATTAGAAATAAAGCGTATAGTGGAATTTAGGGCTCGCTGCAATTTTAAGTTGTTATCAGTAGTTGCATTTGACAGAACGATAGAACAGTAATCAATGAGTGGTAAAATAGTCGCTGAGACTAGTAGCTTTCTAATACCTCTAGTGTAAATATTCTTCCTCAGCATCAGGCTGTACATGGCAGAATTGGTTTTAGTGACTACCTTTGACACATGTAAATTCCAAGATAGTGTATATGCTATATGGACACCCAGACATTTGGCCGATTCAGAGTAGGGTATAACCACACCATTCACAACGATAGACAGTAACTGCTCTTACTTTAATAAGTTCAAGTTTCTTCCTGAACTTAGTATCATGGCTTTTGTTTTACTTACATTAACTTCAAGGCCATTTTCAGTTGCCCAATCAGCAACAAATTGGGCATCAGCTGAAATTTTTCCGATTGCTTCATGATACTGACAACGGTAAAAGTGCAAGTAGATGTATTTATCATCAGCAAATAGTCCATGTTTACTGTAGCACAAGCGATCAGCTACAGAATTCATCACTAGTAAGAATAATATGGGCCCAAGGACTGAACCTTGAGGGACACCGAAAGTAATCTCAAGAAATTCAACTGGTAAACCTTTATCGTTCAATACTGATTGTGACCCATTACTCAAGTATGAGAAAAACCAGTTTATCACATTAACAGAAAAGCTAAGTTCAATTAAGGCCCTCAAGATGATCTTATGATCTATAAAGTCAAATGCCTTCGCTAGATCAAATAACACTAATACAGTTAACTTATTTTCATCTATCGCTCGACTAATATCATTAACTAGTTTTAGTAAAGCTGATTGTGTACTATGGTGTTTGCGAAAACCCGATTGATACTTGTCAAGTAATTCATAATCTTCAAGGTAACCAAACACTTGATTAGCAACTATTCTCTCAAACACCTTACTCAAATGGGAGGTATTCGCTATCGGGCGAGTATCAGACAGTGATTTTGGTGGTGCAATTTTATTCAATGGAACAATAAATACACTTTTTCAATGAGTTAGGAAAACACCTGTAACTAACGATCGATTAAAGAGAGCATTAAGAAATATTGAAATCTGAGGTACATAAATCTTTAACCATTTTATATCCAGCCCATCAGGACTTTTACCCTTTGATTTTTGGAGAGTGAGGCGTAAAGCCTTGGTTACGTCAACTATATCAATCACAGACCACTCAAAATGAGTATTTACTTGACTACAGTATAACGATAATAATAATTAAAGGGACTCATGGTCACACGAGGGGTGCCGACATACCATGTTAGCAAAATGTTTATTTAAATCAGAACCATCAAAGTAATTTAGAGGAGAAGAAATACTCCTGGTCAGACCCAGATGTCTAACTTCACTCCATACGATCATGCCATGAGGTGAATTAGACAAAGCAGTCTTTAGATAATTTTCACGCGCACATGTAATTTTCATTTTCATCTCTCTCGTTTTTTAGTTGTAACGTAACAAGAGATCAACATTTCTGGTTCTTTTTGCACGTTTATATAGAGCATCACGTTCTTTACATTTTAACTTAAGATCTCTTGTTAACCACGGATTCAAAGGTCTTACAACTTTATGAGAAACTAATGGTGCAAATCCATTTAAGGAGTTTAATACATAGGTAAGGAAAATGCTATATAAATGATTTGGATCTGTAGAGTCAAAAAGGTCATTTGAAAACCTTAACGAACTCATGAATGAATCTGACAGAGCATCATGATTTTCTTCAATGAATTTACGATAAGTAATCAATTTCTCAGTTTGTTTAGAGATTTCAAATGAATATTCACAGACAAGATAATCATAACCACTGATGAACGGTTGAGGTGACTTAAAGTATGACTTTTGTTTATTTTTGTTATCCAATAAGATAATATCTAGCCACGAATTTTTATTATTGATATGATGAGTAGCTTCAAATGGAACACAGTGTAATGATAACTCAGTAATATGATTTTTCGAGTGATTAGATATAAAAGATGTGTCAAGTGTCACAATTGAGGTCACCTGTTATTATAAGGTTTTTATAATTTGCTATGCATTTTGAAAGGTTCGCAAACAATTCATCTAACAAGTTCCCTTTCGGTCTCTGATAAATAACGGATATCAATATATGATTACGAGTGAATGAGACAACTTCAAGAAACAAGTACGCCGGTTGATTAAAATGATCGGATGTTGATGTAAAAAGATCTTTTGCGTTTTAAGAGATATGAATATAGCAGGCCACACCACCACCCATCATAAATCGACCAGTATCTGAGTGTATTAAATTAGTTTAGGTAAATAAGTGATTATAAAATAAACTAATATAATTAAAACGTTTCATATTTTAGTTTTCTTTACCTGTAATAAGCTCCGAGTCTTGAATGAAAAATGATCCCTGAGTTTCTAACTCTTTGAAGGCTTTTACGAAATAACTTCCATTGTATGCTACTATCGCTTGAATTGTGTTTGGTGGTAATGCAATGATGCATGAATATTTGATAAAAGAGCTGCAATCACATCGTATGAGTGTGTTCCTGAAAAACATCTGCGAGCCAATGCTCAAGATTTTCGGTCTAACATGTCTGAGTCAATCTGGTAACAATTAATAAAAAAATGAATTGTTATTCCAATTAATACCTCTAAGGAATAAAATTTTCGGGTTACATTGAATTTTAACTGTATGAATAAATATAATTATCTTTATGAGTAAAAGAAAATATGTTGTAACCAATATTAATAACTATAACAGGAGAATCATATTAACGTAATAAATTGTTACCCAATGAGCTGTGATACCTAAAAAACGTCGTAAACCTCCTGTGCATACGTCTGCTGTGGTACAAACATAGCCATTATTTTGAGTTACACCGGGTAATTCTTTGCGAATCTGGCCAAACGTAATATTTTAAATGTTATTCACTTGTTTTTCCAATGAATATCGACTCATGTGATTAATATTGCATCCTTGTTTCTTGGTAATCGGAAAAAACAGATTCGGGAAAAATAGCCCCGAAAATGTTAAATAATGATTTTCACCGGAGACGCCGCACAAGCCGCCATTTGTTTATGTTAAACGTGTAAGCCAACACGTGTACACTACTTGATATTTACACTAATGATTGATTGATTAGTCAATCACAGATAAACGCGCAAATTTAAGTGTAATAGTACCGTTAATCTACCAAATAACAATCTTTAACGAACTAAGTTCATTAGACACCGAACAATATTAGGTTTCATCCCGGATGTGATGGTGGAATCGTCAGTGAGGCACCTCTATCACACCCTGCCTCATACCTAACACTGAAATTACCATTAAATTATAAATGGGATGGACCTACACGCCACCGTCTGTCTTACGGTTTTAGATAAAATTGATTATTAAGTAAATTTCAATTTACTGAGTTATTGATAGATGATAAATCAATGAATACACGATCGTAACGAGCGCCATCTATGTGTACGTATCATTACTAATTATTGCTTAAACGGCTTCGCCGGTGAATCTCAAGTATTGTCTTTTTGCTGGGTATATTTTTTCTGAGTCTATTCGTTCCGGGATCCTGCGTACACACATTTTTACTGTGAGCACCACTAGCATCTGAAATATTAATTAAATGTATTGAAGTGTAGATTGTAGTAGAGAAAAAAGTACAATGTGATTTTATTACTTGGTAAACTCAACGCAAGCTCAATCAGTTGTCGCTCTAATACTGCATCATCATCAACAGTTTGGAGTGAATCATTTAATTTAAGTTTTTTTTTTTTGCTGGTTTAATATCCTGAGACCTATAAAACCAATAAATTTTACTCTTAAATTTAAGGCATGATTTATTAATATGGTGATAATTACACTTACATTTTGATTTTTGGTCATTGGAGGTTTGCTGGAAGATTTTGATCACTGGATATTTAACAATTTGAAATTATAATAAAACAAATAATTTCACTCAGAATATTATAGTAAATATTGACAATTAACTAACAATATAAACATTCGAGTCAAAAGTTCAATATTTTGTATTTGAAAGACACTTCTCTTATTCACTTAAGGCTTCAGCTAAAGGTTAAGTATTTACGAATACGAACATAAAAAACTTGTACACATCGGCATGTGATGATTTCTTCTCGGAACCGTTGAAACAAAAGCGTGATACTGAAGCTATATACCTACTTTCTGGTTATATGTTCGGCAATATTACTACGAGAGTATTAAAGATGGCGTTGTGTAAACTCTACCTGTAGTTCATAGCAGGACGTAAAAAAAAAGCGCAAAATAATTTGAATTTGAAAGTTCCATCTTTCAAATAATGATAATGACTGAAATTTGTTCTGATTGTTGTTTGAATTATTATTATTATTTCTTTTTAAGTTAAATGCTCAGGGGGTTCTCCCTGGTAGTCTGACTCTACCGAGGGCCTCACCTAAGCGCTAAATCGTTACTGCTGCGATGCTTCATCAACAAGATGATCAGCATGCGCAGCAGGCCAAGTTTTGTTGCTTTAGGAGACGGAGAGATCCGAGGATAACAGCTTTCTGCATCCGCGATGCCAGAAACTTAATTTGCGCTGAACAAGTTGGTATTCTAGCCAGTGCAGGCAAGTCACCTTTCTTAGGGATGAACACGGTTCGCCCTTCTACAAGCCAGCACGGAATAGGTTCATTGCCTCTGATAAACGCTGTAAAAATCCTGGCCAGATGGCTATAGGTAGAAGTTAGTTTCTTCCACCAAGATAAGTCAATGCCATCCAGACCTGGAGCAGCCTAGTTCTTACCATTATTCAGAGCCGAACGGACTTCTTCCACGCTGACTTCAGGGCTCTCTTCGTCAGCATTGTCGTTGCGGTGTTCTCGCCAAAATGATTCGAAGTCGTTGAAAGCTGGAGTGTGGTGATTCACGTTTGGTTGACCACCATACAACTTGGACCAGAAAGCTTCTACTCGCTCGATGGATGGGGGATCGCCAGAAACAGATGTCTTAGGTGCCAGAAAGCGTGAAGGACTTAACAGAAACAAAGAGTTTTCAGTAAGCCACTTCAGCTTTTTCTCTAGTGACTTTTTAGCAGTCACCAGAGCCCGCAACCTGGTAAGGAAATCTTCTTTAATATTGAGAAGATTCTCCTTATTCAGTGTGTGATGTTGATATCGTAGTCCAGCTGCAATGCGGCGGACTTCAGGCGTAAATGCTTTACGAGCATTCACGTACTCAATCACACACTGATTGCGGGGGACATGTTTTCAGAGATCATCAATCTTTAGTGAAAGCTGCCCAATGCACCCTCTCATCTTCACCTCAGGCGAAGAATTATTTCTTCTTGTTGGAGGTAAGAGTGAGGGAGCAGCATCAGAGACAGCTTAATTGATGGTGAGTAGAGTAGAATCTTCCTGAATCCGAGTGAACAGTTCGTAGTTTTTCGTGTCAAGGAGATGTTTTGGGTAGTGTCTCTTCTTAGAGATAAATACTTGCCGTATGTCATAATCATTGTCGGCAACTTCGGAAAAACTGCGTCTCTCCTGATGTAACTGTGCTGGAAAAGATAGACGGTGAGATACTCGTCTGTGAGTTAACAGTGATCTTCGTGTTCACCGGAGATGAGAGGCATAATCACGCAGATGTTGTTGTGAAAAATGGGTATGGTTAGGGTGCATATCGCTTTAAAGAGCATGATTCCAAGCCATATAGCCTTTCCGCTCCGGTTCACTGTTATTATGTCACATCAGGAGATCAGCTCGTAATTACTACGTCCACCTCAATGCAGTCCGTTGTTCGCCAAGGTTGTCATCGTTCGGAGTCTCGGTGCTCCGCCCAGCTAGTGGGTAGCCCTCATCCGAGAAGGGCCGGTTGTAAGGAGCACTTTTGTGTTCAAGGTTGTCTTGAACTCAGTATACTTTACATTGGGGAGTTAGCCCAATGTAAAGGTTGTTGTGCGATTAATAGGTCAGCAGATAGAAGGCCAACCTACTTTGCCCACGATGCGCCACGAGGTGAATAAAATCCCCGCCGATCGCACAACATGCACCGTGGGGACTTATTATTATCATTATTATTATTATTATTATTATTATTATTATTATTATTTATTTGTTGATTTTTAATACATATAAATGCATGTATTGTATTTATATATATATATCTTTTGATAAGTGTATAGTATTTATTTTATTAATAATTAAACGGCAAATATGGATTGGTTTGCCGTTCAATTATTGATAAAATAATAATAATAATAATAATAATAATAATAATAATAATAATAATAATAATAATAATAATAATAATAATACTTATTATTATTATTATTATTATTATTATTATTATTGTTTCTTTTTTTGTTAAATGCTTAGGGAGTTATCCCCGGTTGTCCGACTCTACTGAGGGCCTCACCTGAGCGCCAAATCATTACTGCTGCGATGCTTCATTAACAAGATGATCAGCATGCGCAGCAGGCCAAGTTTCGTTGCCTGAGTAAACGGAGGGATCCAAGAATTAGAGCTTTTTGCATTCGCAATGCCAGAACCTCAACTTGTGCTGAACAAGTTGGTATTCTAGCCAATGCAGACACAAACGACTGCTTCATCCCTCCTAGGACGCCAACAATAAGGACGACAAGTTTGACACGGTTACCTGGGTGAAGTTTGCTAATTTCGAACAGGAGATCCTGATATATCTCGTGTTTGTGCTCTTCATTAACCGTGATGTTATACTCAGCAGGTGCTGAAAACTCGATGACATAAATGTCTCGAGTGGTTTTATCGAAGAGCACAATATCAGGTTTGTTGTGATCTATTTTCTGAGTTGTTGCGAATGGCACGTTCCAGTAAATACGGCAACGGTCATTCTCAACAACTTGCGGAATATCTCCTGGCAGATAAGGCAGCACTGGTGTTTTATCGATACCGTGCGTATGTCTAAGGTGGTAGTAGAGTACTCGCAGAGCAGCATTGTGACGCTGAACGTATGCACTTCTTGCCAGCGCAGGACACGCAGACAAGAGATGCATAAGCGTCTCTGGATGTTGCTTACATACCCTACACGATGTGTCGGGTAGCTGCATCTGGAGTACTTTCGCACGGTATTCGAGGGTATTGATTACACCATCTTGACAGGCAAAAATATATCCTTCGGTCTCGGACATCAGGCCAGCTGACTTAAGGAAGGAAAACGTCAGCTGGGTGGATAAGCCATGGTCACGCACGTGTTTAAAGAAAACGCTGTGCATGGACTTGTCCATGTGTGTACTGAGCAGTTTTTGCTGCTCAGCATTCCTGACGACACTCTTAAATTCCTCCTTAGGGAGTTCAATAAGAGGGTTTACTCTTCCGAGACCGAGAGATTTTGCCGCGTACTTTGCTGCCTTATATAAGAACGCTCCCTTCTGCAGATTCTCATGACTATGAACAATCTGCATAAGGAAGTCGTTCTCATCTGCTGAGAAATTGACAACTTCGTATGTTAAACCCAAAACCAAACGATCGTGTAGACACTCCAAGCTCTGTAGACCTCTCCCTTCGTTGCCTTAGGAGACGGAGGGCCTTATTATTATTATTATTATTATTATTATTATTATTATTATTATTATTATTATTATTATTATTATTATTATTATTATTATTATTATTATTATTATTATTATTATTATTATTATTATTATTATTATTATTATTATTATTATTATTATTATTATTATTATTATTATTATTATTATTATTATTATTATTATTATTATTATTATTATTATTATTATTATTATTATTATTATTATTATTATTATTATTATTATTATTATTATTATTATTATTATTATTATTATTATTATTATTATTATTATTATTATTATTATTATTATTATTATTATTATTATTATTATTATTATTATTATTATTATTATTATTATTATTATTATTATTATTATTATTATTATTATTATTATTATTATTATTATTATTATTATTATTATTATTATTATTATTATTATTATTATTATTATTATTATTATTATTATTATTATTATTATTATTATTATTATTATTATTATTATTATTATTATTATTATTATTATTATTATTATTATTATTATTATTATTATTATTATTATTATTATTATTATTATTATTATTATTATTATTATTATTATTATTATTATTATTATTATTATTATTATTATTATTATTATTATTATTATTATTATTATTATTATTATTATTATTATTATTATTATTATTATTATTATTATTATTATTATTATTATTATTATTATTATTATTATTATTATTATTATTATTATTATTATTATTATTATTATTATTATTATTATTATTATTATTATTATTATTATTATTATTATTATTATTATTATTATTATTATTATTATTATTATTATTATTATTATTATTATTATTATTATTATTATTATTATTATTATTATTATTATTATTATTATTATTATTATTATTATTATTATTATTATTATTATTATTATTATTATTATTATTATTATTATTATTATTATTATTATTATTATTATTATTATTATTATTATTATTATTATTATTATTATTATTATTATTATTATTATTATTATTATTATTATTATTATTATTATTGTTTAAGTAAATGCTCAGGAGGTTATCCCCGGTAGTCCGACTCTACTGAGGGCCTCAGCTGAGCGCCAAATCGTTACTGCTGCGATGCTTCATCAACAAGATGATCAGCATGCGCAGCAGGCCAAGTTTCGTTGCCTAAGTAGCCGGAGGGATCCAAGAATTACAGCCTTTTGCATCCTCGATGCCAGAAGCTCAACTTGCGCTTAACAAGTTGGTATTCTAGCCAATGCAGATACAAAAGACTGTTTCATCCCTCCTAGGACGCCAACAATGAGGACGACAAGCTTAACACGGTAACCTGGGTAAAGTTTGCCAATTTCAAACAGGAGATCCTGATATATCTCGTGTTTGTGCTCTTCTTTAACCGTTATGTTATACTCAGCAGGCGCTGAGAACTCGATGACATAAATGTCACTATTTGACATAAATGACATAAATGTTATTATTATTATTATTATTATTATTATTATTATTATTATTATTATTTATTTTTTTTTTTTTTTTTATTTCTACTCTTCAATCCCCAACATGAAATTGAAATTAAATTTTTATTGCAGTAGTTTTGATTAACAATTAGAAAATTATTTCATAAACTCAATGTGGGAATCAAAAATTAAATAGATACTTTTTGATGCATAGATCTGTATTAACAATTTTTTTTTAATATTTTGATCTTTATGGTGGGGTTAAAAATTGAAAAAAGATTATTTTTAATCCGAGTTTTTAGAATTAGTCAATGAAAAAAAATTTTAATTTTAGTGCTATTCTAATTCTCTTTTGAATGCATTATTTACAACCCTGTATTGAAGTTTTTAAATAAAGAACAATTATTTTTGTGTAAGTGTTCCAAATTTATTATGTTGTTTTCACTAGTACAGTCATCGCAAAAGTTCTGTATTTTATCATTTCAAGAGTTAAATCATAAAAAGAAATCGATTTTTGATCCATGAATTGTTTCTACTTTGTTTTTGATGTGAAATACTGTTTTAATAAATTCTCGAAGCTCATAATTTCATCGAAAATTGAGTGAGAAATTGAACAAAAATAGTTCCTATTTTGATCACTATAGAAACATGGTTAAAAATTAAAATCAAGAAAATAACTTCGTTTTTTTTAAGGTTCTTATGAACAGATATTGCTCATATTTTTTTTTTCTTAGAAGCTATTTCATACCCCAAAACATATCTGGTATTTAGATCAATCGATCCACAAGGTGCTGAGAATAACAATTTTCACTGATTTTCAGTATTTATCGATTTATTCAGAAACGGTAATAGATAAAGATCTGAAATTTGCAGCATCGAAGTATCTTATGATTACCAACATTTCCTGAAATTATGAGCCCAATACCTTTCTGTGGCTGATTTGGTATTCTTATCGCCCTATGGCCTTTCACAGTATCCGGAAAATATTTGCAATAATGAAAAATCAATCAACCCGATGAAAACAGATTTTATACAATTTTATAAAATTATATATGCATTATATATAAATTGGATGGAAAAAATGGCCTGATCCAATTGTATACAATCTGTGTAGAAATAGTATACAATTCTATATAGTAAGAAGTATATGGAATTGTATATAATTTGTTTAGAATTGTATATAATTATATAGAATTGTATATAATTATATAGAATTGTATACAATTTGTATAGAATTGTATATGATTTCTATACTGATTATATACAATTGGATCGGGCCATTTTTTCTATCTAATTTATATATAATTTTATATAATTGTATAAAATTTGTTTCATCGGAAATCATGTAGTTAAGTTATAAGTTAATGGAAAAACACCATCTACTGGTTTTGAACTTGGGTCCTACCAATCACATGTCAAATCTGCTACCGTAGCGCCAATGTACAAACTTTATAACACCAGGTTTTTGCCATATTAATAAACGTATAATGTACTAACTTATCCGAGAAGTTGAACGATCTTATAAATTTTTATTCGTTGTTGCAGAATCATTTGATAATATTATAAAACCAAAGTCCGCTATTTAGTATTTAATCGTTCTGAAGACTGAGCGTGAAGAATTATCAATTCCGACTAAATATTTCCTAATTTAAAATTTTTCAAAATTTTTTTGTATACTATGTACTATTTCTAATTTTTTATCATAAAGTCTTTTAGAAATAATTATTTATTGTGATTGAATGAAATCCTTAGTCACTATCTATAAGAATTAACTTTAGTTATTTAAAATAGAAGAAAAAAACTTAGCCCTGGTGAAATCAGTGAATATGACCATTGAACGAAAAATAAAAATACCTTTCAATTCATAACGTTTGTAATGGGTTATCTTAAATTAATTAAATAAGTGGCTTCATCTAATTAAGGGCCCACACTATTGTAGAGGAAATGGAGGTTTTTCTACTTACCTTGACTGACTAGATTCAATAAACTCAGGACGAGGTTTTTCCTATATTGGGCCACACAGCACTTATATAATCAAGGAGAGAGATTTGTTCTGTATAAACTTATTAGGAAACTTGAAAAATTAGATAATCAAACTACTTAATAAAATTTAGACTGCTTCGACAATTATTGATAACGAAGTCACTTTACAAATCATAAAAATTGATGAACCCAATTGATTCAAATATGATATAGAGAATGAGTTGAGAAAAGTTTTATTCGGACAATGATAACCAAGTTAATTTAATGTTAACTGTCATGTGTCTAACAAATATAACAGACTTGACTTATCAAAGAAATTTAATTTACTTATCTGATAACATAAATATAACAAACTCAATTGACTGAAAGATGTATATATGAATGACTTCGTAAGCTTTTGATAAATTTGATTAATAATTAATCAGCTAGCCCACCAAGTAGCCAAAATCCGACACTTACTTCAGATCAACTTACAGCAATTCTCCTTGACCTATCCTTTAGCGATCCTCCTCTACCGATTCTTCAATTTTTCCAAATTCCATCAATCCTCCCAATCCAATCCAACCAAATTTCAATCAATTTATGAAACCTAACTTAACAAATTTAGATGTAAATTCAATAATTAAATTAAACAAGTAAATAAGCTTCCACCTGAGGTGGGCTTATAGGTTCTTAGCTGCAGCGGTGTAAATGGTATAGGTAGATAGATAGTAGTAGAAATAGTGTGGAAGTAGGAGCAATCTAGACCACGCACGGTCGTTCACGACGGTTGCAGAGCGTCAAGAGGCAAAGTGCTATTTATCTTCGGGGCTTGTACCCAATTAGCTTCAAGTTAGCCAGCCCTTAAGGTTAAAAAATACTCTTTTAACGCATCGGGTTTTCCGAGCTCCTGGAGTTCAAAAAAAGTTACGCCTTACCTTGCACTACAGCGATTTGACAAATCAAAAATAATCCGAAAAAATACTATCTGGCTGCCGAAATGGGAAGCGGATTACTCTCAATAAGTTCGAAAAATTTCAAACCCTCATAAAACCAATAAAATACATTATCAAATGAAAATCAAAACAAGTTACAGACTCACCATGAGAATATTATTGACGTACAACGCCAACTACACACACGCTTATTAACCCGTCAGCACTCCCGTCAGCTTTTTGGTATACTTTACGCTCGTGATAAGAGTTTTGCTCACGTTTAACGCGTAGGCACCAAACAAATTTTTTTCAAATTTTAGGCAAGAAACTATTTTTCATAAATTATTTACTTTATGTATTATAAGAATAATAAAAAATCACTGAATGATAATTGTAATTTCTATCTATATTTTTCTCAATTTATCTATAAATTGTCTTGTTGAAAGATTTGCATGTTTAGGTTTCCGCTATATTTAAATGGTGTATTACCGTACGATGGACGGTGTGGCTCAATAAGTTATAGATCAAATTGAACGGAATATAGTATAGTGCCGGATAGCTCAACTGGTAGAGCACTCGGCGCGATACCGACATGGTCTGGGTTCGATTCCCAGTTCGAGCTATCTATATTTTTTTCAATTTATCTATAAATTGTCTTATTGAGAGGTTTGCATGTTTAGGTTTCCACTATATTTAAATTGAGCGTGAGCAAAATGCTCATAACGGGAGTGCTGACGGTTAAACTTCATATAAAACAGAAGATACATATGTCAGGGAAGTTCCAATAGCACTATTTAAACCATATTTCACTTATGACAACATATATATGGGCCATTCCACCAAACAAAGCTATTTTTACGGGGCTACCCTCACTGATTTGATTCAATCATTGCAGACGTTTCCTATATATTAATTAAAAAATCCTATATATTAAATAAAAAAATATCTATGAAAATTTTAAAGATTTTCATGACTATGCGGTGCTTGATACATATAACTTGATATTTTTCTCTGAAAACTATGACTTTTTCTCTTCAAATGTGTGATTTTTACGATGTGCATATTTTTTGTTTAATCAAAATTAAACGAAATGTAAGCTTTCTATGATTCATAACTTTAAAGTAATTATTTAGATGTGTAGCTTCACTTATTTTTTGCGTTATGAAGGTTCGAGTAAAACTAGTGAATCAAGGTAGTGTCTGAATTTTTTGTTTACTTGATTCTCCTAATAGTTACACCGCCACACAAAAAAAATAATGTTGTTTGTACTTTTCATCGGACCTACCTACGGACACGTATTTCGACCCGCTGAATCTGAATTTGAAGTCCGCTTGGCCTGGTCAAGCTCCAGATTTGAGTAAAATGTAAAAAATCCCCAAAATCGGCAAAAAAAAGGCGAAAAACCGTAGTCACAATGATGAAAAAATTATTGTGGACCCGGACCAAGTATGATTTTTACGTATTCCAACTTACTGAATCTGAATCTGAATGTTAATTAGCCCGTTGCGCCGTCCAAATTTGAAAAAATTGCGAAAAACCGGAAAAAATTGCAATAAATCATGAAAAATCGATTTTGTCGGGATAAAAAAATTTTTGGATTTAGATTGAGTATGATTTTTATGTGATTTGTTCCCCTCAATTCAAGTCTGAAGTTTTCGTGTCCCATTTACGTTTAAAAATTAAAAAAAAAACCAAAAAAAATTGGGAAAATTGCAGTTATAGATATATGAGAAAAAATCTATAAAATATGATTAAATACTTTTATTTGATTCTTTACGCATAAAATACAAGCTCAGAATCTGAAAATACGAACAATTGTAATATCTATCAAAAAAGAAGTATAACTAGAATGGAGAGACCGATTTGCTCGAATTTTAAACTGTTCTTCGTTGGTATCGAACTCTTTTGTTTTCAAACGATCTACGCAGTGAATTTTTCTTCCATTTGCTATCATCTCTTGGTGTATCCCTTTTAAGTGTCCAGCAAAATCGTGTCAACATAATATAACATCGACTACAAACATAGTCTGGGACCCAGGCCGAATCCAAATTCGTAATTTTAATACGAAAGCATTCCTCATAACTTTTCTTTAATTTTTCGGAAAACGCTCTACGGTTTTTTGCCAGCTCAAACTCACCACCAACGTAACAAAATGAATCAGACCTGTTATTGCAAAGACAGGAATTACTTCTTGTAATGGTATACTCTCCAGTAACCAAGTTTCTCACTACTGAAGAGCTACTGAAGAACTACTGCAGTCGCTTGATGACGACGCCTTCGGACCTGCTTTCTTACCCTGACCAGACGCTGATACTGGGTTTCCGGATCCCTGCATTGTTAAGTACTCATCACTTGTACCTGCCACGGCAGCACACACGCCGTTAACCCAGGGACTTTGCCAGATGGTTCTGTTGCCTACCATCACCATGTTGAGGTGCCCTGGTTGCAGAAACAAGCGATCGTAAGGAATTTTTAATGGACCCCAAATTCGAACTCTATTTAACGATGCAAATTTTATAGGAAAAATGAACGAGACGGAGAGAGCAGCTTTGGTAAGTTTCAAAAATGTGCCTCAAAAAGTAATGTAATGATGAGAGTTCTTGGACAGCAGCACTCATAGGTACCTGTCGTACTGACCAAGCAAATACCGACTGTTAATCTTGCATTCCTGCAAGACGCACGTGATCTGATTGTCGATAAACTAGGAACTGCACTACAATCAGATGGCAATATCAAAGCAAATGTCATTCTAACCTGCAAATTCATTAAATCAACTGCTGATCAAGAAACAATTGAAACAAAAACATTCAATACAAAAAATGTTTTTTTAACTACTGTTTCCTGTGGTCCGTAATTACTGCTCGTCATCCTGCTTAAGATGGTAGGAACTCTACGTGAGTGGAGTAAGATCATATCCACATTATAGTCGAGTACTAAATTACGATGGTATTAAATTTCCGATGCAACTTAAAGATATACCTAAATTCGAAAAACTAAATAATCTATCGATAAATGTATACAGTATAGAGTCGGAACATGTAGAATCTGACGACGAATTGTGTGAATAAGGGCCTAGTGTGATATTACCACTTTATTTTAGCAAAGAAAATCTAGGTGACACCACAATTCACCTTCGTATGTTAGAAGTGCAGTCAGCAGACGCAGACATAGATGATAATATCGAGAATAGAATAGCCAGCTTTGAATGTAAGTTTTACTTTACGTTTATTAAAGATCTTTCGCGATTGGTTAGGAAACAAATATCAAAACATAATGAAAAAAAGCACTGTTGCGATCGATGCTTATGTCACTTTCATGAGGAAATCACGTGTTACGTCTAGCAAAATTTAAACATTTTATTTTCATGTCTTAATTTTTAAATAAGTAAAAAACTGAACAGAGTTGCAAAAAATGCATTACTTTTTTTAGCGCATTACAATTTCATTATTCATTACCATTGTAATGAGTAATGAATTCAATGTTTATTACTCAGTGATTTTTTTTTAATGAAAAATAATATTATTTTCCAATACATTATTTTAATGAGTAATGTATTCCATCTTACAATACTTATTTTATTTTATAATGAGTATTTTGAACTTGTCCATTAATATTTTATCTATTAATGAGTAATGTACTCCTCCCTCATTGCTCATTATTTTTTTATTTATTAATGGGTAATGCACTTGTTTCCCCATTGCTTAATTATAAAGGAGTTTTGCTTAATGACGAAGGAGTTTTTTAAAAATAGCTATAACCAGTATTATAACAATAGACTTAAAATTATTCAAAAGCTGACTTAAAATAAAATCTGCGGGATATTTCTTTTATTTCTGACAGTTTGGTTAAAAATAAACCAAATAATAACAATTTTTTCCTCCTATTTTTTTCGTTTTTGAGTATAGTTTTCGAATAAAAAATTATAACTATTGTATTTGTCGCCATGACGAATATTTTGAAAAATTTACTATTTTCTGATTCTTAACTGAGATAATCGAACTGATTCAGAAAATATAGTTGGTTTAGAAGTTTATGTATGGTTATATTTATATACAATATAGAATTATAATAGAAATAAGAGCATTTTTAAATTTTCAAAATGTCAAAAAATTGTACTTTTTCCACTTTTTCTTGGACTAAATTTTGATTAGCATAAATTGTCGAGTTGCTGTAAATTTCACTGAAAGCTTTTCGAATAACCTTTGAGTTAAATACTCATCTATATGTCAAAACCGGAAAACTGTTCATCTTACTCTTGATTCAATGAAAGTTTACTCTAACATTCGTTATGGAATTGTTTTAAAAATCTTATTTCCAAACGTTTGTTTGTTTTAAGAGGTTCATGATTTTAAAGTAATCAGAACCCGGGAGAAAATTTTTTTTATCGAATCAGTGTAAAATTTTTGAATCTTTCACGAGAAATTATTTCCAATCGATAAGAAATTAAAAAAAAATTGGTAATAGTTGTGCTTATTTAAGATGTGAACAGAACGATTTGATAGTGGAAAAAAAAATCGTAATTATTTACAGAATATTCAAACAAATTGTTTTCTATATGTGATATACCTCAGTCTACACTGTTCGAAAATTCAATTTTATTCTCGATGAAAAATCTTAAACTAAGAAATGTATCATTATTTATTTATATACTTCTGGAAATTTGCTATCTGACCAGTAGGCTTGGCATACATGAAGTGAATTTAATCTAATCTGTTGGATTCTCTGTACAAAAATCAATCTTTGTTCTTATATATACTTTATTTAATTTTATTTCTCTTTAGTAAATATTCTGTTTGAAATAATATTTCGAACAGTGTCGCATTTAAGTCGTAGTATATATATTTGAGTTGAGTTCAAAATGTGTATATGTTTACTTAAAGAAAAGAAAGCTAGCATGGATCAAATTTTATGACCTTAGGTACTTGGGTCGACGAGAGATTCCAAGTAAATGCAAGGCAATATGTTTTTCTTCATTTGCACACATATATATATATTTTGAACTTAGAGATCTTTGTTATAAAAAAAAAAGAGGAGAGGTTGGTGGACCTCAGTGTTAAATAATATTAAAAGAATAAGTTAGTCTAAGCTAAATCTCTTACGAGTGAAGACATACCCTAGAGCGCGTATTTTAATAAAAGATATAATATTCATTTGTTTAATAAATTGATTTGTTTCATTCACGATTACCATACCTAAATTCCCAACATAATCTAAACTAATCTAAGAAAACCATTTCAAATGAATTGATGTTCTTGAGTCAACAGAACGAATTCTTAAGTCACGAAATTATTCTAAATCTGAGTAATTTTTTCTTGGTTCAAGAATTTGTTCTCTTAACTCAAGAACGATAATTCATTTAAAATGGTTTTCTTAGTTTAAGATTCCTTCTAGTGGATCAAGTTGAATTTTTTAGCAGTGTAAATTAAACAGATTATAACTGACAAAAAATTTCACTTCGCAGAATTTATTTTATTAACAATTTTGAAGAAATTCTGTCAAGAGTATATGTCACTGCAGGGAAGTTAAATTATGTGAAAATCATCAACTCAGCATCCACTCCGCATTCATTCCACAAATCACTTCTCAAATTTTTTACAACATGTGTAATTTTGAGATATATAATGACCATCTTGATCTGCTGAAAAGTTCTAGAGGTCCATGAATCTACACTTAAACTTTTTTATATTGATTAATGTGTAATGTTTCCCATTACACATTTATTTTTTAATGAATAATGTGTGGCCCTTCAATACTCATTACTTATTATTTAATGAGTAAAGTATTTGTTTGCATTACCCATTAACTTTTTAATGAGTAATGTATTGCTCTACATTACTAATTCATTTTTTAATGAGCAATGAATAAAAACTCCATTACCATTAAACAAAAAATGAGGATTGCATTATTTTTTACATTAAGATTTTTGCAACACTGAAACTGAATAATGAGAGTATACATTAAGTGCCTCGTTGGTCATTTGGGGAATAGCTTTGGTGCGTCACAAAAAGTTTTAACAGCTTAAGACCAAAACAAACAAATAAATAAAAATTTCATGAGTTTTCGAATTATAGATGAGATCTGAACACATTTTAAACTCATTTAAAAAATGTTTTAAATAAACAAACGACTCATTTTTAATATCTCAACTAAAAATATTTCATAAATAATATTTCACAGTTTGATAAATAATAATATTTCATATTTCATAAATAATAGTTAATAAATAATGGGAAGGTTCTTGGTGAGTATAGCAGACCTGATAAATAATAATTAATAATTATAAATAATAATTCATAAAAGTTTAAATAGTAACGATGATAGAATTTTAGTTTTAAAAATGTACATGTATGTGTGTGTGTGTGTTTTGCTCACGTGTAAATGTGCTTGCGTGTGGGTGGACACATAATCGCACACATATGTACATATACACATAAGAGTAAAAAAGAGCATCCACCTGTAGTATGAGTTCAGACGACGCTCTCTGGAAAATCTAAGAGTGAGGGTAAGGGCTCAGGAAATCGGACACCTAATTGGTCCCAGTTTTCCCCCAATTGAGGTCAATCGGAACGCCCCAAAAATCGAGACCCGAAAAATTGGTCGTGTGAACTCTCATTCTTGACCAGGATCTCCAAGTGTGCGGATCATAAATCAAACTTAGGTTCAGTGGCCAGGTTCACCTGGGTTCCTCCATGTAGAACGGACATGTATATTTTTAATTAGAGTCAGTGAGCATTGTACTAAGAGTTTCAAGTATATTTTTATTATTATTGGCAACTAATTATTTCGCAACGGGAAATACTGCAAGATGTAAACCAGGTATGTTAATAAATATTTAATGGAAAACAGGTTCAGATAAAATTTTGTAAGAGACTTTGAGAAATAGTCTGGTCACGAATTATTATACTTGAATAATTAAATTTTATAAGAGACTTTAGGAAATAGTCTGGTCACGAATTTTGTTTGTATTTTGAGTAATTAATTTTTATTGAGTGTCGTTTAATATTTAATTTTGCTTTCCCTCGCAGATTTGAATCACGGTGGAAACACGGTGGGTTTGTTCCATTTTACCACTGTGATTACGCGGTGTATCCACCGTGATTCCACGGTGGCTTGACCACTGTGTATACACGGTGTTTCCACTGTGATTACGCGGTGGATACACCGTGGAACCACGGTGGTGAAATAGCACAAAGCCACCGTGGAATCACGGTGGATACACTGCGTAATCACAGTGGAAACACCGTGTATACACAGTGGTCAAGCCACTGTGGAATCACGGTGGATACACCGCGTAATCACAGTGGATACACTGTGTATACCCGGTGGTGAAATGGAACAAACCCACCGTGTAACCCACGGTGGATCCACGGTGTTTACACTTCTACGGTGTTCCCACCGTGATTCAAATCTGCGAGGGTTAAAGTTTGTATTTGAATAATAAAATTTTTGTAATAGTTTATTTAGCAAATCATAAGCATTTGTATTGATTTGAACAATAAACGTATTAATTTTAAACCGAGAAATTTATTCTTTATTTTGAACTTCACCAACAATATTATTAAGACAAAAACCTCTGGAGTTCCCTGTCCATAGGCTATGGCGTGGACCAAATACTCACTCAAAATTAAATAATTATGTACCAAATTTGGACGTAACGCACGTATGAAAAACATCGTCAGGATTAAAAAATTTAAAATATCAGGAGGATGTGCCATTTGTTGTCTATGCCGATATCGAATGTATATTAATACTAAAAGCCGATGAGTCTGAAGAACATATACCCCACAGTGTAGCTTTTTACGTACATTGCGCTTACAATGATACCTTGTCTAGATATGAGTGTAACCGTAGTGATAAATGTATCGATTGGTTTATGTTTAGGTTAAAGTCATTAGCTATTGCAGTTCATAATTCGATAATGTTGAAAGAAAAATTTCGAATCAAATACATCAAAGAAATGTCACATTTGCAATAAACACCTTGCTGAAACTGACAAGTGCCAAGACCACTGTCATTTTACAGGTAAATATCGTGAACTAGCTCATGTGAATTGTAACATTCTTTACCAACAGTTTCATAACATTCCAATTGTATACCACAATCTTTCCGAGTATGATTCACATTTTCTTATAGAGTCAGTAGCTACCTATTAATAAAGGAAAATACATCCCTTTTACTAAAAATGTTGATGAAACAATCATTAGTTCACGGTTTATTGATTCATTTAGGTTTATGGCGAATAGTATTAAAAAGTTGGCATCTTATCTCAATGATGCTGACAAAGTTATTACTCGCAACAGTATTGCTGATTCCCAACAATTTGAATTAGTCACACGAAAAGGAATTTCTCCGTATGAGTATGTGGATAGTTGGGACAAAGTGAATTATACTAAATTACCTGCAA
Organism: Microplitis mediator; assembly: GCF_029852145.1. NCBI lineage: Eukaryota > Metazoa > Arthropoda > Insecta > Hymenoptera > Braconidae > Microplitis > Microplitis mediator. The sequence continues at coordinate 9,888,325 of NC_079971.1, forward strand.
AAAAATACTTGTTCTCTAAATTAACGGACTCCGATGGTTCTGATGACGATTATAAACACTTGGAAACAGTGTGAAATACATTTGGAATTTAGACGTTAGGTGAATATTCTGAGCTGTATTTAAAAACGGACGTACTGCTTTAAGCTGACATTTTTCAAAACTTCCGAAAGAGTTGTAAACAAACATACATTTCAGACCCTTTACACTACTACAGTGCACCTGGGCTCGCATTTGACACAATATTAAAGTACACTGATGTTTCTTTAGACTTATTGTCAGATCCTTCAATGCTATTGTTTTTCGAAAAAGGTATTAGAGGCGGAGTGGCACAATGTTCCAACCGATATGCTTGTGCTAACAACCCATTTATGGGTAATGAATACAATCCCGCACGATAAAATTTCTACATCATGTATTTTGTCACGATATTTAAATATCGCGGCATCTTCGCATTAGGTCGGATGAACTCGCGCCCAATTCGGTTATCTAACCCAGCTTGAGAAGAGCTGTGTATCCATTGGGATCGTGGGCATCTCCAAGGGATATTTTTTTTGTTTGTTTATATTTTTATTTTCAGTTTTTGCCATCGGTGGGCCATAACGGCTATTTTGCACACACCACACTCCGCCGTAGATTGTGACGAATAGTAGTGAACGTTATAATTTTGATGTAAATAATTTATATGGGGCTGCAATGAGTCAGTGGCTCATTTAAATGGGTTAATGCCTCATTAGATTTTATTCTAAATAATCCTGTTGACAGTCCCAAGGGTTACATCTTGGAAGTGGTTTTCGCGTATCCGAAACACCTACACGAACAACACAAAGATTTGCCCCCTTTGTTCTGAACACTTTCTCCCACCAAACGATACATGCACAAGACTAGCTACAACATTGTATGACAAAGAAAAGTATGTTATTCATTGTTGCAACTTGAAACAGTGCATCGAATTGGGTATGAGTGTATAACAGGTACACAGAGTCTTGGAATTCGATCAATCTAGATTAGAATACAGAGTGCCGTGATAAATCTGCAAATGAAATTGAGAAAAACTTCTACAAACTAATGGAAAAGACTGTATTCGGCAAGACCACGGAGAATGTTTGAAATCATACGGATGTTAGATTGATGAGAAAGTGGGAGGATCAATGGGGTGCAAGAACTTTAATTGCAAAACCAAACTTTCACAGCTATACTGTCTTTGGTGAAGACATGGTGCTTATTGAAATGAGCCGTGTCAAGATCCTGCTCAATAAGCCCATATATGTTGGTTATTCTATTCTCTATTTATCTAAAATTATTGTATATGACTTTCACTACAACTTCATCAAAACTAATTTTACTCTGGATCAAGCAAAGCTTCTCTACACTGACACCGACAGTCTAATTTATCACTTCACTGTTCCAAACATCTACGAAGTCATCAAACGTGATATTGATTGCTTCGATACCTCAGATTATCCTGAGGTCATTGTTCATAAAATGCCTCAGGTTAATAAGAAGGTTCTGGGTAAAATAAAAGACGAAAATAATGGCAAAATCATGACTGACTTTGCTGGTCTCCGTGTCAAGCTCTATGCCTTCAAAACACATGGTGCAAATGACACGGAACGGGCCAAAGTTGTGAAAAGCTGCACACTCAAAACAATCACGTTTGATGACTTTGTAGATTGTTTAATACGTCATAAAAATGTAAGTAGGGAGCAACGCTTGATTCAGAGTAGAAAACATAAACGGTGTACTATCACACAAAACAAGCTTGCTTTGTCTTGGGAGGACGATAAGCGTTGCCTTATCCAAGGCCAAACAGACACCTTGGGGTGATGTAAATAATTGTAAATAACCTATTTTTAAATTGTATGTGTAAGCGGTTGCATGTGTGAGTGATCATTGTAAATATTGTATATAGTGTGTGTGAGGAATGTAAATATTGTATATAATATGTGTTGAAAAAAACAAAACTTTTTTTTCTTTTATTAACTTTTTACGAATAAAAATATTTTTTTAAAAATGATTACTAATCTGTTTTATTTATCCAACTATTGTGAGTACTATCGAATCCTAACCATTTTACATACAGCTTATTGCCACGTGTACGAATGATTTGTTCAACGACATTAGGATATTTAACTTTGCTAAGTTCTTCTTCGTGAAACCCAACTTTAATTGGTTGATCCTGGTAATCGATGAGTTAATACGTCGTTGGATTGGTATTCTTGACCTCCTTAATCGTGAAAATTTCAGTTGTCCAATAGGGAGTGTATCCTTTCTCGAACACATGTTTGTATTTGGTGATGCGAACTTTATCTCCAACCTTAAACTTTTTCTTTTTAGTAAATTTTTTTCGCGTTCAGAGGGCGATATACGTTTGCGACTAATTCCTTGGCATTGGCAGCAGTGACATCTTTTGGCTTCATTTCGATTGTTCGATGTTTCGTATCATTGTACATAGCCACTAAATCGTCGAAAATATCTATCCATTAGTAAGTACCACGAACAGTAAATTTCACCCACAATTTATTCTTTAACGTTCTATTGAAACGTTCGCAAATAGATGCTCTGAGATTGCTATAGGTAGAGTACGAATTGATACCGTACTCTTGCATTAGAGCTTTAAAGTTACTATTGTGAAATTCTTTACCTTGATCCACATGTAAATTTTTAGGAACTCGGCCTTTTTTCCGAACAGATTTCATGGCACTTGTAACATCTTGAGCATTTTTAGTCTTGAGGGGTACTGCCCATGCAAACTTTAAAAAGTTATCGATAATTGTCAATATGACTTTGTGTTGTTTGTTGGATGGAGCGTATGCAGTCATATCAACCAAATCCGCTGGCCAAGTTTCATCAATTCCACGGTTATCAACATGACGTCGACGATAATTTCTCTGTGCTTGAGCATGTAGCTTTGAGACTTTTTAATAAGTCTAAATATCGTTCTGTAAGGTTACTAAAATTTTTTTCCAATGCTTTTACTTTCGTTTCAAGCTTTGAAATAACTTCAATTGTGTTGTCGTTCTCTATTCGTTGATTTTTTCTGTAATTATCAAATTTCGCTTCTAAACCATGGATAATTATATCAATATCTTGTCACATCAGCAAGCTTCCTTCATTTAATGATTGAACTTCATGTTGAATAATGTTTTGTGCACTTCTCAGAGAAATCGCATCGCTGGAGTTTTCGGGATCTGCAATATTACACAACCGTTTGTTATCTATATCAAATTGACCGTCATCTGTAATTTTAAATCCTGGTCCTGGTGGTCCACGGCGGCCAATTTTAGATGACTTAGTTTCAGACTGACGTCCAAAAATATCTATACACATGGCTCGAAAGTTAAATTACAAATGATTAGTATCGATTGTTGCATGTATATTAGTAAATAATTCCTGCTTCACGGAGTTCTTCAATAATGGAAATGATTTCATTGGAATGGCTAGAATTTCCGGCTGCTTGTGATCCCTCGCAGATTTGAATCACGGTGGAAATACCGTGGAAGTGTAAACACCGTGGATCCACCGTGGTTACACGTCGGGTTTGTTCCATTTCACCACCGGGTATACACAGTATATCCACTGTGATTACGCGGTGTATCCACCGTAATTCCACGGTGGCTTTGTGCTATTTCACCACCGTGGTTCCACGCTGTATCCACCGCGTCACCACAGTGAAAACACCGTGTATACACGGTGGTAAAGCCTCCGTGGAATCATGGTGGATACACCGCGTAATCACAGTGGTAAAATGGAACAAACCCACCGCGTTTCCACCGTGATTCAAATCTGCGAGGTATGCCATTAATAATCAAAGCCTGTCAACAATTTCATTGGAGTCATCCCAATAGCCATAGTCCATCTTTAGTCCTGCTCGAGGTACTATTTTGTACTTGGGTAATCTTTTCCCCTTTTTTCTCAGTGACTCGACATATTTTTCTATATACTGTCTGTATTTGATACTGTTATTTTCATGAATAATATTTTCTGCATTAAAATTTTTTCAATGTGCATTAGTATTTTTGATAATAGTGCCATGATTTTTAGAATCATTTGCAGTTATCATATAACTGTTTGGAGACTTTTTGAATAACAATTCTATTAATTCTGGTGTTGTTGGAAAGCTCCGATCACCTACGTGGATTGAATCCTCATCAAACTCAATTTCCGAATTACCAATCATTAGAGCTCCCTTTAATCTTCGCACACCAGTCTGCATATCTAACGAATGATGTCTTGAATAGTACATCTTTAAATATTTTGATATTGAATCAGATTTATCTGCTCTTGTTAGTGTGCTTCTGGCGGAAATACTATCTGGCTGAAGAATTGATTCTTCATCGTCCCTCTCAGCGCCGTCGTCACCTGTTCTTATTTTACTATAATCAGGAACAGTTGAATCATTTTTTTTATTTCGTGCTTCAACGTTCTAGAAGTTACACCGCTTATTTCTTTTCTTATTTGATTTGAAGAACCTACCAATTTTTTCAACGGTTCAACAACAGGCTTAAACATTTCATTGGCTGCAAGTTCATTGCTGTCTTAACTTAATTTAAGAAGTTTGTGTTTGTGCCAAATTACAGCACTAGCCTCAGCTATCTGCCGCAAGATATCGCTTTGCTCCTGCAGCTTTTTACTTTCCATGTACTATAAATTGTCTTATTGAGAAGGTTATTTGCATGTTTGCATGTTTAGGTTTCCACTATATTAAATGGTGTATTACCGTACAATGGACGGTGTGGCTCAATAAGTTATAGATCAAATTGAACGGAATATAGTATAGTGCCGGATAGCTCAACTGGTAGAGCACTCGGCGCGATACCGAATTGGTCTGGGTTCGATTCCCAGTTCGGGCTATCTATATTTTTCTCAATTTATCTATAAATTATCTCATTGAAAAGGTTATTTGCATGTTTGCATGTTTAGGTTTTCACTATATTTAAATGGTAACATACACGAGGCTAATGGATACTTTGATGTGTCTATTCCACTTAGCTTACTGACTGGATTTGCCGAAGACTATCATTGAATTGTTTCCAACTGTCAACATCAACTGGAAATATAGAGAACACAAACTGATGCCGATGCATTGTTACAAACTTAGCAGAAGACGTAAAAATTACTCTGCACAAAGTTGAATGGATGATATCTCATATTAAAGTAGCTGATCAGCATAATATTCAACTTCTCAACTACATCGCTAGTGAGCAATGTCTTTGAGAGCCATTTTTAAGATACTCTCTCCCAACGGCAGTTAAAGAAGGATTGCTTTGTGTCGGCTGTCGGTACCCCAGCGACGTTTGTACATACCATTCGTACTTACAATAAGCATTTTGACATGCACACTCGGGATTTTTGATGTATTTATGGTACATGTTGTAGTTGAGGTTTGAAGGTTTTTAGAATCCTCGATATTCCATCATGTCGAGTTGAATGACTGGAACCGATGTGCCGATTTTCTTTTCTAGCCAATGTTTCTTTTTCTTTCCATTGACGAACATGTAAGAGGGTTTGTCTGTGGATATTGCCGACTTGATTACGTGTTCTACCTGTTCGTGAGGTACATGTCCAGCATCCCACGGAATGCCTGTGTGATTTCTGATCGTTCACTGATTACTGCTATTAACTTTAGCAGGCAATGAATCCCAGTGGCATCGTGGTGAAAACAAAGAACATCTCCATGACGGTTCTTCATGATCATAAAAATGCCCAAATGCACACAATTCCTCGACGATCTGTTCAACGCGTGCGTCTTGAAGGAATTTAAAGTCCATAAAAACTCCATTGTTCTGTAATTTAATTTATTAGTTAATAATATTTGATAGTAGTTAATTATTGATAAAGACAACTTTTTTTTTAGGTTAAATTTTTAGATTATGCACAACACTGATTTTTAAGGTTATGAATTTTGTTTTGTAGACAAATGATTTAGCTTATAATTTTTTACGAGACTGTTGAGCTCCGGGAGAAAGAGTTCGTTTAAATGTGTTTATTCCCGCCACCATTGACTTGACTCTGATTGGTGTTTTAATTTACCTCCATCACACCCTTATCGACATTGATTGGTTGATGCAAGTCTGAACCTGTACGATGACGTCACAAAAAACATTTCAGATGGACGCTAACCCTAAAATTTAAGCCAACTGCGCAGTTAAAACCGGTTTTAATTGCGTCGTAACAAAAACATCTGGGAATATGACGTCATCGAACAAGCTTCGACTTGTCGTTCTATGAATAGATTTCTAATAATGTGACGGCATTAAACAGGTTTAAACCTATTATTCTGAAAATAGAATATGACGTTGCTACACAATTTTAAACCTGTTATACTATGAATAAAATACCAAGAATATAACGTCATTGAACAAGTTTCGGCTTGTCGTTCTATAAGTAAAATACCTACAATATGACGTCATTCAATTGCGTCGTAATAAAATTATTGTAAACATACAGTTAGTGTATGAGTCCATAATGCTTAGTATGGACATGAACCATGTCAATAAAACAGCACGGACACAAACCATATCGATAACATTTAGAATGGACATGAACCATGTCAATAACACTTAGCAGAAACATGAACCATGTCAATAACCAATAGTGATATCGATAAAAACTTACCGACTCAACAGTCAGTACGATACAACAAAATGGTCGAAATTGTGCGCAAAATGGCCAAATCCCGGCAAAAACATCGATAAATCAGAGCATACCGACCGCGGTGATACCGACCACCAGTAAAACCGTTGGTAAAACAGAGCGAATAAATGGTCAAACAGAGTAACAGTCAGTATCTGCTTGGTTGGTACGGCAGGTACCTACAAGTTCTGCTGTCTCAGAACTATCATCATCACACTACTTCAAAACTTTTTAGGAAATAAAAAAAGCGAAAACGACAAGACGTTAGTAGAAGAATTGGTGACAAATTGTCACATAGCGATTCAATCGTGAATAGCTGCGGCCGCCTTTCCATCTCATCGTGAGTTTAACAACACCTCCTAGTTAATAAAGCACATTTAATTATTATAATATTTTATTATTTAAGTATTTACATTATTTTAATTAATTATGTGATTATGATTTATTTATGAATTATTGATATTATTGCTTATTATGTTTATGTTTTGATAATTATTTTGAATTTTATGTATTTAATTGATATTTTTATTTTAGTTAGTAGCACACGTGCGCGGATTTATTGTATGAAAATATCGACCGAAGGGAGAGTAAGTCGATATAGTTGGAATAAAAATCAATATATCTCTCCCGCCACGTGGCGCACTGAAATAATTATTATTTTAATGTTTAAGAGGTTAATTACTATTATGTTTATGAATATTGATGAATAACATTATTTAATTTATCATTATCCTATAACTCATGTCGGGAAATATGTTTAAATATTGTATTTTAATTGATAATTTTGGGTCCGAGGTCATTAGAGGGGATAACACGTGAGTGACACCCATCCCTCGGAAACCCGACGCGTGGAAAAATAATTAGAGAAGACCAGGCTATTGTAAAGGTAGGACGTATTGTTGTTCGTGGATTTTAACTAAAATTTGTTTTGGCCCAGATGCCGTAAAATGTATAACGTATACCGTTTTTTAATTCGCGACGGAGACGCGAATAAATTTGGTAAACCGTATGCGGTCACCCACGTGTATACAAAATTATAAATTATAAATAATGAATATATGACTCAAAATAATAATAGTTAAATATTCGTAAATAATAATATTAAACAATAAATAAAATAAAAGTGTGCCTGAACCAGCTCCTCAGGCTGGGTTAGTGCACGAGGGCGACAGTCCGTTTTTACAAAACGGACAAAAATAATACCAAATCAGGGGTGAGATCACGGGACCAAATTCCGAGCGAGAATGTATGCACCAAGCGGAAATATAATCAAATAAATATAATAAATAAAAATAATAATGAATAATTATCACTAAAATATATCCAGGGAATAAACAAAGAAATGTTGGCTATCACTGGAATCCTTTTATATTATTTAATTTAAATATATTTATAAATATAAATCCAACGAACTATTACAATTCCAAATGTTATTAACCATACATTAATTCTTTATAGTAAATTTCAACAAATAATAATATACTTAATACAGTCAAGTAATAATAATAAAAATCAAATTAATTAAATTATCCACTGGGGAATTCAAATTACAAATTACAAATTTGACTGATTATACTCAATATAAAATTCATATAATTAAAAATACTAATTTCATTTTTTATTTTATATTATATACTCTGGGGAGAGAAAGACGCGGGAACTCAAAATATATTTGGCCACACTGGGTTGCATACCATTAAATTACAAAATAAATTTTACCTAGAGAAATAATATTTAAAATACTATTGTAAGACAAGGAGTCATATACGCTATCCTTTTCTATAATCCACTAAAGAATTTATTCGACGCGTCTATGCACGTATACCAAACTCTGGGACATACGCCGAATATACTCAACTTATTATTATAAATAACTCAGGTTCAATTAGTAAACAATTACATATCGCGATCAACTCTACCGAGGGTCCAGCGATAGCCGATGCAACAAATGATAATACAATTGACTTACCGGCGTTGACAATAATTTACTTCTGGAGTCTATCAACAATAAACAATATACAAACTATATACTTTTAATATAACAAAAAAATTAACTATCACCAAATTAACTCTCTTTAATATTTAATAACTTTTATAACGGCAACTGGGCCAGAATAATTTAACTTAAAAATCTCGGACAACAACACGTCCTACCTTTACAATAGCCCGGTCCTCTCTAATTAATTTTCACGCGTCGGTTTTCCGAGGGATGGGTATCACTCACGTGTTATCCTCTCTAATGACCTCGGACCCGAAATAATCAACTAAAATAAAATATTTAAACATATTACCCGACCTGAGTTATATGATAATAATAAATTAAATAATATTATCTATCAATATTTATAAACATAATAATAATTAACCGTTTTAACAATAAAATAATAATTATTTCAGTGCATCAAGTTGCGGGAGGGATATATTGATTTTTATTCTCACTATATCGACTTACTCTCCCTTCGGTCGATGTTTTATACAATATATACGCGCACGTGTGCTACTGACTGAAATGAAAATACTGATTAAATACATAAAATTCAAAATAATTATCAAAATACAAACATAATATAACACCTCTCCCTGATCCCCGTGCCAAGTGATCGGCGAGCAGGGTTAAGAACAAATATAATATATAATTATTAATAATAAGAGTATAATTACCGTAATCTCAGGGGTGGACAAAACTCACCGGGCACGCGGTGTACTTACTCAACTACTTATTACTAAATAAAATTAAGGATATTTACACGTGTATTAATAATACAGTGTTCATAGATAATTATATTTTATTGATAAAAATATTCAATGAGTTACATACTATTTAATAAAGAACATGTGTAGAAAAGTAATAATAAAGAGAGTTAATTGAAAACGCTAGAGAGGTTGCCAGAAGGGCCTAGAACCGTACAGAGCAGAAAGAGAGGAAAATACTCACGTATCATTTACTAATCAACAAGAACTTTTAATATCAATCGTTATTAATCAATAAACAAGAGTATAAAACTTACAGTTGGTATAATACGCCTTGACATCCTGGTAGACAACTCACAAATTAACTAATATAAATTTTATTAACAAAACTGTGACAATTGTACGTTTAAAGGAAAAGATGTTGTTGAGTAGAGTGAACTCCTCTGAATGAACCAATCTACCGGCCTCGATAAGAATTGAGGGCCTCAGGCCCTACTGAGCAGCGACAGCGCGCATGGCTCCGAAAGCAACTGACCCGACCCGAGGCTTCTGGCGAAAAGCTTCGGGGTATTCAAACCACCCCGTTACAATAATAAACAATAATTCCAATAAATCATTAATAAATCATAATTTAATAATTAATCAAAACAATATAAATACTTACATAATAAATATTATAATAAATAAATGCGCTTTAATCGCTAGGAGGTGTTGTTAAATTCACGGCGAAATGGGAAAGCGCGCGCAACGATTCACGTTTGAATCGCTACGTGACAAATGATAGTTAATTAATAAAGAAAGTGAATTTGGTGATAATTAATTTTTTGTTATTTTGAATTGAAAGTATAAGTTACGTATTAATTGTTATTGAAAACTCCAGAAGTAAATTATTGTCAACGCCGGTAAGTCAATTGTATTATCATTTGTTGCATCGGCTATCGCTGGACCCTCGGTAGAGTTGATCGCGATATGCAATTGTTTAATAATTGAACCTGAGTTATTGTTGTAATAATAAGTTGAGTATATTCAGCGAATATTCCAGAATTTGGTATACGTGCGTAGACGCGTCGGATAAATTCCTTAGTGGATTATAAACAAGGATACCGTATTTGAATCCTTGTCTTACAATAGTATTTAAAATATTATTTCTCTGGGTAAAATTTATTTTGTAATTTGATAGTATGCAACCCAGTGTTGCCAAATATATTTTGAGTTTCCGCGTCTTTCTCTCCCCAGAGTAAATAATATTAAATCAAGAAAGAAATTAGTATTTTTATTTATATGAATTTTATATTGAGTATCATAAGTAAATTTGTAATTTGAGTTCCCCAGTGGATAATTTAATTAATTTGATTTTTTATTATTTTTATTTGGCTATTATGAGCATACTATAATTTATTGAAATTTATTATGATGAATGAATGTATAGTAAATGATATTTGGTATTGTAAAAGTTATTGGATTTATATTTATAAATATATTTAAATTGAATAATATAAAAGAAGGATTTCAGTGATAGCCAACATTTGTTTGTTTATTTCCTAGATGTATTTTAGTCATAATTACTACTTATCATTTTTATTTATTACATTTATTTGGTTATATTTCTGCCGAGTGCATACATTCTCGCTCGAAATTTGGTCCCGTGATCTCTCCCCTGATTTGTTATTATTTTTGTCCGTTTTGTGAAAACGGGCTGGCGCCCTCGTGCACTAACCCAGCCTGAGGAGCTGGTTCAGGCACACCTGTATTTTATTGATTTATAATTTAATATCATTATTTATGAATATTTAAATATTATTATTTTGAGTCATATATTTATTATTTATAATTTATAATTTTGTATAAACGTGGGTGACCGCATACAGCTCACCGAATTCATTCGCGTCTCTGTTGTGAATTTTGAAAAACGGTTTACGTTATAAAATTACAAAAATTTAGGTTGCTCAATCAAACTTCAAATCCATGGAATCCTATGTCGACCACTTTTCTGAAAATCTTGGAGACTATAGCGAAGAACAAAGAAAAAGATATCATCAAGTAAAACGAAGGGTAGGTATCGAGTCACTTAGAATGTCAACATGATGGCAGATTTTTGCTGGATGCTAACAAGAAAAATACCAGATGAAAACAGAAAACATAAAAGGAACCCACTGCGTAGGTTATTTGAAGATAAAAGAGTTCGATATAAACGAACGACAGTCTGAAATTCGAAAATATGGTTTTGTACCTTCTCCTTACATGCTATTTTTGACAGATTTTAAATTTTTCTCAATTTTTCAATTCTGAGACCATATTACATCTAGGAAAAGACACCCAAGTCATTAACAATCGTGTTTAATAGATTTTTCCTTCTATTTGAAACTGCAATTTTCCCGATTTAAAAAAACTTTTTTTAATTTTGAAACGTTGATTGGGCAGAAAAACTTCCGATTTAAATTCAGTAGAACAAAATACATAAAAGTCATACTCGATCTGAATCTAAAAAATTTTTTTTTCTTGATTATTTCGATATTTCATGTTTTATTGCAATTTTATTTGGTTTTTCGCAATTTTGTCAAATTTTAACGACTCAACGGGCTAATTAACGGTTTGATTAAGATTCAGTTAACTAAAATACATAAAAATCATGCTTGATCCGGGTCCACAATAATTTTTTTATCGCTGTGACTGCAGTTTTTCGCAATTTTTTGCCTTTTTTGGGGGTTTTTGCATTTTATTCAAATCTGGAGCTTTGCCGGGCCGAACGAACTTTAAATTCGGATTCAGCGTAAGATATTTGTTTCATACACCCAATGTCATGTATGTTTCTTAAATTAAGAAATATTTTCGTAAAGTGAGAAAAGTAAATATTTTGCTCCGAAATATAATCAATTGTTCGAAAAGCAAAACATTCTTTGTTAAAAAATAATTAATTTTAAATCGAAATGAACTGTGATTCTAGTCAAGAATTAAAAGTAGTCAACTTAGTGGTAAGCAGTATCTTGATTTGCGTGTTTTGTTGTGTTGCGGCAAGTGAACGTAGAATTTTGAACCAATAGCACCTGCGCTCGCGGCTCATCGCAAAAATTCTCTTGGAAAAGCTAACTGTACTATACTAAAGTGGCGGTAGTGTAGACCTTACATTGTAGAGTCGGATCAAAACCAGAATGGTCTCGAGTTATAAATTTTTTCCTTCCAATCTTCGATTATTTAAATTATAAAACAAAATATTTTGAATTTGAACAAAACAAATTGAAGATGTATTCAATATTCCTCAGATAATGTTCAGCTTGTGGATATACTTTTCTGCTTTGCAGCATTTAATATTTCAAAATGCTGCCGTACAATCTACAGGGCGTTTAATGGATGTAGGCAAAGTAAACGAATGCTCAATAAGGATCGGATAGTATAACTGGTAAAGCTCTTGTGTAATGCCAAATCGGTCTGGATTCGATTCCTACCATGAGTAAACCATTAACTTTTCTCCATTTGTTCATAAACCATTAATTGGGAAAGTTGGGCCAAGTCCAACATTTTTTCTGTGTATGTATTTTTGTCGATAAACAAGATTGAAAAATAAAGTTTGAGTTCCATTATTAAAGTAATTACAAAGGTTACATTGTATTGTTAAAATGTCATCATATTTTACAAATATTCAAAATTATGATGTGTGGTTTTTTAGCTATTAAACTTGGAAGGTGAATCATGAAAAAAACAGAATAAGTCATGACGAAAGCTTTTCAGCCATAAGAAATTGTGTATCAGAACTTTAAACACTTTTCTATCTAAGAAACTAGACTGTGGAACGTTTTCGAATTTCGAGAATACATCAATAAAATACACTCATATATCCCGCATTAAAATATATATATGCGGAAAATATATGCAAACAAATATGATATATATATTTCACATATATATAAATATATCATACTTATACAAAATATATATCTCGACATATTTTTGTTTTGTGTAAAAAATATACTCGCGTATATCAATAGGTTTATTTAGATATTTATATAAAAATATAAAGGACACATATGCATACCCGATGAGAAAAGATTTTGTCTAATTATATATGATTATATATGTTCATATATATGATCATATCTGATTATATGTAATCATATATGAAGTTATGTATAATCATGCATGATTATGTATGGGGTCATATATAATTATATATAATTATATATGACCCCATACATAATTAGATCGGATCATACCTGGCTGTTATAAGCCCATATATAAGTCTATATATGATTAGATCTGATTATATATAAGCCCATATATAAGTCTATATATGATTAGATCTGATTATATATAAGTACATATATAATTAGATCTGATCAGATCTGATTATATATGAGTCTATGTATAATTAGATATGATCATAACTGACTGTTATAACCCCATATATAATCATACATAAGTCTATATATGATCAGATCTATTTATATATGTCTATATATAATTAGATATGATCATACCTGGCTGATTTAACTCCATATATAATCATATATGAGTCTATGTATGATCAGGTCTGATCATATAGATGTACATATATAATTAGATATGATCATACTTGGCTGTTATAACTCCATTTATAACCATATATGTCTATATATGATCAGATCTGATCATATATGAGTCTATATATAATTAGATATTGAGACAAATCGCTTATTATCTTCGCGATTTTCACCAGCAGCCACCAGAATTCGCGGGTTGAACCCTGGCTTAGGCTGGCCTCTAACAAATTTTATTTTTATGCTGGACAGAGCAGTGGGCTGGGGTTCTTGCAAAGCAAAGACCCGCACTTATTCAAACTCGGCAACGTATATAAAAAAAAACCTCATCAACTTACCTGACGGCTGATAATTTTTATGCTGCTTTCTTACAGCTAACTTACTTATTATTTCTAACTTAATTAATAGTAATTTATCGTATTAAATAATCTCACCAGTATAGTAAAATAGGGATAGAATAAGGTGATGAATACAATAAGGAAATTATTAGGACAATGTGCAAGTTTATTGCCAATTATAATAAATTCAATTACTTACAATGACGGTTCACGCAGAATACAATATTAGTGGTCCTGACTGGAACGCAGGATACGCAGTAATGGCCACGTGGACTAACTCCTTATCGTACACTGATTTTATTATTTAATTTATAAGATTATTACCGCGAATATCTCGCCGATAACGTATAATATTTTATGTGCTTAGATTCTATTATAATTAATAACTGATGAACGGTACAAATAATACTATTTTGCAAGTGAATTGCCTGGAAAATTATGCGGTTTACAAAATACAAAATATCGCAAGTATGACAATTAATAACGTCTGAACGTTAACGGATCCAGGACCGAAGTGGTGACGGATAATTTTTGGGCATAGGGCTCGCTTCCTGACTGTCCCCACCTCTTCCTAAACGGCATGCGTCAACGTAACGAGTTGTCATGTGACCACGGCACTATGACATGTGACATTGGACGGCAACGAGACGGAAAAAAGCGGGAACCGCAAGGCTGACGGCGACGAAGACAATACACATTGTCTCAACCCCCCCCCCCCACCAAGCCAAGGTTACCCTTTTGGATTTCCGTCTAGGTTGTCCGACAATAATCATAACAAATTATTCACATTAAATTATTTACAGTGGTGCGAATCAATCGCCCAAAATTGCAAATTACTTGCCAGTATGTAAACAAAAAAATTTTTAATTGCAGGAATACTGCCAGATATAAATTAAAAGAAACATTGCTGGTCAATCACCAGTGTTACAAGTAAATTTCCAGGTTGGAAATTTTAAATTTAAAAAAGAAAAGATCGCAGCCGTTAGGGGTATTATGACCAAATTTCCCAGCCCAGTCCCCCTAATCTCAAGCCTATTTCGATCCTGGGACTTCGACCTGGATCTGCAATCTTTCTAACAAAAAATAGAATTACAATTATTTATTTTTTTGCTTAAAATAAAAGTAAATGATAACGTAATTTTAAATATTTATGTTCCACAGCCTCTGGGCTGTAAAACAAAAAGAATAATAATTTTCTGCTGCCAACTGCTACAGGACTCGGAGCTGTAATAGAAAATTATTACAATTGGCAACAATAATAAAAATGAATCAATGAGATGAATATAATTAAATGTATGTGTTTTATTTAGATTTACAATCTAAATCGGTAACGTAGCAGAGTAAGTAATTTTAATCGGTCTTCTTTACAGCTCGTAGATGACTTCGATGAAACTGCTCAATTTCTTCTCGGGTGTATTTCGTTGAAATCCAATCCTTATACCCTGGGTATCTTCGGTTGCAGGAATTACAGTGAGGGTCAAATAGCTGGACTGGGATACCACAGCCTTGACAACGTCCCCGAAGATAGTCCTTATACTGTTTATCGTGAGGACGGAAGCACGTTGCCGTTGTTACTTGGTCCTGATAACACACATGACACATGTCAGGCCGCCATGGTAACCGACATTCGGCAATTTTATGATCCCGTTGCCGACAGTTTTGACACGCATTAGTTATGTACAACGACTGAGCTTGTGTCGTTACTGTTTGTGTCCAGGATTCTCTCAGTTCCGTGTGACATATACGGGGCTTGACGGTGACGCAGATCTTCTCAATAGCCTTGCAGAAGGTGGCAAAATCCATGAAGTGGATACCGTTGTGAATTACAACTTGTTGTGATGTATCCGTAGCAGCTGCTGTAGAGTTCGATGGTGGAGTAGAATTTAAGCCAGACAAGAATTGCTTGTATGCCTCTTTCGGTGGCAGTGAGACTTCATATCTTGGAGCTGGAGTGGTCTGCGAATACGGTAACGAATTGGCGAACGTTACCATTTGGATCTTGGTCTTGATGTCCTTGGGAATAGCACCAGAAGCTCTCAGTGTCGTTACTTCCTTCTCAGTCAACTCTTGGCGGGCCATTCTCCGGGCAAGCAGTGATGATGGTGGAAATCTGGCATTTTCTGGTGATGGACGTTGATACGCGCCCTCACGGATTTTAAGTCCCGGATTTGGACCACACGCTGACGATTGCTGAGCCAGTAGCGGTATCATCGACTTATTATTTGGAGTGATCCCAATATCATACTCCACTGGAATTGCAGACTGTGTCGGTAACGTCTGACAACTAATTTCAGTAGTAATTGACGGTGTTTTGGCGGTGACGGCTTGAAACTTATGCAGAAATTCTTCTGGACTGGACAGCTTAATTTCGGAAATCATCTGCTGACTTTTCTGGACTTGCTCCGATAACAGTTGAAGATGAGCCGTAAGATGCTTGGTGGTATTTGGTTCTGGAGCAGTTGGAGGTACTTTTAAAGACTCCAACTGTGTTTTGAGTTCAGCCACTTGTTCGGTGTTGGTTTGGACCACTATTTGCAGATCTTCGAGTCTCTCATCGATTCGCTCCATCCACTGAGTATCGAACCTTGATATTCCGGATGATGTTGACGTGACCGTGGGACGTTGACTGGTGGCACGGTCAATACGAGCATGTAATTTACTAAATTCCTCTTTCATAAATTTAGTAAGTGTCTCGAACATTGCTGACGTAGGAGTTGTAGTACTCGGTACGTATAGTACAGATGATGGCCGACCAAACTCGATGCCAGTAGTTGTTTGCCATGGCGGCAACGGATTTTGGGACCCAGCAAATGATGTTGATCCAGTTGACCATGTTGGTGATGGTGTGATTGCTGTTGTGATGACCGGTACAGCCGGTGACGAGATTGGCGATGTCGTTGCAGTGGTAGATGGTAATTCCGATGTAAATGCGGATGCAGTGTCTAATGAACGTGATAATGAGACAGGTGATGATGAGACTGGATGAGTAGATGGTGTTTCTGACTCGGATATTTCACCCTCAGACTCCTGAAGTGACACTTCAGTATCCGAGTCTCCGAGTAACTTGACTTTCATGATGAGTGATCTGAAATATATCGATAATAATTAGTTACGTCTTCGAGACCGTCTGGGAATTTTTAAGTCATTGTAATAATATGTGCCAATATCGTTACCGGCATTATCTTGTAATTTAACTACTAGAGGACTTAAAATTTTAGATACAATGGCGGGTCCCGAATATTTCGGTGCTAATTTAGCACTGTAACCATCTACTTTTTTACTCAATTTTTTATTTAAGTAGTAAACTTCATCACCGACTTTTAGATCTATTGGAGTATCAGATAATTTTTGTTTATTTTGTTTACGCGTACGTTCCCGAGCTTTCAACATATTTTGCTCAACAAAATGTCTTAATTCGATCGCACGGTCCATTCGGGCTTGCCAAACGGTAACGTCAGATACGTCTAGATTTTCGAGAGGATCGGTATCGTTAATTAGTCGTGCGTCACGTCCGTGATTTAAATAAAATGGTGACACTCCTAAGGCAGTGTGTACCGAGGTATTGTACGCGAATTTTAAATCATCGAGATGTTCATCCCAATCTTTTTGATTTTGACTCGTAAACACGACAATCATAGGTTTAATTGTGCGATTACAGCGTTCAATAGGATTTGCACAGGGGTGACCGATAGGGGTTGGTGTGAATTTTATGTTAAATTGACTAATTAAATTAATTATGTCTTTATTGATGAATTCTTTGCCATTATCAGAGATAATTTGACAAGGAGGGCCCCAATGATTAAAGACAGCCGTCAGGTGATGTTTTATAATTTTACCCGATTGTTGTTTCAGCGGAAAAATTTCGAGATAGCGAGTGTACAAGTCTTCGATAACGAGAGCATATTGGTTCCCCATAGTTGAACGAGTATATGGGCCGATGGTGTCAATCGAGATAATGGACCAAGGTTGAGTTGGTGGTCTCGTGCCGATATATCCTTGCGGTTTTGTCTGGTCACTTTTGGTCATAATACAAGTCTCACAAGCTGAGACGTAAGATGCAACATCTTTGAACATTCCTGGCCAGTAAAAATTATCTCTTATCCGTTGATAAGTTTTATCGATCCCAAGATGGCCTGATTGGGCTTCACAGTGGGCTTTTTTGATAGCTGGACGAATTTCTGGCTCAGTTAAGACAATTTTCCAAGGATTTAATTCACCGAGTATTTCCTTGACAGCTAGTGGACGGTAAAAATACAATTTATCGTTCTCATATTTCCACTCCCGATAATTATCCGGATATTTTTGAACAACGCGGACCTTTTCATCATACCAAGCGGAATTTTGCGCAATTACGCACAGCAATTGAGAATTAGAATCTGAAACGAGTAAATTGGCAGTCTCTGGTTCTTAATATCGACGTGAAAGTGCGTCTGGAGCTTCATTCTGCGTACCCCGATAATGGACAAAGTCGATATCATAAGCAGAAATGTCGATAGCCCATCTGGCTAATCTACCTGCCGGATCTTTCAGTGAGTGAAGCCATTTTAAGACGGAATGATCGGTATAAACCGTGACTGGTAAACCCTCGATGTAACCGCGTAATTTCCGTAAGGACCACACGACAGCAAGACATTCTTTCTCTGTTGTCGTGTAATTCATTTCTGCTTTGTTTAACGGTCGACTTAGACAGATAATTAAATTTTCTCGATCTAGTTCTGGATCATACTGAGTTAAAACAGAACCTAATCCAGTGTTGCTAGCATCGGTATATAAACGATATGGTAAATCTGGGTGAGGTAATGACAATGTTGCAGCCTTTAACAGAGCTTCTTTCGTTTCGACAAAAGCTTTCTCTTCAACATCTGTCCATTCCCAAGGAACTCGAGTACTTGTCAGCTTGTTCAAAGGACCTTGGACTTGTGCGACATTTTTAAGATGTTTATGGTACCAGTTAACTAATCCATTAAATCTTCGCAGTTCCTTACGGTTAGTGGGTCGTTTATAATCTGCAATCGGTTCTAATCGAGCTGGATCGGGTTTCAAACCCTTTTCATTGATGATAAAGCCCAGAAAATGAACTTCAGAGCATCCAAAATGACTTTTTTCTTCATTCATCTTTATTCCAGCCTTGCGGAAGCTTTCGAAGACAGCTTGAAGAAGAATTTTATGTTCTTTTAAGTCATCGCTGATAATTATCCAGTCATCGAGATAAGCAAAAATTTTATTTTCAGCTTCAATGTGAGAAAATTGTGTTTTTAATGACTCAACAATTTCTCGTCGTACCGTATCCGAGACTTCTTGATAAGTACTGGGGGCATTTGTGAGACCAAACGGCATCCGGACCCATTCAAAAAGACCTCGTCCATCTACGCAAAATGCTGTATATTGACGGCTATTTGGCTCAACTAAAACATGATGAAAGGCATCACTGACATCAAGTACTGAAATTACTTTAGCACCTTGCAGACTTGACAAAATACGGTGCATGATCGGTAACGGATAAGCAGATTTTTTCGTGACTTTATTTAATGGCCGGTAATCGATGCACATGCGCCAGGTATTATTTTTCTTCGGTACCATTACCGGCGAACATGCCCAAGCACTATTCGAAGGCTGAATATAACCCTTCGCAAGTAATTCATCTACTTTATCATGCATCGCTTTCATTACTGGAGGACTTCTACGATAAGGTTTGGTACGCACCGGAGTGTCATCAGTTAGTTCGATTCGATGTTGAACCACGTGTGTTAAACCCAACGGAACTTGTTTGTTTTTCCCAAATTCGGTTGTTAAAAATTTTTCGAGATCATCACGTTCAGCGGAGGATAATGCATTCAACGTTGCGAGATTAGTGAATCCAGACCGAGAGAAAAATGAATGAAGTACATTACTGGTATTTAATTTCCAAGTATTTTCCTTGGAATTTACTTGAATATCTGCTAGCTGCCAGAAATCAAGACCAAGAATAACTGGAGTAGATAATTCAGATAAGACACTCAACCAAGTAATGATATCGTGACCGTCAAGTTTTATTTTAAATGGCGCTCCACCACGTGTTTGCGTGGACTTGGAGTTAGCCATTGTTACCCCATGAGTGCTAGTGGGATCAGGTGTGAGATCTTGCAGCTGATTTTCTTTGATTTGTTCATAAGCAATCTCAGAAATATAGCTGCGCTCACTCCCACTGTCCAGTAATGCTTCCAATTCATATTTACCGATGGAAATTTTAGCAACCATGCGACTGACTGTTGAAGGTGCTTTAAGACTCGCTAAAGACGTCATTAGACTGTAATTATAATCATTACTGAGCATCGGCAGTAATGTACTTTGTTTAGTGTCTGCATTCAGTGATATCGTGAATTTCGGGGCATAAGCAATTTCTTCACTGGAGTCAGAGCGATACTCATCGATCTCTGAGTCATATAAAGGACTAGCATCCTCTCTTAGATCACAGAGAGGAGTATCGTCTGCATCTGAGTCATTCTCGAGATTTAAGACCGTTTGCCGTTGCCGTTTTTCAATTAATGACTTTTCGATTGAAACTTTTGGTCGATTTTTATTAATGTTATTTTTAAAATTACGCGACGGGTTTATGGATTTTTTAATTTTAGATTTTAAAGTTTTTATCGGATTTTTAAATTTTGGTGTTTTGACATGTAGAATTTGCTGTGACGCTTCAGAACTCGTTTCCCAATTGGATTCTCCATCTGCCGGCTTGTCAATAATTTGATCGAGAGGAGTTGTAAAGTCAATTAAATCAACGTTGAGATTTTCCGAAACGTGACCGACTGATTTTGGAGCATCTGCAGCAATAGGATAATTTAGAAAGAATTTCCCATTACTGATCATGAATTCAGGGGCATCAGGATTTAATTTAGACAACTCAGGTGTGACGTTACCGATTTCACTCGATTTATCCGAATTTTTAATTGACACAGAGGCCCTGGTAACGTGATTGGTGTCTACCAGGGCACTTACTCGTTTTTTGGAGATGAGGGACGAGAACGAAGGGGCAATCCCGCCTTGATACGCAATTCATCCGTTACTGGACCACAACAAACCTCAGCAACGTGACCAATTCTCCCACAACGACCGCAGACAGGAGCTTTTGGTGTAAAATTCGATGATACTGGGATTGAACTGACTTTTCCCGGTGACGTATTTACAGTAGCCTGATCTAGCTTTTCTAAGATGGTTTTCATCATAGACTCAAAGTTACTTAATAAGGTGGAAGACTCAGAATTTAAATTTTTATTAGATGAATCTAACGGTGCTGGATTTTGAGGGTGTTTAGAATTAGGAAAACTTTTATTGTTGTGAAAAATTATTATTTCTATTAAAATTGTTGTTTCTATTAAAATTATTTCGGTTAGAATTGTTGGTTGCAAAATTATTATTACCGGGTGAAGTGGACGGCTGTTAAGTCTCGATACTGTTTAGTTGATCGGATTCTGAGTCTTTGATGGAATTTAATTGTATACGCGTTTTAATTCTACTGTTATTTTCTTTAGAAGTTTTGAAATAAGGGTTCAACGCATCAGCTGTTGGCTGCCAAGCACTAACCCGTGTATACAATTCTGCGTACGTCATTATTGTCGTATCCGAGAATTTTTGTAAAAAGTGAGGGTTGAATCGCGAAACTATGATTCGAATTTGTTTAGCCTGTGGTAACGGATCTTCAAGCTTTGCAAAAGCACTTTGCATGCGATTAATAGATGCGACTCCTGTCTCGTCGTTGCTTTGTTTAGCCGAGTAAATCCCCTGCAACACTGCCTCATCTGTTTGCTGAACCTGCCAAATCTTAAAAAACTCTTTGAAAGCCGCCCAGCTATGAAATAAACCTTCATTTTCATAGTACCACTCTAGTACGTCGCCGCTAAGGGTGTTGGTTACCACTGCCTGAAAATTTTCGAAGGAAATGTCGTTGCTGACCATCCGCTGCTCGATTATTTTTAAATATTTCTTTGCGTCAATTGGAGAAGTTCGATCACGAGAAGGAAACGAAATATTCCAAGATTTTACGAGGCGACTAAGATCATATAACCGCATAGAATTAGAACCACTCGTGTTTGAATTTCCCGCTGGAACTGTGTATGTATTACACCATGCTGACTGCTGTGCTGGTGGATATGAGGGTCGTGAGTACATGGGCGCGTATGCTGGTATGTTATTACCATTGTGTGATTGTATGTGTGTGCATGGAAGTGAAGGCTGCAAATTCATATGTGGTGGTAATGTATGAATTGGTGGTGGGACCATCGAGTGCGCGTACGGTTCACGCGCAGGTAAGCTATACATGACGGGCTGCTGCCCGCTCGCTTGCGTTGCCGGGATGAATGCATGTGGGTATGAGTTGACGTAGCTGGTAGGAAGAGGGTTTGCTGCTTGTGACGTCACAGTGGCAGTGGGAAATAATTCTCTCGGCATCAAAATACTTGACGCATTCGACTGAAAATTCGGGGGTGGTAATTGTGCACCCGGGGGTCGTAAAACCGTACTTGAAATCCGAAGCAAATGTTGACGTTCGGCTTGCAAAGCTTCAATTTCTGTTCGTAGTCCCGAAACTACGTTTTGTAATACGGCGACGGAAGTCGTATTTTGAGCTTCAGAAATTGGCGCAACCCCACTAACGTTGTGAGGGTTAACATTAACGTTACCGGTCACACAGGTAGTCGAAACATTATGATTATGATTTACAGGGTGACTTTGGGTACATATAGTACTGTTGTGGAAATCATTGTTTGGCATAAGGTTGACGAGATCGTCCATTGCACTCGTACTTGCAATTGCCGCGCCCGATGTAGTGGGGAAATGTAGGAGATCAACGGGATTGTTGGCTGAACTGACCGAAGGGGGTGGCTGTACGATCAGCGTCCTTGGGAACGGCATGATTTGACCGAAAATTTTTCTGTATTAGTCAAAATAAATTCTTTGCAGCAATGACTTATCAAAATTGTATAATTAATACTTTTGTTTAATCCGACTAATTTAAAGTTTTATCGGATTATGAGTGAATTTTATTCTGTCAATAATTATCAAGTTGAAATTTTATTTAAAGCTGTAAAGATTATTTATTTATTAAATGTAGTAAATTAATAATTTATTTTGGTAATTAGAGTTCTTGATGAGTCATAAATTTTAATTTATTACTGCAAAGATTTTATTTGAAGTTTGTTTAATTATTTTATTTTATTTTGTCGAGCAAAAGATATTTTATTTTAAACCGGAAACGTTTATAATCTTTTGTATCACAAAGAAAGTTATTTACTACGGACAAAATATATATATATATATATATATATATATATATATATATATATCAAATAATATGACAATACTTAAAAATGTTCAAAGGTTTTTGCGGCAATTCAAAAGTATGAAGTATCAATTTGATTATTTGAGTTAAGTAATGCCATAAACTTTTCTCAATTATAAGTGTAGAACAGGCTAGAGGATCAGACTACAATCCATCGATAACCAAAGTTAAACAGCATCGGCATGGGATATTAATTGGACGGGTGACCTCGTAGTAAAATAGTAGTCAACGGATAATAAGTTTTTTTTTTTATTATTTAATCTTAACCGACATTTATATTGATAAAGACAATAAATCGTAATTAAATTACTTAACTAATAATTTACAGATATTCTCAATGAGATTCTAAAAATGATTATATTCATTCATGTATGGTTGTATATAATCATATCTGTTCATATATAAACAGATCAAATTATGTATGATCAGACCTGGCCAATTTTTGGATCTGATCATATATTGACAATTATGCATGATCATATATGATTAGACAAAATCTTTTTTCATCGGGTACATATAAGTCCATATATATCCTGAATAGAAAACATGATTTGTGACGATTAACAACGATTAAAAATTTAATCGTCTTTGACAGTCATAATCGTCATGGTTTTGCGGATTTAATCGTCTCTAATTGGCAAAAGACGATTTATTATTTTACCATTGAAAAGGATTAATAACGATTAGAATTTCAAATCATCATGAATCGTTTTTAATCTTCATGTGGGATCAGAAATTGCAATATTATTTTACGATTAAAGACGATTCATGACAATTAAAAATTTTAAATGGTCCTCAATCGTTTTTAATCGTTATGTGGGATCAGAAGTTGCAATATTATTTTAGAATTAAAGACGATTCATGACGATTTAGAATTTTTAATCGTCATAAATCGTCCTTAATCATAAAATGACATAGCGATTTCTCGTCCTGCATGAAGATTAAAAACGATTAAAAATTGAATCATTTTTCATCATCAATTCACGATTCATGACGATTTAATACGATTAAAACATTGTTAATCGTACTTTCTAAGCAGAGTATTCACACATTGGTGCGTACATATGTGTCAACATATATGCAGACATATATGTCGACATACATAGGGACATACACGTCTGAATATATGTGCACATCTATGCGCACATTTGTGATTACATGTATACTAGGGTGTGTCATTTTAAGGCTATATTTTTTTTACTGCTATACCAGAAAAACTGGTAGTATATAGAAAATAAAAAATTATGCCGCTGGGCTAAAGGGTTTAAGTCCAATAGCGGCTTAGATCATCAAAAAATTCGATTTCCCGTTTAAATAACACGGGAAATTTTTTTTCTTTAACTTTGAGTATTTTTAACTCGTGGACAAATTGATAGATCGAATTGACTAATACATATTTCTGTAGAAAATCGAACGCTCTACAAAAAAGGTTTCTTATCGTTTTTCGATCAATCCATCTGTTCTGAAGTTATTAGAGCTCGAAGTCTAGTAAATTTTGAGATCTTTTAACTTTTCCGGCAAAACTGTCAGACTTATCATAAAATGTTGTAGGGTCTTTTTTGTTGACAATTTTATTCTCTCACAAATTATCATCAGTAAAGTTTTTTCAAATTCCGCATTGTTTTCTAGTTATTTTCATTTTAATTTCAAGCTCTTAAAAAAGTAGTGTTCTGATCAATTTCAAGAGCTCGACATCGAAATGAAAATAACTAGAAAACAATGTGGAATTTGAAAAAACTTTAGTGATGATAATTTGTGAGAGAATAAAATTGTCAACAAAAAAGACCCTACAACATTTTATGATAAGTCTGACAGTTTTTCCGGAAAAGTTAAAAGATCTTGAAATTTACTATAACTTGACTTCGAGCTCTAAAAAATTTAGAACAGATGGATTGATCGATAAATGATAAGCAAACTTTTTAACTTCCCGCTAAGAAAATTGTAAATTTTCAAAAATTCGGGAAGTTATTGGTTTCGGTCCGATTTACGAAAATCAAATTTTCATCAGATGTCGACGTTTTGAGGTCCTAGGAAGCTATTTTGACTAATTTCACGATGATGTCCGAGTGTATGTGTTTAAGGTGTCATTCGACGCGGCTTGTCAATATCTTGAAGCTGTGAGAAAATTGAGCTTAATCGGTAAGGCTCGTTCAGAGATATTCCAAAAATAAAATTCTTTCAAAAATGTTTTTTTTTGATAACTTTTTATGTGCTCCATGGATCGATTCCAAAATAGACTGAGCTTTAGAGATTCATAAGCCGCGTCGAATGCCACCCCAACCATCAAAATCGGTTCATTTGTTCAAGAGAAACCGTTGTCGAAAGAATTAAAAAAAAAAATTTTCGTATTTTTCTGAAATATCTCAAAAACGACTCGATAAATCGAATTCAAAATTTGATCAGCTTTAGAACTTGATAAAATGCGTCGATTGCCACCTCAACCGTCTCAATCGGTTTATTCGTTTGAGAGATATCGTTGGAGAAAAAATGCCGAAAAACGTTTTTTTTCGAAAACAACAGCATACAAACGTATTTTCGAGCTAGAAGAGCTCGAAAATGTATTCACAATAATGTTTTCGAGGTTCTTGAGCTCGAAAACTTCGGGAAGTTTTGGGGCTGGCCCGCAGGGTCAACTGACAGACCGATTTTTTGTAGAGCGTTTAATTCTCTAAAAAAAGATGACGTACAAAAACGTAAATAAGAGCCTTGTAGGAAAAAACTCGACTGACAGCTGCTTTCTCGGGCTTCTTTGGGTCTCACAGACTACCTAGCAGCTTGGGAGACAAAAATAAAAATTATGAGTTGCAGTAAATTTTTTTATTTTTATAATAGCATTAAAATGTAGATAAAAATGTTCAGCAAATGAAATAATCTCGGGAATGATAAAGAAAACTGCCTAAAAAAAAAAAGATGGTTGTTGATTTCTTCGGTATAAAAGCTGAAATTTTCATTTTTTTCTGACTGCTTTTAGGTAGTCTGTAAGACCCAAAGGAGCCCGGGAAAGCAGCTGCCAATAGAGTTTTTTCCTACAAGACCCAAAAATATTTTATTAAAGATGCTGATAATTTTTATTCTTGTCTCAGAGCTGCTAGGTAGTCTGTAAGGACCAAAGAAGCCAGGGAAAGCAGCTGTTAGTAGAGTTGTTTCCTACAAGGCTCTTAGTTACGTTTTTGTACGTCATCTACGTCTTTAATATGTTTTCGTACGCCATCTACGTCTTCAATACGTTTTTGTACGTCAACTACGTCTTTAATACGTTTTTACGGCCATTCACGTCTTCAAAGGTTGAATTTACGTTTTCAACGTCTACTACGTTCAATCTACGATTTAAATTTCGACTCGGGCCTTACGAATATTTTTAAAACGTATAATAATATTTGAGTTTCCGTCACCGGTTATGATTTAAAATCATTTATAAGTCATAACCGGTAACAAATTTAGATATTATTTTACGATTAAAAAGTATTCGGAAGAATTAAAAATTCAGAATCCTTCTTAATCGTAAAATAATATCTGAATTCAAAGTGATTTGGTTACTCTTTAAAATTTTTTATCTTTTTGAATGCTTTATAATTCTAAAATGAAATTTTACTTCCTGTCACCGGTTATAGTTCAAAATGATTCGGTTAGGAATAATAATTCTTAATCTTTTCGAATCATTTTGAACCCTAAAATAATGTCTTTATTTTCGTCACTGATATCGATTAAAAATGATTTCAAATGATAATAGGTGACAGGTATTCAAATATTGTTTTAGTATTAAAAAGTATTCGAAAGGATTAAAAATTTTCAATACTAACCGATTCATTCATAATTATTATAGGTGACAGGAATCCAGATATTTTTTTTAGGATTGAAATGTATTGAGAATGATTAAAAAATTTTAATGTATGTTGTAACTTTTGGAATATGAATTACATAATACTATTACATTTTCGTTGACAAATTTGTCTTTTGTTTTATATGACGTTTCATGAGTATGTGTATATTTAGCATAATACGTTCATAATATTTTCACGACAATTCTCTACGTCATATTTATTTCAATTTCATGTTGAATTTTACTGATTCTCTGAAGGTTTAAAACTTTTAAAACTTTTCTTAAGAAAACTCTCTATTCAGGCTGTAGGCTGCCTTTTTTTCATGTTTAGTTACTATAATTATTAAAAATAGGATCTGAGGCATAAAACTCATGGATATTTACATACTTTTTTATTTAAATTGAATTTTTAATTTTTTTGGTTACCCGAATTTTTCCCAATTTGATTGTTCAAGTCCAGTCATTTTCGGTTGTACGAATAGAATTATTTTAGTAAAAGGATATTGACTAATCCATAAAAAATGATGAAAATCAATTTAAAGTCGTCGTTACATATATTATGAATTAATATTTAAAATTCTTAAGCAATATTTAGAAGATTATATTTTTTGCTGAAATTCCTTACATGATATTTATTTTATAGTTAGAAACTATTGCTACCTCAAGAAAAAAAAAATCCTCATTTCGATCATTTCTTATATTTTCACAATTTGTAAGCCACCCTGATATATATATATATATATATTAGGGTGGTCGTTAAAAATGAAACGTTCTCAGACGACCTATATAAAGCTTTTTTCGTAATAAAATACAAGGGGAATTAGTTTTTTTTTTTTTTTTTTTTGTAGAAAGAGCATGTGCCATAAGACTATCAAAGTTCATTTTTCAATAAAACCGCGGTTTTTATTCGAATATGCCATGAAATATGAAAATTACAAGATGAAACCATATAAAAAATTTCGTAGAAAATTAAATTCTTTACAAAAAAAAAAATATTCATTTCTTTCATAAAAAGTGTATTTATAAAGATATTATAAATAAATGTTTTTAGATCTTATCTATTGAACATTTTAAAAATTACGGATGTTACAAGTATTGTTTTTTCTTAAGTATAGACAAATTCGTAAATTGAATGAAGTAAATTTCAAAATTCTCCCGTTTAATTACATTGAATTAATAAGAAGTATCAGGTACACAAATTTCAACTATTTAGAAGGAAAAGATGAGTTTTCAACTCTTTCATAACAAGATTCTGCTCTCATAGAAACTATTATATAAATCTGTTTAGTCACGAGGATGCTTTGTTTGAATCGTTTCGGGTATTATCGCTACGTCCGGAAGCACACGAACAAGCTACCGATTTCAAGGTGAGAATAGAGCCGGGTTACTCACTATTTGGGCCCGGCAGATACAATTTCTTGCTCATGGCCGTGTCAAGCCAGCATGAGAGCCCCGCTACTAGCCGGCCAATCAGAGTAATTGGCGGCTAACTACTACTCGTTGGTGCGCTTTTAAGCCAATGAGGAAATTTGCTACACTGAGAAAAGAATTATATCAAATATTCATAAAATTTAACAATATTTGATAAATGGTTTACTTAGATTGTTTCCAAGTCGTCCATTATGAAATATTAATACACAGTTTATTAAATAATAATAAATGCCTTATTTAATATTAGTAAATGTGTTTATTAAATATCGATAAACAGTTCATCAATTATTGATCGATGGTTTATCAAATATTAATAAATACGGACTGATCTATACGATTCTACAAATGGGGCATTCCACGCCAAATTTGACGGTTTCAAAATTGTTTTTTCCGATATTCTTAATTTTTTAGTATCTTTTAGTAGCCCTCAAAAGAAGCTTCTCGGTAAAT
This sequence comes from Microplitis mediator, assembly GCF_029852145.1. Taxonomy (NCBI): domain Eukaryota; kingdom Metazoa; phylum Arthropoda; class Insecta; order Hymenoptera; family Braconidae; genus Microplitis; species Microplitis mediator. The sequence goes on from NC_079971.1 coordinate 9,917,515, forward strand.
TTTGAGATATTTTTGATTAATTGTTCAAAACATATGGAATTTTCAAAAAAACCGCTCTTTTATGGTTTTTTGATCATAACTTTCGTAATCATGGTCGAAATTCAATGGATATTTTTAAATATTCTTTTTAGATGGCCTTTACAGTAAAAAAATACAAAACAAATACACAAAAAGTTTTGAATTGAGATTTTTGAATTTTAAGTTTTCAACCGTGTTTTTAAAAGAAGATGTATCCTTCGATATTCATGAAAATTTTCTATCTTAAACTTCTTTCCATTCTGCAACTTTTAAGCCTGGTCCGGCAGTGGGCCTTCCATAATTAATATTTTTTTTTCGATTTTTGAAAATTGAAATAATTTTTTTTTTCGCTATAAATTATTATCAGCACCGATTTTTGACACTGTACACTTCTTCATCTTACATATTATAAATTGATTTCGATATTTTTTCTTTCTGAGTAGGGATTTAAAAGCAGTAAGTAAAAGTTAATGCTATTTATGAGCAGTTATAATAGATGTTTTTATTTATTGAAAAGCAGCTATTTTGAAGCAAAAGAATCATTAGATTTGCTGTACAATACAGCTAAGACCATTACAGGAGCTCAAAAATATCATATAATTATTCAAAAAAGCGACGAAACCCCAATTTTTTAATAATTTTTTCAGTACACTCTATTTTTTTTAACTTCCCACTAAGAAAATCGATGATTTTCAACAAATTTGGGAAGTTATTGTTTTCACTCCGATTTTCGAAAATCGAGTTTTCATCAGATTTCGACGTTTTATGGTCCTAGGAAGCTATTCTGACTAATTTCAAGATGATGTCTGAGTGTATGTATGTGTGTACGTACGTATGTAAATCTGTAACTTTTGAACGGATGAACCGATATTGAATGTCAAGGTGGCATTCGACGCGGCTTGTCAATATCTAGAAGCTGTGAGATTTTACAGCTTAATGTACCTCCAAAAGCCCTGGAAATTAGAAAATCAATCCATTGAACCGTTTGTCCGGGCCGATTGCTCAAAGTTTTACAAAACAATTCAAGGAACAAGTTTTGTTCCTTAATTTGTGTTATCATTACTAAAGTGAAAAAATTAATTTTTTTCGGATTTTCTTTCATTTTTGCGTTAGTTATTCAGTAAATGTAAGGTAAAGAGAAAAAAAAATCTGGGCGTCGGTTAGCCCTGTGGGTCAGCCCCAAAACTTCCCACTGTTTTCGAGCTCTTCGCTCGAAAACATTAGTGTGAATAAATTTTCGAGCTCTTCGAGCTCGAAAATGCTTTTACATTCAATTGTTTTTTCATGAATCTTTTCAGCTCTAACAAGTTGCGTTTTTTGTTGAAGTTTAAAAATCGAAAATCACTAATGAACATGCGGTTTTTAAATTTTTAATTCTGATTATGTTCAATAAAAGAAATGAATTGACGTAGAAATCAATGTCAGTAATAAAAATAAAGATTTCAATGAGTTTTGACTCAGATCATAGCAATTAAATATAAAATATCCGCGAAAAATATTAACAACTGTGTTTTTTCAATTTTTTTGTTGATAATATGACTCAAACTAAAGAACGAGTTAGATGATATTATATGGGGATCGAAAGAGACCATAAAGACGAAGAGTTGGTATAATTTTTGACATATTCTAGTACATTATAATATGACTTATCCGTAAAAAATAACATAAAATGTTATTTTTTTAATATTTTGACGCCGATGTCTTTTTGAACTAATCAACCGATTCAAACGTTTAATGTTGCAATCGACGCATTTTTTTGAATTCTAGACTTGATTGAAATTAAAAATCGATTGGTTTAGTCATTTTTAAGATATTTGGAAAAAACCGTTTTTTAGCATTTTTCTATCCAACGGTATTTGAAAAATGATCTAATTTTTATGTTTGAAGTGGCAATCTACCCGTTGTCATAAAGTCTAAAGCTGATCAGATTTTGAAATCATTTAGTTCAGTTATTTACAAAATATTTGCCAAAAACCGTTTTTCACCATTTTTTTTTACCACGATACTTTTAAGACAAATGACCCGATTTGATGGTTGAGATGGCAATCGACGCGATTTAATGAATTCTATAGCTGATCAGATTTTGGAATTTTTTAATTCAGTTGTTTCGAAGATATTCACAAAAATATGGTTTTTATCGTTTTTTTTTCTCGTGATATCTCTTAGACAAATGATCCTATTTTGATGGTTGAGGTGGCAATCGACGCGTTTTATTAAAGTCTGAAGCCGATCAGATTTTGGAATTTTTTAATTCAGTTGTTTCAAAGATATTCGCAAAAAACCGTTTTTTACCATTTCTTTCTCCCGCGATAACTCTCGAATAAATTATCGGATTTAGATGGCTAAGGCGGCAATCGACGCGTTTTATTAAGTTCTAGAGCTGATTAGATTTCGAAGTCGATCGTTTAAGTCGTTTCTGAGAAATCGATAAAAAACTAAAAAAAAAATTTTTTTCCATAGTTTCCCAATATTTTCGAGTTTACTTGATCAAATAATCTGAAATTTTTGGAAAAGTTGATGGCCAACAAGCTCTTTCGATTGCCGCCTTAAACATCCAAATCAGTTCATTAGCTAAAAAGTTATAGACCGGTCACACACATACATACACACACACACACACACACACGCACGCATACATACATACAGACACTCGGACATCATTCTGAAAATAGTCAGAATAGCTTTCTAGGACCTCAAAACGTCGACATCTGATGAAATTTCGATTTTCACACATCAGGGTGAGAACAATAACTTTCCGAATTTTTCAAAAATCGTCGATTTTCTTAGCGGGAAGTTAATAAAAAAAAACCTGGGTGAAACGTAAAAAAAAAATTTTCAAATTCTTGTTTTATCTTGTTTTTCTGAAACTTATTTTTTCTCTTTACCTTACATTTACTGAAGAACTGACGCAAAAATGAACGGAAATCCGGAAAAAAAATAACTGTTTTATTTTGCTGATGATTACACAAATTTAGGATCAAAACTTATTCCTTTAATTGTTTTGTAAAACTTTGGGCATTCGGCCTCGACAAACGGTTCAATGGATCGATTAACTGAAAAACCATAAAAAGTCCATTTTTTGTAGGTTTTTCAAATTGATTTAAGGCAGAAAAAAAATTTTTTTTTTTTGAATCGAAAATTAGGCTTGCGGGGGGGGGGGGGGGGGTTAAAGTTTCTAAATCTGCCCTCAAAATTACTGTGCGACCATTAGTTGCTGAGATATCGATAATCAAAGATGAAAGATCCTTTTTCATTTGAAGGCCGATATCTCTGCAGAAAATTGTCGTACAGAGAAGTAAACAAAGCAAATTGTAGCTCAATAAATTTCGTAAACGAGCCATGAATTAGTTTTTTCGAGGAAAAATTTTCCGGCCCCATAGACTCAAAAAACAAAACCAAAAAATTTAGAAAAATTTTGTCTCGACCTATTTCGTATGATTCCGCAAAAACCGTGGCTCAGAAAATTATTTTTCTGAAAGATCTACAAACTAGAGATTTCAAGCTTTAATTTGCTTTTTTCATTTTTTCGATACTATCATTTTTCACGAAAATACAGCCTTCCAAAAATCATTAAAAAATTTATAAAATTTACTTGTTCCTTTAATATTTTGGATAAGTGTATATAATGTATCAAATATTGAAAAATCAGTTTATCACATATTAGTAAATTTTTTTCTCAGTGTATGCAGCTATGCTACACTCGTCACCACCAAGGGGCAACGAAGGAAGAAGACGCCGACATTAGATGCATTCGGTGTCCTGTGTTCAACCAATCCGCCTCGTGCTTTCTAACGCTTAGATTATTCTGATAATTTTGCTGCTTGCAATTAAGTTTGAATCTGGTCATAAATTTAAACTTATTCTTAATAATTACTTTGTATATTAAGGTAACTACTAATTGAGTCTATTAAATTGTCTAACTAAATTTAAATAATTACCGCATGCATTTACTTCACTGCTAAGACCACGTGTCAATCGTTATTCGCGATTTTACTATCGTTGCACTTGCTCACATTTTAATCGCATTTGCTCTCTAAGTATTAAGTCTTACAGTTTAATTTATATAAAATGCCAATGAAATATCTTAATTATTTATTATTACTTTTGTGTAATTTTTAGTTATTAAATTTCACCACACCTAAACAGAACCCCACAGATCATTCGATTACTTCACAGAAGCAAAAATGAACATTAATATACTTTGATAAGTATAATAAAATTATCTATTTAAGTTGACTGATAATTCCAAAATATTTTTCAAGATTGCTTACCTTTTCTGTTAAACCTAGCTAGCATAGGTTACGAACGAACACGAGAAGTCAGCCACGTTGCTTGAGGTGCGGAAATAATAAGTATTTAATAATGATAATTGTGGAACTATTATCAATAATGTTAAATATATAACAAATCTATTACAATTGCGTTGTTTCCAACAAACGACATCAAGTGACAGAACATCTACCAAAAAGCGATAATTAGAGTATATGTTTTTCTAAATTGTAACTAATTAAATAGAAAATATACAGTAAACTGTAAATATTAACAAACACAAGTTTTTAATTTCTGCAGAATTATGAATATACTGTTTAGATACAATCCTGGTACAATGTTACGATAAAATATTAATCGTTGATGCTTATTATAGTCTCTATACCCTAGCGGTTTTGGAAATACCGAAACAATACCAGAATTATACGGTATTAATACTGCATAAATATGATATTACTAAAGTTATTTTGGCCAGTTTTTTTGCCGCATTATTACCAAAAATTTACGAAATAAATTCAGAATATTTACGGTAATAAAACCGAAAAAATACGGTATTTTAACAGCATTAAAACCGTAATCATACAGCATATTTATTGTATATAAAATTTTATTTAGTTATATCTAATTTTATATAACTTTAGATAATTATATATAACTTTATAAAGTTATATACACTTATCCAAAAAATTAAAGGAACAAGAAAATTTTATAAATTTTTTAGTGGTTTTTGGAAGGCTGTATTTTCGTGAAAAATGATCGTATCGAAAAAAAAAAAAAGCAAATTGAAGCTTGAAATCTCTAGTTCAAGATCTTTCAGCAAAATATTTTTTTGAGCCACGGTTTTTGCGGAATCAGAAGAAAAAGATCGAGACAAAATTTTTATAAATTTTTTGGTTTCGTTTTTTAGGTCTACGGGGCCGGGAAGAATTTTTTCAAAAAAACGAATTCATGACTTGTTTAGAAAATTTATTCAGCTACAATTTGCTTTTTTTTGTTCCTCTGTACGACAATTTGCTGCTGAGATATCAGCCTTCAAATGAAAAAGGATCCTTTTGTCTTTGATTATTGATATCTCAGCAAGAAATGGTCACACAGTAATTTAAAGGGCAATTTAATAAACTTGAATGAATCCCCTACAAGCTCCATTTTTGATTTTAAAAAAAAAAAAATTTTTTTTCATCCTTAATATCTATTTGAAAAACCTTTAAAAAATGGCCATTTTCTGGTTTTTTAGTCGACTCATCGCTACTCTTCAAATATTGATAAAAAAAATAATGTTGCCAGGTAATTTTACAGTTTAATGTACCCCCAAAAACCCTGGAAATTTTCAGATTGATCCATTGAACCGTTTGTCCGGTCCGATTGCTCAAAGTTTTACAAAACAATTAAAGGAACAAGTTTTGTTCCTTAATCTGTGTAATCATTACCAAAATGAAAAAATTAATTTTTTTTTGGATTTTCTTTCATTTTTGCGTTAGTTATTCAGTAAATGTAAGGTAAAGAGGAAAAAAAAAAAAAAATTTCCAAAAAACGAGACCAAACAAGAATTTTTTCCAATTTTTTTTTTTTTACGTTTTATTCGGGGGGTCATTTTTTTTTTTCTTTTTTCGGAAAAAAATTTTTTTCTTTTCTTTACCTTACATTTACTGAATAACTTACGCAAAAATGAAAGATAATCCGAAAAAAATTGATTTTTTTATTTTGATAACGATTACACAGATTAAGGAACAAAACTTGTTCCCTTAATTGTTTTGTGAAACTTTGAGCAATCGGACCGGACAAACGGTTCAATGGATCAATCTGAAAATTTCCAGGGTTTTTGGGGGTACATTAAGCTGTAAAATTACCTGGCAACATTATTTTTTTTATCAATATTTGCAGAGTAGCGGTGAGTCGACTAAAAAACCAGAAAATGGCCATTTTTTAAAGGTTTTTCAAATAGATATTAAGGATGAAAAAAAAATTTTTTTTTTTAAAATCAAAAATGGAGCTTGTAGGGGATTTATTCAAGTTTATTAAACTGCCCTTTAAATTACTGTGTGACCATTTCTTGCTGAGATATCAATAATCAAAGACAAAAGGATCCTTTTTCATTTGAAGGCTGATATCTCAGCAGCAAATTGTCGTACAGAGGAACAAAAAAAAGCAAATTGTAGCTGAATAAATTTTCTAAACAAGTCATGAATTCGTTTTTTTGAAAAAATTCTTCCCGGCCCCGTAGACCTAAAAAACGAAACCAAAAAATTTATAAAAATTTTGTCTCGATCTTTTTCTTCTGATTCCGCAAAAACCGTGGCTCAAAAAAATATTTTGCTGAAAGATCTTGAACTAGAGATTTCAAGCTTCAATTTGCTTTTTTTTTTTTTCGATACGATCATTTTTCACGAAAATACAGCCTTCCAAAAACCACTAAAAAATTTATAAAATTTTCTTGTTCCTTTAATTTTTTGGATAAGTGTATACCATAACAATATAGATAGCGTTAGGTATAGTGGACGTGGTAATTTTCCACTAAGTACATATCATAATATAAAGTTGTATTATACATTTGTGAATATTATTTGCCATTTTTTATTGATTATTTGGTGATAATAATTCTAATTGAGGCTTCTGGTGCTTCCTTTTTATTTACGGACTTAAGATTGGGCATAAATCTAACTTTTTTTTGTATGTGTGGTGAACCCGCGAAAATATTTTCTGATCAAGTCTCATATGACCTGCCCATACGAAAAAAATATATATCCGGATACATCCCGGCCAATCTGCATATAAACGACATATATAAAAATGTATGTCTCATATATGCAGATTGGCCCGGATATATCCGGATATATATTTTTTTCGTATGGGTGATATGGTCACATTAAAAAATTTGATATATCTGTATCCGACCTGATATGATCTGATATGCCCATATATAATTTTTGATATATTCTGATATAGTCTGATATGAAAACTGGCCATATCAAACCATATCACTTTGATATGTCCATATCAGGTTTCATATGTCTTGATCTGACTTGATATGCTTGTATATAATTTTTTCTATATATCCTGATATGACTTGATATAACCTGATAAGAGTATATATATTTTGATATGCTTGTAAAAAAAAGTCTTGATCAGGTTTGATATGGCTTGATCTGCCCTGATATGGGTACATATCCCTCGCAGATTTGAATCACGGTGGGAACACCGTGAAAGTGTAAACATCGTGGATCCACTGTGGTTACACGGTGGGTTTGTTCCATTTCACCACCGGATATACACAGTGTATCCACTGTGATTACGCGGTGTATCCACCGTAATTACGCGGTGGCTTGACCACTGTGTATACACGGTGTTCCCACTGTGATTACGCGGTGAATCCACCGTGATTCCACGGTGGCTTGGTGCTGTTTCACCACCGTGTTTCCACGGTGTATCCACCGCGTAATCACAGTGGAAACACCGTGTATACACGGTGGTCAAGCCACCGTGTAATCACGGTGGATACACCGCGTAATCACAGTGGTAAAATGGAACAAACCCACCGTGTTCCCACCGTGATTCAAATCTGCGAGGGATACTAGTTTTGTCAAGTTCTCCGTACACATACATTTGGTAAAATAATTTAGAAATGACCAAATAACGTAACACTGTTCGGAAACCCCGATTTTATAATAATTCATAAAATCTTATAATGTCTATTAAATATTTTGATTTAACGCATTTATAAATATTATAAAGTATACACACTCTATCGAAAAATTTTTCCAATAAGCCAACGAGACCAATTTTAGAATATCCAAGGGAATTTCAAAGTTTTACTAATGAATTTAAATATAAAAAACTGAGATTTTAAATTTAAAAAAATTTAATTAAGTTTAAAAATCTTTAACTCCTTATTTTTTTTTTACCAAAAGAAGTAGTTCTTATCCCACTACTGGTGGGTATACCGTTAATGGTCCCTTTACTCTATAAACAACAACATAATTGAATACAAATGACAAAATCAATCATTTATCTGATATCTTTTATTTTCTTAGGTTCAATTCTATCCAAATAAATTTAATCAACTTATCATTTCAAGTTTGTGGTTTGGTGCAGTGGTTATTAGATCAGACTTTGAATCTGAAGTACTTGAGATCGAGTCAATGAGCTGGCTGAAGTTTTTTTCTTTTTTTTTTTTTTTTCATGACAATTATTGCATATACAACTTTACAAAGTTATATACAATTTTATAAAATTATTCGTAAATTTTTTTCCTGAAAGAACAATGTTAATTTCACTATATATAGTCTGATATATCCATATCAGAACATATCAAATATTATCTGTACATATATTGTTTGATATGGCCAATTTCCATATCAGGCCTGATATGTACCTCCCATATCAGGCCATATCAGAAAATTTTTTCACGGAAAGGATTTACTATATCTTTTTTTTTCTACTCAGTCACCCCATCTACTGGTAAATCTAAAATCATGTCTAAGAGAAATAAAAGTCAGCCGGTAGGTAGTCTAACCACAACGGAGAGTACTAAATGTAAATGCTCAAGTGCTGTCATAACGGAACAAGTTTCTTGTTCTCACTGTAATGCTTCTCATCATCCTAGCTGTAGTAAAGTGGCTAAGTCTTTATTTAATGGAACTTTACAAAAATTTTATGGCAAGATATCCTCATTTGATGATCTCAAGAATGTCCTCCAGGCTTCAATAGCTGATGCAAACAGAGACGTAAAGAAAAATATAAACAGCCTGGAAGTGGAACTTCGTGACTCTATTAGTTCGCTGGAAAATAAGTTTCTAGACCTTGACAGGAGAATTGGTGAAAGAATTAAAAATGTTGAAGCAGCTACCTCAAATATGCAGTCTCAGGTTGATGAAGTCAATGTATCCTTGTTAAAGAATACCTCCGCGATTGCTGTACTCGTTGCTTCTGATTTCCAGAATCAGATAAAAACAATCAATCATTCCTTAGATGTTAATACAAGTAAAATAGAGGCAATTGAATCTCAAGTGACTGCTAGTGCGTCTTCGTCCGCCGGTGTGAACATTTTAAGTGAAATTGAAGATAGAATTGCGAGACGCAATAACATTATCATTTTTGGAGTCGAGGAATCAAAAAGTGAAACGTCTGGTGAAAGAGCGACCTGGGACAGGAACTGCGTTAATAAAATAATTATGGCCTTGGGATTGGACATGGCCTACGCTAGTGTGCTCAGAGTAGGTAGATATTCCTCAGCCTTATCTAAATTGAGACCATTAAGTGGTGGAGGTCAAGTATCCTGGTCATATCAATTTTAATGAAATCACAATAATTCAAAAGCTACTGGAGGCAAAGCATCAACGTGTGATACCAATAGAATTAAGGAACATTAATATAATACGAGACAAATCGGTACTACAGAGGAACCTGTACCAGTCGCTGAAGAAGAAACTTATGAAATGTCTCGTTGATGGAGAACAACACCTGAAGATAGTGGAGAGGAACAAAGAATTCAAGATAGTCAAACATGTCAATTTGAACTTTCAAAAATAACCGAGAATAAAACTTTAGAAGTTACCTTTTGCTCATTATATACTTATAATTAAAATGCCAGAGGCTTAAACACCAAAATTAAGGATATAGTAATAGGTGCCTTGGACCTAACGGATGATATTTTAGAATTTAGTGAAACATGACTTAAAGATAAAGTGTCCTGAAATGAGCTTTTTGATAATAAACAATATGATGTATATAGAGTAGATAGAGATACTGGTTATAAAAGGAAAGGAGGTGTGGAAATAAAAAAAAAATATAATAAATGGTATTTTCAGTTTTTTATTGATTTCTCAGAAACGACTTGATTGATCAACTTCAAAATCTAATCAGCTCTAGAACTTAATAAAACGCGTCGATTGCCGCCCTAGCCATCTCAATCGGATAATTCGTTCGAGAGTTATCGTGGGAGAAAGAAATGATAAAAAATGGTATTTTGCGAATATCTCTGAAACGACTCCACTGAACAATTTCAAAATTTGATCAGCTCTAAAACTCAATGAAACACGTCGATTGCCGCCTTAATTATCAAAATTGGTTCATTCGTTCGTGAGATATCGCGGAAGAAAGAAATGCTAAAAAACGGTTTTTTTCCAAAACAATGGGATACAAAAGTATTTCCAAGCTCGAAGAGCTTGAAAATGTATTCTCAACAATGCTTTCGAGCTCAAAGAGCTTGAAAACAGCGGGAAGTATTGAGACTTGCCCGCAGGGTCAACCGATAGACAGATTTGTTATTTTTGTTTTTCATAAAGGAAATAGTGGACCCTTTCTGAATTCATGCTGGTGTTTTTGGAACAAAGTTCTTTATGGCGCGTTGCGGAGGGGTACCCTAGCCATGACATTATCTGATGATCGAAAGAGACTATATTGAGAAAGAGTCGATATGATATCAGACACATTTTAGCACGTTATACTTTGATTTATCCAAAAAAATAACATAAAATGTTATTTTTTTCAAAGTTTCAGCGCCGATATCTTTTGAACTAATCAACCGATTTTGATGTTTGAGGTGGCAATCGGCGCGATTTATTGAGTTCTAGAGCTGATTAGAGTTTGAAATTGATCGGATGACTCACTTCAAAGATAATCGAAAAAAACCGTTTTTTATCATTTCTTTCGCCAACGATCTCTCTCGAACAAATTAACCGATTGAGATGGTTGAGGTGGCATTCGACGCGGCTTATAAAGTTCTAGATCTGATTAGATTTTGAAGTCGATCGTTCAAGTCGTTTCTGAGAATTTTCAGGAAAGTTGAGGGCCAACTAGCTCTTTCGATTGCCACCTCAACCATCCAAATCGATTTATTAGTTAAAAAGTTACAAAGAGTTTTCACACACACACACACACACACACACACACACACACACACACACACACATACACACACACACACACACACACACACACACACACACACACGCACACACACACACACACACACACACACACACACACACACACACACACACACACACACATACATACATACATACATATACTCGAACATCATCTTGAAATTAGTCAGAATAGCTTCCTAGGACCTCAAAACGTCGACATCTGATGAAAATTCGATTTACGTAAATCGGACCGAAACCAATAACTTCCCGAATTTTTGAAAATTTACAATTTTCTTAGCGGGGAGTTAAAAAAGCGTAAGATTTTCATGTATAGTCTATGTATGAGGCTATACAGTGTCTAATGTATAGTCTACGAGATGACTATTAGCCACGTCGAGAAGATGAAAACCTGTGAAAAATAGTTACAGGTCTCCTTAAAGTGTATTTGATGGCTTATACGATCCGGAATGGCGTCTAGAAAAAAATGTTTTCTGGATTTTTTCTGGAAAAGAAAATTGCAATTGTTATTAACAAAAAACCGTTAAAAAAATTAGCCATCCAGATTTTTGGAAAAATCTCAAAAAGTACAAGCGATAGCTCAAATATTGAAAAAGTTATCATTAAACTTTCCCAGAACAAGAAAATCACTTGAAGCTTAGCTCTCAACTGGAATCTCCTGCACTTAATGAGCACATAAATAACGTTTCATTCATTTTACTCTGAGACGATAAGTTCTGAGCTTCACCACTGGAAAATCTCAAGCTGGCAGACCATAACGGAAGTTAAAATGGAAAATGACTCTTTATAATTTCTGAATCGGTTTTTTACGTAGAATAGTTAATTTGAACGTTTCACAACTATCTATAAGAATTTCGCAAAACAATTTTCCAAGCAGAGTTTTCATTGAACCAGGGATGGGCAAAATAGGTTTTAGTAAATACTGAGTATTTAAGTAAAATTTGACTTGGAACCCAAATTAATTCCTGGTACATGTCTAAAAAATACTTATCCTCAGAAACAGAAAAAGTACTAAATAGTTTGTAACTTAGTATTTTTGAAGATTTATCTATACTAAATAGATTGTACTTGGTACTTGAAAGTTGTAGTAAGTACTAAAGACTATTGTACTTTTTACTTAAATTTGATATAAGCACTAAGTATAATTGTAATTAGGACTTATAATTGAATAAGTACTATAATTCCCACAGTATCTATTTAAAAAAAAAAAAATTTTAATACTTATTCTATCACTACCAGAACTTTACATACGACGATTGAGACTTAAAATTATAATTTTTAAATATATTATTGCACTCCTAAGATTTTAATATTCAAATTTATTCATTAGATGATATTAATATATTATTGTCAAATTTATACTGTTTAGTTCAAATAAGTGCACTTGCGTACAGTTTATGTTGCAGCTTCAAGCAGTAATCTAATCAATCATTTTTATATACCCGTGCAAAAATGATTATATGAAATTTTATAACATCATTTCTTTACGGGTTCTTAAAAAAATAAAAACTTTTTTTATTGACATTAAATTTTAAATAAAAAGTTCTTTTAGAGTTAAAAAGTTGAATCGTTTTAATTTATTATTGGTTTAACTTCTATAGTCAATCTAAAAAATACTCTCGGAGTTTTTAATTATTTTTTGTCAGAAATACCAATGATCTAGTACTTAAATACAACTTTTAATCTCAGTACAAATGTACTTAGTATTTGAACCGTTCTAAATCAAAAGTATTCTTATTGAGTTGAAAAATCAAATACTAAATACTATTGTATTGAGTACTAGGAAAAATTAGAAGTATCAAGTATAAATGTATTTGTAATTAGATAATAAATAAAATACTAAGTACTTTGGTATGTAGTATTTAGCACTTGTTTGAAATATTAATTACTTGCATATTTTTACTCTACAAAAAAAAAATTATTATATATCAAAGTACTTATTACTTTATTAGTACTTAAAATACAAATGTACTTAAGTATGCCCATCACTGCATTGAACTTTCCCAGCACAAGAGAATCACCTCAAGCTTTGCTCTTACCTGGAATTTCCCACACTTACTGAGCACCTAAATACCGTTTCATTCACTTTACTCTGAGACGATAAGTTTTGAGCTTCACCGCTGAAAAATCTCAAGCTGGCAGACCATAACGAAAGTTAAAATGGAAAATGACTCTTTATAATTTCTGAATCGGTTTTTTACGTAGAATAGTTAATTTGAACGTTTCACAACTATCTATAAGAATTTCGCAAAACAATTTTCCAAGCAGAGTTTTCATTGAACTTTCCCAGCACAAGAGAATCACCTCAAGCTTTGCTCTTACCTGGAATTTCCCGCACTTACTGAGCACCTAAATACCGTTTCATTCACTTTACTCTGAGACGATAAGTTTTGAGCTTCACCGCTGAAAAATCTCAAGCTGGCAGACCATAACGGAAGTTAAAATGGAAAATGACTGTTTATAACTTCTGAATTGGTTTTTCACGTTGAATAGTTAGTTTGAACGTGTCACAACTATCTACAAGAATTTCGCAAAACAATTTTCCAAGCAGAGTTTTCATTGAACTTTCCCAGCACAAGAGAATCACCTCAAGCTTTGCTCTTACCTGGAATTTCCCGCACTTAATGAGCACCTAAATACCGTTTCATTCAATTTACTCTGAGACGATAAGTTTTGAGCTTCACCGCTGAAAAATCTCAAGCTGGCAGACCAAAACGGAAGTTAAAATGGAAAATGACTGTTTATAACTTCTGAATTGGTTTTTTACGTTGAATAGTTAGTTTGAACGTGTCACAACTATCTACAAGAATTTCGCAAAACAATTTTCCAAGCAGAGTTTTCATCGAACTTTCCCAGCACAAGAGGATCACCTCACGCTTTATTCTCACTTGGAATCTCCTGCACTTAATGAGTACCTGAATAACGTTTCATTCAATTTACTCTGAGACGATAAGTTTTGAGCTTTACCGCTGAAAAATCTCAAGCTGGCAGACCAAACCAGATCTTACAAAAAATTAATGTATTGTGATTCTTTAGTCGATTATCGACTAATAGTTGACTAATGATTTCATTAGAATCATTGGTGATTGAAATAATGGACATAAAGTTGTGTAATTCTTAAATAAATTATGTCCAACATAAATTATTATGTAAATAAGTACATATCGCAATTGAAATTTCTTCCTGATAATATTCATTAAATTTTTATATCTTCTCGTTTGTATTACATTTTTTTTCAAGTTCTATACGTTGAATTTTTTTTTAAACGATATTTTTTTATTATCTTTCATAAGAAACTGACATTTTTCGTCTTTTCTAAGCTTTATAAAATTACTACTCTGAATAGACATATTTCACCTCACTTTTACATCGGTATTATTGCGTCTTTACACCCATTTAACACCGCCCAAGTACACGTCCTACACTGGTGTTATTATATTTTAACACCGATTTTCTTACAGTGTAGTACATATGCTCTAATTTATATCTCTTCGTTATGGGTACCCAGCTTTCCTGGCGGCTGTTATATATTTTTTTTAAATAACTTTTTTTTTCAGAAATTGCATCGAGTTTTTTGGGTGCACTTAATAAGCACTTAATTTCTACGTCATAAAAAAAAAAAATAATTTTTTTTATTAAATGGTTTGTCAGAATTTAAAATTCTGGCAGTCCATCCGTTTTTTGTAAATGTTGCGAAAATCGTTTGTGCTCCTAATTTGCTATTGGCGCACCTAAATAGCAGTTAAAAGGCCCTCATTTTTACTTAATCTAAATTCAATCTTATTGAGTTGGGCCAGCTAATTTTACAGGCATGAGATATTTACTTAAATCTTAAACAATCGCATTCTGGAGGTGACAGAACCTGTATGGCAGCAGATATACGAACGACGTGCCAGTAAAAGAGGCCTGTCAGGTTGCAAGGAGAATCTGTTAGTGGATCGTTGTTTCTTTCAAGACGCGATCTTCTATCAGCGCAACCTGTCAATGGCCTGGATTGACTATCGTAAGGCATTTGACTCAAAATCTCATGAGCTTATTCTCTTTTTGCTCAAATGCCTCGGAGTGAATCGTGATACAGTGGGGTGCATTCAGCGTACCATGAAGCTTTGCCAAACACGGTTCCACATCTCATGCGGAAACGACAAACGTGTGACCAAAGTTGTGCAGTATAATAGAGGTGTCTTCCAGGGAGATTTCCTGAGCCCTCTGCTGTTTTGCATCTCACTGCTGCCGATATCTGTTGCGATACGCCGTACCCGTGGATACTCAGTGGGCCCACTAACTGATTGGAAGTATTCGATCACCTACTTACTCTACATGGATGATCTGAAGGTATATGCTCCTGATGAGGAACACCTTCAGACAGCCTTGAATATTGTAGGGGAGTATACACGGGATGTCGGCATGGCTTTTGGGTTGGACAAGTGCGCGGTCGCTCATCTGGTGAAGGGTAAATGCTCTGATTCGCGCGAAAATATCGAGTTGGTAAATGGGAGCGTCATTGACCACCTTGACGCCAGAGAGTCGTACAAATATCTAGGGATTGATGAGAGTCCTATGCAGGATGTCTCAAAAATCAAAACGACTCTCTGCAGCTAGTACGTGCGAAGACTCCGGAAAATCTGGTCATCAGAACTTTCCGGAAAGAACAAACAGGCTTGCCGTCCCAGTACTACTCTACTCTTTCGGTGTCCTTAAATGGGCCCGAAACGAGCTTAGAGACTTCGAAATCAAGACAAGCAAAGTCATGAATATGAATCAGAACATGCACCCTAAGTCCTCAGTCACCAGATTATACCTTTCCCGGCACATCGGAGGGAGAGGCTTACAGAGCTTGGAGTGTCTACACGATCGTTTAGTTCTGGGTTTAACATACGAAGTTATCAATTTCACAGCAAATGACGACGACTTCTTTATGCAAATTGTTCATAGTCATGATAATAGGCATAAGGGAGCGTTTTTATATAACGCAGCAATGTACGCAGCAAAATTCCTTAGTCTCAGAAGATTAAACCCTCTTATTGAACTCCCATAGGAGGAATTTAAGACGGTCGTCAAGAATGCTGAGCAGCAAAAATCGCTCAGTACACACACGGACAAATCCATGCACAGCGTGTTTTTAAACACGTGCGTGATCATGGCTTGTCCACCCAGCTGACGTTTTCCTTCCTGAAGTCAGCTGGCCTGATGTCCGAGACCGAAGGGTATATTTGCGCCTGCCAAGATGGTGTTATCAACACTCTCGAATACCGTGCTGAAGTGCTCCAGACGCAGCTACCCGGCCCACTGTGTAGGGTATGTAAGTAACATCCAGAGACACTTATGGCAAGAAGTGCATACGTTCAGCGTCATAATGCTGCTCTGCGAGTACTTTATTACCACCTTAGATACACGCACGGTATCGATAAAACACCAGTGCTGCCTTATCTGCCAGGAGATATTCCGCAAGTTGTTGAGAATGACCGTTGCCGTATTTATTGGAATGTGTCATTCGCAACAACTCGGAAAATTGACCCTACTAAATCTGATATTGTGCTCCTCGATAAAACCACTCGTGACATTTATGTCATTGAGTTTTCAGCTCCAGCTGAATATAACATCACGATTAAAGAAGAGCACAAACACGAGATATATCAGGATCTTCTGTTTGAAATTGGCAAACTTCACCCAGGTTACCGTGTCAAACCTGTCGTTCTCATTGTTGGCGTCATAGGAGGGATGAAACAGACTTTTGTGTCCACACTGGCTAGAATACCGGCTTGTTCATCGCAAATTGAGTTTCTGGCATCGCGGATGCAAAAGACTGTGATTCTTGGATCCCTCCGTCTACTTAGGCGTGAAAACTTGGCCTGCTGCGCATGCTGATCATCTTGTTGATGATTACTGGGGATAACCCCCTGAGCATTTAACAAAAAAGAAATAATAAGAATAATAAAATCAATCTTGTTATTATAAGGATCAACATATTATACTTCGGAAATCTATGTATGAGCTCTCCAATAACTACCAATATTCTAGCATGTATTACATCTAACGCCTCTGAGACAGCTCAGTTTAAGTACATCATAGGTTATAAATGGTATATTTTTTGTTATTCAGAATCTTTGTACATCTTATGGCCCTATCATTCGCATCCGCTGTTGGGCCTTGTTAAATAAAAATTAACAAATAAAAAATAAAAATAACTGTCATGGAAAAAAAAAAAAAAAAAAACCCGTCAACTCGTTTGCTCGATTCCGAGTCCTAATTATCCAAAGTCTAATCTGTTAACCATTATGCCAAATCACTTACTTGAAGGTTCATACTAATTGTATTTATCCGGATACAAACAAACCTAAGAAAATTGAAAACATTAATTTTCTCGGATAGTTATTTTGTCATTATGTTATTAATTGAGAGGTTGTAGGATCAAAATATCAACTCAAGATTGTTAATTATTTTGCAACGTTTCGTGTCTTTATTGACACTTCTTCAAGCGTTCTTTAAAGAAATACATCAATATAATTTACTACCTATTATTATACAGATTTGAATCTAACCCAGTAATCAAAAATCATTTAATTTTTCATATAACATACCATAATATGTGCTCTTGATGTAGTCAAACCTTATAATAATTACTTGTCGTATTTCATTTGTATAAAAATTACAGTAAGTTACAATTCGATGGTAAATTCTGTACATCATTTAATAGTTATTTCCACTTACATCCTTTCGTTTGCAAAAGAAATGTGTGAACTAATAGAATAAAATAAAAAATTTTATGTTTTGGACATTTTCGCTAATTTTGAATGCAGAACCGAACAAAAAATAAAACCAAATTTTTTACAATTTCCCCTTATATCAGCATAAATCTGGCACAATTGCAGGATATCTACGGTATTATTACCAAAAAAATACGATTTTATTATCATAAAATTGTTGTTTTATTACGGTTCTTATAAAGCATTTTTTTGGTAAAAGTTTGGCATTTTTATAGTAATTTTATTGTAGTATTCTGGTAACTCTACAGTTCAAGTACAGTAAATATACTGCATTACTATAGTAAAAAAACTGGCCACTCTAACCACGATAATACCAAATTATAACGGTAAATTTACGGCATGCGCATAAATGCCGAATATTTACGGCAGTGTCAAAACCGTGAGGGTATACTCCAAAAATTGTTATTTTTAATATTTGTAATTCTCAAAATGCTCGATTGATGAAATCTAAGAAAGTTTCTTGTAAAATATCTCTATAAATACACGTTTTATATAAAAAGTGAAGGACACCATTTTTGTAGATAATTGATTTTCCTATAAAATTGTTAATGTCGATTTTTCCTTTGCTCCTCATATTTCATGAGATATTCAAAAAAACGGCAGTTTAATAGAAAAATTAACTTCGATTGTTCTATGGCATGTGTTCTTTTTACTTAAAAAAAAAAAAAAAATCCAAATTCCATTCGTATTTGCACTAGAGAAGAGCTTTCTATGAGGCATCTGAGAGAAATAAATTTTTAACGACCATCCTAATATATGCATGAATATAGTCTGATAACCATCAGTTACAGCTACAGTAAGGACACAAAAATTATTAATGACCGTTTATCAAGAGATTTGACGCAATGCAAGCTGCTCTTTTAATTAGACGTGATAAACAGCGTAGAAAAGCTGCTGGATTTAGAGAGTTGCCATCCAACTTGGCGACAAGGCTAATCCCACCGCTTCCACGTTATCCCCCAAGATCGTACGCTTATGGGGTGAGTAAATCAATTTTAAAGAACAAATTGAAACAAATCAAATTTATACGACATTTTCACTATAAAAAAATCTTGGCACAATAAGCCGCATATTATGACAGTAATGCTGAATGCTGTCTAATGATTAAATATTTTCTGCTCAGCAAGGGTTATCAGATATTTTTGAATAGTAAAGAGCGTTTTAATTACTGTTTTAATGCTACAAAAATAATACCATCCGCCTGTTTGAGTGTGAGAAAGAAAAAAGTAAGAACCCATGTTAATCGAATATCTCTAACAATAGAGAGTATCTTCCTATATGTAGAGTGTTACCGAGAGATCTATGTAAATAGTTTTGCTATATTGTTTTTTTTGCGCGAACATATATTTATACAAAGTTTACATATAGCTCGACGTACTATCAGCATAGTGTATTCATATTGTACCTGGTTACAAGCGTAATTTTTACTTCTCTACACATAATACTCTACCAACTGAAATGAAGTTGAGGTCCACCCCCTATAGGAGGGATGAATCAACCGTCCGTTACACATTTAAATTAAATGGGCCCGTGTCCATTTTAGCATTGTTGCTAATTATTTGGTAATTTACCCTGTATTACCCGGTTCGTAGGGACCAGACGACCGTTTGACCTTGACATTTATATATGTTATTAAATTACATGTAAAGGATCGGGAGTCGTGGGGCCAGATTAAATACAGATGTTACACGGAAAAAAAATATTGTGTTTATCGCTCACCAACGGAGAGCGACAAGTGTATCGTGATTAGTTCTAAATTGTATTACTACTACCACAATATATATATCGATATGAATGAAACACTAGATACTTATAATAATGATCCTACGGATTGTGCATATACTTAAATGTATAGTGATCGTCAGTTAACGTATCCATATCGTACCAAAACGGATCGTGATTATCGCGATCTACTTCTCAAGCACCACCACTCATAACCAAATTATTAAACTTTATAATGCATATCTTGCAAATTATACAGTGTTTATTTATAAAATTATTAATTTTAAAGCGCACAACGACAATGAAAAAATACTAATTATATATCTAATGCAAGAATTGGATTTTAGGTATTTTAGGTATTTGCATGACAAGCCACATGAGTATAATTTAACTAAAGAATATGCACGAAGAGTTGGATGAGCTATAATAATAGTATTATTATACTTACCTGAGAGCTGGTGATTCACTGGTGCAGATAAAGATGAACTTACAAGCTAAGACAATTGTGAGTCTAGTATCACAATTGTCGGAAATAACTACAAGCAGGTATTGTAGGTGAATCTCGCGGCAGGTACGCGCTTCTGCAAGCAGGTATCGTAGGGTATGAGGATACAGCAGGTATGCACCTCTACGAAGTTTCCGTCTTCTATAGGCAGGTACTATAGGCTAGGAAGAGGATACACTAGGTATGCACCTCTGCGGGGTTTCCGTCTTCTATAGGCAGGTACTATAGGCTAGGATAAGGTGTAATCAGGCTTACATTAGGATAATCTCATTAGTCTATGATTATATTATCTAAGGAAGTTCTTAAATACTACCGGATACTTAGTCGTAAACGGGTAAAAATTAAAAAAAGTGTTACGTTCTGGAGTCGTGTCGGCTTGTGAGTTGCCGGCGCGAATTAATTGAATTGGACATGACTGTAGATCTTCGGATACGGGGTAGTTCTCGAAAGCTCAAAATAATTTGGTCGTGATTTAAAGAATAAATATGTTTGATTTATTCATATAAAATAGAATAGTCGAAGAATTTGGATGAATATACACTTGTGGATGAATAACCTTTGAGTCACTTTTAGTTCTCTAACCTATTATTTTGGGAATTGATGCTTACTTAGGATTTTATTACTCGAATCGAAAATTTACATGGCGCCATCTGCCAAACAAAGACAAAATGAATCGATAGAAATGGTGTGGAAATAAAGCCCTTACATTTACGCAGCGTGGATTTATCAGAACTTCTGAAGTATGAACAAAAATGTCCTATAATTAATCACGTAAATTATTTACCGTGAACCACCGTAATGCGGCAGTGTACGATAGCTAGTAGGCTGTATTGTAATCAACAGTATACAATTACTGGACCAAAAAATGGTCCAATGATATTTTGTAATAGGTCTGGAAGTTTCGCCGGAAAAGTAAGAAAATCTCAAAATTTAATATGAATTTGACTTCAACCTCAAATAACTTTTGAACAAATAGATTCCTCAAAAAATGATAAGAATCTTTTTTTGTAAAGCATTAAATTCCCTACAAAAATATGCCTGTCAAGTATTCCTATGAAGCATCGTTAGCTACTTATAAAAATCAGAAGACGGAAAAAAAAATTTTTCCATGTTATTCTTATGGGAAATAGAAAAGTGCAATGCGGACAATGTTAATATTAATATTAAGAGCTCTAATTTTCACAAGCGACTATTTTCATCTAAACGAAACTTTTGAACCTGTTTGGAAAAAAAAAAATCTGTCTATCAGTTGACCCTGCGGGCCAGCCCTATAACTTCTCGCTGTTTTCGAGCTCAAGAACCACGAAAACATTATTGTGAATGCATTTTCGAGCACTTCGAGCTCGGAAAAACTACTGTATGCTGTTGTTTTCGAAAAAAAACGTTTTTCACCATTTTATCTCCAACGATATCTCTCAAACGAATTGACCGATTGACACGGTTAAGGTGGCAATCAACGCGTTTTATCAAGTTCTGAAGCTGATCAAATTTTGAATTCGATTTATCGAGTCGTTTTTGAGATATTTCAAAAAAAATAAAAAAATGTTTTTTTTAATTCTTTCGACAACGGTTTCTCTTGAACGAATAAACTGATTTTATTGGTTAAGGTGGCATTCGACGCGGATTATGAAGCTTCAGAGCCCAGTCGATTTTGGAATCAATCCATCGAGCCCATTAAAAGTTATTAAAAAAAAACATTTTCGGAAAAATTTTATTTTTGGAATATCCCTGAACGAACCCTACCGATCAAGCTCAATTTCCCACAGCTTCAACATATTGACAAGCTGCGTCGAATGACACCTTAACCATCAAAATCAGTTTATTCGATCATTTCTTCAAAATCCGTTCATCCGTTTAAAAGATACAGGTATTTACATACGTACGTACATACACATACATACATACACTCGGACATCATTTTGAAATTAGTCAGAATAGCTTCCTAGGACCTCAAAACGTCGACATTGGATGAAAATTCGATTTTCATAAATCGGATCGAAACCAATAACTTCTCAAATATTTTAAAATTTTCAATTTTCTTAGCGGGAAGTTAAAAAAATATTTGTTTGTTTTTTGAATCACCCTAGTGTATACACAGTGTATCCGCTGTGATTGGGCGGTGTATCCACCGTGATTCCACGGTGGCTTTGTGCCATTTCACTACCGTGGTTCCACGGTATATCCACCGCGTAATCACAGTGGTAAAATGGAACAAACCCACCGTGATTTTAAACCGCCAGGGTAGAATAAGTTTATATAGAGATAATTTTACATAGAATTATTCTGCAACACAAATATATTTAATATTGATATATTCGCATAGAAATCTATTTAAGAGAGTTGCATGTTGATAGAGTATTATGTGTAGAGAAGTATAACGAATACCGTATTAAAATTCGCGACGGAGACGCGAAAATATCCAGTACGCCTTATGCGGTCACCCACGTGTGTGTAAAAAAATGTCAAATTTTGAAACTCAAGAATAGAAATAATAATAAATATGATTCAACTCAAATCTTCAATCTAAATAATAGATTTTAAACAATAAATAACAATCGTTGTGCCTGGACCAGCTCTTCAGGCTGGGTTAGTGCACGAGGGTGCCAGCCCGTTTCCTATAAACGGACAAAAAGTTTTAATCAGGAGGTAAATTCACGAGGAAAGATCCGAGCGAGTAATTTGTAGCAAAGCGGATAACAATCAAACGAAATTATAAATTTGAAAATAAGTAGCAATTAATGATAGAAAATAAACAATAATAAACCATAAATATAATAGGTACAATGAGAAAAACAAAGTACAGCTGTACACAGAAAAAAAGGATATCTTGGCGCAAGAAATTTTTTCTTGCCGCAAGAATATTTTTTGCAATTTTGAACGAAAACAAAAATTTTCTCAAATTTAGTGATCTTGGCATAAAATTTTTTTTTTTTTCAACCGATATAATATATGTTTCTTGAAGTAAGAAATATTTTCTTAAAGTGAGAAAAATAAATATTTTGCCCCAATATATAATCAATTGTCCGAAAAGTAAAATATTCTTTTTTTAAGAGTAATTTATTTTGAATCGAGATAATTTGTGACTCGAGTCAAGAATTAAAAGTACTCGATTCAATGGTAAGAAATATCTTGGTTCAAGTATTTTGTTGTGTTGCGGCGAGTCAGCGTAGACGTTTGAACCAACAGCAACGGCGTTCACGGCCCAACGCAAAAATTCTCTTAAGAAAGCTAACTGTACTATACTAAAGTGGCGGGAATGTAGACTCTACATTGTACAGTGTGCTTACTGGATATAGGTAAAGTAAACGAACGTTCAAGGAATGATCGGATATCATAACTGGTAAAGCTCTCGCGTGATGCCGAATCGGTCTGGGTTCGATTCCTTCCATGAGCAAACCATTTATTTTTTCTTAAGTTGTTCATAAACCATTAATCGAGGATGTTTATTTCTTATCCCCTCTACTGTCGTATCGTGATATTCTGAATATACACATATAATTTCCTGCTTCACAACATTTAATATTTATACTCGGTTAAATTCACTCAAAAATATAGGATGATATATTTTTTCAAGTAGAGTCATTTATTTTCATGAATCGAAACTACATTTTTTTTAAGTCAAGAAAAAAAATCATCAATGGGAAAATTTTATGTCTTCCGTGAAGTAAATATTTGCATGATTCAAGAAAAGTTATTTTATTAAGTTAAGATTATAATTTATTTAAATTAAAATTAAAATTTTCTCATTACAATAGACCGTTGTCTTGAGTCGATAATGTAGTTTTCTCAAACTGAGAGTAAATGTTCTTCTGCCACGCAAAAAAAGTTCTTGGTTTGAGATGTTGATATATATTGTGACAATTTACTATACTCACCAACCAAGACAGAAAAGTATCTTGTTTTAATAGTTTTTTTTACTTGGTTGGAAACAAAATAAATTTGATTTAAAATAATGATTCTTGAATCAAGATTATTTAACTTGAATTAAAATTTAATTATTCTTGACACAATATTTTCATAATATTAGTCGAAGAAAATATTCGCGGATTAAAAAAACCCAATTACTCAGCCCAAGAATAAAAAAATGAAGGCAAAAATTATCTTGGGCCAAGTCAACCTTTTTTTCTGTCTATGATTATCCGTATCTTTCTGAATACTTTTTGGGCCAGCCACTTGTTGGCCACCCACGTGGCGCAACAATCGCCCTTAATTATCAGTATTATTATTTAGCCCTGGGACTGACTTTAAATTAAATAAATAAACTAAATAAACGTTTTTCCCCAGCCTGAATGATGCATATAAAATTAAATACATATACCTAGTATTTATTTATGCAAAAATTATAATTTTAAACGATATAATAAATTAAATAATAATTATTGAAATCCTAAAATCAGTATCCATATTGTAGAGGGAAATATTGATTTTTCCTTTACCCTGCGGTCAGCATTATTCAGTACTTCAATACCTGGATGTAAAATTTTGTCAAAATAAAATATAAACAATTATTGGGGCACAATGTGACCACACATTTTTTCACCCAAACACCGCAAAAATCATAAATATCATCTTATAACTAATAAAAGTTAATGATAAATAATTTTAAATTAAAAATTAAAATATATGCATACACGTGCTCGTTCATACACGCTGCGCGCATGCGCTAGTCTCGAGCAAACGCTGCCTCTAAGCCGGCGTGTTGTTGAAATGCCCGCGTAACCATTCAAATTCAAACTTAAATACTAAATGTTTATTCTTAACACTAATTAATTGTAAATAATTCGAATGGTTACGTGACAGAAGTAAAAAGTACGCTTGTAACCAGGTACGGTATGAATACACTATGCTGATTGTATGTGAATCTACATATATATGTAAATATGCTAAACTTATGAATCTAATATTTTTGTTGTGAACATATATTGTAACGGATTTTTCATCATTGAGGATACACTGAAAGTCAAATCCAGGTTTACTTGTAATTCGGCAAATCTTAAATCAAATATCATTAAGTTCGATGCCATGATGGATAAAAAAGAAACCACCTAGTCCATCGATGACGAAAAGTAAAATGACGACACGCTCATTGCAAAGAGCACTTGAAAGGGGAAGTGAGGTTTACTTAATACAAAAAAAACATTTTCGATAATTTTTTTTGACGACACAGTTAATATGTATACATTTCTATAATTTCTACATAATAAAATGACAGTTGAAAAGTATTCGATTAAATATTTATCAATATTCATGAAGAAATGAGTCATTGATAGCGAATTTCCGCGGACGTTTAAAAAAAATTCCAATGTGGTGCTCCGCATAACTCATCACTAGATCATCTGAAATCTAAAAACAAAAAAAGATTTGGTTAGTTCGTGAGTTTTTGCTGATAACCACGTCAAGTTTTCATTCTTTAAATTATTTTTTCAATTTTTTACAGCACTTAGAAGTCAAAATACTGATGTTTCATTGAAACATTGAAAATTTTGTTATTTTACAATAATTTGAAATTAAAAAAAAAAACTTGACATCATTACCTCGTCATTTCAATAAAGAAAGAATGTGAAAAATTCAAAAAAGATCAGTGCTATAGATTTTTAGCTACAGTGGACACCGACTCTGAGAAAGATGTAAGAAAAAGACCTGTAAGTTTCGAAGATTTTACACTAACAATATTTTTTTTTACTCACACTGGATCATCGATTTTAGAATCAAGCGATAGAGTCATTTCTAAGGAATTTTAAAAAAACTAAAACAAAATTGTTTTTTAGTTCTTTTATACCTTAGAGTTTAATTGATCGATCGATCTGGAATTTTCAGAAAAGTTGACGGCTAACGAGCTGTTTCGATTGGTTCCATGCGTTTTGATCCCTGGACAGAATATCCCCTGGATAATTGGTTCATCCTGAGGACTTCTATTCGAAACGGTTTTAAAAATGCGTTTGTATGGTGATGTGCCACATGAACAGTGGAAAAGTCAGCCGTGTGCATATAGACGGCGTTTATTTACCTACGTGTAGCCAGTAATTTACCATCTTGTAATGATTAAATAAAAATTAAAATATTTAATAATTAATTTTACTTAAAACCGTACGATGGACGATAGCGTTATCGGTCACACATTTATAATTTTTTGGTAACTTCAGTATTAGGTATGAGGTAGGATTCGTTGGAGGTGCCTCACTGACGAATCCACTAACACATCTGGGATGAAACCTAATATTATTTGGTGTCTATTAAACTTTAAATTTGATAAAGATTATAAGTTGGTGATTTGATGCCGCAAATTACACATTTTAATACGCGATATCTACTAATAATCGACCAGTTATTAGGTAGATATTTAAGTGTACACGAGTCACAATTATATTTATGTGCATTACATTGGTAGCCCCCTGGTGGTGGAATACTGAAAATCTTTCGAGCGATTTTAAGTGGTGCCGACATTATTACAAAATAATAGCGAAACACAAAAACTCGATTGAATCTGCAGGGTTCTGAGGACTCAATGACTGGACCGGAAGATGGGACTGAAACTAAAAAATCAGTGATTACACATTAGCTTAACTCCACAATACTCGAGTGGACATTAGAATACTCGTTATTCATACATAACATGACTTCAATCAGTTTGTAGCCGAAACATTATTGTAAGAATTAACACTACGGTATGCTCCAAGTGACTGAAGTACGTGTGACACTTTTAGCATTCTAGCATTCACCCATCATTTTTACCACGTCGTTATTCTTATAGTAATTGGGATTTCCATATAATTTATAGAACATTGAATTCTTGCATCAATTAATGCTATAATATAGTACTTAAATTTACAATACTCACGAAGTCTCGAAATCCTTTGGATAAAAAGCTCAACAAGAAAACATCGCTCACCAAATTATTTATGCCATACCTTGGCCTCAATAATAGCAGGAAACCAGCTTCGTGCGGTGTGACGCTGTTTGAGACCAAGACAATTTATCCCCTGACACCTCATCCCCGGCAATTTATTCTCGCGATAATTCATCCCCACGACAGTTCATCCTTTGACAACTCATCCCCGACAATTTATCACTTAATTCTTATGTTTTTAATAGAAATCTAGAAAATTTCCAATAAAATTCAATTAAAAAAATCTGAGCGTCGGTTGGCCCTGCAGGCCAGCCCCCAAACTTCCAGCTGTTGTCGAGCTCTAAAAGCTCGAAAACATTAGTATAAATACATTTTTGAGATCGAAAAAACCTTTGTTCCCCTGTTTTTATGAGCTTTTCGAGCTCTTAAAAGTTACAGTTTATTTTAAAATTTGGAATTTTAGATTTGAAAATAATTAATGAATGAGCGTTTTTTAGGTACTTATTCACAATTATGTCCATTAATTAGCTCAAAAATAAGTATTTACGTGATACGTTGTATCTATATCGTGTGAGTATATCGTCATACAAGCGAACATGACCATTTTTATGCAGTCACTTCCAATGACTTATAGAAAGAAAAACATATTAGTTTTTCTTCATACCCGGACGAAAGTACGTACTTTCGGCCTCGAGTTTACGGCAGAAAGTCTAACATTTCTGCTGTGCTGGGATTACTCGCGCGCCATCTATAACAGCAGGCCGAAAGAAAGCATTAGCGGGACGAAAGAGTTTTTCGTGCACACTGTTACCCGGTTATACGTCTACTTCCATCACTTCGAAGAGATTTTCTGACACTCTCGCTCATATTTATAACCTCAATACTTGTCTAAAATTAATTTGAAATTTTATATGTCTGTGTTTTTGGAAAAGTAAAATTTACTAAAGATTAATAAAAACACAAAAAATTATTTTTAATAAATTTAGTAATTAGAAAAAAATTAGAAATTATTTATGATACTGAAGTCAGCCGATGTCTACTAATTTTTTGATTTTTTTTTGAAATGATAAATTATAAATTATAAAATTATTTAAAAAATTAAGCCTACAGTTTTTTTTAATTTTCTACAAGTGCATATTTTTAGTTTTCATTTTTTTGTTATGGATTTAAAAAAAAAAAAGTAAAATCCGAAAATTGTTAATTGTCTGTTACCGAAAGGATCATAATAATAATTATTTCTTTTGACAATGTGTAATGATCATTTTTTTTGTAGATATATTTGATGCCTGCCCCCCGACCAGCAGCACTCGCTTCGCTTGTGCCGCAAATGTCGGGACAGGCATCAATACATGCTAAAACGTAGTTATATAATTTATACATCTTTGATTTGTCAACGTACTTTCGTCCGGGTATAAAGGAAAATAGTATACTTTACATGGACAGAAAGTTGGAGAGCTCTGAACTGCGCGTCTAATGCCCTCGGCTTCGCCTCGGGCATCATGACGCACAGTGCAGGAATCTCCAACCTTCTGCCCTTGTAGAGTAATATACTATTTTGCAGCAGGAAATCTTTTTTAACTTCCCGCTAAGAAAATTGTGAATTTTCAAAAATTCGGGAAGTTATTGGTTTCAGTCCGATTTACGAAAATCGAATTTTCATCAGAAGTCGACGTTTTGAGGTCCTAAGATGCTATTCTGACCAATTTCACGATGATGTCCGAGTGTATGTATGTATGTATGTATGTATGTATGTATGTATGTATGTATGTACGTACGTACGTATGTAAATACCTGTATCTTTTGAACGGATGAACCGATTTTGAGCTTTAAGATGTCATTCGATGCGGCTGGTCAATACCTTGAAGCAAAAAGAAAATTGAGTGTTACGTCCAGACAGACATAACATAGGACAGTCCCTTAGTTTTGAGTCAAGACACTTAAGTCTTTTACTCGGGTAACGGGGACCTCGTTATTTGGTGCCGAGCATGGATATAGGTCAGGAATATGTATATTTTCTTAATGTCAAAAATAAAAATGTCAGGACTTACAGATACAGGTAGTTTATTTAGTTTTGAAGATGTTTGTTGTTACAATACAACAGGTGCTGGCTGCTGTGGCCTGGTGTTGGCTGGACAATGGCTGTGACACCCCGTGGCGAATTGGACCCTTCGAGTAGCGATGAATGGAGGTGATCACGTCGAGGTTGGCTCTTCTTAAATGGCACCGAGTTGTTCACAATCACTTCGCTGAATTTAAAAGCCCAAATTCGCGTCCGCACAGAAGACTAGATAATTTTCTAATTAAACCCGCACTACTCTCGTAATCGCGCGTTCTGACCCGGAGCAATAATTGCGTGCTTGAAATGAATATCTTAGAAAAATATTATATTAGGCCCGTTTTCCAAAAATAGGCAATAATTATTCTTCGGATTTAATAATTGAAAAGTAATAGCAAATTGTGATGGGAGAAATGAACCGTATCTCTATGGAGATGTATCAAAAATTAGACTGGAGTCTTGAACCAAAAGTAAAATAGATCTGATCGCTTCAGAATAGTTAGACGATATGATCGATATAAAGAAGAAAAATAATATAAACTGAAGACAAAGGCGAGGCGATGCGACACAACAATAGAAAAAACTTGCTCCTTATATATGCTCGGAGTCTTTGTTCTCCCTGAGGTGTTCATGGAGAAAGGGGGTGAACTCCCACTAGGTAGTAAGAATTACTTACGAGCGTAAGTATTCTAATTTTTCGGGGGTCCAATGTGCATCCAGCTTATCGGGGGTTGGATGGACATTACGGCTCTATGATAAGGAGATAATCACATAGGTCTCTTAAACGTTAGAGTAACCAATCAGAAGATAGTGAGTGGCTATTCCCAAAACTGTGATCGTTAGGGAAGGGCGGATCAATATGGTCGTCAATATAGTGATAAGGTGAGTGGCGGATCGAAGATGGAATACAATAGAGGAAGTGGCTGAGTGGTGTCATTTTGAGGGGAAGTATTCTATCCTGGGACTTGGAGCTAGGTATGAAAGTAGGGGAACGTTTGCCCGGCAACTGCAGATTTGGTGGTCAGGTAAGGTAATTAAGACGAAACGTGAAGGGTTGGGTCTTATCAATATCACGTCACGGTTGGCTGGCTACCGACTTAACAAAGGTTTCGATAACTGAATTTTCATTGGCTGATGGGCAATTTAATGAATTCAAATTCTATTGTCTAGCAGTTTACCGGATGCGTTTTTATATATTCTAGCTAAGAAATTCGTCTTGATATTGACACAGCTGCCCAAAAAACTCATATCGAAGACGTTGCCGCGATTTCATATTCTTTTATTAAAGAGGAATAAATGTACTGTCGTGTATAAAAAAGATATTAGAATATGGATCGACTTTTAATTGAACAAAAGACCGGATGCCGCATCGAACAGAGGCTAGTTGAATTTGGTGGCACTCTGCGGGAGGTAAAGAGTCGCGGTTGGAGACTCTTTGTGCTAGACTCTTAGTCACCGTTCAAGTTGTGCCTCCGTTATGATTTTAATGTAGTAGTGATCGGCTCACACAAATGCATTTGGGTGGTCTGATTAGAAATTCCTTTGTTAGCCTTCTGTATAGCTGTCGAAGATAAGAAGCAACAGAAAAAAAAGACTGCCGAATGAAGTTGCTTCGCACGAGAAATAAAAATTTTTATTCCGTATAAAATAAATTTTATATTAAATATTTTCCCGCTCGACCTCGACGTAACATGAGCTTGATCGGTAGGGCTCGTTCAGAGATATTCTAAAAATAAAATTTTTCAAAAGTGTTTTTCTTGGATAACTTTTAATGTGCTCGATGGATTGATTCCAAAATGGACTGGGCTCTAGAGCTTTATAAGCCGCGTCGAATGCCACCTCCACCATCAAAATCGGTTCATTCGTTCAAGAGAAACCGTTGTCGAAAGAATTAAAAAAAAATTTTATTTTTATTTTTTTTGAAATATCTCAAAAACGACTCGATAAATCGAATTCAAAATTCGATCAGCTTTAGAACTTGATAAAACGCGTCGATTGCCACTTCAACCGTCTCAATCGGTTTATTCGTTTAAGAGATATCGTTGGAGAAAAAATAGTAAAAAACTATTTTTTTCGAAAAGAACGGCATACAAAACGATTTTCGAGCTCGAAGAGTTCGAAAATGTATGCACGACAAAGTTTTCGAGCTCAAAGAAGAAAGAGAAAACATCGGGAAGTTTTACGGCTGGCCCGCAGGATCAACCGATAGACAGATTTTTTTCTACGTATTTTATAAATTTAGTAGCGATATTTTGGCAGTCAAGTAGTGACTGCGGGTCGCTCGTTATTACTAATATTAATAATATTATTGCATAAGATACTTCCTAATTCAATAATCGTGATAATATTCGTGGATACTATACTCAATACTGAAAATAAAAAAAGTTGGAAAACCCAAAAGTGCACACCTCAATTATTTTATTTTGAATTATTGCTTTTATTTTATTTTTATTTAATAAAATTCGTTTTTTTTTTAATTATGAATTTTCCTATTCACTTTTTACGCTATTAATTTAATGTTATTTAATTTTTTTTTTTGCACATCTCATACTACGAGTGATGGGGGTGAAAATTCATTCTAAATTCGCTCCCGCTTATTTACAGTGTGTACATAATAATTTCACATGTGATCGTGAGTTTTTATCTCCTTTCCCTGAAATATTTAACCCAATGGACTGTTAATTGTAGAGGCGTGGCTTACAACTCGGTTATATGAACTTACTAAAGATCTCAGTTGCATATCGGTTGTGTAGCGTTGCGGTTAGCGCATAAGACTAGCGAGCGTTAGGTGATAGGTTCGAGTCCCGAGAGTTGCGATTTTTCGTCGATTATTTCTTTCTACGGTAATCTTTAGTTGGTTGATGGCATAGGTGTAGTAATTCATAGAATCTAATAGATATTCTGCCTCTTGCACATCCTACCTCCAGAAGTTCCTCGAACTTCAAAATAAAACAAGTTCTACGTAAAAATTTTTTTTTAGTATTTGAGTCAAATTTAAATATTTTATCATGTATTTATAATTTGGCAATTATTAGGATTTTATAATTATAAGTGGTGATGCTGCTAACGTGTTGAAGTGTTGTTAGTTTCTGTATTTTTTTTATAATAAATAATTATTATTTTTATTGTTATTATTATTAATAGTAATATTATTTAAAAAAAATAAATAAATAAAAAAATAATGGGTCTGAGTGAGATTCAAACCCGCGCCCTCAGATCTGAAATAATGTTAACATTGTTATTATTATATTTATTATTATGATTATTCAACGTCTGGTTTCGTTGTAAACTTGTTATATTGGGACAAAACTCCTCGAGTTACAACTAAACCTGACGTACCTTCATACAGTACCCAATAGCACAAGGTCTGTTTTGATTGTACATTTTTCGGGAATTAAGTCGAGAAAAAATTACAACGAAAACGGAACTTAGATTTCGACTCGGGAATATCCAGCTATAGTGAAAAAATAACATAATCATGATTTTTAATAATTAAAAATAAAATGTTTAGAATTATTGGAAAAAAATTTTGAAAATAAAAGTCAAATAATAAAAATATTAATGACAAAAAATGAAATTTGTATGAAATTCATAAATTAAATTGATATTTTTCGAATATCTATTCAAAAACTCTTAAAATCAGTACACATGAAAGTTTGATGATGAATATCTTTTTAAGGCTTTATTTAATCGCCAAAACATAAGATACCATTTTTATAGAGCCGTTAACTTCCTACAAAAATTAAAATTGCGCATTTTATAATAGTCATTTATTGTCGAGTAATAAAATTCATAAACGAAAATAAAATTTGTTTTAAAGTAATCAAACTTAAATCTTCAATATCATTCAAAACGTGAGGTTTAAGGGAAAAATATAGGATACCTTTTTTGTAGGGCATTAAATTTCCTACAAAATTCTTTTCGAACATTTTTCTGTACAATCAATTAATGATGAGATATGAATTTTTCTCTATTGGACTGAGAAAAAAATAAAAAACTGCGATGAGAGCCATTTTCCTATTGAAATTAAGAGCTCATATTTAGTGAGAATTTTTTTAAGGTGTCTACACAGAAAAAACAGTTAACTTGAATCAAGGAAAATATTCTTGATTCAAGAAATTTTTTTTGATCTATTCGGAAAATAAAAATTTACTTGCCCCAAGTAAATAATTATCTTCAAATTTTTATCTTGAATCAAAATTTTTTTTCTCACGTCAACATATATTTACGCTTAAATCAAAAAATTTTCACTTGTTTCGAGAGTTTATATTTCTTAAAGTATAAGATATTTTTTTTGGAGCAAGATAAATTATTTTTTTGCAGCAATATTGCATTTTTTTGGTTAAAGAAAATAAAATTTCTCGGAACAAGTACTATTCTTTTTACGCAAGTATTTTTGTATTCTCCGACCAAGAAAACAAAAGTTGCTTAAGACAAGAGAAAAAATTTCTTGAGAGAAAAGATCGATATGGAGAAGGGGGAAGTCACTGCTGCTAGACAGCTGCAGCGGGAGTAGTTCAGTGCTCGCCACGAGATCGCGCCTACGACATGTAGTGTCCCTGGTGAGACATTTATTTCAGAAGTGTTATATTCCAAACTTCATTACGATTTTGTTCGGGTAGTCTTCTGTCATTTGACAGAACTACAAGTATCCTTTTGAATTGTACTATAGTATATCCTATAATACATCATGATTCATAACTTTAATATTTAATATTAAAGTTACTTGAAATTCAAGTCTTGAATAATTTTGCTCGGAAAAAAAACACAAAAAATTACGTTTCAAATAAAAACAAAAATAAAAAAAATCCACACGTCAACCTTTCGGAGAGAAAATACATTTTTGACTAAGAAAAATTTAAGTCTTCATTAAAGAAACAAACTTTTGGAGGAAGAAATTTTTTTTCTTGGCCCAAGCAACTTTTATTTTCACTTAAGCAATTTATTTCTCGGAGCAAGAGAATTTTTTTCTTGGGCCAAGAGATTTTTTCTCGGCCCAAGGGATTTTTTTTTTCAATCAAGACGTTTATTTTTTGGAACAAGAAAATTTTTCCCTTGGGCCAAGAAATTTTTTCTTAGCCTAAGTTAACTTTTTTTCGTTCAAAACGTTGATTTTTTGGCAAGAGATGACTTCTTTTCTGTAGCCAAGAATTTTTTCTCTTAAACCAAAAAATTTTCAATTTCGCTTCAAAAATAAATTTTTTTGGAGCAAGAGAATTTACTGTCTTGAATCAAAAAAAAGTTTTTGAATCAAGTGTTTTACTTTTATTAAATCAAGAAAAAAAATTCGGAAGTCAATATTTTTCTTGAACCAAGTTAACTGTTTTTTCTGTATAGCAATACAACCCATTTTTCCGTGTCACTTGTAAAAAAAAAGTAGTTGATTTTTTCAACCCAACCTAATATACATGACATATAATTTCGATGTACATATTTTTTTTCGTGCGTTTTTCTTGTAAAATTGAACGTCTCTAATTAATAAAGTATAATAAGTAACGAAAATAATAAACAATTCATCACTTTTGAACACCTATATAACTTTGAGGAAACCTATGGTGTTAATATTGATATGACTCCCCAAGTCACACTTGTATGATAAAGATTCTGGAAATATCTTGAGCAAGACCCCCAACTGCTAGTGTCTTTAAAAAAATCGTGTAACAAAAAGCTTATGTCGAAATTTGTGTATATCTTGCTTATGACATCGTTCACAAGACTATTAAAGATATCTTAAACACAGTGCAGTGAAAAAGTATCTGACGAGTTTCTTGCACCAGTAACTTACAGCAGATCCTTACACATAGCTTGCTTAAGATCTATTCAAGATGCACCATGCGCATAACTTTTTCTATCCTTACTCCCACCCCCCCTCCCACTTTCATTTGCTCAAAGTATACACACTCCATGGTGCTTATATTTCTCGAATATTTTTATCTCAGTCAGTAACAAAGTGTTTGAATTTTAAATAAAAAAATTTTTATTGCAAATAAGAATTTATCATAATTCTATATATGTTTTGAAATTAATAACCACGTTGAATTTTGTTAATCGATACAACAAAAAAATTTATTTGAACAACTACTGCGTTGCTTCAAAATTTCAAAAATATCATTAATTATTTTTTTCTAATTCATTCTTAATAATTCCTAAAATAATAATGAGTCTTGACTATATTTGTTGTGATCTGATATGCAAAATGTTATAAGGATGAAGTTGATTACAGTGAAACGATTTTGAACAGGTAAGTACATGAATTGAAATGCATTAATCATAAGTGTTGTAATGTGAAAATATTATTCGAGTAGGCATAAGAGATATCCAGAAAATCTTAAAATGTATCCTTCAGAACGCACATTTAATTTGTGAAAAAAAAGTCAATTTTGTTGCTGATTTTAGAAATCAGACGAAAAAAAGCCAATTTTGTCATCTTTGATGGATGATAATAAAAAAATACAGTAGAAAAATTGTCTCAAAATCAACAAAGTGTTTGGATAATATAAATAATGAAAAACGTTTAACTTTTATTTTAATTTGAAATATTCACGGCATCCCCTACTCGAATGAAATAGCTATGGTGTATGTATTGCAATTCCAAATCAACTGACTAAAAGTGCCATATGCGGCGAAAAGCTGAACATTCATTTATACAAAAATTTACGAAAAATCACTAGATTTTTTCCTTCTTAATTTTAGCCATATTATAATTAGGTGATCGGTCAGAATATCCAACATCAAAATATCCAACGCAAAAATATCCATGAAGAATATCCAATGCACTAGTATCCATTGAAGAAATCATCCATTTATAAACATATCCAAATGACAATAATTGTAAAATGCGAGGATAAACTAAATGGATCTGGTGTAGGTGTTGGTAATTTTAACAATTAAAATTTGTACACTTTTTAGGAAAATTAAATTAACTATTTATTTATACTTTATACAGCAAATTATTGTGAGAAATAATTATTATTAGCGAATTCAACTTAAAACAATGTACGCGAGAGCGAATGCAACGTAATTAGCACGTACAAAGAATCAACACGTGGTTGATAGCGATAACTTCCCGGAAATTAATTCACAATTAATTATCCGCGGATGACAATTTAATTATATTCAACAAATAGCAGCCTTGATATACTGACTAAATATTGAATATAATTCAGCACAAGATTTGTTATAATTATTCAAGAAAACGGTTATAAAAGCGAAGCGGTTTTAAGCACGAGGTGAACTTTAGAAGAACACGTTGTGAATTAGTTGAAGAAAATGTCGTATATGAAACCCACACATCGGTTTCTTTGTGACGTCAGAGCGGTAGACCAATGAGAAAATTAGAAAATGACGCTAACGAGCTTTCAGCCAATAGGAAAAATCCACGTAGCTCAATGAGATTTTGAGCCAATGAGTGCGTTTCATGTCGCAACTCTTTTATTCATTGTTGGAACTAATTGATTTGAATGATGGATTTTCTTCATTGGCCAAGATCTCGCGCGTAAGTTCAAATAACGAAAGTGCTGCCGACCTATTGGTGAGGCTCGGCGTTCTCAGGTGGTAGCGAGTTTGCTCTTGACTGGACAATAATCAATCGTGAAAAATATCTAAAATAGTAATTCTTGGAACTGTTTTCGTCCGAATGTTAGTGATTATGAGTCATGGTTAAGAAATGTGTAATTCATTAGATCTAACTTATCAAGTAACGATTTAATTTATTTAGTATACATTAGTTAGTGAGTGTAAAATTTATTTTATAGAAATCTGAATATTTTATTGGTCTCTGTGACGCGGATTATGCTTTCCAAAAATTTAATCATTTTATCATTTGTTCATTGAAATTTTTGAAATTCATTAGTAGATTTTATAAAAATCTAACTATTGTATTTGTCCTCATGACGCAACTTTACAAAAATTTTTACATTTTCTGTCTATTGAAGTAAAGTAGGTTCCAAAAATACTATTGGTGACCAAATTTATATATGTATTTATATGTAAGTATATATATAAGGGTGTGTCATTTTAAGGCTATATTTTTTTTTAACTGCTATACCAGAAAGTCTGGTAGTATATAGAAAATAAAAATTTGGTTTGTTCCATTGTACCACTGTGATTACGCGGTGGATACACCGTGGAACCACGGTGGTGAAATCGCACAAAGCCACCGTGGAATCACGGTGGGTACACCGCGTAATCACAGTGGAAACACCGTGTATACACAGTGGTCAAGCCACCGTGAAATCACGGTGGATACACCGCGTAATCACAGTGGATACACTGTGTATACCCGGTGGTGAAATGGAACAACCCCACCGTGTAACCACAGTGGATCCACGGTGTTTACACTTTCACGGTGTTTCCACCGTGATTCAAATCTGCGAGGGTCTTTTTAACTCGTGAACAAATTAATAGATCGAATTGACTAATGCATATTTTTGTAGGAAATTCAACGCTCTACAAAAAAGGTCACTTATCATTATTCGATCAATCCATCTGTTCTAAAGTTATTAGAGCTTAAAGTCAAGTTATAGTAAATTTCGAGATCTTTTTACTTTTCCGGCAAAACTATCAGACTTACCATAATATGTTGTATGGTCTATTATGTTGACAATTTTATTCTCTACAAATTATTATCAGTAAAGTTTTTCCGAATTCTGCACTGTTTTCTAGTTATTTTCATTTCAATGTCGAGCTCTTGAAACCTATCAGAACACTACTTTTTTAAAAACTTGAAATTAAATGAAAATAACTAGAAAACAATGCGGAATTCAAAAAAATTTTACAAATAATAATTTATAGAAAATAAAATTGTCTACAAAAAAGATTCTTCGATATTTTGTGATAAGTCTGATAGTTTTGCCGGAAAAGTAGAAAGATTTCGAAATTTACGATAACTTGACTTCAAGCTTCCATAACTTTTGAATAGATGGATTTGTCATAAAATGATAGAAACCTTTTTTGCAGAGCGTTCAATTTCCTATGAAAATATGTAGTAGTCAATTCGATCTATTGATTTGTTCACGAGTTAAAAACACTCAAAGTTAAAAAAAAAAATCTGTCTATCGGTTGACCCTGCGGGCCAGCCCCAAAACTTCCCGCTGTTTTCGAGCTCCTTAAGCTCGAAATCATTGTTGTAAATACATTTTCGAGCTCTTCGAGCTCGAAAATACTTTTGTGTCCCATTGTTTTCGAAAAAAATCGTTTTTAGCATTTTTTTCTCCCACGATATCTCACGAACGAATTGACCGATGTTGGTGGTTAAGGCGGCAATCGACGTGCTTTATTGACTTCTAGAGCTGATCAAATTTTGAAATTGTTTGGTTGAGTCGTTTCAAAGATATTCGCAAAAAACCGTTTTTTGGCATTTCTTTCTCCCGCGATATCACACGAACGAATCAACCGATTTTGATGATTGAGGCGGCAATCGACGTGTTTTATTAAGTTTTAAAGCTGATCAAATTTTAAAATTGATTTATGCAGTCGCTTTTGAGAATCGTTCAAGTCTTATCTGAGAAATCAATAAAAAACTAAAAAAAATTTTTTTTCCGTAATTCGCCAATATTTTCGAGACTACTTGATCGAGTGATTTGAAATTTTTAGAAAAGTTGATGGCCAACAAGCTCTTTCGATTGCCGCCTTAACCATTCAAATCGGTACATTAGTTAAAAAGTTATAGACCGGTCACACACATACACACACAGACACACAGACACACACACACACACACACACACACACACACACACACACACACACACACACACACACACACACACACACACACACATACATACATACAGACACTTGGACATCATTCTGAAAATAGTCAGAATAGCTTCCTAGGACCTCAAAACGTCGACATCTGATGAAACTTCGACTTTTGCAAATCGGGGTGAAAACAATTACTTCACAATTTTTCGAAAATCGTTGATTTTCTTAGCGCGAAGTTAAAAATTTCCTGTGTTATTTAAATGGGAAATTTTTTGATGAGCTAAGCCGCCATTGGACTTGAACCTTTTAGCCCAGCGGCATAATTTTTTATTTTCTATATACTACCAGATTTTCTGGTATAGCAGTAAAAAAAAAATATAGCCTTAAAATGATACACCCTAATATATATATATATATTAGGGCGTTTCAAAAAAAAACAAGAATTTTTTTTTTCTTGGAACCAGGCTCAAAAGTTTCGTTTAGATGCCAAAATAGGCCTCTGAAAATATGAGCCCTTTCCCTTTATTAAGGTTGTCCGCATCGCACTTTTCGATTTCCCATAAGAATAACACAGGAAAAAAAAATTTATTTCTCCTGATTTTTGAAACTAATGAACCGTAAATTACATTGTAATGTCCATCAAATATTTTTGTAGAGAGTTGAACGCTCTACAAAAAAATTATCTTATCATTTTTTGATAAATTCATCTGTTCGAAAGTTATTGGAGCTGGAAGTTAAATCTACAGTAAATTTCGAGATCTTTTTACTTTTCCAGCAAAACTATCGGACTTTTTAAAAAATGTCATGGAACCTTTTTTGTCGACAATTTTATTCCCTACAAATTATTTTAAATAAAGTTTATTCAAACTCCGCATTGTTTTCTAGTTATTTTCATTTTAATGCCAAGCTCATAAAAATAATAGTCTTCTAATCGATTTTGAGAACTTAACGTTAAAATGAAAATAACTAGAAAACAATGCGGAATTTGTGTTGGAATCAATGACATTTGATCCTTAACATATTTATATATACTTTGATATTCATATATATAGTTTGATTAATTAGTTCATGTTCTATTCATTAGATATACTTTGTAGTTAGTTACAATAAAGCCTAGCTACTGTAAGGATCGCTAATTATTATTTCTATACCTGACCCTAAATACTCAACAGGTTATGGGCCCAGGAGACAATAAAGTAGAAGTAAAGTAAAGTTAAAGATAATAAAGTAAAAGTAAAATACAGTTAAAGATAAGTGGTGTGACTATTAAGTTCGTTAGTGCTAAAAATTGAGAATGGCAGAATCAAATTCAGCTTTTGGCATCGCCAAGTAAAATAATAATAATTACCAGGTGTGGAAATTTAAAATCGAAAAACTATTAAAGCGCGAGGGGACATGGAGGGCGATTTCGAGCACCAGACCCTCTTCTGGCGACGAAGCTCAGGAAACATGGGACATACGCGACGATAAGGCACTTGGGACAATATGTCTACTAATAGAAGATTCACAGATTTCACTTATCCGTAATAAAACCACCGCCGAAACCGCCTGGGATGCTCTGAAGGAGTATCATGAAAAGGCCAGCGGACTGAATAAATTTTCGCTAATCGTTGAACTACTGCAACTGGAGTACCAAGAAGATGAAGATATGCCAAAGCACGTTGCCAGGATTCAGGAACTCATAGACAATCTCACGGCACTGGGTAACGAAAGCGCAGTGGAATTTGGGCCATGGATAATTTTAAGAAGCATGCTGACGTCATATCACACACTGATATCAGTACTCGCTTCAAGGCCGGAAGATGAACTCACCATTCACGTTGTAAAAGCAACATTAATCAGTGAATACAAAAGACGGAAGAGCTTAGTACAAAATGAGGATTATGACACAGCCATGGAAGTAAATATGAGCGGGACTAAAATTGAATGCTATTTTTGTCATCAAGTCGATCATATTAAATCAGAATGCCCAAAGTATATTGCATGGAAGAAGAGACAAAAGCATAAAAGAGCTCATGCCAGAGCTGTTGTTGAAGATATTTCAACTGACGACGATAGTTTTTCAGAATCAACACCACATCAAGCATACGTCGCTACATCAAGCATACGTAACACCAATTAGTTTCTTGATTCAGCTGCTAGCAGCCACATAACCAATA
Source organism: Microplitis mediator (assembly GCF_029852145.1). Taxonomy (NCBI): domain Eukaryota; kingdom Metazoa; phylum Arthropoda; class Insecta; order Hymenoptera; family Braconidae; genus Microplitis; species Microplitis mediator. Next base: position 9,958,443 of record NC_079971.1, read on the forward strand.
ATGTGAATTTTTTTGAAACAATAGACACAAATTATACGTCATCAGTACTAGTGGCAAATGGACAAGCCTGCAAAGTGTACGACATAGGGCAAGGAAGGATCGAATGCTTAAACAGACAAGGTAAAACTACCGTACTCAAACTAACAAACGTTTTGTACGTTCCCAACTTCGACTGCAGCCTCATATCGATTGGCACACTGGACAAGCTTGGTTTCCACCTCAAAATAATGAATAACCAGATGGCGATATTCACTAAAAGCAACCAGGAAATAGCTGTTGGTGATGCCACCGGACAAGTCTATAAATTAAGAAGACCTGAATACGCATATGCGGTTTTACCACAACACCCTGAAGATTGTATCCACCAGTGGCACGCAAGATTTGGACACAGAGACCCGAAGACAATCAGACATCTTTGGAGCCAGAATCTCGCCACGGGAATAAAAATAAACGACTGCCCAATAAAACAAGTATGTGAATGCTGTATAAAAGGTAAAATTACACGACATCCTTTTCCACAGAAAACGACAAGAAGCACTGAACGACCTCTAGACTTGTTGCATACCGATTTATGTGGACCAATGCCGACAGAAACACCTGGAGGAAGAAAATATATCATGACCTTGATTGACGATTATAGTCGCTATACTTATGTATTCCTGCTGCGTCAGAAATCCCAAGCTACGGAAGTGATCAAGAACTTCATCCAATTCTGCATCACGCAGTTTAAACAAAAACCTAAAGCCTTCAGACCTGATTTAGGAGGAAAGTATACGAACAACGAACTAGAGGAACATCTACGACACTGTGGAATAAAATTCCAGCACACCACACCATACACTCCGGAGCAAAATGGCATCGCAGAACGTAGAAACTGATACCTAGTGGAGGCGATTAGGACCATGGTGATCGACGCAGAACTTCCAAATAAGTACTGGGGTGAAGCGGCTGTTACAGCAGCATACTTGCAGAATCGGCTACCGATCCAAGAGAAGACATTAACCCCCTATGAACTTTTGCACGGCAGAAAACCTGACGTTAAACACTTGAAAGCGTTTGGATGCAAAGCTTTTGCACATATTCCAAGACAGAAGCGTAACAAATTGGACACAAAAGCAACAGAGTGTCTGCTAGTAGGTTACTCACAAAATTCTAAAGGATACAGACTGCTTGAAAGATCCTCGGGAAAGATTTTCATCAGTAGAGATGTGAAATTCGTCGAAGAATCTCGTTTCAAATGGGAAAATACAGATAAAATAGACTTTTATCTGGAAGAACAGAATTCACCGACTGAAAAATCGGAGGAAATAGTATACATCCCTTTGAATTCTTCCGATGAATTACCCACAACAAAGTCAGCGTCCGGGAACAAACTATCTAAGTCAGTAGAAGCCTCAACAAATCACCAAAAATCATACGAGGACGAAGAAGACATACCGTTAATACAGAGGATTCCGAATGTGAACCCAGCAGAAGACCTGAGCAACTATGACGAGGAGACAGAACAAGACCACGAACTGAGAAAACTGAACGATGATGATGAGCCACGGACAATTCAGCAAGCTCTAAGCGGGCCCTACGCTGAACAGTGGAGCAAAGCAATGGCAGAGGAACTGGAGTCACTCGAGCAAAACGAAACGTGGGATCTTGAGCCAATCCCAAGGAACAAGACAGCCATTGGATGCAAATGGGTGTTCAAGATAAAAAGAACACCAGAAAATGTTCCAGATAAATTTAAAGCCAGGCTGGTCGGCCAGGGATTTTCCCAGAAATTCGGTGTTGACTATGAAGAAGTTTTTGCTCCTGTTATTAAAACGACGACAGTACGAACTTTGTTATCTCTTGCCGGTGAAATGAAACTTCATGTCAAACATTGGGACGTGAAGACAGCTTTCCTCAACGGAAAGCTCGAGGAAGTAATATACATGAAACAGCCACCCGGACATGAAAGGCAAGGACAAGAAGACTTTAGATGCAAGCTCAATAAAAGCATTTACGGTCTCAAACAGTCGGCAAAATCCTGGAACGATAGATTAAATGAAATCCTGACCAAATATGATTTCACACGATGCAACAGCGACCCCTGTCTGTACAAACACGGAAATAATACCCGCTCATACCTAGCTGTACACGTTGACGACATTATGATCGCATGCGGATCGCTATCAAGAATAAAAGAGATAATTCGAGTCCTCAGCCAGGAATTCAATATTACTGATCTCGGGGATATCCAATGCTACCTTGGGGTAGAAGTTACCAAGAATGAAACCGGCGATTTCTCGTTGAGTCAACGGAACTATATCGAAAAGATTCTAATCCAGGCTAAGCTTGAAGATGCAAAACCCTCTAACTATCCGATGGACACCGGGTACGAGAAAAATCGTGTAGAGTCAGCTGAAATAAAAAATAACTACTACAGCAAATTAATTGGAAAACTACTATATGTAGCCATTAACTCAAGACCAGACATCAGTGCACCAGTGGCGATATTAGCCCAACACATCAAGGGCACACGACAGACTGGAATGAGCTTCAGAGAGTCTGCAGATATTTAAAGGCCACCAAGAACTATCAAGTCCACCTCAGCTCCGATTCTGGTGGTACTCAGGAGCTCATTGGTTATGCTGACGCCAACTGGGCAGAAGACAGAGCCTCAAGAAAGTCCAACACAGGATATTTGTTCAAGTTATACGGTGGTACGATAAGCTGGGCAAGCAAGAAGCGAACGTGCGCATCAATCTCTTCGACGGAAGCTGAAATAGTGGCACTGTCAGAAGCATCTGGAGAGTGCGTACTCATTCAGAAACTGCTGGAATTCCTTGACCACCCGCAAAGATCAGCCACCATCATCTTTGAGGATAATCAAGGGTGTATTAGTAACATCCGCGCTCCTGGACCAAATCCTCGTAGTAAACACATTGATACGCAATATTTTCATACTCGAGACCTAGAAGAAAAAGGTGTGGTAAACATAACTTATTGCCCATCTGACGCAAACGTAGCTGATATCCTCACCAAACCTCTGGGACCATTGAGGACTGCAACCCTGGCAAAAATGATTGGATTAACCGTCGAAGAATGTCAAGAGTAATATCATTGAGGGGAAGTGTTGGAATCAATGACATTTGTTCCTTAACATATTTATATATACTTTGATGTACATATATATAGTTTGATTAATTAGTTCATGTTCTATTCATTAGATATACTTTGTAGTTAGTTACAATAAAGCCTAGCTACTGTAACTACACACACACACACACACACACACACACACACACACACACACACATACACACACACACACACACACACACACAGACATCGCTCTGAAAATGTCAGAAGAGCATCCTAGCACCTTCAAATGTCGACATATGATAAAAACCCGGTTTTTGAAAATCGGGGTGAAACCAATAACTTCCCGAATTTTTTGAAAATCGTCGATTTTCTCAGCGGGAAGTTAAAAATTTTTTCCATGTTATTCTTATGGGAAATAGAAAAGTGCAATGCGGACATTATTAATATTAATATTAAGAGCTCTAATTTTCAGAGGCGTCTTTTATATCTAAGCGAAACTTTTCAGCCTGTTTAGAAAAAAAAAAAAAATTTGATTGTTTTTTGAATCACCCTAATATATATATATATATCTACTAAATCAGCCGGTGGTGTGGTGAGACGCGGCAAATAGTTTTGGATTTTATCGTACTTGGGAGGAAAAATTCCTCAAGTATTAACGTTGACCCTGGCGGTTTGGAATCACGGTGAGTTTGTGCCATTTTACCACCGAGATTACAAGGTGTTGCCGGTAATGCGCGTTTTCATCCCCCAACAAAATATCCTACGGACAAAATATCCCTCGACAAAAGATCCCCCGACAAAATATCTCCGGACATAATATCCCCGACAAAATATCTTTCGATATAATTTTCACAATTTTCCTGACAAACTGGCACTCTAAATGGATAGATATTTTCTATATATAAATTCCCACAATTTTCCTGCAAAACAAGCACCCAAATTAGTTGTGAATAGTACAAATAAACATTCAAATTTTGGCTGGTTATTTTGGAGTGCTGACACCTAGAGCAGACTGTATCATATAATACTTTATTTTGGCTCTGCCATCTGGTATTCGATTTTTATCATTTTGAATAAGGTTATATTGGTGGCGTTCTCACCATATAACCATACATATATTGATTGCTTTGATCATCAACTGTATTATTTATACTAAGCGTATTTCATAGCAAAGAAAATACAATCAGAAAGTTTGTACAGAGTTTGTTTTGATATAAATTCCGCTTGAATTTGTGAAATCACAAAAAAATTTCAACATGTTATTTCATGAAGGTATTCTTTATTCCAAAATAAAAGTAAATTAAAATAATATCACATGGCAATGTGCGTCTAATACAAATTGCTACGTAATAATTCATACAGATTCCGAAAAGAAAACAGGTATGTTATATTAATATCATAGGTTAAATATTAAAAGAGAAATTTCGCTGATAGGATATTTTGTCGGGGATATTTTGTCGGGGGATGAAAACACGCGGAACCGGTGTTGCCGCCGTGGTTACACAGTGGGACCACGGTGGTTATATCGTGTAATCACGGTGGATACACCGTCTAAACACGGTGGTAAAATGGCACAAACCCACCGTGGATCCACCGTGTTTAAACTTCCACGGTGTTTCCACCGTAATTCAAATCCGCCAGGGTATAAATCTGACATCCTTGTTACGTTGATGTGTTCACTGGGTCTTTATCTCTCTAGAACTTTATATTTATTTCAAAATGAAAAAAAAATTGTACCTTTTCTTTTTCAACCCACTACGGGTAATTTTTTTTTCTTATTCTTTTTCAAAATATTTATTTTAAGTCATATTCTCAGGCAATTAGATGGTTTTTAGATATTTTATCAAAATTTCAGCCTATTAATTGTAATTCAATATAAATTTTATAAGTTGAATCATCAACTTAATATCATAACCTAAGAGTAACAATTGAATTCACAGAATTTATTTAGACAGCCGCTAGGTGTAATTTTTACTCGTAATTGTGAGTAAAAATTAATCTGATTAATTTTTACTCACTGAAAGTGTAAAATTTTGTTATTCAAAAGTAAAAAATCGTAATGGCCCAAGAATACTCGATTTAGAGTAATTTTTAGAATAAATAACATTGCAATATTCATACGAAAATTCTTTCCGTGTATATAAGTCTATATAATCAGATCTAACTATACTTGGGTCTATATTAGTCTAGTCGACAAGTTGAAAATGGTCCAAAATAGAGATACTGAACTTAAAATTAGGTGCGATAGCTCATTGAATCCGGAATGACGCTGTTACGTCCAAGATGACGAAAACACGTTTTTCAGTCCCTTAATTTTGAGTCAAAGCACTTAAGCCATTTACTCGGGTAGCGGGGACCTCGCTATTTAGTGTCGAGTATGTCAATATACGAAAATAGGATGTACGAGGTGAATGAATGTGTCTTATCACTAGATAAATGAACAATTTATTAAACTTACAGTTGGTTTATTCAATATAACAATATGTCAGGATACAAGATTTTGGCTGAGCTGGAGACCAGATCGTTGATTAGAATTCGACTCGTATGAAATGGTTGTTGATTGAAATTCGATTTAAGATGAGATGTTGTCAGGTGGCTTGATGGTTGGTTACGGTTCTTGAAAGTTGATACTGGTTGATGTGAATGAGCAAAAGGGGGTACTTATACTGGGTAATTGACAATCTGTCTGAATATACTTTTTAATATGACAAAACTTTATTTAAATGTGAATAATAAAAATTAAAGCAGCAATAATATTCAATAGAAATAATTTAATTATTTAAATTATTTATAATATTGAATAAAAGAATTAAAAATCGAATTTATTTTTAAAATGATTCTATTTAAATTGTATAAATTCTGAATTTAATATTATAACGACTTGAGCAAGAAATAAAAATTCGATATTTAAAATATTAAGGTTTCGCGTAATCAAGAGCTTGATAATTAATGGGCGCAGAGGACTGATTCGCGGCAGCTTTTATAGGCGCATTCCTAGGCGAGGGGTAACACGCGCGACCTTGATTTGAGATTTGTTACCAAAAACTAATGTTATTTGGAAGATTTGACGAATTGCGGGGCGTGGTGTGGGATAAAGGCGTACGTGACCATTTCGGGTAGAAGCTTCTAGAACAATGTCCCCACCAAGAAGAATACACCCGTTCCCCATGTTATTAGATAGGGACTATTTTAAATTATTAATTACGGATTATTAATTAGATTTGAAGCATAGCTGTTTATTGATTATTAATCTCCTTATTATTATCTTTCGATTGATTATAATTATTTCTTTTTATCACTATTGGTGTAGATGTTATTCATATTTTTAATTATTATGGATTAGTTATGAATAATTTTTATATTATTCTTGGTTTAATTAATTAAGGTGGAAATTCGGGTCACGATGACATTTTTAAATTATAATTATTTCAATTATTTATCGAGTTATTCAAAGTGGGAACTAATGATAATTTCATATGTGTTAGTGAGAAGCGGAGGGATACATTACGTAGAGGGGCGTGAGGCTAGTCTTCATAGAACTAGTATGAAGGAGCTTCATGACATTTGTAATTATTATGGGATAATTATGAGAAAAATTTATATTATTCTTGGTTCAATGAATTAAGGTAAAAATGCGGACTATTATATGCGTTTTTAGGTTGTAATTATTTCAATTATTTATCGAGTTATTCCAAGTGGAAATTTGGGATAATATCATATGTGTTAATGAGAAGCGGAGGGATACATCTTACGGAGGGGCGGTAGGAGATGGGTCAAGCAGCACGTATCCCCAAATAAGGAGAATTTATAATGATGGCACGCGTCAAGAGAAGAGACCGTGAAAGCGCAAGCGTCAAATACAACACTTAGTTGAGTTATTAGAGACAAAACTATATTCCTACATATGTGTTAGTGAAAGATAATGGGAACGAAATAGTAGATTCCCTGACTGATCTATACTGTTTAGCCAGTCGGTATATAAGCTTTTATCCTAATCTCGCGTTTTTTGTCGTTACCCGCTGGGCTATTATAATTCTCTCATGTTGTTATGAATTGGTGGCTATGAGGTTTATTATCTGTAGAACGTCAAAATTATTATTTATATTTCCTGTCGCGGTATGTTATAGTGGTTTCATGATATGTAGATTATGAATGGTTATCCTATTTATTTTCTCGTCAGTACGTTAGAATATTGCGTCTCCAATTTTTAATTTGCTTTTTTTTCTTATTTTATCTGGGGTCTCGTTTTTTTTGTTTCACATCAACAGTCTCAACAATCATCTGACCTTGAATATATAATATACTCTTTTATTATTATTTTTTTTTTTGTTAATTATTAAATCTTTAGTTGTTTCTGGAATTTGACATGTTACGCCGTAACAACGCCTAGGCAAATGTCCTAAAAGTGTGTATTAGCACGTAAAAAATTGCAAAAGTTATAAACAATTAATAATAAAAAAAAGAAGGCATTTCGTTTTTTGCCAATATTTCATAAACTAATAATATTTAAGAAATCTAACAAAAAGATTCTTATAGAAGAGGAAATTTCCAAAAAAAAAACCCTACTCCCCGGATTTCTATCTCCATTATTTATAATTTTATCTTAACGCTGAAAATGGGTCTCCGCACGACATTTTTAGGTTGTGCGCGTGGCGTCAAAAGCGAGTACGTCACATTGATTAATTTATTTAAGGTATTAAATATTTTTTTATTAAATTTGAAAAAATTATGGTGTATTCTGAACACTTTAAATAATTTATTTCCGTTGGAAATTTTACTTAAAGTTAATTTTTCAACAAGTTGAACGATTGTTAACTAACGAAATTTTCTCGAACTTACGTCTTCATTATAAATAAAAAAAAAATGTTTAAATAATTGTCGTATAAATTTTTCGCTTTGTGGAGCTTTTCTTGCATACACACTCAACAAGATCACGCCATAAAAGTTTAAAAAATATTCATACTACGTTTATAATAATTTTTCTACTTGAACAAAAACTAAAAAATCCAAGTAATGTTGTTAAAAAAATTACAGATCCTCTCATCCTTAATTAATTATTATTAATTATTTAAACATTTATTTGTAAAATGAGCGAATGTACTTTGGGATTTTGGTGTAGGTGTAGTTAATTCAATAACTAACAATTAACACAAAAATTACAGATAATAGAATAGATCTTTATTTAACAATATGTACACTGAATAACTGTAAGAAAAATACTTAAGAGCGAATGCAACTACAAGATACGCGATAGCGAATGCGACTGTAAAAGAATGCGCCTATAAATTCGACACGTGGTCGATAGCAGTTAATGACGCGATAATCAATTTATGATTAATAACACGCGAGCAACAATTCAATATATACTCAATAATTAGTAGCCTTGATATACTAGCTAATTATTGAGAATAGTTAAGCGGAGATTTAGCGGAGCGGTTCAGACTTATATCACACTAGTGATATATTGAGCGAAGCGGTTAGATGGATAGCTGTATTCGTACTGATCGATGTAGATTAGAAATAGAGACGTCGTCTTCTTCTTTCTTGGCTGCTCGGTGGTGACGTGGCAGCATGGCTGCAGTAACGAATTTTCCCATTGGCTTAAAAGCGCGCCAACAGGAAATAGTTAGCCGCCAATTTCTCTGATTGGCCGGCTGGTAGCGGGTTCTCATGCCATTTTGACACGGTCATGAGCAAGAAATTGCAGGTGTCGGGCCCAGATAGCGAGTGACCCGGCATTATTCTGACATTCAAGTCAGTAGCGAGTTCAGCTGCTCCCGTACGTAGCGAAAGTACACGAAGCTTTTCAAAATGATTAAGCTCGTGACTGAACATTATTAAATATCAATAGTTTATGAAAAATTGGCAAAAAACGAAATGCCTTCTTTTTTTTATCTTCAATTGTTTATAACTTTTGCAATTTTTTACGTGGTATTACAAACTTTTAGGTGATTTTCTAGGCGTCATTCTGGATGCTACTGTAACCATCAAAGAAGAACAATAATTTATACAAATGAAAAATATAAACGAACTTTTAAAACCATCCGATAATAATTTAAATAAAAATTGTTACGCAATTCACAACCAGCATTCACATTATCCTAATAACAAAAATATTGATCAACCTCGAAATTTGAATTCATACCAGAAATTTAATGAAAATTATAACGGAAACAGTCGTGAAATACCAGAACAACTCAAATTCTAAAATTTGACCAATTCAAATAAATTCTGTAATTTTGGTAGAAGAAATAATCACAATATTCAAGAATTTAGAGTTTTAATGCAAAGAAATGATGTTGAATCAAGTTTAAATTTAATTATAAACATTTTACAGTGCAGCACTTGTAATTTGAACGGTCACTCAGTAAAAAATATCCATAGAAGAATTTATAATAAAGGAAAACGTGTATTATAAATTCAACTAAACATAAAGTAATAGAGATCCTTGATTAAAGGAAGTGATTAAAAGTGATTCAAAAATTTATAATTTTTTCGAATCAAATTAAGTGCTTATACGGTAGTGTGAGAAAACGACTTTGTCAGCGGTCGGAGGAGTGCGCCAGAGGCGCCACCTAAACTTGCACTAATATATTACTATCTTCAATATAAGTATACGCGGGCTTCCGCACCTCACTGGGTTGCAAACCGGCCTAGCAGACGTGTTCGTTCTTTATAAATAAAGATATAATTCTAAGAGTCTATATTGCCTATTTATGAATCAATATATAATAATGAAAACCCTCCTCATCCCCATAACCAATCCAACAGGTTATGAGCCCAGGGCACGCTTAAACTGCGCCTAAAAATAAGTTTTAAGTGAATAAATAATAAAAGTTTGTGTCAATAATTAAAACCGTAGAGACAAAGGAAAATTATTGTAAAATGAGTTAATTAATCTAAAGGATCTGGTGTAGGTGATGGTAATTTGAACAACTAAGAATTACACACTTTTTATAGAAAATAAAGTAAGGGGGATAGCCACCGTGAGGATCGAAAAAATAGGTGATTTTCGGGAATTTTTTTGACTGGAATAATAAAGGAATTTGGGGATCGGGTTTTTTTCGTTTTTTAAAGTATTCATTAAAGATGATTCTCCTGAATTTTCATTCAAAAATATCATGTTGTTACAAAGTTATAAGCATTTTTGTGGAGCAACAAAAAAATTTCCCCCACCACGGTGTCATCTCTAACTCAAAAACGGATTATCAGAAACAAAAAAACCAAACGGCGTTGTAATCTGTATTCATGTAATTTGGATTTGAAAAAAAAATGGCGAAATATTAAAAGTTTTTCGTTATTTTTTTTCATTTTTTTGGATTCAAACAGCCCTAAAAAATCTTCAAAATCAAAATTTTCAAAATCCTCTACGTGCAACTTTAGGTACTGAATAGACGAATACGGAAAAAAAAAGTTGCGAATCGGTTCATATTTATGCAAATTACAGATGCCACCAGTTCAAAAAAATCTGGGCGTCGGTTGACCCTGCGGCCCAGCCCCAAAACTCCCCGCTGTTTTCGAGCTCAAGGAGCTTGAAAACATCACAGTGAATATATTTTCGAGCTCTTCGAGCTCGAAAATGCTATTACATGGAATCATTTTTTTATGAGCTTTTCAAGCTCTAACGAGTTACGTTTTATGCTAGAATTTAAAAAGTTACGAATCGAAAATCATTAATGAAGAAGCGGCTTTTGAATTTTTATTATCGATTATGTTTTCTAAAATAAATGTGTTCAGGCAGAAATCAATGTCAGTCATCAAAATCAAGATTTGAATTAGTTTTGACTTAGGTCAGAGCAATAATATATGGAATATCCGAGAAAAACATTAAAGACTGTGTTTTTCAATTTTTTGCTGACAATATGTTTAAAACTAAGGAACAAGCTATATGGCATTATCTGATGATCGGAAGAGACTAGAAAGAGAAAGAGTTGGTATGATTTCAGACACATGTTAGCACATTATATTTTGATTTATCTGGAAAAAATAACATAAAATGTTATTTTTTTAACTTTCCAGCGCCGATATCTTTTGAACTAATCAACCGATTTTGACGTTTGAGGTGGCAATCGGCGCGTTTTCTTAAATTCTAGAGCTGATTAAATTTTAATATTGATCGGATGAGTCACTTCAAAGATAATCGAAAAAAACCGTTTTTTATGATTTCTTTTGCCATCGATATCTCTCGAACAAATTAACCGATTGAGATGGTTGAGGTGGCATTCGACGCGGCTTATAAAGTTCTAGAGCTGATTAGATTTTGAAGTCGATCGTTTAAGTCGTTTCTGAGAAATCACTAAAAAACTAAAAAAAAATTCTTTTTTTTTTCGTAATTCGCCAATATTTTCGAGTCTGCTTGATCAAATGATCTGAAATTTTCAGGAAAGTTGAGGGCCAACAAGCTCCTTCGATTGCCACCTCAACCATTCAAATCGATTCATTCGTTAAAAAGTTACAAAGAGTTTACACACACACACACACACACACACACACACACACACACACACACACACACACACACACACACACACACACACACACATACACTCGGACATCATTCTGAAAATAGTCAGAATAGCTTCCTAGGACCTCAAAACGTCGACATCTGATGAAAACTCGACTTTCGAAAATCGGGGTGAAAACAATAACTTCCCAATTTTTCGAAAATCGTCGATTTTTTTAGCGGGAAGTTAAAAAAGTAGTTTCGAGAAAAATGTGTTTAAAGTTTTTAGTTGATGCAACAGTCAGTTGACGTGCTGTCACAAAAATGACTATAACTTGAAAAACATTTAGAATTTTCATATAAAACTTTAGATACATATTTTTGAATATATACACTTTGATTTAATAAAAAAAAAAAAAAAAAATTATTTTTTTGAAATTTCACAGTGGCTATCCCCCTTAACTGTATATTTACACTTTTTACATGTAATTATTATTAGAAATAATTATTGATAGCGAATTCAACACAAAATAAACGCGAGAGCGAATGCGACAATAATGAACAGAATCACGTATAAAAATGTCGACACGTGGTTGGTAGCGGTTACGTTCACGGAAATTAATTTAGTTATTAATTGCACGCGAATGACAATTTATTTATACTCAATAGATAGCAGCCTTAATTTACTGTCTAAGTATTGAATATAAATTAGCACAAGATTTAGTATTAGATCACAAGAAAATAATTAATATTTGCAAAGCGGTTTTGATCCACGAGGTATACGGTACATGAGCACGTTGTAGAATTGATGATGAAACGATGGCGTCTTCCTTCGTTCCCGCTTGGAGGTGACGTCGACAGCATGGCTGTCCCAGCGAATTTTCCCATTGGCTTAAAAGCGCGCCAACAGGAAGAAGTTAGCCACCAATTTTTCTGATTGCTCGGTTTGGTAGCGGGTTCTCATGTCGTCTTGACACGATCATGAGCAAAAAATTGCAAGTGTCGGGCCCATATAGCGAGTGACCTGGCACTATTCTGACCTTGAAGTCAGTAGCGAGTTCGGCAGCTCCCGGACTAGCAAAAGTGCACAAAGCTTTTGAATTTAATCAAGCTCGTGACTGAACAATTATTATTTCGAAAGTTTAAGAGCAAACTTGAGAAGTCTTTTCAAGATTCAGCTTACCGTTTTCATTATTAAGATGATTTTATTAAATAAAATAAAAAAAAATTCATAAATACGTAACTTATAAGTATATTAAAATACGTAATGCATACACACGAGAATCTAAGAGTTTAAAAAATTATGCATGTGTGTACATGTATATTAGGATGTATTAAAAAAATCGACTAATTTTTTTTTCCTTCATTTTATCGAAACTATTGTTGGAAATGACGAAAAATAAAAAAAGTTTGAGCACTTAATATTAATATTGACAGCTGCTGCATCGCAATTTTCTATTTCCCGTTTAAATAACATGGGCAAATTTATTTTTCAAGCTTTGAAATTTTGTAGGTCACGGTGGGATCGATACTTTCGAATGTTCAAGACACAGTCTTATGAAAAATTTAACGCTCTACAAATAAGGTCTCTTATAATTTTTCGATATTTTTATTTCTTCAAAAGTTATTCAAAGTTAAAGTTAGATTGACGATATATTTTTACATTTTTTGAATTTTTTGACGAAACCATAAGCTTTATCGGAAAATTTTATAGGACATTTTTTGTAGAGCATTTTATTTCCTATAAGTTTTTTGGGAGAAAATTTTTGATATTTCTTTCAATTCGTAAGTTATTTGCAATTAACTGCAAATATTCTAAATAATCTAAATTTTGTTGCTTAAAATTAATTATATTAAGTTTTCAGTTAATTGCAAATAACTTACGACTTGTGAGAAATATCGAAAACTTTCTCAGAGATAAGTTATAGAACATAAAATGCTCTACAAAAAATGTCCTACAAAATTTTCTAATAAAGTTTATGGTTGCCTCAAAAAATTCAAAAAATGTAAAAATTTAACTTTAACTTTGAATAACTTTCGAAGAAAGAAAAAAATTGAAAAATTATAAGAGTCCTTTTTTGTAGAACGTCAAATTTCCCATAAGATTATGTCTTGAACATTCGAAAGTATTGATCCCACCGTGAGCTACAAAATTCCAAAGCTTAAAAAATAAATTTTCCTATGTTATTGGAACGGGAAATAGAAAATTGCGATGCTGCAGCTGTTAATATTAATATCAAGAGCTCAAACTTCCACAGTTTTTTTTTTCGTCATTTCCAACAATATTTTCAATATAATGAAGGAAAAAAAAATTAGTCGATTTTCTTAATACACCCTAATGTATATGAATATATGTTGAGACAATGTGAATTGTCTTCGTCGTCCTTAGCCTCGCGATTCCCGTTTTTCTCCGTCTCGCTGCCGTCTGAAATTGTACGTCATAGTGCCGTGGTCACATGACTAGATTCCACGTCGACGCATGTCCGTAAGGGTGAAGTGGGAGACATAGCTCACCGGCAGGTCCTAGACCCTTAATTATCGAGCCGACACTTCGATCTTGGATCCCTAAACGCGCACGTGCGAAATGCATTTTCTAATTATCTTTTGTTCTAAGAACCTATTAGTTATAAGTAATTAATATTCCAATAGTAATGTATTTGCTACTTTATTTTCAACATTAAACAGTAATTTTAAGATTTAATTAATTAAAATAATTCATTTAAATAAAGTATATATAAAAAATTCGCTCATAATCATAAGTAATAAATTCAGTACTGTAACTGCGTAGAGATATATCCCTATCCAAAAATTCTCATAGAATCCACTCATATGCGACAAAAACCGCATAGAATCCTATAGACTGTATTGGTTTCTATGCGGTTTTTGTCGCATTTGAGTGGATTCTATGGGGATTTTTGGATAGGGGTTGTATTTAGCGTATACCAGGACTATTCTGATTGTGTATCTTGCGGAAACATTATTGTGAGTACTTGAACTTCATTATAAATGGCAGTGAACTTGCACATTGTTCTAATTAATTCCATTACACTATTTGCCACCTTTTATCTTATTTATCTCCTACATTACTGGTAAGATTATAAAATAGATTAATACAAGTATTATTTATTAAGTTATGAATCATAATTTAATCAACTACAAGATAATAATCTATAAATTATAAGCCGCGAGGTGAGTTAGTGAATTTTTACATACTTTGCCGAGTTTGAATAAGTGCGGGTCTTTGCTTTGCAAGAACCCCGCCCACTGCTCTGTCCAGGTAACATAAAATTTTGTTAGAGGCCAGCCTAAGCCAGGGTTCAACCCGCGAATTCTGGTGGTTGCTGGTTAAAATCGTGGACAACAAGCGATTTGTCTCAATGTGTATGTTGCAACGGGTTTTTCACCACCGGGGATCTACCGGAGTGAAGTCCGAATACAATTACGATTATTGGCAACCTTGTTTAATTATTATCAAATTGGGCGCCAGGTAATTTAATAACCACCAAAAAACAATATTTCTATAATACGACTCAATGTAGTGGATTGGGGAAAGGTCAGGAACTTAAGATTACGATGAAATAATTATCAGAATTAAACAAAATAATTAGTCGTGTATTCAACATAAAATAATTTAGAGCAAGATCCCAGGGCCGGCAGACGTCACGTATTTTCTGACGGACAAAATATGGACGATTGAGTAGTGTTAGAATGTACTACGATTGTATGCCTACCTGCTAGCTTGGTCAAACGGCCAATTTCCAGGTATCAGGTGATCAAGGTGCATAAAAACATTACTTACTTCACATAATTTCTCATGGCTGATTTGCACGCCTGTTTTAAACAATATAGTGAAAAATAAGTCGTCAATACTCCCAGACACTTTCCGTCAGCCATATTGCTTTGAAGACGCTTTAAAGCTCCCGAACTAATTAGTCAACTTCACGTAAATTCTGATGCTCCATTTTTATATATGTTCACCAGACAACTATTTTAAAACCTTTGACAAGAAGACAGACCGATCCGAGGGACCAATCATCCCCTAAAATCAATTTTAATACCTCTGTGGGTGGGAGCGCGAGAGCATTATCCACGCGTATGAGACTTAGTAAGACCGACTGCGCTGTTAAGGCCATAAAAATTAATTGAGCAGATATTTTATAATTTTTCGAACTTTTGTTAACAAATAAATTATGACAACAAAAATTGACATGTGATAATTTTGAAAAATTAAAAGTGCAATTTTTTAATTACTAATTGATATTTAATAAAATAAAACAATTCTATATTACTTATTTGTCATTATTTTGAACCCAAAAAACTTATTTTTCGATTTTTAGGTAGATTTTTTTAAAAATCTAACTATTATATTTGTCCTCATAGTCGATTTTTTAAGGAATTTCGTCATAAACTATCATAATTAGTTGAGTAGAGTTCAAAAATACCATTCGTTAAAAAATATATATATATATATATATATATATATATATATATATATATATATATATATATATATATATATATATATATATTATATATTAGGGTGGTCCTTATTTTGGACATATTTGAATTTTTATGCTCCCAGAGGCTTATGTGGTTCGAAATAAATAAAAAAAAATATCCTCAAAGTTTCAAGTCTCTATCTCAATTTTAACCCGTGCCGCACAGCGATGTAAGTTTCCCATTTAAATAACATGGGATTTTCGGCATTGAACTATTAATTTTTTATTCCGGCTAAAGTATTTGTTCGAAAAATTTGAAACTCTGTAGACTTGATCCTTATATTACCAGCTGCTCCTCAGAATTTTGACAGATTTTCAGCTACCATAATTTTGGGGGTAGAGCATGATGAAAAAAAAGACAAAAAAAATTTTTTATTTCTATCTAAAATTTCTTTTAAATAACGAATCAAACCACTCTGCATCCTTATCAGAAGTTCTTACTTTTTTTTATTCTCGCACCCAAGTGGGTGAACGGCAAATCTGTGTTGCACTAATACAGTAATCAGGAACTTTGCATTAGTGTGCAGTAAAGTGTTCCTTAAAAGGATTTTTTGAATTTATTACGATCACTTCACAAATGGCTTCAATTACGACAGACAAAAATCCCCTTAAGAAGTTTGAGCTCTTAATTCCAACGGGACCACGTGCCGCAAATTTTGTTTTTGTGATTTTTCAAGTTTATTATACTTATTTATAGAAGAGATCTATTTTATTAATGATTTATTATAGTTAGAAATTTGTAAATAAATAATTATTTCGATATGATAATATACAAAACTATCAACTTTTTGTTTATTATTTATAGCTCAAAACAAATAATAAACTTAAAGGTGATCAGCTTATTTAAGCAAATATTGAAAGAAATTTAATTTATTGATAATATTTATTGAATGTTAAACTAAGGGATAATATGATTAGTGGCATAGATATACCGATCTCAGATATCAATTGAACGCATTATGTATAGTCTGGAGACACACATACTATGACAGAGTGATTAGCTTGCCAAGTCTGGTCGCACCTAAGTATTATAGTCGAATATTAGAGCGCCACTGGAAGATGGACTCGGCCTTCCAGAACCGGATGTTAATGTAATTTTTTGATGCTCAGGGTCGTTCGTAAATTTTATAATTTTGTGAGAGAGGAGAGGAATGATGAACAGGCTGAAATAAATTTATTTGAGACTTCAATTCTAATTTCTTATTAATTAAGCACCTTGCTTTTATATTTATTTAACCCTTAATAACAATTAATAACCTTATGACAACTTAATGCTTATGACAAACTAAATCTCGTCCCCTGGACGTTTTCCTTATGACAAAACTAAATATTGTCCCCTGGACGTAACACACTCACACACACTCTCGTTAAAAAATCGTCCACCGGACGTTAAACCTTTAACCTTAATACACCTTGAAAAAAAAACCGTCTACCGGACGTTAAACTTTATATTCCTTAATCTCTACTTTTAAAAAACCGTCCACAGGACGTTAACTTGCATTTTCTTATTTCTAGTGTCCACCGGACATATCCTAAACCTAACTTATATTTTGTCCACCGGACTTACATCACAAACACATTTTCTTTTAATTAACTTTCCTTTTACTCTATTTAAGACTCTACTTTTATTTTGAACTTTTATATCATCACAATCTTTTTCACCCAATATTATATGACTCTATTTCAACTAAATTTCCAATATAAAATTTTCACCTTAACTCATTTTGATTACAATTTATCACTCCCTTTATTTCCAATTAACTCACTGATTTTACACGTATTAATTAATTAATTTGTTGTTTAAATTACGTATTAATTAATTAAATTTTTCCTTATAATTTTCCACCAATAATTTTCCCACTATTTCTATACATTAATTTACTTCACAATAAAATAGTCCGTTTCTTTCTATTTTACTCAATAACAATTTATCACAATTCTAACGTCCTTTTTATGACTTCATTTTATTCAGATATTTTAATGAATTAACTTAAAATTAATTTATAATTAAATCACGACTGGAATTACGTTATGACTTGACTAGAAATTCGGCCATTGAGTTGGCGTTACTCGGGTCCTGAATTTTACTGACGGATTCGATTAAATTAAAGTTTATTTATGAATTAATTCAGCCACTGGAATAAATTCCGGCCTTAATTAGTTTATTAACGCTATCGAATAATTTATTTAATTAGTTATTTACGCGGGAAAATTATTTTATCCCAGCCAAAGGCCTCGAACAAAATAATTCTGAGTTATAGACACAATGGCGAATAAGAGCGGTGCGACAACTTTTGAAAAGACAAGACGCGAAGTTGTAATGGCCAACAGCCTACAACTTCCAATTCATAAACGCGAGAACCAACGGAAAGATATTAATTAAATTAATTACAATTAATTCTGCCATTGGATGTAAATTCCGGTTTTAATTAATTATAATTTTACTTTGATGAATTTTACAGCAGCAACCAGATGAGACTCGTAGCTGATGTCCGGCTATTCCTCCAACTGTCGTCCAGTTTTCCTTACAGGTGAATCTGCTCTTCTGGTTCCCAATTATCCGGTTTGTTCTAGCTCCCGATTATTAAGGTCCTCGTCTTGCCTCGTATAGAATGGTGTGGATGATGCGTCCAATCACTCTAGTTGTTCACTAACTCTCACTTAGGCATCCATCGCCTTCGGTCGTCCGATTGACTCTCTCGATTTTTGGCACGGCACTCCCTTATAACTCTTCAATTCATCCCCGGAAAACTCATCCCTACTAAATTAATTAGCCAAAGAGAGGAGCGGATGTTCGGGTCTCACTGATTAGCGACACCCGGTGACATGTCGAATCACTCAATTTAATAAACCGGGTTATAATTAGGGCCCGTTATCGATCGTGGACAAATCCAAATTTAGATCTCAATAAATAGCCATTGGAATCTATTTTACCCTGTTACAATACAGCGTTCATATTAACGGAATACTTGACGAGTGACGTCAGAGTATTCTCACACGGCGAGGCGACAAGACTGCTGTTGCGAATGAGACACAGATAATCCGTGATTCTCAGAATTGCTCGATTGAAATAAAATAAAATCTAAAATAATATTTTATTTCGGTAACGCGTTTAATTCCACTATCATACCGTTATTACACGTAATTAAGTATTTCGTTGATTAATTATTATCGCACTTCACTTGTTTATTAACAAAACAATTCAGTCTTCCACTTTGTTCAGTTTCGGGCCGAGGCTTCGGCTTGTTCACAAAAGGCGGTTATTATTCAGTCGGAATTTATTTGTCGCGATTAATTGTTCAAACTCGGATTGATCTTAACAGTCGTAATTCAGATTGTTCATACGTCGGAATCGAGAATTGTTCGGAGTCGAATTGTTCAAATAAAAAATAAACGTGGCCGTTCAGTTCGGTGTCTATCCCGGATCTCTTGTTTCAATCCAAGCGTTGGATCGATTGCTCGGTCGAAGTCGGAATGGTGATCATAGATGTCACCAAAAGCTGCTCACTGGGTAGTTATTTATTATATTCAGATAATTTAAAACCTTGGGTCGATGTCAAATTTTCCTCATGTTCCAATGTATAGGCGTACAAGTAAATAATTACGATAAACTAGAAACAAAAGAGTTGAGTTTGGGATGGATAGGCTCGAGCGTGTAGATGTCGAATTCGCGCGCTGATCTGTTGTTGATATTTCTATCTCTCTCTATCTCATTCTTGGTAACGCATAACTGCAAGCTAGCCCGAGTTTAAACTGTGCGCTGCACTTACATTTTTCTTCCAGGAAATTTTAATTCCAGAGTATAGCATAAATGTATGTGTATGTATGTGTGTACATGTGTATTCACAGAAAAATAATTAACTTGGTTCAAGTAAATTATTTTTTTCAAAATATTGTTCTTGTTTCAAAACATCTAAATTTCTCAATTCAAAAAAATTTTAGTCTTGAATAAATTAATTTTACTCTTCAATGGAGAGCAAAAATTTTTCTTTCAAAAATTTTAATCTTAAAAGAAGCATTTTTTGCTTTCAAACAAGATGTATATTTGTTTCTCCCAAGAATTTTTTTCTTTTGGTTTGAGGCCGGTAATATTGACTCATGATCATACCGACTTAGTTTGAGTATGACGCATTTTTTGAATCAGGATGTTATTTTATTCGATTCAGAAATATACAAATATATTTAAAAAAATTATTAATCAGTTTATTACTACAATGGTTACTTATACTAATTTTTGATTTGGAAGTTTAATGCATATTTTTATTTAAAAAAAAATTTATTTGTACTAAAAATTGAAATAATATTTTTGTTTAATGGCCACATTTTTAATAATAGAAAATTTGAGGTTACCCAGTAAATAAGCATTGACAATTAAATACATTTACTGTGAAAATCTCTAAAGTTTGAACACAGTAATTATTTACTACTTTAAGTATTATGATACCGAAATTTGTTCACATGCATACACATGAAACAAAAATAATTATCAACGATGAGATTAATGTTTTGATGTTTAAATTGTGAACTTACAATTCAAAACTAACTACAACTGACCGAGGAAAACAAGCAAGTACGCTGTTCCCATCGAGGCGCCACCTGGCGTCAAAATGTTCACTTTACTCAAGTAAATCTGTTGCTTGGTTTGAGAGTTAGATTTATTGTGTGAAAAAAAATATACTTTTGAATCAAGCATATACAAATCTTGATTTAAGAATCCTGAAACTTCTTGAGCCAAGAAATAAAATCTTAAAGCAAAAGAAATATAATTTTTCTAACTAGTATCCTTGGTTCAAGAATATTTTACTTGAATCAAGTTAATTTTTTTTTCTGTGTATATATACTAGGGTGTGTCATTTGAAGGCTATATTTTTTTTTTACTGCCATACCCGAAAATCTGGTAGTATATAGAAAATAAAAAATTATGCCGCTGGGTGAAAGGGTTTAAGTCCACTAGCGGCTTAGCTCATCAAATAATTCGATTTCCCATTTAAATAACACGGGAAATTTTTTTTTTTAACTTTGAGTATTTTTAACTCGTGAACAAATTAATAGATCGAATTGACTAATACACACTTTTGTAGGAAATTGAACGCTCTACAAAAAAGGTCTCTTATCATTTTTCGATCAATCCATCTGTTCTAAAGTTATTGGAGCTGGAAGTCAAGTTATAGTAAATTTCGAGATCTTTTTACTTTTTCGGCAAAACTATCAGACTTATCATAAAATGTTGTAGGATCTTTTTTTATTGAAAGTTTTATTCTCTACAAATTATTATCAGTAAAGTTTTTTCAAATTCCACATTGATTTCTAGTTATTTTCATTTCAATGTCGAGCTCTTGAAATCGATCAGAACACTACTTTTTTAAGAGCTTAAAATTAAAATGAAAATAACTAGAAAACAATGCAAAATTTGAAAAAACTTTACTGATAATAATTTGTAGGAAATAAAATTGTCTACAAAAAAAACACTATGATATTTTGTGATAAGTCTGATAGTTTTGCCGGAAAAGTGGAAAGATATCGAAATTTACTATAACTTGACTTCGAGCTCCAATAACTTCAGAACAGATGGATTGATCGAAAAATGAAAAGAGACCTTTTTTGTAGAGCGTTCAATTTCCTACAAAAATATGTATTAGTTAATTCAATCTATTAATTTGTTCACGAGTTAAAAATACTCAAAGTTAAAAAAAAAAATTTCCCGTGTTATTTAAATGGGAAATCGAATCTTTTGATGAGCTAAGCCGCTATTGGACTTAAACCCTTTAACCCAGCGGCATAATTTTTTATTTTCTATATACTACCAGATTTTCTGGTATAACAGTAAAAAAAAAAATATAGCCTTGAAATGACACACCCTAATATATACATATAAATAAAAAAGAGTATAGAAGAAAATAAGAAGTATGTTTTTATTATTAGAGAAAAATAAAAATGAATTTTTAAGAGAATTAAGAGGGCATATATATGTGAACATCTATACGGCAATGCTAAATTTCTCAGTAAAATCAATTCCTTGGAATATTTAAAACTTATTGTTTTAGTTAAAATTATTTAAATGTATATTGTTTTTTTAACACTTAAAACTTTGCACAAAAGTTAATAAGTATATAAAATAATCATTTCGGGGCTGCGGTTACATGACGCTTGCTGTGCGGTGTTGTGTGATTGAAAGCTAGAGATGTCGAACTGTCTGCGTATGCACCCTGGGTTATGTGCTTAATCAACCGCCTCCAGCGGGACTTCATTACCGTGCGTGAAGTCGTACGTTGGAACGGGTGTGCATGCTCGAGGTGGTGCTGCGTAGGCGGTTGACATCTAGTTTCGAGTCAGGATAAATGGCAGTGTCATTGTCAAGGCTCAGAAGCATGAAACAAAATATATCATTAACTATCCGGTATTAGAGAATATTAGAAGTTAAACATAGAGTTAAGAGAATACGGAAAATTAAATATTGAAAAATTAATTATTCAATATAGATTAATTAAAGATTTGTTTAAAAAACCCGAAATAGATGGCAGAACAAGAGAAAAATAATTCACGGGAGTTTGAGAAACCCTTGGTGGATTATAGGAGCGAAGAGGAAGAAGATTCAGGGTAGATTTTATGAGAAGAAGATTCAGAGAACATTAGCAATGATAAGAGTGAAGAGACTGAAGAAGTTTTAGAGGCCAAAAATAATGAAGAAAATTTTGAAAAACAAAATGCTCAGAAAAATAAAAGTAAGTTATTCGCGTTTGATTAAAATTTATTGTTTGCCTATTAAATTTTCGAAAATAGAGAAAACTGTAAAGTTTTTAGACTACTAGATGTTAGATGACAGAGATTATGAATAGACGATGAGAGTAAGGCCTAAAAATAGAGTTAGATGGAAACCCAGATACTAATAAGTGTTTAATTTTACAGTTGAAACCAAGAAGCCGAACATCCGAGTCACTGGAGATGTTCGATTTTTTCCCGTATCAAGTCGGGAAATGCTGGATGCAGCTGGTGCTATGACCAGAGCATCAATGGCGGTGTTAAAAGCTGCAATGTCCCTAGAGGAGAACACTAAGAAGCTATCAAATACACTGGTACAAAAATTAAGGGATATAAACAAATTATAAGTTTTTGAGTGATTTTCAACATGCTGTACCTCAGTGAAAAATGGTCGTAGAGTAAAAACAAAAAAAGAAAATTGTAGCCTAAAGCTTCTAATTTCAGACCTGAACTTTAAATTTTTTTACAATGCACGGTTCCAGAATGATCGTAAGAAAACCGACGCAAAAAAAGTTTCCCAAATTTTTGCTCTTCTTCAAAGAAGACTATGTCACGTAACCATTCAAATTAATTTATAATTAATTAGTAATAAGTATTGAAAATAATATTTAAGTTTAAATTTGAATGGTTACGCGGGCATTTCGATACCACGCCGGTGCGGAGACAGCGTTTGCTCGTGGAATGGCGCATGCGCGCGGCGTGAATGAGAGCACGTGTATGATATAATTTTAATTTATAATTTAAAAATAATTATATTCATTATTTATTATTTATATGGAAATATTTATTATTTTGCGTTATCTGGGGGACATAATGTGTGGTTACATTATGCCCCAATCATTGTTTTTATTTTATTTACTTTAAATTTCATATCCAGGTATTGAGGAGATGAGAAATAGTGACCGCAGAGGAGGGGAAAAATCAATATTTTCTCCTGCAATATCGATGTAGGAAACACGGTTTAAATAATTATTATTTAATTAAATATATCTTTTGAAATTATTATTTTGGTATAAATAAATACTATATAAATGTATTTAATTTAATATGTATCATTCAGGTGGGGTAAAAATGTTTTTATAATTTATTTATTTGATTTAAAATAGGCCCAGAGCTAGGTAATAATGATCATCATTAAGGGCGATTGTTGCGCCACGTGGTTGACCAACAAGTGGCCGGCCCAAAAAGCAATCAGAAAGGTACGGATAAGCATAAAGAGCAGACGCTGTTGTTGTAAAAGTTAAAAAGAAAAATACGCTGCGATTACGTTTGATTCTCTTATAGTAATTTGACAGTGAGTAGTTAATTAAAAATAAATAACTTCACCGGGTGATCGGTTTTCGTGGATTCTTTTCGAGATCGACTATTAAGAAGTAGTATTGAGAAAGTACTCTTGTATTCTATCTCCTTGTATTGCCACTGATAACCTCCCCGGGAATTGTTGGTATTCGCGACGCAAAATTTACGGATATGTATCACACACCCGTGAATAATTTGGCAAATTTTGTAATTTGTTTCCCCTGATTGATACATGTACACATATAGAAAGGATTGTGTAAAATAAATATTTATATTTTGTTTAAATTTTAACTTAAAAATTAGAAATTGCGCGCTTACAGCAGTTTGCTGTATAGATATATATACCTATATATATATATATATACACTTGTAGCTATAGCTATACACCGGCTCTGGAGAAAATTCTTAAGTCGACGACGTAATAGTTCAGAGAAAAATTCCTGAACAATAATAATAATTATGAAACGGAATTATTATTATTTATTTTATTATTTATAATCATTATTATTATTATTATTTAAATAATAAAACCCGAGATATAATTATTTATTTTTCTTTTCTGTGCATAATTTACAGTTTTTATGTATCCCAGCGGTCAATTGGTTTATATTGGGGCATTCCATGCCAAATCACCGAGGTTTCGGCCCGACCCCCTTCGATTTCGCTGAAAATTTTTTATCATTTTCTACCCTACCAAAGACATTTTCCTGAATTTTTTCAGATTTTTTTACCCAACCCAAAAAAAGTTACGAATTTTTGAAAAAAAACGCTCTTTTTTTTTCAAATTGCTGTAACTTTGACACAAATTGACCTTTTGGCACTTTTTTTTTTTTTTTTTGAAAAATTTTGTTTTTAATTGTAGTTTTCAGAAAAAAATACAAAAAATTTTCCGGAAGTCACGATATATAAAATATTTCAGTTTTTTCAATAAAACCGTAATTTTTTCGAAGTCGGAAACCTTCGATTCTCAATTTTTTTGTCTCAAAAAAAACTTCAACCAAGACAGTATTTAACCCCGCCATTCGGGCTGGCAATAGCCTATCGAACAAGGTACTTGCTTACCAAAGCGTAGGACCAGGTTCGATCCCGGCATGCACCAATGAATTTTATTTTCACAATACTATTTATGTGCATTATATTGTCAGCTCCCTGGTGGTGGAATACCGACAATTTTTCGACCGAATTGAAGTGGCGCCGATTTCATTACAAAATGATAGCGGAACACAAAAACTCGATCGAATCTGCAGGGCTCTGCTGCTTCTATGACTAGGCTAGCGGGTGGGGCTTCTAATCAAAGAAGAACACCTGTATTGGCCGAGCATAGGTGGCGGCAGAGGCCCATAAACATTCGCAGAACCTCTAGCTTTGGTGTAAGCCAACGTGTCAAAGCAGTGATAGAGGGAGTCCTCCACCACCAACGTTGCCCTTGGATAACAGGCATCCTCCATTGTATAAGTGCCTTATCCTACACAGTGGGCTCTGAAGGATGGACCATAATAACACCCACATTAACTTCTTAGGAGACATAATTTCGGATGACAAGACCCCCCGATGACAAGGACACGACGTATGATGGCCACGGTAGCTAAAGGCCAGGACTCATAGTGACGGGAGAACGACGGTGGGCTTAGCTAACGCCAGGTCCCGGTTCTTCTTGAACTAGTGGGGACTGCTGTCAGCGGCTGTGTCCCGCGACGTGTTTCCTTGGACTCGGGGCGGGGAATCACCGAAATAAAAACTATGTCTCCTCCACCTATAAACTCACAAACAATAGTATCTACAGTAGTCAAATTATAAATAGTTGTCGGAAGGACAGTGGGCTTAGCAAGTTCGTTGTTAGGTGGACTGGCAATAAAGCAAGGCCTAATAACAATGATCACCAGGACCGCGATCCTTTCCGATAACTATAAAATTGTCCTCACTGGGCCCGGGTACAATGGCTAACATAAGCTGAGTGCCCGGTTAAACCAACTAAATCCTAAATCCTAAATCCTAACCCCGCCATTCCCATTTTGTGCCGACTTTCCTTTATATTTTTTTTTTTTCGATTAAAATTTAAAAAATTTCTAAATTTGGCTTATTTTTTATGACTTCGCGCTGAAGTTTCTTTGGATTGTTTTTAAAAGCTCAGAACTTGAATAAAATTGGACAATAACAACCATAAAGTGTATTAGGGGCAAGAATTGATTTTTTAGGAAGAAAATTCCCAATTTTTAAATACAGTGAAACCTAAACCTACAATTAACCTTCTCACTAAGACAATTTATAGATAAACTCAGAAAAATATCGATAGCCCGAACTGAGAATCGAACCTAGACCATGTCGGTATCGCTCCAAGTGCTCTACCAGTGTAGATATCCGGTACTATACTATATTCCGTTCAATTTGATCTAAAATTGTCCATAAGGCTATCGATATTTTTCTCAGTTTATCTATAAATTGTCTTATTGAGAAGGTTAATTGTAGGTTTAGGTTTCACTGTATTTAAAAATTGGGAATTTTCTTCCGAAAAAATCAATCCTTGCCCCTAATACACTTTACGGTTGTTTTGGTCCAATTTTATTCAACTTCTGAGCTTTTAAAAACAATCCAAAGAAACTTCAGCGCAAAGTCATAAAAAATAAGCCAAATTTAGAAATTTTTTAAAATTTAATCGAAAAAAAAAAATATAAAGGAAAGTCGGCACAAAATGGGAATGGCGGGGTTAAATACTGTCTTGGTTGAAGTTTTTTTTGAGACAAACAAATTGAGAATCGAAGGTTTTCAACTTCGAAAAAATTACGGTTTTATTGAAAAAACTGAAATATTTTATATATCGTGACTTCCGGAAAATTTTTTGTATTTTTTTCTGAAAACTACAATTAAAAACAACATTTTTCAAAAAAAAGTGCCAAAAGGTCAATTTGTGTCAAAGTTACAGCAATTTGAAAAAAAAAAAGAGCGTTTTTTTGTTCAAAAATTCGTAACTTTTTTTGGATTGGGTAAAAAAATCTGAAAAAATTCAGGAAAATGTCTTTGGTAGGGTAGAAAACGATAAAAAATTTTCAGCGAAATCGAAGGGGGTCGGGCTGAAACCTCGGTGATTTGGCATGGAATGCCCCATTATATTTTTGAATATAGATAATTATTGAAAGAGTGATAATTATTTATTTAAAAGAATTTATGTTATAATTTTTGGAAATTTGCTGAATGAGAGTGAGGGTAAGCCGTATCTTTCCCCCCCTATAAATTGTAAAGGGGTTGTCCCGATAATTATTGTGATTATTTATATTTTATTAATTGATTTTGGTGAATTATTTGTTTTGTTGAAGGGAAATTATTAAGATATATTGATCATTATTATTGTTGCGTAAATATCAAATGTTCACGCCAGAGCACTTGATAACTCTTCGCTCTACTATACCAGAGGTGCTGCTATCGACGCGCCCTCTGATACTTGGAATTTCAACTCGATAGCCAGCTACGCGGCAACTGTTATTATTCTACATCACTTGTGATAGAACACCACGTGCTACCAGTTTTTATTATAATTCAATTACATCGTGTTAATTACTCTACGTTATCAAGTACATCATTCTAATTGTAACTCGCTGATTCATCATGTATTTGTTATCATCTATATTCTTCAATTATATCTTTATTTCATATATAAACTCTGTGCTCATTGCTGTGGTGACCGTGTGTTAAACTAACCTGCGGGCTATATCTATTCACATACTCGCCATCACGAGACTTTGCAGCCACAAATAATTTATATCAATTTTACAAATTACTTTCTAATACAGTCTCCATTTATTACTCATTGCTTTATTATTTACCCGTAATCGATGCCAACTGGTGTGACTGATGTCATCATTCAGTCATCCAGTCATACTTAATCTCTAAAATAAATATCAAATTTTATTTGTGGCTGCAAAGAATAATATACGTTCAGACTCGGCTCTCGACGCATTTAATTATTATTACTCGGTTCTTACTCGTACTCTACATGTCGCGTATTAAATTTACTTGTGACTTAAAATTATACTCGAACTATTTGTGATATTTGTGAATCATTAATTGGGTCATTCCATGTCAAATCGACCAATAGTTGGAATCGACCCCTTTCGATTTGGACGAATTTTGGTCAGAAGTTTTCTCTCATCATATAACGAAGTTCTGCCAAGGGAAAAAAAATAAAAAATTTTTTTTCAAAAGTTATGCAATTTTGAAAATTTCACTAATTTTCCTGTTTCTTAAACTTATTTTTCAAAGATCTCGAAAACTATTACGATTACTCTAATGATCTGAGCAAGGTTTTAAAGAGGATACTTAAAGGTACCAAAAATAAATTTTTTTGAAAAATGTTTCCAAAAATTCGCTTTTTGGGAAAATTTTATAATTTCCAAAATGGCAAAAGTCGATGACCGCCATCAAATTTTTCGCTTCAATTTTTTTCTAGAGTACCTCTAATTGATTTCAAAAGATCCTGAAATTTTTAAGTAGGGGTTTTTTTTTGTTCGAAAGATATAAATTTTTGAATTTTAGGAAAAAAAAATTTTCTTTCTTTGGCATTGACTGAATAAAACAATGATAAGCTTACTTGTAATTTTTAATTTTAAGGCTCAAAAATTTATTTTAATGCAAAAAAGTCAATAAAAAACTTATTAATTAATAGACTAAATGGTCTAAAATTTTTTTGAAAATCTAAGTTCAGAAAATATCTTTCGAATGCCACAAGAACCATCTAAATCAGTTCATTCATCAAAAAGATATGAGAGGTTTACATCCATACACACACACACACACACACACACATACATACATACATACATACAGACATCGCTCTAAAAATTTCAGCATAGCATCTTAGCACCTTCAAACGTCGACATGAGATGAAAACCAGATTTTTGAAAATCGGGGTGAAACCAATAACTTCCCGAATTTTTAGAAAATCGTCAATTTTCTCAGCGGGAAGTTAAAACGTACAAAATTATCTCACTTACCGACCAATGATGAGGTTATGCCATTCATCCCACGATTACAGTGAATTTAACGGTTATTTTTAAAGAAAATTTCGTTCCGTGTAGAGTAAAATGGGTGGCAGCAAGAGAGAACATAGCTGACATAATGGACAAACCGTTGC
Source organism: Microplitis mediator (assembly GCF_029852145.1). NCBI lineage: Eukaryota > Metazoa > Arthropoda > Insecta > Hymenoptera > Braconidae > Microplitis > Microplitis mediator. The sequence continues at coordinate 9,987,646 of NC_079971.1, forward strand.
CTTAAGAAGTTCATAAACATCTTAGAAAAAAGATTTTAACTTAAGAGGTAATCATAATTATTTATCACATTCTGTTTCAGATAAACTTTAGAGTGCTACTGAAGCTGACCAAGGGAGGGAGTATGAGAAAACGACTGTGTCAGCGGTCGGAGGAGTGCGCCAGAGGCACCGCCTGCACTTGAACTAATATATTACTATCTTTAATATATGTATACGCGGGTTTCCACACCTCAGTTGGTTGCAAACCAGCCTACCAGACGTGTTTGTTCTTTATGAATAAAGATATAATTCAAAGAGTCTTTATTGCCTATTGATTAATTAATATACTGTATAATGATAAAAACCCTTCTCATCCCCATAACCAATCCAACAGGTATTGAACAGTATTTGAATGCATTCGAAATCCCAAAATTCAAGTACTTTTAAATCACCTCGGTGATTATAAAGTATTCGTGGCGATTTAGAATCATAAAATTTAAATACTTTTAAATTCACTCTTGCTATTAGAAAATATTGATTTAAAATTGCAAATTTACAATACTTTTGAACTCACCTCAACGATTAGGAAGTATTTGAATCGATTTAAAATTATAACTCCACAAAAAAAAAATCGGTCTATCGGTTGACCCTGCGGGCCAGCCCCAAAACTTCCGGCTGTTTTCGAGCTATTTTCGCATATATATATGTGGTGGTTCGGCTTCACCCCGCGAGATGGCATCTACAATTCGCGCCTCTCGCAATATCTTGTCCCTATGCCTATTTCAATATATAACATTTCCAACATGTAACTTTCAACACGGCGTCTTAGGTGGGGTATATGATAGACACACCTAACTGAGGAGTCTCAGCTATCGTATACTTAGACGAAACGACTTATGACAGAGTGATTAGCTTGCCAAGTCTGGTCGCACCTAAGTATTATAGTCGAATATTAGGGCGCCACTGGAAGATGGACTCGGCCTTCCAGAACCGGATGTTAATGTAATTTTATTGTATGCTCAGGGTCGTTCGTAAATTTTATAATTTTGTGAGAGCGGAGAGGAATGATGAACAGGCTGAAATAAATTTTATTTAAACTTTGCTTTCAATTTTAATTATTATAAGCACCTTGCTTTTATACTTATTTTCCCTTAATACAACTATAACCTTATGACAAACTAAATTCTTATGACAAACTAATATTATCTCGTCCCCTGGACGGTTTACTTATGACAAACTAATTTTTACCTCGTCCCCTGGACGGAATCTTCTGACAAACTAATAGCGTCCCCTGGACGTTTCCACACACACACGTTAAAATACCGTCCCCTGGACGTTAAACCTTAATTAACCTTTAATAAATTCGTCCCCTGGACGTTAACCAAAATTTTGCTTAATACGAAACTAAAACATCCCCTGGATGTATAACTAATTTAATCTTAACATGTCCACCGGACCTAAATCACAGACACAGTTTTCCTTTACTCTAAATTGACTCTACAAACTAATTGACTCTACTTTTAACATTTCTCATTAACTTTCACCTTAATTTTATAACTCTAAATTTCCAATTAATTGATTAATTTTTGTTTAATATAATTTATTAATTAATTAATTTCAACGCTTATAATTTTTCACTTTTAATTTTGTCATTTAATCATTCACATTCTTTTCAATTTATTCATTAATTTATTTATTGTAATTTTCCAAGCATAGAATTCTACTATTTTCATCCGCCACAATTAATATTTATCAATAACTTTTAATTCATAATTTTCTCACTTATAATTTTCAAAACTAAATTTAATTCACTCACAAAATAATCCGTTTTCTAATTTGACTCAATATTTGATTTACCCAAAATTCTAGCGTCCTTTTTAACTTTTAATTATTTAATTATTTATTTAATTTTTACTAAAATTGATTATCACTAAGTAACGACTAGAATTTATTTACAAATTGAGTAGAAATTCGGCCATACAGTTGGCGTCACTCAGGTCCAGAATTTTACCGACGGATTCGAGTAAATTGAAATTTATTATGAATTAATTCAGCCACTGGAATAAATTCCGGCCTCAAATAATTTTTTGACGCTATTTTATAATTTAATTAATTAATATTGTACGCTGAAAATTATTTTATTTCGGCCAAAGGACCTGAAATAAATAATTTTGAGTTACAGCCACTATTTAACAAACGAAACGGCGCGACAACTTTTGAGAAACACGAGACGCGTAATTGTAATGGCCAACGGCCTTCCAATACGAAATAATTATAAATTAACCGACGGAAAAATATCAAGTAATTTAATTATAATTAAATTTGGCCATTGGAATAAATTCCGGTCAAACTAAAATAATAATTTTACCTCCAGAATTTTATTGCAGCAACTGATGATGTTGTTCCGCTGCTACCTGGATGTCGGTGTGTATTTTCCTCTGTGGACGGAAATTTAGCTGGCCTCGTGTTATCTCTGACTTCTCTCTTTATTTATTGTAATATTTGATACTGATTAACCTGTCAATGAACAGTACGTATAAGTAATTGATTTTGAGATTTATACAATTGGAATTTATCGGCCAAAGGTCCAGATAATATATTTTATATTTAATTAATTATCGCTTCGTTCCACGTGAAGCATACTCAAACGTATATAATTACCTTAATTTTATTTAGTGTCCTGCCGTTGTCGTCGTCTGAACAAAAACTGATGATTCCATGTTCCGCAGTCCTTTTTATATTATCATTCCCTCTATTTTGGTTCACTCTCGAAAACTTAGACTAGGGGAGTGGCGAATGTTTGGGTCTTAGTGATCATGCGACACCCGGTGACAAGTCGCAAACCTAACTCGAAACTTACGAGGTCATTGGCCGGTTAACGGCGGAAATAACATTCAAATTCAAATTTATAGTTTTAACCAAAGTGCAAAATGTACCCTGTTACAGACTCTCTCCTCACAAATACCCCTTTCTATCTTTTCTCTTCTCATCTTCTGCCACAACGTTTCACTTTTTGGTAGTTGGCGACTTAGGCAGTGATTATTGCAATCTTATCCTAAAGTATCGCCGCCAAATATATATATATATATATATATATATATATATATATATATATATTAGGGTGGCACAAAAAAACCGACTATTTGTTTTTTCGATCGCGCATGAAAATTTGTTGGTTTACGACGTTTTAAGAAGCCTCGCCAAAAATCAGCTCGATAAAAAATTTTAAGAGGTCGCTCACGAATTTTGGAAATGTCAAAAATGATCGAAATTTGGATTTATATTTTTAAATTATTTTCTTTCTCATGGCAGCAATAGTTTATATTTGTAAAATCATGACTATGCTAAAAATTTCAGCCCAAAATTTAAATATTTAAACAGCGCTCAAGAATTTCGAATATTAACTGATAATATGTAACTAATAGTTTGAATTAGGTTTTGTATTTTTTTATCACTCAATTATTGTCATTTCAGTAGAATATAACTTTTGCTTAGCCAAAAGTATACAGGACAGTCTAAAACAATACAATTCGGTCAGTGTAAAATATTAACTTAAACTACATTTAATATTTAGTTTGCTGGATCGGGATGGCGAAAGAAATAAAAATTCACTTTTACAATGTATTGTCCATATTTAATAAAAATAAATCACAGATAATAGCGTAGAGTACAAGAGTCGATCACGAGTTTATATCAGAGCACTTATTGAATGTAATTTGATTGTGTTTAGTTTTCGTTGAGTTTAATATAAATTGCATGGCACCGTACACATGAAAAATTATATACATATAGATATAGAGCGCAGTTGATGTGAAGATTGAGTTTATCGAGTTTATGGATTACGATTTTTCCTATAATTTTACACGGCACCATACACGTGAATTAATTCATATGATAGAGCGCAGTAAAGAATAAACTATTAACAATTAATGATTCATAAATATCACAAATAGTTCGAGTATAATTTTAATTCACAAGTAAATTTAATTACGCGACATGCAGAGTACGAGTAAGAACCGAGTAATAAAAAATTAGATGCGTAGAGAGCCGAGTCTGAACGTATAATAATTACTTTGCAGTCACAAATAAAATTTGATGTTGATTTTAGAGATTAAGTATGACTGGATGACTGAATGATGACATCAGTCACACCAGTTGACATCGAGTACGAGTAAATAATTAAGCAATGAGTAATAAAGCAAATTGTAAAATGAAATAAATTATGTGTGGCTGCAAAGTCACGTGATGGCGAATACATATATAGATATAGCCGGCAGGTTAGTTTAACACGCGGTCAGCACAAAAATGATCACAGATTTTATGTATGAAATTAAGAATATACTATAAACAACACCTGATGAATCAGCGAGTAATGGTCAGAATAATATAATTGATAATACAGAGTAATTTGCACGATGTAATTAACTTGAATAAATGCTGATAGCACGTGGTGTTCTATAACAGGTGTTGTAGAATAATGCCAGTTGCCGCGTAGCTGGCTATCGAGTTGAAATTCCGAGTATCAGAGGGCGCGTCGATAGCAGCACCTCTGGTATAGTAGAGCGTAGAGTTATCAAGTGTTCTGGCGCGAACATTTGATATTTACGCAACAGTCAGTTTTGAATAAGCGAAAAACCTACAAATTGGATTAAAAAATAAAGTAGTATGTAAATAACTTATTATTTCTATTTCTCGGGTTATATTTTCATTCATTGTCATGCTAATTGATGGTAAAAAAATCAAAAAGCTTTATTATTAATATTTAAGGGTCGCTCAAAAACGTCCAAAAGAGAGCACTCGAAAACATTTAAAATTTTTGAGCGCTGTTTAAATATTTAAATTTTGGGCTTAAATTTCAGCGTAGTCATGATTTCACAAATATAAACTATTGCTGCCACGAGAAAGAAAACAATTTAAAAATAAAAATCCGGATTTCGATAATTTTTGATATTTTCAAAATTCTTGAGCGTCCTCTTGAAAATTTTTGATCGAGCTGATTTTTGGAGCCACTTCTTAAAACATCGTAAACCAACAAGTTTTCATGCAAGATCGAAAAAAAAATAGTCGGTCTTTTTGCACCACCCTAATATCAATATATATATATGTATATACATATCTGGTCCTCCGACATATATATATATATATATGTTAACTAACATATATATATTGGGGTGATTCAAAAAACAAACAAATTTTTTTTTTCTTCCAAACAGGTTCAAAAGTTTCGTTTAGATAAAAAAAAACGCCTGTGAAAATTAGAGCTCTTAATATTAATATTAACATTGTCCGCATTGCATTTTTTTATTTCCCATAAGAATAACATGGGAAAAATTTTTTTTATGTCTTCTGATTTTTATAAGTAGCTAACGATACATCATAGGAATAATTGGCAGGCATATTTTTATAGGGAATTGAATGCTCTCCAAAAAAAGATTCTTATCATTTTTTGCGGAATCTATTTGTTCAAAAGTTATTTGAGGTTGAAGTCGAATTCATATTAAATTTTGAGTTTTTCTTACCTTTCCGGCGAAACTATTACAAAATATTATGGGACCTTTTTTGTAGACAATTTTATTCCCTAGAAGTTATACCGAATAAAGTTTTCCGAATTCCGCATTGTTTTCTAGTTATTTTCATTTTGATGTCAAGCTCTCAGTATCGATCAGAAGACTATTTTTTTTATGAGCATGACATTAAAATGAAAATAACTAGAAAACAATGCGGAATTCGAAAAAACTTCATTCAGTATAACTTCTAGGGAATAAAATTGTCTACGAAGAAGGTCCCATAATATTTTGTAATAGCTCTGATAGTTTCGCCGGAAAAGTAAGAAAAACTCAAAATTTAATATGAATCCGACTTTAACCTCAAATAACTTTTGAACAAATAGATTCCGCAAAAAATGATAAGAATCTTTTTTTGGAGAGCATTCAATTCCCTATAAAAATATGCCTGCCAATTATTCCTATGATGTATCGTTAGCTACTTATAAAAATCAGAAGACATAAAAAAAATTTTTCCCATGTTATTCTTATGGGAAATAAAAAAATGCAATGCGGACAATGTTAATATTAATATTAAGAGCTCTAATTTTCACAGGCATCTTTTTTTATCTAAACGAAACTTTTGAACCTGTTTGGAAGAAAAATAACATTTGTTTGTTTTTTGAATCACCCTAATATATATATATATATATATATATATATATATATATATATATATATATATATATATATCGGAGGACCAGTAATTTGATGAGCATGACCCTGACCATCGGGTTTATTATTTTCGTCTGGCATTTTATTTCAACTATAACCGAATAATAATTACACAAAACAGTAATTTATTATTAAAGTATTATTCACAAATAGTAGTAACTAAACATATGGTATAACGAATATAATATCTCACAATTGTTAATACATACAGAATTATAACTAACACAATATTTGTTACACATAAAATGATAACAATAAATTAATAATATTAAATGATATTAATCGTAGTATACAATCGCCCAATAATAATAATAATAAACTATAATTAAATAATATACGAGTACTACGGTAAACTAGGCGAGAACGACTCCACGGTTAACAGGAAAACTTGTACTCACACAACGAATGCTCAATCAGAACTGACCGACTCAACTAGTTCAAAAACTCTGTACTCTTCATTAAAAACCTTTTAGTCAAAATATTTGAAGAACAACAACCTCATTATCTTACTATCTTGTCTTCTATGTCTTACTATATGCGTTTAGTGAACAGATGTCACAGTGAGCCTAAGCCACCCACAATAAACATAATCTACTTAAGTTGTAAACAACTAGAGTTCAAATTTCGTTTAATTGTTACTGTAAAAACTAGTCTCGACTGTTAGGAATTTCGCGTCCCATTGAAAAACCCCATGTTATTCTTTCATCTCCGACATATATATATAATATAACGTGCCATGTTGCGACGATAGCAGCCACAATTTTTAACGGATCTTAATGAAACTTGGCACACCGATTGATCGGGTAGATTGTCCGATTGAATTGTTTAAATATGTAAGATTAATGATATTTTCTTAAGAGATGTTGAATATCGTAGTTTAATTGTACAGAGACAATTTGGATTGCGACAAGGCGGTTGTTAAAATATATATTAGATTTAATTTACGATCGATTTGATATTGAGAGATTGTTCAGTATGCGACGAGGCTTTTATTTGAAAATACAGTCATGCCATAAATTAAAGGAACAGAAAAATTTTAGAAATTTTTTAGTGATTTTTGCAAGGCTGTAACTTCGTGAAAAATAATCGTATCGAAAAAGAGAAAAATGCATTTTGTAGCTTGAAATCTCTAGTTTTGACGCATTTTCATCAAAATTTTTTTAGACCAGCCATTGCGCAAACATGAGAAATACCGCGAGACAAAAATTTTCTAAATTTTTCCTTTCCTTTGAGAGAGCCCACGGGCTGCGAAAAAATAGTTTCAGATCAACCAATGCATAGATCGATTAGCAAATTTAATCAGCTTTAATTTGCATTTTTTTCAGATTCGTACGATAACTTGTCACTGAGATATCAGCCTTCAAACGAAAAATGATCCTATTGGGTTTGATCATCGATATGTCAGGTACTAATAATCGCACAGTCAATTGAAAGGCAACGTTAAAAACTTGAATAAATTTCCTACAAGATGGAATCTCTGCGACAACTTATCGTTCGAATCTAATAAAAAAATCGGTCTGTCAGTTGACCCTGCGGGCCAGCCCCAAAACTTCCCGCTGTTTTTGTGAATACATTTTCGAGCTCTTCGAGCTCGCAAATACTTTTGTATGCCATTGTTTTGTAAAAAACCATTTTTTAGCATTTCCTTCTTCCACGATATCTCACGAACGAATTAACCGATTTTGATGGTTGAGGTGGCAATCGACGCGTTTTATCAAGTTCTGAAGCTGATCAAAGTTTGAAATTGATTTATTTAGCCATTTTTGAGAAATTTCAAAAAAACCAAGGAAAAAATTTTTTTTGAATTCTTTCGTTAACGGTTTCTTTTGAACGAATGAACCGATTTTGATGGTTGAGGTGGCATTCGACGCGGCTTATAGATTTTTAAAGCTGATAAGATTTTGGAATCAATCCATCAAGCAAATTAAAAGTTATCCAAATAAAACATTTTCGAAAAAATTTTATTTTTGAAATATCTCTGAACGTACCCTACCGATTAAGTTCAAATTTTTACGGCCTCAAGACATTAACAAGCCGCGTCGAATGACACCTCAACGATCAAAATGGGTTGATCCGTTCAAGAGTTATGAATATTTACATACATACACACGTACGTACGTACACACATACATACACTCGGAAATCATCGTGAAATTAGTCAGGATAGCTTCCTAGGACCTCGAAACGTCGAGATCTGATGGAAATTCGATTTTCGTAAATCGCACCGAAACCGATAACTTCCCGAATTTTTGAAAATTTACAATTTTCTTAGCGGGAAGTTAAAAATGCAAATTAAAGCTGATTAAATTTGCCAATCGACCTATGCATTGGTTAAGCTGATACTATTTTTTTGCAGCCCGTGGACTCTCTCAAAGAAAAGGAAAAATTTAGAAAATTTTTGTCTCGCGGTATTTCTCATGTTTGCGCAATGGCTGAAGGTCTAAAAAAAATTTGATGAAAATGCGTCAAAACTAGAGATTTCACGCTACAAAATGCATTTTTTTTTATACGATTATTTTTCACGAAGTTACAGCCTTGCAAAAATTACTATAAAATTTCTAAAATTTTTCTGTTCCTTCAATTTATGGCATGAACATATGTTACATTTAATTTATGATCAATTTCATATCGATAGATTATTCGGTATGCGACAAGGCTATTGTTTGATTAGGTTGAATTTCAAAGTGTTCGATTAAGTTAAATCAAATCAATATCGATCAAATATGAATATTAAATATTAATATAAAATATCAAACACAAATAAATTGAATATTAATTAAAAAACGAATAAATCCCCCGTAATTCGATTGATTCTAACCCACGCGCTGGAAGTTGCGACTCGTTAGCTACGACGCAACACCCACGTGACCCGTTTAATTCGCGAAATAATATTTAACCCCAATGAAATAATCACGAAAAATGAATTGACAGTATCGATTATATCTTTATCCGATAGCCGTAGTTCTTTGCCGTGAACCAACTAGTATGGAGACATATGCAACGATGCATGATAACTACGGTTATAGGCGAGTTGAAATTCGCCTAAGTGCTTATCCTATGACGTTTGATCTTTCGAAATAAATGCACGAATCATCGGCTTAGGAGTACGGTTGATTCGTTCAACCGGATTGCTTTGTGGATGTGAGATCGCGGGGGGAACGGATTTAGCTCCCGTTTCCTCGAGATATTCCTTGATAGAATGATTAATAAATTCTTTCCCATTATTAGTTATTGAAAACAGAGGGTATACCCAACGTGAAAAAACGTGACGCAAACTTTTCTTAACATTTAACCCGGTCTGCTTACGCATCCTAAAGACCTCAATAAAGCGCATATATTGGTCTTGTACAATCAACACATACTGATAGCCGGTTTTCGATTGCGGAAATGGGCCAGTTACTTCAGCAGCGACTATGGCCCAGGGTTCAATCGGTTGTCACGTGCGCATCAGCGCTTGAGACGAAGTCTGTTTATATTAGACCTTCTTACACGTCTTGCAATTATCTACGTACTTGCCGACATCGCGGTACATCATGGTTCTCTTTTAAAATATCGGGGATCTCATTTTCCGTCAAAACCAATTTCCACGCGTCTTGATCGTCTGCGTGTTCTTTCAAGTAATCACGCTTGTAATAATCTAATTTATTCTCACTACTTATACGCTAATCAACAAAATTTTCCGGGTATTTCCGAACATTAGCTTTCTTTATATCGTACCACGAACGAACTTGGATATGTACGAAATCCACACCTTTAGTTTTAATTTCGTCAAGGGCTTCAGACCAATCCACGGGTTCCTGGTCCTCATATAGGCGCGATAAGGCATCCGGGCCTTCATTCTCGGTTCCACGTTGATGTTCAATCGTTATCCGGAGAGCCAGAAGTTCCATCGCCCAACGGGTGAGCCTGCCGTTAGGATTTTTTAATGTATGAAGTCATTTTAATGAAGCGTGGTTTCGTCTTAACGAAAACATCTTAATTTTCTTACGGCCCATACAACCGCCAAACACTCTTTCTCGGTTGTAGTATAACGTGTCTCGGCACCCCGCAGTAGCCTACTCAAACATATAATAAGAAACTCTTTCCCGGTATTTGGTTCTTTTCAAACCAAGAACGCGCCTAGACCCGTGTCACTTGCGTCAGTGTACAGATAATACGGAAGATCTGGCTGCAGTACAGCCAGAGGCTTAGCATTGACAAGAGCTTGTTTAAGATCTTGAAAAGCCTTTTCTTCTTCGTCACCCTACTTCTATTCAGTGTTAACACTACATAACTTATTTAAAGGACCTTGGACCTTCGCGACGTTTTGTAAATGCTGATGGTACCAGCTTACAAGCCCGCAGAAACTGCGCACTTGCTTTCTGGACGCTGGTCGTGGAAAATTCGCGATGGGTGAAGCACTCAAGATACGTAGCATGTTCGAAAGAGGGTGAGCAGGTAATATACTATATTTGTTGATTGGTCGATAATCGACGCAAAAACGCCAATCACCTGTGGATTTGGTTACCATAACCGGAGAACACGACCAAAAACTGTTGCTAGGCATAATGTAGCCTTTCTCAAGCAGTTCGTCTATTTGCTTATTTAATTCAGCAGCTATTACGGGACTGCGCCGATACGAACGAATTTGTATGGGTTTTTTCCCTGGCTGTAAGACGATTACATGCTGCACAAGGTCAGTTAGACCTTGGTTTGGTGACTCCGCGAATTTAGACATTTCAAGTTCCAAGAATGCATCAAAATCTACTTGCTGATCAGAAGTTATTGTTTGGCAATAAGTTTGTTTATCGTAGCGATTAATTAATTCAAAAGGATGACTTACATTAGTGTCTCTAAATTGGCAAGTTCTAGTAGCGCAATCAATTAATAACCCAAACTGAAGAGCGAAGTTCATACCCAAGACTACTGAGTAACTCTGGTCCTCTAAGATACTTAAATACTGCTCTCCAGCAACCGTATCGATTTTAACAATGAACGAAGCCCCACTGATAGTTTTACATTCGGTATGATTCGCGAAAAGAACTCCTCGACGGTTCGTATCATCCGATTGTAATTGACCAGAGCTAAACTCACATGTTTGGTCATATACTTGCCGATTGATATAAGACCTTTCACTTTCTGTATCAATAATACCGTTGACTTGCACTCCGAATATCCAAATAGACACCGGTATTCGTGCGGTAATAATAGGTGGTCCAGGACCGGTACCAAAACAAAATCTAGTCTGAGATGCAATGCGATAAGCGATCCGTGAAGGTTATATTTTACCTCTTAGTATATCGGGAAGATGCGACGCGCGCGGGGACGAAGGACAAAGAGGTGGAGAGCTATGACTAAGAGCTGGACCTTCAGATTCAATACGTGGGACTAATTCTTCCTCCCACGTCTCTTCGGTCTCCTCGTCACTTATAAGTGGCTCCAAACCACATAAATTTGGCATTCCGGGAGCATCAACAGAACTTGGTTCTTCAGATTCATCTGAACCCATCGACGTGATAAAGTCACTAACTTCTAAAGTTTCTAAATCTTTTGATGCATTTTATTAAATTTATTTCCATCCGAAAGAAAAGAAAGATCAAAATTTTCACAAATTCCTTCCACTAAATTATCAGACTTTGATGAATCAACCATGAGCCGTGCTTCTTCCCTTCAGCCTTCCTAATGATTAATTTCGTCAGTATTTTAAACGGATAAATTCATTTTGTCATTATTTAAAATGAAACAGTTATTGTTTAAGACAGAGAGTTATTATGTAAAACAGAAGAGTCATTATTTGAATCAGACAAGATGTTAAAAACCGATAAACCGTTTACATTATCGTATAAATCACAAAATTGCATAAAAGTATTCTTTTCGACACAAAAATTTTCTAAACTACTATCACTACTAATTACGTTTTCATCATCAAAGCAAATTAAAGTCTCTACAGCACGATCTAAATTATTTTTGACCGCAACTGGGCTACGTAGGTCAATGAAATCGCCCTCAGTCCCAAATTTATTATCATTATCATCTATAACGGAGCCAGTCAAGTTCAGCACTTGATTTTCTAATATGATATCACATATTTGTTCACCACTGGTTAAATCAACTGAAGCGATAGTAAGCCACCGTCGGGTCCTATCATTAAATTTTCGTCAATTGAATTTTCATAATTAAATTCTTCAACCGGACCAACAGTATGCTCTAAGCCGCCTTCAGGTTCCGTAATTTCGTCATCTACACTATTTAATAAAATTCATTCAAGTTTATTTGATTTGTTCAATCAGGTTTTATGTGAACGATAGCTACTGGGGCTCCGATTTTCCCATATGATTTGTTTTATAGATCTTCTAGATTTCGCACCCTGTTTTCTCGGGGAGTAGGAAGGTGAAACTAGTTTTTTGGAAGATCAGTGCGACCAACGTCACCAGCACTGGTCGACTGAATCTCGACGCAATTAGAGTGGCTATTATCATTATTTCTATTTACGTTATTATTATCGACATTATTATTACGAACTAAACGATTATTACTATTAAAATGATTACCACGGTTATTTCGGTTGTCATTTATTTTAAAATTACTCAAAGTTCTATTCGGGTTACACCTATTAACATTATTAAAATTTGATTGCCCTCGATTTGGGTTAAAATTATTTTTATTCATGGTTGAGTTATTAATATTATTATTATTATTATTTCTTTTTAATTAAATGCTCAGAAGGTTATTCCCGGTAGTCCGACTCTACCGAGGGTTTTACCTGGGCGCCAAATCGTTACGGCTGCGATGCTTTATTAACAAGATGATCAGCATGCGCAGCAGGCCAAGTTTCGTTGCCGTAGAAGACAGAGGGATCAGAGGATATTATTATTATTATTTATTTTCAGTGAAATGCTCAGGGGGTTATCCTCGGTAGTCCAACTCTACCGAGGGCCTCACCTGAGCGCCAAATCGTTACTGCTGCGATGCTCTATCAACAAGATAGTCAGCATGCGCAGCAGGCCAAGTTTCGTTGCCTAAGTAGGCGGAGGGACCCGAGGATAACAGCCTTTGGCATCAGCGATGCGAGAAACTCAACTTGCTCTAAACAAGTTGGTATTTTAACCAGTGCAGACACAAACGACTGTTTCATCCCTCCTAGGACGCCAACAATGAGGACGACACGTTTGGCACGATAGCCTGGATAAAGTTTGCCAATGTCAAACAAGAGATCCTGATATATCTCGTGTTTATGCTCTTCTTTAACCGTGATGTGATATTCAGCGGGTGTCGAGAACTCAATGATATAAATGTCACGAGTGGTTTTATCGAAGAGCACAATATTAGGTTTATTGTGGTCGATTTTCCGCGTTGTTGCGAATGGCACGTTCCAATAAATACGGCAACGGTCATTCTCAACAACTTGCGGAATATCTCCTGGCAGATAAGGCAGCACTGGTGTTTTATCGATACCGTGCGTGAGTCTAAGGTGGTAGTAGAGTACTCGCAGAGCAGCATTATAACGCTGAATGTATGCACTTCTTGCCAACACAGGACATGCTGACAAAAGATGCATAAGCGTCTCTGGATGTTCCTTACATACCCTACTCAGTGTCGGGTAGCTGCATCTGGAGTACTTTCGCACGGTATTTGAGGGTATTCATAACACCATCTTGGCAGGCAAAAATATATCCTTCGGTCTCGGACATCAGGCCAGCTGACTTAAGGAAGGAAAACGTCAGCTGGGTAGACAAGCCATGATCACGCACGTGTTTAAAGAACGCGCTGTGCAAGGTCTTGTTCATGTGTGTACTTAGCAGTTTTTGCTGCTTAGCATTCCTGATGACCTCCTTAAATTCCTCATTAATTACCAGTGGTTGTCTATCGTTCATCGTTTCAACCAAAACAGGGGTACGCGGGAACGTGTGTACCGCTGAAAAACGCCATTTTTGTTTTTTTTTTTGTTTTTGAATGCGATTTATCCGATGGCTCAAATGCGGGTTTCTTTTCCTCCAGTAACTCAGCAGCCTCGTGTAATACCGATAAGAGGTCATCATATGTATTTACTGACCTAGAAAACACGAAAGTGGAAAGACTTCTAGGTAAATGATTTCGGATACACGTAACCTGTTCTACTTCTGGAGGAGGGATAAGCATCTCACGATATTTCTGCTGTACTCTAAATACAAAATCGATTGACGATTCACCGGTCTCTGGTCTCTACTGACTAATTTTCATTATTAACTGTGTATCAGTCTTCTGTGAGCCAAAAGCTCGTAGAAATTCCCGTTTAAAATGATCATAATCCGACCAATGCCTGCTGCACGCATCATACCAGTCAGTAACTTTACCGACAAAAAGATAACCGAGAATTTTTACGAAATCCGCCATAAGCCAACCCTTACAAAACGGCTTCGAACGAAGCTAGAAAGCTACTGGCTGATTAATCGCCTTGCGGAGAACGTACAGGCCATGCTTTCACAATTTCTCTAATGTCACGCCATTTACACAATGAGACCACCGCGACATTAGATGTTACCAAATTATTCGCTCTGGGTTGATCGACAAACTCTTGGTAACCTTCACCACCATGATTCATCAAATAACCATCTGAGTAACCACCGTGATTCCTATTAAAATTATTCTCATTATTGTTAACAGCAAATGTGTTATCCTGTAATATATTATCGTTAAAATTATTGTTATAATTATTTATTGGGTAAATGTTATTTAAATTATTATTTTGAATCCTACTGGGATTATTAATGAGATAATTGTTACTATTTAAATTATTATTTGCGCTAACATTTAAATTATCATTTGAATTACTGTTACTTATACCAGCTGTATTGCTGTGGATATTATTGGTTTCACTGGTACCAGGTTGTGCATTTACCAGGAAGGCTGAGGATGTCGTAGCCCTAGTGTCTTGAGTCAAGTGTCCTGTACTGCACTCCCCGTCGCTAAAACTGTGAGTTACGGTGCAAACAGTTTGTGTATTGGGTTGTACAGGCACTTGCGGAATATTTACCCGTTGGGTGTTAATAGCTAGGGTCAAATTTTGTGGACAACTTAAAATTTGAGCAAGAGCCGTTTGAGTTGCTCCTTGTATCAGCTTGTACGAAAACTGGAACGGTTCCAGGAAGAAGAGCGAATTTCGCACTCGGCTGAGTCTGTCGTACAAGTACCGGTAGGGGGTTGTCAATAAATACTTCGTCCACAGACGCTTGCAAATTATTATTGTTAATTACACGGGTCAACACAAAATTTGACTTTGACCTTGAAGCATAAAATTTCGATATTTTACGTCGAAATTAGACAAAAAAAAAATATAACAAAAAAAAAACGAATAACTCTTTATTATGTTCACGACTTATCAAAACGATATTTAGCACTTTTTATCGATTTATTAGTATAAAATTTATGTAATTTGCAAGAGCACACAAATCTAACGTGGTGACGCTATCACTGGTCACGTAATTCCCCCTTGATATACACTTATCCAAAAAATTAAAGGAACAAGAAAATTTTATAAATTTTTTAGTGATTTTTGGAAGGCTGTATTTTCGTGGAAAATGATCGTATCGAAAAAATAAAAAAAAGCAAATTGAAGCTTGAAATCTCTAGTTCAAGATCTTTCAGCAAAATATTTTTTTTAACCACGGTTTTTGCGGAATCAGAAGAAAAAGATCGAGACAAAATTTTTATAAATTTTTTGGTTTCGTTTTTTAGGTCTACGGAGCCAGGGAAAATTTTTTCAAAAAAACGAATTCATGGCTTGTTTAGGAAATTTATTCAGCTACAATTTGCTTTTTTTTGTTTCTCTGTGCGACAATTTGCTGCTGAGATATCAGCCTTCAAATGAAAAAGGATCTTTTTGTCTTTGATTATTGATATCTCAGCAAGAAATGGTCACACAGTAATTTAAAGGGCAGTTTAATAAACTTGAATAAATCCTCTACAAGCTCCATTTTTGATTTTTTCAAAAAAAAATTTTTTTTCATCCTTGATATCCATTTGAAAAACCTTTAAAAAATGGCCATTTTCTGGTTTTTTAGTCGAATCATCGCTACTCTGCAAATATTGATAAAAAAAATAATGTTGCCAGGTAATTTTACAGCTTAATGTACCCCCAAAAACCCTGGAAATTTTCAGATTGATCTATTGAACCGGTTTGTCCGGTCCGATTGCTCAAAGTTTTACAAAACAATTAAAGGAACAAGTTTTGTTCCTTGATTTGTGTAATCATTACCAAAATGAAAAAATTAATTTTTTTTTGGATTTTCTTTCATTTTTGCGTTAGTTATTCAGTAAATGTAAGGTAAAGAAAAAAAAAAAATTTTTTTCCGAAAAACGAAAAAAAAAAATAACCCCCCGAAGAAAACGTAAAAAAAAAAAATTGGAAAAAATTCTTTTTTGGTCTCGTTTTTTGGAAAACATTTTTTTTTTTTCTCTTTACCTTACATTTACTGAATAACTAACGCAAAAACGAAAGAAAATCCAAAAAAAAATTAATTTTTTCATTTTGGTAATGATTACACAAATCAAGGAACAAAACTTGTTCCTTTAATTGTTTTGTAAAACTTTGAGCAATCGGACCGGACAAACCGGTTCAATAGATCAATCTGAAAATTTCCAGGGTTTTTGGGGGTACATTAAGCTGTAAAATTACCTGGCAACATTATTTTTTTTATCAATATTTGCAGAGTAGCGATGATTCGACTAAAAAACCAGAAAATGGCCATTTTTTAAAGGTTTTTCAAATGGATATCAAGGATGAAAAAAAATTTTTTTTTGAAAAAATCAAAAATGGAGCTTGTAGAGGATTTATTCAAGTTTATTAAACTGCCCTTTAAATTACTGTGTGACCATTTCTTGCTGAGATATCAATAATCAAAGACAAAAGGATCCTTTTTCATTTGAAGGCTGATATCTCAGCAGCAAATTGTCGCACAGAGAAACAAAAAAAAGCAAATTGTAGCTGAATAAATATCCTAAACAAGCCATGAATTCGTTTTTTTGAAAAAATTTTCCCTGGCTCCGTAGACCTAAAAAACGAAACCAAAAAATTTATAAAAATTTTGTCTCGACCTTTTTCTAATGATTCCGCGAAAACCGTGGCTTAAAAAAATATTTTGCTGAAAGATCTTGAACTAGAGATTTCAAGCTTCAATTTGCTTTTTTTATTTTTTCGATACGATCATTTTTCACGAAAATACAGCCTTCCAAAAATCACTAAAAAATTTATAAAATTTTCTTGTTCCTTTAATTTTTTGGATAAGTGTATATATATATATATATATATATATATATATATATATATATATATATATATATATATTAGAGTGGGTTGAAAAAAAAACTTTTTTTTTCGTTTTTCTTAGCATGGGGGTAGAATTTGTACCTTATAAAAAAAAAAATTTTTCAAGAAAAAAAAAATTTTTTATTCAACATTTTAAGGTGGCCCACTCGTTTTTTAAATAAATGATTGATTAAACGGGGTAGTTCCAACGAAAAAAATTTTTTTTGTCCAAAATCGTGGAAAACATCTAATAATTGTCGAATGTGATTTTTTTTCTACTTCACTTTCATTTTAATTCAAAAGAAAATGCTTTTCATTTTTGGATTTTTTACTTAAATTACAAAAATAATAGGAAAAAAATTTTCTCAACTTCTGACTTTCAATTAGCTTTCAAGGGGACACCCCACAGATCCTAGAACACCATGTCGTTTTTTTCGTTAGGACTACCTCGTTTGATCAATTATTTATTTTAAAAAAGAGTGGGCCACCTCAAAATGTTGAGTAAAAAAATTTTTTTTTTCTTAAAAATTTTTTTTTTTTATAAGGTACAGATTCTACTCCCATGCTAAGAAAAACAAAAAAAAAGTTTTTTTTCAACCCACCCTAATATATATATATATATATATTTGGCAACGATACTTTAGGATTAGATTGCAATAATCACTGCCTAAGTCGCCAACTACCAAAAAGTGAAACGTTGTGGGAGAGGATAAAAAGAGGAGAGATAGAAAAAGGTATTTGTGGGGAGAGAGGCGTTTCGTCTGAGTATACGATATTTGAGATTCCTCAGTATTATTGTAAAATATTAACTTAAGAACTACATTAAATATTTATTTTGCTGGATCGGGATGGTGAAAGAAATAAGAAGTCACTGATTTGGTGTATTGTCCATATTTAATAAAAATAAATCACAGATAATAGCGTAGAGTACAAGAGTCGATCACGAGTTTATATTAGAGCACTTATTGAACATTATTCGATTGCATTTGAGTTTAATTGAGTTTTATATAAATTGCATGGCACCGTACACATGAAATATTATAATTATATACATAGAGCGCAGTTGAATTAAAGATTGAGTTTTTGAGTTTAATTGATTATGAGTTTTCTATAATTTACACGGCACCATACACGTGAATTAATTTACACAAAAGAGCGCAATAAAAAATAAGTTATTAACAATTAATGATTTACAACTATCATCAATAGTTCGAGTATACATTTTAGTCACAATTAAATTTAATTCGCGACACAGAGTACGAGTAAGAAGAGCAAAAATATAAAAAGCGTAATGAGCCGAGTCTGAACGTATAATAATTACTTTGCAGTCACAAATAAAATTTGATATTGATTTTTGAGATTCAGATTACTGGATGACTGAATGATGACATCAGTCACACCAGTTGACATCATGTCCAAGCAAATAATTAATCGATGAGTAATGAAAGTAAATGTAATTAAGAATAATTATTTGTGGCTGCAAAGTCACGTGATTGCGAGTATGTGTATATATATATATATATAGCCGGCAGGTTATTTTGACACGTGGTCAACACAAAAATGATCACAGATTTTATAAATTAAATTGAGAATGAAAATAAAAAATATAGATGAATAATAATACCTGATGAGTTTGCGAGTGGTAATCAAAATGAATTAATTAACTAAGCACGATAATTAGCAAGATGTAATTGGAAATTATAATAGACTTGTTGCACGTGGTGTTCTAGAACATGTGTTGTAGAATAATGCCAGTTGCCGCGTAGCTGGCTATCGAGTTGAAATTCCGAGTATCAGAGGGCGCGTCGATAGCAGCACCTCTGGTATAGTAGAGCGTAGAGTTGTCAAGTGTTCTGGCGCGAACATTTGAAATTTACGCAACAATTATAATAGTTTTTTTTTTATAATTATAAAAGAACCTACTCAAAATATCTCGATTAATAACAAAAACAAAAAAAAATATATGTAAATAAAAAAAAATCAAAAAAATTGAATTGGAAAAATTCAGGCTTACCAATTAACAAAAAAAAACAGCTGTACTAGGACGGTAATTCGCAAGCGCCCCTGGTGGGATAAATGTACGTATAATGTGTAGATATATCACCATCCATGTTAATTTTACATAGATATATATAGATATAGTTATACAGCATTTTTTCATTTTATTAATTGTAATTAAACGACACTGAGTTACCTAGCCATTTGCAATAGGGGACCTACAAATCTATCAAAAAATTAAAAAAAAAAAATTGTTTCAATTACTGGATTTTTTTGCAAGTTATCATGTGTACGGGTTTCAGACTTGACGGACAGGAAGTTTTTTAGAACTATGTTGATGTTTCTTCCTTTTTTATTGATCTAAATAAATTTTTGAAAAGTATGGAATTAATCTCCATTAATTTATCTTCAAAATAATATGCGAAATATCTTGATTCCGTGAACTAACAAGGGTATAATAACTGAAATAGTTGCTGAAGTGAAGCGTAAAAAATTTTTCGATCGTAAAGCACTCTCTGATGCTTCGCATCGTGAGTCGTGCAATATCAACTTAAAACTAATAAATATTATCGATTTAAATTAAATTTTTGTTATCACAATAGTTAATTTACTTATTTCGTTTAGTTACGATTAATTCTTAGATTCTTTTTATTTATTTAAATCCTATATAATTATTTAATTAATTTAATTTATTTAAATTAATTATCTACCGGTAACCTTGCTCGT
The DNA here is from genome assembly GCF_029852145.1 of Microplitis mediator. Lineage (NCBI taxonomy): Eukaryota > Metazoa > Arthropoda > Insecta > Hymenoptera > Braconidae > Microplitis > Microplitis mediator. The sequence goes on from NC_079971.1 coordinate 10,007,830, forward strand.
GGAACTATAATTAATTGCTAACGAGACAATTTAATTATCTTAATTAGAGTTATTTTATTTGTTTTATTAGTTCATTAATTTTATCGACTAGATTTTATGACTAGATTCAATAATTTCCGGAGCGAGGGTTACACGATCCATCTGGAAACTTCTAGAATATTTCCGGCAACCTGCCTGGAAATGTTTACTACGCAAAAGCTCCAGCAACCTGCCTGGAGTTGATTAATTAATTATTCTTATATGATTTAATTCCGGTTAAATTAATTAAATTTAATTTACGAATTAATTTATTCAATTACGAGCGACTAATTTAGATGCGACGACACCAGATGTACGACTAGTACTTAATAAATATTTCCGGCTTCCTGCCTGATATAAAATTTATATAAATACCTTTTTAACAATTAATCTCTCCTCCAACTTGTCGTTGTCTTAATGATTGTCCAGTGTTTCTCTTGTCGTCCTGGTCTTGGTTTAGTCTCGTGCTCTACGTTTGCGGGAAAATGTTCCCTTTATTTTTTATTATATTATTTTACATTTTCAAATCTCAATTTACCTGTAAATTAAATTAAATTAATGATCTAATTTAAATTAAGTGATTATAAGGATGTATAGGATAAATAGGTATTATTTAATGAAAGTCGTGGTTTGGGTATATCAAAATGAAGATTATATTTTGACCCAAAAAATTAGAGAAAGCACTACGGCATAAAACCCTTTGAAAAAGTTACAATAAGAAAGATTGAGAGAATTAAGATATGAAAATGGTAGTAACTCGTTGAACAATTGACACAAGATATTGAACGTAAGATTGTATAGGTATGTGTGTGTGTGAATATGTATGTATGTGCTGTATACGTGAGAATGGATACAGTGAAAGATTACGCGATGCTGGATCGTCGTATAAGTTAGAGAGTACGCGACGCTGGATCATCGTACTTAGTTCGATCTTAGATCGAGTTGATTGTAAGAAAATATACACGTCTGTATATTCAGAGCGAGAGCTCGATTGTCCACTGTGGGACGATTAGATAGTACGTGGTACCATAGATCGAATGATTGTTTTAAAAGCTTTCGGTGCGCTGAGGCGATGTTACCGATTGATCAGATTGGCTATATGATTTGAATTGTGCGACTAGGCATTTGAAACGTACGTTAGATTATGTTTAATCAATTGAGAATTGATATATTATTGATTGCGACAGAGGCTATGTGTTGAATGCAGTGAGATTCGAATCCGATCAATTTGTATTAATAGATTATTGATTGCGACAAAGGCTATGTGTTTGAATGAAGTTAAGTTGAAATCTAATCAAGTTGTGTTGATAGACTAGGGACGGTGACGAGGCCTGTATGCGTGAGGTTAGATCTGATGTATGCGATCACGGCAAGGCGCGTTGATAGTGATAAAGTGCGGACAAGTATCAAACTCTTAGTATTATTTAGATTATGATTATTAAATATAACTGATAATTATTAATATTTAATCACTGCACAAGTAAATTAATGTTCAAGACGAAAGCGAATAAACCCGGTAACTTGACTGGAATCAGTACAAATGAATAATTATTAAATATTCAATATTATTGAAGTTATTATTATTTAATATAAATACGGATATTAATATTAAATCTCAAACACAATTCAATTGAATAAATAACGAAAACACGACTCAATATCCGAGATTGACGAGGTGAGACCCACGCGCTACAAGTTCCGACTTGTTCGTATTGCGACGCAATAAACTTGCGGTCTTATTATTGCGAAAGAAGGTTTAAATTTAATGGAATAAATCCAAATAATAAATGAATAATATCGGGAAATACTTATCCTTCACCGATGGATTAAAATTGAATACGATGATCAATTAATTAAGCAGTTATTAATGATTTAATTATTGGCTTGATAATTATAGACAGAATGTTCGCAGCGAGTGCGTACGATATGAAGACTTGTGGTTAACTGACGAAAAAGACGCGGTGACGCCGGGTTGTGGTTTCGACGGAACGGAAACGTTAGACACCCAAGTGACAGAGATACGCTGAAGGCGTGAGTGCAACGAAGATACACAGCGAAACCAACGCTATGTTTAGCGCGCGCGTTCGTGGTGCGACCCGAGTTTGCGACGAAATAAATTTGAGCACCGCTAGATGGGGACTCATTTAATCATTTAAATTCTTTACATTATTATGATGACTATTATTTTAGGACTTCCATTTTCGACGGAACACTCTATTTTTCCTGTCTCGTTTTCCTCCCATATACTCTCCGCTCTCTCTCTCTCTCTCTCTCTCTCTCTTTCTCTGTAAGTACTACATACACTGTTTTATATTGCTCTGTTTAAAGTGTTGTGATTCTGCTGTTTTCTGCCTTCGGGCGTTTTGTGTTTCAGATCAGTGCATGCACAATTTTCAGGTCTCGTTTTTGATATACAAATCGACGTAATTTGAGGTCTGTATAATTAACAACTTAATTATGTCATCTTAACAAATCAGTATTGAGGTTGGTGGGCTCAATTTTCTGCCACGGTGAGCTGTCAGCACTGTCATCTTAGTCTCGCATAGTAAGAATCTAGTAACTTTTGGGCTACGAGGTTGGCTGCGCTGTGATATTAGTGTTTTGAGTGTTACTGGGGTGCCATTTATTGGGTCATCTCTGCAAGCGTTGACTTCAATATCGATCATGGATCTCGGTGAAGCTGAAGGTTTCAGTATTTCTACATTACCAATGGCGCCCTCTGATTCCGACTCGTCTCTATCGTCAGGTTCCAAAAGACTGCGTGAACCTGGTGATAAACCTACAGATCATCCACTAAAAAAACGAGTAGGACGCAAACCCACGCTGGACACAATATTTGTTGGGATTGAACGCATAACTACCACGCTCAGTAGTCATAGTACATTACTCAAGGACATTCCAGTTATCAAAGCACAGCTGGATAATTATAATACCGGTATTGTAGAGCTAAAGCAATCAACATCACAGCTTGCTGCTGACAAACTGGAACTTAAGCAATCCTTAGTTAGTGTTACTAATCGTTTTAACGCTCTGGAACTGAAAGTTGCTGACTCGGCTGGCTCATCAACTGGAAATAGTGCTAGTAAACTTGCTACACTGACTGCCGTAACCAATGCTTACACCACTAATATATTAAGGGCCCTGAAAACAAACCCCGGTGCCAATGAAATTGTCATAACGGGTTTTCCAGATATTGATTGCTTCTCTGATCATCGCAGATGGGTTTACGCTGTCTTTTCAAATACCTGATGATAATATTCTGGACACCAGAATACTTAAAAAAAATATTGCTGCAGTCAGTGATACTGTTCCTACACCTGCTTCAAGCAGTGGTAATGCTCGTCAAACTCGAAGACGTCTCACCATAGCAGTGAAGCTTGCCTTTCCAGCTGCTGTGATCAAGATAATAAATGCTAAGAAGAAATTGGGTGCTCTTAAGTGGTCTATGATTAAACCTAACTTGGCTTCGCTCTTCAATGAGGGTATGGCCAATCTTAAAGATGACTTTAATATCTACGTCAATGAAATACTTTCGAGTAAAACCTTTAGGTTGCTTGGAGAAGCTAAAAAGTTGCTGAAACCGCTTGGGTATAAATATATTTGGACCAAACATGATTCCGTGATGGTCAAAGAGGAGAATGGTGCGCTAATCCAAATCATCTCTAGTCAAGCTGATCTGCTACGCTTCAAACAACAACCCAACACTGCAGAATAGGTGGTAGCGACATCTTCAAGTCACTGCTGCAAAATAACATCCCACAAGGTCAATTGCGATAATGGTACAACTACTCTTAGGGCTTGCTGCCTTAACGCAAATTCTTTGTGAGCGCATATGGATGTTATATTGCAATTTTTAGACTCAAATCCATTACAACATCTCATCGTCATTACTGAAACTTGGCTGGCTGAAACAATACCTGATACAGTTGTTAAAATACCAAACTATAACATTATTCGTAATGATCGGAATGCACATGGAGGTGGAGTCACTATATACTTTTATGATTCTTTAAACTTATCTATCATCCATAAACCCCCAATCATTTGGACAAGTCAACCTGGTGTTCCAGAGTACATCATATGTAAACTAGTTGTAAGGAGAGCAGCTCCAGTTCTGGTTGCGGCCGTCTATCGCCCACCTCATGTCCCGTTCACAGCAAATTCTGATCTGGCTTCTACACTTGCTGCAGCAATGGATGGATTTTGCCACGAAATCATTCTAGGAGACTTCAATGCTAATCAGCTCCAACTGAGTTTTGATGCTCAATACGTCAAATCATTCATTAGTAGCAGCTCACTCAAATTGGTTGATCATGGGGTTACTCATGTTACGAAGCAATCTGAAATGTGGCTCGACTCGTGCATTGTTGATAGTCAAGATCATACAACAAACTGGGGCAAATCGGACAGGCCTCTTGGAACGGGACATTACCTGATACATATTGAAATGCAGCTAGCTGGACAAATCACAACAAGCAAGAAAATTGTCACGCGACATCTAAACAGCTTATCGTCGCCGGCAGCTATATCTGCACTTTCAGGTCAGGACTTTATGCAGATACTTTCGTCTGGGCATACAGTTAGCCAGTCAGCGGACTCATTTACCTGCAGATTCATTTCTCACGTTGACAATTTTTTTCCTTGTCGCCAAGTCACCATTGATTTTTCAAAAATGACACCATGGATAACGCCTGAGTGATATGTATCTGAACGCAAGGTTCGAAAAATATACAAACGTTTTCAACGAAACAGTTCCTATAGAGATCTGTTGCTTTATCGGTATGAGCGGGATTTGCACAGAGCGAAGCTTCGTGATACCAGGATTTGCTACTATAAAAACAAGCTGAATGCTTTATCTGCAGGTGCTATCTGGAAAGAACTTAGTAAGCTTGGACTTTTTAAAGATAACAGCCCCAAACCACTAGCTGTTGATCCTGCTGAGCTTTGTAAGGCTTTTGTTAACGTCTCCAGGCGTGTGGTTTCGGATGAATCTCAACTTACTCCACCTGCTGTCAAGATTGGTGAGCAACCAGAGTTTGTCCTAGGCGAGGTTACTTCTGTCACAGTAAAACGGGCTATTATGTCCATCAAATCTGATGCGGTTGGTGCAGATGGTGTTTTGAAGAAGATGGTAGTGGAATCTCTACCTGCAATACTTGAACCCATCACTGAATTGTTAAACAAGTCTCTAAGGGACTCTACTTCCCCTGACAACTGGAAAATAGCTATTATCGTTCCTATAAATAAAGTCCAAACACCTTCTATAGTCACTGACTATTGGCCTATTGCTCTTTTACCATTTCTTGGCAAAATACTTGAAAGGGTAGTCTTCGATCAAGTTACAGAGTACCTCATCGACTGTGAACTACTTGACCCGCTTCAGTGTGGCTTCAGAAAGGGACACAGCACTCAGACTGCTCTATTAAGGCTTATCAACGATGTTCGCTTTAACATGGACAAACGCATGGTCACCTTCTTAGTGCTGCTTGATTTCTCAAAAGCTTTCGACACAGTCGATCCTCTGCTACTCATTAGTAAGCTGACCATGATTGGTTTTTCTGAGCCAGCTGCTACGTGGGTTACTTCATACCTTACCGGGCGTTTTTAGGCAGTCAAGGACACTGATGGGGATCTAACAGACTGGATGTACACCGACAGAGGCGTCCCTCAACGCTCTATACTAGGGCCATTACTCTTCTCACTATTTATAAATGATATCGGAATGTGCATTCGGTTCTGTAGGCACTTGCTGCATGCAGATGATTTGCATATAGATCTTGCCTGTTACCCACATGAGCTCGAGAGCTGCGTGCAGAAGGTGAATTCTGACATTGCTAGCATTAAAAACTGGGAAGTCAAAAATCGGTTACAGCTTAACTTAGGAAAGACAAAGGCTATCTTGATGGGCACAAGGTCCTTTACCAACGCTATTGATACCTCACAAATCAGCTTGGGTTGTGATGGAATTGATATTTTTATTGTTTCCAGCGTCCGAAACCTTTGAGTCATTATTGACTCCAAGTTGACCTTCGAGGATCATGTCAAGTTTGTAACCAGTAAAGTGAACTCATCCTTGTATAAGCTGTACAATTTGCGTCACATTACTGATGTGAATATGCGCAAAACATTAGTAAATGCACTTATACAGCCGCACATCAACTACTGTTCAGCAGTAATATATGGTCTGGGCTCTGTACTTGACAGTAAGCTCCAACGTCTGCAAATAAAGGTATCCGCTTCGTGCAGGGCCTGCCCTGGGATGCCCACATAACGCAGGCCAGAAAAGACCTAAACTGGCTTACTGTCCGCAAAGCTAGAGTACGAAGTATGATGAACATCTTCTGGGCGGTAAATTATGAACATACTCCTTCGTTTCTTGCTGAACTTATATCTGTATAATCAAAGTGCTGCAATTACCTTGACGGTTCCAAATTACCGGACAAGCTCATATAATGCAGCATTTGCGGTAACAGCACCGTACCTCTGGAACAGCATGCCGGATGATATTAAACTTGTACGTGATTCTGCTACCTTCAAGTCAAAACTGATCACTTGGCTTTTTAATTCAGTCGATGACTATTTGGTGATTTGAGTGACCGATTAGCCAGTGTGTTATTTATCACACAGGCAAATCTTATTATCTTATCAATATTTGAACCTGCAGTATGTTTATGTATTAATCTACATGTATTAATTCACTTATCTCTAGTATTGTAGTGAAATTCTTCAACATGCTATAATGTAAAAAAAAATAGTCTTTTTATTGTTAATACTGCAAAGCTATTGCTTCGCTTCTAAAGTAAATTTTTTGTTTAACCATATGAACAATAAACAACCAATCTAATCTCTGGCCAAAGTCAACTCCACTCTCTATTAACTATATGGCCTACGCAGCTACACCGACGTAAACATGAGGAAAACTCTGGTAAATGATTTTCTGCTTCCACATGTTAATTATTGTGCTGCTGTATATCTTGGTATTGGCTCTGGACTTGATCTTAAGCTGCAGCGATTGGTAAACAAAGGCATTAGATACATACTGGGTCTGCCCTGGGACTCTCCTATCACTCAGGCCAAAATGAATCTGGGTTGACCTACTGTCAGCATGGCCAGAGCACGTGCAGTTTTAATAATGGTGCGCAAAGCTCTTATTGAACGTGCCCCATCTCACCTAACTGAACTTCTGGCAGTGTATTCTGCCTCTAGGCCATTCAGGAATCAAACCAATTCTAATAGACTGGTTATTCTCAACCATCGCACACAGGCTTACAAATACTCATTTGCTGTTGCTCCCCTATACTTATGGAATGACCTACCTGATGCACTGAGGTCAGTACGTAGTGCTTCTACGTTCAAGCGTCATCTGAACTCCTGGCTGCTGAAAACTGATGAGTCACATCATACAATCCTGTATGATGTTTAATGCTATAAAATTTTTTTTTTTTTTATATACGGAAATCTCTTTATACTTTTTTTTATGTTTATTATTATTATCTACTTTATATATTTTGTATTTTGTTCAACAACCCTGGACAATACATTTACTATCTAATCTAATCTAATCTAATCTCTCTCTCTCTCATATATCCTCGTTCTCTCCTTTACCTGTTATTCAGCCGCAATAAGTAAATTTGGAAAAAAATAACGGCTACCCGCCTGGTATCTTTTAACAATTTTAGCAATTTATCACTTGGTTCCACACAATATAAACCAAGTGCGAATAAATAATTACCTGATAATTAATTAACGTTGTCTGATGGTGGTGTCTATTCTGCTGTTGAACTTTGCACTCGCTTTTCTGATGAACGTCCGTTCAGTCCGGTCGTTCCGGTCACAAGTGTCGTTTTTCGTTCCGTTTTCCGTTTTTAATTACTTACTCCCCGCATGACTTCGGGCGTCTTCGGACTGCAGTCATTCCTACTTAATTCTAATTGGGGACTGTCAGACGAGCCCCTTCAATCATCACTCCCCGATCGGCTAGTTGCATCCTACCCGGGATAACCCTTGGTGGTATTGCAACTTTATCGACAGTATGGACAATAGATTTTATTTAAATATAATTTGTACGTAGTAAATCAAATTTACCCCGTTACATATTAAATATATACGAGTGACATAAAACATTGTAAAGCAATATATATATATATAAATGGCTTTAGGGCAAAATAACTCAGACAAAACTACTCGAACAATGACAACTCTGGACAAAACAACTCCGGTCAAAACAACTTTATACAAAAACAACTCCAGTCAGTGCAACTCGGGTTAAGCAATACGCAAACGAAAAGTTCACTTGTCGCACTCAAATTTACTTGTCACAGGCAGATAATCGTATAACGCACACGAATATCGTGGAAACAGTTGAATGGGCGAACAGCTATTGAGCGAACAAAAGAGCGTGTACTAAGATAGCACTTATATTGTATGAATAATAAAAAAAAATTTAATAAATTAACACAAATTTAACTATTATTTTATTGCATTATTTACTAAATTCGAATGTTTCAACGATTATTGAATACAAAAATACATTGATTATTTATTAAATTGAATCAAAAGTATAGAGATAATTTTGTAGTTTTTAATTATTACTCATGTATGTATATTAGTCATGTATGTATATTAGTCAGTTCCAACTAAATTGATAACTTTGTGATTACGATAATAACATTTATTTATAATTTACTTAATCAAAACAAAATAATAGTTTTTTTTAACTATGACTATTTTAAATCACTTCAAATCAATATCAAATATGCTATTAGGATTATTAGGATATTTTGTCAAAAACCATTCTACACTATAGACCCTTGAAATAGAACTGTGCATATTTTTCACATGTTCTGCGTGCATTCAATTATAAAATATATTAACCTATACGCTTGAAATAGTACTGTGCCCATTTTTCACTTGTTTATTGTATATTTAACCCAGGTTGATATTTTTTCCGGGGATATTTTGTCTGGGGATGTTTTGTTCTGGGGATATTTTGGTGAGGATATTCTGACGGGGATATTTTGTCCGGGGACCAAGACGCCTATTACCCTCAAAATAATTAATACATCATGCAACCCTCGCAGATTTGAATCACGGTGGGAACACCGTGAAAGTGTAAACATCATGGATCCACTGTGGTTACACGGTGGGTTTGTTCCATTTCACCACCGGGTATACACAGTGTATCCACTGTGATTACGTGGTGTATCCACCGTGATTACGCGGTGGCTTGACCACTGTGTATACACGGTGTTCCCACTGTGATTACGCGGTGTATCCACCGTGATTCCACGGTGGCTTTGTGCTATTTCACCACCGTGTTTCCACGGTGTATCCACCGCGTAATCACAGTGGAAACACCGTGTATACACGGTGGTCAAGCCACCGTGTAATCACGGTGGATACACCGCGTAATCACAGTGGTAAAATGGAACAAACCCACTGTGTTTCCACCGTGATTCAAATCTGCGAGGGAAGATTAAGCAAGCCTTAATCATACATACTAATTTCCTCTCGTAATGCCTATACTTAAAAGTAGAAAATCTATTTTTGTACCGAGTCGTTTTTGTATAGAGTTGTTTTGACCGGAATTGTTTTTACCAGAGTTGTAATGACCGAGTTGTTCTGACCAGAGTTATTATAGACAGAGTTATTCATGCCAGGTCTTATATAAATATATATATTTAGACAATTATATAGAGCCATTTATCATCAGCAATTAAGTATCATTTTTTTTTACTCTGTACTGGATAAATTCCGTATAAACACCTTACTAAATCAGTAACATCATTTTGGGAATTCGGTAGAGATGCCGTATTATTACGGTAATAATGTTATATTCATACAGTAGAAATGTGGTATTATTACAGTACAAATTCCGTAATATTACGATAGAAATTTTGTACTAATATTATATAAATGAAATATAAATATTATAGAAATGCCGTATTAATACAGTAGAAGTACTGTATTATTACGGTCGAAATAACGTATTAATACGGTAGAAATGCCGTATAAGCTACGTATAAACGCAGTACAAGTTCTGTAGGAATACCGTAATTAAATTTCACAAATATACCGTATGAATACGGTAAAATTACTTGTCATCGACTACGTTTATGCACTTTTAATACAGTGTTCAAACCGTATCATAAAATCCGCGAGGGATTATAATTAATTATCTGGCGATTATAATTTATCTTATGCACATTATAATTGATTTTTTACACATTATAAATTGTTATTTAATATATGCGTTTTAAAATACATTGGAGCGATGATTGGTCACCAACCCGGTATTTATTTATTTATTCGTTCTAATATATTGCTGTCTCTTTCTTGCTATCCTATTTTCCTAATCTAAAACTGCTCTCCTGTCAAACTAATTCATTTAATTTTCGTTTCAATCATCATTTACATTTTCTCAAGTATTATTGTTCGTAGAGGTGCACAAACTGGCGCCAAATTTGATTTCTAACCCAGCCTGAGTCGAGCTGTAGACCCAGTAGAGGTGCTTGTCAATTTATGTCAGTGTTCACCATCGGATGGCCATAACGCCTACTTAAACTTGTCACACTCCACCGTGAGACATTTAAAATAGTAAGGAACGTTATTACTTTATAATCTTAATATCAGAAGAGTTCAAACTTTCGTTACATTTTCTTTGTCATCCTAAATGATATTTTCGGTATATCATTTGAAAAAATAAAGTTGATTTTTGTATGCTCACGCTAATGTTTTAATTTAAAACGTCTGAAAAATCTATTATCGAGTTTATCGATTACTTGGGACTCAAAAATGTTCAAGGTTTAGTTGTTATTTTTACACATTTACACATTTTTGAGAATTCATTCTATGATTGTTTTATTTTAATGAATAGATGATAAAAAACTTTGACTCGGAAATTACATCAGCGTTGCGTAAAATACTGACTTGTCACTGATGTAAAGATATGATTTAAGAGTGATATCCATATGGCGTATAACCGTAACTTTGCTGATGACATATATGTATAATTGTAAAATTTCGTCATTATGATAAACGATAATGACTTTATTACTACGTTACAATTTCATGTAGATCTTACGGCGAGCGTACGTGATACATAAGTCATAACTGTGACGTCATACGAGAGTCATGCTTACATCAATATGATGTCACAAGTTTTTACATCATATTGAAGTCATGTAGAACGTCAAATTGACATCAAAGGCCCCAGGGGTATAAGTATGGTGAATCGGCCCCGGAAAGATATTTGAATGAAACTTAGAAGATATGTAGGTACTAATAAAATACTAAGATCCTGGAAGTTTCAGATGTCTAACTAAATCCGTTTCCAAGAAAATAAATATCATGTAGAAAATAGTAAATTTTTTTTAACTTCTCGCTAAGAAAATTGTAAATTTTCAAAAATTCGGGAAGTTATTGGTTTCGGTCCGATTTACGAAAATTGACTTTTCACCAGATGTCGACGTTTTGAGGTCCTAGGAAGCTATTCTGACTAATTTCACGATGATGTCCGAGTGTATGTATGTATGTATGTATGTATGTACGTATGTAAATACCTGTATCAACCTTTTTATTCGTTTGATAGATATCGTTGGAGAAAAAATGGTGAAAAACGATTTTGTTCATAAACAACAGCATACAAACGTATTTTCGAGCTCGAAGAGCTCGAAAATGTATTCACAGTAATGTTTTCGAGGTTCTTGAGCTCGAAAACAGCGGGAAGTTTGGGGCTGGCCTGCAGGGTCAACTAACAGACCGATTTTTTTTCTCAGGATTGGCTTGACCGATTGGTCTAAAAATTTAGTATATTTTGAAAGCTCATAATAGCTTTCAAAAAAAATTATTAACAGTTTTATAGCTTCATAAGATCCTTGAATAAAAAATTGTTTTTTTCTAAATTGTTTTTTCCAACTATGATACAATTTTGGCACGATTATGAAACTATTTTTTTTTCAAAGCCTTATATACTCCTCTATAACATGTAATTTTTTCAGATTTTTAAAAAAGGTACGCCATCGTTAAAGAAAAATAAAAACCATTTTTCAGCTCAATTAATGCATCTATTCAAAAAGTTTAAGCTATAATTTTTTAATTTAATGCATATTCAGATAGTTTGTAGCTATCAGAAATAATATTTTGTATTTAAAGCAATGACAAAAATTTTATCATCAATGTAAGAAATTAAAATAGTTAAGAATAATTAATTATTTTTTAATTTTAGTAAATATTATTACAAACAACTTTTTGTTTCACAGCTTGATGCTTTATACAAAATGAAATTAGGTTTAAATAAATTAACAATTAAATGAAAAGAAAAAAAAATATATAAGAAGTATAAATATAATAAATATTTCACAGAAAAAAGTTTTATTAATCTTCGTCACTGTCCTCTTCAATTACAACTGTAGTATTGTCTTTGTTAAATAATTTACTCAATATTGCAGCAGGCCTTGGAATTTTTGATACGTATCTTCCGTGCGACAAATAATAAACAATTGCGGCAACGCGCGAGCAACATCCAATAGTTCTAAGACCATTTGCACACTTACAGCTGTGTCTCACGACACTTTTGTGTCCAATAGTATATAGTTTATAGTCAATGAAGCATCTATAAACTTTTCTGCTTATGTGACGTTGTTGAACTTGAGCTTTTAGTATGTTTGAATGGTCTTTAACATACTGAATAGTGATATTACCCGAGTTATCTATCATTTCTGACAAGTACGATATCGCTTGTTTAAATTGATAAGATCCGTTGAAAAAAATTTGAAGATCTTTTTCCGTCATTTCTGGAAAATCTTCTAGATCACTTGATGATATAGACTGGAATGGTAGTTTTTTCCGTTGCCAGCCATTTCGTTGTACTTCATCAGCTAACGTGTTTTCAATATCATTTTGAAATATCATTCTTTCTACGATCTCATCCAGGAACTCTATATTAGAAGTTAGGCGTTTACTGTATTTATTATTGAGAAACGAGGCGATTCTATAAAAACTTACGATTCTAGGAAGCATTTTATTGTCAATTTTTTTATCTAGCAAATGATATTTTTGTTTTAGCATTCAATGTGTTGCCTCCACTGGCTAACGAATTTTAGTTACATATCTTGAAGTATTGGATTCAGCTGTTGTTAACTTATTTCGTTTTCCCTTTAGTGCTGGCATTAATACTTTATACCTTTACTTTCTAAATATTCTTTCACATCAGGGAATCCACGGTCAACAACAAACACATCACCAAGTTTCAATAAATTGCATATACCATCAGGATTATCTATAATATCTCTCATGATAGTAGCATCGTTTTGGTTGGCATAATACGGCCCTAGCATGTCAACTATGTGTCCATCCGTGGTACAAATCGTAAATGGCTTACACAACGGTTCTTTTTTTTGTCCAGAATACGACTTCCTTTGGTACTCGTTGTTTGAACTTTTCTCATGACGAGGATAAGTCCCATCACAACTTGAACCAAAATAAGAAGGTAATACGTCTTTTTCAAAAGATTGTATTATCTGCTCACAATACTTTGATACTAATTGCTCTTCTTCTATCTGTAAAATCGTAGATATCAATTTATTTGAGTTGCCTGTGCGAAGCTTGACTAAAAATATAATGAGTGCTTGAGTTATGCTCTGAGCATCAGTATTTCTCATTGACGACAACAAATTCCGCAGCTCAATCAAGTTTCCCCATTTTAAGCTTGTCAAAACATGAAGTTTCTCATCTGAGATACGACATCGATGTCTTCATTTGTACATAAACGCTTATGAGTACCAGGAACTTTTTTCAAAAACTTTGAACAAATAAAACATTTTTCATCGACTGTCTTAGAAGACATAATTTTTTTCATCATTTAAATAATACTATTTATTAAATAAAATGTTTTTTAAACTGTAGAAACCACCAACTCGGTAATTATCTATTGTTTATCATTTGTCTTTTTGCAAGACGCCACCTAGCGACGATTTTGAGAATCTTGTCAAAAAAATTGAATCGTTTTTGGTAAAATTCATAGTACCAACGAATAAATAATTAAAAAATCATCTGATCATCAAGCTGTGAATCAAAAAGTTGTTTTTAACAATATTTATTAAAATTAATAATTAATTACTTATTTTTAACTATTCAAATTTTTTACATTGATGAAAAAATTTTTGTCATTGTTTTAAATACAAAATATTAATTCTGATAGCTACAAACTATCTGGATATGCATTAAATTAAAGAAGAATAGCCTAAACTTTTTGAATAGATGCATTAATTGAGCTGAAAAATGGTTTTTATTTTTTTTAACGATGGCGTACCTTATTTGAAAATCTGAAAAAATTATGTGTTATAGGGGACTACATAGGGCCTTGAAAAAAAATAGTTTCATAATTGTGCCAAAATCGTATCATAGTGAGAAAAAACAATTTAGAAAAAAACAATTTTATTTTCAAGGATCTTATGAAGCTATAAAACTGTTAATTATTTTTTTGAAAGCTATTATGAGCTCCCAAAACATACTAAATTTTTAGACCAATCGGTCAAGCCAGTCCTGAGAAAAAAAAATTTTTCTAATTTTTACATAATATTAATTTTTTTGGAAACGGATTTAGTTAGACATCTGAAACTTTCAGGATCTTAGTATTTTATTAGTACCTACATATCCTATAAGTATCATTCAAATATCTTTCCGGGGCTGATTCACTATACTTATACCCCTAGGGCCTTTGAGCAGTTGAGCCTCTGGCTATCTTGTTACAGTACACACTGGAAAACTGTCTGGTTAATATGAAAGAGATAGATAGTCGTTTATAAGTAAACTGATGTTCTTAGAACTGCAAGTGGAAAAATAGCAGCCACTAATTTCGTAGGCCATCAGGCGTTGTCACTAGAATTATTAGGGTGATTTTTTTAACATTATCACGAAAAATGATGTTACTAATAGAATAATTTTATAATTCTTACAGTTTGGAAGCCAGGGACAAGGAAAAGTGGCATGGCAAAGCTGCAGTCAACCATCACCACTTTTTTTGCCTTCACCACTAGCTCATGATTCAAAAGAAGAAGGCTACAAGACGAAACAGTGTGAAGCTCATCGAAGGTGGATGAAAAGAAACAGGGTAATACTTGAAACTTATGAAGACTGCTATACAAAATAAGAATGAACATAACTCAATCTAATTACATTCATCGTGACAGTTACGAATTATTATAGTTCTTTGCGTCCCATAATATCCATATGAATGTTTTCACAGATCTATCTTTGCTGAATCACTCGACTCATGGACTCGTCGAATTTCGATACTAATTAAAAACCAACCCTCACAATACTTTTGAAAAAATCTGTCTATCGGTTGACCCTGCGGGCCAGCCCCAAAACTTCCCGCTGTTTTCGAGCTCCTCGAGCTCGAAAACATTGTTGTGAATACATTTTCGAGCTCTTCGAGCAGGAGAAAAATTGTAACTAAATAGAACCGAATAAATTTTTTAGAAAACAATCAATTTTCACCTTCCCGCTTAAAAAATTGCAAATTTTCAATAATTTGGGAAGTAAATATTTTCATTTCGAATATCTAAAATCGAGTTTTATTGACATGTGTTTGTTGCCCAACGATTTTCCAACGGTTTATGGCTTATCTTGATCGGGGGATTAGCCATCAAAATTGAATTGATTGTTGAAGACATATTATTGTCAATGTATGTCAAAAAAGCGCTTGTAATAGGTTTCATAGATATTTGACTGTTACATTTGTCCACGTGACGCAACTTTTCCAAAATTTTACTGTTTTTTGTCTCAACGAGTCAAATAGGAATTCGAAATATCACAAGTATATATAGACTTATCCAAAAAATTAAAGAAACAAAAAGATTTCACAAATTTTTTTATGGCATTTGGAAGGCTATATTTTCGTGAAAAACGGTTGTATCCGAAAAATAAAGAAAGCAATTCGAAGCTCGAAATCTCTAGTTTAAAGGTGTTTTAGTAAATTAATTTTCATCATACCAATGCCGAAAGTTCGTATTCTGTCCCTTATTTACAGGATGAAAGTGGTGCATTCTAGCCCGACTAATAAAATTAAAAAAAAAAGATAATCGCTAGATTTATTTCCAGCTAAATATAAAAAAACAGTGATATTTTTTCCCGGCTATCAAACTTCATTGACACGTTCAACCTAACCCAAGCTAATCCGTAACGTACTTGTTTACAATATCATATGTAAAGTAAAATTAAAATTTTATGGTATTGTGATTCCTCAATATATCCCAGCAAACGGGATCGGATTGAGTCGGATTCAACATCATATCCGCTTTAACACGATTCAATGCAGTTTTTGAAATCTCCGTTTTTCAATTCGTTTTAATACGATCAGACCCGACACGTTGGTATTGGATAACTACAGAAAATTTTGTTACCAACTTCTAAAACTTCTAAAAATTTATTAATAATGAGTTGATTTCTTTTTTTATTCACTTTCAAAATTTTTTTTTTCTTATAATTTTTTAGAGAAATTTTAAAATTAAATTATTTTTGGCTTCTGCAATAGTTTATAATATGTTCTTTTTGATAAACTTATTTAATTTTAACTTTTGTCTCTGACGTTATTAGAAAAATAAAATTATGTTTATCAATTTACCACGGCCCAACCTTAAAGACATACATTTCTTAATATAAATAAAATATCTAAAAAAAAAATTTCACTTGCATGCGTTTGGCTTATAGTCCAGTCGATGCGCACGAAAAAATGTTCAAAGATCATTTTTTCGGTTGGTAAAGACCGATTTTGAAAATTTTTTTTTTAAAAATACTAGAAAAAATATAGGGAAAGAAGTTACCATAAATTTGGAGGTGGATCATTTTTTTTTATAAAAAAATTAGATGTAAAATGCAATATCTCTGAAAGTATTGAGAAGTTATCGAGACAAACTAGTATCATTGCTTTTGGGAATTCATAACGAACAAAATGAATTCTGAACGAAATCTCTACGACGAATAGTTGCTGAGATAAAAATTATTAAAGCGCAAAAAACGAAAAGGCGCGTCATTTCGTCCGCACGCGGATAAACAAAAGAGTGTAACTCGGCAGCAAATTGATATTTTTACAATTTTTTTTTTATTTTCCTAGTAAATCATATATCAACCATAAAAGAATTTGGTAACTTCCAAAACCCAAACAATTACGGGTAATGACAGTTAAAAAAAATTTTTTTTTCATAAAAAAACCCGTTTTGAAAATTTTTGCTGGTCTTTCAATAACTCTACGGACGTCAATAAATTTTTTTAAATAATCCGACCTTATGGCTCTTTTAGAAAATTTGTTGCCCTTCAATTTGGTGGCCTGAAAAAGTCTCTACAACAATTTGGCGCCGAGTTATCATTGATAAAAGCAAAAAAGTCCATTTTGGCTTTGATAATTAATAACTCCTGACGTATTGGTCGTACAGAGAATAGAAGCAGGGTTTTGAAAACTGGAAAACATTCTCAAATTGGAAAAAAAAATTTTTGAAAAAAAAATTTTTTTTCAAAAATTTTTTTTTTTTTTTAATCTTTTGTTTTGTTGTATCTACAATGATATACATTATCAAAAAAAATTTTTTTTTTTTACCGCTGGCATTAGCGTTACCCAAAGCGTATGTTCGTTAAGTTGACATTTAAAGCAGATGCAGCGGTTACAGCGGTAAAAAAAAATTGTGGAATTTTTTTTGAGAATGATAAATTATTGCGGATACAACAAAACAAAAAATTAAAAAAAAAAAAATTTTTTTCAAAATTTTTTTTTTTCCAAGTTTTTCCGACAGTCAATCTTTTTGATTAAGGAAATTCAGGTTATCGGTAAAAAAATGAACAAAAACCGAAAAACTACCAATTATGGTGATTTTTGACAAAATCGATAAATTTCAAGCTTCGGGACACTAAGAAAGAAAAATCGCAACGATTTGAAATTTCCAAGGTTTTTTCAGGACACTTTGAAGTTAAAAAAGAAAGAAGATTTCCTTCGTTCATCCGTTATATCCAAAGTTATAGCAAGATTTCCGAATATCCTCAAATTTGCGAATTTTGACCTGTTTTTTACTAAACAATATCGCTTTAAAAAAAATTTTTCTATCAAAAGCCAGTAATTTTACCCTATAGAGAATGATTTTCAGTTTTCAAAACCCTGCTTTAATTCTCTGTACGACCAATACGTCCGGAGTTATTAATTATCAAAGCCAAAATGGACTTTTTTGCTTTGATCAATGATAACTCGGCGCCAAATCGTCGTAGAGACTTTTTAAGGCCACCAAATTAAAGGGCATAAAATTTCCAAGAAAAGTCAGACAGTCGGATTATTCAAAAAAATTTATTGATGCCTATAGAGGTATTGAAAGACCAGCAAAAATTTTGAAAATTTTTTTTTCGTCGGTTTTCTTATGATTACTCCGGAATCGTGCATGATAAAAAAATTAAAGGTCCAGATCTGAAAACTAGACACTTGAGGCTGAAATTCGATTTTTTAAATTTTTTTTTGCAACCATTTTTTACTGAGTTACAGCATGTTGAAAATCACCTAAAAATTTCGGATTTTTTTCTATCCCTTAATTTTTGTGACCAGTGTATGTCAAACAATTCAGTTAAATAATTTTGAAAATTAAATTAGAGTGACTTACTCACTTTTTATCATGTAAATACTTTTTAATTTATCTGTAATTGAAATAAAAGTCTTATAACTAAAAATTTAAATGAAAATACCTGTTAAAAATTAAAACATAATCATTTAAATAATTTATTTATTTTATCGAAAAACAAAAAGTATGATTATAATTTTTCTTAATTATATAGAGTAAAGTAAGTACAATTAACAACATGAGTGAAATATGTAATCAAGATACACTAGACATTAAGTTACTTTTAATGAATTGATAAAATAAAAAAAATGCAACGATAATAAGTTCATGATAATCTTATCCTTCCTCTTCTTTTTTAACATAATAATAATTATTAATTGTAAGATTATCAATTTTACATTTTTCGAATTTTACAACGTCACTCGAAATCATCAATTTTATTGCATCCGGCATTACATTTTCATTATCGAGCTGTTTTATTATTTATTTGTATTGAATTTATTTTTTATAAAATTATAATTAATTTTTAAAAATTGTAAAAATTCTCAAGCTAAATAATAAATGTCAAGTTTGTTATAAATTGTTACCAGGCAATATCTACATGTATTTATTATTTCATTATAAAGGAAAAAAATTGACTTCTGCGCAAACTTATTGAAATTATTTTTAACTGGGGCAAAAAAAAAATTGGAATTATAATTTTTTATTGCCTTTGTTATAACCATACATTTTCCGATGTTTCTTTGTATCAACGAACTTTCGGTCCTGGTATGATAAAAAAAAGTGTGTGCACCACGAGAAGAAAGTAATTCATCTCAACCCGCATGTTTGTCGACCTCGACTTTGGCTCGGGTGACAATATACTATTTTGGGCCACGGTTATTGCGCAATCATAAGAAATAGCTCGAGACAATAATTTTCTAAAGGCCCTAGGGGTATAAGTATGGTGAATCGGCCCCGGAAAGATATTTGAATGATACTTAGAGGATATGTAGGTACTAATAAAATACTAAGATCCTAAAAGTTTCAGATGTCTAACTAAATCCGTTTCCAAGAAAATAAATATTATGTAAAAAATAGAAAAATTTTTTTTTCTCAGGATTGGCTTGACCGATTGGTCTAAAAATTTAGTATGTTTTAGATGCTCATAATAGCTTTCAAAAAAAATAATTAACAGTTTTACAGCTTCATAAGATCCTTGAAAAAAAAATTGTTTTTTTCTAAATTGTTTTTTCTAACTATGATACAATTTTGGCACAATTATGAACAGTGTTGCCATAAATTCTCTCAAGGAACCACTACTGTCGAAAAAAAAACCACTAAAAGACCACTAACGCTACCTGAGAGAGAAATATTGAAACCATTTAAAAAAAATCGTCGATTTTCTTAGCGGGAAGTTAAAAATAATAAAGCGTCAATTTAATTAAATTATTTGATTGAAATTCAATTTTGTTGTTAATAAATTCTATATTTTTATGATTTATAACAAATATAAATATTAATATAAATTATAATTAAATAAAATACATAGTTAAATATTTTATGTTAACTTTTTATATAAAATAACTTTATGACGTTTAGTTACGACTTAGACTTTATGACTTAGTTACTTTCGTCTGAAGAACTTTCAGGGCCTTCAATTCGTACTTCATCCGGGACAGCGTAAGCTTCTTTTGTCCCGATTTTTTTTATAATGTCTACTGGAATTTCATAAGTATCACAACCTTTGCCTGCTTGTGACAAACCAGCTCTTATTGATAAAATTGATGTTAGCATTGGCAAAGTTATTTTATTTCGTTGTTTGTTTTTAACAACATTCATACTACTAAAAAGTCTGTCCAGATCGGCGTTAGAATGAGGTAATATCAATAACGAAATCGCAAACGAAGCTAGTTATTGAAATCTGGGATGTCCTTGAGCATCTTTGTACTCCAGAACTTTGTACCAAAATTTTTTGGTATCATTGGTTTCGGTCCATGATAATAAATGTATTTGACGCCATTGCTCGTCAACTTGCGCAATAAATTCTTCATCCTTATTAAAATAAGTTAATAAATCAATAATCGGTTGTTTATTGGGGTTCAATGCATCATCTACGCTAATTTTTTTAATATTTTTCATTATTTGTAAATTATTTGGTAATCTTATTTTTAATTCTTCAATCAGTTTAACAATAAATGTAATACACCGACCCCGAATTGCTTTATCATCATCATTTGAAAGTCCCTTTTCTTTCAATTTAGTCATAACGTTCTCAAATCTATATCCTAAGTAACAAGTTGAATCAATATAGTCCTTTATATTTTGTTTAAAAATGTCTATTTTGTGAGAAGAAAGTGTTATTTTATTCACAAGTGTGTTAATTAAATTAATTAATTCATCACAAAGTTTTGTGTGATCCGTATCTTTTGACTCAAAAAGTTTATTTACTCTATTTACCTCAGAAAGAATTGGATAAATAAATGATATAAATGCAAAATTAACATCATCGCTGTACATTGAATGTAACTGTTCAGCTGTGTAACACCTTTCATCCATTTTGGTGATTGAAAAGTGAGTCTTCAGTTCAAGCCATTGTTGGTGGATTCTTGATACTGCTGATTCAATAGACAAACCATCTAGTTTGAGAAGATTGTACCATTTTCAAAGGGTTTTTTCCGTCATTTATTGCGTTGTACAATTTTTTATATTTATCTTGCCTTGACGAAGACCGGGCAAACCAATTATAAGTTTCACTAATTAAAAACTCTAGGTTCCGAGGTAAAAATTATTTTGCAGCAGCTGAAACTGCCAGTTTTATTGAATGGCACAAACAGCGTACTAGAATTAAGTTGGGAACGTCAACTTTCAATTTGGCGTAAACACCGTTGTTTATGCCAGTCATGACTGATGCATTATCAGTCCCAATACCAACTAAATTTTTTATGGGCATATTAAATCGATCAAGAGTTTTTTTAATTGCAAAAACGATGCCTTTAGCATTTGACTCAAATAATGGTGCAAGATCTAAATAGCTTGATATAATTTTCTTATAAACATTACTGTAATAAATCACTATAATACCCAAATACTTTAACACAGCAATATCAGTGGATTCATCGAGCAATAAACTATATGACTTATTTTGTAAATCTTCTTTAAGAATATTGAAAAAATGTGGCGCCAAAACATTTATTATAATATTAGAATATTTAGTTCTATGTAATTTAATTTTAGTTTCTTCGTTGTGTGAATGATTAACTAATGTACCCAAATGATCGATTAAACTGATGCTGGAATGTACATCCATAAATAATGATAATCTTGCTTCTTCTTTTTTTATTGAAACTGAATTATTTTTTACTGTTTTGAAAGAAAGCTTTTGTTGACTAATTATTTCCTAAAAAAAATTAAATATTCAAGTTAATTTATTAAATAATTTTTAACATCGTTTGTTTTATATCTGTTTAGGAAAATATTAGTAATTTAATTATTAAATGGAAATATCAATGATTTTTTGACGAACAGATTAAAATACGTGATTGTTAGTATATAGTATTGTAAAACTTGATATGCATACAAGGTAGTAATAATGATAACAAAAATGTAATTATAATTAAATGTACCAACTTTGGCTTTTTCTAAATGTCTTGGAGTATTCCCGTGATTTTTTAGATCGGAATAATGGTTTTTTAATGTAATACCACACGCTGTACATTTCGCTCTTAGACCAGATGTACTTTCAACGGCTTGTAACCAATTTTTCAAAATCGGGTCTTGAAGCCAAGCGGTTCGAAATTTTTGATAGTATTTTTTAGACTCCGACATAATTAAACAAATTATCAAATTGAAACAAATATTTAAAATAAAATACTAATAGTGTAAAACTTAAGTGATCTTCATGACCAACACTTTTCACAGTCATTTGTTTCTTTGTTTTTGTAGAAAACAATTTTTTTTTTCTTTAAGTCCAAACTATTAGCTAAGTTAAGATATATTTTGTTATAATTGTCAAAAGTATTAAATTATATTTTAACCGAGTAAAAATTAATAGCGAGTTTCAAGAGAAAAGTTGTAGAGTCAATCTCATTCATACAGTTCAAATACTTTGAAAGTTCCAGTATAATAACCTACTGTTGAAGCGGGATACGAAGGAAAAAAAAATTTGAAATCTATTTATTTATAATTAATAAAAAAAAATACTTAATTTAATTGAAAAAAATTCTGTGAAACGTGCATAAAATATAATAATAAGAACAATATTAACAATGCATTAAAAAAAAAAGTAAATAAATAAAATTATTTCGCAAAACTTCATTACCACCAAAGAAACCACTAACCACCAAAAATAAATTTTACCCACTAGGGAGAAATCGAAACCACTAGATTTAGTGGTAAAACCCCTAAGATGGCAACACTGATTATGAAACTATTTTTTTTAAAGCATTATGTACTCCCCTATAACACATAATATTTTCAGATTTTTAAAAAAGGTACGCCATCTTTAAAAAAATAAAAACCATTTTTCAGCTCAATTAATGCATCTATTCAAAAAGTTTAGTCTATACTTTTTTAATTTAATGAATATTCAGATAGTTTGTAGCTATCAGAAATAATATTTTGTATTTAAAACAATAACAAAAATTTTTTCATCAATGTACAAAATCATAATAGTTAAAAATAATTAATTATTTATTAATTTCAATAAATATTTTTAAAAACAACTTTTTGTTTCACAGTTTGATGATTTATACAAAATCAAATTAGGTTTAAATAAATAAACAATAAATGAAAAGAAAAAAAAAATATATCAGAGGTATAAATATAATAAATATTTCACAGAAAAAAGTTTTATTAATCTTCGTCACTGTCCTCTTCAATTACAACTGTAGTATTGTCTTTGTTGAATAATTTACTCAATATTGCAGCAGGCCTTGGAGTTTTTGATACGTATCTTCCGTGCGACAAATAATAAACAATTGCGGCAACGTGGGAGCAACATCCAATAGTTCTAAGACCATTTGCACACTCACAGCTGTGTCTCACGACACTTTTGTGTCCAATAGCATTTGGTTTATAGTCAATGAAGCATCTAATAACTTTTCTGCTTATATGACGTGATTGAACTTCAGCTTTTAGTATATTCGAATGGTCTTTAACATACTGAATAGTGATATTACCCGAGTCATGTATCATTTCTGACAAGTACGATATCGCTTGTTTAAATTGATAAGATCCAGTGAAAAAAATTTGAAGATCTTTTTCCGTCATTTCTGGAAAATCTTCTAGATCACTTGATGATATAGACTGGAATGGTAGTTTTTTCCGTTGCCAGCCATTTCGTTGTACTTCATCAGCTAACGTGTTTTCAATATCATTTTGAAATATCATTCTTTCTACGACCTCATCTGGAAACTCTATATCAGAAGTTAGGCGTTTACTGTACTTATTATGGAGAAACGAGGCGACTATAAAAACTTCCGATTCTAGGAAGCATTTTGGTATTGTAGAAACCATAAACTCGGTAATCATCTATTGTTTATCATTTGTCTTTTTGCAAGACGCCACCTAGCGACGATTTTGAGAATCTTTTAAAAAAAATTGAATCGTTTTTGGAAAAATTCATAGTGCAAACGAAAAAATAATTAAAAAATGCTCTGATCATCAAGCTGTGAAACAAAAAGTTGTTTTTAAAAATATTTATTGAAATTAATAAATAATTAATTAGACGGCTGAGGCAGCCGTTCGGCACTCGCGTGGCTCGGGCGATCACCGAAGTTAAGTAGCATCGAGCATGATCACTACTTGGCTGGGTGACCGTTTAGCCACGCGTCGGGTTCGAACGAAGGTCTCTGATCGTTAGGCGCGGGATGAAGATCCAGTGGTCGGTAAAATGGGAATTTTATCGATCACTGGAGCTTCACTCAAACCGAAACTATACTGGCTACGTTTTCTCTGTGGTTTTCCTAGCCACTGCACCTCCATTGCACAAGGAAGCTTGTAGGGCATCACCGTATGGATGCAGTACAGTATAAGCACAAGTCGGGCCACAGCCGCACAATAAAGAAGCAGTTTGCGATTTGAAGGCAAAAATGTAAAAAGATACTCCTGTATTCTATACATTGAAATAAAGAAAATAAAATAAAATAATAAATAATTAATTATTTTTAACTATTATAATTTTGGACGTGGATGAAAAAATTTTTGTTATTGTTTTAAATACAAAATATTATTTCTGATAGCTACAAACTATCTGAATATTCATCAAATTAAGAAAGTATAGACTAAACTTTTTGAATAGATGCATTAATTGAGCTGAAAAATGGTTTTTATTTTTTTTAACGATGGCGTACCTTTTTTAAAAATCTGAAAAAATTATGTGTTATAGGGGACTACATAAGGCAAAAAAAAAAAATAGTTTCATAATTGTGCCAAAATTGTATCATAGTTAGAAAAAACAATTTAGAAAAAAACAATTTTTTTTTCAAGGATCTTATGAAGCTATAAAACTGTTAATTATTTTTTTTGAAAGCTATTATGAGCATCTAAAACATACTAAATTTTTAGACCAATCGGTCAAGCCAATCCTGAGAAAAAAAAATTTTTCTATTTTTTACATAATATTTATTTTCTTGGAAACGGATTTAGTTAGATATCTGAAACTTTCAGGATCTTAGTATTTTATTAGTACCTACATATCCTCTAAGTATCATTCAAATATCTTTCCGGGGCCGATTCACCATACTTATACCCCTAGGGCCTTTATTGATTTTATTTTTTTTGACAATCTGACAATCACTGAAAAATTTGTAAAACTTTTTTGTTCTTTTAACTTTTTTAGATAAGTGTATGTACACTAGTGGCAGAAATGAAGGGATATGAAAAAAATTTCAAATTTTTAAGTGATTTTCAACATGCTGTAACTCGGAGAAAATCAGTCGTACAGTGAAATGTAAAAAAAAAAACAAATTGTAGCTTCGAGTATCTAGTTATCAGATCTAGAGTTTTAAAATTTTTATCATGTACAATTCCGGACGAATCCGAAGAAAACCACCACGAAAAAAAAAATTCTAAGTTTTTGCTCACCTTAAAAAAGGTCTATGAGTTTTAATGATTTTTTTTTTTTTAAATATAACTTACGATTCGATCTCTTTTAGTTATTTGAATATCCGTCAATTTGCTGCCCTTAAAAAGTCTCGATGACGTTTTCGCGCAGAGTTATTATTGATCAAAGCAAAAATAAAAAAACATTTTGACTTTCAATAACTCGGGTCATTTATTCAAGTTTTTGAAACCAGCCCTCAATTCACCGTGTGATCATTGACAGTTGAGATATCGATAATTAAAGCCAATAGGATCCTTTCTCATTTATAGACTGATATTTTTGCTCCTTAAGCTCGAAAACATTGTTGTGGATACATTTTCGAGCTCTTCGAGCTCGAAAATACTTTTGTGTGCCATTGGTTTCGAAAAAAAACTGATTGTAGCATTTCTTTCTTCCACAATATCTCAGGAACGAATTGACCGATTTTTATGGTTGAGGCGGCAATCGGCGTATTTTATTGAGTTTTAGAGCTGATTAGATTTTGGAGTTGATCGTATAAGTCGTTTCTGAGAAATCAATAAAAAAATAAAAAGAATTTTTTTTTCGTAATTCGCCAATATTTTCGAGTCTACTTGATCAAACGATCTACAATTTTCAGAAAAGTTGATGGCCAACAAGCTCTTTCGATTGCTGCCTTAACCATCCAAATCAGTTCATTAGTCAATAAGTTATAGACCGGTCACACACACACACACACACACACACACACACACACACACACACACACACACACACACACACACACACATACATACATACAGACACTCAGACATCATTCTAAAAATAGTCAGATTAGCTTCCTAGGACCTCAAAACGTCGACATCTGATGAAATTTTGATTTTCGCAAATCGGGGTGAAAACAATAACTTTCCGAATATTTCGGAAATCGTCGATTTTCTTAGCGGGAAGTTAAAAAACAAATTAAAGCTGAATAAACTGTTAACCAACCTATGCATTGGTGGAGCTGATAAAGTGTTTCCACAGCCCGTGGACTCTTTGAAAAAAAGAAAATGTTTGTTTAATGTTATTTTTCATGTTTCCGTAATAACTGTAGCTCTAGAAAATTTTCGATCGAAATGCATTGAAACTAGAAATTCCGAGCTATGAAATGCTTTTTTGAAAATTTTGATACGATTATTTTTTACAAAGTTACAGCCTTCTAGAAATCACAAAAAAATTTCTAAAATTTTTCTGTTCTTTCAATTTTTGGCATAAGTGCCCTCGCAGATTTGAATCACGGTGGAAACACCGTGGAAGTGTAAACACTGTGGATCCGCCGTGGTTACACGGTGGGTTTGTTCCATTTCACCACCGGGTATACACAGTGTATCCACTGTGATCACGCGGTGTATTTACCGTGCTTCCACGGTGGCTTGACCACTGTGTATACACAGTGTTTCCACTGTGATTACGCGGTGCATCCACCGTGATTTCACGGTGGCTTTGTGCTATTTCACCACCGTAGTTCCACGGTGTATCCACCGCGTAATCACAGTGGAAACACCGTGTATACACAGTGGTCAAGCCACCGTAGAATCACGGTGGATACACCGCGTAATCACAGTGGTAAAATAGAACAAACCCACCGTGTTTCCACCGTGATTCAAATCTGGGAGGGTGTCTAAATTGAGACAAGTCAATTTTGAACTTACTAGAACTATTTTGGTTATGATGGTCACGGTTTCTGTAGAGGAATATCCACACCCTGATCTTATATTAACAATTGCTTAAAGATGTTGCCTAAAGTGCTCAGAGAACTTTTAAATTTAAAAAAAAAAAAAAAAAAAAACGATGAATTTAAATGATTATCATCACAATAATTTGAATTTCGTTCAAAAAATTAAGTTAAAAAATAGAAGGACCTTCTGAATAATTTTTTTGTATTTTGTTCTGAAAAGTAAGGTACCGGTGGGTAATAAGGCCGAGCTAAGGGAGATTTTGAATAGAATCGAAATTATTGCATTTAATTATCGAAATGTATCATAAATCTTTATTTCAATACATTAGCCATAAAATATAATGAAGTGATGGTAATTTATACCACAAACAAACAAAAAATTAAACTTTTACAAAACCCATACGAATAGGCTTCATTTTACTACGGTAGGGTAATAAGGCCTACGGGTTAAACAAACTGGAATAGTTTAATTATACTTAATAAAATTGGTATTAGAGATGAATCATCACTTAAATTTAGCAACGATACTTTTTTTAAAGACAGAAGACTAGATTGATTTGCTCAACAGCACTTAAAACTATCAATATCCTTTTCAAGAGTCAGAAGACTAGATTATTTTTTTTTATGATTTCTTCTGCACTACGACATCATATGACGGATGCTAAAATATAGAAGGCAGGGAACGTGGTATCGGGACTTTACAAGCTTGTCGTAACATCTCTATGCACGACCCTTCTACTAGAGTAACCTTTAGTGGAGGCGATTATTTTAAATATCATTTCTATCACTTAGGCCTTATTACCCGACAGGCCTTATTACCCGCAGGTATCTTACATTCAAAAACGAAGAAAATGAAAGAAAAAAGTTTTCGTTTGGTCCATTCTTCGACAGATGCTGGCAATTAAAAAAAAATTCTTTTAACCATAAAACAATGAGTGTAAAAGGAATTTTTTTGAATTGTCAGCATCTGTCCAAAAATTGACCAAACAAAAACTTATTTTTTATTTTCTTCGTTTTTGAATGTAGTTTTCAGAAAAAAAAAAAAGCAAAAAAATTATTCAGAAGGTCCTTCTATTTTTTAAATTGATTTTTCCAACAACATTCAAATTTTTTCGATGATTACCATTTAAAGGCCCTGGCCCTGTTAAAAATATTTGATAGACATGAGACGCTACTCGCACATAAGTTTTTACACTATATAGTGTTATTAAACAGGTTTATGCGACAGATGACGATAGCATCATCTTTATGAGAATTGTCGTATCGTTAACCAGAAAATTGATCCGATTTCTACTCAAGGCTATAAAATCAATGCTCTTAAATGTAGTCATGAGAGGTAAAGGGAGGGAACGAGTACAAAGTATTTTATTTCTTCTGCTTTGTATTTGTAATAAAGTGCTACAATTTTTCAATTCCATTACTGCTGTTTTTATCGATTTCTCAATGAATACACTTCCAAATATCGATGATTGTGAACCCACTAACTTTTTCTGAATGAAAATTTACATCTTCAGAAAAGTGCGAAAGTAAAGTAGGTATATTCGGCTTCAAGTTAAGAAAATTTTATACTGTGTAACTAAAAATAGTTCGAAATTTGTTGCTCTAGTATTTTAGAACTCTATTTTTACCATATTTTATTGGCTTACGGAATCTTTATTAATTGAATCTACTAAAATAGCTATCAAAATTATATCTCTCATTTTATCGTAATTAAATACACTCCAATCCTATCTAAAAATCAAATTTTTCAGACTTTTTATAAATAGTTAAAAATCGATACGGTTATTAGTTATATCTTCTGTTTTCAGATAAGAGACGCAAGTAATTGTTATGGGAGCAGTGGTGAAGATGATGAAAATGACAGTCTGAGTGGGTACGTACATCCTGAGATTAATGCAGCATTGAATACTGTGTTGTATGTTGGACTTGGTACCACAGCACTGGGCCTTGTTATTTCTTTTATTGGTACTGGAGAAAAAGGATTTCTGAGTCCAGAGCTAAGACTTATTGGTCCAAGCTTATTGTGTGCTGGACTTCTTTGCTGTCTCTTGCGAGTTCTCCTATGCATATGTTTATGTCATTGTTGCAAAAATTGTCAATGGAAAGCTTGCCCAGTTGTTATTGTTGGCAAAGACACATTAAAAAAAGAAACTACTGGTTCACCATCCAGACGAGAACAGCCTACAACATCGCTTTTACCTCAATGCTCTAATCAAATAATCAAAACATCATCGATGGCAGTGAAAATAGCTCATCCATCATCATATTCTATGTGTTCGGAAGCTGGAAAAGGACACGAGCTTCTACTTTTACCGTCTCAATTACTAGAGTAATGAAACTTTTTCATGACAAAACGTTCGACGAGAAAAGTTTATCAACTGTAACTTGAGTAGTCATTATGTAAAACTAGAATTAATTTGATCATTTAGTAAATATAGATTAATGTTAAATTAATAATTAAAAAACAATCGATGTTTGTATATTGTGTAATAAATTATTACGGCAAAAATATTTTATATAGCTTTACATTATGGTAAAGAATAATTCCAAATATAAATTACTGCCGGTCTATACGGAACAAAAAAAATAACGTTTCATCCTTCGTTTTTAGTTTAATCTCATTAAATAAACAAGAAAATGAAGTAATGTGATTTAGACAGCCTACTTTATTTTTAGCAAAAGTAGCTTCGAACCCTTTATATTTGCAGATACTGACTTTTGCGCTGGGCCACAAAGTCTACTGACATTTAAACTCTTAGTAGTGTTGTCAAGCACATTAAATTTCACGATAGTATATTTATGTATACAATCTAGGGTAAATTTGAGAATAGAGTTTAAATTTTGAATTGTGAAGAGAGATGTATTTTTTTCTAAGATATGAATTTTTAAAATAAGGAATTTTTTTTTTTTTTCGCAACCGCTTGATAATATAATTACTCTAACATTAATTTGTAGAGTAGTTCGAAATAATGTAAATAACGAGAAAATCTAAAGTTACCAGAAAAAAACCCTGTACGACGATTTTTTATAAGCAAAAAATCATTTTTATACCAAGTCACTTTAACAAACTGCTCTAAAATAAAAACTGTTCACCAGATCAGATTGTCAAAACTTTCATTTTGAAGGGAAAGAAACATGGAAACTGCGTACTAAATTTCATTCAAAATATTAAAAACTTTTCAAGTAATAAATTTTCAAAGTCAAAATGGCAAATTTCTAAACCATTGATTATATCTAATACAAATATTAATATTTTTATATAGTCATGCATATATGGATGGAATTAAGCAATAACGTCTTCACCAACATTTTTAAAAAAATCGAGTTATTATGATGAACGTACTTAGTATTTAATACTAAGTACGTTCACCATAACAACCCGATTATTTAAAAAATGTTGGTTAAGACATTATTGCTTGATTCCATCCATATATTTGTTGGGGATAAAAAAAAAGAAAATAGTTTTCATTTGAGAGCAGTTTATTTACGCGGTTGTAGTGTAAAAATCATTCTTTGTTTATAAAAAATTGCCGCACAGGATTTTTTCTGATAACCTTGGATTTTCTCGTTATCTCGAAACAACTTTACAAATTAATCTTGGACTTATTATTTCATTAAAATGTTGCGAAAAATAAAAAATTTTCTCATTCCAAAAATTTATATCTTCAAAAAAAAAACACTTCTCTGAAAATTTCAGGGCCTTTTAAGAACAGATGAAGGTAGTCTACGACAAAATTTGATCTAAAAAAAGTAAGATTTTGAATTATTCAATTTTGACCGTATCGAAATTTTGCAATTTCAAACATTTCAAAGCTTTTTTTTCAAATATTTTTTTTTTTGAAGCTTTAAGTATCTTCTTAGAAATGAACCAAGACCGATTCTTGTAATTATAATAGTTTTCGAGATATTAAATAAAAAAAAAACTTGAAAAATGATAAGATTTTGAATTTCGCACAACTTTTGATAAAAAAATTTTCATTCTTTTCTGTTGGTAAAACTTCCTTACAGGATGAAAGAAAACTTCTGACCAAATTACATCCAAATCGAAAGGGGTCGATTCCAACTATCGGTCGATTTAACATGGAATGACCCAACTGGATGTTTGAGTAACTTAGCAACTGGCGTCCAAATAGAAATATCCAAAAAGTAGGAAAACTAACTATATCCAATACTCCTACTCTAGTTTCTAGCCTTTTACAAAAATAATAAAAACATAATTTGAAACAACCAAAGTGGGTTGTTATCGCTTTCTTCTTCCTCTCAATGTCATTGACTACTCTAGTTACTTTCTTCGGTATAACTGTCAGCTTCAACAGAAACCTATTTATTTGTTCTTAAAAAATTAGGGAATGAAAAAATAAAGATTGATTGGCGTGCGTCAAGAGTATTTCACTACACCTATTGCTTTTCTCTACATTTCGAATCTCTTTGTGTTTAGGGGCATTGCAGACATATCTGGCTCATGAGATTCTGATGGCACGTGTCTCACGTCTAGTTCTTCACTTTCATAATTGTTGACTATGAATGTATACTTCACGTGAATATGCTTGGATCTCACCGGATAATTTTTATTTGTCATCCATGTTATGGCACTTTTATTGTCTACACAGAGTATCGGTTCAATGTCAATAGCAGATAGCCAGCTTACAAGTCCAGCCAACCAGATTATGTTAGAGGTGGCGTGACGGGCTGCCATGAGTTCAACTTCCAACATGGATAACGTCAGGGATTTTTGATTTCTGGTCTCCAACATCACCAGTCCGTCTCCTAATTCCGTTGCGTATCCAGTCATGGACTTTCTGGTCTAAGTGTCTGCAGTGAAATCTGCACCAGAGTATCCTATAATTTTCGTGTTGGTCCTTCTTGTTTAAACCTTATGCCATAACTTATTGACCCGTTGAGATACTGAAAAATCCTTTTTAATGTTTTCCATTGTATATTACTTAAATTTGCACAGTATTGACTAACTCGAAGAACCGCAAACGAAATTTCAAGACAAATGACCATTGACAGAAACAATAGACCTTCTACCACTTGCTGATGAATTTAAATATATAGTTTTCCGATCGAGACTTCAAAATTTTTCATCATGTACGGTTCCGGAGTAATCCCTAAGAAAACCACTGCAAAAAAAAATTTCAAATTTTCACTCATCTTAAAAAAGGTCTCTGGGCTTCAATAATTTTTATCTGATTATCTAACCTTATGACTCTTTTACAAGTCACAAATGGTTACTTTTGATAAAATAACTTTTCTCAAAGCGACAATGTTGATTAAAAAATCGGTCTATCGGTTGACCCTGCGGGCCAGCCGTAAAACTTCCTGCTATTTTCGAGCTCCATGAACTTGAAAACAGTGTTGTGAATACATTTTCAAGCTCTTCGAGCTCGAAAATAATTTTGTATGCCAATGTTTTCGAAAAAAAAAAACGTTTTTTACCATTTTCTTCGCTAACGACATCTCTCAAATGAATTGACCGTTGAGACAGATAAGGTGGCGATCGACGTGTTTTATTGAGTTCTGAAGCTAATCAGATTTTGGAATTGATTTATCTAGTCGTTTTTGAGATATTTCAAAAAAAACTAAAAGGATATTTTTTTTTATTTCTTTCGACAACGGTTTCTCGTGAACGAATGAACCTATTTTGATGGTCGAATGGGCATTCGGCACGGCTTATCAAGTTTTAGAGCTGATTAGATTTTGTATTCAATGCACTCGGCACATTGCAATTTATCCAAAAATAACATTTTTGGAAGAATTTTATTTTTGGAATACCTCCGAACGCACCATACCGATCAAGCTCAATTTTTTACAGCTTTTAGATACTGATAAACCATGTCGAATGCTAACATGACGATCAAAATCGGTTAATCCGTTCAAAAGTTACAGATATTTTCATACGTCCGTACGTACGTACGTATATACTGTAACATGAGGAAAATTTGACATCGACCCGAGGTTTTAAATTATTTGAAGATAAAAAAAATAATTACCCGGTGAGCAACTTTTGGTGACATCTATGATCACCATTCCGACTTTGACCCGAGCAATCGACCCGACGCATTGATTGAAACGAGAGATCCGGGATAGACGCCGAACTGAACGGCCACATTTATTTTTTATTTGAACAATTCGACTCGACCAAACGAACAATTTCGATTCCGACGACTGAACAATTCGATTTACGACATTATGATCAATCCGAGTTTGATCAACGAACAATTAATTTCGACCGGCAGTAACCGCCGTTTTGTGAACAAGTGAGCAAGCTGAAGCATCGGCGTGAAACTGAACAAAGTGTGTAACCGATCTGTTAATAAATAAGTGCAGTTCGTACGTAATAATAATTAATTAAATAATTAATTACGCGTAAAAATTATTTGATCGTGCAATTTAGTGTGTTACCGAAATAAAATATTATTTTATATTTTATTTTATTTCAATCGAGCAATTCTGAGAATCACAGATTATCTGTGTCTCATTCGCAACAGCAGTCTTGTCACCTCGCCGTGTAAGAATACTCTGACGTCACTCGTCAAGTATTTCGTTAATACTTCCGCTGTATGTGTGTCTCCGGACAATAAACGTATTTTATTTTAATTTCGTGAACCGAGTTTTTTTTTTCCTCCGAGTAATGAACTAATTGTGTTTTCGATCAACTACGATTTTTTTGATAATTTTGTTTATATCGAGTCAAGCCGACCACGGCAAGTTATTATATTGTTTGTAACCGATTACTTTTGATTTGTGATACCGATCAACAAGTTTGTTTAATTAAAATACGACTGATTATTTGTTTAATTCTGATCAATTATTTATCGTAATCTTAAGTGCCTGACCTTTCCCCGATCCGCCACCCTGAGTCGACATTTTTGATAATTGTGTAACGGGGTAGATTGAATTTACCGCGTTCAAATAAATTCAAAATAAAATCTATTGTTCACACCGTCGATATAGTTGCAATACCACCCAGGGTTATCCGGGTAGGTTGCGACTAGTCGACCGGCGAGTGAAAATTGGAGGCTCGCCTGTCAGTCCTCAATTAGCGTCAAGTAGGAGTGACTAATAACCGAAGACACCCGAAGTCATGCGGGGAGGAAGATCTCACAAACGGAAGCCGGAACGGAAAGCGGCACTTGTCACGAGAGCGACCGGACCGACAACACGTAGAAAAGTGAGTGCACAACTAGATAAACGCCATCAACAGACGCCACCAACGGACACTGTAAATTAATTCATCAGGTAATTATTTAATTGCGACTTGGGTTTTATTGTGGAACCAAGCGATAATTATTTCCAAATTATATATAAAATACCAGGCAGGTAGCCGGTATTTCTTGGCAAAAATATTTACTGTGTCTGAATAACAGGTGAAGAAGAGAGCGAGTATTTTGAGGACTGAGAAAGAGAGTGAGAGGACAATTACCCGAACGAGACAAAGAACAATACCAGGACTAGACTAAAGATACGGACCAGGACGAGACCAGGACAACATAACGACGAGAAAGGAAAAATAAAATTGTTGTAAAGGTATTTAAATAAATTTATTCCAGGCAGGAAGCCGGAAAAATTTATTAAGGATTGAGTCGTATATCTGGTATCGTCGCGTCGTAATTAAAACTCGAAATTTAATTAATTTATTAACTCCAGGCAGGTTGCCGGAACTATTGCGTAGTAAAA
This sequence comes from Microplitis mediator, assembly GCF_029852145.1. Taxonomy (NCBI): domain Eukaryota; kingdom Metazoa; phylum Arthropoda; class Insecta; order Hymenoptera; family Braconidae; genus Microplitis; species Microplitis mediator. The sequence goes on from NC_079971.1 coordinate 10,042,886, forward strand.
TAATTCCAGGTAGTTCGCCGGAAATGTTCTAGAAATTTCCAGGTGGATCGTGTAACCCACGCACCGGAAATTATTGAGTCTAGTCAATAATCGAGTCTGTAAAATTAATGAATTAATTAATAAGATAAAGAAATTTAAATAAAATTAAAATAAAGAAAACTAATGTCTCAGGAAAAAGAATAAAGTCCGTAGTCAAGGTCACCGGTAATGACAAGTCAATTATTAATTAAGGAAAATTTATTTAAATAATGTAATTAATTAAATAAATAATTAAATTGAGAAAGAAAGAAAAACAAATATATTGAAAAAGAAATTTAAGAATTAAACGCGGGAATAAAATAAATGAAAACTTGGAGGAATGAGATACTGATAAGAGTTTGGAAAAAGTGACGGAATCGCATAAGTTGTGGAAACAGAGTAAAATTAAAATACGGAAAAGAATTAGGGAGTGATAAAAATAAATAATTAATTAATCTCTTTAATCAAATATTTAATTAATTAATTTATTTATTTATGAAAAAAGTTGTGGCGGGAAAATTAGTCGATGGCATGACGCCATTTAGTTATAAATTCAGAGTGAGAGTATTATAGTCCAGGGGACTGAGTGAGTGTGTGTGTGGAATAGATCAGGATGATCATGATTTTTAAAACTAGAAAATAAGGTCTCGCGAAGGTTAAGCGATTTTAATTTAGTTGCCAAAGGTAGTTGGCTAATAAGGTCTAAAAGAGTGTGTGTGTGATATGCCAAAGGTAATGGCTATGTTTTAAACTATTGCAGGTTATAAAACAAAATTGGTTTTAAGTGAAACATTGCGGGTCGTAAATAAAATAAAAGGTCATAATAAAAAGGTTTATATAAAAAGGTTATGATAAAATAAGGTTTATAAAAAGTTATAAGGTTTATATAAGTTATAAGGTATATAGTTATACGGTTTATAAGGTTTAAAAAGGTTATAAGGTACAAGGTTATAAGATCATAAGTTAAAAAGGTATAATTAAATAAAAAGGTATAAAAGTGAAAAGTTAAAATGATATTGATTAATTTATGAATTATCCTTCCTCTTCCTTCTCTTACAATTAAACAAAATTACACCGACCCTGATGATCCACGATCCGGCTCTGGGAGGCCGTTATTACCTCCAGTGGTGCCCTTAGTAAGGACGACCAGAGTAACAGCAATAGCCTTGTTATAATTGTTTATTTGGTGATTATAAAATCACCTGGCGTCCAACTTAATTATTTTTGAACAAGGTAGCCAAAAACAGTAAGTGTATTCGGATTTCACTCCGGTAGATTATAACGGTGGGCCCTGGCTACTTCGTGTCCAGTAGCCACGAACCACAGTTAATAAATAATTCCCGAGCTTAATTAGTAATTAATTAAATTATCGATTTAAGTCGATTATCGCGGGTTCTGGAATCGGGAACTTGAAATTCTCGGGGGTGAGTCGGCTCGTCCTGAGCCGGACACGCGGCTGAAAATAAACTTAAATCTAAAGGATTCTGGTGATAGTTTATAATTAATACTCAAATAATATAAATTATATATTTTATTTAACCAAACCCTTTATATACAAATTTTCCCCTTAGTTTTATATATGTGTGTAATCATTACAATTTAATTTAAAGAATTTATCGGGCGATATGCGCGGGAATAAATATCGTGGAAAATGAGAAAAATTGGCGGGAAATTACCGCGTTGAAGAGAGAGGCATTATACAAAATTATTATAGATTATCTATATATATATATATATAGGCGAGCAAATGTCTGGACTTACTGCCGGAATCGGACGACGTTCCATTTTCCTGGTCTCCAGTGAATAATGTTCCTTGAGTGGATAGGATCCGGACACGATGACGAACTGCTACTTGAATCGGTATCCCAACAGAACTACTGTAGCACTTATGGTTTAATTAACCACACAAACACACGACTCAAAATCTCTAGATAAAATTCAAATGTATTCAAAGAACAGAAGGTGGAAAAAGAGCGACTGATCAGTAAGCGTACTGGAGCTCAAGTGTCGTCTTATGATTTACTGTCTTGGGTCAGCACCTCATATTGACCCCTTCCAATTATGCGCAATGACCAATTTCTGAATCTCTGCTGCGCTAAGACTACCGCCCAGACTCAGCCGAACTCGCAAACGAGAAATTTATACGAGAGAGAGAGAGAGAGAGAACAAATAGAAGCGAGAGAGCCGCACTCTCACGTCTTAAAACTACTGCTGCACGGTTACAAGATCCCCGATGGTGAAAAACCCGTTACAATACATACATACATACACTCAGACATCATCTTGAAATTAGTTTGAATATCTTCCTAGAACCTCAAAACGTCAAGATCTCTTAGAAATTCGATTTTCGAAAATCGGACTGAAACCAACAAGTTTCCTAACTCGCGAAAATTTCCAATTTTCTCAACGGAAAGTTGAAAGAGGTAAAAATTTGCATATTTAGGGATATTTGGAAATCTTGGTGTAACTTTGGATATAATGGATGAACGAAAAATACCGTCGGTTTTTTTAAACTCAAAGATTCCCGGAAAAACCATTAAAATTTCAGAGCGCTGGATTCTTCTTACTTAGTGTTCCGAAGCGTTGAATTTATCGTTTTCGCCAAAAATCGCACAATGAGCGATTCTTCGGTTTCCACTCATTTTCGAAATTTCAAATAGTTTGTTTAGCGACAAACCTTATTTCTTCTATTAAAAACAATAATTATTGGAAAAAATTAAAAATATTTTTCTTTTCTTCAATTTTTTTTAATAATTGATGAAATAAGGTTTGTCGCTAAAAACTCTTTTTGAAAGTGAAGAAATAAATCAAAACTAAAGAATCACTCAGTATGCGATTTTTGGCGAAAACAATAAATTCAAAGCTTCGGAACACTAAGAAAGAACAATCTCAGTGGTTCGAAATCGTAAGGGTTTTTTCAGGACTCTTCGAGGTTAATAAAAAACCGACGGTATCCTTCGTTTATCTATTATATCCAAAGTTATACCAAGATTTTCAAATGTCCCTAAATTGCGAATTTTCACTTTTTTTATGTAGAGTTTTTTAAAAATATAGGTATTGTATTTGTCCTCATGGTCGATTTTTCAAGGAATTTTGTCATATCCTATCATAATTGGTCGAATGGAATTCGAAAATACCATTCGTTGAAAAAAAAAAAAAATATATATATATATTGAGACAAATCGCTTTTCGTCTTCGCGATTTTTACCAGCAGCCACCAGAATTCGCGGGTTGAACCCTGGCTTAGGCTGGCCTCTAAAAAATTTTATTTTACTTGGACAGAGCAGTGGGCTGGGGTTCTTGCAAAGTAAAGACCCGCACTTATTCAAACTTGGCAACGTATGAGAAAACTTATCAACTTACCTCACGGCTTATAAAATTATAGAGTATTCTTATTGATGGTCAAATTACTATTTGTAACTTAATTAATATTTATTTTATCAGACTATTTAATAATCTTACCAGTAAAATAGGAAATAAGTAGGATGAACAGTGATAGATGGAATAAAAGGAATTAATCAGAATACTTTGCAAGTTTATTGCCAATTATAATAATCAAAATTACTTACAAGAAAATGCAAGCGCTGGATATAATGTAGACAGATTCGTGGCTCAGTATAAATTTTATATCGCGAGTATATCGCCGGTAACATACAGTAATATTTATTTGAACTAACTTTGTTTATAATAATCAGTAAACTTGGACAGTAAAGTATATCGCAAGAGAATTGCTAGTAATACAACTATAATGCAAGTTAATTTCCCGATTTACAAAGTAGTTAGCCGTATTAACAAAGTCGCAAATAAATTGCTAGTATGTGACAGTAAAACTAACTTATACGTCTTATCACTAATTGATCCAGGATCGAAGTGAAGTTCAATCACCGTAGGGTCTTAGGGCGGAGTTTTTGGGCTCGCTCCCCACTTCCCCTCACGGTCATGCGTTGAGGTAATAATTAGTCATGTGACCATAGCACTATGACTCTAGCTTGCGGTGGTTTCAGACGGCAACGAGACGGGGAAAAATAGGAACCGCTAGGCTGAGGGAGAATATGACAATTCACATTGTCTCAATATATTGTAACGAATGTGAAACTGATCTTTAAAATATTTGAATAGCTAGAAAACAAATGTCTTCTTCTCTTGTTTTAAAGATGCGCGACAAAAGTCAGTCAGTCTTATATTGACAGTTTAACAGCAAACATTGTATCTCAATAAACTATATATTGCTCTTGCTTTCTTCTACTGCTGTTAATCGTGGTGTTATTATTTCTAATATAAGTGTGTTATCATTGTAGTGTATAAGTGATATTAATTTAAGATACCAATCATTACAATATATTATAACGAATACTGTTTATCAATCCACGACGGAGACGCGAACAACTTCAGTAAACCGTATGCGGTCATACAGGTGTGTAAAAAAAATTAGAAATAATAAATAATAATAATATTACATGACTCAAAGTAATAGATAATAATAAATAAAATAATAGTGTGCCTGAGTCAGATCTTCAGGCTGGGTTAGTGCACGAGGGCGCCAGCCCATTTTCCAAAAACGGACAAAAAATTGTTAATCAGGGGAAAATCTGCGAGGATTGATCCGAGCGAGTAGTTTGCACGAAACGGATAACAATCGAATAAATAGATCAAAATTGGAAAAAAATAAGTAGAAATAAATATGCAGAAATAAATAATAACAGATAATAAACGAGAAAATAAAATTAAAGCGGTAGGGAAAAGACCCAGGAAAATAAATATGAAATTTTTCCCGACAGCTGTTGGCCCGATGAAAAAAGATTTTGTCTGATCATATATGATTATATATAATCATATATGAAGTTATATATAATCATGCATGATTATATATGGGGTCATTTATAATTATATATGACCCCATACATAATTAGATCTGATCATACCTGGCTGTTATAAGCCCATATATAAGTCTATATATGATCAGATCTGATTATATATAAGTCTGTATGTAATTATATCTGATCAGATCTGATTATATATGAGTCTATATATAATTAGATATGATCATACCTGGCTGTTTTAACTCCATATATAATCATATGTAAGTCTATGTATGATCGGGCCTGATCATATATGAGTCTATATATAATTAGATATGATCATACTTGGCTGTTATAATTCTATTTATAACCGTATTTAAGTCTATACCCGATGAAAAAAGATTTTATACAATTGTATAAAATTACATACAAAAAATGGCCCGATCCAACTGTAAACAACTGATTAAAAATTGTATGCAATTCTATAAAAAATGTATACAAGTCTATATAATTATATACAATTTCTATACAAATTGTATACAATTAGATCGGGCAATTTTTTCTATCCAATTATTTATAGTCTATATATAATTGTATAAAATCTTTTTTCATCGGGTATATGATCAGATCTGATTATATATGAGTCTATATATAATTAGATATAATCATACCTAACTGTTATAACCCCATATATAATCATATATAAGTCTATACATGATTAGATCTGATCAGACATGGCTAATATAAATTCATGTATAGTCGTGCATAAGTTTATATATGATTGGATCTGATCAGACATGACTGATATAAACTTATATGTAGATATGTATGTCTATGTATGATTAAATCTGATCAGACTTTATTGATATGAAACCTATAAATATTTAATTATGTATATAGTTTCAATAAATATATATATTAGGGTGGCGCAAAAAAACCGACTATTTTTTTTTTTTAATCTCGCATGAAAATTTGTTGGTTTACGATGTTTTAAGAAGCCTCTCCACAAATCAGCTCGATAAAAAATTTTTAAGAGGTCGCTCACGAATTTTGAAAATATCGAAAATGATCGAAAGTAGGATTTTTATTAAAAAAATTTTTTTTTTCTCGTGGCAGCAATAGTTTATATTTGTAAAATCATGACTATGCTGAAAATTTCAGCCCAAAATTTAAATATTCAAACGGCGCTCAAGAATTTTGAATGTTTCCGAGCGCAGTCTCTTGGACGTTTTTGAGCGACCCTTAAATATTAATAATAAAGCTTCTCGATTTTTTCACCATCAATTTGCATGACAATGAATGGAAATATAACCCGAGAAATAGAAATAATAAGTTATTTACATACTTTTTTATTTTTTAATTCAATTTGTAGGTTTTTTCGCTTATTCAAAACTGACCGAATTTCATTGTTTAAGACTGTTCTGTATATTTTTGGGTATGCAAAAGTTATATTTAAGTGAAATGACAACAATTGAGTTATAAAAACTAATTCAAACTATTAATTACATATTATCAGTAAATATTCGAAATTCTCGAGCGCCGTTTAAATATTTATATTTTGGGCTGAAATTTTCAGCAAAGTCATGATTTTACAAATATAAACTATTGCTGCCACGAGAAAAAAAAAATTTTTTAAATAAAAATCCGAATACCGATCATTTTCGATATTTTCAAAATTCGTGAGCGACCTCTTAAAATTTTTTTATCGAGCTGATTTGTGGAGAGGCTTCTTAAAACATCATAAACCAACAAATTTTCATGCGAGATTGAAAAAAAAAAAATAGTCGGTTTTTTTGCGCCACCCTAATATATATATATATATATATATATTAAATAATATGACAATTTTTTAATATCAAAGTTATTAAATTTTTATTCTGTCAACTATCAATCAAACTTAAATCCCCAATACTTAAAAAATGTTTAAAGGTTTCGGCAGCAATTTAAAAGTATAAAGTATCAATTTGATTATTTGAGTTAAGTAAGGCCATAAACTTTTCTTAATTATAAGTGTAGAACAGAGTAGAAGATCAGACTACAATCCATCGATAACCAAAGTTAAGCAACATCGGCATGGGACATTAATTGGACGGGTGAACTCGTAGTAAAATAGTAGTCAACGGATAATAATTTTTTTTTTATTATTTAATTTTAACCGACATTTATATTGATAAAAACAATAAATCCTGATTAAATTACTTAATTAATAATTGACAGATATTCTAAATGAGATTCTAAAAATGACTATATTCGTTCATGCATGGTTATATATAATCATATCTGTTTATATATAAACAGATCAAGTTATGTATGATCAGACCTGGCCAATTTTTGGATCTGATCATATATAGACAATTATGCATGATCATATATGATGAGACAAAATCTTTTTTCATCGGGGGTTTACATTTATTTATATAAAATACCAAAAATCTTCAATACAGTAGTTTAATTATAAATATAAATTGTAATCATAAATAAACCTCTAGGGGTAGAATCAATATCCCTGATTAAAAACTTCGATTAAATCCGATTGAATCTGATTGAAACTCAATCAGAATTCTATCAGTTTCAATCAGAAACAAATTTTCAATCAGAAATGTTCGGGAGCGTTTGGGGTCTCGATTGACTTTCAATCGGATTCAATCGGAAAAATTTTTTTTTTATTTTCTGATTGAATTTGATTGAAATATTTCAATCAGTTTTAATCAGATTCAATCGTAAAATAATAATTTATTTCTCGATTATTTTCCGATTGAATCTGATTGAATCCGATATAACAGGGCTATTGCTGTTACTCTGGTCGTCCTTACTAAGGGCGCCACTGGAAGTAATAACGGCCTCCCAGAGCCGGATCTTGGATCGTCAGGGTCGGTGTAATTTTCGTTTGATTGTAAGAGAAGGATGAGGAAGGATAATTTATAAATAAATCAATATGATTTTAACTTTTCACTTTTATCCCTTTTATTTATTTAACCTTTTAACCTTATTATCTTATAACCTTGTACCTTATAAACCTTATAACTATATATCTTATATAAACCTTATAACTTTTTATAAACCTTATTTTGACCTTTTTATATAAACCTTTTATTATAACCTTTTATTTTATTTATGACCCGCAATAATTAAAACATAGCCGTTACCTTTGGCCTATCACACACACACACACTTTTAGACCTTATTAGCCAACTACCTTTGGCACTAAATTTAAAATCGCTTAACCTTCGCGAGACCTTATTTTCTAGTTTTAAAATCTAGATCATCCTGATCTATTCCACACACACTCTCACTCAGTCCCCTGGACTATTTTTCACTCACTCTGAGTTTATAACTAAATGGCGTCCTGCCATCGACTAATTTCCCACCACAACTTTTTACAATTTAATGAATAAATAAATTAATTAAATATTTGATTAAAGAGATTAATTCAACTAATTAATTATTTATTTTTATCACTCCTTAATTCCTTTACATATCTTAATTTCCGTTCCAATAACTTTGGTGAGTCGGTCACCTTTTTCAAACTCTTCTCCTCATCTCCTTCCTCCAGTTTTCACTATTTTAATAACGATATAATTCTTACTTTCCTTTTCCATTTATTTTATTTATTTATTTAATTAATTATTTTAATTAAATTAATTTTTCTTAAATTAAAAATTGACTTGTCACTACCGGTGACCTTGACTACGGACTTGATGTTTATTACCGAGACATTAACTTTCTTTATTTTAATTTTAATTAATTTTAATTTATCTTATTAATTAATTTAATTATTCTACGGACTTGATCGTTGACTAGAGTCGATAATTTCCGGTGCGTGGGTTACGCGATCTACTTGGAAATTTCTAGAACATTTCCGGCGAACTGCCTGGAAATATTTTACTACGCAATAGCTCCGGCAACCTGCCTGGAGTCAATTAATTTAATTAATTTATTCAATTTAATTCTAGCCAAATTTATAATTGTTAATTTCCCAAATTAATTTCGACGCGACACTACCAGATATACGACTAAATACTTAATAAATTTTTCCGGCTTCCGGCCTGGAATAAATTTATATAAATACCTTTATAATATTTAAATTTTCACAGGTTTGTCCTCGTCGTTTTATTTGTCCTGGTCACATCCTGGGTTTCGGGTATTTTCCTTTTTGTCCGTCTCTTTTGTGTTTTATTGTCTGGTCCTGTCCGGTACTTGTCCTCTCTCTCTTTCTCTCACACCAACCCGCGTTCTCTCCTTCACCTGCTTTTCAAATACAATCAGTAATTTTGCCAGGGAAATACCGGCTATCTGCCTGGTATTTTATATAAAATTTGGAAATGATTATCGCTTGGTTCCACAGTCGAAAACCCAAGTGTAAATGGATAATTACCTGAGAATAAACCACGGCGTCGGTTGATGGCGTCTATTCTGTCTTACAAGTTTACTTTTCTACGTCTTGACGGTCCGGTCGTTCTCGTGACAAGTGCCGCTTTTCATTCCGGCTTCCGTTTATAAAATCTTACACCCCGTATGACTCCGGGTGTCTTCGGTTATCAGTCACTCCTACTTAACGCTAATTGGGGACTGACAGACGAGCCTCCAATTTTCACTCCCCGGTCGACTAGTCGCAACCTACGCGGATAACCCTGGGTGGTATTGCAACTATATCGACGGTGTGAACGATAGATTTTATTTTGAATTTATTTGAACGCGGTAAATTCAATTTACCCCGTTACACCGATTAAAATATTTCAATCAGTTTTGATCAGATTCAATCGGAAAATAATAATTTATTTCACGATTATTTTCCGATTGAATCTGATAGCAGATTCTCGATCAGTTTTAATCGGCTTCAACCGGAAAACAACAATTCGGATAGTATTAATAATTATTAAAATTTGGGTAGATTTGAATTTCATTGATCATGAATTCATCAATTCAAAAAATATCCGAGTATAGAATTTTATCTGTCTTTTTAATTTAATCAATTTTATAAAAAGTTAAAACAATAGCATTTTTCAGGATTATATAAAACAATTTAAAAATTTTTTTTATAAAACTGTATTGATTGAACTATTATAATGTACGAATGTATGAATGTATGAAAGTTATGGATATTGAGACTTATCGATAAGTTTCTCTCGCGTAATAAGTATTGTGATACAGCATAATCATTTTTTATAAGAGCACAAAAATTTTTTATATGTTTCACTTCCTATTTCAAGTTTGGTCGACAGCATCGTAAAAATTGGTATAGGTTTCGAGCCAAAATTTTTCTCCGTGTGACATCTTATTACGGAAGCGCATTAGCATGTTTCGAATACCCAGAAAATTAATATAAATTTATAAATTATTATTATTATTATTATTGATATTTATAAAAAGTCCTGTTTTTGTCCATAAAAACAATTGAACACAGGTAGAAAATTATGGTACATAAAGTCTGTTTTCGTCCTTAAAACTAATTGAACACAGACCAATAATTAGAATGAAAAGGTCTGTTTTTAGTCTACACCCGATTTAAAACAGACTAAATATCATCCAAAAATACGTCTGATATTGGCCTGGACAATGACTAGTACGGACAAAAACAGATTAAATTCCTATATAAAATAATTACGATTTATAAACTTGAATTAAAGAAATAATATCTGAATTTATCCTTTATTTTAAAACAGACCTAATTTTTTGACCCGGGAAAAAACTTATTTTCTAGAATTTTCTAGCTTACAAGCCAAGTAAAGGATTTTTATGCACGACAGATATTTTTGTAGGAAACTGAACGCTCTACAAAAAAAGTCTTTTCATCGTTTAATAAATCTGACTGTTCAAAAGTAATTTGAGCTTAAAGTCAAATTTATAGTAAATTTTAAGATGTTTTAACTTTTCCGGCGAAACTATCAGTCTTATCAGAAAATCTCATAGAAACTTTTTTATAGGTAATTTCATTTCTTATAAATTATTAAAATAAAATTTTTCGAAATTCCGCATTTTTTTCTAGTTATTTTCATTTTAATGTCAAGCTATTAAACAAATAGTTTTCCGATTGATTTTTAATAAATTCTAAAATACATTTTTTGTATTTTAACCTATATTTTTTAAATCAATTTTTTTCCTGGGGGTGTTTAACGCAATGATTTTCATATGCTTCAACTAATAAAAAAAAAGTTGCTTGAACCAAGAGAAAAATTTCTTAGGAGAATAGATAATATACAAAGGAGAGAAAATTCACCGGTGCTAGGCGATAGCAGTAGGAGTAGTTCGGTGCTCGCCCCTAGATAGCGCCAACCACTTCTAGTGTCCCTGGTAAGAAACGTAGTTCGGACGTATTATATTTCAAAATTGGAAGCATTTATGACACGAGCACACCTCTGTTCTTCGACAGAGTGACAAGTGCCATTTTTGGCGGTAATATAGTATATCGTATTACTTCATGACATGCAATCTAATTGATATAATAGATTTATTGTAGATTTTGAAATATTCGATTTTTCAATTTTGAACCGTTTCGAATGATTTTTATTCACTTATCACAAGTTCCAATTTTTAAATTAATTTGAATTGTTTTTGTTGACCAGGGATAATATACAATATAATATAAAAATTTTTTTTCCCGGGAATAGGTAATTTTCGATTAATTTACAATCGAAACCTTCCGGAAGTTTCCGATTAAATCCGATTGAAACTGATTGAATGTCAATCAGAAATTTCCGATTAAATCTGATAGGACGTTTTCAATCTGATGCAATCGGAGTTTTTAATCAGGGAGAAATCAAAAATCCAAACTTAAATTTAATATTTAAATTAATAATAATAATTCATATATCATAATAATTTTCTTTAAACAGAATAAACAACCCGCATGAAAAAAACTTATACTCTGAAATTATATCAGATAATATAATATTTATTATATTATAATATAATTTAGAATATAAATAATTATATATTTGAAAATAACTACTTTTCTGCCATTTTCAATATAAAATTTTATATTTTAAAAGTATATCAATATAATATATAATTTTATATTTTGGCATACATTATCATTATAAAAACTCCATATAATATTAGATTATATAAAACAAATATATGCCATTATATAGTATCAATTTATAGGTTTATATATGTTATGATTTTATAATTCAAATTATATTATTAACAGTATAATATAATATATAATGCTCGTATATAAGCTTGTATATATTACAAGATATACATGACACTTTTGTGCTTCAAAAAATTTTCAGTTCCATGAATGCTCTTTCAGTATCCTCTAAAACTTATTTTATTTTGAGTAATTATTTTTTTATATTAAAAATTAATCATATAAATGAAAATTTATAGTCATAACGACTCTCTCTACAAACTTCCTTTCAAGTTCGATCTACATACTTAATTTACTCGAATAAAATATATTCTCATTGATACTCACAATCATCGTCAAACTGAAAGTTTTTATTTTTCATATTTTATTTTATATTTTTAGATATATAATGTATTATATAATACAATATACAATTCAATATCTTGAGATTCTCCAACGTCAATTATATAAAAAAATATATTTAACAATATAATATTTGATATATAAAAAAATATATTCTATTATATATCATTCCAATATATGTAAATTTATAATGAATTTTATAAGTTAAAGATTATATTTTATATTTATATCACATATTATGAAAATATGTATATATTTTTTCATAATTTAAATTATAAATCAAAGTATAACTTTGAATTTATATAAATATTATATTTTATTATACATACATTTTTGCCGTTTTATAAAATTATATATTTACGGTATATTTTTTTATATATAATCAAAATATATGTTATTTTCATGCGGGAATTTATCAAAGTTAATAAATAAAAATAAATAATCACAATAGTGTACTTTGGGTTACCTCTTTACAATTTATAGAGGGAGAAAGATACGGAGTTACCCTCACCCTCATTCACAAATTCCAAAATTATACCTTAAAAATAACATAAATTCCTTCGTAATAATAATTATTGCTCTTTCAATAATTATTTATAACCAAAAACGATTTATAAGTTAACTGACCGCTGGGGTAAATAATACATGTAAATTATACTCAAAGAAAAACAAAATAAATGAAAATATCACAGTTCAATTAATAATAGTCATTTCAAATATCCTAATTAAAATAATGATAACATTAATTTCAAATACAATATTTTCAAATAATAATAATTCCAAATATAATAATTTATATTATCATCCAGGAATTTTTCGTCCGAACGATTACGTCGGGGTCTCAGGAATTTTCTTTCCCGGACACCGCGTTATGACTATATATATATATATATATATATATATATATATATATATATATATATATATATATATATATATATATATATATATATATATATATATATATATATATATATATGTGTGTGTATTAGGGTGGCCCAAAAAAACCGACTATTTTTTTTTTTCGAGTCTCTTATGAAAATTTGTTGGTTTAACATGTTTTAAGAAGCCACTCCAAAAATCAGCTCGATTAAAAATTTTCAAGAGGTCGCTCACGAATTTTGAAAATATCAAAAATGATCAAAATTCGGATTTTTTGATTCTAAATTCCTTCTTTCTCGTGGCAGCAATAGTTTATATCTATGAAATCATGACTACGCTGAAAATTTCGGCCCAAAATTCAAATATTTAAACGGTGCTCAAGAATTTTGAATATTAACTGATAATATGTAACTAATACTTTAAATTAGTTTTTGTATTTTTTTATAACTCAATTATTGTCGTTTCACTTAAATATAACTTTTGCATAACCGAAAATATATAGGACAGTCTTAAACAATAAAATTGGGTAAGTTTTGAATAAGCAAAAAAACCTAAAAATTGAATTAAAAAATAAAAAAGTGTGTAAATAACTTATTATTTCTATTTCTCGGGTTTTATTTTTATTCATTATGATACAAATTGATAGTGAAAAAATTGAGAAGCATGATTATTAATATTCAAGGGTCACTCGAAAACATCCCAGAGACAGTACTCGGAAACATTAAAAATTCTTGAGCGCCGATGAAATATTTGAATTTTGGGCTGAAATTTTCAGCGTAGTCATGATTTCATAAATATAAACTATAGCTGCCACGAGGAAGAAGGAATTTAGAACAAAAAAATCCGAATTTCGATCATTTTTGATATTTTCAAAATTCGTGAGCGACCTCTTGAAAATTTTTTTTCGAGCTGATTTTTGGAGAGGCTTCTTAAAACATCATAAACCAACAAATTTTCATAAGAGACTCGAAAAAAAAAAATAGTCGGTTTTTTTGGGCCACCCTAATATATATATATATATATATATATATATATATATATATATATATATATATATATATATATATATGTATATATCTATACAGTAAAGCGCTGTACGCGCGCAATTCCCAATTTTCAATTAAATATTTTGTAAAATATATATTATCATAAATTATACATCCATGAAAATCCTACATATGTATCATTCAGGAAAAGAAACACGAAATTAATTAAATTATTTCCGGGTGTGTGATGCACACACGTGAATTTTGTGTCTCGGTTACCAACAACTCCCGGGGAGGTTAACGATGACAGTGCATAGAGAGAATACAGAGTCCTTACTCGTTACCGCGTCCAGGATAATCCAAGAAAAGACTCGATTTCAGGTAACAAATTCACGACATCCGGTGAATTTACCAACTTTAATTAATTAATCACTACTAAATGACGACAGTAAATAAAACGTAATAACAATGTGTTTGCGATTTTCCGTAACGACATCGTCTGTTCGCTATGATTATCCAAGGTTACTAGAATAGGGAGGTTGGGTCAACCATTATCCCAATGTTAAATTTTGTCACTGGTCCCTTTCTAGGGATAAATGCTGGTCTACCAATCAGCTTTCCCGAAGCATTTGGATGAATTTTCAATACTTTACAGAGATTTGATCTGTGCTCTATAGGTAATTAAAAGTAAAAACCAAGCGCGATAGATAAGAAGCAGCAAATGGTAATATTTTTATATATTAAATTTGAAAACTAAATGCCGCTGATTTATATAAAGAGTGTAGGGAAAATGTTTCAATAAAAAATAATTATTTTCAAATTTGATTTTGTAAAACTTTGCAATCAACTAAACTAAATTTGTAAAGGAACATGGAGCTTGAATATGATCGTTCAAAAATTTTCGGCAAAAGAACTTTTTTTTTTTTAATGTGGTTTTTTTAACTCAAAAGAAGTTACTAACTAGAAATTTTCATAAAAACAAAATTTTATAAAACTTCTTGGACAACAATTATTTCATAGTAAAATGAAATTAAAATTAAAAAATTCAATCAAAATTAAGCCTTTTATACAAGCGAAAAGACTACGTTGATTAATTTTATGTGAATTTACAAAATTGAAAAACGTCAAATCTGATTAAAAAAAAAAATTTATTTCCAGCATAAACCAGTGAGTCCTAATTTTCTATAGATTTTTTTAGACGTTGATCCTCCAGCTAAAACTACTGCCTCGATCGAATTTTCGAGTCTTTTGAAACATCAGAGAAGTCGTTTGGAAGAACGCTAGCATATGAACGTAGGGGAAAAATAAATTTTTAACTTCCCGCTCAGAAAATTATATATATTAAAAAAAAAAGGGAAGTCTTTGGTTTCGGTCCGATTTTCAAAAACCGAGTTTTCAACAGATCTCGACGTTTTGAGGTCCTAGGAAACTATTCGAACTATTTTTAAGAGGATGTTCGAGTGTATGTATGTTTGTATGTATATAAATATTCTATAACTTCTGAACGAATTAACCGATCGAGATCGTTGAGGTGGCTTCCGAAGTGAATTATTAATCTGTAATAGGGTGCTTTTTTTGCGACTATTTTTTTTTTGATCCCATCCCAAAATTTTGTTGGAAATACCCCCCAAAAAATTCCCTGAGAGTTTGAGCCCTTAATATTAATATTAAGTACTCGTCCACATCGTATGGAGATTTTCCATTTAAAATACACGGGAATTTTGATTTTTTGAATATTTTTATAGCTCAGCGGCATTTTATGGTATCATCTTGTCCAAATACGAGATTTTCTCAGAATTCAATGCTATACAAAAGTGCCGATTGTCGCGAAGTCGTAACTCATACTGGTGGGGTAGTACGGACCGCTAAACTGAATTTTTTCATAGGATTCTTATTTTTTCTCTCACTATCTCATAAACAACAAGACCTACAGAAAAAATGTTAATGACAATTTTATAGGAAATTCAATTTTCTACAATAAAAATCTTCAGCACCGAATCACTAAGATTGATATTTTCTAAGATATTAGTCAAATAAAAAATTAATGTTCTCTAAGATTTGATTTGAAATTTTATGATATTCAATGCTATACGTAAATTTCGATGACTAATATAAGCTTAATCAGTACATAATGTTCGGAATTATTTGAAAAATAAAATTTGTGAAAAGAGTTTTTTTCGAATAACTTCGAACTTACTTCATAGATTGATTCCAAAATCTAATTAGCTCAAAAACTCTATAAGCCACGTCAAATACAACTACAACAATTAAAATTGAATCATTTGTTCAAGAGATATCGTTAACTAAACCATTTCAAGAAAGTGTTTTTTTTTTTTCGAATAAAATCAAAAACGTTCAATTGATTTTTTTAAAAAAACTTTAAGCTTAAGAGAAAAAAAACTGCGTCGAATGTTCACATTAGACGTCAAAATCGGTCTATTAGTTCAAAAGATATCGGCGATGAAATATTTAAGTAATATTGTCGACAAAATATATGAAAAATCACTGTTTTTTACACCTCTTAGATATTTTGTCTATTAATGCTTTGATTTGATTCAACTCATCGAACTTTCTATTTTAATCGCATTTGGCTGTCTGAACCGGCCTGGAACCTGACTTCAACTATAAAAAAATAAAAAACTACCTTTTTTTTTTAAGTCTACAGAGCCATTAATATTCTGTTCATTCAATATTCATTATAATATTTTGAATGAACTTTATAAAGCATATGAACTAATTTTTTACAATTTTTATTCAGTCCGTCATCATTTATTGTAGGAATTTTCATACAGAAGTATTCTATTATTGTTTTCATTTTTCCTACAAGCAAAACTACTCGGATAAGAATTATTGTTCATGAATGTATTATTAAACATGATACTGTATTTTCTGTACCATGAATGATCCCGTGGTTTTTTAATTTTTTTAAGGTTGGGCTGTACTAAACGAATTTTTGAATTTTACTTTTCTTTTAATTTATTAATCAATTGTTATCACATAATTTTTATAGCTTCCGAAAAAATGTGAAAGACAAACTTTTTCGGAAGTTTTTCATCATTCGAGTGACGTAATTATTCAAAATGTAATTAGAAAAGTAAAATTCGAAAATTCGTTTAGTACTGCCGACCCTTAAGAATTATATGAAAGTTTTGAATACTAAAGTAACGGCATCTTACAGATGCAACAAAATTGGAGAACTGTTTACTACTATCGGTATTGAAAATCACGGAACGATGAACCATCGCTCTGAAATGTTACCGACACACACGATATTATGGTAGTGTTTTCATAGAAAAAAATGACATGCAATAAAAAAAGGGACCAGCGACACAAACTTGTCCCAACCTCCCTATTCTAGTAACCTTGTGATTATCCATACCTTTCTAATTGCTTTTTGGGCCGGCCACTTGTTGGTCACCCACGTGGCGCAACAATCGCCCTTAATTATTATTATTATTATCTAGCCCTGGGCCTATGTTAAATTCAATAAATAAATTATAAGAATATTTTTTCCCAACCTGAGTGATACATAATAAATTAAATATTTTTATCTAGTATTTATTTATGGAAAAATTATAATTTTCAACTATGTAATAAATTAAATATTAATTATTGAAATCATTTAATCAGTGTCGATATTGTAGAGGAAAATATTGATTTTTCCCCTACCCTGCTGTCAGTATTCTCCAGCCTCTCGTTATCTGGATATAAAGTTTAATCAAAATAAAATATTAGATCTTATTGGGGCATCATGTAACCACATATTATACTGCCCAATTATCATCAAATCATAAATGTCAACTTATAATTAAGAAATGTTAATGATAAATAATTTTAAATCTTAAACTAAAATATTCGCACACACGTGTTCGCATTCACGCTGCGCGCATGCGCCATCCTACGAGCAAACGCTGTCTCCGCACCAGCGTGATGGGAAAATGTCCGCGCAATGACTCAAATTTGAACTTAAACTAAAATAATTATTCATTGATTTTATTTATTTATTTATTTAACTGGTCATAGGACGAAGTCCTCTGATGACCATAAGGAAATATAAGTATGAAAAAATGTTGGAAAATCCAAAATTGCATACCTCAAACGCTCATTTTATTTTTAATCATTAATTTTATTTTTTTTATGAATTTTTTTATTCAATTTTTAAATGATTAATTTAATTTTTTTATTTTCTTAATTCCAGTTTAATTTTTTTTTATTTAAATTTTTTCTAAATATCCCGCATTTTTGTTGTAGATGTCGCTCTTTTTTTTCAATACTACTGTTTTACGCTAATGCTGCTGCCAGTAGTTGATGGGAAAAAAAAAAAATAAAATTTACTTTTGTAATAATAACAAAAGTAAAAATAAAAATGGCCGCTAAACTTTTCGTGAATAATCAGTCATTATTTTATTTAATTACAATTAAACTAGAAGGATTTAGACAGTCATTTTCGATAGGGTTCTTCTGATCAAAAATACAAAGTTAATAAAAAAAAGTTAGGCTGATTAATTGTGTCTATCGAGAGTTATTTGGTTTACTAAGTTTCATACTGGACAATTGACAACTCGTGTCACTGTGATTAAAGTAATTTATATGTAATTAATGGAATAATTAATCGACTTAATATTGGGTCGAAGTTATTTTTTAATAAATTGTCTTTGTGTTGGTATCAAATTTGACCCATTTTAGTGTAATCGAAAAAGTCTAGAGATAATTTAATGTGAGTGAATGAGTCAAAAAATTTAGAGCGATCATAAAGCACACCAGCGCTTTCGCGCTTGAAGTGTGCAATACTAAATACAAAGTGTACATAATGATAATAGCATATAACAGCAATATAATATATCCCTGATTAAACAAAATGATTTCACACGTTCAATGTCCATAAGAGACAGGATTAGAAATGATTTGAAGGATTAAAAAGTATTTAAAATGATTAAAAAACAAATCATTTTTAATCATTTTGTTTAAACAGGGATCTAAATCTTCAAATATTCGGTCTCCCGTTACATTATTTCTTGAGGAAATATAAAACTAAAAATAAGGCTGTATTCAAAAGAAAAAATAATAAGTTTAAGTACAAAAAATAATAATAAGTTCAAGTAAAAAATACAAATTCAATCAAATTAATGAGTTCTTCTCAAGATTAATAAGATAAATGTACACGGAGAAAAATGTTGGTTCAAAACCTACTAATTTTTATTATGCTGTCGACGAAACTTGAAACAGTAAGGGAAGCATCCACAAAATTATTATGCTCATACGAAAAATTATTGTGCTGTATCATAATACTTACTACGCGCGAGACACTTATCGATAAGATTTAATAAAAATTACTTCCATACATTATAATAATTGTGATGCGGCATAATAATTTTTCATAAGAGCATAATAATTTTGTGGATGCTTCCCTTACTGTTTCAAGTTTCGTCGACAGCATAATAAAAATTAGTAGGTTTTGAACCAACATTTTTTCTCCGTGTAGCAATGTCTCTTGAATTCTGATAGTGTCGTAGCCGTAGTGATAGATGGTGGTAACGAATTCCAAAAGGCTGTGCCTTGGACCAGAAAAGAGTGTTGGAAGATAGTAGTTCGCGGGATGGGCGCAAGAAGCGTATCAGCCCTGTTGTTGTCCCGGTGTCTTGCAACATTATGACTTAATCTTATGTTTATGCACAGTAATTTATTTTTGTCCAGTGTTAACATACCATAATATATGCAACCCAGGAAATATAGTCTGCGATTATTTGGAGATAGCTAACCAAAGTCAAGCCGTGCAATATTAATGTGGGTTCCAATCGGTATTCGTAGAACGAATCTCGCGCAGTTGTTGAGTGAAACTGTCAGCTTCCTTTCAAATCCAAGATTTAGATTTGTGAGTGCAGCTGCACAGTAATCAAAGATTGGTAGTATCAAGCTGACAGCTAGTTGACGTTTCAATGACGAGCTTAAGTTGTACGTCGATTGCCGAAGTCGAAAAAGTGACCTTGAGACTGTACTACAAGTTTTGCTAATATGCCCCTGCCATGTTAATTTCCCGTCCAGTATAACTCCAAGATATTTAAAGCTCGTCACAACTTCCAATGGTTCTTCACGGATCACTATTCTTGGTATCACGTGTGTATCAATTAAATTGATATATCGCGCACTACCAAAGAACATCGCTTTTGTCTTAAGTATGTTTATATTGAGCCTGTTTTGCTGACACCAGGTCGTAATTGAAGTTAGGTCTTCATTAATTTTGTTAATAGCATCACCCAGTTCACTTGATTTGAATCTAAGGTGTATGGTACTATCATCAGCGTCAAAAATGTATGAACAATAACATAGGCACTTCGAGAGGTCATTGATGAAGAGTGAGAAGAGTGACGGGCCAAGAACGCTGCCCCGAGGCACGCCAGTTTTACAGTCTTTCCACGACGAAACGTTTTTAATATTCCGTACTGCGTGTTTTCGTCCAACCAAGTAGATGAAGAACCAGTGTATATAATTATCAACTAATTATAAATAATTTAAGTCGTTACGTGACAATATATATATGTATATATATATATATATATATATATATATATTATAACACAAAAACTAGACGCTAATTCTTAAGTTACAACTTCGTTGTCTGCCCTTAGCCTCCAGTCTCAATACGAATAGGGCGCCAGGTAATTTTTATCACTGGAACCACCAAACCAGTAAATCATGAAAATTAGATAATTCTTTATCTGTAGAATTATCACCAAAACCACGCATAAATAAAACTAAAACTAAAACTACACAAAATGCTCAGAACTTATAAGCAAAAACAAAACAGAGACTAAAAAACTAAAAACAGAGTTCCGGTATGCTATAGTGTCACTTAGTGTGTAGGTTTATGAAGAGAGGGAGTGGTCCGGGTTACATCATTCCAAAGTCATGTAGATTACTCGTGAATTTGCAATTTCTATTGAACCACAATAACCTCAAAACTCTATTTAACAATAAACAAAATACTTTAGCTCAATACATATAATTTTACTCTCTATAACAAATGCTGACTCTAATAATATTAATCTTAACAGAAAGTAAATTGACATCTAAATGATGCGTATCGATATATTATAAAAAAATTAATTAATTAACTAGAACTAAACGATAATCAAATAATATTTGGTAAACTAGAACAATAATTATGAATTCGATACTCTAGAACAGTTTCTTTAACAATCTCGTAAAACTAACGTACATGGGTCTCATTTTGATGTTAATTAGACAACAATTGGTTTAATAATTAAATATATTTCTTATAATAATTTTATAAAATAATATTAACAATAAATCGTGAACATGACTCTCAAATGTATCAATATTCTCATAATTTTCTCAGATATCAAATCTTTTCTTTAATTAAAAACAGTGGCATAATACCTCAAGACTTTTGACTTGAACTCAATTAATTATTTATAATAATTATTTCATACCTGATGACTGATGAATAAATATAAAGTAACGCCTTACACTGTTTTAAATGATACTTCTGTAGCGATAATCTTAATCTGTCACTTTCCGCAATGCCTTGAACTGTAGCGCCATTATTGCACCCGTCTACTCGCTGCAAGCGACTAGAGTCGAATGCTCACGTCCGCACTCTTCGAAGGTCTCCCTTTGACTTTTCTCTCTTAATTCCAAATTCAAAATCCCAAACTCAATCTTATCGTTCTTAATAACTGATCTCGATATTTTAAATTCCTAAATCAAACTCAATCGTTACTTTATCAGTAACTGGAGGCTCAAGTCCTCACCAAACGTACTCACTAAACCCATTTTGAGTATGGATATCCTTGGGAGTTGCTCTCCTGGAACAGACCAGCTGGGATCATAAAACTTATAAACTAGGTGACCTATGACTTCCTCAGCGGTATAAGTGGTCATGGCTTGTCCTCTGAGGCCTGTCAGACTGAATAATTGAAAATGACCAAATGGTTTCCACAACAGCAACGGTCACAAAATTACTGTTAAGGCCTGTTAAACCAAAACTCCAAAACTGATCCCATTCTGCATCCTCCAAATTCCGTATATACTGGAACGCTAGCATCTCAGTAACTCTGACTCGTCCAGATACTCAAAATACCAAATCTAAATCCCAAACTTTATCATTTCCCAAACTTTAATCGCAACCAATATTCCATAGTCAATTTCCATAATTCTAATTCTAATTCATTACTATAATTTTTCTTATCAAAAACCCATAACTATATCCAAACGTTACTCCATATTTAATTCTTGAACTATAACTTAAATCAAAAATCGTAAATTACTGTAAGTTAAATTATAACTCTTGAGTTACCATGCTCGTAAATACAATAAAACTCGTTGGTGCTTGTGACGTTCACTTTGATTCGACCCCCATACAAAAAATGACGTCACAATTTGAATATATATAAGTAACCTTGATTAAAAAAATCGATTTAAAGGGATTCAAAAAAAAATTTTTTTAATACTTTATAATATTTTTAAATACCTTAAACATTTTTGAATCTCTCTTCTTATGGGCATTTAACATTGCAAATCCCTTTAAATCGATTGTTTTAATCAGGGAATAGAACCAAGTTTTGAGAACACTATTGCGCCTAGAATTCTTATCGGATCCTAACGAAATTTTTTTCACTTATTTAATGGGCGATTATCACGGTTAAGTTCGAAGATGGGTTAAATCGGTCGATTAGTTTAGAAGTTATGGCTGTTTGAAATTTCCACGATTTTTCGAAAAAATCAGTTTTTATTCACTTTCAAGTTCATATAATTTTAAAACTAATACTCATAGACATTTTCCGTAAAAAGTATCTGAAAGCTTGTCTAATAAGCTTGAATTTATGATCTTATACTTGATGTTTTAACCATGTCTTCCCATAATTTGATAGCCTTGAAAATTTTAATGGAATCAAAAAATGTTAAAAATATGGTTTTCATTCCACGTAACTTATGCATGTCCCATTATAATCCAGTTTTGTCAGTTTTATTTTATTTTGCACAGAATAATTTGTAAATTTCACAGCTATTTCTTAATTTAAAAGTACTTCTTTTATTACTTATGATGTATCAAATGTACCTCTACTCCCTATGATTGTCACTGGTCTTGTCATTACGATAGCACCCACAGTTCTCATCGGATCTTAATGAAATTTTCTACGCTTATTCTATAGGCGATTACCTTGATCAAGTTCAAAGATGGGCTGAATCGTTTGGATAGTTTGAAAATTATAGCTGTTTGAAATTTTCATGATTTTTCGTAAATATCAGTTTTTAATCAGTGCTAAAGCTTATATAACTTTAAAACTAATAGTCATAGACAATGTCCGTAAAAATAATCTGAAAGCTTATCGAATACTGTATAATTTATGACCTTGAACTCCATGTTTTGACCATTGTTTCGAATCATTTGATAGCTTTGAAAATTTTAATGGAATCAAAAAATATTGAAAATATGATTTTCATTCCACATAACTTGAGCATTTTTCATTAAAATCCAATTTCGTCAGTTTTATTTAATTGTGAACAAAATAACCTGTAAATTTCACAGCTATTTTATATTTTAAAAGTATTTCTTTCGTTATTTTTGATGTGTCAAACGTACCTGTACGACTTATAATTATAACTGGTCTTGTCAGTACGATAGCACCCACAGTTCTTATTGGTTCTTAATGAAATTTCCTAAATTTCTTCTATAGACCATCATTTTAATCAAATTCGGAGGTAAACTGCTTAGCTCTTCGCGCTCGAAAATACTTTTGCGTGCCGTTGTTTTCGGAGAAAAACATTTTTTACCATTTTTTATCCAACGATATCTCTCGAACGAATAAACCGATTGAGATAGCTCAGGCGGCAATCGACGCGTTTTATTGAATTCTAGAGCTGATGAGATTTTTATATCGATCGATCGAGCCATTCCTGAGAAATTGAAAAAATACTCAAAAAAAACTTTTTGTTTTCTGTATTTCTTCTATATCTTAGAGTCCATTTGATCGATCAATTTGAAATTTTCAGAAAAGTTGACGGCCAACAAACTCTTTCGATTGCTACCTCAACCATCTCAATCGGTCAATTCATTAAAAAGATATGAAGAGTTTACATGTACACACACACACACACACATGCAGACACTCGGACATCCTTCTGAAAATAGTCAGAATAGCTACCTAGGACCTCAAAACGCCAACATCGGATGAAAACTCGATTTTCGAAAATCGCCGTTCGGAGTATACTATTTTTTGAAGTTTTTCTACACATTCAGTAAATGATTTATACAAATCAACTAAGACCTACTTATAAGTTATCTTTGTATTCTAGGAGAGGTGGCATGTGGCCTACTTGGGACGATAGCCAACAAGGAAAAAAAAAAACCCAGGAAAGGATAGTAGATAAAATTGATCCGCATTTAAACCACAAAGTAATAAACGATGTTTATTATTTTGTTTTTGATGCTTAAACAATTTGTGAATTTCAAATTCAGTTGACTTTGTGTATTGTTTTACAAGTAAACTCCTATCGTCATTTGGTATCACACAATGAAGTTTTTGAGTTCCTTTTGTAGTTGCTGTTCTATTAAACTTCATTTTGTGATACCAAATGACGATGGAAGTTTACTTGTAAAACAATACTCAAATTCATCCGAATTTAAAATTCACAAATTATTTAAGCGTCAAAAAAAAATAAACATCGTTTGTTACTTTGGGGTTTAAATGCGGATAAATTTCATTAACTATCCTGTCCTGGGTTTTTTTTATTCCTTATTGGCCATCTTCCCAATAAGGCCATGTGCCACCTCTCCTAGGTTACAAAGGTAACTCATAAGCAGGTCTTAGTTGATTTTTATAATTTATTTACTGAATGTGTAGAAAAACTTCAAAAAATAGTATATTCCGAACGGCACAGTGTTAAAAAAAAATCATAGTAGCTTAATATATCAATCTGAGGATGTTTATTTGTCAAATTAAGTCGAAAAATAACATTTAGGAAAAAAAAATTTTTTCGAATTAAGAAAAAAAATAGAACATATCGTTTGCCCACGATCGGATTGGTCTCAAAATTTTCTAAATTCATCCAAGTTTGTTTGAGAATTTTTTCAAAAAAATCGAAGGGGGCATACATTCCGACAAAACGTTTTTTTTTGCTTAAAACTTAAAATAAACAATGAAGGAATTGATGAAGGATCTAAACGTATTTTTTTCTTGAAAGAACATTCAAAAACGAAGATTTAAAAAAAAAAAACGATCCAGTTAGGAAACGACAAAGTAGTCAAAAAAATTTGAAAAAATTCATGAGAGCGTTTTTTATCAGCCTCCAAAACATATAAATTTTTCAAAAACATCGGAGGGGGTGACCTCAAAAAGTGACCGATTTGGTATGGAATGCCCCATAAAGTTATTAAATGTTTCAGAAACAATGATTTCTATAAGCACTAAGTATTCAGTGATGTGCTTCCTTACCACGGAGAAGTGAGGCAAACAGTGAGAGGGGAAATCTCTTTTACCTTTGCCTCATGATAAAGTTAAGACCGACTGTTATGGGGCTATACTAGCCAGAATATTAACAATTGACTCAATCCTGTTGTTTTACCACTTACAACTTTTTTTAACTTTCCGCTAAGAAAATCGACGATTTCCGAAATATTCGGAAAGTTATTGTTTTCACCCCGATTTGCAAAAATCGGAATTTCATCAAATGTCGACGTTTTGAGGTCCTAGGAAGCTATTCTGACTATTTTCAAAATGATGCCCGAGTGTCTGTATGTATGTGTGTGTGTGTGTGTGTGTGTGTGTGTGTGTGTGTGTGTGTGTGTGTGTGTGTGTGTGTGTGTGTGTGTGTGTGTGTGTGTGTTTGTGTGTGTGTGTGTGTGTGTGTGTGGATGTGAACGCTCTATAACTTTTTAACTAATTAACCGATTTAGATGGTTAAGATGGCAATTAAAAGAGCTTGTTGGCTATCAACTTTCCTGAAAATTCCAGATTATTCAATCGAGTAGACTCGAAAATATTTGCGAATTACAAAAAAAAAAAAATTTTTTAGTTTTTTATTGATTTACTTAGAAACGAGTTGAACAATTAACTTCTAAATCTAATCAGCTCTAGAACTTGATAAAACGCATCGATCGCTGCCTTAACCATCTCAATCGGTTGATTTGATCAAGAGATATCGTTGGAGAAAGAAATAGTGAAATACGGATTTTTCCAAATATCTTCGAAATGGCTGAATGGATCGATTCTAAACTCGCATCAGCTCTAGAATTCTAGTAACCGCGCCGATTGCCACCTCAAACGTCGAAATCGGTTCATTGGTTCAAAAGATATCAGCGCTAAAACGTTAAAAAACAACATACAATGTGATTTTTTCCTGATAAATCAAAAAAACAAATATGGTTGAAAACCTAAACATGCAAACCTTCTCAATAAGACTATTTATAGATAAATTGACAAAAATATAGGTAGCCCGAACTGGGAATTGAACCCAGACCAATTCGGTATCGCGCCAAGTGCTCTACCAGTTAAGCTATCCGGCACTATACTTCGTTTCTTCAATCAACTACAGTAATTCTTAAAAAATATTTTAAAGAAATTTTTTGTTTCTTTCAGGAAAATTGATTTTTTAAAATTTTTTTTTTCCGATATTTTTCTTCTTTATCATCTTCGAAATGATTTCAATGTTAAGAAAACCAATTGTGAAGATGATAAAGAAGAAAAATATCGGAAAAAAATCAATTTTCTTGAAAGAAAAAAAAATTTAAAAAAAAAAATTTTTTTTTCAATATTTTTAAGAATTACTGATTTTGATTGAAGAACCGAAGCTTGTCGCTAAAAAAAACTTTTTGGCATTGAAGAAATGATTGAAAACCAAAGCATCGCTAATTATGCGATTTTTGGCTAAATTAATAAATTTAAAGCTTCGGGACACTAAAAAAGAAAAATCGTAGCGCTTAGAAATTATCAGGGTTTTCTCAGGACACTTTGAGGTTGGAAAAAACAAGACGATATCCTTCGTTCATCCGTTATATCCAAAGTTATAGCAAGAATATCGAATATCCTTAAATGTGCGAATTTTGAATTGTTTTTTGATAAACATTACCGCTTCAAAAAAAATATTTCCATCAAAAGCCTTTAATTTTGTTTTATAGAGAATATTTTGCAGTTTTTAAAACCTTACTTCCATTTTCTGTACGACTAATACGTCCGCAGTTATTGATTATCAAAGCCAAAATGGACTTTTTTGCTTTGATCAATGATAACTTGGCGCCAAATTGTTATAGAGACTTTTTTAGGCCGCCAAATTAAAGGGCATAAGATTCACTAAAAGGTTCATTAGGTTGGATTATCTAAAAAAATTTATTGAAGCCCATAGACTTGTTGGAAGACGAGCAAAAATTTTGAAAATTTTTTTTTTGATGGGTTTTCCATGATTACTCCAGAACCGTGCATGATAAAAAGATTTAAGGTCCAGATCTGAAAACTAGAAACTTAAGGCTGAAAAGCCCTAGGAGTATAAGTATGGTGAATCGGCCCCGGAAAGATATTTTAATGATACCTAGAGGATATGTAGGTACTAATAAAATACTAAGATCCTGAAAGTTTCAGATATCTAACTAAATCCGTTTCCAAGAAAATAAATATTATGTAAAAAATAGAAAAATTTTTTTTTCTCAGGATTGGCTCGACCGATTGGTCTAAAAATTTAGTATGTTTTAGATGCTCATAATAGCTTTCAAAAAAAAATGATTAACAGTTTTATAGCTTCATAAGATCCTTGAAAAAAAAATTGTTTTTTTCTAAATTTGTTTTTTCTAACTATGATACAATTTTGGCACAATTATAAAACTATTTTTTTTTAAAGCCTTATGTACTCCCCTATAACACATAATTTTTTCAGATTTTTAAAAAAGGTACGCCATCTTTAAAAAAAATAAAAACCATTTTTCAGCTCAATTAATGCATCTATTCAAAAAGTTTAGTCTATACTTTTTTAATTTAATGAAGATTCAGATAGTTTGTAGCTATCAGAAATAATATTTTGTATTTAAAACAATAACAAAAATTTTTTCATCCACGTCCAAAATTATAATAGTTAAAAATAATTAATTATTTATTATTTTATTTTATTTTCTTTATTTCAATGTATAGAATACAGGAGTACCTTTTTACATTTTTGCCTTCAAATCGCAAACTGCTTCCTTCTTGTGCGGCTGTGGCCCGACTTGTGCTTATACTGTACTGCATCATTACGGTGATGCCCTACAAGCTCCCTTGTGCAATGGAGGTGCAGTGGCTAGGAAAACCACAGAGAAAACGTAGCCAGTATAGTTTCAGTTTGAGTGAAGCTCCAGTGATCGATAAAATTCCCATTCTACCGACCACTGGATCTTCATCCCGCGCCTAACGATCAGAGACCTTTGTTCGAACCCGACGCGTGGCTAAACGGTCACCCAGCCAAGTAGTTGGACACAAAAGTGTCGTGAGACACAGCTGTGAGTGTGCAAATGGTCTTAGAACTATTGGATGTTGCTCCCACGTTGCCGCAATTGTTTATTATTTGTCGCACGGAAGATACTTATCAAAAATTCCAAGGCCTGCTGCAATATTAAGTAAATTATTCAACAAAGACAATACTACAGTTGTAATTGAAGAGGACAGTGACGAAGATTAATAAAACTTTTTTCTGTGAAATATTTATTATATTTATACCTCTGATATATTTTTTTTTCTTTTCATTTAATTGTTTATTTATTTAAACCTAATTTGATTTTGTATAAATCATCAAGCTGTGAAACAAAAAGTTGTTTTTAAAAATATTTATTGAAATTAGTAAATAATTAATTATTTTTGATTATTATGATTTTGTACATTGATGAAAAAATTTTTGTCATTGTTTTAAATACAAAATATTATTTCTGATAGCTACAAACTATCTGAATATTCATTAAATTAAAAAAGTATAGACTAAACTTTTTGAATAGATGCATTAATTGAGCTGAAAAATGGTTTTTATTTTTTTAAAGATGGCGTACCTTTTTTAAAAATCTAAAAAAATTATGTGTTATAGGGGAGTACATAATGCTTTGAAAAAAATAGTTTCATAATTGTGCCAGAATTGTATCATAGTTAGAAAAAACAATATAGAAAAAATCAATTTTTTTTTCAAGGATCTTATGAAGCTATAAAACTGTTAATTATTTTTTTTGAAAGCTATTATGAGCATCTAAAACATACTAAATTGTTAGACCAATCGGTCAAGCCAATCCTGAGAAAAAAAAATTTTTCTATTTTTTACATAATATTTATTTTCTTGGAAACGGATTTAGTTAGACATCTGAAACTTTCAGGATCTTAGTATGAATGAATGAATAATTGTTCCAGTGTATAGCCGCATGTACGACCTTTTACACTTTTTGCCTTTTACATCGCAACTGCTTCCTTTCTTTATCTGCTTTTTCATTGTGCGGCTGTGGCCCGACTTGTGCTTATACTGTACTGTACCATTACGGTGATACCCTATCCTCCACCTTGGCTGTGGGGGTATAGGGGCAAGGAAAACCACAGAGAAAACCATTGCCAGTACAGTTCGGTTTGGGTGAAGCTCCAGTGGTCGATAAAATTCCCATTTTACCGATCACTGGATCTTCATCCCGCGCCTAACGGACAGAGACCTTCGTTCGAACCCAATGCGTGGCTAAACGGTCACCCAGCCAAGTAGTGGCCATGCTCAATGCTACTTAACTTCGGTGATCGCCCGAGCCACGCGTGTGCCGAACGGCTGCCTCAGCCGCCTTTCAGGATCTTAGTATTTTATTAGTACCTACATATCCTCTAAGTATCATTCAAATATCTTTCCGGGGCCGATTCACCATACTTATACCCCTAGGGCCTTTGCTTTTTTTATTTTTTTTCTACGACCATTTTTTATCGAGTTACAGCATCTTAAAAATCACCTAAAAATTTGGAATTTTTCATTCTATCCCTTAATTTTTGTGACCAGTGTATAATGAACTAAATGTGTCTGAAATCATACCAACTCTTCCTCTTTATAGTCTCTTTCGATCATAATACACTGGTCACAGAAATTAAGGGATATAAAAAAAATCCGAAATTTTTAGGTGATTTTCAACATGCTGTAACTCGGTGAAAAATGGTCGTATACAAAATCTTAAAAAAGCAAATTGTAGCCTCAAGTTTCTAGTTTTCAGATCTGGACCTCAAAATTTTTTATCATGTACGGTTCCGGAGTAATCATGAGAAAACCAACGAAAAAAAAATTTTCAAAATTTTTGCTGGTCTTTCAATACCTCTATAGGCGTCAATAAATTTTTTTGAATAATCCGACTGTCTGACTTTTCTTGGAAATTTTATGCCCTTTAATTTGGTGGCCTTAAAAAGTCTCTACGACGATTTGGCGCCGAGTTATCATTGATCAAAGCAAAAAAGTCCATTTTGGCTTTGATAATCAATAACTCCGGATGTATTGGTCGTACAGAGAATGAAAGCAGGGTTTTGAAAACTGGAAAACATTCTCTATAAAGCAAAATTAGTGGCATTTGATAGAAAAATTTTTTTTTCAAGCGATATTGTTTGGTAAAAAACAGGTCAAAATTCACAAATTTAAGGATATTCGGAAATCTTGCTATAACTTTGGATATAACGGATGAACAAAGGATATCTTCGACTTTTTTTCAACCTCAAAGTGTCCTGAAAAAACTCTGAAAATTTCAAATCGCTGCGATTTTTCTTTCTTAGTGCCCCGAAGCTTTGAATTTATCGATTTTGTCAAAAATCACCATAATTGGTAGTTTCTCGGTTTTTGTTCATTTTTTCGATTTGAAAATGGTTTTTTTACCGATAATCTTCATTTCTTTGATCAAAAAGATCGATTATCGAAAAAAATTAAAAAAAAAAAATTTTGAAAAAAAATTTTTTTTTTTAATAAATTTTTTTTTTCAAAAATTTTTTTTTTCAAAATTGTTTTTTTTGTTGTATCTGCAGTGATTTATCATTGTCAAAAAAATTTCCTAAAATTTTTTTACCGCTGTAACTGCATCTGCTTCAAATGTCAACTTAACAAACATACCCTTTGGGTAACTCTAATGCCGGCGGTAAAAAAAATTTTAGGAATTTTTTTTTACAATGATAAATCATTGCAGATACAACAAAAAAAAAATTTTTGAAAAAAAAAATTTATTAAAAAAAAAAAATTTATTTCAAAATTTTTTTTTTTAATTTTTTTCGATAATCGATCTTTTTGATCAAAGAAATAAAGATTATCGGTAAAAAAACCATTTTCAAATCGAAAAAATGAACAAAAACCGAGAAACTACCAATTATGATGATTTTTGACAAAATCGATAAATTCAAAGCTTCGGGGCACTAAGAAAGAAAAATCGCAGCGATTTGAAATTTTCAGTGTTTTTTCAGGACACTTTGAGGTTGAAAAAAAGTCAAAGATATCCTTTGTTCATCCGTTATATCCAAAGTTATAGCAAGATTTCCGAATATCCTTAAATTTGTGAATTTTGACCCGTTTTTTACCAAACAATATCGCTTTAAAAAAAATTTTTCTATCAAATGCCACTAATTTTGCCTTATAGAAAATGTTTTCCAGTTTTCAAAACCCTGCTTCCATTCTCTGTACGACCAATACATCCGGAGATATTGATTATCAAAGCCAAAATGGACTTTTTTGCTTTGATCAATGATAACTCGGCGCCAAATCGTCGTAGAGACTTTTTAAAGCCACCAAATTAAAGGGCATAAAATTTCCAAGAAAAGTCAGTCAGTCGGATTATTAAAAAAAATTTATTGACGCCTATAGAGGTATTGAAAGACCAGCAAAAATTTTGAAAATTTTTTTTTCGTCGGTTTTCTTATGATTACTCCGGAACCGTACATGATAAAAAAATTTTAAGGTCCAGATCTGAAAACGAGAAACTTGAGGCTACAATTTGCTTTTTTTAGATTTTGTATACGACCATTTTTCACCGAGTTACAGCATGTTGAAAATCACCTAAAAATTTCGGATTTTTTTTCTATCCCTTAATTTCTGTGACCAGTGTATAATGTCATCTAACTTGTTCTTTAGTTTCAATCATGTTATCAGCAAAAAAATTGAAAAAACCCAGTTTTTAATATTTTTCTCGAATATTTTATATATTATCGCTCTGGCCTAAGTCAAAACTCACTCGAATCTTAAGTATGATCACTGACATTGATTTCTGCTTCGATACATTAATTTCATTAAACATAATCGAGAATGAGAATTTAAAAACCGCTTCTTTATTAATAATTTTCGATTCTTCACTTGTCAAACTTTAGCGAAAAACGTAACTTGGCAGAGCTTGAAAAGCTCATAAAAAATAATCGCAGGTGATAGCATTTTCGAATTCGAAGAGCTAGAAAATGTTTTTACAGTAATGTTTTCAAGCTCCTTGAGCTCGAAAACAGCGGGAAGTTTTGGGGCTGGCCCGCAGGGTCAACCGTCGCCCAGATTTTTTTTTATAGAAATGTGCCAGAAAATAAGAATATTTATTGATGTTCTAACGGTAAATGCTAGAATATTGATATTGAAATCAAAACAAAATATAGAGTCATCTACCATTACAAAATGCCTAGCGAAGCAGGTGGGTAGCAGCTAGTTTAGTCAATTTTCAATTTCATCAGGACCCTCCCATTCTCATTGAAGCTTCGGAGATTTTCCTTTGACTCTGCGGGGGAAATAGAGCCAAAGTTATTCTTTTTCCTCAAAAGTTAACATATTCAATTTTAAATCAAAATTTGATTTAGCTTTATTTGATTTGATTTCAAAATTCATTTTTTGTAATATTGTGAATAGAATTCATTTTCTCTTTCAATTGACTTGCAAAATCTGACAGTGTCTCAGATTTCCCCGAATTTTCCAGGCCGATCGTAGAACCTCGATGAAGATCCAAAGGAATTCTGAGTCCACGTCCCATCGTGAGCATTCCAGGAGAAAATTCTGTAGTTTTATGGTTAGAAGAGCGATAAGCTAAGAGGATAAATGGTAACCATTTATCCAAATCTTTTTGATTTTTCGAGATAAATTTTGAGAGTTATTGAAGAATT
Source organism: Microplitis mediator (assembly GCF_029852145.1). Lineage (NCBI taxonomy): Eukaryota > Metazoa > Arthropoda > Insecta > Hymenoptera > Braconidae > Microplitis > Microplitis mediator. The sequence goes on from NC_079971.1 coordinate 10,076,091, forward strand.
GTCCTATTCAATCTTTTATCTAAGTCATTTGATTGAGGGTGCAATGGAATTATTTGAGTTTTCTTTATTCCTAAATATTCCATCAATTATTTAACAATTAAAGATTCAAGATCAGTTTTACATTCATTACAATATATTGAGCCACTCCTTCTTGACGCTTCTACTTATTCAGTTCTTCCTAGTATGCCGTAACTCATTCCCCCGTAGGCGCAGCCTCATCAGTTCCTCTTGATTCTACTGGTCTTAACGCGTGTATCGTTATATCGATCCCTTCAGCAAGCACAGCAATTTCAACGTAAGCTTTCCATACTGCCGAATCTTCAATGATTTGTAGTCGAGGCGTTCTGCACTGGCTACCTCTAGAGTATTTCCCATTTCTCCTTTTATGATTTTTGTACTTCTCGCAATGTGGCTGACCAGGCTAACCCCGAAAAATAGATTTTATTCGAAAAAAAATTATTCAGCACCATTCTTGACTTAAATTAATCATTCAACATAACCAGCTGCCCACCTAGACCCATAACCTTTAAGTGTTTATAGGTGGGATTAGTTGATGTTAGAGATAATAATAGTGTAAAGTGAGCGAATACTCTGTGGGATTTTGGTGTCTGTGTGGTTAATTCAATTACTAAAAATTAATACAAAAATTACAGATGATAAATTAGCTGTTTTATTAACAATATGTACACTAAAAGACTGAAAATTAATGTTTATAGAGCGAATGCGACTGATTTATACGCAACAGCGAATGCAACAGCATAAAGTTCACGTATAAAGACTCGACACGTGGTCGATAGCGGTTCAAACCGCGTTAATTAGTTTCAAATTCATCACTCGCGAGCAGCAAATCAGTATATTCTCAATAATTAGTAGCCTTGATATACTAGCTAATTATTGATGATATTCTAGCGTAATTTAGCGGAATCGTAACTAAAGAACAATAATTAAATGTTCAAATAGATTTAAGCGATAGTAGAGCGCGTGGCAATACGTAAGACTTCACGAGGTAGAATTGAATATCATGGTGGCGTTTTCTCCGTTCGTTGCCGCTCAGTAATGACGTGGACAGCATGATTGCCCCAGCAAATTTTCCCATTGGCTTAAAAACGCGCCAACAGGATGTGGTTAGTAACCAATTTTCCCGATTGGTCGGCTGGTAGCAGGGCTCTCATGCTGACTGACACGGTCATGAGCAAGAAATTGGATGGACAGGGCCCAAATAGCGAGTGACCCGGCACTATTTTGACCTTGAAGTCAGTAGTGAGTTCAGCTGCTTCCGGACGTAGCGAAAGTATATGAAGCTTTTAAACTGATTTAACTCGTGACTAAACATACTCCCCAGCGCTGACGAGGATGTCGACAGGATTGTCTTCTAGCGAATGAACCGGTACTACACACCCAAAAGCGATTGGTCTGACGAGTCCCGTAGTGGTGGTCTCTAATGTTAATACGGGAGTCAGGCCGTCTCTACCTGGATGCAATGCGAGTACTCTTGCACGAGGCAATTTCGATGTCAGGAACCTCTTATCAGCCAGCAAGACTAATGAGCCTACTTTGATGTCAATCGGTGGATTGTGCCATTTAGATATCGATTGATGACGTTGTAGGTACTCTGTTGACTATCTATTCCAGAATTTTTAGAACATTTTTTGAAGTTGTTGTTAGCGTGACAACGTAGCGGTGTTGCTTTTTTAGTAGCGACGGTCCTGGTACAGCGATTAGCAGTTCACCAGTGAGGAAGTGTCCGGGAGTCAGAGTGGATAAATCTGCAGGTTCTTCTGATAGCGGAGTGATCGGTCTGGAATTTAACACAGCTTCGATTTATGTTAAGACTGTAGCGAGTTGGTCGTAAGTCAATAGCAATTTTCCGATAGTTTGTATAAGATGAAACTTGACTGACTTTACAGCTGCTTCCTACTTGCCACAAAAATGGGGAGCACTAGGCGGGTCGAAATTCCAGTCTGTGCCATCTGTAGTAAGTAAATACTGAAGTTTCCGCAGCTGTCTCGATCCTGCTGCGAATTCTTTCCTTAGTGTGACGTCTGCTCCTACAAAATTTGTACCTCAGTCCGAGCATAGGGTACTGCAGGCACCTCTCCGACTAATAAATCTTCTGAATGCTGCAATGATAGCGTCAGTAGAGTAATCGGTGACAATTTGTATATGTATAGCGGACGTAGCGAGACAAACTAATGCATCAATCCATCCTTTATAGGTTTTCGCACCTCGACCTTGAAACGTCTTCAGTGTTACTGGCCCAGCGTAGTCGATTCCTGAGTGTAAGAAAGATTTTGCTGGTCTTACATGAGTGACTGGTAATTGTCTTGTTAGTTGTTGTGCACGAACACCTCTATGTCTAGTGCACACGACGCAGCGAAGAATGTGTGATCTGACTGGAACTCGCCCACCTTCTATCCAGACAGATCTCTGTAAATAAGCGAGAGTCAATTGAGTTCCCACTCGGAATGTTCTCTGAAGCGAATGATCAATTGATAGCGTCTTTAAGCGTAATGATCATGGTAAAATGGCTGGATTTTTTTGTTGAACATCCAGTAGCGAATTCTTCAAGCAACCGCTGACTCTGAGTACTCCGTTATAGTTGACGTAGGAAATCTATTTAGCGAGATGATGATTACGTTGTAGAGAATCACCATCATTCAGTAGCTTCAGTTCTTGTGAATAGTACTGGCTTTGTGTATACTTTATCAGCAAAGTCTTAACGAGTTCCAGGTCAACTGTAGAGAGTGGTGTGGCCAGAGTGGACTGTGGGATTTTTTTAAATTTAGCGATGGCACGTAGACAGATTTGAAGCGTACGGAGTAACGGCGACAACTTAGAGAATTTATCGAGTAGCATATATAGTGGGTATGAATCTGCTGTGTAGATGGTGAAAACCAGACCTGGACGTTCTTTAAGATGTGATACCGTCCGCGAAAGGATGTCAAAAGATGGCCAGTTTTCTTTTGATTGACTGAGCCACTTACGTCGCGTCCACCATAGCGAATGCTGTTCTAGTTTGGCTGCTGTTGAACCTCTTAAAGCGCAGTCAGCTGGGTTAAGTTTCCCTGGAACGAAATCCTAGTTGACACTTAGTAGCGATTCTTGAATCTTGGTGACTCTGTTGCGAATATAGACCTTCTATCTACATAGGTTGTTTCGTATCCACGTTAAGGATAGAGCGGAGTCTCTCCATAAGAGAATTGGTATATTTTCAAGTTTCAAGACTTTCTTAACGTAAGTACCAGTTGAGCGAGTAAGACAGCGGCATTGGGCTCCATTCTTGGTATAGTTAAAGGTTTCAGTGGTGCAACTTGTGTTATAGCATACACTAGCGAAATATTGGAGCTTCCAGTAGCGACAGTAACTTTTAACTATTCGACAGCAGCCATTGCGAGTTGTGAAGCGTCAGAGAATCCATGTGATTCGATCGATACACCTTTTTGTACATGATTCCAGCGAGGTATCTGAATTTTCGAGATCTGATGTAGTTTATCTCGAAATAAATTCTATTCCTGAAAAAGCAACAGTAATAGCGTAGCATCCCAGTCGAAGTTCTGCAGCCAAAGCTTCTGCATGAACATCTTGGCTCTCACGATGATCGGTGCCAAGAACCCCGATGGTTCAAATAAGCAAGCAATTTCAGATAAAATTGTGCGTTTAGTAGTTGGCGATGCTTCTGAAAGCGAATAGCCAAACTGGAATTTATCGTGTGTTGAATTAAAGGTTAACCCGAGCACTTTTACTGTAGTATCCCCAAGTTCTCTCGGTGTATCTGCTTGGTTTTCAACTGGAGCGACTTGAGCAAGTAATCCCGTTGAACTACTTGTCCATTTAGCAAGCGGGTAACATCCTGTGGCACACCTGTTTTTTGTGTTGAGAGCAACTTCAATTGCCTCAGCGAGTTCATCTGCGCTTCCATAGATATCGTGAGCATAGCGTGTATTGGTTAGCGGTTTAACAGTTTTCGAAATTTATTTCCTTCATCTTCAGCGAGTTGTAAAAGTGCTCTTCCAGCGAGATATGGAGCTGATGTTGTTCCATAAGGAACAGTAGCGAGTGCAAGTACCGTTGGGATGTCATCTTGGTCAAACTAGAGTATGCACTGTAGATGATGATCTTCCTTGTCAACTGCAATCTGACGAAACATTTTAGTTACGTCAGTAGCGAATAGATAGCGATGGCCACGGATGCGAATTAGAACGTCACTGATGTCAACTTGAATTTTGGGGCCCACATGAAGTATCTCGTTGACTGATACGCCAGATGTTGTTTTCCAGGACCCATTGAATACCACCCTGAGCTTGGTAGTAGTACTCGGTCCTTTCAAAACCCCATGATGAGGTAAAAAGTAACTGTTTGGTGGTAGATCTTTTATTCTTATGCGTTTCATGTGTCCCAAGTTTTCATATTTTTTCAGAAAGTTGAAGTACAACTTCTTATAGACTGGATCGTAATAAAATCTCTTGCAAAAACGTAATAAAGCATATTGTGCAGCTCGTAGTGAATCACCCAGTTGACTTAACGAAGATTTGAGCGGCAAGCGAACGACATATCGACCATCAGTCTGTCTGTAGTATATATTAACAAAGTGTTGTTCACAATCTTGTTTTTCTTCCGTAAAGTATGTAGCGAATTCTATCTGTGGCTCTTCTTGATACCAAAACTTACTCAACAAGTAGCTGATTATCAACAATGATATGATGATCATAAGCAGTCAATTTCGATGTAGCGGTGTCCACTGAGCCATAAATAATCTAGCCAAGCGTCGTTGACTGAGCGATTGGGTCACTCTCGTTATCCTTCCGTATTTAAGCTGCTGCTGCATCCAGAATGATGTTGATAGGTCTTAGAGTTAAGAAATCTGGATTAGCGAGTTATAGTCCAGTGATGTGTGGCCACTTCTAGTAAGTTAGTGTAAATACTGGTGAATTCACCGTCAGTAGAGCAAGCACATGAGCTTGTATGGTCATAGAAGCGTCACTGTGTAGTGAATGCAGCGTCATCTTGCATGACCTAAGTGAATGGCCAGCTGACACATTGCCAATCCCTCGTAATAGTAAAGCTGCTTCACTGAGTTGTATATGCTTCTTGATTAGCGAATGCGTCATGAAGGATAGCTCCGATCCTTGATCAATGAGTACACGAGCAGTAAGTGTACTCCCTGTTAGCGAATTCAACTTAACCATAGCGGTAGCGAGTGAGACATAGCAAGTAAAATGCTAGTGAGTTCAACACAAAAAGTTACCAAAACTGGAACTATTTGTTACTTTGACCTCTACCCCTGCCATAGTAACCATTGTTTCCATAATTTCTCCATTGATTTCCATAGTTATTCCCATTTCGATACCCATTATAATGGTTGCTATTTTGTCCATATACGTAATTACCATTGTTCTGCCAATTACTACCGTTTTCTCTATAATTATATCTTTCGCTTCCTCTGTATCTATCGTTCTGCACATAGTACCGCTCCTGCTGCTCTCAAACTCTTCCCCGAAAATCCTGCTGATTCGTTAATGCCCAAGAATTGTGTTTGCTTTGTATTGGAATTGGGCAATTCCAAGCTAAAAGCCCAACTTCCCCGCATCTGAAACAACTTCGCTTGTCTCCATTGTCTGCAATCTTTTCGTTAGTAACTGTATACGTAAATTCCGCACTGGGTCATAGTTTATCAATATATTTTGTGCTTCCTTGTATACCTTTTTCTCTCACCTCCTCTTCAAGCGTTACCTGCCTTATTCTCGCATGCGCCTGCTCTTTAAACTTAAGTTTTCCTTCTCTCATTCTTCCCACCGCTTTTGTCCTCTCGTACTGTATTTCCACCTCCATTACGATTTTTAACGCGCCTGCCAAATTTTTGGGCTCTTTATTTGGGACCGCGGACGATATTTTCTCGTATAGTCCGTTAATAAAGGTTTCCAGCACTGTCGCATTCAAGTCCTTAGTTCGATAATCCTTCTGTTCTGCTGTTAACCCACTCCTGCTTATTCCATTCTCCACTTCCCCTTTTATACCCTCAAGTCGCGCACCAAATTTTGTTACACTTTTGTTATCGTCTTGAATCGTTCCCGCCAGTCGATGTATTACCGCATGGAATGTTTCCGTTCGACCAAAATTTTGACGTAGTTTTTCTGTTACTTGGTTGGCACTTGTTGCCTTCCTCAAAAATGTACGCATAAAACTTAAAGCCAGTCCCCCGAATCGCGTGGACAATTCAAAAATAAAGACCGGATCATCACCAACCTTCAACGTCGCACTGTACTCGATAGCATCAATGAATGATTCCACATCGCCCTCTCCCGTAAAAACCGGTATATGCCGCATTACCAATATTATTCTATTTAATCGAACCTCTTCAGTCTCTGCTATGGTTTTTACCGCTTTTGCACCCGAAGACGTACCAGGGCAACCTGAATTACTATTAGTTTCTTCTTGACTTTTTTCGAAAATATCTACTAATTCCCCGATATTTTGTATGCTTGTTTCGTACAAATAATCTTCGAGCGATTCTTTTAAACTTATGGAACCCGACGGGAGTCACTTAGATTGTCTAACCGCCAATTAGTCCAATACTTCCGTTGATCCAGGTTACTATTATCGTTTAAG